>NC_135320.1:60827656-63455156 GCF_048772815.1 Callospermophilus lateralis | reverse complement strand
GTGTGAGGGGAAAACATATATTCAAAGCATTTAAATCAAGGCTCTAGATATAGTACTATTCAATAAGTGTTAACTATCATCATAATTGTAATTTCTCAAAGTCCTAGGGTAAGTTCTGGGTGTTTGGGGACAAAAGACACAGCCATTGTTCCCTAGCCAACTGGTGAGACCACGAGTGAGCCAATAGTTGTAAGAGTGGTAGCTGTGGCAACACAAGTGCGTACAAATGTTACCTAGTTAAAAAGAGCAACCCGTAGTCAGTTTTCTTTCTTTAAAGCCAGTATGACCAGTTTGCTTTTAGTTTGAACATAGACCCATGATATTCCAACTAAGCTTCACAGAGGAGACACTGGGATGTCCAGAGGAAGTAGGTAGGGTCAAGCGCACCTAAGTCCATTCCTTCCCTCTGCTATTTACCAGTTAAAATCCCCAGCATCTTTTAAAATGAGTACAGTGTCACCTAACTGCCTGATTATTGAGAGAAAATATTTATTCTTATCAGGCACATGGGAGTAATGTGGAAGCCACTGTGATTACTAGCTAAGAATAGAAGAAGCAAATAACTCTGTCAATTTAGTAGTCATTTTTAAGAACATAATTTTTGATTTACATAGGGTCTCATTTTTTGGCCTCTAAAGACAAAACTTCCACAATATTAATTGAATTTCAACATTACCAATTCTAAATTAACAAAGGGTCAAACAGTACAAATGATTATTGGAGAAACAAAATAACTTAGTTCACAGCAAAAAAAAAAATCATTAAAATTTACAAAAGAATTATTTTCAAAAATAAAATTAATGCAACAAATGGTGCTGGAATAACCAGATGCCTATGTTTTTTAAAAAAATCTATATACAGACTCATACCCTTCACAAAAATAAAAAGCTTCACAGACATAAAATGCAAAGCTATAAAACCTAGAAATAACATAGCAGAAAATCTAGATAACCTTAGGTTTGGTAATGACTTTTTAGTTACACCACTAAAGATATGATCCATGAAAAAAAAAAAAAGACTGATAAACTTCATTAAAGTTTTTTTTTTTTTTTTTTTTTGTCTGCAAAAGACACTCTGAAGGTAATGAAGAGATAAGCCACAGAAAGGCAGAAAAAATTTGCAAAAGACATATTTTATAAAAAGATGTTATCCGGATAATGCAAATAAATAAACAGATAAATAAAAAAGGGTCACACAGCTGAACAGACACTTTACCAAATAAGGCATACAGTTGGCAAATGAGCATATTTAAAGATGCTCCATACCATATGTCATCAGGGTAAATGCAAATTAAAACAAAATACCAATACTCGCCCATTAGAATGACCTAAATCCATAAAACTGACAACTCCAAATGGAAGAGAGGGTGGAGAGCAACAGAATTCTCATTCATTGTTGGCAAGAATGCAAAATGATTCAGCCACTTGTGAGGATAGTTTGGCAATTTTTTAAAAAACTAGATACAGTCTTACCATATGATCCAACAATTGTGCCCCTTGGTATGTACCCAAAGAAGCTGAAAACTTAATCTTTACAAAAGAAGTTGCATATGCATGTTATAGTGGCTTCATTAATAGTTGCCAAAATTTGGAAGCAACTAATATGTCCGTCAACAGATGGATGAATAAATAAATCGAGGTACATCTAGGCAATGGAATATTTTTCTGTGCTAAAAAGAAATAAGCTACGCAGCCATGAGAAAACTTAAGTGCATATTAGTAAATGAAGGAAGCCAATTTGCAATAATGTATGATTCCATCTTTTGGAAAGGCAAAACTCTGCAGATAGTAAAATGACCAGTTATGACCAAACATTTGGATCTTGGAGAAGGATGAGTATGCAAAGCACAGAAGAACTTTAGGTAACTAAAACTACTCTGTGTGACAATATAATTGGGGGGTTCATGTCATTATACATTTGTATAAGTTCATAGACTATATAACACCAAGAACAAGTCCTAATGTGAACTATAAACTGGGTAATAATAATGTGTCAATACAGGTTCATCAATTTAACACATGTACTTGGGGAAGAAAAGCATGTTGATAATAGGGGAGACTATGGAGTATGTTGGAAATCTCTGTACTTTCCTCAATTTTTAAATTTATTTTGGTATTAGAGATTGAACCCAGGGGTGCTTAACCACTGAGTTGCATACTGAGTCCTTTTTGCTTTGTATTTTGAGACGGGATCTCCATAAGTTACTTAGGGATTCCTCTCTTAGTTGCTGAGTCTGGCTTTGAACTTGTGTTCCTCCTGCCTCAGTCTCCTGAGCCACTGGAATTATAAGTGTGTGCCACCACACTTCCTCTTTTCTCTTAATTTTTCTGTGAACATAAAATTGTTCTTAAAAAGTCTATTTAAAAATATAAAAAATGAAAAAAATATATAATGAATGCATTTGCTACTCCTTGACACAGATGTTAATTGATGATTATTCAAAGAATTTTCCCAAAATGTTTTACTGAAAACAGAAGACCTACTAACCTCATGTGATAAGAATTTTGTGGTCCAAACACTTGGAGAAGTTCTAGGTTAAACTAATTTCTTTACTGTAGAACATTTCATATCCTTTAAAATTAATGAAATGCATTCAGTGTTTCTATAAAGGGGTAGAGTACACATCATGTTACAAATTTATTAGAGTGTGTGTGTGTGTGTGTGTGTGTGTGTGTGTGTGTGTGTGTGTTGTATTTTGTGCTCTATTCCAGTAGAAGTCATTTTGGAAACTGATACTTTAGCTTTTAATACACTCTCTTAATACTCATATAAGTCCGCTGTGCTGCCTCTTCCATCCCTGCAGTGTTCTGAAGGTCAAAATATAATATCATACCAGACACAAACATGTTCTTCCCATCTCCTGGAACTTAAAGGAGTCCTAGAGATTTTCCTTTGAACTTCATACAGTGAGTTCATAATTAGCATCTTAAATTTTTTTTTAAAGAAAACTTTCTCAAAGCATCATGTTAATACTTTGAAATAGAAAAAAAAAATAGGAAAAAAGGAAAAGTGATAGTTGAAATCCATTGCAGATATGTACTCCTCGAACAGTCTTTCATCTCCGTTTTGGGAGAATTCTGTTTTGTGCATTAATAAAGGTTTTCTCTTCATCTGATTCAAGTTCATGGTATAAATGGTTTTAGGTACTGCTTGTTCAATGCTCACAACCAGAAAGAGAGGCTATCCATGCAGCATCGGCAAGGATATGCTGCCTAAAAGTCAATGTACTTCTTGAAGAAGAATGAAGGATATACAGATGGCCAATACCAGTTTCCAGAATATTCTACCTATGGCCACAAGTTGAAAATGGTCTGAACGGACAATTAAAAGCCTATATGTATTTTTAAAATCTGGATGTACTTAGGAATAAAGAAACACACTTTCGGTCAAAACTTTGTTTCTATAACTATCCACAGATTGAATTCACATATTTGTGCAAAACTCCAGATGCAAATTAACATTTCTAGAGTATATGAACAGTTTCATGGTGAGACCCACTCAATGTTGGCAGGCAGATGTGGTTGGGCTGCCATCCTGGGCTCTGAGTAAGTTATAGAGCCAAGTTATCCTTTTATTCCAGGGTTTTGTAGCTAAAGCAGATGGCAGTCCTATGTTCATATGGCAGTTTGGAGATAACCATTGAGTTCTTAATGGGGAATAAAGACAGATTTAGTAAATTCAGCAAAGCCTATAATTACATGACTTAAAGGTCTTTAAACCTATCCAATAACAGATTGTATTTTTTAACTTTATTCCCTGAAACTGAATTTGACCTGTCAGGCTGACACAGATCCACATGCTTTGGATTATTGAAGGGTAGCACTACCATTAATTTGGAGCTTAGAGCTTAGGTTGCACTGTCTTGAAGGGAAGCTAAAAGAGGAACTAGAAACTGCATTTTAATTTCTCAGTTACTTTTAACTTGTCTCCAAAACCACAGTGTTAATTTAGAAACAACTTGTTCTGCTATTTCTATACATTATTAAGAATCTATGATTTTTAAAAGATTCAAGTCATTAATTATAAAGGCACTCCAGTTCTTTCTTTCTTTTTTAACAGCAACCTGGTTGTTCAGTATTAACTTTATTGCTTGTAAATATTTTGGGAGAAAAATACTAGAAGTTTAATGATCAGACTTATTTGTTCACCAATACCATAGTCCTCTTCTGATAATTCCCAGAGACCCTATTTTGACATCTAAAAAATGTAAACTCTACCTGAAACATAAGTCCTACCCCCAAACCCTATAATGGAACTCTTTTTAGTATCCCTGCTTTACAGATGAGGACAGTGAAACAAGTGGATGGCAAGAGATTCACCCAGAGTTGACCAGCTGTTGTACAGCAGAGCTGAGATTTGAATTTTGCTCTTGGTCACTGTGCTGTAGGATTGCACAGTGTCTACCACACAGAAAAGACCCATTTAGAAATCCCTCATATTCCTTGGCCCTTTAGTACTGCCAAACAAGACAGGTTGGAAAAAAGGAGCACCTGAGACTGTGATAAAAAATAATAATTAAAAAAAAAAAAGCAAAAGCAAAAGCCACAGTCCTGGCCTGGCTGTATTCTTAAAGATGACTATCATGTCAAACTATGTGACCACCTTAGCTGTCTTTTTCCCCCAATGGCTCTTTTGAAGAGAGCAGTATTCATTAGGATGTAGAAATGCCACCTTTGCAAATACTTCATTGTGGCCACACTTCCTGTATAGTCATCAACAGGGCTAAGGACAAGCAAATTTTGATAAGCCCCAAAGCAGCAGTTCATGCAAAGATGGAACACTTCATTGTTTTCATTAAGGTGATGTTTTGTCTGGCATACTATTCTCAAATAATGAAGATAGAAAACTGTTGTGATAGATGTACGATGAGGTGGATACATCATCACCTTTAAAGTGATATCCACAGAGGAACAGTGAGTAGGGTAGGCTCACGTTCTATGGTGCAAAGCTGACACTAACTGTTGCCAAAGTGAATTCTACATTACTTTCTCTATTTCTGTCAGTTCACAGAATTCTCATCAAGTTTTTCTTTTTAGGACTCTTTTCTTCTCTCAACAGGAGAAATGCTGTCTGGCAAAGTGATGAACTGTTGCCTGATGGACCTTTGCACTAATCAAGTTCAAATCAAGATTATTCCTTGTGGATTACAGCATGCCAACCTGTGCTCCATTTACATTCTTGCTTGAATCAGTGTCTTGTTCCTATGGCTGCTTCTCCCAGCTAATGGGCATCCAGGGTCCCACTGAGCTCTCATAAACACTCTGCACAACTTTTACGGTAATTATGTAATTCATGCATTTGACTGCAAAATTTGGGTTTCTGTATTCCCTCCACTGCTTCATCTTAAGAGTTTGGGGACTTTCTTTGTAACAGATTGTGAATGCAGAGCTTTAAAACTATTTGTTGACAGCATTTTTTTTTTATTGGTTGTTCAAAACATTATGACATGACATATCATCTTTCATACATTTGATTCAAGTGGGTTATGAACTCCCATTTTTACCCCAAATACAGATTGCAGAATCACATCGGTTACACATTCACATTTTTACATAATGCCATATTAGTGACTGTTGTATTCTGCTACTTTTCCTATCCCCTACTATCCCCCCTCCCCTCCCTCCCATCTTCCCTCTCTACCTCATCTGCTGTTGTTGACAGCATTAAGTGAAGACACCTGTCAGAAAATTAGTTGGTGTTGAGGGCACCATTGTATTTAATAATATTTTTATCTCTAGAGAAGAAAGCAGTGTTTAATCTTGTTAAGTATGATTTCTGTAGGGAATATTTCATCTAAGATTTTTGGTAGATATTACTACTTGCCTCTCAATATTTATTTTTCCCTGAGCAATTTGCATACCTCTATGTTGGGAGTGGTGAATGAATTATGGTCCTTGAACTGCCCAGAGACAGAGGCAATACCTCTCTTGGGAATTTCTCTGTGCAAAGGCACCAATTGAAGCCCAGTTGCTATGGTGATGTCCTGTTCAAAAGGGGATTCTGCCAGCCACAGAATTTATCAATTTTTAACCTTCAGTTCAAATGCCAGCTGCTTAGGGATAGAGAGTTATGGGGGCAAGCTGGTAATTAAAATTAGGATGCACAGAAGTTTGTCCTTCACTTTGAGTACTTTGAAGAAACTTTCACACAATGCATCCTTTTAATGATGTATAATAACATCCTCTTAATGATGTATGTATAATAATACATAATAATGTATAATAATACATAATACATAATAAATGAGCTGAACTGACTCATGGTCATTGCACTCCATCTGACTGTGGTGCCCACCGGGTCTCAGCTTTTTCTCTATTTGTGTGTCCATTTGTTTTTTCTAATCCCTTATTGCCCCTCGACCAGTTTCCTGAATTAACCATTGTGCAGGTTGTGATATTTCTGGGCTATAATTTCCAGCTCCTTTTCAAGTTGTGAGATATAAGTAGGAGTTGTTCTTCAGGATTCTGGGATCGCTAAAGGAAACTTTTAGCCTTCTAGGAGATAAATTGTTTCACCTGGGAAGTAGGTGAGATTACTGAAGACTCAGTGGGTATCATGGAGTATAAGGTAATTTTGAGGATGTTAAGATTTATTAATTAGGGTTCTCTAGAGAACAGGAGGTATGACTATAAAAGGGGGATTTATTAGATTGGCTTAAACAACCAGAATCTGGATAGTCCACAATGGCCACCTGTAGGCTGAAGAGCTGGAGGAACAAGTAGCAGCTGTGTGGTCCAAGATGCTGAAGGCTCAGAACAAGAGGGATCAATAATACTACCCCAGTCTGAGACTGAAGACTTATGGAAACCACCTGGAGAATCACCGAAAGAGTCTGCTTTGAAGGAGTGAAGGAGCTAGAGTCTGATGTCCTCTGGTGATTGCAATCAAGAACCCGTTCAAGAAGAATCAACTGCTGCCGCTTCTTTGACCTTTCAACTCTTCTTCCATCCAAGCCCCCAACCTATTGAATGGTGCTGCCCATGCTTAGGGTCTCTACTTCAGTTCACTATCCCTCATGCCAATTATTCCTAGACTCACTCTCAATGACACACTCAGAAGCCTCTTAATCTTCAGCATATTTTAATCCAATCAAGTTGACAATTCAAAATAACTATTACATCTATCTTATTGAAAACAAAATACTAGGTTTCTGATGTTCATAGACAGACATTTCTATTCTTTAAATTATTAAAATATTTTTTCCTTACGCCCTGGTTTAATTCTAGCCAACACAGAATTTCAGTGAATACTCAAAACAGTGTTAAATGGCGTGATATAGTTATTCAAAGTGTTAATAAGAAGTCATTGATATTTCCTGTGTGGTAATGCATGCCTGTAATCCCAGCAACTCAAGAGGCTGAGGCAAGAGGATTACAAATTTGAGGACAGCCCCAGCAATTCAGTGAGACTCTGTTTCAAAATCAGAATTACAATGGATTGGGGACATACCTCAGTGATAAAACACCCCTGGGTTCAATTCCCAGTATTGAGGGGAAAAAAGAGGAATTAAAAGGATTCACTGATATTATTGAGACTTTCTTAAAGAGCAAAACATTGCTCTTCAAGTTTTTATGATATCCAAGTAGATTGTATCCTAACCCAAGTATGTTCTTATAACAAAGCAACTGAGTTGTAGCCAATCTGAGTAGCTGACTCTTCAGCTGATTTCAGGATGAAGGCTGCCAAATTATGTCCCAATAAGCTAAATTGAAGTAATCAGGTATCTCTGCATCATATCCTGCCTTTCTATTTACAAAAATAGCAATCCTTATTGTAATTTCCAGCTTCAATCTGAAATTCTGCTCAATTCCAGAAACCTCTTGTTAAGTAAACTTTGTTAAATTGAACAGTCTCACTTTTTTTCTAATAGTTAAAATGCTTAAAATAGAGTGGAAAAGGTGTCAGTTGTGTCATTCTTGATCCTCCTACATGGTTAATTAATCCAACAAATATTTAGATACAAAACATTTATGCTATGTACTCAAATTAAAATGACTGGTAATAGATTTGATCTCTGTCAACCTGATTTGTATTTTCTAAGCACAGTAATATATACAATAATATACTAAAAAAATTCTCTTGTCCTCATGAAATTTGTATTTCATGCTCCAGTTGTGTTGGTTCAGGCAATCAGTAAATATATGGTTATAGACATAAATATATTGATCATAATTATTTTATTTTTTTTAAAGCATCCTCATTTTGAGTGGAAATGAGTATTTTTTTTAATATTTGTTTTTTAGTTTTCGGCGAACACAACATCTTTGTTTGTATGTGGTGCTGAGGATCGAACCCGGGCCACATGCATGCCAGGTGAGCGCGCTACCGCTTGAGCCACATCCCCAGCCCTATTGATCATAATTAAGTAAAATAGAGAAAACTCAATTAGAAATAATAGCCCCTACGTTGCATTTTGATAAATAGCAAGAATTTAAAGAATATATATATATATATATATATATATATATATATATAGAGAGAGAGAGAGAGAGAGAGAGAGAGAGAGAGAGAGAGAGAGACAGTGAGACAGTCTGACTCATGGTAGACCTTCCCAAAACTATAATTTTGGTTGTTGTTTTTATTAGGATTATGGCATGGGAATAAAATAATGTGAAAGATGTGATAAAAATCTATGGAAGAGAAAACATTAGAATTTGCTGATTACTCTTGTCATTTAAGGGAGGACAGAGAAATAGGATTTGAATTCTGGCCTCCAATATATGATAAACTTAAACAAGCTAAAGTATTTTTATATATGGAAAATATGTAAAAATAATTTCAACAAAGAAAGAGAAGGCAATCTGAAATGTGTCAGGAAAAAGTATACCTACCCATTGGAGTAACAGAAGAGCATTCATAAAATGAAACCCTGTGTACATTGCTGAATTAACATCTCTGAAGAGCTCTAATGAGAAATTTAAACAAGGTGAAAGCTGACTTAGTTACTTTCTTTAGAGGGACCCAACTACAAGCCCCTAATAATTGCATGATTTCTTATTCTCTGAAGATGCTTTTCTTGGTTCCCGGAGTAGGCCTTGGAGGAAATCCGGAAGGCAGCTTAGGGAGTGGTGACACCCAGCTGAATCTCTATCCACCTGGTGAGTGGTCTGTCTGTGTGGGACAGGAGTACCAAACTTTGCATCTGCTATGCAAATTTCCTGAAGTCACTCTGTGCTCTAACACTGCCACTCCCACTTGCCCTTAATGATTAAACATACAAAATAGAAAAAAGTAAAAATCTCTGATTACCATTTTGAAGACACTTATTTTTCTAATGAGGAAAAACCTGAGTCATATGTGCCACGTTGTTAACAGGGTTAAGATAAAGTTCAGCCAAGTGAAGTAGGGTGAGGCTTCATTTTAGGAGGAAAGATTGTAAATAATAATCACACCTTCAGTTATTGCACAGAACAGCTAGTCAAAGAGCACTTCCCCTCTTGTGGTGAGAGGTGACCCACCCTGCAGAACTGGTGAGGCCCTGAGGAGGGGGTGGGAAGGCAGCTGCAGCAGAAACTGGGTAGAGGTGGGGGTGCTGTGTCAGGCCAGAGGGTCACCATGATCTCAGATGGCTATAGAGGAAGTTTTCATCATCTCTGTAGGTGGCTGAGAAAGTTATACTCAAGTATATATCCACATTTTATTATGTTATATGAAAGCAAATCCTTTAGCTTTTTTAATGAGTGAAATATTGATATTCTGGTAACATTTTCTTGAAGAAAACAAACTATGAATCTTTTTATTTGGGGCACTGAGAAAGACACTATTAACATAAGTATTCAGAATAAAGGCACTGAGATAGAACCTTTTTTTCCTTTCACCTCCTCTTCTTTCTCCTCCTCTTCACCTCCCCCGCCCTTTTCTTGCCCAGGTTTATACCACAAATGTCAAAAGTCTTGATGTCCTATTTTGAAAGAGAAGTTATTTAAGAATAACCATGTTTGAAACCTGGAAATGGTTTGGGATTAAGGTCTTTCAACAGAAGATTCCTATGAAGTTTATGGGGAAACTAATGCCTAGAAAGGTAAGGCCCTTTTTCTTAGTTAAATGGAGAGACAAGGCTCAGTGTTCTTAAGGAGAGCCTTGGCTGATTCCATGATCACCTTCACTGAGGCATCTTTAATACCCGTATTCTGTCCCTTGAAGGCAGCGACTAATCTAGTTCTTTGAACCTGGGGCAGTGGTTGGCCCAGAGTAAGAACTTGTGCCTGGTGCTGCTCTAGACACTTCACCTGCATCCCTCCTTGTAGCTCCTACAATGCTCCTATTTGGTAGCTGCTGCTGTTATTTCCAGGAGCAGCTGCACAATTGGCTCAAGCTCACCTGGCTCGTAAAGAGACAGTCAGAGATCCATTTTCAGAAGCTGAGTGTATATCAGCATTATCAATTTAGGAAGAAATGGTTATTGTAGAAAAACAGTATCTTTATTTTGACATAAGAAAATGCCCACTTGTGAGAAAGCAAACACTCCACCTGAATTCTTAACAACGTTTGAACTGGGAAGACATTGGTACTACAACTTCCTAAGGGAGGGCCTGGGGACTTTATTATGGCAGAGAATATTGGAATACCATAAGAGATGTGAATTTTTATTACTGAGTAAATCTAAACTAAAAGTGTCTATTGGATATAACTGGACATATTAAGTATCTGAGCAAAAGAATAAAATTTTCACGTGTTTCAACTTTTTTTTTTAACTTCTAAATTCTAGTAACCACCACTAGTAGATAATAGCAACATTGAGGAATTTTGCACTGAATATTAAAATCAGAAGAGATAATGTGTGAAACTTTTTCTTCATTGACACTTTTGTCTACAAGACTAGTATTACTTCTGATAACCACCACAGTTGTGATTCCAGTGGTTCCAATTTCAATTTATAAATCAGAACTATGAATATTTGGCTAACCTATCAAATCATATGTGTGAGAGGCAAAACCAGTATATTATTTGGAACCAGAGATTCTGGGTTGAAAATCCAATGTCATTTTTACTGCACTTCATTTTTCTAATGGCTTATTTCAGAGACAAAATAGGAAAGAAATTGTATAATATGGATGATGTAGAAGGATAAACTATTCTAATTTCTATTAGTCCCATTAGATCAACTGATCTCGGATGTGGGATTTTCAGTTGCTAGACTTAGAAATCCCCAGAAAACGACATGGGTGAATCATCTTTTATAAACCTGAATGTTTAGATGATTTAAAACAAAACAACTGTTGGCATTAATAGCCATGTCTATTTTTTTAATATATGAAAAGTTTAGCAAGTTATTAGGTCAGTTGTGACTGAGAATAAATTAATAAATAAATGAGGTTATTTATGACTCCCATTAAAAACAGGAGGAAATAAAGACAGCAGAGTGTGAATGCTCTATTTCAACTCATTAAAAACACATAATCATAAAGCCTCGGACCATGAAGAAGGCTTGAGTGGAGGGAAGTTAGTGACCAGTGAGATCTGAAATATTGTTCAGACTCAGGTCAGATATTTCCCCCTGAGGGTTTAATGAGAGATTGATGAAGTTTAGAACAAAACACTGTTTTTTTCCTCAGTAAAATGGAAAAATAAATGGAATTTCTATCATTTTATCAGTATGAAGTTGCAGACTAAAGCTTGCAACTTCTTCAAAGTATTAATGATCAGTATCATTAATTGCAAACCTACTCTGTTCCAGACATTGTTTTAGATATTTTACATTTAATCATCACCACAACTATGTGAAGGAGGTATTTTTGTTTAATCGGTGGGGAAACTGAGGCATGTTTGACATGGCAAAGCTGGAATGCAAACTCAAATGGTCCTAGAGTCCATGTGTTTAATTTCTATGTTGCACCCGAAGGTGTGGCAGGAAATGGGTACTTCTATTTCTTGACAACGCTCACTTTGAAATAATTTTCAACTGTATGAGAATCAAGGCAGTAGGAAAGGAAAGGGAGGTACTGCAGGGTAAGTGGTAGAGTGTGGGAAGAAATATTGACTGGTGCATTATTAGTGGGATTCTCAGACGCTTGATTCTCCCTTTCTCCTGCGTTCTCATCAAACAGTCTTCCCTTCAATGGCAGTGTCCATACTACCTCGGTACTTGCATTGTTAACACACCCAAATAAGATATGGGGAAAAGGAAATGTCAGGTCTATACAGCAGTCCCTCTTTACCCACACATCCACATGTACCGATCTCCTGAGGAAATCTTTGTTTCATTCTGTACCTTATTTATTTTTTAATGGAATTATATCACAGTAATCTTTCATAATTGGATTACAAGGGCCCATGTATTATAGCAATATTTCTGCAGAAAAGTTCATTACAATTTTTAATACTCGAGATGAAATTAAGAGAATGTTCTCTGCCTTTGTGATTAGACTGAGATCTACAGGTACAAATTTTTTTTCTATAGAGTGATTTTTAATTGTCAGCTTAGTAAATAGAATAAGCTTAGACTGTGGAGTCAGTTACAAACTTCAAAAGAAATATATTAATTCTAGGTCTTTTTCTGTTCAGAATATTTTATCTGGTCTTTTCTATAAGAAGGCATTATTTTGGACTTTCCCAATGAAAATATTTTCTTCATTCTTTTTTAAATTTTATTCTTTAAAATTTTCATGTGTTTTAGTTAGTTATACATGACAGTAGAATGCATTTATGCACTTTGATATATCATACATAGATATAATTTCATTTTTCTAAGTGTACATGTTGCAGAATCATATTGGTCATGTAGTCATATATATACATACAGTAATAATGTCCATTTCATTCTACTATCTTCCCTATCCCCACATCCTTTCTTCTCCCCTCCCGACACTTCCTGCTACCTAATCTAAGGTAACGCTATTCTTCCCTAGTGTGGTAGAGTGTGGGAAGAAATATTGACTGTGAATTAGCGTCTGCATATTAGAGAAAACATTTGGCCTTTGGTTTGGTGGGATTGGCTTATTTTGCTTAGCATGATATTTTCCGACTCCAACCATTTACTGGCAAATGCCTTAATTTCACATTTCTTTAAAACTGAGTAACATTCCACTGAGTATATATATACCATATTTTCTTTATCCATTCATCTATTGAGGGATACCTAGTTTGGTTGCATAGTCTAGCTATCATGAATTGAGCTGCTATAAACTTTGATGTGTCTGAGTCACTACAGTATGCTGATTTCAAGTTCTTTGGGTATGAACCAAGAAGTGGGATAACTGGGTCAAATGTTGGTTCCATTCCCAGTTTTCTGAGGAATCTCCATACTGCTTTCCATAGTGGTTGCACCAATTTGCAGTCCCACCAGCAATGTATGAGTGTGCCTTTTCCCCCACATCCTCGCCAACATTTATTGTTGCCTGTATTCTTGATGATTGCCATTTTGACAGGAGTGAGATGAAATCTTAGAGTAGTTCTGATTTGCATTTCTCTAGTTGCTAAAGATGTTGAACATTTTTTCATATATTTATTGATAAATTGTGTTTCTTCTGTGGAGTGTCTTTTCAGTTCCTTAGCTCATTTATTGATTGGGTTATTTGTTTTTTTGCTGTTAAGTTTTTTGAGTTCTTTATATATCCTAGAGATTAATGCTTTATCAAAGTTGCATGTGATAAAGATTTTCTCCCAGGGTGGAGGCTCTCTCTTCACAATATTAGTTGTTTCCTTTGCTGAGAAGAAGCTTTTTAACTTGAATCCATCCCATTTATTGATTCTTGATTTTACTTCTTGAGCATTAGGAGTCTTGTTAAGGAAGTCATATCCTACACCGATGTGGTGAAGATTTGGGCCTATTTTTTCAGATGGGTACTAGGAACAAAGTTGCTAAATATTTCAAACCACTAGTTTCATATTTTTAAATGTTTATGTACATGTAGAGCAAAGAAAAGGCTTTGGAGTTACATAGGCTTGGATTCTTCTTTTCTGTGACATTAGTCAAGTCTCTGCTCCCCTTTTTCTTTATCATTAAAATAAACAAGGAAGACAGCTTATGTAGTCTCTAGAAGTATAAGAATTAAATTTGTAGAACTAAAAATCCTAATATGTAGTTGAAAGACAGTAGGTATATGTTTAATAAAACAATTGCCTGTGTTTCCTAAAAGTTCTAGATTTCTTGTGGACAAAAATAGAACAAAAATCGATTATTAACAGGGACAAGTTTGTCAAAAAATTTCCCTGCTTCTGAATTTATATCTATCTACTTATACAGACCACCAACTTGAATGCTCTCTTCCATCCTTAATAGATGCTAATGTGTTAAAAGAAAATGTTGTGCTTATACGATTCATTCAAATAGAGTGATTCTAATGCTCCTTGTATAATTTCAAGTCTAGCCAGAATCTCAAAATTTCAATTATCTTAAGAGCTGGTGAGGAAATATTCCCACGTGTGTCACATGAACCCAGAGCTGGCAGAGTTAATGATCCTGTGATTAAGAATTAAGTCTTATAAATTAAAAATTTCTAACAGTTAAGATATAAGGTCATAAGTTAAAATGAGTAAGTGTTGGCATTGACAACTCTTCTTCTTGCAGATTTTTTTAAATGCACCTGAATCAGGAAATAAGGGTCTAAGAGAAATAGTGAAGGATTAACACCTTTTTTTTTTTTCTGGAGAGTTTTGAAATGAATATTATTACCCTTAAGTATTCAGAAGGCTAATATGTACGACCTCATATAAAACCTCCAAAAGTTCAATTGTTACTGTAAATGATATATAATTCAGATACCATTCTTTTGAGGGGGTATTTTTGAATTCGGAGAGCAATTATAAGAAACTGAATAGTTGTTGCCTTTTAGAACTTTTCTGTGTTCCCATTCCTTCTAATTTCATTCTTGTCCTTTTACATCTTCATTAGAGGAATTTATTATAATTGGACATTTCTAATTAAAATGAAGCCCTCAGAAACAATTGCTTCAGGCATAAGAAAGAAAATGTTAATTTTCAGACTGATGAACAGTATTTTTAAATTACAGAATGATTTTGTGAACTTCCCTACCATGACAACCAGAAGAAATTTACTATGATTGGGGGAAGCTCAAAATATATTATGTATTTTAAATCATTATGTTTATTTGTACTCAAAATGATGTGTTTATTGTGATACTCTCATAAATTCATAATGATGTCTAGAAGGGGCTTACTGTTTTATGATGTAGATATTATAACATGCTATAGAATGCCAACTCTGCCCATGGAAAGGGAAGCAATTTATTCAAGAAGTTCATGATACCCAAAGATTGAGTGGACCATCTGACTTAGAATCACATCTCTAGCCTCCATCTCTTAACCTTTGTTCGTGTAACTTGTCTTGCTTTGCCTAGATGATGCTTCTCCTTCTGTTTCTTCTTTGCATTTGCTATTCTCTCTGCTGAAAACATCCTTTTCCATTCACTGAAAACTCCTCTGTCCACATCACACTATAGTACATAGACTATTCACTTCCTTCTATCTGATATAATGAAAATAAAATGGAATTTGGACTCAGATTGACGTGGGTTTGAACTAAGATGATAACAGGAATACTAATTTTCCACTGAGTCTAAGTTTCCCCATTTGTGAAAGAAAACTAAAAATATCTAGCTCTCATATCTCTAGGGCACATTTCCTGCCACCTGTAAGCATTCAAATGTGTTTTATCCCTTTTGTTTATTCCCCTTCTGGTTTCCAGGAGTCCTAGAATTTTCTTCATTAAGATTTATTTTCAGAATTTGTATTAAGGAAACAAAATGAATAAGATGAAAATAACTCATCACACACAAAAGAATTACAATCAAGTGAAATAGATACTAGTGTACAAAATGCTATAGAAATGATCTAGACTGTGACGGGGCTGGGCCAAGCAGGTTTCATAAAGGAGTTGACATTTAAGCAGAATTTTGAAAGGCATTATAAGAAAAGGTAACAGTATGTTCCAAAGCATGCAATCATAAAACATTGTGACATGTTCTGAGAACTGCCAGAAATATATATAGATGGATAGGGCATAGGAAAAATTAATAGTAGAAACACTATTATTTAGGAAGGCAGAAAACCTATCACAAAGGACCTTCTGTAAATGACATAAAAAGAGGGTTTGTACTCAATTCTACAGAAAATGAAGAGTCATTGGAAAATTTTTAGCTGGTGAGTCAGTTGTGGTTTTATAATAAATACCCTAGCAATGATAAGGAAGATGGATTGGGTGTGTATAAGAATGTGTGTGTGTCAGTGTATGTGTGTGTAAGTGAATATGTGCCTGCACATATTTAACAAATCAACTTTATTGAGATAAAATTTGCATGCAATAAAATAAATCCATTTTAAATGTACAACTCAATGTTCCAGCGACATGATATAGACTTGTAACCCTCATTAAAATTATAATACAGAATATTTCCACCTCTCCAATCCCTTTGAGCCTCTTTGCAGTCAATTCCCTCCCACCTCTTCTCAACTTCTGGGGACCCCTGATTTGATTTCTATGGTTGGCAGGTTTGCCCTTTTGACTTTTCATGCAAATACGAATAATATAATATGCACATTTTATATTTGGCTTTTTTTTCATTTAGCATAATGCTTCTGAGACTTATCCACATTCTTGTGTATGTCAGTAGTTTGTTTCTTTTTATTGCTGACCCATTTTAAGAATGTCCATTGTATGAATATACCACAATTTGTTGGTACTATTTATCAGTTGATGGACAGGTAGGCTGTTATGGGGCTTTATGAACAAAGCCACTGTGAATATGCAAAATGGGAGTCTTTGTGTGGACGTAAGTTTTTTATTTCTCTTGGACAAATACCTACAAATGTAATTGCTAGGTCAAAGGGTTGGTGAGGTTGACTTTATAAGAACACAGCTAAACTTTTCTAAAAGGATAATATCATTTTTCACTCTGTCCATAGTGTAAGGGAATTTTCATAGATATACATCCTGACCCACGTGGTATTTTCCATCTTAAATTGTAGATATTCTTGTGTGTAGTGGTCTTTTAGACACCCTCCATTCAGCCTTTGGATGTGCTTATGTGTCATTCCTAGATCTTCTATTGTGAAGTGTCTATTCAAATTTTTGTGGTCATTTGAAAAAATGTATTGTTTGTCATTATTTTCCAATTGAAAGAAAAAAACAATATATTTTGGATACAAACAGTTCTTTCTCAGGCAAATATTTTGCAAATATTGGCTACTAATATACTTTTCCTTTATGGATGATGCATTTTGCAGCATATATTTTGAAATAATTTGATAAAATTCAGTTTATTAGTTTTTTTTTTTTTTTACTTTCATGATACTTTTATTCTATCAACAAAACAAAACAAACAAAAACCAAACAAGCAAAATTGTCTAATCCAATGCCACAAGAATCTTCTAATATGTCCTTTTCTAGAAATTTCACCCTGGGATCAGTTCTTAAATTAAAGGCATGATACATTTTGAAGTAATTTTATATAAAGTGTGAAGTAAGTGATAATATATGGGGTTAGCCTTCTTTTTTTTTTTCCCCTCTCAAATTCACTCTGGATAGAAGTTAATCCACTTGATTGTTCTATACAATCAGCTTTTGATGTTATTGATAGATATAGTTTTCTTTTAAACAGGATAAACATATCTTCTCAAATTATTAGAAGCTTAGATTATTGACTACAGATTCATATTTGGTAAATGAGCATTCAATGTTTTAAATTTTCTGCCAAGTATTGCTTTAGTAGAGTTCCTACAGATTTTATGTGGTAATTTCATATTCATCCTATTATGGTTTGGATTTGAGGTGTCCCCCCACCCAACTCCTGTGTTTATATAGGAATATTCAGAGGTCAAATGATTGGATTGTGGGCACTGTATCCTAACCAGTCCATGCTAGTTTGCATGGACTACCTGGGTGGTAACTGTAGGCAGATGGGATGTACCTAGAAGTTGGTTACTGGGGATGTGCCCTGTAATGGTTGGTCTTCCCCAGGGCCTCTTACCTCTTTCCCTCTTTCTCTGCTTCCTGGATACCATGTCCTGTTTTCCTCTGCTGTGCTCTTCTGCCATGATATCCTGCTGGGTAACCTTGGGCCCAGAGCAGTGAAGTTGACCTACCATGGACTAAATCACTGAAACCATGATCCAAAATAAACTTTCCCTCCTCTAAGTTGTATTAGTTAGATAATTAAATTGATATGGGCTGATTTGAAAGTTACATCAGGCTGACCCCATTCCGCTCCTGACATCTCACCCAGTGCAAAATTTGCCCCCAAATTTGCCCCATTCACATAGAAGCTGACATCTTCACCCTCACCCACTTGCACCCTGACCTCAGTGTCTTTAAACTAAGGAACAGATATTAGCTTACTTCCCAAGTATGTATAGAAGATGCCAATTCTGAGAACTTAGTGATACTTTATAAAATGTCTCCTATGACTGTACTTGCCTCTCCCACCTCCTTCCTTAGTACTTTTTCTGTTTCTAAGTGCCCCCCCCCTCACCCTCATTCAGTGTCTTGGGCTGCAGAACTGTCTGGTTTCTGCTCCCTTGGCTCTGGCCAGAATAAATCCTTAGTATTTACTTCAAAAAGACCTGGAGTTTTATTTGGGATTTTGGAATAGCACCTAAACACAATAACAGCAACACAAATCTAACACACATCCAATTCAAAATTTATTATAATTTAGCCTCTTATTTCTTTTTTGACATGTATATTATCTGGAGTTATGTTGCCTAATTGCCAAATAATTAAGAATTTTCAAGATATTTTTTGTCATTGATATTCTTTTAAATTTTGTTGTGTTCAATAATATACTCTGCAGGATTTTAACTTTTTTATTGAGATTCGTTTTGTGAACCACAGTATATTCTATTTTGGAGAATGCTTTTTGTCTACCTGAAGAGTGCTCAATCTGCAGTTGTTTGGTGGAATGCTTTGTCAATGTCAAGCAGGAGAGGTTAGTAGATAATGCTTATGTCTCCTATAACCTTAATAATTTTCTTTATACTTGTTCCTTCAGTTTCTGAGAGTGACTGTTGCAGTTTCCAATTTAACTGGTAGGTATGTCTATCTTTTTTTTTTTTTTTTTTTTAACCTTTACCAGTTTTGTTTTCTGTTTTAAAACTCAATTAATGTTAGTACATTTTTAATTTTTTAAATTTTTAATTAACACAATATTACAGATATTTATGTGTTAATGTGTAATAATTCAATATGAATCAAATCAGGATAAGAATTCCTTCTTTTATTTCTTTGTGTTTAGAGCCATCAAACTCCTGTCTTCTAGTTCTTTGTCACAGTTTTGGTATGAGTTGCTCCCCCTAAAACCTCATGTGTTAGGCAATGTAGGAATGTTCAGAAGTAAAATGATTAGATTATGAAAGCTGTAACCTCATTGGTGGATTAATCCGTTTGATAGACTGATCAAATAGACAACTGTAGCAGATGGGGCATGGTTGCTGGGATAATCCCCTGGGGACTATATCTTGTTCCTGGCTTCTCTCTGTGTGTGTGTGTGTGTGTGTGTGTGTGTGTGTGTGTGTTTGTGTGCTTCATAGCAGCCATGAGCTAATAGCTTTTCTCTGCCACACCTTTCTGCCATGTTGTTTTGCTTCACCTCAGACTCTGAGCAATTGAGTAGGCCGACCATGGACTGAATCTCTGAAATTGTGAGCCCAAAATAAACTTTTCCTTTTCTAAGTTGTTCTTGTCGGATATCTACTCACAACTATGAAAAGATGAATAATATAGTCTTCATAAAATTTTGCCACACACACATCAGATAGACCACTTATCTCCAGGATATAAAAAGAACTAAAAAAACTTAACACCAAAAAAACAAACAATCCAATCAATAAATGGGCTAAGGAGCTGAATAGACACTTCTCAGAAGAAAATATACATTCAATCAACAAATATATAAAAAAAATGCTCAACATCTCTAGTAATTAGAGAAATGCAAATCAAAACTACTCTAAGATTTCATCTCATCCCAGTCAGAATGGCAGTTATCAAGAATACAAACAATAATAAATGTTGGAGAGGATGTGGCGGAAAACGCACACTCATACATTGCTGGTGGGACTGAAAATTGGTGCAACCACTATGGAAAGCAGTATGGAGATTCCTTAGAAAACTGGGAATGGAACCACCATTTGACCCAGATACCACACTCTTCGGTTTGTACCCAAAGGACACTGAGAACTTAGTGACACTTTTAAAAATCAGCATAGTATAGTAACACAGACATATCAATGTTCATAGCAGCTCAATTCATTATAGCAAAACTGTGGAAGCAACCTAGATGCCCTTCAACAGACGAATGGATAAAGAAACTGTGGTATATATACTCAATAGAATATTACTCAGCATTAAAAGAGAATAAAATCATGGCATTTGCTGGTAAATGGATGAAGTTGGAGAATCTTAGGCTAAGTGAAGTAAGCCAATCCCCCAAAAAACCAAAGGCCAAGTATTGTCTCAGATAATTGGATGCTGATCCAAAACGGGGAGGGAGGAGGAATGCAAAAAATGGAGGAACTTTGATTGGGCAAAAGAGAGGCCGGGAGAATGGGGAGGATGCGTGGGAGGAGGAATGATGGCGGAATGAGTTGGACAACATTTCCCTAGGTACATATAAGACTGCACATAGGATGTGACACTCATCGTGTACAACCAGAGAAATGAAAAGTTGTGCTGCAAGTGTGTACAATGAATCAAACTGCATTTTGCTGGAATATATATATATATATATATATATATATATATATATATACCTGATTAAAATAAATAAATAAAAAAAATATATAATAGGTTGTAAACTAGTCTCACCTTAGGTACTGTAGAACACACTAGAACTTGTTCCTTTTCTAATTGCATTTTGGTACCCATTATTCAGACTTCCTCCATTCCTCTTTCTTCTATTCTTTCCAATCTCTAGAAATCACTAATCTACTCTATTGAGATCAA
This sequence comes from Callospermophilus lateralis, assembly GCF_048772815.1. Classification (NCBI taxonomy): domain Eukaryota; kingdom Metazoa; phylum Chordata; class Mammalia; order Rodentia; family Sciuridae; genus Callospermophilus; species Callospermophilus lateralis. The sequence continues at coordinate 63,434,260 of NC_135320.1, read as the reverse complement.
CTTAAGGTTGTACAAGTCAAATTTTGCCATTATGAAATATGCCTCTACGGGATCCGGGGGCCTAAACATGGACATGCACCTTTGGAACTTCCAGATATGGGGGCCTAAACATGGATGACTGAGACATTCCAGATCCTGGGGCCTAAACATGGACGCCTGAGGAACTTCCAGTCCTAGAGCCTAAACATGGAAGTGCACCTGAGACACTTCCGGATTTGGGGGCCTAAACATGGACACCTGAGGAACTTCCGGTCCTAGAACCTAAACATGGATGTGCACCTGAGGCACTTCCGGACCCGGGGGCCTAAACATGGCTGTGCACCTTTGGTACTTCCGAATCTGGGGGCCTAAACATGGACGTACACCATTGGAACTTCCAGAGCCAGGGGCCTAAACATGGATCTCTGAGGAACTTCCAGTTCTGGGGGCCTAAACATGGACACCCGAGGAACTTCCGGTCCTAGAGTCTAAACATGGACGTGCACCTGAGGCACTTCCCTAAAGATGGATGTCTGACAACTGCCGGATCCGGGGGCCTAAATATGGACGTGCACCTTTGGAACTTCCGCATCCGGGGTCCTAAACATGGACGTGTCTCTGGAACTTCTGGGTCCTTGTGCCTATAAAGGGCAGGGCGTGACTCTCAGAAGGGACATGGTCCATGAAGAGGAGCAGAGCATGGGGCCTGTTGGGGGGCAGAGTGAGCTGTCGTACCCTGAACTTGAATGTGATGGTGGCCTTCCCGGCCTTCCCCTAGGTGTCACTTCCTCCCCTTCCAGGCAGTGCCGGGGAGGAAGTGAGACCAGGCCCTGGGGCCAGGCCTGAGGAGGGACACTGTCTTTCTCCTGGCTTAGCTAGATGCCCAGCCTGGCTGGAGATAGGGACGTTTTGTGACACTGGCTGCCTCCTGCATCCCTGCCCCAGGACCTCAGGGACCACAGGTGGGGACATTTGTTGATTCTCCCCTGGCCACTGACCCTCAGTCCCGGGGTCTGCCCAGGGAGAGCTCTGTCTCCCAGAGGGTCAGGGGGCCCCTGTGACCTGCTGCTCCTTACCCACCATCATCCTGGGCGAGCACAGGTCAGGACACCAGATGCTACTGAGAGTGACATCTCCTAGATGGGCGGCTGGGGACTTTGCCTCTTTCCCCAGGCCTCGGACATGGGATGATCCCTCCAGAGACAGAAAATAACCCCACACTGCCCAAGACTTATTTTTAAACTTTGGATTCTGAAATTTTCCTGCTGCCACCTTCTTTGTGAAGCCAGTTTTTCAACAGAGATAATATTCCAGGGTGGGTGGGGGGACAACAACATGAAGTTAATCAAACCAAGCTGACACATCTGGTCCTCCAAGAGAAATCTGGATTGGAGGGAGAACAGCCATTCTCAACTGGCAAAATAGTGAAGTTCCCTTGTCCTTATTTTGTGTAAGAAAAATGAATAATCCGATGTTAACTCATCATATTATTTTTGATGAGTGCTTGGCTCATAGGAAAACTTATTCTGTTTTATGGAATGAAGTGTTCCCTGATTTTAAAATTAAAAATGAAGCCAATTAGGATTGTTAAATTACACTGTCATAATTCTATTCTTTGAAAGCAGAAATAAATAAACCTTTAAAAAAAAAGAAATATGCCTCTGATTATGAAATATGTATCTGATAGTATTATGTGTTTGATATATTATGAAATATGTATCTGATTATGAAATATGTATCTGATAATATTCCTTATTCTTAAATATGCTTTATCTTAAGATAATATATCCACTCCTGCTTCTTTGTTGTGTTTTTTAGTGTTTACATGGTAAAATTTTTTTCTATCATTTGTCTTTTGTTCTATGCATTTCTCCATACTTATAGTCTGTTTCCTATAGGCAGTAATTGGTTGCATCTCATATTTAAATCCAATCTGACAATCTGCAGTTTGGGGAATGTTTATAGCATTTATGACCATTGTAATTATTGATATGGTTGGGTTTTAAACAAGAGTCTTGGTATTTATTTTCAACTTGATCAATCTCCTACTATCTTGTATTTGTTCCCTTTCCCTCACTCTACTTGTGCCTTCCTTTAGATTAACTAATGTTTTTGTTTTACTTAAATTTTACCTTTATGTTGGTTTATATCATTTGTAAGAACTTAAAATTTTCAGTGACTTCTCCAGGGTTTAAAATGCATGTCTTTCACTAGTCACTCTCTACCTTTAAGTAGTATCATACTACTTGAGGTAGAATGTAAGAACTAAATGATAAGTTTGTCTTTCTTCTCTCTTATTTTTTATGTAATTGCTGTCCTACCTTTTAATTCTGCCTATACTATGGACCCTAGAATTTATTATTTTTTTGAACATTTAATTATCTTTTAAAAGGATTGAAGAAATTGGAAAATATGTCTTTCATATGTACCTACCTGCTTATTATTTCTAGTGTTCTTAACTCTTTTGAGGAAACTGGTATCATTTCTTTGTTCTTATGCCTGAACAACTTCCTGTAAAATTTCTTTATTTCTTCTTTTTACCAAGGATTGAACCCAGGGGCACTAAATCACTGAGTCACATCACCAGCCCTTTTATGGTTTTTATTTAGCGTCAGGATCTCACTGAGTTGCTTAGGGCTTGCCAAGTTGCTGAGGCTGGCTTTGAACTCATGATCCTGCTGCCTTAGCTTCCTGAGCATCTGGGATTATAAGCATGAACCAACGTGCCTGGCCTGTACAATTTCTTTTACAGCAGATCTGATCCAATTAATTGTTTCTGTTTTTGCTTATCTGAAAAATATTTCTACTTAATTTGTCAGTTATATTTTAAATTTATGAAATAAATTTTGATTTGTATAAGGAATTCTAGGTTGAAAGTTTATTCTTTCAATGCTTTAAGAAGGTTACTGAATTTCCTTGTCTTGGGGGTAGTTCCTGATGAGAAGTCTATGGTAATTCTTCATTCCTTTGTATTTAACTATAAAATACTAATCCATTTATTCGTTAGTATTTTTTGTTGGCATTTGTTGAGTTATTTGTTGATATTTGTTGAGGTTTATAATTTTTGTCAAACGTATGACATCTATTGGTTATCATTTCTTCAAAAGCTTTATTCTGTTATCTTTTCTTTCTTCTTTTTTTTAGTATTTTAAAAAATTTGTTCTAATTAGTTATACATGACAGTAGAATGCATTTTGACACATCATACATAAGTGGAGTGTAACTTCTCATTCTTCTGGTTGTATGTGGTGTAGAATCATACCAGTCCTGTAGTCATATATGCATATAGGGTTATAAAGTCTGATTCAGGAGGTTAGGGAAGAATAGAAGTTCTTTCTTCTTTTTATGGTGCTTTAATTATAAATGTTAGACTACTTGATGTCATCCTTGGGTCATTATGTCTTTATTTGTTTTTCAATGTTTTTACCACTGGTTCATTTGGGATAGCTTGTATTTTGCTTTCAGATTCATTGATATTTTCTTTTGCATTGTCTAATCTGCTCTTCATCCTACCCAAGGTACTACCTACTTGAACACACAGAGAATATTTATAATAGCTGCTTCAATGCATTTGTCTACTAATTTATCATTTTGTTATTTCCGCATCTATGGACTCATTTTTTTTTTTTTTTTTTGTGTGTGTGTGTGTGTGTGTTTTGCTGGGAATTGAACCCAGGGCCTTGTGCATGTAAGGCAAGCACTCTACCAACTGAGCTATATCCCCAGCTCTATGGACTAGTTTTCTTGTTTATGTGTCATTTATTTCCCTGCTTGGTAATTTTGATCAGACATCAGGCATTTTTAAATTTTGTATTTTCCAGAATTAAGTTTTGTTTTATTATTCCAATGGTGCTGGACTTTGTTCAAGCACATACTTATTTGTTTTTGTTTTTTTGTCTTCAGGGAATGCTTTCAAGATTTGTTAAGAAAAACCCAGATCAACCTTTGAGGCACATACCCCAGGGAGTTGTGTGCACACTACAATAGGGCTTGATTAGTGTCTCTTTTTACTTAGTGCTTTATTCATTTTGATTTTTCCAAATTTCAGTATAATGCCTACATTTATGGAAACTTCCACAAATATTCATTGGCTGAATAAACAGAGAAATTGATTTGCTTAATTAAAGGAAAAGAAACTGCCTTTGAATTAAAAACATTTCTAAGTTTATTTGTCAACATGTAAATAAAATTACTAGTAAATTACTGATTGAGTTAAAACATTTTCCTAACAAATTTGCTGGATTTAATTTTGGCTAGATTTGAAAATAATCAATTCAAAGTTGTTCACAAATAGGTGTTTTAAAGCGAATACCTAGCTGGATGTGATGGAACATGCCCGTAGTCACACCTACTGTGGCGGTTGACATAGGAGAATCTTTAAGTTTAAGGCCATCTTCAGTAACATAGTGAGACCCTGTCTCTAAATAAAATCAAAAGGACTGGGAATATAGCTCAGTAGAAAAACATCCCTGGTTCAACCCCCAGTACCTCAAAAAAAAAAATAAAAAAATAAAAAATGTGAGTATCTAGATACTAAAGTAGCTACAGGAGAGCAGGAAGAATATGAGTCTCCAAAAAAGAAAATCTGATTTAAATATAGATTCCCATACTTACTGGTTGAGTTGTCTTGAGCAAGTTACTAATGACTTTAAGAGGTAAGCAAACTTTGGCCCAAGGGCCTGCCATCTGTTTCATGAGTATGGTTTTATTGGAAGACAACCATACTCATTCTTTAAACATTGCCTTTAGCTGCTTTCATGTGAAAGCAGCAGAATTGAGCAGTGGTGACAGAGTCTGAATGTCCCACAAGGTCTAAAATATTTACTTTCTTATCTTTTATAAAAAAAGTCTCCTGGCCTAGCAACAGAGCCTCATCTTTTTTACCTGTCTTTATGTGTAAAAAAGGGACAATAGCTTCCATTTCACAGGACTGTGGGATGGGGCAGGTGGGGGGGGGGAGGGTGTAATGGGGGGGAACCTTACTATGTGCTGTGCTTAGCATATGGCCCTCCTGCAAAGACTTGTTAAATTTGAATATGGACATTCTATTCTCTTCCAAGTACAAAGCTATTTTCGTTCTAAACTTACATTTATGAGGTGAAACAATTATATATCAAAAAGTAGAATTTCATATAAGAGCATTGTTATTTGCTTAGTCATCATGACTTTGTCAAACAAAATAAACTTTACATATCTTTGTCATAAATAATTTAATAATCATATTAGTCTTTGAACGCTGTGATTAATGCAGTGGGAACTTCATAGACTGAATACAAACAGAAAGGAAGCAGAGGAATATTTCTGCGTCTACAAGTAGTAAAGATTATTATTTTCTTTGTGCAATAGCAGACATAAAAAGTTGTAATACAAATCAAATTTCTTGATGTTTCTTTCTTGAATGACACTGTTAAAATATGGGATTATTTGTTTTTTCTGCACTTTATACTTAGAAATACATTGCATGAAAAATGAAAAGGTAATTCAAAATAACTAGGAATATTTTATGTAAAGGTCTGTTCCATCAGCTGTGTATTGTAATTCTAAGCTTATTATACGGATTGTGGCAAGAAGGTAAATACCAAAAGGCAAGTCAGTAGAAGGTATTTACTGCTTGTAGAATTACTTTTATTAAATTGTGCTCTGTAGGGATTATCACTCTATACTGAGGTAAAATACAAGAACATTATTGGACATACCTTATCTGGTCTTAGTGCAATAATCATTGTACTTGTTCTGACAAATCACTGGCTTTATGTTATATACACAGTGCTTTGAGTAATTGATTAGGTTTCCATGTTTTAGTGAATCTGATAGAATACTTAGAGCCAGATTGTGACTCAGCTATAGCAATCATATAGATCTTACAAAGTATATTTTAGCATCATTCCTACTTGGATTTTATGTTCTTTGTCTTTTCTTTTACTCTGCTTCTATTTATACTATCTAAATGTGTTTTATGTAATTTTGCAAGCCACATTCAATCCTTTCTGAAACAACATTGAATATAAATAGGTAGGTAATAGGAAGTAAGTTGCCAAGGTAATTTTCAGAGAAGTGCTGATATTCTTTTTGGTTCTCTCCTTCAAATAACTGATAAATAACATAATAACATCACTCCTAGCTAACCACTTCATAAATCTCACAATTTAAAGCAAAACTCTTAGGTATATCAGTTGCTTAGAACTCTATATCACATACACATACAGAAAAAAAAGGAAATAATTTTTATTGCAACTGATTCACTAATTTTAAACTAAGCCAATGATTTAAAGACAAATTCTCTCCTACATATCAAAAGAAGTCAGACTTATGGTCTATATTTGGGTCATCAGTCACATCAATTTTATTTGCTTGGTAAAGATGTTTGGAAGTAGTTACATTTTAAAAAGCTATGCAAGCAGAAGTACAAAAAAGACATTTTTTATGAATGCAAAATCCCAAATTATTCATTAAACTACCTAGGCATTTATTAAGCACTGACCATGTGTTAAGTACTATTCTCAGCAGTGTGGATGCAGCAATGAATAAAATAGGACATTTTCCTTGTGATGGCTTTGAGAAGACCTGTAGTATAGTAGACAGTTCTCCAAGAGTTGAGAAACACATGGAATAAATTTATAGTAACTTTGATAGGGGACAGATAGATGTAAGTGGTGGGAACATTAAGGGAATGATTCTATAAAATGGACCCAGTGTGCTGACTCCTACCTGCTTTCCTTTCCAGGAAGCAATTTACCTCCAACACTGGCTGACTTAAATGGACAGGATATGTCACATTCCCCAGCAAATACCTGTTACCTTCAGGAGAAATGCAGCCTCCAAAGAATTCCGATGAAAGGAACACAAGTACCCTGAAGGAGAGAATTTTGTGACCCTCTCACAGACTAGATCCTGAAACTTAGGGATATGAAGGTAATTATCCCTAAACATGATGTGTGTAAAAACAAATTTCCCAATTAGAACTCATCAGTATGAGCCAGAATGACCTAGAGTTGTCATGCACAACTTGAATGAAAGTCTGGAATATTTTATGTAAAGGTCTTGAATGAAAAGGGAACTTGAATGAAAGTCTGATATCATCTGCCATCATCAAAAGTCAAGAAGTGGACCTGTGTGGGCTCTCTGGAAACTTCCCTGGGATTCCCAATTAAACTGGAGGGCAGGAGAGACATGGTGTCCCTCTTCTGTCTGAGAAGATCTACTCTCTCCTTTAAGAATGTACCCTTTCCCCCTTTCCCATCCCTTCTGATAAATTTATGATTGTTCCTCTGAGTCACATGTCTGAATCTTTCTGACTTGAGGGCATGAATTGGGGCTGGAAAGATCTACAACAGGCACTTTGTCCTACTCAGTGATGGGCAACAACTGATTTAAGAACTAGATTAAAATGATATATCAATTACATATGCAAAGTATGACTTACTAACCCTTAATAAGAGAAATTTCCATTTGTAAGGCCATCTCCCTCTACTAGGAAAAAAAAATTGGAAAGATATTGCTATAGTTTGAATCTGGAATATCCCTACCCAAAGTTCATGGGTTAAGCAATGCAGACATATTTAGAGTCGAAATGATTGGGTTATGAGAGCTGTAACCTCATCAGTGGATTGATCATTTGATGGATTAATGATTTGAGTTAACTATTGGGTAGTGGTAAACAAAGCAGATTTGGGTTTGACTGGAGGAATTAAGTCACTGGGGGCTTGCCTTTGGGACTATATCTTGTCCCTGGCACCTAGAATGCTCTGCCTCTCTCTCTGCTTCCTGACTGCCACAAACTGAGCAGCTTTCCTCCACTGTAGCTTTCTGCCATGACGTCATGCCTCATCTCAGGCCCAGAACAATGGAGTAGACTGATCATAGACTGAACCCGTGAGCCCCAAATTTTCCTCCTTTATGTTGTTGTCAGATATTTTGGCCACAGCAATGAAATCTGCCTGACAAGCCTCACCTCTAAACTATTTTTGCTTTCCTTAGGCCTTTCTCATACCCTTCTCAAAGATGGTTAAGTTAAAATCTGTATCTTTGAGCTATAAATTTTTTACTTTGCTCTAACCAGGTCATACTTTCAAAAATGCAAATTTAGGATTAAATGTTTTTTAGATTCTGAAGGAAAGGAATAATACAGGGCAAGGGAGACTTTTTAAAATCAAACCTCAGCCTGAAAAACTTGATTCAAGATTTGGAAATGAAAATCTGCAATTTAGACTTGACTTTCTGTTTATAAGTGGGGATAATCCATTTTACTATAATACTGTTTTACAAATGGAATTTTGAGATGAAGGTTATATGATTTTAGTTGTGTGTGTATGCTTCTACCAGCCTCTTTTGGATACATGTTACATGACTTGTGTGCATGATAAATCCCCATGAAGTTCTTTTTAAATCTTGAGTGCTCATCAGTTTTGAACATTAGCCCAAGTGCCTTTGGTTCACATGATTTAAATAAATCTTTACAACTGTGCTAATTTAAGTTTGCTGTTAAGATAAAGTAAAGATATCTTTAACTTGCTAAGCTAGCACATTTTTGCCTAGTATGCTAGCCTAGTATTATATCTATTAGATATTTAAAGATAATTTTATTACTTTTTATGTATAGCAACTTTTAAGATTTTAGCAAAGAAATAAGTATTCTTAATTTTCACGAGTAATCCAAAATAGCTGTTAAAATAAATAGATGAGGTAAATATAAACAAATGTTTATAAACATATAAATTAGAAAAAATTCTGAGTCATTTGTAACTTAAAATATTGATATATCAATGGCAAAATTACATTTAATTATCCTTGGCTTCTTAAGGTCTGGAAAATACAAAATATTTGGATTTATTTTATGTGTTTTCATAAATTATTGGTATATGTAAGAAAAGAGTTACTGAGTTTAAAAATTAATGTACTGATATAAAACCAAAATCTAATTCCCAATGTTTGGAACAGATTTTCTTAAAATGTTGATTTGTGCTTGGTAATATTCTTGAAGAGAACACTTAAAGAACAAAATTTTGTGATTTATCAAGATTATTCCTTGTGTTTTCTGCTATCAGGTTTTCATTACTCGAAAAAAACAATCTTAAAAGAATTATGGTTTGTCTAAATATCTGTTTTAATGCTTTTAAATTAATCACTTTATAATTCTGATTAAAGAAACAACTATTCTCTTAGGTTTATTATGGTACAATTGACAATATATATAAGGCTAAATATATATATACATATGAGGGCTAAATATGCTATGTGTCTGAGCTTTATCTAAGTTTTATGCAAAAGTCTGTAGAATTAAAGCTATGTAGGCTTAATACATTCAAGGTAAATGATAAGTGTTCTCTTTTATACAATATGCATTATACCTAGATGTTAAACATATTTAAAATGACCAATAAAACTTCAGGTATTTCTGCCTCTGTTTTCTTTTTGACTAAATAAGTGTTTTGTTATTGTATGTATGTGACACATTTACATATCAGGTAATAACTCTGTTGTTTTTTTTTAATAGAGAGAGGAGAGAGAGAGAGAGAGAGAGAGAGTTTTTTTTTTTTAATATTTATTTTTTAGTTTTTGGCGGACACAACATCTTTGTTTGTATGTGGTGCTGAGGATCGAACCCGGGCCCCACGCACGCCAGGCGAGCGCGCTACCGCTTGAGCCACATCCCCAGCCCACTCTGTTGGTTTTTAACACTGTTTCCTAAACTTATGAGAAGTCTAAAGCTATTTGATTTTCATTGGTGCTGTTAACCTATGTAGATTTGTTAAAGTCAGATAGTTATTGTTATCCTACTGAGCTATGAATTCTAAATTTCACTTTGAAAATCACAGTTAAGTATATTAATATCACTGGCTTCACTGTACACTAAAAGTTATTTATGTTCCCCAAGTGTACAAGCCCTCTAAAATGCAAAGTTTAGGAAAACAGTTTACCAAGCTGGTGTCCTCCAAACGAATTATTTATAGGGGAAGGCTTTTTATTTTCAGGTGGCTTGTACACTGCTGATTATGACTGTCATCTTCAAGTAAAGATGACTGATGTGCCCAAACACTTGATATTCCAAATCATGGCACTCTGGTAATGAAAGGATTGAGTATTAATCACTTACATCTGTAAGCGAATACATTCTACTTTATTTAAAACATTTAATTTATTTTTAAGACAAAAAGATCTAAAACTAGCAAATTTAGATGGGGATTTATTTATGTCATTTAATACTTTGTAAGTGGATAAAAGTAAACCATTAATGATAGGATATGTGCATATGTTATTCTTTATGCTAAAATAAAAATGTAAATATACTTGTGGAGAGAGAATAAAGACAGCCTCATGGTTGTGGTAGAATGCTATCAGTCATAATCGCTATCCTAAAATGCTGTACACAATGGAAATAACTGCATTGTTTGTACATAGCAGGGGGGCGGGTTGTTAATTTGCAGGGCCTGATGACTTCTATGGTATAAGTTCATCTATCTTGACTGACTTCAAGCCACCAATGTGACATCACTGTACCTGAGTGGAGTTGGAAAGAGAAGTGCCCAGTTGGTTCTTCCAAGGCTCAGGACAGCACAGCACCAACATGAGTCCTGCAATCACATTAAATGCAATGAGTCTTGTTTTAGAAACTGGAGTCAGAAGCTGAAAAAGTGTTCAAATCCTAACAATTAATTTGATATCGAACTTTCTTTCTCCATACTCTTTGGGGAAAGAGGTCACCTCTTTGTCCTCTTCCTCAAATCTCTCAACTTAGGAGTTCTCATCTCTGCTCTCGCAGAGCAACCAATCCAGGACAAGAAGCAGAGTGGAATTAGATGGGGAAAAAAATCACATCATACCCACAAATGTCTCCATCTACAAAAAATCTTCATTGTAAAAGATGTTTCAGGGCTGAGTCTTTTGCACAGGGAATTTTTTTGTGTATTTTGGGACCTTCCTTTACAGGAAGCTGGCCAACACTGATATAGCAGTGGTTCTTGTTTGACTGACCATTCAACACTTCTTTTATTCATTCACTAACTAGGGAACATCCAGACTCAAGAACAAGCGTCTGTTCTAGGCACTAGGAAAACAGCATGATTAAATCAAATCCAAATTTCTATATTTTCCAGATTGATTGTCTTTCCATTTTGTTTTATAGAAGGAATAAACAAATCACACATTCTTCGACCCATCTTAAGAGAACAGTGAAGTCCCTTTTGGCAAGCTGTAGAAAATTGCCAAAGCCCCACCATCAAAATAACTTCTCAGGCTTTCTCTGCTGCCTTCCAGATTTCCAGAGACCGAGGTCAGAACTCCATCCACAGAGTCACTAATATCAAAATTTTCTGAGTGATTATACTGAACACCTGTCCCAAACACTCCTCCAATCACTAGATTTGTCTTGAGGGAATAAAGATCTATTCACATTGAGGGAAGAGAGATCGGAACTCAAGACATAAATTTGGTAAAGAAATCTTTTTCACTGAATTGTCTTCCTCACCTGTTCTCTTGGCATTTTCTTTCATCATCCTTTTGGGGAGTTTCAAATTATAATATCGTACAGTCTCCTTTGAACTGGCTGACTCCCATGCTTTTGTGCATGTGGTAATCTCCTGAGCCACCTCAATATTTTATGTGGTATCTTTGGCTTGCCACTCTAAACTCTAGAATGCTTGGGTTAAGTGGAATCAGATTCCAGACAATAGTTGTGAAACACTGGACAAGTTACTTGGCTTATCTGTGGCTCAGTTTCCTCATCTATAGAATGGAGTTTACAGAAGCTCCTGCCTTGTATCTTTGTCATGACAATTAAATATGAAAAGCTATTAGAACAGGACATGACCCAATGTAAGTCATTGATATTTTATAGCATTTTTCTGTTCCTCAATTGAAATTTCTAAATTAGCACCCTGTTGCTTCATCCTCTTTTCTCTTAATTCCTTGACTCCTATCATTAGACTATTTGGATTTAAGTCCATCCAAGGCACTATTCTATACCTAGGGCTCTCCTGCTGTGGATTCTTCTGCATAAAAGCTTTTCCTCTTTTCTGCTCACTATGCATAGTTCACATAATTATGAAAAATGAACCTCTTCATCAAATATTTCCTAAGCTTGTCTTTGAAAAAGCAATGGTTCCTATGCCAGGAGGAGAGTAGGGTAATAATTTTTCTTTTTTAGTGGCAGTTAGAAATTAAAGCTTTCTGGGGAAGAATTTAGTAGTGAATTTCAATGCCTGTTTCTTTATTTTGTCTTTTAAGCAGATAGTTCTTCAGTGATAGTGAGTGACTCTTTTGAAGGTAAGGCAGTAATTTCTTTGATGTTCATGATGGTTGTGAATAATACTCCATTCCCAATTTATGACATATTCAAGGAAATCATGTCTTTATTTAATTGCTTTTTTCTGATTTCTCAAAGGTCATAATAGTTGAACTTTGAGTTCACAATAATGTCATTAGAATCACAAAGCAAATAATGTGAAATTATGCCACTGATTTCTTGAACTGAGTCTTCTGCAGTTTCAAAACGACAAAACTTAACATTTTACTTACTGAGTAGATTTCAGTTGCCAGAAAAATACTTTGCATTTTTCCTCACTGAAGGTCATGGGATTTTTTAATATTCTCCAGTGGAGATCAAGCAAGGTTATAATTCACAGAACTTTCTGGGTTTTTTTTTTTTTTTGGTTGTTGTTGTTAGCAGAAAAATTCCCAGCTATAAAAAAAAAAAATAGAAAAACAACTCCTCTAAGAAGTTAGAATCTTATATATTTCAGCAAAAAAAGAGATGTAAGCTGTTTTTGTGGAATGGTTATAGAACTTTATGTAGTAAAATGCTTAGCTCAATTTTTTTTTTCTGGGTTGGTTTTATCCACCAAATAACTGGTTTGAATTCATCAAATCTGTCTTTTTTTTTTTTTTTTTTCAGAATGAAACCAACAAATCTTGAATACATTCCACAGAATGATCGCTGAACCTGTAGGATGTTCATTCATTCACTCATTCATTCAGTGCTTATTTATTGAGCACATACTGTGTCAGGGATAGACATTGGGGCAGAGAGGCACAAATCAAAACAAAAAGAATCACTGCTCATAGTGTGTACATTTTAATAAGAGAGATGAGCAATATGTTAATAAATAAATAATTCTATAAAATATCATGTAATGACTAGTACTGTGAAGGAAACCAAGATAGTGTAAGAGGTCAGAGAGTAGAAAAGGAGCTAATTTTAGGAAGAATTATTTATTTAAGAAGGCAAAAACTTTCTGACAAAGTGACAGCTGAGCATAGATCAGAATAAGGTAAGGGAGAAACACAAAAATATCTAGAGAAGAGTGCTCCAGGCAAGAGAATAACTGTGGAAAGTGTCTTGGAACCTTCTAGAAGCAGCAGGGTGGTAGAGCAGCCCAGGAAGACACATAGGAGACAGACATGGATAAAGGTGAGACCAGACAATGAAAGACTTTGTAGACCTTGCTCAGGGCTATGATTTTCATGCGAGTTGATATGAACTGTTGGAACCATTTTTCTGCTGAGGTCGGGGTGGGGACTTTATTTCACGCTTTTAAAAAAAAACCTGTGGTCACTAAATGGAAAATATGTGGTAGGTTGGAGGTGAGAAGTAGAATATTAATTCAATTTTTTTTTTCTTGAGGCTTCTGGAATCAAACAAGTTTTAAAAACATTACATTAAACAAAGGTAAATGTTAAGGGTTTTTTTTTTTTTTACCCAGAGTCAATTTGTTGATGTATCTTGTATATTTCAAATAGTATGGTAGAATATGCAATGTTCTCAACTGTAGCCACATAAATCTTTTCTGGGAACCTCTTAAGAGATTAGTGTTCTACGGACCTAGCTCTGGGTGATGCAGATGTAGATACCACTTGAGTAGATCATATCCCTTCTGAGAAACGCAAACACTTTTGAACAGGGCCAAGAGTGTAGTTTCTGGTCAGAGTTCCTCATAATTTCTTCTGTGACCTTCATTCCTGACCCTGGTGAGGTTGTTTACTGCTTTCAGCCTGGCTTTGTGAGAATAGATTTTGTCAGGTTCGGTTTTGAGAATCAGGGCGCTGAAAATCATTACAGAGCTTTTGAATAAATATCCACAATTATTCTTTTACCACAGAAAACTGGCACATGGCAGGATCTTGTGTAACACCGTGGAGGTAATTTGGGCTTCTTATGGAATGGCCAGGTTTTAATGGGTAGAAGAATCCTGGATTTTTTCAAGAGAAATGTTATGCCCTTTTGGGTAGAATGTCACCCCAAAGCCAAAGTTATTCACACTAGGAAGCACACTCATTATTTTAGAAGTAGTTCCTGGGCTAATAGACACAGAATTCTCATGAAAACCTTTGCTTTTTCTCAACATGTGTTTCTTAATTACCTATGGAAGCAAACTCCACGTGTAACTGTCTTATTCACCACATTTGAATGTCTCTGAACAGACACCAACTAATTTTCTACCAATATCCTCCTATCATTTTGCTAAATTAAAATGTTTTAAAGGTTAATTGTCAAATCTCTGGGAGGGAAAGAAAAAAGCTTTCTAAAGGCTAAGTTTCCAAACTGAGTAATATGTCCTTATCCCTGTTAAAAACACTTGCTTAAGGTGGTTTGGATTGACTTTGTCGGAGGTTGGGTCACTCAGAAACTAAAAGGGAAGTAGCTGTAAAAGGGCAGAGCGAAATGAGATTTATCCTTGGAGCCAGTGAGACTTCTTACCTTACTTTGGGAAAGAAGGCAGAGAATGGAGCAGAGTGGGCATAGATATGGGGCAAGGGCTTTGCAATCAGGAGATTTTCAGAAGGAGTACCAACTTCATCACTTCCTACATGTGTGGCAACTGCTTGTGACTTACATTCTGAGCACCAACTTCTCTAATAAGGCGATGTGATAGCTTCTTAATGAGATTGTTGTGAAGATAATAAAAATGCAATTTATTTGTTCCTATCCCTGGGTGAAGATTTGATTCTTGCCAGCATTCCAACCTTGAAGCAGAACTTGGATTTTTATATTTACTAGAAAGAAATAACTCAAAAATATTAGTGAACAGTGTGTGTTTTCCTAAATATTTTGGAGGAAAACAAAAGGTGGGCATCCATGTGGCAAATGGTAGAGCAATGTATTCCCGAACTCCCAGTTAGCTCTGTCCTGTTGAGTGGTTAGAGACTAGCAATTGTAGTAGCTCACCCACAGATTCCTTCTTTCTTTTGGCAGCAGGAGCCCCACATTTTAGCTGAGACCATTGCTGCCCAGTACTATGACATATTTTCGCTTTCCTCTCATCCAGGTGTGGCCATGTAACTAAGTCAGGCTCATGAGGCATTAACAAAAATGATGTGTGTAATTGGTCCTCTTTCAAAGTTAAAGCTTCTTGTCTTGGACGCCCTCTCATTTCCCATGGCTTGAAGAATACTGGCAATTGTAACAACTTATTAGAAACTATAAGTCCCCAACTAGTAGCATTTAAAAATTAGCATTTAAAAGTCCCTGAGCTCTTAAATGCTAACAAGATAAACTTTCTCATTTAAGCCACTACATTTTAGGTTCTTGTTAAAACAGCTTAGTCCAGACTCTAGACCCGTTCTTGGTCTCAGGTCTCCCTTCTCTCTTTATCCTCCAGGGCCTTGCTTTCCAGGCTACAATCTCTCCCTTCTTAGATTTAATATTACATCTTGCTCCTTTTCACAGGCAGTCCCATTTAATTTTTTTTCTATTCTCTCCAATTATTTGTCCTCCATTCATCATTCTTCTTTCATAAAAGACATTGCAGTCAGTAGAATATATCTTCTTTAGAAGATAGAAGAAGATTACAAATTACATTTTTTCCCCATATCACACATGAAAAACCTCATGTGGAGACAGGTATGTGAAAGGTGCTCAGTGATGAGGTCTTCTTCTATTTCTTCCTTATCCCAGTCTCATCTCCAAGAGCTGACATCAGTCCTGGGACAAATTAGAAAGACTTAAAGACCTATTTCTGCTGTGGTTTCTGTGGACAATATGCTGTGGATTAACACTGAGGCCCGGGGAAAATCCAGATCAATGATAATCCAAGCCAGGCTTAGATGCTTTAAGAAAGTTTGGGGCCAAAGAAAATCTTCTTAGTTAATCCCAAACTTCACTGATAATTTGAGGGTTAAAAAAATGTAGTATATTCCAGGATCCCATTACTGGATGATATGATTCCATATGTTTGCTGAAGGATCAGGGAATCAGTATTGTTAGCACTCATCCAGGTAATTTTGATGCAACCATTTAGTTGGTGTTGGACTAAAAGCTTAAATAACTTGACTCTAAGATTTAGCATAATTTAATGTAGTTAAGGGACATATTAAGTGTCATGTAATGCATATTTCCATTACATTATTATTATTTTTTCCAACTCTCAGCTTCCATGTTAACAATAGAACAAAATCAAGCTTATAATTAAGCCATAAGATAAGGAAACTTGAGTGTTTCCAATCACTTCAAACCATGGGTTAAATTTAACTCTCAAGTTTAGCCCTAGATGACTAAGGACTATCATGGGCTTTAAGGACACCCAAGTAAGCATTACAATTTGGCTTTGTACACAGAGAACTTGCCAATGAAAGACAAATGGAAAATAACAGGAAATGAAAACACATCTGTTTGGAGGGCCCACCTTCTGATATGTTAGCTTTGGCAACCTTTGTACACTTTGTCCTGCCAATAAAGCTGCTGTCAGGGAAATTGAAACACTGATCTCATATGGCTGGGATCAGCACCAGCAATGCCACTGTACATGTGAGGCCTTCCAAATAGTTCCAGTGGTTGATCTGAGGCTCAACTTGGCAGCCCTGAACTACATAGCTCATTACCTATCATGGGAACTATGCGTGTTTATTGTTTGGATGATTTGTTTTGAAAATGTTGATGGTTTAGTGCTCTAGATATCACATACAGAAAGTAAATTCTGCATTTAAAATAAAAGCAGCAACTTTCAGAGTTCAAAAATTAAGTTGTAGATGCTGAAGTTCAGAATTAAAAAGGGAAAAATGTAAAGAAACAGAGAATCAGAGGCAAGGAATAGGTCCTTGGAGATTGTCTCTTCCACTCCTCCACAAGGAGATGATTACTCCTTCCACTGCTGACCATCTCCCTCATAAAGATAATGACAGGAGGAGGTGCTGGATCCAGTGTTAATCTTTACTATAAAACCAGATACATAGGGTTTGGTTGTCTTTGCACATTTTAGTCTTAGGGAACATCAAGAGACGCCATTTGCAATGTAAACAGTCTGGGATTTAATTAAATTTGACTTAATGAAAGTTCTACAACCTTGTGGCACTCCTTTTGGAGGTAGTCCTGAGTGCATGGAACTGGCACAAGAATGAGGGCTATTATTCAAAAGGCTTGTCCTGTAGGTCAGCATATTAGATTGTACAATTTTCAAAGATGTCAGTATAAATTAGAATTTTTTATTGTTGTGACAAAAATATACTCAAACATGTTGGATTATCTTCTGGGCCTTAAGTATTCATTGAATGAGAAACCTGTGCTGATTCAAATTGTCCTGTCGTTTCTTTGCTATAACCGGGTGAAGGCTTCAGGTTGGGATCAGGGGAAGGGGGAGTTTTGCTTGCACTTTACACACCTGATTATCAATTTTTCTGGGTGATTTTGTAATACACAGATTCTCATTTTCATCCTGTTCTTTCCTTCTCTTTTCCTGCTTTCCCTCAGTCAGAATCATTACTGCATCTCCTAGGAAGTTTCTAATATTAATATTTATTGAATCCCAACTCTGTATCAGCCTTTGTGCTTGGTGACTCATGCACATGTTATCACATCTGCTAAATAGCTGTAAGTAGTAGCATTCCTACTTTCTGGGTGAAGAAATTCTTACTCAAAAGATATGTAACCTAATCAATATAATGGAACTAGCCAGTGTCATAGCTGGAATTTGACTCTATGTCTTCTAATATCAAACTAATGGTGTTCCCACCAGGTTATGTTGTTCTGCTATCATTGTAAGTAAGTACTTTGACTTTAAGCAAATGGCCTTTTATGAAGCAATTGAATTCCAGAGTGTATCAGATGCTATTTGAATTTAGTGTGATAGGATTATTTTATCATACCAAATTCAAATATTTTGTTTCATATCAATTATGGAGTTTCAGGGATAAGAACTTCAGGAAATCTGAACCTGATAGAACAAGCCCAATTCCATAGTGGGCGATGGCCCACAATAAAGGTCATTTTCTTATCCTTACAAAGCAGCACTCATGCTAGTACAGTCTTGGAAATCCATGGTATGATGAAGCCTCTCAGTCAAAATAGTATTATTACCCATCACAAATTTAATGTAAAAAGAAGTAAATTGATAGTCATAAAACCTGCTATTGATTTCTTGCTTTTCCTATTAAAAGTTATGTAGCTTTAGCAAATCTCAATCTCACTAATGCTCTTCAGTCATCTAGAAAGTGGGAATTGCAACATACTGGGCCAACTCTCCTACCCACGTTCAATGTTGGGCTGTAAATTCTTTATGGCTAAGCACTGTGTGTGTGTGTGTGTGTGTGTGTGTGAGAGAGAGAGAGAGAGAGAGAGAGACAATACAGGGATCCATTCTTCACTGAATTTATGCAACTGAAATGTTAATGAAAATGAAAACATGCCAATGAATATGTCTTGGTAATTCTAAAGGAAATTGAAAATAATTATTATTTTTAAATAATTTTTTAAATTTGAGAACAGTTTCAGATTTATAAACAAAAACATCTGTGATGATAATATAGAGTTCCTATATACATCAACCCAATTTATCAGAGTATTAATATCTTACATTACTAATATGGTACATTTTCTACAATTAAAAGGCCAACATCAAGTATTTTTATAATTTCTTTGGAATTCTTTATGGGAGATCTGTCCATTCTCCCACACTTAATTTCTTATTCAATCATTTATATCAGTATAGACTCTGAATATTTATTTAGCACTTTAGGTTATGATTCAAGATATTTTA
This sequence comes from Callospermophilus lateralis, assembly GCF_048772815.1. NCBI lineage: Eukaryota > Metazoa > Chordata > Mammalia > Rodentia > Sciuridae > Callospermophilus > Callospermophilus lateralis. The sequence goes on along the minus strand of NC_135320.1, from coordinate 63,415,319 downwards.
TATTGTTGTTCAGATGTAGTTTCTAATTTTTACTATGAATATTATTACTGGATCATATTCCATAGTAGTTAAGTATTCTGCTGAATTCTGTTTAGTTGTCAAAAAGGTGATTGTAGGGTTCGGAATCTATTTTTTTCCACTGATGTATACTCAAAGCATAGGGTTTTGACTTCTGTTACATACCCCAAATATTTTTTGAATCAATATCTGAAATATATTTTTGAGTTATAAGTGTGTTTAGTATAAACATCATAGATAAAAAATTAGTTGTTGCAGCATTTATATACAGGATCGTGAATCTTTAGTAGCCATAGAAACAACTTGCAGATTTATCTTTGGACTTCTGAACTTACTCTTCCACCCACACCACATTCTCCTATCTCAAATAATCACAAACAGAGCAGAAAATGCTGCTCTTCAGTGAACCCCCATTGTAGGGATCACAGAGACACATTACATGTAATTTTTGGAAGATGCATAAAATCTATAACATTCTCTGGTAACATAAAATCACCAGCAGAGTTCTCCCTAGCTAGGTTCTGAAGTAGAGGGCAATCACATGGCTGAAAGAGCAAGCTACCTGTGAGAAGAAAGCAAGATCTTGCTTCTATCAGCCTCCAAAGCTTCCTACATCTTCAATCCAAGCTCTCAGAGCTTGGAATGGAGGCCTTTGACTATGTACCCTGACATCCTCAGTTAGAGAAAGAGTCTTGAAGTTGCAACTGCTGCCAGTTAAAGCAAAACAAGCATTAAGTTACTGGAGTCCAAACCTCTGGTGCTGCTCCACAATAGATATTTGTTTACAACCATGGACAAGCCCAAGCGTTGTTTTCAATTTATAGTGTCTGGCAATTTCTGCTGCTAGGATTTTAGCCAAAGCCAACCTCTCTCCTTCTGTCTGTCTTTATCCATCTCATTTCTCAGTTAATATTTTGAAGTATTCTTCCTCTGAATCTCTAAATATGCCATTTGGAGTTTGACTTATAACAACTATGTTCTCCCCAACATCTGCTAGATATTACTTTTGTAATCAAGATTTGGCCAAATTACATTTCTATCTAGGTTAGAAAAATCCAGAATTGAATTCTAATTCTGGAGCATTCATTCTTGGAGAAGTCATTAAGTCTCTCTGAGTTAATTTCTTTATCTATATAAAAACTAAAACAATATCTCTTTCAACAGAATGTTATTGTGAGGACTAAAAATGACTATATAAAAATATTAGCATAATACCAAGTCCCTTGGAGAGAAAATTCAAATAATAGGTTTTGGTGTTTAGGAAGATGTGTGAGGATTCCTTTTCATGCTGTAAATATAATAACATACAAATAAGAAAATCAAGTGGAAAAATTTATTAGAAAATAATTCATTAAGGAATAATCACATCCCTCATCAATTGGAAGTTGAGTAGATCATTGTTCTGGTTTGGCCAGTTTATATTTACACTCAAATGCCTTTGTTTTTCCTATCATGATTAGGAATGGCTTAAGTAAGGAATTCATGGGGACAGAGCAAAATGAAAGGAGCAGAGACCACGAACTAGATTTACCTCATATTGGTATTCATCCAATTTGGTGTGGGTCAATAATGGGAATAAAGAGATTGGTTTTGGATTTCACCTTCATCTTTAACCCTGAGATGAATGGAATCACATTGTAGAGATAGCAGGGGATTTGCGCAGAGACAGAAAGGGAGACAGAAAATGAAATCAGGACATCTGGGAAACATAAAGGAATATTAAAGGTAAGGGAAGAATCAAGGCAGAATCAAGAACCAAGTCTAGTGACAGGTAGCCAAGAAAAGAACTGTGGTCTCTTTTTCCCCCTCTTTTTAAAATTTATTCTTTTTAGATATACACAACAGTAGGGTGTATTTGGGCATATTATACATACATGGAGTATTAACATGGGGATCTCATTCTTGGGGTTGTACATGATGTGGAGTTTCACTGATCATGTATTTGTATATGAACATAGAAGGATGTGATATTGGTACAAGAAGGTTTGACTGAAGACTTGTCCCAACTCCAGCCAATTTCTAGCATAAGTTATAATTTGTAGGAGTGAAAATTTAACCTAGTATTCTTTTTTCCACCCCACTCTCTCTGCAAACCACTCTGTTGCTTGTTTCCTCCTATACCTGCATGAAAGTTTAGGTGGATTCCATAATATCTCTGCTCATTCTAAAATATTCTCAGGAACAGCCTTGAGTTTTAAGGTAATCAACTTCCAGTCTAGCTTAATGTAAGAACTCAAACCCTCTTTCAGTCTTAAGCATTGCACTCCTCTCTGCCCCCACTGCCCCAACCCACTTGCATGACTCACGCTGGGAAGAGTGAAAGAGATGCATGGTTAGCTGCTTTTCCATATTTCTCCTAAACTGCCTGGATGCTTTTCCTCTCCCAACTAGAGTTCTGTATTAAAGGCTGGGAGAAGGGTAGAGAGAGAGTAGCAAAATGGAGGAGAAAATGAGACAGGGAGAATTTGGTGGGTACAGGGTTCATCTATCATTACCCTCCTAGGATGTCAGATAATCAATCTTTTTTTCTGGCTGCTACTTTTGTGGGTGTTTGTAAATATCCTTCTCTGGAAGTTCCCCTAGACATTTCCTTGATAGAAATGCACTGCATCTTAGCTGGGACCACCACATCTCTCAGGTAGTTCTCAGGGCAGTCAATTCTAGCTCTTTTCTTAGGGTACAACAGTTTTATGATTGGGAGAGTGCAGAGAGCTTCCAAGGAAACTCCTTTTTCTGTATTTAGGGTATTGTTTGCTAGTCTCCTACCTTTAAGCTTTGATTTTTCCAGAGAATTATGGCAATATCTTGGAGTAGCTCCTTGAAAGCACCCTCACATGACCCGAGAAGACCAGTGGCAAGCAACAATCGTGCAACTTTCCTATAAAGAAATCATCTCTATAGATCTTAAACCAACTTCATTACATCCACCTCCTTTATATTCCCTGAAGAAGGGCAATAGGCTAAAGATTGAAAAATTGGTGTCAGAGTAGAGTCTTTTGACAGGTCATGCATAGGCCTGGTGCTTCTTGATTTTGGCCTTCAGAACATGGCTAATATTCCAACACTGCAGCAAAAGTCACATCTATCATCTGGTTTCACAGCAAGATGCTTCTCTAAAGTATCTTCCTGTGGTGCTACAGTTTTAGCTGCTGTTCTTGTATTTCCCTATGGAAATCTTCAGGATATTTGACAGCTTCTCATGTACAGCCTAAATTTCTTCTTCTAAGAAGTTATGAGAGTTTCAATGTTAAAAGTACATGAACTCTCTTTCACCATGTTCCACTAATAAGTTCTATTCTTTATTTCACAAGTTATTTAGTAAAAACTACTTAAATCTCTCGATGCCATGCTTTCAATGAAAATGAAATTAACATCAAACCTAACGCATTGCATTGTCGATTAACTATATCAAAACAAGCATAGTATGTAAAGTACTGGCCTGGTCTACAGAAAGCATTAAGTAAAAGAGGATTTAAAAAGTTGATTTGGTGGACTAGATCAGGTTGCTTGAAGGAAAAAAAAATTTGTGAGGCTCTGGGGAAGAGTAAAGCAGAGTTCATTCTATAAACTGGAGAGCTTTGTTCAAGGGTACCCTTTTGTAGTGGAGTAGAAGAAAAGGGATACTGATACACATGTGGCTCAGGTAGTATGTTTGGTGAAAAAAATAAAATAAAATGGAGATTTTTTTGACAGATTGCCTTGTTTGAAGAGTGAAAACACACACACATTTGAATGATCAAGTCTATTTCTTTACATATGATGAAATCTTTGAGGCAATGATTACTAAGTGGATGTGACCTTGGTGAAGTACATCTAAGTGAAGAGATGGGGAAGGACCTCAGGAGTCAAACTTGGAGCATGGTTTGAAACTAAACATGACTCATTCTTCAGATTCAGACTCAATTTCATCTTTAAGAATATCATGTGAGATTTTCCTAAATTCTGCAAAGTTTCATATATTTCAATATTTCCAAAGAGCCTCCATTTACAAACCTCATCATCCAAACTTTAATAGTCATTAATAACCTCCTTTGTACCTTCTGATCTGCTACCAGCAGGTATATTCAAAATCATCTAGTATGGACATTTGAGTTCTTTTTAAAAAATTCCTGAGCCTGGATTTCTGCATTTTTATTTTCTGGTTTTTTTTATTGAATATCTGTTGTGTTTAAGAATGGTCTAATAGAAAATTCATGTGGACCCAAAGGAACATCTGTATATTCATTTGTGACCCAGTTGAGGAGCAAGTACACCAAGGAAAGGCTTGACGAGAACTGATGGATCTGAGTCAATTCTTTGAATGTGAAAATACCGACTACTGAGTTCAATTTGAGGTAAATTATTGTAACTGGGAAGAAAGCATTAGCATAGTAAAATTGGTTCCAAATATTTTTTTCAATAGACATATTTTGAGTACACTTTCCTCTTGATGAAAATAATTTTCTTAATGGTCAACACCAGTGTTCTAAAAGGAAATCCGAATGATAGGGACAATAGTGGGTCTGAAATCACATGTATGTGTGTGAGATTCAGGCTTTCAAGTAAGTATTGTAACACAAGTTTATCCTATGAATTGTTTCAATAATAATCCTTGTGAGTCACTTAAAGCCAAGTAGTTGAAACTTCTCTATCTCATTTGTGTGTTTTCTTGTATGAGGCACAAAGAGACAGTCCTAGAAGGGCCAGAACCTGGAGTGAACCACCTTTGTGATCTCTCTCACAACTTTCCTCATATTTCATACATAAACTTGTCTAAGATTGGGGCAAGTACTTAAAAATATCTTTAGGAATCTAAGAAAAAGAAAGATGTAAAGAAACATGAAGCCAGAGAAAAGTAGACATTGGGAAAGAGTTTCTCATCTACCTTGTTATGTGATGGACACACAGGAGGGTGAATTGGAAGGCTGGTGAGTGGATGGGTAGATCTGTCCTTTTCCACACTTTCAAGTCTTTCCCAACAGTCAAAGTTATACTTAGGATGCATCCTCTTGTTAAAGAGTTTGAACTTAACTGTCCTAATTAATAATAGAAACAAGAGAAGCACATTTGCCCCTGGCGGGGAGGCAAAAGATTTGTATTTCGCTATTTAGTGATTGTGTAAACTGAGAAAAATCCCTCAATATCTCTGAACTTCAATTTTATCCAATATAAAATGGGTGCATTAATAACAATGTTCAAGCTGGCTGCAGTGGTGCACACCTGTAATCTAAGCAGCTTGGGAGGCTGAGGCAGGAGGATCGAGAGTTCAAAGCCAGCCTCAGTAGAAGCAAGACACTAAGCAACTCAGTGAGATCCTGTCTCTAAATACAATACAAAATAGGGCTGGGGATGTTGCTCAGTGGTCGAGTGCCCCTGAGTTCAATCCCTGTACACCACCCTCCCCCCCAAAAAAATTCATGCTCAACACAGTTTTTGTTAAATTCAATGACATAATATATAAAACAACTGAACAAGTAAAAAGTAACTATTTGGATAGATTATATGTTAAGTTCATCACTCCACAGTGGGTCTCTTTAATATAAAGGATACAATGAAAGTTTCAAAGATAGGAATCACTAAGTTCAATATTCATCAAAAATATCAAAAACATCTTAGTTCTCAGCAAACTTAGGCTCTGATATCTTGTACTCAAATTCAACCGAACCAAAAGAAGTTAATCCAAACTCAAAGGCAATTCAGTAGCCCAATAAATCCATTTATTTGAAACAAACATATTAGGTCCTTCTCTGTGCTAAATACAATGCCTAGTTTTCTGCATATTTTTTGCTTGGGGAAAGGTAACCTGACATATAGAATTTATTTTGTCACAAATGTTTAAATAATATCAATTAAGATAAAGAGTTACACAATTAGACGTACGGTTACACTTTAAACCTCATTCTTTTACTTCAAATAAAGAAAAAGAAGATTACAAAGGAGCTATTAAACTTGGGTTGTGATCAAGTGTAAAACAATAAGGATGGGTGGGGACTGTGATACATTAGAGAGATCAAGTCCAACCTAAGACAAATTCAAGTCAACCGGAAATAAATTGTACTTCCCAAATAAAGATGGCAGTAGGCTGAATTTGGCCTGGTGATTCCAAGTTTATAGTTCTCTACTACATGGTCAGTTATAGAGTCTGTTTATGAAAGAAAAAAAAATTGTAATTTCTAACATTCTCTAATATCCAAGAGCTTTCTGGTTTTTAAAATTATTCTCACCCAAACTGATGCAAGACAAGAACTTTGTGGGTCACCTCTTTTCAAGTTCCAATCAAATTGGAAAATAGAGAGGAAGAAAACAAAGTCTGTTCCTAATTGAGGCTAGTAGATAGAAGAATCATATTCTTTTGATAAAACTCATCAGAAACACAGTAGGGCACCTGCTCTCAGTCACAACATTGGAGCCTCTTGGAAGTGATATTAAAAATAAATCCCAAATGATAAAGCCTTTCCTGGCCTGAATAACAACACCATAGAATAGTCACCAGCCACGATTAAGAACCTACACAGGTGTGGGCTGTGCTGGAGATTGTGAAAAGCATACCAAGCACCTAGGTTGATGAAACTTCCATTTGAAATCATTTTTCTAGCAGAAAAAATATGCAGTTTAATTTCCTGTGGGAGATTAGATTTTGAGTTAGATGACAATGGCATAGACAGAGCTGTAAGAGACACATATATATAAGCATCAGTGCAATTCAAAGGTTAAATGCATTTAATGAGCTGATCAGTGATGATATTTTTGGTTCAGGAAAATTTCCTATAGGAGGCATTTATCATGTTAGTCAAATTATAAAACAAGTCAACTCTTTTGATGCTATTGTGTTTTTACAAATGAAAATATAGGATGCTTATAATTTTTATTGCACATTTACATCAATGCACATTGCAGCCACAATTGGTTTCTTGAAAATATCATTTCCTCCTTCCAAATTCTCCAATGTTTACCCTCTTGCTTGTGTGTAAGGGTTCAGTTTCCCACTGCCTTTTGGTAATTTTCACCTGAATGTCTTGGAGATATTGCAACTTTTGTTGTTGTTGTTGTTTGTATCTATGGATTTGGATCCACATGAAACATACAATAAACATGTTTATTTAGGAAAATTGACATATTGTATTGAGCCTTTCATGTTATGTGGCATATTTTTCTGCTCATTCAAGTCATCCTTTTTTTTTAATTTAAAAAATTTTTAATTTGTTATATATGACAACAGAATGCATTACAATTCATATTATACGTATTACACATATAGAGCACAATATTTATATCTCTGGTGGTGAGATATTGCAACTTTATATTTTAAAATTGAATTTACCATATTGGCCAGAGTCTTCTTATCACACTTCCTATTTGGATTAATGTCATTTATATTCATCTGGTCTCCCAGGCTACAAATCTAATTTCAGTCCCAGTTTTTCCTTTTTCACATGTATCTAATTGGTCATAAGAATTTATTTTGTTGTTGTATATGTTATTTCTTAGAAATTTATTTTGGGCTGTGGATGTAGCTCAGCAGTAGAGAACTTGCCTGGCATGTATGAAGCTCTGGGCTTAATCCCCAGCACCTGCCATTTCCTCTCTAAAAGAAAGAGATGTGTTTTTAATACCTACTATGTTATTTACCCTCTTAGCTGTCTTCTTTGCCTAGATTCCTATCATTTCACTTCTGGATTTTCTGGAGTGATTTTTTTAAAATAAGTGGATATTTACAAATGAATTTTAAATATGTGTATGAACAGTTGAATAATACTATCTCCTGCCCCTTCCCCAAAAGAAAAAAAAAAAAAGAGAGAGAGAAATCTAGTGATAAGCAGTGGCACTCCACCTAGTGTCAGGAGGAGGCCTAGCACCTCAGTCGCATCTTCCTTTGGCAGACAGTGGACCAGGCTCTACAGTCACATGGAGTCTGTCCTCTGGACACAAAACATTTCACAGAGCACCATGGTGGAGTGACACAAAAGTTAAGACCACTCCATAATCAGGACTGAGCATAGACAAAGCAGAACACTGAACTAATGCAGAAAAAACTTGTAAAACCCCTTTCTTGGCTAATATGAGAGGCTACTTGATTGTTAATTATAAGCCAGCCCCACCACCCTATATCCTAGATAAGAGTCATATATATATATCCAGCCACAGAATTATCTCTATCTCCTGAGAGAAAAAAACAACCCAGATCAAGTCTGTAATTTTTATAACCCCTGCCAGAATTACTTAATATAAGCCTATCATCCCCCCATACATCCCTTTTAACACCCTCTTACAGAATTGTCCCTGAGGTTCCCTTGTTGCAATGATGATAAACTCAACTTTACTTGCCAACCTATGTGTTCTTTGGAGGTTTTCAACTGACATACATCAACACTGCTATTAACAAATAATTATTTGTTTACCTAAAGATTTCTATATCAGTTGATAAAGCCTCAATTGTAAGTAATGTAAAATCTGACTTTAGTGGTTGAGGAAGTAGGATCAAATTTTTGTCTCATTACAAAAATTGAGACGAAAATGAGAGAGGAGGTTGTTGGGGATGCAAATCAAGTCAAGATGGCACCTGGCACTTTGCCAGGAGGAGTGGTTTGTGAAGTAATGCCAGCAAGCCATTAAGATGATGAGGATTCCTTAATGACTGACTGCTGTATCTAAATGATATTAATTGAGTTAAGCTGTATGTAATTAGTTGGGTACATGTACCTCTGCTGTCCCGCAGAGAAGCGGCTCCTGCTACCTTGGGTGCCTGCTACTTTGAATTCTCACTCACTTCCTGCTGAGTTCACTCGCAATAAAGTGGTTCCCGCTTTAACCTTCGAGTTGCTTGTCACCTCCCGGTTATTTTGCCCAGCTGGACTACGGCAGAGGTTGATATCATAGGTTCTTCTCTAAAGTAATGTCTTGGGAATCCAGGGGCTTCAAGTTTCTGCTCTGATTCACTTTTTTTTTTTTTTTAAATCTGAAAATCAGTTTGGTGTTTATTATCTCATGATCAGATGGTTACTGACTGTACTTTCAGACAAATTTTCAGAAGTTCAGGCTGAAAAGAGAGGTAAGGAGCTAAATATTTCCTTTTTATGAGTCTTTTCTTTTTAAAAGATGGCCTCTCCAGCAGACTGTCAATTGTCACCTTAAATAGAATGAGGTGGCATCCTCAGATAAATATATGGAAAAGAGAAAGAGAATTAGACCTACATAATTAGATCAATCATGATTTATTTTGGGGGCATGTAGAATATCTATACTAAAGCCAAGGAATCACTCACTCCAGGTTCCCCAACAAATCAAAATCTGTTAAAAAGAGCACTAATAGCTTTTTATTTGATATCTGGTAAGACAAAATGGCTTTGAGTGACCTGACCAATGCCTAATGGCTTCTTAACTTTTTCATCCTCATTTTATTGAGTTAAAATACCTACCCATAAATGTTCTTTAATATTTGTAGCTTCTTTAAAAAGCATATAAGAGGAAAAATAATTAAATATCTTCAGGATTTGGGGTGATGGAGTTGACTTTAGTATATCATAGAAATAGTCATGACCATTGGGCAATTTAGATTAAAAAATTCTCAAAAGGAAGAGTATAGGTTGGAAATTAAGTCTTATCAAATCATGTCTTCTTATCCTGTGTATCTCTTTTCTGACAAGCCAAAATGCATTCCTGCACTTCACCTATTATTTCTTCCTGTTTCTGAAATGGCTAATAAAGTTGACTCATTTAATCACACCCCTTTCTTAACAGAGTTGTTGTTCTACTGTAATGTGGCAATCTTGGGACACAATTTTTTTGAAATGTAATTGCTTTTGAGTAAACTGAAATATTGATAGTGCAGAAATCAACATTTGAAATCAGCGTATTATGGTCTCACTTTACTGCCAAGACCTCAGTTTCTTGACATGGATAAAAGACATTGTGAAGCAGTATTCATGTCAGAGCTGAACTTAAATATAACAGGGCTCTGTTAAAATTGTATGAAATTCCCTGCCACTACTTCATCAACTAAGTTTCTATAATCTTCTCTATCCTTTGTTGTCATTTCAACAGTGTTCACATCATTTTCATGAGGACTAGATTTCATCTTAAACCACTTCTTTGCTTATTTATAAGAAGCAGTCACTCATTTGTTAACATTTTATAATGAGATTTCAGGAAGTCAGTCGCATTTTCAGGCTCCAGGCCTGATTCTAGTTCTCCTGCTATTCCTACCACATCTGTAGTTACTTCCTTTACTTAAGTCTTGAACCCTATGAAATCATCCATGAGGTCTGGAATCAACTTTAAAACTGCTGTTAATTTTGATATTTTGACCTCCTCCCATGAACAATGACTATCCTAATAACATCTGGTGAATCCTTCACAGAAGGTTTTCAATTTACCTGGCCCAGAACCATCAGAAGAATCACTACCACTGGCAGCTAGAGCTTTATGAAGTGTATTTCTTAAATAATTAGATTTAAAAGATTAAATTATTCCTTGATCTGGGCTACAGAAAGGGTGTTGTATTACCAGGTTTTTGCATAATTCTACTTTCACATAGAATGAGCCTGACACTAATCTGGGTAGGTAGGTAGGAGATCACATAGAATAAAACTGAATATTCAAGTCAACTAGTTATTCTACTTGCAGTCAACCAGCTCCTAGCCAATCCAACAGCCAGCATTACAGAGAGCCCCATCCAAGATTAACTAAGCCTGACTCAAAGCAGAATTGCTCCATTGAGCCTAGCCCAAATCACTAACCCACAGAATGGTGAAAAACAAATTGTTTTAATATATATATTTTTTTGCATAAAATTGCCAATCTGAACATAGGTGGATTTTCAGAAATAAGTATGGGGATATCTATCAATTTAGAAAAATATACAATTTTCCACTTTTTGACTTAGTTGTTGCCTATGGTATACATACATATGGCTATTTCCAAACAATATTTAAGACTTTCCTGAAAATGTATTTGGATGGGTTCTGAAGTTAGGAAAACAATTATTTTTTTCATTTTATTTTTTTCCTTCTTCATTATTTTCTACTTCTTCCTTCTTTTGTTTTAAAAAGTATCCTTGAATTTGTAAAAGATCTGAGAACCAAATTGTGGAGTATTAGAATTCTCTCCTGCTTCTCTCAAAAGGAAGAGAAGGGGTGCTGTTGACACAGGAAGTATCATCCTTTTTTAAAAATGGTTTACTGAAAGAGGAATTAGGAAAACTACTCCATTCACAATAGACTAAAAAAAATATTTGGGAATCAAAGAGGTGAAAGACCTCTATAATGAAAACTACAGAACACTAAAGAAAGAAACTGAAGCAGACCTTAAAAGATGGAAAGCTACCCCATGCTCTTGGATAGGCAGAATTAGCATTGTCAAAATGGCCATACTACCAAAAGGAGTATACAGATTTAATTTAATTCCTATTAAAATCCCAAAGACACTCTTCATAGAAATAGAATAATCAATCATGAAATTCATTGGAAAAATAAGAGATCCAGAATAGCCAAAGTGATCCTTAGCAAGAAGAGTGAAGCAAGAGGCATCATAATATCAGACCTTAAATTATACTACAAAGCCATAGTAACAAAAAGGGCGTGGTATTGGCACTAAACCAGATACATAGACCAATGGCACAGAATAGAAGATACAGAGACAAATCCACATAAATATAGCTATCTCATACTAGACAAAGGTGTCAAAAACATTCTCTTGAGAAAATATAGCCTCTTCAACAAATAATGCTGGGGAAACTGGAAATCCATACACAGAAAAATGAAATTAAACCCTTATCTCTCACCTTGCACAAAAATTAACTCAAAGTGGATCAAGAACTTAGGCACTAGATCAGAGCCTAAAAGAAAAAAAAAAGTAGGCCTAAATATCCACCATATCAGCTTAGGAACTGACATCCTTAAAAAGACTCCTAAAGCTCAAGAAGTAAAATCAAGAATCAATAAATGGGATGAAATCAAACTAAAAATCTTCTTTTCAGCAAAGGAAACAATCAATAATGTGAGGAGAGAGCCTACAGAATGGGAGAAAATCTTTGCCACTTGCATCTCAGACATAGCATTAATCTCCAGAATATATAAGAACTCAAAAAACTTAATACCAACAAAACAAAACAAAACCCAAATAACTGAATCAATAAATGAACTAAGGAACTGACTGAACAAACACTTCACAGAAGAAATACAATTGATTAACAAATATATAAAAAAAAGTATTCAACATCTCTAGCAATTAGAGAAATGCAAATAAAAACTATACTGAGATTCCATCTCACTCCAGTCAGATTGGCAATTATCAAGTATACAAGCAATAATAAATGTTGGTGAGGATGTGGGGGAAAAGATACCCTCATAGATTGCTGGTGGGAATGGAAATTGTTACAACTACAATAGAAAGCAGTATGGAGATTCCTCAGAAAACTTGGAATGGAACCATCATTTGACCTAGTCATCCCACTCCTAGGTTTATACCCAAAGGATTTAAAAATCAGCATACTACAGTGATGCAGCCAATTCACAATAGCTAAGCTATGGAACCAACCTTGATGTCCTTCAACAAATGAATGAATGAAGAAATTGTGGCATATATACACAATGTAATATTACGCAGGCTTAAAGAAGATGAAATTACGGCATTTGCTAGTAAATGGATGGAGAGGGAGAATATCATGCTAAGCGAAATAAGCCAACTCCAAAGAACCAAAGGCTGAATGTTTTCTCTGATACTAATTCACAATAAAAGGGGTGGGTGGAGAATAGGGGTACTTTGGACTAGGTAGAGGAGAGTGAAGGGAAGGGAGGGGGCATAGGGGTAGGAATAATAGTAGAATGAATTGGACATTATTACCCGATGTACAGGTATGATTAAATGACCTGTGTAACTCTGCATCATGTGCAACCAGAAGAATGAAAGGTTATACTCCATTTATGTATGATGTGTCAAAATGCATTCTATTGTCACATATACCTAATTAGAAGAAATAAAAAAAATTAAAGAGTGCCTTATTGGTAAGGACTCTATCATTTTAAAATATTTTCCATAATCCTTACTCAGACTGCAGATACTTCAAGACTCAAAATAACAGGATCCAGAATTATATCCCCCTGCCCCCTACAAAAAATATAAAAAAGGCAAGATAGAAGATATCTGAATTACAAAGAATGCAAAAAAAATTCTTAACTTTTTAAAGATAGATGCACAAAGACCTAGTATTTGTCAAAACACACAAATAAACATATCCTTTGAAAATTTCAAATTCAGAAGCAATCTTAGTATTTCTCTGTTGACGAATTACCCTTTAGTGTGATCCTTAACTTCACTCAAAAAGAACAGAGAAAGATTCACCACTCATCTCTTCAAGCTGTATGTTTAGCATTGATTCTCTATAGGACTCTGACAGCAATTCAGTATCAGCCTTCCTGCCTGCTCTTTCAAGAGTGGAAAACCAAGAGTCCTACTGCACATTTTGAAAAATGAATGGTATGCTACCTACCTTTTGAGATGTTTAGAGGTAACATTCTTTACTGTAAACAAATGAGAATTTCAGTTTAAGTAAACAGTAATATTGAGTGGTATGCAATATTGAGTGGTATGCTTCTCATTTTTCAAAAGCATGATAGACATTTTTAAATCCTTTGAAGATTAGGAATGAAAGAGGACCACTAACATTTCTATAATTCCAAGTTATATATTAAAAAAAATACACTGCAAAACACTGGTAAGAGCCATACTGGTAACCATAGAGTTCTATTATCATTAATGCTGCTCAAAAATTTCCTCTTCCTTTCCTGACCTTTCCTAGGAGGAGCCCAATACATCTGGGAAAGGATGGTGAACATTGCATTTGTAAAGTTTGCATTTTATTGTGCTAGAGAAATACCTTGCTAGGCACATTGTGTGTGTGTGTGTGTGTGTGTGTGTGTGTGTGTGTGTGTGTGTCTGTGTGTGTGGGTTCAGATTCCAAGGTGATAGTTATACTCATTTAAAATATGGTTACTATAGGTTACTATATTGATTCACATTAAAATGGTGTAATAGCAATTTGAATTTCTCCAAAGAAAGAAATGGAGATGGGTAAAGAGAAACCTTGCTCAGCAGTGGTTGGGTGGAGAGAATGGAAATACTAGTCTAAAGAATGTACAATGACATTTGTTTTCATGACATAACAAATCTTTAGCAAAAAGTAGAGAAGCTGTGAAGATGTTGTTAGGTTTGTAGCAGAAACGAACAATGGGATTGAGAAGTTTTGCATACTCCTTAATGTGAAGTGGAAACAGTAATCCCAAACAGATGAGAAATAGCTGTCCTATCAGCTGTTTGTTACAGAATGAAGTTCCAACTTTGCACTCAATATCCTATAAATCTGGTCCCAAACTTTTTATTCTGTTCTCCAACCCTTCCTCATCCATGTTAATCTGGCCAAATGGAACTTCTAATTTTTTCCATGTATGCATTTTGCAAATTTTAGATATTAGGCTTATTTGTTTTCTTTTATTAACTTAATCAGCAATTTTTTTTATGTGCTATGATATAGCAAACACCTTGGTGTCTCTGAAAATCATCCTCAAGAAGCAAACCCTAATATAAATGATAAACTTCATAATTAAAACGGATAATTATTGATTCATAAAATGTAACAAATGTGCTATATGAATGCAAATTGTAAATAATAGAGAAAATTGAGAGGGAGAGAAGAGGGAGTATTTAGGAACTCTGTATTTACTGTTTAATTTTTCTATAAACCTAAAATTGCTTTAACTAAATTATGCCACCTATAAAAATAAGTTTATAGACAAGTAGTTGAAAAGATTAGTCAAGAAACTATTAAAATATAGATTAAATAGTGAATCAAGACAGAGAAGATGGTTTTTTAAATCAAACTGTAGGGAGATTCATGTCAGAGGTTATGGAAAAATGAAGAGAAATTTCTACAAGTAACACATTGTTAGCTACCAATGGGAGTGAGCAATTAATGTGTGAAAGGGTGTGTGAAATCACTTGACAATGAAATTGAAATTAGTTCAGCATGGCTGGAATGAAAAGTCATGAGGCAAATACAGATCTGAGTGGAGAAACCTGAGGGGTTCAAGTCATGAGGGCCATATTTGTGAAGTCTCAGGAGCTTGGACATTATCTTATGTCAGTGACAATGTGTACTTTTTGATAATGCTGAATCTTCAGCATCCAGCATAGTGCCAACATGTAGTATTCCACCCATTGATAATTTTCAAATTTCATTATTTCTTCTATATTTAGTGACATTCTACTTAATGGAAGGGTTTTCTAATTTCTTCAATATATTTACTTTTTGGCTTATTTATTTTCATCAGTATGGACTTTGGGATTCTTATTTCATTCAATGTTATAATGTTATTATAATGAATTATTTTAATTCTCAGATTGTCCCAGCTTTCACCACGCTGACCCCTCTGTCCTCTGACATGTTCCATCATTCTTTGTGACTTCCTTACTTTATGGCAGAACAAAATGTTCTGGATTAAAGAAAACTAAAGAATTGTGGCAACTGAATGCAAAGTGGATCCTGGCCCAGTTCCTGGACCAGGAAAAATAATTTCCTTTTAGAGATATTATTGGAACAATTGGCCATATTTGGTTAAGGTCTATAGAGTAGAAAACAGTATTTTATCAATGTTAATTTCTTGATTATTGTGAACTCAGAGCATACTCTTGTTTTAGAGAAATGCATATTGATATGCATAGAGGTAAGTGGATATCATATCTGCAAATTACTCTCAAATGATACTTAACAAAGTATATGATGGGACCTGGGCATGGTGTGACATGCCTGTAATCCCAGTGGCTTGGGAGGCTGAGGCAGCAGGATCACGAGGTCAAAGCCAGCCTCAGCAAAAGTGAGGTGCTAAACAGCTCAGTGAGACCCTGTCTCTAAATAAAATACAAAATAGGGCTGGGGATGTGGCTCAGTGGTTGAGTGTGTCTGAGTTCACCCCCCCCAAAAAAAAACACAGAATAATGATGGGAATATACATATATAAATAATACATATATAAATAAATATATAGAATATGTAATATATGAGTTTATTATGTATTTATGTAAGATATACACATATACGTATATAAGATATATATTTGTGTGTGTGTATAAATATATATTTGAGATGAAGCCAATGTGGCAGATATGTTATTTGGAAAATCTGAAGGAAGGTCATATGAAATTTTTCATATTGTTAATTTTTGTGCAATGCTAATTTTTTAAAAAATACGAAGTTTGAGAAAATTTTTAAAATTAGGCTGTTCTCTAAACATTAAATTTTAAGGAATAAAAGGGAAAAAGAGAATCCAATAAATTAGGCTATTGCTGTAGTCTGGAGATGCATGCATAGTTGATGGGAGCAGTGGATATGTTTAGAGATGAACAGAATTGAGACACAAGTTGGAGATAACTGACAGGATCTGACTATGGATTGTACATTGGGATGAGAATAGGGAGACATAAAGAAGATGTCAGGGTTTGGTGCTTCAGCAACTTGATGGATTATTGTCAGCTGCAGATATGCAGGGATATTGGAGGAGGAAATTTTGCAGAAAAGAGGACAGCATATGTTTTTATTTGGACATATACATTTTGAGATGAACCTTCATCATCAAGATTTTAACTTTCATGATTAGCTCAGAGAATTTTATGCTAGAAAAATCTTAAAGGGGTTGCTAGAACAAAGATAGTGTAAAATAATAGAATCAGAGGAAATGATCTAGAAAGTGCCTGTTAAAGGAGAAAAAAGACTGAATCTTTAAAGCACTGTACTATTTTATAATAGATATAACTGGTCATAGAATTGTAAAGACCACTGTAAAATAAAAATGTAGGACTCTTGTCCAAAAATTAATGAAAACTTCAAGATGGAAATAACAGAACATTAATCCTAGTGTGAGGTCCTTGCAAGAGGTGAGCCCTATGTGACCAAAAAGGCTGCACATTCATGAAACCAGCACTGAGGACGGAAACAGAAGGTCCAGTATGGAGAATGAAAAGGAAATTCAGAGTTAAGTCTCTGAGAGTGCTGATCTCACAAAAGACAGGTGAGAATTTCCAAGATTTCCAAGAAGAAAGGATACTGACTTTTTTTTGTATGTGTTTAGGCAGGTTTTGATAAAGTTGGATAAATATCTGTGACTATGATAATATGCTTATTTGATAAGAAAGATACTGTACAAAGAGGCCAAAAGAATAAGGTAGGGCTAAGGAAGTAGAAGAAGCAAGTGTAATCATTTTTTGTTTTCAGGAAGTTTTACTCTGAAAAGGAGCAGAGAGTTTGATTTAGATGAAGGGGAATTTGGATTTTTATATTTGAAATGAGAAATGATGGTGTTTGAAGGCTTATGATCATGACTTTTGTAAAAAGAAAGTCACAATCCAAGAGAGTGAAACCACTTAGCCCAGGTGGATGATATGACTGCTCCTACATAGGCATGGATGAATGTTGGGGGAAAGTTCTATACTGGACTGTCATATTTTTGCACAGATTATGAAGAGAGGTGCTGGCTATAATTTGCTCTGGAGTATCATTTTAGAGTTGCTTGTGTAATGAACAGACTTGCTAAATAAAATCAGGGTAAAGGACTGAGTGTCTATTAAGACACTGTCTAGCCTAACAAAGATAAGGTTTTCATGGTATTGGGCCTATTTAATGGCCGTTAGACAAGATTCAGGCCTCTTAGGATTAGGACTTCTCTGCTTGCATGCAGCTCATGGAGTATGCAGGTGTCATCTGATCCTTTGTATGTCACCCTGTGGGAACTGGGGCCGGGGACCTGGAGAAACTCAGATGCTCTGGCTATCACTCTTTCTGAGTAATAGAAAAATTCGTTATCATTGACACAGGAGACATGATTGTGCATGCTGACTTGCTGACTTCAAGTAGAATAAAAGTAGGCGCTCTGCTCCACAGTTCTTGACAATGAGTTCCAAAAAAGGAGCAAGAGGCCTAACAATGGAAGTATTTTAAAAGAAAGATTAAAATACTGGGATCATGGAATCTAACCTAGGAAAAGGAAAGTGAGGGCAGGAAAGAGTGTGGTGTGTGTGTGTGTGTGTGTGTGTGTGTGTGTGTGTGTTGGAGAGCTTCATTAGGTGGAAGAATCATCTGGGTGTACTCCAGGTGGAGACACTAGACTATGAAAGCAAGTCAGTGTGGCATGCTTGAAATCAGTATTTCAGGGGCAGGAAAGCAGGAGGTGAGAGGCTCACTGTGCAATGAGTGGCTGAGATGGGATGAAAAGAACTTGGGAATCATTTTTTGAGAAAATTTTAGAGGGATAGAGGTGTTCAGCTTATGATCCTAAATACTTACATCTCCTGGACTCTGCACCTAGACAATTGCTGCCTGCCATAGCTCTTGAAACGTAGATGTAAGTTTATTCTGTTTTGGGAGTTATCCTCTTTCTACTGATTCTCAGCTTTTATCTGCCCTGCTCTATGCACTGACAGACCTCTCCTGACTCTCACCTGGTTTCCCTGCCCTCAGCCTTCTTGCTGAAGTCAGCCAGAAAAAATCACTGGCTAAACCCTGGAATACAGCAAAGGGGAAGATTTTAGTGTACTGGTTTTCCTCCCCCAGGTCCTTCTCAGCTTTGCCATGGTTCTGGGAGTGCCATGGTTTTCTACAACTAAAGTTTCTGTCAGGCAGCCCCTCCACCATGGCCCTAGCTCTCAATGAAGATATATATCTTTGTTGAGAATGCCTCTTTTTCATTTGTCCCTTCTGGGAGTTTCCAAATACTGCTGGCTCCTGAGTGCCTCAAGTCACGCATTGGATCCCTTCACCCTGCCCCACTTCACTGAACCGCCCCTTCTTCAGAAAGTCTGCAAAGTTTCCAGCTGAGCAGGCCATCTGCTTTTTGCTTGAACCCCATTGGCACAATGCTGTTGTAATGTCATGAATGACGTGGTACACAGAAGGCCACCCTAACCAAAATAAAAGGGACAGCTGTCCCTCTTTCAGCTGCGATGGAGTGCTCTCTCTGCCAGGTTTTGGTGTCAAGGTTACGACTAATTTAATAAAAAGTGTAACAAAGTGTTTCATGCTTTTCTAGGAACCCAAGTATCCTATGATTTTTATCATGAAAATTATGTGCTCTTTGGAACTTCAAAAGAAATAGTTGATTCAAACATCTGAATCAGAATTTGGGGGAAGTGATTTAGAAAATCACTTTGGAAAAAAAAAGAAAGAAAGAAAATTCACATTATTATTATTTTCTCCTATTTTTTTTTCAATTTCATTGTGAGTTGAATTTTGCAATTTATATTTTTCTTTTAAAAACCTCATGTAAATAGAGCTGTTCTAATAGAAAAGCATGTATTGTGTATAGTTCTCATTCAATATACTTATCAAATACTTACTGATTGCCTCTCATGTTCCATGTACTGTTGAATTATAAAATAACTGTTTTTAGGCTTTGCCACTTCTCATTGTTTCTTTCTGAGTTATAGTTTTTTATAAACACACACACACGCACATTTTGTTCAGTGAATCTAGAAAGTAGTTTTTGAATTTATTAAGTAATTTTATCATTCATCTGCTTTAGTTATTCATTTATTCATATTTTATTTTTATTTACATATTTTTGTTTACCTCATTAGGTTTTAAATCTTATTTCTCTGTCTTTTAGCATACCATCTTATTATATTTACACCTATTTTTAACACCAACCCTGTATCTAATCTTATGCCTTTAATAGATTTATACCACAGTATATTTCTTTCTTTTCTATTATAATAGACTGTTGGGATAGTGTATTGTTGATGTAATCCCATATACCCTAATTATCATATTTTGGAAATACATTTTAATATTGTATAATATAAATTTTATGATTATGTTTTCATAATATTCTTTACTTTCAAAGTTCATTGAAACTTGAGGAAGAATTATTTTAAGTAGACATAAATATACTAATTCTGGTTGTAATCATTTTAAAGCTTAATTACACAACAAAGACATTTATACATTTTGGGAGAAAAGGGCATGGAATAATTGATGCATTTTCTTATTCAATTATGTCCATCAAACGGTCCTTCAATTAGGTGCATTTGTTGAATTTTTACTTTATTTTCAAGTATTTTAATTTTTATTTAATTTTTAATAATTATATATAGTTTTGAACAGTGTCAATCAGCAGAACAAGCTATTTTTTAAGGAATTCTAGCTTCTCTTTTCTTAATGTTATTCTCTTTCCCTCATAATAGGTAATCATAAAAGGGGTTATTAGTTATTCTCCCATTTTATAAAACAAAATCATATGTGTATGTATAGCATATGTGTACGTATAGGAGCAGGTATACATAATACATATGTGTTTGACTGTCTTAGTGTGTGTTTTGGTGTCTCCCTACTGCCTGTCTTAGATAAATGGCACTCTATCATATACCCTTTATACCAACTTTTTTTTTTTCAAGCATCATCAGGTTATGCATTTAAAAAAAACTTTTATAGTGATCTTCAGTGGATAGTTGAGAGTAGACTTTTTAAAAATAATTTTTATTTTCCAAATTCAAGCCTTTGGGCTTAGGAGAGTTTTCTTCTATTATATATATATATATATATATATATATATATATATATATATATATATATATATATGTCTTTTTTTCCATATGGGCTCTTGTCAAATTTTTTCAATTCATGAGTAAATTATGAAACATAGGGATTTTCATTCTCTGCCATGAGAATGACTCTTTCCTCATTTTCAATTCATGATTGAAAGAACTCTTTTCTTCTGCTTTCCAAGAAATATATTTTGGAAGGAGAGGTTGGCTTTTCTTCAGAGGTATTTATATACTTTACTGTTTATCATAAATTTTGACTTTGCATTTTATCTCCTTATTCCCTCTTTTATATCTTACAGCCCTGTTTCTGTGTGATACTCAGCATTTCTCACCTGTATGTTGCTTATCATTTTATTAAGTCAATAATTTCTAAATATCCTAAGCAAAGCTTTTTCTAAAGTTTATTATTTTTCCTGAATCTTGAGATCAATATACTCACATGTTTAAGTTCCCATATCTTCCCAAATTTCTTATGCAAGTTTTTTCCATTTTTAAGAAATCTTTGAGAAAAGTCTATCCTAGCTTTGAATTTTTTATATATAAGGTTAAGTAGATTTTTATGCTTCTCCTCTATATTTGATTTTAAGCATTGTTTCTGAATTCTTAAGGTGGATAGCTGGCTGATAAAATTCATCTTTAGCCAAGACTTTAGCATTTTATTCTTTATTTCACGTGGACTTGTTGTGGGATTCAACTTTATTCTTGTGTAATCTGAAGCAGCAGGCAGGGAATCCTCTCATTATATAGATTAATTATAAAACTATGGCTCCTTTTATATACTGTTTTCATGGTTCTTCTAAGTTCATTTCCATCAGTGATGATACATGCCTAGAAGCTAATTGGTACTTTTTCTTCTCTGACCCCAGCTAAATTCCTTAACTGGGTATGGGAGCCCTGGAATAGATAAGAAAGAATATCAGTGGAATGGCATGGAGCAAAAATTTCCTGGTTTCTAGAAATACTGTGTAATCTTTTTAAATCCCCAAGTTTTGTAGTAAGGGTACATATTGAGTGAGGTTTTATGTTTTGATTTTTCCTGTATGATCTCTTTTATTACTTTTGGTTTCATCTGTGTATTGGTTAGTGGAAATTCCTGTTTTGAAAGTTCTTGACAAATGTTTCCAGTTTTTAATGATTGAAAAGCACTATTTTTATTTTTTATGAATAGTAATTTTAGTATAAAAGTTGAAGAGAAAATTTGTATCATTAGCTTTCATTCTATATTTTCCTTATTTTAAAGTAAGTTTAACCATAAATCTTTCTCTCTGAATACAGTTTTGATGAAAAATAAGTTTTAGTAAGAAGTGCCCGGATTTTAGCATGAATATAATTTGGAGCATTTGCAATATCCTTGGTTTCCTCTGCTAAATCAAGATTATATTTCCAGAGCTAACTTAACAGAAAACTCAAATGACAATGATTGGAGCTACTTTCAGTGATTTTTGAGGTCTATTTACTAAGACAAGCTTCTTATTCACCAAATGACTGATTAGATAATCTTTCTTTTTTGATATTCTTTTTTACATGTTTTAAAGATTGGATTTTTATAAAACTTATTTTTGAGAGCATTGAACGATCTGAATTATATATATGTGTGTATATATATATATATATATATATATATATATATATATATATACACACACACACATATATATATTTTTTTTTTCTTTAGAAAGTATGAATTCAATGTTTCCTTTCTAAATCTGTTTACCCTGAGGTTTAATGATCCAGTTACCTGTTGGAAGATAACAATATGCCCCAAACCTTAGAAGCTCGAGTAACAGCAATCATTTATTTTACTCATGAGTCTCATTTGGGCAGTGTTGATGAGGAAGGCTTATCCTATTCCTGCAGGCTCTGCCAGGAAATTCAGCTGAAATGTGGCTGGAGGATCCAGTACTAAGAAAGCTCAATCACTTGAAAAACTGGAGTTGTTTCTTAACTGGAAGGTGAAGACTGTTAGGCCTGTTTTGTTCGTTTGTTTGTTTTTGTTTGTTTTTTCCTTTTGCCTCCAAGTGAGCACCTCCATGACAGCTTGTGCTACATCATCACATGTGGATGGATTTCAGAGCAACCATCCATAGAAAACCAAACAGAAACTGTATTGCTTTTTTTGTTTGCTTGTTTGTTTTTTGTACTGGGGACTGAACCCAGTTGTGCTCAAGCACTGAGCCACATTCCAGCTCTTTTTAATCTTCTTGTTTAGAGACAGGGTTTCACTGAGTTGCTTAGGGCCTCACTAAGTTGCTGAGGTTGGCTTTGAACTCAGTGTCTTCTTGCCTCAGCCTCCCGAATCACTGGGATTACAGGCATCTACCACTGTGCCCAGCTCTTATTGCATTATATAACATGCCCAGAGAAATCATACTAGTAGCCATAAGATCATCCACTGCCAAGGGGAAGGGACACTAAAGTCAACCCCTTCATAGAATGAGTGTCAAAACCATGTTATAGGAAGAGTCTGTAGATTGAAAATATTGTTATAAATGTTTTCAACAAGACTTGCTATACTCTGTGAAAACAATGGCAAAATGAATAGTATGGTACTGAGTTAGCATTTGAAATAAAAAGCTTGGCTATTTCACAGGCTTCTAGGTCTCTGTTCTTTAAATTCACCTCCTACACTGTTTAATGATCAATAAGCTAACTAGTATTTATTCTTTGGAGTTGATGAAACTTAAAGAAATTATCAACCACGATCAACTCAATATCCTATAATAATAATTACTTTTTTAAGAATTCTTTGAGGGCTGGTGACATTGACAAAACTGTATTGTTGAATCATGTTCATGTACAAATATATAACAACAAATCCCACTATTATTTATAATTATAATGAACCAATAAAAATATGGAAAATAAAGCCTGTCTTGCTTTGCAAAAATTTATTTGAGGACTGACTAGGAAAATAGCTCTGTAGTTGATTAGTTGCCTGGCATGTGTGAGGTCTTAGGTTCAATCCCTAATACGAAAAACAAAACAAAACAAAAACACAATTATTTGATTTACTTCTTATGCTCAGTTAAAATAATTGCTTATGTAGATATTTTCTTCATTTATGCATTTCTTATCTAAATTACTTTAACGCATGGTGGATTCCACCATTATATATTTGTGTTATTTATATTTTCCAAATATCTTTAAGTTTTAAAGCTTAACTCAGTATCCCTTTGTCATTGAACCAACATCTCTTTCAGGAAGAAATGAAAGAGATGGCTTTCAATTTTTTTTTTTTTTTTTTTTTTTTTTTTTTTTATGGCTCACTGTATGCTCCCTACCCTTTCCTAACTCTTTCCTAGGATGAAGTACTGCCTTGCCTGTACACAGTGATCCTTTGCTCCCTGCCTGTCAAGTCCTGGTTCAGAACTCATTGCTTACCTTAGGTCCTTTAAATGTTAAATCCATATTGCTTTTCCACTCTTCACTCCCTTTGACACTTACTCATGTTTGCCTTTTGTGGGCTCTCTGTTTCCTCAAAATATCTTTCAAATAGTTATAATTTCTTTTCTTGGGCAAAAACTAACCAGTCAAAAAACAAGTAAAAACATATTTAAAAGTATAAAAAATATACTTAACTTCTAGATACTCATATTTGTTAAAACACAATTAAAACAGAATAAACTGTAGATTTCTTGAGAATAAATTTAACTAAGGAAAAGAAGAAAATAAATAAAAGAGTAATGGGTAGCTAGTTAGCTTATAGCTGAATCTTGGTGACAGAGACAAGGAAGAGGATTTATGGGACATCTAAAACAAACTCTTACCTCATCACAATGTTTCCTTGTATTGCAATTTAGCAACTCCATGTGTTTTGGTCTCAATTCTCTAGCATGTGTAAGCACTGTGAAGTTACAGGCCAGGCCTGAAAGAATACAACTAAGAGCATGTTAGGTGCTCAAAAATAGTTTTTCACTCATCAAAATAAATTTAAAAGTCCAAAGAGAAAGGGATCATATTAGATTCTCTTTTTATACCTAACATTTAGTAGAATAGTGATAAAAGTGAGTCAGTTTTACTCAATTATTTCTCCACTGGTGTAAAAGCAATATATTGTCCTATAGGATATATGTTGAAACAATGTCTGAAAGATTTGCCAATAAGAACTTTTCTTTTAAGAAGGTGAAAATCAGGGTTACTCCAATCAACTCTAAGATCCCTCATTATCTTATTTAATGAAGGCTGTATTACAGAAGTCTCTTCTTAGTTCTGGTGACCATATAAGTTATCTTAAATATAATCCATAAAGACAAAGGGAATATAAAGGATGACCCTTTCAGAGAAGATAGGACTGTCATACCTGTGCAAGGGTGATATCATCTAGGAAGGACAGACCTGTTGAATTAGAGCAGATGACTTACTAGAGTGGTACCTCCTGCCTGGGACTTACCTACTAGAGTCGATGTGGCATAGCTAGTATCTTAAACTTAAGGAAGCTTATATCATATACCAAACTCATTAGCATATATCAAACTCATTACACATTTACTGTTCCTTAGGTTCACATGAAGAAGATCAATATATTTATATCTCTATTTTCTTTTCTCTTTTTTGGCAGGGGTAGGGTGGGGTGGGAGATGTTATGAGCTGAATCATGCCCTTCCCCAAATTTCTATGAAGTCCTAACTCCCAGTACTGCATAATGTAACTGCATTTGAAGACAGAATCTCTTGCCAGGTGCAGTGGCACACACCTATAATCCCAGTGACTCAGGAGGCTGAGGCAGGAGGATTGCAAGTTCAAGGTCCACCTCAGCAAAAGTGAGGTGCTAAGCAACTCAGTGAAACACTGTTTCTAGATAAAATACAAAAAAAGGAAAATAGTGCTGGGGACGTATGTGGCTCAGTGGTTGAGCCCCTGGGTTCAATCCCTGGTACCCACCCCCCAACCCCCAATAAAAAGATAGGATCTCTTAAAAGGTAAATAAATTAAATTGAAGTTAATAGGGCAGGCCACTACACTCTGCAAGGTATCCTATCTTTAAACACAGTGTGTTCTTATAAGAGGAGGAAATATGGATACAGGTGGGTACAGAGAAAAGAAAAAGTGAAGACACACCAAAGCTGGCCATCTATAAGGTATGGAGAGGGGCCTCCAAAGGAATCAGCCCTATCAATGTCTTAATCTCAGATTTCTAGCCTTTAGAACTGAGAAAATAAAGTGTTATTGTCTAAGCCACCAAGATTATTGTACTTCATTATGGCAACCTAGCTGAATAATGTGTAGAGAAACAAGCAGAAGTTATGGACAACGTGGTCAGAGTACCAATGAAACCCAGAGTCTTGGAGAACCTGAAATAGCATCTTTCACAGCCTCACCGTCTGCTCTAATCATAAAGTAACACTAGATTCTTATAAACTACAACTGCTGGCAGTCCCATGTGTAATCTCAGCAGTATTTTGGCAGAACTATAATTCTTTCTTGAGGAGATCTCACTCGGATTTTTTTTTTTTTTTGTCCTTTTCCTAAGCAGAACATTGAATTGCATTGTAGATGGCTACATCCTAGCTTATTGATTTTAGTTTTTTGTTGTTGTTGTTGTCATTGTTGTTATTTAGATGGCCTCTATTCCTCTTCCTTTCCATTAAATAAGGTTTAAACAAAAATTAAAACTTCCAAATGCAAGTTTGCTGGAAGAATTCCTTTTCAAATCATATGATTACTATGTATTGGAGAAGATAAGCAGTAGATAAAGCAATGTTACAGTTAATTAAAGGTAGATGAGACACATGTCTTAGAGCTTATTCTACAATACAGTTATATATCTAGAATTACTATATCAGGATAACTTCTTGAAACTCCAAGAACTCTTGATCAGGGAGTTTTATATAATCTTGGGACCCATGGAATGTAAAAGAAACTATAACACCCTAAAAATGAATGTTAAAGCTTTTGCATATGTGCTTTTTTCTGGAGATAAAGTCCTTAGACTTTTTAAAAACTTTAAAGGTGTCATTTCTCCAATCCCCATGTAAGAATAAATGCTACAAAAGAAAACTAAATGTGACATCAAAATCTTACAATTTTTTATGGAAAAGATAAATTTATCTTTTGGATGAAGTCAAAATGCTATGTAGATTCAAATATCTTGATCTGGTTGCTATAGTCTATGTAAGTTAAGTGTTATGAATTCATATTTCTATTAAATGGTAACTTTCATTCATTAAAGGTCCTTTACTTTAAACATTTTCTTTCTAATCCTCATAGATCTCTCCAATGTACATTATTTTCCTGGGACAGTTAGGAAGCTGAGCCTCCAATAAAACTAAGGGGCTTATGGAGCAGTTAAGTGGTAAAAGGCCTATATTTTGATAAAGCCTACACATTATTTTTCCTCTAAAGATAGTAGAATTTCTTGTTATCAAGAAACTACTATATCAGGCTGTTAGCTAAATACTTTGTAGTTGTCATTTTTAAATACTCATTTATACCCTGAAAGATGATATCACTATTATTATTTAACAAAGAAGTGTACTGAAATTAATGAGGTGACCAAACTGAATGAATGTAGAGCTGAGTTCAAACACTCAAAACTGCAAAATGTTTGTTGTCTTTTATAGAACTCAATGATTTCCCCTAAGTGATTGGATGAGTTAGGAATTGTTCAGATGCAAGCCACATAAACTTCTACAGAGTATTTAACCAAGTAAGGAGCATATTCTTGAATGACAAGAATTCTGCAAGACAGTGTACTGGGGACGGTGCAGTGGTAAGGGGTATTCAGCAGTCAACCAGGTACATCTTATCTTCCTGTTCTATCACTACTGTGAAGCTTTCACCCTGATCAGATGACAGTTTTACTTTGTGACATGACATTCTTACCCAGCTCCAAAGAATGAGAAATACAGTGGGCAAAGTGAAAAAGGTAGAATGTCTTTCTACATTTTAACAGAACTTAGATATGCTGGCTGGAAGGCTGGAACAGGATAGACCATGAACTTGGAACACATTGTTGGCATCTGCCAATTCTGGGTTGATTTAGTAAAAAAAGGTGAGTGAAATTAGATAGGAATTCAGAGGGTCTTGATAAATTGTTCTTTCCTTTTGGACGTTTGTAGGCTAGGGATGTGGCTCAAGCGGTAACGCGCTTGTCTGGCATGCACAAGGCACTGGGTTCGATCCAAAACTGAAAAATAAATATTTAAAAAAATCTCTCTCTCTATTCTCTCTCTCTCTCTCTCTCTTTTTTTTTAAAGTTTGTAAGTCTAAGACTTGCAAAACATAAGAGAGTGTCAGACAGAAGGAATAGCTCCTGTGAAACTTTGTGGTAGAGGAGGAATATATAATGTATGGAGAATGTATGGAGAAAAATATAATATAGCCATATTATTGAGAATTTGAAGAGTCATAAGAAAAGAAGTAAGAGTCAGAAGAAGTGGTCATATTGTGATAGATTTTGGGGGTTGTTTAGTTCTTAAGTAAGGTCAATGAAAAGTCAAGGAAGGAGTTTAAACATAAGTGGTACATGGTTGAATTTTTCTTTTAATAGATCACTCCAACTGCCTATAGAGAGTGGGATGGTGGAAGGCTATAGGCCATTTGTTAATCAGAATTGAGAAATTTAGATTAGTATGCAACAGTGGCACCAGAGAAATGTGAATGGACCAGATGATATTGAGGTAGTAGGAGTTACCTATATTCATGCTAAAGTAGATGTGAGGGCTGAAAGATGGGTTACTGGGCTAAGTAACTAGATGAATTATGGTAATAATCATACATTGATATGACAGATTGGTAAGCCTGAAAGGGATCATTTAGTTCAACATTAATAATTTTTAGATGGAAAGTAGAAATATAATGTGAAGTAACCTATCCAAAACAAGTTTTTGATGATTGAGCTCATATGGACTTCTTTATCAATACTTATCAACCAACCACCTATGATTTTTTTCAGCCCCTGTGTTTGGCAAGTGGAGATAGAGAAAGGGACAGGAGAGATTTGGTTCCTGTTGAACCAGAGCTTTAAACCTGGGTTGACAGCCTTAAACTTGAGGTATCTTCTATGCAATTGCGTGCATTTATTTTTTCCCTTTTTGAGCATTTGTAGGGCTATTCTTTATGATACTTCATCCACATTAAATTCAAATCTTTTGAGAGCAATTTTGACCCATTTTGGATCTGTATAACTATATAGTTGCACTTAAATCTTCCCAACATGTCTCCATTTGACTACACAAATTGTCTTTTAAAAATAGATACATTTCTCTAATCTTTTGATCTCCCAGTTGTATAGCTCTATCTGCTCTATTAAGGTTTAAAATAGTTAAAAGCACAATTATGTCAAAATTAATTTGTGTTCTCTCCCAGTGCTTAAAACTGTAAGTAGTTGTGGTTGCATATTTAACTTTTAGATTTTAAAGTCCCATTAGTTTTCCAGTTTACTTAGAGGAGAATATTATGAGAGTCATTATTCTAACTTCCAACTTGTGATTTTTGCAATCTTTAAATGAGTTTAAAAATTAAGAAATTGAGTTCAATAGATTTTACATGAATTCTTTTTAAGTTCAAATTTTTTATTTATTTTATACTATAGTGCTTATTCTGTTTATCTTTCATAGAATGCATTTCATTAGAGAATCAGGGGAAGGTTTCCTTGACAACCATAAAAATAAAGAGCTTTTAATCTTGAGGTATTTGTTGCAATAGTGATTTGTTTGTGTTGTGATTGATTTTTTTATGCTATGGGAAATTTGTATGTTTTCAATATTGGAGTTTTCCTAGAAAATCAGTCCACAGAATCTCTGATTATATTATCTTACATTAAATACTACTATGTAGAATTAGTTTTCAAATAATTGAAAAAGTAAATAATGAACAATAAGCCCAAATAAATGGGTTATAGTTCAGGAAAGAATGTTCAATTTCCTTTATTTGCAAATAGAATGCTATTTTTCCCATAGCTTTCAGAGGACTTTTTGAGAATTTGGTTTTAAATTTTATAAACTTTTCATTAAATATCTCCAACAGTAAGAATGTACAATGAATAAATCATCTGCTTATGAATGTATTGAGTTTCCTATTATTAGCTAATTTTAAGAATAAGATGGAATTATCAGTACAGCAAATGTGATAGTATAAAATCCTGGTACATTGTTAGTGCTCATTAAAAGTAATGCTAGAAATAATAGTGGTGATGGTGATAGCAGTAGTAATACATAATAGTAGTTGCTATTTTACTGCATTTTTCATCATTATATTTATCTGAGGTGTATTATTACAGAGGAAGTTCAAACAGGACAGATGGCCAGACTGTATGTAAATTAGGAATACTTCCACAATTAGATTTAGTGATTCTTTGATATGTCTAAATTGTGTAAATGAATATTAAGATCTGCTTAATGAGTAGTCTCTTTTCTTTAGGTTAAGTGATTAGAAAAAGTCAAAGCTTATGAAACACTTGGAAAAAAGACTTTATATAAAATGAGAACTGATCTTTTTAATTACACAAACATTCTGGGAAGAGTGCTGCAGTCAGTTTTGAGTATATTGCAAGACCTTGACTTGAGCAATGTTGTGATAAATGAATTTTCTGTTGCTCTCTGGTGTTCCAATACTAGGATTGAATTTGCTTTGTCCACTATTCAATTAGGATATATGGTTGCAGATGGTATATGTGGATGAGATAGTATATACACATACATGGACATGACCTTAGAGTAGGATAAACTGCTATAATAAAGTGGCTCAATTCAATGTTCAGATATGTTATGAATTAATCTCTCTCTCATACCTGTGCTAGGATAGGATCGGGGAATTCTTTTTCTTAGGGTACTGGTGTTTGAGCTCAGAGGTACTCAGCCACTGAGCCACATCCTCAGACATATTTTGTATTTTATTTAGAGACAGGGTCTCACTGAATTGCATAGCACCTGGCTTTTGCTGAAACTGGCTCTGAACTCACGATTCTCCTATCTCAGCCTCCCAAGGTGCTGGGATTACAGGTGTGCACAACTGTGCCCAGTAGGATTTGGGGAATTCTTGAGATCAAATACCACCCATTCAGGGAAAAATTTTCTTCCATCTTGTTTATCTACTTTCCTCTGTTATTTATTTTAGTCAGCTTTTTAGTTGCTGTGACTAAGATATCTGACCAGAACAATTTTAGGGAAGGAAAAGTGTATTTGGGGAGGAAAAGTTTATTTGGGGGGGTTCATGATTTCAGAAGTCTTAGTCCATTGACAGCTGGCTCCACTCCTCATGGCTGGAGGTGAGGCAGAATATCATGGAGAGTGCAGTGGAGGGAAGCAGCTCACGTGATGGTCAGGAAGCAGAAACAGACTCCACTTACCAGATATAAAATATTATACCCCAAAGACACACCCCCAATGCCGACCTTCTCTAGTTACCACTCAGTAAATCCCTATCAGGGGATTAATTCACTGATTGGGTTAAGACTTTCACAACCCAATCATTTCTTGTATAAAACACAGAATGCTGCTGCTTCTCTTGGCACACTCTCCTCCTTCTCCTCCTCTTAGGTCAATGATAAGTTATTCCTATGAAAAGGGCAAAATCCTCATTGATTTCAAGAAATAAGGTTTTCCTTGCTTGTTATAAGATCCTGAATGTTTGGCTTACTGCTGCAAACAAGGCAGTGAAAATGGCAGCTTTGCCAGCCATTGTTTATCATATTGATGGGATTATGGAGAAATAGAATCTGGGCTGTGTGTGGCTCAGAATGTAGCACAACCTATTAGTTGGCACATTGATTTGTAGATTGCCTTTAGAATTCCAATAGAAAAATCCATGAACTAAGGCAGGGGGATTGAGAATGTCACTCTATTAATTCTTTGGTAAGCAAGAAGATTTGTGCTATAAATAAATGTACTGTATGTATTTCTTTTAGTGTTTTGGCATTGATAAAAATCTTATTAAATATCTTGAGTTTTACAAATAATAATGGGATTTGAGATAATCATCTACAACTTGGATTGTGGATCATTAATTGTTGTCTTTAGGTATTCGTTAACTAATATTGAATACAACTCTGTTCTTTAAAAACACTAAAACTCAATCAAAACTGAAAAAGTTGTGTCAGATATTACCTAGAATCCCATTTCTATTAGGTTATTAAGTTGTTTTAAACATTTATATTGCTTTACGCAAGAGTTTCAGATATATTATAGTAGTGATAAATCCATTTTGACCTTGTGCAAAGTTAGGGCTGAAGCATA
Organism: Callospermophilus lateralis; assembly: GCF_048772815.1. Taxonomy (NCBI): domain Eukaryota; kingdom Metazoa; phylum Chordata; class Mammalia; order Rodentia; family Sciuridae; genus Callospermophilus; species Callospermophilus lateralis. The sequence goes on along the minus strand of NC_135320.1, from coordinate 63,383,565 downwards.
AAATAAAGTCCATATTTCAAAATCTATACTTTGCTCAACAACACAACAAAAATATTGCAAATTATAAGCTATGTGAAATGAAGGTGTCAGTAGTTATCTGGGCATTTTTGTTTCACTCTAAGTGGGAGAAAACATAAAAATCTAGTATTTCAGAGAATTCCATTATTTTAGAAGACTTTCAGGGAAGCAGGATCATGGTGTGATTTAAACTGTCTATGCCTATCAATATTTCAACTCATTTAAAAGAAGCTTTGTCTACATGACCTTACTCAGAAAATAGCAAATTAAAAATTAACAAATCTGCTTTGTATTTCTCTTGTTGAAGAATTACATTTAAAATATAACATCACTAGCTACTCATTGAGCCTCAACAAAGAAACTCATTTACATCAGCAATTATTTTATTTGGATATATTGATTTATTCAGTTTATTAATGGATAAAAAATTTACTATGGATATGAACTAGGCATTATTTGTTTTAGGAATATATTTTGCATTGTTCATTGTATAAATTGATTTTGCAGATACAGTAAAGCTCTGAGGAAAACCAAGCATCAACAATTTATGCTTTATGTTCGTCTTTATTTTACAACTGTGCTTTAAAACCAAGACTTTATTAAAATGAACTCTTCCTTCTGCTCACAATAGGATGGGCACATTAAACAAGTTCTGATGTTTCAAGAGTGATGTTGTTGAGAGAATACGTGAGTTGAAATAGTAACATGAAAGGTAATTTTTCATAAGCTCTTTATAGGGTGCTTGTATATCTTTCAAATTTTAAAGTTTAATAGCTAACCGGAAGTTATGATAGGAAAAATAAAAATAGTGAACTCCATTTAAAGAAAAAAAAATGTGTATTTGTGTGTGTTTTTCTTAATAGCCTTCTGACCTCATTTGTGCTACCCATAGGATATAATTTGTCTTGATAATCATTCCCTCTGCTCTCAGCCTGGAATGACAATATGTTGTACATGATCGTGCAATGCTATTATCCTAAACCAATAAATAAGGTTCATATGCTACTTACTTACAATTTGTTTCTACAGCCCACATGAATAAAAGGCTAAGGAAATACAAGGATATTGTGAGATGCTTACCATGTAAAACTGCAAATTAAGTGTCAGATTTTAATATTTAAGATTGATGAACTTTACTCTTACATATTAAGAAGTTAGGATTTATTTATATTTTGATTATAAAGCTTAATTTAGGACTATATGCCATTCTATTTTTCCATAACAATGATAAACATTTTTCAAAAGAAGAAAGCATTGTCTTAGTATTTTCTTTTTTATTTTTTCAATTGCATTTGTAAATGGCAAAAAGGGAGACATGATGGTTATTTCTCATCAGAACACATCTTCCAGGTAGATGGGAGCTAAATGCTCTTTTTTTTCCCCCAAATGGAAAAAATGTAGAATGATTGAGTTTCAAAGCAAAAAGAGAATTCCAGGACACAATGTTTGTGTTCCTGAGGGCATTCACCACCCAAATTGGCACATCTTTGCATTTTGTCAACTGCACACTTTTCCCATCAGCTGAGCAATAGCGATCCCAAGTTCTGGGCTGAGAAAAAGCCAAGAGCTATTCCCTGTTTCACTGGAAGGTGTTTCTAAGACAGTGATCCTTTCCCCCTCCTTCCCTTGTCTGTGTCTCTCTTCTTCACTCACCACTTGCCTTTGGCAAGACAAAGAAAACATATTTGGAAGGGGATTTAATACAAGCAACTGGACTTGTACCTGTATATAATGATCAAGTTTTAGAATTACATGATTGCTAATCATTTCTTAGCATGGGTTTCCAAGCAGAATATTTAGTCTGGATAGAGTTTTATATCTATGTAATTTCATAAATTATGCCTACTCTGTATTATTATTATTATTATTATTATTATTATTATTATTATTATCTGTGTTTCAACTAGTTTTATAGCTTTCCTTCCCTTACCCACACCCCCTGCTCCGAACCCCATATAGACGTGGTAAGAATGAATAATCTAAGTGGAAGCTCTATTTTTTTTCCTCTTTGGAGACCAGATAAGAGCCAAGTGAAGAGTGAAGTTCAACCAAGCTAGGGTCTAGCATAAGTCTGGTCTTTCTGCCTGAGAGAACACATAGCTATATATCTTTATTTGGTACTTTTAAGGAAATGAATTCATTTACGAATACAGGAAGAAAATTAAATGAATAAAATGTTCATAAATTTAGAATTATGATCAAATTTAAAATATGCTTTGAATTATTCAAACCCTTACCAATAAATTGGTATTTCAACTTAAAGTTTATCCCTGGGTTATTTCTCCCTAGGTAGTTACGTTGTTCAGTGACTTAGAGAGCCATGTTCTTTCCTAGTGCCATCTTAAATTCTTTGGGGCATAATTTACTTTTTTTTTTTTTTTTCCATGTGCGCCATTCTGTTCCCTATTGTGGCTGCTCCTGAATCTGGCCATCATTTCTTTGGGCACCTTTTGTACATATTGTAGAAAAAGCTCACAGAGTCTCTCTTTGAGTATCTTACAACCCAGAGTTTGCTCTTACTCCCAGGGTTGTGGCTTAGTAAGAGTTTAATGATTTCACAGTTTTCTCCTTTTAAGCTGTGCTGCTGGTACTTCCCCTGCTTCCCCCTTAGCTATCACATAGCTCACTCGCCTGTTTTTTGACTGACATGCCCTTGCACTAATTATTTCTGTTTTTTATTATCGGCTTGTTTCTGAGTCTGTTCCTGGTGGGCAGTCATTTCCATCTCTCTCTCATTTGAATAACAGTTAGGAAATAAAGCAAAGCAGCTCCTGATGCTACATGAAGTTTTTTTTTTTTTTTTGTAAGTAGCTTTTGGAAATGGCAGCATATAAAAAGATGAGAGGACAGTGTTCCTGACCTGCACATAACCCATTACATGTTACATGGAGTTTCATTGATATTCTGGATATATTTAGATATATCTAGAAGATGAAAAATGTCAATCATTATTTAACAATGCAAGCTGTGTTTTTCCTGTGGTTATCAAAAAAGTCTAAGGGATGTCTGCTTTGTTGTTCCTCTTTACATTTTCCACCATAACATATCGGTCTTTCTTATGGTTACAACACTAACGTTGCTTTGGGCTCTGTCTTTCCTGCAGTGTGGGTGACATTGAAACCAAGGAATCCAGTGTCTCCCTTTGGCCAACAGGCTGAGAGGGGAAGAAAACAGGTTGTGACCTTTAGAGTTGGTGTACCTAGCCATAGGTTCTCAGCCAATTGTTTCTTCCCAGGCTCTGTGGACCCAAGGCATCTTGTCAGCATATTCTCTCCAAATCTACCTGCCTCTCTTGTCTGCCCTTTGTTGATAGAGACCCTGTTTCAGATTTCATCATTACTCTCAATTCTTGGATTTAATTCTTCACAGCACTCCTTTTATTTATTTATTTTTTTTCTCTTTTTTATTATTAGTTGTTCAAAACATTACATAGTTCTTGACATATCATATTTCATACATTTGATTCAAGCGGATTATGAACTCCCATTTTTACCCCATATACATATTGTAGATTCACATCGGTTACACATCTACTTTTTTACCTACTGCCATACTAGTGTATGTTGTATTCTGCTGTCTTTCCTATCCTCTACTATCCCCCCTCCCCTCCCCTCCTCTCCCCTCTCCTCCCATCTTCTCTCTCTACCCCATCTACTGTAATTCATTTCTCTCTCTTGTTTTTTTCCCCCTTTCCCCTCACTTCCTCTTATATGTAATTTTGTATAACAATGAGGGTCTCCTTCTTGGACTATTCCCTAAAGACCTTAAAAGAGCGTACTATAGGGATACTGCTATAACGATGTTCATAGCAGCACAATTCACAATAGCTAGACTGTGGAACCAACCTAGATGCCCTTCAATAGATGAATGGATTAAAAAATGTGGCATTTATACACAATGGAGTATTACTCTGCACTAAAAAATGACAAAATCATGGAATTTGCAGGGAAACAGATGGCACTAGAGCAGATTATGCTAAGTGAAGCTAGCCAATCCCTAAAAAACAAATGCCAAATGTCATCTTTAATATAAGGAGAGCAACTAAGAACAGAATAGGGAGGAAGAGCATGAGAAGAAGATCACCACTAAACAGGGATGAGAGGGGGGAGGGAAAGAGAGAGAGAAGGGAAATTGCATGGTAAAGGAAGGAGACCCACAGCACTCCTTTTAATTTACTCTTTCCACAATTTAATTGTAGGTTAATCACCAGTGTATCAATTGAGGGTGTTAGGTGCAGGACAGGCTGGTCTGCAGGGCCTGCAGGGCATGCCAAACAAAGTTAGCTGCAGAATGATCTGGCCTCTCAAACCCGCTGTCTGGTTCTATATCACCTATTTGCTTCAAGCCCAAATGCCCAAACCCCCGCTTAAGGCTGAACACTCAACCCCCCACTCAAGGTTGAACACTTAACCCCCCTTGGGCCAACAAGGCAGCTTGCAGATCCAGAGACCCCATTAGATTTGGGCTATAAAAACTCCCTGTGCCTGTTCCTTCCCCCTATCATAAAGTTCATTCAGACTCAGGTGGGTATAATTTCTAATTAAGCTTTTAACCAGATTCTCCTCAGGAATTACCAACTCCTGGCTACTGATGATACCTCCAGTCGAGACCTATGCCAAATGGACTGACGTCATCATGGATCTGTGGTGGCAAAGAACCTTCATTGATACCGGTCTTCTCTGCCCTCTTGTGGGGGCTCCTTACTTCTCTCCTCTTTCTGCCACACTGCCCCATTTCAGCAGGAAGCAGCCAGAATGAGTCAATGCCCATTCTCATTTAATAACAAAGAGGGGGGAATGTTGGGAGTCACCCTGGCTCCAAAGACTAACTTCCCCATCCCCCAAGAAGAGCCATCCAATGGTGAGCCCTGCTGGCTCACATGATCCTTTCCCATCAATCAGAGCCCTGCTGGCTCACATGATCCTTACCCACCAATCAGAGCCCTGATGGCTCACCTGATCCTACCCACCAATCAGACTAGCCTTGCTGGCTCACCTGATCCTTACCCTCCAATCAAAAAGCATCCCATGCCAACTGACAAACCACCCCTGGCTCTATAAATATGCAGAGCTGTTCCTCAATAAACAGGCATTTGCTCTGACGCCAAGCCTTGTTCGTTTTTTCAATTACAGGGATTGAAATCATATACTTTCTTAAATGATTCCCATATATTAACCCAGTTTTTTTCCTATTTATTTATTTGTTTGTTTTTGCTGCCCATGTGCTTCTCTTTTGGCATTCCAGGCTCTGGAGTAAAAACCACAGAGATCACACAAACCTGGACAATGTTGCTCACTTAGTTCCTTCCAACCCATGGCTATGCTCTTGCTGCATTATTAATCAAAGTTTGCTCAATCAACACTCTCTCCTGTCAATCTTGTGTTCAATACGCTCTTATACTTATTAAATAAACTTCAAAGGAAAAGGTGTTTTTTGCTTTCTTGAGTCTATCCATAATTCTTTGCACACTATCAAAAGTACCTTAATTGTATCTTAACAGCTATATCTTTAATATATTATGCTTCTTTAACAATGTTTAATCCATTTAAGTTTTCCTTTGAATTAAAAGGATTTTTCAATGAATCAGTCTATGTACTACTTTCAAAAAAATGTTTGTAGTGGGTAGTGTAAAATTTTTTCTTTTCATATGGCTAGCATTTAAGGGGTGGGAAAACTATCTTCCTTTCTCAGTCCCTGTGGTTCTACTCAGTTTGACACTGTCTCAGCCTTTAGGGTCAAAAATGGTCCAGGTATGGCCTGTTTTTTGTTGTTGTGTTGTTTTGTTTTGGTACCAGAGATTTAACTCAGGGGCACTCAACCACTGAGCCACATCCCCAGTCCTATTTTGTATTTTTATTTAGAGACAGGGTCTCACTGAGTTGTTTAGCACCTCACTTTTGTTGAGGCTGGCTTTGAACTTGCAATCCTCCTGCCTCAGCTTCCTAGGTTGCTGGGATTATAGGCATGCACCACCATGGCTCATGGCATGGACTGTTGAGGCATCCATTTTCCACTAGCCACAGTGATTGGTCCAAGGCACAGTATATGAAAAAAGCAGGCCAATATTTTCCTAAGCCAGTAGATCAGAAGAGAATACCATTAACTTTATTGGGGGAAGCAATCCAAGAAATTAAGTTGGTCTTGCTTGGCCAAACAAGTACCTTTTTATTGGTTTTATTTTTTGGTAGTGATTATCTAAATTATTTTAATTTAATGGGGTCATCACTACACTTCTATATAGACTTCGGTGTTAGGTTTTAAATATATCAAATCAGAAAATACCGGTCACCCTGCTCCACAGCATTTATGCCCATTTTCTTTCAGATTATGCCCTATAAGATCTTTCTTACTGCAGAACAGAGCCTCTTCATCTTCTAATGATAAAGAGGAAAAATTTTGAGCTAAAGAATGTTCCAGAATTATTGAAGTTCCATAATTTTTCTTTTTTGTTATTTTAATCTATAATTATATATTTATTATTTATTATATATATTTATTTACTAGTAATATAAGCATATGAACACATACCTCAGGAATCTTCCACTATAATACACATGCATAGCCTGTATTTGTTTACTTAAGATATGATTTTTAGGGGGGTGATAAGGTCTATTTGCTCAAATGTTTATCTTTTGCCCCCTCGGCCTCAGTAGCTCATATTACAGAATCCATCAACAAAAGGATGTCATCCCAGTGGGCCAGAACTTTCTGTCTTCTATTTTTTCCTAGGAAACATGCAAACAGTAATTGCAATGAGTGAACTCACTCATCAGTTATCGATATCCTGACTTGAATTCATATAAAATTATTTTCTACCAGTGTAGAAATGGAAGAGCATGATTTTGGGGGAGAGTTCAAAAAGTACGTTTTGAAAGTGACAGAGGGCTAATTTTAAGTGGCATAACTGCATTTTGGTGATGTTGGGATGGGGCATTTTGAAAGTCAGCTATGGGGGAGTAGTAGAACCAAAACTGGATTTAGACTTGCCTTTAATTTCTTCTTGTAATCTGCTATATACCCATTGTATGACTGTGGGGACATGCTTAATATGAGCCTTGGTTTCCTAGTTTATAAAATATTAAAAACCATATGTTCACCAGAATTGATAGCTCAATGTGAGCCTGCATCTGGCATGTATAAAAATTTGAAAAACTTTTTAAAATGTGAAGAACTGTTGAGGATTGAAGTGGGGGCTATGTTAGAGAAAGTATAAAAGAGCTACCTAAACTTGAATTCATATCCATTGTCTACAAGCCAGGTAACCTTGAAATTGTACCTCAGTTTCCACATTTGACTAATGAAAAGTATCATCTTTACCATAAAGTATTATTTTGAAGATTAAATGAGATAATATATATATAAAGCACCCAACACAGTGTCTACTTCATAGTATAACACACTAAATTTTAATTAATTTAAATTTTACTGGGAAATCCAGGGTACAAGTGACTTTTAAACAGAATCTCACTGCAAATTTCAAATGAATTCTACAATAATGCTATTATAGTGAAATTGTATAGGAAGTAATCAGCTCTGTGCATGTGCCTGTGCTCTATGACATTAATCAGTACAGACTTAAATCTACAAAAATCTAGTTTAGTTGGTTGCCATGCAACCTGCTTTTCACAGCTGCAATCCCAGATAACTTTCCCATTTCATGGTTTTTGCTTCCTTTTCATTTTTGTTTGTTTGTTTAATATGGTTAAATATAATTATAGGATACCAGGCAGAAGTCACTTCTAAGAAAAAAATATTCCTTGATTTCTATTAAATTGAAAGAGACTTGTAAGTTGGTCTGGAATTCCAAGGACATTTGCCCAGAGAAACAATATTAGCCATGTTGATTAGGTCTTCAGGTCATCTAGAAGGAAAAAAAAAATCAATGCAACCCACCAGGTCCCTAAGCTAAAGGATTAATAGTGCTAGTGTGAGGTCTGCATTCTGGAGAGAAAGCACTATGACCCTTGGGAGCAGAATCAGCTGAAGAATATTTTTCAAAGAATTGAAGTTTACACGTTTGGCCCTGGTACATTTTCCACTCAGCACTTCTCAATTATTGTTTAATATTTCTTTTCCCAGTTCTCACATATTGCCTTTTAATAAAACACTCCATAACATCCTAAATTTCCTTCCTCTGTCTCTCCCTCTAGAGCGACATTTTCTCATATGACTCACCTCTCTTTCCTCTCCAGTTTAAACTCTGTTCTCTCAGTGCTACTTCCCAAGTAGGGAAAAGCAAAAGGGTTGAATGAATGTGCAATAAAGTGAGTTATATATGATTTCATCAGGAAACAATCTGTAAGGAACAATTAATCTCCCAAGTTAACACTCAAGTGGTGGAGCATCAGGACATGCAACAAAGTCAAAATGAAAGTCAGGCTGTATATCTGTGGGTGTAGGACGGTTCCCTGAGGTCGCTCAAGTTCAAGTTTGGGAAACCATAGAAGGTGTGAGAGCGAGTGAAGTCCAGTCTGTTCTTCTGGCCCACTCCTGCCCACAAGTGGATGATACCACAAGTGATGGATACCTTTTATTAATAAGTACTGAGGTGTGGCAAAGGATAGCAAGTGCCTTTGGAGCAGGCAATCTAGTTAAGGCCTGGGCCTGCCCTTGCTGTGTTCTTCAGCTGCTTTCGAAGTATAGTTTTTAAATTGATAAGATCTTCAATTGTTTCAATTTATTTTCCCCCTTAGAATGGATTCTTTATGGGAATATCAGTAAAGGGAAACTTATTGAAGACCACATGTGGGTCTATTGTGGGTCAGAATCCATCAACACTGAGAAAGAGGCTTCTTTTTTGGTGACACCATGTTTCCTGGTGAACAGCCTCTATGTACACAAGTTTTGTGCTAGTGGCTGTTTCCCAAGGTTATTTCCCAAACTCCCTGAAGAGATTTACATTAAAAACCACCCTGCATTTATCTCTCCTAACTTCGTTACCTCTTTCTGTCTCTGTCTCTGTCTCTGTCACCTTCCCTTTCTTCTCTGACCACAGTGAGCTTCTTATAGTTCTGCCCAAATGCCAGGCTTCTAGAGTCTAGATCTTTGCATGCTATTTTCTTCACTGGGACCCTTTCCAACCTTACTTTAGTGGATAATTCCTCTTACTTGATTCTTAGATTAAATGTCATCTCTTCCATTACATTCATTTGAAATTAACTCTATTCAGTCAAGACTGAGGTAAGAGCTACCACCAGGTGATCTTATTACTTTTTTACCTTCTGTTATAATTGCTTGTTTTCCTTGAAAGACTGAATTTTTTTGAGGTAGAGATCCATCCTGTCTTACCCAAGCCTCTACCTCCAGCACCATGCACATGAAGGTACTCAATGAACATGAGTTAATAAACATTCTTACCATACAACTTCTACCTTTAGATCTGTTCAGGAACAAAATTAAAGTCTGGATTTAAAGCAGTGTACCTTGTGAATATTAGAAAATGCCCTGATTTGCTCATATCAGGGAATATCATGCATATGATATTCAAATAATTCACTCAGTAAGTCTTGTATCTCCAAAATAATTTAATATAAAATTATATGAAAAATTAAAAGAAGAAAGAAAAATAATTTAGAAGTAGTAGTTCAGCAAGAAAAAATATGTAAACTACCTAAGTATTTTTTGGGGGTAGGGAAGTGGATGGTTGCAAGTAATGCCATAACCCCCGTGACAATGGCATTTTTTGGTCAGGGGACAATACTTGGGAATTTGCTAAGACCCCCTTTTACCTTCCTTTCTCGTCCCTGTTTACAACATACTTGGATATTGCAAAGTTGCATCTGCTTCAAAGTTGGAAACCCAACTGGTGCCATTCAGAGCAAAGTATGAATGTATTTATCCTAACAAGAAGTCAGCAATTACAACAAAGATATTTGTGAAATGGAAAAGATTATACATATATCTGGATGTTCAACATGTCTGCCTTTTAATCCATATTCTTCTCTTTTCCACCAAACAGAGAGGCCAGATCACAGGATCAAACCTTTTGCCTTTATAATTCCATAAATGATACAGCTTGGCCAGATAAATTATTCCACTTAACTCACTTGTTTCCTTATCCCAAGAAGAAAGGAAATTGACAAGAATAGCTAGTTTAGATTGTAAAGAACTGATGTTCCCCCAAGGTTCAGCACTGAGATTTCACCAAAAAACCAAGATTTTTCTTTATTTAGGAGAAGATTGGGAAATTGCTAAGCACAAGACAGCTAATTGGCATTCTTCCTATTACTCAAGTCAAACTCCAATCATGATTCTGTGCACCTCTGGCAGTTGTGTCCCACTGGTGTTTTGTACATGCTAATTTTTCATCCTCACGTGGATACTTCCATACCAGTGCTCACTTTCTGGGATTTTCTCTGGATGTTTAAACACCTCCTGGCAGAGAGCATAGAATGAAACCAAACCATTTCCTGTTTTCTATGGTGGCAGCAATTTTAAACACGGCTATTTTAAAACAAAGAAACAGACTGAGAATTTAAAAGAAAATGAATTCTGTTTTTTTGCTGTTTGGGAAGCACTCAGTGGGTAATTGCTAGCCTCAGAGTGATTTGAGGTGGGAAATGGGATCCAGATTTAATGAGCTCCAGAGGAAGCCCTCATGTGTGGAAGCCCTGGATGGCAACAGTGGAGGATTATTTTCCTGCCTTCTGATTGCTCCTGCCTGGCCTCTGTGAATGAAGACTTTTTTTAGTCCAGTACTATAGGATGCATCTCCATCCCATAGTTTTTTTTTTTTTTTCTTTTTCTTCCCAATAACACCAACTTGTGAAAGTACACAGACACATCAACTGCTAGAAAACTGATACTCTGCTAAGACTAAAGACCAGCCTGTTTCATAAGAAAATGGTCAAATACCATGGTTTAACATTCCTCTCACTTGACTAAACTTGAAACAGTTTTCTTCCTGATTTTAGGTCCCGACCTCCTCTTCCTTAGAACATTTATTTCAGAAAACTTGAAATTATGAATTTTTCTCAGACCCCTTGAAATAAAATTACCTTTCTGTATCCTTAAATTTCTCACCAGCAGAGTCAACCAATTTCAAATCAAAATAATTTGAATAAACATTCTCTCTGTACTGAACATGTACAGACTTTTTTTCTGGTCCTTCCTGAAAAATATAGTGTAATAGCCATTTGCATGGCAGTTATATTGTAGTAAGCATTAGAAGTACTTTAGATAGGATTTAAAGTATATTGGAGGATGTGTGTAGTTAATATGCAAATATCATGTTATTTTATATAAGGGACTGGAGCATCCATTGATTTTGGTATCTCTGTGTGTGTAAATGGTGGTGGTAGGAGTGTGATCCTAGAACCAATCGTTCAAAGACACTGAGAAAACGCTGTAAATGTAAATCTCCTATCCTCTTGCCAGTTTTCAGCCCTTGAATGGATTTCTCAAAGACCAGGGGGCTTTCTTTGAAATGTAAACACTGAAAGAAATAGCAGTCAGTCTCTATGGGAGAGAAAGGGCCAACTTTTGATAGATACCAATTAACAAACACAATAGTAATAGTATGAGTAAAAATCTTCCTTGCCTGTTTAATTTTCTCCAGTGCAATTTTACTTTGATGGATTGTTATGCAGAAAAAAAATAGTGGTAAGGAGCATCATTTAAGGCATTAGGTACATTAGCTTTCTGGAATTGCCATATGGAAACTCTATTGCTTTGTACCTGGGGGAGTGTCCAGGGAGATCACAGAGTGGGAGGAGGTGCTCAGGAAAATGGGATCCTTGTCTTACGTGATGGAAAAGAATTTCAGCATCATGAGATATTGAGTTACAAGCAGAGATTTATTTAGGAAAGCAAGGATTATGCACTGGAAGGGGAAAAGTGCAGGTCATCCAGGGAGTGAGAAGTAACCCCTTGTTCTGGGGTATTAATATTTATAGAGGGACAGTGGCTAGGAGCAGGACTACAAATGGAGTGATAGCAAGTCAGGGCAGAGTTATGCAATTGTGTTCCAGTTTTCCTTGCACTTGCACATTACTCTTGCATGGTGTTTCATTCTGTGTGCAAGGACATGGGCTGGTTGCTCGCTGGGTTGCTCACCCGGTTGGTCACCAGTTGCTTGTTTTACACTCCAGTGATTCATGGGACTTTCTGTACAAAAAGATTCAGTACATATTTTTTTTCTGTATCCCAAAATTCCTATCTCAATTTACACAACACAACACAACTTATTGTCCCACAGTTCTGGAGCCTACAAGTCAAGATCGAAGCCATTGGCAGGTTGGGATTCTTCTGAGGTCTATCTCGTGGACTTAGATGACCACTTTCTTGCTGCATCATGACATGCTCTTTTTTGTGTGGGCATTCCTGCTGTCTGCCTGTGGGTTCAAATTTCCTCTTTTGGTAAAAAAACAGAAAATTGGATCAGAAGCCCCCTGTCGCTGCCCATGGCCTCATTTTAATTGAATCACCCCTTTAAGGTCTATCTCCGCTAGGTTACAATCTGAGGTACCAGGGACTAGGGCTTGAGGACACAAATTCTTAGCAGGTTCAACCCAGTTCATAACACTAAATCTCCAATTCTGTTGTTGCTGTCTCTACCACTCCCTTCTTAGAGGGAACTATAAAAAAGTACCAATCCAACCATTTTCTGAAAAATTTGTTTCTTGATGATAACAAGAAACAAATGACTTATTCATTTCTAACCCTCAGCACCAAAACAGGGTGAAAGAATATTCAATCCTCACAGGACCAGTAAAGTACATGGAGAGGCTTGGAGTTGGATGGAAGTGGGATTATAAGTCCAGCAGGGTTTATTGTTTTGAAAGATGAAGATATTCACTATGCAAGTTTAACATATGCTCCATTCCCTTAGTCCATTCCCTTGAAGAGCAAGTCAATACATCCCTTTTCAAAAATTCTGTGGTTGTGTTGGAATGAAAGGTAGTTATGTTACTTTTCCCCCTGCAAGCATAAATTAAATAAATGATATTTAATATAGATGACCATTTTTGTTATTCTACTTTGGCACTCCTTCTCTTTTAACAGGACAGCATCCACGCACACATAAATCAACTATTAAGAGACTTTTCCTAATGCAGTTCAGTCACATGTCTATAGAAAATCCATAGTATAGCCTCACATTACTTCCACATTTTATTAGAAAAACCCAGAAGTTGTAAAATCAACATAGAGCAATTCCACTATTACAAGATATATTCCAGTGTAGGCTGTGTTATGTTCTTTGAGTAATTCTTTTGACTCTTAATTTTAAAAATTGATAAGATTGTGAGCCAATTTGTCGCATTAATAATCACTGTTAAGAATTCATTGGTATTCTCTGAATACAATCATAAAAAACAAACAGAGGCATTTATAAATCGAGTAAGAACACTTCTCAGAATGAGAAAGTTGTCCTGAGAAAGTTGGATGTAATAGCCAAACCATGGGGTGCAGGAATAAGCAAAGAAGTGTGGAGTTCTCTTCTGCATGGAAGTTCTGCTTTCCCAGCCAGTAAATGTAAAGATCCAACTACTTTTTTTCTTCTGTGATTTCTTTTCTCTATGTCATTCTTCTTTCCCTCTTCATCTCCACTATTTTTTTCCTATCCTACACAAATTTTTGTCCTTTCATTTTGTTCCATGCTTTAAAAATAATGTGAAAATATACACATATATTCATATATAAAAATAGATTTATATGAACATAAAAGAAAATGTACATCTAAACTCATATATAAATATGTGATGCATACATAGTCAAATATATGCACATGTATTAACAGTTATAAATATATACACAATCTTGTGCTCTCAGTTAAGTTCTTTATTCTGCATTCTCTATACTTTAATATGTAGAAATGAAGAGGGGGCATGGAACATGTCCTAATTAGCTGGGGCTGATACTACAAAATACCATAACCTGAGTGACTTATAAACAATAGATGTTTAATTTTCACAGTTCTGGAGGCCAGAAATTCAAGATCAAGTTGCCATAAGATTTGGTATCTGGTGAGGACCCTCTTGCTGGTTCATAGTGTTCTTCTGGCTCTGTTCTCACATGGCAGAAGCAGTGATAAACTTCCTGGGATCTCTGTTTTCTTCTTTTTGTTTGTTCTTTATGGATACACATAATGTTGGGGTTATTTTGACATAATTATATAAGCACGGGATATAATTTGCTCCAATTCAGTCCCCAGTACTTGCCCTTTCCCTCCCTTTCTCCTCTCCTGTTCCCTTTCCTCTGCTCTACTGACCTTTCATCTAGTTACTTACAGTTTTTTTAGCATACTTTTCTGTACCTAAAGGTGAAATTCATGGAGATATATATATATATATATATATATATATATATATAACTTGTATATACATATATGAACATATATATATATGTGTGTATATATATATATATATATATATATATAAAAGTTTGGTCACATTTCTGGGGTTTCTCTTTTATGAGCACTAATTCCATTTGTGCAGGTATCATCTCATAACTAATCAATCCGTGTGTGTGTGTGTGTGTGTGTGTGTGTGTGTTACTAGGGATTGAAGAACCCAAGGGTGCTCTGTCACTGAGCTACATCCCCTTTTTTATTTTATTTTATAAAGGTCTTGCTAAGTTGCAAAGGCTAGCCTTGGATTTGCAATCCTCCTGCTTCAACCTCCTGAGTTGCTGGGATAAATAAACACGTGCCACAATATTTGACTGTGACTCCACACTTAATATGTCATCTTGTGGGTACAGTTTCACCATATGAATTTTAGGGGGACATAAACGTTCAGCCCATGGCAATATACCTTCATTTTGCCTTCAACCATCACTTTCAAAGTTTGCCTCTCAAGCTACCAGGGTGAATTTCATCACATCCCATAATGGGAATTCCTTTATCCCTGTTTAATTGGTAACCACAGGTAGCCCAAGGACTCCAGACTTGTCCTTCAAGACTTGTCTTGGAATGACCTCAAATGTCCTCTGTTCTTCTGCCTCCTCTCATTCTGCTTGTGTTCTCTGGCACTCAAGGTCTATCATTAATAAAGTCCACTCTATTGTTCATTCTGTCCTTTGAATCCTTCCTGCATTTGTATGTTAGTTGCTTAGAATATTAGTTTGTTAGAGCTGTGTATTAGCTCCAACAAATTGGCACAAACTTGGAGACCTAAAACAATAGAAATATATTATCTCACAGTTCCAGAGTCCACATGTCCAGATAAGTATCACTGAGCTGCAGGGGTGGTGTTAGCGAGCGGAGCTCCCTCTGTGGACTATAGAGAGGAATCTCATGGCTTCTGGTGGCTCCTGGCATTCCTTGGCTTACGTTCAGCTTCATCTTTCCAAAATTCAAGGAAGGTATCTATCTCTAAATCCCCGACTCAACTTTATGCCACCTTTTTTTCTATTTGCCTTCTCCTCTTTGCGTCAAATCTCTGTTCTTTTCTTACATAGATGTATGTTTTTGTACCTAGACAATTCAGAAGAATCCCCCTATCTTAGAATCCTTAATTTAATTGCATCTGCAAAGACTCTTTTTCCAAACCAGGCAACATTTAGAGGTTTCAGGGATCAGTAATTGGTACTTTGGGGTGCTGTTGTTTAGGCTACAACCATCTTCTTGCTCTATTTCGAACCTGTGTCTCCCACAAGGAATCTGCTTTTCCCCAAGCACTTTCAAGGATGGCTGGTTTTATTTTTGTGTCTTCCGTAGCCCAGGAGTGAGGTTAAGTATTCTCCTTGGTCTGTTTGGCTATTATTCTATGCCACTGCATAGGATAAGATAGAATGAATAAATATATAGAATATTCTTCATTTCTGTTTTTTGATTCAAGGATCATATCTTTCATAATTTTCTATATGTTGTAATGTTAATGTAATAACACTTCATAGAAATCTCTCTAAGGCAATTGGTACAGCTCCAATTCATTCTTCTTAATGTTCACATTATATTCCTTGGAGTTGATATGAAATCATTGACTAAATTATTCCCATTTCTGCCATTTTATGGACAATCTTTTTTTTTCTTTGCTGTGATGAGAAATTTGGGAATTAACATCTATAATTATTTCAATTGGGTAGATTAAGATTTCCACAAGTAGGATTGCTGGAACCAAGGATACTTGTATATTAAATGAGAACTATTTAAGAATTGCATCCCACAAAGCCTGTATTCATGGCTGTATTTGACAACAATGCATTCTATGCTGCTAGCAGTGGTGTTTTGCTGTTACACATATTTGCCTGACTGATAAGTGGTAAATTTAATTTGCATTTTCCAGACAAATAGTGCATCTGCACATCATGACTTAGTTGTTGAGAGCACTGGCTCAGATGTCAGACATTCTGTATTTCAATTCCGATTTTATTACTTTCTAGCTGTAGATCTCATAGAAGTCTCTTAACCTCTCTATGCTTCAGTTACCTTGTATGTCAAAAGAAGATAATTGTAACACCCCTCCCTTCCTTCCTGCCTTTGGTGAAGATTAAACAATGTAAAGCCCTGCCAGTAAATGGTACAAAGTAAGTGACAAATATTGATTATTCTTATTGTTATCACTACTAATATTATCTGGATATCTTTTCTAATGTTTCTATTGCAAATCTGTGAATTATTTGTTATTTCTATTTCCCATATTTATATTAGGTTATTCCTTCCCATCAGATCACATTGAAAGTGTTCTTTGTGTGCTATGAGTATTAAAACTTGTCTACTCATGGTAGGCTATGCTGTCATTTTAGTCAAAGGTTGGGGTCTCAGCACAATAAAAATTTATTTCTCAACTTTCCAAAAATCTTTTGTGGGCCAGGAAGTTCTTGATTTTGTAGCTATAGCATCCAAGAAATGTTGCTTTCAGAATTGTTGTAGCAGAAAAGAGAGATCCTGAGGCTTGTGGCAGACAGCTTTCAAGAAGTCCTTAATGATCACCAGGTTCTGATTTTTGTGCCCTCAAGTGATTCCCTCTTGTTGGGCATAAGCTGGAACTTGCTTATAACAAATGGAATACAGTAGAGGCAATAGGAGGTCACCTACAATATTGAGCTGCAATAACACTGTGGCTTCTAAATTGTGCTTTCTCTCTTGCTCAAGAGGCACATTCCAAACATTGTA
Source organism: Callospermophilus lateralis (assembly GCF_048772815.1). NCBI lineage: Eukaryota > Metazoa > Chordata > Mammalia > Rodentia > Sciuridae > Callospermophilus > Callospermophilus lateralis. The sequence goes on along the minus strand of NC_135320.1, from coordinate 63,366,491 downwards.
AGAGTGGAGGATTAGCAAAAGACATAGGCAGGCGAAGAGTATGAAGGCCCTAGAGTTTATCCATCATTCCTTTCCATTCTTGTCCCTGTCTCAGCCTCATCATCCACTTGCAAACACAGCACTGCAGAGGCCTTACTGATGAGTTATGTACGTGGCAAATGTTGGGCCCAAAGTCACCAAGCACAGGTTCAGGATGGTGAAGCAGTACATATCACCATCTTGGGCCAGGCAGAGATAGGCTCCTGTCTGCATGAACTGCCAGTTTTTCTTCCAACTTCCATGTAGCATGGGATTACCCAGAATCTGGCAGTTCAGCATGGAGCCCTTGCAGATAAACCCAGGAGAACCTTGAGTGGAGTCAGGAAGCCTGCTACACTGCTGAAAGAGAAGGAATTGATGATAGGGGAGGAGGTGGGGCCAAGAAGTTGTGTTGTGTTCCTTGTTTTTGTGTCTTCAGGAGAGATTTCAAGCAAGACACAAGATGTGTAGTAAAAGAATAGCAAAGTTTATGAGAGGAAAAAGGAAAACATCCTCAAGAGAAGATATGTCCTCTCAGGAAGGAGAGTGACTATTTACCATTGAATAGTAACATGGAGATAATATTTGTGTTATACATTAGTCATTGTCCAAAAGTGATATATTTTAAAATTGTACATATTTACATTATCCCTTCAATATTTCAGATACATAAACTGAACCAACTTGAAAACTACTACAGTGCTCAACAGCTTTTGATCCTTATATGTTGTTTCCTGTCAGGCTTTTCTGTTTCTCTTTTCTGCTTGTCTCTTAATTTGTTTCAGGGATGCCTCAGGCCTTCCCTTGTGCCTTAACTTTGCTTATTTCTAATGCAGAAATAATGCCCTTTGTAGTGAGTCCCATGCAGTACAGTGTGGTGTCCTAGTGTGGCAGAGTGTTGGTTAAGACCACCTGATTCCAATCTCAATTCTATCACTTTCTGACTCTGTAATTTGGGCCAATTATCTAGTTCCCTTGTACCTCAATATCCTCAACTTTAAAATGAGAAAGACATCTTTTATACCACAGAATTGATAAGATAAAATAAATCAGTACATAAAAGTAATTTAGCATAAGGCCTAATGTATATCATGACTAAATAAGCGTCACCTGTTTTCCTAATGATAGGAGGAAGTATTTGTTGAAATTTAATTTTCATTATTTGCATCTGTGTCAGAAACAATTATCTTATTCAGTTAATGAAGAATAATTAAAGGAATAGATTATTATTTACATTTTAAATAATGAAGTATACTTTATATACAAAAGAAATTTGTACATGTGGGATAGTTTGGTAACTTACTTGCATGAAAAAATGCTGATTTTGTTCACTATTTATTTTTAGTAATTCTGATAATGCCTGATGAAATGTGCTTATGTTTCCTGGTGAAATTTTAATGATTGCTTTAAGGAAAAAATATTCGATAACAATATATCAACCTAGAGTGCATTTTTCTTTTTCTTTTCTTTTTTAGAAAAATAAATAGTTATTTATCCTCTTGTTTTTAATACCATCAGTCAAGAAAAGGTACTTGAGTCTTGCCTTAAACTCTTTCTGCCATAAACAAGTTCTACTAATATCAGCATTACTAAGTGGAATGTTAGTCTCAGGTGCCTGAACTATTCACAGCTATACCAAGACCTGTGCACCAACATTCCTTCCAGGAGCACAACACACAAGCACACAGGAGTGTCAAGTACATCTAAAGAAAGGGAAGATATAACAAAATGTTTAATTATTTTTTTTCTCCTTTTGTCTCACATTTGCTATCATAGTTAGGTATGATATTGCTTATAAGACATAATTTCCTCTTGTCTGTTTTAGATCTTGCACATCAAATTATGGTATGTATTTATCCATGTCTTCAACCATTCATTTATTTATCCCATAAGCATTCTGAACACATCTGCTGAAAGCGAAGGACTTGATGGTAGTAGAGGGGATGGGGCCCAGAAGTTGTGTTGTGTTCTTGGTTTTTGTGTCTAGCCATTGTTCTAAGAACATAAGAAGCAGCCTACAGAAGACAAAAACATCACCAAAAAATAAAGCTCCTACCCTTGAAGAATGTACATTCTTAAATTCAGACAATTCACTCAGACATAAGCAAGTAAGTAAATTATAACATAATGCTCAGAAATCATATACACTGTGCCTATCCAGAGACGGACACACTGAGGAGGTATCATTTGCTCAGAAACTTGTTAGAAGCCAGAGAAGTGCCAGGGAGCCTGGAGCAAGAGTGATGACACATACAGACTGAGGACACCAAGGTCAAAGGTTCTGAACATAAAGTTCTTGGTATGCTTGAAAATTAGAAAAAGATCATTAAAGCTGAGCCCATGAGCCCATGGAAGAGCTCTGGGAGGAAAGGACAGAATGAAGCTAGAGGTCAGAACATGTAGGGTGTTGAACTTTGGTAAAGAACTTTAGACTTTAATATATATAAATATAAATGTATATATATAAAAATGTGTATATACATGTATATATGTATATATATTTGGAGAATCAGAACAGTGAAAGAGATACTCTGATATAAATTTTGAAAGGATTTGTCTTTTTATTTTGCAAAAGCATTTGCTCTCCAGTCCTCACATTTGCCATGCCTTTTCCAGAATCTGAGTCAGCTTGGAAGCCTGTACCAATTACTAGTGGGGAATGGCCAGGATGTTGAGTATCTCCATCCATGGGGTAGTATTGGCTGGGAGCCTCTGGAGCCAGTTTTAATGTCCTATAGAAAGACCATCTGAGTCTTACTGAGTTCTCTCCAATAAAATGAAAAGTAAAACCTCTGGCCCCAAGTCGAGTAAGGATGTAGACCACAATTGCAAGCAGAGGTTTCTTCATTCTTTTGTGTCTCATTCATTCATTCAGCAAGTATATATTGAATCTGTACTATGTGCCATCGCTGTGCTAAGCACCGGAGATAGACAAGATTTCTATACTCATAGATGTTTTAGTCTGTTGATGTATATGTAACTCAAAGGTCAAAGTACCTAGAACTACTCCTCAGTTTTAAAAAGTACTCCTCTACCCCAAATATCACACTAGGTTCAGTTTGGCTACCAGAACCCTCAAGTTGTCATGCATTTGCCCTATCTATCTATCTATCTATCTATCTATCTATCTATCTATCTATCTATCTATCTATCGATCTATGAGAGCCTGGACTTATACACTAGTAAATATGTACTCTGTGACATGCTCTGGTTGTAGTTCCTACTTTGGACAAAAAAGCAATTTCAAGCTTCTAAGTGAAGACATTTTGCTGCTGGCACATTGGCTATTCACTTCTTATATGTTAAATAATCTAAGACTTAAAAGAACTTATTAAATTAAAATGAAACAATGAAAGACACAAACACAATCATATCTTGTGAACTAGAATATATATGAGAAGGTTTAAATAATTTACTCTTTTCTTAGAAGAGAGTCAACCAAGATGTGAAATCAATCATCTCTTTATATGCAGGGACTGAATGTTTTAAGAGTTTATAAAAAGTTCTACAAAGAAACTTCACAGATTTATATAGGCATAGATTAATAAGAAATGTGACCAAATTAGTTTTTTTTGAGTAAATTAACTCATTAATAAACAAGCAAGCACTTGTGGAGAGCCTATAGATGGAGAATGGAGACTGCTTTGATTCTGAGAATACCTGGAAGTCTGACTTTGAATTTTGGCCAAGATAAGAAAAGTGAGACTTAGGATGTGCTGCTCAAAGTTCAAACTTCCTCCAAAGACAGCTAAGATTTCTTTGTTTGCTGATGGCTTTCACCTGGTTTAACCAGTTAGGCATCCAGGTGACCCTATGTGACCCAAAGGACTTTAAGAAGATCCTTCTAGGAACTTCTGCTTCGGTCCTTCTGAATTAAGATTCATCATGCAAATCTTTGCAGTTTAGTTCAAAGATGAAGCACATTGCTGTGTGAAAAGATCCCTAGAAAACTAGTGTCTTGATATCTTTTGGATTCCCAGTGACGACTGATGTTCTTTTTCTCTTACTAGATCTAGTGTTTACCTTTAAATAAAAGTCTTATGTAAATATGCTCTAGGAGTCACAGGAATCCTTTGAAAAATCTGAGCTTGTAACATCTTTGCACTATACATATTTAGCAATACTCACTTTTTAGGAAACTGGTCTGACTCACATCACCATAGATTAGCTTCACTGCTTTAGGAAGTTCAAAGAATATATAGTCTTATTTGCCTGTTTTCTTTCACTAAACATAATGTCATTGAGATTTATTCATGTTGTTGTGTGTATTAGTAGTTCTTTTACATTCATTTCCCTGAAAGAATATGCCACAAATTGTTTATCCATTACTCAGTTGGACACAGATTGTTTCTGAGAGTTATTATGAATAAAAATGCTCTGAATATGCTCATATAAGTGTTTTTCTTTGTTTATCTGTAGATATGTGTCCTTGTCTCTCTTGGGTATATATGTAGGACTAGAGTTGTTAAGTCATCTATTAAGAATACACTTAACTTTACTGAAAAAGTCCAGATACTTTTCTCGTGTGGATATGATATTTTATATTTACACCAGTGATTTTTTTTTAATTGAATCATATCCTCATCAACAGTTCTTGGTAAATGTTTTAAATTCAGATGTTTTAGTAGATTTGTAGTGTTATCTCTGTAATTTCTTGCATAAAGTTATTCTATGCTTTGATTTGTATAGTTTATGTCTTGTTTCTGTGTTAACTGATCTTTTCTTTTATATTATATTATCAACTGGAGAACTCACCCAGTGAATTTTTTATTTCTGTTATGTTGTTCTTCAGTTACAGACTTTCACATTATTCTTTTTTTTTCTGTTTTAATTCTGCCATTGAAATGTTCTATTTATTTCCTCATTATGTTCATGCTTTCATTTATATCTTTAAACATATTAATACTGGCATTTTAAAGTCATTATTTTGCCAATTTGATAATTTCTATCATTCTGTGTAACTGCTTTTGACTGATTTTTTTCTGTATGAGTAACATTTTTTTTAACTTTTTTGAATGTCTAGTAAGTTTTGTTGTATACTGAATATTATGGATCCTGTGATGTTGAATATGTGGACTTGGGGATTTTCTTTAATAAATATATTTTTCCTAGCAAGCAGCATTTTACTTACAGATTAGATTGATCCCTTTCAGGCTTATCTCTTTATGTGTGTGTTTGAAGACATGTTTCATTGTGTTTGTTTTTACATTTATTAGTGCATTATTGCTATTATGATAGTGGGGCTCATTTTCACATATTCATTTATTCATTATTTATTATTTATTCATTATTCATTTATTTATTATTTCACATATTCATTTAGCGGTTTTCTTTATTTCAGTCTCCAGTACTTCCTCTTTAATCCCCAGTACTACCTTGAGGTTCATCTTTAAGTTTCCTCAGGATGAGGCTTGAATATCCTTTATTAAGGACTAGGTAAATTACATTCCTAAGGCCTACATTTGTGTGTGTGTGTGTGTGTGTGTGTGTGTGTGTGTGTTTAAGTTAAAAGCCATTATGTTCCATAAGGATTCCCAACTCTAAATGCAGCACTATATGAGCTCTAATAGTTACTTGATTTTCATCATTTTGGTAGTGTTTTTTTCCCCCCAGATGTATTTCTCCTGGTATTGTGCATACCCTATGTATGCACAGCTTGATATGGGGCCAAAGATTAGAGGGGACTCCTCTGCTGATCTCTGCACCTCCTTCTCTACCTCTGACAACATACCTGGCGAATTCTGGCTTACTTAGCAGCCCCAAATTGCAAATATATCTTCCTTGCTTGGAGAGACTGTTGTTCCTTAACGAGTTTTCCCTTCTGGGCCCCAGTCTAGAAACTGCCTTGGAGAAGAAAGTGAAGGCAGTTGTTGGGTTCTCTTCTCTAAGGGATTACAGTTCTCTGATATCATCTGATATTTGGGATCAATTTATAAATATTTTGTCCAGCTTTAGAGTTATGTATGGCAGGGTATAATATAATACCAGCTACCATCTACTCCAATATGCACAGAAACAGGAGACTCTCCATGAGCACCTTTTCATATGCTTACTAACCACATTTCTATCATTTTGTTAAAGTGCTTGTCCAAGTATCTTTACTTTTTTTCATCTTTTTAAAAATTGATTTTCAGGAGTTTGTTATACATTCTTTTTTTGTTGTTGTTGTTGTGCTGGGAATTGAATCCAGGGCCTTGTGCATATGAGGCAAACACTCTACCAACTAAGCTATATCCCCAGCCCTTGTTATACATTCTTGATATTTAATGGTTTTTGTCATATTTGTTGTACATATTTTCTATACAGTAACCAGTCTTTGATCTGTCTTTTAGCTTTCTAAATTGGAAATCGACTTATACCACCAGGGGAAAAAAAAATTCTGCCTGGATAACTAGGGTCCTGAGGAGAGTTGTCTTAATAAATAGTAATAATTTCTTGCCCAGTTTCTAGACCTTAGGTAGTTTTTGTTTGTGTGCTTCAGCACTTATTAATTAAAAAGAGGCTGGGTCCTTAGGAAAAAAGAATCGCAACAAATGTACATGATAATGATTAACGCAGTTCTTCCTCCAAAAGGATTCAAAGCCATTTGCTCAGGGAACTAAACACTGGAAAAAAGAAACTACCAAACATATTGAGGACTTGCACTAATACTACGAAACCCAAAGCATCATCATGTCTGTTCCTACTCTTGGTTATAGTAGGAACAATAACAGCCACATAATAATTGAAATTATATCTAAAGTCAGTCTCAATTCAGTACGTTAGAAGAAGAGATGTACCCTGTTATCATTTATCCAGTTCCCTAATATTAATTGAGATAGAAATACTTGGTAATTGGCATAATCTCTACACTGTGTACTTGACCTGTGAATTATACCATAATGGATAAGGTCAAGTGGAAACTTCTGAAACTACCTCCTGCAGCTAAGATAGTAAATATTTTATCAGAAGGAAGAGAAAAATGGCAAAAATTATTCCTATCTTTTAGGTGGTACTTCCTACTACATCTCTATTTAATTATCTAAATCTGGCCAATGCAGAAACTAGAATAACTGTAGACTCCTGAGAGCTCAATTGATTAATAGCCTTGCCTGCAACTGCTGTGCAGGATTTGGCATTTTGCTAGAGCAGATTAATATAGTTTGAGGTATTTGCAGCCATCCTACATGAGAAAAGGATTAGAAAGAGTGTTTCCATGGAATAGAAAACAGCACACATTTATGGTCTTGACCTTGTCCTGGATTGATATTTCTGCTATCTATCATAATAGGGTCCAAAGGATCTGTATCATCTGGACATTCCAGTAGAATATCTCAGGTGTGGAGGATGCTGCCACCAGAACTTGAAAAACCATACCAAGTTTGTTTCCTTTCCCATGGTGGGAAGTGCACAATGTAATAATTTGTCCTTTAATTTAAACATGTCTCAGAAAGTCCCTGACCACTAGGCCCTGGAAAAATTTTACTAAGGTGTCAGGCCTCTAAATTGTTCTAAAGTTTATCCCTCTAGCATCTGTACTATATGGGCTTTGCCAAGTCTTTTAATGTCCTAGCCTCTTGTTATCTGGCCTAATTAGTGTGACAGCTTTAATGTAGTCAGGTCTATATGGCACAAGTGGAAGGATTTCTTGCACCTCTGCATGAATCTGCTGCAGAATCCTTCCCTGTAGGACCCACTATAAACTGGCAATGCTGCAGAATCCTTTCCTGTGGGACCCACTATAAACTAGAAACAATCCAGGAGCACAATCTGGACATTCCCAAGAATATCACATTGGTTAATTATATAGATTACATCATGATAAGTTATAGGTATTAATTATATAGATTGCATCATGATAAGTTAAGGCAGACCAAACAAAAATGTAAGTTGGAATGATATCTCAGGATTGAGCATTTGAAGAATGAGAGGGAACAAACTATATGCAAGACTCCATAGCATGAACTCCTGTGTTATCAGATATTGTTTCAATAATACCCCTCTTTCAGTTCATACATGAAGTATCCTTGTGACCAGCTAACGGAGAATAAAAGCTTGAGTTCCTTGCATTTGGATGCAAGTATAAAATGGTCAATGACTTCAAGGCTTAACTAGGATGAGGAAAAAACAGTAATAAATACATAATTCTTCTAATAGTGTACAGGTTGTTCCCTTGGTTGGACACAGAACTTACCCATGATTAAGTGACGCACGATAGTAGATCAGAGACAAGAATAGCAAAACTGATTGTGATTGGGGAAGGAGAAATATAGGAAGATTGAAGACAAGAAAATCTGGAGTAGATGGATGTAGATAAGCACATGCGAACGGGAACAAAGTGAACTGATGATCTGATTCTATCACAGAGACCATCCTTCATGGAAGACACACTAAGTAAGACACACAAGTAAGCAAAATGACTTTGGCAAGGCTGAAATTAGCATTTGGGAAAACCAAGCACATAGAGTACAAAAATTTAAGGAAGAACTCACTCTTGGATGCTGTCCCTAGAATGAGTGCCTTTTAAAAATGTTGTGACCTACAAACCGCTCTTACCTCACTTTAGTGAAGGGATGCCAACCAGGTTCTCTCATTGTTTGAGTAATTGAATTAGCCATGGTGGCTGCAAAACATGGGCTCCCATTTGCCAAGGCTTTTCTAGTTACTACTTCTATATTTTTAACCTGCTATCAACAATCATAAGCACTTGATATGATATCATCCCTCAAGTAAACAAATTGGTCATTGGTGGCAAGGTGACTATGTTGAGCACCTTTCAGCTTGGAAGGGCCAGTGTTTCATTCAAGTAGGAATAGATACCCATTCCAGGTGTATGTTTACTTTTTCACCTCACAAAGTCTGAATCAACAGTACTTTCCGAAGGTGAGCGTATGATCCACCAGCGTAGGATATCATCAAAATAGGGACCCGTTTGAGAAAAAAAAAGAGAGAGAGATATGAAAGTGGTCCCATGACGATGAAAATCCCTTGTTATATTACATAGCACACCACCTAGAAGGTGCCAGTTGTAGAATGCTGCAAATTGTGTCTAGAGGCATAGCTTGAAGGTGAAAATTTTATAAGGGGATAGCACCATCTTTCAGGACTCTGTTTATGCCTTCAGTCAAAAGCCTTTATGTAGAACTATGCCTTCAATAGGAAGAAAAAAATAATTGGTTCAGGAATTAAGTAATAGAAATAGAAATAGCCCTTTTCTCCATTATTCAAATGATCAACTCAGGGTATTTGTGCCTCTATCCCCATAACTCTGTGCTTTAAGTTTCGTCTTTTTTAAAGTCTTCGTCCTTGAAGGGAGAATATTTCTGCCAAAGAAGAGAAAAGCTGATTGATGTTTGGACATTGTAGGCTCTAATATCCAGGGCTCATCAAACAAGAAGAGGAGTTACCATCTTAGCAAGGATAATTGATTCTAATCAATATGATGAGACATTACTGATAACTAGATGATCCATTTGGGCACTGTTGGAAACACTTTTGCCCAATTTTGATGGAAAGTTGACAACTCTCAAGCAACTTCAATCTGAAAAGAGCATTGTAACTGGGATTGACAGAGTTGCTACCTAAGTTCCGAGGAATTTGGAATGAGCAGTCTTAGACCAACTACAAGAATTACAGTTCACATCATTAACCTCCCTGTTAAAGTTTTCTTCAGGAAAGGGGATTCCCCATCTCGGGCGAGCTGTCCCTCAAACAGGTATGAAGGAGTAGTGATCATGGCATAAGGAATGGGCTGTGGTAAACATAAGGATGTACCTCCGTCTTCAAGGAAGGACTTCTGGCCTGGAGCTTATAGCTGTCAGGAGGGCTGCTGGCCTGGAGCTTATAGCTGTCAGTTCCTTCGAGACTTGCCTTAGCTACAGAAAGCCGCATGGGTCACACTCTACTTGAGGCTGAGTGATCAAAGAAGAGTTTTAAAGGTTCAGTTATTTTGGCCCAAAGCAGAGTAACTCTGATGGGGTTGAAAGAGGCTATCTTTGGGACAACTTGACTTGTTCATCTGCCCTGTTCTACTTCCTTCTGCTCTTCTGCCACATGAGTTGATCCCAAGAGTACGTCTTAGAAGACCTTCCCACAACTGAAATTGTCTAAGCTTGCCTCCCCTGGTAGTTGTCTACTGCTTTAAATGGAAATTCAGTTGTTTCCAATAACGGGTTGACTTCTTTTTCATCCATTTTATGAAATCAAAGTAAAATTCTTGGAAGCTCATTCATCACATTGTGAATACTGTTGTAAATTCAATTAAGAAGTTCACCATTGAAGATAAAGTTATTTGTTTCATGGGGGAAATATGAGTATAAATTTTAGTGAAATGCAGCATCATTATAAACAAAATATTATTACTCAATTAAGAAACACATGATACAGAAATACAGAATTTGTTGCAGCATATTTTTAATTTAGGAGTCGGCTCTTTTGTGTCTCATAAAGAGCTAGATAGTAAACATTTTAGACTTTGCAGGCTATACAGTCTTTGTCACACTTAATAAACTGTGTTGTTTTGTGCAAAAGCAGGCTGCAATCCATAAACAAAAAAGAGTATGGCTGAGTCCCAATAAAATTGCATTGACAGAAACAGGCAGTATTCCAAATTTGGCCCGACAACTGTAGTTTGCCAACTCCTATCCTAATTCATCAGCACCCAAATGAGGTCTAACATTTTATCAATCAAAACCAGAAACTAGGCTCAAAATTTAAAAGTATATTTATACAAACTCAGAGTATTGAAACAGTGTTTAAAAAGAAATGAAACTCATACCTAATACAAAAAGTATAATAGCATGGCTTCTATTATCTTTTTGTATTCAATATCCATCATAGCTGATAAGTGCTTGAACATCTGAAAAACTACTTGACAAATTAACTTAAGTGTTCTGTAACAATATTAAATTTATTTTGAAATGACTCCTATAAACTCTGACTTATTTCGTTCAAAATTAGTTAGAAAATTTTAATCAGTATGTTCAGAAATGGAGTGCCAAAAAATTCAGTGTTTGAAGATATTAGCATTTTACAATCACTGAAAAAGAGATTGCAAGCATGAGAGACTGGAATTTATCCTTGCAAAAGCATGAGACAATCTGAATAAATTAAAATTTTGAACTCAATGTACAAGATTCAGTTTTAAAATTCAAAAACTATATTTTTAAGTGTCTCAACTTTCGTGAAGAATCCTTTGATACAACTTGTATTTTAAATTAGATAATTTATATTTTACATTGAAATGTAATGAAATTGAGATGTCTATGATTTTATATCATGCAAATTTTGTGAAACATTGAAGAGATCACAGATAGTGACAAATTACTTCATAAATTTTTATTCCATAAGAATATTTGTTGAAGGCAGATTCTCTAAATGGTGAAAAAATATAGCATCCATGAAAATATACATTAAATAGAACAGAGAATTATCTCCATTCAGCAGGATTTTCTTGTAAGCTTATTAGGTAGCAAGCACTCATACCATTTTTCCTTAATAAAAACTATATTTTACAAAGAAGACCCATTGAAGTCATCAAATATCAAATTTACAAAAATGTAAATTAGAATATTGCAGTCATTTAAATAAAAAAAAATTATACTGTGGGGAAAAGTTCAATCTTCAGAAAACTACCAGATATAGTATTAAAAATGGACACAAATAAGAAACTGATTAAAGCAAATGAGTATGTATAAAAAACAATTATTTTATTTGTATATATGAAAACATGTTTGAAACAAACTGTTTTATGGGTTAATTAGAATAATAATTTGTTGGTGGCTGAGGTGGTGCATGCTTACAATCCCAGTGGCTTGGGGGCCTGAGGAAGAAGAACTTGGCGACTTCAAAGCCAGCCTCAGTCAAGAAGCAAGGCGGCTTAGCAACTCAGTGAGACCATGTCTCTAAGTAAAATGCGAAATAGGACTGGGAATGTGGCTCAGTGGTCAAGTGCCCCTGAGTTCAATCGCTCACCGCCCCCCAATAAATAAATAATAATTTTTAAAAAAGAATAATAATTTGTCCATCTATATGTATTTAAATTATATAATTATAATTGCTTTTAGCCCCTCTTTTTATTCCAAAACCGTCCTGTTTTGAATATAAATTATTTGTGCCTTTGGGACATTTTGCAGCAAAATCAAAAGATATTCTTTAGAACTTTTCTCTTTTCATGGCGAAGAATGAAAGAAATCTAACAATTTCCATTTGATATCTCTGATCATGTCACAGAGATAATCTCATCTAACACTCATAACAAACCTGCTCTTGATGTTATTTTCCCTGTTTAAAATACAAGAAAAATGAGATTTAATAGGACTTGAAAGGTAAAGTAACTTGAGGAAGATCACATAACTGTTGATTTACAAGAAGAGGTGAAAACTTGGAGTTTTACCTATCTTTGAAGTCTGAGAATGGAAGTACTATGACATATTTTGAAAGAGATTCTTAAGATTATTATTAAAATTGTTATTATCTGACTATAAAATTGGAATACAGAAATATTGTTGTTGTTGTTAAAGTCTGGGGTGTCAACATAAAGGAATTGTTTTGGTAGTGTTTTAGTTCTTTCCTCAATGCATTTTCTATGTATGATGGTGTATATTTAAGCAATTAAAATCATATGATATATTTGTTTACTTTAATATCAGAAATTGTTGACACCCAAATATCCAAATAGCTTTAGGATATTGTCCATAGAGAACCTTCATCTTGTTCCAAAAGTGTTGATCTTTTCTCTTAATAATCTGAGAAGAATAGCCCTACAAAGAAAATGATCTTACAATAAATAAATGGATGGATTTTTTTTTTAAATAAAATATTACATTCCCACTTGGCTCCATTGTAGGCTCTTTCACTGGAGCCCTATTTCTTGAGAGTAGAGGCCGGGATTTGCTTTACTTTGTGATTGAGCCACACAGCATAGCTGCTTAAATTTAGCAGGTACTTTAGAGAGATTTGTAGAACTGAAATGCACTTTTCTGTCTGAAAAAAATCTTTCATGGCTCTTGTAAGTAATGTTGAAATTCTTAAGTAGCTGACATATGTAATTAGAGGAGGTCTGAATAGAACAAATTGTAAGATAGTTTATAGTATTACTTTCTATCAAAAACTGCTGATAATTTGAAGACTATTTTTTTTTTCTGGAAAAAGAAGTCTTTCTCAAATGTAGACTAACTCTAGACATTTATCAAGATAACTACACCTCCCATGTATATAATGAATCCCTAAGCACTCATCATTATGAGCAGTATATATAATTATATTTACTTTTTATTGTGAATAGTGGAATAAGAGAAATATTCTTTTGGTTTTGTTGGCTTATTGCTCAGTTTGGCATTTACCTCTGGTTTGTATGTATGGATAATAATCTGAGCTAGGCAAAATAACTTGTCTTTATAATGTCAATTGTATTTTTTCCAAGTCTCCTTGGATTTTCAATGATTTTATTCCAGAAAATTTTTATTATTTGCATTAATGACCTCATTTCACTTGTACTAAATTAAGAAATTTCTAGAAATGAAGAGATTGATTTTACTTTGGATAGAGCTTCTTATTATTTCACTGCAGGAGTCAGACCGACATAGGTACCCATTATAATTCAAACTTTTCACTTATTTGAGCCTCAGGTTTCTATTTGTGTGATATTCTAACTACTTCTTACTGGTGCTTTGAGGATTCTGTAAGGTTACAGGCAAAGACTTAGGCAAAAAACTAGCAAACACAAGGAAAACAAAAAGAAAGTTGTTGAGACTAGATGGGAGGTGGGGAATGGAGAAATGTTGGTCAGAGGATGCAAGTTTCAGATAGACAAGAGGAATAAAATTTTGAGATCTATTGTATAGCATGGTGGCTATAGTTAATGTGCTCTGTATTTCAAAATTGCCGAGAGTAAATTTCAAATGTTCTTTCCATAAAAAAATGACAAGGATATGAGATTATGGATATATTACTCAGTTTGACTTTTTTATTTCACAATATACACATATATCAAAACATTGCATTGTCCCCCATAAATGTAAAAAATTATTATTTATCAATTAAAATTTTTAAAGAAAAAGTGTTTTCATTTCCTTTTCTGAAAGTACAAAAATAAGAAAAAGAAAAGAAATTTTTAAACACTAAGGCTTGCAAGTTTCTCACAGAAACTGCAAATTCAACAAGAATTACATTCTGTAACATGGTCACAGAATTCTCAAAGTATAGATAACTCCAGCTAAAATGTCTCTATGATCAGAGGTAAGAAAAAATAAAGAGGACTATTGGTATTGGTATTTTATAGGAAATATTCTAGAATAGTATTAATAACCCAGATGAGGAGGAGAAAACAGAGCCATAGGGAGGTGCACTCGGAGTCAGCCCCAGTCATCAGACACCAGGGACCCAACCCTGCCTGAATGGGAAACATATCCAACAGAGTGGATTTTTTAAACACAGGCCACTATGCTCTGGAGACACCTGCTTCCCAACAGTGCCTGGGAGGGTTGGGGAAAGATTCCTGATGGGTGAGCTGAACTGTGAAGGGAGACAGGAGGGAGCTAGGTAAAGAATGTGCATTCAAGGCAGTGGAAACAGCATGAGCAAAGGTAGGGGGGAATGTGGTGTTTCAGATAGCTAAAAATACACTGTGTCTGGAGCTTAAGTGTTGCATGAAGAATAGTGGAGCCAAAGTTGGGGCAGGAACCAGGGACCAGACCATAAATGGTCCTCTGTGCCAGGCCGTAGTTCTGGTTTCATATACATGCTTGTGTTTCCCCAGATGTACCACCATCTTAATTGGCTTGGGCTGCTATAAGAGAGTACCACTGACTGGGTGACTTAGACAACAAACATTCTTTTCTCACAATTTTAAAGTTGGAACTTGGAGATCAGGATGCCACCATGATTGGGTTCTTGGTAAGGGCACACCCCTTGGTTCACGGATGGCTGTGTGTCTGGCTTCTTCCTGTTTCCTCATGTGAAAGAAAGTAGAGGAGGAGGAGGAGGAGGAAGGGGAAGAGGAGGAGGAAGGGGAGGAGGAGGAGGAGGAGAGAAGAAAGCTTGCATAAGCTCCTTCCTGTTTTTCACTATAAAGACACTAATCCCATCATAAAGGCTCCACACTTGTAACCTATTTACATCCCAAAGCCACCCCCCCCCTCCACATATGAATTCTTTAGCAACCACCCTCTCTACTAACTGTGTTACTGGCCTTCTTCTCGTCCCTATAGTGTCCTGCCATTGCTATTTGAGGTTCTTTGCAAGGCCATAGCCTCTGCTTTAGATGTACCCATTCTCCCAAATTTTGTTGTGGCTAGCTTCTTCTTATCACTCAGATCTCAAGGCAAATGCAAGCCTCTACTCTTATTTTCATCTCTAGATAGTTTTCCCCTAAACACTCTCAATTCTCATTGTTCTGCTTTCTTTCTTATAACACTTATGATTTGGAGTTGTATCATATTTTCTTTTTTATTTTGCATTAGCCCCCTCCCCCATTGGAAGAAAAACTCCATGAAAATAAGAAACTTTTCTGTGTTGTCCATGCCTATATTTCCACTACCTAGAACTGTTCATGGCAAATATTAGCATCTAATAGACAAACCACAGGTTGTTCTCTCTGCTAGGAAGTCCCATCATTCTTATAACAAGCCAATTCCAACTTTTAAGATGTATCTAGGAGTTATTTAGAGTGTAGTTATGTTCTCCTACTTCAGTGGCCCCAGAATCACAGAATGAGGTGATGTTTTAAAAATATTCTTAGGAAGAATGTGCAACTATAAAGAATACGAGTAGCAATAAATATTGGCAATGATGTGGAGGGAAATATACTCTCATACATTGCTGATGGGACTGCACTTGGTGCAACCACCCTGGAAAGCAGTATGGAGATTTCTTAGAAAACTTGGACTAGAACCACAATTTGATCCATTTATTCCATATCCTCATCTATATCCAAAGGACCTAAAATTAGCCTACTATAGTGATGCAGTCACATCAGTGTTTATAGCAGCTCAAGTCACATTACCCAAGCTATAGAACCAATCTAGGAGTACTTCAACAAATGAATGGATAAAGAAAAAAATATGATACACACACACACACACACACACACACACACACACACACAATGGAATGTTACTCAGCCTTAAAGAAGAATGAAATTATGGCATTTGCCAGTAAATGGATGAAACAGGAAACTATCGTGCTAAGCAAAATAAACCAATCCCCCAAAAACCTAAGGCTGAATATTCTCTCTGATATGTGGATGCCAAATGACAACAAGGGAGCATGAGGAGGAGAATAGAAGTCCATTGGATTAGACAAAGGGGGAGTGAACAGAAGGGATGGAGAGGGCAATAGGAAGGACAGTGGAATTAATCAGACACAACTTTCCTATCCTTGTATTTGAATATAAGACAACTCCACATCAGGTACACCCACAAGAGTAGGGCATTAATTAGAATGTTATACTCCATGTATGTATAATATGCCAAAATACATTCTACTGTCATGTATAGAACAAAAAAAGAACAAATAAAATGAAATTTCAAAGAATAAAATATTCTGAGAAGTTCATTGGTTTAGACAAAGGAGAATGACTGGAAGGGAGAGAGGATGGGAATAGGAAAGACAGTAGAATGAATTGGACATAACTTTCTTATATTCATATATGAATACATGACCAGTGAAACTCTACATTATGTACAACTGCAAGAATGAGAAGCTAGTGAGAATAAGTTATACTCCATGTATGTATAATATGTCAAAATACATTCTACTGTCATATATATCTAAAAAGTACAAATTAAAAAAGTAAAATGATGAAAAGAAAAAATAAATGAAATAAAATATTCTGAAGGAATAACTTATACATGTTCCTGTTTTAATCAGACTTCACTTTAATCATCTGTTTATCTTCTCCAGTTCATGAACTCCCTGAAAGCAGGAACTGTCAGCTAGTCATCTTATCAAAAGCCTCACACAGACCCTGCAGAACACTAGCTGCTCTAATTGTGGCCTTATTGCAGAGGGATGGTGAATAAATGGAGGTGGACTGGAGGGACTGAGACTAGAGGTAGCAAGAACAGACCAGAACCTCTAGTAGCCACTGTTAGGAATCTCATCTTTGAAAGCATCCTCATACATTCACAAAGATGGCAGTGATTTATAACAGTGAAAGATGAGAAACAAGCTACATTATAATCGAAAGGGAAATGGTAAAATTATACAGCTTGCCTCCTTATAATTAAATACTAAGCAGCCATTAAAAATATCCAATGTATTCATATGTACTGAAATGGAAATTTATTGTAATATTTCATGAAAGGAAAAATGTGAGAATCTTATTTAAGCATGTTCCATTTGTATAAAAATAATGCTCAAACCCTATATCTTTTCATCTGTACATGCTTTTATGTGCAAATATAAAGGAACAAGAGCTAAAAGGCTATGCACAAAAAGTTTAATAGTAGATATATCAGTGGAAAGAGAAAGATTGGGTAGGATGAGGTGGTAAGAAGAGAGACAGTTTACCCTTTGTATTGTTTGGATCTTTCTAATTTATTACATAATTTAAATAGTTTTAGGAGTCCATGTCACTAATATATGCAAGAAGTTGGGATTTGTACAATGACAATTATGCAAACAAAAACATCCTTGAGATTAGTTGGAAGTGAGAATCACAGAACTTGATGAACAATGAGTTGTAGGAAATCAAAGAGAAGGAAAAGCCTAATGTGCTCAGGATTTTAACTTTGATACTTGAAAAGATACTGGTTTCAAGGCAGTGTGTGTGGGGTTTAGATGGAAAAACGTTCAGTCAAGGCAGATTGAGTCGGAGGTGCTCATAGAATTTCCAAATGGACAAACTCACTTGTGGGTTGAATATACAGGACTGGAGTAGTGGACAGAGATTGGGAATTCTAAAAATGGAGATTTAGGAATCAACACAGATTAGATATTGAAGCTTGAGAGTTAGGGAGTTGGTTCATCAGAGGCTATAAGTTCAGGGGATCGATAAATTGCTAAAAACTAAATGTAAAATTTGTGAATATGTCTCTCTATCCCCAACTTTGTCTTCTCTCTGAAAGAGTTCATGGTTTTCAACAAATTTTTAAAAGAGGTTTACAACAAAGATTTGAGAGACATCAGGAAAATGGTCACTAGCTGATGAATAGGAAAACCAAAGAGGGGAACTCATTCAACAGGAGGGTAGCAAAGACAAATCATGACTGATGCTTGGAAGGACACCAGCTCCAAGGAGATATTAAGACCTTAAGAAAGTTAAGGGCATTGAAGTGGAAAAGACAACATCAAGACAAAGTTGGAATTTCTGAAAGGATTTGTGGTTTTCAACAAATTTTTAAAAGTGGTTTACAATAAAGAAGAGGAACTTCTTCAGGGAAGGCCAATAAATGAAATTTTCCTGCAAAGTAGAGAATAAGAATAATTTAAAGCTACATTCCAGCCACCAAACAAAGATTTCATTAGTCAACACAAATGAAAGGAAAAAGGAGAATGTAAGATGTCTGTTTATTCACAAAATTCCTGTCTTGCCTTGAAATTGTGTTCTTTGTTGCTTGTTTGTTGTTTTTTAAATTTTTGTTTTTATTTGCATAGAAATTATGGAAACAATCTAGTTATGCTATTGGCTTATGACTCAGCCAAAAATCAGAGAATTTTCACATAGCCAAATGCTTGACAGGAGGCTGTTACATGGTAACATGTGTTTTATGTAATGAAAACAACCTTCAATAAGGGTTCTTAAAAAGAAATGTTAAATAACTTGACACTGTGCTATGTGTATGTTTCTATACACATATTACTAAATGCATTCTCCTAAAAGCTGGTAATTGGCCAATCCAGAATATGCATTTAGGAAGTTCAGCTCTTGATGTGTGTTTCTTAACAACAGAACCACTTCTTCTCTGGAGGGGTTAGGACATGATATGATACTAACCCGGTACCTATTTGGTTAAGTCATATTGTCTTCCAAGAATTTCTGAGTTAAGTATTTCAAATAGCATGATGCTGTAAAAATAAAAATATCTGAAATATTTTCTCCTAGATGCCTAAGCCAAGAGTCTTTGGAGGCCTTAGAGAAGGACAAGATGAGCAGGGTGGCCCAGCAGGGAGTCAGTGCCTAGACACAATGAGCCTCAGGACTCTGACCAGTTAGGAAAAGCATCCCTCAATTTAGTGTGGGTTGCCTTGGAGATGAGTTAGGAGAGTTCATCCTAAAATCCCAAAGGAAATTTTATTACTTATTTTAAGTATTTATATTTAGTTTTTGTTTCATTTCAGTTCATTTTTGCATTTTCCCATTTTCCTGCAGTAGGCTCCTGCTCCTATGTACTTTCTCTCCAGGATCCCACATTTAGTCATAATGGGTTGCACACACATTAAGAATTTGTCTCTAATATCTTCAATGTCCTGAGTCATGCTGTGATGGGAAAACTATAACTGTTACAAAGAACAGATGATCTGTGAGTCAGGAATTTCTGCCAAATGAAAACACCAAATAAAGTCCTTTCACGGAAAATTATTTAAAGGGAGTAAAAAGAGTAAATGCAAGACAGAGCTATTTGTTAGGAAGCCACCCAATTGCTTGACTACTTTTGAGTCAGTTTCAATAGAAGGGTTACTCAATTTCTTCCCAGCACAAGGTAAGAAATTT
Source organism: Callospermophilus lateralis (assembly GCF_048772815.1). Taxonomy (NCBI): domain Eukaryota; kingdom Metazoa; phylum Chordata; class Mammalia; order Rodentia; family Sciuridae; genus Callospermophilus; species Callospermophilus lateralis. Next base: position 63,346,840 of record NC_135320.1, on the reverse strand, counting down.
TTATGTCCAAGCAAAAAACCAAATAGAAACCAAATAGGCTTTTTTTTTTTTTTTTTTCATGCTAGATTCAGACAGCATCCCTGGAGATGTTCCAGTCACTGAATTAGGATGTTCAGACAGCTTGACAAAGCCCATCTTTCCTTTTATTTAAAGTGAAAATTGAAATGAATACACCTCACATTGTTCTGTGTACTCTCATAGCCTTTCATATTTTGAGGTCTCTACTGGAAACTACATAAACCTCAGAGGTAAGAGATTTGGCACATAGCACTAATGTGTTGATTTTTAAACACTCTTCCCTTGACAAGTCAAGCTTTTTCATAAATCTTCTAGCTCAACAATTTAGGTTTTACTTTTTCTTTCTTACCATACAGTGATCAGTGAAAAAGCAGCAGCAGGAGAGAAAATGAAGAGAAGTAATAGACCCAAATTATCTACACTGCTAATCTTTAGTGATGCCTCATGATCAAATAAGATAATGTTGTGTGGCAGGGCTTTGAAACCTGTAGCATTCAGTAAATGTCGCATATTGTCATAATTCATGATGCTGGTCACGAAATATATTATTATGATTTTTTGTTCTGTTTCTCATATCTTACATGTAAAATTGAAGGAGATGGCAGTATGATTCAGTGGAAATAGAACTGGCCTGAGTATAGAGAATTTAGCTTCAAGTTTGTTTTTTTATGGATTTTATGAATTTCAGCAATAATTGTCATCTTGATTTTATTTCATAGCAATGAAATGTTTCTTAGTTCTCAATAGAAACAAAAAAGGCATAAGAAGTAACTTTTTAAAAACTTTTAAAATTTTATTTTATTGGTGCACAACCAGAGATATGAAAAATTATGCTCTATGTGTGTAATATGAATTGTAGTGCATTTGGTTATCATATTGAACAAATCAAAATTTAAAAAATTCATCTAGAAAGGAGGAAAGTTAATTACTATAAAGAATGAAATAAACCTGAATAGTTGCTGGGAAAAAAAAATTTTTATTAGTTCTTCCTAGTTACACATGAGAGAAGAATCCATTTTGATAAAATTATACAAGTATAGGATATATATTATTCTAATTAGGACCCCATTCTTGTGGGTGTTCACAATGGTGGGGTTCATCTAGGTATTTTTATAGTACAATGAGTAACTTATAAATGAGTTAATACTAGAGAAGTAATCCTCTTCCAGAGAAAAGTACAAGCAAAATCCAGTGAAAAATACTTCTTAAGATTATGTTTTATTATAATAGACACTCAGAAATGACCAGAATGCTGATCACTGTTCACTTTTAGGTATTTTAAGTATGAATTATTTAAAATTTAGGCAATTAGAGTAATGAAAATACATTTATCACACAATTTTATCATATCTTAATATTTTATCATATATGATTTAAATCACTATTTTAAATAACATAAATAAAAGAAAGCCTCTCGGATTTCTTTTTCTTTCTTCTCCAAAAGGTAATTGTTTTCCTGAAACCAACATTTATATATATTTTTGAGCAATTTCTACATAATTATTGTCCATATACAGTATTATATTACTTTACATGTCATTTTGTGTAGATGTTATCAAGTGGTATATATAATTCTGAAATTAGTCATTCAGTTTAACATTATTTTTATCTGTTTTATCCATATTATAGTGTTGTAGATCATGCATTTTAATTTCTCCATGGTGTTCTAGTATAGAAATAATGGTTATACATCCTTTGATGAACATTTAGGTTGCCACCAGAATTTTCACATTGCTACCAAAGCTACAATGATCAGTCTTGCACATATCTCCTTGTGCATAAATGTGAGAATTTCCCTAGGATTTATATCTAGACATGGAATTTCTAATTGAAATTTATGTGCATTTTAAACTTATTATATATTGTCAAATCATTCTTCAGAAAGCCTGTACCCATTCCAAATCCCATCATTTATATGAGAATTTTCCTTGCTCCATGTCCATGATATTATTTGTAACAACAAATTGTAATTATCTGCCAATTTGATAGGGTGGGTGGTGTGCAAATAGGAAGCAAAGAAATGGTACCATATTTTTATTTAACTTTCATTTTTTTATTACTAGTGAAGTCAAGCATTTTTGAACATGATAATGGGTCTTTGTTTTTCTCTATGGTGAATTTCTTTGGTCATATTGTTTGCCTGTATTTTTAATGGATTTTTGTCTTTGTATTGATTTGAGTTGCAAAAATATCTTTTCTCAGGTTGTGGTTTGCCTTTTTCTTTGTTTATGGTCTTTTATGAAACAGAGAACTTAATGTCAGATTTAACAACCTTTCGCTTATGGTTTTCACTCTTTGTCTCATTTTGCCATCATTTCCTTCCTGAAGTCATAAATATATTTTCAATATGTTCTTTAGAAAGTTTTAAAGATTTATTATTTAGCATTACATCTTTCATCCATCTGGAATTTACTTTCACCGTGATATGAAATATGACTAATTTTATTCTTTTCCATAATGATAACTGATTAGTAATGCCAACTGTCATGACATTTTTATCTTTGTGTAGTCTGTTTCTGTGTTCTCTGGTCTCTTATGTTACTTCATTTCTTTCTTCTTTTATCCTTACCAGACTGTGTGACTGAGTTAGTCTAACTTTGCAATTGGATATACATAGAATCTGAGGCAAGGCCTTGCCCATGCCATCTATGTAAACTTGGCAACTTGCTCTTCTGTATATGTCTATGATCAGCTTTCCTATTTAGTCCAAAGAAAAAGTTTCAGAATTTTGAAATAAAAATGCATTTTATTTATAGATCAGTTAGGAGAGAAATGATATCTTTAAAATATTGCATCATTAGGACCATGAATATTTATTTCATTCAGTTTACTGTGTCTTCTCTTGGTGTCTGTCACTACTTCCTTTTTCTTCAGGATAGTGCTTATTATGTGACTCTCCAAAAGTTTACTTATTTATTGTTGATGGGCATTGGATTCTTTCTAGTTTATAGCTATTAGGAATAAATAAGCAATGAACATCTTATATATGAACTTAAGTAGATATAAGGACATTTTTGGACATATACTCAAGTATACAGGTGCATAATCAAAAGGTACAAGATTATTAGCTTCAGTAGATATTGCAAAATATTTTTCTTCTGTAAATGTAAAAATTCAAATTCTCAACATCAGTGTAAGAATCCTCCAGGTACCCTAAAGTCTTATCAGTTTTGACTTGTCAGTATTTTAAATTCAGCTCTTTTGGTAGTATGTTCTTATATCTCATTGTGGTTTTAATTTATTATTTTTTGATGACTAATGACATTGAGCACCTTCACGTACATATATGAGTGATTTAATATCCTCTTTTGTAAGTATTTGTTCAAGTCTTTTAGAATGTTTTAAAAATATTTTGTATCTTACCATATATTTTATAATACATTTTTATAAATACTGGATACAAGTCCTTTGATATGTATATATATATATATATATATATATATATATATATATATATATATATGCCATCAATGACTTTGTTCTTCAGTATATTAAGTGGTGTGATTCAGTAAATAAAGTACTTTTTTTTTCTTTTCATAGTGGATGGTTATTGTGTCCTGTCTAAAAAAAAAATGTTCACCTTTACCTATTTCAAGATCTGGAAGATTTTCTACCATATTTTTTCAAGATGATTTCATTAATGACAGGAGAAGCTCTCTATAGGTTTAATGCAATGCCAATCAAAATCCCAAAGGCATTTCTTGTAGAAATAGATAAAACAATCATGAAATTCATATGGAAAAATAAAAGACCCAGAATAGCAAAAGCAATTCTAAGCAGGAAATGTGAATCAGGTGGTATAGCAATACCAGATTTCAACTATATTACAGAGCAATAGTAACAAAAACAGCATGGTACTGGTACCAAAACAGGCGGGTGGATCAATGGTACAGAATAGAGGACACAGAGACTAATCCACAAAGCTACAACTATCTTATATTTGATAAAGGAGCTAAAAGCATGCAATGGAGGAGGGATAGCATCTTCAACAAATGGTGTTGGGAAAACTGGAAATCCATATGCAACAAAATGAAACTGAATCCCCTCCTCTCGCCATGCACAAAAGTTAACTCAAAGTGGATCAAGGAGTTAGATATCAAATCAGAGACTCTGCGTCTGATAGAAGAAAAAGTTGGCTCCGATCTACATATTGTAGGGTCAGGCTCCAAATTCCATAATAGGACACCCATAGCACAAGAGTTAATAACAAGAATCAACAAATGGGATTTACTTAAACTGAAAAGTTTTTTCTCAGCTAGAGAAACAATAAGAGAGGTAAATAGGGAGCCTACATCCTGGGAACAAATCTTTACTCCTCACACTTCAGACAGAGCCCTAATATCCAGAATATACAAAGAACTCAAAAAATTAGACAACAAGATAACAAATAACCCAATCAACAAATGGGCCAAGGACCTGAACAGACACTTCTCAGAGGAGGACATACAATCAATCAACAAGTACATGAAAAAATGCTCACCATCTCTAGCAGTCAGAGAAATGCAAATGAAAACCACCCTAAGATACCATCTCACTCCAGTAAGATTGGCAGTCATTAGGAAGTCAAACAACAAGTGCTGGCGAGGATGTGGGGAAAAGGGTACACTTGTACATTGCTGGTGGGACTGCAAATTGGTGCAGCCAATTTGGAAAGCAATATGGAGATTCCTGGGAAAGCTGGAAATGGAACCACCATTTGACCCAGCCATTGCCCTTCTCGGACTATTCCCTGAAGAACTTAAAAGAGCGTACTACAGAGATACTGCCACATAGATGTTCATAGCAGCACAATTCACAATTGCTAGACTATGGAACCAATCCAGATGCCCTTCAATAGATGAATGAATAAAAAAAATGTGGCATTCATTCACCATGGAGTATTACACAGCACTAAAAAATGACAAAATCATGTAATTTGCAGGGAAATGGATGGCATTAGAGCAGATTATGCTAAGTGAAGCTAGCCAATCCCTAAAAAACAAATGCCAAATGTCTTCTTTGATATAAGGAGAGCAACTGAGAACAGAGCAGGGAGAAAGAGCAGGAAGAAAAGATTAACATTAAACAGAGACATGAGGTGGGAGGGAAAGGGAGAGAAAAGGGAAATTACATGGAAATGGAGGGAAACCCTCAATGTTATACAAAATTACATATAAGAGGTTGTGAGGGGAAGGGGAAAATAAACAAGGAGGGAAATGAATTACAGTAGATGGGGTAGAGAGAGAAGATGGGAGGGGAGGGGAGGGGAGGGGGGATAGTAGAGGATAGGAAAGGTAGAAGAATACAACAGTTACTAAAAGGGCATTATGTAAAAATGTGGATGTGTAACTGATGTGATTCTGCAATCTGTATTTGGGGTAAAAATGGGAGTTCATAATCCACTTGAATCTAATGTATGAAATATGATATGTCAAGAGATTTGTAATATTTTGAACAACCAATAAAAAAAATTGTAAAAAAAAAAAGAACAACAAAAAAAAGGAGTTTTCTTTGTGGGAAAGTTTTGAAATACAAATTAAATTTCTTTCACACATAAAGGAATATTCAATGCTTAAATTTCTTCTTTTGTCAGTCTTTTCAAGATTTTTCATGAAATTTGTCCACTTCATCTAATTTGTCCAACATATTGGCATAAAATTTTCATAATACCTTCTTATTCAGATATTTATGACCTAAAGTTTATAAAAGTTAATAACATTCATATTAATGTTGCTGAGGTAGTAATTACTTTTATGAATTTTTTGATAGCCAAACTTTAATGATTTTCTGTATTTGTGTCTGTCTTCAATTTCATTAATTTCTACTTTTTCTTTTCTTTCATTATTTTCTCTCTCTATTTTTTTTGGATGTAATTTTCTCTATTTACCTATAGCTTCCTGAGTTGGGTATTTAGATAACTGACTCCTCATCTTTTCTAATAAATTCTATCTAGAAGCACTACTTTTGTTATATCTTACAAGGTTTGATATATCTTAATTTCAAAGAAAAATATTTTTACGTGTCATTCCAGGGTGTTTTCCTACCTGAGTCATGAATTATTTAGAATCATATGTCTTAATTAATGCATGCTTGGAGAATTTCTATATGTCTATCTATGATTGACTTCTAATTCAATTTTTCATCATCAAAACAACTTCATTGTAAAATTTCAATTATTTGAAGGTTTATTATCTTAAAGTCATATATTTTTCTTTTGATTAGTGCTTGTAGAATATATATATTCTTTCACTCTTTTATTTTAAATTTTTATGAAATATTTTTCAAATTTTATCTTATAAATATCATGTATATGTTTATTTTTAAAATTAAGTTTTACAATTTTATATGTAGTGTTTACATTCTTCACATTTAAGTAATTACTGATGTATTTAGATATGTCAGATTGTTTCCTACTTATCATTTTCTGTCATTTTCTTCTATGTTAGGTTTTTAATTAGTTTTTTATTGTGTAACAAATTACCACAAACTTAACATCTTAAAACAATGCCTTTTCATTATCTCACAGTCTTGGTAGATGAAAGCCCAGGTTTGGACTATCTGATTCTTCTGTTCAGTTTTGCAAGGCTGAAATCAAGGCATTGTTTAGGATTATAATCGGGCCTAGTGATGTGGAAGTTGAACACACTGTGCCTAGTATAAAAGGCAACAAAATGATGTCAGTAGTCTTGGAAATGGAGAGTGACAATAGGACTGAGAAAGGAGCAATGTCTTGGAGGCCAATCACCTAGGCTCAAATTCTAACTATGGTATGTGCATTTCAATCTTACCAACTGTATAACAAAGATAATGATTTATTTATTCCATTATTTATTTCACAGAATTAAGAGAGTAAATCAAGTATCTGAAAGAAGATGCCATCTAACTCTATGTCCTGGGCCCTTATCATCAATAAATATGGAACCCCAAATGTATTCTGAGACAGGATTTATAAAAAGAAAGTAAATGATAGGAAAGGATGCTGAGATGATGGAAAGAAGAGTTCTAAAAACTTATGACAAGTGTCCTTACTTGATAATGTGATAATGAGCATATAGTAATGTGATCATAATTTTTGAGAAAATCAGGGAGAGGCCAGAGAAACTGGTATTGTTATTTTGCTTATTAATTCACCCAATTTTTGTGCATGGGTGTGAACCTACTCAGAGATAGACATCTTTCAGTGATGATCTAACTGGTCAAAGTACCCACCCTCTCTGATAGTCCAACATTTCCCAAAATGACCATGTTGTTAATTATTATTCCTACAAATGAATGAATGAATAAGGATTTCAAAGTTAAGTAAATTTGTGATATTCCATGTTATGTAAACTTCAACAAATTCTTTACTGTATTAGTTCTCAAATCCTTGAATATGCAAATGATAATACGAATCTATAAGAATTGCATATATATGTATATAATTAGAAATTTCTTTTTTCTTCAGAACTCACGTATGGAGAAACATATTAACATATTGCAAAAGACAATTTGAGAAATGATCAATAATGTTTTAAGTCAGATTGAATGAACAGATTTATAAGCAATATTAAAGACTTGTCTATATTTGGATCACATTCATTTGTAATGGATCCAATCATGAAAGTTACATGATGCTCTTTGGCATAATTTCACTGTTTAGCATCAGCCCTGAAGAAAATTAGGAACTGATTTATCCAGGTTTGGAAATTGGCAGTAGGTATTATGAAATATAATTTAAGAAGTTAATGTGTGGTTTTGGACATGGAATTGTGGAGCCAAAGCATAAATCTATTGGCTTTTAGTGAGATAATAAAAAGTGAAGTACTATCAACCTCTCCATAAAGCCAACAGATTGGACTTTACATAATTATACGTGGTCTTCGTGTGGAGGTTCCAAAGACAATGCAATATGGAAGAATGGCCTTGAACCCAGAGCCATTTTGGTCAGATTCTTGACTGCTTCTTCCTGTATTATGATCTTATAAAAATCAACTGCTTCCTAAAACTCATTTGTGGGGAAGAGACATTACACTTAACTCTTAGTATTTCAAAGAATAAATACAATATCAAGTTAATCCCTGATTCACTGAAATCTTAACTAAATCAATAAATGACTTGTCCAAAATGTCTAGGCTGAGGCCCATGGAATTATTATTAAGGGTCCTTGAGTTCTACCCCCCTTAGGTCATGCCCTTAAACATTACAGAAAGGAGCAGATTTTAAGGTTGAATGGCTCACAAATCTTGGACTTTGCATTTTTCCAATTTCATCATTTAAGCTAAATATTATTATATTTACCTTTTTTTATTTATTTTGACAAAATAAAACATCTTCATAAAATAGGCCCCAAACCCATAATCACTTCTCAGTAATAGCTACATGAGTCAAGAACATGGAAGGCTGGCTTAGATCAAGCACACTGCTATTCAATGGTGAGTCACAGGACATAAAATGTACAATCAGACCAGATCAGATCTTATATTTTATAGTCTCCTAGAAAATACTTTCTATCAGTCCAATGGTCAGGACTAAATGTGTTTGTCACACAAGGATGATAGGCCAAATTGAAGCAATATTTCTGAATCATCCATCCTAGAGGCTGTTAAGCTAAGTCTTATAAAACATGACCTCGTAATACCTAGAAGTGCCTTCTACTTCTATAACCAATTACCAAGTGCCTAATCTGAGTCCACTATACAAGCCAGACATTTGTTATGGTACATATCAAATAGTAAAGCACAAGCACAAAGTAGCCAGGAATGGCTTATTTCGATTTAAAAAATGTTTCCCTTAGATTTCTTCTCATTTGTAAAACTGGAAAATACTATTATGAAGTCATTGGGGACAGTCCCCTGCCTTTGAGTTCATAACACCTTATTATGAACTACTTAAGATAAAGAAATAAAAACCTAAAAGACCTAAGCAGCTTTCTCAAAATCATGCAAATAGTAAAGGACACAATAGGAGGTTTTAAGGGGAATCCTTTTATTTCTTAGTAAAATATACTCTGTGTTGTTTCCCATAAAATTATGTGGAAGAGTGAAAGGGAGTATAAATGGTATGAACAAAGCAGAATACTCATGCAATGAATTTCTGCAAAATCTACCTTTCCATCATAGTTCTAGCCAATTTTGACCAGTTGAAAATTTTCTCACATGAAAGGTCAAATAGCAAAAATCATAAATTTTTTCTTTTGTTTGTAAACAGTATCATTTTGTCAGTTAATAACTAGAAATAGAAGTAAAAGCAATGTTAAGAATCTCTAGCCAGTTATCCAGAACTAGGTTGAGAGGCGGCTGTGGCTAATTTGGTGCCTATAATGAATATTGCTTTGCTAAGGTCACTGTGAACTACTGACAACTTTAATAAAGTATATGCTTGGTTTAGGTATTCAAAACTTTAAAAAATTGCTAATAGAAATTAAAGATGATATAAATGAGGAGATATGTTATAAATTTTCTCCCAATTATCAATAGATTAAATGTAATTTCATTAGTCCTATTTTTTTCCCTTATAACTTTATTATCATTGGATGTTAGTTTTCTCATTTTGAAGAAACCATATTTTTCAGAATGTTAAAATGGAATAGATTTTTATCTTCTAGAATTATCTCCTATTCTCTTTCACAGGTTATGGATTAGATGTTCTCTAAGATTTCCTTCTATTATTGTGGTCCAAAAAATCTATATTGACTAGATTTCTCAAATGCTTATATCACACACTAGTGGCAAATATTTAAAATTATGTGTTGTGGCAGATTTGGGCAAATTATCTTTTAATTAGTCTCCAATTATAAATTTAAAATAGAACATACATACTGATGATTCATTCTTAAGAAGCTTATAGTACTATACTTTGGCAACTAAATTGCAAGAGCCTTAAGGGATGACATCCTGTCAAGTCTAATCACATATCTTATGTAATTATATATCTTATGTATTTATCCACATAGTTACAATTTTGGGGGCTCTTCACTTTTTAGTGATAAATACATATTTTCATCTGGCATCATATTCCTTCTAAATAAAATACTTCCTTTGACATTTTTTGTGGTGTGTACCTACTGATATTAAATTATTTCAGCTTTTGAATGCTATAAAATATATTTCTTTAAAAAAATTTTTTGTCAATAGGCCTTTATTTTATTTATTTATATGTGGTGCTGAGAATCGAACCCAGTGCTTCACACATGCCAGGCAAGTGCTCTACCACTGAGCCATAACCCTAGCCCAATAGCTTTCTTTCTTATTTTTAACACTATGGCATTTTTCTGACCTCTTGAAATCAAGACCTAACTTTGCCAGCTAGTCTTCTCAGAGAGAAGTAATATCTAGAATATGTAAAGATCTAAAAATAAAAAAAACTTTTTTCTTTTTAGATTTCCATGACAGTAGAGTGTATTTTGACATATTATACATACATGAAATATAACTTATTCTAATAAGGATCCCATGCTTGTCTTGTATATGATACAGAGATTCACTTGATGTATATTCGTATATGAACATAGGAAAGTTCTGTCTGTTTCATTCCACTGATTTTCTTAATCCTAGACTCTTCCCTTCCCTTCATTCTCCTTTGTCTTATCCACTAAACTTCTATTCCCACCCCAACTCCCTGGTTTGTGTTGGCATCCATATATAAAAGAAAACATTCAACCTTTAGTTTTGGGGGATTAGTTTATTTCACTAAGCATGATAATCTCCAGATCCATCCATTTATTGGCAAGAGTCATAAAGTCATTTTTCTTTATGGTTAAGTTATACTCTATCGTGAATATATACTACAACTTCTTTATCCATTCATCTGTTGAAGGGCACTTAGACTGGTTCCATCACTTAGCTATTATGAATTGAGCTGCTATAAACTTTGATGTAGCTGTGTCACTGTAATATGCTGATTTTAAGTCCTTTGGGTATAAACCAAGGAGTGGGATAGTTGGGTCAAATGGTGGTTCTGTTCCAAGTTTTCTGAGGAATCTCCATATTGCTTTACTGAGTGGTTGCGCCAGCAATGTATGAGCAATGTATGAGTGTACCTTTTCCCCCCGCATCTTTGCCAACATTTATTGTTACTTGTATTCTTGATAATTGCCATTCTGAAATGGAATCTCAGTTTAGTTTTAATTTGCATTTCTCTAATTGTTAGAAATGTTGAACATTTTTCATATATTTGTTGACTGTTCATATTTCGTCTTTTGAGCATTGCCTATACACTTCCTTAGACCATTTATTGATTGGGTTATTTGGCTCTTTTGGTTTTAAGTTTTTTGAATTCTTTATATATCCTTGGAGATTAATGCTGTAAGAGGAAGGTGGCGAAGATTTTTCTCCTATTCTGTAGGCTCTCTTTCATGATCTTGTTTCCTTTGCTGTGAAGAGTTTTAGTTTGATACTGTCCCGTTTATTGAGTCTTGATTTCACTTCTTGTGCTTTAGGAGCCTTGTTGAGGAAGTTGGTTCCTAAGCTGACATGATAGAGTGTTGGGCCTACATTTTCTTCTCATAGGTGCAGGATCTCTGGTCTAATGCCTAGGTCCTTGATCCACTTTAAGTTGAGTTTTGTGCAAGGTGAGAGAAGTTTCATTCTGCTATGTATGGATTTCCAATTTTTCCAGCATCATTTGTTGAAGATGCTATCTTATCTGTAATGTATGTTTATGGCATCTTTATCTAGTAAGAGATAACTGTATTTATATGGGCTTGTTTCTATGTCTTCTGTTCTGCTGGTCTTCGTGCCTGTTTTGGTGCCAATACCATGCTGTTTTTGTTACTATAGTTCTGTAGTATAATTTAAGGCCTGGTATTATAATGCCTTCTGCTTCACTTTTCTCGCTAAGGATTGCTTTGGCTATTCTGGGCCTCTTGTTTTTTCTAAATGAATTTGATTACTGCTTTTTCTATTTTGATGAAAACTGACAAGCTAGTTCTAAAGTTCTTATAGAAATGCAAAGGGTCCTGAATAGTCAAGATGATTTGGGGGAAAAAAAGTTAGAGGGCTTGTACTATATGCTATCAAGATTTACTATAACATAACAGTAATGTGGGCATAAACCTGCACATATAGCTCAAGGAAACAGAATAGAAGATCCAGATAAAGACCCTAAACAAATACCCACAGTAATTTTATTTTTAATAAAGCTGCTAAGCTATTTTAATGGACAAAGGATATATTTTCAACAAATTACATTAGAAAGTATGTATCTTCATATAGAAAAAATGAACCTCACACCATACATAAAATTAACTCTAAATGAATCACAGGCATAAAGTCAAAATCAAAAATTATAAAAATTCTAAAAGAAAAACATCATAGAAAATCGTTGTGTCCATAATACGCAAATCTTTCTTAGATAAACATAAAATATACAACCATTATAAATTGTTAAGCTGAATTAGATTAAAATTTTTAAAATTTTCCACAGATACTGAAATGAAACTGAAACTACAAGTCACAAAGAGTAAAAAAAGAAAGAAAAACTATTTGCGGGCCTGGGAATATAGCTCAGTTGGTAGAGTGCTTGCCTAGCATGCACAAGGCCTGTGGTTCAATCCCCAGCACCACAAAAAAACAAACAAACAAACAAAAACTATTTGCAATATATTCTACAAACAAAACAAAACCTTTTCAGAATATATATATATATATATATATATATATATATATATATGTAAAACAAGCAATCTTTACAAGTTCCTAATAATAACACAGCAGGCAGTTCACCAAAGAAGGTACAAATGGCCAATAAAGACATGAAAACCTCTCTTATGTCATAGGGAAATGCAGATTAAAACAACAAGGAAATACCACTACCACGGATTTCAATGGCCCAAGTTAACTAAGACCTAAAACCTAAGTCAACTACTTATTTCATTCTTCCTTCTAAACTGTGTGATCCTTAAGATTAAGTGATTCAATTTCATTAATATTAGTACCTCTGCTATTCTGGGTCCTAGTCCCAGCCTTGTATGTAGGCATCTGACAAGTGTTTGCTTCATGAAAATTTAAGTGAATACATAGATAAATGAATGAGTGGTTGACTCTCCACTCAAGTTCAAAGACTACAAAATCATGGTGTCTTTACCTGTGTGACATCTAGTGAGAAGAACCTCAGAAGATTAACTTTACTACCAAATTCAAATTATCATCAGAGACAGAACCAATCAATATTGCTTTCTAAAAAGAAATAAAAAATTGGGCTGGGGATGTGGCTCAAGCGGTAGCGCGCTCGCCTGGCATGCGCGGGGCGCTGGGTTCGATCCTCAGCACCACATAAAAATAAAATAAAGATGTTGTGTCCATCGAAAACTAAAAAATAAATATTGAAAAATCCTCTCTCTCTGTCTCTTTAAAAAAAAAGAAAGAAAGAAAAATTAAGCATCCCTCTACAACAAATTTGTGAGAAACTGTTCAGTTGTTCATGAATATATAAATATGTACACACACATGTGCCATGGAAGGGATTTTGAATTCTTATTATGAATTTTTTGGGAAGCCTGACAAAGAAAGGTATTTTCCTCTTTCCCAGAGATTAGGATGTGTGTGGGAGAGGGTAGGGCAGTGAGGGAGATGGGGAATGTGTATTATTTTTTAGTATTTGGCGGACACAACATAATTGTCTGTATGTGGTGCTGAGGATCGAACCCGGGCCGCATGCATGCCAGGCGAGTGCGCTACCGCTTAGCCACATCCCCAGCTCTGTATGTAATCTTAATACATCAACAATTACTAAAATGAGTCTGTGATTAAATGTTAAACATAAAATAAAACAAAACAACAACAAAAGCCCCACCCTATCTTCTGCTACAAACTAATAAGAAAAAAAAACCTATATTATTCTAAGAGGCAAAAGTTATCTTCAAAATCTCTTACTATTAATAATAGATAATTAAGTTCTCATAATGATACCCCACTATTGGGTATTGTTCTGACTAATAATGGATCATAAAATAAACACAATGGCATTGTAGGACAATAGAGGCAGCTCTTCAGTTTAACAAGCACTGAGGTAATGATTTTAAGGGCACAGGCCTCAACCCCTTGCAAGTCCGGTACTATTCATTCCTTTTTCTAAGGTTTGAAACTGCTGCTCCAGGTGCTTTAGTCAAACCACATCTGCATATATCAGGCTCATTTCTTTCAGCACAATTTCTCATGCCCTCCCTGGTTCATCCCTGCCCTTCTTTCCATCTCTCCTTGGCCTCTTCCCTTCACCTATTGCTTACTCTATTGTAAACTGGGTATGCTTTTGTACTTAAGCCTTACAATAAGAGATAGGACAGTCGCTTGCTTTTTCAATAACCTCAGGTCGAGCTAAGGAGAAATGCAATAAACAATGATTATCATATAATTTGATAAATTCACTTGCAGTGCTATGTGCAGAGGAAGAAATACTCAGTTAACTCCAAAGGAAGACCAAGAATGCATCACCGAGGGGATGCTCTCTTGAAGTTCATCTTAATAACAAAATCTTGAAGGAATAAAGTCTTCTTTAAATATTTGGCAATACGTAACTTGTGTATATTATAGGGTACTTATATTATTGGGCCCTACATGATCAAATTAATTAATTTTCTAGTTACAGAATACAATAAAAGGTATTCCAAGGATATATAACAATATGTCCAAAAGCAAATTAAACAAAGAGAATTTGGCAAGTGCATAATGGGCTGTAAATGACAAAGAAAAAAAAAAACTGGAAAATGTTTGATTTTTAAGGTGCTGTGATTATAAGTAATTTTCCTCTGGGCTTTTTAAAAATAAGGAAAATTATGATTGATACCATTTGTATGATTGAAATGTTTATCTCTATCTTAGCTGCGTAACAGTTTTTTATTTTACTTTTTTCTCTATTTCATAGAGGAAATACTTGCTAGGTTGCTATAAAGTATTCTCTAATCGCTTAACCACTGTTCTTGTTTTTCAGTATTATAATTAAATCATTTAAAAAGCCTATATTAATAGCTTTCCATTTCTGGGCCAGGCAGAAAGGAGAAGGAGTGTGTGTTTTAGTTCAGTGCAGGCTAAATTCATACAACACACTGGAAGCCAGGTCTGGTTTGCATCCTCCCAATTTCCTGAGGGTCACAAAATGCTGTGAAAGATTGTGTAGAAGAATTTGTGCATGTTGAATATCTCCCCAATCTAAATAAATTTTGATTTAAGGCTCTCTAACTGGAAGCAATATGGTCCCCCACAGGAACAATTGAAATTAGCAACATAAAAAATTGAGGCAGGAGGATCACAAGTTTGAAGCCAGCCTCAGCAAAAGCAAAGTTCTAAGCAACTCAACGAGACCCTGATTCTATATAAAATACAAAATAGGGCTGGGGATGTGATTCAGTGGTCTAGTGACTGTCCCATTCCAAGGGAGAGCTGGTGGACAAGTCATGTTCTTCAGTGCTTAAGAAATGTGCTTCAGAGAAGGGCTCTGAGAAATGCTCTGGAAGTTTCACAAGGACAGCTACAGTGATAAGTGCATGAGAAGCCCTAGAAAGACTTTCAGGCTTAGAGGGGAGACAGGGAGCTAGGAGCAACACTGGGGCAGGGGTAACAAATACTCTGATGGGCACTTGAGAGGTTCCAGGAAAAGCAAGTGCAATGAGGAAGAAACAGAGGGCAATCAGCAGAGACTGGGCTGAATCAGATGCAGAGAAAAGTGGAGAGAATGATGGGAATCCAGAGCACTGATTGGATTGTGGTAGGGGTAGCAGGGTGGGGTTTGGAAGGATAAGTGAAGAGGGTGAAGATGAAGGTGCAGGCGAGTGGAGGGTTCGAGTGCCAAATTAGTTTCTCTAGTAATTAAACCTATGAAAGACATTGATTTTTCTCTTAGTAACATGATACAGGTGAATAAAAATATTTGCAAGTTACATCTGGTACATTCGTAGTCTCCTAACATCTGCGTTGGGATTCATCTCTAACAATGTTTTGATGGTTGATCAGAGTTTGAATTGGACAAAGAATGTCCATAGGGAAGTGGGAGGGTTAGGTGCCATTCTCTACTTATAAGTGGCATAACTGCTTCCCAATAAATTACTTGAGCATTTCTTTGTCATCTTTTTATTTGTTTGTTTGGTTGATTGGTTTTGGAATGAAAGTTACCTCCTTCAGAAATATTTCCTCTGAAAGGTTCTAGAAAAATGGGATTTTCCTCATATTTCCCAATCATTTTCCATACTTCTCTTGGAAGAGCATTTATCAAGCTATAGTGGATTTGCCTCTTTGCCTTGTACAATGGTTTGTGAGTATAGCTTCTTTGGGTTGTTGTAACAAAGTAGCACAAACTGGTGGCTTAACACAACAGAAATTTATTACCTCAGTTCTGAAAGCTTAAAGTCTGTAATGGAGGTGTCAGCAGGAACCTGCTCCCACTGAAACCTGCACAGTCAAGTCTTTCCTTGCCTTTCTCACTTCCAGTGTTTGTCAGCTACCTTGGCATTCCTTGGCTGTACCACTCTATGCCTCCATTGCCACATGGTCATCATCTCCCTGTGTATTTCTCTCCTCTTTTTATGAAGACCCCAGGCACACTGTCCACCCTACTCCAGTATGAGCACTCACATTTTCAAATAAGTTCATGTTATATATTGGGGGTTAAGACTTAAGTAATTTTTTGGGTTGGGGTGGAGCCACACAATTCAACTCATGACAGTAAGCAAGGATTATGTCTGTGTCATTGCTTTATTTGTATATCCTTAGCAATAATCTCATTGTAAAGTATATAGAACATGTTCAATAAAAATCTGCTTTGATAAATAAATAAATGTATGAATATGAGAATGTGGTTATACTAAGAAATACATATTCCATTTTTATATAAAACAGATTCAAGTAGAGAGGGGAGAGTGATCACTTTCATTTGCTCCAAGATTCTTCCAACTCCATAGATCTACGATTCTTTTGTTTCAACACTGGTTTGGTTTCAATTATTTAGAAAAAACCTGTGAATAGTAGTTGTTGCTTAGTGATTTCATCTCTGTAAAACTCAAATACAATGTATTGAACTTTCATAGACACTATCTTAGTGCACAGAATCATATGCTGTTGTTTGAAGTTTTAGGGAATTTCAAAGTCTTTGGCCTTGTATCTTAAGTTGACTTGTTAGAGGGATGAAAAATTAGTTTGAGTTGCAAGACTGACATCTTCTGACAGATTGTGGTATAGCAACAAGATTGAAGCACCAGAAGGGAAAATAAATAGCACCATTCTAGGGTTAACTGTTAAACTGTTATATATATATATATATATTTCCTAAGAAGTATATGTAGTTCACCAGAATTGATTTTTTCCTTGAAGAAGAAAGTAAGGGAAGATAAAACATAAATGAAGAGACCATCATTGAGAAAGAAATACATCAATCAGAAGTGTTCTTGATGAAAGACTAATGCTTTGTAGTTCTTCTAAGAGGATGTGGGGAAACTATAAAAGAGGTTCTTGAATACATGGCACCTTACAGTCGATTTGCTGTGGTCCAGAAGAATAGCTATAGTTGGACACATGAGGTCTTCCAAGGAGCTTCCATCTGTACCTCTGTCATTTATTATTTACTCTCTTTGCTCTAATTTCAGTGACACTGTTGAGAAAACTATTTATTCTATTATAGCTCTCATTCCCCAGTTTATTGTTATCTATTTCTCCATCCTGTTTCAGTTCTCCTTTCTTGATGATGCAGCGGCCCTGCAGCCTCCCTTCTGGTCATATGATCCCTTGCACTATTAATCCTGAAAGGTGAGCAGGAATGGGATCACATGGCTTTGTCAAAGAATTCTTTTTTGATCCCAATAGTACCTAGATACATTGACAAGTTCGAGTCAGACAGGTAATGAGATCAATTTGGGTTTTTACAAAGTTCAATCTGGCTACAGTGTGGACAGAGACTTTGTACAGTCCCCCGTGCAACTGACAGAAGAGATATAAATTGCTAATTACCTCTCTATTTGCTGCACTCTGTGAAAACAGAATTTCTGTTTAATAGCTGGCACTATAGTTTAAGAGGATGAGGCAATCTATTCTCACGCACTCTCAACAAGGGAAAGGCTGTGTGGTATTATTTCTGCAAATGATATTGCATTTAAGAAGTGAAAAATAAGAAAAAGAACAGCTTTAGAGTAAAATTAGATATGGACAACATAATTCAACAAACATCATAGAGTCACAGTACACAATATACATAAACTAGAAAAAATTTTGTTTGTAATAGTTTCCTGATTCTATAATGGAAACAACTTTAGAAATTATTCCAAGGAAAGATGGAGATCTAAGAACACTTGATGAGTCTGACAAAAAAAAATTTTTTTTGCTTCATTCTCTCAGTTTCTGAAGCTTGTTGCATGTTGAAGGTGACATTATTGCACATACAAACCTAAAAATATGTGAGACCTCTGTAATAGCTCTAGGATGATCATCTACTTGAGTCTGGTCATGTGCAATTACTCTGAAGAAATGTGATCTTCCTAAAAGCAGATATAATGCTATATAACTTTTCCTTTCACTGTTTCTAGTACCACTAAATGGGGAAAAAAATAATGCCAATGAATGGTAGGTAGATGAAGAAAGTTGCCTAATGACGGAAGCTACCTTTTTGTTTTCCTGGTAATATTTTAGGAGTCCTGTCTTATTCCAACAGATATTCAACAGTAGTTTTGCCCTTTCAGTCATCAGTTCACAAGGGCTGTATTTATTATCTCATAGAGGCCTGTAAGAGGTAGAAAAACAAAACTCACTTTGTACTTAAAGTATGAAGAATTCCTACTAAATGCTCGAGTGCAAAGGGGATATATCCCACCGAGGATCACAGTTCCCACCAGGGAATCCACTATGTACACTCTGAATTTCACTAACTGCTTTTGCCCCCTTATCTCTTCAGCCTGGGGCAGCAGCTAGAACACCTTCTTCCACTACCATCTGGCCCATTCCTGCCCAGCACCAATAGCACTTCTGTATCAACCATCCCTATACTCTTTCTCTATTCCCTGAGAAGAGCTAGCTTTGAATCATCCATCTCATAGTATTGTCCTCGTACTATATTATTGAATATGTTATTTTCCCTTCCACTAATTTGTAAGTTTCCTTGGATTAATTTGTACATGAGATAGACAAGACCAGTCACACGGAAGGTTTTGGAGAGCAAAGGGATCCAAGCTGGCATCTTGAGGTATAGTATTTAAGGTTTTGGTGATCAGAAGGAGTTAAGGATTCTCAGGAGTAGAATAAATGTCATCCTTAGGCTGGCTTCTCCAAAGCTAGGCAAACAAAGAAAGTTAGGCATTCTCCTAGTGTCCCCATTAGTTTCATTAAACCGGACTTTCAGTTTTTGTCTAAATTTTTCTTAAGACAAGAATTTTTTAATTTTAGTTGTAGATGGACACAATACCTTTATTTTATTTATTTATTTTTATGTGGTGCAGAGGATCATACCCAGCGCCACATACATTCTTGGCAAGCGCTCTACCACTGAGCTATAGCCCCAGCCCCTTAAGACAAGAATTTCTAATGCAATCTTAACATGCCAAAGTAGATACATATGAATACACAACACATTTTATTACTTTTATTATTTTTTCCCATTTCCTTCCTTTTTCAATGAAATTTGCAGAGGCCTGAAAGAGCATTTACCCAAGTTCTGAAGCAGGTTGTCTTGGTGATGAGATATAGAGATGCTTCCTTTCCTCTTTATGTCTCTTTGCTTTCAACTTCTTTTTTGTACATTTTTTACAAGACTTTGTTATATTTGATTGATCATAAAGGCAAAGTTAAGAATAATAATATATCATGAAACTCTTTGCCTGAGCCGCCTTTTCTTTTCTTTCCCCAACTTTGCTTGTATGCCAAGTTGCATACCTCTTAAGATCAAGGTAACAAATAAAAGACAAAAATGGATTGCAGCCAAAGCACTTAGCAGGCTGTCGGAAAACACTACAGTTATTTCTGATTAAAACCAAGTCGGATTTCCTTGGAAACTGTGTTTCCAAAGTAACTCAAAAGTTATAGCAAAGCCATTCACATTGAGGGCAGCTGGTAAGGATCTGGGAGAATCCACTGACACAGGAGAGAAGCTGCAAAGAGGGGGAATGAGTTTATAGACTCAGGATTCCTCTGGGTGCCCAAGGGCATTTTCATAGTGTAGTTCTGGATATTGTCTCACAACTTCTAGAAAGTGCAAGAAAAGACTAGGCTTAATATCAAAGAAGCCTCCCCCTGGATACCAAAGTTGTGGTGTGTGTGCCAATGTTTTTGTCCCTTTTACAAAACAAAACTTGAGAATCTTAAACCAACAGTTGATATTGTAGTAAAACTTAAGGAATTACTATTGAATTTTCTGGCCTTATGCAAAGTACATGCAGAACATGGTCTTAACCCTGTGTGTGGCAGATGGGGTAGGAGGAGGATTACAAAAAAGTCAAGCAGGTAAAACTAATTCAGGAGCAAGGAGCAGAAATTATGGGAAGAAGATCTCCAATAAAATTTGGTCCTTGACAACATTGCTACTGCTTTATGAATTTGGTGTAAGCAAAAATTTTAAGAGTCCCCATGCCATATGGGTAAGACAGGTGTGTTCTAGAACACAGATCTACTGATCCATCACCCAAGCAGATGCAGTGTGCTCTAAGAGACAAGGTGGGTAGGCTGGTGGTGAGGATAATCAGTAGTGCAGGAGGAAGATCGTGGGATTTGGGGTCACAAATCTGGGTTTCTAATTTAGCAATTCCACCTACCAGCTGTGTTATATTGGGAAAATTATTGAACTTTTATAAAATGGATTCCTTATCTCTAAAACGGGGAAATAACATATTTGTTCTTGTGAGAAGTAAATGGGACAGAATATATATGACATGATAAATGTAAATGCATAGTTGGTTGTTCTAGAGCCACATGAGGCAAATGTAAATTTATTCATCTTGGTTTCTCTGTGACCTGCCATTTAGAATGTGCCCAGAGCTGCACAATCAATAAAGCCAGGAGAATCCTTGAGTCTTCTTGGAGAAAGAGAGATTAGAAGGTGCCTTAGAAAATACCTTTCTGGGAACAATGAGGTGAGGACTTAAAGGGGATAATGTAAAGATAAATAAGAATAAGAGGAGATGAGGAAAATGTGAAAAGTGGATGGAGGTGGAAAAGGTCAAACAGGAGAAGAACACAAGATGGGAAAGGAAATGGGATTATTGGACTGCACGTATGCAAGCATGCATATGTGTGTGTGCGTGTGTGTGCATGAGCTCATGCCACACATACATCTTGGTTAACTAAGTATGCACTGGGGAAGCGTCAGTGTACCACTACCTTCTGAGGAATCTTCTTTCTTTTTATATCTATTTTCAAAGGATGTATCATTAATATGGAGTGTAAGTAATTAGCCAGGATTATCTCTCAGATTTGCAGATCAAGGCAAACGAAGCAGAGTTAGACTGGGTTTCTGGATTCTTGTCCTTTTTGCAACAAAGAGAGATTTTTTTCATTTAATTTTGACTATTTTTTTATATTATCATGTATGTTTTCAAATTAGCTTTTTAAAAGCTTTCTTACTTGCTATATAAAATATAATTTTAAACTAATACAGTAGACTATTCTGGATTCCCTGCAAGTATTCTAAAAGGGAGCATTTATGTGGGAGTAAACATTGAACCTGCTGATAAATTAGAATCTAATATCAAAGGAAGAATGAAATTCATCTAGGAACTAAAAAGTCATGTAAATGCTTCCCTTTAAAAAATTCTAGAAAGACAACATTTGGCCTATGTACAACCTGTATAATCTTTGTGCATTTGATGCTGCAAACCTTCTTAGAAGGAAAACATTTTAAGCAGCAGAAGAAGAATATTTTCAAGCTACTATATTATGTGTGTAATTTAACTTAAATGGAAAATGTATAAAAGCTCTTAACAATATCTTCTAACAATTACAATATAATTATCCTTCCTCTGTATAAAGATTAAAGAAACTGCAATTCAATGTCAGATACTTTAAGAAGCATGGTTATAGTAGGATGTCATTATATTAAAATCTAATAATAAGTAAATCATAACATTCATAACAATCATAACATCAACAAAATACAGAATGCAATTATATACAAGTACATGGAGTTAATGGAAATTTATTTTCAGCTTGAGAAATGGAATAGGCAAGGTAGTAGGGCCCTGAATAACTAATTTTCTTGAATAAATATTCTCAGTGGAAAAATATCTAAACAGAGGATAAGTGCTAAAACAAAGACAAAAACTAAGCAAACAAGCAAACGCAAACCCCACCAAAATAAATCTTATGAGGCCAATCATAAGATGTCCAATCAGGAGCAAATAGGAGGAAACAAAAAAATCATCTACCATTTCTTAAATGCCAACCCTGAGCTGACAGTGAGCACAGTGCTTTGCCTATGCTGTTAGAGTTACCATCTCCACAATCCACTAAGTGAAGTAGTGTCATATTTGTTTATAGACAAGATCACACTGCTGGTGTGTAATGTTGCTGGGATTCAAATTTTGGAATATCTCACTCCAAAGCCCATGCTAGAACTGCCAGATACATTGAGAGGCAACTCAGGCAACTAGAGTTGTACAAGGAGCATTTGGGGAAGGTATAAAACCTTTCTAAGTCACTAGAATAACAGATGTTTTCTATTACTAAATAATTTCTTAGATCCTTGCAACAGTTCTAGTGAAATGTATAATTATGTTTGTGCATTCATTAATTAACATTTGTTGACAGTGTTCATGGAGGGTACAATCTGTGTTAGATACCATACCATGAGGAAGGGATATAGCAATGAACCCTCAGGGAAAATAAACTGTACTAAGAGAAACAAAGAAAGAACATGACAGTAGGTTCTGTTAATTACAAGGTACAACCATATGCAACTGCCAAATTGGTTCCATATCAAAATTGCACTTGATTCAACCAGTAATCTAAATGTTAGAGTATGTTTGTGGAGTCTGGCCACAGACACTCAGGATATAAATTTTAGTTTGTTGATTATTCTCAGACTTGTGGGTACCCCATGGGAATTAGTTAGGTTTTTTGTTGCTGTAACCAAAAGACCTGACAAGAATGCTTAGAGGAAGGGAAGTTTATTTGGCTTATAGTATCCCAGATCTCAGTCCACAGATAGCCGACTTCATTGCTTTGGGCAGAGCATCATGGCAGAAGAGTGTAGAGGAGTAAAATGCTCAGGATATGGTACTTGGGAAACAGAGAGCTCAGCTAACCAGGGAAAAATATGAACCCTAAAAGCAGGCTTCCAGTGACCTACCTCCTCCAGTCATACTCTCCTGGCCTACAGTTACCACCCAGTTAATTCATCATTGAATTAATCCACCAATTAGGTTACAACTCTCATCATCTAATCATTTCACCTCTGAAAGGCCCTGCATTGAATCACACAGGAGCTTTTGGGGAACTCTTCATAACTAAACCACAACAGTATGCATTGATTACCTACAAAGAGTAGGCAGTCTATGGCGGAATATACAGCAGTAATTTGGTCACCCTCTTTGGAGTTATTCAACCTTTGGTTTAGCATTCTGACAAGCTCCCAGGAACATCTGTCAATACATGGACACATTTTTGGTTGTAAGTGCTAGAGGAGTGGTTCTATTGTCATCTAGTAAGTAGAAACCAGGATACTGATGAAATCCTAAAATGTGCAGGACAGCCCCCCCGCCAACAGAAAAGAGTTTTACACCCAAAAACTTCAGTTGTGCCATTCTTGAGAAATCATACATTGAACACAGGAAAGAACATGACACAGGTAACCAGGAGAACTCTATCATATTTAATGGTAATACAGTTATTCATCCTGAACCTTGAAGTTAGTTTTCCCAAACATTCCTTATCCTATGTCTCTGTTGAGAAACTCAAGTTTTGTGGTAAAAATAATGGACAAGATTAGAAGTTAAAATGAGCCTTTAAAAAAGCCCTTATGAACATTTAAATTGGCTAAAATGAGACTATGAATGTGACACACAAAATAAATTATCAACGATCTCCTATAATACTTGTTTATTAGTAATAGCAGTAATTCCTACTCTTCCTTCCTTGGTAACTTGAAAATGTAGAGGATATTCCTTGTCTGAAATTTATAGCAGATGCTTATAAATTTGTTATTTTTTCTGTACATGGATGTATGCTAAAATATTTTATCTTGTATATCCAGTTTTTTGGTTTTGTTGTTGTTATTGTTGCTGTATAGAGGCCTTGAATGTGTAACAGACCAATCACAGTAATTGCAAACTATTATCACTGATTGCTGCTGCTCTTGTTTCATTTTCAGTATTTGTCTTTATCTCCCATCTATACTTCATTTTTCTTTCCCCATAGTCCAAGCCAACTTTAATATATTTGAATCAAAGGACAGTTTGAAAGATTGTTTTGCATGTTTAATTTCAAAAAATTGAATTATGCTTCTCCTTCTGCCTCTGTCACTTTAGACTCAGCATTATGCTTTAGACATCCAGCCTTATAGATATGTGTTAAATGTATCTGTTCTTCTGAATTCTGCATGCAATTTTGACATTTCATGCAGCCATGGCTCGACTGACATCACATTTCCAATGTGGAACCAATGCCAGAATGTGGATTCTTCTCTTGTCTCTGTGTTTGTTTAAAAGATTCTTTGGACTATATTGCCAAGAATGTAATAGCTGAGAAATAGCATATACACACATTCTTTGTTTCCTTGAATGCTGCCAAATTGCTATCCAAAATAGCTACATTATTTACACTTTCAGCAATGCAAAGAGGTTCTTGTTTTCTTTGACATTTCTCCAATTGCTTTGTCTCCCATAATTTAAACATCTATTTTTATATCTTTTTTTTCTCTCCCAAAAACTTCAAACATCACTTCCTGACCCAACACCTAGTTCATCACTAATATTTCCATAACTAAATTTATTGACCCATCTGTTCACCTTCCTGGGAACATGGGGTCCTTTCTGTTATCAGGCAACATCTTCACAATGTACTTCTAAAAACTTTGTCCCTGAATATTCTGCTTCCAGAGCATTGATTCTTCTCACTCCACTAGATCATTCCATTCAGCACACAAACTTACTAAAATGGCATTCATCCTTTAAAAAGCAACAATAAAAACAAATACCCCCCAATTCTCCTCCAGACATCAGCTTCTTTTTCTGCTTCTTTACAGCAAAATTATTAGAATAACCTGTTTTCCTACACTGCCATTCCTCCCTAATACCATTATTCTCTTTATTTCTCTTTTCTAAAAATATTAGTCTTGTTGTTGTTGTTTTGTTTAATTATATCATTTATACTACCTGTTCTCTTGCGTGGGGGGATACACTCAGCCTAACTGGCTCTTTCTTCTTATTACAAGTGAAGGGTGGATGACTTTCTAGAAAAAAAGTTCTTCCACAGAATCCAGTAAGTATTACATCTCATGCTGTTTTAAATCTCTTCCCAGAATGGATTCCTGCTGACATTTTAGATGGTATTTATCTCTCTAATTGGGAGGTGAAGTGCATAACTCTAAGGATCTTCCCTGTCTTCTTGCACATAAAAGTGTGCCTGCCACCTATCTCATTGTGAACATTCACTAGGGACATGATGAAAGTTTGTTTGTTAGGCTGACAGATGATGAGGTAAGAGAAGCACTGGGTGCCATGTCCCATAAAGTCTCTTAAGTCACTGTAGCAGTTGCCCTGGGACTGCCTGTATCCCCCTTCTCAGGCCTATGCACTGCTCTCCCACTGCTATGAGTTATCAGCAGACAGATCCCACCTGACCTGGGGAGCTGCCCCTAACCCACAGAGATAACTTTTAAGAGCTATATTTAGATTATATCTTTTTATTGAAATCAGCCATAAAATATTTGTAAATTTTAAGAACTTACATTGAAGAATCTAAAGATATAAGTGCAGCTCAATGACAGGAAACATCAGGCAGAGTCTTGCCAAAGAAACTATCTAAACTATGGGTGTTTTCTACTTCTGTCTTGCAAATGGATTTGACAGTAGTGTGTATGTATTTTACCTTCCATATTTTCCAAATATATCTCCAGAGATATTTTCCACTTTTATCCAAAGCCCATGACTTCTAATACAGATCTAGTTTGATATAAAGAAGTATGAGTCTAATAACTTTCAGATTATCAACTATTCAGGGAATTGTGTAGGTTTGCATTCTATTTAACAGAACATTGGTAACCATAGCGTTTAATTTCTGGCCTTGTATAGAGAATGGAGTTAGTCGCAAATCCTGCCTGCATCTGCAGACAGATTCTACTATTCTACCGAGGTTCAAAGTAGACAACAAATCACTTGCTGAGTAGTAAGACATAATTTCTCAGTCCCAGTCTGACTTCTGCTCCTGATTCAATTCTTCACTGCCTACTGAATGAGGGAAACTAAGAATTAAAGTGAATTATTATAATTCTAAAAGTACCATGACTTCATATTAGATTCCCATCTTTCTCTTAAAGGGGACAAAATTTGGGTAGTTCATTAACTCAAAGAACATCATCTGAGGAAAGGAATGTATATTTTCCTTGCTTATATGCTTCATAAATTGAAGAAGATGAAATCTTTAAAATAGAATCTCCAATACTTTCAGTTCATGTTAAGACCCACAACACATCTCCCCCAACTCAAGTTCTAGGAAAGAAATTCATGGTGTTACATTTACATTTTGCTAGTTTTCACAGGATTAATACAGTTTAATTTTAAGATTGGAATAGCTATAGCTGTTTCAACAATGTATACTTACTATTCAAATAATAAATTTCATTGTGTGTTCTCAGAATTCTACTGAGAGCTATGAAAGAATTGCTAATCAAATATAAAAATGCAAGGAATGTTGTGATTCCAAAGGAAATGCATACGTTTTTTACTGAGTACCTGCGTAAGAGTCTCCACTTCATGACTCACAAATAGACACTTAATACATTTTTAATGATGACACATATTTGCAGAAACGTCACCACCTAAGTTGTCCTCTTTTACCTCCTAGAATTATCACTTCATGAGAAAAGTCTTAAAACTATATTTTATTTTCAAGCCTAGTTTCTTCCCTTATTAATATGTGTCACTCAATATATGATTCAGTGTCTATGCAGGGGCTCGACTAGAATGACAGAATTTGGCTGCAGGTATAAGCAGAGTTTGTTTGATGTCCTCTGTGCAATGCAGGAAGTCAAACATTCAGGTTGCCAATAATTTTTTAGAGTCTAAACCTACACAATTGTCCTGATAGTTTACTTATTATGCCTCCTTATTTTCTTATTTATCTAACATAGACCTCCAAGAGAACTAATCTGTTTCTCTCTTCTACGCTTCTTGACTTAATAAATTGTCCTGAGGAATAAATTCTCCTCAGTTGTTGTTTTCCCAGTGAAAAATTAAATATGTCACAAAACTTTCTTTGAACAGTACAGTACAGAGGCTGCTCCATTGAATATCCAAAAGCTTTCAATTCATGATTATGCTTTTCCTGTTTTGTAACACATACCCTGCCCCCAAATCAAGATAAGTTCAAGAGAAACAGTTTTTCTGTTTTCACAGGATTAATGCAATCTAATTTTAAGAACCAAATAGCTTGAGCTGAGAGAATTACACAAGTGAGACTAGAATAAGTGCTATATTTGAAATATAAATGAGTGGTAGTGTGGAAGTTTCCAGAGGAGAGAACCACTAATTTTGATCCAAGTGATTAGGAAGACAATGCAGAAAACAAAGGAATATAAGTAGACTTTCTACATGAAGGAAAGAAGGAGGGTGTTGCTGGAAGAAAAAAATCTGAGAAAAAATCTGAAAGTGTCATTATTATTTTTGGTGGCTTTGGGAAGTGGCAGAAAATGTGAGTAGGAATCTGTTGGGTCCAGGCAGTGAAGAGCCTTCAATGACAGGCTAAAGAGACTGAATTGTATTCCATGGGAAGAAACCACAGAATATTTTTTAAGTAACCAAGTACACTTTCATTCAATTACTTTGAAAGTGTAAAGAATAAATTGGAGCATTTCAGAGGGCAGGTGTGGAGAGGCCAATTATTGCTTACTACATGCCCAGGCAATCCCCTACAGTTTTCCAGTTAGCCCCATGTGACTGCATTCTTTTCAACAGGATTTGTGAAGTGAGATAAGCCCTTTCTGAGAGTCTTTCGCGGTACATTGTAAAGCTATGTTGTTGGTGTTGAAGTGGCAAACTCTCACTGTAGGATTGTCTATTTCTCCCTTGGTTCTGTCAAATTTTTTCTTCATATGTTCTGGAGCTATGTTTTAGGTGCATGCATTTCTAAAATTTCTATATTTTCTAGATGTATTAAGCCTTTTATCAGCATATAATGACCTCCACTGTCTGTTCCAGCATCTTTTACTGAAAGCTCATTTGTCTGACATTTTCATGATAGAAAGTACGATTCCTCCAGCTCTCCCTTTTCTCAGAATCAGTTTGGTTAAATTTGGAGACTTGGTTTTTCTGTCTGAATTTTAGAATATTTTTATTTGTGTAAAAATAATTGCTATTTTTCATGGGAAAAACATTGAATCTGTAAACATTGAATCACTTTAAGTAGTATGGACATTTTAACCATAACTAGTTTTCCAGTTTTCAACCACAGGACAGTACTCTTGTGAATGTGATTGTTTTCTTAACTTTCTTTTTATATATTTTATTATGAGGGTATGGAAACACAACCCTTTATAATTTCTTATAGGGCAGGTATGCCAGCAACACATTCTCTCAGCTCTCATTTATCCAAGAAGGTCATTAGTTCCTTTTAATTTCTGAAGTATAATTTTACTGGATGTAGAATTCTTGGTTGACAGTTTTATTTTTCTTTTATATTTTAGATATGTTCTCCCACTGTCTTTTGTATGTGAAAAGTTGTTCTCTCTTTACACTCTCAAGACTTTTTTTTTTCTTTTGTCATTTGACAATTTGGTTATAATGTATCTCTGTATATGTGTTGGTTTGAGTGTTTGTATCCTCCTACAATTTGTATGTTGAAACCTAATCCACAATATGAGAGAATTAAAAGGTGGAACCTTTGGGAGGTTTAGTGGTCTTAAAAAATGGGCCCCAAAGAGTTTGTTTGCCTTTTCTACCATGTGAGGATGCAGATAGAAAGGTGCCCTCTATTAAGAGTGAGATCATATCTTTGATCTTGGAATTGCTAGTCTCCAGAATTGTAAGAAATGGACTTCTGTTGTTTATAAGCTATCTAGTTTATGGTAATTTGTTATAGTAGCCTGAAAAAACAATGTGAATCTCTTTCAATTTATTCCATTGGTATTTACTGAGCTTCTTGGATGTGTAGCTTCATGCCTTTTATCAAAATTTGAAACTTTTAGTCATTGTTTCTTCAAATACATCTTCTGGCTATTTCTTTTTCTCTCTTCTCCTCTGGTATTCCCAATATGCATATGTATCCATATGTATGCTTAATAGTAAACCATGGGTTGGGCCCAGGAATACATCCCTATAATCCTAGTGGCTCTGGAGGCTGAGGCAAGAGGCTCACAAGTTCAAATCCAGCCTTAGCAATTTAGTAAGGCCCTGAGCAACTTAGCAAGACCCTGTCTCAAAATAAAAAATAAAATGAGTTGGGGATGTGGCTCTTGGGTACAAAGAAAAAAAATCCCTGGCACAAAAAACAAATATACACACATTTATAAAATATAGATAGCATTCCATGGATCTGGTAGGCCAAATTCACTTTTCCTTGTTTTTATCTGTCCCTCAGATTGGATAATTTCAGTGGAAAAATCCAATATAATATTATGTTTTAATCAAATATACTATTATTTTCTCTTTGACCTAAAATATTTGGCTAATTATAATAATTCCTCAAACTTTAAAGTCCATTTTAAATATTAAGTAATGTAGATTACAATATTTCCTGATTCTATATTTTTGTGTTCAGTAGAAGACAAAATTGCAGTAATTTTTAACATAAACCATATATGCATAACCATGCCTGGAAATAATTTTAGATGTGCCAGATGGTTGTCTCTATTTGTCAGATAGATTAATTCTATAACAAATTATCAAGGGCTTAACACCATAAATATTGAATACTAGATAGGCCAAATGTAGATTGTTGAAAAGGAAATATGCCAGTTCTGCTCTGTGCAACCATTCAGGGACCAAGCCTTATTTTGGTCATCTTCCAATTCTAAGTCAGGAAAATTTCCCTTTAGTTCGGGGTAGAAAAAGAAAAAAATAATAGAAGTTGTAGGTGGGAGGTTTCTATGGGTCAAGCCTGGAAATAGCAGCAACACTGCCCTCTGTTTTTATTGGCCAGAACTCCGTCAAATGATCATTTATTAGACAGAAAGAGTTGATAAAACTGTTTTAAAGTAAAAACTTGCAGTATACAGAAACAATGGTCATTTTAAATTTAAAACGAACCTAAAAATGTGGAACATAGCCTGGTGAGAAATTTGTTGTAAGCACCACAGAATGAGGAATTACTACTGTTGATTTAAAAACAAAGTAATTTGATAGTGCAATGCTTATGAAATGAATTCAAAGGACAGTTGCCAAAAAATACTACGATACTAATATTGTTCATTCCATATTTAATGTATTGTTACAGTGAATTTGTTTTTTTATGTGTGTGAGTATAAAAAAATAAATCAATAATTACATTAGCTACAATCAAGTTTTCATTTAGTTGGAAAATTATGCAGCTCATTAAATTATAAAGAAAAAAAGTACAATTATACTTTACTTGAGTGGTTAAAAAAAATGTTTATGTTGCAGAGAAATGTTGACAAGATCAACAGATGATGTCTTTTATTTTTACATTATATTTAGTTATTTAATTTCTAGTGTGACTACATTTCCTATTTTGATAGGTAACACACATGACTTTGAACACATTTTTTTTAAAAAACTTAAAAGAAAAAGGCATATAATGAAAATTTTTGATATTACCCCTACAGTTAATGACCCTGTTCCAAATAACAAAGAAACACGTTATTTTCTTTTTTTCTCAATACTTATAGAGATTCCCTTTATAAATATAAGCAAATATGGTTACCAGTTCAATGTTTTTTACATATGATATTGTATAATATGCCTTTTTGTTTTCATTAAAGTTTTTTCCATATCAGTGCAAAGAGAACTTTTTTCTTCTTCTCCTCCTCCTCCTCCTCCTCCTCCTCCTCCTCCTCCTTCTTCTTCTTCTTCTTCTTCTCTCTCTCTCTCTCTTTCTCTCTCTCTCTCTCTCTTTTAAATCTTACCCGAAATAGTTAAAAATAAAAACCAAGGACAGCACATGATTTATTTTGGTGCAAATAGTTGCTCTTTGGAATCCAATGAATCTACAAAAGACTCATTAAAGTGAAGTGGGCTATCTCAAACAACAATTTACATGAAATTTCAAAAAAAAAATGGTCATTTTAAAGAGGTAAGTGACAGTATCCACTGAGAGCAACTCAATAACTAGTTAATTATAACTTGAAACAAAACAAATGCTCAAAAGAAAAAAAGCTGTATTTTAGTGTTATCTAAACTTACTTCCAGTTCAGTAACACACTCTCCCTCCCACAATACAATATTTTCTTTCTACAAGGTTGTTCCTGAGAGTCAGACAGTTCAGGTAGCAAGAGAGTTAAGAGTAGTTGCTAACAATTTAAATATGAAGATAACAGCTTACTTTATTTCAGTGTGTTAATAGTTTTGCTTTTGAAATATGCTATTCCTGAAAAGATAGCAGCTATGATTTTTTATTATCTAAAATATTTGGAATTCATCATGTGAAACCATAAAATGAGCAAATGTCTTGAAATCTATATATAAAATAAATTACCTCCAATTTCAAACTCTCATTGATTGGTTATTCTCATTTAGTCTTATGACATTCTTTTTAAAAAATGCTTCTTTTACCTTTACACTCACTCCACATCTGATTTTCCAAATATATTGTTTAATCATTGTAGTCATGGGCATCTCCAAGATAAGATTTTTTAAATATGCTCAATAGCTTCTGGCTATCAGCAAACCTGTGATTTTTTAATTGAAGGAGTAGAATCCAGTGGATGTTGGTGCTTCCTTCCAATATTCTTCAGATTCATCTTCACTTCTAGATACATTTCCTCTGGCTCACTAGCTTCAACTTCATGAAAAGCTGCTGCTTCTGAAAGGTTTGTAGAGCTGAAACAGTTTCTGTATGTCATCTAAGTTTGATAGATTCTTTATTGTCTGTCTGTAGCAAACCCAAACTCAGGGACCTTTGTAGGTTTTCTTGCTTTTTCTGAACAGTTGCTTCTCAGTGTTGTGTCTGGAACTTCTCTCTATTACTTTGGTAGTTCTGCTATGCAATGGCATCTTCAACTTCTCCTATAACTCCTTCACTTCTACCACAGTCTTTGCCAACCCTGAAGCCATGCTAAAGATCCCACTCATACCCTCCCCCTTCCCCTAAAGAGCTATAAAATAGTCTATTGTGAGAAGATACTTAAGTGGCATTTTTTATTGTTACAAAAAATATATGATGTTATGCTTGTACAAAATATCTGTCTGGCGATTCCTGAAAATGGGGTTGCTGGTCCAAAAGCTATATACATTTGTAATCTTGATAGAAAATACCAATTTTTCCCCAAGGGCAATTCATCAGACCATGCATGAGAGTTCCTCGAATGCACATTTTCAGATACAATTTTTCTAGTAGAGTCTAAAAAGTGCTTTAATATTGTAATACTCAGTCGGATTAGCATTCCAGACACTCAGACTTTAGTTTCTAACCTTATCTTCCACCAAAAGGAACCACAACTTTAAAGAGAGATGATTTAATATTTTGAGACAAAATATTCAATATGGCTCTGGAATATCTGGTTACCAAGAAAATCAGAATGTTGTCTAAATTTTAGAGATTCTGATAAATGGATAGTAGAACCACCTTGAATTGGTTCTTTTTAGACAAGTTATGGCAATTGTAAGGGACAACAGAAGGGATGATAGGTGCTCATCACTATCAGTCTAGTGTCAACAACCTAGATCTGGCATACTCCATTCATCCAGACTATAGCAATGTAACAAGCATCTTGAGTGTTTGTTAAGTTTTGTTTGGTTTGATGTTCATATAGAAAGTGCAAATTATGAACACACAAAATATTCATAAAGTGAACACACCCATTTAACCACCATGTAGTTATCAAGAAGATTATTATTAGCTGTTGCCAAAATCCGCTTGTGCCAATCCTGATCAAAATCTCCTCTCTTACACAAAGATCATTATCAGTCTGATTCCTAATGCCAGAGGTCAATTTGGTCATTAAATATGGCATACACAGAGAGATTTTTACAAATCACATGAATAGTGCTATAGATTTTCACAACATGGAAATGCCCATGTAATCAGCATCCAAATTAAGATAATGGGGAAAATGCATGGCCAACATCCCCAGAATTCCCACTGTTGTTAACTTGAAACAACTTTCTGAATTTTAAGTGGAATGGGATTAAAATGACAACTCTTTATGTCTGCTTTCTTTACTTCAACATCATGTTTATGAGAGTCTTCTGCATTTTCACATGTAGTGGTTTATTTTCATTGCTGTTTAGTATTTTATAAATGCTATGAATAATGCTACTACAGTCATTATTTTGTTGTTCAGCCACAAAACCTTAATGGGCACTAAATCAAATTTATGATTACTCCCTTATATGATTGCTTATTTTCTTATCTGTTTTTATATAGCATATAACTTCCTTAATGGATTAAAAATATTTTATTTCTTCTTTTAATAGCTGCTCTCTCTATATATAGAATAGGTGTTCAATAAAGTTAGTTAAACAAATTTATATAGTGGCCTTTTATATAAATGTACATTTAAGATCATATCCAAATTTTTAAAAATAGCCAAGAAACCTTCCTTGTGTTTTTGAAAGCCCTAGAATTGATCCCCCAGAGGATTGATTGATGCTTATTCTGTTAGGTAATTGCATTTTTGGAAGTCAGACTGATTGCTGTGGTAAACTATCCACTTCCAAAATAAATAAAATAAAAGACTTTAGTAGAACAGCTATTCTTGGTTCAAAAAAGACTCCCAACTTGCAATCGTTAAAGCCATTCTGTTAGTTAACAATTACCTTGGTTGTCTCTCATTGCTTCATTATCCCTTGAGGATAATGTACGATAATAATTGCTTTAATGTCCAAATTAAAAAACTTCGGGAATTCATGACAAATGGATGCAGACACAAAGGTAAGATTGGACATTTTCAAAGTATGGGTCTTTTGTCCATATGACTCTTATTATCCCAAAGGTTCACCATTGTGTTAAAGAGTTAAATGTCCCTAAGAGCTGAAACTGTGCCTAAATTCATTGGCAAAGGGACAATCCTGTGAGACACTATCCTTTACATTAGATAGCATTAGTGACAGCTGGAAAACTTGATGGAAATCTCCCTAACTCTACTAAGAAAAGCAAACTTTCTTATTGAAAAATGAGTGATTGATACTGACTGTATTCTGTTTTTAAAAACAAAGCCAGTATCTTAGATCAAATGACTATGGAAATGGTCATAATTAGAATGATAGTTTTACAAATTCACATTGTTCTCATTTTTTTTTCCTAGCCTATAAAGCCTGGAAAAAAAATCTCTCATAGGGGAAAAAAAAATGAATATAATATTCAGGTAATCAAACTTAATCCTAATTTTTCAAATTATCAAAATAATAGCAAAATAATTATCTTCTAGTTTTCAAAATCCATTTAATCTATACCCTTAGGAAATAGGTTTAACAATGCACTCAAGTGAAGCAAAGTGAGCCCAGAAAAGATAATACAAAGTGAAAGAGGAAATAAAACAGATAAACTTTTATTTCTTAAATTGAACTCTCGTGACAGAAAATGAGTTGTAACTGGATTTCCGAAGTGTTGTGGTCTGGATATAAATTGTCCCCAACAACTCATGTGTTGAAAACATACCTAATGTAGCCATGTTTGGAAGTGAAATGATGAGATCATGAGAACTGTAAACTGATCAGTGGATTAATCCATTTTCAGGATTAATAATTTGAGTGAACTAACTTGGTGGTAACTGTAGGCAGGTGGGATGTGGCTGGAGGAAGTAAGTTACTTCTGGCATGTCTTTGGGGTTTATATTTTGTCTTTATTGCCTCCCGCTCTCGCTCGCTCTCCTTCCTGGCTGCAATGAGGGAAACACCTTTCTTCCACCACACTCTTCGGCCATGGTGACTTACCTCACCTTAGACTCAGAGCAATGGAGCTGGGTGACCATGGACTGAACCTGTGAAACCATGAGCCAAAATAAACTTTTCCTCCTCTAAGTTGTTATTGTTAAGTATCTCAGTCACAGTGCTGAAAAACTGATTAAGACACAAAGAAAAATATATAATGAGCTATGCATTCTCAGTCCTAATAAAGAAAAATCACAAGGTACTTATATTACAGTGAATGTAGACATATTGTAATGAAAAGCCAGATTGTGAAAATTTACTTTGGAATTAAACTATACGTGTGTGTGTGTGTGTGAGAGAGAGGGGGGGGGGGAGAGGCACTAATGGCAACTTCGTTACTTTTTCCCATACTTCTATCTTCCTAACAGACCCTTTGATTTTATGGCAGCAACATAGCTGTTAATTTCACAATTTATATCTCAGTCTCCTTGGCAATTAGGGTCAACTACCTGAGGGTATTCTGGCCAATGAGATACAGATGAAAGTTGCTGTGGGGCTTTTCTTTCTTATTTGCAAGGATAAAGCCCACTTGGATTTCATCTCTTTTCTCTTTTCCCTTCTTTGTGCCTGGACTGTGGGCAGATAGCCGAGATGATAACATAAGGGTAAAGGTATACATACCAGGGATTGGAGATGCGAAAGATGAAAGAACTTAAGTTCCTGATGACTCTGCAGATTAAAGAATATCTCTAAGAGATTCAGATCTATAGAAAGTGCTAAGTCACATCCCTCTGTATAAACAATTGAAATAACCTGGTGACTTGGATGTAGATAATGAGGGAGAGAACAGAGCTCACAAAACATTTTTTTTTTAATTTGGATGACTGGGTTAATTGTCAGGGCATTAAAGGACGGGCATCATACTTCATTGTTTCCTATTGACTATTTACTTATAAGTCTTTTTTTTTCCCCCACCAGAGTGTAAGTTTCTTTGGGAAAGGGACTTTTTCCAAGTTCTTCACCATTGTTTTCCTTGCAACCAGCACTGGGAAGCTAACCATGAGAAAGATGCTCAATAATTTTTTGGTAAATAAGAAATGGGGAAAAAAAAAGATACTAAGGGTCCCTTTCATATTGTTTGAAGTAATGGTAATTTTGAAGTAAAAGTACAAGTAGTTAAGATTATTTAAGCACTCTACAATTCAAATATTATATTGTACTAAGAGTTTTATATGCATCAACTGATATAATATTAAAAAACAAACAATCCAGGCGCAGTGCCACATGCCAGGGATTTGGGGGCTGAGGCAAAAGGATTTCAAGTTTAACAACAGCCTTGGCAACTTAGCAAGACCCTGTCTCAAAAATAAAATCAAAAGGGCTGGGGATGGAGCTCAGTGGTAGAGCACCCCTAAGTTCCATCCCCAACATAGAAAATAACAACAACTACAACAACAAAACACTATTAAGATTATATCCATTTTTAAGTGAAAAAAATTGAGGTAACAGGAAGTTCATTAACTTGCTTGAGGATCCACAGCTCAAGTTGAAGAGCTTGGATTCTAATTCAGTTGATCTATTTTCAGAGATCATACACTTATCCACTATTCTGCCTCATCTCGATGGCCACCCTCAACTAAGGCTGAACACAGAAGCTAGAGATACAGAAGGACTTCTATACAGACAGAATTAGAATAAGGAAAATTATGCATCTGGTTCAGGCTATCTCCAGGACAGCTGGACCAGCTATTGTAGGAGGCTTCACAGGTGACTTCATCTACTCAGTCAAGCCTCTTACTGTCAGGTCTGCATGTCAAAAATTTAGATCTGATCCAGTTACTGCTGTTAATTTATCTTAGGGAAGCTGATTTATACTGATTCATAAGAGATTAAATTATCAAATGACCCATTGGTAATGAGAATATAAATTGAAGGTAGAGTAAACATCTATACAGGTAAGTGGTGCTTGAAAAAGGTTCTGACAATAAAATAAAAACCAGGCAGATTAGTTAAAACCTTTGAACCTTAAAGGCACTAGAATTTCCTACATCACATTTCACTAGGGATAGATCTTCCAGGTAGACCTGCTGAGTGCACTCTCCCTTGGAGGATGGTTTCTGCATTTCTCACCATTTTTATACTTGCTCTGCTATCTGACTTGAGTCTTTATGGTTGACCTATTCTTTCTTTAGTCATCCGTTAATTCTTGCTAACATGACTGTTCTCAAGTCGATGTGTACATTTACAGTTAAGTATGAAAGGGCAACTTGACTGGTTTCTCCACATTACTTGCCTCTCCCTACTTCCCCTTCACTCATACAATTTGCTGACATTCCATCTCTTGGTGTTTAGTTACAGTGCACAAAAAAGAACCTGAAACAGGTTACCTCTCCTTTAAGAATAAAGCCTTCATCTGGGCTTCTGCTTCCCACCCCATTCATTCTCTGGACCATGATCATTCTCTGCAGTTTCAGCCTTGATTTCCCCCAACTCGTAAGAATGATCAAATTTCAACCATTATAAACTACAAAAATAAGGCCTTAATCTCCTGCCCCCTTGAAAGAATGAGCAGAGAGCAAACCTTCAATCCTGCGTCTACTTTAAGTGCTTCCACACCTTCTCCAATCCACAGCCAAGTTCCTTAACTACCTGATTGATCTGCATTCACTATTTCTGCTTCCTTACATCTGTGACTTGCCAATGCACTGTAGTCTGGCTTTGGTTCCCACTGCTTTAATAAATGTACTTTGGCACACACCCCTAGTAGCATCCACTTGTCAAATCCAGTGACTTTTTTTAATGTTACATCTGACTTGACTTCAGCAGCTTTTGGTACTCTTGATTACTTCTTCTGTAAAGCTTTGGTATTTCCCCTATGACACCAATTCTCATTTTCTTTCTCCATTTTCTTCCTGGTTGACTTTGTGTGCCTTTTTTCCCTTCTCTGCCCCTGAAGTGAATGTGTTTCCCAGAACTCCATCAGTAGCTCTTTGCTATTTATACATTCTGCCTCATGACAACATGTAGAGAGGACTGTTTCTTTCTTGCATCAGACATTAGGGGATGAAGATAAAGCTAAGTGGATAGCATTCAAATGCTCTTTTGGTAATTGCAAGAGAGGCTGAAAAACTCTACATTTCAAATTTTGTACCTTACTTTCACTCAACTCTTAAACCTAGCTTTTAATAAGTGTTTATTGAATCATGTATCTGAACTTTCAGAAAAATAAAGGTGAGGTTGATAGAACTTTATGTGGCCTTGTAGAGCTGATAAATGACATTTATTGACAGGTGACAAGTTAAAGAGAATTCAATCATATCATTTATGCCTCCCCAGAGCAATGATCTGAGGAACTGAAGATCTAGAACCATTGAAAGCTCACAGGTCACATTAGAAGTCCATGGGATGAAGGTCCAAGATAAGGAGACATTTGGATGCCACCAACATACAGGTGTGTCAGGAAGGGAAAATGGTGTCTCAGGATGGGACCCTGGCCATGAAGTGGGACAAAGACTTGCTTGCTTTCCTTCTTTCCTTCTTTCCTATATATTTTAAATTGGCATATATGTTTTCTCATTTACCTATTACATCACTGTCAGCAACTATTCCTATTATACACGAAGGCTCAGAGACAAGAAGTGTCTTGAATAAGGTATTGCAGCAGGAAAGTGGCAAGGCAGGAATTTGAATCCAGATCTGTCTAACTTCTATTTTTTCTATACTCCACTCCTTATAGACCAACCCTGTAACAGGGAGAGGAAGAAATATACCCAAGAA
This sequence comes from Callospermophilus lateralis, assembly GCF_048772815.1. NCBI lineage: Eukaryota > Metazoa > Chordata > Mammalia > Rodentia > Sciuridae > Callospermophilus > Callospermophilus lateralis. The sequence continues at coordinate 63,307,989 of NC_135320.1, read as the reverse complement.
TCTCTAGTATAGTCATTCATTACTGCTGGACTCCAAGGCAAATCGTCACAAATTTTAGATTAATGTGTAACAGAAATGTATTGACCATTTAACATAGTAAAATATGAGCAACCCTAATAATGAAAACATTGAGCCAAGCTTTTGGAAACTGTATTAAGATATTACATAGTCAAAGTATCAGAGTTGGAGAAAATTAGGAAGGGAAGTCCTGTGAAAGTATTCCTTCTGTTTCTTTTCCAGACTGAAAAGCTGGTCCCTTTGAAAGAATAGTATGTAACTCCTGACACCATGTGGTCACTCAATGTATTGCTCTTAATACTTCTGAAGACCCAAGGCCCTATCAGGAAATAAATCCAATAAAATAATTGCATATGGTAAGATGCATTACTTCACTTGTTGCCATTTAATAAATGGAGATTAGGGTAAGAGATACCGGTACGTGATTATAAAGTTTTTCATGTCTGTATTTTAAACATTTATTCTTAGGTTTGTTGCTGGTATAGGCATATGCATTTAGGAAGACAGTGAGCCAAATAGTTTGTATGACCCCTTTTGACTGAGACTCTGGTATAAAAATTATGAAAAACTGGCTTTAGAGTCAAATGAATTTGGGTTCCTTCACATTCTTTGGCCTTTACTTATTGTCAAGGCCTCTTCTAGCCACAGCCAGCACCCATTCCAGAGCAGAGTACCTGGAACATCATTGCTGCCATCTCATCCACTGGCTGATGCTCTACAGCTGGGCCTTGTCAGAGTCTCCACAACCACAGCTAATGCCCTACCACTTTCCTGGTGCTTGCCAATGCTCTGTTCTTGAATGGAAGCTTCGTTATCACTATTAAAGCTTCAAGGATGTACATTTTTTTTAAGGCAACACTCAGTCTTATATCAAAGCACTGCCTTGAACCAAATGACTAATAAAGCTTTGAATGAAACTTGCTCTTTGAAGTCTTTTACTAGGCTAGGTGCCATGGCACACACTTGTAATTCCAGTGGGTCAGAGGCTGAGCCATGGGGATCACAAGTTCAAATCTAACCTCAGCAACTTAGTGAGGCTCTAAGCAACTTAGTGAGACTGTCTCAAAAAAAAAAAAAAAAAAAAGAAGGCTAGGGATTTTGCTCAGTGTTTAAACAACCCTGTATTAAATCCCCAGTAACCTTCATCCCTCGCAAAAATCTGTTACTAGAAGCAAATAGCACTACTTCTTAAACTGGTGGTCTGGTGGTTACTTCTACATAGGCTAAGTTTAGATTTCAAAATTTAACCATTTACAGCAATGACACAAATATTCCAAAAATACAAGAAGACATGGCTGTAAATTTGCCTGAGGAGTTTTTCAAAATATAATACTGGTGACTAGCCTATCCTTGTGAGTATAAATTTAAAGTTCCAATTATTTAACCTTTTTTGTCAGGTGTGAGTTATGTTTGCCAATACTTTATTCACCTTTGGAAGTTTGGGAAGTACCCAGATAGAGATCAGCTGAACACACCTTGAGCTAGACAATCATTAATGAGAAGGAGATTGATATAAATACTTCAACTTTAAAAACCTGACAAAGATAATGTTTTAATGCATACACATGTTTTCTCTGTAATAGGACATTTTTGGCATTTCACATAATTTAAATATAATTTCAAATGCCTTTATATTAATAATTTTGTTTCACCAAAGTACATCAGAATTCATCATGTATATTTCAATGGTATTTTTTGTTGTTGTTGGAACTTTTTAAAAGCTTTACAGAACTACATTACACATGATTTTCTATATAAAAGGGGACTATTATAAGTGATTTCTTGACTGATTGATTAATGCCATAAATTCTATCCATATAAGTTAGCTTTTATAGGTTCTAGGAAATCTAGTCAATCAATGATAAGAACAGCTCAAATGCATTACAACTATGACTCATGATATTGATGTAAATGTTCTATATGAAACAGCTCTGGGTTGTTATATTTTGATATTGAACAAACATTTGTTAAAAATTGACCTTGGATTATGTTAGATTCCAGGAAAAAATTCAAATAATTTTGTTCTTCCCTTTTTCCTGGAAAAAAAGGTGCTACTATGTGTTAGAGAACTATAAAGCAGAAACATAAGTAAATAAATCTGTTTAGAAAACTTGACTCTTTTAGGCATAAAATTTCACTCCTAATAGTATATGGAAATAGAAAAATGGTAAATTTCCAGTGGATGCCTGACATTCCTAACCTTAGCCAGGTGACAAAGGGAACCTCTCACCAGTGATATCATGTGGCATCACATACCCTGATATTATGTAATGAGAAAGGTATTTCACCTCTGTAGCATTCTTTTGAAATATCCAAAATCCCAGTATAATGAAGAGGAAAATATCAGACAAACTCAAATTAAGAGACATTATATAAATGCCCAATCAGTATACTTCAAGGTTTTGAAGAAAAGGAAAAGCTTAGAAACAGTCACAGAAGAGAAGAAAGAGGTGATGTGACATAACACCTACATGCAGCATGGTACCCTGGATTAGATTCTGAAACAGAAAAAGGACACCCATGAAAAAAATGATAAATTCAAATAAAACTGAAATTTGGTTAATAGTAAAAAGTATGCATCTCTGAGTCATTAAAAATGGACAATATGCTATTGTTTTTTGATTGATTTTTGTTGATTTTTCAATTGTAGTGTTACTACTGAATCATTTACACTTTTTAGCAAACTATCAAAACCCCGCAGAGAATTTTAACAGTGTCCTTCAAATCAAAGGACTTTCTTAAGACAGATATCTAGATCTTTCTACTGCAATCTTACTCTTTATCATTTGTTCACCATGAGTCCTGAAATACAAATGTTGTTACTGTTGGGAGTCACCCCAGCTCCAAAGACTAACTTCCCCATCCCCTGAGAAGAGCCGTCCAATGGTGAGCCCTGTTGGCTCACATGATCCTTACCCACCAATCAGACTAGCCCTGCTGGCTCACATGATCCTTACCCACCAATCAGACTAGCCCTGCTGACTCACATGATCCTTACCCACCAATCAGAAAGCACCCCATGCCAACTGTCAAACCCTTCAACCATTAAACTGTCATAACTGTCAAACCACCCGTGACTCTATAAATATGCAGAGCTGCCTCAATAAACAGGCATTTTCTCCGACCACAAGCCTTGACCGTTCTTTCAGTTACATACTCCATAATTTCTAGGAAGCAATAATATTTCAGTTTTGTGCAGCTGTCTGAGTGGAGCATTAATCTAAGACATGGGGTATGGGTAGGGCTTTGTAAGGAAGTTCTTGAATTTAATCTTCCAACATTATGAGTTTCAGGAACTTGTGGCAGCAGTTACAGGTGTGGCCTAGGGTCAAGGGGGAAACCTGTCAAGTGATAGAGATGACATAGATTTTAGAGTTATCAACCAGGAATGTGAATTCCTTAGGCCACTGACGGCAGAAAAAAACACCAGAAAGAATTTCTCTCAATCTGCATGTTTCTCTCAACAATGTCATGAGCATGCATGGAAGAGGTAAGTGGACATACAGACTGCCAACTTTTGTAGAAAGTCAGAGATAGTCCAGTCTAAATTTTATTTCACTGTTTGAGAGTGAGATGGACTCTCACATGGACGTCTGATGGTGCAGATGAAAAGCACTCACAGATTCATGAAAGCCTCTAATAAACACAAGAGAAATTTTATGAATTCAACAGCAAAATGACAGAAGCTTTTCAGGAATTTATAGCCAGAAGAAATCCTGCTTATTTTCCTGTTTGTTAATTATCAACTTACAAATTGTTGCAATTCTATATAAAATAGATTCTTAGGTTTCAATCCATCCTAAGGAAGAAAGTAGAGCCTTAAAGTCACAAATGTTTGCCCTTATAGATTTCCAAGTTCTTAAAAAAATGTTCTGTAAATCTTTTTATACTTTTATTGAGACAGGCTTTGTACAAAACTTGCTGGTGCATTTTTTTTAAGTCTAGGTATGGATTTTGGTGTTTGCTGTACATTTATTTCAATCATTTCCTTTTATTTACACAAACCAGGCATTCCTGAGAGAGCTTCTTCAAGGTAGCTCTGCATTGTCCAGCTTGGAGGCCAGAGTGATCAGTCAATCGCTACGATATGGGATTCTTGCCATAAGCATTTAGGTTGGGAATTGCTGTAATTTCCCACCAGGTAGAACTTGCCAAAGGTGAATTTTTTATGAGAAAATGGAGAACAGAAAAAGACGTGGAAGAAAAAGGAAGCATTTTCTCCTAAAAATTGTCCTGGTAAATACTCAGAACTAAAAGGAAATTTTGCAACAGATTAGCATTTCCCAAACATTTGGATTGGGCTCTCAAATTTATTACCCATTTCTAAAGGTCAAAAAGATCATGCGGAAAAAAATGTTGCCTTGAGCACTTGGGAAAGAGAGAGATAAGAAATTAAAATATTTTAGGAAAGGTCTGATATGGTAAAGTAAAATGAAGGGAAAATAATTCAGGCAGCAGTTCTTGGTCAAGATATAAGAGAGAATGTTCTATTGTTGAAGATTGGTAACAAATTTGTTCAAAAGACTACTCAGGTAGTAGGTAAGCAGAGCCTCCTTGGGTTTTGAGAACAGACACATGCACCCTGTGCCTACCCAGTAGTAATTTTCTTCTTCCTTGCAGAAACCTGGGTAAAGTCTCCCAATAATAAACCACATTTCCTGGACTCCTTGTCTACCTGAGATTTAAATGACTGTCACTGGGTGGGGCTTCTGGAAAGCTGACATCATCCTTTGCTTGCTCTGGCTTTCAATCTGGAAATCAAGCAGAAATCTAGGTCAACAAGGAAACTAACAGTAGAAACACTAAGTGTATTAGTCAGCTTGGGCTACACAACAACGTGCTATAGATTGGGTAAGTTAAATAATTAGGATTTATTTCTCCAGTTCTGGAGACTGGAGCTGATGCAGTTCGCCGATGAGGGCCTTTTCCCTTGTAGAAGGCTGCCTTCTTTCTGTGACCTCATATCCCCCTTCTAACTTAGTTCATGCATATGGAGAGAAAGAATCAGCTCTCTGTTCCTTTTCTTATAAAGGCACTAATCCTATTATGAGGGCACCACCCTCAGGATCTCCATCTACTCCAATTATCTCCCACAGGACCCATCTCCAAATACCATCATCACACTGAAGTTAGGGCTTGAACACATAAATTTGAGGAAGGCACAAACATTTAGTGTACAACACCAAGACTGCCAGAGCAGAAAGATAGAAGGGATATGGGGACTTGGTAACTGTGGAACTGCCATGTCAGCCTCAGATTATCCACCTCTGTATTTCTATTACACAAGGAGGAAATAAGTGTCTATCATGTATCACTGTTATTTTGGATCTCTGATATAGCAACAGAAGGCAAAACCTAACTGATATAAACAAAACATTGTTATGTATGTGTGTGTGTGTGTGTGTGTATTATATATACATGTATGTATACAAACATGCACAATATACATGGTATAATAATACATTTGGTATATCATATATGTGTGTGTATATAATATATATATCATATAATTGTATGCATCCCTTGAAACTGTTACCATAGATAAACTTGATTCAACTACCTTATTGTAATTGCTGTGAGATGTTTGCTCTGTTGAATCCACAAGCACTATACCAAGCTGTGGGTCATGCCACCAGGAATTCTCAAGGGAAATAAAAAAAAGAAGAAACAAAATGATTTCACTTTATTTTGTACAACCTGAAGGGAAGAAATCAGTGAAAATCAGAATATGGCTATATATTTTTTTTATTTTTAAAAATAAGTGAGCTAGGAATTCAAATTATAATTGTAATAGAAGTAGGAAATAAGAATATGTCAGTATTTTAAATAAAGGCTAATGATTATCTCCATCTTTATCCGGTCATACTTAATTTGAAAGGGTGGTATTAAAGTACTTCCCACTATTCCTCCATCTGTCTATTTTACTTGGATTATATCTGTAAAATTGTATTTTTAGTTAAAAACTGCTTCAAAGCAAATGGCATTTAATTAGAAAAGTAGTGAAGGAGGCATGTCACACTTGGTGCTTTGAGGCCACTTCAGTCACCAGAGTATGAAAATCATTTCTCCAGATGGTGGTTTCCTGCTTAGCTAAGACCATGATCCCAAGAGTAGATTTTTATTTTTTAATTGTATTTACTTTTATGTACACATGTCTAATTTTTAATTGTATGACTTTTTGGCAAAAGAAAGACAAAACATCAAGGAAATCTATTTACAAAGGGGAAGGCATCGATGATCTCCTTTGAGAAGCATTTTCCAAAGTGAAATATCATGGTGTTGACTTTCACCTATTTTGAGAGGAAAAGTGATGATAGGTTCCATAAAACATTGTTATGTGTAGTGCAATTTTCAAATGCAGCTGTGTCTAAAGTTTGCAAGAAATGATACATTAGGTCTACTAAGTCTTAACAAGCAATTTTTTTAGGTTAATAGGCAATAGATGTCTTCCATGCATGTAAAGCAGAAAAAGAATATACTAGCAGCATTTTTAAAGTTGCTTTATTTTTAGCCTTTTAGAATAATCACTAGCTGTCAAGAAGAATTATGCTGGGTGCTGGGATTATAATGTTGAGTGAAAAGGAAGGGGTTTCTGACTTCAAAAGAACAAGATAGGCAGTCATATGGTCATATACCTATATAGTCCTGTTACCCCTTGAAACAAAATGCAGACAGTTATGAAAGCACATCTTAGAGAGATCTAATAGATTCCAAGGGGTCAGAGATGACTTCATTTTATGAGCAATATTAAACTAAAATCCCAAGAATGATTAGCATTTAACCGGGCAGAAGAGGCAAAGAACTAAGAGAAAGCCAATGTGGTTGGAAGTCAGAAAGCAAAGGAAAAAGAGTCCAAGATAATTCTGGGGAGATCATCTAGGGCCTTCATTTCTTGTTTAAGATTTTAGTCCTAACCCTAGGAACTCAGAACATTCTTCAATGTTCTAAGCAAGGAAGCGACAGAGTCAGAGTGTTATGGGCTAGCTGTGGTGTAAACTGAACACTGAGAAACACTAAACAGAAGAAGTCAGGTGCAGATGCCATGAAACAATTGGATAAAACACTGATGTGACCCTTGAGAATAAAAGGAAAGCAATCCCAAATTTTACATTTTATTCCAACATTTCTCCTGTTTCCCTAGAAAAATAAAGCTGCTATAGACATAAACGTACTATGGTATAGACAAAAAGATAAAATCAAAGCAAACAGAGGAAAACAATATCTATAAAGAATGACAATGAAATCTCACAGCAGACTTCTCACCAGCAACATAGAAGTATAAAGAAAATGAAATATTTTAAAATTGTGGAACCAAAATATTTAGTTAGTAATATAGAATTATGTGAAATTCAGAACTATTATTCAAGAGTGAGTGTGAAATAAAGATATTGTCATGTACACTATGATTGAGAGATTTTGCTTCTCATGCACATTTACTGAAAGAACTGCTAAAGAATTTATGTCAGCAAGAAAAATGAACCTGGAAGAAAAGAACTACATGAAAAAAGCAATGATAACCAAAAAAATTGAGAAATATATAAGCAAATCTAAATAAAATGAAAATGACGAATATTTTGGAGTTTAATAATAAAGTACTACTAAAGACAATAGGCAATTTGTTGGGGGGTATCAGGTTTTTACTCAGGGGCACCGGATCACTGAGCCACACCCCCAGTCCTATTTTGTATTTTATTTAGAGACAGAGTTGCTTAGTGCCTCCCTGTTGCTAAGGCTGGCTTTGAACTTGAGATCCTCCTGCCTCAGCCTCCTGAGCCACTGGAATTACAAGCGTGCATCACTGCACCTGGAAACAATAGGCAATTTTCTAACTACAGGGACAGGTGATCATATTTGCAGAATTTTGAGGTCCTTTTCATAAAGAACTTCACTTTAGAAAATATTAGAATATAGTTAAGTGAATTTATATGTTAAAAATATAAAGGTCATTACTAAAATAATAAAAATGACTGCATTTGCAGCATTTAAGTTCCTTTGTACAAAGAAGGCAGGTAAAACTGTAGAAAAAAATGACACAATTAAGCAAATGTGATGTGTTAAAAATATAAAAATATTTACTAAAATAACAGAAGTAATATGGATAATTTCCCAAATTGTTTTAAGACAGGAAGGGCAAAAACAACAAGAAGGAAAAGATAATAGAAAAGAGAACACACACACACACACACACACACACACACACACATACACACACACACACAAGAAGAAAAAAAACATAGGATACAAGATAAAAATATAAGATATAATAGGATACAAGATAAAAAATAAATTGAAGTGTAGCAATAATCACAATTCATATAAATACAAATGATTTACAAATCATTAAAAAGCTCTCACTATTTCTTCAACTTCCATCTCAACTTTTAGAACAGATTTACCATCAGAATGGGTGTTTATCAGGAGGCCAGCTCAACTTTGTGGAGCTAAGCATTTCATTTTTTAGAGAGTGAATTTAGGAAACCTTGGAGATGCTTCTGATTGAAAGATTTCCATACTTTAGTGGTAGAGAGTGAAAATACCTATATTATCCTTTAAATTGTAACGGGATTATATCAACTTCCTACAGAGTAAATGACACTCTAAAAGGTATGGGCATAATTTCACAACTGCTTATCTTCAGAACTCTTTGCAAAACAGATACAATGGAGTCAATCTTACAGATTGTCTCTCTAAATATAACACAGTGAAATCAGCATACAAGATTGTCAAATCCCCTGAGGAGGCTCCTGTACTGGATGGATGTATGTGCAGAGATCATTAGTAGCTTTGTGGTAACTTTGTTTACCAACTGTACTTCCTACTCATCTGCAGTGTAATCTGTCATAAGCTTATTAAAGCCCCAAGAGCTTGCTCATTTATATTGTCCCATTCTGAAGTAAGTTGCCCCAATCTCTTCTAGCTCATGTGATATAACTGTGCTCTGTGGATCAAGTGAAATCCTTCTTGCTATCCAGACTGTGGTTAATTGACCAGAAATGGATATGTTACCTGAAAGTATCTTTATTTTTTATTTTATTTAATTTTTTTAGAGTATTACAAACTGCTACATGTTAAGGCATATTAGAGAACTTTAGTCTATTCCTTTATAATTTGAAATTTTAAAAACATATTTAAGGAGATGGAAATGTTAACTACCCTGAATGCAATAATACAATCAATAACTTAGACTTAACTGACAGATATAGTCTATTCCTTTATTGACTAAAGTTCTCTAATATGCCTAAACATGTAGCATTTTTTTTATTGGTTGTTCAAAACATTACAAAGCTCTTGACATATCATATTTCATAGATTAGATTCAAGTGGGTTATGAACTCACATTTTTGCCCCAAATACAGATTGCAGAATCACATCGGTTACACATCCACATTTTTACATAATGCCATATTAGTAACTGTTGTATTCTGCTACCTTTCCTATCCTCTACTATCCCTCCTCCCCTCCCCTCCCATCTTTTCTCTCTACCCCATCTACTGTAATTCATTTCTCTCCTTGTTTATTTTCCCATTCCCCTCACAACCTCTTATATGTAATTTTGTATAACAATGAGGGTCTCCTTCCATTTCCATGCAATTTCCCTTTTCTCTCCCTTTCCCTCCCACCTCATGTCTCTGTTTAATGTTAATCTTTACCTCCTGCTCTTCCTCCCTGCCCTGTTCTTAGTTGCTCTCATTATATCAAAGAAGATATTTGGCATTTGTTTTTTAGGAATTGGCTAGCTTCACTTAGCATAATCTGCTCTAGTGCATCCATTTCCCTGCAAATTCCATGATTTTGTCATTTTTTAGTGCTGCGTAATACTCCATGGCGTATAAATGCCACATTTTTTTTATCCATTCATCTATTGAAGGGCATCTAGGTTGGTTCCACAGTCTAGCTATTGTGAATTGTGCTGCTATGAACATCTATGTGGCAGTATCTCTGTAGTACGCTCTTTTAAGTTCTTCAGGGAATAGTCCGAGAAGGGCAATGGCTGGGTCAAATGGTGGTTCCATTTCCAGCTTTCCCAGGAATCTCCATACTGCTTTCCAAATTGGCTGCACCAATTTACAGTCCCACCAGCAATATACAAGAGTACCCTTTTCCCCACATCCTCACCAGCACTTGTTGTTGTTTGACTTCAGAATGGCTGCCAATCTTACTGGAGTGAGATGGTATCTTAGGGTGGTTTTGATTTGCATTTCTCTGACTGCTAGAGATGGTGAGCATTTTTTCATGTACTTGTTGATTGATTGTATGTCCTCCTCTGAGAGGTGTCTGTTCAGGTCCTTGGCCCATTTGTTGATTGGGTTATTTGTTATCTTATTGTCTAATTTTTTGAGTTCTTTGTATACTTTGGATATTAGGGCTCTATCTGAAGTGTGAGGAGTAAAAATTTGTTCCCATGATGTAGACTCCCTATTTACCTCTCTTATTGTTTCTCTTGCTGAGAAAAAACTTTTTAGTTTAAGTAAGTCCCATTTGTTGATTCTTGTTATTAACTCTTGTGCTATGGGTGTCCTATTAAGGAATTTGGAGCCCGACCCCACAATATGTAGATCGGAGCCAACTTTTTCTTCTATCAGACGCAGAGTCTCTGATTTGATATCAAGCTCCTTGATCCATTTTGAGTTAACTTTTGTGCATGGCGAGAGGAGGGGATTCAGTTTCATTTTGTTGCATGTGGATTTCCAGTTTTCCCAACACCATTTGCTGAAGATGCTAGTATCTTTATAATGTTTGAACATGGAGAGAGGATCAGTGCCTGTGAGATTGCAGTTAGGTGTTAATGATCTGGCACAATCATTTCACCTGTGCTTGTTAAAGTTAATGTAAAGATAAAGAGTCAAAGAGCAATGGTGAATGGAAGCGTTTTAGCTATTGTTCTAGTACTGGTGATGTGCACCGTACACTTCAGTCTTGAAAGTCTTGGATACAATGTAACACTGATGCCCTTGTTATATTATAGAGAGAATTTTTACCATCATTACAGAAGGCAACCTGTGCGTAATATCTCTGTGTGACCCTAAGAATCCTGAATATTCCAACCAGGAAAGAATATCCAGGCAGAAACATCCATGAGGGGAATACCAGTGTGGGGGCCTTGAATATTGTAAACCAATATTAGAGAAGATTTAAAAATACTCAGTTTTAGAGCAGGTGTCTGCATGTCACCAAGATCTGAACAATACTGGAAGCAAGATAGTCTTAGAATGGAATGAAAAATCAAGTCTCTCTCCTCTGCCTCCATCCAAGACAGGAGAAGGATACCTCATAATGGGATTGTCTCAAGGACAAATGGATTTCTGGAATAAAGAGCCAATGCAGACTATGTCCAGAATATCCTTTTAGATGTGGTTTACTCTGATGCTTTAGAGTGAATTTCAATATTTGTTCATTATTTTGACTCTTCATAGCACTGACGCAGAATTACTGAATGTATTTTTCCCAAGTTGCTAGAAATGAGTCATAAAATAAATGAATTGTGTTTGACTCTCAACGATTTCTAGCACCAAGCATTAGCAGTAAATGAAATTCTTCTAACATTGTCTATGGGAATGAATGTGTCAGATTGCTATGGCTTTTAGATTAAACTAGAGTCAATTTAAATTTAGTATGTTTCATCACATATAAAGCAAATTTACTCAGAAACTATCAAGCATGTGTCAAGGTGTTATCTGAAAGTCAGAAAATTCACATTGCACTTCAGAAATAAGTACAGGTGAATCACTTCCCTTGTATATGACTTCAAAACAGATTTATTTTGTTGAGCACCTTGGGCATTCTGCCCAGAATGAAAGAACACAGAATGTTCTAATTGCAAAACAACTTAAGAGATCAGCTAGTCTAATCCATTAATTTGACAAAGGAAGAAACCAAGATCCAGAAGATACATTCCTTTCTTGGGGACACACAAAATCAAGTAGCCTAAATAGTGGTCTCATGACAACCTCTCCACTGGTCTTTAAACCATATGATGATCCTCCTGCTGTCAGTAGCATTAGTCAACCTCCCTCCCATGCTGAGGATGTAAATTCCCCTTAAAGAGAGAGTTGTTGTGGTCTTTGCTTCATTTTCCAGGTTTGTTCTACTACCTGCTGTCCATATTGCATCCCCTTCTATAGGTTTTTAGGAATCTGATCAGGACCTTGACAACTGGCTGCAGTCTAGTTGCCAGTCTCTATGGGAGAATGCCTTAGTTGGATGAGAAATACTGAATTTGCATTTTTCTTCCCCTAAAGCCCTTCCTTTGGAAACTTCCATCTCAACTTCATCCATTCAGACTGACCAAGATGATGCAGTACTCCTGCCTCAGATCCTACCCACACTCAAGGTGAAGTTTTCACCTATTTCTAGACAAATCATCCTAAGTTCTGGGATAGTCTAGAAAATATTAGCTATTTTCATATCAGTTCTTGATGGACCTTTGGAAGTCTGTATATTTTTCCTCTGTAGCATAGCAATATATGTTCTCTATAGAAAATTTAGAGTTTGAAGAAACTTTCATAAAGAAGCACAAGTCTTTTATACTTTTCATCACTCAGTGATAAATATATTTTGGGCACATAAATTCATTTGCTCATTCATATATACAATGATTCTGTTTGTCTTTATTGAGCACTCACTGAATGTCAGGACTTAGTCTAGATTTTCAAGATATATCAATGAAAGGAAAGAAAAGTCTCTGCATTGTGAAATTTGTAGTCTAGAGACTCAGAGAACAAGCAGGTGATTGCAATGCATGTCATGGGTGAGAGGAGGAAGGAGAGTGTGCTCTTGGGCCACGTAAGAAGGGTACCTACTCAAACTTGGGGGTTCAAAGAAGACTCTCCCAGTGAAATATCTTAGGAGAGACCCAAAAGATGTTAAAAGGTATAAGCAGATGAAAGGGAATAAGGAGGAGTATTTCAGGCAGAGAGTACATCTTGGGTAAAGGCTCTAGAGTGAAATAGAATTGTGCATGTGAAGAAGTAAAAGAACTTTAGTATGACTGAAGCATAAGATGACGGGTGGCTGGTGGAAGGGAGTTGGTTCAGTGAGGAAGTGATAATGTAGGGAACATGTAAGCTTTATGGAATGTAGAGGATAAAATGTTTGAAATATAGATTATTTTATTCATCTGTCTATTTGCTTTCATTTTGTGCCCGGGTCACTCTTCATTCAAGTAAGTTGCAATGGCACCTAAAGAAACTCCTAAACCACCAGAAAGGAGTTGAGGCTATGAAGATAGAAAGAAGAGAACACATTCAAGAAATATTGAGAAGACAAAATAAATTTTATTCTGCATTTCTTCCTGGGTGATTTTTATTTTTCTTTCATTTAATAATTTAATTTATTCAATAATTCTCTCCTCTCTACTACACATTTTTCTCATGGCTTTTCAGGTCTCTTTTAATGTCATCTGCTCAGAGAGTGCTTTTCTGATTGTGTTATTTAAAACTGTTCCTGTTATTCTGTCAGGATTCCTATTTTATTCCTTCATAGAAGAATCAAAATATGTAATAACTTTTACTTTTTTGCATTGTTGAAATTAATGTCTGCTTTTCATTAACTGTGTATTCTATGAATGCATGCAACATGTGTACTTTTATCCAAATGGAATGCTCAGTGTATAGCCAGTTTCTGGCAATACAGCAGGTGCCAATTTAATATTTGTTAAATATGAATATGGGAGGCAGATGGAAGACTTGAGGACATCCAGATGTCTGGCTGAAATACCTGGACGGATAGCCATTGACTGAGACAGGCAACATTAACAAATGGAACATATTTGGAAGAATACAAGATGTACTCAGTTTGGGACATGTTGATTTTGAGGTGCTATGAGATTTCACAGCAGAAATATAGAACAGGCATTTAGATACGTAGAGCTAGAGTTCAAAAAGGAGATCTAAACTGGAGAGATATCTTCAGAAATATGTATATTTCAGACCTTTTCTCAATATGTATGTATTGTTTATTTGTTCAGTATAAAATCATATATGACTTATTTTTTTAACTTAACATTAAATCCTGGATCCTTCCATGTCCTTTAATATTCTTTCATATTACTGTTGTTGTTGTCATTGTTGTTATTTGTTACTGTGCATTAAACCCAGAGGTACTTTATCATTGAGCTACATTCCCCGCCCTTTTATTATTATTTTATTTCTCTAAGTTGCCCAGGATGGTCTTGAACTTGCAAAACTGTCTCAGTCTCCCAATTAACTGGGATCACAGACTTATGCCACTGTGCAAGGATCTTTTATATAATTTTTATGATTGAATAATATTCCACTGAGAGATTCTTTCATAGTTAATTAACTTATTATCTTTTATTGGACATTTAGATTGGAAATAATTTTCATTATTGAAAATAATCTTCAGTGGATGGCCTTCAAGTAAGATATGGTTCCCATTTATGGGTAATTTCTGAAAAGGGCTTCCCAAAAGTGGAATAAATAAATAAAGAAGCTTAGAAAATTTTTATGAATTTTGGTACTGTAGGGGATGAAATGTTTGAAATATAGATAGTTTTATTCATCCATCTATTTGCTCTCAGTTTATGCCTGTGTCGCTCTCCATTCAAGCAAGTAGCAATGGCATCCAAAGAAACACTGAATCTGAAAACAAAAGGAAAAAATGGATTTCTTCCTTTGATTCTGGAAAGTCCAAAGCATTGATGAGATTAAAATGATTCTTGGTAAAGGAGAGAAGAAAAGTCGGGGGTAATTCTAAAATTTCCTCAAAATTAGGACTCAATATAGAAATATATTGAAAAATTTTAAAATATATATATCTTGAAACCTAAGCTGGCAGACTGGTATTGATACCCTCTTTAAAACCTACTACCAATTGTGAGAACATATTTAGTCAAGACATTTAGAGGAATTTGTACTCATATCCCTCAATTATATTTTATAATTGGTATATATTTTTAAAAATTAAGAAATCAAGATAAAAATCTAATAACATTCATTTTCATCTGTTTAATAAATCACAAATCTAACAATAATTAAATTCTTCGTAGTCTTTCCCAGATTCTCTAGTGTGACATCTTCTTAAATATTTCAAATGCCTCACATAACAACACACACAAAAAATCACAATAATAACTTCAAAAAATTTTAGAAACATAACAGAAAAGTATCACCAACATTGATTAGAAATACTTTCTCTTTATCATTATGTTTATTTCTGCATCTCCCCAGGTTATATAGGTACTTGTCACCCACACCATGCTTATTAGTAATTACACAGAATTTGGAAAAAATCTGAATGGAGACAAGAAATTGAAGAAGAGTTTCAGAACAACCCTCCTTCAGCCACATAGTGACAAGATGAGGTCTTTCTTAGAGACTTCCAATAATGGAACTTCTGAAACCTATGCCTTTTCTTGGAAATTACTACTTCATTTTTTTTTCAAATTAGATTCATTGAAATAAAATTTATAGATAGAAAAATTTGGCCATTTATAATGTTTGACTTGATGAATTTTCACAAATATATATCTTTATAGAGCCAAAACTTAGAATTACATATGAAGAGCATTTCCATCCTGAAAAGTTTCTTTGTGCATCTTTAATCTCAATCTTTTTTCCTCTGTCCTTCCTGCAGGAAACTAGTGATCTACTTTCTGCCACTATAGTTTGTGCCTTTTCTAGACTTTTACATAAATGGAATCATATGGTGTTTAGTCATTTGTGTGTGGCTTCATTGGTTTGCTTAATGTTTTTAAGATTCATCTAACTCATTGCGTAAATCAGCAGCGATGGTATGAATGCACCACAATTTGTTTATCAGTTTAATAGTGGGCATTTGGGTTGTTTCCAGTTCTTTTTTTTTCTTTTTTACTATTATGAGCAATGTTGCTATGCTCATTGTATAACAAGTCTTTGTATCAACATACAACATACTTTTGTTTGTCTTGGGTAAATACATAGGAGTATAATTCCTCATTGTAGAGTAAGTACATATTTATATAAAAATTACAAAACTGTTTCCTAAGTGGTGATGCCATTCTGTATTGCTACCATCAATATTTGAGAGTTCCAGTTGCTTTATATCCTCACCAATAATTGGTATTGTCCAGAATTTTGTTTATTGTTAACTTGCTGTAATCTGGTGCTCTCACCTTTGAATTAAAACTAAGTATCAGTATTTCAAACAGACTTGTAGTAACAACACTACTCAGGAAATATAAGTCCCAAGATTTTAGACTAGAGTCACATTAGTCTCTTACATTGCATTAAGAATATTACTCAAGATATTCCTATATAATGTAAATGTAGAATGAAGTTACACAAAAGAATTTGCAGAAGTTCTGACTGACATGGCTGCTGAAGTAATTCTCACTGAATGGGGTGACTGAAGAAGAATTAGGGGGCTTTTAGGATCTCTACTTAGGTGTTGAATATCTGGGTTCAAATATATGTCAGTGAATTTTTCTCTATTGTCCTCTATCCTAAAGTTTCTAAAATAGTAAGTAGGACTAGCAAGTGGTAATCTATATATTCGCTCATTTTATAAGATTATAGCATTTTATCTTCCCTCTTTATGAGCTCTGTGTGTAGGATTTGTCTAATTTTTATATTTGACCTACTTCTGCTAGAAGACATAAATTGAGATGGCATGTGGACTCTCTGAAAATACTTATGTCTATGGGCAGATATTATATATACAAAACCAAGAATGCTCCAAAAGCTAAAATAAGATCTTTAATGTCAAATTGTAGATGAAGTTAGCACTGGTAGGCCCCTTAAGCTCATCTTCGTGGGTGGTGGGTTGCTATAGTGACAACAGGGGATGCTTAAAGAATAATATTCAATATATTAACAAGTGTGTGTGTGTGTGTGTGCATGTGCATGTTTAAATAAGTGTTGATAAAAAATTGTATTTTTTTGTACTTAAATCAAGAAATCAATGGCTTTATTCTCATTATTAGAAGAGAAATTAGTTAAATAAAAATTTCCAAAGTTTTTGATATGGTTTCTCTATTCTTTCTAATATGACACTAAGGACTCCAAAGGGCTATGGATATAAAATAAAGGCAATTCTTGGTATCATTAAAAATTTTCTTCCAACTTGCTATATTCTTGCCAAATATGAATCCTAGGAAGTATTAAAATCATTCATAGTTTTCCTTTAATTTTGACTTAGAAAAAAAAAAAACAACTCTGGAGTTGTACTTTCACAAATGCTGTATCTATTAAGGTTGATTTAAGTGCAAATGAATCATTGGGATCATTAGAGATTGGAAGCAGGGCGGGGCAAGAGAATGCAGTGACATCCTGCCTTGTGCCCCCAACACCACTGCCATCTCATTAACAGTTGGAATGAAGCTGTGACACCAGCTGCCTAGTTTGGGAAGTGATAGGGAGGATTTGAATTCACTGTGGTGAAATTTAGGATTTTATGCTGAATCCTCCTCTCCTCCTGCTTGTTTCCCTTTGGGGGAAGCTTCAGCTGACCACCTGGTGTTCTGAATCATTAATTCATGGAAGACATTCTGTCAGGAGTAACACGTAATAGGCAGACTGGCAACTGCCCTGGAAATCTCCTCCAGCTTCCCATTCGCTTTGGTTCATTTCAGTAATTATTTACTAAATATATAGTATCAGAATATTAGGCAACGAAACCTCCAAATGAGGCCTATAATTCTTACCCTAGAGTTTTGAAAACTTTATCTAATGCTACAATGCTGTGTTTATTTCAAAAGAGTGGGTGAACTACCACACGAAATAGAAAAATATAAAAAGTTTATATTGTCAACGCACATAAGAGTAATAAAATAGAGGGTAAAATAGCTTTAGTTCTTAAGTACTTACCAAGTGACAGGTGCTAAATGTGGATAGACGGTGGATGTTTTCATGTGTCATTTCATTTAATTCTCAAAGCTACCCTAGGAGAAAGTGTAAAAACTGGCACATTAAACATGAGGAAAATAAATAAAGGTCTGTAGAAAGACTTGTTGATAAACTTTCTCAGCAAAGATTCTTAAATAAAGAATTTGTGAGTCCATTATCTATTAGACTCAGGCATCAACTCCCTTGTGACAGCAATAGGCAAGGTGACTGAGCAGTTAGAGAACCCTCAGGGACTTCCAGGGTAGCACTAAGCGGGACTAGAGAAAGATCTATATTGAAAGACAGGTGAGATGGGTACCAAACACTAAATGATTGAAAAAGGTAGATCCTGTAGGAATTGATGAAACACACTGTCAATGAAAAGAGTGCAAATCCCAGCCAATGAGAATTGGCCGGTAAAGCAGTTTTGGTTCTGGCTCCCAGGTGGCAGAAACCCATTCTCAGGCAGGAATTAGGCAGCCAGAACAGTCCTCTGTTCTTGGGTAGGCTTTAGGAAGAATACCAACAACTGCAGAACGACAAGTTTCCCCCCATTTGAAGTATTTCAAAGAGCTGCCTTTAGTTCATTTTCTTCATTAAGCCTTGACATAAATAATTTCCACTGTTCCTCAGTGGTTAAACAAGGAGCTAAAACTGATATTCTCCTTCAGGTGTTGAATTTAAATACTTTGTGCTTTCATTTTGGGAAGATATCTTGGGACTAAGAACTGATTTTCCACACAAGAAAAAAAGGAGCATGATTGTGAAGCTATGTGAACAACTGCATAATTAGGCATTTTCTTCTTGCTTAAATGCTGTAGGTGAGGCACTTGAAATTTTATGATTATTCTCTTAATGTGATTTTCCTCATGTTGATGCATTGAGAACATAAGCTTGAGTCCACAAAGATCTCTGTTAAAAAGAGACATATCTCCAATTCAGGTCATTATATTTTACTTAGAAATTGAAACCAGCAGCACAAGATGTACCAAGAGTTCCGGAGTGATGACTGTAAATACTTCAAAGTACTATTATGCCTGCCAAGGTCATTGAAGTGCTGAGTGTACTAGGTCATTATGTAGGAACCCAAGATGAACTTAGCATGCATTGCTAATTGGCTTTAGTACCATGGCTGCATTCTAAACCTGAGACAAAAACTGGGGGTGAAATAATCAGACGACTTTAATATATATTTGAAAATGTTAAGACCTTCAAGAACTGTACTGAATTTTTTCCTAGAAAGAAAGAAACATTTATGATTTTCTTGGTATGAGATTTCTTTTTATTTGGAAATAATCACAGCATGTTTTAATTCCAGGAAGACAATTATGCAAAGCAACAATACTAAAAAAAAAAAGAGGTAGGGAATTAGAACTACCTCTAATCTGCATGTTACAGAACCTTTGCGGATTCTATATTTTAATTTGTATTCGTTACTATATTATTTGCAGAGAAATTGTCTCTTTTCCCTAACTAGTTCTATGATCACCCAGATGACTAATGGAATATTTAAGTCCACAATTTACAAACCTCTAGGCAAATGGCAGTCACCCAGAGAGAGAGTTTAAAAATTGATTTCTTTCATTCTGAGGTATGTAAGCCACAAAATATACATTGAATGTTCAGTAAATGCCAATGTGGACATGAATTAATAACAAAACTACTTGTGATTTACTAAAAGCAATGTCAAAATTTCTATCCCATCCATTCATGGGACATGAGATGGTATAGTAGAAGTAGCACTGTGTGTAGACCAAAATGTAAGTTCTATCTACTTCATGATCTAGAAGTTACATTATTCAGGAGACATTAATTTCACCCTTAATATGAAGTTGCCTTCTCTGTAATATAAAAAAAATAATCCATGTTTTAAAATTAAATGAAATAATATCTATAAATCTTCTAATGTCTCTCACACAAAAGATATTCTGTAATTGCTCGATGTCTCTTTGCTCTTAATTTCATCATTAGATCATTATATACTACATCATTTTGCTTCTACTCTTGCCAACAGAGTTCTTATAGGAAAAACGCTAAAAGCCATACTAAGGATATAGATGTCTCCAAACATTCTGTGACTCTCATTGCCCTCCAGGGGGAGCCAAGACAGGGGAGCAGCGTAACCAGTTGAGTGGTCTCTTACCAACTCAATACCAGCATCATGCCCTTCCAAGACTAGGAAGTACATTTCCTTTAATCCTTTTCCCTGGATAGTTCTGCCTTAGAACTATGTATAGTTCTGGCTTAGAACTCGGGAACTATGAGACTTGGAAGGCAGAACTGAAGTGGTAGCCATATTCTCAGATGGTGTTGCAGGAAGTCATGTGGCTTTCTGTGGATATTTCTGTGGGTTCCCTCTTTTGGGTCTTGGTGACCAGAAGCAGTAACTTCTCTGACTTCTGAGTTCTGGTTTCCTGCCCACTCCAGTGCTTTAGGCTGAAGTCATAAGTGACTGTTTCCCAGTCTTCCAGCTGTAGCCTGCCAGACCTTCACTTCACTAGGCTCTTTCACATTTATGTAAACCTCAATCGGTCTATTTATTTTTCTATTCTAATGATACTTATAATAGTTCTACTTTTTATACTTAAACACTGATTCTCTAGAATACCCTTATGACAAATGCTCACTTGATGGAGTACCTCTGACCCCCATTTCAATAATCTTACAGTATCCCCAGGGAAATACATCTGCTTTCAGACAGTCTGGTTGTGTTTTACCTTTAATATGTCTGCCTCTACTGCAATGTTTCATAAAAATTGAGTGTTGAGGATGTTGAGGTGATAAGTTCTGGAACACACTAAAAGAGCAGTCTAGATTGAAATAAGCCTAGGGCTTCTTCCTAAAGTTGTAAGTGGAAGTATTCAAAGGATAATTGACAATGACATTTAAACAAGCTTCTAGAAACTTGATTCTACCATTTCAATCATAATTTACACTTTATTTCATCAATGTCTTATCTGGCCAATAGTTTAGAACTTTGTTTTCAAGACTGACTACAAAATAAAACTTAAAATATAGAAGTCTTTTCTTCCAAAATGGTGACTCCATTTTCTTTTTTTGTTTTTATTTTTTATTTTTATTTGTTTTAATTAGTTACATATGACAGTACAATGACCTTGACATATCATGCATTTGACTCCATTTTCTATCTAAAATGCTTTAAAGTTAGTCTAACTCTCCTTCTCCTCACCAATTAGAGTTATTAGTTTTGCCTTTTGCCACTGTTAGATCTCACTGTCAGGTACATAACTCATTTTGAACCATATAAATGCTATAATTTGTTAGAGATGCAGTACAATCATGAAATATAATCAAATTAGGTAAAAGAATTTTACTGTGGAATAAAAATCATAGAAACAAGATTGATAGCTCTTGTTAGTACTATTCTGATTTTGCTTACCATTTTGATTTTAGTTTATCCTAGAAGAGACCTCATTTATAGAATGATTATAATGAACTAGAAATATTGCAAGATGATATTCACATATTAACAATTTGAGTTAGGCATTATGATCCTCATATTATAGATGAACAAGCTAAAGCTGAGCAAGCTTAATGAACTTGCCCAAAGTAATTAGCTAGAAAGTAGCATGGGAGGTATCCAATACCTGGTATGCTGGATTTCAAAATGCATGAACTTCATTCTCTTCCAACCTGCTTCACATTATAGTTTTTATTATTTTCTAAGAAAAAATACTCCAGACAGAAGCATTTATTGCAACCTACCCAGCTTAATAAAAAATAAAATTTAGTGTTTTATTGCTTCTCTTTTTTTATCTATTTAGAAGACTTTATTAAAAATGAAGTCCTATGTGACCAGATACATGCTTTCACACACATTTTACAAAACCAAGTCACAATAATTATTTTTTCTGCCAATCTGTAGGAAGTTTGAGCATTGCCTTCCAGCAGGCATTCTTTGTAAGTGAGGCATTAGATGATTCCTGATGTCTATGAGACATTCTTTGGTGTTTTAGCTAGACCATATTCATTTACAGAATTCCTCTTTATGCCTTAGTTTTTAGTCCATTTTAAAAGGAAAAAATATTAATTAAATAAAATATCATTAAAAGTTCTGGGTAAATTGCAAAGCTTACATTTTGATAGGTGACACTAATATCATACAGATATCTACGATCCAGTATCTATAAATGAGTACATTTATAGTGACAGTCTTAATTCCCATGTGGTGTGTGAAAATCTTTGTCTCACTAGACCTCACTTCCCTGAAGTAGATGTGCAGACGAAGGGGTAGTATGGTTCAAGGTCAGGAACCACAGGGTTTGTGGGTAGAGACTCAGTAGGAGAAGCAAAGCTTAAGAGTCTTTGTCTTGTTGAAATGGCTTTTTACCTCTGTGAATTTCCATGTTTGAGGATCACTGTCTTTTGGTTCCATTTATGAAGTGTTTCCTACCTTGCACAGTTTGGGGACTGCAACTTACTGGTAGACCTGGAAGTTTTCCAAGTGAGCAACTTCGTTTGGTTATGGTATGCATCTTCCCTCAACTTTAGGGGACAACAGGAGACAAGACTTGAGTAAGGGATCCCAAGAGTCCGCCTCGATCATGTTCCACTGGATATTTAACTTAAACATTACTGGGAATTCCAGGGTTAAAATATGTCTGAAAATGAAGAAAGCATATGTCAGTTGTAAACATCTACAATGTACAATAATAGCACCTTAATGCCTTTGAAGTTTTGAGGAATCTCCTTATCTTTAATACTATTTCCCAAAGTTCTTTAAGTATTGAACATTATTACTCATATTTTTCTTGGTAAGTAGTCCTATGTCCCTTCTGGAACATTAGTTTGGAAAACCCTGGTCTGTGTGTTAGACTAGAAGTGCAACAGAAGGCCTTAAGACAATGAAGGGTCTGGAGTCCCATGTAGGAATCTGGGATAACAGTTGTGCTGTTTCTGCCTCCTCCTTTCTCTCTCTCTCTCCACACCAGTTTGTAATCTTTGCCTTTCTCCGGACCTGTTAGTGGCAAAGAGGCAATAGAATATTCACAATACTGATTGTGGCCACACTCCTTTCATTTTAAAATGGCAAATTATTTCCATTTGAATGGGTGAATTGGGCACGCAGGATTATATGGACTGCCTAAGTGCCTTGGGGAATATAGCAAAATAGTGTAGCTATCTTTTAGTTGGTGATTCTGTTTTGAGGATAAATCAATTCTCATTGGATTGAATGTATTTTATGCTTTCAATCCTGTTCATTTACTGTTTTTTTTTTTTGTTACATTCAGTCACATCTTGGCAAAACATTGATTTGTTTTGTCTAGTTTTCTTGTCTCTTGAAATATTAGTCCAGAAAGAAAATTTTGAGGGTATTTTAAAGGGATTTAAGGGCAATTTCTCTAAGAATATCACTCATCTCAAGCATACAGTGTTTGGCCAATTGCCTGTCATTGCATGAATTGTTCATCCTGGGTGTAACTGATTGATCTTTTCTGACAATTGGTGAGATAGCTGTCTTAGGCTGAGAATATTCTATTTTGGCTAAAGGTGAATAGATGATTAAAAATCACATAGAGATATTAGATGTTTTTGCAGGCTCTTAATAAATTGAAGTATCATTAATGGAGGTGACTATTAATTATTATGGATTTAAATATCTACCTTCTTTGCAAATACATTCAGGTGTGACCCAATGATGGGTCAAGCAATGATGGATGGTGATACAGAGGTGATGTAAGACTGTTTCACCTGTGGATATCATTACTATCTTAGTTTGTTCAAGTATATGCTATAATGTTTGCACAACAATGGGACTACCCTATGACACATTTCTCAAAATAGTATCCTCAAATGCATGACTGTAAATAATTATGTTTCTTTCAATGCACAGATTAGATTTCTTTGTTTTATGGAAGGGAAATAATGTATCAATGTTTGATGCAAGTGAAGGTCAAAATATACCCCTTATATATTGGATTACATATTGGATTACACGGTAGGTGTTTTTTCTTGCATAAAAAGAGAAAGACCATAAAGAAATATTGATAACCCTAAAGTGAGATACTTTCTAATATAAAAACATGTACTCTGAAAGTTTAACTAGTTAAGCCAATATACAGTTTTTAAGTCTGGTAAGGCTGAGGAAATGGTCACTACTCCAAAATATTAGTACTGGATCCGCACCTCTGACTGTAACTAAAGCAAACTGCAATTTAATCAGACATGGGAAACAGATGATACTAGATTAATCATAGTCATCATTTTCAAAATTAATTTTTTTGTGCTGCTTTACATATAAATCTATGCTGTATATTTCCATACACTGAAGATGAAGTCTTGAAGACGCAAACTCCGTTCTCTGTGTAGGGGAAGAGTCTTGATTGATGAACCACAGCACTTACCTCCTTAGAGGGTGTTCCTATAGTGAGGAAAACAAATTCCTTCACATTGCCTCAGCTCTAAGAGACATTTTAGGATCACCTAAATCCTTTAGATCTGTTTTTATACTGACAAGCAAAGCTTTCTGTTTATACTGCCTATTCATATGACTTACCGACAGTGAGAGGTCGTGTACCTATGACCAGGAACCTTAATTGAGAGTGAGCCAGTTTCCTTGTCAAGTCATCCTCGAATAATGAAATTAAATGCAATTCCTATATTTGGAAAATTAAGGATCCCTCTTCCTCAGCTGTGATGAGTTTAATCTAGACTTTGTCTCTAAAACCACCTTAATGAAGTTGCCATCTGTTTTGCCAAGCTCCATTTTCCAACCCTGATCATTATATATTTCATGTTCCAGAAAGACAACAATGATTCTCATTACAAAATAATTTTCTTTCAATGATTAGTGATTGGTCATTGTCAAGAGGTCTGATCATCAAACAAATTTTCTTTTTCATCAGGAACACTACTGTCTGTCCATTAATAAAAGCGTCATCTGCACATTATTCCCTTTTGTAGAAAATTGGTTATTAATCAACTCTTCCAAATTACTTAATGCCAACATTTCTCATGTCTTATGTTTTTATAATTTCCACAAGTATTATATATTATCACTCCAAACAATTATACATACATGTATGTTGAGAGACAGGCATTATGCTGATACTTTTACTATTAAAGTAAAAAACAAAACAAGTTTTGATAGCTTGGGAGTAAGTCTTTAGAGAGAGAAAAGAAAATGACTCCCTTGTATAAGATCAAAAGCACAAGGTTAGAAGATCTCAGTTTCCCAACCAGCTTAAAATGTATCAATGTTAAAAAAATACCTAAATATAGGGAAAAAATAATAAATAGATAAGGCAGAAATGGGAGCAGACCCTATCATTATGTAAAACTTTCATATAAAATGACAGAGAGAGAGAGAGAGAGAGAGAGAGAGAGAGAGAGAGAACACTAGATTGTAAGTAAACACACTCCTCAACTAATCCTTCCTCATCCCAATACCCTTTCTTTCATATTCACTGTTCAGCCCAGGGATGTGTATCAAGAGAAATCTTACTTATGAGACTAAGTTAAAGAAACAATGTTGGGACAGACAGAATGAACAGGTCAGGGAGACCTTAGAAATTAGACTAAATAGGATTCTGAAGAATTAATGGACAGTGGGGAAAGTTAAAATGATAAGTCTAGAATAACTACCATAGTACTTACTGTCTTGGGTAGTTAAGCAAACTCCTTGAAGGAGGACAGAAGAATTAGCAGATTCAGAATGGAAATGATTAATTTTCAAACAGCTATGAGATATAATTTATATATACATAACCCCTGGCTTACAATGGTTTGACCCATGATTTTTTTTTTTAATCTTATGATGCCATGAAATCAATACACATTCAGTGGAAATAGTACGTTGAATTTTGATCTTTTTCTGGGATAGTGTTATTTGATATGGTTCTCCTTCTTGATGCTGGGAAGCAGTGGGAAGCCTCAGTTCCCAATCAGCCAGCCACTCAGTTATCAGGGTAAACAATCAATACTCTACACATCTCTGTGCTGCTAAACTATGATGTTGGTAGGTTAGATGTGTTAAAATGTATTTTTAATATACAATATTTTCAGTTTACAATGGGTTTATTTGGATGCAATCCCACCTAAGTCAAATGAGTATCTATATGGAACCGGTGGTCTAGGCACAGACCTAAGATGGATATATAGATATGGAAGCCAAATTAGTAGATGGAATGAGAGAAAAGTAGCAGAACTAGAAGAGGGTCTAGATTAGAACTTAAAAGAATATTAGCAAAAAGATATTTAATGAAAGAACCCAAGAAGAAATGGTTAGAGAAAATCTAAGAAAGAATGTTTCTTTGGGGGGAAAAAAGCTCAGAAATTTCAAACATGAAATCATCAAAAGTATCAGAATCTGGAAGAACAACAATGAAAGAGCTAAAAAGTTTTCAAGATTTCAAGAGGCAAAAACCTTCACATATTACTTTTTAAAGACTCAAGATTTTTAAAATATAAAAGAAAAATCATGACAAGACTGACACATGTCATTGGATTTGACAATTAGAAAGACACTGGTGAATTTTGCCAAAGTGGTTGGTGTGCTCTGTGGGTGGTCAAGCCAGATTGCAGTGGGTGGATGTATGAAGAAGTGATGTTGGGGATGAAAAGTGTTAAAGAGATTGGCGTGGGGCACATATGCCAATCCTACCATGTAACTCTAACCCTCCTTGATTCTGGGCAATGCTGTGCAAAAACAAAAAAATAGTCAGATGGAGATCACAGTATAAGCTTTATTTAGGGCTCCTTGGAAATAGTTCTGTTGGAAGATACAGTGGGCCTCTGGCTTTTCCACATATAAGCAGGTCCATAAGCACAAAGATCAGGATAAGAGAGGGCATATATCTGACTGGGCTTACCAGCAGCAGGCCTTGCCTTATACTAGAAGTAGAAGAGTGGATTATATAGACACTTGCCTGATTAGCTTATACTTTGAGAGATGGACTGGGTCCCAGATCTTAAACCTTTATGAGAATTCTGGTGAGAAAGTTATGCTATCAATTTCTTCCTTAAGGGGCCATCATCATTACATGTACAGTAAATATGGACCCAAACAAATCTGATTGATTACTATAGAGCATCGAATAAGGATAAGGTGAAGGTTAAAAGAAGGTCCATGCATTGAGAGGATGGGTAGAGATGTCGATAATTTGTACATAGGTAATCAGGAGACCTATGACTTCTGTTTTCTCAAGAGAGAGAAAGTGAAGCTGTGTACTAAAAGGGAAAGTGCACAGGTGGGCTGGAAACTGGAGGAGGGCAGTGGAGGATCATGCTTGTGAATTTGAACACATACACTTTAGAGACTGACATGATAAACCAACCTGGCTCAGTGTTTCTTGGTGCCACTGATAAGACAAGAGTTCTAGGCTGTATAGACTATCAGCCTCATCCAGAATAAAATTTGTTGTATTTTATGTTTGCTTTTATTTTCCTACTGTTCTCTTTAGAAGAGGTTTTCAAATATGCTTTTGTGAAAGAAGGCCTGTCCACAATGAAATTTTCAGTAATCAAATAAACGAATAGACCATGAGATTGATATTTTACAGGGCTCTTAAAATTAAAGAATGTTCCTTCCTACTTTCGGGATACAAAATGTTCTTTCTTTAATAAAATCAGGATAATGGGTAAATGTTTTTGTTTTTACTTAGCAATAATAAAAATGGACAAATGTATATTTGTTCCTCTAATTTTAAATGAGTTCTTCTGGTCTATAAAATCCCCCAAATCCTATCATCAGCACTCTTGAGAATATTTTTATAAACAATATGCCATCCACTGAGAGCATAATTGAAGCAAATGAAGGAGGAGGATAAAATAATTATTTAGCAGCTGGAATATTAGGACTGAATAATGAGAGGAATTAACATAAGGTAAACTTCGTTCTCATAGGCACATGCACATCAGGGTTCTGACCAGGGGGTGGATAGAGATCTATAACAGCAACATCTCATTGTGGAACTCTGCAGGATAACTCTCAAATAGCTGCCATGGCAGGGACCATCGCTTATAATGTCATACTCTATGTTGCCAAGGCAACAACACAGCCAGCAACAGAGACTGACATTTTGAAATGTGCATGTGATTTCATCATTTACAAGGTATAGAGAGGAGAACAGAGCCACTGTGGTAGCTTAGAAACATCTGTTCGTGTACTGTCAATTTACTTTTTGAGAAATAGGCAATGTAATTTCATACATAAGCCCACTCCTAAAAGAGACAGAGTTGACACTTTCACCAATTATTCACTGATTTATTCAACAAGCATTTACCTACTATGTGCCTTACACTAGGAGTGGAAGAGTAGATTATATAGACAGAACTTTTATTTATTTTTTTACTCTCTCTGGCTATGATATAAGGAAACTATAATAAAAATCAATGTACTGGGTCTTGATCTTAGAAGAAAAGTAATAATCAAATAAGGGAAAGGTGCTTCTTTTATCTCCATGCCCCATCATCAACATTTGGATAGTGACAGTCTATGCTCCTGTTTGTTCTCACACTCTTTCCTCAATAGCCATTTGAATAGGGTGTGTATTCCTTAAGATATTTTGATTCAAAGCAGTTCCTAATTAATTTTGAAAAATGCAACAGAGCATATCTTGCTTCCATCAATTCACAGGAATGTTTTCTGACAGTGTTTTCAAAGAACCCTATTAAACAGTATTAGTGTTCCAAGGAATGTACTTTGGGAAAAGCTATCCGAGTCTCTATTATAATTTAAGACAGGGTGATGACATTAGCAATACATGCATTAGTTATGGACCATTGAAAGGATGTAAGCAACATGAATACCATGGCACCAACAGAAGACCTCATTTATAATTTATGAATCCCAAAGGTATTATTCAACCTTTTATTACATCCTCTTGTCAGAAGCAAGCAGCAGGATTTCTGCAGTTGGAAAATGTTTCTCACAACATGCCTCATTTATATGTCCTTTACATACCTTCCTGATGAGCTAGAATTTAGCAATATAAAAAGCTAACTCTACTGGCTATGCTTAGGAATATTTAAACAACTGAATGCAACACTCTGTTTTAAAATTTTACTTATACTGTATTAAAGCATAATCTAAAAATTCAAGAGGATAGCAACTACTTGTATTTGCAGGGGAAGAATGGCATGGTTTACTTGCTGATGGAGCAACCTAAGCTGGCTGTTAGCCGGTGGTGTCCATTCCATGCCATCACTGGTTTTAGATTTAGTGAGCAACACCAGGGTGCTTACATGGCACTGGGGCTCATGCCTCATTGGGTTCAGCTTTTGAAGTAAAATCTCTCTTCCTTGAAGACAGCTGAAGACATTGGAATTCTTCTGTCTGCATTTGCTATCAATTTTATTCAGCTGGCACTGCCCCATTGCTACCTGGTAATACAATTTAATTTGTGAGGGGAAGAAAATCATAGTTCTTACTTCCCACAGAGGGTGAGAAGATTAAAAGAGCTGTGCAGAGTTCCTGCTGTGGAGAGACTGCAAAGGTGTTGTTAGATGGAGACAGTGCATGATTCTGATGTTCCTTGCAGCATTGTGAGCACATTATTTTTGCAGGCAAGTGCTTCTGAATAGCAGAATCACCACGACTCTGTGTGGAGGACAAGGTCTGCATGATGGTTTGGCTCGAAGCCTTTTTCTGAGACAGCTTGGTGTAGGCACAGATGTCCCCAGTAGTAATTCGACAGAATAGCCCTCATGCTGAGAAACACTGTATTGTCTGCCTCTTTCTGCACCCTCTGCATATGTTCTTGTATTTTTATATTCATCTCACTCTCACACTTCACTGATCTTTTAAATTTGTAAATTAACAAAAGAGAAGACTATTTCAAAAGAACATAAACTGAGCTATCTACTAAGATGATAAAATTTGTATATTTGAGAAGACCACTTGTTTACCCTGGTTTTGGTTAAAGTGCCAATAGAGGACTTGGAAAATGCACATGAATTTTCTTTTCTGTGATTTTAAAGATCCCTGAAGTCAAATAGTTATGAGAAAGCAAAAAGGAAAGGATTTTGGATTTGTTGTCCTCTTCCAAAGTGAGGCACTACCAAATAATTTCATACATTTTAGAATTTGCCGTCTTTAATGAGCTCCATAAGACCCTTTGTATATACAAGGTGTTAAAATGAGCAATATTAGATTATAATTTATGACATCAGATCTACGTGGGCTTGAAACAAACCTTTCAACTCCTTAATCTCTCTAAACCTCTATTGCTTCCACTATATAATGGAAATAATAAGCATTCTATTTCATAAGAATGTTCAAAGATCAAGAAATATGTGCAAGTGTTTCATATATTTGGCATATTAAATTTGCCCATCAAGGGGCTGGGGATGTGGCTCAAGTGGTAGCGCACTTGCCTGCATGCGCGGGGCACTGGGTTTGATCCTCAGCACCACATAAAAATAGAATAAAAGATGTTGTGTCCACCGAAAACTTAAAAATAAATATTAAAAAATTCTCTCTCTCTCTCTCTCTCTTTAAAAAAAATGTGCCCATCAAATAATATCTACAATCTTTATTCTCTAAATCTGTATCTTTCAATAATTTTAAAAACTGAAGCACTGGTGGTATTTTCACACACACACACACACACACACACACTGTATATTTTTATCTGTGTATTGTGTTTTATAATTGTATGTGAAGATCTGTAAGGACATCACCAGTATATACTTGTTTGGGCTATAATTCTACTCCTTTTGCCAATGGAGGTGATTTATAATGCATGTGAACTTGGTTTTTCAATAGTGTCTGCAAGTCACTAAATAGTGTAGAAAATTGTAAGGAAATCTGAACATATAATTCTATTTTTGCCCAAGATTTTTTGAAGTGAGAATAATCTAAACAACATATACTTTTAAAGAGATGCCCGAGACTGTAGGATGAAGATGCTCCTTTAAAAGAAATTATTTATTGGTAAAAATGTTTAATTTAGTTTAAAATTAATTTAATTTTTTTTCTTGAAAGTTGTTTATTCTGTACTAAAAGTAGTCCTGTCACTGTGTTTATATGCTGTTAGTAGAAGGGGAACTGACTGCTGTTCCAAGGCTGTTTTAACCAAAGCAAAGGAAAAATAATTTAACATCTTGTTGATAGCTACTTCAACAAACCATATTTTGGGCCTTCATTTTTGTATATAAAAGAAAGTATACTTATATCAAAAAAAAAAAAAAAGAGATACCAGAGAATACAAGTAATCCAGAATATCAGTGAGTAGAGCTACTCATATTTATTCATTCATGTTTCAATCACCAGATAAATAGTAATAGTGCCTCTACTACATGCTTATGAGAGTTGATAGGTATAAAAATTAGATGACTAAGGGGTAAGATGTTTTTACTAAGAAACTTGCAGCCTTAAAGGAGAGACACATAAATAAAGAAATAACATCAATGCAATATAAAAGGAACTTTAATAAGAACAAATTAGGCTATTTAATTTGCAGAGTGAGTTTAGTATCTCTCCCATATTGAAAAAAGCTGTATGTCTTAATTCGTAATTACATAACAATGGTCTTTATCAATTTGTACCTTGCTTTAGGTATAGCCTCTCTGTTGAGAATGTTCAACTTGGGGGCATTTCTTTGTTTTTATACTAACTTTTCATATTTTTTTCTTTTAGAGTGACTTTCATTCATTCTTTTACTTACATAGAAAAGGATTCACAGATACTAAAAGAATCACAACCTGTTTTGAAGCATTCATCAACAAATATTTTCTTTATGGTATTAAGTAAAATTAATTGGATTTTCATGACAATATAAAAATAGATTTGGGCCCATCAAGCCCAAATGTAGTCATCTAAATAAAAACAAATAATTTTTTTTCTTTTCCTTTCTTCTTTATTTCTCTCTCTTGTTTTTCTTCACTCCCTCCTTCTATCTCTCCCTCCCTCCTCCTCTCTCCTCTAAGCCAATGTTATTTCAAAATTTGCCAGACTAATTAACTTATCAAAATAGCCAAATATTTCTGTCATTTGAACTAATACTCATATCTAAAAACTAGACCTACACTTGGAAATTTCACCCAAATCTTTTTCTTCAATAGGGCTTTAAAACTTTAAAAATGGATAAACACTTTTGAACAAGAGCTGGTTCAAAAAATTCCACAGAGGAAAATGACACACTTAAGTAGAAAGAACATTGGACCTGGCTCTATTAACCAACAGCCAGCCTCTTCTTGAAGTCTTCTT
This sequence comes from Callospermophilus lateralis, assembly GCF_048772815.1. Classification (NCBI taxonomy): domain Eukaryota; kingdom Metazoa; phylum Chordata; class Mammalia; order Rodentia; family Sciuridae; genus Callospermophilus; species Callospermophilus lateralis. The sequence goes on along the minus strand of NC_135320.1, from coordinate 63,275,979 downwards.
ACATCATGGGATCCAACAGATATCACTGGTAAAGTGAGGACCCTTGGACTGTGTTTACCAGCAGATATATTTTCAAATGAAAAATTCCAAGCCATAATAGGATTGCCTAGCTGAAGTGGAAGTAGGGCACTGAGTACACTGGCTCCTGGCATGTCTAAGAATGCCTTTTGAAAACCTTTGAACTAGGAAATCCCTGAGGTTCCTTCTAGTGCTAACAGTATATGACTGTGGGTACTAAATAATTCACACTGAATTATTCTTCTCTAAATAAATGTCTGGCTTCCATTTCCAAGGGAGAAATACCTAGGGTTCTCCTTATGCTTGTGTCATTTACATACTTTTTGATCAACAAAACTCATTAACCTGGAATGAAGCTTCCTGAAAATTATCCAGGACCAGAAAGATAATAAGGCATTAAATATACTAGTATTACTAGACTAATAGATGAAGGATGCTGAGACAATGTTTTCATATACTATTCATAAAAAGAGACTTCTGTATTCAGTGATCTTACATAGAAAATTTTTAATGGTATTATTTTTTACAATATTATTTCCTACCGTGTAACTCTTTTTGACCTAAAATGCAGTTGACTTTACTCTTAGTTACATTTTTCTTCCTATGTATGATGATGAGCATCTAAAAATCAGAAAAGATAGATAGCCTTAGAAATTTGTGATCAATATTTGGTTTTAGCATTACTTACTCTATAAAAGTTTTGCACGTTTATTTCTATGCTAACACTATCTACAATCCATTACTCACTTTGTAAACATTTTGTGAAACTACTCACACTGAAGATGGAGAGGATTCCAATAAAGTCTATAATGCAATACATGCTTTTCTTTCTGCATCTCACCCAGGGCAACAATCAGAATTGCTTCCTTGAGAAGTAACAGCTTCTCATTGCATTTCAAGTATTAGGATGTAAGACAAATGATATATGATATTTCAATTTCACAGGGGAGGTCCTGCCATGATATTATCAGATAAAAAAATGCTGAGTGGGTCTAGGAAGTGTTCCATCCTGCTACTTTGTTACAATTGTAATGTAGATGGTGTTTTTCATTTACCCATCACTTTTTCAAGAATCTGAGTGTCTGAGTCACACTAACCCTTGGTTGACATGGTGGGAGGGTTGAAAATATGTGGCAAGGAGAATCTTTGGAAATGTTCTTCAGAATGGAAGGGAAGTTGTGTCACACTTATTTCTTTTATTAAAGAAATGAAAGCTATTTAATGCTTGATGAATATTTATATCCATCATTGTGTACCTTATTTTTCTGGCAAAGTAATTCATTGTGGGGAATAAAGCAACTTCCTTGTAATTTGTCTCATATTTCCATGTTTTGACCCTTTTGAAAGTGTAGCATTTTGGATGCTTAGGTATCTTAGTCATGTTTGGAAACCTCACTCCATTTTCACACATTATTTGTTCTCAGTATTGAACAGAGTGAATAAATACTATCTTGTGCCCTGGGAGTAGCTTGAAGAAGCTTTGAGATCTGTGGTCCATTTAATGCGAGAAGAGCCAACTATTTGTTATTCTCAACTAAAAATCATTTTTGGCAGGTATATTTTCTCATCCCAGTTGTTTGAAAATACAAATGATAACTATCCAACAGTTTTCAATTTATCTACAGTATCCAATTCTTTTCAGGGTCTGGAGTGCTGTTTTAAGAAGCTCAAGGCTGCTTCCAAGATCAGAAGGAAAGGATGCCAAAAGGAATGTCTGCCATACATACAAGAGGAAGTGGAGACATTTGCAAGACATCTGTCATACTTGTACGATGAAGAAATGTTGTTTAACATGCTAATTTATTTAGTTTACGGAGGGTGCTGTATGGAATTCTTTTCACTTACTCAAGGTTCATCAGAAAGCAGTTTTGTTCAAAAGTTATCACTATTTGAATCACATATTTTATTGAGAATTAATCTCTGAATTATTTTTTAAGTAATGGTCATTTTTTTCATGTTCCAATGAGTTGATATTTGAGCAAATTTGGGGATATTCTAAACAACCCAGAGCTGCTTTTTTTTGGAAATGTTCTATCATTTTATCATTTTATACCTTTGGCACCAATGAAGAGCTAATATATCCACATGGAATGATTCCTTGATTTTTTAAATTCTGCTACTAAGTACATCATTTATTACATTATTCCGTGTCCTCTGTTTTAGAAGTATCAATATAATTTCTCTTGGAATGCAGCATCTAGAAAGCATTTACTTCTACTGATTAATCAGTTTGCTGTCAGCTGGTGCTAAGAATTATGCACTTCCATAGTTTACCTTGACCACTTGGAAATTCAGATATAAAGGTTTAATTCAGTTGCTTTCATTTGATCTCAATTTGGGAACTTGGTACAAATGTCTTACCATTTATAATGTAGTTTTGCCTTTGTTATTGTGCTAATATTTTTCTATTACAAGGATTCCAGAATAAACTGTCTCTAATATTCTTTTTAATATTTTAAAGTAAGGTAGAAATGTATATCTCAGTAAACAAAATTTACTAGAATAAAAAATAAAAAACAGTGACAGGAGGTCACTGTTTGGGGTTAACCCACTGCACTAGGCCCCATCAGATCAGACCAAACTAAAACAGAGTCATTCATGCCAAATGGCACATAATTAAACTGAAACCTTAAGGAAGCAGGTCAATCCTCAAAATCAGATAACTCTTCCCTGAAGACAGTGTTCAGAGCTGTCAGTCAGAAAGAACCCTGTTTACTTAATGTTTACATAATGAGAAGCCCTCTCTGCCTTAACCCTTATAAGACAAATGGCCAGTAGTAACCTGATGTCAACCCATCCACCTTACAAAACTCAACAGTTCTCTCATGCCCAGTAGAACACCAATTCTATCTCATAAATTGAAATGTTGCCCAATTCTAGAATAAAAAATAAAAGCCAATTCTATCTTGTAGGAAGAGGTATTGTTCAATTCTATCACTACAAACAAAAGCCAAATGAAGTTTGCTATCATTTTGTGCCTTTTCGTTTTATTTATGTTGTTTCATCTTTCCAACTTTCCATCTTCTCTTCTTATGTGTTAGTCAGAGAGCTATGTCATCCCTCACTAACTTCTGAAAGCAGAGACTGACACAAGGACTCTTATGCAAATAGTTATAATGTTCACTTTATGGAGAAAAGGGAGGTGATTCCTCCACCATTAGTCAACATGTGCCTGTGGAGTATTGATAAGTATTCACCCTCATCCTGTTGTGGTTTGGATGTGAGGTGTCTCCCAAATGCTCACAAGTGAGACAATGCAGGAAGGTTCAGAGGACAAATGATTGGGTTGTGAGAGTTGCAAGAGTCTTAACCCAATCAGTAAATTAATCCCCTGATAGGGATTAACTGAGTGGTAACAGAAGTGGTAGGGTGTGGCTGGGGGAGGTGGGAATTGGGGCATGGCTTTGGAGTATATATTTGTATCTGGCAAGAGGAGATCTCTCTCTCTCTCTCTCTCTCTCTCTCTCTCTCTCTCTCTGCTTTCTGATCATCATGTGAGCTGCATCTCTCTGCCACACTCTTCTGCCACCATGTTCAGCTTTACCTTGAGTCCTGAGCAATGGAGACTGCTGTCTGTGGATTGAGACCTCTGAAACCCTGAGTCCTCAAACTTTTCCTCCTCTACAGTTGTGCTGGTCAGGTCTTTTAGTCACAGTGGCAGAACAGCTAACTAAAAACACATCCCATGCCACTGCACCCAAGCATCTCCCAGCCCAAAGACAGAGCTGCAGGCTGTCAGTTTACACCTATGAAAATTCATTACTTCAGCAGTTGCAAGAGAAAAAGTGAGCCAAGAAGCTCTGAAGCCAGGTACAAGAAACATCCTGGACAGCTTTCAGCTTGGTGGAGCACCTCTAGCGCTATCAGCTATTTTCCTTTTCACTGAGACCTGACCCTACTGTATGTTCCAGTCAGTACCAGGACAGCACCCACCACCCCACAACGTTTCCATAGTGAAAAGAGATAGCACCAGGCTGTTTTGTTTATTGAGCAAGGCCCTCTCTTGAAGGAATTTACTAGATGAAAGGTAAAAAGATACAATTGAGGAGTCCAGAGACTGCCCTGGAAATAGAGACTTAGAATGATCTCAGTGGATTTATTCAGATGTATAGGATACTGAAAATATTCCTTTTTTTTTTTTCTGATCTCACATTTATCAGACACATCTGGAGTCTTGTGATAGGAAATTCAGTTTATAATAGACTTGAAAATCATAGTTGCTGCCAGTAAAGTACAAAGAAGAACATGAATCCAGATTGTTGTTTACCTTATTTTTTCTGCTTTTCTTCACTTCCTTCCCATTTTTCAATCTCCATAACTGACCACATTCCTCCATCTGGAGAGCTCCTAGCAGATGCCAAGAAGCATCATGATAGTATCTTTTATTTTCCTTCTCACAATTCATGTTACCAAGATTCAGGGTGAAAGCCCTGGCTAAAGGGGTGCTACTGAACCAAGCTCAGCCAACTTTACCAAAAAAGCCAGTGGATGAGATGGGCAGTGGGGAAAGGAGCTGTTGTCACTGTGGCTGCACTGGGGAGAACAGGAAGGTCCAAAGACCTAGGATCTTTGGATTCAAGGAACTGACTATAACTTTGGGATTTTATAAAAAGTGGAAGGCAGACAAGGGTTGGAGTTTTCCTGGCTGGGGGATGGGTGGGTTGCAAAGCAGGAAAAGCAGGTAAGCTTGGTCAGTGCATGGTCTGGTTGCTCTTTACCTCAGGTCCGGTTCTGGGAGGTTCTGCAGGCTCCGGGGAAGTCATTATCACTGGAGGGGGCAATTTGGTTCTCAACATGAGATGATTGCTCATGTTCTGGGGGAGCGTTCTCAGATCCCATCATGGGGTAATTGTTCCCACTTAGGGAGGCAATCTCATAATGGGGTGATCTGCCTGCAAGGCTTGCTGCTGTTCCTGGAATCTAAGCTAACTGCAGGAGAAAATGACTCAGGAGATCTCAAAAAGTGAAAAAAAAAAAAAAAAGTCTGAGAGGCAAGATGAGGTCAGAGAAACAAAATGGAGTTAGGTAGGTCAGGGGACTGGGCCCTCCTTCATTTCCAGAGAAGGCGCTGGTGTACCCAGTGGTAACTAGGTTTCACTTCAGATCTACTGCCACCCATGGGATATGATTACTGGCTCTTTCAGAGAGTGTGGAATCAAGTACAGGGTCTGTTCCTCCTCCTGTGGAGAACTGATGGGTGTTTCAACATGGGAGGGTGAAGGACACTTCCTTGGCAGTAGAGTTCAGTGGTTAGAGGAAGAAGCTCCAGGTCCCTGATGAGATTTCAACACTCACTGGCACTTTGATCTGTGGAAAATGTATTTGGCCTTTCTATGCTTCAGTTCCCTCCATCACTAGTGTGTACATAATAATGTAGATCATCCAGGGCTATTGTGAAGGTCGAATGAGGTTATGCCTGAAAATTGCTTAATACAGTCCTGGCGCAGAGACAGTGATCCACAGTGCTGGCCAGCATCCTGTAACAGGGAAAGAGTGGAGCAGATAGAGCCAGAGATCCATGGGGTCAGCTAGTGAAGGAAATGCAAGGGCAGGAGTAGTTGTGACAGAGAAGCAAATAAGTGAATAAGAGAAATCACAAACTCTTCCTGCCCATCCAACTCGTCATATCCACGGTTGTCCTTTTTCCCAAGGCCTAGTTTTCCCTATTCAACAGCAAAACCAACTCTCTCATTTAGTTCCAATAGCTAAAGCATCTCGGTGACCTCAAAGGAATTTTCTCCTGAGTTGGTTCTTCTTGCCTTCTTTCTCTCTCTCAGCTGCCATCTGAACACAGATGGACCAGCAGATGCTGTTCCAACAAGGGCAGTGCAGAGCAGGCCTGGCCACACACACTCATCAAAGCAAATAAAATATCCTATCTCTCCAAAGGCACAGGAGAAATAGCTTGACAAACAGGGTTTAGAAACCAAGAAGAGGAAAAATAAATACTACTTTGATCTCAAAAATTAAAAGCCTTTAGGTGGATACTGACTAATCAGAGATTTTTCATTTTATCCACTTTGGAATTGATTCAGACTGTTTTGTTGGATAACCTTTGTCTCTGAGCCCATAAAAATGCATTATGTTAGGTTAAAAAAATGATTTTCAAGGATTATTTTATATTATTATTAAAACCAAACCCAAAGCAGATGAGATCATCCCCTGTACGACTGTTGGTGTTTTAGAAAATTTCCTAAACAAATGGAAAGTCATGCATTTGCAGATGATGTTGTTCAAAGCTATCACTAATCTCTGCCTACTTTAAAATGGCAGTTTTCTTTTCAGCATTCTTCTGAATCTAGCTAACTCTCTGAGCAGTGGGTGAGGGGCCATATTGTAACAAATATTAAAGAGCAAATATACTTTATGTCTTTATCGCATTCTTTGATGATATTGATATTGATATTGCTGTGCTCCATTATTGATTTAAGGAGAATCAGACCAAAGACCCAAAGTCTTCTCCGAAAATGTTGAAGAATGCCATATTCTCCTGATAAGTGGTCATTCATTCTCTTTCCATAATGGATAAAGCTGCAGGGTGAGCTGTTTGGTAGGACCAACCCCTCATCTCCACCCCCCCCACACTCATAATTACTTTCCTTCTTAGAATTGACTTTTATATTTCCACAGATACTCAGATAACCACGGAAGATTCCAGAAGTCAACATTATTTGGCAAATTTTCAGATCGAGTGGACACAATTGAATCTTAGAAGTAAAAAAAAAAAAAAAAAATTATACCTTGTTAGGAAGGAAGCCTCATTGTGATGAGCTGGTCTACATGGGCAAGACCTCAACAGCCTCCATAGCAGCTAAATTTATCAACTAATATGTTCCCCACACTGAGGAGGCCCAGCACTAAAATGTATTGACTCATTTAAATGAAATTCGTATCTTTTTCAGTTATTTTTCAGATCTTATAATTATTCCAGCAGAATAGCATCCGCTTAGTGAAAATTGTCTTTCTGACGCTTAGAAATTTCCATTCTTGAATATATGATGACCAGGACTGAGAAGTATTGCTTTTTGTAGGCGGTAACTGTTATTGAGAACAATTAATTATTATTATTGAGAACATCAATAACAACATAGTGACAATAGCCGATGGTTTTTAGAGCTTGCTGCATGCCAGGTGTCCTTATAAGAGCTTCATATATGTAACCTCATAAAAAAAAAAAAAAAAAAAAAAAAAAAAAAACTTTTGAAGATGTTTAAGAAATTCTTGCAAAAAAGGAATACAATTCATGTTTGTGGTGATGAATTTTTTTAAGTATGTATTTTTTTAGTTGTAGGTGGATATGATACCTTTATTTTATTTTTATATAGTGCTGGGGATCAAACCCAGTGCCACATGCATGCCCGATTAGTTCTCTACTACTGAGCCATAGCCACAGCCCTGCAGTGATGAATTTTGAAGACTGAACTCACCCTTTTAACCAACACTCACATAAAGAATCAGAATATTAAATCAGAATATTAAATAGCTTCCTCTGTTATCCCTTCCAGTTTTCTGTCTGCCCAAGGATAACTACATTCTGACATCTAACAGCTTGTTTAAGTGCTTCACAAATAGATATATCTTATAGGTACTTTTGTTCAATGTTAGATTTGTGAGATTTTTACATAGCTTTGTGTATAATTATGAATCATTCATTTTCATCAATGAATAGTATTCCATTGTGTGAAGATGTCAACAATTATTTATCCATTTCATTACTGAAAGGGATTTGGATAGCTTTCAGTTTGGGTCTACTAGGAATGGTGCTGCTATGACTAGTACTTTAGTCTTGATGAACATGATTTATTGTGTATATGTTTGCATCAGCTCTCTGTCATTGTGACAAAATACCTAAGGTAAACAACATATCAAGAGGAAATTTTGACTCACAGTTTCAGTGGTTTCCATCTTTTATTGCGTGGCCCTATCTCTTTGAGCCTGTGGCAACATGGTACATCATGGCAGGCACGCGAAGTGGAGGTAGTCCATTTACCTCATGATGGACAGGAAGCAATGAAAAAAAAAGAGGAGTTTCGGGGTTCCAATATCCCCCTCAATGGCACACCCCCAATGCCCTAACTTCCTTTCACTGGGCACCACCTCTTAAAGGCTCCACTACCTCCCAGTAGTGCCACAGGCCAGCAACAAGCATCTAGCATATGATCTTTTGAGCAACATTTAAGAACCAAATCATATGGATGCTATTAGTGCACCGTTGGATGTAAGTTAATTTGTTAACTTGACTGGATTAAATGATACCCAGATAGATGGTGAACATTATTTCTGGGCATGTCTGTGAGGTGTTTTTGGAAGAGAGTAGCATTAGATCACCCTCACCAGTGCAGGGGGACATCATCCAAGCCATTGAAAGACTGAACAGAGGAAAATACAGGAGAAAGTGTGAACTGTTCTCTGTCTGAGCTAGAACATCCTTCTTCCCATGCCCTTGGACATGAGAACTCCTGGTTCTTGGGTCTACAGACTTCTGGATTTATACTTTCAGACTCTGGTTCTCAGGTCTTCAAATTCAACCTAGCACCTACCCAATAAGCAACCCACCCCATTGGTTTTATTTCTCTGAAGTCCCTTAATTAATATACATACATAAGATTACAAGATCAACAATCAGCTTTAGCAAATGCATTTTCCAAAGTGATGATATCAATGGTCATTCCTACCCAAAGTTTGTGACTATTCCAGTTACTCCATATTCTCTTTAATACCCGGGAGTTTCCAGCATTTCATTTTAGCCATTCGCAAAGAGCTGAAGAAATATACAACATGCTCTAGGCTGGGTTTCTGAGAATCATTTGGTACTATACTGAAGAACTGGATTGCCTGAAACTGTCTTTGCTGTGATTCATGCATTTTCAACTTTTAAAAATTTGTAAAGTATATCATAGCCTACGTTTTAAAGAGTAAACAGCATGGTGAATAATTGCAAAGTGAACATCACTCAATAGCATCCAGGTTAAAAAAGAGAACATTATCTGTGTCCCCACAAAACCTTCTCTGTTCCTTCTGACTTCAAAAATATCTAGTTCCAAGTAGTACTCACCATCCTGACTTTGGCCATGATAGTTTAGTATCAATTTTCATATTTTTCTTAATAGCTTTACCTCATATTATGAACATGTTTTTCTGATTTGCTTTTTAGAAAAATTATGGGACATGTTGTTTTATTCCATATTTCTTTATTGAGCAATAAAGTTCTTACTTGCTGCATGTAATATAGCCCATTCATTTTCATTGATTTATAGAATTTCATCACATGAATTTATCAAAATTATCCAATGTATTGATTTTAAATTAATAAATAAAATTGTTTGTAATTATTTCAGATGTGATGTTTTGAAGCATACATACATTGTAGCTTGGCTAAAAATGCTAATTAATAAATGTATTACCTCATATAGATGTAAGTTTGTAGTAAGATCATAATATCTACTTCTCTGTGTATTTCAAGAATATAATTTTTCATCATTCACTCTCATCCCCATACTAAATAATTTTTTAAACTTATTCTTCCAGTATATCTGTAACAATATATCCTCTGGCCAATATTCCTCACATCCTTCCCTCCCCACTAATCTCTTCAGCCTCTGCTGCTACTCTCTACTTCTATGAGATCAACATTATTAGATTTCATATATGAGTAAGATTGGGCAGTATTTTTATTTCTACACCTGGCTTATTTCATGTAATGTAACATCCTGTGGGTTCATCCTTGTTGACACAGACAGTAGCATTTCATTCTTTTTATGACTAAATAGTAAATATGCCATTGTTCGTGTGTGTGTGTGACATCTTCTTTATCATTTATATGTTAATGGAATCTTAGGTTGATTCTGTATTTTAGCCATTATGAAAAATACTGCTATTAAATTGAGCGTGCAGAGATCTTTTTGGACATACTTACATTATTTCCTTTGGATATATACCCAGTAGTGGAATGGCTTGATTATGTGGTAGTTGAATTTTTAGTTTTTTGAGGAATCTCATACTATTTTCCATAGAGATGCACTAATTTACATTTCTGCCAGTAGTGTACCGTGTCCCCTTTTCTCCACATCTTTGTCAACACTTGTTACTATTTGTCTTTTGGTAATAGTTGATCTACTGGGAATGAGGAGATATCTCATCATGGTTTTGATTTGCATTCCCCTTAAGATTAGTGATATTAGGTACTTTTTCATATTTCTGTTGGCCAACTGTATGTCTTCTTTTGAGAAATTCGTATCAGGTTTTTGCCAATTTTTAAACCAGATTGTTTTCTTGCTAGCTATTGAGCGTTTAAGTTCTTCCTATGTACAGTGAATCTGAACCCTTCATCAGATACAGAGTTTGCAAATATTGTCTCCCATTTTGTAAATTCTGTTTATTATTCATCCATTCTACTTCTGGAATACATTTGGGTCTGTTTCTGTCATGGCCCAAGTATACCGATGTCTTAGTAAAAAGCTTCCAAATTTGTTCCCCTCTTCAAAAATCACCTTGGCTAGTTTCCATGTAAACTGTCTTATATTTTAACATAAACTTTAAAGTCGATTTGTCAGTTTTCTCAAAAGGAGAAAACGTGTAGGGATTTTGATTAGAAAAATGGGTCTGGAAATCAATTTGAGGAGAACTGGCATCTTTATTTCATTTAATTTTCACTAAAATCTTCTGTATAGAATTGCATTATCTACCTTTTATTAATGAGATAACTGATGAAAGCACAGTTACACTACTTGTCTAATATCATTCAGACAATTAGTACTCAACTCTGGATCTCTGTCCACAGTGTGCAGAGACGAAAGTAGCCACAATTTAATAGCAGCACTTTGTTTTATAACATTTAATTTTATAACAACTTTCTATTTATGCCTATGATACAAGTTTCCTGACACATAGTAAACTTATAATTAAAATTTAAAATCAAACTATTTAGTGAGAAGCTTAAAAACTGTTTAGATGCTAAGCAGATGGTAGGAACTGTGCATGGGAAATATTGCATTTCATTAAATTCTGAACAATCAAAAGTTCCTGCTTGGTGGTTACTCAATTAATATTAAGCTTGTTTGGAATAATGACAAAGAGTGTTTTATTCATGATATTGACATTGATGCAGGTAGTTTCTTTGATGTCACTCCTACTACATAGATGACTTAACAGCTCTAAAGCCATTAGCTACACTGAAATATTTAGTAAATAAAAAAGGAAAGTAGGACGCTCCAGACTACTTAGAATTGATATCTCATCCATCAAAAACCTAATCTCAACCACTTTAATTCTGGTGATAACAATAACTATATAAAAGCAAGATTAACAGGAGATCCTCAATTAAATTACTTTGCTTGGGAAATGAGACATTCAAGTTTAAAGGAGCTGAGTGAATAATCTTTAAGTTGCCTTGAAGGCATACAATTTTAATTTTCTATGAAACAAAATAGGTGGTAAAGGTTATTGAATGCTGGGGAAAAAAGCCCTATGCTATTTTCTTAGAACAAATGAAACAGGGGTCATTTGGTCCTCAGTAGCCATTACTTTAACATGAATAGTCAATAAATAGCTATTAAGCTACAAACACAGTGCTAGGTATTGTGTATTTACCAGTGAGCCAAATACCCCTTTTGCCTGCAGGAAGTAAACTAATCCAGTGAGAAGCAATTCCTTAGGTCCATAAAGACATTTAGAAAATTATATAACCCTATCCAAGCTCAAGTGCTAATTTTTGGCAATGTGGCAATATATAAAACAAACTCACTTTGTAAGATCCAACACAGTTTGTATTGGAAGTTGGTATTAAATTTTACAATGAAGGTGAGAAGACTGATAGGCTTGCAATTTGAATGTAGAAGTGGTTTCTCTCTATGGAAGACAACAGATTTTCTACTTGTCTGGATAGAGCTATGCTAATGTTTACTGATATTATCATGGAAAATATAGTTATTTGATGCCTAATATATGTAACATTATCATTTATGAAATAAGAATAAGTTGGTGTAAATGTCTGGTCATCAAAAAAGAATTGTGCTTTTATACTTGTTTTCACTAAAGTCGTGCATAGGTGACAGTTTTATATAGCCTAACCTTAATTTTATATTGACCTTTATATCAGAAATCAAGTTTTCTTTAGCTTCTAGTAAAGTCATCTTTTAAATAGAATATTTATTCTGATTTTATCTGAGATTATTTCTGAGATCTGTTTTCACAAATATACAAGTATTCTTTTTTTTTCTTTTCTTTCTGTTATTCTCTCAGCTCTTAGTTTACAATTTAGGCTATTCTGTCAGTTGTACATACTGATATGCATTTAGGTGAAAAACTGTCTTAAAATTCCAAGCAGAATGTTGCGCATTTTTTTTAACTTCCTAAATTCATTTACACAATTGTAAAGAGCCTCATTTTATTTTGCTGTTCCTGTTATCAGATCAGGTGCAATGTTGAAGCCAGAATAAATTTCAGGTAGGAAAAAGTGACCCTACCTGAATTCAAAATATCTTCTCTGAAGAATGAAAACCAAAAAAAAAGTGTTGATTATTCAGTGTCAAGGTTACTTTACCCTTAATCCAAACATAAGTAAAAGTTCCCTTGGGTTTAGGCAGAAGCTTAGTTAGAAGATTATAATTATACATAAGGGAAACAAGAATTTCCAGCTTTTATAATAATATAGTTAGTCCTATTATAATAGCCAGTGGGAAGCAGTTTTTTTAAATAAGATTTTCAATGTAAAATACTTTTTTCAGAATCACTGCCAGTTCTCTCATATTGATCTCTCAATCTCATGATGTCAAACAAAAGACTATATTTGGTTCAAAAAATCTGCACACAAATTAGCATCAGGACTCATATTTGTTAAAATATACCAGGCCAGCCTTGTCAGGAAGCTCAATACCAAAGCAGAACACATTTTTGTTATAGGAATTAAGTAACTCAGAATCCAGTGTTAGTAAGTTTCCAAGATAAACGTGGTTGGCACAGTTTTTTCTCTATCAAAATTACTGTTTTGGGGCAGGATGAAAAAGGAGGCCAAGATCTCATTTTTTCAAAGTCTTGTCTCTTGTATTCTTAAGAGGTCAGTGAAGCCTGGGGCAGCCATGGGGAAATAGCACCAGAAGAAGGGCAGTGTTCAACTACCCAACTCTCGTTTTGTTTTTAGTTTTTCTCTGTCTTGTTGGTGTTTTCAATGCCCAGAAGAAAGCACCGCATATCACAAAAAGCCAAATCTAATGCTGGTGAAAGGAGAGTTGAATCTTAAGGCAAGTGAGCTGTTGGAAACAGTATAAAACCTTGAAATGAGCTTTTCTGTCGGTAGAGTCAAATTATAAACTAGGATACCAAGAAAAACTGAAAAAAAAATAGATTATTTATTCTCTGTTAGTAGTCTTTTTGTTTGTTTCCTTGTTTGTTAGTTTTTGATTTTTGTACAAGGGTGATTAACTCCAGAGCCACATCCCTGGCCTTTTTTATTTTTAGACAGAACCTTGCTAAACTGCTGAGGATGGCTTTGAATTTGTGTTCCTCCTGCCTCAGTCTCCAAGCCCCTGCCTTTACAGATGTGCCTGGCTTATTAGTTGTATTTGAAAAACAATGAAAAATAAAAAATGGAATCAGGAAGTCAGGCAATATGAAGGTACTGACTTTTTTTTTTTTTTTTAAGAAGGAAAAATGTTCTGGGAAACAAGTGTAAGATTTGCTCGTCTGATTTCTGAAAGGAAATGGGTTACACATTATTAGATTAGCAAATGATGGTTTTCTTAGTCTGTTTGGACTGCTGCAACAAAAATACTGTAGATTGGCTGTCATATGATGTGTTTCTCATAGTGATGGAAGCCAGCAGATTCCATGTCTATGAGGGATCACTTTCTGGCTTTTCATTGTGTGTTCCCATGGGGATAGGGACAGGGGAGCCCTCTGAGGGTCTCTTTCATAAGTGTACTAATCCCGTGACTAATTATCTCCCAAAGGCCCTACCCCCAAATTTACTCACATAAACATTCCTTATCTAGCAATGATCCCAAGAGTAAATATAATTGTTTTCCTTTTATATATGCTTCTTAATCTGGCAGTGAGGGACAATACTTATATATATATTTTTTTAAAGAGAGAGTGAGAGAGGAGAGAGAGAGAGAGAATTTTTTTTTTTTTATATTTATTTTTTAGTTAGCGGCGGACACAACATCTTTGTTTGTACGTGGTGCTGAGAATCGAACCCGGGCCGCACGCATGCCAGGCGAGCGTGCTACCACTTGAGCCACATCCCCAGCCCAATACTTATATTCTTTATTATATTTTCAGTATGGCTATTTAATCCAAGCGTAAGTAAGTTTTTCTATTGTTCCATTCACAGCAATATATTTGTATAGTAGGTTCTACAGAGATTTCAAATAATATTTTATTTAACAAAGTCTAATGTATATTTTCATAACCCACTCCTAACGAATATAAGAATCACTCAGAACAATTTTATTTTCATTTCAGAATAAGATATGTATGCAAAATCAAATCATTTAATTCTCAACCAGAATCTTAGCATTTGTTCTAAATTACTACTCTGATGTTTCCTTTAAGACGTGTAAGGGTCTCACTGACTGGATTTTGCAGGTGAGATACTGAGTTCCTCTCTGTTTCTACCTCTCAAAGATTGGGAAAACATCTCAATTTGACCTAAAATTAAACTCTTCAACAATCACAGCTTGAGCTTTTCATTAAGCTAATTAGTACTTCTTCTTCCAATTGTATTGTTGTCACCCATATGGGAGAGGAACAGCAGATTGCCTGTCTGTTCCTTTAGATTTTCCTATGAAACTGTAAAACACAGCATTTCCTTTCTGGGTTCTTGTCACTACTCTCTACCATCAAGAGAAATAGGAAAGAAGCAAAGAAGAAAATGTCAATCCATTATAGAAATGTCTCGGTGCTCCTGACCAGACAGGTTTGGGTTTGTAGGGCTCACCTGTGCAAAATAACTTTGTGAGTTAATTAAGACTCTCAGGGTAATAAGACCTAGAAGAGAATCATTGCCCAGAAGTCACTGATGGCCAGAGCATCTCTAGATGCATGTATATAAGTAGGAGTTAAAGAAATAGTCAGTAGTTTCACTTACGGTGCTAACAGTGAAAGTACCTATTTTGAAATACTAAAATTGTTTTAGGAGAGCTTCTGTTACATTGTCAACAAGTTTGTAGTTCTACAGATGCAACAATTTCACTATATAGCTAAGTGTATTTATCAGTCAAAGTTCAGGCAGGAAAGAAAAGGCTCGCACTCATGGATTTTGAAGAAAAGGGAGTGAAAGGGCCATCTCCAGAGGAGTGGACAGAAGTCAGGAAAACAGCCAAGGGTGTAGGGGCACTGAGGGACTCCTGAGATGTGACAGAGCTTGCCACCTCTACTCCTGAGGAGCAAGGGGAGAAAACAGTGCTTCCTAGGTCAGGTGTGAGTAGGAAGGAGCACACACAAGGAGTAAGGAGGCTGGGAGCAGAAGTACCTTGGACTTTCCATGCCTACCCTCCAGTTTCCTACCATGGCCTTAGAGAAGAGCAGAGGTGGGTTGGGGATGGGAGGTGGGGGGTCATGGGGCAAAGAGAGAAGAAATAAACTTGCTAAATAAGAAAAAGCCATGAATGGTGTATTGTTGTCCCACACTGTTATAAAATTCAATCGTAAGCTGCTTCTTCTTTTTTCTTTTTCTTTTTCTTTTTTTTGCAATCCAATTATATCACCAATTCTATTGTTGGAGATAAAAGAGGCTATAAATGTTAAGCACCAAGGACATGGATAGCACCCATCGAAGGAACAAATGAATGAGATAGTTGATTGAATCTTCTATCTGGAGTTTCTCAAATTTAGATTAGTAAATGCCTTGATTCTATTTTTATGATATAATAACTTTTATATTTCCAAAGCTATTCTTCATACATCCATTATTCTTTTTATTCTCACTGTCACATTCTAATCCTGAAGCTTATCAAACTAATGTTCAAAATTCACTGAAAAAGATGAACATCCTATTTTCTGCTCTCAAGCCTTTTAATAGAGGTTGGAGGGACCCAGATCCCCAAATAAGGAGGTGAAATGATATTAATAGTTGCTTGATACCTGGATCAAGCATTGCACCTTAGGTTTTTCTCTTTTTTTTAATTTCAATAAAAAGCCAAATACTTTAAATTAGAAAATAGCTTGGGTCAAGGTAGAGAGTTAACTTCTGTGCCTGAAGTCTAGAGAAATGTACAGAACAAGAGACAATTTCAGTATGGGATGAAAGTGGCCTTATTGAATAGATTTTAAGCTGCTTCTTAGCCTCTTTTACAAATATCAGTATTTTAGGACCATGGTAATATATTGACTATGACAATAGTAACATCCACTTAGTTAATGGTCACTCTGTGCCAGGCAGGAACTGAAGTACTTTAAATAAGTCATTTCTCCCCTACCATTGAACCCTTGCAAGTGATGACCATTTTTAATGATAAAATCAATAAAAATAATAATAGTCATCATCTATTAGAAGCTTACTATGCACAAGCCTCGTCTATATTGTCCAATTCAGTTCTACAAACGATTTTTATGAAGTTGGAATGAGTATAATATTTTACACATCAGATAATCTTGCCTACAGTCACACCAGCAGAGCAGTAGAGCACACGCCTGGTAAGAAGTAGAGGCAGGTGGAGCCCAGTTGTCAGAGCAAATCTTTGCTCTTAACCGATACAGTGGCAACTTTCTTTTGACTCCCATTTCATTTTAATGTTTTTGGCTGAAATTAGAAAAGCTCTTGTCTCCCACTGAGTTCTGTAAGATGCTATAAAAATTTCTCTGAAAAGGAAATATATCAATTTCATTTCTGCCATGTGCTGTACAGGAGAGGAAAATTTAGGTGACTTCATTGAAAGTACCTCTGATGAGAGAAGAAAATCAAGAAAAGGCACAGTGAGGAAAGTGACTTTTGGAAGGAAAAAATGTTACAGTTGAATAAAGGAGAGTGTATTGTCACTCTGCTCCATATTCTCCTTCCCCTTGGACATATTTTCCGAATGGAGCCAGAAACATTCAACACGACCTGCCGCCCTCTAAACAGAGTCAGCTCTCCCAAACAAGTCCCAGCAGAAGGCTCCCTATGAAAGCAACAACAATGATACTGACTGGTCCAGTCATTCCTGCTGACCTTCACTACTGTGTTTCTAGATGGTATCCCTGTCATTCAGCTATCCGCGACTACATAGGAGAGTCAGGTTTTTGCAGAGGGCTGTGCAGTAGAGAAGCTTCTTTGAAGTAAACTAATTTCCAAAGCTGCCTAAAATGACATCTTAAATATTTTTAATAAAGGCAAAGTGAGGAAGGTCTGCAAAATAAAATCTAATCTATATTATCAGAAGAATAGAAAAACAGACGTGGGACTTAACATAAGACAGGACAGCACAGTGTTTAAACGCACAGCCAAATCTCCTAGGCTCAAATCCCAGCTCTGCTTCCCCAAGTGGGTATGATCTTAGGCAAATTTCCTCACTTCTTTCTGCCTTAGTTTTCCTACCTATAAAGTGGGAATATTATCATAATAGCACCTGATAATACATAGGATCTCATGATAATATATAGGATTTTAAAGCCAGGGGAGCATTTAGAACAGAACAAGGCATAGAAAGTGCTTGGTAATTGGAAACTGGCATCACAGTCAGTAACTAGCTCTGCAACCAATGCAATCCCCAGGCTTCCTCGGGAGCTCCCTGCATTCTTTCCTAAACAGCCTCGGCCTAGGATCTGAAAGTCTCTTCTCTCTTGGATAATACATTCTCTTACTGGAAATGGGTTCCCTTGACCGAATAGCAAGTGGATCTGACTGTTGGCATCTCACATTTTAATTTCTTTAAGCTCCAGATTAAGTCCCCTCTCACCCCATTTCCAGTACAATATGTCAATTTAAAGAAGGAAACAGTAAGAATAGAAATCTCATCACCCTTATTATTCTCCATGCATGATTCAAAATGTGCTACGATTTGTCTGGTATCTGCAGTAACTCCTGAGAAACCTCATTCTGTCACCAGGGATGCAGCCTGCAAGGGTTTGCCTGTGCTGTTTGTCAAGCTTTGCAGTCTTCACTTGATTCTTTCAGCCAGACTGGCTGTCTTCTGAAGAGAGGACATTCTAAACACTATGCAGTTAACTTATTTTCCTCTCTTCTGCCTGCTCTTTTATGGCTGCTTCCTTGCTCGGTATTAGAAACAAGAATCATTGATGGAGTTCAACTGAAAAGCCTTGCCCTTCTCCTCCTCTCAGTGTCAGGAGAATATGGTATTTGAGTTCAGCTCTGGAGACAAACAGGCTCAACTTCCTGACGCATGTGATGCAAGGTTAATTTCTTGATATCTCAGATCCCTGCTAAGTACTGTTACTTAGTTACATAGAGTGAATTCAATGCAATGATGCATTTAATTGCATATAATAACAATTCAATAGTGGTATCAATTATCGCTGTATTCCCCCTCTCTAATAGTTGACCTGTTTTTCCATATTTCCTCTCTTCAACTGTGTCAAGATGTCTGTGCTTTATAATCAGTCTATTCCCCCTCCTTCTCCTCCCCCAAAGCATCTCTCTTAATAATCTGCTCTGTACCCATATGCACCACCTGATCAGAATGCATCTGGCTTGGTGATCTTTCACATTCCTTGCAAAATACTTATTCAAATTCCTCTGCTTAATTGTCCACAGCACCACACAATATAAAGCAATTAGCATTCCACTTTTCCACAGGTACGAAGAGTAAGGCTCTTGGTAATTCCTCTCACTTTCTACAAAGGCTACTCTTCTTAAACATTAGAGCACTCTGAAGGAGCCTTCCTGGAGATGCAGGTGATTACTGGGGCAGTATGAAACTGACTGAAGTGGCCTCAGAGAGAGGCTGCTGCCTGCTCATGTGCTCCACAGCCTGAAGGTTTGGCAGCTGGAGGGAAGTGCTGGTGGCTGTGTGCAGGGGTAGAATTTACACTCATTCTCTGCATCAGGTGGCAGGTGCAGAATAGAATATGATCAAGGATACAGGCTTTAGAATCAAGACAGAAGGTCAGGTTTCAGCAACACTGCTCTCTACCTGTGTGACCTTGAGTGAGTTATTTTAACTTTTCTTACTTTTATTTTATTGATTTAAACACAGGAGAATATTTAATAAAGTAGTACCTACCATAAATATGTATGCATATAAAATATTCATTTATCTCTTCTAATGCCATGAGGCTTCCTTGAGTTTCTATCATATCCACCCTGAATAATACAATAGCTTTTAATTGGTCATCCTGTTCTGCTTTGGATCTCTCTGTGCCCACAAAGCTGTCAAAGGGTTTTCATTTTATTTTGGGTGGGGGAACACTGGATATTTTAACCCAGGGGCATTTTACCACTGATATACATTCCCAGTTCTTTTTCTCGTTTATTTTGAAATAGGGTCTTGCTGAGTTGCTGAGGCTGGCCTCAAACTTGTGATCCTCCTGCCTCAGCCTCCTCAGTTGCTGAGATTATAGGCATGCACCACTGTTCCCAGCTGTCAAAGGGATTTTTTAAAACATGAAATCTATATCATGTCACTCTTCTGTGAAAAATACATCTCAGGAAAAAAAGGAAACCAATTCTTTAACTAGTTGGGCATGGCTCTTGTCTGCAGCTCTCTCTTCCTTCATATCCTGTAGCTCCTCCCACACTTCCAGCTGGATTTCAGCCACAGTGATTTTCCTGCAGTCCCTCAAGTGCACATATTTCTTCCCTACTCAGAGGCCTCTGCATGCAATCTTTCTCCCCAGATGCTCCGTGACTGATTACTTACCTGTTATCTCATTCTCTTCCTTCAAGTCTCAGCAATGTGTCTTAAGGGAGGTCATTCTTTATTCCCTGGTTACATTTACCCCTTTGTATTCTTCCACAGTGCTATGGATTTTTCTTTATGTTTGTATTTCTATATATTATGATCCCAATTTCACGTCTGCCTTGTGACTAAACACAGGTGTCACACCTGTTTTGTTTACTCCTTTACAACAGGTGCCAGCTCAGTGTTGTGTACAGTTGAAACTGGGTATGGTTGAAACGTTAGGAGTAACTGTGGAATCCGTGTTGAGTGAAGGTGACAATGGGGGAAGGGGGCCCTTTCTGCTCTGACCTTTAGCCTCTAGGCATCAGCATCAGCAGAATCTCCATGATGGCAGTATTTAGGATTCATCAGATGGCCACAGTGTACAGGGCTTTGTGTTAAGCTTTCTCTGTGTCTCTTCTCATTTTGTCCTCACTATCATCCTACCTGCTTTGCAGATAAGAGGAAAGGAGCATATCCAAGGTCGCACATCTATGGAGGTGGGGAGGGCAGAACTGAACCCAGATCTATCTGACTAAAAACCCGAAACCTTGCCATGAGCAGAGAATGAAGCATATTATAACTTAGCAGAGGAATGGATTAGTGCTTTTTGAAAAAATAAAATAAAATAAAACCATTTTTCAAAACCTTCAAATGAGACAGTCCAGTGCTTAAAATGTCCAAATGACCAAGAAATCAGACTTGAGTCAAAATTGCCTTCTCCCAAAGCTAAGTGGAAATGAATAATAAATTGCCTATGTCCTAAACTCCATAAATCTTCTCATGATATTTCTATACTTTTAGCTCCATTGTTTCGAAAGTAAAAAGCAGATAATTGGGAAGTAGTATTCCTTGGACTTCAGTCAACCTCTGCATTGATCCTGGAAGGGTCATTTACATGTGACTATCTCATCCCTAACACTACCCTTTTAACTATCACTGAGTCCATTTACTTTATGAAGAAATAAGAAATATTGAAATGTAATAGGATATTTTTATGACTTACCATAGCAGTGGTGTTATATGACCTTAAATGATCATATTCTTCTGTGATTTAATCATTCAGAATTGAATTGAAGACCTTTAAGAACAATGACAACAAAAAAGACATTGACAAATCTTGTCCTGCATAAATGTCATGACAGAGAGATATGAATTCTTAAAAATAATTCTAGAACTTTGTGTAGACAATATATTCAGACCAAAGACAAGAAAATTTACCCCCTCTACTGGCCTTTTAAAATGTCATATTAGTTAGCCTATGGTAATTGATGGCCAACTGGGTCCAATATTAAGTGAACCTTAAGTAACAGAGTCACCAGGACTCAGAATTCTCCCTGCTCCCATTTGGCTTCCATTCAAGTGTCTGGGAGCATTATGAATAACTTTCTAGTTTGATGCTTGTGATTTTGTATACATCTGCTCCATACCTCTGACCAAGAAAAAGTTCTTGGCTATTTTGATATAGCTATTATTATTGGTTTCATTAGCTTAGAGAACAAATATGGTCATTGTATTAGTGGACTCAGGCTGCCATAACAAAATATTATGCATTGTATGGCTTAAACAACAAAATTTTATTTTTCACAGTTCTGGAAGCTAAAAATCTAAGATAAGGTTCTGGCTAATTTGATTTCTGGTGAGGAACCTTTCCCTGGTTGCAGATGGCCATGTTTTCACTGTGCCTTCACATAGTGAGGAAGGGGCAGGATTCTCTGGTGTCTGTCTCTTCTTCTTTTACTCTTATTTTTGATACCAGGGATTGAACACAGTGGCACTTAACCACTAAACCACATCCTCCACCCTCAACCCATTTTATTTTTTACTTTGAGACAGGGTCTCACTAAGTTGCTTAAGGCCTCCGTAAGTTGCTGAGGTTGGCCTTGAACTTGAAATCTTTCTACCTCATCCTCCTGAGTCTCTGGAATTACAGGCATGTGCCACTGCACCAGTATGTGTCTTCTTTTAAAGACATTAATCCTGAAACTAGAAATCCCACATTGTGATCTCATTTAACTTTAATTGCTTCCTTAGAGGCCCCTTCTCCTTCCTCCTCCTCCTCCTCCTCCTCCTCCTCCTCCTCCTTCTTCTTCTTCCTCTTCTTCTTCTTCTGTGTGTGTGTTTGTGTGCATGTGTGTGTGATGCTAGGGATTGAACCCAGGGCCTTGTGCATGTGAGGCAAGTACACTACCAACTGAGCTATATCTTCAGCTCTAAAATAAAACCCTTTCTTAACATAACTTTCTAATGCTGTTATTTAAGAACTATTAAATACGGCCATGAAGGAAGCAACTTGTTACAAAAGGATCAACTTTATTTTCAAACACTAAGCACATAAAAATTAGTAATCAGATTGGTTTGTTAGCAGAGCTCAACTTTCTACCTACATTCCTTCCATCTCTACAGCAAGGATGAAGTTGAACACTACCACACTGATTCCAAAATTGGTCCCAGTTCTGAACAGGTCATAGCTGTGCCTGTGAACTGGATTTACTGTAATAATCCAGCAGAACATTGAACTGGATGCAGCTCTTCCCACCAACCCTGAGTCCAGGCATTAAGCCTAGGTCAGTAGTTTAGATTCTCCCCCTGCCCCTGTTAATGGCAAGTTTGCATTGGGGGCCTTGATTCTTTTCTAGCCATTAAACATTAGGGTGGTCATTCCCATCCATCAGTGTGTTACTGGAACTTTGAAAGAAAAGTGTCCTTGTCCCTATGTGCATTTATTTACCTCTTTCCTAGAAACTAGAGTTGCATATCCAGGACTATGATTCACATGACATGATTTCTCAATGCCCACGAATATCTTATAATAAAATTTCTCTAGGACAATGGATGGCTTAAGTACCTTTTACTTACAAAACAAGAAAGGCTCATTAGAAAGATTTTTTTCTGAAAGAAGAATCACATAGATAAGATAGTGGCCAGAGAATAAATTACCTTTATTCTTTACTCACTGCCTGTTTCATTCAGATCTTCATCACTGTCACCCAAATACCTAACAAGAACAACTTAGAGGAGGAAGAGTTTATTTTGGGTTCATGGCTTCAGAGGTCTCAGTTCATGGTCACCCAACTCCATTGCTGTAGGCCTGAGATGAGGCAGAACATTATGATGGAAGGGTAGCAGCAGAGAAAAGCTGCTCCCCTCATGGCAGATGTAGAGAGAGAAATGGAAAGGGTCACAGGGAAGATGAACCCTTCCAGGCCTACCTCCTCCAGCCACGTCCCGCATGCCTATGGTTTTCACCCAGTTATTCCATTCCAACTAGGATGGACTGATTGACTTATGGCTCTCATAATCTAATCATTTTACCTTCTGAACTAATATAGGAGGGGTTTTTTTTTTGGTTCGGGGAGGGTGAGCTCATATTTAAACTATTATATTCTGCCACTGTCCTCCAAAACCTCATGTCCACCTCAAAAGGCAGAATGCATTTAGTACAAGAATTCCCATAGTCTTAATGGGAGCATTGTCCAAAAGTCCAAGTCCTAAGTCTCCTTTAAGACTCAAAGCAAACTCTGTCAGCTCCTATAAAAATCAAAAGTAAGTTACATTGATCAATAGGATAACACAGAAGAAACATTTACCTTCCAAAAAGGAGACTTGGGGCATAGAAAGAAGTGATGGGACTAAAACAAGACTAAAACCTATCTGGGCAAACAAGTCCTGTGGCTCTACATATGGCATCTGGGCATATTTGGTAATATACTTTCTCTAAAGATTTGGGCACCCTCAGCTCTTTGGCCTTGCCAGTTGCAGTGTTCATGGCCCCTCTCTTAGCTCTCTGAGCATCGAGAAGCTTTTCCTGTCAGACAATCCACATCACCAGCATCTCTTCATCCTTGGGATCTCCATTTTAGTTTCAATTTCACCTTTACAGCTTCACACATCTCTGCCTTGGGGGAAGCCTGCATGAATTCTGAATGTGCCACATTTTGCCTGACCTTCAAGCCTTCTTTTAAAATCTCAGTGGAAGGTTCCATGACCCAATAACTCCAGCTTCCTATATCCCTGTAGGAACAGCAACATGGGGATAATACCAAAGTCTGATGCCAGCACAAGCCACAGCCAGAACTTCTTGAACTATTAGTTGCAATGACTTCTGAATACCTAGACATCTGAACACAATAAAACATCTTCTGAGGCACCCTGTATGAAGAGATTGCCCCCTAGTTCTCTTAAGCAAATTCTCACTTCTGTACCCACTTGTATGCATGGGGTGTGGTATTGCTGATTCCTGAGATGTCCTCAAGCCATCTTTCTTATTGACCCTGTGCAAACTATTTAGCATCTCTTTAGTAACTATAATCTCTTTTTAAAACAATAGTTTCCTTGGCCCCAGTTTTGCACACACTTTTCTGGCCAAAATTCAAATTTTTAAAATAAATTTTCTCTACTTTCTCTTCCTGATTCTTGCAGTAAACTTGGCTAAAAGCCGCCAGCAATAAACATGCTACTGATTGAATGCTAGGCTGCCTTAAATTTCCTCTATCAGATTACATAATATATCACCTTCAAATTCAATCTGGCTGAAGTCCCAGGACATGGGCAAAATGCAAACAACTTCTTTGCAAGAATGCAATATGATTGGCCTTTAATCCATGTTCCAGTTGAGCCTTTGTTCCCCTCTGAAACATCATGAGCACAGTTTTTACTTTCTGCATCTTATCATCTTAAGCTTTGCTTACAACAAAGTAAGTTACATTGATCATTTTATCTTCCCTACCCTGCATCACTAAACTTTTCCAAACTCCTCCCACAAACCAGTTCCAAAAGCTTTTGAACCACATGGTTATGTTAGTCACAATAAAGAGCCCCACTTTTTTGTACCAGTTTCTCTGTCAACTTTTCATTCCTGTGACCAAAATACCCAACAAGACAGACTTAGAGGAGGAAAAGTTTATTTGGGGCTCACAGTTTCAAAGGTCTAAGTCCATGGTCAGCTAGCACCTTCAAGTTGGGCCTGAAATGAGGCAGAATAGCATGGTGAAGGGGGGCAGAGCTACTCATCTCATGGCAGATGGAAAGTGGAGAGAGAGAGCACCAATTGAGAAGTACAAAATGTAAACCCCAAAGTCATGTCCCCAGTTACTTGTTCCTCCATCCATGCCCCATCTGCCTAAAGTTACCTCCCAGTTAGTCCATTCAAACTAGGATGAACTAATTGGCTTACAGCTCTTATAACCTGGTCACTCCTCCTATTGCATTAACATAGGAGCTTTGGGGGAACACATCATACCCAAGTGATAATACTGAGTTTTATCTTCATCCACCAATTCTTGGAACAACCAAAAGGATCTTCCTGAAGACCCAATTAACTGAGAAAGTGAGGGAGTTATGAATTATAAATATTTATAACTTATTTTATTCAGTTAATCAGTATTTTCTCTATGTATTTTTTTTAAAAAAATTTTTATGAAAGTTTGAGTCATGCCAAACCAAAAAGTGTCAAATAGAAGCCATACACAGAGTTAGTGTAAACCAGTTGAACAAGAAAATGAAGGAGTCAGGAAGTATTCTTAGATAATGTGAAGGATTTGGGTGCTCGGCCAGGCTCCAGAAGAGTATAGGCAAATATGGTACATGCAAACTATTGTGTGCAGCTTTGTATATGCAGGAATATAGAGGAGTTTTTAATTGGCTCTCGATAACAAACATAAAAAGCAGGGATTTGTCTGTAATACACTAAATTAGAATTGTTTGCCTCCTGGTTCCCAAAGCAGAAGCTCCAGTTTTCAGATCAGAGGAGAGTTTCTAAGTAATGGTATCAATTACTTAAGCGATCTGACAAGGTAGGGACTAAGATCTTATATTTTCTATAATACTCAAAGTTCAAGGATACTCTGTGATAGACCTCATTGGTATTGCTTTATATTCACACAAAGATCTTGTTTGAAACATGCACCTGAGCACTCTTATCCATGTTTTCTTAGCTAAGGGACTTATTAAATAAACCATTACCAAGAAACTAGTCTCATGTGATTGATGTGAAGAATGGACTGAACTATCCAGATTCAGAGAATATTTTTTTATCTCCTTTCAGAGAAGTGCTTTTCATCTCAGCCACTGGAAGTGCTTTCAGAGACTGCGGCCTTTTCAGAGATTGTCTTAGCTAAAGTGGGCTGCTTCATCCCAAATCAGAGAGAGACTTACACCTGATGATTTATAGAAGCAGGGACATAGAGACCCAGCTTGTTAGGCTCCAACTTGGAAATATCTTGTGGGCTATTTTAGTTTTGTAGATCCCCATGAGGTTGGGGCTGGTCCAGGATGTTGTGGTCCAGCCTGCCTCATAGTATGACTTCCTCTGCCCATTCCTGATGTCTCCTCTCCCCTCAATGGGGCTGATTATGGCAGATGTGGTCCTTGCTTATCAATTTTCAAAATGTATAATATACTTAATAATATAATTCAAAAATTTTAGATGTGAATATTGCAGCTCAGATCATCCATTTTCTAAACTCTCTTACAAGTAATATAGCCAAGGAACTATTTTTGGAAAAGAAAATACAAGAACAGTGTATTTAAAGAAGGAGGTGTAGCTTTCTTCACCCTTTCTCCCCTACACTAGTTAAAATGAAGACATAATGGCTGGAAGCTAAGCAACTCTCTTGGACCATCAGGCACATGGTAAATATGACAGAGAAACAAAATAGGAACCTAGGTATTTGATATTTGTGAAGTCACAGTAGGTAGCAATCAGTTTATCTACTATTGGATTGTTTTTATAGGAAAAGAAATTTCATTATTTAAGCACCTTTTAGAGGATGGAGGTTTTTACTTGTAGTTGAATGTAAACAAGAGATTCAAGGGGGAAAAAGAATCAATAAAAAGTAGAAATGAAGGCAATTTTCAACATGAAATTAAACAACAATTCAAAGGGGAGAAAAATATGTTTACTCAGCTTAGAGAGCAAGCTATTAATATCATAGCATGAAAAAAAATTGTTTCCAGGAAAAACACCTAGAATGAATAACTCATTTAACACTATTTACTGTCATAAGAATTAAACTAAGAGGCATTTAAAGAGCTGCTGGAAATTGTAAAAAAAAAAAATTAGTCAGATGTTCAATGAAAATGACCAAACAAAATGAGGGATTTAATAACTACCAAAAAGATGAATCATATAAATATTTAAAATTATAATATTTTTTTCAGGTTCAGCATGAGCAATATGTAGTCATAATTGTGAAAACACTGAATATTCTTTAATGAAATTGACATCAACTGAAAGGATATGGGGAGTATGGTAGGAGAGGAGGAATCAGAAGTTAAATCCTAATGTACCAGGTTAAAATAAAAACTTTAGGAAAATTAAATTTAACCAAGTTTGAGCAAAGAATGATTCATAAATTGGGCAGAAGAGGACCAGGACCAGAGGAGGTTCAGAGAGCTCCTCCTGCAATGTGAGTAGTGAAACATGAAAGCAAAATAGAGAAATGACCTGACTGACTACAGCTATGCCCTTGACTCATTTGGTGTTCCGTGATGAGCATTTGCCTTATTTGGATTTGGATAAGGTCTAATGGGAGTCCCTAGTTGCATAAGCAATTGGCTGTTTTGCTGTAATTCATCAGGGCTTATTTTGTTGTTTTGTTTTTTAAATCAGTTGCAAGAAATGTTTTCAAGTTAATTTTTAGCTTGCTTACATAAAAACTGAATATAGAAAATCCCCATGCTAATGGCTTCCAACTTATTCTTGTTTTGATAACCATAGTTAAAAATTTTTATTAATGATGGAAGAAAATATAGTAGGTGCATATTACTTAAAATCATAAATGCCTAGAAAACAAACTAAATTAGTTAATCTGGTGTTCCTGGGGAACCAAAAAAGAGGATCAACTGAAGGTCATGTTTATGTATTTTAACACCGTTTGGTTTAATTTTTGGCACTTTTTTTTTTTTTTTTTTTTGCAGGTGATCCTTTCATAAAGATACCATTTGATTTTCAGCAGATCAGGAACAAAATTGAAAAGAGCTCAGAGGAAGGTCCAAAGAAATGTGAGAAATACTTCACAAGGAAGACTGAAACAGAAGCCTGAGTAACTAAGCATGCTTTAAATATCTTTGCAATCTCATTTCTCATCACAGGATCTGGGTAAACCAGAGCTATCACAATCATAATTATTGCCCATATCCTAAAATTTCTCCAGAGAACATTAGCTTTCTGCCAATTCACATAAGCTAAATGTCCTGAACTTTTATTCTCAGAATTAATGTTCTTCCCAGAAGGAAAGATCTGTGCTACATTCATTTCTAGACTTTGCCATATTGTGAGCTACTTGGAATTTAAAAAGACATTTAAAAGGATTGCCAAAGGAAAGGTTTTTCAATATCTGTTGATTACCAGACTCCACATTAAAATGCTATACAATAAAAAGAAGAAGAAGAAAAAAAAACACTTGGCCATTTTTAAGACAACTTGAAATTTTATAATGGTTAAAAAATTCCATTAGGGTCTCCTTTTCAGGGTTAATTTTTTTTTCTTTTACCATATGTGACCTCTTTGAAAATATCTATCCCAGAATTATGTTTCAATAAATATCTTCAGGAATCCAAGAATACCTGTTTTATTTTTCTTACATAATTTCTGCTTGATAAATTCACAAGCATTTTTACTGAATTTTGTCCAAGATATTACCGTTTTTTTTAATGCAAGGTTTTCCTATTTATACCCTTGTTCATTCATTATACATCTCAATCCTACTGTTATTATGAAGGCAAAAAAAAAAGAAGTCTAAATATAAAATGGGTACTTCGGTAAAGCTCACCAAAATTTTATCCAGGTTTTCTATCTAAATCAATAAATTTTATGCTATATGCTAAAATATTTCAAACTTTTTAAATGTTTTAATTGTGGTCAATATTCTCCTTTATTCAGCTCTTCTCCTCACCAACAAAAATTACTTAGAGTAATTTACTCCATAAATTATAAAGCAAAGTGTTTTAAAATTGTCTTTGATATTTAAGAAATGTTATTATACACAGCCTTACCTGACTTCCCAACTGCTTTAGGTAGAACTTGATTAGAGGCTCTATAAATGGAAGTGTTCTGGCTAACATTATTGTCTAACAAATTACCCCCAGAGTTTAGTAGACAAAACTCCATGACCTTTTTCTTGAATATGACCCCCAAAGCACAGGCTATAAAAGCAAAAACAGATAAATTGGATTTTATCATTCTAAAAGCTTTTGTACAGCAGAGGAAATAACAGAAAGAAGAGACAATCTAAAGATTGGGAGAAAATATTTGCAAACCCTATGTCTACTAAGGGTCTATGATCCAAAATATATAAGGAATTCAAACTAATATCAAGAAAACAACTCAATAGACAAAGGACTGGAAGAAGACTTCCAAATGGCAAACAAGTACATATAAAATTTCTCAGCATTTAATAATTACCAGGGAAATAAAAATGAAAACCACAAGCAGCTATCACATCTGTTAGGACGACTTTTATCAAAAAGATGAAAGATAATGTTTTAGTCAGCTTTTTCACTGCTGTGACTAAAGGATCTGACCAGAAAAATTTTAGAAAAGGAAAAGTATATTTAAGGGCTCACAGTCTCATAGGTCTTAGTCCTTAGAAGGCTGGCTCCATTCCTTGGGGCTTAATGTGAGCCTGAACATCATGGCAGGAGAGTGTGGCAGAGGGAAGCAGCTCACATGGTGATCAGGAAACAGAAAAGACTCCACACTCCAGATACATATATATACCCCAAAGCTATGCCCAAATAAACTACTTCCTCCAGCCACACCCCACCTATCTCCATTTACCACTTGGTTAATCCCATAAGGGATCAATTCAATAATTTCTCCTCCAAACATTTCATTAACTGAAGCTTGCAAGGTTTTGGGGGACACCACATCCAAACCATAACAGATTGTAAGTATTGGTAAGGATGTGGAGAAAAGGGAATTTTTGCACAGTATTAGTGAGAATGTAAACTTCTATAGCATTATGGAAAATAGTAGAGAAATTCCTAAAAATTTAAAAATAAAACTTTAATATGTTATTTCAATCCCACTTCTGGGTATATAAACAAAGGAAATAAAATCAGTATATGGAAGAGAAACCTAAATTCCCATGTTTATTGCAGCAAATTCACAATAGCTATGGCACAAAAACAACCTAAGTGTCCATCAATAGATGAATGAATACAGAAAATGAGATATATATACACTAGAATATTACTCAGTGTGGGGGGCTGTCACACTGAGTGACCAGCATTTTCCTTCCCTAATAGGTTGAGGCTCTGTCGGTCACTTCTAGTGATCTGGCCACATTCAAAATGGCCCTAGATGGCTGCCCGATCCTCAAAGTAGCAGAATGTGTCTTCATGTGTAGGCATGCCTTCCTACTGCCCCATGGATCAAGATACTCTCACCTGTTCCTTTGTGATATTACCCCCTTTGACCTATTTGGGATAGAATGTTCCATGGAAACACCCTTTGTGTGTCCCCTTCTCTTGCTCTGCCTTTGAGTGTGGCCTTCCTAGATGTCAGTCAACCTGCTGACAACAGACATCATGAAGCTAGATGCCCCCTGGAATCTGACCCCTTGCCTCATTTGAATGGCTTCTCCTCAATAAAAGGGATCAGCATATGCTCACTCTCTCTTTCTGCGGACCCTTAAGGTCAGAGGAGCTATCACAGGACCCCTCAAAGAAAATGGTATCTCTGTCTCTTGTGTGATTATTTCGTGCAGCCCAGTTCCCTTGGAGTGACCCTGAGTGTTTTTGTTGCTGGGAATATGAGGATTCAGCCTTAAAGTAGGGAAATCCTGTCATTTGCAACAAAGTAGATGAACTTGGAGGACATTATGTTATTTAAAATAAGCTAAGAACAGAACAATACTTCATAATCTTATTTACATGTGGAATATAAATAAGTTGAACTCATAGAAGCAGAGAGTAGAATGGTGGTTATCAGAAGTTGAGATATAGATTCGGGTTGGGGAGATGATAGTCAGAAGATATAAAATTTTAGTTACATAGAAAAAGTTCAAGACATCTATTGTCCTTCAACAAACAATTTTATTTTGGTAAGAACACATGATATCTACCCTCTTCACCAATTTTAAGTGTATAATACAATATTGTTATGTAGCAAACCTCTAGAAATTATCCATCTCACATAATTGAGACTTTATGTACCTTGGTTTTCAGTTCCCCATTTTCCCCTCTCTTCAGTCCCTGGACCACTAGTTTACTCTGTTTCTATGACTTTGACGGCTTTATATACATGCCTCAAATAAATGGTTCCATGCACTATTTGCCTTTCTCTATCTGGTTTATTTCACTCAGCATAACGTCCTCAAGTTCATCCATGTTGTCACCTTTTGCAGTATTCAGTCTTGTTTTTTTAAAATATAAATATATTTTTTAGTTGTAGATGGACAAATACCTTTATTTCGTTTATTTATTTTTATGTGGTACTGAGGATTGAACCCAGGGCCCCACACATGCTAGGCAAGTGCTCTACCACTGAGCCACAATCTCAGCCGCTCAATCTTGTTTCAAGGCTGAGTAATATTCCTTGCATGTATACACAACATTCTTTACATGCATTTATCCATCCATGGACATTTAGGTTGTGTCCACGTCTTGGCTGTTGTGAATGGTGCTACAATGAAAATAGAAATGTTAAGATCTTGGGGGATCCTGATTTCATTTCTTTTGCCTAGATACCCCAGAAGTGGGACTACTGGAACATATGTATGATTATCCATTCTAAACAGTCCCAGGAAATATACATTTTGAGGTGAAGATGCTCTAACACAAATTCATATTGTTTTTTTATGGTATTTTTGAGCTTCATTAATCAACCAACCTTTTGGGGGCCTCTGTGTTTACTAAAGTTAGCCCCATCCTTTCATGTGTTTGAAGTTGTCTTCTACTTCTGAGTGTTTTCCTCTCTTTGAAAGATACATCCTACTAATATGTTAACAAATATGACAATTTTGTCAAGTAGATGTTACAAGGGAGAGTTACTTAACCATCTCCCACCACATTGATTAAACTAAATTGACATTCTCCACGTGTCGATCGTGACAGTTCTTCAACTTTCCTTCCTTCTTTCTGTCTCCTCCTATGGCTCTTCCTTCCTTTCTTATCAATAATCCTTGATCTCTGCTTTCACACTCTGCTAGGCACGGAGGACACTGGCATGAATAAATCACATTCTGTGCTCTACAAGAGCCTGCATTTTGATGGGAAAGATGGGAATTGAAAATGACTAATAGTGTGGCAGATGTGACTGCAGAGATATGTACCAAGGATATGGGAGCACCGAAGCAAGACTAAAGCTCCACAATGTCTAACTTATTTAAGATGGAGCAGTAAAATTTCATATTCAATTTAGTTTTAAGAGAAAACAAGTTCAAGGTCTAAGATACATGACTGTGGCACCCACACATTTCTGGATTGTGCATTTCCAAATATGACTTTATAAATGATATATCCTGAAAATAGAATTTTTTAGAGTAATATTACCCACACTTATACAGACCTGTGAAGATATATCTTATCTTGAAATCAAAATCAGTTTCATATCATTAAACCATCAGAGGCAACGGAAATAGCAGGGAAACCCCTGGAGATTATCAGAAATTCTAACCTACTCCAGTGATTGGATTCTTACAGCTCAATTAAAAGGGAAATAGCAAGCCTATTTGATCCTGATAATTTAAAATATTTATAAGGATAAAAGGCCTATAATAGTGTCTTTCACTCTTAATTCATGGCTAGATGGAAGAATTTCTTCGGACTTTTTACCTCATTATAATTTCTATTACAAAGTGTACCAACTATTTCCCTTTTGGGGGTAGCTTGAGAATTGAGTTTCTGATGACTTTCAGGTAGTTTCTTCTCACATTACCCCAAAGAACTTGCCTGCTATTGTTGAGAGTGGACAAAGGAAAGGAAGTTTCCCAGTTTATAAAGATATCAACATTTTTGTGATTAGAAGAGTGTGATTGTTCAGTGTCAGGTAGAGTCATAGAACTTAGTTCAGTAGTTGTCTGAGGTATCTATAGAGTAGAAAAGTGGGCTGCAAGAGTTGTGATACATAGGAATAATTGCTTGTGCACTATAACATTGGGATTTCTCTGGCACTTTTAGAAAGATAAAAAAAGTAAGGAAAATATTTCTTCTACAAGCTAGGCTGTACTACATTGGGAAATCCTGGAAAGTAGAGATATTAATCACATATGCCTCTCTCTTTGAATTCCCAGTCCCTAGCATAGTGCCTGGCCAGAGTGGATGCTTAATAAATTTTACTAAATGTATGGAGCAATAAATGTATAGACCATAACATCATTGAAACAAAAAAATTTATCTACTGTAAATAACTAGGCAAAGGATAAATCAAGTTGCCTTGATTTCAAGTGAAATGTGAAATTTCATTTTCCTTGGTATTGTTCAAAGACTGTGTCTGAACATGATTATCATCCTAATCATAAGTCCTGAAGAAATTCATGAGATATTCTCATGTGTTATGACTATAAGGAGTATGTAAGACTTTAATAGATGCACCAAAATAGCAGTGAGGGCTCTGTTGGGTTAAGAGAATTTGATAATGAGCTGCATAGTGTGCCTCCACAGTGACGGGGAGAGACAGTAATATTGAAATGATCCACTTAATTATTTCTAATTATTTCCAAAGTATTTTTGGTAGATAGATGCCATAGCTTAGCAGACATGACAGTGACATTGATTTTTCACAGTGACAGACTCTCTCATTACATATTTTACATTTTATTGTAGCATTCCCCTCCCCCAATATTTAGCCTTTATTTCTATGTTGCTTAAAGCTACTTTGTCTCAATTTTTTAAAGGATTTTTATCTTGCAGGTTAAGGCATACAGTACATTCTAATTCCCATTAAAATCAAAGAAAGAATTTTCACCATGTAAGAGCACTGGCTGTGTCACACAGAACTAACACTCTGCTATTTAGTTCTCGTTTTAGCAAAGCATCCATTGTAGTTAATTTTTGCAATTTTTGTCATTTGGCCCTTTGTCAGATGACCCAACATTCCCTTTTCTCAGCAGCATTGACATCAACATGGTGCCAAGGACATAGGGAATTAGCCTTATCTTGTTCATACAGTTTACACAGAGTGAGAATTCTGATTGTAGAACTG
This sequence comes from Callospermophilus lateralis, assembly GCF_048772815.1. NCBI lineage: Eukaryota > Metazoa > Chordata > Mammalia > Rodentia > Sciuridae > Callospermophilus > Callospermophilus lateralis. The sequence goes on along the minus strand of NC_135320.1, from coordinate 63,241,998 downwards.
TCCAAGCTCATGATATTCAACTAGTTAGATAAATGAAACCTAGTACTATCAGGGAGTCTAATTAGATTCTATAGAAACATCCCATTTGAATGCTTTCATAGCTAGCTCAAACCTAGCTCAACCTGGTGTCAACTCAATTACCGGGCTCTCAAAGGTGGGAGAGGAACTTCTACACAGTTAAACCTTGTCTTTCATTCTGTTTCTCTGTGACTCTTCAGCCTGGCTGTTCCTCAGGTTAACTCATCTTGTGATAGAAGTGGACACTTCCTCTGTCTTCAACGATTGATCACAATTTTGAATTTTACCATGATTGAACTATTTCTGAGCTAATCATGGCTAAGGAAGTTCCATATTTGATTTGGCTTAGAACTTTTCCCTTCCTTTCCTTGAATCAGTCACTCACTGCACATGTGGAGTGGCATTAGACTGATTTGTGTTTTCGAGCAGAGAGTAAGGTCCATCTTCCCCAAACCACAAAGTTACTATATGAATGAGGAAGATGATTACCTTAAAGAAAATGCAAGTGTTGCTACAAAAGAGAACAGTGGGAAACTGATTTTGGTAAGGCAAGCAATGAATATGTGACTGGATCTCCATACGTGGCATTGGTTTCCATTTTATGTTCCAACCCAGCATTTCATTGTTATAGTGACTTGATGGCAAAAACGACCCTAATTGTTCTACATCCACAGTAATCCAACTCATAGGTAATCCCACTAAAGGGAAGAGTCTATTCTTCCATTCTTAGAGACTGGGCTAGACCAGTGACTTGACAAAATAATGTGTTGGAAATAGCCATGTGTAGTTTTGAGTATGTGTACTTTCACTCGCTCTCTTGGACCCCGGGGCCACCTTTGAGCCAGCCTGTTCTAGTCAACTGGAGGATGGGAGACATACAGAAGTGCAAAAAGCCATTCCCAGTTCAGGCCATCCTAGACCCGTCAGTGACCCAGCATGGGGCCACAGATATGAATTAGCCAGTTAAGACCAGAGGGACTGGCGAGAAGGTGAAAGCAGGAATTACATAGAGCCCCTGTTCAGTCAGCAGTCTGAAATCCTAGAAACTCTTAAAATAAAAATAATTTTTATTAATTGGTAATAAATTCACTTGACAGAAAAATCAGAACTTACTTAAGACTATTTGTACCCTTTGTTTCTTCCTATTAGTATGAATAACAGACTTTTGCTGAAAAAGATGTAGGGTGATCATAGGGTGCTGTCACGGATCCCAGTGGATGTTTTATCAAATATTTGTATATGCAAAGTGTTAACTTTCAAAATCACAGACACACACACACACACACACACACACACACACACACACAACCTCAAACCAAATCAAAGCAAATAAATAAATAACCTACTGGAGTGTTCATTGACAGATGAATGGATAATGGAAACGTGGTATCTATACATAAAGGACTACAATTTCACCAAAAAAAAGAATGAAATTCTGTCATTTGTAATTAATAACATGGCTTAACCTGGAAGATGTTCTGTTAAGTGAAATATGCCAGGCACAGAAGGACACATTCTATGTGATCTCATTCTTCTGTGGAATCTGAGAAGTTGGATCCCATAGAAGTAGAGATTAGAAGAGTGGTTATCAGAGGCAGAGGAAGAAAGAGGGGCAGAGATGGAGAGGTTGCTCCATGGGTACAAAATGCAGTTAGAAGGAATGAATTCTGGTATTCTTTTGTGCATCGGAGTGACCGTGATTAACAACAGTGAAGAGCATATTCCAAAATATGCTGTTTGAATATTTGAATATTCTCACCAAAAATAAATGATAAGTGTTGCAAATAATTGATGTTAGTTGCCCCAATTTGATCATTATACAATGTGTATATGTATGTTGAACACTATGCCATACCCCATAAAGATGTACAATTATGATGTCAATTTTAAATAGTTTAATTTTTAAAAAAAATTTACTTGACTCTTAAAATACATGTAGCTCAGAGTTTGAGGATCTGAAAATCCATTTTGCACCAAGAAGTTTTTAGTCATTCTTTTTGTCTCTTCCCAACCTACTCACAAAGAATGTTTCTTTCCTAATCTTCTTTCACTGTCTTTTTTTTTCTTCCTCCTCCTCCAAAGTCCCTTTCTTCCAGCCGCCTTCGCACTCTGGGATTTGCCTTCCCCCGTTTCTTTCCTTATGTAGTACTATTTAAATCTTGCCCAGCTTCCCATTTTTTATGTGTCACCCAGCTCAGGAGATTGAAAGAAATTTCTCATCATCTGCCCTCTTTACTCTAGGAGTGAAGGTAGGAGATGAAATGTTAAATTATTACTAAATTTCTCCCCTCTCCCACAGACAAGGTTAATAAACTATTACTGGTGTTCTGATAGGAGAATAATGATTGGGTTATAGAGAAAGTAACTGAGGTACAGATAAAGTAGCTAAGTACAGAGAAACTAGTGGCAAATTCTATCCAGGGTGGGGAAAAATTGGTAAGAAGCTTCAAAAGTCATAGTCTATCAGGGGTGAAGCGGAGATAGATGCCCCCTTGGACTTTCAGTTGGGGGAGGGAAATTCAGAACCAGCCAGTCTATGTGGAAAAGGCAGCTTGGAGAAAGGGATATTGTGCATACAGGTGAGAAAATACATTGAATTTCACACAGTTTATGAGACTGGAGATTATGTTGGGAGATGAGGAAGAGGGAAGCAGAGAGTAGGTAATGCAGAACTTTCTCTGAAAGAACAAGCTACTCTAGAAAATGTGGAACACTGTCAGTGGGACAGAAATCAAACAGAATTTCTAAACTATGGAAAGCAGATGAACTGTGATTGAAGAAATATGAAGTCCCTTCAAGGAAGCTACCAAAACAGATGGAACAGCAAACTCAACAGAGATTTCTTGCTATGAGGATGAGCACAATAAAATATAGCCCCTTATCTGAGAAAAGACATCCCATGAAAGAAAGTCTAAACGGGAGATTCGACACCCAATAAATAGTTAACAGAGCATTGAAAGTGGATAGTGATTATAAAATTCAGAATATTTCCAATTAATATCCACAGAGAGGAAGGGAAGGACAACATATTCATAAAATAGGAAATAGCCCAGATGGTTGTAAGGAGAAAAAAATAAAATGTCGAGGAAGTGAAAAACATAATTGTTGAAATCTTAAAAATTAATAGTGGTGTTAAGTAGAATAATGGAAAAAGCTAAAAAGAAATTAATAACTAAAAATAATACTATAACATATATTGGATCATTTAATGGGTGTGAGACACTTTTCTAAGTACTTTGTACATTGTATTTAATTCTTCCTCATACTGGTCTAATAAACAGTAGTAGACAGGTATCATCCCTGTCTTACAGATCAGGAAATTGAACTGTAGTACTGTATAAAACATATTCAAAGTCACAGGGTTGGTAAGTGGTAGACTTTGAATTTGACCCAATACAGTGCATACTTACAACCACTGTACTCCTTATAGAAGAGTGAACCTAGAAATCCTTCTTAAATGCAATACAAGTGGATACAATGATAGATATTAAGAAAGAAGGATGAAGGATGAAGGCAATAGAACTGGAAGTTCCAGAATCCAAGAGAAGATCTACCTGCTGAACTCAGCAATAACAAAAAGGAATCAATATTTCAATGCATAATGATTAAAAATTTCTCAGAATGGAAGAAAGGCACCCTTCTTCTTTTACAAGAGGCCATGAAGCACATCAGAAACAAACTCCTCAGCCTGGAAGTTCATGCTCACCATTCTCACACATATCCATCGGCTGAAGACATGGCACAGAGGTTCAGGGGCTGAATTCATGGTTAGGATGTCGTGTCTTCTTTATGTTGATCCTTTTAATCTCTCTATTGGTTTTCATTTTTGTTTTTGTAGTACTGGTAATTAAATCTGAGACTTTGTGCTTGCTAGGCACTAAATAATACCACATTTATCTTTTTGTCATATTTCTCTTTATTCCACGTAATATTTTCTGTTCTGAAGCCCACTTTAACATAGTCACTTAAATTTCCTTCCAATTAAGGTTTACAGGATATATCCTTTTCTTGTAAGTTACCCATGTCTTTATATTTAAATTTCATTTCCATTATCTCTTCTTTGGACATTTATGATAAACTCATGACACTAAGCTAGCTTACCTTCAATTTATTCCCCAGAATGATCTTTTCAAAATTCAAATATGATCTTATTATTCTGCTGCTTAAAAACCATCCTTGGTACTTTGCTGGCTTTAGAATTAAGTCCACACATCTTATCCTCACTTAAAAGTCCAAAGATGATTTGTCCTCTGCTGACATTGCCACTATCATTACTTGATATTCCCTCCCTTGCTCTTTATACTGATAACACACTGAATTTTTCTTTCAGTTCCAAAAATTCACTTCTGAACTGTCCCCTTCTATTCATCTTACCTTATTGTTCTTGTGGCCTGTTTCTTTATATATTTGTCTCACTTAGACATTACATCATTAAGAAGTCACTTTGACCGACTAATTCTGAATTAGATGCTCTTCCTGTATGTTCCCCTTGCATTATCTATTTCCTTTACCATAGCATTCATGAATAGTGTTCTACTTGACTCTTACATTGGCATATCCTCCACCGATAGTAAACTCACTGGAAGTTATGATGTGTCCATCAGTTTACCACTGAATCACCAAGTACTTAGCAGAGAATCTGTTGACAATATCTGTTGAATGACTAGCTGAATTCTTAAACGTTGTTAAAAACCCTGCTAATGAAGTGCAGTGCTATAATAATCCCATAAACTGGCTTATGTCTCTAGAAATGGATGCAATAAAAGGGAGAGAATTAAAAGAGTTGAAATATTTATTGAATAAGTAAAAAAGAAGTCCATGGTTATATAGTATCAGAGGTTGACCTGTTCCCCAAAATGTCATGTCAAGAGATGAACAGCAAGCAGTCATTTAAATAACTAATGGGAGGGTATTCAGCAAATAGAGAGCAGATTTCAAAAATCCCAAGGCATAGAAAGCTGAATTTAAAAAATACCTTTTTTTTCAATCCCTTGTTATGAGTGGAATGACTCTTCTTTAGCACACACATTCCTTGCCATGATGTGCTGCCTGCCACTGGCCCAAAGGCAATAGGGCCAATCTCTTGGATGAAAACCTCCAAAACTGTGAGTCAAAACAAACCTTGTTTCTTTTTAAGTTAATTATCTCAGGTATTTGTTACAGTGACAGATAACTGACTTACTAAGAGTTTTTCTATGTATATAAGCTTTGGATTCTGTATTATAGGTAAGGAATAGATAAAATGACAATTTTATTTGCTTATATAAAATATCAAGATAAAACTGCCTTCTACTCTATGAAGAAGAAAAAAAACTTTGATTCTTGGACTAAAAATCTTGGAAACTCAAAGTAAATTTTTTGAATTATAAATAAATCTCTCCCAAATCAAATAATGCCAGGCATTTTTAGTACTTTGAGCCTAGAAATATCTCTAAGGTCCTGTTCCCCATTATTCCTGAAATACCTACCTCTAGAATAAATGCCTTTAGGGTTGACTAAAAATCTTTTTGCAGTTCTCTCATTATTTGTATAGTTGTTAATTAACTGTTAAGTCTTGCTCTTAGCCCAATATTACAAATGATGCGTAAACTCAAGAATATTTTTCTATACCCCACACTTTTCTTTGCAAGATTAATTCACTTTGAATGTAACTCTAGTTCATTCATTATATATTATTCCAAAGTATATATAGTCTACAATTTACTTATTTTTTTGTTGATGGACAGTTTCTTGTACATGTTTTAGTGTCAATTCATGGACATGTGTTTCTGCAGATTATCAATCTAGGAGTGAAATCCTTGGGTCACAGCTAACTTTTGTGGGTAAGGCAAAAAGTTTTCCAAAGTGATTATGCCAATTTACATTCCCATCAACAGTTTATGAGATTCCAGTTGCTTCATACTTTACCAAAAATTTGATATTGACAATTATTTTGCCTCTTTATCCATTCCAGTGAGTGTGGTGTGGTATTTAATTGTGGTTTCAAGATGCATTTCCCTTATGACCAGTGATGATATATCCCTTTCCATACGCATATTGACCTTTTAGATGCTGCTTGTACTTTTTAAATTGAAGTACAGAACTTTTCCATGACCACAAAAGTCTCCCTCATTTACCCTTTATGGTTGCACTCATTTGCTCACTATCTCTAATTCCAGCCACCATCCATTTATTATCCATATCTATAATTTTGTTACTTTTAAAATGTTTTTTATATATGTATATGTACATATATAAAATGTTGCTATATAAAACATTTATACACACACACACACACACACACATGAACTCATGTAGTATGTGACCAGTACAGAAGTAAATTTTTATGTTTTTTTTTCAAATCAGTGTTTTTGCAAAACTATTGGTTAAATAAGTTTGAAATGATAGCATTTTTATTTTTTTCAGAGACTCCTCACACTTTGTTCTGCCAGGCACCTGGTATCCTGGCATTCTGAAATCACTCTGGCTAGATTTTAGAGACATTCACAAGTTGAGGAATGTCCCCTGCCCAGGCCTGCCTAGTGCCTTGTTCATACTTCTAGGATGAGGCCTTTCAGGATTCCAGCCCAAAGTTTAGGGAATGAGCCACATGTATTGTAGCTTCTTCCCTCGGTGGGCTCAAGACCCCAACCCCTACTCTTCTTAGCCTCTCAGACACTTTACTGTCCCCTTATGAATCATCTAACATCTCCAAGTCAAAAGAAAATCCAAGTTCCTGATTTGCCTCTCTGAGCCTCTCTCCTTTGGATCCTAGCCCAGTAGTGTTTCTCTATTTTGTTAACTTTGCATGTCTTCAGAGAAGTGATTTTTATATTTTTTTTGTCCAGATTTTATAGTTATCCTCAACAGTGGGTGGGTCTAAATTACCTAGGCTGCTGTTACTAGAAGCAAATGTTTCTCATTGAGTCAAAGACTCATACAGTGTTTAAGAGTCTTTGACTCATACAGTGTTTAAGATTTTGAATTTTTGAATAAAATTTAGGATGTCTGACTTTTATTGTTATCTGAATTCATTTAAGAAAAATTCAGGTTGAGTGATAAGGAGGCAAGGTCTCCTTTTAGAAAAACACTTGCTCTCAATTTATTTGTCTCAGTACTTCTCCCCTCTCTATATCCAGCCACTTTATTTAACATACATACATACCATTGTAAATGCTATTATTGAAAGCAAACCTTCTAAATTAAACATAACATTTTTGTTACTAGAATCTTGTTAATAAACAAGATCATAATTGCTTTAAATGATGAGCATTTTCATTCATCTGTAGCTTAGAAGCACCAACTTAGGGTATGAAATAAATCACATTTCTTCCACTGTTCCCATTAAATGATTGGTTCTCTATCCAGCCTATCCAAAAATATCTTCCTTACTTTCCTAGGACTTATCTTTTCATAACACTCCATCCACATGGGATATTTATTTATCATTAGCCCTAATTGTTATTGTAGGAGAGAGAAAACTGAAAAATATCCTCAATAAATATTATAAGAGACTGGTTGTTGAAGTCCCAGTAATACCCTTAATTTTCGTGGTAAATTTATTTCTCAGGATCCATTTTCCCACTAGTTAACTCCTTCAATACTAAAGTACAAGTAAATAGAAAAATACAAGGTCTTAAAATCAATGATCAGAATCATTATGTAGCTTTTTAATATGCCCTTTTACTAGTGTTAATTATGTAATAATATATATTAAGGAATTACTGTTTACCACATGTTGCATGATTTCATGCTCATAGATAGCTTCACAATACTAGAATATGTTGGTTCTCAAGGAACCTAAATTTTATCTGGGAAGAGAAATCACATAGCAAGCAATATAAAATATACATGGAATGCTTTTTTGTTTATGTCAATTGACAGCTTAAAAGGAAATATATTATGCCACTATCATGCCAATTAGGAAAGTAATGAGAAGTTTAGGATGTTGGACAAGAAAAGTTCTTGAAAAAAGGTCCTTGGCTCAGAATTTGAGGAAAGTTACAGACATGGACCTGTAGGAGAGAGAGAGAGAGAAAGAGAGAGAGAGAGAGAGAGAGAGAGAGAGAGAGAGATTTTTCAAGTGAGTGGTATTTTCTGCAGAGCTTTTCTTTCCATGACCTCAGCCAGTCAACCTTTATTTATTTCTTCTGCAAAATTTTGAAGAAAATTCTTTAGTACATTGGCATAATGTTGATTTTTTAAATGCTAAAGAATATGTAGAAGCAAGTGCGCTATATACAGAAGCAGGAAGTGAAACAGAATGACAGATCATCTAAAACCTCATTCAGTCTAGTCATTTTCCCTTACTATATTCAGTGTAAATATTGGACTTTCTGCTGGAGGTAATAAGATGTTTAACAAGTATATGTTGACCATAAAGAGCTTACAATTACATTAAATGTTTAACTACTTGAGTGAGAAGTTAAACAACACTTAATAGTTACCTAGCTATTTAAGAAATGTCTCAAGACACTGGTTATAAACATAAAAAAAAATTCAGTGCTGACAAGTCCTAGTAAAAATCATAGGAGGTAGAATCATTGAAGTTGACTTAAAAGAAAAAAGAGATGTAAATTAAAATTAGTGCAGCAGAGAGGTCCTCTAACTAAACAAAATGAATTCCTTCTACAATCTCACTAATAAATGCCTCTGCTTTTGCTTTTGTTTTCAATTCTCTCCAGTGATAGAGAATTCACTTTTATGAGGCATTCCATGTTAAATTCTCAGAAATAATGTCATTCCTTATAATAAGTTCCAAATCACCCTCCATATTAAACAGATGTTGCTATCTAGAGCTTCCCAGACCCTGTGTCCCAACATCCTCAGGTGTTCCAGTGTATTGTAGATATTCTGCCTTAAATACCTTCTTAGCTTCCAACCTGTCCTGTAGGGCCTGAGGAAGCCACAGCTCTGGCACAATGGATAGGAGAAACCTTTTATGCTTATCCCAGTTCTATAAACCTATTGTCTCTTACATGTGCTCTTCTGTGAAAGATTTTGGAGCACTGCTCAGTACAGTGTGGTGGCAAAGAGGCAAAGAAACCCAGGTTCTGGAACCAGGCAGATCCAAGTTGGAATCTTGTCTCTGACAGTTACTAATACTCAATTTCTATATTGTAAAATGAATACAATTATATTGCCTTCTTTACAAAGCTAATGTTAAGAATCCAAGATGATAACATAATAGTAGTAATAAATAACATCAATATCATTGGGTTTGCTTTTGCTTTTTAAATCGCAATGTAAAACTCCTTTTATATTTTGTTAACTTTAAGTTATATGAAACTAGTTTTTGTTTTCTCTAAGTCTCCTCCTTTGGATATATACTTCAAGTTCCTCCAGCATATCTTTGTACAACATAAATTCAAGTTTTTTTCAGCATCTTAGCTGCACTCTTCTGGATGTCCTACAGTGTCTTTATGTCCTTTTTGAATACATAGTACTAAGAATAGAATTTACCCCTGTAAATGAGGCTCTCTACAAGCTAGTCATTGAAGGGGAAATGGAATAGAGAACCAGAAAAAAGATATTCTCATTGAAGAACAGTGTAACAAGCAAAAGAAACCATAATACACATGTCATGAACAAATGAGCATAACTTACTAAAAAGAGAATCATGGGGAAAAAAGACTTTTAAAGTGTTGGATTATAAAGTCCTTGGAGTCATGAGACTGTGACTTCTATCCAGCATAAAGGCAAAGGAAAAAAACTTGTCATTACAGGAATCTAGTGTATCTCTTGAAAGCAAGCAGGCATGGCTACTCACAAGCAAAAAATGCCTTCGGTATTGTAATCCATCTGTGCTCCCCTTAGCTGGAAACAATAAATGACCCTGGAATCACCCCAAAAGAGATGCCAAAAAAATTGGAGAGGACTCTCAAACTACAAATGTCCTGGGTCTTTAGCTGTTGGCTGCTGCAGTCCACTCTAGGTGAAAGAGAGTTATAATTCAAAGAAACTGCCTTTTCCTAGCCTAGGAACCACAGCTCAGTGGCTTCCACCTACAGTTTTCCCTTACTCCTTACCCCTACTCTTGCCTTCTGGTCTTTCTTCTATTTTTTCTCAATATAACATAAATACTTAGAGTCTGTTTGGGTTTAGAGTCTGCAGAATAGCAGTTGCATGACCTGGACAAATTACTTCTTTTTCACTCAGTTTTCTCTTCTTAATTTTTACAGTACCTTAAAAATTACTTGTGAGCATTAAATGAGTTATGAGTACATAGAAGAAAGCCTGGCAATAATGAAAACTATGCTAATTGTGGTTTTGAGTCATTATTATCCACAAATTCAACAGATACCAAATACTGCACTAAGCAGAGGTAATAAACTGATGAACAAGACAATCCTGCACCCTCGATGGTCACATTTCTCTTGATTTTGTGAGAAAGGTTATGACTTCGGAACCGCACTCCTGGATGCTATTTTAGAAGCTACCATTTATTGTCTTTGTAACCTCGTATGACGCACTGCATCTCTCAGAGCCTGCTTCCTCATCTGCAAAATGAGGATTAATAAAAATCTATTTCAAAGATTTGTTTTGACCATTAAATAAGACAAAATAAGCAAATTACTTGACACACAGTTGGAACTAAACATAGACTTCTTTCCTCCTATGCCATCCTCAGAATCCTGGAGGCTGGAAGAGCCCATTCTTAGCTTAAAAGCCAGCACTTCTTTTGGAGTGCCAGGCAGGAGTATAGAGGCAGAGAGCAACTGGTTAGTCTTCAGGAAGAGGCAAAACAGAGGCGGTGGAAGAGAAACGGAGACGGGAGGCATGCAGAGGCCGCCTCCGAACTACAACTCCCAGGATGCTCAGCAAGAGGGAGCACCCCGCCCCGCCCCGCCCCGCCCCACCCGGCTCGGCGGGTGCTGCCCACCCGGCGGAGCCGAGCGGCGCGCAGAGGCTACAAGTGCCGCGGCTGGGGAGTGGGGGACTTTCTCCTAGAGTCGTGCACCGGCGTGCGCGCGGTGCTGGAGCCGCACCGGGTGGCCAAGGCGGAAGGTGAGTGGCGGAGAGCGGGATGGGGAGAAGGCACCGGGCACGAAGGAGAGAGCCGGCAGCATAGTGGAGCAGGGGCGCGTGTCCCCACTCCCAGTACTAGGTTCCTGCTTCCCCTACCGGACCTCGGCAGACATAGCCCGACTGAGGGTACCTTAGGTGGGCGCAGACTTCACCCGGAATGGATTGATTGATCCCGCGGCGCCGGCGGGGGACTCTGCAGCTTGCGGCTGGTTCTTCCCGCACAGAGCGCTCAGGACGCATCCCGAGGTCGTTTCCCCCAGAACAGCCTCACCCCAGTCAGTTTCTAAGCAAATTTTATGCCTCGGCAAAGAGATGAGGGAAAGTGCTGTCCCCTCGCTTTAAGGTGCAGTCTTCTTATCTGTGTTTTAAAACATACCAGAGAAAAAAGGAGAGGACAGAAGAAAAGACCTTTTGCTGGCCCCCCGGGATTATCCATTCTCCCCAGAGAATGGAAGCCCCGGATTCCGGGTTTCAAGGAAATCGACTGTACAGCTAGTGTATCTCTCATAGAACCAACGGAGTCTCCCTTTTAAGAGGCACAGAGGCAAGAGTGGATATTCCTTTCCCTCTTTGTTACATATTGGAAGTCCTATAAGGAACCCTGGCGATTTTATCCAAAGTAGTCCTAATGTGATTAGTTAATTGTGCCAAAGGTTAATCAGAGTGCCTAATGCCTGAGGGATCTGCAAGATGAGTCCTCATTTTCAGTAATTGATGAAAGCTTTTACCAGCACTTTCCTCATTGAGGGATCTTTCAGTAGAGGTTTGTCCACTTGCTAAAGGAAAGCTTTGGTTCACTTGTGGTTTCCTTGCACTTAGTGGTTTTTTTTGTTTGTTTGTTTTTGTTTTAGGTGCAGAGAAACTCTAATAGGAGACAAGTTTTTGTTTGAAAACAAAAACAAATCTCTAATGGATATTAGGAACTGTGTGCTTATGCCTTAAGTTGCCAGGTTGACCTTAGGTGCCCAGTGTCTGAGCCTCTTAAGAGCTGTTGGGGCTGTGGATTTTGAAGAATAATAAGTCTTAGCCTTCTATTTAAAATCAGTTAGCACCCAGGGTTTGGAATCAAAATAAAAGGAGCCCTTGGTTAAAACTCCTATATTTATTTAGTGATTGTGAAAAGTGAGTTATTGTGTGTCAGAAAGGTGATAGAGACAAGAGAAAGATGGACAGGTGGCTTTCTGCCCAAAGTTCTGTCCCTCAAAGGTTCTATGGTGCAGCAGAGGTGAGGGAATGTCATGGATGTAAACTTCCAGATACTCTAGGAAATATCTTCTCACCTATTTGCCGGACAGAACTCTGTGGGCTTACCATTTGTCATTTATTTTACTTTTAGATTGGGTTTGTAAAAATTTCTGGATGATCAGTTTCTTGTGCTTGTCTGTTAGCAAATTGTAGGGGAGGGAGAAGAAACTCTCCCACTGAGGTGCAGTATACAGGAAGAGCAGACACGCAGGCTGTGTGTGTGTGTGTGTGTGTGTAGGAGTGGGCTAGCTCATGGCATTTTTTGCAAGGATCACAGTGCAGTGTGTGATCTACACACTTTGGGGACCAGCACATATTACCCGCAAGGGGATGGGGCAGAGTGGAAGTACATGAACAAGCACCATGTGATCTTATAAATATAGGGCCTGGGGCCTGTGACTTACTTATTGGATATATGAAGTGTAAGGTTGGAAGAGGTGGCAAAGTAAGCCAGTCTTTTCACCCACTTCAGAGTTAACTGAGTCAAACATGCTGAGCCCCTTCTACAATGGAACTCAACAGATAGGGATATATATTCTTAAAGCTAATCTGTACCAGATACCAGAATGTGTTCTGAACTAGAGTGTAAACATGCAATCTAATTGAATTGTTAATAAATCTGTGCTTCCCCAAGTCCTCCAGAAATTCAGCAGCTCTTAAAAAGGGCCCCTGTCTTTCTCATTTGTGTCTTTCTGCAGGAAACCTGACTCCTCATTTGAGGGATCCTGTCACAGGAATGTGTGAGTCCTTGGATAAATTTGGCTTGGTGACAGCAGTATGCTTTTTCCAGAGACACTGCCACTTCCTCAGTGCTCCTTTTCTACCCTGACCTAAGTTTCTCAGTGTTAACCCCTGTAGCAAGTGAGAAGATTTGCCCTTTTCATACTTCTGTGCTACTTGGGACTCTCTTTCCCTTCTTTTGCCCCTTTTAGGAGGAACTGGGGCTAAGGTGCTGACAGCCAGGGCTGCAAAGAAAATGGGGACTTTAGAAGCAGCACTCCTGGCAGTACGATCTTAATTCATTTTGGGTTCTTACCTAAATTTGTTGCTGTTGGCAGAATTTCTAGAAGCTGCTGGGGGATATTTAACTAGCTCCCATGGAGCTCCATTACCTTTCTAAGAAGAGCAGCCAGGCAGACCTGTGTGATGCCATGGACCATAGTTCAGGAGGGCTTCCTGGTGACCCTGTAGATGTAGCAGCCATCAGGGCTGCTCTTTGCTGTCAAAAACACTGTACGTCTACACCAAGATTATCTGGGATGGAAGGGTCTAGACATAGCCCTTCTCCAGCATCTCCTTCCTCCTGTCTGCAAGACAGTGTTATTCAGCCAAACTTCTTCCCACCAGGACCCCTTGACTCAGGGAACAACCAAATAACAACAGAACGGAAAGTCTGCAACTGCTGCAGCCAAGAATTAGAAACATCTTTTACTTATGTGGATGAGAATGTCAACTTGGAGCAGCGGAACCGGAGGTCCCCTTCAGCAAAAGGTAGTAATCATCCTGAAGACCTTGGCTGGGGAAATCCAAGTGAATGGTCTCATGAGGCTGCCATATCCTTGATCTCCGAAGATGAAGATGACACCAGTTCAGAAGTCACATCTTCAGGGAAATCAATTGACTATGGTTTCATCAGCGCCATCTTGTTCTTGGTCACCGGCATTTTGCTGGTGATCATTTCTTACATTGTCCCACGAGAGGTGACAGTGGATCCTAACAGCGTGGCAGCCAGGGAGATGGAACGTCTAGAGAAGGAGAGTGCAAGGCTGGGGGCTCATCTGGACCGCTGTGTGATTGCTGGGCTCTGCCTCCTCACACTTGGGGGGGTTGTTCTGTCTTGTTTGTTAATGATGTCTATGTGGAAGGGGGAGCTGTATCGTCGAAACAGATTTGCATCTTCTAAAGAATCTGCAAAACTCTATGGTTCTTTCAACTTCAGGATGAAAACCAGCACTAATGAAAATACCCTGGAGCTGTCCTTGGTAGAAGAAGATGCTCTCACTGTGCAGAGTTAATTGTGATTATGGATTCCTTGAGATTGCCTTGGCATTTTATAAGAAAAAAAGGTGGTTTTTTTTCCTCCTCAAAATTAACAGTGCAATTTATTTGCCCAGCCAGAAAAGTTTATTTCTTAAACCAGTAGTCAGTGAGTGTTTTGCATTGCTTCTATTTAGAAGAAAAACTATGTAAATTGCTTAAGAAATCACAACCAGCTATCCCTATCTTTCTGAGAGCTGTAAACTAATCTTTAATGGCTATGAACTTCTACTTCTATAGCAAAGTGCTTCTAATGACCCAATATACAAATGATTTCTTTTACACAAATATAGGATATTATTCTTTGGGTACCAGGAGGTCCCTCATATCATGGGATCAGTTGGCAACCGATTTTGTGAAAAATAAGCACTAATCACATAATAAGGCTAACATTTAATTCTCAAAGGTGCTTATTCATTTTCTTGCTGAAGTTTTCTTACTGTAATTTGTCTAGACAGTAAAAATACAGATTTGGGGATGTGAATATTATGAAGCTTGAGGATGTTGGTTATTTTAAGAAATATAAAAATGTCAAATTTAAAATTATTCCTGTATTCAGAAATGGCAACTACATACATCATTGGGATAAACTTTCTAATAAAAACTATATAAATCATCATAAGACTAAGGGGAGGTTAACCCACAGTGTTAATGCCAGATATTCACCAGTGTCACATGCCATTTTCCTTGAAATAAAATTATTATAAATTTTATTTTCTGTTTCTAGTGTTGCCATCATCCTAATACCTGTGCTTTTGAAGTCTTTGCTTGCTCTCACACTAGAGAGGCAGAACATGAGACTTTTTAAATGCATCTCCAGACACCTAACTTCTAGACAGGTCTGGGTCACCATTGAATCTGACTTGCTCCCAGGTGATACACTATTGTTATCTGGAGCAAACTTCCAGTACAATTCCAGCTGGATCCTTGGGTACTGTGCCTGGCAGGCTGTATTACTTAGAACAAGTCATCATCGCCTCAGGAGTCATTAAACCCGCAGCCAAAAACATCACAATGGAAAGAGAAAGAACAAAACACCCATTCAGTGGAAACTGTTCTCATCACCAGAATTTGTCTCCTAGCAAAGGTCTAGCCATCATTCTGAGCACCTTATATTTGAGGCCCCCAGTAATTGTGCTGGGGGTCTCAAAATGCAAGGTACCTGGTCTGTGAGAGGCATGAAGGGCAGTGTGGCCACAACTTTGCAAAACACACACCCAGTCTCCACATTGACACTCTGCCTCTGTATGGCAGTTGTTCAGGAAGGTGATGGAGTGTGCAGCCTCAGGTATATCTTGCATTGCATGATTGTTCCTTGAGTGTTCCCCACCTCTTGCTGTAGAAGTTGTAACTTTTATTTGAGTGTTAGGAGGATCATTGGAGTCATCCTAAAGAGGACTGGAGCTGGGAATGCGTGTGAGAATACAGGACTGAGAGGATGAGGAAGTGATTTCTTGTTAGCTTCTGAAGTCCAGCTAATTTTAACACCTGAAATTTGTGTTGTTGAAGACTGTAAGACACGGATAACTTCAGGGGCAAAGTGTGAGAGTCAGGATGTTTCTGTGGATGAGCTCTTGTTGATGTCAGATTGATGAGTGAAGTACATTGTGTATTATAAAGGGTTAAGGTGAAATGGGAAAAAGAGGATGAGAGAAAACAGGTAGGTAAAAGAATTGGTGAAAATTATTGGTTCTTTGGGCTCTTTGAGAAAATTTTTTGTTTTCCTGTGGCTTTCCTGTCATGGTTTGTGTTGAGGTCACCTTACCAGCTGTATCAATTTTACATTCTGGAGTTTTATAAATTGTCCTGTTCTAACCCACTTGAGCCATTTTCAATGATGTTTAGGCAAGAAGGGAATAATCCACTTGGAGGCGCGAGTTGGTCTGAGCTGTGTTTAAGAAAGCACTTAAAATACCTTTTAAAATCTCCATGTTTATTCATAGAAGAAGCTAAGTGAGATCAACTGAGTTTTGTTTTTATTTGTTGGTAAGAGGATTAATTTGACAAATAGTAAATTGAACTGAATTAATTTGTGGCCCAATTTTCAGTTTTTGATGGAGTATGAGTTTGAGAATCAAGTGTGAAGAAGTCTTTTCAATTCTATAAAATCGATGATAAAGGAAAAAAAGTGAAAGCTGACTTGGAACTATTTAATGAATCTTGCCATGCTACTAAATTATATAAATGTGGTCTAAAGGCAATTTTTTTTTTTAAAAAAAAAAGGCTATTTGGGAAAAGAATATACTCAAGGGGAAGAGGTAAAAAGACTAACCAGTTATATTTCTTTGTTTCTGAGAAGTTTAATTTTCCTTCAAACTTAAAATTGGAAATTAGTAAGTAAATGCTTATTTCAACATTATTTATATCTGCTCGTGTATTGAGAACACATCACTTTTAAGATTCTACTTTTATGAAGGCAGACTTCTTCATCAAAATGGACGAATTCAGAAAATCATCTGGATGACTCCTTTAGACTGTGTGGACATAATTCAGATAATTGCCTCCTCAGCTTTCCCCAGGTATTCTCTTTTTGTTGCTCTCTTCCATCCTGTCAGTGCCTACATTCCAGAAAAAGATTACTTGAACTTAAAATGAAGGTCACACAAGCAAAGAAAAGCCCGTAACTAAATAGACAGTTGGTTCCAACCTGACAGAGTGTTTTTTGTGCTAGAAGTACTTAAGCTAGACTAGGTGAGAAATGTTGCAGACATTGAACTGACAAGAGTTATAGTATTAGTCTCAGATTCTTCATGAAGATTTATGACCTTATATCTATCTCCTCAACATGGTGCTGGTTGTTATCGATGAAAGTTTTTATTGCTAGACCTGAAAAAACAAAACTTTCATAGGTCCTAGGCCTTGAATTTATTTACCTGGGTTTAGAAGTCTTAACTCAGTCATCGTCCTTATCTTAATAAGACAGTTTCTCCTTTAGCAGTATGTTCCAACAGTGTGAGGACCAGAAAGAAAGCTGCCTTTCTCTTTACTATTGGAATCTGTATGCTGCTTATGGACAGTTTAAGCTTCATGATATTTTTAATAAACCATTAAAATAGGACACCTTAAGCTGTTTGTGGTAGAGTTTACAAAGAGTTTTCTTTGCAATTGGGAGTCAGCCGTTGGGAGCTCCTAAAGCAAACTGTATACTGGTCTTCTGTATGAAGAATGTCTTCTTTCCACGGGACTGGGGTTGTGGCTCAGTGGTAACGCGTTTGCCTAGCATGTGTGAGGCACTGGGTTCAATTCTCAGCACCACATACAAATAAATAAAATAAAGGTCCATTACCAACTAAAAAATATTGAAAAAAAAAAAAAAAGAATGTCTTCTTTCCAGGTTCCTTACTGCATAGTTGATTTGTGGTTTAGAGGTTTGCAGAACGGCTGTGAACCATAAAGTTTTTGGTAGCCAAAGGTACTTTTACTCACATGTCTGCTGTGTCCCCTAATTCTATGCTACTTAGGTATACTTGGTCTTTTCATCATAAGCTTTTCTGTCAGATTAAAATATGAGTCCACCCTCCTTATACTCAATTGGAACTCAACTCATATCTTTCAAGGCACAAGTATAGACAGAGAGACTCTCCCACCCGGATTATTTGAGCCTTCTCTTTGCACCATAGGGTAATATCAAATGAGTGGGCCCTATACTTATTGAAAATCGAAAATAAGAGTCTAGTTGGGCTTGGTGGTGCATGCCTGTAATCCCAATGATGTGGAAGGCTGAGGGAGGAGGATCGAAAATTTGAAGCCAGTCTGAGCAACTTAGCAAGGCCCTAAGCAATTTAGTGAAACCCTTTCTCAAAATTTAAAACATTAAAAAAAATAAGGCTGGGGATGTGGTTTAGTGGTTAAGCACTCCTGGGTTCCTCTGGTACAAAAAATAAAAAGAATCAAGGTCTATAGAAGAAAAGCCCAAGTGGCTCTATTTTTTTGTTTGTTTGTTTTGTTTTACTTTGTTACAGGCAGAAATTCTAAACAGTTACATTTGAACATTTTGGGCTTCATCTTTCACATGATCAATGGTAAGTAATACAAAAACCTGGATTCATCATCTAACATTTTTTTAAAAAGCATTCTATTTATCTGTTAGGAGAAGATTTCTCAGCCTGAAGGTCAGATTCTATTGTAGTAATTAATGCTGCCACCAGAAAATATGGTCTGACAAGAGATTAACAATCTTAGCCAATGGTTCACCTGCTACAGCAAGATTTAATACATCAACTAGATTCCACAGCAGCAAAGGGATAAGACAGATTCTTATAGTTCTCTGTAATAGGTTTAACCTTTCCTGGAATTGGACATAAAGAATGACTATGATGAGAAGAATTAAATGAAATCTCACTGGCTTTTCCCAGTGTATAAAGGTTCATAAGACAGAGAATTAACACATCGTCATTCAACTGAGTTTTAGCTGTATCATTTTATGGTCTACATAGTATTCTATAATGTTCTCTTCTAACGCATGAAAATGAACATATTTCTTGGGAAGTCAATTGTCTGACTATGGCATCGACACAGTAAAAAGATGTTGTTTGAAACATGTAAAACTGATTTCAAAAAATCTGTGGCTTACACGTAAGAGTATACTTGTGGTTTATGTTTGCTAGTGGTTTATGTTTGCTAGTGTGCAAGTTTGTGTGCACATGTCCATGTATGTAGGATATATTTCATAGTCATGGAACTTTAATATCCCAAAGCAATTGTTAGAATAATTTTCTTATAGGAATTGGGTATGCCTTAATGTTGACTATAAGAACAAGAGTCCTTTCACAGGTCATGAATGAAGAATTTGGAGTCAACCTCGGAATGAGATGTCATAATTATATAAGTCTATTTTGGTTGTACAGCATCCCAGAAATGTTTACTGAGGTTTTGGGTTTTTTTTTAATTTCAAAGTCATGTAACTGTGGCATATTCAAAATTATTTTAACATGAATTATGATTTTATTATAGGGAAATATGGGCAGCATATTCCCTTGCTCCAAGTTTTACTAACTCTCCTGTTTCAGGAACAGCCAGCCTTGTGTCCCCACTGCCACCTTTATGGTTTCTACCCAGGCTTCAAACAAATGTCATGTAAGAAGGCAAAGATGGGTAATTCCTTTAGGTTGTATTTAGAGGTTTTACTCTGTGGTTCTTGTTGTGTTTTTAATTCTCCTTTTCTTGCCAAACAAAAATAATTTGGTGTTGCTTGTTTGCTTTTTGATATTATAAGCAGCGATTATCAAGCTTTTAAGCTTTTTCTTATGGCATCTGATGCTTTGTATATTAATAGCAAGTGCATCATGTCATTTAAAAATAAAACTATTTATTAAGATGTTTTTATTGTGTTTGTTATCCTTTATTAAAATCTGAATCTGATGCAAATTTGCTCTTTTTAAAATTAGGTATGAAATTATCTGTGTGAAAAGCATTTAAACTAACACCCTCAATTCTACCATATCATTCTTTTTGCTATCATATTATGAAACAGTGTAAACTATGCCTTATTTATGTATTTATTGCTTTTATGTATGATACAGTCAAAGCTGTTTGGATTTCTCTAAATTATTCAGTACTGAACATAGAGTGTGAATTCCAAGATATGGATAAAAATATGTGAATAGGTACTTTTTAAGAAATCACTTGTCTAAAAATCTAGAATGCCTTTAGGTGAGAACCAAATATTGAATGAGTGTATGCCCATGCTCTTAGTCTTCTCTTAATCCAATTTTGATCTCCATTTTTATTTGAGGAATGCACACAATTTATATTATTATGTGGAATTTCATCGTTATGTGTAAGTGCTGTCTCAGTCAAGAATTCTGTAAAAAGACAATTGGAAGTGAGAGACTTCATATATTGTTCCACCTTATAAAACAAAAATTGAATCAAGATTCATATATATTACAAGGGAAGAAAACCTAGTTATGTCTTTATATAGTTTTGGCTTGAAGTCCTTTGTGTTTTTTTTTTAACTATCTCTGATAATTCAAGTGAAATAATAATAATTCCATGCTGTCCCTATATGACTCTTGTAGGTCAACAAGAATGCTTTCAGGACCAAGTACCTTTTAAAATTGTTGCTGGTTGCTAAGCTACAGGGAGAAGAGAATCTGAAAGGTCTCAAACAGGCACTGCACTGACTCAAAATTAAGTAGCCAAGACAAATTAGCCCCATGCAAGACATGTGTCGTGAAATCGGAAGTTGGAACTGTTTGCCAGATGACACTTAATGACTACCATAATTTCTAAGGTCTTTGTTTTGTTCAAGCATCTTATCCTTATGTTCTATAATAAGCACTTGATCAATGTAATAATTTTATACTGGGGACAAAACAATTCTAACCATTTTTACAAGAAAGGCATAATTTCCTAGTTCTTCATTTAAAATAGAGAAATTATCACAACTCACCTTAAGATTACCTATATGATTTTATTATATAGTTTTAATCACAAAAAAAATAGGAGATTGAGCTAACACCTATGCTTTTAGCTCAGGGACAAGAGGAAGTACTTATTTTTTTTTTTTTTTTAGTCCTTAATATGTATTTTTCCATTTATACCTTGCCTCATTTAATTCTCAACACATTCATGAAAAGCAAGTGTATAATCTGCATGCTAACAGTAAAAGTTTGAAGCTGACAAATATTACATGACTGCCCAAAGGTATATAACTAAAGCAGTGGATAAAGAAAGCCTAGGACTCTCTTATTGAAAACCCACATTTATTCAAAATTAGAGGGAGTATTATCTTTTTTATGAAGATTAATTTATATTGGCTATTTTATTTTGTATTTGTTTTACAAAATTAGATAACAGTCATGTGATTTGAGAAATAAAACCTTTCTGTAATCATACTGAATTTTAATTTTAGATAGTATGGTGTTTTCTCAAAATATGAAAACAAATTCAAAATATAAAACCTTCCAGCCATCTCATTTTCTGCCACTACTGAGGTAAGCCTATACTGATAGATCTTGGATCCATCTTGGATCTTGAAAGAAAGTGTAGTTTTCTTCTTATGTGCACAGTGTATGTGGTGTATGGGAAACTTAGGGAGTCTCCATCAAGAGTCCAGGAGGGGAGAGAAAGCTATACTATCTGCCAGACATTCTGCTTTCATGCGTGGTGTCTTGCGGAATCTTTATAGTACATGGCACCATAAAGGCTTCAGAACCAGGAAAACGAATGACTTCCAAGTTTGAATGCTATCTGAGCCACAGCGTCTTCATCTGTAACACAAGGATAATACCGTCTGTATTGCAGAATGCTGAAGAAACTTAAGAAATAAAAATGACAGGAAGCCTAAGACAGAATCCCATCTAATGTTCCCTCAGTAGAGCTACCATTATCTCTGTGGGATGCTTTGTAATGGCAGAATTGTGGGTTTGGAATGTACTTGGGATCGTCAGTCCGTGTTGATTACTGCTTGACCAAAATCAGATTTTGGACATTATAAGTAGTTATTCATCACCATCCTCCTCCCATTCTGCTTTCCCATCTTACTTATTCTTCCTTTCCTTCTGTCCTCCTCCTTTTCCCTTTCCTCCCTCTCCTTTTCTGTGCCTTCCTCTCTCCCTTTCCTTCTTTGTCATTATTATAATCATCTTCTTTATCCTCATCATCATGTTGCATATCCTGTAATTCCACCATCATGGACAAATCCCTCCAAGAAAGAAATTTACATTTGCCTTTATAGGACAGAAAACAATGTGGAAAACTGTCTTTTGCTTAATTGTGGAATACAGTGTACATATAATTTGTACCATAATCCTCCAGACCTTGATTTATCATAGTTCTAGTCATTAACATGCTCAGTTATATTTTGAATGGGAAGAGCTTTTAACATAGAAGATTCCAACAAAGTCCTTTTATTTGGTTAAAATAATAATTCTTCTCCTTTTCCTTCCCTTTTACACTTATAGTGTTAAAACTTACACAGATTTTTATTTAGTGATATACTCTGGCAAAAGATGATTCATCTTCCATTTATGCAGACAGTAGAGTTCACATGCTTAAATTGAGTTTATCTTTGAATTTTGTGTAACCTTGCCCATATTCTGCCAAATTAGCAAAAACTGCTCCGGAATCCAAATGACATCAAGAACAATTGCTAAAAATCGAACTCATTTTATAATTAAATGGCATATTCAGCAATGCCCTCTGCTGCCAAGTGGATCCATAGCAGAGAAACCAGAGTACCAGATCAAGAAAAGGGTAGAGCCAGGACCTACCTTGAGCTGTACCTTACACAAATGATGAGCTCAGGAAAGAATGTCCTGGTTGCTAATAGATGAAACACGGCTGGGAAAAGACAGGTGCTGGACCCTAAACAGTTGAGAGATGAGGCTGAGAAAAACTTGAAGCCAGATATCAAAAAACATCCTAAAGAGAGCTGTTTTGGATAACTCAAAAGAGCACTAATCTAAGAGGTGCCATGCAGGGGTCAGGAAGCAAAGGAATTCAGGATAGAAGTGGAAAAATTTAAGCCTGGTTATTGACACATGGAACTAATGGAAAACAGGGGTGCAAAAGCCAGTTTCTTAGGGAAGTTCATTGCCAAAGAAGTGAGCCTTTGACTATTTGAGCCCTTCAAAACAAAACAAAACCCACCATAAACTTCAAAATTTATACTAGTAGGAAGCAGTCTGAAAAATTTGTACAGCCCCCAAAGAAGTCATGCTCCTGAATATCCATTTTAGATGTGTCCATAGGGACTAAAAGACAAGGATGATTATTCTAGAGGCTTAAATGGTCCTGTGGGGAGTCAGGGTTCAGAGAACATGGACAAAAGAGTGCCTTCCTAAAAGCAGAATGGGCGTAATTGAGGAATTTACCTAACTCCTAGGTAGAAGGACTAATAATGCCTGCCTGGCAAAGTCTTAGCATTTTTATAGACCAATAATTACTGGCACCAGGTTTCTTGTGGCCACCAAATCCCTGTTCCATCAATGTATATTTTACATGAAATATAACTATGTTGTTATTGTTTACAGTTTGCCAGATCACAAGAAGAAACATTGCAAATGCACGGATATATTTTGGAGGTCTTGTATTTGTAATTGAAAGCATTATCTGGATGTATCTTTGAGTCATCCTCCTTGGGGGTTGAGTCTACTCCTTCTGTAAGAATGGATAGACCAGGGAAGATCCACCAAAAATCCATGTCCCATCTTCTTTGTAGAGTTGTTGATGGAGAGCAGCAGCCTAACCCAGGGCTGCATTATCAGATCATTTCATTTAGATGGATCCAAATGACTTTTCTGCACCAAAGGAATGTAGACAGTGATGTGTGGACCTTCCTGGCCGAACTGGGTTAAGAAACCAGCATGACTTTATTCACTTTTCTCTCTAATCTGGTAGATGGGTGAAGCTATATAAGAACTTAGAAGTCATGTTAATGATGGTAAATCCTCAATCACTGGTTAGCGAGCTGTCTGTCCCACAATTATTCAGAAATTTGGGTTGATTTCATCAACATGTGGCTTTCAAGGTCACCCTGGTTGTTAATATCTATCTAGCAGATAGATAAAGAGCATGGAATATTTCGTAGGAAATTTTCACATCCAGTTGGTTACCTACCACTCAATATTATTGTCACATTGAACTACAAAGGAGTCTTGGAAACAGCATTATAACAAGGAAACAGAAGAAATGGGTTTAGTGAATAGCTAGCCATTCTCTGCTGCAAGGTATGAACTGCTTATCGCTAATTACCTGTTCAATGTTTGCTTTTTCTAATTATTTTATTCATTTCTGCTTATCAAAATCTCTAGTTTTTTATCAGAAGAACTGGATTAAGTATCTCATGGTAAGAATCTCAATTTCTATCAACATCCCAAAATTTAGTGTCTTAAAAATAACTTTAATCATCCCACACAATTCTGTTGGTCAGATATTTGAGATCAGCTTAGCTGTGTGGTTTTAGCTCAGTGTTTACTCGTGAGGTTTCAGTCAGGATATTAGCTAGAGTTTCAATGCTTTTACTGGGACTGACGGATTCTATTCCAAAGTGGCTCACTCTCACATGGCTGACATGTCCGTGCTGGCTGATGGCAGAGGCCTTGATTTGATTCTTCACTACATGGATTTTTCCATAGGACCTACTGAGTTTCTTCACAATATGGCTGCTGAGTTCCCCTCAAAAAAGGAATCCAAGAGGGAAAGGAGGAAACTGCACTGTGTTTTATGGCCAGGTTTTTGAAGTCATGCACTGTCAGATCTACCACATTCTAATCATTAAAACAGTTGCTAAACCTACTTCACAGTTCAGGAGTGTGGGACTCACTAACTCCCCACCTTTTGAAGAGAGGAATATCAAAAAAAGAATCTGTATATAAACCTTCCTATTAGTATTCTGGTTTTTCTAACTTATTTTATTCTCTTTAGTGCTATTAATATGGTACTTTTTAATTTAATGATATTTTAACATTTCTATTTTAATTCCAATTTCTAGGAATGTTAATTGCATCTTTTATTTAGGATATATTAATGATAGTATTGAATTTGGTCCTTAAAAAAATTACAGCTGACTCTGGACCTTGCAGAGAAAAACCAGGCTCTCACCTTCAAACTGAGGGAGACAAAGGTCTGTGAGTGGGGGCTGTAATGAACGATCAACTGACCCAAAGGAAAAGCTGAGCACGCCCCTTCAAAATAAAAGTTATGTATCATGATTTAGGGGGAAACTTGCAATTCCTGTCTCTTTCTCTCCTTTTCATTGCCAAATTGGCCCAGTCTCAAACACCCAGTTTTCGATTAAGGTAGAGAATCATTGGTATGTCATATTAACAGCTAACTTACTAAATTTATTAAATTGGTGCTTAAATAGATTAATAATAAAATCTAACACTCCTGAGCAATTATAATTTGCCGGGCCCCAGTTTTCACATCTACAGTTCCCACGACCATCCTGTGAGGTAAGTAGGTACATTTGTGATCCTAATGAAATGAACAAAATCAAAGTTACTATAGAATGATTAACTTGCTCAAGGTCACACAGCTTATAAGCAACAGAGTGTGGGATTCCGACCCCGAAAGCCTGACTAGTTAATGTGCTTATTCAGGTAAGCTGGTAAGTAGCGGAGCTGAGGCTTCCTACAAAAAACCCATGCTCTTACCATCTATAGTAGGCTGTGATCTACTTCTCTAACTCTTTTCACCTGAACTGTCTGCCCTTCCTTCTGCCAAGGTGCCCCTCATGATGATTACTTATATCATCATTGATCTCCTTCTTTAAATGACCATAGCACTTAGTACCTGAATCCACAACCCACTTACTGCAGGCTGCCTTTTATTGATCACTAATTGTTTTTTGCAATAGTCTTTTTTTTCTTCTTAACTAGATTTTAAACTGTGGGAAGGCAAGAACACACACCGTCCCCCCCTTAGCTTCACATTACCTAAATCAGTACTAACTCATAAGAGCCTCATGATGATTGCTTGTGACTGGCATAGAAATATAAAAATTCTCCCACTATATCAAACCTACAAGCATCTGGTCTTAATGCTAATGCAACCTCTTACCCTGGTTTTCAGTATAAGAAAATAACCGAAGAAAGCAAAAACATGGTCAAAGTTAGATAGCATGACCCAAAAGAAAAAACACGAAAGAACTATGATTTCTACTCGCATAGCCAAGAACTAATTCATGACCTGATAAAAATATTAGTTTCTAATATTCAATATATAGAAACATTCACTCTAATGAGGAATCAAAAAAATTAAAATATTCAACTGATTTTTTTTTTTTTTGGTACTAGGGATTGAATTCAGGGTCACTCAACTCCTGAGCCACATCCCCATTTTTTGTATTTTTTATTTACAGACAGGGTTTTACTGAGTTGTTTAGCACCTCACCATTGCTGAGCCTGGTTTTGAACTCACGATCCTCCTGTCCCAGCCTTCCGAACTGCTGGTATTATAGGAGTACACCACTGCGCCCACCTCAACTTATGTACTTTGTAACCATCAAATTCAGAACATTTTATTCAACATTCTTAGCAATCAGGGAAATGTAAATCAAAACTACGCTGAGATTTCATCTCACTCCAGTCAGAATGGCAAATATGAAGAATACCAATAACAGTAAATGTTGGCAAGGATGATGGGAAAATGATATATTCCTACTTTGTTGGTCAGACTGCAAATTCGTAAAACCACTCTGGAAAACAGTATATAAATTAAAAAAAAAATCCTAAAAAATAGAATCATATGATCCAGCTATCACATTCTTTGGTATTTATCCAAAAGGACTAAAATTATAGTGATACAGCCACATCAATGTTCACAATCTTCACAATATCTCACAATAGCCACAATATCTCACAATAGCCACAATATCTCACAATAGCCAAGTAATGGAACCAAAGTTCCCATTAGTAAATGAATGGATTAAGAAGATGTATAAATAAACACACACACACACACACACACACGTGAAGTTTTACTCAGCCATAAAGAAGAATGAAATATGGCATTTGCCAGTGGATGGATGGAACCGGAGGATGCCAATCTAAATGAAACAGACTTAGAAAATCAAGGATTAATGGAATAATTTTCTCTCATATAGAGAGGCTAGAGCAAAGTGAGGAGGGAAAGGGGTAGGGATCAGTTATCATAAAGATAGAGGGAAGATCAGTGGAGTAAAAAGAGATTAAGGGGGAGGGAGATGGAACAGGAAAGGGGAGGAAATGCAGAATGAATTTAAAATCACACTGTGGGTTTATATAAATATACCACAGTGAATTTTATGTATATCTATAGAAAACCAATTAAAAATAAATAAAAGGAAAACCAGTGGAGTAGAGGAGGGGGAACAGGGGGAGAAAGGAAGAGGAGAAAGAGGAGTCACCTAGGAGGGGAACAGGGGGAGAAAGGAAGAGGAGAAAGAGGAGTCACCTAGGACTGAAATAGAGTCAATTAAATTCCATATATTTATGATTGTGTCAAAATGAACTCAACTATTATATGTAACTATAATGCACTAGTAAAAGCACAAACATTTTATAACATTTTTCCTGTTTAAAGCAATATTTAATGTTGCTATAAAAGGTGCTATCTCATATATTACCTCATAGGAGCATTTCTTTCTGGAATATGATTCAATAAAATGCATCTAGAATCCAGAATACCCTTTCTTCCAAGTATCCTACTTCAAGAAAATGTAGAATAGAAATATTCAAAGAGATGAATAGATTATTTATGAAGACATTTATTACTACATCAGATAAAAGACTGAAAATAACCTCATAGCTCAACAATAGACCCATAAAATGGATTGCTATAAAAATCACTAAACATAGTTTTCAAAGATTTTTAAGGCTATTGAGAAATCCTCATAAACTAGCAATAAGTGAAGAAATCAATGATGCAGAGTCTTTTATATTTTCTTATATTTTCTTCAAATATAGTATCCTTCCAATTACAAGCTACATATGTGATTTATACATGCTTAAGATTAGACAGAAACATTAAAATATAAAGTATTATCTCTGAGATTTTTTGTTAGTTTTTTCTTTTGTATTTTTAAATGTCTTTCTTTTTTATTTTCTAAATGTGTTTTAAATTCCTTAATAAACATTTATAAAATTCTTCAGATATGTCAGCAGTAATTCAAGGGATTTATAAATACTAACTCATGTTTAATGTAATCATCATAAGAACTCTGTGAAGTAGTTGCTATCATTACCTCAACTTTATTGATAATAAAACTGAAGCACAAAGCTTAAAAAATTTCTCTGAGGTCATATAGAGAGTGTTGAAAACAAGATTGGAACCCTGCATTTAAGTATCCTGTGATTGTAAAAAAAGATATTTAAATTGGGAAACAAAGTAGTTTTAATAAAAATCATAAATTAATTATTTTGTCCTCACTAAGGAAATAGAAAATGATTTTAAAAAATGCAACAGGAAGAAGTCATTTATCCATTAAGAAAGCTATTCTGACTTGCAGGATTGTTACTGTGTAATGAGTTACAAGGGAAGATATGGGTACTTCTCAGTGAGGCCATAAAAATGGCAATGGCTCTCTCCTGTATCAGCCATGTCTTCATGCTGGGAAAGAAGGTGGCTCTCAAGGTCCCGGCTAGGCCTGGGAGTCAGTGATGGATGAAGTCATAAAACAGGATTGGATGACCCAGTTTGTCCCCTAATTACATTTATAAGCTCATCCTCTAAAAGAGCCACACAGAGGAGACTGCTTCCTGTAATTATTTTGTGTCCTCAACTTTAAATAACAAACATAATCTAAATACTTTCTAAGAAGAAAGCATCCCCTACCCTCTTGCCTTTTTCTGAGACTTGAATAAGCCTACCAAGTAAAATATAGTAGGAGGAACTTGTCAGCATATTGTCAGGTAAGTATAGGAATTACACCATATAAATAGCTGCCATGAATAATTTAGTTGGAAGTGAGATGGCATTGTTTGTGCTGAACTGTACTTCATCAGTTTTCCTTCCTCTTCTTTTGGGGCTTTTTATGAGTTTAGATTTTGTGTCATAATGCATGTCATAGGAAAACAAAGTGTCTGTTTAACAATCAAAAATTGTTCCAGTTTGCCCAGAGATCTACAGTCACTCGGAGAAGTTGGTTTTATTGTTGGCCTCTATCCAGTTATAGTAGGAAGCAGGCTAGTCGAATAATTACTACCTTTTTCTCACTGTGCCAAGCCATTCTAGTTTAAAAGCTGTTGTTCTTTTCATTTTTAATAGTGGCCCCACTCTGAAGCTTTTTACTCACAGATCAGACAACTACATCCTTCCTGTATTCCAGCAATTGCAGAGAATCTCGCCTATGGGCCATTTCGTTGGTAGAAACATTTCTGACAAGATCTGCCTATAGGTAAAGTCTAATAAAGAAAAAACTGAGTACATCATGAAGAATTTTATCTTAAAAAAAAAAACTTTACAGAATGATATTATGTGATAAATCTCCATAAAAGATATTTCTAGGGCACAGTTATACCAAGTTAAGAAAAGATACCAAAAGGAAAATTGAAAATTAACCCCAGAAATAATGTAGATAAGCAATAAATACTCTTGAAACTTATAATGGAATTTACACAATTTTTAAGTTGATAAAAAATTGTAAATGTCACATACAACGTGATATTTTAAAATATACATATATTGTGGAGTGACTAAATCAAAGTGATTAATGTGTGTTACCTCACATAGTTATAGTTTTTATGGTAAAAACACTTAAAATCTATCTTAGCCTTTTCAAGAGTACAATATATTGTTATTAGCTATAGTCAACATGTTGTACAATTTATCTCTTGAATTTATTCCTAATGAAAATTCTGTATCCTTTGCCTAACATCTCCCCAACTCCACCCCATCCCACCCATCCCCTAGTAACCAACATTGTACTCTTTTAAGTTGAACTTCTTTTAGCTTCTACAAGTGAGATCATGCAGCACTTGTCTCTCTGTGCCTCACTTCTTTCATCTAATATAGTGTCCTCTAGATTTATTCAAGTTGTCATGACAAGATTTTCTTCTTTTTATAATGGAGTGGTATCTTATGACATATGTGTACCACATTTTCTTTGCCCATTCATCCATCGTTGGACACTTAGTTTGATTTCATATCTTGGCTACTGTGAATATGCTGCAATAAATATGGAAATGCAGGCATCTCTTCAACATGCTGATTTAATTTTCTTTAGCTATATACCCACTAGTAGAACTGCTATATTGTATGGCAGTTCTATTTTTAATTTTTTGAGGAAACTTAATACTGTTTTCTATAATGACTGTACTGATTTTCAGTCTCACCAATAAGGGTTCAAATGTAAGATTTCTTTTTTTCTCCAAATTTTTGACAACACTTATTATCTTTCATGTTTTTGACAATGATTATTCCTACAGGTATTGGAATTCACATATACATATATTTCTTCCCTTTTTGCTTACAGAAAAAAAGAATATAATCTATCTGTTAATGCTCTGTGTTCTTTTATTTAGTAATAAAGATAAGTTAAAATTTCAAAAATAAAATAAACCTAGAGCCTACTTTGAGGTCAGGGGTCAGGAGAAGTGAGTGGAAAATAAAACCACTCTCATTTTAATAAATAAGGAGGAATTTGACAGTTGTGCCTGGGCAGCTAAGGCGAAAAGACAGTGAGAGAAAAGGACAGAGTAAGAGCCCCAAAAAGTGGTTAGAGGATTAAGAAGAAATTCTACTTGTTGAGATATTCTCACTTGGCCAAAGGATTTTGCAGATCAGTGATGTTATATACTTAATATGAAGCTGTTCCCTGTCCCAATTATTCTGTATGCTCTCTCTCAGTACCTTCAAATCTTCCATACAGGTTAGCTACCTTGTGTTAGTGAAGCCATGGGGGCATAAGAATGAAATGTGGAGAAGAAAGGCAGGCCAACTGGAATGGCTTCTCTGCTGAGGCTAACTTGGTAGAAACCCTAGCAGTCCAGGGGACCCTTGATTCAGAATTCCATGGTTTTAGGAAAGCAGATGACCCAGACCTGAGAACAGCAGTTCGAAGCTGGCAGCAGCAGAGAAACAGGCCCTGGTCTGCACTGAATCACCTTTCGTCCTCCCACACCTACTACAGGAAGGCCGGCCTTCAAATGAGCTTTGAGGAGACTGGAGAGGGTAGCAGAGAATGACAGGAAAATCCTGCAGACGCTCCTGTTACAGAAGGAGATGGAGAGAATGGGGGTAGAGACAAGAGCTATGCGCTGTGGTTATGCAAAGTGACCTAAATTCTGTAGACAGTGGAGAATCTATTGAAATTTTATTAAAAAGTAAAGTGGCCTAATTAGGTTTGAGTTTTAGAAAGAGTTCAGATTGAAAAGATGGATTATGGCAGTTGGGAAGCAACAGAAAAAGTCGAAGGAAAAAAATGAACTAGGAGAGTGAAGGAAACTTTGGGCATTTCAAAGATTAAGTTGATTAATTTGAAGGGGGAGTTGGTATGGAAAATTGCTTAGAAAACTTGTCATTAAAGCATGAAAAATATTAGGTTTGGTGGGAAAGATATGCTAAATTCGAGGTACTTGGGACACATTCAAATAAAGATGTTTAAAAAATAATGGTCAGTAGAAACATGGGTTTAAAATACTGGAATGAGGTTGGGCTTATTTATGTCCTAACAGCTATGTGACAATATTCTCTAAATTCAAAATTCAAATCGCCAATGAAATGATTTTTATCTCATGAAATATTTACAAATGTATGTGGAAGCTATTGCTAGATTTTAATAATCATCTTTAATTAAAGGAAAACCCCTCTTAAAAATTGTCCCTGGAAAATCTGTGATATATGGTCACTATATTTGCATCTCATTTATTTTAAAAAGGATCAATGAAATTTATGTTAAATCAAAGTTTAATAAAAAAGACAAATTAGAAATCAATCAGAAGAAAAAAGAAGAGAATATAAATAACTAGATTCCTGAAATTAGTCAATATCCCAATAAACATTTAAGCAAACTTCAAGTTTCTATTAAAAAGGTAATGAAATTAAGAATATTGAATCATGACTACTAAACATTAGGTAAAAAGAAAGGCCAATATTAATTTAGAGAAAGAGAAGTATTTCCTGACGTGAAGTTCTATGGGGAATTTATCATGCAGGAGGATATTGACTACCAATGGAAAAGGGTTTAACCAAGGCTACAGAAATGTTCTTGAAATGGGTGCTTCCTATATTGACCCTGTTTAAAAGCCAAGGACATTTAACACTTAGTCCAATGGGAAGGTATTTTTTGAAGACTAAGGTACCATAGTCCAAGTGAGTTGCTTTTTGATGATAACCTAGTTAAAGACTGGAATCAAAATTCTTTTGGGATAGTATCTAGCTCCATTTTCCGTTGCTGTAACAGGACAGCTGAGACTACGTAATTTATAAAGAAAGAGGCTTACTTAGTTCTTGGTTTAGGATTCAAGATTGGGCCACATACTGCTTCATAATATGGTGAAAAAGTAGAAAAGAGTGTCTGCAAGAGGAGTTTGTGTGCCAGAGACTGAGGGAAGGTGCCAGATTCACTTTTTAACAAACTGCTCTGAAGTAGTCAATCCAGTCCCAGAAAGAAAGAAAGAGAATTCACTTCAGCCAGGCCAGATGTCATTGATCTATTCATGAGGGCTCTGCCCCCATGATTTCAAACACCTTCCTCTAGGCTCCACTGCCCAACACTGCCTCATTGAGGAATTTATTCTCAACATGAGTTGTGGTGATGACAAACCATACTGGAACTAGAGCAGATGACTAACAGGCTTCTGGAACTCTTAAATATTTGATATTTTTTTTCAAGCAAACTTATGACAAAATTACTGAATCCCTATTTTTTTTATTGTTGAATTCCCTAATGAATACCTAGATTGTTGATAGTTTGTGTTGGATGAAAATAAATTCCCAATGCTTCAGGTATCAGACATCTAGGACAAGACAAGAGGTATAATGTGAAAGTTTCAGAGGCTTCTTTCTGGCCCATATGGAAGATCTTCTATGTTTCTTCTATCTTCTATGTTTCCCTGAACAGAGACCACCAGAAGCTTTGCAAAAATCTCTTTAACTTGGAAAATTGCTTCAAATTTGTACAGTCACTTTTAGAATTTTCATACCATTAAGTGTAGAAAATATATTTTTGGCTTAGAAACTTTGAAGGCTGTGTTGATAATTTGTTATCTCAGCCAAAAAATAAGCTCTTCATTGCCCCAATAGAGAACATTTCGATAAATCTACAAGATCCAACTTAAATAACCTAGTAATAATATAATAATGTTATCCTTCATTCTTGATTTCACTGGACACTTTCAAATATTATCTTTTAAAACATCTGTTGGATGAGGTCATTTAATGATGCCTATTTAAATATTAGAGAATGCCAGTAAATGCAAATGTTTTCAGTGTTAACTGGATTATGCTAATGTTAGTGAAAATAATCTGTTAATGTGCTTGCTACATTTCCTAATGCTCTCATATGAAACAAAGAGGCTGGTTCTTAAAGATTTTTCCATCTTTAAAGAGAAAGCATCCCCCCCCAACCCAGCATTGATCAGAGTGTTTGAAGCGTTTTAGATGAGGACACCTCTTTCTAATTACTATATGTCAAGGGTCAGAATTTAGAATAGAAATATGGAAGATCAATCAAAGATCAATCAAAGTCCTATCTTTGGGGGATTTTTAGCTATGTAAGAAATCTTGAATTCTTATTACTAATAAAAGTAACTAAAGTTTATCACAACAGTAAATGAGTTTGATAAGGTATTTTCTGTTTCATGTAAGAGACTATGTTTTTTGCCTAACAAAAAAACAATATTTTTCAATTCAGGTTTTCTATACCTGATATATCATAGTAGACCATTGCTAGTCATGGAGTTACAGTTCTCTCTGAGAAAGCTTGTAAATGGATCCTATTGAGCTCAGAAGCTGTCAAACAGATGGACAGCAAGTATAATCATTCTGTATATCAATTTATAGGACTCTTCTGGGTGAATCTTAACCCCAGCTGGGCTACAGTTCTAAATATGTTCTTACATCAGGTTAAAAGCCAAACCTCAAGGTGGAATGGAGTTGTCTACCATTTACTTACCAAACTTTTTCAGCCAATTAGCTAGGAAAGAATATTATGACCTTAGACATGGAGAAATTAATTCTCTAAACATTTTTCTATTTTATGCCTTCATCTTCTGAAAATAAAGTAATTCCAAATTGGCAACACTATAACTAGGCTGTAATGCCTATGGGTCAGCCCAGCTCATCACTATCTCTTGAACCCTTGATCATGAAGGCCTTTGGAAGATTTGATTGAAAACTGTTGAAAAAGAGTTAAATAAGGCAGATTTGTCAGGCCTTGTCTCAGGAATGGCTAAGTTCTGATCAACATTTCAAACCTAGAGCTGAATGTCAAGGTCATTAATGTAGGAACATAATTTTCAGCTTCTTACGCTTAATTACAAACACAGGCAAAAATCAAGCGCCAGAGATTGTGTTGAGGTTGTGCGCCAGAAACAATAACCACATTGACTTGATAATGATGAAAAACAAATAGAAAGAAACTGGAAGTCCTAGACACATCAGAGTCCTAAAAATATGATATGGTAGGTGGATGAAGGCTGATAAACCCAGCTTCATTGAGTCCTTAGGCATTTTCTGCAGAAGGAGAACATGAGGGAGTGAGTCCATCTCTGACAAACTGAGGCTAATCTTACTCTTCAAAGTGCTAAGAAAGAGAAGAATTTGTTTAAAGACCAGATACAAGCATTTTTAGTGGCTAGTCAATTGGAAGCAGAGTGAATGAGCTGTAAATAGGGAAACTTCCTTCCCTGAATAGTAGTTCAAGATGATATTCCCTTTGTCATTGTTCTGACACGACCTCCCCAGAGCCTAATGAAGAAGCACAGCATCAAGTAAAGCTCTCTTTGAATGTCATCCAGGAGGATGTGGTTGCCACATGACCTTCTGTCTTAAGCCAACTTTATCATGCATTCAGAAGGGATCATAAATTTTTCTCATCTTAAACTCAAAGCAATCCCTATTTCAGAATAGGTAAAAATGTATATGGTACTTAGGAATTCACTTTTTTTTTTATCCAGTCTTCATTCTGCTTATCAGACTTAACTAGAATTTTTTCCTCTCCTTTTTAACTGTTGTTTTCCCTTTATCCCTCTAAGAAAGGAGTGGTCTTTTTTTTTTTTATTAGTTCCCAATGTTTGAGTGTTTTGGCTTTGTTTTTCTTGTTTAGTATTGATTATAGAAAATGTCAAGTCTATTGAAATTCCCCCAAAGCTCTCGGGCTTATGGATGCCACCTGCACTGTTAAATTAGTCTTTCTTCTCCACTGCTTGCAGTTGGTATGCCATCTTGTTGTCACCCAGCCTTAACCTGCTATTTAGACATCCTCTTTTATTTTGGAGACAAGAGAGAAACTGAATATCCTATAAGATGCTATCATGCTTTCCTTCTGTGTATAGAAATAGCAGTTTCTGAATACTCACTTATTCTCAAAACTTCCACCTTCCAGAGCTGATATAAAGGGGAAAAAAGGAGAAAAAATGTTCATGTCTTACCAGTTGTTTTTCCCCAGTCACCTGTTCAAAAACTCTTTTGCTTTATTGCCAAGGTAGTGTCATGTCAAATTGTGTGCATGAAAGAAAAACTAAAAAAATCAGAAACCCATAATTTTAATAGGTAGAATTATTCTTTAATTCTGAGACTATGCAAATAGCTAGTAGACCTTCATTTGCCTGGGGAATAACTTTGGATATTATTATAATTTCCCAAGTCAAGAAAGCTATTAACTCAATGCAGATATCATTAATTGAAATAAAGATTTGGGTAAATGATTTAAATGTTTTACTATAAAAGTGTCTTCCACATATGCTTTGAGTGTGAAGAGTTGATGTATAGTTACTTACTGTTCAAAATACAGTAAGGATAAACACCTTTACCCATGCTATAAATAAATACCTTCTGATGATCTTCACGGTCATCCCAAATAATCTAAGCTATAGATACCAATTCAAATGTAAATGGCCACTTATTTCTTTTGTATTTTTTTATAAAATCTCCAAAATGAATAAATATTAGAGTTGAATCTATTTTATTTAAAACATTCTAATGCTAGAAAAACCATCTCATGGCCACTATTTGTGTTTCTATGGCTAAATTTCAGGAATGAATTTTTAGTGCTTAGAAGGCATAGTTAACCTTTTTCAGAATTCTCTAAAATGCATCTCTTTGCCTGTAACTGCTTAGAGTTTATGTTCCATTGTGTCCGACTTCACAACATCTTATTTATGTGGGCTGATTTGAGGCATAAAAGATGATAGTATTACTATGGGGAAAAGGGTTGGTTTTCTAGCTTTATCAATAGAAAGATAATAGGCTTAATAACTATTCAGCTAGATGCATGGGATAATTCATTCCATGAGAAATATAGGTTAGGTGATGGTGAGTGCTATTGTTTAGGTGTCAAATGTTCCCCCAAAGCTCTCATGTTAGAGGCTCAGTCCTCAGGGTAATACTATTTGGGAGGTGGTAGATATATTAGGAGGTAGCACTTAGAAGAGGGAGATCTTCAGGTGACTGGAGGTATGCCCTTGAAGAAAATTGTGGCACACTTATCTCTTCTTTTCCCCCTCTCTTTCTTTATCTCTTTCCCTCTTCCCATAGTGGCTGCGGTGGAACAAAGGGCATCATTCATGCTAACAAGTGCTCTACACTTAGCTATACACCTAGATCTTCTCTTTGCTTCTTGGCTATGAGGTAACAATTTGCTCTCCTGTGTATACCCCACTATTACCATATGGTGCTCACACAAGAGGCTCAAATCAATGGATCCACCAGATCTTAGAATGGAACATCACCCCTAGAGCTAAATAATGTTTTCTCTTATAAGTTAATTATCTCAGATGTTTTGCTAAAGCAAAGAAAAGCTGACTAATCCAGTGAGAGAATATGGGGAGGACTATGGCAAATAAAAATAGAAGAAACCAATTTGGAGGAATTTTGTTCTTATGGGTTCTTTAATTCATTTAATAAACTTTATTGACTGCTATATTCTAGGGATTTTGCAAGGCAATAGAATATGAAGCTAAGCAAACAGAACCAGAAGCTATTATCCTCCAGGAATTTTCCTCTAGTAGAGGAGACAGGTATGAATTAAATAATCACAAAGAGAAATTTTGATAAATGGTATTAAATACAACAAAGGAAAGGATGTGAAAATATGAGAGAATCTCATAGGAAAGAAGTATATATAAGGCATTGATGATGGAGCTGAGACCTGAAGGTTAGCTACAGTGGCTCACAGACATTGAAGGTGTTATCAAAGGTGGGTCTACCCATAGGGCTGAGTTCAAAATTCCTGAAATTTCATGGAAGCCAAACAGAAAAGAAGAGGAGATTGAGAAATTAGAGAAAAAGAGAAGTCTACATTAAGTACTAAGCCTTCATATTACTAAGTGTACTTTGAAGTGTTTTCACCATGTTCATGAGAATCAGCTGTTGGTTCTTAGAGAAATGTATGAAATGATTTGAGATATTTTCTTTCATGTTGGAGGAAACCCAGCATGTTGGAGGTTTGAATATATCATGTCAGGGTATATTCTGTACTTTCATTCTTTGAATCTCTGAAGTTTTAGTTGGGTATAATTAGAGAGATGACAGAGAGTGTAGTCCATGCCAAGTTTATTTTATTTGTGTGCAGAGAGGCTTTTCCTTCATGAAGTACAGCTAGTTCCTTCCTCAAAACCTTATTGAAGACGAGGCCCATTCTGACAGCTTTGGTCTTCGTTGTTAATAGCAGGAAGAATGAAACACTGGTGAATTGTTTCCAAACTTTACTGAAATCAATTCCAAACAGCTTAGAAGTATAGGAGGGATGGCACTGGGTAGAAAAAGATCTTCTAAGGGCCTTTCTTCAAAGGGCCTCAAAGAAAGACTCCACATCCCATGGCGAGACCTGCTTTGTGTAGTGAAGTGATAGCAAATAATAGTGATAGACTAATTTCTTTGGAAGAGAGTGTTGTTAGTACATTTTTATAATAAGCCCTTGAAATATATTTCAAAAAGAAATTTCCTAACTTTTGGAAGGTTTTTGATGTTTTAAAATGTCCTCATGTAAGGACTAAATAGAAATGAAAACTCAGTTACCACTTGGAAGAGCTTTAGAACTGAATGTAATTTGGATAGATTGGGGAACAGGAAGAGGGAAACATATTTTTGCCTCTGACTTCTGTGAACAAAGATCTTGGACATAAAACTATCAGCTTCCAGGTCTAGATGATTTTTTCCTGGACAAAAATAAAAGGGTCAGTTTAGAGGCTATTAGATCCCTTTCAATAAGATGAAAAAGGCATGTTTGTTTCGGGCTTGCCTAGATGAAGAACCATAGCTATGGCTCTGATTTTAAAGAAAAAAAGTCATTTTTTCAATGATCATTATTAGTAAGAGTTCACATATATTGGAAGCTTACGTGATCCAGGTCCTGTGCATATCTCTTTATATCAATTTATCTCATTTAATCCTCATAACAACTCTACAAGGTAGATTCTCCTTAAACGATGGGAAAATTGAGCTATAGAGATATTAGAAAACCCAATGTAAGATCAAGTAAGTAGGTCAACCTGAACAGGAGCCCTGGTCTCTGACTCCTGAAACCATTTTCTTTACCACTATACCATAGTGCTTTTCATCTTCAGAATCCAATATTATAGCAGTTATGCTCTCGATATTTATTGAATTAATGAAGGAATGGGTTAAAAAATAATAGAAAACAAAATTAGGTAAATAAATTCAACTGGGTTCTCTTGCAAAGAAAAAGAAAAAAATTTCAGTGAAGACAAAATAGTGAATTTTAACACACATGTGTGCACACACCCCAGTCACAAAGGATGCCATAGAAGATTGGTTAGAAATCTTCTAAGAAAGGTGTTCTTCAGATGGATTTTTTCTCAAAGAAGAGTCTCACAATATTCAGAGAGAGAAGGAAAGAGAGGGCATGCCATGGGGACTCATTTAATCCAGGAATGGAGGAGCAGTTGTGTTAGAACTTCAGAGAATACCACAATAGAAGGAGGCCCCTCTAACAGACATTGTCAGCCAGCTATAAACCAATCCCAAAGCAAACAAATCATCTCCCTTCTCTTCTCCTAGCAGCTTGGCTTGAATGTTGAACCAGTAAAAGCTTTGGGGTTGGGGGGAAGGGGAGGTGTAGCACTCAAAGGATAGTTCACTATAGATCATGGTGTACAGTTACATTACTGAACCCTCTCCAGGTAATGACACCCTCCGTTAGGGCTTGTATCAGGCACCAGCCATTGGGTATGACATTGCTGCAGCCAGACTACAAAGTGACATGGAGAAAATTTTGAGAGAGGGTAAAGGGATAATTGCATCTTTTCTAATGAGAGCTTCAGGCACTCAGCCAAATGGAGGTTAAGATAAGTTAATGTTGCAGTCAGAGCAAGAACAAGCCACAAGCATTTGCTGCCTCTCACACTCCTGCCAACAGATGCATTCTATCAAACCACACTCAGAATGGGCTTGCTAATAATTGTCTAGCTATGCTATTGGCAACTCATCTCCTAAGATAGCATCTGTGACCAGCACAGCTTGTGTCAGCATTGCTTCCCTGGTACCTTTGGCTTTT
The DNA here is from genome assembly GCF_048772815.1 of Callospermophilus lateralis. Lineage (NCBI taxonomy): Eukaryota > Metazoa > Chordata > Mammalia > Rodentia > Sciuridae > Callospermophilus > Callospermophilus lateralis. The sequence continues at coordinate 63,202,586 of NC_135320.1, read as the reverse complement.
CAACCCAGATCACCCATCCTGAGATGCTGGCCGACCCTGGTTCTGTGCCATCTGAATTACTTGGGGGTTCTGCTTGAAATTGAGTAAAGGACTGTCAGACCTATTGTGGGGTCTATATATCAATATACTTTGAATATGAATAGTAGAAATTTTCTAAGCAGTGCTTTACATCATGCATATTAAATGATTAAGCCACATATAATTGTTTTTTTGTTGTAGAAAATATACAATTAAAATATATAACTATTCAACCAAAAATATTTATCTCGCCTAACTTTGAGTGTACAAAGCATATACAATGAAAATGAAATCTCATTTCATCTCAGTCTCCCAGTTCGCCTCCAGGGAATTATCTGTCTTTAACAATTCATAATATAATTTGGATCTTGAATGGGCCCCAGACTTCCATATGTTGAAAGCTTGATCCCAGCCTTTAGTGCTATTGGAAGGTGGTAGAAACTTTAGGAGGTGAGGAATAGTGTAAGGAAGTTAGGTCACTGGGGAATGCCCTTATGGAGGATATTGGGAACCCAACCCTTATGTCTCTCTTTTTGCTTTCTGATTGCCATGAGGTGAGTAACCCTTCACTACATGTTCCTGCTATGTTGTGTTCTGCTACCAAGTCCAAGGCAAGTGGGCCAAACACTCATGGACTGAAAACACAGACCATGATCCAAAATAAACCATTTTCCCTTATTAAGCATATTACCTCAAGCATTTTGTCACAGTGAGAGAAAGCTGACTAACACAACTTTTAAATGCACACATGTGTTTCTAAGCATGTATGTTCTAGAAACCATGGGCTCACATATGCATATAGTTTTACTCTTCTGTGCCTGGATTTTTCCACTCAATTTATACTTGAGATCTTTCCTTTTCAGCCCATAGAAAGTTGCCTCATTTATTTAATAGTTGTAGTTTTTCCATTGTATGGACCTCATAATTTATTAACCAGCCCTCTTTATGTTGTTTCAAAAATTTTACTATTACAAACATTGCTGCAGTAAATATCCTTTTTTTGTGAGTTTTCACATATGTCAACTATATCTGTAGAAAAAGTCCTAGAAATTTAATATTGAATAACAAACATGTATTTTAAATTCTGATATATATTGTCAAATTACTCTCCAAAAACTTTGTAACTTAATAAACAGAAATTTTTTAAGTGAAAAAAAAAACTTTGCAACTTACCCTTTCACCAATGGCATATAAAACTGTTTACTTTTTTTGATACTTAATCTAACTTATCTCTAATTTTCATGCAAATTTTTAAATAAACAAGACATTAAAGAACAGAGGATAACTCCCACTTACCTCTCCCCCATCTCACATAAACTTATTATTCTCATTAAGATGACAGCTATCTTAAATTTGGTGTTTGTCATTCCTACAATTGTTTTGACACTTTAATATCTAATATATGAATTTTATGCATATATTTTAAATATTACAAGTATTTTATACATTTATTATAAATAAAAACCGTATATATGATTTGTGCACATTTTATAAGCTATATATAAATGGTGTGGTATAGTGAAGTTGTCATTGGCAGTCAACTTTCTTAAAAATCACATTTTGGTTTTGTGATTTATCCACATTTACTAGATGACTTTGATTCATTTCATATTTTTCACTGTTATATAACATCTAACACCTGTTATACCTGAGACATTTTGTTCTTCTTTTGTCTGGGATTTTCTACAAATAGGAATTTTGGGTTAAATTGCATCCCTAAGTTTACTAAATACTACCATTTTGTGCCCATTTATTCTTCCACCAGCAGTGGATTGGCACAGCAATTATTCAACATCTTCCACTTAATATTTTCCAGCTAAAAATGTTTGATAATATAAAGGGGATTGAAATTTGATTTCTTACTCCATTTGCTTTTCTTTCATTACTAAGATGATTGCACATATTTCTACACATTTATTGACCGTTTACCTTTTTTATGCCTCGTCTTTACATAATCTGTCCTTGAACCCCGCTCAGGTCAAGAGAGATAAGCTTCCTGTTCATCTCTGATGCCAGTGGGTAGGTTTTTCTTGATATAATTTTCCATTGTGGATGTAAACATGCTAACTTACTGTTTTTCAGCATTCCCTTTATTTCTGAAATTTATTTAAACATGTTTATTTTGTCTTGTTATACTTTGTGGATTTTTTTTTTTTTGGTAAAGTTGTTTTAAGAGTAATTTGTCTAAGCTAGTCCCAGAACTGGAAGTCTATTAAACTTATAAGTATATTATTATACAAATTCTTATAGAATTAATTAGATGGAGCCTAGTTACTGATATCTAGAAAAGCAGCTGCAAAACTGTCTAAAAGATATTCTGCTTTTTAAAAATTTCATTTTTAAATTTTCATAAAGACCAAATAGTTCAACTCCTTTCTTGATAGCACAAGGGGAGGGGAAGCATAATTCAACAGAAAAATAAAATATGCAGCCTTCAATTCATAAGTGACTGAGTGCTAAAGGGGTAGAAGAGTACATTTGAAAGTAAGTTGCAACATGTTTACTAAGGGGAAATTTCTCCTGATTTGACCTGTAGTCGGGTGGAGGGTATGGGGAAGACTTGACCAGGGAATTCATGGGGAAATTCAGCACTTAGATGTAGTATTAATTCTGGCTTCATTGTGCTCATTTTCTCTATTAAAAAACTACATAAATTATAAAAGTATACACATTTTAGAGGCTTTGAAAGCAATTTATTTGCTTTAAAATCATAAAGAGGTGGTTTATAACAGCAAGCACTTAAAAGACTTTGTTAAAGTCCTTACTTTGATAAAAGTATCTAATTCGCCCTATACGTAAGTATGATTATCCTAAAAATTAAAAGAATGTTCAGAATATTATAGTACTTAAAGATCAAGCATCATTTATTTTGTTAATAACTGTGTTGAGATCAATATTTATGTATAGGATCAGATGAAATACACTAATATAAAGAAAGTTACATCTTTAAAAAGGTATTATGGTTTAGATGTGAGGTGTCCCCCAAAAGCTTACATGTGAGACAATGAAAGAAAGTTCAGAGGAGAAATGATTGGGTTTGCGAGACTCTTAACCCAATACGTGAATTAATGCTCTTATAGGGTAAGACTGAATGATAACTGAAGTGATAGGGTGTGGCTGGAGGAGGTGGGTAATTGGGGATGTGCTGTTGGGTTCTGGCACCATGTCTGAGCTGTTTTCCTTCACCACACTCTTCCACTGTGATGTCCTGCTTTACCTCAGGCTCTGAGCAATGGAGTTGGCCATCTATGGGCTGAGACCTATGAAACCATGAGCCTCCCCAAACTTTTCCTCCTCTATAATTGTTTTTGTCAGGTCTTTTGATCACAGTGGTGGAAAAGCTGACTAAAACAATCATAATCACTTGTATAGTGCTAATCAGGCATTACTGTCTCTTATTGCAAAAGAGGTCCCAAATTAGGAAATGAAAGAACAAAATATAGCCTTATCTTTTTATCCTGTTTCTCTTTTGGGTATGGTTCCCTATCCTTAAGAAATAAGTATGATTAATGGATTGATTGTGCTCTGTGATCACGGCAGGTATCTACTGAAAATAACAACTAGTATTGGCAGCATAACATCAGAATGGGCACTATTCCTGTAGTTCTGTGGCATCATGTAAGGGCCCAGTCATCATAAACATAGCAACATGATGGCAAGTCTATCCTCATCGGGAAAATGTTGACTTCATTTTAATCAGTGTTCTTCTAAATTTGCAGATATGTAACTTAGGTCATAAGGAATGAGCAGGTTGATTTAGCATAAGGTGAGATAAGATTTAGAAGCATAACAGACACTGATGTTATCTATATCAAGAATGTACTGGAGCAGATTCAGAATGTTAGCACCTGCCACCTGTTTCTACGTTGAAAAGGAAAACAAATAACCCAAATTCCCATGTGGTAGTTACTGAAATAGATTGGTGAGGTATTGGGGCCAGGGGCAGAGGCTGTGATTTGTCCAAGAATTCTGTAGAGTCAGATAAATTGTTTCATATGTGAAAAGAATTTCCTGATTTATAAGTATAGTAGAACTATATTTAATCATCAGACGAATCTATAATGCTAACTCCCATTTAGTTAGAAGTAGATAAAAACTGAGTAGTTTGAAATTTCAGTGATAGAATTAAACAACTATAAAAATTTAGAAATGATTTTACAAACAAACTCTCTAATTTTAAATTGACTTTGCCTTTTTGTTACTTAGTTATTTGTTGTTGCTTTCATGTGATTAGGATATAATTCTTGATATCAGGACTCCTTCTAAGCATTGAATGAATGACAAACACAAATTATTGTTAAGGGGCTTTTTAATCCTTTTTATTCCATTATTCTTTAACCCCTGGTAATGTGATTTTTCTTTCCCCAGTTTTCTCTCTGTTTTTGCTAATACTCCCTCATCTTCATCTTAAGTTTGTTTTAATTTGGTAATAAGCTTATCTTGCTATTAATGAAAACTTTCCCTTTGACCTTTTATCTAGTATGACTTTTAAGTCAATGTAATCCTTTTTTTGATAAATCTTCTAGCTTAAGAAATTTATTTGCCATTTATTTGCTAATTAAGCCAATAATTTGTAGAATTCACAATGATTTCATAAACTTCTATTTTTAAAAAAATTGTTAGGTATAGAAGAAAAAGTAGACCCAAATCTTCAACATGTCAGCTTTGAACTGACTTCCATAACAAGACTCCTGAAGCACAACAAGTAAAATCAAGAATCAATAAATGCGAGGAAATCAAACTAAAATCTTCAATAACATGAAGAGAGAGCCTACAGAATGGGAGAAAATCCTTACCATATTAACTTCAGATATAGCATTCATCTCTAAGGTATATAAAGAACTCAAAAAACTTATCTAAAAAAAACCAAATAATCAATAAATGGGCTAAGGAACTGAACAGACACTTTACGGAAGAAATACAATCGGTCAACAAATATATGAAAAAATGTTCAACATCTTTAGCAATTAGAGAAATGCAAGTCAAATACCCTGAGATTTCATCTCACTCCAATCATAATGGCAATTGTCAAGAATACAAGCAATAATAAGTGTTGGTGAGGATGTGGGGAAAAAGGCATACTCATACATTGCTGGTGGGACTGCAAATTGGTGCAACTACTTTGGAAAGCAGTATGGAGATTTCTCAGAAAACTTGGAATGGAAACCACCATTTGACCCAGCTATCCCACTCCTCAGTCTATACCCAAAGGACTTAAAATCAGCACACTACAGTGATACAGCTACATCAATGTTTATAGCAATTCAATTCACAATAGCTAAAATATGGAACCAATCTAGATGCCCTTCAACAGATGAATGGATAAAGAAAATGTGGTACATATATAGAAGGGAATATTACTCAGCCTTAAAGAAGAATGAAATTATGGCATTTGCAGGTAAATGGATGAAGCTCCAGAGTATTATGCTAAGTGAAGTAAGCCAATCCCAAAGAACCAAAGGCCTAATGTTTTCTTTGATATGCAGATGCTAATTCACAATGGCGGGGGTTACTAGGGAAGAATAGAGGTATTTTGGATTAGACAGGAGTGAAAGAAGGGAAGGGGATGTGGGGGTAGGAATGATAGTAGAATGAATCAAACATTATCCCCCTATGTGCATATATAACTATAGGACAAGTGCAATTCTACATCATGTATAACCATGAGTATGAGACGTTATACTCCATTTATGTATGATGTGTCAAAATGAATTCTACTATCAAGTGTAACTAATTAGAACAAATTTTAAAAAGTGAAATTGATCTGTATTGGTTAGTTTAATTAAAAAATCTTGTTAGCCTTGTATCCTTAAGAAATCAAGTCAATGATGCCAATAGCCATTTTAATACAGTGTAAGATGTTTTTAGATTTAAATTTTGAAATACATAGTTTTAATTGGAATTTTAGCTTTATTCTTGTATGCTATATTTTTAAAATAGAGCAAAATCTATTCTTTATCAATCACAAATATATCTTTATAAAAATTCCATGGTATCTTTAAAATAATTGGAGACAACCTTAGAATCATACAACCCATTCTGGGACACATTGATAAAAATCAGACTTAAAAATATAAAAAAGTTCTGACCTTCACTTCTGGCCATCATTGCTCTTTAAACAGTTATAAAGAAGGATAGAACATTCAGTGCCTAAAAAACAGATGCAACTCTTTTGGGGACATTGAATAACACACACACAATGTGATCTTTGATAGAAGTCAAACCCACAGGATTAGATTTACTTTTGCCCAGCAGTTGGCCTGAGGACACTTTTCCTGAACCTTAGTATAAAAAGATGGAACGCAAGCAGAGCAGTAGTCTCACTAATCTGAAAAGGCCAAATTGGGGTTCTGTGCTGCTGAGGTGTTAGAACAACATAATCCACACTTTCTTCCAGGTGTCAGTCATAATGTCTAGCATATAATCTAAAATAGTTAGATATGTGAGAAGCATATGGGCAAAATGTGAACCATAATTTACAGAACAAGCAGTCAGTAGAAACAATTGTGGAATTAGTAGCTTAGACATTGGAATCAGCAGTCCAGACACTGAATTAGCAGCCAATGATTTAAAAACAGAATATAAAGCTGTTCATTTAAATATAGACTTAAATGAAAAGAAACAGATGTACTGAGAAAACAGGAAATCTCAGCAGAGTAATTGAAAGCATAAAAGAGAACCAAATGAAAATTGCCAGCTAAAAAGTACATCATTTTAAATGAAAACTTCCCTGAACAGATTTAAGAGTAGACGCAACTCTGAAAAGGTTAATGAATTGTAGGAAAAATCAATCACAATTATCCACCCTGAAAATTGAAGGGTAAAAAAAGATAATCAAACACTCAGGAAGTTTTGAAATGGAGGAGAACTATTTCAAAAAAGGATGGAAAGTGCCGAGATCCTGAGCCCTGTCGAGGCAAAAGTTCTCATTCTCTCCTCAAAGCATTTGAGATCTGTGGTGATTTGCATGTAACTGATGATGCAAATCAGTGCAGAACCAACTCAGATAAAGGTTAGATTTTCTCAATATTCGCCTTCCCCCACCAAATAGTGACCTGTTGAGAGAGAGAGAGCATATGTTTTTATGGGCGTAAATATTATATATTTCACTTCTTCTTGTTCTTGTATACAATTGTATAGTATGCCATAAAAAGTTGGGCTGGGGCTAGGGCTCAGTGGCAGCGCACTTGTCTGGCATGTGTGAGGCACTGGGTTTATATATAAATAAATAAAATAAAGGTCTATCAGCAACTAAAAAAAAAAATGGTTAAAAGACTTGCAAAGAAATAAGAAAATGCAACCAGAAGGGAAAACTAGGAATTAAGGCTGACCCAAAAATGATGCAGATATTAGGATTATCATAAATGGTCTTTAAAAAGCTAGAAAAATATGAAAATGGACAAAATGCATGAAGAGATGCATGTTGGTAATTTCATCAGAGCAATACAAACAAAAAAAGAACCCAGTGGTAATGCTAGAGATGGAAATATGATGTCTACAATATATAAAATATCTCAAAAAAGGCTTTATTTCTATGACCTTTAACAGAAGACTAGATAAAAAGAAAAGGATAACTGAGTTTAAAGACAGGTCAGTAGAAGTTATTCAAACTTAAGCAAAATGGATTTTTAAAAAGAGTAAAAAATTAAAATAGAACAAAGGATCCAAGATGTGTGAGACAACAGTAATAGCAATTGATCTAAAATATTAATAATTGTGACTCCAAAGTGAGGTCACAGGGAGCTACATGAAGAAGTATTTGAAGAGATAATGGCTGAGAATTTTTTAAGATCAATGAAAAACTTCAACCACCAATTCAAAAATTAGCAGAGCCCAAGCAGTGTAATAGAAAGATAACCACACTTCATCACCTCTTATTTAAACAAAGATAAAGAGCAAACCTTAAAATCAGCCAGGGGAAAAATCTATATTATATATGGGGATAAAATAATAAAAAATGAGACCTCATTTCTTCTTAAGAAACAGTGAAGGATAGAAGACAATGAATGTCCTTACAGTGCTGGAGGAAAAACATTGTTAACTGGAAGTCTATAACCAAAGAAAATCTCCTTCAAAAGGAAGCTCTCAATAACATTTTCAAAATGATGGTGGTCAAAGATTTTTTTCCTCCAGCCATCCTGCATTACAAGAAATGTTAAAGGAAGTTCTTTAGGCAGAAGAAAAGTGACGTTAGAGGGAAGCCTGGATCCGCAGAAAGGAAAAAAGAGCATCAGAATGTCTGTGTGTGTGTAGGTTAAACTATGGAGGAAGTGTGGTTCTCTATGCTGTGGAACAGATTACCACAAACTCGGTAGTTTGCAACAACCCATATTTATTATCTCTGTTTCTATGGGTTTTGGGTTGGACACAGTCTGTATCCTCTGCTCTGGGTTTCAAAAGACTGCAATGAAGATATCTGCCCAGCTGTTTTCTCATTTTTAGGGCCCACTGGTGAGGAATCTGCCCCCAGGCTCATTCAAGTTATTAGCAGAATTCATTCCCTTCATGTTGTAAGATTAAACGCTGACAGTTGATTGGAGGCTTTTTACAATTCCCAGAGGCAGCCACCAAATTCCTTCTCCATTGCTATTTTGATGGATAGTTTTATGTCAACTTGACCAGATATGTGGCTAAGAACTTTATTTCTGCCAGGCATGGTGGTGCACACCTATAATCCTAGAGGCTCAGGAGGCTGATGCAGGAGAATCATAAATTCAAAGCCTGCCTCAGCAATTTAGTGAAGCCCTAAGCAATTTAGCAAGACCCTGTCTCAAAATAAAACATAAAAATGGCTGGGGATATGACTCAGTGATTGAATGCTGGGTTCAATCCTTTGTACCCTTGTACCAAAAAAAAAAAAAAAAAAAAAAAAAAATTCTGTTTGCATCTCTGGGGTGTTTCCTGATAAGATTAGCATTTGATAAAGTACTCTAAGTAAAGCAGATGGCCCTCCCCAGTATAGGTGAACATCATCCAGTCTATTGAAGGCCGGAGTAGATCAAAAAACCAAAGAACAAGAGCATTTGCCTGATTGCTAATTGGGGTATCTGTCTTCTCTGCAAACTGGAAGCTAACACCATTCACCATTGGCTTCCCTGATTCAGGCCTTTGGATTTGTACTGGATACCACTAACTTTCCTGGGTTTCCAGCTTGCAGACAGCAGATTGTGATACTTAGCTTCCATAAGCATATAAGTCAATCCTCATAATAAATCTCTCCAAGCATCCATTCATCCACCTATCCACCCATCCATCCTTCTATCCATCCATCTGTCCATCCTTTTGGTTCTGTTTCTGAATAATATAATTACTAACCTTATGACTGGGGCAAGGGGAGTAGCTAAAATAGTCTTCTAGGAAGATAGAATCTTAGATAATGTAATATAAGCACAGGAATGACAATACAATATCATATTCTATTGCTTGGAGAAGGTGGAAGTTATTACATAAGGGCATTGAAAACCAAGAGAGGTAACGGTAAGGGGCATGCTAGGGCCTGTTTATTACAGAGGCAAATGTAAAAAAAAAATGTTTTCATGATCTTTATTTTGAATATGTTTTAAAATTTATTTAAAAGTCTATCGACAGTACAAAATAAAAACAATAGCTGTAGTATAGAATTTTAGCAAATGTAGAAGTAAAATACATGTCAACATGAGCAAAGTGGGGAGTAGAAATAAAATGGTTTACTTTTTGTTGCATTGTTCATGAGGTAGAATAAGATTATTTGATAGTAGACTCTGATAAGTTAAAGATAAATGTCATATTCTCTAGAGAAGTGGTTTTCAAAGTATGAGCTTTTGAACTTTTTGGATATACAATTCTCATCTCCTACCTCCTACCTTTTCAATCAGAAATTCTGGATTTGGGTTTAGCAATATATGTTCTAAAAAGACTTCCTGGTAATACTTATGAATCCTGATGTTTGAGGAGGAATTCTAACAGGAATATGATGAGGTATAGCTAGTAGAGAAGATAAGGTAGAACACTAAAATATAATTGATCCACACAAATGAATGCAGTAAAAGAGAAATAGAGGAAACAAGAGCAGATGGAATACATAACAAATCCCAAGAAGCCCAATGCACACATACACTTAAAGCAGTACAAAACAGAGTAGATCCATCTGCAAATGGAAAGACTGATACAGATAAAGTTTTGGAAAAACCTCTGTAAATGGAGAAGAAAAGGGCAAAGAAATTAAAGGAGTCAGGGTAAAGTTGATAGCTCTGGAAGCAGACTGGGTTCCCAGTACACATAACTGGTAACCCCCAAGTAAAGAACAAATGGCACAGAAAATATCAAAAGACAAAATGAGAAAACTGCCTCCAATGAAGAGGTTTGCTATCCAAAGAACACATAGGCTCCAAGAAAATTTGATTCTAAAGAGTCAACACTAAGTATAGCAGAAAAACCTAAAGACAAATGCTCAACACCAAAGCATATCATGAAGTTACTTGATTTCAATCATGCAGACCTATTAAGAAAGACATCTTCAAGGGGAAAAATTAGGCTGGCATCAAATTTCTGTACACAAACATTCAATGCCAGAAAATAGTGAATTTATATGCCCTAAGGTCTGAAGACAAGAACGTATAAGCTAACAATATCATATCCAGCCAAGATAATTTTTATATAGAAACATTCTTAAACATAAAAGAATTTAAAATATATAATACCTATAAATCCTTCTTGAAAAACTGCTTGACTGCAAACTGCAGCAAACTGAGATGAATCGAGATGTTTCAGAAGTTCTCAGAAGAAGCTTCGGAAACTGAACATAAACTACAATCAGTGGGGACATCAAGAGGGAATGATGTGTTAAAAGTATGACTGTCTCTTACCAAAAGGCAAACTAAGGGTGGAGCTGATAAATTTGTTGTGACACTCAGAGTTCTTCCTGTCAGCTGCCCACTTATAGGATTTTCATGACAAGTACAAGAGGAATAAAGGATCAAGTAAATCTGGTGGACTCAGAAAAAGACATTGTATCTAAGCCTACTAAGACAGGAAGCAATTCATGAGGAGGTGATGGACGGAGAGAGGAAGAGATTTGGGTGCTTAGAGAAGTGCAGGGACAGTTGGAATGGGGATAAAAGAGGGAGTATGTTGAAAGAATATAAGATTATATAATATAGCTCAATGGGTATGAGTAGACAGAAATTGTTACATAAGACTTCAGAGAAGGACTAAGTTGAAGAGACAATAAGGTTTGGCTGATACCATGCAGGTAGGTGGAGAGCTTATGGGTGCCTCGTTGGGATAAAAGGAGGTAAAAGCCCTTTGAGTCTGGCTTGTAAGTTAGATCATCTGTGTGGCCGAGAAGCTGCCTGAGAGCAGACAGTAACCATTGACCTTTGTTCATGCTCTACATTTATAAGTTTCTGCTCTTTAATTTCTCATAAAATAAGTATTTCCTGAGAGCTTATTCTGTGCTAGACACCCTTCATGGGCTTTAGACATAAGGTTATGGTTTAGATCTAGAATGTCCCCCCAAAAGTCCATGTGTTGGAAGCATGGTCCCTAATGCACAAAGGGTCAGGGGAGACTTTAAGGCAATGATCATTAGATCAGGAAGGCTCTGATATCATCAGTGGATTAATCTATCGATTGTTGGATGGGTTATTGAGAGGTGAGAAGCAGGTCACTGAGGGCCATTCTGTCTATATCCCCCTATCCCATTCCCCTCTGTCCTCCCAGGCTGGCATAAGCTGAGCGGTTTTCGTCTGTCATGCTATTCCACCATGATGTTCTGCTTCACCCCAAGTCAAAAGCAATGGAGCTGAATCCTCTGAAACTGGGAGCCAAAATAAATCTTCCCTCTGCTAAGTTGTTCTTGTCAGATATTTTGGTCACAGCAACAGAAAACCGATCAACACAGGTGGATATGCATTTACTCTCAATAGCTGCACTCAATCTATTTTAGAGATGAGCAAACTGAGGCACCAGAAGGTTGAGAAATTCAACCAAGACCACTACACTGGCAAGTAATGGGACCAGGATTCAAACACAGAGAATCCAGCTCTAAAGCGATCCAGTGTGGCTACCCACTGCTTCTTCAATCTTGTCCCATGCTTTATATTATTTAAAATTGAGGCACGATCTGCATTTTCATATGAGCTACACTTTGTCATTCATTCAGCAACATTAACTGACTGCCAGGCACTGTTTGCAGACTTGGGGTTCATGGCAGACACTGAAAATGAGCTACACCCATGCAGCTTCTCCTCTGTCTCCTAATTAAGGAGGTCTTCCCTGTAGTAACTGGCAGGGAAAGTCTCCCCTCTGCCCTCTTTCTTTTCAAAATTGCCTTTGCTGTTTTTGCTTGTTTATCCATTCTGATGAATTTTAGAATACTTCTGTATGTTCTCTACAATCCTGTTGCAGTTTTAATTGGCAGTCTATCATATCTAGAAATGAATTTGGAGAAAATTCGTAGTGCTTGTTTCCTAAGAGCAAAGTATTTCATTCCATTTAATCTGAGTTTATTTGTGTTTGTTGTTCAATAGTGCTCAATAGGAAGCTGGGTTTTTTTTTTCCACTTTCTTATTTTGGTTCTGAACATTGCTTTTGCTTTTTACTTTTAGAGCTATTTTATGTTTTTGTTTGTTTGTTTCTGTTATAAAGAATAAATTTTCTCCAATCAAATTTTCTACCCATTTAATGTCAGTCCATACTAGAATTATTGGTTTTTACATATAAATTTTGTAACCACTGATCATGCTGGATTCTTTTATGGTTTCTGGTAGTTTTGAGTATATACTTTTGTGTTTTCTAAATATATAATCATGACATTGTTTTGCTCAAGGACAGAAAAGAATGTGTGATGGAGGCAGGATTCAAATTCATATCTTCTGATCCAAGATACTATTTCATCTTTGTTCAGTCACTAATACACACAGAGCTCCTGAATTTTACAAATGAAAAGTCTCCTTTTGTATGCTAGTGAGATGATTGTGGGTAGGGCTCCTAGGTGGCCTCAGGGTCGGGGCTGGTCGCTCTGTAATTAGAGGGTGGAAATTTTAGCTCCCCACCCAAACTTCTCTTCTATAAACTGCTGGACTGCAAATTATAGACACACACACACACACACACACACACACACACACACACACACATCTCCATAATGTATGATTTAGTTTAAGAGACACTGGACCTGGATATCTCCCTAAAAACATCTGTTCTTCCTTGCTGCTTGTCATAGCATCTAAAATATTTGAACACTATGGAATCATTCCCCTAAGTAGAGGAAAGAGTTTAGTCCTCAAAATCAATTGTATGAAAGTTCACATACTACAAGGAATATTATAAGGCATCTGTCCCCAAAGTGGGTCATTCCTTTCCAGAACCTAAGATTCACTGCTCTCACTTATGAAGCCCTCAATGCACCAATGTATAAATGTATTTGTTTGATTGAACTGAATCGAAATACATAGAAAATGACCCCATACAATATTAATAGGTATTATTTGAAACAAGTCTCTGTAACCAAATGCATTTAGACATTTGTTAGGTGAGACACTGATTCATAAGTCAATTTAGGGTGGAAGTCTCTGAGGATTTGTAAATCACAGGTATCTCCTGTGATTCTCATTAACAGGATCCACTCAGAATTTTCAAACTTGGTTTGCCTTGGAGCCTTTTCATTTCCCTTAGAGCATTTTAGGACTTTGAACTGACTGCTGAAAAGGGTCATAAGTTAACAGATATCAATGGTCATTAGCTAACATAGAGCTAGGAGGAAAGGCCCGTGGGGTATGGCAGAGGGTAAAAAGCTAAGCAGAGAGGTGTGAAGGAAGGAGAAGCAGGGAGATTCTACACAAAGCTTGCCTCCCTCTCAGCTCTGGCCCCAAGGTGTAATCTTGCAAAGCCAGAGACAATGATATATGGTTACTAATTTGGCATCATTTCCCAAATGCTTTGACCACTTCATCTTTAATAACGTTTGGAGACCAGTCAATGTAGCAAGTCCATCTTCAGATCACATGGAACAGCTCTGCACTGAAAATTGTGGCCTGCTTCTGGAAATTCTGGGGCCAAGCTGGCTGCCACATATAGAACCAAGAGTAGAACTCTTCTTTGTGATACTTTTACCCCAGCTTTCTAATTTTAACTCCAATATTTCAAACTTTACCCTGGTCCCCCATCTATTTTGCTTATCTTTTATTTGTGATTTTTTCCCACCACTATAAATTCTTTGTTAGATGGAAGTAACATTGCATTGACATTTTCTATTTTTCTCTCTATTCTGTCACACAGAACACTTCTGGTACCAGATTATGGTTTTGCCCCCCATATGGACCAGTTCTCTGACATCAGCTAGGTGTCCTACAATTTAACACTATTCTGATAAATCTAGCTGAAGAGAGCATCAGATCCCACAGGTTGCCAATCTCAAGTCCCTGTTGTCACCTGTGCTTCTGACTTATCAGACTATAAATCGGAAGTTCCCTTGATGCCATCCTGGACTCAATAATTTGCTAGAATTGCTCATAGAACTCAAGTAAATAGTTGACCTATTAGATCATCAGCTTATTATAAAGTGATACAATTCTAGAACAACCAGATGGAAGAGAAACATAAGGCAAAGTATGGGGAAGGGACTCTATACCTCCATGCCCTCTCAAGGCATACCACCCTCCAGACACCTCTGTGGTTCAATACCCCAGAAGTTCACTAGATCCTGTCCTTTGGGGGTTATTTGGGAGGCTTCATTCATTGGCATAACTGATCAAATCATTGACAATTAATGATTAACTCAACCTCCAGTCACTCTCTCCTTCTTAAAGGTGGTAGGAAGAGGGGTTTGGGTGGAGAGCTAAAATTTCCATCCTCTAATCACAGAGCAACCAGCCCCCACCCTGAGGCCACCTAAATACTAAATACTCCAGGAAGACAATTATGCAAAGCATAATTACTAAAAGCACAAGTAGTTTTGTTATTAATTCATGTCCACATTGGCATTTGTAGGTGTACTAAATAGTTGCCACCTCCTTCTTTATTCTGTCACTTCTAGTAAGAAAATAGGATTGAGTGCCTTGGTTGGCATTTTTTTTTTTTAAATCTCTGGATTAAAAACTATCTAAATAAAGATTTCCATGTGGGTTGCAGTTCACATCTTCCCCCACATTTTCAAACATTCTTTCTCCCCTTGGAAAGCAGCTCAGCAGAGTGCCACTGGAGGGAGGTGAAGGATGCTGAAGGAGGGGGAGGAGGGAACACTACTGAAAGAAAAAATAAAACATCATGCAAAAATAAACTGAATTGAGCCTATTTGCATTATGAATTGATTTCTTTTCATCTTTTTTTAGTTGTTGATAGATATTGTATTTTATTTATTTTTATGTGGTGCTGAGGATCGAACCCTATACCTCACACATGCTAGGAAAGTGCTCTACCACCGAGCCACAACCCCAACCCCATGAATTGATTTTTTTAAATCACCAATTAAATAAAGCTCTCTAGAAGATTTTCTTGGGTTTCAGCTATTATAAGAGCCAAGAAATACTAAAATAAACCAATCTATAGGCAAGTCTGCCAGGTAACTTCACAAGGCTATAAAAACAAGAAAGCTACATTATTTTGCCTGTCCCCTCATTTCCTCCATGTTTCAGCAGTATAGATGACATTTTGAAGGATTCTTGGATTGATAAGCCTGCTAGAACTCTATGTTATGTATATTTTACAGATGCTATTTTTTTTCTAATCAATAAAATAAAATTCTTTCACTGTTTCTATTTAATTTTTGGTCAAGCCTTTCATGTTATTGGGCAGTATTTTCCGTAAATGTTTTTCATTAAAGAAGCAGTAGAAGCAGCTTCCAAATTATCCAAAAGAAGAGTGAAGGTAAATAAATTCTGTGCCAATATTGCCAGAATACTCTCTTAAGAAAAAAAGCCACAAATTCTGTTCCATTTTATCACCAAATGTTAAATTTATTCAGGTACAGTAAACAACACAAAGTCATTTGCTTTCTTTTCAACTGAGAAAACCAACCCCTGAATTAATCGAGGCTTAACCCATCACAGCAGATATAGATCATTTAACATTTCCTGTTCGAAGTATGTTCATTATGTCCCTGCTGATCGGTTCCAAGGCTGTTGCTATGCATGAAACGATCGACTATATAAAGCAACAAGCAGTGAGGAAATGCTACTTGTGCTGCAAGCAAAATCGGTCTTCAAATTGTTTTCAATTTCATCTCAATTGATTTATGGCTTTCCTGATTGACCTGTTTCACCAGGCCATTAATAATAGTAGCTCACGTTTGTATGGTACATTCTGGTCCCAATCTACTTCCACTTTAATCCTTCATTTGATCCACACAGAATCCTATAAAAGCAGAGGGCATATTGTTTCCATGTTTTACTAAGAAATCCAGGCTTTGTCGGTGAGGCAGAGCATCTTGCTCAGGTTTGCATTGGTGATAAAGTAACTGAACAAGAAAATATGCTCTTCTAACCCAGAACCCTTTCAGCTAAAACTACTGATTTAGCAATGTTTAATAGTTATCATCTGTGACATGGCAGAATGAGCAGGAAGAAGAATGTCACAAATAGGATAGTTTAAGAATAGTTTGGCAGAAGAAATAACTTTTCAGTCACACAAGTAGTAGTAGTGCTACTTACCTCTTAGATGTGCTGTGAGAATTTAATGTGTGTAGTGTTTACATTGAAAAGTGCCTTGAAACTAGTATGAATCCTTTACAGTCATGGCTATCATGGCATGAATTGCACTGTTATTGAAAATGAATTGTGTTGTTTTCAATTGCTATTTCAAATAGGGAATACTTATATAAGGGAGAAAACTCTACTAGACCCCAGGGTTTATATAAAGTGCTCTCACCCTACCTTCCAACACCCAATTTCCACTCCATAGACGTCCACTGTTTTTCTCTATTTGTGAAGTATCTTTTTGTCTCAAGTATTTTGTTTCCAAACATCCTCTTCTTTTGCAAAATGTTGGCTACTCTTTTTTTGCTGTAAATTTTAATCTGTTTTTAAATAGATCTTATTACAAGAACTGAAGCATAATATAAACACTACTCAGCATCATGGGATTTTTTTAACATAACAATAGGAAAGGTGTAATTTATTATTTTAACTGGGATGACTTTAAGGTGAAAAATGCTGAAATTAGCAGTTATGCCAGGACCACAAGTATAACCCATGACTGTCCAATACAAACCAAGATAGCCACCTTGCTTAATCATCTTAGACATTATTCCATACCAGCACATAAAGTGTGCCTTCATTTAAAAAAAAAATTGTTCTATTAGGTAATACCTGATACATACAAAAGAGCTGCAATGTATATGTGAGTTTAAAGCATAGAAACCTAAGCTTTTTTTTCCTTTTTGTTGTGCTAGGGATTGAAACTGGGCCCTTAGCACATGTGAGGCAAGCACTCTAACCACTGAGATATACTCCCAGTTCTCTGAAGCTGAAAACTAAATCACTCTACTTAAGAGCCTGAATGTTACTTCTATATTAAAGTTACCTGTATGCTCCTGCCTACTTCTATTCCTTTCCTCTCTTTTATACATTAACAGCCACTTGAAATTTGTGTATTATTAATATAACACATAATACATTTATGTATCATTGTTTTGTTAAAAATAGTTTATCATATAGGTACATAAACCACTATCAAAGAGTATAATATCTGCAGGGTTATTTTCTTAACATTTTCTCTTATAAGGTGTATGTGTATTGCTTTTGCATAGCTGTAGTTCATAGACTTTTAGTGATGGGTAATTTTGTAAGTGTTCCATAATTTATATAATTTATATATTTACTCATGATGAGGTTTGGGTTGTTTCCGGTTCTTATTCCATTATAAACAATGATGCTGTGAACTTTCTTGTACATATTTCCAAGAGTGTGTGTATATCAGTTTCTCCAAATGACAGAAATAAAGTTGCTAGCTTTTAAGGCACACACATGTTCAGCTGTGCCAAATTATCTATCATCCAATGAGAGTATCCATAGCTCCATGAAAAAATAGCAGGCTCACAAAGATATAGGAAACAATGAATATAGGGTAGGCAATTAGTGATGGCTACCATAGCATCCATCCCGGAAACCTCTTTTTCCCATTCAGAGATCACCTTCCACACTTTCGTCAAGGTAGCAATATGAAAAGTTTTCATCAGCTATTACATCCAGCAAGAATCCAAGTCCCCCAAGCTAATGTGAAGTCTTTCCTCCATCAGGTTCTCCAAATTTGGCTGTGGTCCAGCCACCCATACTATAAAAATGAGCTTTCTGCCCCAAGTAGAGAATGAGTAGAATGATGAAGATTAAAACAAGATAAAACAAATAAAAAACAAAAATCAGTTTTCCATTTAGGAAGTAAGAAAATAGAAAACTACAGCAATCACTAGTCCATAATTGTGGGTTAAATGCTTAGGCTGAGAGCTGCCAAGGATGGCCTTAGGTGTTGAACAACCATGGCTTGTATTTATTAGGCCTAGGGTTTCTTTGGCAAATCAGTTTTCTCAAAAACCATGCAGGCTGTAGTCAGTTGACTCCATCTATGTGAAAAAGAGCCCCTTTACCAGCTGATCTCTCTGCTGTTACATCCTGACAGGCCCTCCTTTATTGGTGCTGTCTTGAATCAATTTGAAACAAATCTTTAAATGATAACAACATCAATCCCATCTTTCCTTAAAACTCAAATAAAACCTCTGTTTTATAGAGAACTCAGGAAAAGTTGCCTCAGTCTCTGCTCTTGCCCAAGTTGCCACATCCATGACTTCCGTTAAGAATAAAAAAGCAATTCTATTGCAACTCTTCATGCTCCAAATTATGGAATACCTAAATCAACTCAGATTTCAGGATTATGAGTTTAAAGCAACTCTGTTGGCAAGTTTGTATTTTCTTTCCAAAAGTAGCATCCTGTTTTAATCAGCTTTTTTGCTGCTGAGAGTAAAAGACCCAACCAGAACAATTGTAGAGGAGGAAACATTTATTTAAAGGCTCACAGTTTCAGAGGTCTTAGTTCAAAGAAAGGCTGGCTCCATTCTTTGGGTGAGGCAGAACATCCTGGCTTGAGGCAAGGCAGAATATCATGGCAGAAGAGTGTGGTGAAGGGAAGCAGCTCACACAATGATCAGGCAGCAAAGAGAGGTCTCCATGTTCCAGATACAAATATATACCCCAAAGCCACGTCCCCAATGAACCACTTCCTCCAGTCACACCCCACCTGCCTCCAGTTACCACCTAGTTAATCCCATCAGGGATTAATTTACTGATTAGGTTAAGGCTATAGCCCAATAGTTTCTCTTCCAAACCTTCTTTCATTGTCTCACCCATGAACTTTTGGGGGACAACACAACCCTTACAAATTAAACATGCCAGTGTTTGTGAACTTGTGTAGTTCCTGCTTTTTGAATCTCATTTAATCCTAACTTAACTTACTTATGACCATAGAATGTGATAGAAGTGATATTGCATTTTTTCTGAGGCTTGAACCTTAGAAGGCTAGTAGCTCCCAGCTGAATCTCTAACATACTTTGTCTATGGAAGCCAACAACTGTGTAAAAAGCATGAGTAACCTGAGATATCATTCTGAGAGGAACTCTACTTTAGCCAGGAGGAGAAAATTTCCCAGTTATCCTAACTAAAAGCACTAGGCATGAAAGATAAGAAGCCCTCTTGGATCAGTCAAAACTTCAGCTCCATACATCATCTGACATGAAATCATATGAGATCTTATGAGAAAATCAGCCAGCCAAACCCACCCAACCCATAAGAACCATGATAGATAATAATTGCTGGTTTGAATCACTTAGCATGGGAGTGGCTTATTACAGAATAATAGATACTAAAATAATGCTTCATCTTTGCTTGTAGAATGGCCTGGTGAAAATGGCAATACACCCCAACGTCTGGGTTACCCTACCATTTCTTCTAATACTGTAGCCCAGGGAACCATAAATTCTTATCTCTGTAAATGCCCCACTATAGTTAAGACAACAGTTTTACCTAGTTCTACAGAAAAATCACCACCAGTTGCCCCAAATGCAACACAATCCTTTGGTCAAGTCACTCATTCAAGTACAAGTTTAACCTTGTTACTTTTAGTACCCTCCTGTTGTATTCAAATTATGAATTAATTAGGGATTTCATTTGGATATATGTAACCAAATCCTAATTTAAAAGGTTTAGTGAAATGGGAAATTCTTTTTTTAATGTATTAAGAAGTCAAAGATGACCAGTGGGACACAAGCAACTGTTACTGCTCCCAATTTCCATTGCCTTCTTTCTTCATGCTAACATTCATTATTTTTAGCTGAACACATGGCTATCTTGCAGCTAAGTATGATGTATGACTAATTTTGTCTGAGGGATGTAAATAGAAGTATCCTATGTGATTTCTGAAAAGTGTTTTTAAAGGAAACCGTTATGTCTTTCTTTTGTCCTTCTTTCTTGGTCATGAATTAAATGTGGATATAATGGCTGGATTATATGGTATACCAAGGAATCTGATGCCTAATGACAGAAGTTGATATTCATCCCTAAATTAAATTTACATAAGAAAAAGTGAACTTCTGATTGTCATACCACCTTTATTTTGAGATTTAGTTTTTCTCACAACTGAAATTATTTCTAATATAATAGTTTAGGTCTGGTGCAACAATGGGCCAGGCTGCTTCTGTCTTTCTGGTCTACCACCCTTATCAGGTGGCTCCCATCCTTTATGAAAACTTCATTATAGCAAGATGACTGTTGATCCTTCAGCTTTCATTAAAGGTAGAAAGAAACAGAAGGAAGAAATGAGAAGGAAGAAGCGATTGCTATTAGAAAAATAAAGCATTTTAGAATCCATAGAAGGCTCCACTTATGTCATATTGGCCAAGTTTTGATATTTAGTTTAGTAGCTGGGCACACTGGCATCCCCAAAAAAGTGAAAGTTCTATTAGTAAGGTATAAAAAGAAATGGAGATCAAGGAGACAACCAGCAGGGTCTGCCACAACAGTGTGTCAGGAGTAGTGCTTATGTCAGAAGTAGGAAATACTGTTTTCTGAACTTGGCAGAAACTTCACATGGTATCCACTGCAGGTCTCTATCTAAGGTCCTAAGTGGAGATGTACAATTAAGATCCATTGACACAATATTAAACTTAGCAGAGAGATAAGACTGAATATATCAATAAAGTAGTATGAGAGACCACAATTAAGATAGGAATCCTCTTAAGAGAGAACACCCATAAGTCAAAGAATAATGATTGAAGATGAAACCCTGTGGAAAACTAGTGAAAAGAAACAAAGTGTATAGAGAGAACTCTTAACCCATCATGAAAAACCAGTGAAGCAACAGTAAAAAATGGCAAGAGTAGTTTATGAACTGATGAACATTTCAAGTATTACAGATAATGTGAAATGCAGCAGGTGGCTGTACAACAATCGGAACTGAAAGGTGTTCTAAGTATTTACCAATTATCATGTGCTAGTTTTTAAGGATTTTAATAAGCAGAGATGTCAGAATCAGTGTCTGATGAATTGATGACTGCTGTGATTTGGTTGTGGTTTGAATGCATTCCTCAGATGTTCACATGCTGAAAGCTTGGTTCCCAGAGTGGCAATCTTAAAGTGGTGGACCTTTTAAGAGATGGGGCCTAGTAGAAAGTGATTAGGTCATTGGGGCTGATGGCCTTAGAAGGGATGATGTACTATTTCCAAAAGCCTGGTTGGTTCCTGCAAGAGCAGCTTATTTTTAAGAGTAAGCTGGGTCTCTGAATCCTCGGGCTTCCTTTCTCACCATGTGACACTTTTGGCATGCAGTCACTTCCTATTTCACATCTATGAGATGTTGTGAGCAGCCAGGGGTTCCCACAAATAGAGAGGGCCCACCCAATCTTGGACTTTCAACTTCTAAAACTGTGAGCCAGATAGAGGTCTTATTTATAAAGTATCTAGCTTTGGGCTTTTTAAAAAATAATAACAGAAAATAGAATGTTAGAAGAACCAAAGGGAAAATAAGAAAGTAGATGTGAATGAACTCTATACTCTATCAGCCATTTCTACCCAATATTAGCTTCTATATAAATTCATATCTTCTTATATACATAAAGAGCAAGTTTTAAGTACTTAGTAGAAAGGAAAAATAAATGGAAAACAAATATATTGCTTTGAGTAAATACTTTTCAGAACAATCTTCCTCTGCTAAATTTGCACTGTATTGTGTTGTACTGTATCGAAGTTGCTTTGACTTATAGCTGCAGAGATCTCTGCCCTTACTGGTGTCAAAAGGGTAAGCATGGATTAGTTTCTCTTTGTTAATACTAGAAAACAATTTCAAAGTCAAATACCTTTGATAAATTGGAGAATTTGAATATGTTTTAATATTTAGATTTTACACATTTAACCTCATCAGCAAATTATTTTTGCTCTTTAAATAATTCATAAACCAGATCTAAAAGACAAATATTCCAAGTGATATTATGTCTAGAGGATATGAAAATTCTACCAAAGAGACTTGATTGTTAACTCATGGGGAAATCATGTTAAGCCAGTCTAGAAAAATATAGGGTAGAGCCAAAGGAAATAAAAGAACACAAAGAAGCTATATGCCAGGTATCTTAAACATATTATCTATTCATCAGTACCCTAAGAAGTTTTCATTTTGAGACTGAGGAAAAAAATAGGCTTAGAAGGGTCAGAGTTTATTCAGGAATTCATATATAGTAGGCAGCTGAGTCAGGTATGAATACAAGTTTAGTATGTATTTTCTACTATATGTCTATTTTCTAGAGTGAACACCTCAAAGAAAACAAGCCGGACAAAGGGGCTCTTAATAAATTGCTGAAGTTCCTATTTTACTTTTATAAAATTAAGCATTTATGTTTAGAAGAAAACTTTTAAATCATATGACCAAAATACATCAGTAGTGAAGCATAATATTAACTTATAACTTTAGTATGCGTTATAATGGGGACACCTAAAATTTATATGCCTGTTTACAGTGAATATGATATAATAGATTTATTTCATCTGTTAAATAACTCAAGATTCTATTCACAGAGCCCAATTGGGTGATATACAGCCCAATTGGCTGCATAACAAACTGTATATATAGGAACAAAGGACTAGTGGAAGTTTTGCAAGGCTTAAAATGTCAACTTTATTCAATTGGTAAGTATTTAAAATAATTAAAGCATTTGTATCACATCAATATATCAAGATCTCTTCTGAGAGCCACTCAAATCTTTTTTGTTCTTTTTCTTAGATCCAAGATTTCATATGTATAGATAGATGTATGTTTATATGTTTGACATTTCTCTGAAATTGAGAATTGCAGCTCCTATTGTGCTAATTTTTGTCACTATGATCAAAAAACCTGACAAGAACAACTTGGAAGAGGAAAAGTTTACTTGGGGCTCATGGTTTCAGAGGTTTCAGTCCATGGTTGGTTGGCTCCATAGCTCTGGGCCGGACAGCTACAACACATCATGGCAGGAGGGCACAGCAGAGCAAAACTGTGCAGCTCATGTGGCCAGGAAGCAGAGAGAGGGGGCAAGGTGCTAGGAAAGAAATACAAACCCAAAGGTACACCCCTGATGACCTACTTCCTCCAACCAACCCCCCGCCCCCCCATCACAGTTACCACCCAGATGGTCCTTTCAAATTATCAATTCATTTGATGAATCAATCAGCTGATTAGGTTACAACTTTCATAATCTAATCACCTGAACACTTCTAAACTCACACATGAGTTTATTGGAGGACATATCAAATCCAAAACATAACATCTAAAATACTCTTGAAAAAGGAAAAATAATATTTTAAAAGTGGCATGCAGAATAATAATATCTAATTATAACCTGAGTTGTCATATCCAAAATTTGTGTAGGAGTACCATCAGGAAGAATAGGCTTTTATAACATCAATTCCAAAAATTATGCAATTTCCCATTTTTTAAAATAATTTACAAACCACACTTCAAGTAAAAAAGAACACCAAAAAAAAAAAAACCTGTATAATTTAAGGTATGCAAGTTGCTATAAAAAGTAGGCCTCAAATATAACACAGCTTAAACACAACAGAAGTTACTATCTTATGTTAACAGTCCCTGGTGCTGCCAGGTTGGTGGTAGAGATTAGGACTGGATGAGAAAAGGCTGAGAGTCTTTCCATGAAGTCTTTTAGAAATAATCAACTCCCATAGTCCATCTGAGGTAAGAGGCTAGGATTGTTTTCCATTTCACATTTTTTATTGCTGCATTATAATTGTACATAATGATGGGATTCATTATTACATAGCCATTCATGCCTATAATATGACAATATACATTGGCCACTTTTAATGATGCCAAACCAGGAAATTATTTAAAAGAACAGAAAATACTTAGATTAATACAAAGCTAGAGCTTTATATTATGGTATGACAAAAAGAAAAGAATGCAAGATATTTGAGAATTGTTTTCAGTGAATGATTCAAATACCAGGCCATGGGATCTACAGGCAAAAGAATAAAGTTAGAAAGGATCACATAGTTTGGGGAAAAAAATGAAATTAGATCTTATATGGCCAAACAGTAGGTGTATAAGGAACAGAAGTTGAGTGTTCCCAACTTGTATCTAGAAAGCAAGATATAGGATATTAAGAAATGGGCAATATATAAAGATAACACATGACCTGGAAATTCTATTCATAAGTAAATACCCAAGAGAAATGAAAGCATATGTTCATTTAGAAATTTGTATGTGAATATAATATCCAAAAGGTGGAAACAACCCAAATGTCTATCAAGGATGAGTTGGTAAACGAACAGGGTTAATCTATATGATGGAATATTAGTTGGCCATAAAATGAAATGGAATACTTACACGCTCTACAACATTCATGTATGAGCCTCAAAAAAACATTATGAAAAGTCAAAGAAATCAGTCTCAAAAGACCACATACTACATAATTCCATTCATAGAAAGCTCAGAATAGGGAAATCTGTAGACACAGAAACTAGCTTAGCAGTTGCTTAGGGCTGAGCAGTAGGTAAATGTGGAGATGGAAAGATGATAACTAAAGAATATGGGGTTATTTTTAAGGTGATAATAGTGCTCCCAAACTGACTGTGGTGAAGGTTACACAGACCTATAAATATACTAAAATTTACTGAATTTTAAAGTTAAAATAGGTGAATTTCTGGTCTGTGGATTATATCTTAATAAAGCTGTTTATAGAAAAAGAAATGAAAGCCAGGCATGGAGGTGCACACCTATAATCCCAGCAACTCAGGAGGATGAGGCAGTAGGATGGCAAGTTCAAGATCAGCTTCAACAACTTAGAGAAACCCTCAGCAACTAAAAGAGACCCTGTCTCAAAATAAAAAATTAAAAAGACAAGTTCCAGAAATGTAGCTCAATGGTAAAGCACCCCTGGGTTAAATCACCAATACCAAAAAAGGGAAAGAAAGGACAGCGACTTGGTTCATGATGAAGACATGACAATGGGACAATAAATAGAATGGAAATGGAAACTAATATATTAAATAGGATGTCTACATGGACATTGATGTAGGATGACTGTGAGATTAGAGGTAGACATACTAAATCAGATGCCCAAGTCTTTGGTGAACACAGGGGGTCACAAAGATATAATCAGATAACACTGATATAGAGAAAGGATAGTGGCTAACTGAACTACAAGTAGGTAGTGATTGTTGTCTGTGTTAAAATTAAATATATGCATATAAACATATTATGACTTATGTATATACTGCATATCAGTATATGTGTATTTTAGATAGATAATTAATAGATAAGATGGATGGATAGATATATGATTGATTGATTGATTGATTGATAAGAAGTACTAATAATGCCTAATGCCCTGCACAGGACTTGGAGTATAATATTTACTCTTGAGAGACCTGTAAAATTTCAAGTGTCTGTGGTTCGAAGGAAGCATTTTATGAATAAATTCAGGGTCTTTGGGGAGAGATTTTCTTTCCTTTCCTTAACATTTTTCTTTCTTTCTGAACAATAATAAAATTTCCAAAAAGTTATTTTTAAAATTTAGCAGAGAGGAAAACCATACCAATCTGTGTTAAAGTAGGGGAAGGAACATAATAAAGAAAACAATTTAGAGAAGAAAGATCATTGAAGTAATTTATGCTTGGACTTGAACTTCCAGTGAGGACACAAAACATATTTCTAGTACATCTTCTTATTCGTTCCGCAGAAGTCACCACTCATCTGAGTTCCATTGTCATAGAGTATTTTTGTTTATTCTAAACTTCTTATCATTGAAAGAATAAATCATATACTCCTTTGTTTCTAATTCTTTTAGCTCAAAGTTTTTGAAACTTATCCCTGTTATTATGTGTTATCAGCAGCTCATTTTTTATTGCTATTCTACTGCATACATCAATAGTTTACATATATATAAACTATGATATATGTATATATATATATATACACACACACACACACACACACACACACATACATACACATATATTCACACACATAATATCTAAAGCTCAATAATAATGAGCTTTAAAAAGCTCATTTTTTATATACAAAATATCTGTATATAAAGCCCTTTGTCAAAAGAATTAATTATGAATATTTACTCCAAACCTATTGTTTAGCTAATTATTTTCTTAGTGTCTTTTGATTAGAAGATTTTTATTTTGATAAAGTCAAATTTGTGGTTTCTTTGTTCTTATTTTAAAAATCTGGGGCTGGGGATGTGGCTCAAGCGGTAGCCTGCCTGGCATGCGTGCGGCCTGGGTTCGATCCTCAGCACCACATACAAAGATGTTGTGTCTGCCGATAACTAAAAATAAATATTAAAAAAATTCTCTCTCTCTCTCTCTCTCTCTCTCTCTCTCTCTCTCTCTCTCTCTGTCTCTCTCTCACTCTCTCTTTAAAAAATATCTTTGCCTACTGCAATTTCATAAAATATTTTCCTATGCTTAATCCTAGAAGCTTTATAATTTTAGCATTTATTTATAGGCTCATGATCCATTCCAGATTAATTTTTGAGCAAAGAGTAAGATAGATGTTGAAGTGCTTTTTAAATTTGGATATACAGTTTCTCTGGTACCATTTGTCAAAAGACTTTTGCCAGTGAATTGCTTTGCTTCTTTGTTGAAATATTTGGTCACATAAATGTGAGTCTATTTCTGTATGCTATATTTTAATCTATTTGTCTTTTACTAATACCACACTATATTAAGTACTACAGCTTTATAATACATCTTGAAATTAAGCATCTTTAAGTTTGTTCAAATATTTTCCACTATTCTAGGTCTTTTGTGTTTCCAAATATATTTTATTTATTTTTATCAATATATTATAACTATACATAATAGTGGGATTCATTATGTCACTTTCATACATGCACATAATGTAATTTGATCAATATCATTCCCTTATTCCTTCCATTCCAAATACATTTTAGAAACCCCTTGTCTATATTCTTGAAACTTTGACAGGGAATTTATAGCATTATTATATTAGATGCATACATACACTTATTTGTAAAATTTTGGGGGAAGTGGACATCTTAACAGTTTTCCAACTATTGAATACAGTATTTATTTCTATTTACTTCAGTCTTGAAATTTCCCTCAGCCCTGTTAGAGAAATTTTCAGTATGGTGATATTGTGTATCTTTTGATAAATTAATTCCTTACTATTTTATAGTTTTGATACTATTGGGTACAGTACTATTGCATTTTAAATTTCTAGTTGCTCATTGTGCAGGAATTTTGAAAGGATGCATTGGTGGAGCCAAGAAGTACTGTTTCAGGAGTTGGGGATAGGAGTGAAGGCGGCTGGGAGAAGAGGACCCAATATTGAGCTGAAGGCTGCATGTCTGTGGATCAGAAAAATCGGCTATTACTTTCTGAGAAAAGATGTTGGATTAAGAAAAAAAAAGTTAGCCAAGCATGGTGATGCATACCTATAATCCCAGCGGCATGGGATGAGATGGGAGGGGGGCAAGTTCAAAGCAGCCTCAGCCTTGGTGAGGCACTAAGCAACTCAGTGACACCCTGTCTCTAAATAAAATATGAAATAGGGCTGGGGTTGTGGATCAGTGGTTGAGTGCCCCTGAGTTCAATCCCCAGTACACCCCTTCATAAAAAAAATGTTAGGCCTTTCCCACCCCTACTTCCCTTCATCTGTTTTTTGCCTGGTGTTGATGCTCAGGAATGGATCTTTTTGCAATTTAAAAAGAGCAATTCCTCTTGTGAGCAATGATGATTAAATTTAAATCCTTCTACAAAATGACTCTTTAAAATCAAGAAAATATTAAGACATGACATGCCTAAGAACATTTTTTTGTTGTTGTTTGTTTCTGTGTGTCAGACCAATCTGAGCAGGTTGCTCCAAGTATCCAGGTAGCTCCATGGCCACCTGTGTTAAGGGTATTGGTAATGTTGAGGAGGCTTCGCCTTACGGTAAAAAATTAGCAAGCAGATTCTGACAGATGCCATGTCCTATTTTGAGCATTTATTTGTGCTGTCACCTAATCCTCCCAGTGATTTAGCATGTCCTCTAGAAGAATTTTTTTTTATTTGAAAACTCAGTTCCATCCTTATTATAAACAACTAGAGCTGCATTAAATGCTTTGGCAGGCAGAAAAAGCATAGAGAATTTATGCTCCCCACTGTGATGAGTAATTTTTTCTAAATATAAATTGCTATGTTAAATCAATATGCTGAGTTTCCAACTATTGAGAACATGTATTCTATTAATTGATCATAAGCTTAAACTTTTTCCCAGAAAATTCTGATCGGCTTCTTTGAGAACTCTGCTCTCTACAATTTTAATGACCTTTTGCTATCCATTTTCTTTGGATAGCAGTGCATCCAACCTTCTAACTCTGGGTAAAAGAGCAGGCCTTAACATCAGGACACACAAAGGTTTATAATCTAGCTATGTTTAAGGGAGGAATGAAAAAAAACATGAAGATAAAAAAGAATGAAGAAAGCAAAGTAAGATGTTCTCAGAGTGAAGAGAGATTTGTATGCTGTAAAATTCCACTATTAATTGGGGCCAAAATACCACGTGTGACCATGCTGGTCAAGCAAAGACCTTTATAATCATAACACCTGATTATGTTATTATCCATATGCATGCTCCCTTGAAAATTAGTTCTGACTCTTGATGAACAAAACAATCACATTAGAATACATTTTGAAGTTCAGATTCCCAAACCAACATAGATCTATGGAATCAGATTCTAGCATGGGGGACCTGGAAAACTGTATATTTCTTTAAGTTCCTACACTAAATAAATAATATTTAAAATTATAGACAATTATAGATTTAAAAAAAACTATTGTATTTAGTTATAAAGGCACCCAACAAGGCAGAACTAAATACCGAATACTACTGAAATATAATTAACCACTACTGAAATAGTTAAAACTTAGTTCTTCCCTGGTATGATTCTATAGATAGAAGACATGTACGGCAAGAGACTTAACTTTTCATCTCCTAGGTTCACTGTATAGCCTGAATTTTTTTGTTATCATATATACATAGTATATTTTAAATATATTTTTAAAACCAATACAATTAAAAATAAACCTCGTCAGGTGATTCTAAAGAAGAGGGAGAATTGGGAAAAACTACTCTAGGATGCAGTTTTAGAGTCTAAATAAATCCAAAGATTTTACAAGTGGCCAACTGAACAACTAATTCACAGACTCTTTTAGGACTAATGTTTAGCTAATGAGAAGTATGGCCATATTGTTTAAACATCTAAATATTTTCCTACCAATTGATAATATTTTCTCCCTGGACTCCTAGGACCCCCTGAATTTACCTAATTTTCAAAACCTAAAGAGTTAATCCCATAACAGGCACAGCAAGAGGACTCCAAGACCCTGCCCAAGGCCAATAGACTGATGTCTGTATGGATGGATGCTCAAAAATTTCAAAAGAACCTAACTGAGCAGAAGAAACCATATTTTCTCTGAAATATTGGTATCCAAAAGTGCAACAAAAGGATATACAGCAGTGTAGCCAGTTCTCTTCTTTGTGTTAATAGAAGACTGCATTTTTTTTTTTTTTTTTTTTTTTTTTTGTCTGTGAAGGACAGTGCCAAGGGTCTATATAACAAATTGCTACTGTTTAAATAGTCAGGACCCTGCCAATGAATACAGTATCCTTTTACAATACTCAGCAAGAGCATTTGCCAGAGGGTCAGAGAGGATCCCAGGCAGATTTAAACATCCACGTTCCACAGCCTGCCCTGGCAGCCGGCTCCTCACTCCCACTCTATTGATCATGATGAGGAGTCTTGATTTCTATACACTTTTATTTGACCTTGTAAGGTTAAGTTATAGAAAGACAAGCAGGATCATGCTAGCTCTGATTTTTTTTTTCCTTTTTAGTTACAAGACAACACCCCAAAAGGTTTTTTTTTTTTTTTTTTTCAGACAGTTGAAGTTAAGGTGAAGGAGAAAATTATTTTTTAAAGACTGATGGAGCTCTTGGAAAATCAATTTACTTTGGAAGAATTCCTATAGCCCAGTATAGCATAGAGGATTATAGGGTATACCAGGTAACTT
The DNA here is from genome assembly GCF_048772815.1 of Callospermophilus lateralis. Taxonomy (NCBI): domain Eukaryota; kingdom Metazoa; phylum Chordata; class Mammalia; order Rodentia; family Sciuridae; genus Callospermophilus; species Callospermophilus lateralis. Next base: position 63,172,032 of record NC_135320.1, on the reverse strand, counting down.
CAAGCATTTTATTTCAATTTCTTTTCCTACTAATGTTGATTCACACACAGTGCATTGGTACAAATTATGTTTGTGAGGTTTTTGCAGCTAAACCGTGAGCTCCTTATGATTTAAGAAAATGGCTTCCGTTTTCATATCCATTGCACCTATGGTCGAGCCTAGCACACAGTTGTTCAGCTAGAGTTTCTGACATGAAATGGAATGGGTTGGGATATGAAGAGAAGGGATGATATTTAGGAAATCCTTTAAATTTAGCGCATTACAATAAATTTTTGCCTCTCTTCTTTATTCTCTAAATGAGGTAGTTATATCTATAATATTATTAATATCTGTAATAAAGTCCTATCAGAATGCACTAAGGATAATTTCACAGGAATATCTTTTGAAAAATGCCTTGAATCTTTTAGATGAAATGTGTTGGTAGGTAGAATGGCCTCCCTAAAGATTTCTATGCACTAATCACTAGAACTTGTAAAACAAAAATTGCAAGGCAAAAGAACAGTACAGATGCAATTAATATTTTAAGAAGACTATACTGGATTATCTACATTGGACAAGTCTAATCACATGAGGCTTTAAGAATAAAGGATTTTATTTGACCAAAGTTAGATTCGGAGTATGAGAGGGACTTGACCCACCAGTAATGGAGGGGAGCACAGGAAAACATCATGAAAGGATGTGGGTAGCCTCGGGGAGCAAAAGCCAGTCAAGTACAACCACCAAGAACCAAATAAAGCCCACAACCAGAACCAACTCCAATGGTTTCTCCCAAAGATCCTCCAGTAAGAAAATTGTTAACAACTTGATTTTAGACCAGTGAGATGTGTGTCAAACTTTTCATCCTAACAAACTATGAGATAATAAATAGGTGCTATTTTATGCTATTAAAGTCTTAGTAACTCCCTAGAGCAGCAAGAGGAAATTAACACAACAATGAAGTGACTTTATAATTCTCACATGTCTAAACAATTTGAAACTTAAAAGTTTAATTGTCCTTAATATAATAAGTGAAAATAAGGGGTTTGCTATATTTTTGCCTTCAGCTTTATTTAGAAAAATACATGGCTTGTTAATCCAGTCATTCAACATATATTTACTGAGAGTCTGTATACATCAAGGACTGAGGAATGACCTGTGAATTTTGACATACCTTCAGTGTGTCCACCAGGCCACCACAATTCCATCTGCCTTACTTCCTACTTACGGGACACTCTCCAGTCTCCTTTGAAGGTTTTCCCCCTTCTTACTAGTCCCTTCAATGATGGGAGCCACAAGGCTCATTCATTTCTATTTCCACAATCATTTCTATTTCCACAATCTTGCAGATCTCCTCAAGTTTCACATCTTTAAATATAATTAATACATTCAGTACTTCCAAATTTGCATCTCCAACTCAGACCTCCCTCCTGAATTTCTGACTCATATAGCAAATTGCCTTTCCAGTATCTCTGCTTATATGTTGATCAAAGATTAGAATCTCAAAGCTGAATTCTTGATCTTTCTCCCACAAAAACTAGCTCGGCACACAGCTTTCCCTATCTCAGCTGATGACAACTCCAGCCTTTCAGTTCCCCAGCTTCAAAGCTTGAAAGATATCCTTGACATCTCTCTTTCTTTAGTACCTAATATCTTATCTGAAAATTCTCTTGACTCTCTATATAAAAATTCTCCCGTTTCACTATCTCCATCTGGTCAAGATCAGACTTCTCTCACATTTGGATTAGTGCCTTGGAGATCTAATAGGTCTCCCTGCTTTGTCCTTGCTACTGTGTGGTCTGTCCTCAACATAGCAGCTGAAATGATCTTTCTGGAACTCAAATAAAAATTATTCTCTCTCTGTTCAAAACCTTTCAGTTGTATCCCATTTCACTCAGAGAAATAGTCAGAAGCCTCACATGCTCCCACCCGCCCCTGGAAGTTTGGTGAAGTATCCTAACATCCTCTTCTGCACTGGTCATTCTGGTCCATATGCTGCAGCCACAGTAGTCCCCTTGCTTTGACTTAAACATCACCTTAGCATTGGCTGTTCCCTCTGCCTGAAGTTTTACCTCTAAGTATATACTGGTATAATTCCCTTCTCTCCTTCAAATTTTTGTTTAAATGCCATGGTGTTATGGTATAGAAATTAAGTGTCTGCAAAAGCTCATGGGTGAAATAATGCAAGAACATTCAGAGGTGAAACAATTGGATCATGAGAGCCTTAACCCAGTCAGTGGATTAATCCCTTAGTGGGATTAATTGAGTGGTGACTAAAGACAGGTAGGGTGTGGCTGGAGGAGGTGGGCATTGGGGGTGTGCCTTTGGGGTAAATATTGTGTATTTAAGGAGTGACATCTCTCTCTTTCTGCTTCTTGCTCACCCTGTGAGCTGCTTCTCTCTACCACACTCTTCTGCCATGTTGTTCTCCCTCATTTCAAGCCCCAAGGAATGGAGCCAACCTTCTTTGGGCTGAGACCTGTGGAATCATGAGTCCCCAGATAAACTTTTCCTCCTCTAAAATTGTTCATGTCAGTTCTTTTAGTCACATCAGCCAAAAAAGGTAACTAAAATACATGGTCTGTCTTCCCTACCCACCTTATACCATACTGAACGCAGCCTGTTCCCATAAACTCTCCCGACTCCTCATTTATCATATTTTACAAATTATTTATTGTTAACTCCTCATTTCAACCCTTCAGCATATAAACCTTACGACTGCAAGGTCCTTTATCTATTTTGGCACTATTGAACTCTGACATATCCCAAACAGAGCCCAGCACATAGTGGGAATTAATAAATATCTGTTGAATAAATAAAATGTAGGTTCAAAAAATCAATTGAGTTTGTTAGTAATAAGATTGGAGAATCTCTGAGTCAAATATAGTGTGTAATGTTTTCTACACTTATTTGATCACAGAACTCATTTGTTACATCAAATTTATTAACGTTTCATGAAACTTCCATTTCACAGTTTAAAAAATGCTACAGCAAATCATTTTTTAATTCCCTTCCATCTACAAAGGGTATAATTTCACCAGAAAAAAAAATTGCAATCTTACATTGCTAGCCACGGCCCATCAGTGTGATTTGCTAATTGAATCACTCTGTTTTGAAAGAGGTAAGTCCATCCAGGCAGTAGTTTGAGGATGAACCCTCACTGATCTCATATGCTTCTGTTTTCAATTCATTCTGCTTATGAAACCTGCAGCATTCCCATTAGTTACGCAGTTTTCAGACCTGTTAGAGGTACTTTATATAGAGTGTTACGAAAAATTGTGCTGTATATGCACATAACGAGTGCAATGCATTCCACTATTGTCATGCATTTTAAAAATAAATTAAAAAACATTCTTATCCTTTAAAAAATAAAGAAACCTAAGCAGCAAAGGGATTATTAGAGCTTCATTAAGCAGGCCAAATCAACGTGGTCCAATGTGTCCACAGCAGATACAGCACTGTATCATGTATTATACTTCATACTACCGAGGAACACTTTTTCACTTATTAATTCTAACATGTTATACCAAAATCCTCTTCTAAACCCTAAATATTCAACAACCTCATCAATTTATAAAATGGATTTTATGGTTGTACCTATTACTGGAGATTTTTTTTTCTGAGTAATTTATAGGACCATAAATTTGAAGAATAAATCTCAAATGTCTGTGGTAATACATATCCTGACTAACGTTATCCTTGCCCTATAACATTTCTTACAGAGATGTAATTATTTCTCGCATTTGAAAAAAAAACAACAACAACAACAAAGAACTTCTCTTGATGCTGCTTCCTTCTCACTTTTTCTTTGATCCCCTCTTCAGCTAAATACATTGAGATGGTTGCAATTCCTTAGATGCATACCTGGTTCTAATGGAATCTACACACGTCTTTAGCTATATCAGAGTATTTTCAACATTTATCATTAAGATACAGATTCTATTAAGCTACTAACTTTCTAAATATTTAAGATAATTTTAGCTGGATGTATCCTTACCCCAACTTCCTCAGAAAATAGTTTGAGAGGATATTAGGGTAAAAAGACTAAAAGGAGGGATGGTGCTGGAACACAGAGATGACAAATGTGTCTTTCTTATGGATTATGTTATTTAGTGGAGAGGAACAGAAAGATAAGTAATAAGGAAAGGTTGGTTAGAGATAAGTGCTATAATAAAGATAAAAGAAGATGATACTTGTCAGGTAGGCGGAGCTATTTAAATATGTAATCAGAAAAAGCTAAAGAGATATCTTTAATGAGAATTCCAAAGAGAAACTAGGAAAACAAGTGTTTTACAGAAGTGAGGGCAGAGCATTCCTAGAGAGAAGGCTCTTCAAAGGCTGGTGTAGGATTAGGAGAAGAAAAGAGTATGACTGTAGCTCACAAATGAAACGAACCACTGTAATCAGAAGCCATAAAAGAGTATTAATAGGTAGATTATATGGTCTTATGGCTTCTTTGTGGTCTATTATATTGTCTCAAGCTTCTGTGTGGAGTCTAGATAGTGAGTGAAAGGGGGATAAAAAGGAGCTTTAACCACTAGAGTCTGACCAGTTCATCTCAAAATATACCATGAAAGTATATTTTCTCTCTGTACCTAAGGCTTTCCTGTATATGCTGTATTAGTCAACTTTTCTTTGCTATAACAAAATATCCGGGGTAGAAGCTGGAATAGTGGCTCAATGATACCACATGTTTTGCCTAGCACTTGTGAGGGACTAGGTTCGATCCTCAGTACCACATAAAAATAAATAAATAAAAGTATTATGTCCATCTACAACTAAAACATATTCAAAAACAAATATCAGGAATTGAGTACTGAACAAAAACAAAAAGAAGTTTATTTGGCTCATGGTTTAGGGGACTGAAAATCCAAACAGCATGATATAGCCGCTGGTAAGGTCCCTGTGACGGAGAGCCAGAGGAAAAAGAGAAAAAGAGACCACATCTCCAAACAGGAAGTCAAAGAGGAAGAAGGTGGGGCCAGGTTCTAGTCTTTGTAGTAATCTTCTCCAGAGAACTAAAGGAGAAATTCCTTAGTCCCTATGAAGGGTACATCCAAAGTGACCTAAGCATCTACCATTGGGCTCCATCACCCTCCAGTTCCAACACTCTGGGGATCACACTCCTGACACAAGAAACTTTGTGGGAAAAAGCAAGAACCAAACCATAGCAATGCCTGATGAGGAGCTTGAGTCCACATATAAATAATCAATTTTAACTTGTTCTGCTTTTTCCTAAAACAATTATACATTCATTTTTAAAGAAAATGTATTCATTTTTCATGAATACAATAATATCTTTGTTTCTAGAAAGAAAGGAAAGAATATAATGGCCTCTTAATTTTGTTTATGAGGTTTCATATGTTTTTTAGTCACCATCTTATCATTACTGGCTTCATCTCACAAACTTAAAAATGAGTGTGGATACAAAATCCAACTTAATTTCATAACATTTATATCAGATTTGTATTGTTCTGTGCCCTGGGAGGTTCTGAGGACACTGAAGCACATTCAGAAGAATCACTGTTTACACACAAGCTAAGAATTCAGTCATGTAGACAAGATTATAAGCCAACAACTGGAATAAAACATGTGTTTTGGGAACATATGAGGGAATAATATGGAGTGGGAAAAAGGAAGAAAGAGTAGAGAATATTTCTGAACAAACAGGATCTGTTTGAACTCTGCCCAAAGCCTAAGTGGAGGTTTGGCAGAAAACACTGGTAGAAAGAATGGAATCTTCACTGAAAGCAATCATCAAGCAAACCAGGGAGACTTTCAAAGCCCATGCATGGCACATTAGGAAAATGGCAAGTGGCACTGTGAAGCTGAAACTCAGAACCAGACTTCATCGTAGTGAAGAGAATTAATTAATTCAGTGCAAATGTAAGTTCACAGAGAAAATTCTACTATGTCCAAAGTAGGAAAGTACTTTCTTCCTTTGCTTTACTATTTTGTACATACATAATTACTTTAAACACTGGATTTAATAATTCCTTAGGAGAAATGTTTTTCAGCTATGTATTTTTTTCTTTGTATGTGAAGAATAAATTTCACATACATCTCCCCCTTTAATGTGTTTCAATAAGCTGAAAATAAACTTAGGGCAGCTCTGGGTTATCCAGAACATTGATGTTAATTGTAACTCTCTTCTATTTGGATTTGTTTCTGTAAAATCCATTTATAGCTTACTGCCTCAGCAGTCTTTGTTGCAGGAAGAATTAATTTCTTTGAAAGGTTAGGGTTCAAAAGATTCAAAATGATTACTGCCTCACCTATTTTAGGGTATTCACACACACACACACACACACACACACACACACACACTTATACATACACCAAAAACCCATCTCATAAATTACAAGATTTACAAACTTTGTCAGTCACTGAAGGTTACTGTGGTATGTGAGATCATTTGAATTTTCTGATCTCACCAAGGACATTAAGAGCATTTTGTGAAGTCATTCAAATTATTGATGACCCAGAATGACTCTGAATTAATGTTCTGCTTCAAAATTCAACAAATGCAATATAATGTCACATGGCAGTGAATCTGCGATGTAAATCACCCTTTAATCAGTTTTGCTAAAAACAGAATCCAAGGGAAGAAACACCAGCTATTTCATCGGCTTCTCAGGATTCTCACTCGCATGGAGCGCCCTCTAATGGTCTAATGGCCTTACTGCACGAATGAGCCAACAACCAGAAAGGAAGCTTCTGTTCTCTGCAGGTAGCAAACACTTTACTTGCTTTTCTGCCATCTTCAGAACATCACGTCCTGTTACTCTCATCGTTTAGAAGATCAGAATACTGAGGAGTAGACAAATGGCCTGATTTCACCCAGATGGAACATAATGACATGAAGATTTAGATCTAGGGCTCCACAACTCTTAACCCTCATTCCATTGTGACCTGAGCCATGACATCACTATGATGAATGATTTCAGCATAGATGAACCAATAACATAAGCATCAGGAATAAATAAAGCATATATTTCGTATGGAAAAATACAGCCTAATAGAGGCAGAGGTTACTGGGAGATATGTAAATTACCGTCACAGTTTTTATGGGCCAACTGCTGTCTAGGCATTTTAATTCACATTCTCTCTTTAGTCCTCAAAATAGACCACAAGGTGGGCATTGTGACCTTATTATTGAAATAGAAACCTGAAGGTAGAAAGTGAATGAATGTGTCCAAAGTTATGAGGCCAAAATTGAAAATCTTGAGATTTAATCCCAAATCCCACCGATTCCTAGGCCTATGCTTTTTCTGCCATAATTCGAGTGAACTGTTAATGGTTACGCTTTGTTCAGTATTCATTCTTCCCACTACTGTCCTCAAGTTGTTCACCATATTAAAGCATTTTAGAGCAACATGAAGGTCACTGTATAATATGGAAAACCCTAGAATATTTATAGGCAGAATAATGCCCCCCCTGCCAAAGTAGCCACCTCCAAAGCCCCAGAACCTGTAAATATGATATCTTAAAAGGCAAAAGAGACTTTGAAAATGCGATTAAGTTAAGGATTTTGAAAGGGGGAGGGTGTTATGGATCAGATGGGACCAGTATAATCACAAAGGTACTCTGTAACTCAAAATTGATCACAGACCTAAATGTAAGATCTAAAACTATATAATATCTAGATTCATATATAGTAGAAGACATTGTTGAACTTGAGTTATACAAAAATTTCTTAGATTCAACACCAAAACCATGATCCATAAAACAACACATTTTTGCGTACTGTACTTCAAAGAATTCCAAGATGATTTTGCTGAGGGAAAGATATGAGACAAAGAGGAGCAATACAATCTGTTTCCATTTGTCTAAAATTCTAGGAAGTATAAACTAATGGAAGGTAATAGAAAACATACCATGGTTTCCTGGGGATCAGGAAGGAGATGAGGAAGGACAGGAAGGAAGGATTCAGAAGTGAATTGAATATCCTATTTGTATACTAAGTACAGTGGTGAACAAGACAGATTCGCCTTCATGGAAGTCTTAGTTTTCATGGAATTTATATTCTGTGGGGAGAAAGCCATTAAAAAACAGACAAATAGGCAACACAATTTCAAAACGTTATTGTGCCATGAAATGATAAGAAAATGAAACAGTTTGCTGTCTTGGAGTAACAGGTGTAGGAGGGGATTTTAATCAAAATCCCAAACAAGTGGATTCCCAAGGTAGAACATTCCAGATAAAATGAACAGCAAAGACATAGTCCCTATGACTAGAAAGTGTTTAGGGAATCCAGGGTTAGAAAGATGAAACAGTATCATCAGAGCAAAGGAAGGAAGAGAAAGGAGGCTGTTGTAATCACTAAGTTTTAGTATAATGTGCAAGTGTGTCCCAGCTGAGATTTGGTAATATTCTAGTGAAGCCGACTTGGTATCTCGATAGAGAGCATGAGGTGAGATTTGGGGAAAATGATCCTTTCATTAGTAACGCAATGACTGAATTTCTTGGATATAGAGACTTGGGACTCTGGATTATTCAATACTGTATCTCCAGCACTTCACTCATAATAGGCTTTCAATTACTACTGATTAAAAGAGCACATTTGAAAATCATCTCTGAAATGGATATTTTAATTTTATACCTTAATTTAGGGGCTCTATTTTTCAAGAATGTTATACTGGGTTTCTTCTTTGTGACAAACCTGTGCTGAGCACTAAAGACATAAAAATATGTCTGTCCTACTTTCTGGGATCTTAGAGAGTTTACTTAGTTTATTAGAGCTTGCATGATAATTGTAGCTTCAAAAGATTTGTGCAATGACTAGAGATACCATTAGAACAATTATTCATGAAATTTAAAAAGTCATTCTAATGTGAGAAAGGCACTGAAGTGACTTACAGAATGGGAGGTGGGGGATCCCAATAGGGTTAATGCCCGTGTCTCCTCTATTCCAGGGTTGAATTGGGCCACTATCTAACCATTTCCTACAGTATGGCCCACTCCACAGTTCTCACTGCTATGCTCATGAATCAGTGCTCACTTCCAGCTGTAGTTGGTCTGACAGCTGTCTGAAAAGCTGGGTGTTTAATGCAAGTCACTGCAGAATGTGATGACTTTATTTTAAAATAGATTTGGACATCTTTAAATGCTTTCTACAAAATTTGGATGCAGCTGGTCTGACCAACCTTGTGGAGTCATTTTGAAGTTTAACTTTTATCTATTTATGTCAGAAAACTAAGAACAAAATTATTTTTGTTGAAAATTAGCTCAGGTTCTGAAAAGGCTGTTTGTATGAAGAATATCTTTTTTTTTAATATTTTTTTTTTTTTTTTTTTAGTTATCGGCGGACACAACATCTTTGTTTGTACGTGGTGCTGAGAATCGAACCCGGGCCGCACGCATACCAGGTGAGCGCGCTACTACTTGAGCCACATCCCCAGCCCCTGAAAAATATCTTAAGATGATTTAATGAATATCTTGAAAAGAAAGAAAAATGGAGACTGCAACTTATAAAGACTTGTACATATGATATTTTCTATTTAAAATACGTACTTAAATATTCTAGTCAATGAACGATTATACCACATCTAAAAAACTTAAACATTTTTACAGATCTGAGGCAAAAGGATATAAACTGTCTAGAGGAAAATTTTACAAAATGAATCAAAATATAGATGCCATTCACTCTACAATTCTACTGTTAGAGCAGTGTCCTAAAAACCTCTCAAATTTGTCAATCAGAAAAAATTTTGATGTAAATAAATGTGATTTCCCCACAAACCCATATACCCCTACAGTGTCCTCACTCTCAAAGAAACTGATGCTTTGAAATGTCTTGGAAATTCTAGTTTTCTATTTAAAATGTATGTACATTTTGCATTCTATTCAGTTATTGTGTTAATCAGCTTTCTATCACTATAACAAATACTTGAGAAAACCAGCTTAGAAAGAGAAAAGGTTTATTTTGGCTCACAGTTACAGAGGTTCCAGTCCATGATCTATCCACCCCATTCTTTTGAGCCTGAGAAGGTACAGCATGGCAGAAACACATGGTAGAGCAAAACTGCTCAGCTCATGCCTGGGACTTACAGAAAAAGAGAGAGAGATAGGGCTCCTGTAATTGCCTGCAAGGGAGCACCCCCAATGACCTCTAGACCTCCCACTTAGGCCCACCTACAGGCGCTACCACCTCCCAGGAGTAGACCTTTGCAGGGCACTTAGAATCCAAATTATAGCAACTACTAAACCATATAGTAAACAAATACAAAGTTATTTTGTGACTTCTTTGAAACAAGGACACCTGGGAAAATGTAGCCTTGTTGATTCAGAGGTGTGCCAACAAGGATGGCAATGGTGGTATTCTTTAAAAGAGATCAGCCAAAGCAGAAATTTGGTTGAATAAGTGATAATATTTTTAAACACTACATTATTTTTTTTTATTATTTTTTAAATTTATATGTGACAGTAAAATCTATTACAATTCTTATTACAATATAGAGCACAATTTTTCATATCTTTGATTATATACAAAGTATATTCACACCAATTCATGTCTTCATACATGTACTTTGGATAATAATGTCCATCACATTCCACCATCATTTCTAACCAAAACTTTCGTGAGAATGTATATTAACAAAAATATTTTTTTGAAATAATTAAAATATTAACTTAAAAGATAGTTAGATGACATGGTATCTAAATAAAAAATATGCTAAGTGAAATAAGCCAGGCATATAACACAAATGAAGCATGATTTCACTTTTTTATGTCATCTTAAAGCTCAGAAATATAGGGTAGAATGGTGGTGACCAGAGGCCAGGATGGCGGGTAGATGGGAAAAGAGGAGATATGGTCAAAAGGCACAAAGTTTCAGTTAGACATGAGGATAGGTTCTGGTGATCTATCGCACATCATGGTATGACTTTTGTCAGCAATAATGTATATTTCAACATACCTAAGACAGTGAGTGGACTTTAAATCCTCTCACCACAATGAAAAGTATTTAAGGTAATGGATACTTTAGCCTAATTTGAAAATTTCAGAATGTATACATTTATTAAAATATCAAGTTATACTCCATAAATATACGCAATTGTTACTTGTCAATTAAAAAAGAGATAAATTTTTAAAACTAAAACAATGAAAAAGAAATGGTTCCGTTTTTAAATGGATAGATGATAGATAGATAGATAGATAGATAGATAGATATCTTCATCAGAATGCCAATAGGAACAATGTCAAGGGAATCAAAATAGAAGTGTTGCAAAGTAAAGAACTATACTATGTATGAGGACGAACTTTCATTGAGCAAACTAAGAACTGCTTATCCATAATCTATTTTCAAAATGTTCATTGATGATTTGTGTATTTTTTTAATTTTGGGGGTAACACTACATATATGACTGCAAGGATACAAGTGTATATGTATATATAGATATAAGTGTATAAATGAATATGTAGGTGTACATATATATGTATGTATGTGTGTATGTAAGTGTATATAGGGAGATATGTGTACATTTGTACATATGTATGTCTATAAGTGTGTATATATATATGTGTACATACACATGTACTGCAAGGATATAAGAGCATATACACACACGACTATAAGGAAAAGTATTTAATATTTTCTGTGTTTTGGAGCTGTGCTCTTCTCACGAATTTTGGGCTATATTTCTTTATTGAGCAAATTATTTAACCTTTTTCCCTGTCTCTACTCATATATTTTTTGACCATCAATTTTGTAAACTTGTGGTGTTCTGTTTTTTATTAAATTTCTTAAGTGTTTTATCTTCTTTCCTCTTAAAGAATCACCCCTTTGATTTTTTTTTAAATCAGTGTTACTTTATTTCTAAAAAAAGGTGAGAAGGAAGTAGCATTTTTATTTTCTTATTAAGTGATTTCTGACTGTATTTTTGGTAGGTCTTCAGGCCTCTGTTGGTTTTTTCTTTTTTATTTTGTCTAAGTGTCTTGAATTAAATTCCTATTTCATGGGTGCCCGTGCTTCTTGTTAAATAGTGAAATCATGTAACATTGTAGATTTTCCTGTCAGTATAGCTTTGGATGCATTGAATAACTGATGTTCAGTGCTCTAATTTTAAATTTTCTAATAATAAATAATTTCATAATTAATTTTCTATTTTACTCAAAGAGTCTGAAATATAGAACAGAATTCTCATTTACTCTGTTAACCAGTTCAAAACAGGCTGTCTATTTGGTAGAACTCAAAGATAATTATTGAATTGGTTAATTAATTAGTCATTGAATGATATCAATTTATTGGACATTTATAATTAGAATGTAATATTATTTTATTTTTATCACAAATATATCCTTGACAATTTTTTACTTTTTAGAATTCATTGCATGTTTTCATTTAGTATTTAGTGATGCTTAGAAATAAGGTATATTCTCTAACCACAGGAGAAATGTTTGATATATTCATAAGTTTGTTGTCAGCAATTATTTAAGCATTCAGGTTTTTAAAAATTGTTTTCAAAACAGAATACACCCTAAGGAAATGAACTTCAGTCATTTTATTTGGTTTTTCTTTATTGTGTTCTTTATCAATTTGAGGCTATGTAATTTATCATCTAAATGTATTTGATGGCTTATTATTTTCATTATGGATTATGACTTCTCTAAAATAAAGTTGTATTAGTATGCAATAAATATTGCCCTCAAATTTATCTCATAAATAGTTCCCAATTTATTCAGTTTCAAGTTCTCTGTCGTTGAACTTTCTTTTTATGTTTTCTTTGTAGTATGCAGTTAGATATTTTTATTTAACTTAAAGATGTTTAACCCCATTTATCTTATATTGCCTGTATGATACATTTTCCATACTTTTAAATTATATTTGATGCTTTCTATTTTAACATTTGTCATAATTTAGAATTGTATCCTCCATTTTTAACAAACTAGCAGTTATTATTTTTACACTTCAAAAATAATTCAAACTACATTTCTCTCATTTCATCATCTGACTATAAATTATCACATCACATTCTTTTCTTCTCGGAGTTCTTTAGAAGATGATCCCTTGTTTTCCAAATTTTCCCATTGCAGCAATGTCTGAAGGCAGCACATTTTATTTCTTTCTTAGTCATACACTTGTCCTAGACACTTGAAGAATTCTTTTCTTTATTTTTGAACTTAACAGTTTTTGCCAAAGGGTATTTGTGTCTTTTCTTGATAAGTGTGCCTAGATTTTTATCTAAGTCTACCATTTTATCTTAGTCTAGTATTTTGAATTCCATGTGATTATATCTCATTGCGGAAGATTATCTGTTCTGTTCCCCTTATCCCAGAGTCTCCCACAGGAATGCTTACAATGTTGACGTCATAATGTCCCCTTCAACCAGATGAGTCTTAACATGTTATATATACTCAAGAGCACACATAGATCTCCTTCATACCTATTAGCACACTTTTGATTGTTTTTTGTGACTATTCATTAAGTCCCTTATTAGAGTCAAATGCCATTACAGCTGAAATAATATGTTATGTGCTGGCAGAAGCTCTAAGTTCAATACATTCCCATCTGTCCACTTTTTTAAAACATTTTTTTTATTTTTTAATTTGTTCTACTTAGTTATACAGGACAGTAGAATGCATTTTGACACATTGTACACAAATGGAGCACAACTTTTCATTCCTGTGGTTGTACATGATGCAGAATCACACCAGTAGTGTAATCATACATATATAGAGAGTTATAATGTCCATCTTATTCCATCATCCTTACCATCTCCTTCTCTCCCCTCACTCTCCTCTGCACAATCCAAAGATCCTCCATTCTTACTTTCCCCACCCCATTATGGATCAGCATGTGCTTATCACAGAAAACATTCATCCATTGGTTTTGGGGGGTTTGGCTTATTTCACTTAGCATGATATTCTCGAGCTCCATCCACTTACTCGCAAATGCCATAATTTCATTATTCTTTAAGGCTGAGTAATATTCCATTGAGTATATGTACCACATTTTATTTATCCATTCATCTGTTGAAGGGCATCTAGATTGGCTATTGTGAATTGAGCTGCTTTAAACATTGATGTAGCTGCATCACTGGAGTATGCTGGTTCTAAGTCCTTTGGGTATATACTGAGGAATGGGATAGCTGGGTCAAATGGTGGTTCCTTTTCAAGTTTTCTAAGGAATCTTTGTACTGCTTTCCATATTGGCTGCATCAATCTGCAGTCCCATTAGCAATGTATGAGTGTGCTTTCCCCCCATATCCTCACCAACACTTATCATTGTTTGTATTCTTAATAGCTGCCATTCTGAATGGAGTGAGATGAAATCTTAGAGTAGTTTTGATTTGCATTTCTCTAATTGCTAGAGATTATGAACATTTTTTTATATATTTGTTGATCAGTTGTATTTATTCTTCTGTGTTGAATTGTCTTTTCAGTTCCTTAGACCATTTATTGATTGGGTTATTTTGTTTTTGTTTTTGTTTGGTGTTAATTTTTTTTTGAGTTCCTTATATATCCTGGAGATTAGTGCTCTATCTGAGGTGTGTGTGGTAAAGATTTTCTCCCATTCTGTAGGCTCTCTCTTCATATTATTGATTGTTTCCCTTGCTAAGAAGATTTTAATTTAAATTCATCCCATTTATTTTTTATTTTTTATTTTTTGTCAGTAACCAAATATTTATTGAGCACCTACTGTGTGTAAGGTACTAGAGTGGCTTTAGTAGGTTTTTTAAAAATTATTTAATTTATTTATTTATTTATTTATTAATTTTACTTCTTGTGCTTTAGGACTTTTGTTAAGAAAGTCAGGTCCTAAGCTGACATAATGAAGATTTGGGCCTACTTTTTCTTCTATTAAGCACAAGGTCTCTGTTCTACTGCCTAAGTCTTTGATACACTTTGAGTTGATTTTTGTGCAGGGTGAGAGATAGAAGTTTAATTTCAGTTTGCTACATATGGATTTCTGATTTTCCCACACCTGTCTACTTTTTCTTTTACTTCCTGTGCTATTGGTGCCTCATCTGAGAAATTATTCCCAAAACCAATGTTAAGAAGCTTTTGCCCTATGTTTTCTTCTAAGTGTTTTACAGTTTCCAGTCTTAGATCTAAGTCTTTAACCCATTTTATTTTTGCATATGGTATAACATACCCCTTTCATTCTTTTGCAAATTAGTGTGTTGTTTCCCTAGCACAAATTGTTGAAAAGTCTATCCATTCCCATGTCTAGTCTTTGAAATACTTCAAAGGTCAGTTGACCTGTACACCTATATAGGTGGGTTTATTTAAAAATGTAGACACTGTGGATTGTAGCTACAGCCTTTGAAACCATATTACAGTCTACTAAAGGCAGGAGAGAATATTATCTATGTAAACTTTAACCCCAGTGCCAAAATTCTGTGTGTCTGCTTTGTTTATTTTTAATCAGCACATAGTAATAGTGCATATTTATGGGTCAAAGTGTGACATTTCAATACACATGTTTACTTTTTTAAAATGTGATTTCTACCACGAGTTTGTGAGTCGAAGAAATTTTGAAGATTTTTTGGAAAGGGTTGGGTTCAGGAGTTAATTGGTAGGAAAGCAGTATGTCAAGGCTACCAGAGAAATGGTGGCCCAAATGCTCAAGGTCATGATCATCCTCAATTCATGTACTGCCTCATGTGCCATTTTCACTTTACACCTTTATCCGAGAGCCACGATGTTAAAAATCTAGGTATTCTTGCACATGCGTGTGAGTGTATAAGTGTACACAGACACACACTCGTGTGTGTGCGCGCACACACACACATACACACACACAGGTAACTCCAGAAATTAATGCCAAGCAAAGGAGTTGGCTTGTTCACTAGTTTATTGGTGAGCACAAAAACTTGGAAAAAATGATAATTCTATTTAAAGGTACTTATGAATAACGGAATAAACATCAGTCTTTAATAAAAGTCTTAATTACAGAAAGGACTTATAATTTTAAAAAATAGGTCCAAAATAATCATAAGGATCAATGGCTCCCACCACTTTAATGTTCAACTCAATGCAATAAATATTTATTTCACATAAACACCATTAAACCAATCCACAAAATCTTAAAGGAGATGGGGGTCTAACATGCAGATCTGCAGAGAAGAGCATTCCAGGTAGATGCACCATGAGTTCAAAGATCCTAACATAGGAGCACATGTCAGTGGAGCGGTGTGGGGGGTGGGGACATGTAAAATCAGGCCTTCTTTTAAGAGGGGAAAATGTAATTGCTTTCCTTCAATACTTTTAATTTTCCTAAATTAAACTGAACAATGAAACTTAACCTCCAGTTATTAGAAATATTTTTGAATCACATACATATTGAGTTAATTCTTCTCTAAGAAATTTAAGTATTTTGGAAGGGAAGGGATACTAACAGGGGACAAGAGCCCTGGTTTAGCTGGTGTCTCTGATGTGCTCAACACAACAGTGGTAGCTCTTAGCACCAGCTGCCATATGCTGCCAATATGGTCCTCTCCCACAGCCACCTTGGAGTTTAGGCCACAGGATTCAGAATTCTTGGAAGAGACTGTGACTTTGCTATTGGGAAGTTTGGTATAAATAAAAGACAGCTTCCAAGAAATCAATGTTGCTGAGCTCAATGGAGCATGGACATCCTGAGGCCATTTTGAATGACATTCATAGCAGATACATCAGCAAGGACACGTTTTCTTGAGAGCAATTCTTAGTAGGGTAGCTCTGTTGATAAAACACTCTCTCTGCATCTTGCCTTCCAAACATAGAGCATTAGGTTTCATGTAATGCAGCTTATGTGTGCATGTGGTTATATACATAATTTTTATCTTCCCTTGAGATCCCCACAGGTACCTGGTGAGGCATATAAGCTCCTCTTTATTTTTACAGTATTTGGCCAGGGTTTCTGCATATAGTGGGGCAGGTTACCCACTACACAAGGAGACCAGAACAAAGAGAGAAAGGGCTAAGACCTATCCCCATATTCTGCTCACCAAGCCTAAAGGCTGAGGGGCTGCACCCACACAGCTATTTGCTCATAGGAACTCTGTGGGCTTGATATAGCCCAGCATCTGAGTTTAGGGATTAAACAACTGGCCCAAGATCCATCCAGGAATCAACCAATTATTTTTCTCTCCTAACCAAATTTTTCTCTGAATTAAATTTTCATTCTATTACAATACACTAAATCAGACTTCAGGGCATTGTCAATACAAATAAATTACCTTTGTTCTCATGACCTTTTGCTAGAGTTCAATTTCCATGGCCATTTCAATCTTTTTCTAGTTTTATTTTGGCTTTTTCTTTATTAGACACCCTCCAGAGTTTACTAATCAGAAATTAACACAGATCCTCAGTTTTACAGTTTAAATATGAGATGTCCCTCAAAAGCTCATGTGTGAGACAATACAAGAATGTTCAGAGAGGTGAAATGTTAGATTATGAGAGCTGTAACTTAATTGGTGGATTAATTCACTTAAATGGGTTAACTGGGTGTATAGGTACTGGCTAGTAGGTCAGTGGGGGCATGTCTTTGGGGGTTTACATTTTGTCCCTGGTGAGCATAATGTGCTCAGGCGCTCCCGCTTTCTCTCTCTCTCCCCACCCTTCCTGGCTTTCACCTCCTGAGCTGCTTTCCTCTGTCTCACCTTTCTGCAGTGATGTTCTGCCTTATCTCAGTCCCAGAGCTACAGAGACCACAACCATGGACTGAAGCCTCTGACACTGTGAGCTAAACCAGACTTCCTCCTCTACGTTGTTCTTGTCAGGTGTATTAGTCACAGTGACACAAAGTTAACTACAACACTCAGTACAGCAAAGGGCTACATAAACAATGGGACTGACTTAAGCTATATAAATGTCGGAATATCAATTACAGAAATAGATGGAAAGAATACTAGATACTCACAATTTTATTAAAAATGAGGTTTCCAGACTGTTTATTTGACGTGTAAGATTTGGCCTCAGACATTATATCAGATGTTTATATCCTTCGATTTCCATGATCACTGAGATGGTATTTTTGGTTTGAGATTTTCAAATCTCCTTCAAGGACGTCCAAGTGGTGAAGAGTTGAATAGAAATGTTATGAAACTCTTGACATTTGTGCTCCCCTTTATTTTACAAGTAATCCTCAAAACCCTGGCAGCCTCCTTTCTCCTCAGACTGAGTTAGATGTCTCCCTCCACGCTTTGAAGGTCCCTCTTGGAAGGCCCACATCATGTTGCTGCCTTTGATCATTTGTTTACTTTTCTGTCTCTTTCAACTAAATAATAACCTCTGGAGAACTGAGACCTTGTCTCCTCTATTTTTGCATTCCAAGCTCTAAACACATGGTAAGGTGGTCCAAATGATTGTGTGAATGGAAGAGAAGATTAGGTTAAGTCTGTTTCTCCAGATCTAAATCCATGAATGAAGTGTTTTCTTAAACTCTCTGACACAGAAATCTATAGATTTTATCAGATACCCAGATAGACAAAAACTTAGAATATATCCAGGTATACAAACCAGAGACACTTCTTGAGACAGCTTATAGCTTGCTTTGGGTCTACAAAGAGACCTTGTTCATCACTGTACTATGGAAAAAGCAATCAAAGTCTGAATACAATGAGAAAATGAGGGTAATTTCATGTATAAGAACTATCAAACATTTATAGTCAATTTGAAAAGAAGTATAGATTTCTGTCTCCTCCTTCATTCCCTGTTGTTACCATCTTCTCTTCTAAGAATCCCAAGCATCAAATCCCCATTGATAAAAACAATGAAATTTATCTAAAGTCCTTTCTAACTCTAACTTTCCAGGAATCAAAAGAACTTTTGCAAGTCAGTTTCTGATGCTTCTGCCAAAGCTCCAGAAGGGGGCAGCATTTCTTCACAGTAGAGAAAACCAAGAAAAAGACTTCTTTCAGTAGCCTTCAAAACAGTAAAGGTTGGGAAGTTGGAAGAAAGAGACATTTGAACACTTTCTTAAATTTGGTGTGAGTACATGGGATATAAAGAAAAGGAAAATGTGTGGAAATCCTGGCATCCACACTGCCGTGTAGGCATTTAGTGAGGAAATACATTTAGAGAGGCATTCCATGAGGGAGAGAGGTTCAGTCCCTCACCAGTAAATCCCTAATGGTGGACACAGTTTCTGGCGGGTACTAGGTGAGCAATAAATTAACAACTGACAAATAATAGAAGTGTAATGGGTTTCCAGGACTCACCACAGGAGTAAGTGTGAAATGGGTAAATATATCTTTGGAGATTCTTTCTTTAAACCCTCCTCTTGAGCTCATCACTGCTTTCTTGACCCTAACCCAGCTCTGAACTACTGCAGCTCTCCTTACCCCCATGCTTTTCTTCTTCACAGTTATGGATTAAACCATCCACTTACTTAACAATAATACATTGAACTCCTGATAAATACCAGATTCTGCTTTGATTCTTCCATCCTAGACAAAATACACACTAATTAACCTTCTGCCTTAAAATATAATATTTTCTAAGGTAATTGTATTAGGGATCAGTGCTAGGGCTGGGAGTGATCTGAATTTTAATATGGGCCAGGGACAGACTTTATAGAGAACCAAACAATGGGTCTCTACTACTGGACACATCAGGTGGTTTAGGCAATCTTTGGAAGGAAAGGACCTATCTGTTTAGCTCCCCAGGAATCCCTGACCTATGTGAGTTTCCTCAAGGGTAACTTTGATTGCTTTGTTCAAAAATGGAGCAAATCGGAGAGGCAAAGAAGCTTTAGAGATTGCTACTGCATTTGCTTTGTCTCGTATATGTGGAATGAGGCATAGAGAGACTGCTGCTGTTTCAAGGCACACTGATGGCCATTTCACATGATCCAGGTCCAGTTTTCTCCAGAGGTTACTACTCTTAATATCATCCCCACCCACTCACTCCATTCACTGTTCATTACTGTTTTTATTAAAATGATTTTTAATTTATTTTTATTATTAGTTGTTCAAAACATTACAAAGCTCTTGACATATCATATTTCATACATTTGATTCAAGCGGATTATGAACTCCCATTTTTACCCCGTATACATATTGCAGATTCACATCGGTTACACATCCACTTTTTTACATACTGCCATACTAGTGTATGTTGTATTCTGCTGCTTTTCCTATCCTCTACTATCCCCCTCCCCTCCCTTCCCCTCCATTCCCATCTTCTCTCTCTACCCCATCTACTGTAATTCATTTCTCTCCCTTGTTTTTTCCCCTTTCCCCTCACTTCCTCTTATATGTAATTTTGTATAACAATGAGGGTCTCCTTCCTTTACCATGCAATTTCCATTCTCTCTCTGTTTCCCTCCTCCCTCTTGTCCCTGTTTAATGGTGATCTTCTTCTCATGCTCTTCCTCCCTATTCTGTTCTTAGTTGCTCTCCTTATATCAAAGATGACATTTGGCATTTGTTTTTTAGGGATTGGCTAGCTTCACTTAGCATAATCTGCTCTAGTGCCATCCATTTCCCTGCAAATTCCATGATTTTGTCATTTTTTAGTGCAGAGTAATACTCCATTGTGTATAAATGCCACATTTTTTTTTATCCATTCATCTATTGAAGGGCATCTGGGTTGGTTCCACAGTCTAGCTATTGTGAATTGTGCTGCTATGAACATCATTGTAGCAGTATCCCTATAATATGCTCTTTTAAGGTCTTTAGGGAATACTCCAAGAAGGGGAATAGCTGGGTCAAATGGTGGTTCCATTCCCAGCTTTCTCAGGAATCTCCATACTGCTTTCCAAATTGGCCGCACCAATTTGCAGTCCCACCAGTAATGTACAAGTGTACCCTTTTCCCCACATCCTCGCCAGCACTTGTTGTTGTTTGACTTCATAATGGCTGCCAATCTTACTGGAGTGAGATGGTATCTTAGGGTGGTTTTGATTTGCATTTCTCTGACTGCTAGAGATGGTGAGCATTTTTTCATGGTACAGAATAGAGGACACACAGACTAATCCACAAAGTTACAACTATCTTATATTTGATAAAGGGGCTAAAAGCATGCAATGGAGGAAGGATAGCATCTTCAACAAATGGTGCTGGGAAAACTGGAAATCCATATGCAACAAAATGAAACTGAATCCCCTTCTCTCTCCACACACAAAAGTTAACTCAAAATGGATCAAGGAGCTTGATATCAAATCAGAGACTCTGCATCTGATAGAAGAAAAAGTTGGCTCCCATCTACATATCATGGGGTCGGGCTCCAAATTCCTTAATAGGACACCCATAGCACAAGAGTTAGTAACAAGAATCAACAAATGGGACTTACTTAAACTAAAAAGTTTTTTCTTAGCAAGAGAAACAATAAGAGAGGTAAATAGGGAGCCTACATCCTGGGAACAAATTTTTACTCCTCACACTTCAGATAGAGCCCTAATATCCAGAGTATACAAAGAACTCAAAAAATTAAACAATAAGATAACAAATAACCCAATCAACAAATGGGCAAAGGACCTGAACAGACACTTCTCAGAGGAGGACATACAATCAAAAAATGATTTATTTTTAAAATAGCTTTAGGCTCATTGTATTTATTTACAGTAGTTCCTTCATGGATCATGTCTTTGGTGTTATACCTACAAACCCATCACTTAACCAAGATCATCTAGATTTTTCTCTTATACTATTTTAGAGGGGTTTTATAGTTTTGTGTTTAACATTTATGTCTAGTATATCTAAGATCAATTTTGAGTTAATTTTGTAAAGAACATAAGGTTTGGGACCAGATGCCCTTCTTTTTAGTTTGTTTTTTAAACATGTGGCTGTCTAGTTGTTCCAGCACCATTTTTTCAACAACAACAAAACAAAACAAACACACACACACACAAAAAAAAAAAAAAAAACACTTTCCTCTATTGCTGAGAGCCATAGCCAAGTAGGAATGACGCATGGTGACTTCCTTGTCAGCCTACCCAATGTTGCTTAGAGGGAGGACTCTCCATTGTGGAAATGGGCTTGCCTTGGACCTAGGTCATTTGCAGTGACATTGCATGAATGTTTGAGAAAGGTGACCCTGCTCAAGGACCAGGGTGGATCCGGGTTTAGGGAGGATCCTGCTGGATTAGGGTGGGTCCAGGTTTAGGGTGTATCCTGCTGGGAATAGGGAGTATCCTGCTGCCTCAGGTGCCTGCTCCTTGGGTTTAGGGCGGTTCCAGGTTTAAGGTGGACCCTGCTGGGAATAGGGCATATCCTGCTGCCTCAGGCGTCCGCCCGCTCCTTGAGTTCCCGTTGAGTTCTCGCGGGATTCAGAGAGTATTTGGGATGCAGAGCCCGGTGCAGGTGTGGATTTTCCCCAGAACGTGCGTGTAGAGTGCAGGTGACAGTTTGAGAATAAAGAGTTGCTATTTGAATCTACAAGAGTGTGTGGTGGCTCGGTTATTTTGTGCCCAGCCAGACTGCGGCACTCTATTTTATTGCCTTTTGCTCCTTTCTTATACACCAATTCAATATATTATTTGAGGTGGTCAGTTTTAAAGCCCTTTATTCTGTTTCATTGATCTACTTACCTATTCTTTAGCCAGTAAGACTCTCCGGATTACTGTAGTTTTACACAAGTCTTAAATTTGGGTGATGTCAATCATCCAACTTTATTTTTCTCCTTCAATATGGTGTTGGTTATTCTTGGTCTCTTTCCTCTCCATATAAATTTTACAATCAGATAGTCAATATCCAAAAAATAACTTCATGGGATTTGAATTCAAATTGCATCAAGCCTACAGATAAAATTGGGAAGAATAGACACATTGAACATTTTCATCAATGATCATGGAATATCTATTTAATTCTTTTTCAGTTTCCTTCATCAGAGTTTCACAGTTTTCCTAGTAAGTTCTCTATTTCTAGTTTGCTAAGAGTTTTCATCATGAGTAGATGTTGGATTTTTCCATGTGCTCTTTCTGCATTTGTTATGATTATGTGATTTCTTTGATGTGATGGATTACATTAGTTGATTTTCAAATGTTGGACCAGGCTTTCATATCTGGAATAAACTCCATTTGACTGAGGTGTATGATTCTTTCTATATATTGTTAGATTTGACTTGCTGATTTTTGTGTAGAGAGATTACTAGGCTTCTCAATGCATCTGTTTCTCTTTCTCCAAACCTAAAATAATATGCTTTGTTCCTGTATTCCTCAAAATAAGTTCTATGCCACGCATTTGCAAGGATGGTGGAAGATCATTAGCTTGGAAGTTAAACTTGATTTTGAATCTGGCTCTGCCCCTCCCCAGCTATATACAACTAGACCAATCATTCACCCTCCTGAATAAAGTCACTCATTTATCTTTCATTTAAAATATTTAATTTAAAACAAGCAAGAATTTCATTTAGTATAAGCAACTTCACAAAATTCTGATTTCATCACTAATTCACTTTATTTCAGTTAAAAGGTTAAATACACTTTGTATATGACAGCACTTAATGTTTCTCTTTTTCTACTACCCTGAGATTGTACTCTGTTCCTAGAAAACTTGAACCATGGCATTCATTTAAAATAGTATCATTATGAGAATTGGCATCACAGCAAGTTTTCTTGTCTTTCACATTTTCTTTCAAGTTGCTTGATGGAGAATAGAATAGGCTCATCAAGCCCATCCTCTAGAACAATTTTATTCAAATGAAACTTAAAAGGACACCAAGAGAAACTCAGAACAAAATACATTCATCCCATAAAGGCAATGTGAGGGTTCAAGATTTGTCTGTAAGTGTGGAAGAGTTTCCCATTGTGTTTCAGGAACTCCGAGGGAATATCTATTTAGTTCTTTTTTTTTTTTTTTCTTCATCATAGTTTCACAGTTTTCCTTGAAAATTCTCTATTTCTAGTTTGCTAAGAGTTTTCATCATGGGTAGATGTTGGATTTTGCTATGTGCTCTTTAGCAACCATCTGATCGTATTGACACTCACCACCAAGTCCCTCACTAGAAGGGTTTTCATGCCTGCCTCAATTCCTTCATAGAAAAGAAAGTGGGGAGTGGAAGGAAAGGAGGGATGAATGGAGGAAGAAACCATCTGGTGCTAATGCTCCCCACTAAGTCCTTCACTACAAGCCTTTAGGGACTATCTATTCACAGGGCTACTTGAGGTGGGCCCCTGGACATAAGCACATTCACATAATCACATGTGCACACACACACACACACACACACACACACACACACAGAAATTGTGACCTAGAACAGTTTATATGTTTCCCGTTTCCCAAAGCTTGAGACTCTTGAGTCCCCGAGTTGCTTCTTGTGTATCCTTTCATAAAAGAAAGGCTTCTTTGTCGCAAAAATATAAGAATTACATAATCTCAAAATAAATGGCCTTCCTTTCAATTAAGTAAATTTAGCCCTAAGAAAAAAGTCCCTACATTATCCTTATTTTTCTCATTTTACCTCAAACCAGTGAAGTTTTGTCACAGACCTGTGTTTGGAAACCACTGGCAGAGGGACAGCTCAGTTAATGAGCTATACAGAGAGCTGGGAAAGGCTGACTCACCTCATGAAGGTGAGCAATGTTCCAGAGTAGACAAACACCAGGAAGTACTCAAGTCTGAAAAAGACAGCTTAGGATCTACCTCAACATTTTAAGCAGGTAAGACCATTGTGCATCCAAGAGGCATCGTAGAACAAGCAGAGAGGAGAGTGCTGGCTAGGGATACCGGGGCTTCCTTCCCCATTCACAGAGATCATTTCTGTGAGCTAAAGAGAAGGCCTAATGTTTCATCACCTTTATAAGTTATTATATTTTCTTTAAATATATCTGAAGAACTTCATGAGATTAGCACTTACAATGTTTGCTTCTCTGTTTTAAAAAGAGAACCCATCTCAGTCACTCTGTGGCCTTGGCACAGACTGTGACGGCTCAGTGTTTTAGGTATTGTCCAGAGCAGGACCACGTGCGACCCCTACCCTTGAGCCCCTAACATTCCAAGTTTATATACATACACAGAGCACTTACTATTAAAAATACTGTACACACCCAGGGTCAGTTTTATAATTTCATTTTCATTGTGTGCTTAATTCCTTAAGAGAAGGAGAGAAAGGAAGAGAGATGATAGAGATGCGAGAGAGAGAGAGAGAGAGAGAGAGAAGAACTAAGTAGGGAAGGGAAGGAGGGAGGGAGGGAAGGGGGGAGAAACGGAGGGAGAGAAGGATGAATGGATGAAAGGGGAAAATGGCAATGGTGTTGGTTACGAGAATAAAATGCAACGGCTGGTCAGAGATTTATGGGAAGTGAGAGTCCTCATCCTGCCCAGCTTGTCCGGGAATTTTTTCTGTTTGTGGGTGATTTGTTAACTACTGTCTGGTCAGCCTTTCCAGGGAGTCAATTTTGGACTCTAATCCTCACTTTTAGAGACACCAAAGCCAAGCCAAGATTGTTTTCCAGGAATAGGGTTTTATAGGATGAGAGTACTTCATGCATTGTGTAGTAATTGATGAATATTCCACTTCATATTTAAGAACATAATCACTACAGGGGGAAGAAAAAGAAGTGGTAACATTACCATGGCTTTAAAGCACCAATTTTCAAAAAATGCTCTTTCCTGTCCATCATAGATATGGCCCCACATGACAGTGAGTATAAACTGGTTCACCACTCATACCTCTAGACTCTAGCAGGCATGAAGGACTTTCATGAACATTTTGGAGTAAACACCACAACACTCAGGTTTCTCTGTTAATAGAAGACCACTTTTCAGTTAAGAAATAACAATAGTAGCAATAGTAATAGTAATTGAACTCTTCCTATGTGCCAGCCACTGTCCTAAGCACACTGCATGTGATACTGCATCTAGTTCTCACAATTTCACAGAGAGGTAGTTAATGAACTTATACCTAGTCGATAGAGCAGGAAACTGAACTCAGTTAACCTATTGGAAGCTGATTAGAGAGTAAAGATGGAGCCAGGGTTTGAACTCACTTACATATCAGCTCTTTGTTGCTGTTGCCAGAATACCTGCCAAAATTAACTTAAAGGAGGAAAAGTTCATTTGAGCTCATGGTTTCAAAGGTTTCAGCCATGGTCAGCCATTTCCACTGCTCTGGACCTGAGGTGAGGCAGAACTGCATGATGGAGGGACATGGAAGAGGAACACTGCTCATCTCCTGGCAACTGGGAAGCAGAGAGAATGCCTGCAGGAGGAGCCAGGGAGAAGATCTAACCCCCAAGGACACTCCCCCAGTGGCCTACTTCCTCCAGTCATACCCCACCCGACTACAGTTACCACCAAGTAGTCAATTCAAACGGATTAATCTCACAATCTAATCATTTCACTTCTAATATTCCTGCACAACACATTGCCACATGAATTTTCTTGGGAGACATGAAAGATCCAAGCCATGATGCTTTACAACCGTTATACATTTCCTCCCACCACGATGGTTACTTTTCTCTATAAAATGGGAAGTAAATAAGGCATCCTTTCCTTGGCTTTAAAAACAGATAAAGATTTAAATCCTGATTTTTGTGGTCTTATAAGTAAACCGAACTTCTCTGAGCCTTGGTTTTTATCCATCAAATAAAAATAACCACACCACTATAAAACTATGAAAGTGAGAGGTAATTCATAGTAACCACTCCATATATGGAAACTATTGCCAGAGCACAGGTAGGGACACAGACTGTCCTGATTAAAGAGGGAAAACAAGCACACAAACCAGAGGCACAGCCCAGGCATGTAGGACAAGATCGGCAAGGTAAAGGGAAAATGATAGTAGATCCTCTTCAGAAGAGTTGAAGGAAGCAATTTCCCCTTAAGCCTCATTTAATAAAGTAAATTGAAAAATAAGAGATTATACAGTAAACACTGTCCACACATACAAAAAAAAAAAAAACCTAACCACAACAAAGATAACTGTCTGAGCCATACGGAGTCCAGTTGATTCACATAGTAAGGAGGGATTGAAGTTTATATCAGAACCCCAACCCTCTGTCATCTATAAGTCAATATCCACAATGGTAGCTTAAGTAAACTCCATGTTAATCCAGACATTGTTCTCATCTTATGTTACAAGGGGTTGTCTTAGACATGAAGCCCTACCAAGAGATTTCTCCTAAAAACTCTGGGCCAAGTGGAGATACACTAACTCTTGCAATCATGAATCCAGTGTGCACTGTAGGAAAGCTAGGAGACAGATGACCTTCCAGGGGATCATCTTGGTCACTCTCCTGCTTTCTTGTGCTCTCCATTTTCTAAGAAATGCAATTTACCAGTCCGCTCAAATTTCCCAGCCTTTCCACTGTAGAAACACTGAAGGGCAAAGATGAAATGAAAAGAAAAACTAGGAATGACACAAATAGCAAAAGAAAAATCTGAAAGAGGCTGAAAGGGGATTTGCTGTAGGAGCAGCAGAAACCTCCATAGGACACAGCATAAGCTGGATTCTTTCATTCTATAGTGCACAACAATGACAAAATAAAATGATGACTAGTCTTTACTACTTTGTTTTGTGTTCATAAATTGTTCGGACAAAATCTGGAATTTAAGAAATTTCAATTAGATTTGCAGTTGTGAAATATACTTAATTGCTGTCTACTAAAACAAAATCAGTAATTTTGATGTCTGTGTGGAGGATTACTGTACAGTCGGTCATTTGGGGGGAAACCCTCAATGACTGTGCCTGCATGTGTCAAATATTCATACATCTTTTAGAAACTTGCTTTGAATAGTTATTACAACACAAAAAAATATGATTATGATTGTATTCCTCATTTTATCCTGTGCCATGGTGTTCTAACTTGCCCTCATTATTTGAATGCCTAGTAGTCACTCAGTGGATATTTGTTAAACAATAGAAATATTTGTCAATGAATTTTAAATATCTTATGATAATTAAGATCAAGGGCTTTGAGATTAAACAGATCTGATTATTTCCCTACTTCTTTGACCAAGTTTTTTAGCTTCTCTAAACTTCAAACTTTTCACTTGAAAAATAGCAATATGTTATTACCTGTTCCTAAGTGGTCATTTAGATTAATGAGATAATTTATATAAAGCTTTTAGCTCAGATGCATGTACACAGTAAATGCTAAAAATGTTACCTATTATATTAAATATGCAACTATTATGCATCTTATTATGCATCTTAAAGTATGCAACTATTTAATCTGCCTCTTTGTAAGTTATGTATTGAAACTTTTGTGGTAAAATCAAACATTTGTCATCACAAAATGGCACACTTTTGATGGGTATTCATGAGACTTACCAACAAACAGCTGAATAAAAAACGTCTCTGAATTGCACTTGTCCATGGCTTCAAGGTAGATTATTGGTAGCAGGTGATGAAAATAGATTTAACAGCAGAGGGCAGAGCACAGTAATCAGAAGAGAGAATAATTTACTCCTTAGAGAAAAAAGAGGCGGTCTCATTTCCTGGTACTGAGCTTCATATAATCTCTGATAGGCACCGCTGAAAAAAGCACAAATTTCAGAACTGAGCCATCTATACAAACAGTCATATGGGGAAAAAAAGAAATAAAGAAAAATATATCCCTATACTTTTCCCCCACTTGGAAAAGAAAGAAGATGGAGGGAGAAGTAGAAAACTTTCCTATACATGGAGAATATGAAGTGGGGCTGTGGGGGGCAGTGTGGTACAGTGGATAGAGCATGGGCTTTGTAATGGGATAGGTCTAAATTCAGTTTTAAATTTGGTTTTCTAGCTCAGCTATTTGCTACCCAGGCTGCTTAACAATCTGTGCCCCTGCTTCATCTTTGAATAGTAATAAAAATTGTAACTATGTCATAGAGTTGTTGTGAAGGCATAATAAAATAAGAATCTTGACAAAATGCCCAATGCATTTTCTGGTCTATATAAGGTACTTGTAAAATACTTTTTGTACACTCTGTAAGCAAGAGGAGTCCTAAAATGCTTGCCAAAACATTGTTTCATGCACTTGCTTACTCATTTCTATAAGCATCCCTGGTGGTTGAGAAAGATTTATATTGCATCAGTTTAGCTAAACTGGGATTGCATTTCCCAGATTCAGGTTTCCTTCATTCCATCAGCTGGCTTTTTTTTTTTTTTTTTTTTTTTCTGGTGCTGCAAATGTCCCACCAAACAGGCTCTGGAACTGTTGCAGCCCACGCCAGTTGGTATTGACCTTTTGGCTTCCTAGCTGTAGAGTGTCAACTGCCAGGCTCCTGACCACTCCAGATGCTGCTGTATCTCCTGTTCTTGGGTCTCTGACTCCAGGCCCAGGTATAAGGTTTGCTCTGTCACAAAGGGTACACATTCCTCCTACAGAAAACCCTCATCATCAAGGTTAGAAACTTGGAGGTGATAAGGAACCCCTGTGGGTTCCAGTTCATATTTTGGGAGGCTCCAGCTCAGATTCACAGGTTCCTACTTGTCCTTGCTTCCCCTGCTCCACAATCACCTTCTATTCCTGGCCACTTGCCTGTGGGCATCAGGTTCCAGCACTTAACTTAACTTTGCATATTCTGCTTCTCCTGCTTCCGTAGTTGTATAAAGTTAAGTCCTTATGATAAATCCATATAAATATATATGCATATGCTTATGTATTTATGTTTATATCTGTGGGTATAAATAAGTATTGTTGGATTTTCATATAAATGGAAACAAACAACATGTGATCTTTTGTGCCTTGTATTTTTTGCTTACAATACTTTCAAAGCTCATCCATTTGGTAGCATATATCAGTATTTGCTCCTTTTATGGTTAAATAATATTCAATTTCATAGCTATATCACATTCTTTTGTTCATTCATTCATGCAAATTTGAGTTGTTTTCACTTTTTTTTTTTAAAAAAAGGTTTATTTATTTCTGCTATCAAAGAACAGAATTATGACAGTGTAATTTAACAATCCTAATTGGCTTCATTTTTAATTTTAAAATCAGGTAACACTTCATTCCATAAAACAGAATCAGTTTTCCTGTGAGCCAAGCACTCCTCAAAAATAATTTGATGAATTAACATCAGATTATTTATTTTGCTTACACAAAATAAGGACAAGGGAACTTCACTATTTCGCCAGTTGAGAATGGCTGTTCTCCCCCCAGTCTAGATTTCTCTTGGAGGACCAGATGTGTCAGCTTGGTTTGATTGACTCCATGTTGTTTTTTATTCCCCCTGGAATAGTATCTCTGTTGAAAAACTGGCTTCACAAAGAAGGTGGCAGCAGGGAAATTTCAGAATCCAAAACTTAAAAATAATTCTTGGGCAGTGTGGGGTTATTTTCTGTCTCTGGGAGGGATCATCTGGTGTCTGAGGCCTGGGACAGACACCTGGGACAGCCAGATGGCCTCAAGCATCCATGTTTAGGCCCCCGGATCCGGAAGTTCCTCAGACATCCATGTTTAGGCCCCTGGATCTGGATCCAGAAGTTTCAAAGGTACACGTCCATATTTAGGTGTCCGGATCCGGAAGTTCCTAGGCACACATCCATGTTTAGGCCATAGCATCCAGAAGTGCCTCAGGTGCACATCCATGTTTAGGCTCTAGGATCCGGAAGTGCCTCAGGCGTCCATGTTTAGGCAGCAGCATCTGGAAGTTCCTCAGGCGCAAGTCCATATTTAAGCCCCTGGATCCAGAAGTTTGTTGGGTGCACATCCATGTTTAAGCCCCCGGGTCCGGAAGTTCCTCGGGCATCCATGTTTAGGCCCCCTATCCTGCTTCACTTTTTGAAACTAGATACTGGTGACAACTGTACTACATTTGAATGTACTAAATGGCACTAATCATGCACTTTAAAATAATTAATTTGGATTACGAGTTTCACTTCAATAGAAAATTTTGAAGATTACGAAATTATAAAGTATGTATTCTTGAAAAAAAAAACATGCTTCCATAATTGTTTCTAGTTAAATTGAAGAGATACCATTGAAGTTCATAGGTGCCAAACTGATGAAAAGAACAGCTGTGTGGTCATTGAGCTAGACATTTCTAGTGATAAGATCAGAGGCTTTCCATATTTGACTAGGATCTGCTTCGTATATTATTCTTTGCTCTGCTATTTTGCTACAAGTCTGCCATTGATTGACTTCTTGACATGCACATAAAATTAATTAGCATCCAACCTCTGAGAATAATTCTCTTAATAGGTTGCTGCTTTCACCATTTAGCCAAGAAAGACATTTTTTTTTTCATCATTTAGTCAACCGAGACACATTTCTTTCCACACCATTCCATACTTATTTGGGAAGGCATTTGGTAACACTTATCAGACTGCACATGCCAACAATTAGATGTCAATAGAATTTCTATTCACAATCTTGTATACAAGGAACACATTAGCCAAAATTTCCAGTCCTCTCACAATTTTCTGAACTCATATTTTTTACCAGGGGGTGACTTGAGACACATCAGATAGGCTCACTGCATCTTATGTCCTACTTTCTCCTAAAAAGAGGCAATTATAAAAGCAGAATCAAGATGGAGTGTATTCCCAGCCGACTCTCTTTTCCAATATTTGTTTAACTTTTCTCATAAGGGATACTATTCCTTCAATCACTAACTCAACTGTCTTTCCTTGTTCTTTCACTTCTTTCTTACTCCTAAGATCTGAAGTGAATATCCTTATCTTACAGAACTTACTCAATCTCCCTCCACCATCTTGCACTATACTCCCATCTGATATTGAGCTCCTAGAACACATAAAAATCATTTCCATCTTGGAAACTTTACAATTGCTGTTCCTTCCATTTGGACTATTCTTTCTCAACAATGTCCTTCTTTTTCATCATTCATATCTCAGTTATTTGTTAGCTCCCCATGGTAGGCATTCCCAGCTAAAGTGTTCTTCTCAGTCACACTTTACCACTTGACTAACTATTTTTGCTGTCTGTATCCCCTCACTAGATTTCATGGTCTGGACAAAAAGGATTCTGCCTGTCTAGTTCACAGCTGCTTTCACTTTGTTTTGAACAATTAGGAGATACACAATTAATATCTTGGCTAAGTGACTAACAGGCACCAATCATGCAATAATGTAAAATTGCAAATGTGTCATTTCTTATAATAGTAGATACTGGAGATCAGGTATTTATGTGTCTATATACTTATTTGTTTATTTATTTTGGCTAGTTTTTTTGGTAGGGGTGGAGCTTATAGTTCAGTTTTAAAACTTTACTTTTGAGGGCTGGGGATGTGGCTCAAGTGGTAGTGGCTCAAGTGGTAGCGCGCTCGCCTGGCATGCATGAGGTGCTGGGTTCAATCCTCAGCACCACATAAAAATAAAAAATAAAGATGTTGTGTCCACCAAAAACTAAACAAAAATAAATTCTAAAAAAACACTTTACTTTTGAAATAGTGATATCCCAAGAAGTGATATCAAATAAGTCATTCTGTAGATTAAAGTGAACTAAAAAATTAGAGGTCTGGTCTAGAAAGACAGTCCTACTATATCTGCTTCTCAGTGGTTATTAAATGTGGGCCTACAAGAGGTTCCTTGGAAATAGCAAGAAAATCCAGAAGAGTAGAGTCCAGGCAAGAATGGCTCACACTGAAAGGAGACCAAGACAACAGGGTTTAGTGAAGAAGGATAAGCACAAGTGTGTGGCACCATGCAGAGAAAACTGTACCAGGAATAAGATGCTGCTGAGCCTAAGTAAGAGTAGGACCTAAAGGGATGGGGCCAGAAGTCAGACTGGTGTGAGAGATGTGGATGACCAGAGTGTGACTAAATGTGATTCTTTTACATGCACAGTCACACAAAATTGGTTCTTGCTCTGTATGACCTTGGGCAAAGCTCATATATTTCTTTGAACCTTGGATTTATCATCCATAACTGGAGTATCTCAGATCTACCTTGAAGGTCTGTTTTGACAACTTAGTGATATGTCATGGGAAAATGCCTAGAACAACCTGAAAATACAATAAATATAGGTCTTATTTCTCCCAGTTGAGAGTTCTTGAAACCAATCTGTAGCCCAAAATTAAACATACTGCTCTGAACCA
This sequence comes from Callospermophilus lateralis, assembly GCF_048772815.1. Classification (NCBI taxonomy): domain Eukaryota; kingdom Metazoa; phylum Chordata; class Mammalia; order Rodentia; family Sciuridae; genus Callospermophilus; species Callospermophilus lateralis. The sequence goes on along the minus strand of NC_135320.1, from coordinate 63,139,195 downwards.
GGACCACATGGCAGAAACAAATTAAAATATATTAATAATTTTTTTTTAAAAATGCTATGTTAAAATAAATAATTTCCATATTTGTATAGAAATTATGTATTTATCTCCTAAAAGCATTGGGTGATATGCCTTACTACAACTGTACATCACTGTGAATTTATGTCCTATTTGTATTTCATCCTAACTTTGAGGGCTTTTCTTTAGAGAGTGTATTTCCTACCTAGCTAATTCACCTACCATCTTGTTTCCTGTTGATTATGCCTCCTAAAAGAACCAATTTACATGCTTTATTTATTTTATTTACATGTGTGTAGGTATGCATGCACATATGTGTGTTTTAGAAGAGTAAAAGTCATTTTGACTCACAGTTTCAGAGCTTTGGTTCATGGTCAGTGGATTCCATTGCTCTGGCCTGAATTGATGCAGAACAGAATGGCAGAAGGGCATGGTGGCAAAAAGCAGCTCAACATATGGCAATAGTAATCTCAGAGAGAACTCTGCCACCAGGACAAAATATAAACCCCAAAGCACATCCCTAGTGACCTATCTTCTCTAGCCACACCCTACCTTTCTACAGTTACCACCAAGTTAATCCATATTAGTGGATGAATCCACTGATTAGGTTACAATTCATAATCTAATCATTTCACCTCTGAAGCTCATGCCCATTTCACAAAATACATTTAGTTCATTTTCAAGAGTCCCCATAGTCTTAACAGTTCCAGCATTATCTAAAAGTCCAAGTTCAAAGTTTCTTGAGACTCAAGGCAAACCCTCTAATGAGCCCCTATAAAAATCAAAAGCAAGTTACATATATCTGATATATAAAGGCACACAGTAAACATTTCCATCCACATGGAAGAAAATAGAGGCATAGAAAAAAGTATGGAAACAAATCAAGACCAAAATTCAGATGGGCAAACAAGTTCTGTAGCTCCACGTCCAGCACCTGAGGCACGTGGCATCATAATGTTCTCTTCAAAGGGCTTGTGTAGTTCTTCCCCTAATGGCTTCGGGGGTTGTATCCCACATGACCTCTCTCTTGGTTTGTTTTAGCTGGATTTCTCCAGCTTTCCTCAGCTGATGTCCCATAGCACTGGCATCTCTTAATCTCAGGGGTCTCCACTGCAGCTGCAGCTTCCTTCTGACATCTTCACACATTGCCCTTTCAAGGGACTGCAATCCTCTTACACTTACTGACTTCCCAGGCCTTCCTTTGAAATCTTGGTGGAAGGCAAGCATGGTGCATCCATTGCCTCTTTTCATTGTCTCTCTTACTTTTATACCCTTGAGCCTGAGATATTTGTAATCTTGTCAATACCTGAGATGCCCTCAAGCCATCTTTCCTATGATCTCTGAGTAAAATATTTTGTAATCTCATTAATAACCACACCTTTCTTAGTCCCAGTTTTACTTGCACTTTTCTGGCAAAACTCCAAGTTTTTCAAATCTTTCTGCTCTGCTTTTATCACAGTAAATTTGTCTAAAAGCCACCAGCAATATCCATACCATCACCTGAATCCTATGCTGCCTTGAAATTTCCTCTGCCTGATTAATTTGTCCATCATCTTCAAATTCAGTCTCACAGAAAGTCTCAGGACATAGGCAAATGTAGACAACTGCTCAATTTCTTCATGTGTTTGTGAACATAACACAAATGGCCTCTGGTTCAATTTCCAATAGAGTCCTTCTTCTCTAAAATATCAAGAGCCAGGCCTTTACTGTTTACGGTTTTGAGCACCCACCAGTATTGACCTTTAACTCTGCTTACAACATTCTAAAGATTTTCCGGTCTGCATCTCTAAACTTATCAAAATTTTGGCCACAAATTCCAAAATGCAAAGCTCCAAAAGTTTCTGAACCACATATTCAGGTTAGTGACAACAACAACCCCACTTCTTGGTACCAATTTCTGTTTTAGTCAGCTTTTGCACTGCTGTGACTAAAAGACCTAACAATAACAACAGAGAGGAGGAAAGGTTTATTTTGGTTCATGGTTTCCGAGGCTTAGCCCATGGTCATCCATGGCTCTGGTTTATAATTCTTGGTTCAAACCTGTGATAGTCACAGCAAATGTTAGATATTCATTTTACATTTTAATTCTTTAGGAACGCTGAACACAAATTTACAGTGTCTTTTGACCACAATTTCTAGGCACCCCAGACATGTTGAACGTTTCAGAAACTGTAGGCTCCCTGGCAGTTTTCATTAATGACCTCCTAGCTTAGGTGCTTTACCTCAGACTGTAGATGACATTTGTCTTATGGGGCAGTCCCCCATGACTTCCCTTTCCTCAGCTATAGGGGGAGAAACCAAAGAGATTGCACCCTTTTTCTTTGGAGACGGTCAGCTGGAGCAGAATCAAACATCCCAGGCCCAGTCAACATGGCACTGGGACTTTTTAGCCTGAAACACACACAAGAAGCCATTCAAAATCCTTCATAGCAGCTGCAGCTCTCTATCAGTCTTTCTGAGTTTAAAGATCTTGACTTCCTGTCACTTGGCATAGCAGTGCCTGAGTTCATACCCAGTCTCTGCATCTGGTTCTCTATCCTCTTATTGATTCTATGAGTTCCTGGTATCCTTGCAAAGGAATGTCTTCCCCTGTTGAAGCTAGTAAGAACCCAGTAACGATGCTCCCTGGCTGAGCTGGCACTTCCTGACAGAATTATTTGTGACTCCTGGCAAATTTCAGGAGGGACATTTAAAAAAAAAAAAGCCTCACCAGAGTTTCTGTTGTCAATGACTATCATTCTGAGAACATTCTCCAGGGAAAGGGAACATTGCAGGGAAAAAAATTGCATTGCAATTTAGGTTGCCACTCCATGTAATAATGGAGAAATGGTATTACTTTACTGGTAATTAACTTTTTTTTAAAAAAAAAAAGCCCCATGTAAAATGTCAACTGGACTCTGTTTATTGAAACGTATCAACACATTAGACAACTCAGCCTTGTTGATTTACCCAAGACAGTGAAACTGACGAATTTCAATTGAGCCTGTTACAAATCTGGCTCCGACTTGTAACGACAACTATTTTGAGTCAAGACTGAGGAGGACTCTATATGTATATGTATATTTTCCTGCCCCTGATGAGAGACACAGACATATGAGAAAGTTGTTTATTCTTTGAGGACCAAACATCATACTGAGTTCCTTTGAAATGTTAAAATTTGATGCCTTAGGCCTGTTATCTGCACGTGAGAAAAAGGATACTGTGGCTTCAAGGGAAGTGGAGAGGAGGGAGTGAAATGAGAAGAAAAACACCGAGAGGAATGATAAACCGGATTTTAATGACAAAGTCACTTTGCCAACTGTAATGCGGGTGCTGGGTAAGCTGATCTGACTTCATTAGGTGATAGCCGGCCTCCCAAAGCCATCATCAGCCTGGAAGAGAGCCATACGTGTTGGTCGCACAAATGGACATTGATTTTTCAATAAACTGGAACCCAAAGCCAACATCGCTCCAGTGATATCTTTTCTCAGGAGACAGTATTTCTCGCTCATGCCTGGCACCATGTCTCAGCTCTTATATTACAAGAATTACATGGGTGAAGCAGAGTAGAAAACATCAGCTCACTTAAGTCATGTGATAAATGAGGCAATTAAGTCAATTAGATGCACAGTTACTGAGTTATATCTGTTTTGCTTTGCAAAATATCATTTTAAACAGGATCATCTGTCTTACCATATTTGACAGCATTAGAATTCTGTGGGGCAGAAAAACTGTGGTTCATTACTCTATGAAAACAAGTGTGTACTTTCCTAACTGGGTAAAGTAACCTTGGTCTTTAAGTTGGAGATTGTGATTCCTTAACCCTTTCTCTATTAGAAGATAGAACACATTTTTTTTTATTTGCTGTTTGCTTACGCTTCTTCAAATATGTAGCTTTTCTACTGGTGAGTGATGTGATTGGGAGATTAATAGACGGAACTTAAACTTTTTCCAACACGTGACTGACCAAAGGATGAGCTGACATTCTTACCTAAAAGAAGAGTTCCAGGGCCTGGTGGCTTAATGCAGTTCACCAACAATCCCATTCCCTTGGTAGGCAGAATTTGTTACTCCATGTAATAATGGGAAAATGGTATTACTTTGTTACTGGCGAAGAGGTTTGTCATCTGCAAAGGAGCTAAGGAGACTTCTGGGAAAGGAAAACATGATATGACCCTTTGATTTTGGAGACTCAATGCCTCTAGAGTTTGCAGTGTGCTTAGTAGTCCTACATGAGGCATACGGGCAGGTTAACACACCAGGAACTGTTAGGGGAAACTAACTATGAGGAAGATAATACTGGACTAGTGGCGAAAGTGAGCATAATATTAAGAAATAGCCCATGAGCAATTTGTCCCTGTACAAATTGTGTTCTCTTTGTTTTAATAACAAGCATCAAAATTTAAAAGTCATGAGATTTCACATATAAATATAGATTCACATATAAATGGGATGTACAGGGCACATGCTCCACAGCTTCAAAGCAACTGTGTAGGAGGATACACTCACCTACGCATCCCTGTTTCTTTCATTTCAATTACTTTTGAACCCAGCAGATGGTTGACCTCTTGACTTTTTGCCTAGATGATTTGGGGGGAAAGTGCCAATACTCTCATGGAATGGAGTAGAGATGGAAGGCCACAACTGACTCAGCCTCCTGGAGTTATAACTAAGAAACTTTGGCTGAACACCTGAGGAAAGACTAAGAGCTCTAACCCCAGAAACAGTGTTGGCTGGATTGAACATAAACGTGAGTTATGACTTCACACTCTAAAAGGTGGGATCCAGGTGGCAAAAGACAAGGATATCAAAAGTGGATGTTTTAGTCAAAGAATATGTAAATCTTAAATTTGAAAGAAATCATCAAATTGACTTTAGAGTAACCAGGTTAAATGTCAATCAAGAGTTCACGAGGGGGTCTGTGTGTCCTTCCTGTGTTTCCCAGCCTGTGACTTTCAGGTGGCTTCCCAGCCTGCAATTTTTCTCCATCCCTAACCCTGAGAATCCTTTCCCTTTGTCTCCAAAACAATCAATTCAAAATTTGAAACTGCATATGGTTTTCAGGGAGGCTGCCTGGAGAGAGACAGTCTCCACCAGCCACCCTGCCTTACCTATAGACTCTACCTCCACCAGCCTGAGTTCCTAAAAGCACCAAGAGTATTCATACAAATCAGCACTGATCATTACTGATCTTTTTAAGTTTTGCTAATCTGATAGAGAAAAATAGCTCATTGACATGTAGAGTTGACTTTTTGTGAGCACTAGTGTTTTTAAGCACATTTTCAGATGTATGTAGTCATTTGTATTTTTTAAAAAAACTTCCAGTTTATTATTGCCCAATTTTCTTATTAGGTTATTTGCTTTTCCTTATTGAACTATGTGAACCTTAAAATGGTTTTCCTTTTCTGATGTATTTTTTGCACACATTTTCTCTCAGTCTGTTAATTATCTTCTAAATTTGCTGCTAATCTTTTCTGAATTTTTATTTAGATAAATCCATTCATTTTTAAATGGCTTTTAGATTTTATGCTTTTCACAAGTCCTCTCTATTTAATTATTCTTAAAATAATCTTAAAATAATCTCCTGTTCTATTATTCAAAAAGTGTGTAGCTTTTTGCATTGGTATTTGATTACTTATTATTTGAAAGCTATTTTTTTTACAGTTTTGGGGAGGAAGAGATATAATTTTTAAAAAACAAATGAAGGGCTGATTATCTAGTGCCATATTCTAATTATTCTGAAATTCAAATTGAATATGAATTTTAATCCAAAATATTTGAAAATGAATTCAAACTTGAAATTTAAATATTTGGAATTGAAATACAAATTTAAACTTGTATCTTAAGTTGATAGGTGTCTTTTTTATTTTTAGCTTGTTTGGAAATATCATAAGTAACTTCTGTATTTAGAATAATTGGTTTTAACTTTGTAATGTTCAACTTAACATATCTGTACTTGTGTTTGTAAATGAAACTGATCTATTCCCCCCACCCCGCTTTTTTAATGCATTTTGTAATAGGACTACAGAACTTAATGGAATGAACATTAAAGTTTTTCAACATTTTTAATACTTTGGAAAGTTTATTTAAAAGAGTTTATTTAAATAATAAAAACTTATTTCTTAAAGATTGACTAGAACTGGCTCATAAATTCCTTTTGAGTCAATGTCTTTTATCAGAATAGATTTTATTATTGTTATTGATGTATTCAATTTTTAGCTTTTTTGAGTAATTTAACTTATAAATTCTTAGCAAATTCTTTATTTACTTTATTATTACTATTTTAGGGGGTACTCATAACTTTCTGTGAAGATTTCTTGAATTCTATAACTCTACATCTTTTTCCTTTTTCATAATTTTTACCTTCTCTTACTTTTCTTTAATGCTCCTACTAAAGAAAACAAATAAAAAAGAATATCTTCTTATTTTTTCATTGAATCTACTGCATATTGTATTTTATGAATGTCACTAATCTCTTTATTGAGTACTGACTCTGTTTGAGTAGGAGCTGATTCCTGATGTGTGCTCCACTGGAAGTTCCTCAGAGACATTTTAGGGCATTGCAAGAGTGTTTGTGTTAGATTCTGTCCGTTTTTATGAACTTGTAAGCAATTATTGAAATTAAGGAAAATTAGTAAACATAATCACAGACCACATAATCTCTAGGTGAATAAAACTTTCAAAACTTCTGGTCTCAATTTATTTAATTAATTCTTGAAATAAAATTTTATGTGCCTCTATGTACTTCGTGTTTTGTAATCTGCTGAGGATGTGGCAGTTAACCAAACAAACATCAATCCTGCCCTTTAAGGCCTAGAGTTTGGTGGAAGAGCCAGATATTTGACAGATAAACATATATTAATAATTTTTACTGTTCTATATGTTTTGAAGAAACAGGTTGCAATAAAAGAGAATAAATTAGATGAAAGAAATCTCTTTTGAAGAAGTGGCATTTGAGAATGATGGTAGATGTTAAGATGGACAAAGGATGAAGACAAAACAGTAGGAGTGAAGGAGAAAGTATAATGCCAAAGTCTGGAGATCAGAATGGTCTTGGATTGCTCAAAAATTAAAAGATAGGTTGAAACTTTAAAAAAATTAAAATGGAGATAAAATAAGGCTGAGGTATAGATCAAGACCTGAGCATGATGGTCCTTCAGTCACAACCAGAAGTTTACACATGACTTTTAGATAAAATGAGACAATTCTAAAAGGTTTTATTCTGGGAGTAACATGATTTAAGACAAAAAGACCCAGGTGATGTAACAGCAGAGTAAAAATTGGAGTAGAATAAAATTGAAGTAGAACAAGGGTAGAAATAAGAAGAATAGTTAGAAATTATTGATATATATTATGCAAAATATAAAGGTGGCTAGGGGTAAACTGGTAGAGATAGTAAGGTGTTGCCTGAGTTGAAGCATTTTATCAGATGAACAACTAGGTGATGACTTTTATATTGCGACAAAATATACACAAGATAATATTTTCCATTTTAATGATTTTACATGTACAATTCAATGGCATTTAGTAAATTTACCACGTTGTGCTGCAATTATCACCATCTAATTTCAGAAAGTTTTCAGCACCCCCAAAAGTAATCACTCCTTATAGTAGATTGAATTGTATAGCTCCAACATTTATGTGTTGAAATCCTTCCCCCCCACTACTTACGAATATGACTTGATTTGGAGATAGGCTCTTTAAAGAGTAACTACGGTAAAATGAAGTAATCTGGATGACCCACAATCCAATATGACTTATGTCCTGATAAGAAGAGGGAATAAAGACACAGATATGCAGAGGAATGACCACCAAAAGACACAGGGTGGAGAGGGCTATCTACAGCCAAGTATAGAGGCTTCAGAAGAAATCAGCCCTGATGACATTTTAATCTTGATATTCACACTTCCAGAACCATGAAAAAAATATATTTCTGTTTTTCAAGCCACCTAGTCTATAGTACTTGGTTATGGAGCCCTAAAAAACTAATACATTTTCTCCCTACCCTACTCCTAGCCTGTAAAAGTACTAATTTACTTCTGTCTCGATAGATTTTGTTATTCTAAATATTTCTTACAATATATGGTTGCCATATCTTGCCATTTTGTCTTGCTTAGCTCAACAATTTCAAGGTGTATTCATGATGTAGCACTTATTAGTACTTTATTTCTTTTATGGCTGAATAATATTCCATAATATGTAGACACCATATTTTATTCAGTATTCATTAGTTGATAATTGGTGATGACTTTGATATAAGGAATGAGTGAGGCAATGATGTCAAGGATGGCTTCTACATTTCTAGTTAGAGAAATAAACTGAATGGATGCCATTTATTGAGGTGGTAATGAACAGAAGAAAAGTATATTAGAAAGTAGTTTGGGGTAGTGACTAATTATCTGGTCTAGGCAGAACTGTGTTCTTCTCACTCTGTCTCCAATAAATCAGGATGGTGATAAAATCTAAACCATTTTAGTGGTTTCATCCATTTTCCTTTCTCCATATGTTATGGTTTGGATGTTAAGTGTCCCCCAAAGCTCATGTGTGAGACAATGCAAGAAAGTTTGAAATGATTGGGTTATAAAAGGTTTAACCTAATCAGTGCATTAGGCTCTGAAGGGATTAACTTGGTAGTAACTGTAGGCAGATAAGTTGTGGCTGAAGAAGGTGGGTCTCTGAGGGCACACATTCGGGGTTTATATTTTGTCATGGTGAGGAGTCCCCTCATCCCTGCTTCTTGGTGCCATGTACCCAGCTGCTTTCCTCCACCACACATCTCAGGCCCTAAGAAATGAAGTTGGCCATCTATGGACTGAGGCCTCTGAAACCATGAGCCCCAAATAACTTTTCCTCCTAAAATTGTTCTTGTCAGGTCTCTTGGTTACAGCAGTGAAAAAGTTAACTAAAAGACCATTTCCAAAAGGAAATTATTTTGGGCCACGTCTAGTCCAGGGATGTGCCCTATGGTCGTGTGAGAAATTCCTGAAACACACAGGAACTACAGGCAAAGACTCTTTATATATATAAATATATAACTGAGTTTTAGTACTAAGCCATCCACAGTATTAAAATTCTATCAACAAGCCAAGTGATCTTTCCTCTTAGACTCTCAGAACATTCCCATTATTTTTGAATATGATTATGAAAATGGATGCGCATTTTAGATAATTAAGAATAAGTAGAAAAGGATATAAAGGAAAATTCAATCTATTTATTATCTCCTCAGCCATAGATAAGTGTTATTAACATTTGAAATATTTTTATATATTAATTTTACAAAAACATCTCTTAAACTCAGGGGTTATATTCCTAAAAGAATTGTGTTTGGCAAAACAGTGATTGTCATGCTCAAAGTTCCATGAAAAATACAGATTTAAGGATAAAATATTTAATTGCATTGGATTAGTTTTAAAAACAAAGAAAATAGAAATTTTAGAACACATATACTTATAAATCTTAAAGACTTGCTTTGTTGGCCATTTTCAGTCTGGCACGGTGGTGCACACCTATAATCCCAGCAATTTGGGAGGCCGAGGCAAGAGGATCATAAGTTCAAAGCCAACCCTAGTAAGTTAGCAAGGCCCTCAGCAACTTAGCAAGATCCTATCTCAAAATAAAAAATAAAAAGACTGATGATATGGCTCAGTGGTGAAGTGCTCCTAGGTTCAATCCCTTGTAAACACACACACACACACTCACACACACAAAAAAATTCTAAGTCACCTTCTGTAATTATACCATAAAAATTGCTCCAATATCATGATCTGCTAGAGTTTTACATTATGCAGATTATATCACATTTTTTTAAAGAAGGTTTTACTGTGTTAAATGTCTTTTGCATTCATGGTCTCCACCATTTGTTTTTGCAATTAGTGGCAAAATGCTGGATTATTCTTCACCTTCACCTCTTGCTTTGTCCCCACCCTCCACAACTTTCATTGGGCTTAAGTATCCATTACTTTGGGTGTGGCCTTCAGTTCCTCCAGTAAAAGGGTAAGTCCTCTTTTTCACTGTAGTTGTCCATAGACTAGTTTACATGGACTGCAGGAAGAGTTCATGATAATTCTGATCTTTTGTTCAAGAGAAGCTCACAAAACTGGGGAAGATGACGATGATGGTAATGGCATAGGACAACACTGTTCAGACAGTTAAATTAAGACATTCTAATACAAACTAAACCATCAAAGTCAGAATTTTATATATTTTCATATGATTGGAATTTATTATTTCTGTCATCTGTACTTTTCACTTTAGTCTATAAGAACTTCTGTATGCTTAAAAGTTATTGAATGGTATAGTCCATTGAAAAATGAAAGTAAGCATGAACATATTTTATGGTAGAGTGTTTTGTTTCATGAGGAAAATAGATTTCACTGTTCTGTGACATTCCCTCCAGGAGAAAGAAGCCATAAACAACATCTTCCTGCTTGAAATTTTCATGTGGCCATGTTCCAAGTATAATCTACCTGTCTGTCTCTCAAGGCTATCATGAATTTTGTGTCTCTTCAGGTTGGTGCTAGAAAGAATAAAAATAAAATGTCAAAATTGGGTGATTGTAGCTCATCAAACCTCATCTATATGAATATACCGGTACATAATAGTCTTGTGCAATAGAACCTAGGATGATCCAATCTCACGGCTCAAAAGCCAATTAGCAACTGTCAGTCTGATGATGCAAATGAAAATAAAACACTGATCAGCATAAAAAGATGAATTTTGTGGGGAAAAAAAAGTTAGTGTAACTGTCATTACTTGTCAATATCCCTTTTTGCCACGAGGTAATGGTGGAAACATGGCTAGAGTTTGAGCCACCTCTGGAAAAAAGTCATCCATTCAGATTGCGCATGATTCATTTGTTTCGGAAAAGGTCAAAATACCAAGACTGTTTTTGAAACTTACTTCAGCCAAAAATCTATTTTTTTCACATTGAATTTAAGCTACTATATTTTAAAATATCTTTTAGAATATTTAACATAGTTCTAGCTCACTGTTATGCATAATGGATTTTATATATTAATTTTTAACTTGAAAATAATGTTTTATTTAAGAAGATTAATATTTTTATGTTGATAGTATTCATATACTTTGTTTAATTACTTAACATTTTGTGAAAATATGGGTTTGAGAGACTATTTATAATTACTAAACTAGAAAGAAGTTAGATTTTATTCCCTAGAACATACAGGCTAGACCAGAAATTACCTCCCAGAATTATATTCATATCACAAATTTTGTTTAAATAAAACTCTAATCTTCTTGCCTAGGAAAGAGAGATACTGGATTCAAGAGATTTATGACGACATATTTGACAGCTGGAGACTGAATTGTAAGCACCAGTGCCTGGAAATAATAACTTATCATCCTCTGAATAAAGTTTTGATTTACATTTTCATGTCTGATTATAATCAAAGTTATGTTGAAAATTTACCTCAACGTCTGCAAGACTTTTCTAGTTCAACCCAAAAAGTTGCATTGATTCATTCATTTAGTTATTCAACAACTATTTCATGTGGACACTGATGACAGAAATGGAATCAGGAAAATTTCATTCATTCATTCTATAAATATTCACTGGGCACCTACTATGTGTCAGGCATTGTTCTAGATGATTGAGATACATTTGTGAAAATTCCAGACAAAATTCCAGCCTTCAAGGTGCCTATGTTTCATTTGGGAAATTTAGGTAGGGTAGATTTTAAATAACTGATAGATAATATATATTATGCATTTTGTTGGAAAGTGAAAAACATTGTTTGAAAACAAATAGGGCAAGGTGGGCAGGGATTGACCATTTAAATAGGATGTTGATAGCTGTCATCATTGGAAAGTTGACATGTGAGCAAAGACAGAGAAGACTGTGTGAGCCATGCACATATTCCTAGGGTAAAGGCAACAGCTACGCAAAGGCTCTGAGGTGGAATTGTGTTTGCTATATTTGAGGCCCAGAAAAGAGACCCAGTGGATCTAGAGATAAGTGAGTAAGAAAGAAAATGATAGGAGATGAGGATAGAGAGAGTTGAGAAAAGAGCAAGTCAGGTCCTAACAGAGGGATGTAGGCTGGGGAAAACAGGCAGCCATTCATGAGTGAAGGAGTGACATGAGCTGGCAAAGTCCCCACAAGTATTCCTACAAAGGGTTTTGATAGCTTTCTATCTTGTGAATTTACTGATTTTGCTACTTTTGCTTTCTGCCCACCAATCCTCTTTGATATTTCCCCTTAGAGTATTTCACATTCATTGATCTTCCACCATTTATTTAGGTCTTTTATAATTTGCCTCCCTTTATAAAGAACTAGTTTATCATTTTTATTTTGGTTTTTCTTTCTCCTTTCAATTATTCTGCTACTACAATAGAATGAATATGAATAACATTATCTCATTCTCAGAATTCTCCAATTAAACTGCATCATTTTGATTGATTCCCACCAGTCTCCAAGTGAATGATATTCTCTGAAATGACTATCTTTTAGCAACTGGATAGCATAGGCCTACATATGCCCCACTTGCCAACTGTAGGCAGACTCACCATTTCCTAATATATTTTTAACCGGTGTCTCACATCCTTTGAGTTGCTTTGTCATCTCTTCTAATTTTAAGTTTTTCTGCCATTTAGCTCCATGAGAGGCTTTAATAGAAATAATTTTTTTAAAAAAAATTATTTCCATGTACTCTGAAAATAGAATAAGGCAATGACAAGAATTGGTTCAATGAGCCTTTAATATTCAATAAAAACAGAAGCAACGTTCATTTCAACGCTTTATGACTCATTGAGTCCTCTACCTGGGATTTTAAATTGCTTATTTAAAGGGCATAGATGGCAGCGGAGAGGGTTTCCTGTCACATTTTACAAGAATGTCCATTGTATAATGACCGCTGTTCAAGACCACTATGCCAACCTGAGTGACAAGGAAAAGAACTTCTCCTCCAGACGAATCAGATCACAACCACATTCAAGAAATTTCTAAGCAGACCTGGACTGCATATTGTTTTAGTATCAGATCTCTGAAAAGAAGATCCTGGGATAAGGATTCTAACTCAAATGCTTTGTTTAGCAAATACAGGCAATGCTGAAAAAGTGGGAAAGTGACCCAGTAAACAGAAGGTGGTCAATAAAGGATATGCTCCTGAGCCAACTACTGCAGCAGATAGCTAGAAGTTATTCTTACAGGGGAATGCTGATAATGGTATATGTTATGGTTTGGATATGAGGTGTCCCCAAAAGCTCCTGTGTTAATTCAAGAGGTGAATGATTATGTTATGAGAGGCATAACCTAATCAATAGATTAATCAATCAAATTATGGAGTAGTAATTTGAATGGACTATCTGGTAAATGAAAGCAGGTGGGGTATGACTGGAGGAAGTTAGGTCACTAGGTGCTTGCCTTTGGGGTTTGTATTTTATCCATGGCCCATTCGCTTGCTCGCTTCCTGGCTACCTTGGGGTGAGCAGCTTCTCTCCATTATCCCTTTCTGCTGTGAAGTTCTGCCAGGGCAATGAAATCAACTGATTATGGACAGAACTTCTGAAACTGTGGGCTCAAAGAAAGACTTTTCCTTCTCTAAGTTGTTCTTATCAGGTATCTCAGTCACAGTGATAAAAGCCTGACAACCCAGTGTAAAATATATGCCTTAGAAACATCCCGACATTAATTTCTTGAATGTGGTAGAAAGAGCTAATCCATGAGTTAACTGGCAGTCGAAAGTCAGAACAAATGGAGACACCTGAGTGGTATGGGTTGGTCCTGACAGCATCTGCTTCACATCTAGAGCACCCTCCAGGTGTTTGCTGCACAATTCACAAAAAATGATAGTGTGAGGGGTCCCTCTGTGGAGTTGTGCAGTTTGACCCTTCTAATCTAGGGTACAGCTTAGTGTACATAACTACTAGTTTTTTGGTCCATGTGACATATGAATCCATCAAATTATCTGATAAATAAAGTTCTACAATTAGCTATCCCAAAAATCTAAAGTAAAGGCCTGACATTCATACCCCCCTTTACTGGTGACAAGTCCTGCTTTCTCACATGTTGAAGTATAATATTAGAGAAGCTCGGAGAGGCAAGCATATAAAGCAGGGTTTATTTTAAAAAGGGAGGGAGAAGAGGGCTATAGCTGGTACCCCAAGAAGTGAGGTGTTCTGCCTTTTTGTATGCCTTTTTGTATGTCCTAGGCTTCCTTTGTTCTCCTGCTCTCTTTCCCTTACCTATCCTCTTGCTGCTTATGTGACTAGGCTCAGGAAATGCTTGGTGGGATGGCCAAAAGGTGGGAAACAGGTGGGCTGAAGGGGCCCGTGGGAGTGATCCAGGCAGGACTAATTAACAACTCCCTGGAGGGAGGGACAATCCCTGAGACAGGTTACCTTAGCAACAGGTTGGATCAGGGGCAGGTTATATTAAATAGGGTGGAGGAAGGGCTCTGAAGGAATTGACTTTTCAATTCCTCCATTCTCTAGATCCAACCCTTGCGTGTATCTGCTTGTCTAATTCTGGCTTCAACGTTAGCCACCATGCTTCAATTACAGAAATTTCCAAGTAGCTCCCATGGAGCAATAAACCCAGATGACCCACATGAGACTGAATCTTTAAGCTTATTGGCCTTTATTTCTATAGTGTTATTTTTACTAATTGGTCTCATCATCCCTACACAGAGAATCTAAATCTGTACCAATTATTATGATTTCCTAGAACCAAAGTGAAGACTGATTAGTTACAGGCAAGGTGAAAAGCCAAGGATATTTGTTCCCAGTAAACGCACTTTGTATTTTAGGTCATATTCTCTTTTCTGTACTAAAATGCAGAGAAATACACACACCACCCACATCTACCCACCCTCTGCCCACACACACACACACACAACCACTATTTAACAAACGCCTGAACCAAGAAGGATACCCTATATCTGATGTAGGTATAATCATATGAGTAACAAAATAGTAGTAGCAGCTCACATGAAGCTCATGCATAAGATGAAATCAGACCATTACACTACAATGTGTGGGTTTCTGAGAAAATTATGCATTCTATCAATAGTCTTGACAGATTAGTGCTTATCTAATTTTCCTAACTCCAGGAATTACTATTTAACTATAAAAGTCAAGGTGGATTTATCTAGTCTAGGCATCCACATCCAATGAAATAGCTCATTTCATTTCACTAGCTTGGGATCTTGTAAAAACAATAGAAAATTTTGAACATGTCTGAACCTCTCCATTGACATGAGAACTGTATAAATTTGCCATATTTAAACTTAAAGCCAAATTGAAAGGACACTCGCAAAGTCTATGTAAAGTTCAAGGACCACACTACACACCAGAATCCCACTCAAGAGATTTATTGTCAGAGCATGGAGCAAACTGACAAGGCTGTCCCTCCAAGGAGAGCATCAGTCTATCGGCACTCACAGAACAGCTTTATAGTTCACAAGAGGAATGTCACAAGCATGCTTAGGGGTTATGTCAATGGCTGGGGTAGGGCCAACCCTTTAGCAGGCACACATACTTACAGGAGGCTAAGCAGCATTGCCTCTCTAGATACAATGGCTCCTAAATCAAAACTTAGGAGTACCTAGATAAAAGTGGCTCCTGACCTAAAATGACAGATCTGATACCAATATTCCTCCTTCTTTGTTTTTATAGATATGGGGTATGAGGGTATGAGGATGATGGTCTTTCTTCTGTAGCTTCTTTCTGCTGGTTAGGGGTGAAGAATCTCATTCCTATAAAGGGAACCATGGAGGGTTTTAGGTGGGGGTGATACTGCCAGTTATTGGCGACAAGTTCTGCTTCCTCACATGTTGAAGTTTGAACATTAGAGAATCACACCAAGGCAAGCCTAGGACATATTAAAAAGAGGTAACATAGACTTCTCCTTGGAGGCAGAAGGGAGCCATAGCTGATATCCTGGTATCCCAAGAAGCAAGATGTTCTGCCCTTTTTTTATGTCCTAGGCTTCCTTTGTCCTCTTGCCCTCTTCCCTACTAACCTAGGCATTTGACTAGGTCTAGGAAATGTTCAATGGGATGGCCAAAGGTGGGAAATAGATGGGCTGAAGGGGGAAGGGCATGATGGAGCAGCCAAGCACACATTAATTAACAACTTTATAGCTTCTTGTAAAAAGGGGCAATTCCTGGCACAGGTTTAGCAACCTCTTGGAGCAGGGGGAAATTCTTGATAAGGGTGGAGAAAGGGCTCTGAAGGAATTAACGTTTCAATCCCTTAGGGGACAGTCTCCAACTTGCCCGACTCACTCAAAATTGATTTCCTTGATCCTACCTGAATCGATTTACCTATCTTTACTGATGGTCTGTCTAATTCTGGCTTCAGGGGCAGAGTCTCTGGAGTTGGAGGAATTCACCATGAGTTGTAGGTCTCTGTCTTGGGTGCCAGGGGCTGGTAGTCTTGAAGGAAAAATAGTTGATTGACTGACTGGTTGTTGAATTTGTGTATATGATCTTGCAGGAATTTCTGTAGGCAATTTAACAGGCATGATCCTATTAGGAAAAACATAAAGAGAACTAACAGGAGTCCTGTGAGGGGTAGGATCCAAGGCCATACAAGGAGAATGTTCAGTTGGCCTAGTTGTTGTTTCCTCTTTTCTAGCTGCTCTTATAGTTGTTTGATTTTGTCCTTCACTACCCCTGACAGGTTGACATAAAAACAACACTCCTCTCGTAAGTATAGGTGGAGGCCTCCTTTCTCTGCTATTAATAGGTCCAGTCCACGGTGGTTTTGTAGGGCCACAGAGGCTAAGGAGTCCAGTTGATTCTGGAGATATAGTGTAGATTCTGCTACCTGTTACATAATCCCTATCAGCTAATTGGAGAGCTGATGAAAATAGGTAATGGGTGTGGCTCTTCCTGCCATTCCTGTGGCTAGGTCTGCAGTAACTGTAGGGCAGCTACTAGGGAAACAAATTGAGTAGCCCATTTGTGTCAAGGGCTCATATGAGTAGGGACTTACCAATGAGCTGTTTAGACCTAGAAGACATGCTATTAAATGAGAGAAGCCAATAATCTCTCTCCAAGAGATGTGAGGATGGAGAAGTTGTCCCCATAACAAGGTTGGAGAGGATGAGGCCTTTATTTGGGAATATAAATCTTTAACATAACCAGAATTATCAGGAATATAAATACAATATTTAACTTTTAATGTAATAGAACTTCATCCCCATAAGATGTAGTTAAGCTAATTAATGTCATCTGATTTTGTGAAATCTTTCTACTGGTATGACCTCTGTGTCTAGTACAAATAGATAGGGTTCTGCTACCGGTATTTAGCTATCCTTCACTTAAGAATTGACCAGAAGAATGAACAGGACAAAAAAATGTCATTCTGGATCTCAATGGGCTTATTCTTCTTCTAAATATGCAGATTTTCTCTTTCTTCTACAATATTTTCTGTTTCTCCTATATAATCATTTCTGGCATTGTGTCATCCATCCTGAGAGCTTGCCTTTATCACTTAATTGCTTTTGAGTTTTGCTTTCCCTTT
Source organism: Callospermophilus lateralis (assembly GCF_048772815.1). Lineage (NCBI taxonomy): Eukaryota > Metazoa > Chordata > Mammalia > Rodentia > Sciuridae > Callospermophilus > Callospermophilus lateralis. Next base: position 63,121,714 of record NC_135320.1, on the reverse strand, counting down.
TTTGTGGGGCAGGGATTGATTATTAAACTCAGGGGCACTTAACCACTGAGCCATATCCCCAGCCCTCTTTATTTATTTTATTTTGAGACAGGGTCTTACTAAGTTGTTTTGGGCCTTGATAAGTTGCTGAAGCTGGCTCTGAACTCATGATCCTCCTGCTTCAGTCTCCCAAATTGCTGAGTTTACAGGTTTATACCATCATGCACAGCAAGTTTTGCTTTCCTTTAACGGTCTCTCTAAAGTGCCTATTCCTATTACTTGACTCCCTTATGAAGCCAATTACTCTAAACTATGGTCTCTCTGCTGGTCACATTCCTTGCCATAGTGAAGGATGGTCACATTTAGCTCTAGGTGTTCTGGAGATTGACTTCCTAACTGGATCTTGTGCTCAAAGTAAGCCCCTCATTTCACAAGTGCCAAGAGACATCCATTGCACACAATTAATTGCACATCACCTTTGCACTCTAGGCCCAGTGTTCTGAGATCATGCTGTAATAGAGGAGGGACTAGTATTTCCAGTAGGTACTGAGGACTCCAAGTATGTACTGATTATACCATGTAAGTACAGAGTACAGCAGAAGAATCTTTTCCAGGAATAAACTTTTTTAAAAAAAATTCTCTATGTTAGAACAATAAAGACAGTTTCATAGTGTTTTTAATAAACCAGTTAATTCTCAAAATGCCATAGTATCTTGAGTTAGTTGTACCATTATTTTCTCTAGCATTTCTTTCATGGAATAAAGTAGATCCAATTATGGAACATTAAAAAAAAAAGAACAACTTCATAGATCTCATAATACTGTGCAAACATTCCATGAGTTTCGAAGAACTTGTTAAAATCATTATAAAATATACTCATAACTATGAATTAGTCAGTTATGCCAGTATTCCTCTGAACCATTATTCATAGGCATATAAACATCCAGTGACATGGGTGTAGCTCTTTATAAGCATTTGATTTTATAAAACCTTTGATTTTTTTTTTTAAGTTATAAGGAAAAGAGGTTTATTTAGGCTCACAAGACTGGAGGTCCAAGGTGAAAGGCCCAGGTTTAGAGATGGCCTGCTTGCTGGCAGAATTCCAGGGCAACATAGAGCATTATCACATGGCAGGAAACAAGGAGTGCAGGTCTCTTCAGTCTCTCTTCCTCCTCTTGGTATTGGGGACTGAACCCAGGGATGCTCTACCACTGAGCCATATCCCAGATCTTTCCTATGATTATGATTATGATTATTATTATTACTATTATTATTATTATTTTACTTTGGGACAGGGTTTTGCTAAGCAGTCCAGGCTGGCCTCAAACTTGTGATTCTCCTGCCTCAGCTTCCCAAGTTGCTGGGATTACAGGTATGTGCCACCACACCTGCCACTTTTCATAAAGCCACCAGGATTCAATCAGGGGGCACCACCCTGATGACATTTAAACATGCTATTTTATTTGTTCTTTTTTTTTTTATGTATAGCTGCTTGCCCTTTCAATCATTTAATGGCTACAGGTAACATAGGCAGAACTAACATCATCAAAATGGTGATATTACCAAAAGTTCTCTATAGGTTCAATGCAATGCCAATCAAAATCCCAACGGCATTTCTTGTGGAAATAGATAAAGCAATCATGAAATTCATATGGAAAAATAAAAGACCCAGAATAGCAAAAGCAATTCTAAGCAGGAAGTGTGAATCAGGAGGTGTAGCGATATCAGATTTTAAACTGTACTACAAAGCAATAGTAACAAAAACAACATGGTACTGGTACCAAAATAGGCGGGTGGACCAATGGTATAGAATAGAGGACACAGAAACCAATCCACAAAATTACAATTATCTTATATTTGATAAAGGGGCTAAAAGCATGCAATGGAGGAAGGATAGCATCTTCAACAAATGGTGCTGGGAAAACTGGAAATCCATAGGCAACAAAATGAAACTGAATCCCCTCCTCTCGCCATGCACAAAAGTTAACTCAAAATGGATCAAGGACCTTGATATCAAATCAGAGACTCTGCGTCTGATAGAAGAAAAAGTTGGCTCCGATCTACATATTGTGGGGTCAGGCTCCAAATTCCTTAATAGCACACCCATAGCACAAGAGTTAATAACTAGAATCAACAAATGGGACTTACTTAAACTAAAAAGTTTTTTCTCAGCAAGAGAAACAATAAGAGAGGTAAACAGGGAGCCTACATCATGGGAACAAATTTTTACTCCTCACACTTCAGATAGAGCCCTAATATCCAGAGTATACAAAGAACTCAAAAAATTAAACAATAAGAAAACAAATAATCCAATCAACAAATGGGCCAAAGACCTGAACAGACACTTCTCAGAGGAGGACATACAATTAATCAACAAGTACATGAAAAAATGCTCACCATCTCTAGCAGTCAGAGAAATGCAAATCAAAACCACCCTGAGATACCATCTCACTCCAGTAAGATTGGCAGCCATTATGAAGTCAAACAACAACAAGTGCTGGCGAGGATGTGAGGAAAAGGGTACTCTTGTACATTGCTGGTGGGACTGCAAATTGGTGTGGCCAATATGGAAAGCAGTATGGAGATTCCTGGGAAAGCTGGGAATGGAACCACCATTTGACCCAGCTATTGCCCTTCTCGGACTATTCCCTGAAGACCTTAAAAGAGCGTACTACAGGGATACTGCCACATCCATGTTCATAGCAGCACAATTCACAATAGCTAGACTGTGGAACCAACCCCGACGCCCCTCAATAGATGAATGGATAAAAAAATGTGGCATTTATACACAATGGAGTACTACGCAGCACTAAGAAATGACAAAATCATGGAATTTGCAGGGAAATGGATGGCACTAGAGCAGATTATGCTAAGTGAAGCTAGCCAATCCCTAAAAAACAAATGCCAAATGTCTTCTTTGATATAATGAGAGCAACTAAGAACAGAGCAGGGAGGAAGAACAGGAGGAAAAGATTAACATTAAACAGAGTCATGAGGTCGAAGGGAAAGGGAGAGAAAAGGGAAATTGCATGGAAATGGAAGGAGACCCTAATTGTTATACAAAATTACATATAAGAGGTTGTGAGGGGAATGGGAAAAAAATAAGGAGAGAAATGAATTACAGTAGATGGGGTAGAGACAGAAGATGGGAGGGGAGGGGAGGGGGGATAGTAGAGGATAGGAAAGGTAGCAGAATACAACAGTTACTATTATGGCATTATGTAAAAATGTGGATGTGTAACCAATGTGATTCTGCAATCTTTGAAATTTTTTGTTTGTTTAGTACCATAGATTGACCCCAGGGTCACATAACTCCTAAGCCACATCCTAAGCCTTTTTATTATTATATTTTATTATTTCTTTTTAATTTTTGAGACAAGGTCTAAGTTGCACAGGACCTCACTAAGTTGCTGAGGCTGACTTTGAATTTGGCATCCTCCTACCTCATCCTCCTGAGCTCTTGGGATTACAGGAGTAGGCCACCACACCTGGCTCTTGCAAGTTTTTTTTTTATTCCTATTAGTTATATATTACCACAGAATGCAATTCAATTCATATTACACAAACAGAGCACAAATTTTCATGTCTCTGGTCAAACACAAAGTAGAGTCACAACATTTGTGTTTTCATATATGTATTAGGGGAATGATGTCCATCTCATTCCATAGTCTTTCCTACCTCCATAATCCTCCTTCCCCTCTCTCACCTTTCCCTATCTAAAGTTTGTCTAATCCTCCCATGCTTACCGCCCCATCCCTATTATAAATAAGCATCCTTATATCAGAGAAGATACTCAGCATTTAGTTTTGGGGGATTGGCTTACTTTACTTAGCATTATATTCTACAACTCCATTCATTTACCTGCAAATGCCATGATTTTATACTGTTTTATTGCTGAATAATATTCCATTGTGTATGTATGCCACATTTTCTTTATCCATTCATCTACTGAAGGGTATATAGGTTGGATTCACAATTTAGCTATTGTGAATTGTGCTGCTATGAGCATTGATGTGGCTGTAAAAAAAATTAAAAATAGCCCTGTAGTATGCTATTTTTAAGTCCTTTGGGAATAAACCAAGGAGTGGGATGGCTGAGTCAAATGGTGGTTCAATTTCCAGTTTTCCAAGGAATCTCCATACTGCTTTCCACATTGGCTTCACCAATTTGCAGTCTCACCAACAATGTAAGAGTGTGCCCTTTTCCCCACATCCTCGCCAACACTTATTGTTGTTTATATTCTTAATAGCTGTCATTCTAACTGGAGTGAGATAAAATCTTACAGTAGTTTTGATTTGCATTTCTCTAATTGATAGAGCTGTTGAATATTTTTTTCATATATTTGTTGATTGATTGTATATTGTCTTCTGAGAAATGTTTTTTCAGTTACTTGGCCCTTTTACTGATTGGATTTTCTTTTGGTGTTAAGATATTTTCATTCTTTATATATCCTAGAGATTAGTGCTCTATCTGAACTGCATGTCATAAAAATTTGTTCCCATTCTGTAGGCTCTCTATTCACCTCACTGATTGTTTATTTTGCTGAGAAAAGCTTTTGAGTTTGAATCCATCACATTTATTGATTCTTGATTTTAATTCTTGCACTATAGAAGTTTTATTATGGAAATGGGGACCTAATCCAACATGATGGAGATTTATGCCTACTTTTTCTCTTATTAGACACAGGGTCTCTGGTTTAATTCCTAGGCCCTTAATTCACTTTGAGTTGAGTTTTGTGCATGGTGAGAGGTAAAGGCTTAATTTCATTTTGTTGCATATGTATTTCCAGTTTTCCCAGCACCATTTGTTGAAGAGGCTATCTTTTCTCCAATATATGTTTTTGGTGCTTTTGTCTAACAAGATAACTGTATTTATGTGGGTTTGTCTCTGTGTCCTCTATTCTGTACTATTGATCTACAAGTCTATTTTGGGGCCAATAGCATGCTGTTTTTGTTACTATTGCTCTGTAGCATAGTTTAAGGTCTGGAACAGTAATGCCACCAGCTTCATTTTCTTGCTAAGGCTTGCTTTGGCTATTCTGGGTCTCTTATTTTTCCATATAAATTTCATTTCTATGAGAAATGTCATTGGGATTTTGATTTGGAATGCATTGAATCTATATAGTTCTTTTGGTAATGTGGTCATTTTGACAATATTAATTCTACCTATCCAAGAACAAGGTAGATCTTTCCATCTTCTAAGGTTTTCTTTAATTTCTTTCTTTAGTGTTCTGTAGTTTTCATTGTAGAGGTCTTTCACCTCTTTTGTTAAGTTGATTCCCAACTTAGCATAGATAGCTTTTAGGATGTTGAGATATGTTCCTGTTATCCCTAGTTTTTCTAGTGTTTTGACATAAAATAGAAAATATCAAAGGCATTTATAAATTTCTAGAGTCATATGATTTGCTCAAATTGAATCAGGATGAAATATACAATTTAAACAGATCAATTTCAAGTAATGAAATAGAAGATGCTGTCAGAAGCCTACCAACCAAGAAAAGCACAGGACCAGATGGATACACAACTGAGTTCTCCAAGACTTTTAAAAAAGAACTAATACCAATAGTATTCAATTTATTTCAGGAAATAGAAAAAGAGGGAGCACTTCCCAACTCATTCTATGAGGCCAATATCACCCTGATTCCAAAATCAGGCAAAGACACATCAAAGAAAAAAAACTTCAGACCAATATCTGTAGTGAACATAGATGCAAAAATTCTCAATAAAATTCTGGCAAATGAAATACAAAAACATATCAGAAAGATAGTGCACCAAGATCAAGTGGGATACAAGTTTGGTTCAATATACAGAAATCAATAAATGTAATTCATCACATTAATGAGAATCATGATTGTATCAATTGATGCAGAGAAAGCATTTGACAAAATAGAGCACCCTTTCACGTTCAAAACACTAGAAACACTAAGGATAGTAGGAATATACCTCAACATTATAAAAACTATGCTAAACCCAAGGCCAACATCATTCTAAATGGAGAAAAATTGGAAGCATTCCCTCTAAAAACTGGTAAAAGACAGGGATGCCCTCTTTCACCACTTCTATTTAACATAGTCCTTGAAACTAGCCAGAGCAATAGACAGATGAAAGAAATTAAAGGAACACAGATAGGAAAAGAAGAACTCAAATTAGCACTATTTGCCGATGATATAATTCTATACATAGAAGACCCAAAACACTCCGCCAGAAAACTTCCAGAACTAGTGAATTAATTCAGCAGGGTAACAGGATATAAAATCAACACCCATAAATCAAAGGCATTTCTGTATATCAGTGACAAATCCTCTGAAAGAGAAACAAGGAAAACTACCCCATTTACAATAGCCTCAAAAAAAAAAAAAAATCTTGGGAATCAACTTAATGAAAGAAGTTCAAGTTTTAAATGTTCTTTTTACAGTTGAGAAAGATATTTTGAAGAAGATAAATGATTTTCTTAGGATTTGAATTTATGCCCTATGGACTATTGAGGTCGTGCTTTTCCATGTACATTTCTGTTACACAAGAAAATGAAGTTAAAAAGTTGTGTTTGATTTTCTTGATCTTTAAGCGACTGCCACTTCTTTGTGAAATATTCCAATTCATTCCCTCAAGAGTCAACATCTAGAACCCCTGCTTTGTGGGACAGTCAACATCTAGAACCCCTGCTTTGTGGGACGTTTTAAACTAAATCCATTCTTCATCGTACTCATTCTCTGTGTTCTTGTCCTGACCAAAGATCTGATTCTGTTAATCTTCCCAGATGCTAAAGGACAGGATATTGTTGAAAATTTGAAATGAGACATAACACTTTTGAATCCTTCTTCGTTGATCTTTTTCAGATAGAATTGCTTTGTATATTTTAATCCTTTGACTTGAAACCACCAGAATGCTGACCTCAGCTGGCTCATATCAATTAACCCAATATCAAAGTAGGCTCCATTCTTATGAGAGCTTCACACAGAACAAGCAGCCCTTCATAGATTGCAGAATGACTCCAGCAGGGGATTAACACCCCAGAAAGCATCTGGGCGGGTGCAGCATGGATTCACTATAGAGTCCGCAGAAAGATACTGAGAATATCTCACAATGCCAGAAAGATATCTAATCTGCCCCTGATTTTATTCAAATGAAAACGAAAGTTTGCATTTCTAAAAATATCTAGACAACTGAGTAAATTCTCTCCTGCAGCTTTATTTAAATATTCAGTAACATTGAGACATACCCTAAAGCCATTCTCTACTGGTAAGAACAATTTTTACTTCTCCTCCCTCACCAACCCCCTATAAAAATGGGCTCACTGTTCTTTTTATAGCCTAACAGAAAGATCCATGTACCAGGACTGCCTTAGCTTTGCTTGGCTTCAATTATACAAACTAACCACACTCAGTTGGATGGCAACTGCCTTAGCAATGTGCCCGTCGTCTCCAACTTCATGAGTGGAGTTTTTCCACCCACTGTGTCAGGTACAGGAACTGAAATAAGGATCAAAATTCTCTAATGCCAATAGAGGGAAAATTCCAATGAAATAATACAGCTGCTAAGGTTAAGTTGTGCTGGCCTTTTCCCTCATGCATAGCAATAACAAAAGCTGAAGGTTTTAATTGATAATCTTGGTATATGTAATCTTTGCATATATTATCTCACTTAAAACTTTACCTTTTAGGGTATGCAATGTGAAATTTATAATTTATCAAACTCCTAACTACTTGGATATATTTCTCATAGTTTTTTTTTTTTTTTTAATCATAGTTGGTTTTAATTCAGTTGAGTCGTTGGTCTTCTGTTGCAGTCCCTGGGGACTGTCAGCTCCACGCTGCCATTCAATTCTAGTTACATATTTTCAGACCACTAATCTCTCTCCACCCCACCAGCTTTCCTGCTGCTTGACCACAAAGTGACAACATCGACTATACCATGCCACGGAAAACAAGACTCAACATTTCAGAAGAACCAGCCCAGCTAAGAGAGTTTCCTTTTGAAAATTCTCCTAACACTTCAATATTGCATTAACCTCAGCTTCACCTGCTTCTTTTCGGGTAACAGAGGTCATTAACCATGTGAACATCTTCAGTCCAACCACAAACAGAAGCAGGATGGTTGCTTTTGGCCCAAGGGAACTTCTAACCCTGGCAAGAAAGTAGAACAGCTCCCTGAGCAGTGTGACAGAGTAGAAGCCCTGTTTTCAGACCATTTGGAGGCTCAAGATATTGTGTGCCCTTGAGTTTGTATTTAACCTTCTCAGAGCCCAGTTAGGTGGGCCTTTTTTTAAATAGTTGAATAATGCCTAGTAGAATGTAAAAGAAAACTCTTTCACTGGCCATTACCTGTTTCTGCCAATAGTTCAGATCATATATTTTGTAACCACATTCAACCAAGTCTTCTGTAAACCATTAGCAGGTCTTGAGGTCTTTTCTGTTTCAAAAAACACTGCTTTGGCAGGATGAATGATATTATTTTATTTTTCCAACCATACACTCATCTTAGATCATATCACTAGGCTTAGGTATGATATTTTCTTAACTCTTTCTGTAATGCACTTCTTTGTTATCACAAGCACTAGTGGTCATTCTCTGGTACTAGGATCCAGGTCTTGTGGAAATTTTGAAATACAAAATAGCACTTTAAGGTTTACAAGTCAATTACATCCTGGATATTTCATTTCTTTTAATTTCTCCACATTTTTTAAACCTAAAATGAATTTATTTTTCTGGGATTGTTTTTTTCTAAATTAACAAGTCTTAATGCTAGGATGAACACTGGATGAAAAAGAAAATTCCTTGGTAACATCTTACAAATCACAAAATTCATTGATCCTTGACATATTTCTGTATAGACCTTCCATAAAAGTATAACCAGTAGACCTTCCCCTTCATTAGATGTCACTACTTCCAAGGCTGCTTAATTCTTTCTGAATTATTAAACTAGCTTTATTAAAGGTCTTGTGAGGTACTGAGAAAATAAGTTGGGTCAAGTATAAAACAAACACTTCACTTGTTATTAAAAATAGGGAAGTGATATTACAGGGAGCACTGAAACTCAGTCACAACCACACGAAACAGCAGGGCACGAGACACCCGGAATCTGGATCTGCTCATGGTCAAAAGCTCTTGCATATTTTGCTACACAACACGTGACACTGTGCTAAACTAAAGCAATTCCTTTTATCCAAAACCCTCGCAGGACAAATCATTGCCTAAGCAGTTGATACTCCTGATGCGACATCTACTCGAGTATGCTGAAGGGAATGTTGATTGCAGTACAGAATGGCCATAGTTGTTGGCCATTTGTTCGTAGCAAAGCTAAAACTGGAAAAAAAACTAAGGTATAAGGGCTTTTTATTTTTTTAATCACAGAGAAAAGAAAAAAAACAAGAACTTTTGATAATAGATCAAATGCTTTATCCAAACTCAGAATGAATGTTTATACTTTTGTTGTCAACATTTTCCTGAGTACAAGAAAAATGAATGTGAGGAAAGAAGACGAGTTGATTTACTACCACTGGAAATACTCTGCTCTTTCATTTTGGAGAGAATTGACACCTCTATCTGATTTATGAATTAATGTCAAGCTGACAACAACAAAAAATGTATGAGCATGTACGTGTTTCTCTACTTTTAGAAATCTTACTTTGAATCTTATTAAAGTTAGAAAAAAATAATAAACTTTTGTTCTATTTCAGTACCCAGAGGCACCAGTTGTTTCCACATATGACCAAGGATTGGAGGATAGATGATTTCCTTCTATTCCTTCTCAGGGCAAATACAAATACCATCAGCCAAAATTTCTCTGCCTTTCAGCCCAGAATAGAAGGGGAAAGTTTTAAGGCTTGGTAACTTTTTCAAATAACTAAAAGAGCCAATGATGATTAACTTTCCATAGTAATGTGTTTGGCAGGATCTCTTGTGTGTGTCCTTCTTATATTCACTTCTTCTCAAGCAGAATGACACCCTTTTGCAAAACCAAATTCAAGTCTTTAACAAAGTGAGAAACAGAAAGATTCTTTGAGCTTCACAAAGTTCAGGCAGAAAAAAAAATGATACTTTGGATAAGCAAAGGGAGTAAGATATATAAGAGCCCTGAGCAATGTCCCCACTTACTCTGTTACAGCAACCTAAGAGGTAGCAAGACTGCAGAGGGGAATAGATGTATAGTATGTATAAGGAGACAAGATCGCAGACTCAATTGTTCCTTGGTCATTGCAGTCTTCTCTGCCCAAGGACAGTATGTAAACAGCAGAGTTCCAGGCCTGAGGTGACCATACAAACTGGATTAGCATGACTGCTGTCCAACCATAGCAGACTATTGACTGAGAACCAAACAAGCTTCTCCAATGCTTCAGCATCAAATAGAATCACAAAGTTATGAAAGATTGGGAAAGCTGGTCACACTAACCAAGAAATTTGGACTGTCAGAATTGATAAACCTTTTTTAAAGAGATTTTTTGCATGAAAATATGTTTATTTTATTTTGACGAGAAGCAAGTTTTCTTGGTGTATCAAAACCTTGATGTAACAAAATACTACATATTTACATATGCATTCTTCAAAATTAGAAAATCTTGTGTCTCATCCTGCTTCTAGCTTTGTTATGTCCTTTGACCATGAATAAATCATTAAAATGTAGTTAGCTTCAGGTACCTCATCTGTAAACTAGGAGTGAGTATAACCATCAGGCTTACCTCACAGAGCCAGTAGACACAGAATTACCAAAAGTAGTATGGGATTTGGTACTACTATTGGCTTATTTTGCTGTTCATGACATGTCTTAAAAATGGTTTAGCCTCTCTGAGCTCTACCAAGTGACTATTTTTTTTTGGCATTGATGGACCTTTATTTTATTCATTTATTTATATGTGATGCTGAGGATCAAGCCCTGTGCCCTCACACATGCTAGGCAAGTGCTCTACAACTGAGCAACAACCCCATCCCCTAAATGACTACTTTTAATACAATAACTGATAGATACTGTAATTCCTCAAGCTGTAAAATATAAATGTTTCAAATAACACAAATATGATTTTTTATATTTGCACATGCTTTGGTAAATGCATTACACAATGTTCAGAAATCAGCTTAGAGATTATATTTCTAAAAAAGAGTAAAATAACAACTAGGTCTTTTAAAACTCACTTAGTAAAATCAACTCACTGAGAAGATACCTGATTCATTTTTGGTCATGTGAATAATATTCAAACATGAGTTGTTTGTCTTTTAAATGATGTTGCAATAATTGAAATTTGGTGGCAAACTGCTTTTAAGTAAAGAATGATGTCTTAACAAAGCAATATTTTTGCTGTAAGTCAAGGAAATAGAGTTTTAGAGCCAGGAAATGTGAAGAGAATAGAAACTAATCAACAGGCCTCCACAGGAAAATTTCTAATGTCAGAAAATGGATCAGATGATGGTGTTATTCTTCTTAGCATTATGGGAGGAGACTCTGGGTGGGTACTATCTTTCAATTTAAAAATGAGAAAATATAATACTATAACAAAGTAAGTGAGAAGAGGCATGGAATCTATGTTACACATTCCAAAGATGAGTGAGAAGTAGAAATGGTACTTTTATAATTATGTATGCAAAGGGAGAATGAATTAAAGCTCCAGAAGCATCTTAGGGATCTGAATCTTACCTGTCAGTACATTTTTAAAATCTTGATATCCCCTTTATAATCACTAGATTATTTTGAAAATAATTTAAGTCTATAAGTTAAATACTGGTCAACTAAGTTACCTATCCTAGAAATAATCTAGAAACCTATATTTAAATATAGCAATGAGATATTTCCATTATCATCTTCTTTGGGAAAGTACCAAATGGTGGATTATATAGGTGCAGAAAAGAGGTACTGAGACCCCAAGCTTAAGGCCAGGATCTTTATACCAAGCTGGTTGCTTGGTCAAGGACATGAATATCAAGTCCGTGGAGATCTATTTCTACTCTCTCCCCTTCCAGGAATCTGAGATCACTGACCTTTTCCTTCAAGGAAAAACAATACTTCAAAGATGAGCTTTTAAATATTCTACTTGTAAAAAATTAGATATATGCTGCCCAGAGGACCAGATTCAAGACGTTTGTCACAATTAGGGACTACAGGTAGGTTACTCGGGGAGCAAGAGGGCAAACCCCACATTGTCCCTAGCAAGGAAACAGGCCACTAGGATTCTATACTGGTGCACCTCATCCCTCCACCTACAAAGGTGGAGCATTGCCTGAGCCCCTGTACCTAAGAAGTGATTGCTGATTGCCAGTATTGAGGACTTCTACATCTACATCTCAAGCAGAATCAGCACAGCCACCCCATGAATCTTTGCAAAGACCACCTTTGAGCCCATCTCCAAGACCTACAGCTATCTGACTCCCAACCTCTGGAAAGAGACCGTATTCACCAAGTCTCCCTATAAGGAGTCAGTGCCCATCTCCTAAAAACCCACATGGGAATCTCTGTGTAGAAGTCTGGGGCCCCAGCTGTGGCTATGAGCTCAGGTTTTTATACAAGGAAAATGAACTAATTAAGCCTGTTTTTTTTTTTAAAAAAAAAAACTTTGGACTTTTTATTTCCCATTAGCTAAAAAAGAGTGACTTTAAAATTTCTTGGTAAATCAGTGGTCAATCTAATTAAAATCTAGAGGTAAGGATTTTTTCCTTGCTTACTTGTTACATTAAATGAAAGGCTGCTTTTATAAAACTATATTTATTAAGAGAAAGATGAGCTATGGCAACTTAGTGTTAACATATTATATATTCCTCTCTTCTCAAGTCTCAGATCTTGGCTTTGGCCCCCTTTCCACCAAGAGAATAACGGAGTTGAGGCTGAATCAAGATTGACCACACCCCAATCCAGACAATAGAGATTGAGAAGAAAAATTGAGGAGACAGTTGGGGGAAAAATGTGAGACAATTTTCTCACACTTTTATGGTTTAACATTGATAAAGTCATTCTGGTAGAATCTTGCTTTTTAAAATAGAATATGAAGTTATGAGGTCAAATTATGTATGAAAACCCTCCTTATTTTTTTTCTGCTCAAAAGAAAGGATGCATGCAGATGACATAGATACAATATATAGTCTTGGGAAAAAAGACCCTGGGATGCACAGGAGGTTCAGCTTTGGGGCCAACTTATGTTGCTGTAAGTTAAGAGCATAAGGGTCAGAATGGGACCACAGAGTAGTGACAAAACAGGCCTTTTTTGTGTGGGTGCCAGTAATCACAGAGGTGAACACTAACCATGAAAGCCTAACTATTTCAGGAAGAACCCCAAGTGGTGTTTTTATTTGTTCTCTTGTCCATCCTGTGGTCTCTTATTTTCTCTTGTGCTGATTCAGCAACTCCTATTGCCCCCTTTAAGTGTGAAATCCCCTGCTTTCTTTCCTTTTTGTGGTATGTGTGATTTTTGCCACCAATCTTCATCTTCTTCATCTTCTATCAACAACAAACACATTTTTACTATGTAGGAATCATCCTCCTCTGTTCTCAGCTGTGTTATTTAAGTAAGAAGGTTCCCATCCTGACACATATAGCCAAGTTGTCCAGCTAATCCATCATTCTGGTTACAATGACCCAACCAGAGATGGATAATGGGGCAGGAAGACATGCTTGTTCCGTTTCTATGGCAGCAATCATCAGGGACCAGGTTTCAGCCCCTGATGGTTCCCTTGAAAAGTCTGCCTATTCTTACCATGTTGTAACCCTAAAACCAAACTGCCAGGTCTCTAGCTGTGCTCTACCACCTCCTAGCTGTGTGGTCTTGAACAAGTTACTTAACCTCTGTGTGCCTGTTTCCTTACCACAAAGGGTTGTTACGAGAATTAAATCAGTTAATGTGTGGAAATTACTTGGAACAGTTCCGAGAATGTCATGTTTTTTTTTTGTTGTTGTTGTTTGTTTGTTTTTTTAAAAAAAACATTCCTTTAATCACTTGTATTTAAAATCCTTCAACTGTCTTTGACTCTTCTTCTTTCACTATATCTACCATTCACTGAAAATCCTCTCTCTTCTGTATCACCGTCCCTCTGCCTTTTTTCCCCCCAAAATTAAGTTATAGTACACTGGCTAGGTTCTTGTTTCTATCCATTTAGACTCTTGCCTACCTCAAAAGCACTTCTAAAGGACATCTGTGGAATCTCCTGCTTTAAGACCTCCTCCTCTAGGAGCTGGCAGACAATCCTAGTCCTTCCTAAATGGATCTGTACCAGCTCCCTCCTTAGTAAACATGAGTCACACCCACTACCCCTAGCCACAGATTAATGGTCAGAAGTTGGGCAGCAAAGACCCTTATCTGGGATGTTTAGACCTGCAAAACAATAGGAAGGTAGCACAAACACCCAGAGAGTTGAAATCATAAAACGTAAAATTACAGTGGTAGCCACATTTACTGCCATATTGAAAGAATAAATTAACAATTTCTTTTCTATTGAGACGTCTTAGAAACTTTAAGATGTTTGTGTGCTAAGCTGGGAATCCAGGGTCACTGTGATGAGAAATATCTAGTTACTCCATATACTTCTACTGAAGATTAATGCTGTCTTCCATGATTCTGTCTGCAAACTAGATTTTACCACATCCACTATTAGCCTGGGACTTGTCCACAGGGCTAAAGGATTAGTTGCCCCTATTAACACAGCAAACCCTGTTTCAGGAGGCTGGATTTGTCAGTGCTTGATTTAATCAGCTCTGTTTACAGACTTGAGATCTTCTTGAGGCCACGGTGGATAGAACAGGATTCTCTGGCTTTGAAGGGCATCTTCCTATCTCCATTTTATAGATGTGGAAATGGAGGCTCAGTTAAACATCTCACCTAGAACACAAACAGAATCAGAGCCAGGATTTGAACTGATATGTTCTGTCTGAACAAGGATCTCTGATTATAAAGTTTGCTATTCCCACATACTCTGTTCAAACCCTATCTATTATTAAATATGAACATTTATTATTTCCTTGTACTCTATATCAGTCAGGATTCAGTCAGAAAATGGAAAACAACTGTAGATATTCAGCAGGAGAAATTTAATACTGGAAATTGGTTATATGAGCAATGGAAGAGCTATAAAGCCAAGTAGGGGATAATTAAGTGACAGTTGAGCAATAATAAGAAGTTTCTGTGGCTCTAGCGTAGGAGAGCAAAAGGGGATGAGAAGTTATCCTTGAATCCAGAAACCAGGGTCACAGAGTGAAAGCTGGAAGTACAAAAGGACTACCTGTCCTGCCAGAAATCTGAACTATTAAACACAGTTAATTTGGGCCTAAATTTATCTCTATAATTGGGTGGTAAATATTGGCCTAAAGCAATGTTGTACATTGCAAACTATAACCTAGCTTGGCATGTAACCTAAGGATATACTCCACAACCATGCAACTAAATCTAAGCTAATCATAGCAGCTGAACTTCCAGCCAATCAGAGGGTGAAAGCTGCCAAAATATGACTCTGTAAAGAAATGCCAACTACAGCCAATTTGGTGTGTCATTTTCTCTCCTCTGCTATCAATATAACCTCCACATGTAGCAGGGTTGAATATTCTGAACCATATTTGTTCCGGGCTGCTATCTAATTTCAGAATTGCAATTAAAGACAATTGTGAACGATGTAACTAAATTTCTTATAATGTAGTCTTATAAGAAATAAGAGAATGGAGCAGTCCTGTGGGAACCAGAACCAATGGGGAGACACTAAAGAACCATCCATAGTAGATGACTTCCTCCTACTTTCTGTCCTTTAGTCTGTTTGAAACTAATTGGCAAAGAACTCTGGGAAATGTAGTTCGTTGCCATGTAAAATAAAGGAAGAAAAGGCAGGGAAATTATTTAGGAGCAAATAGGAAAGCAACTAACACACTTATACTCTCTTGTATAAAAGGTTACGGCACAGGCTGGGTTTGTGGCTCAGTGGTAGAGCACTTGCTAGCATGTGCGAGGCCCTGGGTTTGATCCTTAGCACCACATGAAAATAAATAAAAAAAAGGTATTGTGTTCAACTACAACTAAAAAATAAGTATTACAAAAAACAAAAGGTTACAACACAGACCTGAGTTTGTGCCCTTTTGGTGGTAAGGGGTGGGGTGAGAGAAATTGAAGTACAAGAGCCTAGAATTACAGAATAGGAGATCCTTGGTCTATTGCTATTCTGTTTTAAAATCTGGGAGCAGTTTTTTCACCTTCCTACTTAGAGATCAAAAAGTGACTCAACTTAAGACCAATTTTTCAGAACTTGCCTGCTTAAAACCTCCATTTATTTTTATTCTTATTGCCATAAGGACAAAGACTAACTTGATAGTTTTAAGTAACGGTGCTTTGTCCTATGGAAATAGGGAGCAGGCACTATCATATAAAGAGTCTTCCCAGAAGCCAATGAAAGCTGAAGAACCAGCTATCTAGAAGGGCAGAAAACAGAATATAGCTCATAGAAGTTGGAATCAAAAGATTATTCAGAGTCTAAGCAACTCTGACAGCAATAGCTCGTGGATTTCCAGTCCATATTTAGACCTTTCAACTAACTCAGCCAGTCTCAGCATAGCTCTTGTTCTGTGTCTACTTCCTCTTCAGAACTCTTTATTTTTTTTCTTTACATACATGGCAATGCAGATTCATAAGACATATAATCTAAAGGACACTTCACTTTTTAGAAATAAAAGTTTTGCAAAAGATCACATCATCAGCAGTTGCCCATGCTATGAATTAATTAACCTCATCTCAGTTGTCACCTAGTCTGGTCACTTGGAAAGAGGGCATCATGGCACAGGTTCACATGGTATGTTTGCCTGGAAGTATCTTCTCAGCAAGAAAATGTTCCTTAGAAGCTCTGTGGTTGGATTGCATTCTTCACCTGGGAGGCAGAAAATAGAAAAATAAATAAGCAAAAAATTAGATAAAAATAAAGTGAAAGAAAGATCTTCTTCCAAAATAAGCAGATTGTGCAAACTGCTACAGAATGGGCAACTGAAAAAAAAAAACTGAATTTTTTAATCCACATGCATCATCACACATCATGAAAAGTAAATGTACCATTTTGTTATAATATTCTGCCTTAATCAAAAATGCTGAGCAATTACCTATTAATTCACCTTTTCTGCACCCCTGAGAAATTGGTCAATTTTAGTTGCCTAATAAAAAAAAAGAATAACAGACAATTGTCACCTAATTAGGCTCTCTACTCAGCATTCCAGGATATGAGTCTGTTTTTAATCTAGAGCAATTTGATTCCAGCCACTGCGACACTGCCCATTTTGAAAAACACACAGATCCTTTTCATGGCACACACACACAAAATCAATTAGACTCTCTCTCTCTCTCTGCAACTTTCAATTTGAGAAATAGGCATTGTTTCTGTGGGAGTGCAGGATGAACCTGGCTATTTAAATAAATGACCTAAGAAATCCATTATGGATAAACCAAGACTGCATTAGAAAATAAATAAGAAAAAATCATCAGAGTTAATGCTGCAAAATGACCCAGGTTCATTTGTACTGAGAAGTGCCACTGGGGCTGAATTATTTATAGGCCTACATTCTCTCATGCAGTAAATGTAATGTAGTGTTTTGAGTTGGATTCTGTTTAGTTGGTTGGTTAGTTTTAAGCCATAGGATCTTTAAAACTCTAATGCTCTTAAATCTTGTTCAAGGGACAGGATGTGACCATAGAATGTCTTGTACAGTCTGTACTGAATCTCCTTCTTGTGTTGTCCAGTCTCTCATCTTTCAAAATTGAAATGATGAAGAATAGACACAGTCATGGTTTAAGACCAGACAGACGTATTTTAGCATAATTTTATGTAGTGGAAGAGATAAGTAAAAGGAAGCCCTCCTTTCATTCCCTTCTGTGTCCATAAAGCTGTATTTCAATTTCACTATAGCCCTAAAAGGAGTCCCAGTGTAAGGTAGGGATGACTAACATTCAAACTTAAAAAAAAAAATTGTCAGTTCCCTCAAATCTAAATCAAGATTAGGATGCTGGGATACAGAACACTGCCCACATATGAATTGGCTCAACTTGTAACCAACCCATGGCTCTTGTGTCTACCAGGCTAACCCTAGGTAAATTCCTATATTGCCATCTGATTATTGGATAATACATGAAAACTGTTTCTGAAGATGATGGTTCATTGGAGGAATGTATCACCAGAGCTGTTCATTGGAAAGTTTGAATTTATTTGATCCAAATAAATAAAATCTGTGCAAAAATTTGATTTTTTTCTATCATTTGAATGCTTCATCATAAAGAGAGTTGCTTGTTTGTTTTCCCCTTCTAGAGTCTTCTATTAAACACCTATGTGATAAAAACAAATGTTTTGGGTGTTTTGTTGTTTTGTAAATACCACTGAACTAAAGTGCTCACTTATTCCTTATGCATAATCTATTTGAATGACATATTCTTAGAATTACTCCTAGATATTTTATCTTTTAACAGATGTTTTAGTGCTGCAAGCACATTGCTTTTAATAAAAAAAAAAGTCTCCATATCTTTACACTTTTCTGCATGAGCAGCTGAGTCAGATGCCCCCAAACAGTACTCTATTCAAAATACAAGTATTGAGCCTTTGTTGTGTCTTAGGGGCTGCAGCTCTTCTCTCTATATGTTGGCTCCAGTCTGCACACTTGGACAATCACACTGTTAGGACCAATCCTGAGTTTAGGTACAGGGGCTTTAAGCATCTCCATTTACCATTCTTTGACTTGATATCTTTACTCTTCTGCAGTCCAACCATTACTTTTTTCCTGTACATATAGTATCTGACTACCTAGGCTATTATTCAGGAATCTTTTTTGTACTGTTGTAGTCTTCTATTGCCCTCTTGGCCCACAGTGTCTTACTACATACCAAAATGAGGCCTCTGCTTCCTGCACCTGTTTTCCCCTGATGTCCACTTTCCATATCCAGGAATCTAGAATACTACCAGGCATAATGGTGTATGACTGTGATCCCTGGTATTGCACTTAGGAGGCTGAAGCAGGAGTATCTCAAGTTTGGTGCCAGCCTCAGCAATTTAGCAAGATGCTCAGCAACTTTGGAACCCTGTTTCCAAATAAAAGATAAAAATAAAAAAAGATTTGGGAGGTAGCTCAATGGCAGAGCACCCTGGGATTTAATCCCCATAACAGAAGCAAAAGTTGATACATTAACAGGATTCCAGAGTACCACATGTTCTCACCCTCCCTGTTATAGTGATGTTTCTCAGTTGAAACAATTCCCCATTAAAAAATCCTCGCCCATCCCTGACTGTCCCCCTAGCTAATGCTTATTATATAATAACTCACTCACTTCCACATTTCACTTGTCAAATTGAAATTATTCCTTTCATCTATGAATGGATCTGTTCCTACTACAGCACATGCCCATCAAAGTGGGGAAGGCCAGTTCCAAGACCTGGAACCGTTTAAGATGGCCTGTCCCACTTTAATTCACTATCCATAGTTAGTTGTGCCTACTATGTGGGGGGGGGGGAGAATATCAAGGTATTTGATCATTGGCAATAGAGATAATCAGGATAATTTGTCAGAAAAAAATATAACATTGTCAGATCCAACCATCTATATTTGCCACTTGTCCTCCTTATAGTCTCGAGATGGCATAAGTATGTGGAATGGGCTTACTGAGGCATCTGCAGCTACTTCTAAGTCACTGTACTCCTTTGAAGTGAAAAGCAATAGAGTGGAAATAGATGTATGTTAGATGACCTTGACTGCCATTTATTATTACTCTCATGTTGATCAAGTCTCTTAACATCTTATAAGCCCTTTCTCCTAGATAATGTGAGAACAATAACATTCATTAATGCCTATAAACTACTAGATTTGACTTTTGATGAATTAGAAAAGCAAAGAAATTATTTGTCCCACATTGGCCAGTTGAGAGAAATAACTGAAGGTTTCTCTCCATTTGAGCAAGTCTCTAGGATCCACTCATGTAAAGGCATAGCATAAACCAGTAAGCTAATTTCCCATATGTATTCTGTGTCTTTCACTATAAAACCAAGAATTCAGTATCCCTACTGATACAAGTTCTCATGGTGTCTATTAGTAACAATAAACATACGTGGCCCCTAGTGAATAGAGTACATCTATGTCTTACCTGTGGGAAAGGAAGTGAGGCAGGGTGCTGTGGGAACATAAAGGAGAAGTGCATAACTGCATCTGCAGGGACAAGGAGGATTTCCCAGGCCAGGTGATGCCCAACCTGCTCTTCCTGAGATTCAGAGATTCCAAGGGCTCTTTGCACATCAGTCCTGGTTTTATTGTTGTTGTTGTTTTAGTTGTAGATGGACACAATAACTTTATTTTATTTATTTATTTTTATGTGGTGCTGAGGATTGAACCCAGTGCCTCATGCATGCTAGATGAGCACTCTATCACTGAGCCACAACCCCAGGCCCCAGTCCTGATTTTTGTTTGTTTGTTTTGTTTTTGGTACTCAGGGGCTCTTGGCCACTGAGCCACATCCCCACCCCTGTTTTGTATTTTATTTAGAGACAGGGTCTCACTGAGTTGCTTAGCACCTTGCTTTTACTGAGGCTGGCTTTGAACTCTAGATCTTCCTGTCTCAGCTTCCCAAGCTGCTGGGATTACAGGTGTGCGCCAAGGTGCCTGGCCATTCCTGGTTTTATATAGAGAAAAGTCACCCTTTTCAGGTGAAAAGTAGCCTGATCAACTTGAGTTGACCTCCGGTGAACCCCAACTTGTATTGGGACACATGGTATTTCTCTGTTCTTATCCTGGCTCACCACTATGGTACATTACTGGGCATCTGTGGGGCAAGTCTGCCCATGTGGATCTGCAAAACACTAATTCTAACAGCACTAAAAAGCAGGGTAGTTTTACTGAACATTTTGTCAACAAAGGAAATTACATAAAATAGTACAGGCAATTTTTCTTTAAAAAAAAAACTTAAAGTAGCAGTTCTCCTTCCTGAAAGTTCTAATCTTTGTGGTAGCCTTTTAATGTCTTTCTTTCCATGTATCTCTATCTCTGCCTCTGTTCTCTCACTGCCTATCTCTAAGTGAGTTTTTTCCTATAGGCATCACTACCTGTTTTGTTCTGGTCTCTCACTATCTCTTGGTGTGTGTTTGCATGTGTGTGAGTCTTTTTCTGTCTCTCACACCACCTTCTCCTGAAGTCTCTCTCCACTACCGTCTCCTCAAGCTTTCAGCCTGCTTCTTTCTCCATCCCGACCATCTAAGGCCCTATTATGCAAATGTTTTGCCCTCCTGTGGGGTCTATCCATCTTTTTTGATAAGTAGTGAAATCTCCAGCTACTTTGGTTTTGCATTACAGTATGTTGCCCCACTCAGAAAAAAAGAAACGTTAGAATACTGGAAGCAAAATTATAAATGTACATAATTTCATCATTCTTTTTTTCTGCCTCTTTATGCTCTTCTATGCACTCTTCTTATAAGACAGAATTTCTTACAATTTCACAAACTCCTGACTCCTCAGAAGGTCCTTTCTATCTTGTCCATTCGACAACCTCCTCCGCTGTGAGCCAAGCATCAGCTGGCAGTCTGAAAGTTTGCTGGGGCCCCTTCAGCTCATTGGGGCTGTTTCCCTGCCCTTTCAGGCCACGGAGCTGCTCACTGGGGGACTTCTTGGCTGTGGCTCTCAACACTCCTCCTCTTCCCCAACTACTTCCACTCTTCCTCTAAGGTCTGGGAGTTGCCCACAGAAAGGAAACCAAAACCTGGTCAATGTAGAATCAAATATCTCTTCAGTGCTTCTGAAGCCCCAGTACAATCCCTATTCCTAATCATCACAATGATTAGGAATCACTATAGGTTTTAATGTCTCCTATCAGACATGGCTCCTTAGATATGTGGACAAATATGCACTTTTAATGCTGGCTCACAGCCAGCACTCCACAATTGTTTGTTGAACAAAATTTGAAATCTTAAGTAAACATTGATCCATGCCAATTTCTCTTTTCTTTGAAACTTTCCAGTCTTAAACTGCAAACAAAAAGACCAATGCACAATTACCTATAAGCCTCTCTATTTTTCTCAGATGACCTCAGGAAAGAGAAAAGGCAAGAGCTGAGGGAGAAAGGGAAAAGACTAGGTTCAGTGGCAAAAATCACAGAACAGTTCTTGCACAATCATATACTGAAAACATCTTGGCCACATAAAACCACTTTTAAGTGGGAGTCATATAATTAAAAAAGACCATTTGTATAAGGTAGGCAGTAACTTTGGCCAACAGTTCTCTTGCCACTGACTTAAGCATCTTGGAATAGGTAATTCCAAAAGAAAGGTTTAGAGTAAATGAAAATGTATCCAAATCATAATCAAACAAAAATGCTACAGAAGAGATCCTTGGGTGGAGTTTTTTTTTCAGGGCCCTAACTATGTGGGATTCTTTTCCCAAGCATCATCCTAATCAGTCTTTGGAAATGAAGGATTTGCTTTTGAACATGAAACCACATTCATTATGAAGATGGACCCCTAATTTTTATGTACTTATTCCATGCTCTGTATGGAGCATGGAAAACTGAAAGTCAAAGGTAACTTTTTCAAACAGCAAACTAAAACTACAAATGTGAAAAATAAGCAATAGCTAAAATCTGTTCTCTTCTCTGAGTGAACTGAATTACCTTACCTACACTAAATACTCTCAGTGGGGATATCACAGCTAACTTTTCCCCCATGAAATATAGCTAAAGGATGAAAAGGGGGCAGCTTTATGATGTGTGAATGATGTGCTTAAGTTGTTTTATAAATAAGCAATCTGTAGGGCAAAACTATTTAACTATATTTTTAAATAATACCACATTAAGCATTGTTTAAACCTTATGTACCTGGGTAATACTGATTCATTAAATACCCAAACATTTACAGAGTTTCTCTAAGTGTCAGACACCCAGTGAGGTTTCTGCCACAGAGTTGAGGGGTAAGTGAAGTTTGGGGAGATTATATACTAAGGTGAATTAGACTTGGCTTCTAGCCTGGAAGAGCACACAGTTAAATGAGAGACTTGTATAAACTTGCAATTCGGCAAGGAGAAGAACAATGACTCTTCTGGGTCCATTTGACAGTTGAAACTTTAACCTTCATGTTTATTAAGACAGGATTGTCTAGGATGTGAAACCTGAGCTAGAGCATTGGCAGCAAATAGGGAGTAGCAGAAAAAGTAACTAGAAAATGGGAAAAGATTTAGGAGAAAGAATTTCTGGGATTTTAATGGCAGGTATATGAAGGAGGTGAGGAAGATATAATACCTAGATTTCTGGTTTGGAATGCAGGTAGGTACTGGTGTGTTGCAGTTTGTGTTTTCTGGAAGCAGATGCTGAGGCAGAGATTGGTATGATGAGTGTCTATTAGAGATCGAATGCTATGGAAGGAAGGTTGTAAAAGTAGGATAAAGCAGAAAGACAGATCAACTGTGCAGTAAGTCTAACAATGCTTCAGCCAATCTCTCAAGAGGTCTAGAGAGTATATCACCCATTAGAGATGTCCTCAGTGAGGTCAAAATTGTTCCACTTTTGTGCTTTCATGATGTTCAGCCATTGGGCATAAAAGAGCCCAGGAAAGGCATAATCTCATTTGAGTGGCTCTCTGAAGCCTTCCCTGTCTTAGAGCGGTGACAGCGTGGTAAAAATTAGGATAGTTTGATGCCATCTTTAACTTATCATCTGATTTCTCTATTTCTTTCACTGGCTATTTTTCTTGTATCAAAGGTGTATTCGTATTATCTTTTATTTTCTGTGTTACTTTTTGGCTTCCATTTCTTACCACTGAATATATATTCTCTTGAAAGATGTTAATAAGAATTAACTATGTGCCAGAAAAGTTCTCTCATCTCGTAGTCAAGGTATGCATCATAATTTTGTCTTTACCATTGAGGCTCAGAGAAATTACTTAATTTTCCAGAGATTACAAAATTACTAGGTGGCTAAACTAGGATTCCAATCGGTACCTGCCTGGCTCAAAGTTTTCCTTTAAGAGTCTGAAAACTTTTTCACCATTGAGATTATGGACAAATTCAGATTTTTTTTCTTTCTCAACATCATTTTCTTTGCCTGCATTTAATAAATTGACTTTTGTATTTTTTTCCCTCCTTTTGTCTTTACCAGCCTGGATTCAGTTTCTTGCAAATCTGGAAACAGTTTTCCAGTTTGACCTTGAAGACTCACCTATCCTTCTTTTTGAAATATGTCTAGAAGACCTGGTCTTACTCCCAGATCTAGAAATAAGTGCATGACATAAAAGAAAGCAAATACACTAAGTCCAAAATATATGTCAATGATCCTGCTTATTTTAGTTATTCCATCTCTATAATTCTGCTGCTCTGGGAGAACTCCCATCCACCAGTTTCAAAATTGGACTTGCTGAAAATAACAACTAACTTATATGATTTGTTGAAATCACTGTCCTCTTACCACTGCCCCATGATGATATAGTACTTGGCTGGTGTCCTCCTAACTCAGGCCTTTAGCTCACAATTTACATGGCCAGCAGCCACAAGAAATGAGTCATAAGCTGGCTGGCTGTTCTCTGCAATGGTTTTGAGTCTTCTCATTTTCCTTCTGCCTTGTTCTCATTGTCTACCTGGTCCTACTGTCTACCAGCCTCTTGGTGCCTTGGATTTTAATTTATGAGGATTAGATTCCACTCCCCCAAATGTTAGATCTTGGAATTCTCCAAGGAAATTTTGTTCCTTTGTTTGCATCATGGTTTTTACTTACCAAATAATTCTGCCCACCCCAGGACACTTCAGAGCATTTACCAGCCCAAGATCCAGCATTCAGAAACCCCAACTTAGCATTAATTGGCCAAATATTTGGCCAATACCTGGCCACCCTGGTACTGAAAAAGAGAATCTTACACCTCTGAAAAGAGAATCTTACAGTTGATTTATTTGATTCATATCTCTCTCTCCCTTTTCTGAAAAAAAAAGAAAATCTCAGGGACATGGACCAGGTCTGATAAAGTGTTGGATTCCCCAGATTCTAACACCATGTTTCATGCATGGTAGTTACTCAGTAAATCTTTGTTAAATTAATCTGGCTGAGCCTCAAATTGCTCAGGGTTAGAATTTTAGAATTTCAGTGTTTAACTATGCCAGGCATTCTCCACTTAAACTAGAATGACTCAACATTTCCCTTACATATATATTGGGGATGCTGATTGGAATTGTCTATAAAAACTGTAATGTTTTAATATCCTCAAGTGAATACTGTAAAATGCATTTTATTACTATTATAATAAAATAAAGCCCCAAAGAAAAAGGTTTGCATTTGTTATGAATTCTGATCCTAATTTTTAATTTATCATTTTAAAAAATTGTGAAAAAATTCTGAAACATGGAGAAAGTTTTCATTCAAAATGAATGTTATGAGCTAGATGTAGCAGCATACGTCTGTAATTACAGCAACTCAGGAGGCTGAAGCAGGAGGACTCAAGTTCAAGGTCAGTCTTGGCAACTTAGTAAGACCCTGTTTCAAAATGAAAAATAAAAAGGGCTTGGGTGGTAGCTCACTGGTAGAGCTCCCCTGGGTTCAATCCTCAGTATCATATTTTTTAAAAAAGTAAATATATGAAAATACTAGAACAGTAGAGAACCAGAGGATATTAGAATTTTGTTATCTACATTAAAAAATATAGGAAACAAAATTAAGTGAATTCTAGCCAAATTCAGAACCCCCAACCTAGCATTGCATCCTCCTGCTTCAACCTCCTGAGTTGCTGGAATTACAGGCACATCCCTGAGTCCATTTGCTCTGAAGAATAGGGTTTGGGGGCTTGTTAGGGAGTCAGAATGAATTTTCATGCTGGTTTTTCTTTCTTTCTTTTTCTTTTTGTACTGGGGATTGAACTCAGTGAGGTTCTAGTTCTACCACCAAGCTAGGCCCCAGCACTTTTTATTTTTTGAGAGAGGATCTCACTAAATTGCAAAGATTAGTCTGGAACTTGCAATCCTCCTATCTAATTGCTCCCAAGTTGGTGGGATTACAGGTGTGTGCCATCACACCCAGCCTGCAGGTGGGTTTTCTAAGAACTGCATTTAAAACATTTTTCCCAGCAATGGTTTTAGTTTTGTAAGCTCATTTTCTAAGTGTTTCTTTTTAATTGTATTACTGAACACTGAAAAAATATCCAATTTTAACTTTTTCACAGAAACTTATTTTTTTTTTCACAATTCTGGATACTCAAAACTGCTATTGTCTCAATAACGGTTATTTCCTTAGAAAGTGTTGTTTGTTACATTTTGCATAATGTTTCCGTTCTTAAGAGCATTTTCATTAAATTTGACAATGCTGTTTACAATGATTGGTGTGTTAGATCTAAGATTACAAAAGATCTTAGATATGGATGAATATGCAGAAGACTTAGAGGGAGTGGTCACAGGTGGAAAGCAAGCTAGGGAGGAGTTTTCCTGGAATCCAACAGAAAGGGTTCAAGAGAAAAATTCAACAAGTTAGTTATCGAGATGTTGATATTGAACAGTTTAGTAAAATAAAGGCTGAAATATATATTTGCCTCTGACTAAATAGGAATAGTTTCAGCAGAGTGAAGAGGTTAAAGGAGTTTATAAAGTGCAAGGAGTAAACATGCTGTAGAAGTGGAAACTATACTGCTATGTATTATAAATTTTTACTCTTAAGGTTTGGTTTTGAAAAGAAGGAAGAATAAAGTGCAAGATTATAGGAAATGTGGGGTCAAGGTAAAAATCAATATTTTTCATAAAAATGCTACCAAACCATAAACATCCTGAAAACCTGTGTAATTGGTAAAATATATTCTACAGAATGGTATCATACAATTAAGCACTAATTCCCGTGGTCCCAGTGTTTAGACCACATGATATAAATAGGGCCAAAAGTGATAAAACGTAATATAAGGCAAGAGAATTCAGAGTGGGCTGGGGCTTCACCAAAAGTTTCCTAGAGAGAATCAGGATTGGATGTTCCCTAAAATTAAAAAGAACAGGAAAAAAATTTCGTCAAGGCCTTTCAGAATGGTAGTAGCAGGGGGGAAAGAAGATATTGATTAAGGCAAAACAATTAGAATACAAGTTGCATTTTTAAAAACATTCAGCTAAATTCAATTTCCTCTCATGGTGTTCTTCCTTCAGGGATTCTAAACAACTGCTCAGATTCAACCTTTATTATTCTCCCTGAAAACACTCTCAAACCTGGAATTAGTTCAAACCTGGAATTATTAATGAAAGTAGACATGGATCAAGTTGGAGGAAATAATATAGTTTGAATTGGTTCAGGGCATATGTCCTTTCTTCTTGCCTAAGTACACATATATAATAAATTAGATGTAGAGCATGCTATGCGCAAGATGTGAGTTTAAGCACTTCATTTCTATTAAGTTGCTTCATCCTCACAAAAATCCCATAGGAAGGGCACTCCTGTTGTTCATTTTACAATTGGATAAACCAAGGCACAGACAGACTGGTTAGTTGTTACTCAAGTTGTATTAAATTTGTAAGTAGCAGACGTGGGATTCAAGCTGAGGCTCTCAGGTACTGCTCTACTCTGCCTTTCCCTCTGCTGCCATTGATTCTATATCCCATCTTTATTTTGGTTAAATCTAAGTAAAAGTAATATAAGTTCACGATCTAAAAATTGAAAATGTACTATCCTTTACTGTATATCCTATAATGAAAACCAATAATCTTAAGCCATTAATCACAGGCATCAAAATTACCACTATTTACTTTGTAATATAGTATTTATATTTGTAAATATGTCTTAATACAAATTTTATGAATAATATATTTTGATGTACATTACATATACCTGTATTTTGCAAAATGAACACAAACACTGAAAACCTGCTTCCTACCTGACATTACAAATATTATAGAAAATTAACAGCAAAAACCACCCTGCTTCCCACCTATTCCAGAGCTAATTACCATTCCCAATTTCTGTAATTCATTGTAAGAAAAAAGACATTAGCACATGAGAAAAATGCATTCATCTATTAATATATTTTCTTTAAACACATATGTACACATACAAACACACATGAACACATAAAAACACACTCAAAGTAAAGGAATCAACTTTATAAACTGCTGAGTCTTTCTTTTTTTCAATTGAAAGTATGCCTCTTAACATTTTTCTGCCTTAAAGCATACACATCTACTTCTTTTCCTTTTAAAGGTTGTGTGTCATTCCATAGTAACATTACATTGTAATTTCCTTACCCAATATTTTTATATATTGGTGAGCACTTTCATTGTTTCTGGTTTTTTTCATTTTTCTAACCAACTATCAGATTTGTCATAAAATTAAATATGTTAATGTATATACAGTATATGTTTCTTTTCTCAAGCAGAAAAAAAGTCAACTATAAAATCCAGGAATAACTCAATATGAAATAGGCTGAAATGCAGTGTGATTTTAAGTTATTAGTAAAGTGTGAACAAATACATTTGACTTTTACACTAGAATATCTTTTTTTCTTTTTTGAGTGACACCTAGTTGTAATGTTGGTTCTGTAATGAAATCATCCTGTTCTTGACATACTCTACCTCTGCAGTGAACATTTCTGTGTATAATGATGGGAAAGGACATGGGTAACCAATAGATGCAGCTCTCCATAAACATAGCTTATGGCTTTATTTCTCATTTCTATCCTTTTCCCTTGTCAACCAGGGAACCAAGTGTTCGCTAAGCATGACCCAGAAGATCAGGGTGCATGATGCACCCACCACATACACAAGCGTGAGCAAGGCAGACATGCAACGGACACACACATGACCTCAAACACGCTCCACAGACCTCCCTCCTCCACAGGTCCTGGGTTACAGCTGCTTCTGCTCTGTTTCATCCTTCATCATGTTTCCATCCTCTTTCCAATTTCCAGACTTTCTTTCCCCAGACTTTTTTCCCAGACTTTTTTTTTAATCTCAGTTTTTACCTCCATCCTCCCATCTTTTATATGTGTTCATTTCTTTTTGTGTTTATCATAATTTTTATGAAATCTCAGTCTGAACTAAAAACCACAGGGGAATTTTTAAAAAATTAATAATATTTAACTACATTTAGAGACTAAAAACACTGACTCAAATGGTAGAGAAAATGCCAGATAAAAATGGTAATAAAATAAATCATTCTAAAGAGGACAATGAAGTTAGGTTGAATTCAATGTATATAAAAAAGTTCTTAACAAGAA
Source organism: Callospermophilus lateralis (assembly GCF_048772815.1). Lineage (NCBI taxonomy): Eukaryota > Metazoa > Chordata > Mammalia > Rodentia > Sciuridae > Callospermophilus > Callospermophilus lateralis. Next base: position 63,092,631 of record NC_135320.1, on the reverse strand, counting down.
TTTGTTCTTGCTAAGAACATTCATCCATTTTAAAAAATTATTTCCTAAAGCTCTACTGATCCCAGCAATGCTATCAGCATTGGGATATAAAGTAGGAAATAATACAAACAAAAAGTCCTTTCTTGGAGTTTACACATTCTAGTTGGAAGAGGCAGAAAATGAATAAAAGAAATAAACAGGGTATTAGATGGCAGTAAACACTATGGAGAGAAATACAACATGAAAGGGAGATCTAGAAGTCACTGGATTCAGGCAATTTTAAATAAAGTGATCTGAAATAATCAATGAAAAGAAAACATTTGAACCTAAAATAAATAGAAAAATAGCCAGGCAAATATCACAAGAAGACTGTTCCAGAAGCAAGAACAATAGATGTAAGAGGCCAAGGCCAAACAAGGCTACCATACTCAAATGACAACAAGGAGACAGATGAGTGAGAATAGTGGGCCATGAGGTCAAAGGGTCAATGGCAAGCCCACAATTATAGAGCTTTATACGCCACTACAAAGGCTTTAGCTTTCATGTGGCATGAAATGAGAAGACAATGGAAAGTTTGGGGCATAATCCAACTTCACATTTTTCATAGAATGACTTCTAGATATTATGTTGAAAGAGAGTACATTCAAAGGCAAATTCAAATAATCCCCAAAAGAAATGACAGACTTGACTGGTAAGGGTGACTCTAAAGTTTAGGATCTAAAATAACTGGAAGAATGGAGTTGCCATTAATTGGCAAAGGGAAGGAGATGAGATTTTGGTAAAGAAGATCATGAGTGTTTTTTTTTCCAAATATGACAGGTTTGTGATGCTCACTGGATATCTTATGAAAGGATGTTTAATAAGTAACAAGAAGTATCAACATGAACTCAGGGGAGAGGTTAGTCTGAAGATGGAAAGCATGTGACTGATAAGACTCACTTTCTCTTATACAAAAAAGAAGGATGGGTGCTGCTACAGGATGCTTTCATGATTTAGAATAGGGACATGATTGCATCTGGTGACCTCTATTTTATCTGTCAAGATAAAATAGGCAAAGTTATCTAGAAAGAGGAAGAGTTGAGGCTGTTAGTCAGCATTAAATGAGAAGATTGCCAAGTAGTATAGAGGGCCTAACTAAACTCAAAAATTCTAAATTTATAGTAGTTCTAATTCGTGGTTACAGGGTCTTACTTTTGCAATATTCAGTAACCTGTATGCTAAAACAAGGAAGGTTGTTCTTGAATTCAGGCTTAGGAATTTACTGGAGCGGTATGGAGGCAGGAAATAGCAGTAGAAAGTAATGATTCTGGTGAGGGTATTATAGAATTGATAGTGACAGAACTCAAACTGAGCAAGAAGCATAGCTACTAAGCGTTATTTAAAAAATTAATATATAATATAGGAAATTGATATATATATAGTAGTAGAACTCAAATGAACTAGATACCACATAGCAGAAATTATGTTTTACAGCAAGCACCAAAGTCTTTATTCACCCTAACAAGAGCACCACTTAAATAAAATATAGGATGTACATTATGTAGGACATTCGAGGAAGGCAGAAACTTAAAGTTAAAAACCAATCTTTTTTCATAATGGAGACATTTAGTTCACTGTTCAGACAAGTCATCTTTGCATTGTCATTCCAAACTGGTTTCATTTGATTCAAGCCAAAATCCCATGTGATTCTTTCTAACTTTCCCTGGGATTTTTTCAACAGACATAGGCACAATAATATAATTGTGGTCGGTCAAGTCTCTTAACAAAGGATAGAATGTCTTCTCATGACATTCCAAAGAGATGAGTTAGTCCAAGCTGAGGAGAGCAGAAGTGGAGTGGTGGCCTCGGAGGTGGAGGCTTCTGTTGACTTATTTCAAGGAAATAATAATCATTTAGGAAGTTTTCTTTTTAAAACCTGAAAAACACCTACATTTAAAAAAGATAAATCTTGAGATTAGTGACTGCCTTTTTCTTTTTTTTTTATTGGTTATTCAAAACATTACAGCCTTTTTCATCATGCTTCCAAAACATTAGGGTGCCTACAGGTGAGTAATAAAAAGGAATTCCCAAATGGCATTCACAGAGCTCACAGTCTAGCAGTGATGGAGACTAGTCTGCTTGGTTTAAGAAGAAAGGGGCCTGTATTGGAAGGATACTGAAGAAAAAGAGAAATTCAAAGAAGTGGTGAAGAACCAAGGTTAAGAAGGGTAGGAACCAGGCAGAGTACAGACTCAGTGACAGAAGTTTCTGAATTCTTGTTTTAGAGAACTGCTGTTAACATGATTCAGCCCAACCCTTTTCAGTCTCCATACCTCTTTATTCAAAATTCAAAATTTAGAGCAAAACGAAGCTGAATGGCCAACTCTGGATCCATGGGCAGGGTAGAAGGGTAGGAGAAGGTAATAAAGTTTAGAAATAGATACATAGTTTGTTCTAAGAGATCATTCCTGTGGACTAGGAACCATTTTCAGGAAAGAGGAACTCTCAAATCAAACAGGCACCAGAAGTTTCTGCTGAAGGGAAAGAGAGGGAATTTCAAAGATGAAGAATAATAAAGGAAAGAAGAAAGTGTTCAAAATGAAACAAAAGCAATCTAAATATCAGGAAAGAGAAAACAATTCCAAAACAGGGGAGAATGAGTGAGAGTTATTCTATCTAAGAAGAGATTAAGTGCTTCCAAGGGAGAGACCAGCCATTGTGAGGAGACCAGAAGTGGCAGAGCATGATGTGTCCCCACCTTAGTGGATGTCAGTGCAGTGTAACCAAAGCCAAGGGAAGTGATGTGAAATAGGAAAGGTGGTATTAAAAAGATGCATAGTCCACGTTAGGATTTTGAACATGATTCTAGAGTTGCTGATGGAATCAGGTTTGCCTGGCTGCAGCTAGTTTAGTCACAAACACCCATGGGCCACCTGGTACAGAAAGATAAAGGACTTCAGAATCAGAGGGAGCGTGGTGTTACTGGCTGCTTATGTAATGTCAAAATGCACTTAATCTTCAAAATCTCAGTGTCTGCATCTGCACAATGGAAATAACAATCCCTACCATGTAGGGTTATTGCCACTATTAATAACATAAATATACATTTTCTGGAACAACATAAACAATAAAAGTAGTGATTACTACTTCTTACGTTATTTTCTTTCTTACTTTTTGTATGGCCATCTGACTTTCCTTCTTCTTTCAAGTTGGTTGATGTTTGTTGAACACTTATTGAATGTTATGAAAGCTGAGTGCTTTACAAGCATTTTCTCATCTTAGCCTTAAAAAAAAATCCTCTAAACTAAGTATGTCTTTTATCTCTTTTTTGAAGATATTGTCTCTGAACTTTGGAGACTTGATTGACATGCTCAAGATCAGACTTCCAGGATATGAACTGTAGGCTCCCTGGAAGCAGAACCAGTCCAAACTTCTACTGCAGGGCCTCGCTCATTACTCTAAAGGCAGTGTTAATCAGGTTGCATTAGATAAAGCGATAGATATCTAACTCCCATTTATAATTCCAAATGAGAACTTTACATAAAATTGCTATAGGAGTATTCAAAAATAATTATTATTAAGTAATTAAATATGAATACTACTTTGCTTTAATTTTGCTTTTGAACTTCCAGATCAGTGTATCGCTTAGCTGTTCCTTGTGTAAGAAATCACCCCAGATTGTAATGACTTAAAACAAAGAAAAGGTGTTTATTATTACAGTTCATGTTTCCTGTGGATGGTCTGGGTGGTCTTGTGGCCTGTGCCAGATTGACTGATCTCTGTTGGCTTCTGACATATGTATGGAAGTGGTCAAATGGTGGGTTGGCTGGCAGCTAGATGATCTAGCATTGTGTCCTAGTTTCATATTGCTGCTATAACATGTTACCACCAACTTAGTGCCTTAAAAAGGCACAAACTTATTATCTTACAGTTCTGGAGATCGGAAGTCTGAGTGCACTAAAGTCAAGGTGTCACAGGACGGTGTCCCTTCTGAAGGCTCTAGAGGAGAAGCTGCTTTCTTGGCTTTTGGAGCTTCCAAAGGTAGTGGCAGAGCATTCCTTGTCTCATGACCCCTCCCTCCCTCTTCAGAGCCAGCAGTATAGCATCTTCAATCCCTTCTCTGACTTCCCTTGCTTCCACTATCACATCTTCTGTGACTCTGACCTGCCAGCCTCTTTTTTGTTGTTGTTGTTGTTGTTATTTTATTTATTTATTTTTATGTGGTGCTGTTGATCGAACCCAGAGCCTCCCACATGCTAGGCAAGCACTCTACCACAGAGCCACAATCCCAGCCTCCTCCAGCCTCCCTTTTAAAAGAACCCTTGCTATTACAATAAACTCATCAAAATAATCTGGGATAATATCCTCATCTCAAAATCCTTAATTTAATGGAAACTTTAAAGTCCCTTTAGCCATGTAAGCTAGGATATCCACAGGTTCTGGAGATAAACTGTGGGCATCTCTAGGGGACTTTGGGAGCTTATTGGTTTCACATGGATGGCTTCCTCACATAGCTGGCATCTCCTCCTGAAGGCTGCCTCAGGCCCCCAAAACACCAGATCAGGCTCCAATGTGCAAGTACTTGTCTGCTCTCTGCTACTATCACTTTTGGTCCTTGTAACCAAAGCAAGTCACATACATGGTCAACCCAGATTCAAGAGAAAGAAATCTAGTCCAGCCTTTGTGGGAGGATCAATAAAGTCGCATTGTAAGGACTTGGATGCAAGGACAGGAGACATTTGTGGCCATTTTTTACAATCTACATGGCAAGCACAGAATGTGAGTAAAGATAGTAAGACAGGTTCCACCCTGGTTAGAATAATTGAGGTCTTTGTACAGGCTATTTTCTCCACCTAAAATGCTCAAAACCCATTTCTTTCTTTCAGGATAAATTATTTACCTCCCTGTTATCACAGATTTGATATGACCTCCTCCAGGAAGCCTCCTCTAACCCCAAGCCCCATAATGTTCCTGACACCATTATCTTTACACTGTCATTATTTGGTATTGACCCCTAATATAACACTTAACACACTCTATTGAACTCACCTGTTCATTTTTTTTTCTGCCTTTCATCTTAGACTGCAAGCTTTTTATGGAAGAAAATGAACCTTAGTTGTCCTCTCTTTCCTGTGACTTAGCAATATAACCTGTATATAGTAGGTAAATAAGAATTTATCAAATAAACATATTGATAAATGTTTTAGGAACTCCATCCTTCAATTACTGCTAGTTTAATATATACTTCTTAATGAATCCTTGCCCTATAACTATTTTTTTTTCTACTTTGGAACCCAGCATTCTATTGATAAGCTAATTAGGAAAGAAAGAAATTACCAGTACTAAACATTAATCACAGAAAAAGTTTTCCTTGGAATAAAAAGTTAAATTGTGACTTGGAAATTTGACAGCAAAAATTGACTGTAAATTTTCAGAAATCGACGGATTGCTGCCCAGAGTGTTAACTAGGGATCTCTGAGGCTGTCTTCAGCTGGGTGGTCAGTCAAAATTAAGAACCCAAGGCTAACTTGACTGGAATTCCTTCAAGCTAAAACCAAAATAAAAAGCTGAGGTATTTTGGGATGTTTCCAGGAAGGTCTTAAGGGGCTGCCTGATTGCTGCTAATACATAAGGCAGAAGGCAAAGATTTCTGAAATTACATGACTCAAGGGCTAAGATTCCAAAACTGCAGACACAACATGAGTAAGCAAGCCGCTCCAAATTGCCAGTGGAATTAAGGAATCAAAACGGAGATGGTGAGTTACAAGAAACAGAGCTTGTTTGGGGGGAAAAGATACTCTGTATGCCTGTAACTAAGAAAGCCTGCTATAATATAAGCTAAAATGAAATGCACAGATGTTTAATATGATGAAATAGCCAGGGAGGTACCCACCCCCGTGTTATTCTCCAGGGTCTTATTCTATGGATCACACATGGAATAGGGGTGGGTCTTATACATTTTTTCAACTTAGGTAATGATATTTTTATAGCCTGAGTCATCAAGGACAAAAATGAAAAAAGACAGCACTGAAGCTCAAAACAATCACCTTAGCTAATGTTTAAAAATCTTCGGTGTTTCTATTCTAATGTTAAAACTGTCACCATTAATGCACTGAATATTTCACAGAATTTCAGTTAATCTTACCTTAAAACAGATCATGGTCTAATAACAACAATTACAGGTTCTAGGTCTTTTGAAGAAATTTTTGAATACTAAGACTCCAAGGAGAGTATTCCCTACAAGCCCCATTCTTTTCTATTTGAAATGTAGTCTTGTAATTCCCATTTGTATAAATTGGCTGCAGTCTATAGTCATTAATGTTGAATTCTTGTATTTTAAAATTTGAAGCCATAATTCATTTAATCTTCACAATAACCCTGAGAAGTAGGCATAACATTACATTCATTTTTCAAATGCAGAACTAGAAACAAAACATTTAGCCAATTGTCCAGGGTCATGTAACTATCACATGACACACTCCAATCTAAACAGGTGATTCCTGAACCTATTCCACCAATCATAGCACTACACTGCCTATCAGATACACTGTGTCCCTCATCCTAAAGCCAATGTTGACCATGGATACATTTGGGTGATTTGGAAACATCCTAATAGAGTCATTACAATTTAACAAAGGCTGCACACATTCAAGGCAAGAGCTCTACATTCCCAACCTAATAAATATCCCTTGATGGATGTTCAATATGAAAATCTTTATTAGTCTTTTCCCCCAAGACTCATGCAAAATATATATGAATTGGTGGCTTACTATTTTTAAATTTCTCTTAAGATACTTTTATAATTGCCTTATTAATTGAGAGATGAATACAAATCTGAGCCTACAAAGAGATGTGTGAGAAATAATATTTATTTATTATAATTAAACCTACATATTTAACTTTTAAATCTATATATTTAACATTTGACAAAATTTTATTTTTTAAGATGAATATAGTTTACATAATGCTATCAAAATCTGTTGGAATGAAGTATATCATCAGCATGACTGTCTAGTCACATATTTTACAGTTTTATCAAAGAACTGATTTGACTAAAAAAATTAAAACATTACAAAATATTTTTTGGTGGTGCTGGGGATCACATAGGTAAGGGCTCTGTTACTGTGCTAGATCCCCAGTTCTTAAATGGTTTTTTTTGTGTGTGTGTGTGAGAAATGAGCTGGGGTAGGGGATCTTGCTATATTGCCCAGGCTGGCCTTGAACTTGAGATTCTCCTGACTCAGCCTCCCAAATAATTAGGACTACAGGCTTATACCACCACTCTCAGCTCCCAAATGACAATCTTAATATATAAACTTATTATAAAAACAAGTATTAACAATTTTCATTGTTCCCTAATAGTGATTATCCAAAAGCAATAGCTTTATTTGAAATGAATGATGTTAAACATTTAAGAGCTTTTTATCTAGTCATGTTTGACCAAAAAGATCTTAAAGCAGTCCTTTATCAAAGATTTTGCTGCTTGACCTTTTAATCTTTTACCATTTCATCCATTCAAAAGCTTGAAGCTTTTGAGGATTTTTTTGAGGATTTTGCCATATTTTAATCTAAAAGCTATATATAGAGAAAAATGCAAAGTCAACCATTGAAGTAAAAGACAATATTGGTATAAGAATGTGTAAATTCTCTCAGCAGCTTTAAGTCAACCTCTTTCAAGCCAATAAAAATTAATTTCCAAATCACTTACTACATTTTATTGTAATTTTCTAATTATGACTTGAATATTATCTCTGATATCTCTATTCAACAAAAGCATAAGTTTAAACATTTCTATATATTTATATTTGTTGAAACTCAAATTTGATTTGCTATTTATGCTACCTCTATTTCTCTCATTTAGCAGTGGTTAGCCTCTGCTATATACAATAAGTCCATTTACAATTCTGATTTGAGTTTTCTTTTTTTATTTATGTATGACAGCAAAATGCATTACAATTCTTATTACATATATAGAGCACAATTTTTCATATCTCTGGTTGTATATACAGTATATTCACACCAATTCATGTCTTCATACATGTACTTTGTATAATAATCATCATCACATTCCACCATCATAAATTACCCTATGCCCCCTCTCTTCCCCTCCAGCCCCTCTGCCCTATCTATTCCTCCCATGCTTCCTCTCCCTATCCCACTATGAATTAGCCTCCTTATATCAAAGAAAATATTCAGCATTTGGTTTTTTGGGAATTGGCTAACTTCACTTATCATTATCTTCCCTAACTCCATCCATTTACCTGAAAATGCCATGATTTTATTCTCTTTTATTGCTGAGTAATACTCCATTATATATATATGCCACATTTTTTTTATTCATTCATCTATCGAAGGGCATATAACAGCCACATCAATGTTTATAGCAATTCACAATAGCTAAACTGATTTTGAGTTTTCAATAAGAAACCATTTTCCACATGAATTAATAAATATAAGGGATGACATAGCATATTCTTTAAATCATTAAGATTGTTAGATAAACTTTGGTAAATAGATGGAGAGACTTCAGAAAAACACATTGAAATGATTTCATTTAAGAAGGTTATTATGTGCTGGATGAAAAAGAGTGTTAATATTAATACAACTTAAATTAATGTAACTATAACAATGTTTAAAATTTTTAAAAATTCAACTTCTTTTTTATCCTTATCAGACCAGAAACATAGCATTCTTTTTGAAGAAATTTTCATTTCAGGAATGAGAGTTTTCTTAATTTGTCCAATTTCTGTTCTGCTTCATTCTTCTTTTAATATTTTGCTTACTCGAGGATAAATTTCAACAGGCTGGACTTCAGGAAATGGTCTTCGTTTCAAGATCTGCACACATTGGCGGGCATCATCAATTTTTTCAAGAAATTTTAGTGGAGACACATAACAATGTTGACACTGTCATTAATTCAAGCTGCTGCTCTCTCATTTCTTTCATTCTTTCAATTTGTGAAATATATTCTTGATTAATCAGATTGCCAACATCACAGAGAGCTGTTGGGAAAACTGTTTTGTTTTTTTTTTTTCTGTTCCAATGTATCCATAAGCTCCTTAAAATACTGGAGAACAACTTCCTTATCACCTTGGACCATTTTCTCAGAATAAGATTTTTGTTCTAGCTTTTCAATAAGGTGAGAAAGATCTGTCCAGTGTGGATCAGTTAACTATTTAAGCAGTTTTTGAGGTGTGTCCTTTTCTTTCAGATCAGCACTTTGAAGGTCATCTATAGAATAACCATGATGTTGACCTATAGTGAGGCAATGACTACACACTAATTTTTTATCTAGTAGACAATAAACATTTAATGGCTGCCAATAATGTTCAGGGTAGGTGACAATATCTGGATAGTCTTCTTGCTGGTACTTTTCAATAATAGCCCTTAATGCAAAATTAACAGGTAATGATTCAATATCAGTTGGAGCAATTTCAATAACACTTCTGCAATTAGGGTACTTGAGTGGAATTCGTAAAGGTCTCTCTATATAAAAGTTACCAGATGCCTGAAGAACATTTTCCAAACAATTTCTACAAAATGTATGAGAACATGGTAGTACATGAGAATCTTCAAATATACTGTAACAAATGGGTCACATTAACTCATCCTCAGAATTTTGCATTTCTTTATTGATCTCCTGATTCAGATACTATATATGCTTTATCTTCTCCAACTTTTCCAGATTCTTTGTTATTCACAAAGAGCTGGGAAAGTCCATCTTGAGGACACAGAACTCCTCAGCAGCCACCAGATGAGAGGGGCCAGGTGTCCCATTATAATTAAATCTATTTAAATCCCTGTCCTCACCTCTCTATTTAGCTAGCAAGAAATCCCTGCTGTTATTAGGGCCTTATCTTATATAGTATCAGTTTATTGAGAATGGGGGCATGTTTATCCCTTGGTCATCACTTAGAATCTCCAAATGTCCATTGCTATTGCTTGCATAGTTCCTGTTCATCTGACTATTGTGTTTCTTTGGGACTCCATGTCCAGGTGCTGAATAAGGGAGTCTTAGGAAGCACTGGGAGGTTCCATACCCAGAACCATTCTCTTGTGATGCTCCATTTTTTGAGACCTCACTATGTCTCTAGGACATAATCATAACAGGGACACACTTACCCTCATAGATCTTGGCTTTCTTCTTTAGCTTAAACAAAATATCTTATTTCTGATGAAACACAAGACTCCTTCCCCATATACATGGCCAAAAACATTGCTAAAGATCAAACTCTCTTCTTGAAAAGGCAGGCAGAAAGAAATATATCTATACAAATTAATATTGCATGTTTGTTCTAATGTCTTGTTATAATTAAAATAATGTCTTGTAATAATTAAAATAATGTCTTGTTATAATTAATTGTTATAACATGTCCTGTTATAATTAAAATAATGAGGTTACAAAATCTAGTTCAGCCTGACCAATGGTTCCTTTGATCTAAGCAATGGTTCTCAAAGTGTGATCCCTGGACCAGCAGGACCAATGCAATTTTGGGGCCCCATCCCAAATGCTGAATCTGACCTCTTAGGATGGTGCCAGTAATCTATTTTTAAAAATCTTCCAAATGATTCTGATGCTCTCTGAGTGTTGAAGTCCACTAGCTTAGGTTATGTAATTATGTATCATAACATAGACTGTAAACTCTTGAAATGAACTATGTACTTATCTCCTCCCTTAGCCTACAAAGTCCATAAGAGCCAGAATCATGCCAGTCTTTCACATGTTTATATAGTTACATCCTCTTAGCCTAACATTAAGAGTGGTGGGGAAATATAGCAAGTGCTCATAAGTATTTGTTGCATGTATCAATAAGTAAATGTTAACAAATGCTTTATTTGTCTTCAGGATTATCATTCTTTCTTTACTAGGTGATCATTCAGCTTAAAATTATGAACTTGTAACAATACCTAAAATTAATTCAATAACTTTTGATAATGTAATAAACCTGTTGAGCCCCAAACTTTTCTTAGGGGAACTGAAAGCAGATATACCTTGGGGTATTCTGCAGTATGGCTGTGTAAATTTATGGGTTTCTTCATTCACTACCTATTTATTGAAAATCTACCTCTTTTAGGTCTTAAGCTTTGGGAGCTAGCTAATTAAAGTGCATACTTAGCTAAAAAAATATATATCTCAGTATCAAAATTTAATTAATTCTACACCCACTATACAAATATGTTGATCACCATGGATGATTGGAGAATGAGCAGATATAGTCATGTGTATGTTCTGAGTAAAAAGAAAAGTATACAGGACATTGCAGTTTCCCAGCCTTGTCAAAGGATATCAAGAATAATGCAACCTACTACAGATGGATAGGCAATATATCATTCAAATGATTAAATACATATATTTTATTAAATCTATTTTTGTATTACTAATCATATTCATTTGGATGATGCATGGATTCTCCAACTTAAAAATGTAAATCATTGTATTTACTAACAATCATTGAATTTCTACTGTGCCATGTAGTACCAAAAGCAAACTTCATTTTTATCATACTACACTGAGATTATTCCCTAAGAGCACTTGAGTGCTCCCTCAGAAAACTGGGAATCTAAGAGAGTACATGAAACAAAGGTAGAGTAAAGTTAAAGAAATCCGTTAATAATCATTCAGATATTTTTCAACCTGGGTGGAAGAGGGATTGGGTGAGAGGAAGGAAAAGGGTTGATCTGAGATTTACATTAATGAGCTTTGTATTATTTTGCTTGCCAGTTGACCCTCCAGACTGGTATGGCCATGAGTCTGCTCACTTAGTAAGAATGCTCAATGTAGTCCAAAGGTCTCAGGAAGAGAGAGAGGCTGCGCAATAAGAGAGAGTCCAAAGCAGGACTATAGACTAAAGTACATGGTGGATGAGTTCACCTGGTGGGGACTTTTTACAGAGGAGTATAATGGCCCTTGGAATCATAGCAAAAGAGAGGAAAACCCACAATACAGATGGGAAGGCAACATTGGCATAGAACTAACAGAACAGCATTGGGAGGTGGCCACAGGGTGCTGTCCCTGAAAGCAATAAGTAAATGCATGTTCTTGAAAGAAAAAGGTGAAGGAACTCTGTCAATAAGGCATTCATTCTGTAGTTTTTACTATTTTTTTGTACTTTTGTATTTTTCCCAAAGGTTTTCTGGAATGAATATGTATTGCTATTATAATCAAAAAACAAATGTTGTTAGTTTTGAGTAGCTCTCACATATCCAACCAATCAGCTTACCTGCCGACTTCAAAAGGATAAACAGCTTTTACCTTACTATTGTACTGTAAGTGGATATTCTAAAGTCATTCTGATTTAAAGTAGAGAATTAAGAGGGAATAAAAAGGAGCCTCAAAAGGCGAATCATGATCCCACATAAAGACCTCCTGGTCTTTTTTTTTTTTCTAATTTGAAAGGAAAGTGTTATGAAAAGCAATTGGGTAAAGAGAAAGGGCTGAAGCAAAAGCCACTTACTGTATCATTTCTGATTTTAAAAGTGACATATAAATGGTTAAAAAGGATGATGTAATTCTTGAACAAATATGGACTAAAAAGAACCACTGTTAATAGCTTCCCTGGAAGCCAATCAAGGCTTGTAGTTTGAGAAATAATTATTAATCTCACTGTTTAACATAATGTGTTTCTTGGCCCTGAAGTTAATTGAAGAAAGCCAAGGATCATCATCCCAAGACACAAACTAGGCCAAAATGACAATATTTTCTAAATCAATGCACAGTAGTGACAGCCTCTGAATAAACTCTGCATAGGTTGATTATATAAATGATATAACCATAATTTTTTTCTAAACTTAAAATAGGCTCTGGACCTGAAATAAGTAAACATTTAAAATTCTTTGACAGATCAATTGAAAAAAAAAATGGATGATGAAAATAATCAAAGATTTTAAAAGGCTGATGTAGCATATTTTTAAAGTATGATAATAAAAAATGTAGTGAGTATGGACACACATTTACATTGTGAAGTTATAAGAGGAATTAAAAAAGTGATTACCACAAAAGTCAGGATAGTAGCTACGACTAAGGAAATGGAGAGTTTTGCAATGGAGTCAGAGGACAAAGGAAGAATATCAGGGCTAATGGAAAAAGAACTATAGTTTTACCTGGTATTCTTGTTTAAAATAACTTATTAATCCTTAAAAATTAAGTTAATTTTTTTCAGATTAGCATATTTATGCTCACGAAAAAAAAATCACATGTATTTTGTATTGAATTTAGTACTTTAAAAATTCCAACAGTACTTCTCAACTGGAAGTGATCTCTCTCCCCACCCCACCCACAGCTATTCCTTATCCAGAAAGGTTTAGAAATTTAGGATAATTTATAGGGACAAAAATTAATTATAAAAAGTACTGTAGGGGCATTTAGTGCTCATTTTGATGAGAGAACATCAGCAACATTATAAGGAATAAGTCCAGAAGCATCCTGTAGCATAAAGAATAGCCCCATACAACAGGAAAATTATGCCACCAAAAATGTCTACTGTCATCAAGGTAAAACTAACCAATCAATGATTATCACCTAAAGTCCCGTGATATCACATCTATATATTTTATAATGCTTGTTTCTGTCCGTGAAGAATGGAAATACCACCTTACACACACATACATATACATGCATGTTTTATATGTTTATGCATATGTATAGATACATCTACATTATATGATAAATGTGTGTATAAATATCTTTATATCTATATATCTATATCTATATATAACTATAATATCTTTTTCTAGGCTGAACAGTTTGCTTCTTAGTTTGTCAAGTTATATTGTGATTGTATATTTGTTAAGTTCATGCATTTCAGAGGCAAACCCTTTGGAAGCAAAATAGGAAGAAAGATATTCAATCCTTCTAAAGTTCAGTTCATTCATATATAAAATAAGAACAATGTTATTAGCTTCTTGTACCAGTTAACTATTACTTAATATTCAACAACCTCAAAACTTAGCCTTTCAAGCAATTAACTACTCATTATAGCTCCTAATCTGTGCTGGGGGGATTACTCAGGTCTCTGCAGTCTCCCAGAAGGAAAACTGGAGCTTCCTTAGAAAGTCTTAGCTCTTCTCCGTACATGTCAAATGTATCAACATAAAGTTAGTCTAGGTCTGTCTACTGGTAGTGACAGAGGTTCAAAAAACAGAAGGGAAGTGTACATGCACTTTTTCAAGTCTTTGATTGCATCAAATTTCTAGTGTTTCACAGATCAGAGGGTTAAGCCCTAAGTTTGTATCAAAAGAAATTATTATAAGGATTCAGGGACATGTGAAAAATTGAAGCCATCAATAAAATTAACCCCCCATACTAAGTTACAGAGCTATTGTGGGAATCACACATGTTATGAATGTAAACTACATTGTACTGTGTCTAGCATACAGTAAGTGCTCAATAATTATTAGTGACTAAAAAGAATAAGAATAATATTTCAGACTTAGTGTAGTATAGCTAAATGCAAGTATAGCTAAATATAAGTTAAAAAATTACAGCAATTTCTGAATTTAAGACTTTATTTCTAGAGAAAAAAAATTAGATGATGAAGACCAAAAATTTCAACATTACTGACAGTTTATTATATAGATCTGAGTTGATTTCATTTCAACCTCTTGGAAGAAAAAAAAAAAAAACAAGTAATCAGGAAATGAACTCTCCTAGAATCTCATTAGCAATGAGATAGACTGATAGTAGAAATGAGTGAATGATGTAAAGAAAAATTTTTGTTTCTGGTGTGAAGTATATTTATGTCCAATGAATTTCACAAACAGCCTTGAAAATATTGAACTTGAACCCCAAGAAGGAGAAAACTATGTTGAAATTTCTGAGAAGAATTCTTCATAGGGTAAGAAAGTTTTCATTCTTAATTAATTATTGTGAACTGATGTGGTATTATTGGACCTTGAAAATAGCTTTAAAAAAAGCTTTAGGCAAACAAAGTTTTTCACTGACCCTTCAGAATATGCACTGGCCCTACCCACAGTTCCACTTTCAGGCCCAGCATGAAATGTGCATGTAACCTGCATTAGCTTGGTGTATCTGCAAAGAGAGAGGTTGATGATGCATGGAAAATGGACATATGCAATAAGCCAATCAAGTAGGGGGCACCAAATTATTTCCTCTAATCCATTATCTTACTGACTTTTGCTTTCTACCCAGAAATACACAGGCACAAAATATCTTACATAATCAGCTTTTTTTTTTTTTTTTTTTGGTTAAAGGCATGTAACTGTTTCTTACCCTGCTGTTTTAGATCCCCATTGCTGCTGTGACAAATTTAGGGACTTAAACCAATATACACACTGGAGGTATCAGGAGGCTCTAGAAGAGAAACCATTTCCTTGACTGTTTAGCTTTTAGATACCACCTGCATGTCTTGGTTCAAGGCCCCTTCCTCCCATTTCCTATCCAGCAATGTGGCATTTTCAAATCTCTCTCCCTCTAGCTCTTGCTCTTATCCTCCTCCTCCTGCTGCTCCATATTCTCTTCCTGCTCCATATTCTCCTCCTCCTCCCCTTCCTCCTCCATTTCATCTTCTTTTTCTTCATCTTTCTAGCTGAAAAAAGAGGCCAATAGAAATTCAAATTCATAAAAAAAAATCAGTCAAGGTTGTGGGCTGAGGTGATCAGACAGAAAAAAAGACATGAGCTGAGATTGGATTTTAATGGAAAGGATCCAGATAAACTAAAATATTTTTAAAATCTAAGGAAGAGAGATAGGAAAGTTAAAAAAAAATCACTGTTGGCGAGGTTAATGAGGATTGTCTTGTCTGAACTAGAAATGTGTTGAAGGGAAATGAGATTTGGTGAATTTTAAAATTTGTTACACTTTCCAAATTAGCAAAGAATTTAGGGCTGATTCTGCAGATGCTGGATCCTACTTCAGGCTCCTGAACAGTTGAGAAACTGAAGGAAAATATTGTCTTGAAAAGAGCACAACTATGTGATTGCAGAAAGAATCAGAGGAAGAAAAGACAGGCAGTGGTGCCAGTTAGGACATGAGTCTCTGGAGGGGAAAAGCTGGCAGAGCAGCAATAGCAGAAGAAAACTGAGACCACACATACTCACTCTCAAGGAAAAGCAATCACCTGGGGTTTCAATGTTGTTCTTCTTGCTGTTGTTTTCTGAATTGAGCTGATATTAAAAAGAGAGAAGTAAAGAGGAATTTGAGGGAGGAGTCAAAGATTACTTTTGAAACAGACACAGGAGAGATTAAAAGAGTGGCCAGGTATGTGGAGAAGGTGAAGAACTTGGTTTGGATCAGATACATTTGAAATGGTAAGGAGTCATAGTAAGGACTGGCAATGAGAGACCCAACAGCCAAACAATTAGGTTTGGAGAAAATGATCAATGCATACAAAGGACAGGCTACAAGTGAGAGAGAACCAGGCAGAAGGGAATCTTCTTGATTGCCGCTTGTGCCAGGCTGAGAAGACCTGAGGGCAGGCAGACACTCTGAGATCATCCGGGGATGTCTCACTTCTGTGAATATAATCTACAGATTCACTGCCATTTCTCAGATTCTAGAGCTTTCCCTAGGGGTGGTGTCAAGTTAAGGGAAACTCTTTCCCCACATGCCTAATGAGGACCAGTGGTCTTGGATTTCTTAAAATAGAGAATCCTCTGAAAAATCCGCCATGCTACCAAAATAAATCAGACAGTGAAAAGGCTGGCTATAAGCAAAGGACCAGGCTTGTGGATCTGTGAATGTTGAAGCTCTCAGCTCATGTGGGTTGCCTTTCCTATAGAACTTCTTGATAGGCCCACAAGATGACTGCTTTTTTCCAAAACAATTAACAGATTTTAAGGTAATGGGCAATGTTGGGAGAGGAGACTATCTATGGGGGAAAATAATAGTAGTATTCTGTTGAAAATAAATTAAACAATGCTAGAGCATGCCTAGCAACTCCTTCTACAAATGTCAAACATGATTTTCTCTTCTTGTTTTTAGCCTTGTTTCATCAGCTGTCATTCATTAAACACCATTTTTCTGGGGTAGGGGTAAAAAAGAAGTTTATTATTGTGGCTTCTCCGGTAATTCCATTTCTGTTTCAATTCCTCCCCTAGATTGTTAAGTCATATGGCCATAAAGAGGCTCCAGTGATTGTTTTGTGTTTGGGGTCCATGTGCTTCCTCTTCTCTCTTTCATCCTATGAAAGGTCAATGAGGAGCCTCAACTCACCAGGATTTTTGTTATCTTTCACTTGGTAAATTCCTTTTCTGCCTTTGGCTTATATTTGCTTCCTATAGAGAAAGATACTTGTCATCAAAATTTTTGCAAAATAATTGTCCCATTAAAACCAATAGAAATTTTAAAAAATCAACATTTGCGCCTTCCAACTAATGCATAATTGCTTTGAAAATGCACATATTGGAAGATGTATGCCTCACATTATGGCAGAAAGAAGAGGTTTCAGTTCCATAAACTTTTACATGAAAGTGGTCACCATGAAATTGGCTGAAGAGCATGGCCAGGCTCAATTAGACAGCAAGAACTAATGACTATTTGGAAATCAGTATTAATGTCTACAATTCCACAAGTATGCTAATTAGGGAACCAAAGAAACATTCCCAAGAAAGATAGAGAAAAAGAGGAGAGAAAAATAAAATGGATAAAACAAAGGCTGAATGACAAAGCAGACCAATTCCAATCCTAGTTCTGGCATTTACTAATTATATGGTCTTAGGAAAGTTACTTTATAAGTCAGAGTCTCAATTTCCTTACTTATGAAAAGGAGATGGATTTTTCATCATGGATTTTTGTGAGGAGTAGAGAAAATCGTTTTCTTAGTTCATCATGATGGATAAGTCTCATCTATTACCCAATGAGAAGTCAGGCCCAGGCTGAGGTTCAGGGAGAAAAAGAAAGGAGGGGGTGCTGGGCATGATTAGGAAAGGAGGGAACACCAGCACAGATTTTACTTGTTTAAGAAATTTCCCCAGGGTTAGCTTTGTTTTTTGCCCTTCAACACTTTAATGTTTTTGCAATTGAGTCATAATGGCTCATAAAGAAAGATGCAAAAATCCCATTGTTTCTTAGGGGAAAGAATAAGTATAAAATGGCATTTAAAAGTCTACGATTATTACAGTAACCCTCTCAATGATAAAAAACAGTTTTCACAGAGAGATGACAGATTTTTCACAGAAACAACCAAAGCTCACAGTTTTTATTTCATGCAAGTCATAAATGTGTGATGTTTTTATGACTCTGGGAGAAGAGAGTTGCTGCCTAGTGGAACAGTTCCTTCTTCCTAGCATGGAATCATTAATTCGCTATGCTCTGGGCCTATGGTGGTTTGAGTTAGAATGAAGTTGGGGGATGAGGATTGGTGAAGGAGGAGAAGAATGATCCAACCCAAATTCTATCCATACAAACTAGAACATGGTTTTGTTGTTGTTGTTGCTGTTTTTTTTTTTTCCCCTGGGGATGGAACTTAGGGCCTCTCACATGATATGCAAGCAAGTAATCTAGCCTCGAGCCATACCTTCTTACCGTGAATATGTTCTTAATATTCACCACAGAGTCATTTTAGAAGAATAATTCTGGTCCAGCTCTCCCATTTTGTCAGTGGGATAAATTAAGACACAAAGATCCAGTGATTCTTGCAGCAAGGAAATGAGAGGCAAGAGGTCACACTAAGCCATGATTATCTATGAGGTCAAAATTGGCCACTCTATCTCCTAATGAACTATTAGCATCAAAGCACATCTAAACTGGAAAGACCCCTGAGAGTCCCCTCCTGGAGGGGCACCATGACTGGGTATTAGCAACCCAAGGAGGCCTAGATTCTTTGCCATGCCACTTCCTCCATTACTGATACCCTAACTTCACTCCAGGGTACTTTTTATTAAGTGTCTGTATTGCGGGAGCTGGAGCTCTTATAATCAAGCACTACAAAATTGTGGCAGAAGTTCATTGTCTTGCATTCCAAAATCCAAGACATTGACCAGTTGGTTTCTTCTAAAGAATACAAGGAAAAATCTGTTCCAGGCCTCTCTCCTTGGCTTATAGATAGCTGAGTTCACTTCATGTCTCTTAATGTGGGGTTTGTCCTGCATGCATGTCTCTGTCCAAATCTCTCCCTTTTTTATTTGTTCTTGTTTTTGTTTTTGGTACTGGGGATTGAATTCAGGGGCACTTGACCACTGAGCCACATTCCCAGCCCTTCTCTCCTTTTTTGATAAGGACAACAGTCACACTGGATTAGGGCCTACCAGAGTAACCTCATTCTAACTGAATTACTCCTATAAAAGTATTATCTCTAATAAGGTCTAATTCTGAGTTACTGTGGGTGAGGCCTTTAAAATACATGTTGGAGGACAAAATGTAACCTATAACAGTATTCAAAGTCCTGGACAAATGGGTCTGCTGGGCTGAAAGACAATTTCTCATCAGCCTACTTAGCACACAAGGAGTCTACACACTAAATTCAATTTGTCAGGTTTTTTAAAGATTAACTCACCCTTCCCAGCCCTTCCTATACTCTTAGATCCCTGATTCGCTAAGGAGCCAATCACTACTATATTCAAAGCAAAGAAAATTTCATCTCATTAGATCAGCTTTCTAATATAGATCAAACAGTGCCCTCCATATATTAACAACAAAAAATTCTAATTTATTGACCATTTAAAACATTCCAGTAAATGTGCTAAGTGCTTTACATTCATTATCTGATTTTATCCACAACAGCAACTGTGAGGCAGATCCTATTTTTACCTCACTTTAGTGATGGAGATATTAGGGTTAAGAGGCTAAAACATTTCACAGAGTCACCAGGCTTAAACATGGATGAGTTAGATTTTTGAATCCAGGAAGTCTGACATCAGATGGAGCAAACTCAATGACCTCATCAGGTTATACTATTTCCCTCCCCTCTGATTTGTAGCTAAGTCGGACAGAAGTTGTGAATAACGTGGGGACCTACAATTTCCAATTGGTGTCAAAAGAGGGGACAGTCTTATCAAGATAAACCCTTAATTTGTGGGGTCTGAATAAACTTCAGGTAGATAGTATAAGAACTGAATTAAATTATGAGACACTAAGTACACATCTGCAGAGAATTGGAGGGCTGAGTTTTTGTGGGAAAACTCTACAAATTTGGTCAAAGAAGTTCTTGTGTTGAATGTAAATACAGATAAAAGTAGTTCATTTTTCCTACACATTCAAAAATATGATAGATTGGTTTGAAATAGCTCCATAGCCTCTAAACAGCAGTGTTACAGCTTTGGTCAACTACTTTTGGCCAAATTTTCTGTGGATTGACAAATTAACTGATGACACTAGATGTATACTCAAAGAAGAAAATTTCAGGTCATTCTATGAGCCATTATTTATGAAAATTATTTTGACTTTCAATAATGCCCAATAAATAGTACCATTCTCCAATCTGTAAGCCTCAAGAAAATTTTGTCTCTCATTTTGGAGATATGTTCTTAATTCCCTTGTATTCTTTTAATGACTACATTGCAGAGTGTAAGCAGTTTGTCTCAATATGCTTTCTTGGGCTTGGAAGCAGAAGTAAGAGTAATGATTAACCTGTTTTGAGTGCTTACTGAATGGTGAGCACTGTGCTAGGAATTTATTGTCTCATGTATTCTTTATAATAACCATAGGACGTCATTACTAGCATTATCCCTACTTTACAGGTGACTTGCCCAAAGGACACAATTTGAATATGGTGGAAACAAGACTTGAACACCATCTGCATTACTCTAAATTTCATATATCACTACATCCACTATATACCACATCAATCAAGATCATTTCTCACATGCACTGGTGCCCACAGAAGCTGAAAACTAAATCCAATATTATTAAATCCTTTGTCTAACCTGATTTATTTAAAGGACCTACCAGAAGGGAAGGGAGAGCAGTTAGTAGAATTTTTCCACCTCTTTGTAAACTAATTTTCTCTACGTCCAACTACAAATGGAAAGTGAGGGTGAAATTCACACATTTATTATACTGGTAAACATTTCGAATTATTTTTACACACTCAAAAGAGATTATAGTATTAACAAAATGGGGATAATTTGCATATTAAAGATTGATTTAAACTCTCCATACAATGATCTCCAGTCCAAGATTGCTGGATACTGATTAGCAATGACCATTAAGAAATCATTTATGGATTTTTTGTGAGTGTTCAGAGATACTAATGGGTTTTAGAATTACTTGGGAATCTTCCTGAGGTCAAAGGAAGAAAATAAAGTATGAAGTGATAATAAAATGTATGAGGTGACTAATGGACAGGTTGTATATATATAGATTCCAGAAAAAAAAACACTGAATTTTTACAGTGTACATTTTGAGCAAATAGAAATCTCATTGCCATAACCTCTTGTCTTCATTTAAGAACCAGGAAGGATGATAACACTGTGTACAGTCATCTCCCATATCAGATAGTCAGCGATTTTTCAGTCATCAGATCACTGGCCCAGACCACCTCCAGAGCCACTGCCCCTCTCTTCTGTAAAACTTTATGGAAAACAGTGGAGAGAAAATGTCTCATTTGATAAGACATCAATTAATGACTTGCTCTTACATAGCACAAATAAATAATTCAAATGTGGTTTTACATGGCAAACATTAATACTAAAAACAGTTCATGTAGAGCTCAAGTAATTCTCCAGGCCTTTACTACATGTGTGAGCAAAAAAAAAAATGATAACAATAAACTAAATGAAATAAAAAGATACATGACATCATACAATTTTTTATTGTAAGAGGGAAATTGAGAGCAGTATTTACTTTGAGGACTTTTAGTCACATAGTAGCACTCTTGATTTCCTCAACACACAAACAGAATAATGTTTTAGAGAAAATAAATGTATTAGAACTAATTTAATAATTTAAGTAATGTAAAAAATAGGTGTCATGCAAATAATGCAATGGTAGATGAGCATCATTTAAAAAAAATTTATTTGGACCATCAGTTAAGCCAATGAAAGTCTGAATGAGATGCTGGATTATTGTTAAAAGGAGCAATCCCAATTCTATCCTCAGGACATCAAGTCTTAATATCTCAGGTCATCAAGTCAATCAACCACATTATTGAGTGATTAAATTATACACTGATTACTCTTGTGTGCCTTAGAGTGTACATAAAGTTTACTTGAAGTATGCTTGACCTACCATGTACCTCTTACATACTGTTCCTATATTTGAGGAATGCCTTTGTTTGAGATAAAATGTAACTGGTATTTTCCAAATATAAAATCACTTCTTAAGTGTATCAAACTCCATCCCTGTAGTAGAATTAATGTGTAGTAGAGATCTTAAAAATGAATAGATCTTCTCAAGAGCAAAATAATTCTGGTTGAATTATTTTGCATAGTGGGCAACAATGTAAGCACATTGGGGATATTAAATGATATGTATTTGTAAAGTATACTCTGCAAACATTTTGACTGCTAAACCTTATCTCCAAACCTTAAACTCTGATCCTATTTTTAATCTAAGGAATTCACATCTGCAATATATAATTTTGTGTTTTGTTTGGAAAAGAAAATTTGAACAGTCCAGGAGAATTTTTAGTACTGAGAAGGGAAGAGTAAAGCTACTTGTGAACTGGAAAGCAATAGTTGAAAACGCTTTCAAGGGAATACTGGGAAGAAATATGTTAGTATTTAACTGTGATCTCATCGCCTGACTGTATAGAATGTTTACCTCATTGTGTTTTGATTTGTTCTCTATGGTATGAACATAGTTAGAGAAAGTTTAAAACAAAACAAATGCAGAATTGCAAAACTTGGTGCGTTGCTTTCATGTTTCATTGCTACCCTCTCACATGTGTGGTTTGTACTTCAGTTAACGGTTTAAAATCTGTGAGTTCTCTCTTCCACATGATTAACAAATACGTGAGATAAGCTCTAGAGGTCTAGGGCAAAGCCTCCCACCACTTGCTGCCCTGTGAGAAATGCATCCAAATTCTTATCTTTCCTCACCTCTTGCCCCCCCATCTCTCTCCCTCCATAGTTCTCATTAACAGACGGAACATTCTGTGGGAAAGCTATGTAGAAAATCTAAATGCTTCAAAATATACCAAACTAAATAGGTTAATTCAAATAAGCATAGATGTCCTTCTACAGTAAGTTAATAAATTATCTTTTCCTGGAACTGTTGGCCCTCTGTACCAATGGGCTCTGCATCCTCAGATTCAACCAACTATGGATCAAAAATGGTTAAAAAGATTGCATTTTGTATTGAACATGTATGAACACTTTTCTTGTCATTATTTCCTAAGTACTCAGTAAACAACTATCTATATAGTATTTACAGTGTATATGGTATTGTAAAAGTCATTTAGAGATGATTTAAAGTATACGGGAGGATATATATAGGTTATATGCAAATACTATACCATTTTATATAAGGGCCTTGAGTATGCACAGATGCTGGATCCATGTAGGTCCTGAAACCAAGTCCTTGCCAAAATCAAATGACAACTGTACTTTAAGACATAATAAAATAATCTAAAAGAGAGTGCTTAGATTACATTAGAGGGATGGAAAAATATAGAAAAACAATGAATAATTCCATTCATAATGTTATAGACACATATTTCCTATACAGTAAAAGAATAATAAAGGTCCACATACTTTTATTTTTACTATGGTATTCAATTCCATGGTAAAGAAAAACCTGCAAATATCTACCAATCAGCCCAAATCTATTGGGTACCTATTAAGTGCATGTTCTAGGTGTTGTGAAAAAAAAAATGAATATATAAGATAGAGTATCTAGCCTAGAGATGTTTAAATTTAGTTGGAAACACCATGTATATTTTAAATAGATAAGAGTGTATGTATAAATACATTTGCATATCTTTTTTTAAATGACAGAAGAGCACAAAATTATGGAATCCACAAAATTCATTCAAGAAAGAAGCAATCACTTTTTCATGGGCTGATCTACAGACAATTACACCATAAGTCACAGAAAGAATTTTAATCATTGGGGAAGAGTGGGGTAGTATGAGCAACTTAAAGTGAGAAAACCTTAAGATGATTCAAGTTCTGACCCTTTTACAAGTAGAAACTGCATTCCTTACTTTGCTACCTTTCCACCTGACTGACCAGCCCACATTAAATCCTCAGAGATCTTAAACAATGAAAAGATTATGGTATCATTGCCATCTATGCTCAGACAATAGTTAAAATAAAGGCAAGAGTATCTATGAGATATGTAAAAAAAAAAAAAAAAAAAAAAAAAAAAAAAAAAAAAAAAAAAGGCCAAAACTGATTTGTTCATTTGGGAACACTAAAATTCATTTGTGGGTTGTCATTGGTTCCCCTACTTTGTTGATACACTAAATAAATATGTAAGATTGTGCTTAATCTGACACTAAGAGACCCAAGACTATGGTTGACATACTTTCTAACTATTAAAAAATGTAATTATGTCTCCCCAAGTTTTCAGATTCCAGAATAAGGTTAGACTCAAAGCGTCTCTCAAACTTGGCACTATGGATACTTTGGGTCAGATACTTCTTTGTTGTAGGGGTTACCCAGTGCTTTGCAGGGTAGGGAGGCGCATCATCCATAGAGCAGTTAAAAAGCAACAGCAGTTGTAATAACAAAAACAACAAAGTCTATAGATAGGGCCATGCAGCCAGGGGCTAAATTGCTCTTTGAGAATCACTGGGTTAGTGAGAAGCATCAACAGGAAACCCCCCCATGACTTTCCCCTGAACATACTACCTGCTTATTCAGGAGTGAAAAGACAATAATCATTGTATTTTGAGGACAATTTGGGGATAAGAGATGGGTAGGTAAAGAACTATATGCAAGTGAAAAGTTAATATAAATCGGAAGATCATTAAAGGTTATTCAAGGTGAAAGTTGAAGCTGTATGTCATCTACACCTCGGAGAAACACTAGAAACAAAACAAAAGCAATGAAACCCATTATGGGAGTTCGTAGGATAGGGGAGAAGCAGTTTTTCAGATTTCTAAGTTCCCTGAGCTTCAAAGCCAGCAAGGTCAGCAGAGCTACTGGCGACTTGGAAAGGGGTTTGTTTATTCTTCTTATCTACAGCCAAAGCTAACAGTCTTCAACAGTCTTAATGGTTTTGAAGACTTAAATGTTTCACAGCTTTGGGGAAGGACCTAATTTGTAGATAGAGGTGTCTACCTATAAATGAGCATATGTCCTTATGACTGTCTGGACATACAGTCAAAACTAATTTAAAAGCATTTACACTTAGTTCTTTCTAAATAATGAGAGCAAAGAAAACTCTATGAAAGTTGAAAATATATTAAAATGGGAAGGTGGGCAAAACCAAACCTCCTCATCATGATTTTTCTGCCACTATTTTGAGATAAACTTCTGAGACACTGTTTATAATCCTGTTTTTTTTTTATGAAACATGAATGTGGATACCATATTACTTTCATTTTTTAATTTCCAGATGTAAAACATGACTGGTAGACGGTAAGTATTTAATACATGTTTATGTTGACTCAATAAGAAAATGAACAGGGCAAACAATTTCAATTAGAAACTCTGAAATGTGTAAGCATAAAGTAAATGATGAAAGAATTTAAAAGCTGAACTTCACTGTGATTCTTTCATTCACACATATTCCCAGCCTCTCATTTCAAAACTTTTATCCTTTTAGATAACCAAATTTACATAGTTCTATGCTATACAGTCCTAAGATAATTTCACAGAATCCTCAAAACAACCCTCTGGGGTGGAGATCATTAGTCCTCTTACAGAAAACTTACAACTGTAATGAGCTCAGAGGGATTCAGTGATACCCAATGCCACAAACAGTAAAGCAAGGACTCAACACAAGCTTTAATTGTGCAGCCACCCTGAGTATACAGTACCTCAAGTGATGTCAGTGCAAGACAACATTTAGCTTGTTGCAGTTTTTTGTGGTTTTTAAAACATGCGTTGGTGTCAGACTCCCAGCCCCACAAATTACCAGTTGCAAAATCTTGAGAAAGTTCTTGCAGCTGTTTGAATCTGCCTCTTCCATCTGAAGAACTGAGCTGGTAATATCTACCTTATACATTTTATAGAGGGCCTAAATGAGATAATGTATAGGGCACCCTGCACATGCCCATTGGTAGTGATCACTATCGTGTTTCATCTCCATTATAATGGAAACTATGTCACAATGAGACACTGCTCTTTATGTGAAGGTCTGAGGGTGTCTAGACTGCTTATGGCCACATCAGTACTTTCTGGTTCTCAAAACCTCTTCTTGCTACACCTTTTCATAAACTTAACTCCCTTACACGTTGAATTCAAAATTAGGATAGATAACATGTTAAGATATATGTGAAGTTCTAGACCTGAAAGAGTAGACTTTTACTACAGTATATAAATGGGAAAGAATTCACTAGGAAGATATTTTTAAGTTTAGTTTAATGTTATTTAAAAGGAAACACAGGTCGCTTTCATGATCACAAATAAGGAGTGCTTAAGTGCTTTCTTGGTGCTTGGCTCTTTTGTAGATGAGCTCCTCACAATTTGACAGCAACTCACTGGAGATAGGCTTTATCACACCATCTTCATATCACACAGATGGGGGCCAGGCACTAAGAAGCTAAGTAACTTGGTCAAGTTCACCCAGGTAATAAGTATCAGGGATGATTTGAACACAGAACTGCTGTCAAAATTCATGCTTATGACTAGTGTATCATACTGCCTCTGTCCAGAGCCAGCTTGTTGCTAATCATTCACACATAGACATGGAGTCTACAGAATGGTCCAGAGACCCATTAGTCCCATCAAGACTCCTATCAGTTCACAAGTCCTCTACAGGAAAGCTGTGGATACACTATACCAACTCCCTTGGCTTTCCAGTCCACTTCTAATACAGTAAACATCACCTTACATGAATGACTTTTCGACTGGACCGTTCTGGACTTGCTTGAGGGCTTATCAGGGACTATGGGAGCAGGACATCTGAAAAGACATGCACAACCTAGAACTGCAGAATTAAAGACCCTTGGCACAACCTTTCAATCAATATAATCAGTACAAAATAGAAATTAATAAATAAATGCAATCTCTCTGAGGAATGTAACTGTGAAGTTCACCTGCAAAGAATACCCATTTTTTTATGACTCCCTCACCTCCCCATGCTAATAATACCCCAATACAAAATCTGGGAGAATGTGTGAGGGCTGGGGAGATTATGGCAGGGTTTAGGAAAACTACTTGAAAAATAGCACAGCCCAACATTGTTTAATTTTCCTTGCAATTATGGGAGTTCTGAGACTGAACACCCAAGCAGGTTAACTTCTTCTTTTGTCCCTTTTCATTCTTTTCAAAGATCTAGGAGGCCTTGGTTCCCCACTTCCTTTCCCTCTCACCCCAGTGTTTCTTAAATACTGTTATTCCATTTTCACGAGGTCTGTGTTCTTTCTGTTAGATGTTCTGTAAGAAAATTAAGTTCCTGCTTAATTATTATGCCTCTCAAATATATTTTCTTGTTTAATACTGACTCCCTATAAAACCAAAAGGTCTTCAAAAACCCATCAAAAAAGGTTTGAGGGTAGACTTTCTAGAAACTCTGCTAAAGGACAGGGGGTTCCTTTCAGACATTATGAAGTGGGGAACTTCCATATACTCAGTAACCAAAACCACATGCAGTAGCAGTTGCTTCTGAGCTGGGTTCCAAATTTTCAAGATTGAATCTAAAACAAAAGGTTATTAATATATTATCACTGACTTCATAAAAATCCAAAACTACTAAAAGCAACCCATAGGCCATGGTATAATTTATGTTTCAAATTAATTTCATGAGATGAAGGATTAGAAGTAAATGAACCCCACCCTCATCTGTTCCTTCCTACTTCAGGGACTTTGCTCATGTGCCTATCTGCATGGATTGTTCTTCCTAAGGGCTATTCTGTAGACCCCACTTTCTCTGGTTAACTACTGCTTATCTTTCAGTACTCGGGTGACAATGAGTCAGGGAAGGGTTCCTAGATGCCCAGAATACATCATATCTTCCTTCAACTCAAATTGTTCTGCTCTACTACTACATATAAATATTTACAGTATATGAATATTTACATGAAATTGATCAATCCCAGGTGTCTTTCTTTATAATAGTTATCTGCCAGGGTTATTAACTCAGACTTGTATAAAAACAATACTGTCTGTTGGAAACTATAGCACCTGCACCATGGAGTAATCACCATATGAAGTTTAGAAGAAATCAGTTCAAGCACAAATCTATACAACTCCAAGTTCTAAGCATCTGATTAGCAACAAACTTGGAACATAGTCACTTCTAAGGTGGTATGCATTGTTATATCTTCCTATGTTAGTATGCAAACATTTTACCCAAAGATCTTATACTGTAAAAACCTAGAAGTGAAAGCCATCTCTAAGAATAGATATCTACCACAAATGCTATATTCTAGTATGGTAAGGCAGATGTAAAAATTTTTTAAAAATCACCTATTTTATGGATCTGACTTAAAAAAAACTCTCACAAACTTTCCACTTAATACTTATCAAGATTTTGGACAAAAATTATCTAATAAAATGTGTTAAATGACAGCAGTTAAATGTTCAATTGGGAGTATACAATGGATATTCCAGTTATGCAGAGTATTCTACCTGATTAATATCATCTTTTGAAATAAAGTTACTCTTACAGTTCTTTATTCATTTGCTTTGACATTCAAAAGGAAACCACAACAAATACACAGGAAGTACCTTTGTAGGATGCCATGGTGCTGCCTGGATTCCCTTCCAGAAACAAGGGATTCATTTCCCCAGCTACTGGTAGTGTTGCCAGGGAAATTGTCTCAGCTAACTGCTTGCCTAAGATCATTTCTACTTTGAGGAGATGCTCCTATTCAATGAAATCCTCCAGTTCCAATCATCATGGGGTTATAAAGACTAAGATCCATCTTGCCCCAACTATGATGTGTCAGCCCAGTTCTGGAGCTCCCCAAGAAGCAGGAATGAGGTCTTCAGTGGAGATCAGCTTCTCTCCCTGCCCAATTATGCTTCCTTTCCCTACCTTCTACTTCCACAGAGTGCTCCCAAATAAATGCCTTGCACATTAAACTCTATCTCAACATCTGCTTCCAGGGGAACCCAACCTACAACAAGGGTAGGACTAAGGGCCTTCAAAAATCATAACTGAGTTGTTAATCAAGGCATGGATGAAAAGTAAGACCCTATCTTCAGCTGCAGCTTCCTGTTCAAGGGCTTTAAGTGGTTGAAAGGTTTAGGTGAATGAATTTTGGGGGTGAAACTTTCTAGAAGGCCTCCCTAGTACAAAAATGCATTTTTAAAAATAATAATCTAGGTGCTAACCATTTCCTAAGTAGAAACTGCTATCATGAGATATGGCCTATATTTAGATCTTTAAGGCATCATCCCAAATTGGTCTTTTGCTCCTGCTTTTTTGGAGCTGTCTAGGGTAGGTATAAATGATTTATTGCCAGGTGTCTCCTTTTCTCACAGTCTGATAGTGAAAATGAGTAATCCATTTGGTATATATTTCCTCTCATTCAGGAGGGTCTAAAATATTGACCTATCCATATAAAATGCTTTAGTTTCTTATACTATTCCAAGAAAATAGTTTTTACTAGAATAGTATAGATCTCAGAATACTCTATGAATTACAATTCTAAACTTGGAATACAAAAAATAAACTTAATTACATTTTACTGCTGAACCCTATTTGACTATAACATTTCATTTGTTTCTTCTTCATTCACTTGACATATATCTATTCAGGGTCTTCGATGAACTACATACTTTCATATTCCTGAAAATACAGTACTAAGTGCTGCTTTGCTGGTCCTAACCCCAACACAGGGCCCCACAAAAGCCAGTTACATTTTGAATCCCATCTTTGAGTTTCTCACAAAAGCCTCCATCCCTACATAGCTCATCTATCATCAGGATCTAAGTGACTTCAACCTCAACTTTTCCACCTAGTTTACTAACACTCAGATATTCTTATGACTCACCTCTCCTGACTTGGACATTTTCATTGAAATTCTAGCTCATTTTGTCTGGTATCTCTGATCCTATTCCTCCTTCTTTCCTCTTGCCTTTCTGTCTTTGCAAGTTCCATGTCTCATCCCTTTTAATCTCTCACCACTATTAGTGAATTGCCTGCAGAAAATAATTCTCAGTATCAAATTAAAATAATGTTTACTACACTTGAGATACACTCAGGGTTATAAAAACTAGGGAAAATATTGATTGGGTTTAGTAAAATTGTGGGAAAAACTTTAGTAAAAGAAAAGAAAAGATGGTAGTATTATTATAGGTTGAGCAGAAGTTGCTGCATAAGTAATATTCATTCAAGATTTTTAAAATTGTTTTCTAAATTGTAACATTATATATTTGCTTCTTTTGTGTCCTATATTAGTAAAGATCGTTTCTCTTCATTATTATAAAAAATGCTCAAAGCAAATAAACCTTACAAAAAGGGAAGTTCTTCCCATCTTCTCATAATTTTGTAATTGTGTCAGTATTACAAGGAAATTTGTACTTTTACTATCCCATTGGAAGATGAGTCCAAGTAGAATAAGAAAATTTGTTCCAGATTTCAGCCAAGGGACTTGAATTCAGGTGATCTGTTCTGCAAAGTACACTCCTCATTATGACATGCTACTGTCACATTTGATGCAAGGTCTGGAGCCCTACAGAATGTGTCTGGCCAAGTCTAGAAGCCAATCAGAGTTTGTGGCTTTGGACTTTCAAAGTGAACCAAGACCTCTTGGCATTCACATTCTCTTTGTGGTAGACAAAATGCAAACTTGTACTTGAAAAGGGGGAAAGAAAGTAGTCTAAATGGCTTCAAGGTTTTTGAACATCAAACAGATCTTACCAAAGAACAGTACAATCACTGAAGTGTATCCAAATTAAAAAAAAAAAAAAAAAAACATGGATTTGACAGCAATCTGATTCACAAAATACCCAGAGTCATTTTGTGGTTATCATAGTTCCAAGTAAAATAGAATACTCTGCTTTGTGTTCATCTGCCCCATTAACTGAATCCTGATTGGGTATTCCTGGTCTTCCAAGGGCATGCCAGTGGACACACATGGGGAGCTTCACCATTCAGGAAATGATGTTGGCGAGATCAAGAGATTTAGCAGGGTAGGTGGCTTGGGGGCAGCCCAGCCTGGAACTGCCTCCTCTCATATGGTCCAAGTCAGCAGCAGCAATAACTGTAGGCACTTTCAGTCTGGAAATTTCACAATGGCTGCATTTTTTTTCCATGTCCTTCAAAGTTTGTGGATGGAGGGATGGGCAAGTAATTTGTGCCTGCAGCTTGGTAGTGTGGGCAACCAAGATCAAAGCAAAGGAAATTGTACAAATTGTCCACTTGAATACTAAAGAAGCAAAGGAAGCCCAGCCAACTCAACCAAATATTGCTGTTTCTTTGAAATCCTTATTTTTCTAATCCTAAAGTTTATGTTCTAAATGAATACTTGGCAGAAGTGGCTCATGGGATTTTGAGATTTCTACTAGGAAACCTAACTTATGGGGAAAAAAAATAGAAAACCTGGACTTTTTAATTTTAATGCCAATGAAGATATGAAATGATTCAAATAATCAAGTGATCTAGGCTATAAAAATTTAGAGGAGCATTGAGTTAGAAAGTAGCATCAGCTCAAAATAAGAAACTAATTAGAGTCAGGATGCAGCTGAAGTACAAAACCCACACATAATACATTTCTTATCTAAAATGAAAGTTGGACCACCTTCTCCACAGCTCCTTCCCCTTCTAACATTCCATGACCCTGTTTAATATTAAATGCATGTGTGGAGCTGGTAGGTCACTTTATCTTTAGTCTAAGGGGCTTTTGATAATGAATCATAGCATTGACCAATTTTCAGACAATTCTTGTTAAAGCTCTGATCTTGTAGAACATTCCAGTGCTTGATGCTGAAAGTGAGATAAACTGGACTTGACCGAGATCTGGTATTTGTTAGCTATACAGGATTGGCAAGCCAGCTAGCTTCATTTCTTCATCTGGAAAATTGGACTAATCCTTTCACTTCTACTATTTGGCCCCAAATAATCAATATGTGTTATTCTTCTGCCCTTTTGTAAAATTGTGTAAGATGCTATTTTAATTATTTTAATATTTCTTGAGCTAAAACAATATTAAGTAGGTTTCAATATCTTTAACATCCAGAAGCCTAGGAAATATGATCAGTCTTTTAAATATCATTTTCTTTAACATAGAAATAATGTGGTATTAAAGAATCTAAGAGTCAATGCCTAGGGAAAAATACGTTGTCAGGAACAAATATTTAAAGTTATACCTTTCCAAAGATAGATGACGCATCAGTTCATTGACAGAAAAAAATTAGTCACACTGGTTACTTGGCTTTGTTAATTAGTTTGAAGGAAAATGGGAACAAGGATGTTGCTGAGGACGACAACATTCACATGAACTCCTATTCACCCTCTGCCCCAGGTTTTCCTTGTATATTGAGTCCCACTCAAACAAGGTGTACTGTTGATGTGAAGCACTATCATGTTTTCTATAAGCCAAAATGCGTCTTAGTGAACTAAAAAATAAGCACCCCATGGTTCTATAATCAACTGTGATTTATGATAACTGAAGAATCAGTATGTTGGAAAGGTTAAGAACATTTTTTTATTCTTATATATTTTACCTGACTTACTTGCATATTCTTGAGTATCCTAACTTAGGAAAGTGATTCTGATTTAATGTTTTTAAATATCACCTATCAGGTATAAAT
Organism: Callospermophilus lateralis; assembly: GCF_048772815.1. Classification (NCBI taxonomy): domain Eukaryota; kingdom Metazoa; phylum Chordata; class Mammalia; order Rodentia; family Sciuridae; genus Callospermophilus; species Callospermophilus lateralis. Next base: position 63,059,964 of record NC_135320.1, on the reverse strand, counting down.
GTATGTTTATTGAAAACTCTAAATCTTTGGAAATAAAAATGGTAGACTTCACTAACCACAAATGTGGTTATACTCTGTTGTTATACTCTGCTTTAATTCATGGATCTCAAATACCTTTCAAATGTGACCAAATTCTTATTTTCTTAATGTCTTTATAAAAACCCTCCATATGGACCTGCTTCAAAATTGTAAAAATTGGCTACTTTCAACTACAGTTGTTGAGGGGTTAAGTCAATTGTATAATCCACACATGGATTTCCATTTATTTTGAAGACAGGCTTTTCCTGTTTTGTCCAGCCCTTTTCTACTCTCTGAACACCATGCTCCCCAAATCCTCCAACACCAATACTGCACACAGCTAACTTTGCGAATGCTGTAGAGTGAATCACAGAATTGGTGTTTTCATTTCCAATTCCTGCAGTGTAGAACATTCTGTGTAAATTTCATCTCTGCTCAAGACTCTTAATGGTCTCCCATACCACTAACTCAAAGTAGAAGCCAAAGTCTGTGATCATCAAAGATTTACTCCTGTTCAGCTCTCTCTCACCTAACTGCTTTCCCTCCCCTTTTGACCCACTCCATTTCAGCAACCAGCTGTGCCTCCCCTTCAAATTATTTACAACTATTGTCCCCTCAGCCTGGATACTTCTTCTCTGAGGTATACCTGTGGTTATTCTCTCTTCCCTTGACTTCTTAAAAGTTTTTACTCTAAAAGTAAACTAGGCTGTCTTCATTATTTCTATTTTTTTTCTCTTTCCCGACTTTTTAAATTCTCATTGACACTTAACAACTAATTGACATATAAACTATTTTGTCTTTTTATTTTTTTTTATTGAGTGTGTCTTTCAAATAGAATATAAGGTACATGAGAGCATGAATTTATGCTTTTATTTTTCTCAAAGTATATTTGACACTCAAATATGTATTAACCAATAGATGCATTTCTGGAAATCCTCAATTATAAACTAAAACCTAGCATCTGTACAACTGGTGCTGTAAATGCAGAGCACTGTACTTGTTTCACTGTACTTGATTCAGGTCAAACTCTCCAGGTAAGGAAGGAGACATTTTCAGCCTATACTTTTAGTAACTTTTTCAGGTAATACTTACACAACCTAATGGGTGAAATCCACTGACGGAAAAGTTTTGTGGCCCATTAATTTTCTTAACATCTTTCTTCTGTGTTCTGAGCTCTGAACTAAGGCATACAGAACCAATGTGCCTATCTAATTAGCACAGCCATGTCCTTTCAATTTTCCTTAGATTGTTCAGGGTACAGGGACATACCTGCTTAACTAGCCATTTGATGTTTTTTGTTGTTGTTATTTTTGCTTTTTGGTTTAGAGGGTAAGAAGAATGATAACCATTACAATGAAGTTTATTTTGACCTTTATATATTCTCTTTTCACTGAGTAAAAGGTGTTTGGAAAACTAAATTACTTTCAAGTTGGTTTGAATGATAATGTAATTTACTCCTTTTACATATGTAGATCATATTCAAGCTTTTGAATATTTTATAAATAGTTTAACTTGAAAAGTTAACAACATTCTTATGAAGGAATTATTTTGCATGAAAATTTCAGGTAACATTCAGAAATCAAATCTTACAAATACATCCTACATCACTCAATCCATCTTTAATCCATTGAAAAACATCAGCATTGCTTACATGCATCCCCAGAGGTATTTATCTGCATAGCTATTTGTCTCCGATAATGAGACAGACAATGAGACAAAGAAGGACACTACAAACATAATTTTTATAAAACCTGGCTCGAACTGACCTGAGATTTCTACAGTGAGTGTGAGGTCTTACAAGGCAAATGGGGAACAAAACCTGTTTATGTTTTTTATTTGTTTATCTAACTAGCACACATTTTCAAACCATTTGGGTTTGGCATCACCTATGATGCATTGGGCCAAACAAATTTTCCTTAATTTTCATAACCAAAGAAATTTTCAGGGAAATTTAATCCACATGTTTCTGATTCATTCCATATCCAATAACATTTCAGTGAAGGGTATTTGATTTCAAGAACTTTGGAAAAGATTTTTTATACAGTTTCTAAAGCTGCAGGTAAAAGAGTGGGAAGAACAGGGAAGCTCAAAGTACTTAACTCAGACACAGCAAAATTCACCCAAAATACAGTGGGCCAAACAATAATAAGGAACCAAAAGTTATTCTTGGGGTTCTTAGAAGCAAAAGTAGCCTGTTTTGACTCCAAACCCTCAATATGGTCAAATAGGTATTAGTTTATCAGGAGTAGTTCCATTTGCTTAGCAACTCTACTCATGAGGGTTGAGTACTCAATATTTGTTAGAGACATGAAAAGTACCAGGTATTCTTGTTATAGTCCAAGTGGAAAAAAAAGAGATGAATAAGGCTTACTCCTGAGATTAAGAATGAATTAATTTAGTAGGTAGGTATAAGACCCAAGGAGATGCTGCAATGTTCTACTTTAAAACGTCAAGGTAGTCTGACTTAAAGTAGCCTACAGTAACAGCCTCACTCAAATCTTAATATATATAAACATACACTCACACACACAATTTTAATGGTTATCTTAGACTTAAGGAACTAGACCTTATTTTAGTTGGTTTAACAAAATTTATCTTTGTATCTTGCATAGAACTTAAAGCATTTTTAAGCATAGTACATATGTAAAATAGACTTTTAAAGGTTTTTTATGTTTTTATGGGTGATTATAGTTGAACATAACATTGGGGTTCATTTTGACATAATCATACAAGTACAGAATATAATTTGTTTTGGCTGAGTCTTCAGTTCTTCCCTTTTCCCTCCCCTCCATAATAAAAAGTAAGTGAATAAATAAACAGAATACTATTTATTTTCTTGCTTGTTTTGTAGGTTAATTTGGAAAATGAAAACTAATATTCTAAGATTTGGATTGGTGGCATTTGAGATTGGCGAGTTAAACTGGAAGTCATGAGTGACTTTTTTATAAGGTAGAATTTAAGCTAAATTCTAGACCACTGCAAAGAGATGATCATAGGAGATGGTATCATCATTACAATTGTCATAGAAAAGAGCTTCTGCAACCAAATTAGTGATAAGTGCATTCAGCCTAATCAAAGAACAGTCAAGACACTGCCAATGGCACATCATTTCATGGTCATCAAGAAGACCACAGGCCAGAACCCAAGTGTACAGATTGTCTTAATATAATCTTGGTCTGTACATTTGAGTGCACTGACCTTGAGTGCACTATTGGTTGGTTGGTCTATGTTGGCATTCATTTCTACATTCTAAAGTGTGACTTTTCAACTCATGCATTGTATATTTTACTCAAGTGCACTTTCAAAGAAAACCATGGAATTTCTTCTGCAAATTTAGTCATTTTTTTATTTTTCAAAGGTGACCTGTACAACTCCTATCCTGACATGTGTGACCTTGTCATTTTATCATCAGGGATTGGAATTATTTCTCCTCTCCTTTGAATCTGAGAAGATTTGTGACTGTGAAGAAGAGTGATTTATTCCCCCAAGATGACCACACTGTAAGAAGCCCAAGCCTTGTGGAGAGGCCATGCTGAGACAGAAACAGATCATGAAACATTAAGGTGCCTGACAGTGGATGAAAACATCATCTTGGAAATACATCCTCCAGCTCCAGCTGCCCAGTTCACACCATAGGAGTGAAAGACAAGAGTCAAGTTGTTCCTGAGTTTCTTGCCTCTAAAACCATGAATAAAATAGTTGTTCTAATCACTGAGCTTTAAGATGATTTATTATGATGAATCAATAGACAACTGTAACAAAACCTATTAGGAAACTTCCTTTTCTCCTTCCAAACCTATATTAATATGTGAAAAGAAAGATTTCAGAGATACAGAAGGCAAAGTCAGTACCCTCAAGAAGATTTAATCCAATGAGCACCACAAATCAACAACTACAAGTGATAAAGTATTAATGGTAGCAAACAGATCACCAGAGACTTCTAGAATGAATAAAAAAAATAGTGTTCAGATTTGAGTATAGTAGCCAATGAGGCTCCTCATAGGTAAATTTTACATCTTTAAATAGTAATGGGTGAGATTTGCCAGAAAGAAGGAAGGGAGACTTTTTATGTGGAAGATAGTATAAATGGATGAAAGGCAGAAAGAGGAAGGAAGAGAATAAAGGAAGAGAAGTAGGGAGGAAGGTAAGGAGGGAGGGAGGAAGGAGGAAAAAATTTCACTAAAAATAAAAGGGAGCTTGGTATGGTGGCACAGGCCTATAATCCCAGCGACTCAGGAGGCCAAGGCAGGAGAATTGCAATTTCAAAGCCAGCCTCAGCAAAAGTGAGGCACTAAGCAACTCAGTGAGACCCTGTCTCTAAATAAAATACAAAATAGGGCTGGACATGTGGCTCAGTGGTCGACTGCCCCTCAGTTCAATCCTGGGTACCCCCCTAAAAATAAATAAATAAAAGAGAAATTAAAAGGAACCATAAAACAATTGGCTTGGCTGAAATAAAACACCAATGACAAAAGTATATTTTTAGGCAAAATTACTGTATTTGAGGCAGAGGAATAGATACAAATACTTGAACAAGTCGATATACACAGTGAGTCCTAACTTAAGGAGCTAACACAAACCATATGAGGGCTGAATGTAAGCCCTAAGTCATTATACCACTAATGTGGATGTGGGTTTGATTTAACAAAGCAAAGACAAAGACATAAAATAAATAAATAAATAGATAGATATCACTCTCCATTTTACCCAAATAACCACATTTGCGTATATCCCCAGTTAGGATGCCAAATAATATCAGTTAGCAACTGGGAAACTTTGTCCCACTTAACAAGATGACTATATCTGGCTGCTCAGTAATCTAAGAAGTAGATTAGCATATTTGGTAGGCTTCCTTGAACTGCTGATATTCCCAAATGACACTTTTGTCATTTATGATGATATTGAAGACTTGAGAAATATTTGGGTAACGTCACTGGATTTTCTTTGGCTCAACAATTAACCCTGGGGATTATTTTAGCCCAACCATCTTTTGCAAGTGAGAAATTTATGGTACTTAGATTCTGCCTGCACAAGGGCAGAATCATGACGTGAAGTCAGATTTCTATCAGTCAACACAACATCCTTCCTCAAGAAAATCTTGGTATTCACCTTGAAGATTCTGTCAACATGTCTAGGAGGCACCATGAGACAGTAAAAAAAAACATCAAAGTGGAGTTCAAAGACCTTAGCAAAATTCTGCCACTCCCCATAAGATATTTGAAAAGTGAGCTACTTTCTGTAAGTATCAGCACATTCTTCTAAGAATTAATTTGTTCAGTCATACACCAGATGCTATTCTAGGAACAAAACTGATGATGATCAATGTCCTTTACAGAGCTTATGAAAATATAATAAATAACAACAAATTAAAAATAATGAGATTTGATTTCTATGTCAAAGGATTACTGTGGCCACCATGTTGATAATTGATTCAAAGAAATGAGAATAACAGTAATAAAATAAGTTGGTGGCTGCTGCAATTATCCAGAGGCAAGTGAGTGTGGCCTGGAATAGGGTAGTTACAAAAGAAGAATAGGAAAGTGCTTAAATTCTGAAAACACTGTAAATGCATATATAATAAAGTTTCCTGATGGACTGAATATAACATGAAAAGTAAAGAAGAATTAGAGACTCCAAACTTTGGAATCTGAGTAACTGGAAAGATGCAATTATTATCAACTGAGAGGAAAGTTTTTCATGAAAAGGTAAGGGGTAAGACCAGGAGATCATTCATAGACACTTTGAAATCAGAATGTTTAAAAGAACCTAGTGGAGATGTTAAGTGGGAATTTGAATATACAAACTTAGAGTCAAAGATATTATATGGTAATTGTCAGCAAATAGATGGTTGTGCCAATTCTTTCATTTCTGTGACCACAATACCTGAGAACAACTTAAAGGATGAGAAGTTTGTTTTGGGCTCACAGTTTCAGAGGTTCAGTCTATGGTTGGCTGACTCCAGTACTCTGGACCTAAGGTGTAGCAAAAAACATGGTGGTAGAAAGAAGAAAGCTGCTCAGCTCATGGCAGCTGGGAAGGAGACAGAGAGAGTCAGAGAGAGAGAGAGAGAGAGAGAGAGAGAGAGAGAGAGAGAGAGAGAGAAACAGAGAAGCCAGTGACAAGATGTAGTCCCTAAGGGCACACCCCCAGTGACCTACTTCCTCCAGCTATGCCCATTGCCTACTATTACAACCCAGTAGACCAGTAAAATGATTAATCCATCCAATGAATTAATTCAGAAATAAGCTTACAGCTCTCATCATTGCCTGTAAGTCCCACCTCTGAACCTTTCTTCATTGGGAATCATGCTTGCAAAACATTAGCTCTTCAGAGAACATTTCTGGATCCAAATTGTAACAATGACCAAATCTGTTTGTTGTAATTGCATCACATATCACCTTCAGAGGGAGAGGAAAACTTTGTAAAAACACTTTCTAAAGAATGTAAACTGTGATAATAGCTGTAGGGATCCTCCCATTTTTTTTACTTACTGAAAGATAACAACAAAAAAAGCAATTTTTAAATACTGAGAACAATTTTTAAATACTGAGTATATATTGACTACTATACACATTTTACTAAAATATTGATTCAAGCATATATTTCAAAGTTACTTTCAAATTTTTATGGTGGGTTTTGATTTCAGCTTCTAATTCCTTCTTACAAAGCTTATAAAAACTGTAATCCAATCATGCTTTAAAATGTGGGCATACAGTTTTCATTTCTTCTGGTGTTTTCAATTTTCTGAAAACCTGCTATTCTTTATGTCCTACTAATGGACTTGGAACTGTCTTTGTCATATCACGGTCCTGACAATTCAAAAATTTCTTATTGGGCATTGGACTCAAATTCACTCTTACCCAGAACTTACAGGACTGGGTCCAGGACCACCCCTCCCCATCAGCAGACTACCTCAGGAGCCAAGATCCAGCCCAGTCCACCCACACCAGCCCTCAGGGGACCCATGCTTTCAGTAAGCCCAGTTCACTGCTTCCCTGGGTCACCCTTCCCCTGGTTCACCCCTACCCCAGCAGGACACACACCACCAGACCCTAGCCTCTGGCACAGGACCCCCCACTTCTGACAAGCAGACTTCCATAGGAGGTCAAGCCCATGACCCAGATCCACCGACACCAGCCTGTGTGGGTCCCAGGCACAGAGCAGGCCCTGTCTACCCCTCCCCCAGCAGGACAGACACCCACCAAAGCCTAGCTTCTGGCCAAGGACTGCCCCTTCCGATCAGCAGACCACCTAGGGAGGTCAAGCCCAGCTGCCCAGATCCACCCACACCAATTTGCTCAAGACCCAAATCCAGGATGCAGTAGCATTCATTGAGGGACACCGGCAGGGTCTGGAAGCCAAACATCAAGGTGAGGTACAGACAATCTGCACAGGTACTACAAGAATATAGGGAAGAAACTGTAATAGCTCAGATCCACACTGCAAGAAAGGAAGACACATAGACAACATGAAAAACCAAAGGAAGAAAGTGCCCCAAACAAACCAGGACACTATAATAACAGAACTCATGGACAGCGAAGTTGATGAACTGTCAGAGAAGAAGTTCAGAAGGTTCATAATTAAAATGATTCGTGAATTAAAGAATTACCTAAATGATCAAATACAGGCAAAAATTTATCACTCCAACAATGAGATAAGAGAGCAAATACAGGTAGCAAAAGATGACTTCAAGAGAGAGAGAGACTCCAAAAAAAAAAAACAAAACAGAAATCCTTGAAATGAAGGATACAATAAATCAAATAAAAAACTCAATAGAAAGCATAACCAACAGACTAGATCACTTGGAAGAAAGAATGTCAGATAATGAAGACAAAGTATATTCTCTGGAAAATAAAGTTGATCACACAGTGAAGATAGTAAGAAACAATGAACAGAACATCCAAGAATTATGGGACAGCATCAAAGGACCAAATCTAAGAGTTATTGGGATAGAGGAAGGCACAGAGTTTCAAACGAAAGGAATGTGCAATCTCTTCAATGAGATAATATCAGAAAATTTCTCAAGCATGAAGAATGAATTGGAAAACCAAATACAAGAGGCTTAAAGGACACCAAGTGTACAAAATTATAACAGATCTACACCAAGGCACATTATAATGAAAATGTCTAGCATACAGAATAAAGACAGAATCTAAAAAACCACAAGAGAGAGGAATCAGATCATATATCGGTAGAGATCGGTTTGTATCTCAGCAGATTTTTCAACGCAGACCCTCAAAGCCAAGAGATCGTGGAACAACATACACCAAGCTCTGAAAGAAAATGGATGCCAACCAACAATCTTATATCCAGAAAAACTAAGCTTTAGACTTGATGATGAAATAAAAACCATCCAAATTCTTTTAACAAAAGTTAAAAGAATTTACAACTAGAAAGCCTGCACTAAAGAACATCCTCAGCAAAATATTCCAAGAAGAGGAAATGAAAAACAATGATGACAATCAACAGAGGGGGGATTACACTGACGGAAAATCTAATCAGAGGAGAAACCAAGTCACATTAAATACCAAAAATAAACAAAAATGGGTAGGAATACAAATCATGTTTCAATAATAACCCTGAATGTTAATGACCTAAATTCACCAATCAAAAGACATAGACTAGCAGATTGGATCAAAAAAAAGACCCAACAATATGCTGCCTGCAAGAGATTCATCTCATAGAAAAAGACATCGATAGACTGAAGGTGAAGGATTGGGAAAAATCATGTTAAATACTAAAAGATAAGAATAATATGATCATCTCAATAGACACAGAAAAAGCATTCAACAAAATACAGCACCCCTTTATGTTTAAAACAAAAATTAAAGGGATACACATAAGAAAAGAAGAACACAAATTGGCACTATTTGCTAATGATATGATTCTATAAGACCCTAAAAGTTCCACCAGAAAACTTCTAGAACTAGTAAATGAATTCAGCAAAGTAGCAGGATATAAAATCAACACCCATAAAGGCCTTTCTTTATATCAGTGACAAATCCTCAGAAAGGGAAATGAGGAAAACTACCCCATTTTCAATAGCCTCAAAAAAAAAAAAAAAAAAAACAAAAAACCTTGGGAATCAACTTAATGAAAGAAATGAAAGATCTATATAATGAAAATTACAGAATCCTAAAGAAAAAAAATCAAAGAAGACCTTAGAAGATGGAAAGATCTATCTTGCTCTTGGATAGGCAGAATTAATATTATCAAAATGACCATCCTTCCAAAAGCACTATACAGATTTAATGCAATTCCAGTCAAAATTCCAATGACAATCCTCATAGAAATAGAAAAAGCAATCATGAAATTCATCTGGAAAAACAAGAGACCCAGAATAGCTAAAGCAATCCTTGGCAGGAAGAGTAAAAGAGGTGGCATCATTATACCAGACCTTAAACTATACTACAGACCAACAGTAACAAAAACAGCATGGTATAGTCATCAAAACAGACTGGTAAACCAATGATACAGAATAGAGGACACAGAGACTAACCCACAAATTTACAAGTATCTTATATTAGACAAAGGTGCCAAGAACATGCATTGGATAAAAGAGCCTCTTCAATAAATGGTGCTGGGAAAACTGGAAATCCATATGCAACAAAATGAAATTAAACCCCTATCTCTTGCCATGCACAAAATTCAACTCAAAATGGATCAAGGACCTAGAAATTAAATCAGAGACTCTGCGTCTAATAGAAGAAAAAGTAGGCCCTAATCTTCATCATGTGGGATTAGGCCCCAACTTCCTTAATAAGACTCCTGTGGTGCAAGAATTAAAATCAAGAATCAATAAATGGGATAGACTTAAACTAAAAAGTTTCTTCTCAGCAAAAGAAACAATCTGTGAGGTGAATAGACACGGCCTACATCTTGGGAGCAAATCTTTACCCCTCCCACATCAGATAGAGCACTAATATCTAGGGTATATAAAGAACACAAAAAGCTAAGCACCAAAAAAACAAATAACCCAATCAATAAATGGGCCAAGGTCCTGAAGAGACACTTCTCAGAAGATGATATACAATCAATCAACAAATATATGAAAAAATGTTCATCATCGCTAGCAATTAGAGAAATGCAAATCAAAACCACTCTTAAGATTTCATCTCACTCCAGTCAGAATGGCAGCTATTATGAAGACAAGCAACAATAAGTGTTGGCAAGGTTATGGGAGAAAAGGTACACTCATACACTGCAAATTGGTGCAGCCAATATGGAAGGACTGCAAATTGGTACAGCCAATATGGAAAGCAGTATGAAGATTTCTTGGAAAATTGGGAATGGAACCACCATCTGACCCAGCTACCCCTCTCCTTGGTCTATAACCAAAGGACATCAATGTTTATAGCAGCACAATTCACAACAGCTAAACTGTGGAAACAAACTAGATGCCCTTCAATAGATGAATGGATAAAAAAAATGTGGCATATATACACAATGCAATATTAATCAGCAATAAAAGAGAATAAAATCATGGCATTTGCAAGTAAATGGATGGAGTTAGAGAAGATAATGCTAAGTGAAGTTACCAATCCCAAAAAAAAAAACAAACGCCAAATGTTTTCTTTGATATAGGAGGCTGATTCATAGTGGGATAGGGAGAGGGATCATGGGAGGAATAGACAACCTACTGAGACACCATTTAATAAAATTAGTTTTATAATGACTACAAAGAATAAAGTATTAGTGCTCCACTCCTGCTAGATAGGGCAAAGGGTTGGAGGTAAACGGAGGGGCATGGGGTTATTAATGATGGTGGAAAGTGATGATCATATTATCCAAAGTACAGATATGAAGACACGAATTGGTGTGAATATATTTTGTATACAACCAGGGATATAAAAAAGTTGTGTTCTATATGTGTAATAAGAATTGTAATGCATTCTACTGTCATATGTAAATAAAAAATAAAAAGAATAAAAAAAGAAAGTCACAGGACTACTGAGCAATTTTCCTTGTCTTTAGAGGTCACTGCAAAATGCTGGTTCTCTGTAAAATGCTGGTTCTCTGTAAAATGCTGGTGGTCTGGTTACTGCTGAAACTCTGTTTTGCATTTCTATAATTTTGGCACTCTACTTTCCACCAATTACTTGATTATAATTTTTTAAAATTTCTTGCTTCATTCCACAAAGATTATAAGGATGGTTTCAATCCCATGAACAATTTTAAAGGATATCATATTAAACATACGGCATAGAGCAGAGCTTTCCAAAGGTATGTACCATGAATGGTTTTTAGGTATACAAACATTGATCTCTTGCCTGTCTCCAAAGGAAGGAAAGAGGGAAAGAAGGAAGGACAGACAAACCTTAGAAGGTGCTAGAATAACAAGATTGCTACTGGCCAAAGCAAAAGAGAAACCAAAATAAGGATTTTTTAAAATTTGTTTTAATGAATGGGGAAACCAAAATTTTCTCTGAGAATAATTTCTCTAGTGTTCTCCTCTATGTAGTGAATAATGAATGTCTTCCATAGAGCCCTTACACTGGATACAGTGGTAAATTTTGAATAAATATATTACAGTGCCTTTCAATAGTAGCCGATGGCATAATACTGTGACACCATTTAATAAAATTAGTTTTATAATAACTACAAAGAATAGAGTATTAGTGCTCCACTCCTGCTAGTGTTGCTTGATCAAAGAGGAAATGTGGAAGTATCTTAAAGACTTTAAAGTCCTTTACAAAATTTTCCATAAATATTAGCACAAATGAGAGTTTTCAAAAAACAATTAGTCATCAAAAAGTTTAAAGAACATTCCCCCAGGAAAGTTTTCAGTTCAAATATTCTGTACTACATATTTAAAAACCAATTAGGAAGAAAGTAAGGTAAACATGTTTACATGAAAAATCTAATCAGGACACAGGTATGTATGATGGGCTGCCTCACACAAATGGACAAGAGATTACTTACATACAGTGCCAACATCTGCCTTTGATAGACAGCCTGGTTTCAAGCCACAGATAGACGAACAGTCAATCAAAGCTTCAAACATGTAGATCTATGTGCATGTCATATGAAGTTTAGCTTGGAATTTTTTTAGGTAGGAATTGCCAATCATCTCTCATGATAGTGGAAATGTGATTATAATGACTTTGGATAAGGATGATGTCTCATATATTAAGGTAAGTTTTCAAAGTAAATGAGGGATTTGTCTTGCTGTACCAAACTGTTGGATATAGACTAATTAAATATCACCTGACATTTGTAAAGTAGATGATTTGGATATCAGAGTGCTAATTTTAAACTATCCTTTCTGGAAATAACAAACAGCAAGACTGAATATGGAGGATTATTTTAGGGGGAACGACAATAAAACTTAATCATCAGGCATTGCTCAAAGTAACTGGCATTGTTGAGTGTTTACAACATGTCAAGCTCTGTTCTAATTGCTTTCCATGTATTAACTCATTCAATTCTCACAGCTCTTTGAAGTAAATGAGATACTTTAGTATTTCCATGTTACACATAGATGCTAGAAGGTTATTTCCCTTAAGATCACATAACTAGAAAGCTAGGGAGCAGGGATTCCAACCAGAGCAGTCTTGTCCTCAAGTTCACATTTTTACCATTACTTTATACTTCTCAGTATAATGAAGAAGTATCTTTCTACTTTCATTACCAGGACATACCTGTTCATCTCAGCTAAGTACCATTAGATCATTAACATAAAACTTCAAAGGCAGAGAAAGTAAAATGATATCACTACAAATTACCATCATCTCTGCCTTCTCTGTGGACTGCCCTTGTGTTTTCTGCAAACTATGACGCCTGTCTTCTCTCCCCTCCTCTCTTCTTCATTCTTTTTGTACCATAAGTGGTATATTTGTTGCTGGATTTAAGTTTTAATAGGTATTCCACCTCAGGAAAGATGGGACAAAATGGGTTAAAGTATCATCAATTTTTATGCTCAAAATCATGCAAGAAAGTTTTGAAAACAATCTTAAGCAATAATCATGCGAGAAATAAATTCTGAAAGAAATTTTTTAGTAAGCCCATGCCATGCTTTGGAAACAAGAGTGATAGGTCCTTCTCATATTTGGGTGAAAAGCAAAGATTGTCATTGAATTAACCACCCTTGTTGTCAATGAAGTCTTAGTGTTTTCTAAAACTTGCATTTGGAGTTAAAACACTCTCAGTGGGAAATTTTTACTTCACAAGGTATTTTGTCAAGGTTGAAGGGGACTTCTGTCCCCTGCCTCCTTGTTTAAAATCTAACAGAAAAGAGATAACAGATAAGGTGAAAGAAAAATCACTAATAAATAGCACAGGGGGAAAAAAATGCCTTCCTGGCATGTGAAAAAGAATTCGATTGGATGTCTAGCAACATCCAGGAAAGTTTCATTAGCAAGTAAAATCTGCTTCTTATTGTTAATGGAAGAATTATGTTGCAGTAGAAGCACATTTTTATGAGATTCTTTGTGGCAAAGAATTGTAGTTGTAGATGGACAGAATGCCTTTATTTATTTATTTGTTTGTTTATTTATTTATTTATTTATTTTTATGTAGTGCTGAGGATCGAACCCAGTACCTCATGCATGCTGGGAACGTGCTCTGCCACTGAACTACAGCTCAGTCCTTTAAGTAGTGGCATTTTTATTTACTAAGACAGGGGACAGCTAACCAATGCACGAATCAGATTTATTTACATTATATTAACTTAGGCAATATCAGTTGCCTCAATTTTTATCTATTTTGAGGTATTTTATTAGATCTGAGGCATGAAATAGTCTATGAAATTTTGGCTTTGCTCTCAAGTTGCTCACATTTACAGGGCAAGTGCACTAAATAAATAATGAATTCCAATTTCACAGTCATAGACCCTTTGGGGCAAAATTAGAATTTTTACCTCAATACCCTGGCCTGGAATATTCTTCAATGCATTTTGCCCAAAAGAGAAGGGAGAAGAGAGAACAAAGGAGTACAGGGAAAAAGGAAAGCACTAGTAAGTGAATTAGAGCAAATTATATTTCATGCCTAATATAATAGTGTCAAAATGGACCCTAACATCATTTATAACTAAAATGAACTAGAAAAAGAAGAGGAAATTTTTTAAAAAGTCACCTGTACAATAGTTGGAAGACCAACACTGAGAGCTGATGTGGAGGTGACACATTACCTGTGTCAGGGAACTGTAGGGGAGAGATCAGCAGTGAAGGGGCAGTATCTGAGGACTGTGAACTTGAGGGTCACTTTAAACTTCTAGCAAAGCCAGGGCAGTGTCAGCTCAAAACATTGCCTGTCTAGTAAGTCTTTTCCTGTCCCTCTGCTGTCCTCCCCATTTCCAACCCTACCCCTTCAGTTCTAGGAAGGCCGACTAGTGGCTGGTGAGTGGAGGAGAAAAAGAGAAGTGCTAATGGCAAAATGGATATAAGGACATCTCTCACCTATAAAACCTGGTCTATAGCAGCTCCAGAGGAGAAGCTTTAAAAGGAGGGCAGATCTCAGGAAGATCAAATTTTCAGATCTCGTGCACATCAAGTTGACTCTGGTCAATAAGACTATATGGCATATTTCAAGATAGCTAAGTATAACTGAGGTCTCACTACAGAAAATGATAAGTAACTAAAGTGCTAGATAATGCTAATTAGCTTGATTTAATCATTTCATATTGTAAACATGAACCAAAACATCAAATTAAATCCATAAATATATGTATGATTACCTCTTAAAAATAAAATTATTCATAAAAAAAGAAAAATAGCAGTTAAGAACAAAAATTCTGTTTTAAAAATATATGTATGTGCATATTAACATAAGAATCATATAACATGTATACTTTGTGAAAATTGTAGATATTCATGTTGTAAGTTACAAATATGTACAATTTTTATTTATCAATTAAAAATAAAATCAAAAAGAAAAGAAGGCTTACATTTGATTTTTATAGAATGTAGAACTGCAATGATTTGCTGTAAAATGACTAAAGGACATTTCTTTTTAATCTGAGCATGATCAGATCAGTGATGAGAGCTAACCAAGATTTGGATGAAAATCAAGGATAGTATTAACCACCACAAAGTGTCTATCTGGGAATAAGTGGTGAGAAAGTGAAGCCCTTTTCAGCCTGTACCTTGTAAGTCTCACTTGCCTTAAATATTGAGATACCTCAAAGTGGACAAGGTCCCACTTTCTCAATAAGTGCCTACATAAGAAGAAATGCAAAGGGAAAAAAATTGCTCCCAAAGTACTTTTTATATTCTCAGGGTCAAAATATTTTCTCATGACAAAACAAACACACACACACACACACACACACACACACACAAAATTATCTTAAAAATTGTAAAGGACTCTGTTTCCAGGCAAGATGGAGAAAGCACATTTCATCCTGTCTTTCCCATTAAATGCAGCTAAAATACCCTAGAGCAGACACATAGAGTAGTTGTTTGAGAACTGAAAACTGTTAGCAGCCAGTGGATTGGGGTGGGGGGAAATACCAGAATGCAAAGTGCCATCTAGCTACCAGTGAGTTTACAATTTCCTTCTCCTCTGCTATCACCCAGTTGATACCTGGAAGTGATATCAGCCCAGAAATTGAGAGTAGAGGAGAAGCCATCTAGTTGTTACTCAAGAAGAAAGACGTTCTCACATCAGCATAGAGAAAATTTCCCTATAAGATTGTGAACAAATTTCACCACTCTCATTCAAAATTACATTGCAGGGGCTGGGTTGTGGCTCAGCAGTAGAGCGTTTGCCTAGCACTTGCAAGGCTCTGGGTTGGATCCTCAGCACCACATAAAAAAAAAAAAAATGAATAAAATAAAGGTACTGTGTCCAACTACAACTAAAAAATAAATATTTTTTAAAAATTACATTGCAAATTGTAATAAAGCAAGACAAAATAAAGTTACACAACTGCACACATATGTACAAAAAGACCAATTCCAGGGGCTGCGGATGTGCCTCAAAGTGGTAGCGCGCTCACCTGGCATGCGCGGGGCACTGGGTTCCATCCTCAGTACCACATAAAAAATAAAAATAAAAGATCTTGTGTCCACCAAAAACTAAAAAATAAATATTAAAAAATTCTAAAAAAAAATTTCTCTCTCTCTCTTAAAAAAAAAAAAACCAATTCCACTCCATTATTTCAAAAAAGGAAATAAGAGGATGGAGGAAGTTGTTGGGAATTTCTTATTCACTCCCTTTACCTTCTGGTAATAGACAATAGCTTGCCAATATTAACTTTTAGCCAGGCTGGATTATCCTACCAGACATGCATTAAATTGTCTAGCCGAGATGTGTCTCTTAATCATATGAGCACATTACTGAAGGTGTACTCCAAGAATTACAGAAGAACTTCCAAAAAATTTGCCAGAATCAGAACTGCCAAAAAAAAAAGGAAGAAAAAGACACTCAGGGAAACCAGACTCTGTTATTCTTGGGAAACATAATTGCCAAACCAAACCCGGCAATTATGAGATAACATGGGGTTGGGACGATTTCCTTTCATACCAAGGGAATGCAGCACTTACCTATTGCTCATTTAAATACGTCAAACTGAATGTCATTTCTCTTAAAAAATAAAGATCTCAATTTCACTTGCTCAATTCTTATTTCAAAGTTAACTTTACCATTATAAAATTGCAAAACTGGACCTCTTTTTAAGTACAACACAATCACGTAAAGAACAGATTTGGTTTAAAAAAACAAAGCTCAGGAAAATCTATTATTTGGTCATACTTGTGGGTTGGTAAAAACATACATTGATACAATTTCTTTCCTAGAATAGCACTTAAAATTTCAATGAAGTTATAAATGTATACATGTATCTATTAATTTGTTCTTAAAATGAAAAACAGCCCTAAGAAAAGTATGTTGTCTTTTAGGAAAAAATCAAAGAAGATTGGAGTTTGGGTTATTATAGTGATCTATATAATAATAAAATAAATGCAATGAATTGAAGTAAAATGCAAGAATATTTCTTAACAGTAGTTAAGAAACATCTATTCTCACAAGAGTAGGGCTTTTAGGAATGGTTTAGCTTTAAGAAGAAACAGCAATGAGAGTATAGTAGTGTCAATAGTTCAATGATCACAGCTCCTCACCCAGCTGATACAGTTCTTTCCAAAAAATGTATATAATTATTTCAGTAATTATTTGAATGCAGGTTTATCTCCTAATGCCATTAAACCATTTCAGGTCTTGGTCTCCTCTGCTTTGCTGATACATACAATGAAGGAGAACACATAGCCCAGTAGTAAGTGGATAACCACATGTGATAAAATATTCAGAAGTCCCCTGTTATTTTTACAACCAAGTTTCAGGATCATAGTGTTGGTCTATTAACATTTATATTGAGCAGGTAGTTGGATACATATTAAAGGGTTTGCAATGTGGGTAAACATTGGTATGTTTCTTTCTCTTTTTTTTTCCTTGTGGGGATTGAGCCCAGGAGTGCTTTCATATTGAGCTATATCCCCAGCCCTTTTTATTTTTTGAGTTTGAGACGGGGTCTCCCTAAGTTGCTGAGGCTGGCCTTAAACTTGTGATCCTCCTGCCTCAGCCTCTGGAGTCCCAGATCCACTACACAGGGCTAGCATTGGTATATTTGTTAAAGTTCTGCCCTGACTTGGTGGTTTGAAGGAATACATGAATGTAAGTATTTGTGCATGTAGAGAGTAGCAAGGTGGTGGGGGGAAATACTAGAATTCAAAATGTGACCTAACTAGTGAGTTCACACCACTAGTCTGAAACAAACATGCACATCAGGCACTGGTGTCTTTATTTGTAAATGGAGATTTACTTTCCTATGTGTTGGAGAGATGGGCAAAGGAAGGGATTGCTGCACTCTCCCTTGACAGATGACTCCACCTCTGGCATGTCACTTGTACTATTTAGTCCCAACCCTTTGCAAATGATCTCTCGCAATCTGGGAGAACTCACTGCCAACACTCCACCTTCAATAATAATTCTTTCCTGAACACACCTCTGGATGTCTGGTTTCATCACATTTTTTAGATTAAAATGTAATTTATTAGATTAAAAATCATAGTCAAATATGTTTTATCTGACAAAATCCTTAATAGTTATCAAAATATAAAATTAACAAAAACTAGCAAGATCTTCCTATAAATTCCATTTATGTCCTAATTGCCCAACATTCAATGTTTTATAAAAATGAAGACAGATTAGAAATGATGATGGAATGTGATGGTCATTATTATCCAAATATGAAGACACAAATTGGTATGAACATACTTTGTATACAGCCAGAGATAGTTAAATTGTGCTCTATATGTGTAATAAGAATTGTAATGCATTCTGCTGTCATATATAAATAAAAATAAATTTTTAAAAAATGAAGACAGAAATGGGAGGGGATTCTTTTGCTTTAGGACATTCTCAGTCCCTTCCCAGGCAGGCTTTCCCTCTGCCATATGTATCTAAAGCTACTTCCATTTACTTTACACCAACTTGCACAAAGTCCTGTACATTAGTTTTTTTGATCCTGAGAACAGGCCAGAGGCACAGCCCTCATTGATTCTCTTCCACTAACAGAGAAGTTGAGCCTCATGGAGACTGCATAGTGAGGGTGGTGTGTCCAGTTGGCCCTTAGGAGTCCTGTGGGGATTCTGGCCAAGGTCTGAGCAACACCACTTTACCTAAGACCTGATGGACTCCTATAGCTGTGACTGATAACTCTAAGTCCTGGTTCATGTATGTTAGAGTTTTATTCTAGAGCTGAGACATGCCCATTGAGAGATCTCACAGTTGAAGTGCTGCTATTGCTGGGTGTGGGGGTCGGGGGGAAGGATAGTTAATAAGGGCTTCCAAAGGCATGTTTCCCCTGGGTTTGGGTTGTTTTTTGTTTTGAGGGTTTATTTTGTTCATATTCCTTTGTTTTTATAAAACAAGGAAGGAAAATTTGAAAAAATAAGAAGGAAAATTGGACTAACATTTTCTGAATGCCCATAATGCCAGCCAGTGCTATGCCAAGACTTTTATGTGAATGAATTTCTCATCTTACCAATGAGAAAATTCAGGTTCAAAAGGATTAAAGAACCTTCCTGGGACCTGAGTAAGGACCCTGGCCTCCATGAGTCTGACCCTTGTTTTACTTTTCTTCTCACACGTGGTCCCTCCCACTTAATTGCAAATAGAACACATTTATGCATTACTATAAAAATGTTGTTGACTGGATCAAAAACTACATATTCTTTATTTAAAGAATTTGTATTTTTCCGAGGCATTCTTTACCTGTGTGATGTTTGCTGTATCACAAAACCATGAATTGACATCCCACAGCATGGGGACAACCTGGTTTTCATTTATTTCTCCTTTGTTTCGTGTATGGTTACCAGTGGTGTGTGTGCCCTTGTGATCCGTTTCAGTTGTTTGAGTTTTGGGATGGGGCTCCTTACTTAGCAGAGAATTATATTTTTTTAATAAAATAATTAAAAAGTAACAAAGTAAAGCATCCCTATAAAATATAAAAATACTAGCATTTACTCAGCATTCTCTATTGTATTACCCTACAATCACAGTTTGGGGATATTTAAAATAAGTTCTTTAATGGTTTCTTTCAGATACGTATTCTACCTGAAGCATCCATGGACTGAGAAGATCTCAACCTGTTGTATATACTGAGAATCTGCAGGGGACCCTGAGCTACAGCAGAGAAGGACAAGCCACATAGGTCATTGCTAACAGAGTAGATCTTAGAAGATTTTAAATGTTTACATTGCACACACACAAAAATGATAAGTATGTGAGTAATGCACAGGATAATTAGCTTGATTTAGCCATTCCACAATGCATTTATGCATCAAAACATCATGTCATATGCCATAAATATACACAACTTATTTGACAATCAAAAACAGTAAATAATTAAAAACAGAAAAACAAACCAGAAAGGTCATATTTCCACGAGTTTCCCAAGTTGTTCAATGCCAGCTAATATGCAGGCTGGGCTACTTTTCTCCACCATTTTCTGTCACCAGCCTTGAAACTGATTGTGGTCTCCCGTCAAAAGCAAAAGGCATTTCTGTCTTTGTACACTGTGTTTGAGAACCCAATTCCCATGTGAGTTTGGTGGTAGCCCCTGGTACAACCCCCTCCATTCTTCCCAACCCTCTATTTATACAAAGGTTCTGCTTCATGGTCCCTGTGGCACTTTTGTGAATCCAAGACACTCCAAGTGAGTGACTCAGAATGTTTCAGCAGCTGAAATCAGGGCACCGAGCTTCTCTTCTCGGGCCCAGCTGCTGAAACAGGCTGCCATCAGCCAGGTTCCCCTGGAGTCTATCCTTTGACCTTGAATTCATGAAAAGGAAGCACAAAGCTTTCACATCTGGGGTGGTGACCCAGGGAAACTGTAAGTAGATATTTAGGTCCAAGGTCTCCCCTGCAACCCTTTCCACAGCAGGATTCCATTCTTCCTTATCCCAAGCTGGAAAGAAAGCTCTGGAAGAAGTGCAATGGAACAGGAAGAATACTGGTCAGGAGACTGGGCTATAGTTTTAGTTCTGCCACCAACTTGCTCCATGACCTTGGGCAAACTGCTGTAATTGTCAGATGCTCAACAGCTTTGTTATCAAACAAGGGTGAACTCTACTTTCTGAGTTTCCTCCAGCTCAGGAATTGCAGGATTCTCTGTTTAACTGATTTTATTAATATACTATTAACAACCTCTCTCCCATCCCCAACTACATATAAGCACCAAGCATAGCCATTTTGATGTGTCTGTCTCCCATGAGATGGAGAGCTTCTGGAGGATCCTGTCTGCCTGATCTACCTACACACCCTCAAATCAGTCATGCTCTCTGATATAATAGATAATCAGGAAAAGGACCCAGCTATTTCTTGGTTAACTAATGTCTGTATCTGAAGGCTATTTAAGAAGGCAACATGACACAACTAATCATTAGCAGGAGAGTAACTACACAATAGGAAGTACCCTGCATTGCCTTTCAAATCTTATATCAATGGCACTCACTCTGCCACTCTAAGGCAGCCTTAATTCATCACCTAACAGTCTTATTAGTGTACCATATGGCTATTTTCTCTGTTTTATTTTTTATTTCTTCAACATATGACATGTATATGTATACATGAGTATGAGGGGTAAGTAGGAGAGATAAGGGAAGGACACCTCTCATTTGCTATTATTTCAATTTGGAACTCCTTTCTTACTGTGTCTCACCTGTCCAAAAGTAAAACCTGGACAATGATGCTATTCTCTATAGCCAAACCCATGTCTATCACCTGGTAGTACTGTAATATATTCATTTGGTTCATTAATTAATTTTTTAATCAGAAAACTTAATGGAAGAACTAAAATGACAAAGGAAAAGACTTGGGAAAGTAAGAAAAAACATTAAGTCAATAACTCATATGGGTCACTAAATAATATTCTGTTTGAATTTAATTACCACTGCCCAGGCTTCTGATGAGTAAACCGTGACAGTTGACATACCAGAGTCCCCAAATTAAACATACTTCTCCATAATTAAATATCACAGCTTCATTGTTCCGATAACAGAATTGAAATATTTTCCACCATCATAATATCCTTAGCAGATAATGTCATTGGAATAGAATGATGTTACCACATGATAATAGGCTCTCAACGCCAAAGTCAAGTTATACTGTTTATTTTCAAAGCAGATCATTACATTGACTTTTTTTCCATTACCAAGTGATTGATGCAGCTTTAAAGGTAACCAACAAAAATTTCATAAAAAAATGATCTAACGATGGGGTTATATGCTGAATGATTCAAATACCAAGGGAGATGCTGCATATAGCAGCAGAGAATCCATTTAAAAATTAACCTTTGCCAAACCTTCAACTGCAGTTTGCTCTGCAAAATGAGAGCAGTTAGTTGTCAGAGGCTCTAAAGTGCTTCAACACACAATAAAAGCCTATGTTGACACAGTCCACTTCTTGATAACTATGGAATTCTGGATTGGAACAACTGCCAACAAAAGGAACCTGGTATACAGCTAACAGACATGAGCCAACATATCTTGACAAGCAGCCTGAAGAAAGGTGGTGCTGCAAATACTAGGTCTTATAAAATAGGCTCTCATCACAGACCAAAAAGCCTTCCCACAGGTCTCCCAGACCACAGCCCTTCCAGCCTCTGAGAGATAAAACCTTATCAGTGAGGTCATCTTCAAATACAAAAGACTAGCAATAAATACCTTTCTCTGAGACAATAAAGCCCTTTCAGCTGGAACATGCTCAGTACAAATGACTGAATTATCACATTTGTCTCTTTCCCCCAGAGGAAGGCAAAGAGAGAGGGCACTATCTTGAAAATAAAAATGCTGGGCCATTCGACTTGAACTAGTTGGCTTTCAAAATCAGATGTGGCATTAGAAAAATACATCAAGTTCTGTATACTTTTCATTTCAAAAATATTTCATGGGTAAGGAACTGTGCAAAAGAGTGCTGGAGGCAGGGGTGGCAGGGGGAAAGCCTACTCTACCCAGATCACGCTGCCTGCTCACTGTTATTTATTTTCTCTGCATGAAGTCATTTGGGCTGGGAGAATTCCAGTTGAGAGTACTTTGTACAGTCAGTGCTTGCTCCCTGTGTGAGATGTGTGCCATGCACAATATTTTTGATGAAGATGTTAATTGGTGTTGAATACAACTTATTTATAACTCTCAAGAATTATACATGGGTTATGGATGCCTGCAGTTCCAAAGGCCTAGGCTGCATGTTAAAGATTGAAAGTGACATATTTCTGAGCTGGACCTTCCAGTAAGCTAACACTAACTGATCATTGCATGTATGAAAGTCACGGTATCTGAGAGGAAGTATTACTAAAAGAGAAAAATTTTAAATGATTGCTCATTCATGAAGGAATGCACAGTAACACAGAGAAGTATCTCTCATTGTCATGTATTGCCCTAGAAAAAAAATCTTGCCCATTAGGAGCTAACCTAGAGCAATTCAGCCCTGCTGATGCACTAGTACCACAAATCCATAGTGATATTCCCATGCCAAGCCCCTGTCCAGCTCTCCAGCAGCTTCTGCTGCAGCGTCCCCTGCCAGCTGAATATTCTCCTGTCAATAAAGTTCCTAGTTCTGGGCATGCTTTCTCTGCTTTTGATTTCTCTGTAACTTCTGTCTGGGTCTCTTACTCCTACAATTTTTATGCTACCTTCTTAGCACCTTATACTTCTCTTCAGTGGCATGTATCCCACTTGTTATTGATTTAATGTCTGTCTCATGCAGTGAGCACCATGGCCCAGGAGTTAACATCTGAACTGGTATCAAATAAGAAGAAGTAAATTGAGGTATCTGATTATTTTCTATTATGCTCATAATGCTCAGCACAGACCCCAGAGTTTCCCCTTAGTGTGTGCTTACTAAATATTTTCTGACTGTCTTGAGCCCTATATAGAAACATTTCCCAAGGATCTGAGACCTGAGTGTGGACATGGAGGAAATAGTTCTAGCTTAAAACTCATGGGAGTCACAAGTAGGTCAAATTTGCTACCACGGTAATTTTTTATCTTGCAGAAATTCAACATCTGACATTCCTGAAAAAAAATTAAAATGGACCTGACCTCAGAACCTAGTTTGGGTGGTTGCTATTGTTAGTTCTGTCTTGGTGGAGGTAAGCTCAATATACATACCTGCTGACAACCCCTAGTGGAAGACTGCTTAGTCTCACTCTCTAGATTCCACCCATTAGTTGGACTTCCTGGCACTTTATCTTGGACTTCAATGGTGTTGTTTGAAAAGACATCTTCCGTTGTTTATCCTCACACTCTGATTCATTCAAAGTCTGGTTTAGGCTCAGCCAACTTTACTATTCAAGATACCATGTATTACTGTATCAGTTATATATATGTTAAAACCCTATGTCCCTTGTTCCTGGTGAATAATACAATATGTTAATATAAAAATTTTGAAAGAGCTTCATAATTTTGTTTAAGAAATTATGTAGTACACTTAATTTGAAATTAGCAACAACTTCCCTATAGTCATCCCTCATTCTTGATGATTTGGGCAAGGGAAGCATCTGGTCTACAAATTTTTTTCAAATTTTATAAGCTATTTAACAGGTAATAGAATAAAATAATGTTATACAATGTTTAATATTTAGTAATTTCGATTTTACTATCATCTTTTCATATTTGGAACCAATGCTTTTGTTTCTTTTTTTCTAGCCTTTAATATGTTTATAGGTATCTGGAGAACACACAATCCCTCAGTGATATTCTTACACTGACAAAGGCACAAAACGGCCTTGACCTAAAAAATCTATTCCCCACCCTCAGGAACCAAGGAAAAGTTCCACGGCCTGGCCTTTGTCAGTCTTCTAGGACCTGCAAAGCTGAACCCTTCAATGAGCATTGGTGTCATGGGTAATAGGTTACTGAAATCTCCACACTGTCCTGATGCCCCTGATTCTCATAAAGAATTGGACCTTAGACAGGGATTGCCTATAGAAGCATTTCACCACACAAGTGTTTCCTGAGGCCATGTCATGTGGATCCAGAATTCTGCCCCAAGTATAGCTACTAAAAACCTAGAAATAAGTTTGCTTTACCTCATGCAGTGCACAATTTATTCCCTCACCAGAGTCTGTGCTGAGTGTGATTAAGTCACTTTCGAATATACTGTTTCCAAACAGTATCAACATTTTCATCCAAGCATTGCTATTCTGCTGACCTCCTTAGGATGGGGTTGAGTGACTCTTTTTCTAAGAAGTGTGCTTATTTTTTTCATTCATTCAACCAAGAAGCACCTATTATGAATGAATAAGTAGACAATTAGTTATAAGTTGGGAAGTCACAGATGTGCTGTGACCAACTAGAAGTCCCTCAATCAATCAGTAATGCCAGCTTCCAACAGGCTCGGACAAAGGACTGTCTCCTGCATAACACAGAGCCTAGCACAGACTTTCTCCTGGTAACCAGGCAGGCACACAAGAACAAACATGCCAAACCAAGTGTAATTGAACTTGGGTCCCAAAATAGACATTTCTGGTTATAATATTAATTTACTTCAAATTACATATGCATCTCTCAAGTATTACTAAATAATATGTTTCACAGATATTGGAGATGAGAAAACCTCATTAGATCATGCAGTTCTCTCTCTCTTTCTCTCTCTTTTTTCCTGATGTCCAAATGATTTCTCCAGTACCCTATGATTAGTGGGATTTGGTCATGACCAAACTGTCAACTGTTTGGAAGCACTTACTTAATCATGTTAGCAAGGGACAGGTAAAAATGTGCTAAAACTAAGACTATGCGTGCTCTTCTTAGAGATTTATTTCTATCCACTGGGTTATCTCTACAAATACAGATTATATCATATGGTTACAACAATATGCTGTTAATGGGTCTTTCTAATCCATTTGAAAAGTATTACTTATTTTAAATCATAAGAAAGTTCTTCCTCATCCCTCCAAAGATCTATCTGCTCATTTATAGCTATATCAGTGAAACACAAGTGAGTGAATTGGTCCACTAAAGGCTCACAGTCCCTTTGAACCAAACCCACTGAATTTCCATGTGGCTAGCTTCAGTCTTCTTTGGGCAGATGATTGGTTAATGGGAACAAATTGTTGAATCCATAAACCACAGAGACTGAGAATATGGCATCTCCACTTTGACTAAGTGAATTAAAGTCTGGGAACTACTATTTACTATATATGAGATATTGGAAATTTTATGCAATCTTTCTCTCCTTCACATCTTCATCTGGAAAATAGTACTGATAATAATACCAAACCACAGGGTTGCATGCAAATATTAGATGAATCAGAATAATAAGATAGCATCAAATAAATGCTCAATAAATGAAATGCAATGATTAATTTTATGTGTCACCTTGATTGGGCCAAAGGTGCCCAAATATTTGGTCAAATATTGTTTTGGGTGTTTCTGTAAAGGTGTTTTTTTGACAAAATCAAGATCTCAATCAGTAGGCTGAATTAAACTGATTGGCCTCCCTAAATAGGTGAACCTCATCCAAAGATATGAATAAAACAAAAAGGCTGACTTCACCCTAAGGATGAGAGAATTCTTCCTGTCTAACTGCCTTCAAGTTGGAATGTTGGTTTTTCTGGGTCTTAAGTCTGCCAGCCTTTGGAGAGTACTATACCATCTGCTTTCCCGGTTCTCAGGGTTCCATTCTGGGACTGGAACTAAAGAGTGGGCTCTCCTGGGTCTCCAGCTTACTGATTCACCATGCAGGTCTTGGGACTTGCTCACCCTCCATAATCATGAGTCAATTTCTTATAATAAATCCCTTTATGTGTGCTTGTGCTTGCTACAAAAGGCATCCCATGCTTCCCTCCAAACCCACTAAATCAGAATCTGTTTTTTTAACAAGATCCTCTCATTAACTTCTGAGTCTATAATCATCATTTTTTGGTCATAATATTATTATTCATTCTAGCCACAGCTACTCTGGAGGTTGTCTTGAGGTGTCCTAATACTGATGTTATAATGACTCTCGTGTTCCTCTCCTTTCAAACTTCTTTCTGCAGAATTTTAAGAGTCCTTAAAAATGTCCCAGTACATACCTCAGAAATGAGGGACACCTAATGCACGTGAACCTGCTCCTTCTTGAGACATCCTTTCAACCAGGATACCTATTGTAGGTTGAATTTTGTCCCCCTAAAAATCACATTCAATTTTGAAGCCCTAGAAGCTATGAATGTGACTTCATTTGAAGACAGGGTTCTTTGTAGAGGTAAGCAAGTTAAGATAAGGTCATAGTAGATAATGGCAGATATTCAAATAAGAGGGAGATCTGTGTAGTGCCACAGAGGAAACATACTAGGGACAGCAGCATGGAAAGGTGGAGACAGAGATTAGGATGATGGGATGTGTCTAAAAGTCAAGAAATGCCAAAGACCACTGGCAACCACCAGGAGCTAGGAGTGATGCAGGATCCTCACTCAGATCCTCACTCAGAGCCTTCAGAAGAGACAGCTCTGTTGACTCCTGAAATTCATACCTCCAGCCTCTATAGTTTTGAGAAAATACATTTTAGTTGTCTTAAATCACCCAGTTGGTAGCACTGTTAAGGCAGCCCAGAAAATGAGTACAGTAACTATCCTTTCAAATGTCTTTTATCTTTATAAAATGCTCTTTGAAGACAGAAGTGCCTCACTTGTGAAATGTTTGTAGACCATGGCTCTCCTCCATGGATGGTGATAATAGGTGAAGGGAAGCAGTAAGAAAAAAATTACTTCTTCCCTTTAAGTAAAACTCTATTAAAGTAGCAGTGTGTTATGGCTAATATGTGAGGAGTCCTCCAAAAGCACATGTGTGAGACAATGCAAGAAGGCTGAGAGGAGAAATGATCGGGCTATGAGAACCTTAACCAGTGAATTCACCCTCTGATGAGATTAATTGAGTGGTAACTGAAGGTGGGTAGGGCGTGGCTAGAGGAGGTAGGCATTGGGAGCATGATTTTAAGGTATATATTTTGTATCTGGAAAGTGGAGATCACTCTCTCTCTACTTTCTGATCATCATGTGAGCCACTTCCCGCCACCACACTCTTCCACCATGATGTTCTGCTTCACCTCAAGCCCCAAGGAATGGAGCCTACTGTCTATGGGTTGAGACCTCTGAAATCATGAGCCCCCAAATAAACGTTCCCTCCTCTAAAATTGTTCTTGTCAGGCCTTTTTGTCACAGCAGCCAAAAAGCTGACTAAAACACAGTATGTCTTAGGTGTTCTAGAGCACTTCTAGTAATATGCTTTTTCATTTAATAAAAACTTCAACTGCTGTTTCCACTCTTCCTTCATTGGCCCATAATCTTTGTGCTGATAGAAAAAAAATGCAGTTTCAGTGATACCACATTATACTGCACCTTCATAAACATTCTGGCTAATGTACTAAGTGCCTTGACTCTCCTTCCCTTCATATGAGTTGCATTTCAAGCACTGTATTGCCTGGGAACTCAGTAGGAACCATTACCCCCAAACTGTTCTGGGGCCCCTCCTCAATCCCAAAAAGCCCACCCATGTATTTTACCAGAAGAGTATGATGCATAAATTTAATTTTAGATAAAATGAACAATTGCTATTACATTTGAAAGAAAAAATCAGCAACATAACTATATAAGTTAATTAAGGGGTGCATATCTATCAAAATCTAGGAAGTCATAGTTTTCTAAGGGAACTTAGCTAAAAAACAGAAGTCAAAAGAAATAATGGAGTTAATTAGGATATTTAAATTATTATTTTTATTCCTTTCAGTTAAGAATATTTTTTCATAGTAGTATTTCAACATTGCAGTTATGGTTTAAACACATGAAAGAATGTAGAGAATTATTCAAAGGACATATCATAATATTGTTTTATATTTTTAAAATTTATATCTACATTCAGTGGATTTCTGTGGGATTTAGTCAGTTTATTTCTTTTTGGTTTTAATTAGGAAACCCTACTGGAATTGTGGATAGATGTATAAGCTAGAGGAATGACTATGTTTTTATTTGATGTTAGTGATTTTTCATTTAATAAAATTTCAGAGATGTTATGGTGTTGGTTGGATTTATTTTAAGAATGGAGGAAATGAAACCAAATATTTACTCAAAGTCATTTTGAATGTTGCAAAAGTATGTGCTTATTGAGAAAGTTGAATTTTCTCTAAGGAAAAACCTCTACAAATTTTATGGTTTTATTGCCTATCCATTCGAGACCAGGGTCTTGTGAAACCCCAAGTAAACAAAATAAGTATTCAGAAAAACATTCTTTTATTTGTGGTGATGAGCAGAGGCAAGACAGAGGAGAAGGAACTTGGAATAGATGGAATTATCCCCTCAGATTTTCTAGAAGGGCCTACTAAGAATTGTCTTTGTGTTTTTTAAGCATAAGATTATATATATCTAGGCACTCTATCAGCTCATCATCCAAAGCTGAGGACCAAAAAACCCATCAGCAGTATACAGTGAGCAAAGAAAATGAGGTATTCAGTGATCAGTGGCCCTACCAGGGTTCCAACACAAACTTTGACCCTAAACAGTTCTCTCTCCAGCAGTTGTTAACTCAGGACTTCATCCCTACCAACTTCTTATTAGATGACATTATATCCCACAGCTTATCTCCTTCATCCTGAAGTGCACAATGCCTGCCCCAAACAAGAACACTTCATGAGCTTTCTTCTCATGAGATCATATTTTTATCCTGCTTATCAGAGTTGACTACCCATGTCCTCTACCTGTCCACAACTTGGCTTCACTTTTAGACCTTATTCTACTCTTTTGAGTTCACAGTTCAAATACAAAAAGCATTCTCAAATACTGACCTTTTTCTTCTCCTTCTTTATTTCACTGTTCTTACCTAAACCTGAAATCCTTAAATTTTGGGAGTATAAGGGATCTTATAGACCAATTTGCCTCACCCTTTTCTTTTATAGATGATTCTAATAAAGCCCAGAGAAATTAACTGTTTGAGGTTACTCAATACTTAGAAACACCACTAGAAGTTTTTAGACTACATATGACCCTCAAATTTGTTAATATTATGATAATAAAGTAAGTTATATTTTATATTATTTTTATTAAAGCATCATATAAAACAGTGGAAATAAATCTGATGGTGATGTGATTAAATTAATTCATTTAATGAACACTTTTTTTTTTCTTTTGACAGTACTGGGAACCAATCTTGGGCCTTTAAACATGTATACAGGCACTCTACCACTGAACTATATATATCATTACCCCAACACATTTATTTTACCATCCACTATATATCAGTAATTATTCTACATACTGGGGATTTGGTTGTTAATAAAGTAGAAAAAATCCCAATATTTATGAATTTTTGTTCTGACGGTGGAAGAAAGATTCTAAACTGACACAGAAGTAAAATAAAAAATAATTCTGATAATGCTGAAAACTGAAGTAGGAAAGGAGTAAAATTTAGTTAGAAGGTTATGTGGTTTCATGTCTGCAGTGGGGTTGGTGAGGGGTAAAATCAAGGCTTTGGATGTGAGGAAACTGAATATGCTAGGACCAAATCCAAAAAAGGAGAGGCCCTTCTTGATTTCATTTTTCTAATGAAGAAGGATTATGAAATATGATCCTTCCAAAGTTTTGTTTTCTTCCTCCTGATATGAGTAGTGTAAAGTTATGATCAGAAGTAATATAATGAAAGGTGGTTTTGTCCTGGTTGCCACCATCATCACTACCTGCATTTGTCTCTGAGAATCTAATTTATCGAAGAGATATGATTTACCCATTGGTAGAGAAAGAACTAGCTAAATTAATTGAAATCTAGAGGATGCCTTTCTTCATTTTTAAGAACTGAACTCCTTACTTAGAAGTAAAAAATGTTCAATAAACTCTGTACGTAAGAGAAAAAAATAAAAAAGAACAGGAAGGACCTGCAGTTGCCAGAATCTTAGCTCAAATATTCATGGAGAGGGATACAGCTTGGAAATTTTTGTACAGGACAAAGCTGGAGAGGAAATTGGTTCTAGAGAGCTGAAAAATAAAGAAATAAAAACTGTCCAGTTTTTTCTGCTTTTCCTAATCTAGTAAGGGGTATACACTTTCAAAACTAGATGAAAATCCATTCATTTATGTAGGAACAGTTGGAAAGGGAAATATTGATTCCACCAGTCTTTAAATCAGACTTACAATACCACTTATGGGAAGATGATTATTCTACATTATGAAAACCAATTGATGGGAGGCTGGCACACATCTTAATATTATCCAAAACTACAAGGCTTGTGGGAACCATGAGGAGGACACACACACACACACACACACACACACACACACACACACTTACTGTACACCACAATCTCTGAGCTGAAAGTGAGGATTTGTAGAATTGCTAGACTGCTCTCCCATCATTTACAGAACAGAAAGTTGAGGAGAAAATGGGAAAAGGAAACTAAGCAAGAGACAGCTTAGAATGTAGGTACAAAATAAGGAGAAAATTGTTGGAGTATTCTAAGGAAGAGGATTATTCAAGTTTATCAAGTGTTTCTTACAGGTTAAGTAACATGAAGACACCGAAATGAACATATAAATAAAATTAACTCCATCTACAAAAGGCTATATATAATGTAAGAAAAAAAGAAACAAGTATCCAAAATTTGCTCTAAAAATAAAATCATTGAATCATTGCTAGTAATGTCAATCAACAAGTTGGTGTATGATATCTTAGTAAATAATATACTACATTTTTGTAACTAATAGCATATATTTTTCTGCCACCCAAATAGGCTTAAATAAATATTTCATAGACCAGATCTGATGAGTACCACAAAAATATAAAATCTCAAGTCAGCAGGTAGATTAGACTACAAGTATCCTGAAGCATTGTCTGGTGGGAGATAGCAACACCCAGGAAAGTAATTTTTGTGTCCAGTTTCAGAATAAGTGCACAAAAATAATGCAGTGAAACTGTTTGCACCAAACACTTGTACCTGTTGAGAAAAGACTTGTTGCCAGAATTATGTCCAAGTAGGAGGGTCTGATAGATGTAATTTTTTAAAAGAAAAAAAAGTAGAAATATTCTAAAGTTGATATGCTTAGCAAAATTTTTATTCTCTAAATGATACCATATATATAATATATGGTAACTGATTATATATGTATATATATATATATATATATATATATATATATATATATACACCATATATACACACCATATATATACACCATATATATAATATATGGTAACTGATGTGTGTTATCATACCTGTATATATTTTATCATTACAAGAATGTCTTTTGAAGGACAGCAGAATAAAATATTATTATTGCTGTATGTATATACATGACTGCATGATCAATGTGACTCTGCAACCTGTACACTCAGAAAAATGAGAAATTGTACCCCATCTGATTCAAATGTATGATATATCAAGATCATTGTATTGTCATGTGTAACTAATTAAAACAAATAAAAAAGGAATGCCTTTTGACCCTCACACACATACAAAAAACATTATATACTGTTTAAAAGAGACTGAGATCATGAAAATATAATTATC
This sequence comes from Callospermophilus lateralis, assembly GCF_048772815.1. Lineage (NCBI taxonomy): Eukaryota > Metazoa > Chordata > Mammalia > Rodentia > Sciuridae > Callospermophilus > Callospermophilus lateralis. The sequence continues at coordinate 63,027,981 of NC_135320.1, read as the reverse complement.
ATGAATATATATGTACCTAACAAAACAGTCTCAAAATAAATAAAATAATATTTTTGAAAAATGATAGAGAAATTTGTAGTTGGAGATGTTAATCTGATCTTTTACACATATAAGCAAAAATAAAAATATTTGAAGGTATAATCATCTATTTTGAACAAATAGACATATAGAGCCATTTATACCCCATGAAAATATAAAACACATTTTTAGCAATACATGGGTCATTCATAAAAACTACTTAGTACCAGTGTAACTAACACACACAAAAAATCTCAGTAAGACCAAGTAATCAGTTGCATAGAAATTGTCTTCTCTACTTCCATAATATGATAAAATTAAAATCAATTTCAATTGATAGCTTTAAAATAATTTATAGATGTATCTATTTGTATGGAACTTGAAAATACAAAACTAAGTAAACTAGAAACTAAGAAAAATAATGTGGAAATTACAATACATTTCAGACCAAATGTCAATTACAACAATTCATGTCAAAATAGGGGATAAAGCTGAAGTTGAGCTTAGAAGAATATTTTGATCTAAATATAAATGTATGTAAAAAATAAAATAATTTAGTTAAGCATCCAACCATACATTTTTAAAAATGACAACATAAGCTGGCTGCAATGGTGCACGTCTGTGATCCAGCAGCTCAGGAGGCTGAAGCAGGAGGATCTCAAGTCCAAAGCTGGTCTCAGCAACTGCGAAGCACTAAGCAACTCAATGAGACCCTGTCTCTAAATAAAATACAAATAGGGCTGGGTATGTGTCTCAGTGGTTGAGTGCCCCTGGGTTCAATACTCAGGATAGATAGATAGATAGATAGATAGATAGATAGATAGATAGACCTAGGTATATATAAATATATATAGCAACATAATAAATCCAGATAAAAGGAAAAGGGGGGGGAAAGGCCAGAAATTGCATAAATTTTATTTTTAATAAAGATAGTTAACAAAACTAACTGGTAATTCCTTGCATAGATGAATAAAACAGACCCTTAAAATATTTTTAAATGTAAGGGAAAACAACTAGCAATCAATTACAGATGCAATGGAGATTTTTAAAATAATAGAATATTATTAAAAATGCATGCCAAGATAGTTGAAAATCAGGCTTAAATAGATACAATTCTGGGAAAAATATAAGACGCCAAAATAAACCTAAGAAGAAATACAATATTTGAATGGATGAATCATCATTAAAGACCTGGATACGTGAATCAAGGATTTCTCCTCCAAAAATGACCAAATGTTGGCCCCACATGGCTTTGCAGTTGAGCGCTACCAAACTTTCAAGAACAGATAATCCCTTTCTCATAGAATTGTGCCAGAAAAGTAAAAGAAAAAAGAAAGTGTCCCAACTCATTTCATGAAGCTAGTATAGCCTTAATTCCAAAAATAGATGAAAAACAGAGGAAAAGAAAAATTATAAATATGCTCAATCTATTAATATTTTAAGCATGCCAAAATTTATAAACAAGTGATTATACATCTGAGTCTATCATTTGATTTAAAAATTACTCTATTGATCCAGTATGATGTATTCAAACCATTCAACAAAGCTTAACATCAGCAAACCTACTAATGCCATTGAAGCATTAATAAACTGAATGAAAAAACATCATGTGATCAACTTAGACTGTTATCCTTGATAACAGTCAATACATATTCATGATTAACTTCACAAAAAACTGAACGAAAAGATCTTCCTTAACTTGATAAAATTCAGTTACTAAAAACCTACAGTTAACTACATTTCCTTTAAGAGGTAGAACAAAATAAGAATTTCCCATGTTCTTTGTTACTATTTGCCACAGAACTGAACATCCGAATGTAGTTTGAAAGTTAAGTGGTATAGTTGAAAGGGAAGGTTCTGACATTATGTCCCCATGATATCGTCATTTAAAGAGGGGTGGGGATGGGGGTGGGGGTGGGAGGTGGAAAGGAAACCACAAACTACTGGAATCAGTAAAAGAATTCCTCAAGATAATAAACATCCCATCACATCACAGAATTCAAAAAACAAGGTGAGGTTAATCTAATGAAGAAGGGACAAAGCATTTGTGATGAGGAAAATGTTCAAGCACTTAAAAAGAATTGAATCAATATATTATCTTTAAATTCTATATAGTAACAGTTATAAAATTCTGCAGAATTTTATAGGAGAGCTTCAAAAACATTTAATGTTTATATGGGAGAATAAAAATCTCCAAATAGCTATGATTCACTCCTCACCCTATCAGGTATTGAGACAAATGAGAAGGTGTGGCAATAAAAAAGAATGGAGCAGTTCTTAAAAAAGAAAAAACAATGGAATAAAATAAATGGACCAGAAGCAAGCCTATGGATTTTACCTTTATATCAGATATAAAATACAAATTCTACTTATTCCTCACTATATTTTTTTTCAAAACATCTACAAAATGCCTTGCCTTTTCTACAAATGTGTATTGAGGGAGATTTATTGGAAAAATAAAATGTTTTTATATCCATGGCTGACTCAATCCATGGGCTATATTTGACACAATGAAGATTAGGAACATCTTGCCACTTGCAGCTTGGGCAATTAACATAATAGTAAAGCCAAAGACTCTTAAAATTTGAATAGATGTCTAGGAAAAGCACACACAGGATTTGTAAGAGAATTCAAATAGGTTCATGATGAAACAAAAAGGAAATGACTGCTTTGGGGTCATCAGTATTAGTGAAGAGATCACCTAAGATATTTTTCTGAGACAAAATAGTTTCTTTAACATTACAGTGAGTACTGAACTTCATGCTGCAAGTATTCATTCATTACTAAGTATCATGGAATTTCTGGTGTGCAGGGTCCCATGTCATTTTAGAGAATGGCTAAAATGTTTTCAAAGGGCCATGCACTTCTGGAGTAGATAGAGTTTTTGTCCATTTTTGTTTCTATTTCCTATTACTAAGTAAAGTAAAGACTTTTGACATTACATAGAATAATCAGAGATAGATGGAAAGAAGGTAGCAGACATGATAGGGTCAACAAAACCCAAGAAACAATATGATGGTGAGTACCCTGGATTTTCTTTTTGCCTCATAGATATCATATTTCCAAGCAAGGAATCCAGCAACCCAGAAACACCAATAAGCATAAACAAAAAATGAACAGATCAAAGCAAAGCTTACTGTGTGTAGGTAAAGGATAAGGAAAAGGCAGTTTAATAAGCAAGACAAGAAAACTTCTACAAAATAACCATCTATTCCAGGAAAACTCAAAGAAATAAATTGTGACACTATGCTCACACATAACAACAGAGGACCCATGGGAACTCTAGTCTTTGACTCTCACAGGCTGTAATGAGTTAGCACAAGCCTGCTATATACAGTGTGGTGGCAGAGAAGGCTGAGTATAGGGCTGGGACTTTCATCCCCACTAGGTAGCAATAAGACTCTTCATCCCTCCCAGTATCAGCACCCACCCATAAGGAACGAGGTACATCTTTCTCTCCCTGATGGAGTGGCATCAGAGGAGACCTCATACAGAGTCAATATTTTTCCATCTCCCAGTAATAATGAAATAACCCCTCCACCATGGTGTCAATGAAGGATTTATGGAAAGCTAAGCTAGTCTTCCCACCTTCCCCCAGTAGTAAAAAATAGAGCCCCACTCAGGTGACCAAAAAAAGGGCCACAGGAAGCAAGGTACAAGAGGAGGATTAAACAAGATCCAGGTTTTCATTATATAATGCCCAAATGTTCAGGTTTTGTTCCAAGAGCCAGGGAGATTTCCTATTAAGTGAAAAAAGACAATGGTAAGTGCTAGCATTGAGATAACAGAGATGTCAAAACTATCTGACATTGATTTTAAAGTAACCATCAGGGCTGGGGTTGTGGCTCAGAGGTAGAGTGCTCACCTAGCACGTGTGAGGCACTGAATTCGATCCTCAGTACCACATAAAAATTAATTAATTAATTAATTAATTAACCTTCATAAAAATTCTTCAGCAGACTATTACAAACATGCTTGAAACAAATGGAAATAATAGAGAATCTGAGCATGTAAACAGAGATACAAAGAATAGGCAAGTGAAAATTTTAGATCTGAAAAATGTAATAACTGAAATTCTAAAAAATCAATGATCTGCTCAATAGCAGAATGGAAAACAGAGGAAAAAAAAATCAGTGAACTGTATGATAAACAATAAAAATTACCCCATATAAGCAATGAAAGGAAAAAATATGACTTTAAAAAAACCCTGTTGTATTACAACAGAAACAAAAAATCTAATATTCATATCATTGGAATTCCAGATAAGGGATAAAGAACAGAGAGATAGAAAATAACTCAGGGAAGTAATGACTAAAAACATACTAAATTTGGCAAAATACAGAAACTTACAATTTTGAGAACCTAAGTGAACTAGAAATCCACTCTGAGATACATAGTCAGACCTGTTTAATCTCAAGACAAAGAAAATTACTGAAATAGAAAAAGACAAACAACACCTTAGAGGCTGGGGAAAAGCAATTCATATAGTAGCAGATTTCTCATTAGGAATCATGAGAGCCAGAGAGAAGTGGAACAATATTTTTCAAGTGCACAAAAAACTGTCAACTCAGAATCTATAACCAGTTAAAATATCATTCAGGACTGAAATATAAATGGTACATTCACCAATAAAAGAAATCTAAGGGAACTTGTTACCAGAAGACCTACCCTAAAAGAACGGCTAAAAGAAGTGCTCTAACAGAGAGTAAATTTTTTTTGTTTGTTTGTTTGGGGAAAAAAAAAAAGGAACCTTAAAATGTCAAGAAAGAAAAGAGCATATAGAATATAAGCAAAAATATGGGTAAATATGATATGCTTTTCTTCCTCTCTTGATATTTGTACATTATGTTCAAAAGTTGAAAGAAAACTTTTAATACTCTCTGATATGTTTCTAAATTATTCAGAGAAAATATTTAAGAAGGCTATATTAAAATGGAGGAGAGGAGAGGAGAGTAAAGGGACATAAAGACAGAGAAGTTTTCTAAATTTCACTCTGTCACATGATTACACTAGGAGATTATGCTAAGTTAGGTAAATATAATGTGACACCTAGGGTAACCACTAAAAATGTTATACAAAGACACACTCAAAAATACAAGAGAGGGGCTGGGGTTTGACTCAGCAGTAACACGCTTGCCTAGCATGGATGAGGCACTGGGTTTGATTCTCAGCACCACATATAAATAAATAAAAATAAAGGCCCATCAACAACTAAAAATATTTAAAAAATACTAGTGAGACATCAAAATGAAAATCTATATATTGTGTCAGTAACCAAAATGGAAATCTACATATTGTGTCAGTAAGCAGCACCCCCATAAAGGAAACAGAGAGATGAAAAAGAGAAGAAAGAAAACAAAAGGATGTTGTTTGCATGCCCATGAGAGTACATATGAGAGCATCAAACATTCAGCAGATTCTGGAACTGACCTCCAAGGTCAATTTCAGGTCATGTGACATTGCATGGCTCCTTCTAGAATCCAAGTGCTTAAAACAGCTCATTACAGTATTCTCATTAAAAAAGAAAAATAAAAAAAAAAATTTAAGTGAAAAATATTGTTAGCATTAATGTTGTAATTTGGTTGATAGAAAACATGAGTAAAATAACTCCTAGTGACATTCCTGCGGTTCCCTAAGATTTGCAGTGATGACAGGCATAAACGTTTGGTTTTGTCAAGGAAGTTGGTAGATGAGATTTGGCAGATTTACAGAAAGCACTTACTATATATGTAGTAACAAGATAATAGTTCAGGGCTCCTCTAAAACTCAAGAACATATTCAAAAATCACACTCTTCAGCATGGGTGGTCTGTGCCTTAAGACTCCTCAAAACCAGAGACTACTTACTCTCTGGGTCACCTCTGATTTGGTGAGGGTATTTAATATTTGTTATTTATATCACTTTTAATGATATAGATTTAATACTAATAATGTTAAATGGAACTCAGATTCTGTTCTTCAAAACTGTGATAACAAATTTAAGCAGACATTGGTTTGTTTGTTACCACAGATTGAACCCAGGGGCTCTGAACCACTGAGCCATATCCCCAGCCCTTTTCATTTATTTATTTATTTTGAGACAAGGTCTTGCTAACTTGCTGTGGCAGATTGAAATTCGCCAATATTCTTCCCCACAGTTGCAAGATAAGGACAGGAGATTTGAAATTGGGTAGTTAAACAATACTTGAATTAGAGTAGGGAAAGGAGACCGGCTTGGGGAAAGAAGGGAAGTCAAGAGCAGGTAGAAGGGAGAGTAGAAATGATCACACTATGATATATGTGCATATCAAAATATAACAGAAAAACACATAAATTTGTAAGATTAATATGCATTTAATAGTATAATAAAAAGTAAACAGATAAAATAGAACTTGAATTAAATTGTAATCAGGCGTACTAATCATACAATTGATCCCAATTTTTAAACAAGTCTTTTCTAGTTTTTTTCTGCAATTCTGTTGAAATTCATTAAAATCAATATGGAAATCCTTCACAAATAAAAACATGAGGTGAGTGCAGCTTGGGAACAGACATTTTCTTCCATATAATTGTATTCTCAGTTTCTTATTTCTCAGTATGGGATGGCATATCCTCAAATAGGATAAAGAGACCAAAAAGTAGATGTAAGATCTCAAAAACGGACTGTGGTCCAGGGTTGTATAATACTGGTATTTTCTAGGAGGTCAATTTTTTATAAAGTCAAAAGCATTTAGGTTTTTTGTTTTTATTTTTTTTTTCAAGGCATTTATGAATGTTTCTACAATCTGCTTTAACTACCTCTTCTTTGCTGATTTTTATCTAGGAAGGAGGGTGACAGAACTGAGGTGAACTGAGGGGGAAACGTGAACACATGATATGCCCATGTCACTAACATACATATTCACAGCCTCCCACACATGCTTCTTCCACTGATTCCTTCTCTGTCCTCTCTCCAACACCATACATTGAAAGATATGTGTGAGTGGGTTAATATTCCATTCCTGGGGACTCTGGTGAGGAGAGAGAAGACATAGTGTCAGGAGCAAGATATTCATGACCTCACATTGTTCAGGATACAATGGCACAGCCAACAGCTGCTTGTAACAGATAATTGCAAGGATCCCAGAAGTTTGGGGATAGCAAATATTAGAGAAGATAAGAGACTTTAATGATAATTATGCTGGTTTACGTCCTTCGACTGCCATAAATATTTGTAAGAGATGGAAGAAATGGCTGAATTTCCTGTCTGCAGTCTGCTTATTTATGTTCCAGTCTTGCCCTTGAGGTTTGGAGAAAGGTTAAATAGAAGGTACTGGGTAAATCAACGGAATGAATTGAAAAGAGTAGAGAAAGTGTTGAAGTCCCAGAGAGTTTAGCTGTGTTAAGAGGGATGATTTTTTTTCTTTCCACATTTTTATTGGTGCATTATAGTTGTACATAATGATGTTGTTTCACATTCATAAATAAACAAAATAAAACAATATAATAACAATATCACTCCCCAGTACTTCTCCCCTCCCTCCCCACCTCCTACCCCCAGATCCCTTTCCTTTATAGATCTTCTTTTGATTTTCACTAGATCCATATCTTTTCCTTTTTTCTCTCCAGCTTCCACATATGAGAGAAAATATGTGATCTTGGACTTTTTAAGTTTGGCTTATTTCACTTAACATAATGGTCTCAAGTTCCATCCATTTTCCTGCAAATGTCATAATTTATTTTTCTTTGTGGATGAATAAAACTCCATTGTGTATATAAACCTCATTTTCTTTATTCATCCATCTGTTGATGGACATCTAGCCTGGTTCTGTAGTTTGGCTATTGTGAATTATGCTTCTATAAACATAGGTATACATGTATCACTATAGTATAATGACTTTCATTCATTAAGATAAATACTGAGGAGTGGTAAACCTAGGTCATATAGTGGTTCCATGCCTAGTCTTTGAGGAACATCCATGCTTATTTCCACAGTCATTGTACTAATTTATAGCCCTACCAAGAATATAAAAGTGTTCCTTTTTCTTTACATCCCCTCTAGTATTTGTTATTGGTATTCTTGATGACTGCCATACTGACTGGTGTGAGATGAAATCTCAGTGACTTAATTTTTATTTGCATTTCTCTAATTGCTAATGATGTTGAACGTTTTTCATATATTTGTTAGCCATTTGTATTTCTTCATTTGAGAAGTGTTTGTTTAATTCACTTGCCCATTTATTCATTAATTGGGTTATTTGGGTTTTGGTGTTAAGTTTTTTGAGATATTTATATATTCTAGATATTAACATCTATCAGAAGAGTAACTAGCAACGATTTTCTCCCATTCTATAGGTTCTCTCTTCATATTCCTAATTGTTTCATTTGCTATTCAAAAAGCTTTTTAATTTTATGTTATCCAATTTATTAATTCTTGGCATAATTTCTTGAGCTTTATGTGTCCAATTGAGAAAGTCATTTCTTGTGCCTGTATATTAGAATGTTGATCCTACATTTTCTTCTAGCAATTGCGTAGTTTCTGGTCTAATTCCTTAGGTCTTTGATCTATTTTGAGTTGATTTTTGTGTAGGGTGAAAGGTAAGTTTCTAGTTTCAGTCTTCTACACAGGGATAACCAGTTTTCTCAGTGCCATGTGTTTAAAAGGTGTACAGTTTGGGCATCTTTTTCAAGGATCAGATAATTGTAGATGTGTGGGTTCCTTGGGTCTCCTATTCTGTGCCATTGGTCTATGTGTCTATTTTTATGCCAGCACCATGAAGTTTTTGTTACTATAGCTCTGCAGTATAATTTTAACTCAGGTATTGTGATGCCACCAGCATTGCTTTTTCAGCTTAGGATTACTTTTACTATTCTGGATCTTTTATTCTTCCAAATGAATCTTAGTACAGTTTTTTCCTAGTTCTGTGAAGAGTATCATTGTTATTTTGTTGGGGATTGCACTGGGTCTGTATATTGCTTTTCATAGTATGGGCCTTTTAACAATATGAATTCTGCCTATCCATGAACATGAACACAAAATCTTTTTGTGTTTTTCAATTTCCTTCTTCAGTGTTCTATTGTTTTTATTGTAGAGTCCTTTCACCTTCTTGGTTAGATTTATTCCTAGATTTTTTGTTTGTTTGAGGGGTTTTTTGTTTGTTTGTTTTGAGGCAGTTATGAATGGATTCCTGATAATTTTCTCAGCGGATTAATTGTTGACATATAGAAAAGTTCTTGGTTTTTTGTTGTTGTTGATGATGTTGTTGATAATATAACCTGCTACTCTGCTGAATTTGTTTATTAGCTCTCACAATCATTTGATGGAGTTTTTTGTGTTTTTTTTTGTTTGTTTGTTTGTTTTTGATCTTCTAAATATAGGATTATGTCATCTGCAAACATTGATAATTTGACCTTTTCTTTTCCTATTTTTATTTCTTTTATTTCCTTCTCTTGCCTAATTTCTCTGGATAGAATTCTTAGCACTATATTAAATATAGGTGGTTAAAGTGAACATCCTTATCTTGTTCTAGATATATAAAAATTTCATTGGTTTTTTGAAAAGATAAACTAGATTGAAAAGCCCTTAGCCAAAATAATCAAAAGAAAAAAAGAGAAGACTGAAATTAATAAATTTAGAGGTGAAAAAGGAGAAAATGGTTTCAGTTTTTCCCCTTTTACTATGAGTTTGGATTTGGGTTTTTCATATTAGCCTTTGTGACGTTAAGGTAGGTTTCTTCAGTGTTTTTATCATGATTGGGTGCTGAATTTTGTCAAAGGCCTTCTCTGCATCTATTGAGATGACTGATTTTTATCCTTAATTATATTTATATGGTTAATTACATTTATTGATTTGTGTTTGTTAAATCATCTTGCATCTCTGGGATAAAGCCAACTTGGTCATGAGGCGCAATCCTTTTACTATATTGTTGAACATGATTTGCTAATATTTTATTAATAATTTCTGCATCTAAGGGATATCAATCTGTAGTTTTCTCTCCTTGATGTGCCTTATCCAATTTTGGTAAAAGTGTGGTACTCCTGAATGAATTTGGAATGTTCCACCCCTTTCTATTTCATGGAATAATTTGAGGAGTGTTAGTATTGGTTCTCCTTTAAAGGTCAAGTAGAATTCAGCTGAGAAATCCATTTGATCCTGGGCTTTTCTTTGTTGGAAGACCTTTTATTATTGCTTGTATCTCATTACAAGTTATTGATCTGTTTAGGTTTTCTATGTCTTCTTGATTCAGTTTTAGCAGATTGTATGTGTCTATAAATGTATCCATTTTTTCTAGGCTTTCCAATTTATTGAAATATAAGTTTTCAAAAAAGTCCTTACTGATATGCTTGATTTCTGTGATGTCTGTGGTGATTTCTCCTTTTTCATCTCTAAATTTATTAATTTCAGTCTTCTCTTTTTTTCTTTTGATTAGTTTGGCTAAGGGCTTGTCAATCTAGTTTGTCTTTTCAAAAAACCAGCTCTTCGTTTCATTGATCCTTTGTATGTTTTTTTTAAAAATCTCAATTTCATTGATTTCAGCTGTGATCTTAATTATTTCCCTCCTTCCACTGGTTTGGAAATTGGTTTACTCTTCTTTTTCAGGCCTTGAGATACATCATTAGGTCGCTAAGTTGCTTAAGGTCTTGCTAAGTTGCTGAGGCTGATATCAAACTTGTGATCCTCCTGCCTCAGCCTGCCAAGTTGCTTGGATTATAGGCATATGTCACCATGCCTAGCTTGTATCAGTTTTTTGTATTTTCTATGAGTTGCTTTGTGGCCTAGAATATGGTCTATTTTGGAAAAGTTTCCATGAACTGCTGAGAAGAAAGTATATTCAGCTATTGTGGGATAAAATATTCTATAATGTCTGTGAAGCCCATTTGATTTATAATATTTTCAGGCCCATAGAGTCTTTAATGAGTCAATGTCTAGATGACCTGTCTAATGGTGAGAGAGCTATGTTGAAATTACTCAGTATTATTGTACTTGAATTCAATATTACAACAGTATTTTTGAGGCTTCATTTTGAGTAGTCTCTTTCATGTAATAATTTGTACCCAAATAAATATTTATTATTGTTATATCTTCTTGGAGTTTTCCCTTTGCCAGTATGAAGTGACCTTCTTTGTCTCTTCTGATTAATCTTTGTCAGATAAAAGAGTAACTACTTCTGCTTCTTTGGGAACTCAATTTTTATGGCATATCAACTTCCATCCTTTAACTTTCAGCCTAAGGCTGTCTTTGCCAATAAGGTGACTCTTTTACAGAGAACATACAGTTGGGTCTTGTTTTTAAATCCATTCTGCCAGCCTATGTCTTTTAACTGTAGAGTTGATATCATTTATATTCAGTGTTAATATAGAGAAATGTGTACCAATTCCTGACATTTTAATTAGTGGATATTGTTTAATTTCATCCTGTTTCTCACTTGCTTGGCTACTCTTCAAGTAATATTTGTTCTTTTGTGAGCTCTGAGGTTTGTCTTTTATTTCTTCTGAATGAAGTAATTATTTAAGTTCTGTAGTGCCAGCTAAAAAGTCTTGAATTCTTTCAGTTTCTGCTTATCTTGGAAGGTTTTTCTTTTATTACCTTTTTTTATTTTGAAGGATAGTTTTGTGGGATACAGCAATCTTGATTGACAGGCCTTGAAACACATCATTTCTAGTTCTCTTGGCTTTTAGAGTTTCTATTGAGAAATTAGAAGGGATACTTATTGGCTTCCTCTAAATGTAATTGGATATTCTTCTCTTAAGGATTTAAAAATCTTTTTTGATCTTTTTTGATCTTGTTTTTTGGGAGTCCTAAATGCCTCCTGTACCTGGATGTCCATTTCATTCTCAAGGTTAGGAAGTATTTTCTGTTATTTTTTCGCTGTTGAGGTTATCCATTCCATTGGTCTGCATCTAACAATCCTCCTCTATTCTGGTGATTCTTAAAGTTGGTCCTTTAATGTTGTCCCAGAATTCTTGTACATTCAGATCATGGTTACTTATATTTTCTTATTTTAAAATACTGTCTGAATGTTCAAGACTGGTTACTTCATCTACCAGCTCTGAGACTTTATCTTCAGTATGGCCTACTCTATAAAGAGGCTTTTCAACAGAACATCTTATTTGATTATGTCTTTAATTTCCAAATTTCTATTTTGTTCTTTTTCAATATCTCTATATCTTTATTATATTTCTCATTCATATCCTATACTGACTTCCTAACTCATTCAGTTATTTTCTGTGTTTTCTTGAAATTCATTGATCATTTTTATAATAATTCTTTTGAATTCTTTATCTGGCACTCATACACTTCAGTACCTTTGAGGTCAGTTACTGATGGATTGTGAAGTTTAGGAGGTGTCATGTTACCTTGTTTTTTCATATTTCTTGTATTCTTGTGTTGAGTTTTATGCATCTGTTAGAATGGATGTCTCTTCTACTCTTTTAGGGCATATCCTTCACTTCCTAAAGTGTTCTAGAATGGTCTAGATAGAGACGCTCCTTGTAGGTGTCATATCCACTCCCTTTGAGTTAGTTCTCTCTGATTTTGCTCTTTCGTGGGACCTGAGTGCCTACTCCAACTATTTTTACTTGGGGCCTGATTGTTAGTTTATGTCTTTGTCTCTTTCTATTCTTTGTATTAAAGTATAGGTAGAGATTGAGTGTTGTTAATTTGTATATAGAGCAAGGTGCACTATATTTTGGTTGAGTTCAGCAGCAGAATCTCTACCCTGTGAACTTATAGGGTCTGTGCAGTTTCCTAGCACCTCACAGAATAGAGGTAAACAAACAATAACAACAGCCAATATAAACAATATATACAGAATTAAAATAAATACCTGGTTCCTACTATGACATTTGCAATGTTAATTACCACAGAAAATGGGAATTCTGGGATCAGCAATTCCTAACAGTAAAAAACAATAAGTAACCATGAACCAGATCTGACATTAAAGCAAATAACAGGTATCAGCTATGTCATCCACAACAGTAATAAGAGCAATTGCATTAATGGAAGGGGCAAAAGTTATATAAACCAATTAGTTCTAAAAGTTGGTAAAAGTACAGTTCATTAAGAGAAAAGAAAATGTGATAGAAAGGTAAAAGTAAGTTTACAATTACAAAAGTAAACAGAAAATGCAGAAGAGTTAAAAACAGATGATGATTTAAGGAAGAAGGAGAAAATAGGAGAAACAAAGTAAAGGGAAAGAGAAAGAGAATAAGATAAGTTGGCTATTAGCAGGAGAAGAAAAGAAAGAAATAGAAACAGGAGTAACAAGCAAAAGAAAACAAAACAATATAAAAATAAACAAACCCCAAACCCTAACCCTCAAAAGATAAGGCAAAGAAAAATAACGACACCTTTAAAAAATGCGAAAGGGCTGGGGATATTGTTGGAATAACATACGGTTCACAGCTAGTAGCTAGGAGCAGCTCAGAGTGCTAGGAAAATCGACACTTGTACAGGCCTGACAGGAACACCTGCAGGAGGGAGTGCTCTGCTCTAGCTAGCTGTCTGTGAAACCACATCCTCAGCACTTGTGGTCAGCGTTGCCAAGCTACCAGACTACCAGGTCAGGAAAGGGAGAGTCAAGTGCTTCAGGGTATGTAACCCCCCCAACTCATAAAGTCCCCCTCCCTTAGGGACAAAGACCCTTCCATACTGCCTTCCATGGACAGCAATATTTAGTGCTCCCTCATAGTGCAGTTGCATTAGGCATAAGATGATTGGCTTCTAGATGTTAAGGTGCTTATGTGTGATTGGCAGTCTCGCCCTACCTGAACCCTATAACAGCTGTATGCATTCCAAAAATAAATGAGCTTGAGCTTGCTGAACATTAACTGAGCTTGTTGAACATTGCCTCCGGTTTCTCATCAGCCAGCTTTCTTACCAGCTCCCAGTGTCCCTGTGTTGCTTTGACATCGCATCTCCACCCCCTACAACTGAGGTAGCCCAGTGACCAAAGTCCACACCAGTGACTAGGAACACTTACAGGATATAGCTCGGTGGGTAGAGTGCTTGTCTCCCATGCACAAGACCTTGGGTTCAATCCCCAGCACCACAGAACAATAATAACAACAAAAACTCTTTGGGGCTGGGGTTGTGGCTCAGTGGCAAAGCGCTTGCCTCGCACATGTGAGGCACTTGGTTCGATCCTCAGCACCACATGAAAATAAATTAACAAAATAAAGATACTGAGTCTCTCTATTAAAAAAAAAGTTAAAAAGAACTTTCTTTTAAAAATGCTAAAAATGAGATGAAAAAAAACCCCCAAATATATCCATGTGTATATGTCCATGAGCCAATTAGCAAGGCGAGAACACCAAAACAACAACAAACAAACAAATAAGGAAAAGAGTCGTAATGAAAAATGAATAAATTGTCTCCACCTAGGTGTTCAGAATAGTTGATGAGAATGGTCACTGCCTATGCCCATCTGTCCTTCTTTCCATTTCTTCTTGGGCTACCACAGAGGTAGAAACAGTGGTGGGTGGGTGGGTGGGGAGTTGTTAATCCCTTCCTCTTTTTGTGTTGCTCACCATGCTGCCAGCAGGAGAGGCCTAAAACAGAAGCTGTTTGAAACAGTGTAAAGTAGATTGGGATGCCAAGTCCATTAATTGGAGCTTTGTCTGCACAGACCAGATTAAGGTACTCCCAAGGTGGGGCTGTTGTGGCCACTGGTGCTTAGATCTAATCAGGCCTCAGGGGCTTTGTTGGGTGGTGTCTGCTCTGAAGAGAATAAATCAACTTATACCCCTAGGGTCCAGCAGTTTCTGATTTTAGTCAGGAGTCTGGATCTCAGAAGACTCCCAAGAGTTCTACTAACAGTGCAGGGGAACCAGTTCTCCACACACTCTGCTACCTAGGAACACAACCTTCCCACCCTTAGTCCCTGGGTATATTCACACCCACCTACTCAGATCCTGACCCACTTCAGCTGGTCACGTGAGCCACCAGACTCAAAGGGAAAGTGAGTTGGGCTCTTCGGGTACAATCTTCCATGTGCCTATTTCACTCACATCCTACTAGGTACACCCCAGGCCCCAAGGTGGGCACTTGTTGTGATGGTGTGGCAGTGTTTGCTACAATCTCCCAGCTCCCATACCAACAGCTACAGCATGGCTGCTTCAAGATGCTTCCCAACTCAGCTGTCCATGGCCAATTGTGAAACAGAACGCTCTCCAAGATTCAGTTAACAATGCAGTCTCTGGAATAGCTAAATTCAGAATGCTTTTCTGATCTCAGGTTTTTCCATATTAAATCTGTCAGTCCATGAGTTTCTCTTTGTGTTCTTCCTCTCTCTGTGATAAACCAGTGCTGCTATAGTTGCTGCTGCCACAACTAGCTTGGCTCAGCTCCAATGTACTCTTTCTTCTTTATTCAATAAACTCAAATTTCTGAGTTTCTAAGATGTTCTGACTGAATTTTAGTGAAATCCATCTTTTACCCACCTCATTGAGAAGCAGTACTCCTGCTGTTTGAATCCTAAGTAATGGAGCAACTAGAAATGCAGCCTTCCTCTAATCTGCCATCTTGAATCTCCTTTCAGGGAGCTATTTTTAATATAAAAGTTATTAAAATGTAAACAAAATTGTAAATTTTACATATTTTTATTCACCAAAACTTTATCATCCTAATGCTAGGATGATACATTTTATTTCACATGGTTGAGATGCAGAGATAAATTTATGGATTTCTAGGTAAATTCCCTTATCTTTAAAGTCCACATCATTAGAAATCATGTACTTTTTTGCTTCCTTCCCAAAGCAATATTCAGGAAGCATCTCGACATTTAGCTAACATACCCCAAGAACTTCCATGAGTGTTCAGCTCAATATGTGTCCAAAATTCCCCATTTAAACAGTCCTTCTTACATTTTCCCAAAAGTATACAGTGGTCCTAGATTGAGATTAGACATGGTTCATCACTTCTTTATTTTCTTTCTGTAATAATTAACAATGGTCAGAAGAATTATTTTTTTTTACTTCTTTAGATATTGAACAGAGAAAATATGAAAACTAAAATTAAAAATTAGCATCCAGGTGTCAACAAGTGATTGGAGTTTTTAGATTTATATTGTGAGGTGAGTTAGTCACCACTCCCACCATATATCAGTGACAAGAAATATTAGAATAAATCATAGGCTTTAAAACAGGGTTATAATTTATTCCATTTGTGTGTGTGTAGTTTAGAGTAAGGACCTAATTTTATTTTATTTTATTTTATTGTCTTACAATGAGCCAATATAGCTCTGAAATCGTCATTGAGAATGGCAATGGTGGGCTGGGATGAGCTCAATGGCACAGCATTTGTTTAGCATATGCTAAGCCTTGGGTTCAAACACCCCCCCGCCAAAAAAAAAAAAAAAAACAGAGAGAATAGTAGTGGCAAAGCTTATGGACACTGAACCTAAACTGCCTGGGATGAAAGTCCTGCTTGGAAATCTCCCAAGTTATCCAATCTTTCTGTCTGTACTTCAGATTGATCATATATAAAACAATACTAAAAATATTCATATGTTGTGATGAGACCAAGTCAATCTATGTTCCAAATGGAGCAGTGCTGGGACATAGTGAGTATTCAATAAGTATTAGCTATCATTTTTGTTCTTGTTATTATTATATGTCAACATAAGTTTTAAGCATCTTCTAAGACATAAATTATTAAAATAGCTCATATATCCTTAACAATTTCCTATATGTACCTAGGCATGGTTTTGGAACTATTGTATTCGAATAGTCCATTTGTCCATTCTTGTGCCAGTGCTGGAGTAATTAATTACATATTTGTTATATACTTTTACAACTTAAGGGTTGATTTCATGTCTTTTCTCCCCTTTTCCAAATTGTTTTAGATATTCATGGATTTTATTCAAATTGCATTACATTTATAGATAGAGAAATAAATAGTATCTTTGTCTTTCCAATAAATAGTATCATTGTCTTTCCATTCAGAGACATATTGTTATATGACATATTGTTAGAAGAGGCGTCCCCCAAAAGCTCACGAGTGAGACAATGTAAGACAGTTTGGAGAAGAAATGGTTGTGTTATAGCCTTAAACTAATTAGCAAATTGATCCCTGATGGGATTAATTGAGTGGTAACTGGAGGCAGGTGGGGTATGGCTGGAGGAAGTGGTTCATTGGGGGCGTTGCTATGGGGTATATATTTTGTATCCAGAGAGTAGAGACTATTTCTCCTCTTTCTCTCTGCCACACTCTTCCACTCACCTTGAGCCCCAAGGAATGGAGCCTGCTGTGTATGGATTAAGACCTCTGAAACCACGAGCCCCTAAATAAATTTTTCCTCCTCTAACATTGTTCTAATAGGATATTTTAGTCACAGCAGCGAATGACTAAAACCCATATATTCTCCCATTCATTCAGATCTTTTGTGTTCTCCAGTGATATATTAAAGTATGTCTCTGTAATAAAACTCATTCACTTTTGTTAGTTTGTTGCCATTACATATGGCATTATATTTTCTTGTTAATAGCAACTGGTAAAGATAAACACAGTTGTTCTTAGGGTATAATGTGCCACTATTTCAATTGGATTTTTGGGGGCTTTATTATAAATATATTTATTATTAAATGTTGAATTTAATAATGAATTTTCTACATTGGTCAAGATGATCATATGATTGGTTGGGTTTTTTTTTATTCTGTTAATATGCTAAATTAGATTTGTGTCCTAATGTTAAATCAATTTTTTCTGTTTGTTGATTTTATGTCTAACCATGTTATTAAATTGTTTGTAGTTTGAACAATGTCTTGCTGATTCTTACAAATATTCTACATAAATATTTATATCAACTTTCTTTCCAATCCTAAAATTTATTTTGTAGTCTCTTTATTGCATTCTATGATCTCTGGTGTAATATTAAATACAGAAGTAGAAAAATTTAGAAATATAAAACACTATCTTTACAACATCTGGAAGCCTCTTAAATAAGATAAAAATGCACAAACTTATAAAAGGAAAGTTTGATGGATTTGATTATATATGATGACAGATTCCAGAGAAGATATTTGCATCTGACAAAGAATATATATCCTGTACAAAGACCTCCTACAAATAAGCAAGAAAAAATGGGAAACCCAATAGTAAAATTGACAGATAATATAAATATGCAATCTACAGAGAGGAAAATGATGGCTCTAACTCTAAACCAGAGAATGGATTGTGTGAAGTAAACTTAAAATATCTAAAGAAACTATCCCCAAAAGATCTAAAGAACTGGCAAAAAAAAAAAAAATAGAGTAAGAAATACTTGATACTCTGCAACTTCCATCCTCCAGCTGCTCCCCTTCCATCCCCCCACCCCACCTAAGGTATCTTACCAACCCTGAACATATGTAGATCTTTTCTACCTGAGTAAAATATTTAAGACTCTTTCGGGAGACTTAAAAAATGGGCAAATGGTGTGTGTAGTGCTATATTTTAGGCAATAATTCAAGTTTGTTGTTTTGTGGTGACTTGAAATGATGCCTTGTTTAGGGGAAATTGTACTAGTGTGACTGATATTTTCCCAGGAGGACATTGTCTCTCCCTACAGAAGCTTCCCTTAATCCTCTCTACTCCTCAAAAGAAAATCTAGTTCACTGAATCATCTTATTTTTCTTACAGTCAATTTTAAGCTTATAATAGGGAAAAAAAAGTTGTACAATTATGATCAAACTTCTGGAAAACACACATATGTGCAAAAGAAAAGAAGAGATGACTGGTGAAAACAGCTAGAGTCATAGGAAAGAGCTGGGTTAGCTTAAGTAAGCATCATGAAGAGATCAGATGCAGAGATAAGCAATAGCTTAGCAACTTGACAATGCAGTCCTAAGAAATTAAAAGTTTAATTTAATCAAGCCAGCAAGAGTGGCAATCTCCCAAAGGAGGGACATTCATAAGTCCTTGTTTGATCTTTCTGAAAAATGCAATTATCACCTTTAAATGAACAAGATTGAACAAAACCATAAAGTGTTTCCTTTCTTAACTTGTATGATGTTCTAACTGGGAGTACTCACAAGGATCAAGAATCTGAATCTCTCCTAAGATAGCACAATGCAAAACACATCTTTCATTCACTAGCATTTATCTCAAAGTCCAGTTCCAAAGCCAAGGCCTTGGCTTAAAGACTCCAGGACTCTCCTCCCCTTACTTTCACCTGCTCATGTACATATACACTAGCAGTCAAATGTAAAAATCAAGGTTATATAACGTCCATCTTGGTCCATTTGGTGTTCTCCATCTCAAGTGCCAAGTGCCCTATGCATCTAAAAGCAGCAGAAAAAAGACTTAAGAAGAAAGGACTGAAATTTGAGAGAGCCTCCCATCTTAGTCATTTCCTACCCTCTGCATTTTCTTAGCAACTCCCCACAACTACAGTAAAACTATGCAGTATGGATTATCCCATCATAACAGATGAGGAACCAAAGCTCAGAGATGGAATGCCGTGCCCATGATCACAAAGCAAGAAGCCAGGGGTACCTTCATCCACCCTCTTTGTCATTCCACCTGCTGTGCTCTTCATCCTGTAGGATGCTCAAGAGATTCGATGGAACAGGAGACACAAAAATAAAATCATTTCTCCAGCAATGGTAAATTGCAACACAGATTTCAAGTCAACCATCCTTGGCTCTTCCTTTTTTGGTGAACAATAAATGGCATAAATGTCCCTTAGGCAGTAGCAAGCTTTCATTGACATTTTGCTCACCAATAAAATGAGAAAGTTGGTCTAGACAATGTCTAAAGATGTTCTAGATTTAAGCTGTTTTGTGGTATTCCCTTTGCAGAGGACATACTCTTTTCCTACTGTCCACTAGGACTTCCCATCCTGTGTGGATTCCCAGCACAAGCTTTCATAGGGTGGCTTGTGCACTAACACCAAATAAAACAGCTGCCCACTGATTTACCCCCACCCCCTACCCCCAGTCTTCCTTAAACTGACTGGTTCAGTTCACTTCAAGGCTTCTGAAACATTTCCAACTGTTGATTCCTTAGGATAATAAGAATCTCTTAAAATGCAAACATTCGGAGAGTAATAAAAGTCTATCAATTATTAAAGTGTGAATTAGTTCAGCCAAAAGGCTGTTGCTCTCTTAAAAGCCACTGGAAATCTCTGTGTGAGGAAAGTAGAGGTAGCATTCATAGAGGGAAGAGATGCTATTTGGTAATAGCATGAAGGTGGAGTCATCATAACTGAAATTTTATATATCTGGAAAGCAATTAAAAGCACCCTCTAGATGGAGTGTAGAGGGGAGTAGTAGAGGAAAAAACAGGGTGATAGACAGGTAGATGGGGAGGAGCAAAGGCAGAGGTATACTTCACACCCATGCCCATTCTGTCCATCCAACCCTCCACCAGACTCTGTGGAGACCTTCAGTGAGACTGATGCCCTGCCTTCCAGGAGTTAGTGCTTTTTAAAGTCCACAAACCAGGACATGATTCCTAGTGCCTTCCTTCCCAGCCTCAGCACTCAGTCATGAAGTCATAGTTCCACAGAACTGTGTCTCTTGTTTCCCCATGGAACAACAAAACAAAAGAAATTGAAATCAAATGGAATATATAAACAATATATGCAAAGTGGGATAGATGTAAGAAGAAATTTCTGATCAATGTATCTTCACTCCTATAGGCCATATGGTTTTGTGTATGGATGGAGAGATCTATACATCATATATCTCTTTTACGGAGCATATTATGAATCGGATCTTTATGATTGTGGTTTCAGAATTGAGTTTCTGTTGTAAATTGTGTGTGTGTGTGTGTGTGTGTGTGTGTGTGTGTAAGAGAGAAAGAAATAATCAAAATACTTGCAATATAACCTCAGGCAATATTTTTAATCCAGAAAAGAAAAATAGGGGGAAATAAGTGGAGTGGCAGGTGTCTCCCCACCCTACTTTAGTCTGAAAATCCTCCCAGAATCTAAGCAAATAGGCAATTTTAATTCTTCCCTTTTCTCCTCCCTTTGGTTACTACAAAGTAACATGCCACATCCACCTATTCCAGTGCTTCCTGTAAGCTGGTGCAGGGTTGTATGTCAGCACTTCCCAACAAGTTTCAAATAAATGCATGTGGATTACAGAGATGATAGAAACAGTTTGTAGGGAGATCTGCTCTGCATGCATGTAGCTGGCTGCCACCCAGCACTGTGCTCCCTTACCTCTATGAAGAATCAGACTTCAAATAGCCTTGGGATTTTTAATCCTAGTGAGTTTGTTGGCACAAAGAAAAAGTACAGGACTTTACCACAAAATGGTTTGTTTGGGGGAGTTGGTGGGAGTTGTTTTGTTTTTGCTACCATTTATTCCCTAGTGCTAGGGAATAAATAGAATGATATTGGTGAAAACAATATCCTAGGAATTTTCAATTTCAAAGTTAAATAAATGAGGTTATTTTAGAGGGATAGAAAGAATGCTTCCTGTATTGGGGAAGAAAATTATACAAAAGACCTTGATCTTTATGATAGCCAGAGGCAATATCATTTTATATTTAAAGCAAGCTAAAGAATTTGCCTTCCATCTACAGAGACCAAATAAAAGTAAAATTTTATTACAAAACAAAAGGTTCAGGACATGTCTGTACCAGGGTTTGCAAATACCTTATCACAACAGTTTAAGTCTGAATCCTCTTTGGAATCTAGTGCTTCATGAGTTTGCTGGAATGTCAAAACTCCATCATTATACCCATTTTGCTGCTATCTTCTGCCTACCTTTCAGTGATCCATGCAGGACTTCTGTTTGTTTGCAGGATCTGTAAATGAGGGAATTAGCAAGAAACCAATAATTTCTGGGAAGGACCATAGGAACAATCTGCTGGATGGAGTCCAAACAGCATCTCCACTTTTTGTTTCAGATACACTTATGTGGCTTGTACGGAGCCAAAACAATAGGAGGCACTCTTCCAGAAAATCTGGGTTTCACACACAAGAATAAAACCTTGGGACACTGTTGTCATTGCTGAAAATCTCCACTTGGGTGAACTTTTCTTGCTTTGCTAGGATTGTCTTCACGGCCTCATTTATTCTCTTTTTTAACACCACTTTTGAGGAAGTTGTTCTCTCCATCCTATTATTACATTCACTGAGTCCTAGATTCCTGAGATGTAAGTTCTTCCAACTTGTACTGAACTTCAGAACATTGAAACATAGTTATGATTCCCA
The DNA here is from genome assembly GCF_048772815.1 of Callospermophilus lateralis. Classification (NCBI taxonomy): domain Eukaryota; kingdom Metazoa; phylum Chordata; class Mammalia; order Rodentia; family Sciuridae; genus Callospermophilus; species Callospermophilus lateralis. The sequence goes on along the minus strand of NC_135320.1, from coordinate 63,005,858 downwards.
TAAAAGAATAGAGAGGGAAGAGACACAACATGTTAATTATGGAAAACAGAGCCCAAAGAACCTCTCATGGCCCTTTAGATGACATAGAAAAATTTTTTTCTTTTAAATCATAGACTAAGCCCTGTGTTTCAGAGGTAATGAAATAAGTAGTATTTCTGCTCCTCTTTCCAATACTCTGGTAACAGTTTCAGATAAAACCAAACTCCTGTAGGGCCTTAAGCTATTCATGTGGAAGCTTGTCAACACCAGATAGAATAAAAATAGTACAAGAACTTCTTTGTAACTACCTCAAAGCGTATCATACCATACCTGTGCAGAGGAAGTCATCGATACTACAAAAAAGGGAAAAATCAACACTGTTGCAACTTTCCCAGAAAAGAGCTAAGCCTTAAAGGATAAACAGAGAGAAACCTGTCTTATTCTAAGGGGAAACAAAGGAAAGTGCAAGCAAATATGAATAGGATTCAATCATTAAGAAAATATATGTTGAGCACCTTATCTCAAGCTTCGTGAGAGTATATAGCAGGGATACCAACCTAACCTTAGCCCCGAAAATTTATCAGAGGAAACCAATGTTCAGTCCTTTCCTGATGGAACTCATTTAAATATTGCTTTCTTCCCCACCATCCTGGTATACATAAGAGAATAGTGATAAATAGCTGAAATGCTAATGACCAGATTCAATGGAAAAAATAGAAAGTTAATTCAAAGAGATTTTCAAGTCTTCCGTCTGAGACATAGTCTTAGGAGGTAAGATAAATATCCTGATTGGCAGCCAAATAGATCAATATTAAATATTCTACATGACTTTCTACTTATGTACAGGGAAAAGGAGTTAGAGTTGACTCAAGATTTTCAAATTGAGTTCTTAAGATATACAAGAGTCCATGGGCACATTTACCAGTTTCTATAAATGTTTGAATAGAATTTAATTTTATAAATATAATTTGAACAATTTCTAAAATTGTAGTTAAATTATATTGGTTATATAACAGATTTTAAAACATTGGAAGCCAGTAATTCCAAACTTGCTGGACTAAATTATAGCCAAGGTAGAATTCCTTTATAGCATAATGTTTTTCAGGAAAAAGGGCTTTCACTGAATAATATGATTTTTTTCCTGGAATTTTTGTATCATAAAAATTAACATTTATTGATGTTAACTAAGTACCAGATAACTGAGCTAAAGCTTTTCATATAAGATAATTTAATGCTCACAATACCCTATGAGATAAACACTAGTAACCCAATTTTGTGTTGGGATAAATACATTTTAAGAAAGAATAAACAATGGGCCTAATGTGAATAGTGAAGCCAGGATCAGTACCTAGAGAGTGTGACAATGGAAGCACAGCTTAACATTAGCAAATACCCCATACTACCCAAAAGATATAGCAAAAAGATTCAGCAAGTTAGACATAGGCCAAGTGAATATCATAAATTTTTACCATCAGTGGTAACAGAACAATGTCTTTGTTCCCTTAACCAATTATCTACCCCAAAACTAGATTAGTTACCTAATCTAATAAAAATCCCTTTTTTGTCCTCAAAGACGTATGGAGTACTTAGTCTCTCTTGCATATTGATATTGAAGAAAGTAAGGGAATTCTTTTAAGATGTAAGCTTTGTAATTCTTCATTCTTTATATAAAAATTATGTGTTTTCATGTTGTTTATGCTCAAGGTTATTTTTTCTCATTGCTGATAAAAAAGAGCCATTTTTAGTTTGTACTCAACTTCAAGATCTTTAATAAGAAAGATTTTTGATTAATCAGAGTGTAGAAATCATATACGTTTGTATTTATTTGTTTGTTTGTTTGGCTGCTGGGGATTGAATCCAGACCCTGATGCATGCTAAGCGCATTCTCTACCACTGAACTACATCCCCCACCCCAGGAAATTTTTTAAAATAAAACAAAATAGCCCATGTCTTTTCAACTAATGAAAATGCCTTGGTTTCAGTCCAGCCAGGATATGTCACTCGCAGCTCCAAAGTTAGTTTACCTTTTTCCTCAGAAGCTTTAACTTATCACCTTCTGAAATCTATTGAGTCGAGAATGCAAACTACATTTCATATCCCTTACACCTCAAGTTTATCTCCCCCATTTAGATGATGTAATATTCTGCCAAATTGCAGGATTTAAATGCATTCAACAGCCCAGGTTCAAGTAGCTAACTTTTTCTAACAGTTTTTGCTTTTTTTTTTTAATCAGACATCAGCAGGATATAAACATAAACTGTTAAAGAGAGTTTTCAGATTTCAGTGACATCATTTTTATGCACCATTTAGGAGGTTTCGTTTATTTTTTAAAATCATTTTACATTTATTCTGATAACTAATCACATGGTTTTAAGTATTCAGTTCAGAGTGTAAAATGGACAATACCTATTAAATGTTTTATTCACATAAAATTAGAACTTTAAAGGGTTTATCTATGAATAGGATTCTTTTGTATCCTTGCACTGGAAAAGTGATAAGAGTATGGTTGGAAGTCTTAGTTTTCACTTAGTTTGAGTTCCGCAGACCTCCCAGAAACCAGAAACATCAAATGTGATCTTTGAATTGTTAGCCTACAAAAGTTTTTTTTTTGTTTGTTTTGTTTTTTTGTAAATAATTGTAAGGCCTAAAAAAGTGAAGCCATTGTAAGACTTGGAATTTATAACTGTTAAAGATTTAACAGAATTCAAAATTATGTGAACCCCGCTTTGTTTAGGTGGTATTTTAACTCCAACATCATGTCACCACCCCAGGGCTAATACCTTTTAGGTACATTAACTATTTCTTCCTTGTTCTCTTATCTTTGACCTTCTGTTTTCTGATCTTTCATCTAAAGGTTGATTTCAGATAACTTATCCTGCAAAGAACTCCCTCAGTACATAGTACTTACTCAAGACAACTGGACCCAACATTTGTTTCCTGTACTTGGTACCAGATAATGTATAATCCTTCAATTAAATAAGCTAAAATCTTTTAGCAAAATGACTTTCCCTTTTAAACTTATTAAAAAAAATTGAGAAACTAATCATACTTAAAAAAAATGTGCTTTAATTCTCAGTAAGGAAACTGAGTCCCACTTAGGCCAGGGCTTGTTGTTTTCTCTATCTCTTCTCCCAAACCATTGTATTCCTAATGCAGGTACATTCATGAGAAGTGGCAGTGAATCAGGCTAAAGTTTAAGTAAAGCTCCAGATTTTTAGCCAAAAGACTTATAATAGGAATATCACACAATGAAAATAACCTTTAGGAATGAAGGTGAAATATGTTATTATAAGAAGAAAAATTTAAAAAATATATTGTCAGCAGATCTGCTCTGAAATAATTGATAAAGGATGCTTTTTTGTCAAAAGAAAAAATGATAGCAGAAAGAAATTTGGAACATCACTAACAAGGAAGAACAATAGAAATAACAAATATCTATGTCAGTTTATTATTCGCTATACATATTATTCTTTTCTCTCTTGCTCTTTAAATTACCATAGTAAGTAGCCTTCTCAAATGGTTCCAAATGTGATCCCTTTACTGATATTCAGGCGGTAGGTTTAATTCCCTCTCCTGGAGTGTGAACAAGAGTTCCAATTACTCCATACCCTTGAAGCTCTCAGGGCATTAAATGTTAGTCATTCTAGTGAGTATGTGTCTCATTTTGGTTTTAAAACAAAGATATAGTTAAACACACACACACACACACACACACACACACACACACACACACACACTTGCTCCAGAAAAGTCTGGCATTGTTCTAGCAAGTTAGGTAGATACTTAAAATATGGTCCAATACTTGCAATCATGGCTATTTACTTTAAAAAAAAGAAACATTTTCACACAAAAACTTGTAAAGGAATTTTTATAGTATCTCTATTCAAAATTGCCAAAAATTGAAAAATATTATTGTCTTTGAACAGGTAAATAGATAAACTTTTGCAAATTTACATATTGGTATATTATTCTACAATTAAAAGAAATGAATTATTGGCATATGGAATAACCTGGATGAATTTCAAATGTGCTATTTTCAGAAAAGGAAGCCAACCTCAGAAAGTTTCATACTCTGTGATTCTATTTATAGAACAGTCTCAAAAGAAGAAGATATAGTGACAGAAAATTGATCAATTGTGCCAAAGAGTTAGGTGGGAAGAAGATAAATCTAGTAGGAACAAGATTTGGTGGGTAATAGAATGGTTCTGCATTCTGCTTGCAGTAGTATTTAAAGAATCCACATTTGATAAAATTAATAGAATTGCATGCTGAAAGAAAACTAATATCATAGTTTATTAATTTACAAAATACGGTTTAAAAATTTTTTTTTAAAAATGGTCTCTGCTTCAAAAATACTTAAAGCTGTAAGATGTGATGGAATACCTAAAACACTGATGACAGAGAATCGCATTATTCACTGCCTTTAACAGAAACAAAATAATGTATTTTCACTCTAAAAAACAGTTCTATACTGCCCTTCTTGTACCAGGGATCTTCTTCCTCTTTAAATTAGGCCACATTCTTTAAACACACACTCTTTAAACTAGGTCTTTAGCTCCATTGCCACCCCTAAAAAAGAAATCCCATCAGAAATATAAAGAAAGGTGTTATTAGCTTGGGAACATCAAGGACTCAAGCTCCAACAATACAGAAATTTCTGGGATAATTTAGCTAAATTAGATTTTCATCTTACCCAACTAAAGTACCCAACACCATCATAACTACACTCCTGTTCCCTCCATGCCCTTTCCCAAGTAAGATGATACCTCCCACATTGGTCTAGAATAGTTCCACACTCTACATTCTAATTCCCAATCTTTATGTGGAAGAATCAGGCTATCTTTTAAATAATTGTGATAGGACTGCATTGTATATGTGGGTGGAAATCCAAGAGAAAGATCTACATGAATGAGTTTGAGAATGTGTCAGATTGTATACCCCTAATCATGTTTCACCATCCCCACCACCCCCAAATTTTTAGGCTTATTCATCATTTAAAATCACTTGTGTCTTTTCACAGGAATTGTCAAGTTACCTGTATGGCTGAAATCTCCATTGCTTTCTATTCCTTTCTGCTCCATTACTTTCTGCTATTTTCTTTATAGTATATAAAAATCATGAATTTCAAAGGACTCTGGTCTTGGAGAAGCAGCATGGTAGAGCAAGGAGATCTTGACTATGGAGTCAAACAGATATGGATTTAAATCACAGCTCTGCAATTTATTTTTATTATATTTTAGCCTCAATTTCCTTTTTTAAATATAAAAATATAGATTTCTTTTGAGAATTTAATCAATTCTATGTAAAACTCTAGAATATCATTTGATATGCAGGAGGTATCCAATGAATGTTTTGTCCTTTCTAGCTGGATGGGTAGTATCAAACTTATCTAAATCAATGAAAAAAAAACTCTAGATCAATTGTAAATTTCTCCACAACTTAAGTTTGCCTCACAGAAGTGTTGAGATAAAATTTTATTTTCATTGCATCTTTATCTTGAGCACTTTCTATGAGCTAGGATCCATGCTAAACAATTTACATTCATTACATAATCAAGACAAATTCTCTGTAATTGATACTATCCCATTTTATAGCTAAAAAAAAATGCCAGAGCTTGAATTTTGAAAACAAGCCAATTATTCCAGAGTTTGCAATTTTATCTATAGGATTCTGACCTTTCTCATTAAGAGACCCAATCCTGAAAAGCTGGAGGAGAAATGCTGACTTTGATCATCTAGGTTTCATTAAGGACCTACAGAACACTTCACTACACTTTGCTAAAATCCAGATCTGGGGAGCTTGACCACATAAATTTCTTTGCATGAAGCAATATCACTTCACTACATTCTAAACTTAAGAGACTTAAAATTTCCTTAAAATGTAGTGTTTAATACCGTCAGAAAGAGGTATTAAATGCTGTAATCTCAGAAACATTATTTGGGTAATATCAAAAATGGAAAAATAAACACTAATACCCTAAAGGATTATTTACACAGTGTTAAAGATAGGAATTTGGCAGGAAGAAAAAAAAATAATTGTAGTCTTTACAAAATCAAGGTTCATTTAAGGACCTGATTTTGACAGCCCTTACATATGTAGTAAGCCTCTGTCTTTGACAGTATTAAATAGATTTTTAAATATGTTATCTCTTACAGTTTGAACCTCAGAGAATATTCAACATGTTCAGGGACTATGCACCAAGAATAGTTATGCAACATGATATGGACTAAGTTCATATATATGGAAACATTTATTTTTCCCCAAGGCTGACTAAGGATTGAAATCTATCCCATAAGGGAGCTCATGGCAGAATGCAAAGAAAAACACATGTCCATCTGAAAACCCACAAAGAAATCCATAGGAAAATATGAAAGATGTGTCTGGAACATTAATTCACAAATATGACTGCATTTCATAGTATTGGTAAGTTTGGATTTAAGAACCAAGATGAAAAAAAACTACAGGGTACCTATGGCTAAATAATGACATTGTTTAGCTTTGTTGGTTCTTGCTAACCCTGAACAGCAGTTCTATGGAATCTAATAAATATAGTTGGAATCTAATTATGTTTTGTGTAAGTGTATCCTTGCTAGAGTAATCTGAGGGCAATGATTTTTCTGGCTGAGTAGTCTCAACTCTTCTTCAACCACATCACTGTATCGTTTGAAATGGTGAATATGAAGTAAAGGACACTTGATAAGCTGGTACAATGCTGAATATATACATGGTAGATGCACGATGGAATTTAATTTATTGATCAATATCTTTTGGGGTACTAATGATGTTTTTAAGAGGGTAGAGTTTAGTTAATAAACTTCTGTTTCTCTGCTTTATACTTTTAAATGATCAACTTTTATCCACAAAATAACTTGCAGGCAATGCATCATCAAATCTATTTTTAAAAAAGCAACTAAATGCACAATTAAACATCCACTGATGGACTTTAAAGAAAAGAACCATTTTTGAGTTTAAAAATTTCATGGAAATTCTGAAACTTTGAATAAAATACCTTTGCAGATAACTTTGAAATACATAGAGACTGTGAGAAAAATTAGAGTTGTTCAAGCCCATTCCTACATAATAAAGGGGCCCACTTTTATAGGAAAATAAATATAACCTTGCATCAATGTGGCAGACAATCCTAAAACAATCCCCAGAGAGTCATTCTCTTGCATGATCCTTTTCCCTTCAAGTCTGAGGAAACCTCTGATTTGCTTCTAGCCAACAGAATATAGCAAATGTGATAAGATGACACTCCCTTGATTGGGTTATGGTTATTTGTCCAAATGAATGGAATGTTATTCTCATGATTACATTATGATTTATTGTTTCCATTCCCTAAGGCTTCTACTGCAAAGTATCACACATTTGGTTACTTTCAAGAACAGAAATTTATTTTCTCATAATGCTGGAGGATAGAAGTCCTGAATCAAGTGCTTTACAGCTGCTCTCTCCGAAAACTTTAGGAAAATAATTCTTCCCTCTCCTGGCTTCTAGTAGTTGCCAGCAATCTTTGGTGTTTCTCGGCTTGTAAAGCAGCCTAAGTCCACTCCATCCTTCATCGCCGTATGTCATAGTCTTTCTGTGTGTCTATGTATCTGTTTCGTCTTCTCGTAACATCACAAGTCATTGTATTAGGACCTACCCTACCTGAATATGAGTCCCTCTTAACTAATTACATCTGCAAAGATTCTATTCCTAAATATGGGCACACTGTGAGGTTTTTAAGTGTAAATGAATTGGGGGGGGGTGGTATTTAACTCAGTATATATGAGGTGCTGTTTTTGCAAACAAAAGGGAAAGAGTATCCTTTCTGAGTTTGAAAAAGTAAATTCCCAGCCTTTGAGTGGGCTTATGAAGGGACCAAACAGCAAGAAGCTTGCAGGTAAGCTTCAAGAGCCAGGAGCTGCCTGCTGCTAGCTATTACTAAAAGAAAATGGGGACCTCTATTGTACAACCACAAGAAAATAAATTCTACCAACAACCCAAACTTGGAAAAGCTCCAGATAATGAATGCACACCCCCCCACAATACACTAAACATTTATTTCAGCCTTGTGAACTCAGAGTAGAGGACCCAAGTAAATGATGACCAAGATAACTGAACCATGGGAAACCATGAGATAATACATATATGATTGTTCATGCAACAAAATCTGTGGTAATTTGTTATACAGCAAGAGACAACTAACATAAACGATTAGTGTTTTAAAGGCTCCATTCACTGTGCCACATTTCTATTTCCCAAACTCAAACCCAAAACTTGTAACTTCAGCTCTGAGTTATAGATAACTCACCACCATCTTTTCAAGTGTATTCTCATGGATCATTAGGAAAAACCTATAAAATAGGACCATGCTTAGAAAAATCTTAGGGTCCTAATACTAAAAAAAAAAAAAAAATCAGAGGTCAGATATACCTTCCTTTTATTGTACAAATAAAGAAACTGGTCCATGGATATAGCAACTGGCTCTCTTGATCACAGAGAAAGCAAGTGAAGAAGTAAATGCAGGTCTCCTGGGACCCAATCCAATATTTTTTTAGTGTTTTAGGTCCTCACACTAACTCACTAGGATTCTTTGATATCACTAATGCAAAACAACAGAAGAGCTGAAAACAAATCACTTTTAGAAAAATGCATGTAAATTATATAGCTTGATGAATGTCTAATATTCACAATTAGTACTAATTAACTCCTGGAAGAGTTCTGGTCCCGGTTTATTTACCAGCTAAATATTTGATGAATAAAAATACTTAAAATCATGTTTTCATATGCAATCACCATTATGAAACGTGTGAGAAAGAATCCTTTCCCCACCTGTATCTAGATCCAAAGACAGTACAAGTCTGTGGGCAAAGCCGTCACTATGAAGTCAGACCCAGGAGTTTGAATGTGAGTATTCAACAGTTGTTCACTTATAAACTTGGGAGATTTTCTCAAACTCTCAGCTATGAGTTTCTCCATCTGTAAAATGAAGATGATAACAGTGACCTCTCATTGTTTAGATTCAGACAAAATGATACATGTAAAATGCTTGACATTTAGAGGGTGCTCTATAAAGATTAGTCTGTTTCCATCCACCAATGAATTGGTTTTTAAGTGGAAAAAAGGTTTTCTACTGATCAGATTTTTTTTCTGAACTATACTCTGCTTTAAGGATGTTTAATACAAATGTGCTTTTAATCCAGAAGTGTCAGTGACATTTTCTATGAGAACAGTTTTCCTTTTGTAAAAATTTACTCTCTTTGGTCACAACCACTCATCCTTCATCTCCTCTCATTATCCATGAGACAATACATACATCATGGATGTATTATCTCATGGTTTCCCATGACTCAGTTGTCTTGGTCATCATTTTCTTGGGTCTCTACTCTGAATTCACAAAGCTGAAATCAATGTTTAAAAATTATCCTGAATTTTTAATATGTTAAAAATTCAGCATAAAATAAAGTCCTAAAAGTCTAGTAAAGAAAAAAAAATTCACTAGGCCTGGATTAATAGATACTTAGGAAACACACACAAGCAAATACACACACACACACACAGACACACACACACACACACTCACACACAGACACACACACCAGTGGCTCGAAGATTCTTAAATTAATCATTGATTAGGAGTTTACATAATTTAGAGGTAGTAATCTAAGACCTGTTTCAAATTAGATGAGACCAGAAAAGCGATGTGGAAGTAGTTACTGTTAAGCTGGAATTCTTCTGATTGCACTATTTATCAGGTAGTATTTCAGATAATTAAATAGAGCCATGAGTAACATGAAAGATTATAGTTATGGTTCATTTTTGCATGGGTCTGTTGAGATTTAGAAATTTATGTGCAGGAAGAGTTGGAAAAATTCCAACCTGGACCATACTGAATTAGGCAACAGCTGGTGAAGAAGGTTCAGTTTATAGGGACTGTCCTGACAGCTAGAGAAAAGTGATATGTGGTTCTTACTAAATGTCACATTAAAAATTAGCAGTAAAATAATTACAAGTTAATTTGAAATTTACTGTCTTGATTTCAAAGCTTAAACAGTCTTTCTTGGGGCCATTTTAAGGCCATTGTAAAGTTCTTTAATCTCTACTCAAGAAAATTTATCTTCTACCAGGTGTGCCTTAAAGCTAAAAAAGTAGACATGACCTAAAATCATTTCCATGAGTTTCAAGCACTTCCACATGTTTTTAAAAAATAGTCATTTCAATGTTGCTTGAAATCCAGGAAAGTTCACAGGGAGAGGAAGCTGTGAAAACCTTAATCCTGCAAATCTCATGACACATGGCATGATGCAATGGGGTTTGAAGCCAGGAGGTTTGGGTTCAGGCCTCTGCTCTGCTAATTACTGGGAGGTTTAGGGTAGACTTTATACCCCTCTTCAAACTTTAGTTTCCTTAAACAACTTGAGGATCATAACATTTACCTTCCAGACTATTGTAAGCAAATACAGCACCTAGGCCAATAGGCTCTTGGTCCCCAAACGGTTTAATAAGGTACCCCAGGACACTGTAGCACACTTACAGAGGTGTCGGGGGATATCTTAAAGTATTAGGGGAAATAAAGCAATACTTGAAATCTATCAGCCACTGTGTGAACTACTAGCCCAAGGTAGACCACAGATTTAGCATTAGATCATTCTGCATTCCTTTTGGTGATGTCATATCTTTTCCATGTGGAGTTTTGGTGGTTGCTGAATGAAAAGCAAGTGAGCACTGAAAATTGATGTGGAACAGGAAATGAAGGTGGTGGTATTCAATCTGATTCCAAAGTCTGAGAGCTACACAGACTCCAAAAAGTCCACACATGTTATTAGTAACTGTGGTTAAGACTAAAATAAAAACATTTTTCAATTTCAACCTATGTGTTTTCTTGTTTCCAAATAGCTACTAAGTTGTTTGAATATAAAAACATTTTAAATTTATTGGACCTAACCACTCAGTGTGTAGTACTGATCGTTATGTATTTGAGCCTAGAAGTTCTGTAGGATTTCCACAGAAGGTACTCAATATATGTTAGCTTCCTCTCATACAATTTTGAAACTAAGAATACTCAACAATGCAGTATTTGTGGTATTTGCTATATTCATAGAAATTTATCCTTATATCATAAATGGGAAAGCAATTCCAATATGTACACATTTCCACAGTCAGGATATTTCTGACCGGGTAGAGGTATAGAGAAATCCATGCCTCTCAGTAGTTAAAAGATGAGACTAGAAGGAGAATGACAAAAAGAAGTAGATATGCCTTGAAAGGAAAACATATTAAAAATCCTCAACACTCAAGATATTAGAAAGATGAGGCTGACTAGGAGGGAATCAGGAAAAGGACAATTGCATTCATTGATTCCTCAATGTTTATTGAATATTTTAGTATGGGTTCCATAAATGCCATCAGGTAACGTAACCTGGTATCTGTTGAGCAAGTAGCATCTATTGCCTATTTAAAAGAGTAAAAATCTGTGACTCACTGCATCTTGGCAATGGAGTCACCAAAAAACACAAACAATGTTTAAATCAAGGAGTGGATGAACAAGGCTTTCCTCACATAGAAGACAGAGGAAGATCAATTTCAGTAGGGGGTATTGGTCCCCCATGGATAGCTGTTGGTCCCTTCCAGCAGTGGATGCAGGGCAATTGGCTCACAAGCAGCCTTCTCACACTGCAACAAAGAGATCTCATTCTTTCCCTACATGAGACATCCAATAGTGTGGTGGGCCAGGTGCTATGTGACACACATGCTTAGGCAGAACAAAGGAGCATACATTAAGTCTGAAATAGAAATAATATTCCCACATAAGGTGACAAGGCCAGCACAGGCAATTAATACTTTATCTCTTGGTAAGGAAGCATTCCAGGTCCAAGTTCCATTTGTTATGTAGTAAGAGGGAACTGAAAGACAGCACACATGAGATTAACTTCCCCAACAGCACAGTTATTCCTCAATGTCTTTGAGGGATTGATTCCAGGAACACCAACTGCCTAGGCAGATATCAAAATTCATAAATGCTCAAGTTCCTTATCTAAAAAAATGGTGTAGTATTTGCATATAATTAAATCACACACTCATATATTTTAAATCATCTCTAGATTACTTATAATAACTAATGCAATGTAAATGCTATGTAAATGGTTATTATACTATATAGTTTAGTGAATAGTGACAAGAAGAAGTCTATATATGTTCAGTATAGACACAATTTTTCCCTGAATATTTTTAATCCATGGTTGGTTGAATCTGCAGATACAGAAGCCACAATGTAGAGAGCTGACTATCTGACTCTAAAGGGTTATTAATCTAGTAAAGAGATAGACTTGCAAAGACAATTACAACAATGTGTGTCAATCACCATAAAAAGCAAATCTCTGCAAGATCACAGATCCATAAGAATAAGGTTTGGGGGCTGGGGATGTGGCTCAAGTGGTAGCGCGCTCGCCTGGCATGTGTGCGGCCCGGGTTCGATCCTCAGCACCATATACAAACAAAGATGTTGTGTCCACCAATAACTAAAATAAATAAATATTAAAAAATTCTCTCTCTCTCTCTCTCTCTCTCTCATCTCTCTCTTTAAAAAAAAAAAAAAAGAATAAGGTTTGCCCATAAGAATCAGTGATATCTTCATCAAAAAAGGAAACATTAAGCTGGATTTTGAAAGACAGTGCAAAACCCTAAAGATCTGGAAGTTTACCTTATTAGCAAGCTAACTTGTTAGCCTACAATAGTTACAGGACTGCTTCAATGAACAGAAAGATATAACTCACAACCATAGTTATAACAGCAGTATCAAAACTTTCTCGCACTTGTTGCCTAAGTCTGAATTCCCAAGAGTAATGTAACAAGGCTCAGATAAGGCTTGGTACAGAGTGACTGTCATTGCAGATTTAAAAACAAAACAAAACAAAACAATCCTGAGCTTAAGGAATCAAACTATTTTATAATGTTTTTCACTCTAGAGAGACATACTACCTCCATTTTTCAAGGCTGTTCACCATAGTAGCATCCTGGAAAAGATAATCCAGATCAAGGGTAGTGAGTCACAGACATACAGAAAGGTAAGAGATCCATAGAGAACTTTCTTTGAACAAGAAGGAGTCAGACCATACACAAGCTTAAGCAGGAGTCATACCATTTACACGCTTAAGTAAAAAAAAGGAGTATAAATGAATTCTGAACAGGAAAGATTCTTGTACAAGGTGACAAGACCAGTATGGGCTGTGAAGACCCCTTATCTCTTGTTAAGAAAGTGTTCTACACACAAGGTCCATTTTTGTGTTGCCAAAGGAAGTTTAAAACTTTCCATCAGTATTGTAGAACATGATCTGTTAGCAGAATATGTATTATATCCTAAAAGCTAAAATAAAGAGTATCTTTTAACAAATTAAGCAGTGGAAGTGTATAGGCAATGAGGAAAGGTCCTGGGAAAGAGAAAATAAACTCAAAGAATTAAATTGGAATTAGATCATTAAGTACAGAAAAAAAATCCTTTTTTAAAAATCCATTGTCAGTCTTATGGTAGGTATTCATTGGAATTTTGAAATGAAGGAAGGATGTGTTTTGTCTTGTGAACACAGAAAGACACCATGATATTAATTGAAGAGGAATTTAGTGATTTTTCTAGCAGCAGTGTGACAGAAACATTACTGTAGAAAGAGAATACTAGATATTTTGCCTATAATCAGTAAACTTGTAATTAAACAGGGGAGGTGAAGATCTAGCTTGAAGGAGAAGCACTGAGTATTAAGAGAAGCTGTTGAAGGACCAACAAAAGAACCTGATGGTCAATTGGATGTAGATGTGAAAGTTCAAGGATACATATTAATTAGCTAGCAGGTGTGGAAAGGAGAGTTGTTGAATAAATGTTGATGTCACTAATTGGGACAGAATGCAAGAAAATATGCAAATGCAGTATACTGAGCTTGATGATGTGGTGGTGTCATTTATATTTAAAAAAATATATAAATAACAATGTCCAGAAGGCTTTCTGAATCGCCAGAGAGGAGGCGAACTGTTAGGGAGTAACAGGCATTGAGATAATAGCTAAAGACTAAAGAGTGAAAAGAAAGCACACACGGAGAAACTCTAGGACCAAAAGAAAAGAGATTTGCTTATACATTGATTTATCAACATATTTACTACATAGTACCAAAATTACTGTGTGGGAAGGAGGGAAAAAAAAGGTTGATGAGAATGTTTGGGGAAAATATTTGAAGAGATGAAAAGGGAACTAAGAGAATGATATGTTGAAACCAAAGCAAGATAGTTTTGAGAAAGGAAATCATTTCCAAGGAGTCATCAAATTGGATGGCAGCTGAAAAGTGCCCATTGTGTTTGCCCTTTGGATAATCACAAATTTCAAGAAAACAGTAGAGGACAGGAGCCAGATTGCAGAACAAAAGACAACTCTTTAATTCAGGAGAGAAAGGAGAGACAACTTTAATCAATTTGGCATCAGTTTACTGGGTAGCACATGAGAGATGCTGTGAAGGACCGTTCCAAATATACACTTTAGGAAGAACTTTCCAAATGGGTCCATAGGTCATTGTCCAAAATCCACTTTATTGTACACAGCTACTTTGAGTCATAAAGGTTTCTTCCTTTTCAAAGTTCTCTCTAATTCAGTTACTCCTAAAAATAGCAAGACTTTAAACTCTCCTTCTAAAATTGTGATAGTTTTTTGTCCTTGTGACAAAATACCGGAAAGGGGGAACTTAAAAGAGAAAACATTTATTTTGGCTCCAAGTTTCAGAGGTTTCAGTCCATGGCTGGCTGGCCCCATTTCTCTGGGCCTATGATGAGGCTGTATATCATGGTGGAAGGACATCACAGAGGAAGGACATCATGACAGAAAAAAAGCTTCTCACCTGGTGGTAGCTGGGAAGCGAAGGGAGAGAAAGGAAGAGATGGGAACAAGATATATTTCCTAAGGGAATACCACCAAGAATCCACTGCCTTCAATTAGGTCCCACCTCCCAATAATACCATCAGATTATGAATCTGACAATGGATTAGTCCATTTACGAGATCAGAGCCCTCATAATCCAAAGCCCCACCTCTGAACATTGCTGCGTTAGGGACAAGCCGAATGCACTTGACACTTTGGGGATATTCCAGATCCAAACCATAACAGAAGTGTTAGCTGACAAAGATTTAACAGAGAAAATGTTCTTGCCTAATGAGACACCACAGTGGGGTTGGTGTTCTGCAAGTAGAATATTAGAGAGGATCTATTAAATGGAGACCTGAATGGCCTCAAGATGACCCTCCTATTTGACAATATGGTTGGTTAAAGTCTTGCTAGTCTTTTTGTTGGCTGGCTCTGCCAACAAATAAAAAAATAAAAATAAGCACTGGATATTGAACCCAATGGCACTCTGCCATTGAAATAAACCTCCAATCCCCCAACCATACCCTTTCTTTAAAGACAGGGTTTTCTAAATTCCCCAAACTGCCCTCAAACTTGGTCCCCTAAATTCCTGGGATTACGGGCATGGGATACCATGCCTGGCTTCATCTAATTTTTCAATGATTTTTTTTTTAAAGTCTGTCATCTAATTTCATTTAGCTTCACCATGATTTCTTCAAGATTCAGAAGCAGATGAAAAACACTTAAAACTGAAGCTTGTACAAAATGACAAATCTTCATTGTAAGAAGTTCCAATCATTAACCAATTATAATATCTCTCTGTAAAATATTTAGAGGAGATAATTTCTTTCCTTCAAAAGCACATACATATCTATTTATGCCCCTAATTTTTTATTTTCTCCTTCTTTTCTTTTTCTTCTTCTTTGTAATTATAAAATACTTAATGCTATAAGCCCAAAACAGCTAAAAATAATCTATTTAAAATTATTTGTAATAGTTAAGAGCAAGGATTATACTTCTTCATGTCTAGTGAATGTATTTTTTTAACAGATGGATAGATAGGTGCATACATGTATGCATTATTATCTATTCTATCATATTACAAATAAATTAGGGAATCTGATGAATCTAGATTATAAGATGAATTCTCAATTCAAATTTCACAAGTCCTTCCAATTTCAAATTTTAACTCTAATATCTAGAACAAAGAAGTAATGGTGCATTGATTGCTCATAAGGCACTTTATACCATAATAAAGAATCAAACTAAAAGCCTGGGAAGAGCAGTCATACAGTGTGGAGATATTTCATACAATATTCCTGCAGTTCCTTGGATATCAGCTATTCTGGGAAAGAAATTTGAATTGCTGCCATATTCAAAATTTAAGATTTTCAATTATCCTTTGATCCAAGAATACTAGTTCTAGGAAGTTATCCTATGAAATAGTCATGGGTGTGGCTAAAGATATATTTGCAAAAACAGTAAGGTAGTACCTACTGGAATATCAAAACTCAAATGTCCACACATATAGGATAATTGAATAAACTATAAATGTCATAGCTTATGTAATACATATAATATGTACTAGGGAATAGTACATAGCCATTAAAATTAATATAGAAAAACATTAAATGATTTGAAGTTTTTACAATAATTGTGAAGCTAAAAAAATCAAAGTATTTAAAAGGAGTATATGATATAATGGAGTTTCTTAAAGTTATGTAGCCATAGATATAGGTAGATATAAATATGAGTAGAATAAAACTTGGGAGGATGATTCTAGTTAAAGTTCATTCATTTTGCCTATTGAAGTAATCTACTCCTGGTCTTCATCTATTCTTGACTTCCAAAAATTCTTCTTCCAGACCAAAGCCGTATCATTTCAAAATGTAAATCCTATCATGCCATTCCCAGTTAAAATACTTAAAAGAGCTTTTTCCACTTTTAGAATTAAAAACAATCTCCTCGCAACTTAAAATGATCATTCTCTGCCCACTTTGTCCTTTGTTCCCACTTTCACCACCCCGATGTCTTCTTTTGTAACTCTCCTTCAGGTTTTTGTTTGTTTGTTTGTTTTACCATACGATTATTTTTATTTTTTTTTTAGTCATACATGACAGCAGAATGTATTTTGACATATAATATATACATGGAATGTACATACATCAATCATATTGTCTATTCTATTCTGCTGCCCTTCCTATCCCCCCTACTTCTCCCCTCCTCTCCCATCCTTTCTCTCTGTCCAATCTAATGTGACACACTTTTTTTTCCTTTTTTTCATCACAACATCATATATGTATTCTGTATAACGATGAGGTTCTCCTTCCATCTTCCGCGCAACTCCCCTTCTTCCTCTTTTTCCCTCCCACCTCTCTTCCCTATTTAGTGGTAGTCTTCTTCTCATGCTCTTCCACCCTATCCCATTCCTTCAGGTTTCTTTTTGACTCTATCGTCTGCATTCCTGACCACTGCACCCCTAAACTCAGTTCAAGTAGACACAGTGAGGTATTCTTATCTACCTGGAATTAAAGACTAGTTTGATTCTAACTCTGTATATTACAGAAGGCTCCAAAAATCCATAACTAAAAATGAGTTTATATTTCCTACCACACAAGAAACATGAAAAAGTTTTCTCAATCATGCTTGCATCAAGGTCTTAGAGAACACACGAAAGAGCACAAAAGACAGTTGACCCTTCTCTGAAGGGTTTCTTTGGCAGGCTGTATGGATAATGAGGGCAGGGCTGCCACCATTTGTACCTCAATAGATTCCTTTCTGTATCTATCTCTGAATCACAGTCATAAAGGAATGTTGATAGGGGGCTGGGGTTTGGCTCAGTGGTAGAGCTCTTGACTAGCATGTGTGAGGCACTGGGTTCGATTCTCAGTACCACATATAAATAATTGAAATAAAGATCCATTGACAACTAAAGAATGTTCAACAACAACAACAAAAAAAAGAATGTTGATAGATTAACAACACCTACATTCACCTCTACCATCCACAATAACCATGTGTTTTTGAAAAAAATCCTTTAACTTATCAGTAATTCAGTTTTCTATGTTGTAAAACAGAAGTTGAACTTAGTTTATGTTTATTTCAACATTTCATTTTGATAGCTATATCTTTAAATCTTGCTGGCCTTAGTGTTTATCTTAACTTGATTTTATTTTTGCACAAGATTGATTTATCCTGGTTCTATAAAACCCTGGGAATGAATTTGACCAATAGATGCCAGAAAGAAATAATTGTTACCTATTATGCAACTCGCCTTTATTTACAACTCGAACATCTAGTTTACACTATTCTGCATTCAACTCAACTATTTTTTATTTTCCATGTACAAGAAACATGTGATATTTGTCTATTTCTGGCTTATCTTACTTAACACAATATCCTCTAGTTCCATCCATTCTGCTGCAAATGACAGGATTTCATTCTTTTTATGGCTGAATAATATTCCACCATGAATGTCCCTTCATACATGAGCACATAAATTGATTCCATATCTTAGCAAATGTGAATTGTTTTACAGGTAGACAGAAGGACTAAGTTCTGGTATTCCATAGCATAGCATAGTTAAGAATAGTCTATTATCTATTTTGGTGAAGACCTAGAAAAGAGATACTTGAAGATTTCAAACAAACAAACAAAAAATAAAGTGAGGGAGATGCTAATTACCCTTACTTGATCAGTGCATATTATATGTAGGTGTTGAAACAGTATACTGAAACCTTTTAAGGTGTACAATTAATACATGGTCATCAAAATGTATATAAATAAATAAGATTATTAAAAGTAGACAGCATGTAGAATAGACAGGCAGGCAAAGCATTTGACCAAATACATTCAGATTCACAGGTCAAATCTAGGCAGCTCAAATGTTTCATAATTTTCAGCGACTGGGTGAGACTCCAAACTTGTACCATGTGTGTGTATTTGTATGTGTCTGGGTGTGCACGCACAGACACACACACATATATAAATTTCTTGCAAAAGAAATTCCCTGAAAGTGCGAACAATCCCCCTTGTTTGTCCAAGGCCTAGACTGATCATAGCTACAGAGAGATAAATTCAACATGCTGTGGAATGGGCCAGGAGCACCTCAGGAGACTGATGGGCTAATAGATCCTAATCCTCTCAATACCCCACATTAACATTCCATTGAAAGAGGAACTCACAAAAGGGAAATAACACATCCTGCAGAGAGAGATCAATGTAGACAATGAACTCTTTCCCTCATAATTTCTCTTACTAGTCTTTCTGATTTTACAGTATGATATGTTCTGAACCTTTTAGTAAAATGAAGGTTTCTCATTTCAGCCTAACTGCTGCTAATCTGTTCCAAATGTTAATTTTTCAAGTAAGGTCTGGTAACCATCGCTGTATTGAGTTGATAATAGGAATAGAGCCGATCAGCATCTGGTTTGGTTCAGAGTACAACTTGCTGCCTAATATTGCAGAATTTGAGTTGGAAGTCCCCTGCATTTCATGAATGCCACAAAAAAGAATTTAAACAAACATCACTCTCCAATAGGCATGTGTCATTATTTATTGCTCTATAGGTTTGCTAAATATGCAATATCACATTACTAATTTTGGCAAATTCCAGGGCACATAAACAGGCCAAAACCTCTTAACATAAATTATGCCAGAGCTGCCTAATGATAATTTACAAAATTCAGGGTGTTGGTTTTCCAGATTTTTGACAGAAAACCATTTTAGAAATAAGAAAAAAATTGAAATGGGTTTCTTATTGCATGCCTCTTTTACCAGTGTTGCTGTTACAGATCTTAAAAAAAAAAATTTAGTCTATCCTACCACATTATAAATAAATTGGAAAATCTAGAAAATCTATTTATCTAGAACAACTAGTGATTTTTTAAATGGATAGTTGACTCAAAAAGGAATTGTTTACAAGTCTTTTCCAATTCCCAAATCTCTATTGTAAGTATTAAAAAAAAAATTCTGGCAATAATCTAGCTTTATACAAAAGAATCAATCTTCTTACTATATTAAATTATTACTGGATATAATATTGTCTACAGAATTTGGGAGTCCAGGCAAAAAATATTTAATGATGAGGACCTTGCCCATAATATCCTCATCATATTGTCAGTGATTTGAATTATACCTGGTACATAGTAGGTATATGTTTCATAAATGAAGCCCAAGAGACCTATATGGGAAATAACAAGGCTTTGGATAGTAATTCTCTATTTGTTTTGCAAGTTCTGCTCTTTGACCAGGGACATGTGTAAAAGGTAATCAGAGTATGTAAAGATTCCATAAACATTGCAGTAGTATGCAATGCTTTTTCAAGTACAACCTCTATATTGACAGAATACATCAATTTCCTGATTAGTTGCCCATTCATTTAGGGATGTATGCCCAAAATACAAAAGCAAAGCAAAGGCATAATAAGGGAGATTGCTCCCCCTGACTTTTTCTTTTTATGTTGGTTTAAGTATAGAATATCTCAAGGCTCCCCACTTCTCTGGTGCTGCAAGAAGCAAGATTCATATATATATTCTCAATTAACAAAGGCTTCAATAATTCTTTCTGAAACGTCTGTCCCAGGACTTCTTTTTTTTTTTTTTTTTTTAATCCCAGGACCACATGCATGCTAGGCAAGCACTCTACCATTGAGCCACATCCCCAGTCCCTTCATTTTTTTTCAAATTATATTAATAATTGGGAAATTTTACTTTCCTACAATAGATTTTTCTAATGTGTCTCTGGTTAAATATTCATATGTACCTAAAGGCCAGTTCCTTTGTGTTAAATGACTTGAATTTAAGCATAGATTTGCTAGGCTAAAATAGAAGTCATTGAATCCAGCTCTCTGCATCCGTATGTAGGCAGATTCACATTAAAAAAATGTTTAAAAAGATGAAAATTTATCAGTCCTATTTTTAAAGACCTCCCAACTTGATTTGCAAGGGCATCCCCTGAACAACCTTCCAAGAATACTCTTAGATCATGCAGTTCTTTAAACCTCATTTTCCTTCTACACTGTCTGGCCTGTCTGCTAAAAGATTGGTTCTCATCTCTTAGCCAAAATGTCTGTGAACAATGAGCTGCTTTCTTTCTTTCTTTCTGTTTTAACAGCAAGAGTTCCATAAGAAGAGCAAGGATGAGATCAAAGAGAAAACTTACTTTCCTGCTCCCTATTTCTCTCTTCCTTTTTAGTCATCACACTCCTTCCTTTTCATATTCTGTACTTCATCTCTCAGAAGACTACTGTGCATTGTTATATCACCTATTGGACATAATTCTCCAGAGAGAAGTGGTGCCTCTGTGACACATTGTAACTCATGCCAATAAATCCCCACAGTATCAAGAAAAATTCCTTTACATAGTGATGAAGGTGCCTTCAAACAGCCAAGAAAGGAAACACTGCTCCACCACATGTGCACTGTAAAAGAAACTTCATGCACTTTGTTTTTTTCTTGCTATCTGACAGCCCTGCACTCTTGGAAGTTAAGCAGAATGGGGTCTGCTTAATATGTGAAAAGGAGACAGTCAGAGGATATCCAGTACTGTAGAGTTTCCCTCCTCCTACCCCCAATCCCCCATTCTCCTCACTTCACCTGTTCAGAGCAGCTTAAAGGTAGAAAAAGCATTTTGAATTCCAGATGGGCAATGGAGTGATTCAAGAATTTTCTATGAATTACAAACCTTCACTGTGCCCACATTCTTAATACAGATTTTTAAAGGTCTATTCCAACTCTTGAAAGTCTAAAATAAATTTTTATAATAAGAGTCTATTTGTCTGTAATGGTTGGAAATAGGATATGATGACAGGTTACTTTATTCTACTTGAAGAAGTCAAGTTAAATGTAGGCGACATTGGAAGTACTCTGAATTTGCATTCGGCCTTTTTTTCCTGCATTATTTTTCCTTGCTACTCTCAAATCTTTCTCTACTCTGCCTATACAAGTTTTATTTTCATCCCCCAAATGTAACTCAAGTCTAATATTCTGACAATGCTAAGATTTCTGGTCGTTGGCACACCATAGAAAAAATTGTTGATGTATCATTATTCCTTAATGATTTGAAAAGAGGTTTTTAAAATTTATTTATTTATTTATTTATTTTTTATTGGTTGTTCAAAACATTACAAAGCTCATGACATATCATCTTCCATACATTTGATTCAAGTGGGTTATGAACTCCCATTTTTACCCCAAATACAAATTGCAGAATCACATCGGTTTCACATCCACATTTTTACATAATACCATATTAATGACTGTTGCATTCTGCTACCTTTCCTAACCCCTACTATCCCCCCTCCCCTTCCCTCTCATCTTCCCTCTCTACCCCATCTGCTGTTGTTTAATTCTCTCCCTTGTTTTTTTTTCCCCCTTTCCCCTCACAAACTCTTATAAGTAATTTTGTGTAACAATGAGGGTCTCCTTCCATTTCCATACAGTTTCCCTTCTCTCTCCCTCTCTCCCACCCCACTTGTCTCTGTTTAATGTTAATCTTTTCCTCATGCTCTTCTTCCCTGTTCTGATCTTAGTTGCTCTCTTTATATCAAAGAAGACATTTGGCATTTGTTTTTTAAGGATTGGCTAGCTTCACTTAGCATTATCTGCTCTAATGCGATCCATTTCCCTGCAAAATCCATGATTTTGTCGTTTTTTAGTGCTGCGTAATACTCCATTGTGTATAGATGCCAATTTTTTAATACATTCATCTATTGAAGGGCATCTAGGTTGATTCCAAAATCTAGCTATTGTGAATTGTGCTGCTATGATCATTGATGTGGCAGTATCCCTATAGTATGCTCTTTTAAGGTCCTCAGGGAATAGACCGAGAAGGGCGATAGCTGGGTCAAATGGTGGTTCCATTCCCAGCTTTCCTAGGAATCTCCATACTGCTTTCCATATTGGCCACACCAATTTGCAGTCCCACCAGCAATGTACAAGTGTACCCTTTTCCCCACATCCTCTCCAGCACTTATTGTTACTTGACTTCATAATGGCTGCCAATCTTACTGGAGTGAGATGGTATCTTAGGGTGGTTTTGATTTGCATTTCTCTGACTGCTAGAGATGGTGAGCATTTTTTCATATACTTATTGATTGATTGTATGTCCTCCAACCACCACATTCACAATATCCTCAAAAAAAATAAAATACTTGGGAATCAACCTAACAAAAGAGGTGAAAGATTTATACAATGAAAACTACAGAACCCTAAAGAGAGCGATAGAAGAAGATATTAGAAGATGGAAAAATGTACCCTGTTCATGGATAGGCAGAACCAACATCATCAAAATGGCAATATTACCCAAAGTTCTCTACAGGTTCAACGCAATGCCAATCAAAATCCCAATGGCATTTCTTGTAGAAATAGATAAAGCTATCATGAAATTCATATGGAAAAACAAAAGACCCAGAATAGCAAAAGCAATGCTAAGCAGGAAGTGTGAATCAGGCGGTATAGAGATACCAGATTTCAAACTATAATACAGAGCAATAGTAACAAAAACAGCATGGTACTGGTACCAAAACAGGTAGGTGGACCAATGGTACAGAATAGAGGACACAGAGACCAATCCACAAAATTACAACTTTCTTATATTTGATAAAGGCGCTAAAAGCATACAATGGAGAAAGGATAGCATCTTCAACAAATGGTGCTGGGAAAACTGGAAATCCATATGCAACAAAATGAAGCTGAACCCCTTTCTCTCGCCATGCACAAAAGTTAATTCAAAATGGATCAAGGAGCTTGATATCAAATCATAGACTCTGCACCTGATAGAAGAAAAAGTTGGCTTCGATCTACATATTGTGGGGTCGGGCTCCAAATTCCTTAATAGGACTCCCATAGCCCAAAAGTTAAATACAAGAATAAACAAATGGGACTTACTTAAACTAAAAAGTTTTTTCTCAGCAAGAGAAACAATAAGAGAGGTAAACAGGGAACCTACATCCTGGGAACAAATTTTTACTCCTCACACTTCAGATAGAGCCCTAATATCCAGAATATACAAAGAACTCAAAAAATTAAACAATAAGATAACAAACAACCCTATCAACAAATGGGCCAAGGACCTGAACAGAGTTTTTTTTTTTTTTTTTAAGTATTTCAGGATCACCATTACAAAAATCAGTTTCCAGGGCTGGGGTTGTAACTCAATGGTAGAGCGCTTGCCTAGCATGTGCAAGGCACTGGGTTCACTTCTTAGCACCACATATAAATAAAATGAAGGCACATTGACAACTAAAAAATATATTCTAAAAAAGTCAGTTTCCACTGGGCAGCATTTCAGACTAAGGATGGGACAGTCCTTAAATCACTTTAAACTGACTTGATATTGAACTTAGCATTGACCTTATTTTAGACGTTGATGTTAAAAAGAAAAATCCCTCTTAATATCTATTCTTGCCTTTTCTCTGCTCTTCTGAAACAAAAGAAGGCCAAATATGTTTGAGTTTATTGATAGTTTCTATTAAAAATAAGGTAGAATTTACCATATTCCCATTTTTTAAATTTATCATTTCTGCTAAAAATTCTTAAGCAACAAAGAGGGCAGCTTTCAATGTTTGCCACGTGATGAGTACTTTAAATAGCAAGTGATGAGTACTTTAAATAGATATAGTAGTCTTTTAATCCTCACAAAATTCTAAGAGATGAAATTACTATTGTTCTTATCATTATAACATTTTGTGGATATGGAAGTTCTTAGTAAAATTAGGAATCCTGCCTGAGCAAGTCAAATGAAAGTGGTAAAAAAAAGTATTTGCATCTATTTTCTTGACAATCTAAAGCCCTCCAACTTGACCACCAATAATAACAACACTGAGGTTCTATGGAATCTTACTGGCTCTATTAATAAAAGTAGGAATTAACTCCATAATCAATATGAAATAATGAAATTTATCAAAAGTTTCGCTGGTAGTCTAAAGAGATTGAAAGACTAATTGGGAACAGAATGCAATGCCTCAGTAAAGCTCTGAATAAAAATAAAATAAATAAAAAGTGAATGGAGAAGAAAAATGCAACAGGCATTTCAGAGGGAGAACTGCAAAATTTAATGATCATGACAGAGAGAAAGTCCAAGATTTACACTTTGGTGATTAAAAGGATAGAAAGTCAATTATCCAAGAGGAAGCATAGGTATAAGGGAAAAGCAGATCACTTTGTTTAGGGCAACTGTGAGGTGTCAGCAGTACATTTCATGAACATGTTCAATAGGTGTTTGTGACATCATCAAGGTGGCAAAAAAGAAAGCAGAAGTGTTTACATACACTCTCTGCAGAACACCAGTTTAACAATGATACTTGGACCAACTACCTTTGTGAGAAATCTAGGATCTGGTTAAGAAACTGTAGTACCCAAAACAAGCACAAAGCCAAGAAAAGCCACACTTACATGGGTAATAAGACCAATTTTACTTTACCTGCCTCCCTCTATACCTTACTCAAACTAGCACAGTCCAGTACCAAAAGAGGCCACCTGAGTCTGCAATATTTCACTCAAGGGAATTATATCAAATTTTAAAATGTATGCCAATATGTGATCAATTAAAAATTTATCTGCACATATTTCTCCAACCATATT
This sequence comes from Callospermophilus lateralis, assembly GCF_048772815.1. Classification (NCBI taxonomy): domain Eukaryota; kingdom Metazoa; phylum Chordata; class Mammalia; order Rodentia; family Sciuridae; genus Callospermophilus; species Callospermophilus lateralis. The sequence continues at coordinate 62,980,436 of NC_135320.1, read as the reverse complement.
TGAAATTTAAACAAAAATGAGCTCTACTAGGAAAGAGATTTAGTTTTACTCCATGTATGATGCTGGTCATATTTCCCCAAAGCCTAAAGTAATAAAAAATATCTTTAACCTGACATCTTTAAATGCCTCTGTGTACTTCAAGGAAATAAATTTGCCAAAGAATCCATCAAAATTCTCTGTATGTAGGCACAACTAGTGTTAAGAGCTGCTTCGCTGGAAGTTGTTAATTTGGGACTCCAACTATGCTGTTAAAGGTTTTTGTTTGTTTGTTTGTTTATTTATTTTTACTAACTGGGTTTTTTTTTCTTTTCCTGGTACTCGTGAATCAATAATGTAATTTAATACATTATTTCAAAAACCAACATCAGACAGAAGTTCTAAAAGACTTCTTGGAGAAAATATCTTGAGGAGGGATGAAGGAATGAATAAGAAAATATCAGGATAAGCCAGCCATTGAACATTTAAGAATCAAATCTACATGTTCTTTGAAATTTTATGGACAACTAAGAGATTTTCTTTTTATCCTTATGTAGTCACTTAACACCTAGGCAAATTAATATCATATTGTCATTTAAGCATCTATAATTCACGGTGTTGATTTAAGCCATGGTGATAAACATGATTAAATAACTATTCAGAAAAAAGAAAAAAAGATGTAAAGCAGTTACTTCAGATGACATTTTAAATGGCTGTGAATGCATTGAAGTGAGAATAAAATATACAGTAATAAAGTCCTATAGTTATATGCTTTGATATAAAGTATTTCTAACACCAATGAGATAAAGAAAGCTGAACTATACAATGATATTTAATATGATTGAAGAAATAAAAACTTGAATACATGGATAACTTACACTTTCCCTGAGGCAGAATATTTAGAGAAGAGAAAGGCATCCCAGACCCTTCAAATAGGGAAAGAAAAATAGTGATGGGAATTTACATGAAAGATTTTGAAACAGAATATTCACCCCCCTCCCACCCACACATTCCTGGACCTCTCTATTATGAGAAGTTACTAGAAATCTTTAAGGAAATTCCTGATAAGAACACAAACGGTTGCAACAGCAGCAATAGCAATAGTAGTTAAGTTTGCCCATTTCTTCACTGGGTAGTTTTTCCTATTCATTCATAAGAAAAAGAAAAAAATGTGTATGTTTGTATATATGTGTGTGTGTGTGTGTATGTATATATATATATATATATATATATACATACACACACACACACACAATTATATATACCATATTCAATCTTCTATTATTATATATAGTTATATATTTATGTGTAAGCATATAGAATAATATCTATATTAATATATTCTGGATAGTTACTAGAACTATTAATCCCATGTATGTGTGTGTATGTATTGCAAGGATCTTCCAATGGTTTACCTTTCTACTTTCTTTATGATGATTTTGATGAAGGTAAGTTCTTAATATAACTTCGAATTTATTCAGCTTTCTTGATCTGAGGATTGTATTAAAAAAATCCTGGAGAACTTTTTTTAATACTATCTTTCCCATTGATTCTAGAATCTCCTTCCAGAACTCTAATTAAAAATACTTTAGACTCTCCCCAACCCTGCATTCTCCACAACTATTAGCTTTTCTGTCAGTCTTCTTTCATCTCTTTGGGTTGTACTTTTGAATAATTTCTTAATAAATGTCCTCTTTGAGGACTAACCTATACTTATTTTCAAGTAAGTTCTCACTCCCTCTACCCACTTACCTCATACTAGTGTTAATACAGCCAAGTTTCCTTGGCTATTTTTCTTCTTCTCAGATTTACACATCTTATCTTTGTATAGGGGTATCCCATTAGGTTCTCTACCAAAGGTGGACCCTAAATTTTAATTAGTATCCTCCATGTCCCAAGAAGCTACCAACATAGAAAACTAGCATTCAGGATTTAGCTGAAATCCTCAGAACAAAAATTAGATTTGATACTTATCTTTTATGGCTTCTGGTTTACTTTATTTTTAGACATGAGGGTTCCCCCCCCACACACAACTCACCAATACATTTAAAAATAATAGATGTTTTATTTTATACAGTTTTTTTTAATCAGTTCAAAAGGCAGTGTGCATATCCAATCTTCAGAGTCATATACAGATATACATCTTCTTTTAGTGATCAACTCAACTTTCTTGCTTCCCATGTTGTAATATGCCTCCTGTCTCATCTTTGTTCTAGTCTTGGATGTAAGATCTATAGTTCTCTACTATACCATATGGGCTTCTTCCCTATGGCAAAAGGCTAAACTGATTTGATTAACACATGTGGCTAAATCAGGCCTATCAGGCTAGTCTGGCTTTAGGTGGGTCCAGAGATACAGTTTTGAGTTTCTGGAAAAAGACAGTGTTTTAGTAAACTTTTTCATTGCTGTGACTAAAAGACCTGACAAGAAAAATTTTAGAAGAGGAAAAGTTTATTTGGGGGCTCACAGTTTCAGTGGTCTCAGTCCATACACAGCTGACTCCATTCCTTAGGCTCAAGGTGAGGCAGGACATCATGGCAGAAGAGTGTGGTGGAAGGAAATGGCTCATATGATGATCAGAAAGAAAACAGAGACTAAGCTCGGGTCACCCAATATATACCCCAAAGGTAAGCTCCCAAGGCCTATCTCCTTCAGCCACACCCTACCTTTCTACAATCATCACTTAGTTTATCCTCATCAGGGGATTAATTCACTAATTGGGTTAAGACTCTCATAACCCAATCATTTCACCTTTGAATGTTGTTCTTGCATTGTTTCACAATGCATTTTTGTGGGACACTTAATATCTAAATCAACACATGGTAGGTCAATTCAAATAAACCAAGGTTGTTATATCTAGAGTGGAAAAAGGACTTTCATGGATCTCTGAGGATATAGTGTTTTTCTTTATTTTTTTTAACATCTGTACTTTATTCTGATGCTCAATGTTGTTGAAAGGCTGATTTTTGGATTAAAAACATTAATCCAAAAACTAGGCTACTGCATACAGTTATCATAAAAGGCTTATTTATTTGAAATCAGAGTTATTGGTTTAATCATGATAACAAATGCTTCTCCGTAAATACTCATCTGTGTCCAAAAGTATATGTGAATTTCTGATGACACTTATTTCACTGAAGGAACCAAGTTCATCAACAGATGGTTGATTCTTGTAATCAAGGCAAGGTTAGAGACAAGGAGAGATAAGTAGGTGGGAGGGGACTAACATCAGAAACAGGAAAGTGAGAATACATTTGCCACCTGAGAAATATGATATGGTCTATCTATGTCACCAAAAGCATTATTTATTTATTTACTTATTGCCATACTGGAGAGATTTAACCCAAGACCTCATACATGTTAGGCAAGTGCTCTACCAATGAGTTATATCTTCATCCCTAAAAGCAGCAAACATTTCAATATGTATATGAAAACTCTATCAACTTGTATTTAGAGAAGTTTTATTTTTCTGTAGAGAAATTTGAATGATTTTCCCAGATGTGGAATATTATAATAAATAAAGTATTACACTAAATAAAAATGTCTCTAGATTCAAAAAATCAAAGCAGGACAACAATTTGCATGTCTACCCTGAAATTCCATGTTAGAAAAAATGTTTTGTTCTTAATCCAACTCTCTAATAGATATGTCTCTTATATATTTTGGCATGAATAAAATAGTCAGATGGAATTATAAAATAATTTTAAAGCTCAATTGATAGAATTGTGCACAAACAGCTCTAATTATCTAAGAAGTGAAAGAATACATTAGATCACACTCTACAAAAATTATTGCTTAGCATTTAAAGTGAAGTTAGAATGTACAAGCTAGTAGAATCATGTAAGTTTTAAAAATGAAGCAGAAATACAACTGAGGGAAGACTTCAACTTCTACTCAAAAGATTAGATTGATGGGGTTGAGTATATTACAATATATCTACTTTCTGAGCATAATTAGATACTGTTATTTTGCTCATCATAAATCCACACAATACACAGACCTAAGCATTAGTGTCACTAAACTTTATCTTTGGTACAAACTTTAGATTGGGTCATAGCTCTAGTCCCCTTGAATCAATTTTTCTCCATTAGTTAATCACAAGAATATTTAGAACTAACCAGATACTTCAACAGTGAAGAAAATTGTTTTGGTGTGATCCAAAAAGAAGTGGGGGTGGGAAAGGAGGAAACTTGGAAAGCTCAGGTCATTTTAGACCAAATCCAGGCTACAGCACATAGGCTGTAACTCTTCTTTGGCAGCTTCCAAAACAGCTATATGCACCATGAAGGTTCAGCAGTTAAGTCTTAAAAATGTGTGGCCTGAGTTGGCATTCACCAGCTGACTATCTTATTTCCTGCAATCCAAATCAGCCACAATGTTAAACATCTTCTCCTTAAATCATACTCAGTGCAAAGCTTCCAGGCAGGCAAATGGCAGAACAGGTCTGTTAGCTTTCAAGATGCAAGAACTAGTGATTTTTTTTAATCAAAGAAAAACTTGATTTTTGTTCAATCCCTTCATTTGATGAAAAAGAAGCTGAATAATCCTAAGAATTCAGCAAATACCATAGCATATCAGAGTTATACTTAGTGATTTAGTAAGAGAAAAATAATTGGTGACCCTCAATACACTTGGTAAACTAAGGAGGTCATCTTTCACCATGGATAGAAATCAGATTCCATTTCTCATCTTAGGTTCAAAGGATTTGATACTATTGAATTATCTTCCTACTAGTATCTTTGTTGGAAATTAAAATTATTTAAAATATAGTGTTTTATGGTATATAATGTTTTGTATAAAACTTATAATTTATGATACAGAACAGTTTATTTTATTTTTATCACCTGGGTGAGTAAAGTTGTCCATGATTTGAGTTTTTGACTCTTGGTCCTAATCTCAAAAGCTTTCTGCCTAGCTGCTTTTGTAAGAAAAATATGAGCTTTGGGGTCTATGTAAAAGACCCCACATCTACTTAAGATTGGTATTTTCAAGCACATACTACGTTAACTCAGGTCCTAAAAGACATTTATCTGTTCCAGATTTCCTTTGATGTAATTTTTTTTCCTTTATATGGGTCTTCCTAACTTTTAATGCAAAAGAAACAATCCTACATTAAAGTATTAAGACAGACATATCCTTACGTACAACAGAAAGAGAACACCAGCTCCTACTCCCACCCTATAAAAATCTGGATCTTATTTTATCATTTGCTCTTAAGAAAATAAAGGTCTAGTAAGTATAAGGTAACATTTTATATGGTAATATACTAACTCCTTTTACTCATTTTCAAAAGTAAGGCCATGATGGAACATTTGTGTTTCTGATTTCTTCCCTCATTTGGCATGTAACTGGCTTGCTATTTACCAAGTGATATTTTATTTCAGGGTTTTGTTGCAATGCTAATAATCTTATTCATTTCCTTGTTACCAAGATTCAATAATTTACTGTGAGCCAGTGTTTTAAGTGTTGCATAAAAAACTAAAATTAAATGAAATGGTATATTAATCTTGTAATATAGTGTCATCATTAACAGATGTGCCACAAATTGGTATCTTCTGTTTTCTTTTATTTGGTGTGAATCTATTTGATAGTATTCTAAATTGAGTCAAATTTGAATGTTCACAAGTAGAATTTCTGTGAATTGACTATCTAGGTGAGTGAGAGTCCGTTAGTAGAAGACATTAGTTATCTTTCTGCATATATTTTCATGATACTGAACAGATTTTTCAAACTATTTTGCATACCTTCCTGAAAGAGCATTTCCATTACTTACAGGACTAAGTCCAAAACCTGAGTTCTAGAATTAAAAATATATCTTTATAACTGAAGCTATATTTTTATCAGAATCTCTAAATAAAAAAATTGTGTTTACTGATTAAAAAAAAGAAAATGTTAGATGAGACTTGCACCAGGGGGTTGCTAAGTTCTTAAAGTAAAATTAATATACATATCTTAAATTTTAAGTTCTATCCAGAACTGAATCTAAAGGCCAGAACTGAATCTAACATTATTTTCAATCACATTAAAGGGAAATACTTTTTCAATGTCTATTCTTTGTTATAGATATATTAATAAACATTTTCTCTTCTAAGCTATTTTTTAAAAATTATGTGAATTTTATCTTAGTTCTAATTTTAGTATGGAGGATGAATGGTATTTCCTATATAACTAATTGACTAACAAAACTTTAGAACTCCTTGTAGCTTCAATTTAAAAAGACAAGTGCATTTAGAATTTGTTAAAGTAGACTTCAAGCATGATTTTGAAATCTTATAATAAACACATATATTACTTATCCATTTCCTATCAAACATTACATCATTGAGACAGTCTAATAAACAGATTTTTTACTAGATTTCGTGCTCTTTCTCACCTACCACATCTAGTTCATCAACAAATCTTACATGTTTTAAGTTCTAATGATTCTCAAATCTGCCCATTTCTCTCTTTTGATCCCTACCACAGTTCCAGTGTTTTCTCATGTGGACTGCTCTGCCTATAAACTTTCTCTGCCAGCTCAAGTCTGTTTTCAGTACACCAACTATAGGGCTAATAAGATAATGTTACTTCAATGTGGACAACGCTTTAGTAGATTTCCATTACTTACAGGACTGAGTCCAAGCTCTATAGTATGACATACAAGGCTATTGATAATCTGGCTACTTTCCATTTCTTCTTTCAAATTCCTACCACAACCTGCTTTTTATTCAATGAATATTTATTAAATTGAGTTTGGCTAAGTACCTTCTTCTGTGAGTTATGTATCCATATACTTTGCTCATTTTTATTGATTTTTAAAAAATTCATAAATATGCATTGAATTATACTGCTTTTTCTTCATCATATTAAAATACTAGCATTACTACATTTTTACATAAGAAATTCTTTAAAGTTTTAAGTTGTCATCAATTTAAGATAGAAAAAATAATATTTAAATTAGTATTTTTCACTGGTCTTGACTCACAGTGGCTATAATAGGAAAGGCTAGAATATGGGAGAGGTGGGAAGTACAATCTAGAGGCAGATCCAGATGACCTATTTGCCATGCATCTTTGTTTTTCATCTTTTTTTTTTTTTTTTAGTCTGGAAGGTCATTGTTTTTTATTTATTCTTTTTAAATATACATTACAGGAGAATGTATTTTGGCAAATTATGCATACATGAAGTATAACTTATTCTAATTAGGATCCTATTCTTGTGATTGTACATGATGCAGTTACCTTGGTTGTGTATATCATATATGAACATAGGAAATTATGTCAGATTCATTTTAGTGTCCTTCCCATTCCTCTCTCCCTCCCTTCCCTTCAGTCTCCTTTGTCTAATCCAATGGACTTCTATTCTTCCCTTCCCAACCAACCCTTGTTGTGAGTTACATCTACATATCAGAGAGAATATTTGGCCTTTGATTTGGGGGGACTGGCTTATTTCACTTAGCATGATATTCTCCAGTTCCATTCATTTACCGGCAAATGCCATAATTTTATTCTTTTTTATGGCTAATATTCCATTGTGTATACACATTACTTTTTAAAATCCATTCATCTGTTGAAAACACCTATATTGCCTTAATTTAGTACCATTTTCAAATCATAAGTCCTGTGGATCACCCCTCAAGAGTGCCTTTATCCTCTGGGTCTTTGTTCATTAAGGTCTAAACTGATTATTTCCAGACCATTTTAATCTGTAATCAATATCAGTCATGCACTATCAAGATCACAGTCTGGTACCTGTTCTAAGCAAAACCCTGTGCTAAGCCTTAGCACACACTTGAAGCATAAGGCACAATTCTAATGTGAAAGACAAACATGTCTTCTGAATGTCACAGAATGTGGCTTTGCCTCTTCTGTATAATGAAACCTGTCCTCCAAAAACGCTGGCAATTCTGGCCATCTTTTCTGAGGTCTTATTTTAGTTGTTCTCCCTGACAGATTTAATGTAGACTCAGTAATTATTAGGTATCTTTAGTTCTTCTGACTTCACAGCTGTTTTCTTCCATTCTAACAAGCCCTTACCTTTCTTCTCTCCTTTCCATATTCTCTTTTCCTTAAGAATTATATGGAAGTTTATGCCTTCCTTAGCTCCCCTATTTCATCATTTCACAAATAGTAATCCTCAAGGTTTACAAAGTTCTTCTTAAAGATGATGTTAAATTTGTTAATTGTATCTATTTCAGTACCTTTTTAAAAAATGTAAATAAGTTTTTAAAAAATATATTCATTTCAAATGGAACATTTGGAGAGTCTGAGAGTGTAAGCAGAGTAAGAATGATTATTAGAAATCATTAGAAATCAGCTAAAGTGCTCCAAGTGCAGTTACTGTCTGTTTACGGCTCAACAGAGAACAGCTGGTCATCACTGCAAGCAAGGTATTAATCATTACTTAGTTTTAGATCATCCATTTTGGATTTCTTAACACCTAATTTATATGGATAATCAGGCAATGGTTGATGAAAGATAACAAAAAAGTTGAGATATATGTTAGTGAGGAGTACAAATGTAAGTATGTAAATTTATTTTAAATGATATTCCTTAGACCCATTCGTTTGTCTCTTCATAATTCTTTAAAAATGCACCAATATTTCTTAGACCTCAAGAAATAATAAAATAAACTACAATGACAATTATACCCAACTTGACTTGAACTGGGAGTAAAAGCCACATTTACAACACATTTGTGGAGCTAAACTAACAATTAACAGCATTGTCTCTTATGTTGTCATCTGAGAATAAAATGTAATAATTCTGAAAACATTTTTGCTAAAATTTCCTTATTAATATGCCATAGAAACATTGGAAAATAATCTTCTAAATTCTTGAGTTGGCAGACCATGCATTGTTGTGAAAGAGATCATTCATCCAAAAGGTTGGGAAATAATGACCTACATCAGTGGTTCCCAAAATACATTATTCCTCAGAACAGTAGCTGCATGAAATTTTTCAATTTTAAGAATCATGTCTGGGGCTGGAGTTGTGGCTCAGCAGTCTAACGCTTGCCTAGCACATGCGGGGCCCTGGGTTTGATCCTCAGCACCACATAAAAATAAATAAATAAAATTAAAGGTATTGTGTCCAACTTAAAAAAAAATCATGTCTTTATTTTTTTAGAAAAAAAAATGCATGTTCAGTTTAGAAAGTATATCAAAGTGCAAGGAAGAAACCTAAAATTCTATCATTTCACCATCAAAAAGTAGCCATTTCCAACTTAGATTGAGCAGCTCTATGCATAAGTAGTTTAGAAAGCACATTTCATATGAACAGACAGAATTTAAGAAAAACTGGATTAACATGATGATTTTCAACAGATTTCTTAAAACTTAGAAAGCAACACTCAAATTTAGACAAATATTCACCTCCACAGAAAATATGGGTTGCTAAATAAAACATCTTTTTAAAGGTAAGAAGAAAATTTTAAGAATCTTTAATATAACTTTGAAACTATTAAATGGAAGATTAAATAAATTATCACTCTTCTTGTAGCCATTATCCACCCTGCCTTAACTTTTTTCTCCTGATCATCAATGCTTAAATGTATGCTTTGTCCATTTATAGTTTATAAAATTAATTCCTAGTTCCATATTTTTAAAATAGGAATAATAATGATATTGTGTACCAGGTATTTAAATTAAATTAAAATTACATAAACATCCTTTATAACTTATAATGTGCTTTACAACATTTGTTCAAATATGCAAATACAATGGCAGTGCAAATATGTACAAAACAACAGGCAATGTGGAGCTGGAGATATAGTACTTAGGTCTTGCCCTCAAAGAGATCCATTTAGTTTGAAAGACAAGTGTAAAAATAAAAATTTCTTTGGTATCTATCATCAGTCAACAATTTTCCAGTAGGTAAATATAAGGTTGCTATCACTGAATGTCCTACTCTTTTATTTGCTTTTAAACAATTCTCTATCACTGTGCTTCCAAAAGATGTTATTTCTCCCCTTTATGAATTGTTCCTCCTACCTAGAATGTCAGTCCTAATCTAAAACTATCCAGCTTTCAATACCAAGCCCATGCATCTTCTCCACAAGTCTTTTTATTAATTTTTTAAATTTATATATGACAGCAGAATGCATTACACTTCTTATTACACTTATAGAGCACAATTTTTCATCTCTCTGGTTTTATATAAAGTATATTCATACCGAATTGTGTCTCCATACATGTACTTTGAATAATAATGTCCATCACATTCCACCATCATTTCTAACCCCATGCACTCTCCCTTCCCTTCCCACTCCTCTTCCCTATATAGAGTTCATCTATTCCTCCCATGCTCCCCCTCCTTACCCCACTATGAATCAGCCTCCTTATATCAGCATTTGGATTTTGGGGATTGGCAACTTCACTTAGCATTATCTTCTCTTCTCCACAAGTCTTTACACAACCCTCCAGCTTTCAATTGCATCTTCATTTGAGATACATATCATAAACATATTAATTTACTAAACAATGAAGATTCACTCCTATTGACCTACTGGAAAATTGTTGGCTGATTACAAACTGAGAGTTTTTATTCTTCTATGGTGTGGTTTAGTGGTAGAGTGTCTGCCAGGAATGCACAAGGACCCAGGTTCAATTCCTGGCACCACAAAAACAAAAAACTTTAAAAAAAAAAAAAAAAAGTGGCATGTCAACTGATGAGGCATGCTATTTAGTTTTTAATTTTGGGTTCTTAATATTGTTATAAAAGCTTATTACACTACAAACCAGTTACATATGGAATAACTAGGGAACACACTGCAGTTGCATTTGGTGTTCTTGGAATATATGGATGCAAGTAACAAGAAGCTACTGCTTCATTGCCAAGAAGTCAAGTTTAATTTGCTTTCTTTTCCCTTCTCTCTTCAACTGGCCGAAATACAAATTCCACTGCAAATGCAACAACCAGCAAACACAGATGCCATCATAAATACATGGTGTTGCCAAGTAGGAAACCCTACATTGACGAATAACAGAACTCCCCATAGCAACTAGAAGATATTCTGGGTCACATATTTTAAAGCTTGAGACAATCTTATAACTAAAGAGTATACATTCCTTATAATTGAAAATAAGTTTTTTGTTTTTTAGCACTGACATTTACTGTAACTCAATGGGTAAGTTTTCTGTCTGGTTCATATTCATAGTGGATTGGGAAATTTCATAAATCTTTCATTCTGAACTTCTGCAATATGTAACTGCTATCAAGGAGTTCCTGCTGAGCCTTAAATAAAATTTGCCATATTCAATTTAAAGAAATCTACAAACAACTTTCAAATTTTGCTAATCAAATTCATATTCTGATAATTTGAGTGTTAAAGTTTAGCAGCTCCATGACACTTCTCACTGACATCACTTGGCATGGAGACAAAATATGAAATCAACAAATATTCATAAACATCCACTGTGGGGCTAATATATGTTAGATACTGTAGAGGAAAAGAAAATCTCCAGGATTTTTTTCCTCTACTCTGTAGAAATCATTAATACAGGACACTAACAAGTCAAAGCAGTATTTCATTAAAGGACTGCTCTTGTGGACAAAGTTGTAAGAAACATTATTTGTCTCCAATTGCTCCCAAATCTGAACATCCTAAAATAAAAATTCCAAGTATTATATTTCAATGGATACAAAAATCAGGAAAGAAAATAATCTTTTAAAGCAAAGTTAATATTGAAGATCTTGATCTCTAAAAGCAACTCTGCTTTTAAATTCAGAAAGATTTGTATTAATTTTTATGAAATTTTCCCTATCACTATGGGAAATTTTTATGAAATTTTCCCTATCACTAAGCATTATGACATGGTAATGCTTTTTAGCATAGCCCAGTTGAAGAAGCCTGGAAAGGCCTCAACATTTTACTTATTCTCAGTAAAGACATTCAGGTCAGTGGATGAATTTGAAAACCAATTCTCCCTATTTTATCCTCCAAAATAAATGTACGTACCTGAAAATGCCTACTTGAAAAGCCATGAAGCCAAATAAAAGATCTTTTATTTACATTTTATAAGTATTTGAAAAATATTACATGCTATGTATACAAATATGGTACCAGTATGCAAATCTCTAGATGGCTTACTAGATGGCTATGTCATCTACTCTTAAAGTGTAAAAATCCATTGAGCATGCCAAGGTTAATGGGCTCTGTGTGTGTGTGTGTGTGTGTGTGTGTGTATCTTTTCCTAATTTTTGAAGTTGGTAATAACATTAAAATTTGTCCTAATGCTACAGAATCAGGCTTTAAAAAATTATAACTTATGAACTTGATTTGTTTTCTCAAATGGGCATACTGGCTGAAGTACTTAAATTGAAACAATTAATAAAAATAGAATATTTCTTTTACAGTGATATTAAGAAAGCTACCTCTAAAAACAAAGATTACATATATAACAAATTCAATAATTATTCTAATATTTGGCATGATTTTGTTTAAAATGTGGCTTTTAAAAAATTTTTAAATAACATCTACACAGCCTGAAGTTTTTAATCATTAAAAATTTTTAAAACTCTAGGTGGCGTACTTCTACAAGTTTGTAGAAAGAAACACAAAATTGATCAAGCTTTTTATTATTTCTAATCAACAACTGTTGAAACTATAAATCGAGCAACCAGTCCACTAACATCTGAGATTTGTTAATAGAAAATTATTTGTAAGTTTAAATCTATTAATCTAAATAAAAGCCACAAAATATTGTGAGTCTGTTTACATTAGTGAATATTTACGTGTGGGAAATGAGTTGCATGCAGAAGAAACATATTAACAGTGCCTACCTCAAAATGAAAAGAAACAGCATTGTATTCGACTACTTTGACATCTTTAACTTTCATATATCAAAAAATTCCCTCTAACATTTGTAAGACTACATTTGTGTAGGCATTGGTGTCATTTCCAAATATACATCTCATTACTATTTGAAAATTATCCTGTTTACATATAAAGACAACAGTATATCTGTCAGATTACCCTCGTACACTAACCAGTTTCTGACACCATGGGGGCTGTTTGCAAGGGCAGCTCTGGCTCTTGATTGTCACTGGGGATGCAACTATTTGTTTGACACCATGTCTATTTCCCAATGATATTATAATTCATTTATATGGTGCCATGTGAAGTTCTTTTTAGTAAGACGATTTTATATAGTGTTTCTTCAAATGTTTTATTTGCAATCACTCAACTTTGGTTCCCCTCACAAGAATGATGACCATATATATATGCAAGCAGGTCTTTTTTTTTTTTTTTTCCCAGTCATTTGGGAATTATCAACCTATGGGGCTGTATTGTCTCTGATCCTCTCTGACCTACTGAGTATGACAGGTAGACCAGTATCATGAAACTAGATCTAAAATCAGTTGTCATTTGAGCCCCACTCTGGAAACCATTGGCTATAGTTACCACTCTGGAAACTTTCAATGATTTTAAATGGATGTCATGTTGACAGCACACATTATTTCCTAAGGTTTTCAAAAGATGCGATGAACTCATCATTTCACATAATTCTTACCCATGTTTTCATGTAATATTTGTTGACTAGAAAAAGAACTGAATTCATAAGGAAAGGAAATTCTTAGTAATGTATCTCTCAAGTCAGTTGAGCATGAGTTCAGATTTATTTTCATTTCTAATCCATTCTGTCTTTGAAAGGTTGATCATTACTTAGATTTCTGCAGAGAGACGTTGTTCCAGTAGTGACTTACTTGCAAGATTAATGTCCTAAGCTTATTGCTGTTGGCAGCAGTTTGTTGAGGTAGAATAGTTTTGGGGGATCTAAAGTCTTGAAATTGAGTTGTATAATCTTATTTTTTAATCTTATTATATTGAATAGTAGGTATGTACTTTACCCTATTGCAATTCACTCACTTGTAAACAAAAGTGGTTGTTCCAATGTGTTAATTTAACTTGGGGGGCCCCTAAATTTAATTATTAATCAGTTTTTTTAATATTAAGAAACAACGAGTATAGAAATCAATATTAATTCTTGCTTTGCTATAATATAAAGCTTATATATCTTCTATCACCCATTATGGTTATTACAATTGGGTACAAAATAAACACAAATTTGCATGTATACTATGTATATATACAATCATAGGTACACACAGATATGTAAAGTGCCCATATGAACATATATGTATACATATACTTTTTCTCTTTTTAAAGATCACTTACTCATCTTTATTCTCTGCTTTTAAAAATATAGTTTTTAAAAAAGTTATTGATGGCTACTCATATAAATCAAAAGAATTAAGCTTGACTTATGAGAAGTGAAATAGTAATAATTCAACTCATATGGCTAATTTTTAAATTATATCGACAAAAATATCCTATTAAAAACACAAAAAAAGTATACCTCAGTTCTTTATTATGGCATTCAGGAAGAATGGGATTGTAGAAATAAATTGAATGGGACAAAGTGGGGGAAACATACAAAGCAGAAGAGGGCAAAATACAAAGAATGAAATATACAAACACAATACAAGGAACAAAGGTACTTTCTGATCTCTATGGAATCATTTGCTTCTTTCAATCTGTTTTCCAAAACTGAGTCTAGTGTACACCAATAGTTCTCCAATTTTGGTGAGCCTCAGGAATACCCATTTAAAATAAATTGCTGGACCCCATTCTCATTCCGTGGTCCTAGGGTGGGGCCCCCCAAAATTTGTAATTCTAAGTTTCCAAGTGGCCATACTTTGAGAATCACTTATTAGATCTTTCTAGGTCCTGATAGTTGGGGAGAATATTCTGAGGCTACTATGAATTCCTCTAGCTTATATTTCTGAAAGTAGTCAAATTGTTAGGTAGGGTTTTTTCCCTATCATTTTTGTGGCATATAGATGATTTTCATGGCAGCATTACAGTATTGTTCATGATATGCAGACTAGATTTTTGCAATGACTTTCCAATTTCTTTTATCAGGAAACTAAGTGAGGAAATGGAGTTAAATTATTTCTGAAAGTATAGTTTGTTAAATAAATTATAACTAAGTGTGCATAGTATTTCTAATTCACTCAAACATGGGGGTAATCATTTATAGTTTTTGGCAATTAGATCCTGTGTTTTGTTAAGTTTATACAAAGTATAATTTTTTTGAGTGATTATAAAATTTTGTATACATTGCTAGCACACAGAAATTAAGTTTGGGGTATTAATCTTGTATTCTATGATTTTATTAAATCTACTTATTACAGTACATTCTTGGAGATTTCTTGAGACTTCCCATGTAGATAATATTATCTTCAAATAAGGACATTTTATTTTTCAATCTGTATGTTTTTCATTTCCTTAGGCTATTTAACTGGTTAAAATGTAAAGTGCCATGTTGAATAGAAGTGGAACAGAAGCAATGACAACACATGTCCTTCCCTTATTCCCAGTCTTAGGGAGAATGCATTCAGTCTTTTACCATTAAGTTGTTGTAGATGCTATTTACTAAGCTGAAGATGTTTTCTTTTGTTTCTGAGTTTTGGTTTGGTTTTGAATCATAAATGGGTATTGTTTTGCAAAATGTTTATTCTGCATTTTTCTGATTTTCTTCCTAATGTGATGAAATACATCGAATTTCAAGTATTTAATCAGACCTGAATTCCTGTCTTTCACAAATTCGACCTGCTGATAGTTTGTGTCTATTTCATGAAAGCACTGGTCTCTACTTCTCTTTTCTTATAATCACTTTTTCTTATCAGAATAATGTTGGTTTCAACTAATCAGGTGGGAGGTATTCCCATTTCCTGTATTTTCTGAAAGAGATAATGTAAAATTGCTGTTATTTATTCTTAAATATTTGGCAGTTTCTAATAAGGGTAATTATGCATTTACCATACAACCCAATCATATTTCAAGTATTTATTTATCCTACAGAAATGAAAATTTCATGTTCATCCAAGACTCAGTAAACAAATCTTCACAGAAACTTTATTTGCAATAAGCAAAAATTGGAAATAACTCAAATGTCCTTCCATGGTAACTGGATTAAGAGATCGTGGTACATTGGTAAAATGGAATATTAATTAGTGATAAAAAGGAACGAACTACTGACAAACAACACTGAGGATTTAAAAGGGTAATATGATGGATGAAAAAAGTCTTAAAAGGTTACATACTTTATAAGGTTCCATTTATATAACATTATTCAAGTGACAAAATTATAGTTATGAAGCATTAGGGTTAGATGAGGGCATAACCATTTAGAATTAGTTTGTAGAGATAAAGAGTTCTATGTCCTGATTACACATGAGAATAGTTCATAAACAGAAAAAAAAGCATGTAAAAATTGTAAAATCTCAATAAGCTCTGTACCTGAGTTAGTAGTATTGCTGCAATGTCAATTTCCCAGTTTGACAATGTACTATATCGTTATATAAGATATTATAAAAGGGAAAAGCTGTACTAATCATATAGAAGAATCTCTAACATTTTTTCAACTTCTTGTTAAGTCCTAAAGTATTCCAAAATGTAACATTATAAACAAATTACTAGTAGGCACACACACAAAAAAAGAGCACATGACAGAGAGGCCTGACCTTAATATTCTGGATGAAAAGTCAAGAAAGATTTTATTATATAAGGAAAGACTACAAATTTTGTAGGAACACAATTCAGCTCATAACAGAGGTTTTACCTGCCAAAAGAGTGTGGATGAAGATAAGGGCACAACAGAGATTCAAAGTCAAAGAGGTTGAAAACAGTTCTAAGTATTTTGTAATAGTTCTCATAATGACTATTTATAATAAAATATTTTAAATAGGTAATTTAGTTTAAATAACTATCTGCTTGCTTTAAATGATTATATTCTGAAACAGCATTCCTGATATGTCTAAAATAAGAGCTTTGTGTGTTAAAAAAAATTGAATGTTGGATATATTAGAAACATATACAGTTAAAAAAAAGTGGAACCCCAAACACAGTGTCTTAAACAACCAGGAGTTATTTTCTCTCAAATAAAAAAGTGCACAGGTTGGCAATTGCTCATGTTGGTTCAGGTGTTCAACAATGTCATCAGGGAGCCAGGTTCTCCCTAATCTATGAGCTACACCTTTCAAATGTAACTTTCAATTCTCACATTTGCCATTTCACGGTTGTAAAATGGTTGTTACAATTTTCTTATTGGCACTCAGTCAGAAGGAGAAAGAGGCACAAAGCTCTGACTTCTTCATTTGAAAGGAGAGCCCTCCCAGAAGGCTTCTATGCATTTCATTAGCTGAACTGTTGCATCCCACACCTGAGATTTGTCCAGTAAGATAGTCAAAAGTAATGTGACTATTTAAATTTTAAAAATTAGAAACTGAATATTACAGTTGCACTAAGAGTCCAGGAGCATTTCTAGTGCTCAAAAACCACTAATGGCTAGTAGCTACCACAGCAGATGGCATGAATACAATTTCCTTTACTGCAAAAAGTTCTGCCTTGGTCTAATCACTGACCACAAGAAAACTACCACTTCTCTATTAAATCAATTAAGATATATCCTCTGGGATATTCTAATCTCTTTGAAGAGAAGGATCTTTGGCACTATTCAGGCAAAACGGTATTGGCAATGAAAAGAAATAGAATTAATAGGAATATGTTGAGAATTGTCTGCCACGATGGGATTATCTATACATTTAGGTTGAAGTTTATAAATATTACCATTGACAAAGTACTTAATAAGTAAAAACTCTTGGCAAAAAGTTATCTAAAAAATAACTTTATTTTTTATGAGTAAAAATGAAGTGAAGCTAAGACTGACAGCTATAGAAGGCAAGAAATTAACTATTACACAAATAAAAATTGGTAAAGTAAATACTAATCTAGTGATGATGGGTGGTCAGGAGGAGAAAAGGTAGCAGGACAATGAGCAGGCACTAGTTTCTTTATAGGAAATGTAAATTTGAAATTGTTGATCATGGTGAAAATACATTTACCAGTTTCATGTACACAAAGAGTACATCTCTGTGAAAACAAAGATCAGTAGGGAAGAATTATCTGCATACGGGAGAAATTATTTCACAGAAGATATTTAATCAGCTGCTTATTACTCACTACAGAATAAAATGAAAAAGACTGTAACATGGAATATTAGACTAAATATGAAGAGTGATTTACTAATAGTAAGAATCATTCAAAAGTTAAAAGAAATGGATATTGGCAATAGTTTTCTTCCTAAAGACTTACAGGTTATTAAAATTCTCCACAGTCCCTACTTGCCCAAATCCAGCAATGACAAGTTTGGAAGCCTTGTACATTGTTAGCAAAAATAAGTTTAATTTAAATATACATATATAAATTACAAACTAATACTAACAATAAATATTTGTCCTCATGAGCAACTGCCTGTTTTAAAAACTGATTTGTGTCTAAATAAAATGTTTAACTTTCAAAGTCCTTTCTTTTCCATTGAAACATGTAAAATACTGTTGAAGACAGGATAAAGATTGTTTTTCATGAAAATAAGAAAATGTAATTATAACTAGGAAGTTAATAGAATATGAGAATTGTAATAATTCTATTTCTAAAGATAGTTTAAATTGTATCACTTGCCAAAACTGAAGGGAACTCAACCACTGCAACCTCTTTAATCCCTAATTCTCTATGTACTTAAATATACCTTTATGTAATTTACAGTTATAGTTCAATAAATATAATTTGTGAAAAGGCTAAATTGAAGTGTTACAGCACAGACTAACCTTAAGGCATTTTATAAGTAGAAATATCTACATGAAAACAAAAATTTCACAGATATTGCAGAACTTTGGAGAATGACATACTTTAAAAGCAAGATTTCAGAACATAGCAGACAAAGTAATTTAAACAGCCCAAAGGAATGCAAAGCAAAATCCAACCTAATACTATAAACAAGTAAGTTAGGTATGCTGTGTATTTCCAATCATCAGTGAGGAGTTAACTAGAAATTGAGCTCGACAATAATATGATTATAACAAAAAAGAAGCTAGGATCTTCATATGCAAGTTTAACAAATCATCATGGTTTATTTAACAAGGTTATTTCTACATCAGATTGTGGATTAAAAGCAATTATATATGTGATATGAAAAGACCGATGTACAATCAATAGGTCTTATATCTTTCTTCCATGGATTTCCCCCATCTCCCTGCTTAGTAGTAAAAGGCATTTTTAGGCTTATATAAACACATTCTTTACAACTGCCTTCTTCACAGAAAATTAGAATATAAATAGCACTGGGCATTTAGTTAAATAAGTCACAGGTCAATAATTTCAACTGTGCAGTTGTGAAATCTAATGTCAAAGAGTTTTTGAAACCTTAAGACTGGGTGATCTGCAATGTTTCCAGCATGTCTTCAACTGCCTTTAGAGAGTATTTGGTTTCCTTCTTACTTCGGCCTGCAAACTAATTAAACAACAACAAAAGAAAGCTCTATTAGGCTCAATTTCAATCGCAGGTTAAAAAAAAAAAAAAAATCACAACATCACCTTCATATTGCTAATGAAACTTAACATTAACTATTTTCTCACTAGCATGGACTCAAACATCTTCATAAGAACAAAAGTTAAGGTTTAAGAATCTTTTTATTAAGGTTTCAACCTCAGTTGAAGTGCACAAAGGTTTCACTCCATACTTGGATGGTTTTAAGTAGTATGATAACATCATAGATTTGATTTTAAAACTATCTCATATTCAGACCCCAAACATGCATAAAATAACAAGCATAAATTTTAGAAATTTAACATATTTATTAAGGCACACAATAGCACTTATCTCACCTCTAAACAGATTCTTACAGTTTCAAACAAAGATATAATGTAAATTAAAGTACTTTTTATTAAATATTTTCAAGTTGCAAGTAATCAAAAAAGTCAAAGTTGGTAATATTTTAAGTTTACAGATTTATCAGTTGACTAATGATATGTTTTTGTAGCACAAAGCCTGTCAACACTACACACAACATATTAAAATGATGCAACATATTTTTAAATATCCATTTTCTAGTTTACAAAACTGTAATTTACTTTATAAAATTAAACTGGGGTTGGATTTTATAATGAAAACCAAAAATAATACATCAAGTACTATCTCTATATAAAAGCAAACTCATGGCATCTTAAATTCAATATAGTACACAAAATCTGTGGGGTTGAACACTGTTGAATACCCCATGCTGATTTCAAAATGAGTTTTCTAACTGGACTGACAATCTCCATCATTTATCAGTCTGATTTAACACAACAGATTTAACTGATAAATAAGTGTTATGAGGATGGAGGAAAGCTTAATTATATTATCTGTTTTCCCTTGGTCAAAGTATTAATTAAAATGTGGTATTAGTAACATCTAGCATCTAGATAACATATTTTAAAGCGACTGATCCTGCCTTCAAATAGCAATGCTATCTTAAGTACTTAGTACTTGATTTATAATGTGTTTCTTCTCTTTCGTAATTAACTAAGCAAACTTCTCATGACCTGTTCAGAAAGATTAAATAATCAAGTACAGGTAACATTACAGAGGCATAGGCTTCACAAATTGGTAACCTGTCTCTGACCTTTCTGGCTACACCATAACATTACAACTCCCTTAGTTCTTAAAACATTAGCTTCTGTAGTTGAATCTATATTTAATAGAGTAAATAAAAAGTTGTTGTTTTTTTTTTTAAGGGAAATGCCATGGAAAGAGAAAAGCTCATAAAAATCAAGATCACTTTTATTTTTCCCTGAGTTAAAGTATCACTAAGAACTGAAATGTTAAAAATACAAGTTGTAATTATAAAATATGGCAACAGTAACACCACATTTAAAACATTTTTTTTTCTTCCTTTCCCTTGGCAAATAAAGGATGTGAGGCATGGTTATTACTTATATTATCCCAGTTGATAAATTCACCTTCACAAGGATCTACAAAGAACAGAAAGCCTTTTCTTTACCATTGCCTAATGTAAACAGGAATGGTCCTAATCAGATACTTAAAGGTCTAATTCTGAGAAGAGAAGCTTTGATGGGTTGGGGGAGGGGTACAAAAATAGGATACCATGTGGTAACATTGACTCTTAATGTTTTAAAGCAGCAAAGTAAAAATTTAAAAATTGTAGAAAGCTAATGTTCTAATATGAATTTTAAGCTATAGTATTTTTCTTGATTTGTACCTAACAAATATAATAGGAAGTGTGATTTTTTTTTAATTAGCTAATTTTAAAACATCATCTAAGATGGTGTCAAACACTACTGACAACATTGTAATTTACAATAAACCAACCTAAATTGTGTCAGAACAAACAAAAACAAAATTGGGAATATAAATCTATCACTTCAAATTTTGCCTGACATGTAATTATTCTGTCTATTCCAGAATTACATAGCAATTTAACTGATTATGCTGGAATTACATTTTTTTCTTCAAATCATGACTTAATTTTCTGTTTCCCAAGGATAATAACAGAATCACCCCTGTAATCACAGATAACATACGGCTCAATAGCATAGGTGAATTTAACAGTATACCAAAGAGCATTTATCTGGAAAATTGTTAGTAGGTTCACGTTAAAGTTTTTCATGAGCATTAATCAAATGTGCTTGCTTCTATTAAACATGCTAAACCAATTATTTAACTGAAAAGCAAGCAGTAGCTATATTATTTCATTATTCAGTGGAGATGAAGAAAAACCTTCTTTAAAAATTCATTTTCTTTCATTCATAAATATCTAGAAAAACATTACTATAAGGAATATTTATTTTATACTTAATTCTAATTTACATGCCTAGATGAGAGTCACAAAGTTCTCGAACAGATCCCAGAATTTACCTAATCACAAAAATGTCAATCTCTGGAGGATGTACTTTTCTACATTATTCACAAATTTTGTGTTTTTCTTTTCATACAGTTATATGTAATTAAGTAAACTCTTCTTTCATATTTCTTTTTTGGATCTATAAGAAAACTCATCAAAAGAACAATAAAACAACCAAATAATCTTGCATATCAAAACCAGAAATCAATGATTTGTCCATTTTAACAACTGGGACACACGGAACAAAAATTCGCTCACACAATTTGTGGAAAATAGTATGGGTCGACAAAGTAATAGGATAAATAGAATAGAATGGCAGATGGATGAATCTCAGAAACATGCTAAGTGAAAGAAGCCAGACACTAGAGAGCCCATAACCTATGATCTCATTTACATAAAGTTTTGGTGCAGGCAAAATTAATTTGGGGTGATAAATATCAAATGACTGCTTGCCTGCTATGTGTGGGTGGGGAGGACTGACTACAAAGTGACAGATGGAAACTTTTGGGGGTGATGAAAATGCTGTGTATCTTCACAATACACTTTAAATGTGTGCAGTGTACATAATTCTATTGTATCAAAGTGGATAAAAAGGCAAAATAAACTAAAACAAAAGGATGTGATTTAAAGATTTATAGAACTTGTGTCCCTTGAATCTGGGTTAACCAAGTGAGTTGTTTTGTCCAATGAAATACTAGCAAAATATGATACAATTAGAGGTTTTTTAAGCCTGTGCATATTGTAGTTTGCCTATTAGCTCCTCTTGGAATCCTGAAACTATCATGTGAATAAGCCCAAGTTAGCCTGCCATATGAGAGAAAAGATCCAGTATCTCCAGCTGATGAAATCAACTGTCAGCTATTTAAGTGAGTTAACCAATTATGGCATACTAGCAGAAATATGAATGAACTCAGCCAAAACTACCACAATTACTCAGCAGATCTCACACCAAACTGCCTACCTACAGAATCATAAGCAAATAAGGTATTTTAAATCACTAAGTATGCAAAAGTTAATGGATACAAATATTTAAGAATTTGGTTTACAGAAAGAATACAGAGAAACTTCCTAGAGAAAGTATAGAATATGAAAGCTTCAAAAACACCAAAAGATTTTAAAACCTGTTCCTTTTCTGGTGTTGAAATAAAAATAAATTTTGTATGAGAGGTTATTCCTAATTCAGGAGTATTATACATTGCTATACAGAAACCTGACAGGACCAACTGAGAGGTGTGTTATCTTCCTAAGGTGATATTCAAAATGAATTGAGAAACTGACAAGAAAATTTCCATGCCTTGTCTTTCCTATAGAATGAAGAAAAGACAAATCACACCTTCAGTAAGAAGTCTAAGATATCTCTGAGTAACTATGGAGTTTATGGTGTGATACTCAATGCCTGAGGAGCACCAGTAGTGCTTTCATAGCTTTTCCAAAGAACACTCAGAATTTATAAGACTTTATGAAAAGAAAATGGATCTCACAACATATTGAGAGAGTGTGCAAGGAGAGAAGGAGGGCGGGCAAATGGAACTAAAAACAGGATTTAGTTCTATAAATAAACGCATCTCATAAAGCAGGAAGGGTGTGTCTGGCTAGAGACGTGATCAACTGGGCTTTCCATCACTGAAAAGAGTTCTTGAGTTATAGTAATTATAGTAATTTTATACTACTGAGAGCTGTATATCCTAAATGAAGAGAGAAATAAGCACAGGTAGAATGTCAATTGTTCACAAGAAAATAGAACTGAGGAAAGAATTAGAAACTACATTAACATCTTCAGATACATTTATACATGACACATCTTATAGAGGCAGTATATTATTACCCTTAAGAATATCAACTCTGGAGTTAGCCTTTCTGTGTTTGAAAACAACTGTCATTAACCAGGTATGTCACTTTGGGAGCATTATTTAATCTTTCTGTGCTTTAATTTCCTCATTTGTAAAACAGGTGGGCTGGGATATAGCTCAGTGTTAGAATGCTTGCTTCGCAAGCAGGAGGACCTGAGTTCAATACTCAGCAATGTAAAACAAAAATAAAAAGCCCTGTAAAATAGGAAAAATATGTAATTCATAATACAGCCTCTATAAATGTTTGTTATTTTTAATTATTATTTTAATTGCAATGATCAGAATAGGCATAAGAATGTGAATTTGAAATGATTCATAATGTAATTTGGTGATGTAATTCCAATGTAATTCATAATATAATAAAGCTTAACTCCTCAGAATACTTTCATTTTTTTAAATTAGTGCATTGTAGTTATATATAATATATGGGTTCATTTTGACATAATTATACAAGCATAGTATATCATTGATCCAATTCAACCCTCATTACTTCCCATTTCCTTCCCCCTGCTCCCTTTCCTTTATTCTACTTCTCAGAATACTTTTAAAAGAAAATCCAGGTCCAGAGATATTATGCAATTTATCCAATGTTGCATAGTTAATAAATATCAGAGCTAAATTTTGAACCCAGACAATACAGATCTACCATCTGTGTCTTCTTTAATACACGGAACTAGTTCCATGGAATGGGATTCATAGTAGAATACAGAGAAGGACAGAAAACAATGGATATCCACATGGGATGAAATGGCTGCTATGTCACATCGTAAATAAAAATCTTTTCCAAGTAAACTATGGATTTACATATGAAAGTAAAAAACTAGAATTCCTGAAGACACACAAGACTCTTTTGACCACTGAGTAGCAAAAAATTTATTAACAAAAAATAAAAAGTACAAACCATGATATATCCATGAAGGATATCACTGATAAATTTGATCACATTTAACTTTAGAACTTCTATTTGTCAAACTCATTTGAGAAGGAGAGTAAGAAAAGAGAGGTATTTGCTACATACATAGCCAGAAAAGGGCTCATAATCAGAAAACAAAAAAAAAAGAAAGAAAGAAAAAGTCATACAAACCAATAAGAAAAAGATAAGCCTTTATAAAAGAGGATATCTAAATGGCCAATAAACACGACAGAATTCTCACTGGAAGATGCAAAATAAAATAAACAAAATACCACCATACACATACCAGAACAGATATAATTACAAAGACAGACAGAACCAAGTGTTAATGAAGATATAAGTGATGAGAATTCTTCAAGTTACTTGTAGGAGTAAATCAACTAACTTGTAAAACTGTCTACATCTACTACAGTTCAATATACACATACTCTATGACCCAAAATTTCCACTGAAAAGTGTATATGCATCAGAAATGTATGTTAATGTTGACCAAACAAAAAATTCAGTGCAACACTATTCAGAATAGTCCCAAACAGAAAATAATCCAACTGCCCGTCAACAATTGAGTAGATATATTGTAATATAGTCATTCAATATACCACAGTATAATAAAAATGAATAAACTATAGTCACATACAAGGGTAAATCTCATAAACCTAATAGTGAGTGAGATCAGGAGAAAATGAATACAACTGTATGATGCCATAAATTATAAAGTTATAAGTCAGTACTCTTGAAAAGTAGATATTGCAAGGACCTATCAGGAGGTGATGTTTATATTTATGTGCCTAGATGCATATTTATGACTTGTGTTCTTTTTTCTATGTTACAATTTAATAGAAATGGATTTAAAAAATAGTTATGTCAAAAAAAGAACCTAGTAGTTAGTTGTTTCGCAAAGATAAGTTAAAACAATGATGAAGTGCGCATACTATTAGTTTTGTATTACACAAGTCTTATTTTTAAATCAGTTTTGTATTACACAAGTCTTTTTTTAAAATCAATCACACAAACACACACAGCAGGCCTACTTATTGTGTAACCCTATCTATTACAGATCTGAGATATCTCAAACTATGTTTTTAAGCAGAATAATCTAGCTGGTATCTATAAATATTTTGACTTACAATACACTAAAAAACACTAACATTCTCTGCAACATATAACTACACAAAGGTGATTTTAAATACCATGATTAGGATGACACTAAACTTTTAAATTAAATCTCTCCTATCTTCTCCAACCAGGAATATGAAAATAAAGAATCAAACAGCACCAAAAACAAAACCAACACAGAAGAAAACAAGCCCACATTACATCTTCTTTCTAAAACCCTAGAATGTGATTTTGTCACCAATAGCAGAAAGACCTATAAAAGATCAACAAGTCTGCAACAGGAGCAACACAAAGTAACAGAACAACCCACTTACTCTTTTTAAGAAACCAAAAATAAAATCATGAGCAAGCATTAATCCCTTCAACAAGGAAACCTAAGTTGATGAATTATAAATGGTCTACAAAACTTGGAAAGTCTTCACAAGCTCCAAATCAAAAGCAAGTGTAATAAACTGTGCAAATGAGAAATTAAGTAAGTTTACATCTAAGGTCTCAAAATCTCTCAAATAGTCAGCCAACACTCTCTTACAGAAGCACAAAACTTCATACCAGGAGGAATAACTGAAGCCAAATTTAAAAACCTCGAACTAGGAGAAAAAACTGAAGCAAAAAACATATACTAAGAGGAAGACTGTTCAGATAAGGAACACAAGAAGGGAGTAATGCCCAGAAGCACCTATTAAAAAAACAAAACAGGGCTGGGGATGAGGCTCAAGCAGTAGCACGCTCGCCTGGCATGCGTGCGGCCCAGGTTCGATCCTCAGCACCACATACAAACAAAGGTGTTGTGTCTGCCGAAAACTAAAAAATAAAATATTAAAAATATAAAACTGGCACAGCACTATATAACATTTAAAGTTGAGAGTAATATTTCAGAATCCAAGATCTTTAGAATTTTTTAGGGTAGAACAGAGAACTACTATGAAGTAAATATTCTATGTTAGTTCTGACAAGCACTGGATATACAGAAAGGTCTTAATCAAGTTGTCTGTAACAAAAAGGAGGAAGCCGTAGAATAGTCAAGTTGGGTAAGCTACCCTATCCTATCTTCCACTCCCCATATTCCAGGTTTCCTCCTAACAGCCAAGTAAAACTGTCTTATTATAAGTGAAAAACAAGAAAAAAATAAAACTGTATAAAAAATTATTATGAAGAGAAAAAGAATAAAATACAAAAATGACAGAAAAAAATCTGAGAGAAAATGAATAGGAGGTAAGGAAAGGAAATCCAATATACTTATAATTGGAGCCCTGAAAAAAAAAAAAAAAAAACTAAAGCAAGTGGAAAAAAATCCATATAATTCTAAAATTATCTTTTCTCAAAGAAAATTACTGAATCTACATATTAAACAACTGTGTTGTGTACTTAGGAAAACTTATACAAGAATAACCAACAATACACATCATAGTGAGATTGTTAGATTTTAAAGAAAAAGAGCAAATTCTTTTGAGTACCAGATAAAAGTCTAAATCACTTATGAGAGAAACTCAGGATGGCATTAGGCTTCTTGACAGCAAAATTTTATCCTAAATAACAATAAAACTACATGATTAAGATACATAATTAAAGTAAATGTAAGCCAAGAGTACATAAACAGTCAAACTATCCTTTAAATATAAAGGCTGCTAGTTATAAACAATGGAAGATGTGAAAAAATATTTTTTCCCATGAGCAAATTTTCCTTGAAAAATATTTCCTGAAAAATCTCTTAGAGATGAGCTTCAGAGAACTATGAAATGAATGTAGAAGTTTTAATATAAGATTTAAAGTGTAAGCAGACTGCAGAAACTTTAATAGTTTGATTCATTTATTTTTAGGTTTTCCCTTCCTTCTTTATTTCTTGGGATACCTCTGATTAATAATATACTCACATACCAAATATTCTTTTGAAATGGATCATGCTATTTATCTTACATGAAGTTTTAAAATTACTTCATATTTACCAAAGTTTGAAGAGACAAAAATCACTAAGAAATACATTAACTGATCTACATAAAAACAAAATTATTAATACTAACCTGATAAGCTCTGTTTATTTGGCTAGCTGCCCAACTAGCATATTTCATGTTGTCCTTTTTCATTTTTGCACTTGCTTTTGGATTAGAAGCGATATGACTTGCAGACTAAAAAAAAAGAAACATCAAAAGCAAAATTTCTTTTATTCTAGCCAATCAAAAACATGTAAGGGTAACAGTTGCAGTGAATTGATAACAAAAAAATTTTAAGACTATCAAAACCTTTAAAAAATAAAGTTGAATGAAATTGGTGTTTAAAAATGAAAACATTTTAAAATACAGCATAATCCAAAGTAATGAGACAAAAGGGTATTTTAAATAATACCTGAAGGTATTTAATTGTATATCTACCACAAATCTGAAAGGTAAAAGCCCCTATCACTTAAATAAAGAAGCCATGGAAACATACTTTTGTAAACCAAAAAGTACTTTCTCATTAGAATTTTAGTAATGCATATTCTTGTTACTGAATAGAATCAGCTTTCCAATGTCAGAAGCACTGAGTATTAATAGAAATCTCAAAAATAATTTATACTATACTAACAAGTGAAAAAATTTCAGTCCAATAGGAGTGATCTGACTTGACAAAAACAACTTCAATAGAAGACCTTTGAAAGAACATCCTTTTAACTAACCCATTTCTCTTTTCGATAAAGAGCTTTTAAGTTTTGTTCTACAGAATTCATTAATAACTATAATTTGTTATACCTTCTCCTTTTAAAAAACGTATTTAAATAAGAAATTCTTAATCTGGACCCATGAAGAATCTATAAATCCCTCAAATCATATCCTAATTTTTAAATAATGATGTATTTCTGGGGAAGAGTAAGGTATAAATTCTGTTTTATTCTTAAATATATCTTATTCTTAAAAGGATCTGTCACCCAGTGATTCATAAAAAGGTTAAGCCTTTCTTTTTTACCTAAGTGGGTGTTATAGGTTAACCTCCACTGTCAATGATGTATCTGTAGTTAATAACAAAACTTCTGTGTCTCATCACTTGTTGGATATGAATTTTTGTAAATGCAGTGGTTAAAAGACTGGATTAAAATGCCTGAACTGAAATCCCAGCTTAAACACTTGGGGGCTCTGTGTACATATTTGGGTAAATTAATTAAGCCTGTATATCAGTTTTACCATCTGTGAAATGACAGAAATATCTATTCAAATACTTCAAGTGAAGATTTAAGGATTTAAAACAAAACAAAAAAATGCAAACACGATGCCTGGTGCATAAATTTCAATGTAAATGTATTATTAATAATGATGTATTGTCACACAATTTTCAAAGTAAGTATTTAATTTATTTAGTAACATATGTTACTGTTAACTATATCTCTAAGCACTTGAAACTTGGAATTTTCTTAAATTCCTTTGAACAATATTCTAGCCTTATTTTGTCATTCCTTTCTAAAAATTATTTATATTTCTTCCCATCACTTTTTAAATCAAGTCTTTTTTTTTTACTGAGCTATAACAAGATACTCATTAGAAAACTCATAGAAAGAGTAAAACAAAACAAAATTTCAAAGAACTGACCTATTAAAGTTTATTTTCTTAGTCTCTTTGATTGCAGAGGTGTTCATTTTATATATGAAGCTCAGCAAATTCTTTTATTTCCCATAGCTCTTATTAAATGGCTTTTCTAAGCTCTTCATTTGGCATAAAGCGTAGATAACTACATACTCCCAACAATTTCTAAACTTTTTTCTATGCCATAAAAATAATTAATTTGACATATTAGAGATTCTATTTTCTAATGTTTTTTATTAGCATAGTTTAAAAACATCTCACACAAGTAAACTTAGGTAACAAATAAAATAATGTTGGGCACAAACCCAAGAATATCAAAACAATTAAAATATATATAATATACTTTGTTATATATTACTATTTAATTGTGTAAGAGTAGATATCAATTCTGATATAAAAGATATTTTATACGGAAATGTCAAATAGCTAAGATATCTTAACATTCAAATATAAAACTGCCTTACAACCTGCTGTTATTAATACAAAAAAAAAAAAAAACAAGGAATGGATAAAGAGGATTGTTAAATGGAGTTTAAAAGACAGATTTTGCAAAATAACATTAAGCATGCACCTCAACTCACCATGTAAAGCCCAAATAAAGCCCTCATATTTCTGTTGTTCAGTTTCAATGCCTGTGCAAAATACTTTCTTGAAAGTTCGAGGTTTTCAAGTCCACCCTGGGTATATTTAACCTGTTAAAAATTGCAGTGTGCTGAAATGTGTTTATTTTACTACTTTAAAATATAGCATGCTTCATCATACCATAGGCATTAAGTAATCAAAACAGATATTATGTAAACAAATGCAAGATGTTAAAAGAATTCACCTTACAGTTATTAAATCTAATCTAACATAACTTCCCCCAAAAAGCTATTCTATTCTATGAACATTAAGATCACTGAGTAGTTTCTAAAACTACAAGCACAATAAAAAAGCTCAGAAAAATTTCTGCTTGTATTGCCTTGCAAGTGCTACACATCAGTATATTTTCTGTTACTACCATTACAAATCTAGACCTGGATATTGAGTTGCCCTTTTACATTTGTACTCT
Source organism: Callospermophilus lateralis (assembly GCF_048772815.1). Taxonomy (NCBI): domain Eukaryota; kingdom Metazoa; phylum Chordata; class Mammalia; order Rodentia; family Sciuridae; genus Callospermophilus; species Callospermophilus lateralis. The sequence goes on along the minus strand of NC_135320.1, from coordinate 62,950,257 downwards.
AATAATTAAAAAAAAATGATCCTTTTGCATTCCTTAATAATGAAGTCCTCTAACCTGATAGCATAAAATTATACTGATATTCTTTTTTTCCACTTTTCTTTTTTAGTTGTAGATAAACACAATACCTTCATTTATTTTTATGCGGTGCTGAGAATCGAGCCCAGTGCCTCACATGCTAGGCAACTGCTCTACCACTGAACCACAACCCTAACCCCTATACACCATTTTTAACCACAGACAGATTAAACACTTCCTTCATCCCAAAATACTGGCCTTAATATGAATTTCCAAAAATATGAATTTAAAAACCATAATCACTGTAAATTTCACAGCAATTAAATGGTGACAATTGTGACATATAACTTTATATTAGGAAACAAAATAGTTTAATATACTATATAAAACACAAAGAATTCACCGTTTTAGTTGAAAGTCCAGCTTTTCCACTGTAATAGTAAAAATTCAGTATCTTATTCCCTCACTCAATATTCATCAGATGGTTTAAATATTTACATATTCACCTCAATGAAAAAAAATATTCTTAGTACCATAACAATACACAAGAGCAAGAAAAATAAAATCACAGAAATTTGTTGTTTCTAAAAACACTTACTTCAGCATACTGCTGACAGTATAAGTGGTTGTGTGGATTAGTCATCATAAGCTCCTCTAAACAAAAGGCTGCTTTTGCATAGCTGAAGAATATCAAGAGGAGAAATTACTTTTGAAAAATCACAAATTTTATCTTAGGTATGCCTTTAAAAAATTTGAAAACAATTTTAGTTATGTCAAGACACGTTATTTCCAAAACAATCTAAATGGCTTTATTAATAAAGTACTTATCCTAAATTCATAAATACCAATATAAAAATTTTAATGTATTGAAACAAATGTATGTCTAAATCCTAAAGCAGTCTATGAACAATTTATAGATACTACTTTTTAAAAAATTAGGCCACTATCATGATATTTAAACATTATTAATAACAAAGACTTTAAGACCTTGGATCTACACATAAAATAATTTTTGGAAGTCCACAGATCATTAACAAAATGTTCAAATAGCTAGCATAAAGAGGAACTACACACTTTATCAAATACTCCCTAATCATTAAAAATCCTTCACAGACATATATTTGCCAACATATTCTATTACAAAGATTCTCATTACTTAAGTTTACTGTCAAATATTAAATTATATTTAAATTATATCTTTTAAACCTATGAATAATAGATTGTTAGTTTTGATATGCCCTCTACTAGTTCAAATCATGTGGTAGTAAAATGAAAATCTTGCTGAAAATTACCAGAAATGGCTTTGGAAAACAGCTTTAAACCATGTCATCATTATTATTCACTTTAATATATTTTATGTTTAAAACCATGCAACTATTCTTACTATTTAAAAGGAAATACTAAGAAACACAGGTATTCTAAATTTATTCTCAGGTGATGACACTATCCAAAAGAAAAAAAACTACCTACAGCTATTTTTAGCATTCGTTACCAATATGCATAGGTACCTACCTTTGCATTAATGCCTGATATATTTACTTTTTGAAATACAGATACTCTAGCTTCACCAATGTTTAACTTATAAAATACTCATTATGTGTTGCACACTAGCAGTATTATGAATATTCTATCCTACAAAAATTCTGAAAGCAGATTATCATCACTGTATAGCTGAGAACACTGGGGCAGCAGAGATGTAAACTGAATACCAGGCTGTGCTCCTCCAGACAGCTTGCAATCCTAATATGTGTTGCCTAGACCCACAATGAAAATCTGTGGTAATAATATTGATGAAGTTGTCAATGGTGACATAAAAAGTGGGTACCAGAGTCAAACCCAAAGGGCCCAACGAACTAATTGTACCCTGCACACTAACAAAGAACTGAAGCACTTTAGATTTATGAATTGACAGCATTAATTCTTGAAGCATTAATTCTTGAAACACCAAGGCATTTAGTAAGTGACTAAACAAAAGACTTGAACAAATGATTTAATAAATGTCAGAACAATATTATGACTATTTAGTATCTACCATTCTAAAAGGTAAAAGGAAAGTTGTCTCTACCTTAAACATCCAATTTATCAAAAAGTTTGGTTATATATATATTCTTTAACTAAGATGATGCCAAAAATTCATATTAAGGCTAGGAATAAATTTCTTAGGGACTTAAATGTGTTGAGGACTATGTGTCTGGTTCTGATAGAATATAAAGCAAGATAAAACAGGAAAGGAAGACTGTAATTAACTTAGAATGATAGAATTTCAAGTAATTTTTATCTTGGTCCTTAAGCTACACTAGGTTTTCTAAATTTTCTGCATAGGTTTTAAACTTGAAAATTTAAAAAAAAAAAAGATTTCCTTTATTACTTTTAATCACAAAACCTTCAAGCAATACAAAACAAATTTACTTTAGAAACAGAATAAAACTAATGTTAATTTTTTTCAATGTACACTAAAAATTCAGTTTGTTATTTAAAAACATACTGTACCATAATCATAACTATGTTTATATATGTGTACATAATATATAACTGAGTATGTTTATATATGTGTACATACAAGCATAGAGACATCTCTGTTTTCCTAACTGAAAACAGAGACTTTGACAGTCAGAGTACAGCAGAGAACTAAAGAATGGTTCCTGGAATATAGTACACATTTCATTAAATAACACCTACTGCTTTTATTTTAGCTCCCACCTTTATTAAAATTATGGAAATAACTACTTGATCCTTTATTTCATATTGTATGCATGTGGAAGCGCGTGCACATGCACGTGCGTTCACACACACATACACACACACACACACACACACACACAGATTTGAGCAAAGGCAAGAGACAAATGTCTTCATGCTATTTTATTTCCTGTTTCAGCTTCTACAAGTATGAGAACAAAGTAAACTATTCATGTACATGCATGAGAATTTGATTCTATTCTCTCAAAAAGGAGGAAACAAACAATGCAATATACTTCGGATTTAGAAAAACTAAGGGAAAAAAAGAAAAAAAAAACTACATCTCCAGATGGAAGTTAGGTTAATTCTCTGATATTAGAAAATGTTCACTGAGACTTTGCACTAATCCCCTCACACTGGAATTTCCTCCTGTCACTACAGCAATAAAAAAGCTAACAAAAACATTATATATCCAATAAGCAAGTTCCCTATAGCATTCAACATTCTTGATTATTCTTGGTTTTTAACCCAGGCAACTGAAAGCTTCTTTCGATATTTGGAAGACTTAATTCTCTAGTGTTAAGGCTAATAAATGCATACAACTGACAGAATTTTTAAACAGCAGGAAGTATTATACTCTTTGTAGGTAAGAACAATTTGAACTCTTAAAAATTCACAATTTTAATTCACCAAAAATAACCTTAGCTTTGAAAATGCAGAACTTTCAAATTCCAAAGACTGCTATCTGTATTTTGAAGAAAAATTTACTGACCACACAAACAAACAAACAAATTAAGCACAACACAAATGACCTCATTAGAGCTATTCACACATTATAACCAGAAAACTGTTGATACGTTATTTTTAAACTTAATTGGTAATTTATTTTGCTCCTCATTTAAAATGACAGGTGGTTCATACCTTCTTACAAATTCTTTGGAAACCCACTCTAATGAAGAAAATTTCACTCATAACAAAATTTTATGTGTTTAACAACTTACTCATGTTCATTGATATAAAGTTCTGCAAGTTCATGCCAGGCTTCTTGGTCTCCAACAAATCTGGTGGGAGAAAAGGGGGGAAAAAAAAGTAAATGTGTAGTTATTCTGTAAATGAACAGCATGGAGGCAAGCAGGAAAATCAAATGCAAATTCCATTTTAATTAAAAAAGATTTATCAGAATAACAAAACACAATCCTCTTGTAAAACACTCACTGTTCCAGATACTCATTCAGCTCCCGAATGGCCTCCACATTTTTCCCCTGGGCTTTTCGAATGGCAATCTTACGCTTTCTGGCAGCCTATGGGTTGACATTAATAAAGGATTAGGCTCTCAGGATTCCCTGGGTTTTTGTAAAGAAGGTAATTTGACTGTGCAAATTATTATCTCAATGCCAGTGAAATTCCATTGTGGAACTACTGCTTAGTGTGAGTTTATAAACATACCCCATGACATCCCACTGGGGAATTCAAACATTCCTCTAACAATCACATATGCTTTACTTTTGATGCATACAATGTATGCATCAGTTCATCCAAATAAACAGTCATCTAGATTCTGATAATTACAAGCCAGCAGGGAATCCTAATCTTTATCCAACCTAAAGTCCTTTACTCTGTCTCATTCATAAGATCCATATCTTAAGAGGTAGAGGAATAGGGGAGATTAAGGGAAAAATCTCACCATGGCCCCTTGAATGTCATTATACAAATATGGCTTCTGACAATGTTTTCACAATTTTAAGAGAAAAATCTACCTATGAGTCTTTCAAAAGAATAAAACAAGTCTTGACAGAAACATTTTGTAATAAGCATTTAAAACTCAAATTAAAATCTTAACAATAAATACAAAAATCAATGCCATTAATCTATACATTCATCAAATATAAATTAGATATCTACTTTTTTTGGTCAGGAACTATGCCAGGCAATGAATATATAAAGATTAAAAATGAGATAACCTCTTTCTCAGTCTCATGAGAAAGACACATTATGTAAAAATTTTAATGCATTAAGGGCAATGATAGAGATATATAGGGTGTCAAGACAACAAGAAAGAGATAACACAGGCTGTAGCACAGTGGAAGAAGTGTAAAGATAAGAAGCAAAGAGGTTCCCAGACGTGACACCCATATTGAAAAAGAAAAGGTGAACAGACATTAAGAAAGTAAACAGGAAGTTATATGGTATATCAGGAGAAACACATGAGCAAAGGGACAGGAAAAAAATTGATGTGTATAACTAATTCTGAGGTTAAAGTAAAAAGTCAGCAACTGGAGAGCACTATACAAATTATTAAATTGCATTCCCTCAATCTCTATTCAATTCAAATGCTGAAGGATAAACAATAAAATACTCTGATTAGAATTGTTAAGCTTATTAATTATGATACAAGACTTGTTGCTTTATGTAAAATGCACTACAAAAGATACAGACAGAGGTAAAAATCCAAAGTCTCTTTAGAGTAATAGGAGCTAAACCCAGTGGGGTATAGACTGAATGATTTGGGATTGAAGAAGTGAAAGTTAAAAAAGTAGAGAAATCAAGACATTACCTGATAAGTAAAGCCAAGAAAAATATTTGTAATCATGCTAACAATATTTGAGTAATAAAAATGACATGTTTTATGAATGCATATCCCTGATTATTTGGCTCATGCCAAAGACCTGGAATAATGCCTGCCACATGGTAGGCACATTCAAATATTTTTAGGATAATACCACTATGAAAAACAATAAAAGTGTTATAATAAACATCCATCAAGTTTAAAAAGTCTCAAACTTTAAAGCTCTGAAATTACTCAAATTTTAAGGCCATTATGATTGGACTTAAAATAAGACCCTTGTCTCAAATCCTATAAATACTGAGGAACATATAATCAAGAAACTGACTTCTTTGGAAAAGTATAATATCTGATTTCACCAATCAAGCATCATTTGAAGCATAATTTACTCCTTTCATTTTCCATGACACTACTTCTTCCATAGGCAATATGGTATGACAAAAAAAAAAAAATCCAGCTTTTAAAAACAAAAAGCCAGGAAGGTGAGTGCATGTGTGTTATCCCAGCATCTTAGGAACCTGAGGCAGGAGGATAACAAGTTCAAGGGTGAGTCTCAGCAACTTAGCTAGACCCTGTCTCAAAATGAAAATTAAGAAGAGTTGTAGATGTAGCTCTGTGGTTAAGCACCTGTGAGTTCAATTCCCAATATCTCAAATAAAACAAAACAAAACAAAATGACAAGTAACTTAAACCCACATATCAGCTTTCTTAACTTCTTCAAACCTCAGCATTACCATCTGCATCCAAGTATCACTGTGAAGCAGCTAACACAGTACCAAGCATATAACAGAATTAAGTACTATCTACAGCTTTTTCAACCTATGGTCTATGCTTAACATTTATGTATTAAGTCTTACAAAAAAGCCCTAACCATAAGATCTTTAAAGGAAAGGCAAAGACTACTTTAATTATTTATATATTATCCTAATCCTTACAGGATTTATAACCAGCTAACATACTATAAAAACGCAGTGAAAACTTGCTGAAAATTTTGTACAAAATTTAATGAATAAGACACAAAGAATAAATATATATAGCAACAACTAAAAGGGTAGTAAAAACATTGTAATAAATACCATTATACACAATATGAATTTCATGAAGTACAGTGTAGAAGGAACACCTAACTTTAACTTATTTTTTCAGTTATTTGACCAGGCACCCTGCTGAACACACACTAATGTTTCACCAGTCTTCTGCAGAATACAGTTTGTAAAGCACCACTCTAGAGTGTTGAAAAGAAAATTAATCTTTCAAAATGACTTTATTTTATTTTATTTTTTTAATATTTATTTTTTAGTTTTTTCAGCGGACACAACATCTTTGTTTGTATGTGGTGCTGAGAATCGAACCCGGGCCGCACACACGCCAGGCAAGCGCGCTACCGCTTGAGCCACATCCCCAGCCCCTCAAAATGACTTTAAAAAAAAAAAAAAAAAAAAACAGTCCTTTTAAGTCAAGTATAGCGGCACAGGCCTGTAATGCTAGCTACTGTGAAGGCTGATACAGGAGAATCATAAGTACAAGGCCAGTCTGAACAACTTATTGAGACCCTGCCTCAAAAGAGATAGATAGATAGATAGATAAATGGGTTGGTTATGTAGGTTAGTGGTAGAGTGCCCCTAGATTCATGCTGCAATATATAAAAAATTAAAAAGTACTTTTTATAAAAATAAAGGTGTACACAACTTCCATTTATCAAAGAGACAGGATCTGGAATTTCAGACTCCTAGATTATTCTATGACATATGCTGAAAAAGAAGACTCTATAGTGGTACTAATTAAATAATTTGTTAGTATTATTTTGAATTATGTGTTTTTGTGGAAAAAAGAATATCTTAATTATACAAGAACTAAGTAAAACAAATTTAATATTAAAATTAAATTGAGGGATGGGGTTGTGGCTCAGTGGTAGAGCACTTGTCTGGCACATGTGAGGCACTGGGTTCAATCCTCAGTAACACGTAAAAATTAATTAATTAATTAAATTGACTTTGTAATGGTCAGTTTTAAAAATGAAGTGTTTTGGAGATTGAAACCAATCTTTATAACAAATGCTTTAAATTAACATCATTTTCCAGTCAATATTAAGTAAGATTTGTCCTACTGGACTGCACCAGCTGGACTAAATATATGAAATAACTATTTTTCAAGCTACAGAACATCAGGCAATGAAGGACAGTGATCCATGAGAGGTGGGAAGCAAACCAGGTGAGCCCTACTTGTATTGTCCTAGCTTACTATCTTTAGAAATTTTTAAGGCTGCCTGTGCAGGGAGCAGAAAAGCAGATTGAACCTAGTTGAGTTACAGAGTTCAGGGAAGGAACTGAGTCCAGAAAGACCAAACACACTAGAGTATATAAGACAGAATACCGGAAAAGCAAAGAAATTACAGAGTAAGAACTCTGGCACGCTGCAGAGGGTTTCCCTTGAATACTCAGCTTTGTACTGACTACTGCATACAGGTAAGGAAACTAACCAAAGGAGAAGGAACAGAAAGATTTAGTACAAACGGTAATACTAATAAGTAGACTAAATGTTAAAGTCTTAAATAAACTTCTAGTCTGCATTTCTTTCTTGTACTTTGTTTTCCTGTAACATATAATGATATTCTGAATATTTTGTTTGGCTCAATCTTTGCAAAAGTCAATATATATATTTATAATAAAAACTGTTCTACATTTTATAAATGATTAAAATTTCAGTTGTAAAACATGAAACTTCAAAAAGTACTCATTAGGATACAGAATTAGAAAAGAAAAGCCTCATTTAAGGTATTAAAAGTCTTGCCATTTAATGTATATGTAAAATTTTAAATACAATATATATACAACTAATTGTAACAAAAATACTGATTCAAAAAATTAAGATGAAGCTGGGCATGGTGGCCCTCACCTGTAATCTCAGCAATGCAGGAGGCTGAGAAGCAGGAGGATCATGAGTTCAAAGCCAGTCTCAGGAACAGGGAAGCATTAAGCAACTCAGTAAGACCCTTCTCTAAATAAAGTAGGGCTTGGGATGTGGCTCAATGGTCAAGTGCCCCTGAGTTCAATCCCCGGTACCTCTCTACCAAAAAAAATTTAAGATGAAAATAGAAACACACATCTCAGTTTTTGTGTATTCACACACAGAACAGTCCTGGACACTAAAGGAAGTAATGCGTAGTAATCAGCTGCAAAAATAAAGGCATACAATTTTATGGCTGGAATGAACTTGAGGAGTAGGTAGTAACAGTTAAATCTCTTCATTTTACATGGATCAAAACCAAAAACCTAGGCTTACACAGCAAATCCTAGGATTCCTGAATCTGTACACTTCTCTTCTCTGCCATAGTTGTTCTATGGACACTTATTATTCAGCCATCCAATTCCTTATCCAGTGTCCTACCCAGAGTCAAACGATACACATTTCCCTGAAGCCACACAAAATCCTGGATTTTAAATGACCAAGCAACCAGAATAAGGTTCAAAAAAGGCTTCTCTTACCTTCTGGAACTCACCCAGAACATACAAAAGGGGCTCATAAAAAAGACCAATTTCTATCATAACTTCCCTAGTATATATAATATTCTATGAAGAATCATGCTTAGGATACTTGAAAAAAATAAAAACGAAAATTTAAAAAAAATAAAAACATTTGTTTTTCATATACTCTCTGAAAAAGGCAAGTACAATCTAAATGACTAAGTTTAAGTACTGTAATTTGTGTATGGGGGACAGGTAGCTGCCATATTCCATTTCCAATTCATTACCATTGCTTCTTTTTTCATGATTAAGAACATTAATCATGAATCTAGAATAATTAACTAACTATCCAGAGTTTAATTCTTTTATTCTTTTTAATTTATTTTTATGTGGTGCTGAGGATCGAACTCAGGGACTCGCACATGCTAGGCAAGCACTCTACCTCTGAGCCACAACCCCAGCCCCCAGAATTTATTTCTTACTAGCTGTATAATCTTGAACAAGGCACTTGAATTTGTTATAATCCTGTTTGCCCATAAAATAAAGTTAATAATATTAGAGAGGACTATGGTGATAATTAATGAGATGACATATGTAAAGTGCTTAGCTTAGTGAGGGCCCACAATAAATATTCAAGAAATGTTGCATTTCATCATCACTATCATTACCATCATTATTTTCTTTAATTATATCAGCCTTCCTTTCAATTATACTCATTTATCACACCTTCTGCTTTGCAGAAAGCTGCAGCTTTACTCTAAGTTGGCTGTAAAGTAGAAAAAATCCCAGATTAATTATATAAACTGTTATTTTATCTGAGTATGTTTTACTTGTACCGAGTCAAAAAAAATGAATTAATAAACATTAAATAAGCTATATAATTATTTAATCGATGCTAACAACTCCATTTTTGCCCTCACAAAGATCAGCAGATTTTTAGCCTATACCATTTCAAACAGTTTATCAGTTTCTTTAATCAACGTTCTAAATTAATAAGCTGAAGGCATTAAGAAATACAATAACTGCTCTGAAAACCCAATGTTTGATAGTGGAAATCACTCTAGTAAAAGAATACCATGGCAAAATTTACAACCATTCAAAAATAAATGAACTGACCAACAACACAGATTCTACTTTTTTTCCTCACTATGTGTAAGTGAAATTCAATGTCTAGCCCCATGGAATTCATATCTTCTAGGTGAAATATGTATAATAACTATAATATAAATATATTTGGGAAGAAAACACTACAGAAATACAGTATTTTTTAAAATTTCAGTATGAATATAAAGGATAGTGTGATTTTTGCTGAAATATTAAAAGGGGAGGTGGCCACAGGGAGCTACCTCTGAGGATACACTAGATTTGAACCATTATGCTCCTATAAGAATTTCCCAGTTAAAACCATGTATAATGGTGTTAAAGTAAAATAATCAAGAAATTATATAATATTTCAAACCCTTAAAGACAATAAATAATATTCAAGTGTACTACATGTTTTCTCTAATATAACACACAATTGGGCTAGCTAGCAATTTTTCCTGAAAGGCACATCTTTAAGAAACTAATTACTTGTGAAAAGACAGCCCTTGATTGAAGGGCTAAGGATTGAAGGATTAAGGTCTCCGAGCAAAATAAAATCCGGTGCTCCCTGTAGTCCAGATTTGAGGACCTGGGAAGAAATGGTTAGCCTGGGAAGAAATGGTTAGCCGGCCAGCAAAGGAAAAGCACAGTTCCAGATTCTCCTGCCTCCAAGAATATGTGGCATTTTAAAGCACCTTCACCCTTGGCACACAGACAGTTATGTCTAATACCAAAATAAGATTTCAAATATCTGATACATCACAATAGGCAATTCACACTTCAGGAAAAAAACCTAAATCCTTCTGAAATATAAAACCAACTAAAAGACAATAATTATAACACTTTCTTTTTGAAGGCATTATTCAACAATTATTCATTGAAGGCCTACCATATGCTAGTTACGTTGGAGGCTGGTGACCTAAGTTTTTCTCCTCAAGAAGCATTCAAACGGTGGGCCACTTCCAGCTTAGTCATGGTAGCTAACTACCAAGCCACCGCACTTGCTGCTGCTAGAGTTTCTGGACAAGTTAGAATCAAGAATTTACAATGTGATAAAGAGTGATAAGGAAATTGCTGGCATGCTTCTAGGATTTGATGACTTTTGTAATATGGTACTGGAAGATGTCGCTGAGTTTGAAATTATGCCAGAAGGAAGAATTACTAAATTAGATCAAATTTACTAAGTCAAAATAACAATGCTGGTTCCTGGAGGAAAAGAACCTGAAGTGAATTTCCTTGACTTATGCTAGATTCCATTTTGTTTTATAATGAAAACAAAATGGAGTTTTTAAAAAATCATTTAAGGTCAAGATTCTCTAAAGCTAATTTTCCAGTTAAAGGGAAATGCTTTGAAGATGTATAATCATTTTTCTAAGTTAATCATGGTTATCTTGGAAAAAGAAGAAATGAGCTTGTTTTCTGAAGACTAAGAAATAAAGGTGCTTTTGGCTGTTTTTTTTATTACACTATAGTAGTCAGTGAAACAAAGATTGTATTGTTTTGGCATTTGCTTTTCTGTCATTTTATATCTGTTTCCATCCTCATTTATATTACCATTTGTTTTTCAAACAATTGTTCCAAACAAAATGATAAATTCTGATTTTGAATAAGTACATTTAAAATACATGAGTTGATTTAAGAATTCAATTTGAACTAAAAAAAAAAAGCAGCAGCATTCAAATGATGGAAAAATCTATATTTTAAAAGCAAGCAAAACTTAATAAAACTGACTGGTTTGGGGGTAATCTAAGGAATAAAAGTTTACAAATAGTCCTGTTTAATACTTCTTTCTGATGGTCTAGTGAATGAAATCTTCACACTTCAGAGCTTATAAAACATATTCACAGCTAATTTTTAATTAATATTTTTATTACAAAACACATGTAATTCATTCCCCTATCCCAATCAATTCCACCTGTTCTAGTCTTAGATCCTCATTATCTCTGGCCTGAAATAAAACAAGCTCCAAATGATTTATCTCTTCTCAAATCCTTCAAATCATCCCACATTGCTGACAAGTTATTCTAAAAATATCTGCAGGTATATCCTTAATCAAAACTTGACTTCATTTTCCATACTCTGAGAATAAAACCTAAAAATTTGAAGTATAGCTGGTATATGCTATGCTTGTTCTATAGACTCTCTTGTTGCACCTCTAACTACTCTGTACAACCAACTCAGAGGTATAAAATACAGTTCTCCATAGAGACAAATAAATGAGGAATGAAATGGTTAATCACAGATATGAAATTGTAGTTGAAAAATGTATACAAGGAAGCACTTTGGAAAGAGAAATACAAACGGTTTCATAAGAAATATTAAAAGATGTTTGACATTATTCATAATGGAAATAACAACAAGATAACATTTCTAACCAATTAAAATGGCAAGGATTGAAACAAAACAAGCTGATAATATATAACTAGAAAGGTTACAGGCAAATAATCACTCTGGTCCACCATAAAAAGTAAGTATAGATTTGTAACTGCTAGAAGAAACCATAGGGTCAACCTCCAGGCACCCATTTCCTTAATAAGACTTGTAAAGCTCAAGAAACGAAATCAATAAGTAGATGCCATTAAAGTTTCTGCACAGTAAAGGAAACAAGAATAAAAAAATACATAAATAAAGAGCCTACAGATGAAAAAAAATCTTTGTTAGCTACTCTTCTGACAGAGGATTAATATTCAGAATACACAAAGAACTCAAAAAACACCAAAAAAACTGAATAACTCAATCAATAAATGGACAAATGAAACAGACACTCCTCAAAAGAAGAAATGCAAATGGCTAACAAATATATGAAAAAAAAAGTTCAATATCCTTAGCAATCAGGGAAATGCAAATGAAAACTACACTGAGATTTCATCTTGCCCCAGTTATAATGGCAAGCTTGAAGAGTACAAATAATAACAAATGCTGGCAAGGATGTGGGGAGAAAGGATCACATGTATATTGCTGGTGGGATTGCAAATTAGCACAGCTACTATAGAATCACTGTGGAAACTTCTCAAAAGACTAGAAATGGAATCATCATATGACCCAGTTAATCCACTCCTTAGTATGTAACCAAAGAAATGAAATCATACTATAGCAATACATATATTCCAAGGTTTTTAGCAGTGCAATTCACAATAACCAAGTTATGGAACCAGTGTAGGTATCTATTGACAGATGAGTAAAGAAAATGTGATATGTATATATGCACAATGGAGTTCTACTCAGTCATAAAGAAGAATGAAATTATGGTATTTGCAGGTAAGTGGATAGAAATGAAGAACATCATGCTAAGTGAAATAAGCCAGACTCAAAAAGTCAAAGGTTGAGGATTTTCTTTTATATGCAGGAGCTAGAGAGAAAAAAAAAGTAAACTTATGAAAGGACAGAGTCATAAAAATACAAGAGAAAACAGCAGGGGAAGAGGATCAAGGAAAAGAGAAAAAGAGGGAAAGGTACCTACTGGAAAATGAAACTGACCAAATTATGCTATATGCATGTATGAAGACAGCACAAAGAATTGGAATTCTTCTTCCTCACAAATATATGAAAAAATGTTCAACATGCTTACGCATAATCATAAGGCATCAATTTAAAAAAATAAAAATTAGACTAGTAGAATAGAGAAAGGGGATTAGAGGAGGTAAAGTGGAAGTACTGGAGAATGAAATGGAGCAAATTATGTTATGTGCATGTATGAATATGTCACAACGAATCCCACTATTATATACTAATAAAATGTGTTCATTATAAATTGAAAATTTAATGTATGGATTTTCTGACCTAGATGTACTACATCTAGGGATTCATCCTACAAATGATATTCACTTGTCTGAAAGGATGATATTAGAATCAATCTAAGAGTTCACCAAAGGGGACTTAAAACTATTTTTCATCACAGGGACTACATATTCATGCAATGCAATGCTATACAGTTACTCAAGAGGATGAGGTAAAGGACGTGCTAATATGACTTGATCTTTAAAAGACATGGTTATGCAGAGTATGACACTACTTGCATTTCCAACCAATCTCCCTGTTAAAAGATAAACACATGCACACACGTGTACACACTCACAAGCATGCACATGCAAACACTTGTCTGTGCAAGAATGTCAAAGAAAAAAGATAAATAAAAAAGAATAAAATAAAAAAGAATCTCAATACCAAAAAAACCTGTCAGTGTCTGCTTACCTAAAGTAAGGAGTATTGAGCTCAGAGGTAGAAAAACTAACTTAGGTTTTTGCATTTTTTATTTTGTTATTATATATAATTTTAACATAAGTATGCATTACTTAACAAAAGAATATTTTACAACTTTAAAGAAATAGCCAGGTGTCCCATTTCATCACCTCAAAATAAAAATTTGAAAACTTCCACTCTAAATCATTTTAAGAAATTTTTCCAACCCTAAGGGGGCTTTGTATTTTAATGCTAAGGCTTACTCAGGTCATTCACTTGGATCTGATGAGGCATACTCATTATTCAAGATCTATAAGGCTCAAACCTCATGCAGTAAGTCACCAAAAATCAGAATTTAATATATTTATATATAAGTCCGCAATGTGTTCATTACATCATGCTAATTCCCTAAAAGCATGAGCAAGATGCTATCTAATATATTCTTCTGTTTCCAGCACCAAGCATATTGCAAACACTCAACAAATGTTTCTGAAAGAATAATAAGGTGTGGGAGGGCTCAAGATTGCAGAATAGATAGACTCAGCCTTAGTTTGGTTCTTCAAACACAACTGCTTGTGGAGGTGGGTAACTTGGGTGAGTACTGGAAATTGCACAGACAATGAAACTAAGTGAACTCCAGAGAATAAGGAGAATGATGAGGCAAGAGAAGCAAGATACCCCAGTGGTGGGGGAAAGGGAAACTTCCCTCCAAGGAAGTAAAGGTAAAAGAGAAAGTGTCACAGTGTGACTCAGAAAGTTGAACACTGAAGACAAACAGCTTAAATAAACAGGTGATCTGGAGTCTGCAAAACAAGCTGGCTTTAGAGAAGAAATTCATTGCATCTCTCAATAAATTCTCGGATCCTACTGTCAAGACACTAAACTCTCTGGGGATCATAAAACTGAGAATAATCATACTACAGGGTTCCTGTGGATATCTTCTTGCATTTAGTGGCTGGGCAGTGGCTACACGAGACAGTTGTGGCTTAGATAAGTGTTTCTGACTTAATCCAAGCATCAATGGCTATGACAGGAAAGGGAGTGGAAGGCACAGCAAGCAGATCAGCAATGCTGCCCTCTGTGATGCAGAGCAATATCAGTTGCATGTAGCTTCAAAGCAGAAGTCGGGTCTAAAGGCTCCGGGATAAAACCTAGTCAATAACTTGGTCCCTGCATAACCTCTCCAGCCCAGAGCTCCAAGTTTCAATTTTTCTTCCTTCTTCCCATTCCTTTGAATCATTCCAGGGATCCAAATATGGCTTTGACATACACCATGCTCCAGGGTACATAGACTAAAAACCTCCTGAGAGAATATACTCCAGGTGTCATACACACTCTGCCCAAAATTGGTCAGCCAGAAGGTTTTGCTGCAGCTCTGACATATGCCATGTACCCAGTTCTGCATGAACCCTAACAAACACTTCTACTTAAAGAAAAGAGGTATACAGGCTCCCAGCTGTTGACCTATCCCCAGAGAAGCATAGATAGAGGGAGGTTGAGGTTTGGTTCTTGGGCAAATACCCCACAGTAGCAGCAGAAAGAGAAAACACAATAGTTGATTACATCACATCTATGTGAATCCTCTACATCAATCACAGCTGCACCTGGTCAGAGTGCATAGGGCTCATAAGCGTGAAGTGAGTGCAACAGAGAGGGAGCTATGTGATTCCAGCTGGCCCTCCCTGTGAAGCACTTAGATCTGTACCAGTCTCTGATCAGAGAACAAGAGCTTCAAGCCCTTCAATGTACCTAGAACACCAAGAATCAGAATCACTTTCAAATAATAGAGTTACTATGAATAGTACTTTGGGAGCTAATGCCTCCATAATAGGAGTAACCACACAGAGGCATATCTCACATTCTCTGCCACCTATACCATATGTGCCTAAAGTACTGGAGTATCCCCACCCTAACAAGTCTTGCAGAGACAATGGGTCTTTCTCATCCTTTATGGTACACTCTGTGCCCAAAACCACAAATTGTAACCAAAAAAGTTATAGGAAGATTATACTATGGAGTCAAATTGGAAATAAACTCAATATTACACAACAAATCAAAACTCCAAGTCACATTAGCAGAAGAAAGGCACATACTGTGAAGGCTATCACATGAAAGTGGACGAAATTCATTAGAACAGATGCTCAAACCTCAATACAGAAACACAGAAATATGAAAAAACAAGGTAATATGTCACCTCTCAAAGTTCTTCACAGTAAAAGATTTCAAAGATATTGAAGTGGGTAAATGCCAAAGTAGTCATAAAAATCATTTTTAAAAGCTCAATGAAATCCAAGAGAAAACAGTTGAATGAATTAAAAAAATTCAGGATATGAATTCAATAAAGAGATTGAGATTTTATAAAAGAACCAAATAAAAATCAAAAGCTCAATACACAGGAAAAAACTCAGTTAAAAGCCTCAACAACAGAATAATCAAGTAGAAGAAAAAGTATTAAAGCTTAAGAACAACTGTCAAAATATTACAGTAAGACAGCAAGACAAAAAGACAACATACAAGGTCTCTGAGTATTATGACTTGGATATGGAATGTTACCTTAAGGCTGATGTGTTGAAAGCTTGGTCCCCAGTGCAGTTATGTTTGGAAGTCAGACTTTTGGGAAATATTTGGATTATGAAGGCTCAGACTTCATCAGAGGACAAATAATTTGATTGTATTTATTGGGAGGTGGTAGAAATGGTAGAAGGTGGGACCTAGTTGAATCAGTGGTCCTTGGAGACGTGCCACTGGGATTATCTCATGTCCTTGCCACTCAGCTTCCTGGCTGTGATGCCATTAGTGACTATATCTTGATACTTGATATCTTGTCCCTAACCCCTTTTTGTGCATGTGCACTTGCTATTCGTCCCTACAGTTTCCTGGAAGCTCTGCTCTACCATGCCTTTCCTCCATGATGTTCTACCTCAACTTAGGCCCAAAACAACGGAGTCAGCCAATCATGAACTGAAACTTCTGAAACTGAGTCAAAAAAAAAAAAACTTTGCTCCTTTAAGTTGTTATGTCTGGTGTTTTGGTCACAGGGATGAAAAGCTGACTAACACACTAGGACACCATTAGAAGATCAATCGTATAATTTGCATACCAGAAGGTGAAAGCTACATTAGAGAGAACAAAAAACATATCGTTATAGAATAGCAGAAAACTTCCCAAATATTGGGGAAAATATACAGGTACAGGAGGCTTCTATATCCCTAAATAGACATGGCCAAAAAGAACCTCTACACAACATGGTTATAATGCCAAAAGTACAAAATAAAGAAGAATACAAAAAGATGCAAGAGGGAAGCACCAAGTCACACAGGTAAACAAATCAACATAACAGCATATTTCTCAGTAGAAATACTAAAGGCCAGAAGGGCATAGGACAATATATTTCAAATCCTGGAAGAATATAACTGCTAACCAAGATTACTACTCCCAGCAAGGTTATACCTCAGAATTGAGGAAGAAATAAAAAGTTTTAAAGGTAACACAGATTAAGGGTGGGGAGGGGGGTGTGGAATTCATGACCTCTAGACCAGTACTGCAGTAGATGTTTAAGGGAATTCTATACTCAGAAGAAGAAAGATAAAACAAAATCATGAGAGGATATAAAAGAATAAATCTCACTAGCCTATACAAGAAGATGTGCAAATGAGAAATAGAAAAGTGACATTATCAATACAATAAACCAAAATAAATTAATTATAAGTATCGAAATTTTTTTAAAAGCCTTCAAATAAAGAAAAGCTCAAGACTGGATGGATATGCTGCTGAATTTTACCAGACTTTAAAAGAACCAATACTAACCAAGATGGCAAGCTAATAAGACAGTTAAGATTAGAAAATGATTCAAAAACTTTCCTATTCTACTTTTTTTTTTTGAGTACCAAGTATTGAACTCAGGGGCACCCAAAAAATGAGCCACATATCCCGCCCTATTTTGTATTTTAATTAGAGACCTGAGTTGCTTAGTGCCTTGCAGTTGCTAAGGCTGGCTTTGAACTTGTGATCCTCCTGCCTCAGCCTCCCAAGTCACTGGAGTCACAGGCCTATGCCATGGCGCCTGGCCAATTTTACTTTTTATAAGTATCTTGATAAACCAACAGAAACTATTTCTTATTTTTGTATTTTATAACAGTTAAGCCTGTGGTTATCAGAACACTTTTCTATATTTAAGAATCATAACAAAATAACAAAACCTTTCTATTCAAATATTTACAAAAACAAATACTCAAAAAAAAAAAAAAAAAAAAACCCTAGAAGTTTCCATAGAAAAATCTCCCTAAGGTGAGATTACAACAAAAGTAGGAGTCTTTATTACTTCAACTACTATAATATAAAATAGTAAATTAATACAGAATATCAAAAGGAGTAAAAAGAGATAAGGATTTATAACCAATGACTGGGAAAAACATACTCTAAAAACTAATATTTGAATACTAAATAATTTCCCATGTTAGTATAGTTTCTTTAAAATAAATCAAGTAATTGCTCAATTATTAAACATTTTTGTATCTTAAGATCTACAATCATATATTACATGATTTTTAAAAATGTCTAACTTTAAAGAAATGCTTGCCAAGTAAGTAAAAACTTTCATGAACCTATATTATGTATTAATGTAACCATTTTTCCTTCTATAAAAGGAAAAGACTTAATCTGATTTTTGTCCAAAAATTGTGAAAATATCCTTTCAGCAGGCACATGTATACATGGAAATAATGACAAAAAAAAAACATTAAAATGAGTGATATATATCTAAAGTCTTCCAGTATCTTTTCATTTAGTAAGAGTCTGAGAATCTTCTATTAAAGTTTTGCCAATATGTTAACCTAAAGTGTTGTCAACTTAAAAAAAAATTTGCTAGGGAATTATTTTTTAAACAAATACTATAATATACATACATATATATATACATATATGTATGTATATGTACGTTTATGTTCACAGATTGTTTTCCTTATTGATGTGTAAGGTAGATTAAAAAATAATACCCTACATTCTTTATACTAAATCACTGAATGACTTTTTTCATTGTCCAATAAGACAACTAAAACATATTGACATAAACTAGGAAAGTTAGTATTTCATAAGCTTCAAAATATCACAAAAACATTAAGATCTGCTGGGCTTTTATTCAAGTACAAGCCTGCTCCTTCCTAATTTCAACTAACTTCTTTCCTAAAAAGACATCTTCTAGAAATTGAATTTTACTGGAGACTATTAAATCTATTAAAAGATGGTCCATTATAAACTATTTAAAATAGAAACATAAAACCTGGTTCCATATGTATGCTTCCATTATTTTGTAAATGAATTAGTTTTATCTTTTAAATTAACTTTTGATCATCCTCAGGACAATTTGTCAACTTACAGTGTTAGTTGGGTCTTCTTGTAAAATTCGATCATATAGCTGTACAGCATCATCATATCTATTTAAAAAGAAAAAGGAAAATCGAGTCATTATCTTTAAAATGCAGTGATAATAGTAAATACAGAAAAAGATTTAACTGGCAGGGCTTCAACTGCATTCATAATTGATGTCCAAGTCTTCTTATCTGCATTTAAAAGGGAAAGTTTACTACAGTCTAAGTTTTTAAATAAAAACACACTGTATTTAAATACTTACCAGAAAACTTCAAAAAACACTGATTGAATTTGGTCTGAATACAAAGGTAAAAACTAGCAACACTGTTTGAAGAGATAGAGCAAGCATCAGAACCAAACCTGGGACATGGCAGATATGTTAATGTTAATAATTAATACACAGTACAAACACCTATGTCCAAATTAATGGTTCTAATGGGAAAAGGGGACAAGAGGCAAAAACAGATGATAATGTAAACAGACAGATGAAGATTCATTTCTATGTCTCTGATTATTAGAAAAGCCTTACAGATTGAGGACACCAAACCATAAGAATATATTCAGTACTCTTACTGAATAGATCATGCTGGATGACATTCTCACTGGTATGACTCATCTTTTTATCCTACCATTACAAACATAAATCTTTGAAAACAGACTTTATTTTCTATGTTTTGTTCCTCATGGACACCTCTCTCAGAATATTTGTTCAACTTTCTCATTGTTCACAGCTAACTATCAAATACCTCAAACTCAACAAGTCTTTCTACCAGAAATATTTCTTCCTCATTCTATATACATTTTTTTTCCTTTTTTCCATTTGGTAGATAACATTTGAACATTCAAGATAGAAAACCAAAAGGCATTTTTAATTTCTTTTTCTCTTTCATTTCTAAAATGTAATCGGTAGCCTATTTTCTGACCCTCTCAATTTCTTTTCATCTTACTCTCTCTACAATCTCTGCTACAGTTTATAATTCTAGTACAACAATCTCAAAACTGCTTCCCTTCTGAAATTACTCACTACACACCCATATTACAATGTTCTTACAGACAAATCCAACTGTTATTCTTTCCTTAAATTCCTATAATGGTTTCCTGTTACTCTCAGTTGAAATTTCTTAGTAGGATATATGAAGTCCCACACAATCTGGTACCTGCCTGTACCTCTAGCTTCAGTCCCAAATAGCAACTCCATCATTCATTACATTATAGATATAATGAACTCGTAATTCTCCTGGAGTACCTACAGATGTGCTTCTAAAGTTATCATTGAAGAGGGAGCAATAGACAACGCTTCAATTAAAACAGACTATTTCAGCCAGTCATGGTGGTGCATGCTTGTAATCCCAGTGGTTTGGGAAGCCAAGGGAGGAGGCTCATGAGTTCAAAGCCAGCCTCAGCAACCCCGAGCACTGAGCAACTCAGTGAGACCTTGTCTCTAAATAAAATACAAAATAGGGCTGGGGATGTGGCTCAGTGGTTGAGTGACCCTGAGTTCAATCCCAATTAGCACAGGAAAAAAAAAAAGGACCATTTTTTTTTTCTCTTTTCCATTACTAGGTTAAGAGTACACTTAGAAACAGAATTCTGTTTTTTAAAAAGGTTATAACTCCAATCTAGATAATAGTGTCATTCATTTGCTTTGAATGTGTGTATGTGTTTCTAATCTAGATAATAATAGTGTCTTTCATTGCTTTGAGTGTGTATGTGTTTGGGTCTGTGCATGTATGTGGTATGTATATTTCTCAAAACAACCTTTACAAATTGGCAATATCTGTATTTTAGAGGCATGAATTTGAAAAGAATTTAAAAAGTTAAATAATTTGTCAAGTCAAAGCTAGGAAATACTGAAACAAGACTTTGAAGCCAGCTCTTACTCCAAAGCATGATCTAATTTCAGAAGGTCAGAGATGGTAAATGGGTTACAATACCCATTTCCTGGGAGTAACTGACAGGATTTGTGATGAGAAACACTTTGACACTATTCTAGAACTCGACAGCAAAAGACCTCGTGCAATGAATGATGTGCCATGAGCATGAGAGAACCTAACACAATCTCCATTTTGCCATTTTTAAATGGAATCACATTGTTCACAAGATTTGGTTACCTTTCCATGGCTTCAAATCTCATGCCTGTTAATCGTTTGACTCTATGACTCCCAGGGAACTGTCTTCTTAACTCCTGAAGACAAAACTGAAAAAATAGTTGGTAAAAAAGACTTGAACAGTAGTAATTATCTTATATATATTAAATGGGTTACAAGGAATGGTTTACATAGTTTTTACTATGTCTGAAAATTTCTCGTTAGTGCCACTTAACTTTTCTGTTCTTTTGTTTTGTATTTAAAAATGGATGCTAGAGACTAAACTCAGGGCCTTTATGTGGTAGGCAAGCACTCTACCTCTGAGCTACAACCCCAGCCCTCAACTAACTGTTAAGATAAATAGTCAATACTAATTACAGAAAATATTCAATACAAGCCATGTACCAAGTCTTAATCACTTATATACATATAAAGCAAATTAAATATAAAATAGGCCAGGCATGGGGGCTCACACCTATAATTCCAGCAACTCAGGAGACTGATGCAGGAGGATTGCAAGTTCAAGGCCAGCCTCAGATTCTTAGTGAGGCTCTAAGCAACTTAGTGAGACCTTCTTTCAAAAGATAAAATAAAAAGGTCCAGGTATGTTGCTCAGCAGTTAAGTACCCCTGGGTTCAATCCCCAGTCCAAAAAACAATAATTAAATACCTACCAATGCCAAGTCATCTCGACCATAGTCTAGGGCTGCAATCATCACCTGTTCATATATGATCCAAACTAGATAAATGAAGAGGGGTATGAACAGTTTAAAATAAAAATCTGCTAGACATAAATTAATGTATTCTTTAGTTTGTGATACTTTAGAGAATATAACTTATAATTGAAAATTGATTTATTATTTCCAGAATAATAAGGAAAGAAAGCATCCTTTCAGGTATATAAAATATTTTGATATCTTATGAGGTAAAAAAAAAATCCAATATTAAATACTTTTACTATTCTAAGATTCTTCATGAAATACATTTTGGCAAGACATCTGGTGGCTTGTAAGCTTTAAAATAAAAATGCCTATTTGATAGCCTCACTTCTACTAGCAATTATTTTTTTTCTTAAAAAAATAAAGTATTAAATTTTATGAAACAAAAAGTCACAGGTAAGAGTGATCTGACCAGTAGAAAATACATAAGACAGGTTAAAAAAAGAGAGAAAAACCATAAATGAAATGTGCTGAGTCTGAATGTAATAAATTAACAGAAGAACTTACTATCATCTCCAAGCTTAGAAGCATATTCATTAATTAACTCTTCTCCAACTTCCACAATTTGCTCACTATTTCTTGAGTTTTCTTCTCTCCATTTCCTCATTTTATCTCGCATTTCTGAAAACATAAGCTAGTTATTTTTTCGTATTATATATATATATATACACACAAATGATAGACATAAAAATAACTGAAAAAATGAAATCTACTATTTGTGTAAAGAAAATAAACTCATATTAATGTAGAAGTCTACCATATCTCCAAGTTGATAAAGTAGTACATAAATTGAATAGATCATTTAGAAGAATGAAAAAGCTTCAGAAGTGATCTATCTTTAAAAGTAATGAATGGCATGAATCTGCTACACAGATGCTTTTTCCTTGAAGCAACAGTGTGTCTTAACTTTTGGGGGAGTCACAGACCTTTCAGAGTTTGATAAAAGTCAGGGATTATTCTTCCAGAAAAATACAATTATCTATAGAAATTTTTAAATACTCAAGGTATTTTGAAGTTTACTCACTGATCCAGGAATATAAAAATTTCATTATAATTATTATATTAGACTCTCAGCAATGAAGGAATATTCAACATAAATTTCCTTAATGTTACAGTGCCATGTAAGGAAGTAAAAGTAAAGGAAATCTTTTGTTATTTTAAATGAGGAATAATACAAATAATGTAAAATAAAGCCAAAAGCACTGACAAAAATAAAAATCAACAGAACAACTTTGCATATTATAATACAACAGGGAATTCTGCAAGTTTCAAAGAACAGCATTGCTATGATGTGAATGTATCTTCCAAAGTTTATGTGTTGGAAATATAATCCCCAAAGCAACCATGTTGAGAGGAGGAACCATTAAAGAAGTGATTAAGTCATGAGGGCTCTACCTAATGAATGGACTATGTCATTATCACAGGAATGGGTTATTTATCACAAGAGTTGGTTTCTGATGACAGTATGAGTTTCAGCTCCCTACTCTTCTGCACATTGTTTTGTCCTACTGCTATGGAATAACACAAGCAAGGCCTCTGGTAGATGCAGACCTAGATCCTGGACTTCTAGTCTCCAGAACTGTAAGTCAAATAAACTTCCCATTCATTAAAAAAAAAAGTCTGGGTTATTGTCATAGCAGCTCAAAACAGACTAAGAACTAATAATAATAGAAATACACACACACACACACACACACACACACACACAAGCTATCTTATCTAGTCCCTTTTTTTCCCCCACAATATTAAGGACTGAATGTGCCTCCTCTCAATTCTTAATGCCCAATGTGATGATATTAGGAGGTGGCGCTTTGGGGGAGTTTATCAGTGCCTTTAAAAAGAGTAAGAGACAGGGCTGGGGTTGTGGCTCTGTAGCAGAGTGCTTGCCTAGCACTTGCAAGGCCCTGAGTTTGATCCTCAGCACTACATAAAAATAATAAAGTAAAGGTATTGTGTCAAACTACAACTCAAAAATAAATTTAAAAAAGGTGTTAGAGACTGTATCTTTTCTCTTTCCTCTACATTAGGTGAGGAGAAGTAGGCTTCCTACCCTTACTAAACACTGGCTCTTCGAGCACCTGCTTCTCAAATTTCCTAGCCTTGAGAACTATGTGGAATCAATATTTTTTGTTTAGGATGTCCAGTCTATGATATATTTGTTACAGTAATCTGAAATGAGTAAAACACATAGTTTAAATCAACCATCCAATTCATCACATACATGCTTTCTTATTACTATCTGAAAATCTTACATATATTCTACACTTTGAAGTTATCACCTTCTTCCTTCTATAGATATACATGCTAGACAGATTTAAATAGTTGAATTGAATATTGTTGAACAGATGAGTTAAATGAACAGTACAATGGAGCTCTATATCATAAAAAGAGAATTTATCACAAAATGAATTTAATTTTAAAAAATGGCCCCAGAATTGGTAAAATCATGACAAATCATGAAAGAGTGATATACAGTTAATTTCTTCTTCTGAAACATATAAATCGGTTTATATTTTATTCTGCACAGAAATGATCTTGAACTAAGTTTTAAAGGTCAAAAAGGAGTTCATAAGGCAAATAAAGTAAATTTTCTTATTAAGAATTCCTGGGGCTGGGACTGTGGCTCAGTGGTAGAATGCTCACCTAGCATGCATGAGGTACTTCGGCAACACAGAAAAATGAAATAAATACATTGTGTCCAACTAAAACTGAAAAATACTAAAAACACAAAGGGAAGAGGAAGAGGAGGGGGAAGAGGAGGGGGAAGAGGAGGGGGAGGAGGAGGAGGAGGAGGAGGAGGAGGGCCTAGCTGGGCGTGGCGGTGCATGCCTATAATCCCAGCAGCTCCAGAGGCAGTAGGATTGTGAGTTCAAAGCCACCCTCAGCAACAGCAAGGCACTAAGCAACTCAGGGAGACCCTGTTTCTAAATAAAAAAGAAGAAGAAAAAAGAACTCCTGAAGGGCTGGGGCAGTGGCTCAGTGGTGGGGCACTGTGTTTGATCCTCAGCACCACATAAAAACAAACAAAATAAAGGCATAATGTCCATCTACAACTACAAAAAAAAAAAAAAAAAAAAAAAAAAAACCCACCTCCTGAAGCTGGGCATGGTGCTACACACCTGTAATCCCAGCAGCTCAGGAAGCTGAGAGGCAGGAGGATCGCAAGTTCAAAGCCAGCCTCAGCAAAAGTGAGGTGCTAAAGCAACTCAGTAAGATCTTGTCTCAAAATAAAATACAAAATAGGGATGAGGATGTGGCTCAGGGGTTGAGTGTCCCTGAATTCAATCCCAGGGACCCAAACCCCTCACCCCCCAAAATCGTGAAAGTTTAGGGATTTGGGTCCCCGGGATTGAAAATACAGGAAATAAGAAGGTAAGAAGTAATGAATTAGGTTCTTAGTTGAAAATTTCTGAGCAAAAGAAAAACAACATGATTAGAGCTGTATGCTACAAAAATCACTGTGGTGCAGGCAAGCAAGCAAGCAAACCAACCAGAAGATCTACTGGAAAGTAGTAAAAAGTTCAAAGAAACTAATCATGGAAAATGTATGATTAGTGAAATTGGTTTGAATAAAAACTCTTATCTCTTAAATGACCTCATCCAACTTAATGAAAATATATTTAAATTTCCACACTTATGGAGATAATACACCTAAAACTCAGGGATGTGTATTTGTGTGTATGTGTGTATATATAAAGTTCTTAGCAAAGTATCTGTAGAGATTCAGATTGACATGACTGCAGCCACCTTGAGTCAACTGTCATGATTGCCTCTGATTAACCCTGGTCTGTTTTCCCCCCACATAGTTTTCCAGCATGCTATAAATAAATGAAACCAATAGAGTGGTATGTTGAGCTTTACTGACATGGACCCTGTCATCATTGGTTCCAGGTATGTGCCTGATATTCTTGATATTAGCTTAAGATAAAACAGGTACATTCCAGCTTTTTTCTCTTATCTTCTTTCAAAGTCCCTGACCTCTGACCCAAATTGTGAGTATGCACATGGTTTTACTGCCATTCAGGATGGTGTTTCTGTCAATTAGTCCTCCAATAAACTTCACTTTGTGCAATCTTGGATCTGACTGCCTCAGTTCTTTAGTCTCCCAATACATTGGAGCCAGCTATTATACACTGGGTTGCTCTGAAAAATCTGGAACACAGTGTGAACTCATTAAGCATTAGCTCCTTCCAAATCAATGAAGTGATCTAAACGATACGCAACAATTAAGCAATGGCATCAGATATAGAAAATGGAGAAAAATAGTACAAATTATGTGAAGTATTTTTTTCTTCAAATTAGAAAGACTCTGGAAAGATGATGGCAGCTACAATGGCACTATCAATAGCTACAAGATCTACATGTACCAACATCAACACAGAAGAATGCTACAGGAAGCAATAAGTGGCAAGCTGATAAATTCCAAAACAGGAGAACTCCCAAAGAGCCAATACATGTTCACTGCAAAGCACTAAGAACTATTATGTGAAGAACATCTGAAACAAGAAGGGCTCTGCTCTTGCCAATCCCAGCTGAGTGCAAATAGACAATGGCAAGAAGGACTGAACTATCTGGAGCAGGTGGTCCTCTGACAGGTAGTTAGTCCTGACTGGTCAGGCCTCATTTTTAGGACAGGATTCAAAACAAAGGAAAGTGAAATCAAAATTCAGCAGCCCAAGATCAATAGGAAGCCACCCCGCCCCCCCCCCAAAAAAAAAACTCAGAAAGCAAGAATACTACACCAAAAAAGAAAAAAAAAAGAAAGAAAAGAAAAGGAAGCTTTCTGAGAATAAAAACTTTACTGAATGCCACACCTCACTTTAAAATCACAGGAAAACTAATTTCACATAAAAATGAACAGCAGAAAAGTGTCAAGATCACACTTGTCAGTCTTGGATTTTGCATCCAGCTCCACTAATTTGTTTATAGTCAAGATAAATTATCAGACAACCTAATTTCTAAGACATTCCCTTCTGATATGCAATAAGTTGATATATCTATTGATATATCCCTATGATTTTCACTCATCATTCAGAAATGCATTGTTATTTTTATGACATATGCTAGAAACATAAAAATGAAACCCGATTAAAAAGCTCACAAGCTAACAGAAAAACTGTAAACAATAAAAACACCCAAATGGTTCAATATTTTCATTTTTTGTGTTATTTTCTTTCTTTCGTTTTCTCTTCTACCCATGTAGTGGCAGTAGTAGACAGTGGTTAAGAATAGAAATGCTATACTCAAAATGCTTAGGTTCAAATTCCAGCTCTGCCACTTTGTAGCTGTGTGATATGAGCTGAGTTAATAACTTTGCCAGTCAACAGTTCTCATCTAAAAAATGGAGATAAAAATATAATAATGGCATCATATGATTATTGTAGTGAGCACTGAGTAACATATTTAGTATAGCATGTGCTCAAAAACTTTTAGCTACTATTAATATTTTACCTTCTATATCCTTTCCTATTTTCATGTACACTACTAATTCTCTTTTGGTTTTTGAACGAAGAGGTTTTAGAGCTTCTCCCTAAGACAAGGGCACATTCTATAGCAGCAAATGCTTAGTCTTTTTTATAATTCCACCATCTCTGAGTTTGCTCTTCACATTGCATTTAGATCAGGAGATTTAAACAGGGGTCAATAAACTATAGCCCCAGGGCCAAAATCTATAGCCACATGCTTTGTAGTTTTATCAGAACCTATAGAGCCCTCTTCATTCAGATAATATCCATGGTTGTTTGTGTATTACAATCACAGAGGGACAGTAAAGACAAACCATGTGGCACACAAAAAAACCACTAGTATTCACTATCTAGTACTTTCCAGGGAAAAAATATGCCAACATCTGAGAGTAATAACTAGCAGAAAGGGGAAAAGATCTACAGTTAAACAACCACTATTTAAATTCCAACTCTGCCATTGATGTGCATCAGCAAGGTGATCTTGGACCTACCAGCTGACATTTCTAACACCTCAGCTATAAAATACAAAGGATCACAAGCCTGTCCTACAAATTTCTGATGAAACTTTTACATAAAGTAAAACCTGGATCTCTTACATTGTTGCTTAGATAATACAATTGACTGAGGCTTTTTGTTTGTTTATAAGCTGATTTTTTATTATAGTTGGGAGGGCATGCACTCACCAATTCTTCATAGGCACATAGGCACCAATACTATCTTTCACAAATTTCACACATTTTCCTCATCTGCTTGGCCCTGAAGTTTAAGACTTTAATATTAAGTAATTTATGTAGGGCATTTTACAAAACGTAAAATGCTGCAAAATTTTAGTTACTTCGATTTTAAGGAAAAACAACTGATAACTGTTTCAGCCACTGGCTAGAATTCTATAAAGGCTTTTCTAGCACTCTTTACTCAAGGGTGGGTTAAACTTTTTATTTTACCCTAAGTACCCCCACCAAGAGGTAAGCACCTCAAAATTAAGGTGGTTTTATTATATGTGTGTAAAGTAAACGGCTCACTGCTTACCTGAACAATTAACTGTGTAAACCATGTGGGGTCATCTAAAGACCAAAGGTTATGAGAGTGACTAGGATTATTCTGCTTATTCCTTCCATGAGGACTAGGTGTCACTGTGGTAAGACAACTAGCCTCTGAAAGATGGAAAAACACGCCTGCTACTTACTCTGATGACTCTTAATTCAAAACTCCTTACTCCAATCCTATATTTTCTATACTTCACTTAATTATATATTCCCAAGTAATACAGATTCATTTACACGAAACATCATACTCCGTAAGATACCTGGGAGATAATAAATTTTAAATTATCCGTAGTCCTATGAATTTGTTTAATTGGAGTAGTCACAGGATGTTGAAAAGACCCATTCTGAAAGAACGAGTCACCTGATTTGAAAAAAGGAAGAATTATTTTATTTTCATGTACAGAGAACTCAGCAAAAGAGTTTTTCAAAATCTATATTTCAACCCAGCAGTGGAATATGAAATCAATTTAGGGTACTTCTTGCAGCATTTGTGGGGGAGGGAATAAGACAGAATGAATAGAACAGAATGGAATGTTCATGCTAATACTTTTCAAGTGAAGTTCTAATTTCAACTTATACACATATATATATGTATGAACATATTTGAAAGAGTTGTTTTCTAAAATTTATTTCTTGTAGATTGTGCAAATAGCACTGTTGTATGAAAGGGGATATGCTTTTTTAAAACATAATTTCAAAGAGCGGGTCTATATCTCAAATAACGAGCAAGAGTTATATTATGAAGAGGGAAAGATAAATGGTGCTATTAATTTTTCTAGGAAAAATGCAAAAAATAAGAAGTAGTGAAAATGCAGGTGTTAGAAGCTGTATGTAGGAGGGGGAGGAGAAGTTAATTTTAAGTATTATCACAAAACATCCAGAAGATATGCCCTAAGATAACTGTGAATACGAATCTTCATTTAAAAATTAAACTTCAGGATATATTCTATGAACTCTGGGAACTTGCCTGTCTTGTTCAGCACTGTATCCTCAATAACTGTAACAGTGCTTGATAAAAAGCATTCAACTATATGTTTAATTAGTATGTTTTTTAGCATATTACAGGCTGATATTTACACCTGGGTGTTGACAAGATTGCAGACCGAAGACATTTTACCCATTTTAGAGGTCTTCAAAACTGATGAGATCTCTGAATCATATTTTCCCAAAAATATGCACACATAATCTTAATTTTGCACGTACGTTCATGAAGTTTACAGACCATATAACATGCCTGCACAGATCAAGAATCTACAGATCTCAAGTTTAATAACCAACCTAATGACATGACATATTAAAAAGAGGGCTACAGAAGGAATCACTGAGGAATCAGGGGAAAAAAAAGAAGCAAGTGGATGTAAGGAACTCAGTAGAGGAAAGATGTGAAAAGTAAGAAAAGAACCTGGAGGAATGTTATTAAGAAAGCATGGAGGAAAAAAGAAAGTTATGAACTTTTCATAGAGTGATCTACACTAGCAAATGTAGTACAGATGTATAAAACACAAACATTTGAGTTGACATTAGATTTTCTTAGAGACCTTAGAGAAGAGATATGGGGTGGAAACCAAATTGTGGTTACTGAGAGAATGAACAAAAAAAGATGAAGCAGGAACAGTGAGCATGAACAAGTGAAATTCTCTTAAACATAATATTAAAAATTTTTTCAACAAATATTCATTTAGTGTCTATTACATGTCAGGCAACTGTGCTAGGTATCCTGTCTACATCCTGCTTAACAATATTGTCTCAAGAAATTTGACAACTTTATTACAACTCTAAATTCTCTTTCCCACATCCAAAGTTCCAATCAATAAATTTCTTTATGTAACAGATGCTTTGAAGTGGCTGAATTAATAAGCCATAAATCCTATATCTCTGTACAGTTTGTTAGAGACTTGGAAAGTGCTAGAACTACTAGACAGGTAATAAATTATCCTATTACAAGAATTACATTATTCTTTCAACTAACCAATTCATGATGTTATTCAATGGAATTCCTAAGGACACACCTCTGACACTACTCCCCTCCAAATCTCTCTGAGACCTTTCATTGACCTCATACATCCTAAAAAAATCTGTTATTCTGAGTCTCTGAAATAAAAATCTAGAAAACTAATTTCTTAAAATTCCCTTAAAACAGTTTTAATTCTGAAAAAGTCTAAACCTTCACTGAACAAGTGAACAAACCATATACTATTAGTTGAGTTGCCTAAGTTGACCTAAGATACTAAAGAAATATATCCAACACTAAAAAAATTATTCTTAGTTATATTTTGGGACAATCTGTTAATGTTTATCATTAATCCCATTAATAATTCATTCAGTCAATAAACAATCAGAGTTCCTCCCAAATTTCCAACTCTAATGACATGACAGTGAACAAAACTAGACTGGTTACTTTCATTCTAGGAGAGATAAAATTTTAAAACTTAACTGGATAAGTATTTCAATGGGATGAAAACACATGATCCAGGGGCAAGTTTTGATTTTTTTCTTTATTCTTTCTTTCTTTTTTTTTTTTTTTTTTTCTAAATTTTGATAGAGGGATGGGGAAGGGGGTGAGGTTAAGGAGGGCTCTCTGTAGTACGGGACTTCTGAGAAGAATTCTGAGAAATTATAAAGTCTAACAGAGCTAAGAATGAGCTATACTAAACATACCTTAAAATATCACTTTTGAAAAATTATGAAACATTTGAAAAACTTTTTAAAAATATTAAAGAAAACAGTCACATATTTCCCATCTGGCTGAAAGGATATAACCTGACAAGTCTTTTAAAGTTATTCACAGGTTTGTCTTCTCCATTAGACTGTGATTCTATGAAGTAGGGACTGTCTTACTTGAAATATGCAAGATCTAACACTAAGCATTTAAGACTTCTGTTTAATATAATGCATTCCTTCAGTACCAGCAGAAATATTCATGTGCCACAAGCCACAAAACCAATATATTATCTATATTATTGAATGTACTGTAAGTGTAAAGAAATTGTCTTTTCCCTTACATGTCTGCAACATCATAATACTTAGAAATTTATTCATGATCAAACAGTAAATATAATTTTCAGTCCACATGTCATTAGGCCATTATTTAAGCATCCCACAAAGGCATTCATTGAACAAACTAGCTACTGAAATCTACTGAACTATGTTAAAGGCTGGCAATGTGAATTTCAATAACATAAACTTCATGCTTTAATGAAATTGAAGTTTCTTAAGCAGGTCTCCCACGAAAGTTTCTAAAATGGGCGGGGGGATCTTTCTTGCAGAATGGATTCAATGTTTGGCTGTTTGGGGATTTAAAAACACTCTGCCCTAAATCAACCAAGGATGAGACACAAGAATGCCACACGTGATCACCTGTCCAAGAGTTAACAGTTATTTTCCCCTTTAGAATAGGATTTACTGGTAGGGAATAGGTACAAAATGGTATGGAGTGTGTAAAAGTGATTTGAGGGGAGAGTGGGACAGAGAATTAAAAGCATAGAAATTAAAAACCCGGTTTTGAAAAAATAACAATTTGTTCACCGGTCTTCTACACACTTTTTCTGCACAGACTTGAAAGACTTCCAAACACTTGACAACACAAGGCCTTACAGACCCTGTACTTCTTGGCTTCAAAGAAGCTTCAACAATCCACTCTCCCGCCCCTTCCACGCCGCCCAGGAACCACAGGAAAAGTGTGACATCCTTAACTCCAAGTCGCTCCGGCCTCATAAATGGAAGCTGCGCCGGGCCGCTGGACTGGAGCGGAGGTAGGGAGGTCAGTCATTCTTTAAACGAGCAGTAGGGAATGCCAGAGTCAGTGGCCGGGCCAAGGAAAGGGTCAGCCTCAACCTCTTCCTCAGCTTTGCCCGCCCAGTCAGAGCTCCGGTGCCAAACAAAGACCGGAGAACACACCTGTCCGAGCGTAGTGGGTGCTTCCAAACGATTCCCCCAGAGCTTTGGGTCGTTTTGTGCCCGCCCCGCCCGAAATTACCTTCCCAAGTGACATCGTAAAGCTCTGAGACCTTCGCCATCTTCCTAGAACCTAGAGGCAGCGGGGTAAGAGGGCGGGCAGACGCAGTCACGTGACCTGCAACCGGGCGGTAGTGAATTACGAAGCCATTTCTCATTGGCCGAGAAAGCGGAGTGGGTGGCGTCCGCCGCGCACGTGCACGCAATTCTACGGAAGGGCTTTTGGAAGAAGGGGGCGGAGTTAGCCAGGCCGTGCGCGGTGCGTCAGGAGCCTGCGGAACCTGAGGCGGCCGGCCTGTCGTCGGAACAGATTTGGGGTGAGGTGTCTTATTGACCCTAGATTTTTATCATTTTTATCGGTGGTGCCCACTTTGTTTTTTTTTTTAATACATGGGCTTATTCATTATCTTCATAGTCCCCAGTCAGTACTTCAGGACTGGTTGCAGTGTTCTACCCAAATAACCTCCTCTGTCCCCAACCTTTTTCTTTCCCTAATGGTATTCGCTTCCCATTTATTTTTTAAGGTTGAACTAAACAGAAATACTCCAAAAATTTTATTAAATCTCTTTAAAAGGCTAAGTGGGACACTCGCCCTTTATGCTTAATGTTCACATGAATGCTCTCCTACCGACCACATTGCATGGAATTATGCCTGTCTGCCGCCACTCTAGTTATGAATCTCCTTAAGCAGCCAATGTGTTGGTGCTTGTAAATAATGAATGAAGGCACAAGTGAGACTTTCACAGCTCCTAAACTTTGCTCCACCTGTTTACTGCGAGGGGGAACCCTCTTTTGAAGCCGCCTTCAGGAACCTTTGGACCTATTCTTGAGCTAAGGAGAAATGTCTGGATTGCAAGAAATTAGAGGGTCCAAAGCATATATTTAGTATTTTAAACAATAAGAATATTAAATTTTAGCGGGGGATTAAAGTGAGAAAAGAAGACTTAAAAATTCCTGCAAAACAGCCATAGTTAGGGGTTAATGAATAAGATGCAGTCACGATTTGAGAAGGAAAGAAGAAAAAAGGACTTCTATCCCACAAGCTTAGAGAGTAAGAGTTTATTTTTACCAGCTTTATTGAAATATAGTTGACAAATTAAAACTTGTGTATGTTTAAGGTATAAGATGATGGATGGTTTGATATAAATATACATTTTTAAATGATTCACAATCAGATGAATACATCATTTACCTCCCATGGTTACTGTGTGTGTTTGCATATGTGTGAATGTGTGTGGGGGTGGGGTGAGAATACTTAGTATCTATTCTGTTAACAAATTTCAAGTTTACTATACAGTGTTATTAACTATAGTCATTATACTGTTCATTAGGTCCCAGAAGTATTCATCTTATAACCAAAAGTTTGTACCCTTTAACCTACATTTCCTCATACCCAGTCCCTGGCAACCTCAGGTTGCTTTTTGTTTGGAAGGAAAAAAAGAACAATCAATGCCATCTGCCACAAAGAAGTCACATAAGGACAGAAAAGACTAGTGAATTTATGGACTTAGATTCTGAATGAGCTTCATTCTCTCCAGACTAAGTAGACTTTTAAAAAGTCCTTCATTCAAAAATTAAAATATACTCCCCTCAAAGATTCACATTCTCCTAATGTTCCAATAAAATGATCTGGTGTAATGGGGAGAACAACGACTCACATTTGAACCCAGACCTTACCAGTTAACAGTTGGGTGGCTTTCAGCCAGTACCTCTGAGCATCAGAGACACTCATATGTAAAAAGTCAAGAATGTATAAAAAGTTAACAACCTTAAGTTGTTGTCCAAATTAAAAGAATTATTGCAACTAAAGTCTTGTTTCCATAACTACTATTATATTGTGATGACCCCTAAATTCATAACTCATACCCAAGCCCAGTTCTATTTGCTTGACATATTCACTTAGATGAACAGCTAATATGCAAGTAGAACTCTAGGTTGCTGCTGCTGTCTCTAGCACTCACACCTTGCTTTTCCTCATCACAGATAAAACCATCTAGTTGTACAAGCTAAAGTTACAGGAGTTATCCTTGATTCCCTTTTTTACTATCCTCTCCATATTCATGCTATCAGCACATTGTATATTTAATTTCCAAAACATTCCCCAAATCATCTACCTCTTTTGATCTCCACTAGCTTCCAGCTTAATCCAAGTCACAGCCATCTGTCTCCTGCCTGAATGACTGATATCTCATAACCAACTTTTGTTTCATTCTCGCTATGTAAAATCTGTTTTGTGTACAACACCTGTATGTTTAAAGTCCTCAGATGGCTCCTTATGGCAATCAAAAATGTGTTCCAAAAGCTTTACTATGATTTATAGGTTCTTATTCAATCTGGCTTGCAAATACCTCCCTATCTCACCTACTGTTCCATCTCTCTTCACTAGTTGCCAGCTATGCTCACCTATTTGCAATTCCTCAAACTTGCTTAGCTCCTATCTGCCTTGGGTCTGGCATTTTCCTAGCTGTTCCCTTTTCCTATATATTCTTCTCCAGAGCTTTAAGTGATCATCTTCCTTTAGCCATTCCTATCTACTCAGAGAAACCTTTATTGACCATTCAGTAAAAAATAGTCCCTAGTTAATAACCTGTAATCATTACGACACTTAACACTAGGCCAACTTTGTCATTTTAATCTTGCAGCATAAAGCCTAGAAAAATACCTAGTGCATGCATAGTAAATATTTCTTGAATGAATGAATGAAGTAGATAAAATAAATGATGGCTTCTACTAGTGGATATTAAGGATAATATTTCATGATAGTACACACATGAACTCCATTTTGTTAAAAATAAGATGTTTTCTTTTTGTATCTGATGCTTTTCTAAAAAATTATAAATTCAACCAATGCAGGGACCATATCAATTCATTTTTATATCTCCCAACTTTTTACCATAGTATGTGGCATACAAGAGGTGCTTAATATTTTCACTAAATTGTTGATGTCTAAAATTTTGTTACAGTTTGTGAGGGAGTTGCTGCCCTTGGGATAAAGAAGAAAGTATATTTTAAAGATTTTAAGGAATTTTAAAGGTTACAAATAATTGAGGATATACTTTCTTAATCACTTCAACTAAATGTAGCTAGCTACTATTGTCTGTTAAGCAATAAGCATATGACACTAAGTTAAAAGAAATAATTCAAACTTTTAGGCTGGAAAGGATTTTATTTTGGAAATAGACATGATTATTTAGAATAACGTTTTCAAACTTTTTTTTTTCCTACAGTGCATACTAAAGAGTGCATTTTAGGTTGTCACATGCTGTATGTACATATATTTGAAATTGAAAATTTAAAAACTATTATCATTTCTATATATTTTCTATTCAAATTTAGTCAATTCTTTTTCTAAAAATACTGGTGTGATACACCAATGAGGTTATGACCCATAGTTTAATATACACAAATGAACATTTTATGTATTTCCTAATCTCAAAACCTGAAATGAATGATTTGCCCAAGTTCTTGCCACTAGTAGGTAAGATGGGTTATTCATATGGAGATGATTCGTTAGATCATAGATGAAATTTGAAATATTTATGAGAAAAATATATTGAAGGGAAATTTTGTCACCAATACTATTCTTCCAAGTGGGAAAAGTAATTATTTATAGATTGCAACATTTTATGTCTAATAAAACTTGCCTTCCTCAGGAACATTCAGGAAAAATTGTTATGTCAATGACAAAAAATAGTTTATTATAACTGCAAATAAAAAAGAAATCTCTTCTATAAATAAAATTATGACCCTGAAAACATAAACATCTATTGTATTTTTTTAAGCTATCTTTATGGGATGTACTCAGAAACTTTCTTTGTGTGTGTGTGTGTGTGTGTGTGTGTGTGTGATGCTGGGGATTGGCCTTGTGATGTAAGACAAGCATTCTGCCAACTGAGCTGTATCCCCAGCCCATTTATAGGATGTTCTCAAAGCTAGCTTCTCTGACTACAGAATATTGCCAACAAATCCCAAGGAAATGTCTATTCATCCAAATATTAGGTTATATTTTTAGCCACATTATGAATAAAATGTGTCAAATATGATGTGAAGCATTATCTCATTTATTGTGAAATGTGTTTTTTAGGTGAAGCTGTACTGTGATTTGGATTTTTTTCTACCTGGTTATGTTTGAGTGTTAGAATGACAGTAAATCAGAATGAACTGGTATAAGACAGGAATAACTTGGGCATAAGCCCCCATTTTCTTTGAAATGGGATAAACTGATTATTTATTGAGCCAAATTGGCCCACAAAGAATTTTAGAATCATCTCTTTTATGGTTTACTTAATTCAATTAATATCTTCAGACATTAAAGAATAAAGGAGCATCTTAAATTTAATAAAACTTTATGGCATGTATTCAATGTACATTATTTAACAAGACAGTACAATAGTATTTTAATTGATTTTTGTAATATTTAGAATCTTCCTCAAATCGTTTATTTAGAATCTAATGTCTGCTTTGTTCTGTCTTAATCATAGTGAATTAAAGTGCCCCATGTTATATAGTACAGTTTATAACCTCTATTTGCCATGACAATTATCCATCAAAGTAAATTGTTTTCATTTGAACTCTCATATAAATTTACCACAGCTTTTAAATCATATTATTATTTTGAATTAGTGGATCATAACCATAATCCCTTTTTTTAATTTACAGGAAAATAGTACTTATTTAATCTTCATTCCATGTCAATAGATTTTCACTCTGACATGCCATGGAAAGAAATTTTCCAGTTTTCCTTGGAGATTTATTTACCAAAATCCAGATTAGCATAAATTGTTTTAGGAATTTACTGGACAATGTTTTTAATTATACTTTTAGTGGATTCAATAATTAATGCGGTCCTCCAGAACAAACACCTATACCCTCTTTGATGGCCGAACTGTAGCATTTTGGTACTTCTAGTTTTTTGTGTTTGCTGTCATTTGCAATGTGTATATTTTTAAATTTACCAGCCATTTTATATCTGATTATATTATTTTAGAAGGCAAAAGAGAGCCTCTGGGAAACATTTCTAGTGAGATCATTTTGGTCCTTTTACATAGAATTCACGAACTGATAATTATACCTCTGTGCCATAGTTTTAAGAGTGAAGAGGAAAGTACCTCCAGAAGGAGTATTCCCAGATTTTTTCCCACATGAACAATAAATTAGAGATGTTTCTTTCTTTTAGAACATACTTAAGAGTCTAGTTTTTCAAATGTTTAATTTCTCCCATAGTGTGTATTCTGTTAAGGCACACATATACATCTGTATAAATTTAACACGCTCTTATGTAAAAATGTAATATTCAGGAACATCCATTGTTGGATACCAAATATTCCTAAATTCTCCTACTGTGACCTGGTGGTCTCCAGAGACCTTCTAGATTCTACTTTTTACAATAGGACTGTAGATTAATTCTTTACTTGAAAATGCCCAGAAAGGTATTTATTCCCAATAAACGGCAAATTCATGCAAAAATATATTAAATGTCAACATACATATGCTATAATTATATGTTTTCAATTAAAGATGTGACTTTAATTTTTGAACTATCTGTACCTACAAATGACTAAATCATTCTTTTAGACCTATAGTTGAGAGCTATCATACTCTGGTCACTAGGTGACTGGCCATTTACTTTCTAGTCATCTTTTTCTTTCAGTGGTCATACTGACCACTTTTGGCTAAAATTATCTAAAAGACCAGTAGTCACATTGGGCATAAAGTCTTCATATTATTAATTATGTGTCCTTTTGCATACAGGAGGGCTTAGTTAAACCATGGGATTTATTTGGGGAAAACACTTAATTTCCTGGAATAGTGTCTTTAAAAAGACTGTCCATCCCCTAAATTCATTCTACCAATCCCATGATACATCACCCCTTCATTCCTTAGAAAACAACACAATCTCAATTTTTTTAAAACAAAGTATAGAACATATTTTTTAACTCTTATATAAAATTCTTTTCTTAAAACTGAGATAAGGAACAATATAGATAATGTTTTGGAAATTGCCACTTGGTTCAAATGACTGCCATCTCACTAGATATTGCTTCGGCATTATAATACTCTTTTTTTTCTCATATCCATTAAGTTTACATTATACATTTATTTTGAATCTCTAACTAACAGGCTTGAACAATTTCTAGTTTAGGGGAAGAGAGGTGGGGGAGATGTGATTTCAGTTGATACTATTTTTTCAGCAATAACAATATTATGAAATTTTAAACCTAATCTCAATCTGTTCATGAGAAAACATCAAACCTTCATGTACTAGTCTTAGTAAACAGTAGCTGTGTTACTTTGGTCCTGTGGAAAGCAGACACTGAGGTGGAGTTAGAAATGCAATAAACTTACTAGGCACACTCTATCAGATGGATACAAAGGGAAAAAAGCGAGATGGATTGAGAGATCTTTCAGACCATGATACATATGTAATACCTGTGAAAGAAAAGTAAGTAAGAAGCAAGATTAGGTAGGAGAAGCCTCAGACCATGATTTAGTTTTGACATAATAGCAGCCAACTCAATGTAAAGCTACTGAGAAAATGTTGTCCATTAGGGGAGTCCCATAGGGGCAGAAATGGCCAAGCCCAGCATTGCACTAGCAAATTGGCTGGGGAGGCCCACAAGCTGAAATAAATCCTGGAGTCTGTGAGCTCCCTGCATATCTTGCATCTGAACAGCAAGTTTCTTTTTGAAGGGAGATTTGAGCAATTCACTTCTATGGCTGCTACAATAGCCTTTATTGTTTTTTCCTCTAGGTGTGCATAAGGTAAACACTATTAAGTGAAGTATTTTGGTGAGAGGTAGGGTCTGTGTTCTTCTGAAATATTAGATAGAAATCTCCAGATATTTGACATATAGAAATTGTATTTCAACTGCACAGAATGTCTTTTTCTAGTATATAATGCCTAGTTCACCGATGTTTGCCTTGTGTTGAAGGTAAGACATGGCAGAAAAAAATATATATATATGTACTCTTGTGTGAGTGTGTGTATGTGTGTGTGTGTAAAATCCACGAAGACAAGACAATTGACTTGGATTTTATGAGATACAAATCAAGAATCATTCTTTTCTTTGGTAGGAATTAATATTACTGTTAATACTACTATTAATACAATGACTGATAAATTGCCTAGAACTTCATCTTTGTACTCAGATGCTTTAGTCTGATCTAAGAAGAAATATAAAATTATACTTGAAGTATCTCTTAATGCAAAACATTTCTGGCAAATTTATTTTAGATATACTCTTGTCTCTTAAATTCAGCAAAATTCATTTCAGTTAAATTTTATGCTAAAGCAGAATAAATGTGTTAGTTTTTTATTTCACATTATTCATTTCATAAGTCACAAATATTTTTCTTGATCTCATTGACAAAATAGTGAATACACAAAGAGTATTTTTATTGGAACTGGAGCAAAAAACACTGTTATCTCTACAAATAGGTGTGGTATTAACAAATGGAAAAGACAATAAAGAACATTGAGCATCAGTGTTGCTATTTTAAATTTCAACCCATGGGATAAATTACAGCAGCCTTTGGGAAAGCAGAGCCATTAAAATTAGGAGATGGAAAAGATTAAATCAATGATGATGTAACCTAGACCCTTGATAATACAGGAGACTCCCTTATAAATCCTGCCTGTGTCTGTTGTAATGCATCAGATTGAGAAAAATTTGCAAATCTGTGCTCTCTCCCTATTTTTCTTAATTTCTATTTTAACTTCCTTACTATTCTTACAAGAAAAAAAATATAGTTTTAGTCAAATATTTTCCAACAGTGATATTAAAAGCAAAGTGTTATTTTCTGTTACCAAATAATTTTGCGAAGTCCTGCCTCCCAGTGAAACAGTAAATTGAGCAATATGCACATGTAGGAATACAAATTAGAAATCTCATGAATTATAGATCTTGGTATACTATAAAATCTGAAGAAGAATCGTGCTTTTAAAAAAAAAAACATTGGATTTTTTGCCAATTAGAATTTGAAAGTAAGAGTAGTACATTTGATTTTATTTTGAAATATGTACCTTATATAGTCAAAATTATGATAAGTAATCTATTTAATGTATCAGTTTCCCTAGTTAAGACACTACCTTATTTATTAACTTAAGGAATAATTGATTTGCTAAAAATGGTACTTGTGATTTTTGTTAATCTATATTCAACATCAGTAGAGGACACTATATGGTTTTAAAATGTAAGCTAGTCTTATAGATTATTTAGTTCATAAATAGACTAATCATACCTTAAACCATTTAATTTTGAGCACAAGTTCTTCCATTCTAAAAATTCTAGGAAAGGAAAAACAAAAAATGATGTTGGTATCATTTTATAAAAAGGGTTAATGATAATAGTTAAATATTTTTGCATTTTCAGGAGCTAAATTTGGCTTATCACTTATGAAAATAGTTATAATTGGCAGCATAATATCAATAAGTAGATAACAAAGTGTCAACACAGACAAGATTATCAATCTAAGCTGCACACTAAGCATAACTAACTGAAAAACAAAAGTTCAACCAGAGTGCATTGGTCCAGATTTTGAGAATAGTTCTCTAAAGTTTCATTGTACTGTTTTTTTAAGATCAGATTAAACTAACTTAAATAAGCAATTTTTTAAATCAAAAACAGAATTATTTTTAAAACTTAAGAGAGAAAATCGATATATTATTCAATACACTATGAAACTTTTGCTGCAAGATTTAGGTAGCAGGGTTTCTGAAGTTCATCTTTGATTTACCAACAGACAAAACTATAGGAGACAAATTTTAAAAAATAATTGTAACTGAAGAATGGATCCCAAATGAAGTCATAGCAATGCCAATACTGATCCAAATGAAGACATGACAAAATATAAGGACATGATGTTTCTTACAGTTACTGCCAAAAAGAATTGGCAAATCGAATTCATTCTTTTTTTCAATCTCTGTTAATATATTTAAATATGGATGTTCCTTGGAATCTTAAAACTTTGATTTCATTTCTGACTTGACAATTTATTAATAATACAACCTTCTGTTAATCCCTGAGTATCTTATTTGATGGAAGGTAATACCTTCCTCACAGGTTCCTTGAGAAAATTAAATGTGAAAATGTCATAAAAACTAAGGATATACTTGACATGAATAAATTTTAAGTGGTTAAAATAATCATTTTAATGAAGACATCATCATTGACTTTCTGTTTTCTTTTCCATTTATTATTTAGCAGTAGTACAGGATGATCTAGCAAACTTTGTAATTTTTTTGGTGATAATTAAACATCAGTCTGTTGTAGATTTGAAAATAATATCTCAGAAGCAGCAAAGGTAATTTCTGTTTATTGCCTTTTTATTATGTTTTACTGAATCTACTTTAAATTTTTAAATTAAATCTATAGACTCTTGTCTTTAATTTTCAACCAGACATCCGGAAGCCCAAATATATCTAAAGCTTATAAAATAAGCATCTACCTATTCTAAGTTAACTTTTCTGTGATGATTTGGAATGCAGTGAGGTTATAATCACACCTGTCTCACATATCTTCCCACACAAAATCTAAAACTGAACTTCTTTAACCAATTTAAAACACTGCTGATAAACCCCACTAACATGCACCCCCCACTTCTCTTTGGAATTTCCTCTCAGTGTATGTAGGTGAAAAAAGCCAAAATATGAGTGTCATTGAACAGAATTTTATTTTTTAAATACTTTTTTCAGCTTTAAAAGGAAAATACTT
The DNA here is from genome assembly GCF_048772815.1 of Callospermophilus lateralis. Taxonomy (NCBI): domain Eukaryota; kingdom Metazoa; phylum Chordata; class Mammalia; order Rodentia; family Sciuridae; genus Callospermophilus; species Callospermophilus lateralis. Next base: position 62,907,924 of record NC_135320.1, on the reverse strand, counting down.
TTTTCAGCTTTAAAAGGAAACGGAGGCAGTTATCAATACATGAATACTTTGGACTAGGAGCATGGCATGCATCTCTTGTAATCCTGGTGACCTGAGAGGTTGGGTCATGAGGATGGAAAGGTTGAGACTAGCCTCAGCAACTTAATGAGACCCTGTCTAAAAATTAAAAAATAAAAGTGACTGTAGCTCAGTGGTAGAACACCCCTGTGTTTAATCCCCAGTATTACAAAAAAAAAAAAAAAAAAAAACAAGTAATATCTTTATGGGGCCAACATGCTAGTTCATGTTTCTTGCATTTTAGAACATTATCTTTTCTAGTCCATCACTGCTTAGCCTAACCCTGTTCCTTGTTTACATACATATATAAAATATGAAGTAGGCAGAGATATAAGCATTGGTTTCATATAACTAGAAGTATAAACATAATTTTTAATAATAAACAAGACAAAGTTTGAATAATTATTTCTGGAAAATTTTTCTGTGATACAGGGTCTATTCCCGTACCATTGGTAGCCATGATGAAAATCTTCAAGTTTTCATCCCCAGAGAATCATATTGGCCTAAAATACTGGCAATTATGATAATATCTCTCTGAGGAAAAAAATAGGACTCTGAAGTTTCTTGTAGCGACCCTGATTTGGATGCATACATGTGAAAAAATTATTAAGGAATAAGAAATATGTACATTATTTTTTATACTTTCCAAACTTCACTGGCTTTATGGCATTTCTATCAATCATTCCTTACTTACTTTATGTCCACTTTTTTGGTGGAATTGGGCTAGGGATATACAGAAAGCTTTTAAGTCCTTATCACCAGCTGAAAAGGTAAATCAAGTATAATGGTGTTCTCACAGTCTCTGTTGATCATCGGATCATAGGACATCCTCCCTGTCCCCGTAAACACACACACACACAAACACACACACACACACACACACACACACACACACAGCTGATTGGATCACTTCTAGACTCCTGACTCAAACTGAGCCAATCTGGTTGTCTCTTCCAACAATTTGGAATTAGAATTCTAGTTGACAACTTTGGGTTATTTAGGTAGATCACAAAGCTAACTTTGGAGTGGCCATGTTTGGGTTTGTGTAAGTGACCCAGAAAAAACTGCTCCTTATAGAAAGAGTAATGATTCAGGTGCATCAAAAAAATGAAGAAATGAGAGTCCCTTTGGCACTGGAGAAAAAGAATGAAGTAACTGCCTTTGATCTTTATCGCATTGTATTTTCTTGCTCTAGTCTCAAAGTCTGTTCTTAAATCCTTTATCTTTTAAATTTTCTATTAAATAAATTCACCCTCATTACTTAATAGTAGTTTGTTTCCTACGCCCAGTGACTAAGGTAAGATATCAGCTGTTTTTTGGTCTCATTTGAAAACCAAGTTTTACAGAAATACAGAGATATAGAGTTATTATTAACTTAGTAGGATGCTGTACATGCCAATTTGAATCTTCTTGTTTTTTATTTTATTTATTTATTTACTTATTTATTTTAAAGAGAGAGAGAGAGAATTTATTATTTATTTTTTGGTTTTCGGCAGACAACATCTTTATTTGTATGTGGTGCTGAGGATTGAAGCCAGCGCCGCGCGTGCCAGGCAAGCACACATCCCCAGCCCAGAATCTTCTTGTTTTTTAAATGTTAGTGTATATGTCATGTAAATTTAATGATACCAAACAAAACCATAAATTTTTGTTTGGTATTTTTAAACAAAGATACCAAATATTTGATTTTGGCAAATCAAAACATTAACATTAACATAATGTAAGATAAATATTACTTGACCAATTAAAAAGTCTGTTACAAATTGGATCCTCTTTTTCATTTTAAAAATGTCTCATAATATTTAAAGTCTATAGAGATGTTCTTTATGATGGAATTATGTCTCAGTCTACCATTTATAAACTAAAAATATTCTAATTAAAAAATGCATTTGATACACCTAACCGTCTGAATATCATAGTTTAATATCACAGTACTTTGTAGAATATCAGTTGTTTACCATTGTAATCACATGGCTGATTTGGAGTGTAATGTGCTGCCATTGCCATTTCCCAGCATCTTGATAGTAGTATACAACCTATCTCTAACCTTGGAAGAAAATCAAAATCAAACTACAGTGTCTAGTGAATACATCAGGCTTTCATAACATCATAATATCAAAGAAAGTCAAGACTACGATAAGTAAAACATAAGGAAATAGTTGAGTCTCTCTTACCCAGTTTCTTTGTTATAATCTTGACTTTTCTCTTTTATATTAATTTTAATTTAATTAGATTTTTCTTTTTATTATATGTATGTACATAGTTTTTATTAAGTCATATTTTACTAAAAAACTTATGCTAGTCCTCTCCTCCCCAAACAAGACTAATTCTAAAATTTTGTTTTCTCTGGTATTTCCATATTTCTAAATAATATATTTTACTTCTAACCCACTGTATCATTATCTCCCTCCTACATAGGGTTTTCTTTATTATGACCATTCATGGTTTCTCTTGCTCCTGCCCCACAGTCTATACCTACCTAAAGTCAACCTGTGCTAACTTACCTATTTTGGCCGTTCCTCTAGGAATTCTTCCTTGAGCCATTCTTTGCCTGTTCCTCTCTGAGAACCCTATGGCCCTCTTGAGTGCATCCACATCAGTGTTAACACTTTGAGTATTGACATTCATCAAGCTGAGTTTTCAATGACAATTGACTTGTCTATCTCCTACATTTATTTCTAACCCAAAGGTAAGAAATGTGAATTTTAACTCTATCTTCTCAATAGCTCTCACAGAATCTAATCAATCATAGACATTCCTTAAATGCAAAACATTTTCATTTGAGAACACTTCTCTGTTAGATAGTAACAACATACATGGACTATTTTCCATCTTATGCATACAATCCCCAAAAGTTACTTTAAAAATCTTTCCTTTTTATAATCACTAATTGCTTTTATTTCCTATTTTTATGTCCTGGAGCATTGAACATCTTTTGGATTAACATTTTGGAATTTATATAGATAACCATTGTAGACACTTGTATAAAATGATAAAAGAAGTAGCAAATTTCAATGACAAATAATATTAGAAAACTGAATTAAAATCTTTAAGTTCTTAAGTATTCCTGAGACACTTTTCCCCTTCAAGATAGGTCTTTCGAAGTAAAATTACCAACACTTAAATTTACCCTTTTAAAATGTGCAGTTCTATGAGTTTTGACAAATGTTTATGCTTGTAAAACCACCCCAGTAGTCCAGATATAGAATATTGTCATAACCCTCAAAACTTCCCTTAATCCTCTCTATAGTCATTCTTTTTTTCCCATCCCCAGCCCTGACAAATACCAGTTTGATTTCTGGCCATGTAATTTGCCTTTTCCAGACTGTCTTACAATCATACAGCTTGTAACTTCTATATTTGATTTTTCTTACTTAGCATAATGTTTCTAGGTTCATCTTGATTTTGCATGTATCAATAATTCATTCCTTTTTATTACTGAATGGTAGTAAGTATATATAGCACAATGTGTTTATTCTTTCAGGAGTTGGTAAGCATTTGGGTTATTTGTAGCTTACAGATATTATGAATGAAGTCGCTATGAAGAGTCATTAACAAGTCTCTGTATAGACATATATTTGTGTTGTCTTTGAAAAATGCCTGAAATGGAATTGCTCAATTGTATAGACTGTTGTTTGGAAAGACTATTTCCTTATTTCATCGTACTTTCTGTTTCATTTGCTTATGTGGTTAACTTTAGGCCGATGCCATGTTGATTACTATAGCATTCTAGCTGTATAATCTTGAAATCAGGTAGTGTAAGTCCTCCAGTTTCATTCTTTCTCAAATGGTTTTGGTTATTCTAGACTTTGTATTTCCATACATATTTTAAAATCATCTTGTTAATTTCTACAGAAAAGCCTCTAGGGATTTTGATTGGGATTATGTTGAATCTAGAAATAAATTTGGGGAGAATTGATTTCTTAACAATATGGAGGTTCTAATTTCTAAATTTAGTATGTCTCCACTTATTTAGGCCTCCTTTAATTTCAGTGATCTGGTTTTGATCACAGGTTTCTATTTTTCATTGAACATCTTTTAGAACTAATGATTTGGGACAAATTGGAAAATGTTACTATAAAGAATAAATATGTAACATATACAATTTTTTAAACTTAGGCTTATTAATGAAGAGTAACCATAATATAAATAAAACACTTCACTTATTGCCAACCACATAATAAATGCTCAAGAGAAATTCACACATTAAAAAAAATTGATTCAAATATTAATTTGAGCATTAATTCCACACATATTGTACATTTATTCTTTCAATAAGATCACTATTAGTAGTATCATGGATACTATTAACATGAAAACTAAAATAGCTTGTTTATGTTAAGTTACAATTGGGTTCCTCTACCCAATAAGAAAAATAGATAAATATTATTTCATAATTATAAAGAACAGTTGTCTTCACAGCTCAGACTCATTAGATTTCCACCTTACCCTGCAGGTAGGACTGATTAAATTAAATATTCCTTGGCACCTACACAACTATTGTTATTTTAAATGTTGGAAATAATTTATAAAATTTATCCTACATAAATACAAAAAGGGGTAAACATCCCTGCTTTGTGGTCTAGGCTTGTTTATGAGGAATAAGGAGACAGTTGACTTTCCAGGTCTTGTATGTGCCATTATACATGTTAGGAAGGCATCAACCATGTGAAAAATCTTGGAGATCATTATCTGATCATTAACCATTATTTATTCTAAAGCAAGTAAGATTATTTCTGTGGTATTCACAGAAAACAAGGATATAATTTGATAATCACAAAAACAAAACATTAAAATTAAATGCAGCTTTACCTTATATTTTATTTTTAACTTAGTTCCAAACCTATTGTCTGCCCTAGTGTTATGCAACCGCAGATAACTTTATTGATTAATTACACACTGTTTTCCATTTCCTCAGTATAGTCAGTTTGTTCCTTTATGTGTAAGAAGTCTCAGAAAAGACATAGCACCGGACAATGTACCAAATTTCTCCTCCCTGATAAAAATTTTTGCTTAAACACTAACCACATGGCTCTAATGATTGGCTATCCCTGGATCTACATTTCCTGACATTTTAGGTGACAGTTCATAATAATGCCTGTAGATGATTTTGATACATCATGTTGTAAATAGAATCTTCAGGTCTAGACTGGAGTTTATTTTTTAGGTTTATAATAATGATCTGCTGTATTCCAAACAGAATGGTGTGTGTTGAGTGCTTACCTTAAAGCAAGAACAGTTGGGTAGCAGGAAGTAATCATGTTGCATTTCCCATTGGGAGGAGAGAGAAAGAAAAGATTAATTATGCCTTCATTCCCTAACTCTGGGAGTACATAAAGAAAAGATATTGCATCAATCAATAAGTATACATTTGGTTAGAAATGGTGGTGGAATGTGATGGACATTATTGTCCAAAGTACACGAATGAAGACATGAATTGATGTGAATATACTATGTATACAACCAGAGATATGAAAACTTGTGCTCTATATGTGTAATAAGACTTGTAATGCATCCCGCTGTCAAATATAAATAAAAAAATAATTTAAAAAACTGATCCATTTGTTATGAATCTGACTCAGAGTGATCTGAAATCCAGAAAACCAGCCTTAAAATAAAAAACCTAGGTTCAAGACCTACCAATGTTACTTGCCTTAGATAACTTTGCTAATTTCTCTTAGTTTTCTCATCTTTAAAATTCTCATCTTAATTCATACTTTTATGGTAAAACTATAAAAGTGATTTGCAAAATATTTTATAAACTACACATCACTAAAATGTTAGTATCTCATGTGGAAATGCAAAAACTTTGAAATAATTGCTGTCTTTTTAAATAATGTTAAAAAATTGTTTATTTTAAAGTGTTTTAGATTGTTTTCTGGTTTTTGGTTTTTTCTTATCCGTGATCAAAATGACTACAAATATATTTCTTTGAAATATATATTGATATTTTCTGAGTTATGTACTCAATGTTATAAATCTATAGCTTCTAACATTGTTATTTTCCCTCCTGTGGTTATAAGCACTTAAAACATAGCCCATTGGCATCTGGCCAGTCTCTTCAGGTCTTGAAAATAATTGTTAGTAGCTTGTGATGACTTCAGCTAATTCTTTAAGGAACCTAAAAGGAAGGCATTGGAATTTAAAAATTGGAAATCTTTAGAAAAAATATCTATTTTCTCATATCCAAAGCATTAGTGCAATGCTTTGGATCCTTCATCCATTTGTAGAACCATAGATGAGTGAGATTATACAAATGGTTTTTTCTAAGACAACCTAAAAGTATATAGTTCTTTAAAATAATTGTTAAAGAGTCCCTCTACCTCCAGAAGGCTCAAGCTGTGTCTAAGCTAGCCAGCTGCTGAGCAAGAACACCCTTCATCCCAAGATGGCTGATCCATGAAGAATGCATGGATTATGCAGTAACCATAACAGGACAAATGGGAGAAGTGATTTATGAAGCTCTAAAAAATGAAATGTTATGTTTAAAAGTTCACCAACTGATTTAGGAACTGTTACTGACCAAAAAGTTTAAAAAATGCTTGTCTCTTCCATAAAGGAAAAGTATCCATCTCACAGTTTCATGCCTATTATGTATATACATACTACTTCTTCCTTTCTTCCTATATATGTACTCTATACATTTTATTGGGGAAAGAGGGATGAGCCTTTGTATGAAAAATGTGTGAGCATACAAAAGATGAAAAAGATGGATTTTATTGAAATTAAATTCTGTCTGGTAAATTTGTGCTTTTTGTCTCTATTTTCTTAAGATTTCCTTCTATAGCTTTTTTCAATTGGCTTTGTTATAAATAAAAGGATATGTTTTAAATGTACCATTCATAAAATGCCTTGTTATCATATTCTAAGAAAAATGTGTCTCCATAATGAATTCAGATTTATCTCTATATTCAGTTTATATAATTGTATAATTTTGAATATAAGCTATAAGACTTAAAATTTTCAAAGTACAAATAAAGTAAGTATTAGGATAGTTGACATTTTTATTTTCTTTCTCTTTATAAACTTAACATCTTCTGTTTCTTTTTGTGCATAATTATAATATTCCTTTTGGCTTCTTATTTGAATTCTACTGGAATATCCTAAGAAACATTTAACACTTTTTTTTTTTTTTTTTTTGGTACCAGGGATTGAACCCAGGGCACTTATTAACAACTGAGCCATATCCCAGGCCTTTTTTATATTTTATTAGCAGCATGGTCTGGGGGGCCTTGATAAGTTTAGGGCCTTGACAAGTTCCTGAGGCTGGGTTTGGGCTCACAATCCTCCCGCTTCAGCCACCCTTGTCACTGGGATTACAGATGTGCATCACCATGTTGGTGGCCTCATTTAACAGTCTTTAAAAATATTCCCTGGGGAATGATTTCTACTTTTTTGATGTGCAAAACAATTCTACAATGACCACCCCTATATATGCCATTGTATACTTTCATCTAATTATTTCCTGTTATTGCAGAAGTAGATATATTAGGTGAATTAGGTGCACACAGGATCTTAAGGTGTTTGCTGTAAAAACCAAATCAACTTCCAGAACAAAAAGGTCATAATACATATATTCCTGAGAATTTTGAGAACTTGCCTGTTCACCCCTATCCTCACTACCATAGATTTTGGTTTATTTGTTTTTTTTAATTCAGGGGTTTCATTTACTTTACTCTTTGTTCATCAGTCTCCTCAGTAGTGTTATATTAAGAAATAGTATAGCAACTAAATAAGTTACATAGAGAAAAGAGTTTGAACTAAATATGGAAAATAATTAGCATTAATGTTATGTATTCATTTTAGTTATATGTCATATCTAAAACCATTAATTACATATTTACATGTAATTATATAGATATAAAATATAAAAGTACATTAAATTACATATATTTGTAAGTCTCCACACATGTCAACATTTATAATTAGGAATAACTTAATACTTAATGTTTTAATAGGCATATTATTTTTTTGCAGACATCTTAATTATGACAAATTTGCAACTACACAGTCCATTTTGAAACCACAATAATACATTCCAGTGTATTTTTGCTGGGAAATTGCCATTCTGGGAAGAATGAAGTCACTTGGCCTTAATTTGGTGTATGCATCAGAACATGTTCAAAGAAAGCAATATTTAATTAGAAGCTACTAACTTAATTCAGTAAATGGCTACTAACTTAATTCAGTAAATTTTAGTTCCAATAATGTTTATTTATTTCATGTCATTTTAAAAAATGCTGTGCTAAGGTTTTTACTAATCATTGGATTTGTTTTTTTAAAGAACCAAAACTTAAAATATATACCATAAGCTAGAAAACAAGCCAGAAACAAAGCCTTTTCAGAACTGTGGTAAAATCTGACTAGTTGGCACTGATTTCCATGCTGATAACTAATGATCTCTGTCTTCTTTGAGCTCATACATTTTCACATTATATATTTTATATCTGTTCTATCACATGACCATAAGCAGTACTACTTTCATGCATTACATTAGCTCATATTAAGTTTCTCACATGATTTAATCATCTCTAGAAAGCCCTGAGGGGATGGAATGCAAGACAGGTAAAGTTGATGAGAAAAGAGAAACTAAGGGCCATTAAAGGGCTGAGCTCTATCATTGGAGTGAAGTCACTGGGAAAGGGAAGGAGAGGTCTGGGGAGAAAAAATAAAATTAATATTTTTACATTAAGCTGGCCTGCCTTATGAGATTTAGATTGAAAGGCATTATACTTTTCTTTATATTTAGTTTGGGCAATTCTGGGAAGAGGGTTAAATTTGGGGGCACTTTGATGAAGGAAAGACAGTGTATCTGCTGGAAGGAAAAGGAAGAAGAGTGAAGACATTTAAATAATAGAGATTAGAAAGTATGCTCAATATACTTGGAGTTGCAACATAAGCAGTTGGAAATGAAATGCATGTTTATATACACTATGTCCATTTCCAAATATAACACCAAGGTATGAAAGTGAAAAAGTTTTGGGGCTGGGGATGTGGCTCAAGCGGTATCGCGCTCGCCAGGCATGCGTGCGGCCCAGGTTCGATCCTCAGCACCACATACAAACAAAGATGTGTTCGCCGAAAAACTGAAAAATAAATATTAAAAAATTCTCTCTCTCTCTCTCTCTCTCTCTCTCTCTCTCTCTCTCTCTCTCTCAAAAGAAAGTGAAAAAGTTTTCACAAAAAGGCAAAATATTATATTAGCATAATTATTTATATCACTGACATATTAACTTTTAGAACCAAGTTGAATTTCACCACTTTGCCTAAATAGAACTGTTGTTTCAAGATTCACATTACAGCCATTTCCATTGATTAGAAACTTAATCTCCAGAATCTTCTGATATGTATCAATACCAATTTGTTTATGACAAATTATAAAGAATTCCAGAAAATGTGGTTACCGATTCAACATATATTTTCAGGAGCCTTTGCACAGTAAAGTAGCAAGATAAAAAGTACTCATTTCTTTTCAGGGCATAAACTTAAAATTTATTTCATTGACTTATAGTTAATTTGAATTGTTCTTGCTCCACTTGTGCTAGCAAGCATAGCAAGCCTGGAATACTAAGTAATTTTTCCAGGTACACTCAACCCATTAAATGTCAAGTTTTCAGTTCTGCATATGTTTCAAAAAAATTCACGCAGGTACACTAGGAAATCATAATAGTTCTGCATATAGTAATATAATTATACTGTTATGTAATTATATTACTATACATATTATGTACTGTAATTAAGTTTTTGTATGTGTTCCACATCTGGGATGATGGGACAGAATGGGATAATTGGTATGGTTTTCTGAAGTGCCACAAATGAATGTGATGTACTTTTAAGGAAAGCAGTTTCTCCAAGGGAAAAGGGTATGTCAACATGTAGTTGAGATTAATTGGAAAATGAGTTCATGTTGTTGTAATAATGATGCCATAAGTATAAGATGAGAACATTGACATTAGATTTAGAACGTAAGAAGAGTATACTGCCTCTCCCCATAATAAATCATTTTGAAGAATTTTTAGTTTATGAAAGTTTAACATTTAAGGAGGTCATATAAATTATCCTCTTACTCTTTTTCAGAAATTAACAATGTGCCTAATAAAGTGCCTTTGAGAAAAATTAGCTTTATCTGGAACTAAATTTTTTTTTTGGTACCATGGATTGAACTCTGGTATGCTTAACCCCTGAGGCACGTCCCCAGCCCTGCCTCCCGCCTTATTTTTTAAGATAGGTTTTGCCAAGTTGCTTAGGGCCTTGCTAAATTGCTGAGGTTAGGTTTGAACTTGAGATCCTCCTGCCTCAGCTGCCTAAGCCTCTGGGATTACAGGTGTTAACCACTGTGCCTGGCTATAATTCCACAATTTATGTAAATATATTGGCTACAGAAATTATCATCACAAAAATCTTTGTTCTTTTAAAGGGAATTAGAAATGATTGAGTAAAATTTCACCCATCATTATGTAATTTACCAGTTTTAGATTGGCAGTAAAATTTCTTCTGACACTAAGTAAAATTAATGTAAAGTACAGAAGTGCAAATACTTGGGGAGAGACAGGATTAGGAGAGAGATGGCCTTAAAGTCTCCAAGAAGGCAATGAAGAAGCCTAACCACAATTCTAAAACCTGAATAAGATATTTTCAGATAGTTAGAAATAAAACAAAGGTAATGCTGGGTTCTTTCTGTTAGACCCAGTTCGAACCACAGTATAAAGTTGATGACTTTAATACTCAAGATTCTATGAAGTAAAAAGCAATTTTATAAGTAAGGCAACTAGGGAACCTGGCCCAAACTCTCAGCTGGTTGAAGGGAAAGCTGAAGATCTATCTTAAGAGTCTGATTCTGAGTTTCTTTTAGGGGTCAGGGTAATGGTCTTCAGTTTTTCTCTCTTTACACTCAGGCTGTGGAGAATAGTCAAACTAAACCTCTTTACCTCCACCCAATTTGGCCCTCATTTATACTTTTAATGCTTCCTCTTTTATCAATTCATCTATAATAATTAGACTTTTCAATCTGTTTTCCTTTAATATTGCTGTGAATGGATAAACTGAGATTCCTTCAGAATAAAGCCCACTGTGCTTGAAGACCCCTTTATTTTTAAAAACATCTTATAAAACAAGAGCTTTGTGCTTCATAGCTGGCATCATGGGAGTAGTGTCTTTTCCTTGCGTTCTTACTACAACCCTAATCCTTCCTAGGACAATGCCTTTGAGGCATTTGGTTGAACAGGCAGTAGAGTTTAACTAGTCAGTGTGGAAAAAACAAATACATTTTTAAAGAACTTATAATATGAAATAAACAGGATAGTTACACACTGTCATTAGTATGAGGCAAGAATTTTTTAAATCAACCTGGGTGATGAGAAGGTATGAAAACAGGAAGAAACTTTTAAGAAGATTGTAAAGGAAAGTCTTTGAGAGGGTCATTTATGTACCTTAACTCAAGAGCTGAGGATAAAAGCAAAAGAAAGGAAGTGAAGAGTTGGAAATAAATCATTAGTCAGGGCCTTTAGATCATGGTAAGGAATTTGAATTTTATACTAAAATAAATGAAAGCTTGTGAAGAGGTTTAACTAGAAGAGAGTCATAATCTTATTCATATTTGTAAAACATCCCACAAAAAATGAATTCTAAAATGAGTATGTCACTTCCATGTGAAGATAAAAAGCATTTGGAGTTCAGGCAAGTGGTCTGTGCTAGACATGCTATTCAGAGCCCAGTAAGTGGTTAAGATTCCTGAAATAGAGTAGAGACAGAAAAGAAGAGTATCCAGGACTAATTCCTAAAGCTATTCAAACTCAGAAGCTTGGGAAGAGCAGGAAGAGGATAATGTGGTAAAAACAAAACTTTGACTTTGACCAACCAAGAGTTAGTTGTCATGAATCCTGAGATCTATGACCTTGACTTTGGATTTCATACTAATCTGCTATCATTAAATATGACTTTGCCAATATGAGATCTTAATTTGAGTTTGTGTTTTTGTCTTGGAAAAAAACTTAACAAATATGAATGAAATTGGATTTATGATATTAGTTATTATCTTTGGGCCAATAAAAATCAGTGTATTAAGGCACACATTAAAGAGGTAGGGCTAATTTATAGAAATGTCTTTTTTTTTTTTTTTTAATTCAAAACATTACAAAGATTTCAGAATCACATCGGTTACACATGTGAAATGTCTTTTTTAATGTCCAAATATTGAAAATTATGATTCGACATTAAAGACATCTATCATGTCAGGCTAAAATTAATTAGAGTTGCAATTATTGATGATATTATAAAATAATATATTTTAGGAAAATAAATAAACTATTCACAATATAACCACAGTCTCTAGAAAGATACTGTGTAACTGTCCAGTTACTCCAATCTACCCAAATTTTAACTTATAATTTTCCCATTAAGCTAAATTTTATTACTCTTTCAAAAAGCTTATTGTTTTAAAGTTAGATTTAATATGGGATAAAATGTATCAAAGAAAACACAAGGACACAGACAACTAAAATAGATTCATTTGGTGCATAAATATCAGCACAGAAAAAGAAATATGTTATCCTGTCTCATTTTTTGAATTTATATATCAAATTAAGTTGAATAAAAAGTTCCACACATTTCTTCAGGCAAAATTTGTTGTTTTCTTAAGCAGCAGTTTTCACTTAATACAAAATAACTCTGTGGCAAATGCCCAGATTTTATATTAACACATGTAATTTTCCAGAGGAAATGTCAAGTCCTATTGCTGGCCTTTTAATATGGATTGATTAGATGCAGTGTCAGAGTTCTATTAAGAACATCTGAAATGAAGAATGCCTAGAAAAGTGGGTACATCAGTGGTAACATTGATATTTTGTTTCAAGGAAGGGACTGATTTTTTGCTAGAGCTGCACATTTCTCTGGGATTGAATGTACTGGAAAGAATTCAGACTGCATGATGAAGTAAAAACACTTGCATTCAGATTCCTTGTTATTTTACACATGTATACATTGCTGTCCGGGGAGTTTCTGGTTCCTGATGATATTCATTAGCTTTGGGGTCTCTTAAATCACCCAGCTGTAACACGTTAATGGATGTGCACATCCAATTCCAACACCTCCTGGTCATCCTACTTTTCTCATGGGTCTTATTTGTCAAAGTTAGTCTCTGAGATTTTTGGACCTGAAGTCTTGTCTTCTTTAATACTGAATTAATAACCACACTGTTTTTACTGTTCCTGGTTATATTTGAATTTTATACTGAAAGATTTTACTCCTTTTTTTATGATATTTGCTAAGACTGAATTCTGTATTTAAAAAAAATAAATACTAGTTAATTTTGAAAATCATAAACTTCAATAAAATGGAAATTGTTTCCACCATATTTTGAGTTTGAATCTAATTTCCATTTAATATGGCCAAAATTTAAGGTAAATATATACTCACAAGTCAGAATTAATCTTTCTATTATCTCTTTTTTCATCATGGTCATAGATAGAGAAGCTGATTTAATATTTTTTAACATATCAGTCTCTGAGATGTACTGCTTCTTTTTTTTCCCTATGAAAATCTTTATTTACCTTTTTTCCATATGGGTTACAGAAGTATTTTCCATGATACTAGCTTAGTCATTTAATATTAAGGATTTATTGAGCATCCACTATGTGCCAAACACTACATAGAATTTTAAATAAGTTAAACTGACTTCCTCTTGTTAAGAAGTCTGCTTCTAGAAGAAAGTGTAGGCCCAGCTCTCTTCTCGGTTTAGGAACCAAATTTCTCAATACAATAAGACTCCTAAAGTGCAAGAAGTAAAATTAACAATCAATAAATGGGATGGTATCAAACTAAAAAGCTTCTTCACCACAAAGGAAACAATCAAGAACATAAAGAAAGAGTCTACAGAACAGCAGAACATTTTTACCACTTACACCTACACATTAATCTCCAGGATACATAAAGAACTTAAAAAACTTCAGACCAAAAAAATAAATAACACAACAAATAAATGGTCAAAGGAACTGAACACAACACTTAACAGAAGAAATATGAATGGACAAAATATATATGAAAAAATGTTTCAAGATCTCTAGCAATTAGAGAAGTGCAAATTAAAACTACTCACTCCAGTCAGAATAGCAATTATCAACAATACAAATAACACACAATGGAATTTTACTCAGCATTAAAAGAGAATAAAATCATGGCATTTGCAGGTAAATTGATGGTGTTGGAAAAGATAATGCTAAGTGAAGTTAGCCAATACCAAAAAAACAAATGCTAAATATTTTCTCTGATTTAAGGAGGCTGACTCATAGTGGGGTAGAGAGCGGGAGCATGGGAGAATTAGATGAATTCTAGATAGGGAAAAGGGGTGGGAGGGAAAGGGAAGGAGCAGGGGATTAGCAAGGGTGGTGGAATGTGATGGATATCATTATCCAAAGTACATCTATGAGGACTCAAATTGGGTGTCAACATACTTTATATATAAACAGAGATATGAAAATGTGTAATAAGAATTATAATGCAAAAAAAACCAAAGTACATGTATAAAGGCATGAATTGGCATGAACATACTCATAAAGATATGAAAAATTGTACTCTAGATATGTAATAAGAATTGTAATGCATTCTGTTGTGTATTTAAAAAAATAAAATCATTAAAACTAAAAAAAGGAATACAAATAACAATAAATGTTAGCGAGGATGTAGGGGAAAAAATTCACTTACACGTTGCTGGAGGGATTGCAAATTAGTGCAACCACTCTGGAAAGCAGTATGGAGATTCCTCAGAAAACTTGGAAAAGAACCACCTTTTGACCCAGTTATCCCACTCCTCAGCATATACCCAAAGGACTTAAAATCAGCATACCACAGTGATGCAACCATATCAATGTTTATCAATTCACAATAGCAAAGTTATGGAACCAACCTAGGTGCCCTTTAACAGATGAATGGACAAAGAAAATGTGGTACATATACACAATGGAATATTAATTACTCAGTCATAAATAGGAATGGAATTATGGCATTTGCAGGTAAATGTTGAGAGCCATCCATAGGCTATGTGTGAGCCAAAAATTGGCATCACAGCCAGTAAATGGGGGAATGTGGAAAATTCCAGTGGATATTTCTTCTGGAAATATCCAGACACAGGTGAGCCCTATTCAGCTCTGCCCCAGGTCCCACACAGCACCTGCAATGGGGTGACCTGCTGCAGCTACACAGCCTCTCAGAGATGGCTGTGTCCTGCCAAGAGGCCAATCAACCTGCTGACTGTAAGACATCACGAAAAAAGACTTCACCCCTGAAACCCCATCCCTGCCTTTGATGTACCCCACTAAACAAACCATGGGAGTCATTTTTTAATTGTCCAGCTCCAGCTCCTGTGTGGACTGGATCTATCAGGCACTCAGCTTCAAAATTATAATTCTAACTCTGATTATTTTTTGTTCATTAATTATTTCTGACTTATCTTCTCCAGTGGCTTATACCCTTCTGGGCAGGAAGAAGGACCCTCTAGCAAGGCACTGGCCACCTCCCCATAGGTAAATGGATAGAACTAGAGACTATCATGCTAAGTCAAATAAGCCAGTCCCCTCAAAACCAAAGGCTGAATGTTCTCTCTGATATGTGGATTCTAACACACCATAAGGTTGGGGGGGGGGGAGAATAGAAGTTCACTGGATTAGACAAAGGGGAATGAAGGGAAGGGAGGGGTGATGGGAATAGGAAAGACAGTAGAATGAATCATACATAACTTTTCTATGTTCTCATATGAATACAAGAACAGTGTAACTTCACATCATGTGCAACTACAAGAATGGGATCCTAATTAGAATAAGTTGTACTCCATGTATGTATATGTCAAAATACACTCTACTGTCATGTATATCTTTTTTTAAAGATTCTTTATTGTTAGAATCACATTGAAAGATTCACATTTTTTAAGGTGGACACAATATCTTTATTTTACATTTATGTGGTACTGAGGATAGAACCCAGTGCCACGTGCATGCTAGGTGAGCGCTCCACCACTGAGCCACAACCCCAACCCCTGTTTCCTCCCTTTTTCCCTTTCTTCCTCCCCTCATTCCCCTTCTCCTTCCTCTACTAGACTTCATTTTGCATGTCTATTCATTTGTATTTGTTTGGATTTTTTATATAATGTTATCCTTCCCACCCCTTTCTTTTATTTTACTCTAGTTTCCGCATGAGAAAAAATATTAGACCTTTGAGTTTCTGAGTTTGGCTAATTTCACTTAGTATAATATTCTCCATTTACATCAATTTACCAGCAAATACCACAATTTCATTCTTTTTAAAGGCCATGTAGAATTCCTTGTATGTATATACCACAATTTCTTAACCATTCATCTATTGACAGGTATCTAGGTTGATTCCATAATGTAGCTATTGTGAATTTTGCTGCTGTTGTTCTTCAAATGTTTTCATCCTGGGTCTAATTCTAACAGTGAACTCTGAGCAGCCTCTTCTAAAATGTCAGGATATAATAGCAAATCAGAGGGGAATATAGATGTCATACTTACTAAGTACTCAATAGTCTGAGCTATTATGTCTGATGTTCCTCATTACTTGCCACTGGGTCCATTTGTGGTCCAGTAGGTAGAGATGCAATAATTTTGTTTATCTTTATGACTTATTTATCTCAGATCATCAGGGAAGTGTACAAGTATTTGAATTTGTAAAATATCCCTATAACATAGCCTTATAACATAGGCTCTAGGATATTTTTACTAATTACCCCATTAGTAGTAATAAAAGGCTGTCATTTATTCACTAATTTTTTTGCATCAAGGACTTTTACAAACATTATCACAGCAACTATGTCTTAAGGTATTAGTATCTGTGTATTTTGGAAAAATAAAGGTTCAGCATGACTATAACTTGTTACCCACTAGTAAGTAAAAGAAAGAACTGAGGATATAAGCCCAGGTCCTTGGGCTCATTTGCATTATACCACAGTACATCAATCACTACATCAGGCAGTCTTAGGTTTGTCCAGGCCCTGAGACTATTGGTACTAAGTTTTATAATGCATCAGGTGCTCTTTTCCCCTAGAGGTTGCAATATTTAATTAGTATTTTACTTGGAAGGCAAAACATCAAAATGCAGCCTTGAATAATTTCATATAACTGAGTTGTGATAAATTCCTTAATGAATTTTAATGAATGACCTGCTACTGAAAGAATAATATAGCCTTTGCAAAGCTTTTTAAGGTTTTAACTACATTTAAAAAAAGAAATGGGGCTGAGATTTTGGTTCGGTGGTAGAACACTTGCCTATGACATGCAAGGTGATAGGTTCAATCCTCAGCTCCACATAAAAATAAATAAATAAAATAAAGTTTAAAAAAAAGATGCAGTAATTGCCTTTCAAAAAAATGTTTATCTTTCTTTGAACTTTATGTTTTGCTTAGATTTTTTTAGTTTTATTTTGTCTGATTTTTACTTTACTTTCTAATATATCCTTCCTTCACATTTCTACCATATTAATGTTCTGAAGCTTTACTTCCATTATATCATACATATGAAATTTCTAGTGTCTCCTAGTACCTATGTGTTTCTAGTCTGTTACACACTGTCTATTACAATTTCAGCAAAACTTAGTATTCCTCAAGCAGGCTGGTATAGTCCCTGCTTTCCCCCACATAAGCCCATCCCAAAATCTTTTCTCATTTCATTGCCCTTACCATGAATATCCCCTTTTGACCTCTCCCTACATATCTAATTTCACCCATAATTTAAAGCCCCTGTTGATCTCTACTGAGAAGACCTGCCCCACTCTGTGATCAATACATGTATTCTACCTATTTAGAACTTATTGTGTGTTCTACTTCTTAAAATGGCCATCTTCTTAAAATATAAGTTGAACCAAATGATTTTCTCAGCTAAGACTTTTCAGTGGCTTTCTATTGCATTTAGATCAAAATCCAATCACCCTGTCATTGGCTTCAAAGCCAGGTATAATCTGGTCTCTGCCTACATCTTCTTCATCAAACCCTAATTAAATATTTTACTAAGAAATTTATTTTATAAAGAGATTAATTTCACTTCTCTAAGAAAAGTTAGCTGAAAAGTTTTCAATAAATTTTCTTTTATTATTTTTATCCAAGTTAATTAAGAGTTATAATGGAATTTTATCTACACAGTTCCTCAGATGTCAGCTCATTGGATTTCTTTATTTTAAGAGTCTGGACCATTGAAGTTGCTGTTCCTACCTGGCTCCCCTAACCAAAATGGGGTGGATAAGACTCATCTATGATTAATTTTCTGTACACATGATTACTAACTTCATCCAAAGGCAGGGATTCTTTTATAATCCACATGAATGATAGTCTTAACATCTGGTTACAACTGAGAAGTGAGCTTTTACCTTTTGCCAATTAATGAAACACTAATATATATATATACAGAGAATGGGATATAAGGATTTTATAGAACAACCCGTACTTAATTTCATTCCTTTATTGTATAGAAACTAACTCTTGGAATGTAATAGCTGGATTTGCACTACTTGTATGACTGTGCTTTAAGAACCAAGGTCATCACTTCCCAGGTTAAAAAATAGATATAATAAGATAAATATTTCAAAGTCTCTGCCTTTAGGAAGAATATACCAAACATCTTTTGCATCATCTCATGTCCCTGGTCCCTGAGCATACTTACCCACACTGGCTTACCCATACTTGCTCAAAGAGGGCTAAGCTGTTTCCCAGCTCAGATGTTTACATGTCTGCCCAGAATGTCTTTCCTTTCATCACTTTTATTGGTTATCTCTTCCCTCAGGTCGATCACCTCAAACTTTGACAACTGTTCAGTCTAGAGGAAGAATCTTCTTCAGGCTGGGGATATAGCTCAATGGTACAATGCTTACCTAGCATGTGTGAGGCCCTAGGTTCAATCCCCAGCATTCAAAGGGTAGGGGATGTCTTCTTTAATCTGGAGTTTAACAATATGAATGTTTCTTTTACTGAGCTTTAAAAAAAAAAAAAAAAACTCTAAATTACTGTTTATTTATTTATTTACTTTTTTACATTTGTTCCCCATTGACAACAGGTTCAATGAAAGCTGATTATGATTGTTAACTATTTCACATCCAGTGCCTAGTACAGTGGCTAGTACAAAGACCATAGTTAATATAAATATGTGTTAAATGAATACTTTCCATTTTTTAACTTTAGAAAAAGATATTTTATGTACTTATGTCTTGATTTCTCATTTAGACTATACTACCTTTAAAGAAAGAGACAGGATCTTAAATCTCTTGATCAGGCATTATAAAAATGTTTATTTATATTGATTTATTTTTGTGTTTTAGACTTTCAATCCTTCACAAATTCTTTTGAATCTGTATTTCATTATAATATTGGTTGACATCTTTTAGGAACCCCTAAAAATTAATTCAACTGACAGGGAAGATATAGATGTTTTAGATTAGCTCATACAATTCGGTGGGGGGGCGGGTACTTTCTGAAAGAAAAAGATACTATATACAAATCAGGTATGTTCCTTAGAAGGGACCTGTTTGGATGAAAAGAGCATAAAACTTATCCTTTGTTTTGCTCTAGTATAATAAATCCATCTCTATTTACTAGGCTGAAATCTTGATTGCAACATGATTCTTCTTGTACTTATGTACAGAATTTGTGAGATGTAACATTTGAGCCACATTCATCCCACAGCTTTTTTTTGCCTGACCTTTGATGCAGCCCCACCCTTCCTCTGCACACTCGTCACTGCTGTTTACTGCATTCAGCTAAATGCCAACTGGATTATCAGTATGAGAAGCCAGACTCACCAGAACTGCTGTTAATAACACTGATACTAACCCAGTGATGTAAGTAGTGATGGTCACATTGCTCTAGCTACGTATTGGCTTGGAAATATCATTCTTTCTCCCTTTCAAAAATGTTGCCCTTGGTCACAAGTTTACTTTTTTCTCCTTTTAACTGTCAATCTGCATCAGGAACTTTCATCTATTTAACTAACAATAGTAACTATTTTTTTTCTGTTTTTTCTTTTGTTAAAGAGTTAAACAAATGCATAGCAGCCACACCAATGTCCATTTGACTTATTTGCCAGCTATATTTCAGTGTTAGAAGTTTAAGTTTTACTGATAAGGCAATAAACTTAAGGGGGGAAATGGACATATACTAAATATGTCACTAAGAATTAGAGTTTCTCAAATAAAGTTTCCTTGCAGGAGCAGAAGGGTAGCCCTCTGCCCTGCTGCCCATATTTTAGGCCAGTGAATTATTAGCTTTCACAGTGAGCAGTAGTTTAGTGGATCTGGGGATGATTTGCCATCTGTGAGGGAATGTTTAAGTTAAAAGATCTATGTTAATGATTGGGAATGCTGAAACATAGGTAAAGAAAATAAATGTCTTGAGGGACATTAACTTGTAGAGAGCATATTTACCCCATATGACTACCTTGCTTGCCTGGAGAAAGCCAGATATTTAATCTCTGAGGCTGCAATTGGAGCAGAAAGTAATGGAAATGATGACAAGAAAAGGAAGAAGCTGGTTGCTTAAAGGATTATGATCCATTTTTTGTTTTCTGATTTTAGAGTAGTCCCCAAGTAAGAAGGAAGACACTGGGCTGTGTTAATGCAGCATTCAATCAGTACCTGCTATGCGCCAAGTACTGGGCAAAAAACTTGGAATAAAGCAGTGACTAGGATAGGGTTCCTAAGGAACATACAGTGTTGTAGGAAAGAAGACATTTAACATGTACCATGTTAGTGGTTTATACCACATAGTAGTCACAAAAAGGAATAAGTTACTTTTGATTGGGTATCAGGGAGGACATCTCAGAAGTCAAACACCTGAGTTACAAGTGAAAGATGCTGTTGATTGCTGAATTGAGTTCTCTGGAAAGCAAACCCCAAGACATAGATTTGGGTGCAATCCCAGGATGCACTGTGAGGAATTGAGACAATAAAGGGTGCCTGAGTGGGTGTACAACCACTGTGGGCAAGTGGGCCTCCATTCCACTAAACATCTAGGAGATGCCTCAAAAATGTTCCAGGAATGAAGAATCTGTATTAATTGCCCACTGCTTCCTGCTTTCATTGGTTGAGGAGGATTCCTCCTGGTAGCACAAGCTGCCATGAGCAAAGAGTGGGTATTCTCAAGCAGAGTGAAACAGAAAGCCATGGGTATTATGAGGCCGTAATTGGGACATCCACAGTCTCTGCTAGAGCCGTCTATTGAATAGCTATTCTTGCTCTCATTTGATTCATTTTTTATAGAATTCTGATTTTGTCATATATTTGGTAGTATAATAACCAATGGGCCCCTCTTCAACCTCAGAGAGTGAGAGTTGATTAGTATAAGTAATTAGTATAAACCAGTTGTGATCATTCTATTTCTCTTTTTAAGCATGACACACTGGGCAAGAAGCTACAATTTGATATTTACTGGGAACTTTCTAGGAAATTTTTCTCAATTTTAAAATGTGATAGAGGCCGGAATTTATCACTTTTCTGCCACTCCATAGGGATTTATAAGCATGCAGGCTTAGAGCTTTGACAGCCATCTTGCAAGCAAGTCAGAAAAGCCTGAAGATGAGAGCAGAGGGAAAGAAGAACACCCAGGTCTTGATTATTTTTTTGAGCTGTTACAAATTTGTAGCATTGCATTCTGGGCTTCTTGAAAACATAAATAACAAGGCTGAGCTTACTGACTAAATGAGAGGCATATAGCAGAGGAGTGATCAAGTTTGACTTGTTGAACTGGATGGATGTCCGTCATAGATGGTGGCTCATCAATTGTTAACCTGTTCTTCAAAATATTAACATTTATAAGACTAGATATAACATAAACATTTTTCTCACTTTAAATATTTATTGTTTTCTGGGATTTTCTCCAACCCCATTTCTAGAGTTCTCGCAGGACAGAATGGCTTCCTGGACCACAGTAGACTTAATCATGCCTTTTGGACTCTTCCTTTCAGATATAGCTGTTGAATTACTTTCACTATTCTAGCGCCCACCCCAATCCTGGCTGCTTCTCATCTATACTAGCTAACATAATAGAGGTCTCAGCTTAATTTGCCCTGTAGGAGCAATTATGAATTTGAAACAGGACCTGAAAAGTCTCCTGAGGGGAAGTGAATAAGGGTACCATGATGTGGAACAAGAGTTCTGAGATTCAGGTACTAGGATTCTATCCTCAAAACTGTCCATAGACCAGAAAGGACCTAGACCTATGCAACAAGAGTAGTACCACAATGAGGGGCATAGTTTTATTGCTAAGAAATTTTGTTACTCCTAGAAAACCTAAGTCAGATCAGAACCTGTTCACTTGCTCATCTAGCAGGACTGACCATCCATTGAGAAAGGATTATACATGTTTTTACATCGTTGTCTTGAAAAGTTTGACCTTTATTTTTATTCTTGATCAATTTTCCAATATCTGATAATAGTTTCCTTCCTTAGGGCCAAGGGACAGTCAGAATTCAGAGTTTCCATATTGGATAATTATGAAAGAAGGAAGCACTAATTTTCATGTATCCACTCAAAATGTATTTATTAACACCGGTAAGGTATCAAGCACAAGTCTAAGTGCTGTGGATACTATCAGGAACAAGACACAAAAACATCTTGTCTTTTGCCTTTATGAAGTTTATACATTAGGGGAAGAAACAGACAATAAAGAAGTAAGCAAGGGGGCTGGGGATGTGGCTCAAGTGGTAACGCGCTTGCCTGGCATGCGCAGGGCGCTGGGTTCGATCCTCAGCACCACATAAAAATAAAATAAAGATGTTGTGTCCACCAAAAACTGAAAAATAAATATTGAACACTTCTCTCTCTCTCTCTCTCTCTCTCTCTCTCTCTCTCTCTCTCTCTCTCTCTCTCTCACTATTTCAGTGTGATATGTAAATCACATGCAAATGAGAAAAATATACAAAATAATTGAAGAGTGAATAGGGATGAGGGACAGGGCAAAATGGAGGGACAATTTTAAATATAACAGTCAGGAAGTCGTCAATAGAGGTGAAAGTTCCAGTTGATAAGACCTAGGGGAAGAATGTTAAGAACTGAGACAAAAGATGATGCATTAGAAGGCATTGAGTTTTATTACAAACTGCAGAAAAATGTCCCTTAAGACAAGGAATTACTGTGATCCTATTTAATTTTCCAAAGTCAATGTGGGGATGAAAGTAGAAGTAAGAAAATATATTTAAAAAGCAGGCACGAGAATGATAAAGGATCAGAATGCTGATTGTAGGGTTGGAGAAAGATGATTGAGATTTGGGAAGAGTAAGCAGGGATCTTGAATTTATCCATTTGTTTTAGTTCTTTAAAATGAAAAAATGTAAAATAAGAATATATTGTCATTCACACAAGCTAAAAGGTAGTTATGTTGTATGTAATGTTATTATTTATTGTTCTCATGTTTGAGATCTACATTTTTAAAGGCATGTTTTATTTGTAGTGATTACTAACTGAAACGTCAAGTAGAGCCAGTCAGGGATGAGAAGCTTTCCAGTGGAGCTCTGACACATGAGACTTATGGCCTCTCCAAAGGGCAACCACTACCCAGCTCTCATTATCTGTTGCCAAGCAGGAACTCAGACTTCTTACTGCCAGAGAACTTAATAACCTGTGTTTGGTTTTAAATGTGAAATGTCCTGGTTTTTAAAGTTGGCAACTAATTCAAATTAACCAAACAAAGCAAAATGAAACACTATGAGGATCCAAACCCCCGCCCCACAAAAGTGCAAATGCCTGTGCACTGGATTCAGTCTACAGTTTACCATTCTATGACCTCTGCTGTAGAGTCCTTTATCATAATCTCTTTGTGTGACAAATCTAGGCAAAATACTGTAAAATCTTTTACTGTGGAGGGCATTATTCAAGTAGGAAAGGTAAAAATATTCCAGGGCTCTGAAGAAAATGTGTACTAACAATAATTCCTGGCATCCCTGCAGGGGAGAGTTTGGCTATGGTAAGGGTGATTCTTAGCTTCTTGTGTACTTTGCAGTCTGCAAATCCTTCACTGTAAGAACCTCAAAAAAAAAAAAAAAAAAAAAAAAAAAGAAGAAGAAGAAGAAGAAGCCAGACTTTTCTATTGACTCCAAGGCTGTGTCAGCAAATGCCAGACCCAGCAGGCCCTTTCTATTGTATGTTAAGGTTCCAAACAGCTGTAAATAGTTTATGCCAAGATCTCTACAAGTGAGACAAACACACAGCATTCTACATGCCCCAGGAGGCCAATTAAATCTAGGAGACCACAGATGACAGTCTCTGTACACAAGAATACAGTCTGCACGCCTCTCAGGGCTGATAGCCATGATATTTTTTTCTGTTCTCTCCTCATCAGAAATTAAGCCTAGGGTTGAAGGTTATTTACCCATGGACTTTAGATTAATTTTTAGCAGAAACATTTTGGAACTGAGTACCTCCTAAAAATAATTTACTGTCTAGATGTTGAGTTCATACTTGTTCTTATCAACATCTTCTCATGTGACTAGCTTACATTGTTCTTTCTTATAGGTCTTCCAGTCTGTAGAAGAATTGAATAAACATATTCTTTAGACAGAAAATGCAATTATTAAAATATCTTCAAAAGTGCTGAGAAAACCTTAAGTTAGAAATTATTTGTGAGACTTTCATAGGAATCAATCATTGTTAATTTACAAACTTTCAGGCAGAAAATCAGTTTCTTCTAAAAGTAACTTGATTTCATTTCTGACAAATATTTAATATTTTTTTAAAATTCTTTATCAGAGTATTCTTGTGTCTGGTCCAGATTCATATAGTAACAAATTGTAATATATTATTAGTTTCATGGGATTGCAAGAGCCCAAAGGGGATAAACTGAACGGAATGGTCATATGGTATTCTTATGAAACTTTGTGTAATTTTCAGCTGCTGTAACATGTTGGGGGGAAAATGGTTTTAAGAGACACTCACAACAAATAGGAGACTTCTGGTGTACATAATACCAAAAGCAGCAGCAACAAAAGGAGAAAGAAGGTTACTAATGTTGAGTCCTATCTAGTAAAAGATAAAATATGAGGATGAACTCAGTAATTACTTATTCTGTGAGTAAACATTTTCATATTTGACTATTTATTATTCCCAATATAAATTAATCAAATTCCTTGAATTTTTAGAATCAAGAACGAAGTTCTCAAATCACATTATTCCAAACAGGTATGGTTTCTTTTTCAGTTGTTTTACATATGATTTTTACCTGCATTTTCATCCTATATATGACATTTGCAGCCAAGAAATTCTCTTGGAGATCGGCAGTATGTAGAAATCTGAAAGTGAGAGTTGGAAGATATTTTAAATAACTAGAAAAAACTTTTTTCTCAGTTATATATTTAATTGATTCTAGACAGGGATTATTTTCCAATTAAATTTTAATATTCTCATTGAGCAATAAGTATCTAGTTTTATATTGGGAGACTGAGGATAAATATATAGAATATAGTTAGGAATGAAAACATTTACCTGAGTAATTCAGAGAAAATGAACAAACAACTACCGTGGAAAAAAGCCTGCTATATACACCAAATTTTCTCATGTAGTAAAATAGATGTGTTTTTGTGGTTTAGAAGTCAAAAACAAACCATGAGCTCTGGCCTCCTTTTTCTACATATTGAAATAACAAGCACTAACAGGTAATAACATCTTCATGTTGTTGATTAAACTTGTTCCAAAGTTTAGGAGGGGAGCCTTGGTACAAAACACTGGGTCACCCTGTGGTTTGCCTTGCCAAGAGTATAACAGGTCCAGGGGTTAAATTCTTACCTAGTCTCTGTCAAAGGAATCTCATTCTTTATTGGCCCACAGGTAAGCATGCAACCCAGTCTGGGAAAATGAGTCATAAGGAGAATATTATTGGGAAAAGAATATTTCTTTTCTGCCTCCCCACTTTCTTCTTCTTCGAATATTCTCAAGAAATACTATAGCCATCTTGTGATCATAGGTTGGGGTCACAGAAATCAAAAGAATTCCAGACACATTGAAAAACACCTGATACTGTTGCGCCTTTGAGGGAACTGCCAATCTCTAGATTTATTAAGTGAGAAAACAAACTTCTGTGCATTTAGACCACTCTAACTTGGCCTAAAACATACAACTAAAAACATTTTAACTAAGACATTCAGAATGAAAAATTATACTGAAAAGAAAACCAGAAACAATAAATAACAAATGTTGATTGAATCACTATGTGCCAAGCCCAACTTTTAAAATCAGGTTCTCTTTTATGACTCAAAACAATCCTATGAGGTAGACACTGTCATTATCTTCATTTGTCAACAAGAATGCTGAAGTATAGAAGAGTTAGCAATACAATTGAAAAGTGTTAGAATTAAGTACTTAAAGCCAAATTCTTTACCCTTTTGAAATTTTTATAAATCAGCTTTTAAAAATCAATTTTATTTGAACTGAAACAAAAAAATGATTATTGATGAAACTGTCAAAGAAGAATGTTCTCCAGTCAAGAAATCTAACAGATGAACAATGGCTTCTCCTGTAGTTGGTTCTCTCCAAACTGTTCTGCATTATTGCTAATGTGCTTCGGTGATCATTGGTTTCTGGCTCTATTGCTACATAATATCTTGGCATGATATTTTTTGGTAGAATAGTGCCCTAAATTCAGTATCACTAAATCTTAGTTAAGCACAGGTACAGAGAACCTTTCACACATGCAATATGTAAGCAAAATACCTATTAATTTAACATAAAATGATACCATACTATCTCAAATTCAATTTAATGAAAAGGTTGACAAAACAGGGAAAACACTAAGAAAGATTTACTACCACTGTATTCAATCAGTGGACTCATGTTTTTTATGAATCTAAATCAGAAGCAGAGAAAAGTTGGCCTTTTCAACACCAACCATGTAAACAGCAATCGCCACTGATGGGGGGCAGAGGATTGCATATTTAGTAAAGAGATATTTGTTACCAAAACTAATTTTCTATGTGCTTCCAGTAGGTCATTATAAGAAAATCAACTTTTAAAGACATGATTCAGAGCTATATATTGGGAAATCATTCATGCATAGACTTTTGAATACATAAACAAACACATTTCTATCATGGACATTGAACTTAAAAACTGTAGTTGACTCTTAATGGTTCAATTACTATGTCCAATTTCTTTTCACTATACCCCCCAAATTTCTTTCATATAGCATTAAATTTCCTTTTTCACTTATGTTTAGACCCTATATTTTCATCAGTACTTTGATAATAAAAGATATATTTACAGACTAGCTTTTATTTCACTTTGGCTTAAAGGTTAAAATAGTTTTTTATTCTTTAAACTATAATGGAAAAAGACAAATGGAAAGAACCAATATGGTTGGGAATGTGGAATGATGTTTCCTCATAAATATATTGATAAATCATGTTGGAAGATAACCTCTTTTAGGATGCACATTAATTTATGGCAAATTTTTTAAATATCCCAGAATACCAAAATCACATTTACTAATATTTTGGAAGTAGCAGCTGCAATAGTAAGCATATAGTAAGTTTTTAAGTTGATTTATCTATTTAGAAAATATATAGGAAAATTTTGAAGTAAGTCAAATTTCTCTTCTTTCCTTCTATAACAGCTTGGATCTTAAGTGTCCCCCAAAGAAACATATGTATAGGGCTTGCTATTGGAAGGTCAGAAAACCTTAAAGAGGGCTGGGTATGTAGTTAGTGGTACAGAATTTGGCTCTCATATGTGAAGTCTTGAATTCAATCCTCAGCACCACCAAAAACAAAAAGAGCACCTGGGACCTATGGGAGGTTATTAAATCACTGAGGAGGTGCCCCAAAAGGGATCATGGAAACCTAACCCCTTCCTCTCTCTTTTTTGCTCCCTGGCCATGAGGTGAGTAGTTTTCACTCCATTATATGCTCCCTGCCATTACACCCCTACTAGTTCATAGTTTAGAACTTCTAAAACCCTGAGACAAAATAAAACTTTTTTTTCTTTATAGATTGATTATCTCAGGTATTTGTTATGATGACAGAGTGCTAACTAACACAGCTTCCCACTACAATTTGGATTTGTTTGTAGTGTAGTGAAAAACCTACACTCACTGTGGTATTTTTGGCAAGTTCCCTAACATAATCTGAGTCTATTTTTCTCATTAAAAATCAATATAAACTCATTACCTCAGAGTTTTTCTGAAATTTTTACAGCTAATATTTTTGAGACACTTTTATAAAACTTTTTAAACTGTTCCTCCTATGCCATCAAAACTTATTGTATCATTGTTTAGGGAACCACTATAACTTGTCATAACATTATAATAGTTTTGAGTTAACTAAAGGAAAGAACTACTGACATTAGTCCTGAGAAGCCCAATTTTACCACCCTACTAAGATAAGCAAATGAATTTGCTTAGCTCCTTACTCTGCATATTCTGGGAAATTCGTGGCCCTTCACATACTTCCAGATATTCCTTAGGATGGTAGGGGCTTGAGAAAGGATTGAGGATCTAATCATCTCTCAACTCCCAGTCATGATCCCCATTTACTATTTTGCTTCTGTAACATTCCTCTGTCTCTACCTTTAATTCTCTGTTTATTTCCCAAAGCTACACTAATAAAAGACTTAAATCTTTTTATTAAACAAAATGAGGAGTGGGAATATGTCCAACAAAGAACAGGATAAAGTAAAATTAATCATTAGAAGACTGTATTAAAATAAAGTGGCTCTCCATCTTTCAGTATTTCTATTGCCTTTCTTCTGTCACATCTACCTCTTCCCTACCGAAGACCTCCAGACTCCAAATTTGTACCACTACCCTCAACCAATTGGAGGTCTCATTAATATATTATGCAGAACATTCTGTTTCTCAGTTTTCTCTCACCAGACCATGTATAAGGACCTTTCCTTCACTTAAAAATACTAATGTTTCTATTGAGGTGTTTTCCTCAATTCCAGAACATAACAGAGATCTAAGCAGAAGCAGCATTGAAACTAGAGTTTAATTTTAAAATCTCTTGAAGCATTATACAACTACTTCCAT
Source organism: Callospermophilus lateralis (assembly GCF_048772815.1). Classification (NCBI taxonomy): domain Eukaryota; kingdom Metazoa; phylum Chordata; class Mammalia; order Rodentia; family Sciuridae; genus Callospermophilus; species Callospermophilus lateralis. The sequence goes on along the minus strand of NC_135320.1, from coordinate 62,878,874 downwards.
GAATTATTTCATGTAACCTTCACCACAGTTTCTTGGGTGGGGACTGTTGTCCTAATTCTAAAGACATCTGAGGCCAATTTTAACTATTCACTTTTCCTGTTCTTTTATATTTTGTTAAAGAAGAATAATTTCATATAAGCTAGATTTAAATGATATTCTGATCTAAATAAGCAAACTAATACACTGTTCAATCAAAGCCAGAAATAATCTGTCTCATTGATGGAAAATAATTGGAATAAATTTGTGTGTGTATGTGTGTGTGTGTGTGTGTGTGTGTGTGTGTTTAGTTTCTTCTCCCCTCCATTAACTTTATAAATATTGTAATTAGCTTTGTGCCATAGTTATCTACTGACTAGGCACTTGGTCTTATTGCTCATTCTGTTTTTATACTTATTCATAATAGTTGTTACTCAATTATGATTGCCCACTACAGCTTTGAAGGAAATTAACTTCTGCACTTTAAATATAACAGAAATTTATCAGATATGTACAACTAATTCACAATAGTGTTAATAATATTGCTTTTTTCTTTTGGAGATTCTCAAATTATTCAAGGGGTTTTGTTTATTTCTTTAAATACTTGGAGAAATTCACCATGATTTTTTGGCATATGGACAAAGAATTTAGAATGTTATATTCTGATTTTGTTACTCTTCCCTATTCCCTAAAAGATGTTGGGCAGTTTTTAAAACCTTTTCTCTGAAAATTCATTTCAAATTGAGAATAATACTTAGTTAATAAGGATACAGAATATAGCAAGACAGAGGTGTTTCAAAGAATGATTTTAACAGATTTTACAATGAACAGAATTAAAAGGTATTTTATATACAATAATATGTGTTTTAACCATGGATTTTACTACATGTAAACAGTCTTAGTTGAGCTTACAGTACCTGAGCTTCATTTTACATTCCAATAATCTAGTCTTAAGAAAAATGCTGATAATCAAAACAGAATGTTTTTGTTTTTATTTTAACTGTTATTCATTACATGATTTAAAGAGCCAAATTACTCTACATAGATCAGAGAAGCTTTATTATGAAAATCAAAAATATTAGAAAATATTTTTGTTATTTGTTTCTGTATTTCTAAAAGAAATAAAAATATATGGTTTTGATGTTACTTTTTCTTTTTCTCAGTAGTAGGTGTCCTCTACTGATGACTTCCTATTGAGCCTGAACATTTGGGTCTCCTTCCTCCCCCATCCCATCATACATACCCTTATCTTTCATCGCTAATACACCCATTGTAATTATGTCATAATTTTAGTTATATCATGGTTCAATGTCTATATCACTATAACTTTCTAAAGGCTCTTTAAAGATATGGCATTGAAATGACTATTACTTTGCTTTTATTACTAATCTTCACAAGACTATATCAGCACTTATTTTACCATCTTTCCTTTCTTTTTTACACTCAAAATATAGCCTTTAACTTTGTCCTTTTAAAATTTGTATCATTTTTCTTCTTATGTTCCTGGGACTTGTGAAAACTTTCTATTTATAGTTGACTATAACATCCCCTAAACCTCCATCTTGATCATTCACTGTTTCACCACACTTAGTCCTGATTACATTTTTTAAATTACTTAGAATAGCAACTTCAAACAAAGATGAAAACAAAATAGTAAATATAAATAAATCAACTTAATTCTTTCCTAATAGTGGGAAATACAATTTCACAATGAGTATATGAATATAGATAAGGGCCACTTGTGTGCACCTGGAAAAATAGAATCTAGCTGTAGAGCTCACCTTGGTTCCATTTAACTTTTAATATTTGTGACTTCCATCTTCTCACCTTTCTCTATTCATGCTCCAGGCCAAGTATTTATTGTGTAGGAAGAAGGCTATGATACGCATGAGCACACCAAAAGGTTACATTTTATCTGTGTAAATAAAATATTCACAGTTCAAATCTGGCTGTCCCTAAGTATTTTCCCACCTCCTGTTGCTATTAGAGAAGGGGGTCACTGGTTTAAATAATAAATTTCTGTGCCTTATTCCTACTTATTTTCTGTTACTTTAGCTGCCCTACAACATTTTGGCCAGCAAACCTGAACTGTTTTTAGAAGGTATGAAGTTCATTCTTAATTTCTACAACTTGATCTTCACAGAGTTTGAACATCAGAAGTCCATCGTGTCTTCAACTTTAAGTTCCTGAGTGTTATCAATCTCATCATCACATGGTATTTAACATTAACCATTTTGTCACTGACCCTTCAGCTTCTTGGACAGGAGCAAAAGAAGTAGAAGTATATATATAGCAACATGGCCAGCAAAATTGCTGTTGTATAAACATGATTTAACACAGACAAAACAAGTAAGTCCAGCCGTTGGATTGGGAAGTTATATGGTTTTCTCAGTTAACACTGATTGTAACTAGCTTTTCTACCTCTGAAAATAAATAAATTAATAAAACTTATCAAATGCTATCATTTATCATGCCTGTCATTTGTAGAATGTATATATCCAGGAGAATTTGCTCTTTCCATATGGTTCAAGTTATTTGGAAAATAAACCTAAACAAGTGATTTTTTTGGGGGGGGGGCCAGGAATTGAACTCAAGGGTACTCAACCACTGAGCTATATCTCCAGCCCTTTTTTGTATTTTTTTTTAATTTAGAGACAGAGTCTCACTGAGTTTCTTATTGCCTCACTGTTGCTGAGGCTGGCTTCGAACTCTTGATCCACCTGCCTCAGCCTCCTGAGCCAGTGGGATTACAGGTATGGGCCACCATGACTGGCTTTAAACAAGTGCATTTTGAAAGCATAGATGTGAATGCCATCCTCATTGGTTATAGCTGACCACAACTATCAGTTTTTATTTTAAAATTATTAGAGCAATTGTGGGATAGGAGGGAGGTGTGTGTTAAACTTGGAAATATGACCTAGAATGATTTGCACAGGGAATCACCATATACCAATATATATAAAATCAGCTTCCCTAGACAGAAGGAATTAATTCTTAGCATTTTATTTTATACAAGATTGTGATTTTTGTCCCTGAAGAAGTTCTCTATGTCTTTATCAGTATTTTGATGTTTCCCTATTTTAGATAATACAAATAAGCAAGAGAATGAAATAAAAGATAAAATTATTGCAAAAAGGAGGCAGTATTTACAGGTAATACAGTTATTTCTGTAGGAGGCCCCTAACAACAGGAAACAGAGTTTTAAAAGTATACTAGTTTGAAATAAAACAAATCAATAACTTTCTTACACACACCAAAAAAATTAGTTTGAAATTGTACGTAAAGATCCAGTTCATAATAGAAATCAGTCCAAAATCTAGACATAAACTTTTTTCAAAAGGAAAGAGAGCATTAGGATTCTGCTGAAGATGGCAATATATAGAAGGGGTAACATTTCATTTTTAAGAAGACTCAACTTTATGATGATATAGATTATATCTGATCTATGAATTCATTGTGATCCCAATTGAGAAAACGTGCTCTGTAAAATGTGAAAAAAAATAATCTGAAGTTGTATGGGGCAGATGATTAAATATATCAGATTACTGAGGAAAATCTGAAAGAAAAACAAAGTAGACAAGCCCTACTAAATATTAACATTTGAAGTTATAGCAATTAAAATAGTATGATACTGGAACAAGAATAAAAAGGTCGATGTTACATATCAGAAAGTCTAAAACTGGATGCAAGTACATTTGGGAATTTAGTATAATCTGTGGAGAAATGACTGATTAGCCAATAAATAGTATTTGGATGGCTGGCTAGCCATTTGGAAAATAATTAAGCTAGAGTCCTACCTTATTCATTATACTAAAATAAATTCCAGATGGTGAAAAAATTAAACTGAAACCATAAATGTGTTTAAAAAGAACTCAGATGACTGTTTTTAATAAACTTAGAAAAGGCTTTTAAAAAGTAACATAAGACCTAGAATTCAAAAGGGAAATACTGATAATTTTGACTACATAAAAATGAAAGTTTTGTGTGTGTTTGAAAAAATGAACATGACAAACATGGAAGACAAAGGGTTAATTTCTTTGTCACAAATTTTAAAAATTCTCAAAGTTCCACTAAAAAAAATGAAAACTCAATGGCATAATGGACAAAGTACTCAGAATAGCTGGCTTCAGAAAAAGAAGCTTTTATTATATAAACCTGTGAGAAGATACTACTCTCACTTATAACTTTACAAATTCAAAATAAAAGGAAGTAATAAAAATGCCCATAAACATATAATAAGCAAAGATCAAAATTTGATAATATTAGGTATTACGTATGTATTCAAATATGAGAACATGATACTATTGATGAAAATTTGGTGGGAGAATGAATTAGTGTACTTTCTTGAAGGTCCATTTGACATTTAACTAAGTATAACATAAAATTTCCATTGAACCAGCACCTTAGTGGTTTAAGCAATAGATAAACTCAAAAATGTTCAAAGATACATGGCAATCAGGGTTTAAATCAGCAGGTAGGAAAAGTTATAGTCATGCTGATTATTAAAACACTTCTGTACCAGCTGGTAAATGGTTGCTATGCTAAACTTGAGTTTCTCACTGGATACCCTGAACACCTGGCCCTCAGCAGCGGACTTCTCTGTAATCCAGCAACTAAGGGATTAATGCCTGACACACTAGCGAACCACCAGCAAAAAGTTGAGATCGATTTTATTGGTCCAGTAGTTATGACATAAGGATTGTGAAAATAATTTCAGTATCATCTTTGTAAATCAGAATGTTAATTGTAATTTCTTTGAAAATACCAATAGCCACTAATAGAAGACCAAATACATAAATTGTATAATTATACCAACACTATGAAACATTATTAAATTTAAAATCTATGTTGTAGAATATTATGTAATTATGATTCCCTTTATATTTTTATATGTTTAAATAAAGAGATTCATTTAATAAGAAATAATTATAATAAGCATAGAAAATGTCAGGAAAGATACAGTGAATTGACCAATGAGAACTATATGCAGGTAACAAGATATACTATATACTTTTACTTATATACTATTATACTGTGTGATAATTTTTCCTATTATTCTGTATTGATTATATAGAAATCTATTAATCAATATTATTAATTCTATCACTGACATTTTGAATCTTCTTGATGGGAAGTCTGAAATCTTTGTTTCATGAACCCAATTTCAGACTAGAGAAGCCTATGCAATGTTTCTTGCAATAAAGTTTTCAAGGTATAAAGTAAAATACATCCTTAGGAGAAGAGAGGAAACCAATTATTTTGTAATACAGTTATCAAAATATTTTATTTTTAAAAAATTATTTATTTTAATTAGGTATATATGACAGCAGAATGCATTTTTAAAATTCTTTTTAGTTGTTGATAGACCTTTCTTTTATTTATTTATATGTGGTGCTGAGAATAGTACCCAGTGCCTCACACATGCATGGCAAGTGTGCTACTGCTGAGCCACAGCCACAGCCCCAGCAGAATGCATTTTGATTCATTGTACACAATTGCAGCACAACTTTTCATTTCTCTGGTTATACACGATGTAGCGTCACACTATATGTGCAGTAAAACAAGTACCTAGGGTAATGATGTCCATCATTCCACCATCTTTCCTGTCCCAATATCCCTCCCCTCTTCTCCCTCCCCTTTGCCCAGTCAAAGTTCCTCCATTTTCCCCATGCCCCCCATTCTGGATCAGCATCCACTTATCAGAGAGGACATTTGGCCTTTGGTTTGGGGAGATTGGCTTACTTCGCTTAGTAAGTAATAATTATTAGTAATAATGATATTCTCCAACTCCATGCATTTGCCTCTGCAAATGCCATGATTTTATTATCTTTTAATGCTGAATAATATTCCATTGTGTATATATACTACAGTTTTTTTTAATCTATTGAAGGGCATCTAGCTTGTTTGCACAGTTTAGCTACTATGAATTGAGCTGCTAGAAACATTGATGTGGCTGAATTACTATAATCTGCTGATTTAAGTCCTTTGGGTTAGACTGAGGAGTGGGATTGCTGGGTCAAATGGTGGTTCCATCCCTAATTTTCTGAGGAATCTCCATACTGCTTTCCAGATTGGTTGCACCAATTTGCAGTCCCACCAACAATGTATGAGTGTGCTTTTTCCCCACATCCTCACCAACACTTATTGTTGTTTGTATTCTTAATAGCTGCCATTCTGAATGGAGTGAGATGAAATCTTAGTTTTGATTTGCATTTCTCTAATTGCTAGAGATGTTGAACATTTTTTCATATATTTGTTGATTGATTATATATCTTCTTCTGAGAAGGGTCTGTTCAGTTCCTTAGCCCATTTATTGATTGAATTTTTTTTTTTGGTGTTAGTTTTTTGAGTTCTTTATATATCCTGGAGATTAGTGCTCTATCTGACATGCATGTGGCAAAAATTTGCTCCCAAAATGTAGGCTGTGTCTTCAGCTCATTGATTGTTTCTTTTGCTGAGAAGAAGCTTTTTAGTTTGAATCCATTCCACTTATTAATTCTTAATTGTGCTTTAGGAGTTTTGTTAAGGAAGTTGGGGCCTAATCAGAAGTGATGAAGATTTGGACCTACTTTTTCTTCTATGAGGTGCAAGGTCTCTGGTTTAATTCCTAGGTCCTTGATCCACTTTGAGTTGAGATTTGAACATGGTGAGAGATAGGGGCTTATTTTCATTTTGTTGCATATGGATTTCCAGTTCTTCCAGCACCTTTTGTTGAAGAGGCTATCTTTTCTCCAATGTATGTTTTTGCCTCCTTTGTTTAATGTGACATAACTGTGTTTATGTGGGCTTGTCTCTATGTCTTATATTCTGTAACATTGGTCTAATATGTCTATTTTGTTGCTAAAACCATTCCCTTTTTGTTACTAAAGCTCTGTAGTATACTTTAAGGTTTGGTATTGTGAGATGCCTCCTGCATCACTTATCTCACTGAGGATTGCTTTGGCTATTCTGGACCTCTTATTTTTCCAACTGAATTTTATGATTGCTTTTTCTATTTCTGTAAGTTATGACATTGGAATTGGAATTGCATTGAATCTCTATAGCTCTTTGGGTAATACAGCCATTTTGACAATATTAATTCTGCCTATCAAAGAAAATAGTATATCTTTCCTTATTCTAAGGTCTTCTTCAATTTCTTTCTTTAGTGTTCTGTAATTTTTATTGTAGAGGTCTTTCACTTCTTTTGTTAGATCAATTCCCCCCCTCCCTTTTTTTAGGTCACTGTGAATGAGATGTTTTTCTTGATTTCTCTTTGAGCTGATTTGTCATTGGTGTATAGGAATGAAACAAATTTATGAGTGTTAATTTTGTATCCCAATACTTTTCTGAATTCATTTATGTACCCTAGAAGCTTTCTGGTGCTTCTAGGGTACATAGAATTTGGGGAATTCTAAGTATAGAGTCATGTCATTAGCAAATAGAGATAGTTTGAGCTCTTTTCTATTTGTATCCCTTTAATTTCTTTCATCTGTCTAATTACTCTGGCTAGGATTTCAAGGACTATGTTGAATAGGAGTTATGAAAGAGGGTATCCCTTTCTTGTTCCAGTTTTTAGAGAGAATGCTTTCAAATTTTCTCCATTTAGAATGATATTGGCATTAAGTTTAGCCTATATAGCTTTTACAATGTTGAAATATGTTCCTGCTCTTCCTATGTTTTCTAGTATTTTTAACACGAATGGATACTGAATTTTATCAAGTGCTTTGTCTGCATCTACTGAGATAATTATGTGATTCTTATCTTTAAGTCTATTGATGTGATGGATTATGTTTTTTGATTTCCATGTGTTGAACCTATTTTATATCCCTAGAATGAATATTGATCATGATGCACTATCTTCTTAAAATGTTTTAAAACAGGGCCTCCTTAATGTTATGGGTTACATGAAGTTAGCTCAACTTTCAAAGTATAGTGTACCTGCTATATCTCATTTCTCTTTCTTCTCTGCTGTCCTAACATCTTCACTTTCTATGTGAACACAGACTTTCCTTTCTACCTTTGTTCCCCACACTCACAGTTTCCTTTAATCTTTCCACATTTGTAGATTGACTCCTAGCTTGGTTTAGTACCACTTTCTGATCTTGCTTTCAATGGTGGTTATAATTAGCCTCTTATCTATCAAGATGTTGAGCCTTACTCATGATAAGGCATGCAATTGGAAATATTATTCCAGTATTAAGGGTGGATTGACATTGATCCACTCATACTAGAACAGTCTTCATTATGCATAATGATTCAAAGAGTCAAGGTAACAGGGATTAGTAAAAGAATCAGTAGTTATGGTTTTTCTAACCTGAGAATTTAAAAAAATGGTCAGAAATTACTGTTTATTCTGAAATTATACCAAATTTCCTTCCTGCTTCTTACTACTAATTTTTGGAACTGTGTTTGATTGCATGAGTGTGTGTGTGTATTTATATTATAATACATATAGTAGAAAATACATGTTCTAAAATCAAGAAATTGAGAGACAGGAGAGTAGTAGTCATATGGAGTATAGCTGAATCATATTAGTGATGAAACACTAAAATGTTGTGTGGCAAAGTCTGAATAATGGTGAAGTCCTATTAATTAAAAATCTCTTTCTGTCAAGATCTCCAAATTCTCATTCCTTCAGAGACTTTGTTGTGTAACTTTTCCTTGGACAGTATAAGATCCGTCATTATAATGTTCCACCATTTACTAGGCTAACATCACTGCAACCAGATAATAAGGTGTTTTACATAAATTCCTAATTATAAATTTGTTTTATGTTGGCTCTATTAAGAACTCTTGTTAATTTCTTTTTTTAGTTTGTTGGAGGTATCAATACTAAGTGGCTATGGTGAGATGACTCAGAAGTTAAAAATAATGTTATCTTCTACATTTACTGGAAGCTGACATTATCACTTACTTATATATACTAATCTTTTGCTACTCTGGAAAACAAGTATGAAATGAAATCCTTTCACTCATAGGTGAAAAGAAGCAAAAATAAAGACAGAATTATATAATATATACAAATATAAAATATTAAATGTATTTAAGGTAAATGTGAATCTATGTGCAAATCCAAACTTGGTAAGTAGCATCTATTTATCTTTTACCAAAATAGTTCTACAACTTTTGCTTAATCTTACATTGAGTTATCATAGATAGGACATATACTTAAAAATCCAATAGCAAAAGGAAAACTGGTACTTCTGTTTTTTACATTACAGATAGCTTGTTTCTCATTTGTGCTTTCCTCTCTCACCAACCCCAAATCTGTCATACAGCACAAAAAAGAATCAAGCATAAAGTTACTCATTAACTCAAGTCTGACCTTCCTGAATTTCCCAAATTTACTACAAAATTTTTTTTCTTTAAAAAATTAAATAGATCATCTCTTAAAGTATATTTTATGGGATGATTATAGATGGCAGAGGAAAATAAGGGAGAGATTATATAGTCAATTAACTAAAAATCTGTGTGGGTTTTTGACTATAGAACTTTAAAAGACTTCAATGTAATATTTTCATTATACTCTTTGTAAGAAGAAAGTCATACATAAAATATTCCAAGACTATTTGACTACACAGCTTATTTTAAGATGTCATATTTTATTCAAATGATCAAGTGGCAAGTGGAAAACATTGTTTTGGACTCTTATAGCACATCAAGATAGCCTTTACAAACTTATACATGTAGATTTGAATAACTAATTTTGTCCAAAACCCTGGGTTTGTGGAGAGAGATTCTATAGAGAAAAGTAGTATGAAACCAAGCTGGGTTTTATAGAGAGTTCAGAAAAAGCAATGCTCTCAAGATATTTTCTTTATAATGATAAATTACTCCAAACTCTTTAGTTTTGTCAACTAGTTCTTAAAAACACATTCCTCGTTTTTCATAAAAGAATTATCACTATCTTCTTTTGAACAGACATTCCCATATGAGGCAGAGGTTTTCAGTTAGACAATTTGAAAATAATTCAGTACACTAGCATTAGCTTTTTTTCCAGTTATTCAGGAAATTCGGAGCATTTTAAAAAATGGATATACCAGTTACCCAGATCTGATAATTACATCCAACCCATGTATTGAAATGTTACACCATGTCCCACAAATAGGTAAATGTACTATGTCTCAAAAATGAAAAATTATTTTTAAAAATAAATAGATTTTTCAGATAGCCGTTCGTCTACAATCAGGCTTTCACATCTAGAAGGAAACTTGATCTTTGATGGAATGACTAGGGAAAGTTGACCCTAATAGCCTTATTTATTAATTCAGTAGACATTTATTGATTTTACTTAATATCCATTATTGTGTTATTTACTGGATGAAAATTTTTTTAAAAAACTGTATGACCTGCCTTCAACTTGCATGAAAATATAAAAACACAGAGTCAAAATTGCTACAACATAGGTTGAATGGGCATCAATTATTACAAGTTTTAGACAATTCAACAATGGTAGTATGAGTCAGAAACCACAATAGTGTTTTATTTGAGATTCTCTGTTAGTGGTTCTCAAATTCTAATGATTCTTATGCACATTAAAGTTTGAAGATGATCTTTGGTTTCTTCTTTGATGTGTAAGGAGCTTGAAAATGTCACTTCCATCCTCATAACAAAGAAAGACCTGAACAAATGAAAAATCAATAACTTCTTAGATCCATTATAGCAATGAGATCACACAGCAAACTGCTGCCCCCAAAACTGGAGAGATTGAAAAATACCAAGAATTATAGTTGTCCAGGAGTAGAAGCCCAGAGAAAAATCTGGGCACTGAGGCAATACTGGTAGGAAAAGAAAATGTAATTGGAGATTTGCTGGAGATTCTTATGGGCTAGATAGAGAGTTAAAAACTCTGTGGGATCCAGTTTTAAACTGACCTAATATTTTCATTAGTTTCACTTCCAAGTACTCTAATAGATCTTAAGGGTTAAGAGGCAAAGATCAGGAAAAAATTCTCTGATCCTTCTGGCAAAAGGAAGGAATTAATCATTTTGAAATATATCCAGCATATTCTGTTGGATTACAAGAGATTGTACTTTACCAGAGCTTATCTGCTTTGGATTTTGTAAGAGTCTGTGACCTTGAAGAAATACCCAGTTTTAGCTGCCTCTAACCATAAAGTCTCCTCTGAGCCCAGTGGAGGGAGAAGCTGAGACAGTTTTGTGAAGGTTGCAATTCAAGGGCACAGGCTTACTAAGATTGGGAACTAATCATAGGACTATAGAAAGCTTTTCTTCCAACCATGCCTTACTGTCATACCAGTCAGTCTCCAATAATAACAGTTGTTATAGCTAATAAAATAAAATAAAATAAACCAAGAGAGACAGAAAACTACAAGGTTAAAATCCTGTTTAAGAAAGTCTCTAGAAAAGTCCTTCAAACAAAAACAAAGGGTATAGAAAGAAAGATACTAAGGGAAATTTTAGCTTCTGATACCCACAGTTACAGCAGAGTATACACAGCCTGACTCTTTGCCAGATGATTTAAAAAGTTCAGTTAGGCCTATAAACATTGGTTCTTTTACATGATACATCATCTTGACTTTCAATGAAAAATTACAAAGCATTCTCAAAAGCCAAAATAAAATTTTTTTGAAGAGACAGAGAAGGCATCAGAACCAGATTTAGATCTTCAGATATGGCAGAGATTTGGGAATTTTTAAACCAAGAATTTAAAATAATTATGAGTAGTATACTAAAAGCTCTAAAAAAATGCAAGAATAGTTTGATAATACAATAGTGATATATAAACTAACATAAAAACAAAAGGAAATGCTAAAAGTAAAAAATACTATAAGAAACAAAGAATGCCGTGAATGGACTTATCAGTAGAATGGACCTAGTGGAGTAAGGAGTAAGTGATTAGGAAGATATTTCCATAGAAACGTCTCAACTAAAAAGCAAAAAGAAAAAATAAAAGGCAAAAAACCTGGAACAGAATATATGAGAACTGTGGGACAATTACAGAGGTATAATATATCAGAAAGTCAAAGAAAAGGCATAAAAATATTATATGTAATAATGACTGAACATTTTCCAAAATTATTCAGAGATATCAAACCATAGATCCAGTAAATTCAGTGAACACCTAACAGGACAGATACCAAAATTTTTACCCCTAGCCATATTCCCATGACAGAAATTCAAAGACAAAAAGGAAATATTGAAAGAAGCTAGGTAAGTAGAATCTTTCTTAAGATAATCTTACAGAGGAGCAAATTATAAGAATTACATCATATTTTATTCAGAAAATAATCAATAAAAAGAATGGAATGAAATATTTGAGATATTGAAAGAAAAAACTACCATCCTGGAAGTCTTATCCAATGATTATCCTTCAAAAGTGATAAAGAAATAAAACTTATAAAAATTGAGGGCATTTGTTTCCAATAGAACTATTTTGTAAGGAATGTTTCTCTTCAGAGAGAAAAAAAAATTACATGGATCAGAAACTTGGATATACATAAATAAAGGAAGAGGTTTATAGAAGGACACAAAAAAAGGTAACATGTCACATTTTCTTTGTTCCAAAATTGATCTAACATATAACAGTGTCTGTATTAATAATAGCAAGAAGTATTTTTGTGATTATAGCTTGCTATGGTTTTGTGCAGGGTGACAGATAAGTCTCATTCTTCTACATATGGATAGCTAGTTTCCCCAGCACCATTTGTTAAATGGCTGTATTTTCTCTCATGCATGTTTTTGGCACCTTTTTTAAGGATCAGATGATTGTAGATGTGCAGGTTTGTCTATATCTTCTATTCTGTACCATTGGTCTTTGTGTCTGTTTTATGCCAGTACCATGTAATTTTTGTTAATATAGCTCTGTAGTATAATTTGAAATCAGGTATTGTGAATCTTCTAGCATTGCCTTTTTGGTTGAGAATTGCTTTTGACATTAAATTTATAGTGGAATTTATACTCTTATGAGGCAGTTTTTTTCTCTTTAAGACAATGTAAATGAATATAAATCCAAAAGAAAAAGAAAATCAGTATGAATAGAACTAAACTAAATGCCATAATCAATCAACTAATTCCAGTTGACATTTACAAAATATTTTATTGAATAACAGCATAGTACATATTCTTCTCACACTTACATGGAACATTCCTCAAGGTAGATTTTATTCTGAGTCATAAAATACATTTAATAAAATTTTAATAAATAGAAGTCACACAAATTATGCTCTTATATTACAATAGAATTAACCTAAAAGGCACCAACAAGAAAATAGTGGAGAATCACACAAGATTTTGATATTAAACAACATACTCTGAATAACACACAGGTCAAAGAGAAAATTTAAGACTATTTTGAACAAAACAATACGAAAATGCAACTCAATACAATTTCCTAGATGCAGGAAAAGCAGGGCTTAGTGGGAAGTTCATAGCATTGTATGCACATATTAGAAAACAAGAAAGATCTAAAATCAATATTTCAAAATGGAGGATGGGTGCAAATTAAATTCAAAGTAAGCAAAAGAACAGAAATAATAAAAATTAAAGCCAAAATCAATGAAATTTAAAATAGGAAATTAATAGAGAAAAATCAACAGTTTTGGTTCTTCAAAAATAACAATAAGATTGATAAATCTCTACCCAGATTAACCAAGAAAAAAAGAAGTCATAAATTTCTAATATCAGAAATGGAAGATGAACCAACACCATTGATCCAAGGTAAAGTGAAATCATAAAAAAAGACATATTATGAACAACTCTATACCCACAAATTTTGAAAACCAAGATTAAAAATCACAATCTCTCAAAACTCACATAAGGAGAAATAGGTTATCTTAATGTACCGACACCTATTACAGACACTGAATCAGTAATCAATAAACTTCTAAAACAGAAAGGACCAAGTCCAGATAGATTCACAGGTGAGTTCTATCTCAAAAATTAGAAGAAGTGGGAATATTTCCTTATCCTGTTTACAGAGCACAGCATTACCTATTCTAATAGCAACACAGGATGAAAACATTGTTACAAAGTAAATGATAGACCAACCCCTCTCATTAACACAGGCAAAAATTCTCAAAAAATATTAACAAATTGATCCATAAACACCATGATCAAGTGGCATTTATTCCAGGTATGAAAGGCTATAATCCATCACATTAAAAGTTTTAAAAAGAAAAAAATATATATATATACATATATATATAAAACAATTAGATAGATAAATGACATTTGACAAAATCCAACACCCATTTATGATAAAACTCTCAGAAAACTTGGAGCAAAGTGGGGGGTTTCCTCAAGTTCTACAAATAACCTACAGCTAACATCACACTTAATGGTGGAAAACTTGTGGCTTTCTCCCATAAGATCAAGAATAACATAAGGATGTGATGTCCCACCTTTCCTACTCTACATTTTACTTAAAGTCCTGGCTAATGTATAAGAAAAGAAAAAGGAAATAAAGTGTTTACAGACCAGTAAGGAAAAAAATAAGCTGCCTTAGTTCACAAGTGGCATAATTGATCATCTATGTTGAAAATTCCAAAGTATGGACCCCAAAAACCCACCTCACATAAATTAATCAATTAGGAAAGTTATAAGATATGCCAGGTTAATATATAAAAGTCAATCTCTTTCCTTTATGCCAGCAGTTAACTACTAGAATATAAAAATGGAAAAAAGTCAATGCTATTTATAAAAAGTCAATGCTATTTATATTGGTATTAATGTGAAATCCTTAGGTATAAATATATATATATATATATATATATAATGCCACAGGATTGTAATAGTATAATATACAATTTATTTTCTAAAGTAATAGATCATATAACTATTATATATATATAACTAAACTATATATATAGTTATATATAAACTATATATATATAATAGTTAATATATAAACTATATATATAGTTTAGTTATAGCTTTATATATAAAAGAGCCACAGGGAGTAGGAAAAGAAGGGAAAGAATAAATAATAATGATGAATCCCTTTTAAAGGAGTAAGAAATGATCAACCTCCTAACACCAAGATGTTAAATACGAACTTTGAGCTTCTCAACATCTTTACTGAAATATAACTCACATACCATATAACTCACATTATATATATATATATATATATATATATATATGATATTCTTCAGCTGCATTCATTTACCTTCAAATGCCATAATTTCATTCTTCTTCTTTAAGGCTGAATAAGATTTCATTGTGTATATATACCACATTTTCTTTATCCATTCATCTGTTGAAGGGCACCATAGTTTAGCTATTGTGAATTGAGATGCTAGAAACACTGATGTGGCTGCATCACTGTAGTATGCTGATTTTAAGCCCTTTGTGTATAAACAGGAGTGAGATAGATGGATTGAATGGTGATTCCATTCCAAGTTTTCCAAGGAATCTCCATACTGCTTTCCAGAGTAGTTGCACCAATATGCAGTCCCACCAACAATGTATAAGAAGAATGAAGCAGGAGGCATCACAATACCAGACCTTAAACTATACTACAGAGTAATAGTAACAAAAAGGGCATAGTGTTGGCACCAAAATAGACATGTAGAACAGTGGTAAAGAACAGAAGACACAGAGACAAACCCATATAAATATGGTTATCTCATACTAATCAAACATGCCAAAAACATCCATTGAAGAAAAGATAGTCTCTTCAACAAATGGTGCTAGGGAAAGTTGAAATTCATATGTAGCAAAATGAAATTAAACCTTTGTCTCTCACCCTGCACAAAATCAACTCAAATGAATCAAGACTTAGGCACTAGAAGAGAGACCCTGTGCCTAATAGAAAAAAAAGTTGGCCCAAATCTTCATCATGTCAACTTAGGGTCTGTCTTCCTTAACAAGACTCCTAAAGCACAAGAAGTAAAATAAAAAATCAGGAAATGGGATGGATTCAAAATAAACACTTTTCATCTGTCCTAGTTGTCACACTCCTTATTATTTACCCAAATGAGTTGAAATCTTGTGTCCACACAAAAACCTGCACGGCAATGTTTATAATAGCTTTATTTTTAATTGTCAAAATTTGGAAGGAACCAAAAGTCCTTCAGTAGGTAAATGAAAGAAATGTGGTACATCTGTTCAATGGAGTATTATTCAGCAATAAGTAAAAACTTACTATCGAGCCCCCAAAATGTATAGGAAGCTTATGTATATTACTAAGTGAAAAAAACCCAATCTGAACAAAGCACTTACTGTGTACTTTTAACTATAAGACATTCTGGAAAAGACACAACTATAGAGACTGAAATATCAGTGGCTTCCTGGTCATCAGAGAAAGAAAGGGGTAATGAATAGGTTAAAAAATGTCACAGGATTGTAATAGTATAATATACAATTTATTTTCTAAAGTAATAGATAATATAACTATTATATATATATAACTAAGCTATATATATATATATAAATATAAAACTATAACTAATATATAATATATAAGTTATAGGTTTATATTTATATATAGTTTAGTTATAGTTTTTTATATATATATATATTTATATATAGTTTAGTTATAGTTTTATATATATATATTTATATATATAGTTTAGTTATAGTTTTATATATAAAAGAGCCACAGGGAGTAGGAAAAGGAGGGAAAGAATAAATAATAATGATGAATCCCTTTTAAAGGAGTAAGAAATGATCAACCTCCTAACACCAAGATGTTAAATACGAACTTTGAGCTTCTCAACATCTTTACTGAAATATAACTCACATACCATATAACTCACTCATTTAAAGTGTGCAGTTCATTTTTAACATATAGCATGTTGTAGTCATCAGCAAAATATAACAGAACATTTTGATTCTCCCTAAAATAAAAAAAATGCTTATTAGCAACCAATTGCCTTCATTTACTATTTCAAGCAACCAGTTGTCTTCATCCCTATTTCACTCCCATTATAAGCAACTACTAGTTTACTTTCTGTGTTTGCCTCTTCTGAATATCTCATATAAATGGAATCATATAATATATGTTCTTTTGTGACTAGTTTATTTCATTTAACCCATGTTTTCAGGGATCAGCCATATTATGTATCTGTATTTCACTTTATTTTTTGATGAATAACCTTGCATTTTATTGAATATCACATTTTATTTGTCATTGTATCAGTTGACTGACTTTAGAGTTATATAAACATATGCGTAATGCTATTTTGGATACTTTGTGCATAAGTTTTTGTGGGGAGGCATATTTTAATTTTTCTTGCATAGATATTTAGAGGTAGAATGGCTATGTCTATGGTGATTTGCTATAGTTTGGATATGGAATGTTATCTGAAGATCCATATGTTAAAGGCTTGTTCCCCAGAGTGAAGTTATTGGGAGGTGGTGAAACCCTTAAGAGGTAAGTCCTAGTGGGAGCTGTTAGATCATTGTGAGGTATGCCCTTGAGGAGAATAATGGGAATCCAGCCCTTATTGTCTCTTTGGCAACTGCCCATAAGGTGAACAGTTTTGATATGCATTCCCATTGTGATGTGTTGCCCTACCACAAACCCTCCAAAATAGAGGCAGTTGTTCATGGATTAAAACTTCTGAAATTATAGGCCAAAGTAAACTTTTCATCTTTTTAAGATGATTATCTCAGGTATTTTGTTTTATTAATGAAGAGCTAACTAACATATAATTCTGTTGAACTTTTTGAGAAACTGCCAAAATGTTTTCCAAAGAAGCTACTAGTTTATATTTTCACAAGCAGTGTTGAGGGCTCTAATTGTTCCACATTAGATCTCTTTTATAAATTCACATTCTAAAAAACAAAAGCACAGGCAGACAGAAAGAAAGGAAGGGGGAAGGAAATAAGTCAGAAAGGTTTTCTGCTTATAGGATAATTCTGATGATGGATTAGATTATTTGGAATGGAATAAATAAATATCCTCTTAATTATGTTGACCATTTCCCCCTATATTCTTAGTCTTTTTCTCAGTGGAATCATGATCCTAAATATTTTTATGATACATGAAGTGAAAAAAATGCAAGAAACAAAAGCAATTTTTTTATATATGCATGCATGTTTTCACACAAGCATATAAAGAATCTGGAAGAAAATATACCACAGTTATAATACTTCTAATTTTGAAATCAGGGCTACATATGGATTCTTTTCTCCTTTTTTACTTTATTTATATTTTGTAACAACAATAAGCATGTGTAGCTTTTTCACTTTAAAGAGAAAATATGACCCTCCTGCCAGTAGACCCTGTAACACTGGTTCTCAACCTAGATGAACATTATTAAAATCATCAAAGAAGTTTTTAAAAACTACCAGTGACTTTACTCTCCCTTCCTGAAAAATTAATTCTTAATTGGTCTGGGATGATTATAATGTAAAATCAGAGTAAGGTGCACACCGTGTACCTTCCATTCCCTGCTATCTTATTTGTTGAGTTTTGCTGGAGGGAAGAAAAAAAAAAACCCTTCCTACAGGCTGACAGTCTCCTGATGTGAGCTTAGTTGAGGTCATTTTATTTATGGTTTGCAAGGTATTATCTTTACTGGGTTACATCTGGAGAGGTTTCCTTAGTATCAAGAGGCTACTTCAAGAAACATGTGAAGAGGTGTCCCAAACTCTCCCCTGGCAAGTGTCATGGGAAGATCAGCAACTTAATGTTGAAATGAAACCATCTGGCACTTACGGAGTTCTACACATAGAGTAAGGTGTAGTTTTTAAGCCACTCTTTAAAATAAAGCTGTCTTTGGCTTAATCAATAAAAATGCTTAGATAATGATGTGTCATGCAGTCATCTTCTTTGTGGTAATGAGAGATGCACAGAAGTGGTGTGGGGAGGGAGAAGAGAAAACAGAAGTAAACACAGAATACCTCAGTAAGAATATGCATCACTGAAAATTCTACATGGATTTGTCTTCTCCTTTATAGATACAGTAGGTGAATGGAGAAAAGCAAGGTCCTTTGAGTTTCTTGACACTGGCTTCTGCTGTAAAGTAACACTTCTTAAAGGAAGAGCAAAGAAACCAACATCTTGGCTGAATAAGAGTCAGTGCCATTTTATGTGCCTTGTACTTTCAATACTAGGAATCTTTGAATCCTTGTCAGATCTATTCATGAAGCATCTGAAAGTTTTTACCTTAAAAAATTGGAAGCATTCACTTCTTGATAAATCATACTCTTGATTCCTGTTTAGTCTATATTCCCTGACATAAGAAGAGGGGTAAAGAAAATGATTATTTTTCTCTGTAACAAAGGGAAAGTGCTACTGAATTTAGGCAGCTCTTCTCACAAATGACAGTATTTTAAGAATTATTTTCATCCCTTCATCTACAAATCAATTTTCATGAGTTTCAACTATGTATAAGGCACATAGATACATTGGGAAAGCCAAAGATAAATGTTATTCAAACCTTCAAATTCTTATGATAAAAAAGGGAAAAAATTTTCAGGTACTCACCATTTTGGGGATGTGGCTCAGTGTTTAAGCATCCCTGGGTTCAATCCCTGGTTTAAGAAAAAAAAAAAATCGGGTATTCAAAAAATTACTGAATCATATGGAAGAAGAAAATTTTTATTAAAATGATACAATCTCTGAGAGGATAGGGCACTTTTAAATGTAAATTTCATGTTTTCTAATATTACCTCAAAGAGGAATTTCTCCAACCATTTAAAAAGTGGTATCAGCTTTCAAATGAGTGTATACAATTGCTTTAAATTTCACTTTGAGGCTTTTTGCCTATCCTTTGCTCTTACTGCATTTTTAAAAAATTTTTACTTTTGTATGATCAGTATCAAGTGTTTTGTTGTTTTGACCTTTTGACTCTTGCTTTGAATTGCCACATTACCTGTAAGTTTAGAATGTTCATTTATAATCATGCAGGTCATTAATATCATGGAAGATACAGAATTATTCTTCGGATTAAGTCTGAAATTTTAAATTTCTTAACATTTAAACATAATGATAATGATAGTGATGCTTATCATTTGTTGAATGTTTTCACTTTGTTTCTTCCTGTGTGCTATAATGCTCTTAAATATTATCCCTTTAGTACTCAAAAACATCCTATGTATTATTCCTATTATTTATTGCTATTTCTGAAAATGCATATAAAACCTTGATTTTATTCATGTATCTTGTAAGCTATAACAACCAGTGAAAAAACTAAGACAGGTAAGGGGCTGTTGTATCTCTTGAGTTGGTTGAGTTTATACCCCTCCTTATATTGCTCTTTTAAAAATATCTCTTGGTAAATTTGTGAGTTATACATTTGCCTTAGTCCATTTTACATTACTGGGTAATTTATTAAATAAAAGGTTTATTTTGGCTTATGGTTGTAGAAGTCCAAGAGCATGACATCAGCATCTGCTCAACTTCCAATCAGGACCTTATTCCATATGACAACATGGTGGAAAAGTGGAAGGGGAAGACAGCATGTACAAAGAGAAAGGGACAAAGACTGGCCTGCTTTATAATAATCTGTTCTTACTAACTCACCTGGGAACTATGCTAATCCTTTCATGAGATTGGAGCTCTCCTGACTTCCTTACTTTTTCTTTTATTTTTTAATCTTTTATTAATTATAGATGGATATAATACTTTAATTTAATTTAATTTAATTTATTTATTTATTTTAATGTGTTGCTGAGGAGCGAACTCAGTGCTTCACACATGCAAGAGGAGCGCTGTACCACTGAGCCACAATCCCAGCCCCTTCCTTACATTTTAAAGGTCCCAACACCTCTTAACACTGCCACACTGGGGACTGTTGTAGTTTGTTTTCTGTTGCTATTAAAAAATATGTGAGCCCAGTGCAGTGGTGCACATCTGTAATCCCAGGGGCTCAGGAAGCTGAGGCAGGAAGACTGTAAGTTCAAAGTTAGTCTCAGCA
The DNA here is from genome assembly GCF_048772815.1 of Callospermophilus lateralis. Taxonomy (NCBI): domain Eukaryota; kingdom Metazoa; phylum Chordata; class Mammalia; order Rodentia; family Sciuridae; genus Callospermophilus; species Callospermophilus lateralis. The sequence continues at coordinate 62,858,089 of NC_135320.1, read as the reverse complement.
ACTCAGTGAGACCCTTTCTCCAAATAAAATATAAAAAAGGGCTGGGGTTGTGGCTCAGTGGTAAAAAGCCCCTGGATTCAATTCCAAATGCAAAAACAAAAAATGTGAGATGGGTTATTTTATAAAGAAACATTTATTTTGGTCCACAGTTCTTTACATCCAAGAGCACAATGCTGGCATTGTGTTTAATAGTATTCTTAAATAGTAATATATACTTAATATAATGAGTTTTGAGGTTAAGCAATAGTTTTGCCTCTTGAAATAAGACAAAATATTAAAATATTTTCTCCTAAACCACCATATTTTTTATAGTTTAGTTTATTTAAGTATACATATATACATTCATGCACACTCATTTTTCAACATTTAAACCTAAGCTTATTGATGTGATTTTTAAGTCTTTTGTTTGTTCATTATTGGTTCTTTGATCACAATCTTTCTGTCTATATACATTTTTCTTCTTGCTAAAGTTTATTTTTTTGGTAATATTTCAGACAGGATCTGTCAATATAATCTTTCCTGGTCTTTGTACACCAGAATTTTTTTAAAAAAATTCACCCTTTCTTGAATGTTCATTTAGTTGAGTATATGAAGTGAAAAATTATTTTTCTTTAACAATATGAAAACATAATTCCTTCTGACATCTTTTGCTGATGTCAGGTCTATAATCATTTCTTAGCAGATGGACTCTCATTTCTCTGTATGAGTTTGGAAATTTTAAAAATTTGTCTTTGGTCTTCTAAAGTTTCACTATGATGTCTAAGGATGAATTTTTTTTTTAATTACCCTACCTAGCATGGTCCATTCCTTGAGTATGAAGATTCTTGGTTTCCCTTATTTCCAGAATATTGTTTTTTTCTCAATCTCATTCTGGAGAGAACATTATTAAATTTATTGAGATGTGTTAGAAATTTTCACTTCATCCCCCATGTCTCTGAACTTCTTTTTTCACATTATAATTTGTTACCAATAAGTTCACAATTAATTATTTGAAGAATAATATATATGCTATGTGTTAGACATCAAATTATCTATCTTTTCACATTTATTAATTTTCTTTTTATTTGTATTTAATACTCTTTGGTCATATATTGATCTTTTCCTTTTAATTATCACATTTTTCATTTCTAGAATTCCATTTTCTTTTCTTTCAAAACTGTCTCTTCTTTTTTAGAGACATTAGCTTCATGATTTTTATTTCATATTTATATCTTTAAACATTTAAAACAAATTTGTTATCATACTGTCATATTTTCTATTGGTTGTAATATGAATTTTCCTGTTTGTTAAGACTCCAACTATCTTTAGAGAGAATTGTTTTCTAAGGCTGTGTCATGATTTAAGGTCATCAAGTTATTAGTGTGCATAGTTTTATGTCTACCTCTGCCAGTCCTATGAAACTCTCAACCAGTTTTTATAATAATTTCTTGACTCTAGTTTCTTGATCAAGCATGATATGATTAATTTTCAACAATGACCTAAAACAAGAAGCCATTTTTTTCCCCAAATCTCCATACCATTAGAGAGAACTTGTCTAGTCCTTCCAGACCCTCAGATTTAAGCTGGACACGTACTAGTAGATTTCCATGCCATCAGGCCTACTATTCAACTCTTACCTTATTTTTCACCATTTTACTCTTGAGTTAGAATCTCATCACAAGAATATCCAGGTTCAGTAATCTTATGGGCCATTTGACATTAGCTCCCACTTACTGTTGTAGCTTCAGATTGTTTCTCTTTGTTCTTGCTACCACATATGGTCTTCCTTTTCTGTTGTTGTTCTCAGACTTATATATGTACATGCACATTTTGGTGGTATCTATTTAGCTGTACTAGGTGTTGGAGCAAGCCATACTGACCAGAAATCTCTGTTTCATCTATATAATACCACGTGACTAATTTGACTTCTCTGTATACATAGTTTGCTTCCTTTTATTTCCATTAAATAAACCGACAGATTACCTAGGCTATCTAAAACATGTAGTCTGAAATCTTTTTACTCTATCTTCATGTGTGCAGGTCATCTCAGATGGCAAATGCCTGAAAGACAATCACTGCACTATCTGTACACATGTATTAGCATCACTGGAAGATAAAAATAAATAGCAGTGTTCATGGAATTTCTGAAGATTCTGTTTATGAGGAAAAACATCATTTTCTAAATTGGCAACTTTCTTTTTGGTAATTCTATTCCATGAATTCAAACTCCACTGCAGCTTCCTTTTGGGTTTGGCAGTGATGTTCACTGGTGTGTCCATATTATTAAATAGCTCCTCTTGAATAGGCAGAATGTTTTGCTCCCTACCACTTTTGCTTTCTGTGATCAAATCTCAAGAAATTAGAAAGTCTTTCAGTACTAGTCATTACCTGCAGTTACTTGATTTAATATTTGGTCAAATTTACTGCCAAACCTAAGATGTAAAACTTTTTTTTTCCTGTGTGTGTGTGTGTGTGTGTGTGTGTGTGTAGAAGGGACAGAATTATGAACTATAAAACCGAGGTGACAGGAAGGTGCTAGGAGAAATGTTCAGAACATTGATGTGATTTATGAACATGTGGCAAACAGATGTGGTGGAGTAATAGAGACTCTCTTCTCCTTTTAAAAACTGGATCACATTTGTGTCTTTCTTATACCTCTACCACCCCCAGGTTCATAATATGCTTTATTAAAATTCTCTGCAGGACATACAGATGATTAATAATTTTTGATGACAGAAATTTGGTTTTGGTAAGCTGCACAGTGGAAGATAAATACAACAGGGCTATTTTAACCTCTGTATATTATGCTTATTAGAGTGAGGCTTCTCTGTAAGATGGTCTGTGTTGAGATTGTGTATGATTTATGGCAATGTCACCAATGACCCTGGTTCTGGAAAAACTCTTTTAAAATCTCTTTTGTTGTAATTATCACTTGTGTTTCACTTGTCATTAGGGAAAATTATTTTGGGGAAAAAACATAATCAAGAATGATTAAAATAAAATAAATATCAAGTATTTATCTACAAATAAAATACAAAGAAAGCCCTGAGATAGATAGACATTGAAAATAAAAATTTAGTTGTAACCAATTCTAAATGTGGTATGGTAAAGAATTTCAGATAGGGAAACATTGGAATATTTGGTTGTGATTTTCCTGTCAACTCTGACATGTCTGAAATCTTTAAACAAGTTATTTAATTCTTTCTATTTTTGTTAGAAGAAAAAGTGCTACAATTACTTCCTGTTACAATTAGTGTTAGGATAGCAAGTGTACAGTTAATCCCTGCAATATAGTTTGAAAAATAATAAAACAGAATTGTAAAAACATTGTATCTATGTGGCAAGAAATTCTAACAATATAAATGTGTTTATAGAAAAAAATGTTTTTGTCATCTTTCCCAAGTTTTCAATTTCATTTGTCTAGCAGCAACTGCTATTCTTTTGAAATTATTAAATAAAAGTCCTAAAATAAGCTTATCATCTTTCAAATACTATTATTGAAATTTGCCACAAATTGCATTTAGCATTCTGTATTATTCACAGTAAGTTAACAGTCATTTGTAAAGCTGGCAATTATAGCAAAGTCATATAACTCCCACGTCACTCAAATGATATATTTAGGAAATTCTGAAAAAGACAAAGGAATTTTTTTTTCAAGAATAATTAACTGTAGGGCTAATGTTTACTGACTTAGTGACTTTGGTTTTGGTCTTGATTTGCAATTTCTAAACTCCTTCATTTCTCCCAAGCAAAAGTGAGTCTGGCAGTTTTCTGGAAGTCTCAGAGAATGATTGTTCCATGGGGCCTCCTACAAAATACTACAAGAACCAGCATGGGGCAATGCTTGCTGTCCTTAATGTGTGGGGTTAAAAGAGAAAAAAAGTGGAGAACCCCAGTACTTTACTCTATATGTTCTTTTATTTTTATTCAGTTGGGGAAATTACAAAAATGATAACAAGAATTAAAACATACATGGTAACATTCAGAGGTCTATTCAGAGGTCTAAATGGAAGTCTGTTATTTTGATTACTTAGACGATTTTCCTCTCCTCTCTTCAGATTATCAGCTTGCCTCTTACCTATATCAGTAATAACTTATAACTCAGTTTCTGGGAAAAAATAGGCATAAAACCTTCCCTTTAAAAAAATGAGTATTATCTTATTTTCTTTTTCTTTAGAGTATTCTGTCCTTAGACTAAAAGTGGGTTAAGGCATTTAGACTTGAATAACTGGAAAGTCTCTTGGTTCTTTTCTAAATTGAAGTGCCTTGGTGGTTGACAATTGAAAAATAATTTACAATTCCTGGAGTACTCTATGGGTTTGGTTTTTAAAACCAGTTTTTAATATTCAACTTGTAAGTTGGAGCTTGAATAATAGCTAGTGATTTTTCAAGCATGGAATTTGTCCAGTTTTGAGTAAATGCCTAAGCTGACATGTCTTCAAAAATGTAAATTACCACATTCAAGTTTCCTGGGAACCAATGGAGATGAAGTAATTTTTTTCCAAATTGTAAAATAACTTTATATTCAAAATTTTAAAACAAAGAAAAGCAACCTTTCTGTACAGGTGTTACAATTCTCATAGTCCCCATTCTCTGTAGTATGACCCTATTATAACATATATTTTCCAGGCCTTACAGATTCAAATCTTGAGAGTGAGGGAGGGAACCATCTTGTATGTCTTTTCAGAACAACAACAACAACAAAGCTAATATTGTATTAATCCATACTTTTAAAAAAAATCAAATATCCTGATATCTCATCAGTCTAGCAATTCCAAATTAACAGTTCAACTTTGACCACTCTTAGCTAACATGAACAAAATATTGCTTGAAGCCTTTTTGTCTTTCTTGAAACTAGTAAGTATAAATGATAATACAGAAGCTGAAATAGCATTTTAACTAATAAAAAGAGGCAACTAGATAACTGAGAACTTGAAAAATAAGGTTATATCTCACCTGATTCTCTATTTGTATTAATACATCTCTAAATAAAACCTACACTATTTCTTTCATTGATTCTATAAATAATTACTTAGCAACATCTATGTATTAAGCATCTTGCCAGAAACTAGGTATATAAAGAATTAAAAACAAATAAATAAGCAAAATGAAAGAAAAACAGCAACAACAACAACAACAAAACAGTATCCCTGACTTTTAATAGCTCACGCTGAGGATACTACACTATACAATATGACTACTATGACAGGGATATGAACAAAATTCTATAGAAATATGGAGATAAGAAGATATGGTGATGGTCTTTCCCAGGTGTGAAAAGAAGATGATCACAGTGAGGAGTGTGAAAAAGAGCACAGAGCCATTAACAGAGATTTAGAATCAGATATTGGTCAAGATGCTTGAGTCCACATTGCAGAGGGCCCTCTATATTCTATTAAGAAATTTCCCTGTTTCATTATAAGCAATGAAGACTTTTTTAACGTTTGCAAACAGAAGTACCAACATGTTTAAGTTTGAGTTTATACAAACCACTCAACACTACAAAGTAATAAATGGAGGGAACAAGACCCTAGTAAGGAAGAACAAACAGGAGGCTGTTGAGAAGATGAAAACCTAAATAGCAGTGGGAGTCAGAGGAAGGGAGTGGAAATTAAGTTGCTCAGTCCTAATGTACTATTGTCTATGTTTATTCCCATGCCTGTTCATGCCCTCCTCTGACAAGCTCTCCCTTTCAACTGTTTGTGCATTCTGCATATTTTCCATTTACCTCCTTTAAACATTATGACATATTGCAGGCATCCATAGAGTACAAGGACAAATGTAATGAACACCTCTGAGCTCACTACTCAGTTTGGAAATAAAACATTAGAACTAACTGGGATCCTCCAGGTTGATAAACATAGCTTTAATTATCTGGTTTAGCTTGATTTTTATTGCCATATAGTATATCATTGTATAAGTATACCAAGATCTGTTTATCAATCTCTTATGAATAGTTGTATAGATGTTTAGATTATTCCCACTTTTGAACTGTTAGAAGCAATGATTTTATAAAAAATTTGTCTGTGTCACTTTCTTTCTTTCTTACTTTCTTTCTTTTCTTTTTTTCTTAATACTAGGGATTGAACCCAGGGATACTTAACCACTGAGCCACATCCCTAGCCCTTTTTATTTATTATTTTTATTTTGAGACAGGGCCTCGCTAAATTGCTGAGGCTGACTTTAAACTTGTGATCCTCCTGCCTTAGCCTCCTGAGATACTGGGATTACAGGCATGCACTGTGGTCACTAACACTGTGTCATTTTCTAAGCATGAATTTTTGATGTATAAATATGAATAGAATTCCCATTATATTTGCATTTTCAGTTTCATTAAATACTGATAGATTGTTCTCCAAAGTGATTGTACCAGTTGCACTCTAACCACCTATTTAAAGAATAAAATTTTAAATTAAATTTAAAAACATAAAAAGTAAAATAAAAAGCTCTTGGTGGTCCACAACTTCCCAATACTCAGTATTGTCACCTCTTTTTATGTTGCCAGATTATTCCAAGCTTTCTAAGCCACTGAGATTTCTTTAGCTTTTTTTTAAGGTCTTTTAATGTTTTATTTAAAAATCACACTGTTTTTCAATTCTCACTTTGCGTTTGTATCAGACTTCATTATGTAAGCTAAGCATTAGGAGGCGCAATAGTGGTAAAGCTTATAAAGTGTGCAATAGCATCTGATGGAGTTATACAGCATTAAGTAGGTCCAGAAACGTTATCTAAAACAATATATTAAATCCTTTTCTGAGATTTGTGCCAAACACCAGACAATGTGAAAAGAATCATGTGTGTCTCAGATAATCCATTGCCAATATTTACAAATATTTTTATATGAGTTATAAGCACCCTCTGATGCACAAAAAAGGTACATTCCACATACTTTAGAAAGAAATGTAGTTAAGGTTACTAGAATTTTTCAGTTATTACTTTTTAAGGGTAAATTAAAGAGTTATTTTCTTTTTAAAATTTATATATGACAGCAGAATGCATTACAATTCTTATTACACATATAGAGCACAATTTTTCATATCTCTGTTTGTATACATAGTGTATTCACAGCAGTTCATGTCTTCATACCTGTACTTTGGATAATAATGATCATCATATTCCACCATCATTAATTACCCCATGCTCTGTCCCTTCCCCTGCAACCTCTCTGTGCTGTCTAGAGTTTGTCTATTCCTCACATGCTCCCTATCCCTATCCCACTATGAATCAGCCTCTTTATATCAAAGAAAACATTTGGCATTTCTTTTTGGGGGGATTGGCCAACTTCACTTAGCATTATCTTCTCTAACTCCATCCATTTACCTTCAAATGTCATGATTTTATTCTCTTTTATTGCTGAGTAAAATTCCATTGTGTATATATGCCACATTTTTTTTTATCCATTCATCCACTGAAGGGCATCTAGGTTGGCTCCACAGTTTAGCTATTGTGAATTGTGCTTCTATAAACATTAATGTGATTGTGTCCCTGTAGTAGGATGTTTTTAATTCCTTAGGGTATAGACTGAGGAGAGGGACAGCTGGGTCAAGTGGTGCTTCCATTCCCAATTTTCCAAGATATCTCCATACTGCTTTCCATATTGGCTGCAGCAATTTGCAGTCCCACCATCAGTGTATGAGTGTACCTTTTTCCCCTGTATCCTCACCAACACTTATTGTTGTTTGTATACATAAGAGTTGCCAATCTAACTGAAGTGAGATGAAATCTTAGAGTGATTTTGATTTGCATTTCTCTAATTGCTAGTGATGATGAACATTTTTTCATGTATTTGTTGATTTATTGTACATCATCTTCTGAGAGTGTCTCTTCAGGTTTTCTTTAGCTTTTTCTCTAAGTAGGATGGAAAGCCCCTGGAGGGTTTGCGTAGAAGGTTAAAACTATCTGATTTTGTAGGATCATTCCAGCCACTAGCTTGAGAACAGACTAAGGATGTGAAGGGATAGAAGCTATGAGACTAGTTAGGTGGTCATTTCATAATCTCTTCAGATAGCAGGAAAATTAAATCAGAGTGGTGTGGCAAACTAATAGGAGAAAATTCTTCAATCTCGGTCAGAGATAGTGCTTTCTTAAATCATCATTTTATAATATTACAAATCACATTATTATTTCTCTTCATTTCTTTTCATTGACTGTTAGGAAACTTAGAGCCAAACATGTGATTCTTGATTTGTGGAACACTTTGATGATCAGTTTATAAGATTCCTTCCAACACTGAAAGTACCTATATAAATACCTAGCTACATAGGAAGAGGATCATGCATGACTCAGTGACCCAATTCTGTGTTTCTGATATCAAAAAGAAAAAGGAAAGTAAACAAACAACAAGAAATCATTTCTACTGCAGTAAATGTGTTGAAATTCTAAAATCATTGAGTGTTGACTTCCTCTCTTGCTTCATCTTATTTATTCCATCAACCTATTTTCTTAATACCAATTTGATCCCTCATTTAATTTTAATTTAATTCTACCATATTATGTTAAGCGTGTTTTACTAAGAAAATAATCAAATTAGTTATTTTATTTTCAAACAGTTCAGTGACATTCTCAGAGATTTACAAATGCTCTGCCATGCTAATATGTGGAGAGAAGGGATATTCTGTGGGAGGTTTGTTTTGTTTTACCAACAAGATAGTTTCCTCAGGTTTTTAGGCAAGTTTTTCCTTCTTGTTTTTCCACCTCTAAGTGACATTTTAATTAGAAGCCCACTTAATCTATGGAAGATCAAATGAGAGAAGAGATTGTTGGTTCTCAAACTCTCTTTACTACTTGGAATCAACCCCAAATAAAAAGTCTTTTGTAATATGCATTGAAATGCATTCTGCTGTCAAATATAAGAAATTAGAATAAATTTTTTAAAAATTAAAAAAAATGTCATTTGTCTCAACTTATAACATTTGCTTTTTGCACCTGGTCACCAATCTTTCTGTTAGTGTTATTAATGTAGGGGGATCTCAGTGGCTAGTAAAGACTATTAATACTTCTAGATTTCTTCCTTTTTCCTGAGTATTTGCACTTCGGGAACTGATAGAACAATTAAATTTCAGGCAGAAGAATAGGCAATGAGATGGAGCAGGAAGGACCCTTCCTTCATCTACATAATTCCTCATCCTTTATGATGATAGTTTTCCTCCATTACCTCAGAATGGCATTCAGATTTATATCATAGAATGTCTAATCTCTAAAAATTTATATTTAGTCTTTCAGAGATTTTGGTATAGCAGTGGCAACAAACTTGACCATACTTCAAATAGCATATAAAATTAATTAAAAGAGTCTATCTCCCTAAATTACCAGGATATAAAACCACCATGGCATTTTAAATCACAGTTGACACATCATGTTGGTCAGTGCCTGAGAGCTAAATATTACACAAGTTACTTCCCCTCCTCTCATCATGAAAATTTGTGATTTTAGGAGTGCAATAAGTGATTTTGCTTAGAGGAATGTTTGCTTTTGTCATGGTGGAATGACTGATTGGATAAACCTGATTTTATCCAATAATAATGACCCTGGTCCCATATGAGGGATAGGTTGCTCTTAGCCTTCTAAGACTGGTAAAAAGAGCTGAATAGGGCTTTGACCTCAAGAAATAGCAAAATCACCAGAGAAGACCAGATAGTTGCACAACATAAAACTTTCAGCCACATTTAGATGCTAATCTTGTGAGGATATTGCTCTCCCTACAACCACCAGAATGCCCTTCGAGATAATGGAAAGTGTCATTTTTAAAGTTGTACAATAGATACCATTAAGTATGGAATCATTTTTGTGTTTAAAATAGCATTTTCAAAACAAAGATTACCTTTGGAACTGAAGTTCTCAAGAATTTACTCTGCCTGAATTTAGACATTCTCCCCAACTCTCTCCTAGCTCCCACACCACCCTCACTAATTCACCAAGCCATTTGGCACTTTGGGAACTGCAGAAACTTTCTCTGTGTAATTTCTGTTTTTTTCTCAAAGTGCTGTTAGTATGAGATTGATTGTGGATGCTTATCAGACATATTGAATTATGTGAAAGGTCATAGTCAGGAAACAGGGATCACAGAAGAAAGAATAGCCCCAGAAAAGAAAAGTTGAACAATAAATGATCCCCTTCCCTCAACCGCCTTCTCATTAAAGGAATAAATGTTGAAAACAGGAAATAAGAACAGAGGGAAAAAAAGAGAAAAAGAGGAAGGACAAGAACTCCTAAAACATGCAAGATAATTGCATTGTCCTTAAAAGTCCAAGAATAGCTCGTGTGAGAGGTGGAAAACATGCTTATCTCTCTGTAGTGCCAGAACATGCCTTCCCTTCCCATCTCATAAAGATCCAAAGTTATTAACATTAGTACAGTTACATTAGCATGAGAACCCCTGTCTCTAAATAGCCTGGTTTTGCCATAAAGACCAAATAATTAGAGGACTGAAAGACCCCTGGGAAAGGGTAGAAATGCTAGAGATTCAGCATTGTAAAAATTTAAAAAAAAATGATATGAGTTTCTGGGTCTCAACTCCTGGAAGTGCCAGGAGGGTGATGTGCCCAAAAAGGGCATGGAAGCTCTGTGTTCCCTCAAATGTTGCCTTATACATCTTTTCCACTCACTGTTCCTGAGTTGTATCCTTGGCATACAAGGTCATTATTAGAGACAAATATAACTTTAAGATTTATTCAAGGGAGATGAGAACCTAGAAATTTGAAAGAAAAAATTAATTAAAAATTAAACTTTAATACAGCTAAAAGATATTATATTAAGTCATTTTTGTAAATGATTGCATCTTTTACAGTATATACGTAATGAAGAGCATATAGTCAATAAACTATAGTCATCTCACCAAAAGTAATAAAATGAAAGCTGCCCTTCTTGAAATAAGTTTGTAAGTGAAATAGGCATTCTTCAAAATGTGTTTAGTTGCTTTTTGCATAGTGCTTTTGCTTTAAAACTCCTCTTACTGCGTCACTCTCATATGCAGGATTTTTAGTGTGACTTTCTGCTTTGTAGCCAATTACTTTTTCTGAATTATAATGCCTTCTACAAACTGACTTCAACTATGATATCCAGGCTCTGTGCCCACTAACTTGCTTCCTCCTTTACAAATAAAATGGTCTTCTCACTGTCCCCACACACTCACTGCCTGATTCCAGTCTTCACACTTTGCCCTCTACTTTTCCATTTTTCAAGGTTCAGCTCAAATTCTACTCTCTCCCTAGCAAGTTTTCAGTATAGCTCCTCTATTCTCTTTCCCTTTTTTCCAAAATTCTTCAGTTATTCCAATGAATATTTGAATGTTAAGTACCCAACATTGTGCTGTATTGGGTATAAAATATATTTTTCCTGCTTTGTAGTTGGACTGTTTACACTTGAATTCTTTCTATGCAATGTACTAGGTCTTTAACTATAGACCGTTTCTTAACCAACTTATGCCTGTTTTATCATCTTTAAAATGGAGTAACAATCACTAACTCATAAGGTGATTGTTATTTTTAAAGAAGATAATTGCTTAAAGTTTTATGAGCAGTGTTTTATTTAGCAAAATGTCTAGTGAATATTTATTATTATTTTCTTTTGATTTTGTTATTCATTTTCTCTTTTTCTATTTAAAGTAGTCTTTGGTGACTTGAAAGGCTGGTTTCCTAAAAGCAGAATCAAGATAATTGGAGCTGATTATTGTGGGAAGGGCTGGGTTGTGAGACTGTAATGAGGGCAGGGAGACTCCACTCTGCTTGTGGTCCTAAATAGAGAAGACAGATTTCCCTATACTTGTGGTATGGTGGAAAGAAGATGAGGCAGGTGAGGCAAGCTGGGGACATGGGACTTGCCTGGGAGCTCAATTTCATTCTGGCTTCTAACTTCTACAAATCTGAGATGGAGATCCAGGTGCAGAGCTAAAGGCCCTCTGCAGTCTTGGGCTTCTTCCTTTCTTCCTTCTTTTCTTCCTTTTCTGGGTTTTTCGATGTGTAGAACTCTGGAGAAGGGCCTTTAGCTCTGCATCCTGGATCTCCACCTCAGATTTGTAGAAGTCAGACTCAAAGGAACTACTGGTTTTAGTTTTCTGCTCATGTAGAACTGAACGTGTAAATTGGGCAACAAATTCACCTTTCTCAGAGAGAACATTAGTTACAGCAGTTCATCTTTGGCACATTCTACCACACTCATCTGAGCCTTTTTCTCATCCTCATATACTCTTAAAGTGAATGGCAAGCATCAAAATGCCTTTACACTTCCTGAAAAAGTCACATCAAGTTTTCATTTTCTGGCTATATTGTTTAGACAAGTTTTGCTTATAAATGATGGTTCTGTGTTCTGCATCCTTGGCCTTGTCCACTCCTAAGCTGAGAAGAACATCTATTTTAGTAAGCTTTTTTCACTGCTGTGACTAAAGGACCTGAACAGACAACTATAGAGGAAGAAAAGTTTATTTAACGGCTCATGGTTGCAGAGGTCTTAGTCCATAGAAGTCCAGCACCATTCCTTTGGGGCTCCAGCTGATACTGAATAGCATGGCAGGAGAGTGTGGCAGAGGGAGGCAGCTCACATGTTAATTAGGAAGCAGAGAGAGAAGTCTCCACTTGCTGGATACAAATATATACTGCAAACTACATCCCAATTCCCACCTCCTCCAGCCACAACCTCCCGCTTCAGTTAATCCCATCAGGGACAGATTTACTGATTGGGTCAGGGCTATAATCCAATCATCTCTCATCCAAATCTTCTTGCATTGTCTCACAATTGAGCTTTGGGGAGACACCTCACATCCAAACCATAACAACATCTAAAGCATATACTTCACATAACTCAAATTCATTTATTGCATGGTACTGCTTCTGCAGCTCTGGAGGATTATGGATAATGATTTTAACCTCCATAGATGCCATACTCTTCAATTGGTGTAATAACATACCTTCTACTGGTCTGCAATAAAAAAAAATGGTCAACTTTGCTTCAGGCAGTGAGCTTCCCTACTGACATCTGCTTTCCTCCTACTAATTGGGTCTGCTGAGATACATCAGTTACAAATGTGTTAGCCACATTAGCAATGCAATCATCCATGTGGACTTCAGTGTCAATTCTTACCAAATCAACAGCCTCAAGAACATAGTTCTAATTATTCTTCAAAGGGGAGAAGTGATAAACACAGTTACTTACCAAAAGGCTGATAGAAAAGGCAGCATCCTTCTTTCTTTCTGTCTCTTTCTTAAAGATTTTCTATTTCTTCCATAATCATGACGTCACCTTTCTCACATAGGTTCAGAATCAATAAACCTGAGCTGGATGCTTCCACCAAACATAGATGTACTCAGTTAATGAGTAAACAGCCCATCTCAGGTTCTCAGTGAGTTTGCTTCTGTTTCTTGTTCTTACACCACATCTTCCTACCACCACCACTGCAGATTCATTACCCTGAGCCATTGTCTGCTGTCTCTCTCTTCCCAACAGTAGGCTGTAACCAGAACCACTCTTCCTACCACCAATACCACTACCACCACCACCAAAAGGCAGTAAAGGGGGAATTACAACTAGATACAGGAGTTCTGTGAAACTACATCGGAGGAACACCTAATTTAATCTGAGAGATCAGGAACTGACTTCCAAATTAAGGTCTGAAGGATGAGTAAAACAACACAGAACTCAGTTGTCTGTGATTCTTAATTGGCCAAATATGAGCAGTTTGAAAACAGCTTGTAGGAATAGCAATGAAACAGTTCATGGCAAGGAGGTTCAAGAGGCAGGTTCAAACTTAATTCTCAAAGTGAACATTGGCGATTGTCCCTTGTTGCAGTATCAGGTTCACATACATCATTTTGGCCCATTAGGGTTAGTGATCATCTTGGCTGAACATGTGCAACTTTAAAATGACTTATAGGCACAGCAGTGAAACACAAGTGGCAGAGAGGTTTCACAGGAAGGTTCTCACTCAATTCACTTACTCCAAAGCATGTCCTCAACTATATGCTCAACTACTCAAGTTATTCTGAATCTGCTCATTATTGCCTAATAAAGGAAAAAGCAATAAAGTGTACTTTCTTGTCTTTGGTACATGCCATCGTAATTCTTTTCTTTCCTTTCTTGTTGTTCTCTTTCTTCATGTCTTCTTTCTTTATATCTGAGTGATTCCTTCAGAGATCCAGCAAACTAGTTTCCCCAAGTATTGTGGTTTAGATATGGAGGTGTCCCCTAAAAGTTCATGTGTGAGACAATGCAAGAAACTTAGAGGTGATTTGTTGGGTTATGAGTCTTAACTTAATCAGTGCATTAATTCCCTGATAGGGATTAACTGGGTGGTAACTATAGGTAGGTAGGATGTAGCTGGAGGAGGTGGGTGCACCATAGGAGGTGGGTGCTCAGAAGCACTGAGCCACATCCTCAGCCCTATTTTGTATTTTATTTAGAGACAGGGTCTCACTGAGTTACTTAGGGCCTCACTTTTATTGACACTGGCTTGGAACTCACAATCCACCTGACTCAGCCTCCCATGCCGCTGGGATTACAGGTGTGCACCCCGGCCCTTTGTCCTTTTTGAAGGAAGCTCTGTCTCCACTTCCTGGTGCCAGGTGCTTTCTTCTACCACACAATTCCACTACGATATTCTGCCTTACCTCAGGCCCCAAGGAATGGAGGCGGCCATCTGTGGACAGAGATCTCTGAAACCATGAGCCTCCAAATAAACTTTTCCTCCTTAAAATTGTTCTTGTCAGGTCATTTGGACACAGAGGCAAAGAATCTTACTAAGGCACTTAGGGTTTTGTTTTTAGTCCCTGTACCACCTATATTATACCTTACTCATGCTACATATACTTTCTTGCCTTATTGGACTGTTGCTTTATGTATTTCACTCTTGTCTTCAACCCTGACCTGCTCTCCTGTTAAACTGTAGACTAGCCGGGGCAGGGGACTGTGCATCCTGCTTGCAGTCTGAGTTTGTGTCCTGCTGAATTCCAGGAAATGCGGTCCCGATGGTGCACAATGTGATTGTCCACCTGAGGCTAAGCAGTGTTGCAGCCCTGGAACTCTGCATGAGAGTTCTTATGTATTTCTCTGATGTATCTAAAGTAGAAAATCAATAAATATTGTTGTTGATTATTTGAATGAACAGCCTATTTTTCATGTTTATATAATCAAAAACAACTAAAATTTTCCAAGAGCTTTTCATCTCTAGTACTTGAATATTACTTTTCTAATAATCTATAATCCTTTCCAAATAATTATAATTAAAGGTAATCCAGTAAGAAAACATTTTTAAAAATTTATTTGTTGATAATCTAGAAATTGGTGGCATTGTAAAATTTCTATTTTAATTAACGAATGCATTTGTATCAATCTCCATATTGTGTTTGTTTGGTTAAATAGGATTTGGACATTAAGGGCACAAATTTACCAGATTTTTATTTTTACTTGTAACACCTCACAGAATATTCTCTGTGTATTTATAAAATGATGACTAAAAGGCAAAACTCTTTTCTAAATGCATATTTCAATTTAAAATAAAAAATTTAGCCAACAGGTATTAGACTGTGACCAAAATGAATAACTCTGAGAATAACAGACACATGATAAAATGAACAAATGCTTGGTAGTTTCTTTCTTTTGACTGATCTCATGAGTTACTTTATTTTCTCCAAAACAGTCTAAAGGGAAGTTTTTGTCTGAGTTTCAAATAGGAAGCATAAGGCAGCAATCACATAAAAATAAAAATGTAGAGGTGGGGACGTAGCCCAGTGGTGTAGTGCTTGCATAGCATGTGCAAGGCCCTGAGCTCAATTCCTAGCACCATTAAAAGGGAAAAAAAAACTTAAATAGTTTAAATAAGTGACCTTAGATCTCACAAATCCATGTTATAATGCTTGCTATAAATTATTTTATAAAATAGTAAATGCTTTAGTAACCCTACATTTGGAATCAATTGAAATGCACAAGTACCATTAGGTTGACTTTTGAACTCTTCTGATTTGTGGCACAGATAAGATTAAATGATAGACTAATTAATTTGTGCACAGTTCTTAAAGTCTCTAAGTCTTGACAAGTTAACGAATATGGTAAAGTTAATAGTTAACAATTTCAGGCTACCTTAAGTGCATTAAGTACTTTATAGGTTTTGGTCAACTCTTAGGGCCTGAGGAATGATTTCAGCTTCTTCCTTTTCCTGGGACTGGTATTCCAAGAGTTTTATTATCCATCTTCCTATAAATATTAGTTCTTGTTTATGTCCCTTAACTTTGTTTGCCAGGCTGTGGTCTTGACTTCCATTCTGATCAAAAGATGGAGTTACTGTTTCCAGAGCTACATGTACATACATGTAGTTTTGTTTGTGTGTGTTTGTGTTGGTTATCATGAATTTTAGGGAACAGGACTAAGATATACCTGTTAGGTCTGTTCTTACTTTATTTTCCTTAAACTTCATTATTTGTGAACAGAAAGTTTACTTGCCTGATTAAAGAATATGTAAGGAAATACACACAATGAAACAAATGACACGGGTCATATTATATGTTCAAAGTTATACATATAAAAAAAGGTGGAACCTGAATTTATATACAGAACTACATGCCTATTTCCCAAAAAGTATTTCTTGAATCTTCTTCTTTGTAGCAGAATCTCTTCAGGCTTTTGCTTGAAATATAGTTATGGTTCCCACCCTGGTCTCATGGAAACCTAGGGATAGATTCCAGAAACACTGCCTTAGTGTGCCCAGAAAGTTCTTAGAAATGATAGACTTTTAAAAGATAGTCTATAAATGCTGGAATTAAGAATATGAAACACAAATCACTTTTCCAGTTGAAACATAATTTAATGGAAAGTGTCAGGCACCTGAAAATAAGGGTTTATAATGACAAATGCCTTTTCAGGGATGATTATGGCTTTATATTAAGTTGATGCCAATAATTTTTTTCTACAAAGCTCAAGTCTCAGTCCAGGATGGTAGTAAATCATAATCCATGACACCACAGTTTCAAAAGAAAAGCAAGCAAGGAGAATATTATAGATGTTGCTTTTCTGGCACTAGCCATCCAAAGATTAGTTGTGCTGGCATAACTTTTTTCTCATGACCTATTTTTAAATTAATAATAGAATAACTAAGATTATAACTGGGGAAATATGACCATCAAAAGGAAAAAAAATGTTCTATATGTTAAATGAGCAGATTTTTTCACATTTCTTTTTGTTTTTAATGTATAAAGTTGAAGGTATACCACATTAATATTCAAAAAGACATAAAAAAGAATTCTAATCCACAAGAGGAATTTATTTTCCTGATAATTAACAATAATTTAGATTATTAAGAATTTCTAAAATAATTTGTCTCAAAGAGACATGATTTGATTACTCCTTTCTCTTACTATTTCAACTTACATGACTTTTAAGAAGTTGTTTAAAGGGCTTACTATTTCCAAAATTTCAATATATGTCAAGTTTCTGGAATAAATTCATCATTAAAGAAAAAGGGCTTCTGCAAGGCATTCAGTTAAAATTTAAAAAGTCAAGTTTAAAAACAGCTGGTAGAAAAGAAAGACGACAGCATTCCAAGTAATAGATGACCAGAGGAATAGCTAGTATCGACAAGAACTGGAAGGAGGAAGGAAGATGGTTCATTGATGGTGGGTGACTTCAGATGTTACTAATTTGAGATAGAGAGTCTGATTTCAATATTGATTTAGCCCATCTGAAAAAAACCCAAAACATTAAATGTGCATTATCATATAGAATTTTGCATAACTCAGGCATAAGAGCCTAAGAGGTGAAGACAATTTCTTGAATAATGCTAATTGGAACCTGAGAATGAATAATCTAATTTAGAGACTTCTCTAATTCTCTTTTTACTAGTGCACAGGAATAAGTTAAAATATAGTCACTTATTCATGTTTCAACTAATAATCTTTCAAAATGTTTCCAGGATAATTTTACCCCATCCTGACAGGGTTGGGAAGTTATAAAAGGATGAAGAACAGGCATCCTTCCTTGGCTCATCTGGGAGTTTCACTGACTGGGCTTGTTCAGTTTAGAATGGAAAGAGACCAAACTACCAGAACTACAAAGGCTTCATTAGTAGAAAAGGTGATAACAGGGATGGAAATACTAAAATAACCTGTCCAGTCAGAACAATTCTGCTACTATATGGCACAGAGAGCTTATAAATCAAAGATGGAAACACAAGTCCATTCTGTCATGCTTCACAACTTCAGTCACTTTTGTGGGTGCCTAGAATATTGATAAATGCCCCAGCACTTATGTATTCATTCTTTGGGATTGCTCTCTGTATTTCTTTTGACTGCATAATGCCTATCCCCAGACACTGGGGAAATATGAAAAAAAAAAAAGCAAGGAGATTCATATTACTTAAGTGTAACATGTAAAAACTTCCATGAGAATTCTATTTAGAGAATCAGCTGATAATTCCTGCTATCACCAAGACAGGGCAATGAGACTTTCCTTCCACAGTAAGCACCAATCTGCCCTTTTTACCTTCCCTACTGCAAAGGAACACTAGTGGTGTTCTTTTTAACATGATTTTATCTAAAAAGAATACTAAAATAATGACTATCATGAGAATTTGTCTAGGGCCTGGTGGTGTAGGGATGATTGCCTCTAACCTTAATGGTAGTGATCAAAACTCAAAACAGGAAGGCAACATCAAAGGAGCAGCCACTAACAATTAATCCATACTTGGCTTTTTGTACAACACAATTTCTCTTTTGGTCTGGTTTTGCACAAGGCAGTCCTGGGAGACCTGGTCTTTTCTGTGAACAATGCAGAGATTGCTTTTCTTCAAGATAAATTGGTAATTAATTAATTTCCTTAACTTTTTTAAGGAGAATGTTTTTCAGCCCTAAAACTAACGTGCCCATTTTAATATTTTAATACAGACCAAGTATTTATAATCAATCATACTCATCTTTCCTACATTCACAGCATTTTAAAAAAAATACTACTTGTGTACATGATTTTCAAAAAGTTACCTAGTATATATAATTGACATATTTTTCAGCTAATCAGTAATACTTTTAAGCACTTATTTTTATGATTTTCCATTCTGATGATAATTCACTATGGCTTCCCTGAAGCCAAATAAATTCTTAAATTGAAAATAAACTATGTTAAATATTTTTATGAAAGATTTTGAATATTTGGGTCTATTTAGTATGAAACTGAACCAAAATATAATCAACAAATGTACATAAAAGTTAAAAATTAGAAATGCTAATTAATATATGTATAAAGAGCAATTATAACATTATAAAATAATAAATGAATTCATGAAATATAATTTTAGTGGCTTTAAGCATGGGCTTTAGAGTCAAACTGATATCACTAGCTGTACTAAATACTAATTGTGTGTCTTCAGGCCCTTTTAAAGTCTTGATTTTTCTTGTCTAAAAAATAGGGAAAATAATACCATCTCACAGTTCTCAGTGGAGATTATGTAAGATAACATTAGTAAAGCAGTTATTATAATGCTTAATATAGTGGTAATAATAGCTGGGAGTTATTTTATATTAGGTTGACACATTTTTGTTTTTCAAAATATAGAATCTCAAAATAATAATTTAATACTAGTGGAACTCATGACTAGCCAAATTATTAATTAAATGCTAAATCTCTTCCTGAGGTTAGACTTGAAGAACATTATCCTCTGGAAACCAAAAGACTTAATCAAGGTAATTTGAAGGGAAAGCACTTAAACTATTTACAATAATAAAAATCAAACTTAATACTGTACATTATCCACATTGAACCCCTCTTCTCCATACTCCTACTCCAAACCTGCTCTGCTTCTGGTTTTTCTTATTTTAATTGATGTTAAATTTATCTTTCCAGGTGCTCAAACTAAATACATCATAATTATCCTTGAGCCTTCTATTTTCTTTCACACTCCTCCTTCCATCCAAATCCTTTTAAAATATTTGACTACTTATCTCACATCTTCTGTTATTCTACCCTGAATAAAAATAAATAAATAAATAAATCTCATTTTGATTTGCTTCCCATAAATGTAAGTATTAAAATATTCATTACTTTTCCTAGTTTCAGTTTTAATTTTGAGCATAATCTTCAAAAACTTCTCTATAGTTATTAAAGAATCAAAAATCTCAAGATGAAGAATGGTATTTATTTTACTGGTCTTCATTGAGCAATGCATTTAACATATCACAGAACTTCTGTCATTAACCGTGAGATGACTCTGTACTTTGTTAGCATCATTCCTCTATTTGTTTGTTTTGCTGCTTGCTTGCTTGCTGTTGGGGAATTACTAGGACCATGAGAATGAAGCGCCTAAGAGGGGAAGAAGACATGTGTTACTTGGCCTTTCACACTGATCCTTACTAACCCATGTTTTCATGAACACCAGATTCACCAAGTTTTCAAAGAGGAACAGCAAGTGTTTGATGACGAAGGAAGTTTGGATTTAATTTTCACTTTGAGACACATGGATACTATTCCCTGAAAGTACATTGGCATTCTGAAGATGTCCAAGTGCTCTTTTTCCAGAAGCTACCAGCAGTTCCAACTGCATGTGAGACTCTGGTGACTCTGAGGGCTGTCAAAGTAAGCTGCTAGAAACCAGCTGCCTCCTTCATTCATCCTTTGGGATCAGACAAAGGTGTCAGTAGACTTTCCTGCCACCCAGTTCTTGGAGCTGCAACGTGTATGCAGAATTTGCCTTTACAGAAAAATGATATGGGGCAAAATAATAAAAATAATAAGATAGATAACTGCTCAAACAGTGTTTTGAACACTCTCCATGTACTTAGGACTCTTTTAATCATATTTCATATGTTATTTAATATCATTTCTAGAATATGAATAAGAAGACAATTGTGGGCCTTCCCCAGAGGAATAGCTTCAATTAGAGTTAAAAATGATAACCTCAATCTTCAGGGTAGTTCAAAGTTACCTTGCAGACAAATACAGAAAAAGAATGAGGTAGGAGCTTTAGAACCATAATGAATTTTATATAGGCAATCCTTCATTGATAAGTCATGGCAATCATATAAACAAGTATGGAGTTCAAGACACTCATAGGTGTGACCAAGACATAGCAATAACCTTGTCCTCAGTATCACTAAAATTGTTTCTTAACTATCCTTAAATGTTTATTATGCATCAGAAATATCATATGTAAAGGTTGTTTTTTAGTATCTCTATATTATTTAATGGGAACTTTTCAATTTTTTTACACATATGTATCATGGGGGTTTAAATTTTTTTCTGGATAATTCTCCCTCCACTATTATAACCAACATTTTATGACATTTTCCCCCTAGAACTGGAAAAATGACTGATGTACCCATAAATATTTCTAATTAGTATCTTATGTTCTTTCCAGAGAAGGAAAAGGTTTAAATTCAAGTAGCTACTCTTTTATCACTAGCTCAGGTAGTGGAAGGAAAACATCACCCCTTGTGAAGTATCTCTTCATCTTTCCTTTTGACTCCACAAATTTCCTCAGTTTGGTCTTTGAAGTGGTGTCTGCTGATAGAAAAAGTACAGATAATGACCATTGCATGGTCCTTCTTCCAGAGACAAAGTAAACTAACCATAAACCTGAAAAAAATAAATTAGAAAGGGAAGCATGATATTCTCTGTTGGATTTTTTACTGATCTGGTAGCATTTTATCACATTCTTTTGGCTCTAGTACCCTGACTGTATTTTAGATGATCACTCATCACCCCCTTAGCAGCTTCATTTGCTTCAGAGAAGTATAACTCTGCCTTTTTTCTTTGAATGACACATGTAGATCAGGCCTAAACTAGTTAACAGTAGCCTACCTCAGAACTAGTTCATAGATGGCAGCGTGATATAATTTACTACAATAGAAATGAAGCCAAAAACTTTCAATGAAAGATTAAGGGAATGATACAAATACTGTATGGTAATGAGGAAGTAAGTGACCTTGAGAGCAGATGACAGGGATTTTGGATCATCCTGGGAGAATCTTATAAGAATGGAGCAGAGATTTTGGTGGTTGTTCATTAAACCACATAATCACTGCACAAACCTTTTTGATACACCAAAGAAGATAAGAGATCAGGTTCCAGATATTTACAAAATATCCTCCTGGCTTCCTTTCATATTAGAATATTAACGAAAGCAGGGGAATGGCATTCCTATTGCTAAAAGAAACAAATTCTCTTTTTTCTCAGGTTGCTATGCTTGGAAAATTTGAGCCTTGTGCCAGTGGCCATCTTTCCTGCCATGATAAGAAGCCTATCTACAGAATGAAATTAAACAGACAGACAGTGATGAGAGACAGGTAGAAAGAATTAAGTGAGAGAGCAAAAAGGCAGGAATGAATGGGTATGAGTGCATGAGAAAACAGGGGTGGATGAGAAAATAAAAGAGAAAAAGAGAAATGAATTAGAAGAATTAGTTTCACATAGGAAATCTAACGTTTGCAGACTCACATTTTATATTACACTGAGCCTCTGGCTATCATTTTTCAAATATGAATGCATATTTGA
This sequence comes from Callospermophilus lateralis, assembly GCF_048772815.1. Lineage (NCBI taxonomy): Eukaryota > Metazoa > Chordata > Mammalia > Rodentia > Sciuridae > Callospermophilus > Callospermophilus lateralis. The sequence continues at coordinate 62,835,652 of NC_135320.1, read as the reverse complement.
CTGCAGTCAACCAGTACTGGGCACTGCTAGATGTTCTCATTAAAATCTATGTCAGTGTCAAATATGAATATGACTGCAGTCAACCAGTACTGGGCACTGCTAGATGTTCTCATTAAAATCTATGTCAGTGTAGAATCTGAGAATTAGTTAAAGTGAAAAAATTAACATGTATAAAATATAAAGTGATATGTATGAGCTATTACATATATGTAATATATGTATGAGAGATAGGTGCTTTGGGAACAAAAAAGAAAGATAAGTTAACTCTGCAAGTAAATGAAGATGAAGAAGTATATGGAAAAGAGTTCCCCTATGTAGCCAGAAATTAAAATATAAGCAGAAGTTGTCTGGTAAATAAATTATGAATGAAGACAAGTGGAAATCTTACATTGGCACAAGAGACTTTAGGCTTGTGTAAATTGGATTAACATACTCACCTATATTGCCAGCATCCTGCAGGTTCAAACAGGAAAATTAAAACCTGTACTCAAGAGCTATGGGTGTAGCTCAGTGGTAGAGTGCTTGCCTGGCATATACAAAGTCCTGTGTTCCATCCCCAGTATTGAACAAAACAAAACAAAAAACCTTTGATTCAAATGTCTGCTATTAATATAACTCACTGATTTTCTTCAGTCTTTTCTTGTTATTTAAAGTTTTACATTATACTAAACACAATTTTGTGTTTTTTGTAATCAGACTGTGTATTTTCTTGAAGTCAGAAAGATCTGATTTAGCCAGGCATGGTGGCTCATGCCTGTAATCCCAGCAACTGGGAAAGCTGAGGATCACAAGTTTGAGGCCAGCCTCAGCAATTTAGCAAGGCCCTAAGCAACTTAGTGAAACCCTATCCTCAAAATAAAAAATAAAAAGGGTTGGAGATGTGGTCCATTGGTAAAGTGCCCCTGGATTAATCCCCAGTACCAAAAGAAAAAAAATTAAATCTTGTTTGTACTACTTTGCTAACTTTATGAGCTTCAGCAAATTAACATTTGAGTTATTTCAGTTTCATAATCTGTAAGATCAGGTTATATGATATATGCATTAGTTTGTATATTGACCAGAGCCTGGTTAAATGACTAATTAACAGTTAATGATGGGCTGGGGATGTGGCTCAAGCAGTAACGCGCTCGCCTGGCATGTGCAGGGCGCTGGGTTTGATTCTCAGCACCACATAAAAATAAAGATGTTGTGTCCACCGAAAACTGAAAAATAAATATTAAAAAATTCTCTCTATCTATCTTTTAAAAAATAGTTAATGACTATTTAATAGTTAATAGTAGGGTGGTGATGAGATAATTTTATATTAATAACAGTGGGATTCTAGGTGGATGGAAGGCATTAACTTGACCTTTTCCATACTTTTGCCTAAGTCAAGATCAGAGATGTAGATTTGAACGACAATGTGACATGCAATGGCGATGCTGAGGTGCAAATGTGCCATCATGTATGCAATGTTTTTGGTGATAAAAAGATTACATATAGTATGTTAATATTTACGACATTTGGTCTCTCATAATGATTCTTTCTAGATTTTTCTTTTGTTTGCAATTACAACTTCTCCTTTAACTAATCTTTTAAAAGACAGAAAATGGCACTACACCGGTACTTAAGGCAAGTGAGAAGTATATCTTAAAGATGAGTATTTTAAAATTCTGTGTCCTGGTCTGCTTTATAAAGTCATATTTTACCAGATACTGTTATGGATAACATTTGAAAGATTCTTCCCTTTTAAAATACATGCACAACAGTGCAAACTGAACCAGAAGGGTTATTTTTTATGCTTGTCATCAGCACATTAACATTCTCCAGCTGGATATTTTAAAGGGACATTGGGGCCTGTCCATGTTGTAAATGTCCTGGATCTTCCCACAAAGCAGTACTCTGTGCTCAGAGACAAAATAGAGATGTTCTTAAGATTTCTTCATTCTGCTGAGACGAAACTCAAATCCATGCCCTTGAAAAGTGATCAAGTAATATTGCATCTTAATTTCTGGTTTTGCAGTTGATCTGTTTAATGTAAATGACTGATTTAAAAAAAAGCAACTGGGCGGAGGTTGTGGCTCAGTGGTTGAGCGCTACCTTGCATGTGTGAGGCACTGGGTTTGATCCTCAGCACCACATAAAAAAATAAATAAATAAAACAAAGATATTGTGTCCATCTACAACTTAAAAAATTTTTTTAAAAAGCAACTGTATTTTCTGATATGATATATAAACTGAAAACCTCAAGGCAATGTTTTTCTTGCTAATGGTTGTCCTTGATAGTAAAATAATGACATTAACAACATTCAACTCTATTTTCAACACTTGTAAGATTTCTCCACAAAGCTTACTGAAGGAAAGTGCCAGCCCGACAGAGAGTTTAATGAAATCACTTCTGCTTTTCAGTGTGACTATATAAAACTATAAGTGCTCTTGCTCGATGGCTTGGTGGTTACATGCCCACAATCCCAGCAACTGGAGAAGTTGAGGCAGAAGGACCCCAAGTGCAAGGCCAGCCTTAGCAACTTAAAGAGACCTGGTCTCAAATTGAAAAACTAAAAACGTTGGTGATATAGCTCCATAATAGAGTGCTCCAGGGTTCAATTCTCAGTACCAAAAACAACAATAACAAAAACCTGCCTTTTCTCTCTGGGGTATTCTAACTCTGAAAGCCTCAGTTTCTATTTTGTTTTCTTTTCTTTTTCAGTGTACAGCAGGATACTGCTATGAGAATGTTTATGGGACTTATGACTTCATAGTTTTAAACCCATAATCTGAATATGAAATATTCAAGCACTATTTTGTGCCTCTGACAGGACTGGATTCTGCACTGCAACTGAAATATTTTCTTCACCTTGCTCACTATTGCTCTGAGGGCAACAGCCAAGCTATTAGGAATCTTCCTCCTACCCACTGCTCCTGTTCAACTCCTGTTCCCCATCCAGGTCTTAATTTAGTTACTCCAAACTCCTGTTACCCATCCAGGTCTTAATTTAGTTACTCCTTTCTCCAGTAAACTCTGCCTAGTCACTTGGTTCTGAATTGAGTGGCATAATCTCCTGCACACTTCACGTTGCATTATTGTTACCTCTCTGCTTAGCTGAATTTTCCTCCACTAAACTGCATGTCCAGAGATCAGAGACACTGTTCTGTTTGTAGTGTTTTTTGCAGTTAGAAGGAACACGGTTGCTTTTCAATAAATATTTTGTAGTATATTTTATTTTTTGTTCATAGTTATTCTCTTTCTTCCTATCCTATGGTCAGCATATATTCCTCTTGTCCATTAACTTTGAGTGTGACCACGTGGCTTTGTTTCACCAGTGGGATGTGAGCAAATACAAAGTGCAGCGTGCCTGGTCAGAAGCTTTAAAGGCACTTCCTCTTCTTCCTGCCTTCTACAGTTAAAAAAAAAAAGTAAGTTTCAAATAGTGAAATAGTGGCTGCTTCTTAGACTTGGTTCTTACAGTGAAGACACATGATACAATGCAAGCACAAAAGAGCCCACAGAGCCCAGTAACATGAGCAACAAACAACTGGTTATTGCTCTAAGTCCCTGAGATTTTAGGATTTTTTTATTGCCACAACAAGTCAATTGATAAGAAAATTGGTGCATAGAAGTGACAAACTAAAACAATAACTTAAAAAAATACACTAAAACAGGCAAGGAATTTGCACCATGCCTGTTAGAGGAGTCCTGATGCTTCATGAGGCTAGAAAAATGATAACCTATATTATGCAATGGTGAAAATTTTGGTAAACCTGACACCTGGGATAACCTAAGAAAAGGCTGAAAATATCCCAAATTACCTGTAAGTATGCCAAAAAAATTTTCAAGATAGAATACTGTTTGCCCAAAATTGCTTTTAAAGTACTGCAAGGAAAAAAAATGGGCACAGAAAAATTGGCCTGTTTGTGAGTAAGAATGAAAGGGAAAAAGAAGATCCAGAAATCAAGAGAGAGGGTTGAAGGATCCAACTGTTTCTCATTTTCAGTCAAAGAACCTTTTTCAAATTGAAATAAAACTTAAGCATAAGCACCAAGAGTAGGGCATGGCTGGCTGTTTTCTAGATGTATCTACATTTTCTTATGTGGGAGAGTTTATTTAATTCAAAACACATCAGAAATTTAGCAACCTGAGCAAATTATAGTAAGTACCATAATGGCATGTGGGCAACTTTTAGGATAATTTCAAAGATATTTTAAAGGGGAAGAGTGGAAACAGCTTTTATTATCTGTGATCTTTTGGAAGCCCATTATAAAGAGCAGAAAATAAGAGCAACTGTACAAAATATGTATTGGAATGTACCTATGACAATGTCTTTAGCATCACTCATAATATGAAGAGTTAATATTTTTATTATATCAAGTAAAAGTATACCAAATTAGTAATATCTGTAACAACTGATAATGATTCTTATTATTAAAGACTCAAGGTGGGGACAAAGACCAAATTAAGTTTGTGATTACCATACCCTCTGTTAAAATCTCTGCTTCTTTAAAGTGGTAATTATCAGAGAAGAGGATAATATCAAAAATACGAGGAATCTCAATGCAGATGGATGAAGTGTAGCTGTTTTATTTCCATTCTCAATTTTTCTATATTTTTAATTTTATGTGCAATATGCATACACATAGTATAAGTAGTTAAGTCATTCTATAAAGCAACACTTTACCACCCCTCCTCCCTTCCTACTCTTTTCATTTCATAATTCCAAAGAGCAATTATTTTATTTCTTTTTTTGCTATTTTAAACTTATCTATATATCTCTAAGTAAATGATTTTATTGCTGCATCTTGATTTTTTTTTCAACTTTAGACATTATCTCATATTAGATCTGGGATATCCCCTCTGTTGAGACCTCTGATTCCTTAATAAGTCATTTCACTTTTACAAATGGCTCGGGGTAAAGAAATCATTCATTTGGCCAGTACAGAGTGCAAATTACTTGCAATGAAGCCTAGAGGAATATCTCTTAATTTTGAACCTGTCTAATGACAGGAGGAGCTTCTGTGAAACAAAGACATCAGGAAACCAATGTTTCTGAAAGAGTTGTAGTGCCAAAAATTCCACCAGCCTGAATTAAAGAGGTGAAAATCTGTAAAACTATCCTCAAATCCTCAACTTTCTATGAGCAGGAGTGAATTACAGCAATAACCTTCTATGTTAGCATAGCAGATTTTTGACAGGAGAAGACACACTTACAAATCATATAAAGTTAAGGAAAATCTCTCTAGACCAGAAATTGAATTGTAAGCATCAACATAAACTCATCTTTTAAAAAATATTCTAAATGTGTCTTCAAAATCATACATATTTTCTAAGTGTGTTTACTACTAAATTCTAGAAACAGTGAATCTAGAATAAATGAACAATCTTAAAATACAGAATGTGGTCTATAAATATCATTTCTCCTTAAAAGGAATCAGTACATCTTGAACAAATGGTTGATTCCAGTTCTAAAACATGAAATATACTGATGAGCCTGCAATGTTATGTCAAATAGAAAGCAATAAAGTATCAAGGACAGTAGAGTCACATCCAAAGGACTCAAGTGTCAAGATATACTATTGACTTGGGATCTTGAATATCAATGGGCTAATAATGGTGATGCATTGAAGCAAATCCATTTAAAATGAGTATGTTCAAATAATTCTTTAAAAAGCCTTCATTAATCATTTTAAAAATATACTGTACTTCAAGGAAAGCAAATAATTGATTTTGAAAAGGTTTATTTTATGGAAAGAAATTATTAAAGAATGAGGAATTATAGTATCAATATTTGCAACCTCTAATAAATTAATTAGTGTAGACAGTAACCATTAATGCCTGCTAGCATCATTGAAGAAAGGATAAACATTACATATGGCTTGAGAGAAGTACAGAAAATCAATCCTGAAAATCTCTTGCTAAAATATGAAAACCAAAACTAACAAAGCCTCCAGATCTAACATGAGATAATGTCTAAAATTGAAAAAAAAACAAAGATGCAACAATAAAATCATTTACTTAGAGATATATAGATAAGTTTAAAATAGCAAAAAATAATAATTAATTGCTCTTTGAAAATAGGACATAAAGGAGTAGGAAGGGAGGGTGGTAAAGTGTTGCTTTATAGAATGATTTAACTACTTACATTATGTGTATGTATATTGCACATAAAATTAAAAATATAGAAAAATTGAGAATGAAAAAAAACAGCTATGCATCATTCATCCACCTTGAGATTCCTTACATTTTTGTTATTACCGTTTCTCTGATGAAGACTGAGAGGAAGGCAATTAGATAAATAGGTGATTACTTTGAACAAATTATGTTAACAGTGCTCTAGAAAACAGGTAAAGAACGAAAGAGTATAGGCATTGAAAATGTCTACATCTTGTATAAGAAGGAAGTGCAGTGGTTTAAGGGCATGGACTAATTATTGTGCATTATTTCTTTCAATACTTTGTAGGTTTACAAATTTTGTAACTATGATTTTCCTTTAAAGTCAAGCAATTTGTAAAGAGAGATTTATAATAGAACCTGCCATTAAAATATTAAAGACAACACTTAGCTTTTCTGGCATGTTTTTAAAAGTAATGATTAAATACTATTCATTAAAAGTGAAATACTTTGTACAGATCTTTGGGCTCTACCTTGATTTGTTAATGATTTTCTTTGCTGTGCAAAAGCTTTTTAGTTTAATGCAATCCCATTGCTTATTTTTGCTTTTGTTGCTTAGGCTGTGGAGTTCAGATACAAGAAATCATTGCCCAGATGAGTATCATGGAGCTTTACTTGTTTTCTTATAGTCATTTTATAGTTTCAGGTCTTACATGTTAATCTTTTTCTTTTTAAACTTTTCTGTAATCAAGAAAAAAAATTATGGTTTATTATACCATTAATAGTGTAGATAAAGCTATTATGTACACTTACATAGACTTTTTTTACTTGCCTAACACATAGGACTTTTTATTGCTTTTTAATTTTTTAAACTTGTTCTAAATAGCTATACATGACAATAAAATGCATTTTAACACATCATACATAATTGGAATATAACTTCTCATTCTTCTGATTGTACATGATATAGAATTACACCAGTTGTATAATCATATGTGCACATAGGATATTCTTCCTAACCTATAACCCTTCCCCTTCTTTTCACTCCCCTCTCTCTAATCCAAAATACCTATATTCTTCTCTAGCACACCCCCCCCTTTATTGTGTGTTAGCATCCGCATATCAAAGAAAACATTTGGCCTTTGTTCCTTTGGGATTGGCTTATTTCGCTTAGTATGCTATTCTCCAGCTCTATCCATTTACCAGCAAATGCCATAATTTCTTTCTTCTTTAAGACTAAGATTCCATTGTGTACATATGCCACATTTTCTTTATCCATTCATCTGTTGAAGGGCATCTAGGTTGGTTCCATAGTTTAACTATTGTGAATTGATCTGCTATAATATTATTCCATGAAATAGCAAAGGAGGGAACCCTCCCAAACTCATTCTATGAGGCTACTATCACCCTGATACCAAAACCAGACAAAGACACATACAGGAAAGAAAATTTCAGACCAATATCCCTGATGAACATAGATGCAAAAACTCTCAATAAAATTCTGGCACATTGCATACAAAAACATATAAAAAAATAGTACATCATGATCAAGTGGGGTTCATTTCAGGGATGCAAGGTTGGTTCAACATACAGAAATCAATAAATGTAATTCATCACATTAATTGACTTAAAGACAAGAATCATATGAACATCTTCATAGATGCAGAAAAAGCATTTGACAAAATATAGCACTGCTTCATGTTGAAAACGGTAGAAAAACTAGGAAAAGTAGGAACATACCTCAACATTGTAAAAAAATATATATGCTAAACCCAAGGCCAACATCATTCTAAATGGAGAAAAATTCAAAACATTCTCTCTAAAAACTGGAACAAGACAAGGATGTCCTCTTTCATCACTTCTGTTCAACATCATCCTTAAAACTCTAGCTAGAGCAATCAGATAAAAGAAAGAAATTAAAGCAATATGAATAGGAAAAGAAGAACTCAAACTATCACTATTTGCCAATGACATGATGTTATACTTAGAAGATCCAAAAAAGTCCACCAGAAAACTTTTAGAACTAACAAATGAATTCAGCAAAGTAACGGGATATGAAATCAATACCCATCAATCAAACACATTTCTATTCATCAGTGATGAATCCACTAAAAGAGAAATTAGGAAAACTACCCTATTCACAATAACCTCAAAAAAAAATACTTGGGAACAAATCTAACAAAATAGCTGAGAGACCTCTACAATGAAAACTATAGCACTAAAGAAAGAAATTGAACAAGATCTTAGAAGATGGAAAGATCTCCCATGCTCTTGGATAGGCAGAATTAACATTGTCCAATGGCCATACTTCCAAAAATGTTAATCACACTTAATGCAATTCCTATTAAAATCCCAATGACATTCTTCATAGAACTAGAAAAGGCAATCATAAAATTTATTTGTAAGAACAAGAGACCCAGAATAGCCAAAGCAATTCTTAGCAAGAAAAATGAAGCAGGATGCATCACAATACTTGACCTTACCTTATACTACAGAGCCATAGTAACAAAAATGGCATGGTATTGGCACCAAAACAGACACATAGACCAATGCTACAGGATAGAAGACACAGAGAAAAACCCACATAAATACAGTTATCTTGTACTAAACAAAGGCACCAAAAACATTCATTGGAGAAAAGATAGTCTGTTCAACAAATGGTGCTGGGAAAACTGGAAATGCATACATAGCAAAATGAAATTAAACCCCCATATCTCACCCTGCACAAAACTAAACTCAAAGTAGATCAAGGACTAGGCATTTTAACAGAGACCCTGTGCCTACTAGAAGAAAAAGTAGACCCAAATCTCCCTCATATTGGCTTAGGAACTGACTTCCTTAACAAGACTCCAGAAGTGCAAGAAGTAAAATCAAGAATCAATAAATGGGATGGAATTGAATAAAAAGATTCTTTACAGCAAAGGAAACAATCAAGAACATGAAGAGAGAGCCTACAAAATGTGAGAAAATCTTTACTACCTGTACCTTGGAGCATTAATCTCCAGGATATATAAAGAACTCAAAAAACTTAATGGCAAAAAAACAAATAACCCAATCAATAAATGTGTAAAGGAACTGAACAGGCACTTCAAAGAAAAAGATATATGAATGGTCAACAAATATATGAAAAAATTTTCAATATCTCTAGCAATTAGAGAAATGCAAATCAAAACTACACTGACATTCCATCTCCAGTCAGAACGGTAACTATCAAGAATACAAGCAACAATAAATGTTGGCAAATATGTGAGGGAAAAGGTTTACTCATACATTGCTGGTGGGACTGCAAATTGGTGGTCACTATGGAAGGCAGCATGGGTATTCCTCAGAAATCATGGAATGGAACCACCATTTGACCCAGCTAATCCCTTCTCAGTTTATACCCAAAGGACTTAAAATCGACATGTAAGTCTTTAATACACTTTGAATTGGTTTCTACCTGTAATGTGAGAAAAGAGTCCAATTTCATTCTTCTGCATAGGGATATCCCAACACCATTTTTTGAAGAGACTATCCTTTCCTTTTTGTGTGTTCTTGTACCTTTATGGAAAATCATTTGGCCATAATGTGTGGATTTATTTCTGTACCTTCTTATCTTTTTTCCATTGGTTGAATATGTCTGTTTTTATGCCTGTACCATGCTGTTTTGATTGCTATAACTTTGTAATAGATTTTGAAATCAGGCAGAGTGATGCCACCAGCTTTGTTCTTTTTGCTCAAGACGGTTTTGGATATTTAGGGCCTTTGTGGTTCCATACAACTTTTAGAATTGATTTTTTTCTGTTTCTGTGAAAAATGACATTGCAATTTTGACAGGAATTGCATTGAATCTATACATCATTTTGCGTAGTATTGACATCTTATTAATTCTTCAAATCCATGAACATAGATTTTTATTTATTTGTGTTGTCTTCAGTTTCTTTCATCAGTGTTTTATAGTTTTGAGTATACAGATCTTGCAATTCCTTAGTTAAATTTACTCCATTATTATTATTTCTCTTTAGTACTACTGTAAAAAAGTTGTTACCTAACTCCTCATTCATTCATGGTTGAAGTAGTTAGCTAGAAGATAACAGGTAGGAAATGCTCAGAGACCTAAAGAGACATTTTAGATGCCCTCCACAGGCAAGAGGACATTTGAAGCTTAAATACAAACAAGTTAGAAGAGCTTGGTTAACACTTTGTGACATTCCACTGAGTCAGGGATACATACATCAAAGGAACATCTAACCCAAATTGTTGACCTGCCCTGACAAGGGAAAAGTAGACCCTCCTCAAATTGGAGGTGAGCTATTTTTAATGTAACTGCCTGCCAGAACAAAACTCAGCACTCTTCTGAGGAAGATTCAGAATCTCTTCAGTGTAGTTTACAGTGTAACAACAAAAAATTGTTATTAGACACATGAAAAAAAATGGGAAAATATGGGGCTGGGATTGTGGCTCAGTGGCAGAGCATTTGCTTCACACAAATGAGGCACTGGGTTCGATCCTCAGCAACACATAAAAATAAATAAATCAAATAAAGGTGTTGTGTCCATTAAAAAGAAAAAAAATGAGAAAATGTGACTTGTAGTCAATATAAATGGACCAACAAAGGACCTAAGTGTTAGAATTGGCAAAGAAAGGCTATAATAATTGAAAAATATGTTAAAATGTCTACAGGAAAAGATGGATATAACATGTAAATCAGTGGTTAAATGAGGAATAAAGATTGAAAAAGCAGAAATGAAACTGCCTTCATTCACAGACAATATGATTCCACATGAATCTCTAAAAATCTATTAGCTCTCAGTAAGTGAATTCAGCAAGGCTAAAGGTGTGAAAGTCAGTAACATTTAAAAATAAATTTTCTTTATTATAGTGTTTTAAAACACAAAATTCCTAAGAATAAACTTAAGAAAAATTATAATACACCTCTACTTTGAAACCACAAAATTGCAAAAAGAAATTTAAGAAAGACTATGGAGATATATGCCATGCCATGGTTTTAAGACTCTATATAGTAAAGCTCATTCTACCCAAAGTGATCTATGAGATCAATGTACTTCTAACTCAATGGGGGTTTTGTTTTTGGTTTTTGGTGAAAATTAATGATCTAACATGGAATGTTATATGCAAAAAAATATGGACCTAAATAACCAGAATAATTTGAAAAAAGTCAAAAGAAATGAATCAGAGGAGTTAGACTATCTTATTTTAAGACATTATATTGGGCTGGGATTGTGGCTCAGCAGTGGAGCACTCGCCTAGCACAGGCGGGACCCAGGTTTGATCCTTAGCACCACATAAAAATAAAGGCATTGTGTTGTGTCCATCTGCACCTAAAAAATAAACATTTTAAAAAAGACATTATAAATTTCCATTAGGACAGAGTGTTATTGTCTTTTAAAAAAAGAGACAAATAGATATAATGAATATAGTATCTAGAAATTGATCCTCCCATGTTTTTAGGCAATTGACAAAGATTTCAGCAATTTAATGGGGAAAAAGGAATCTTTTCAATAAATGGTACTAGAACAATTAGATATAGATGCATATTTTAGTCAGCTATTTCTCCTGTGTGATCAAAAGACCTGACAAGGGCAATTTTAAGGAGGAAAAGTTTATTTGGGGCTCACAGTTTTAAAGGACTCAGTCCATACTTGGCCAACTACATTCCTTAGGGTTCAAGGCAAGCAGGACATCAAGGCAGAAGAGAATAGAGGAGGAAAGTGGCTGAGGACATGACCACCAAAAGCAGAGAGAGACAGAGACAGAGACAGAGAGACAGAGAGAGAGTGAGTTCCTCTCACCACAAACAAAATTCGAACTTCAAGGACCCACCTCCTCCAGCCACACTCTACCACCCAGTTAATCCCTATCAGAGGATTAAAGCACTGACTAGATTAAGGGTCTCATAACCCAATCATTCCACCTCTAAACTTTTTTGCATGAGCTTTTGGGGGACACCAAATATCTAAACCATAAGAATGTAGATATAAATGTATTTTTTTCCTGACATATACATTACAACATATAAAGTTCCTAGAAGGAATAATGAAGAATATCTTTGCAGTAATGGGGTAGGCAAAGGTCTCTTGGTATGCAAAAAGCTCTTACCACAAAGGAAAATATGATGAATTGGAACTTTATCAAAATTAGAAACTTCTGCTTGTCAAAAGATACCTGTAAGAAAATGAAGAGGTAAGTTGCAAACTCACTGCCACAACCTAGAAAAATTGTATTATACTTATTTGATATAATGGAGATACTGTTTTAATATAGTCTCTTGATTTTGAAGCTAACAGAACAATAAATAAATATAAATTTCGACAGTGCAAAAATACAGAAGATTCTAAAGGTAGACAGGTAAGATGGCAATTTGAATACTTATGTTAATATCATTCTACTAACATGAAAAGTAAAGAGATGCACCTGACAGTTGATAAAAGAGGCAATAGTAGTTTCAATATAATATTTGAAATTAGAAAGCTACCTACAGAAATCAAAGTAGTAAGAATTATTAAAACTATTAGGGAAGTAAAGAGAAGTAAGAAAACATGAATAAACTAAATTCTTAACCATTTATACACATAATTCAACAGCTAAAAATCTAGGTTGATAAATTTTTTAAAAATGGCAACAAAAGCATGTTTTTTGGCAATTAATTAAATAATTAAAACATAAACATTTAACCTTTTAGAAACTGGTTTAGGGATTTAAGAAATGGAGGAGGGAAATTTGGTTTTCATTATATAACCATTTTTATTTCTATGCATTCTTTAACATTTCATGTTTTCATGCATGTGTATTTATTATCTTGTTTTAGACAGATAGATAAACCAATAATAGAATGGAATAATGACAGGACAGAGGAAGGAAAACCTGTAACTAGAGGTTATCCCTGCAGAGTGAAGATTTCAAGTGATTTCTTTCTTCATTATAACTTTATGGATCAACTATTTTACAATGAGTAGGCAATATTTTCATAGATGTAAGAGTAAAATTAAGTTGTTTCTCCTTTGAAAAAAAGAAAATCTTAAACTTAAAAAAATCAACTTTTCTGAGTACTTTATCACCTACTGGAAAATACCATCTGGTAGTGTTGGAACTACTGTGGGAAAACACTCTCCAGAATATCTAAGAATTATTAACTTCTTAATTGGCATCAGTATGCTACTTTGAATTCATACTACTGTTGTTTCAGTGGATAAAATCTGGAGAGTGCTTAGCTTCAAAGTGCCAAGTAGAAGTAAAGAATAGTTTGCCTATTAGTCAAGCAGAAAGTTCTCACAATCATAGAATTACTGTCAAAAGACATTGGGTTCTTTGCAAGTGCTGGGTGAGTAAAAAAAATCCTAAAAATACTCTCATGATAGTGTCTTTACAATTTGTACTGACATAAGCTCTTTGGGGATTCCTCTCTAAGATTAAGTCTACACCCATAATTATGTCATCATGTATGCAGAAGTGTCATTTTTTGCTCAGTTCTTGTAATTTGTTTACATGCCTGAAAGAGCAATAGCCAATGGTAATATCCAGGGCCATCTGCTATTAAGATGCCAAAACCTGTTGTTGTGTTCCCACTAGAGCTGTTATGTTGGTTCATCTATGTCTTTAATTAGGTGTGTATGGAGTAAATTACATGCCCATAGGAATGCATTTTATGGCTAACAGAGTAGTATTGCAGAAAGTAGTCATCAGGTTATTTTGGCCAATATACATTGCAGCACATCTGGGAATTATTCTCAAGAAAACATTGAATAGAAGCTCTGGCTAGTGGTTTGGACTTTGTTTGGCTACTGCAAAGACTGGAAAAAAATGAAGCACATATCAAGCTGTAGTGTATAATCTGCCAAAGTTAACTCCATGATATATGGTGGTAAAACCCTGATTTAAAATCGTCAGTGAGGGCTGGGATTGTAGCTCAGTGTTAAGAGTGCTTGCCCTAGCATGGGTGAGGCACTGGATTGGATCCTCAGTACCACATAAAAACAAATAAATAAATAAAATAAAGGTTAAATTCTTTTTAAAAAAATCCTCAATGTTTTTGTAAAATTATGTTAATAGATTGTGGTAAACTGCACGAATGGCATCAAAATGTTCCCTCCTTTAGTTGTATAGTGAAAACTGTGGGTCAGATATTTACAATATAGATTATATTGTTGTATATGTGCATTTTTTGAAAATTTGAATTTATAATTCTCTAAGAAACTTGCTTTAAGAAATATAGCAAAGTAGTTAAAAGCAGAACTTTGAAGTGACACCAACCTGAGTCTGAATCTTTAAAGCACTATTTGCTGGATAACTTCACTAAACATATTCAAGGATAACCTATTTTCTCATCTATAAAATGGAAATAAAGTACAACTCATAGAATGTTGTATAATTAAATAGGATAATTTATATAAATCACCTAGCATAATGGTTCCCAAGTTGTCTACACATTGGATTCAGCATGAGGAGATTTAAAAATACTGGTTCTTGTGTTCCATCCCAAGAGATTGTGGTATAACTGGTCAGGGGTAGACTGTGCTTTGAAAGCTTTTGAAGATCTTTAAGTGATGTTGATAATGCAGACAAATTTGGGATCACTGACAGCAGAACAATACCTGTATATACAATCTAAGGGTTTTATAACATTATTTTAACTTAATGTTTGTAACAATCCTAACAGGAAGGCACCCTGTTATTCCCAATTTCTAATAAGTTGGAGTTTAGAGATCATTAATAACATAATCAAGGTCAAATAACAGTACAAGGCAGAGACAATATGTAAAACCAAATTTTCTGATTCCAAAGAGCAAGCTTTCAGTTATGCTGTCTAGCCTCAAGTGAATTACTGATACATGAATTTCACAAACTCAACTGACAATCTGTTTTGGGGGAAAAAAAAAAAACAGACCCAGACTTTTCCCGTATATTTTATAGGTGTGGTGCATTATGATTGTACATAATATTGGGATTCATTGTTGCATATTTGTACATGTACCCAATGTAACAATAAAATTTGATCAATATAATTCCCCAGCATCTTTCCTTTCATTCCCCTCTCCCTTTCCTTGGTCCCTTTCCTCTAAGATCCAGGTTTATGATAGTACATACTTGATAAGTCATAGAATTGTTTGATCACATTTCACAATGGTCTCAAACAAATGGTCAAACTGAAAAGAGAGTGAAAGGCTACCAAGCATTGTTGTAGGGAATTGGATAAGATCAGATGTGTTTCTTGTCTTTTAACATGTGATTCCATGTTGGACAATAGCTCTTAGTCCTGCTGAACTCTTTGATAAAGTTTCGCATGAAAACGCATTAAAGCTTCTTTCTAGATGCACCAAGGACTCGAAAAGCAAAGATATATTCCAAAAGTTATACTTAGCACTTACTTTTCACTTATCTACATTATAGTAGTATTTGGCAAGAATTAAAATAATATAAACTGCAGCCACAATGATTGCAACATAGTCTATGTTCAACACAGGCCAAGATACAAGTAGAATGACATGCATCACTGTTTATCAACTGTGAACTCATCCCTGATAAAGTCATTTGAATTGAATTTTTGATGCCATTTTCTCAGAACAGACCAGAATAACAGAGACCTTTTAAAAAAAATACTATCCTCTTCCATATTACCTGGGTTATCTGGATAACCAAGTGAATAAGAAAAGAGTTGAAAGATCAGTGCTGTATGATGTCAAGACTTACTATAAAGCTATACTAAGACTGTACAGTCTTATCATATAGATAAATAGATTAATGAAATAGAAGGCCCATAAACCCATACATCAGAAAACCAATTTTTTTTAAAAAAAAAAAAAGGAGCAAAGGCAAATCAATGTAAAAATGTTGATCTTTTCAACAAGTGGTGCTGTAACATTTGAATATCCACAGGAAAAAGAAAACCACTTTGATCCATACCTCTCTCCATAAAATTAACTCAAAATGAATCACAGAAGATCTAAAAAACAGAATCTATAGAACATCTAGAAAACAAAATCTTTGAGGTCTTGGGCTTTAGGTTAGATAAATATTTTCTAAGTCCATCAAAGGCACAATTCTTTAAAAACAATAACCAATAAAATGGAATTTAAGCTCTTAAAAAACATGAATTAGAACAAGATATAGTCTATGCTTTTATAATTGTAAAAATGGATTCTACTGTCATATATAACTAAAAAGAACCAATTTTTTATTTTTCAGTTGTTGATAGATCTTTATTTTTTTTTATTTATATGTGGTGCTGAGAATCAAACCCAGTGCTTAGCAAGTACGCTACCACTGAGCCCCAGCCCCAGCCCCCAAAAAACCAATTTTTAAAAAAAGAATGAAAAGACAATCCGGAGTAAGAGAAAATATTTGTAAATCACATATCTGACATAGGACTTGTATCCAGTATATATATACACATACACACACACTCACACACATATATGTGTGTGTATAAATAAATATATATATATATATATATATATATATATATATATATATATATATATATATATATCTTACCACAACAAATATAAAGAACTCATAAAGCTCAGAAATAAGAAAATGACTCAACTTAAAAAAAAAAAAAAAAGAGCAGGTAGGGACAGGGGCACATGTTGGTGATTCCAGTGGGTTGGAAAGTTGAGGCAGGAGGATTACAAGATCAAAACCAGCCTCAGCAACCTAGCAAAACCCTGTCTCCTTGTCTCAAACAAAATTTTTTTTAAAGACTGGGGATATTGTTCAGTGGTTAAGTGACCCTGGGTTCAATTGCTGGTACCAAAAACAAACAAACAAAAAAGGAGCAAAGAAATAAAACCGATAATTCACTAAAGATATAAATAGATAATGAATGAGCATCCGTAAAGACACTTGACATCTTTAGTAATTAAGTAAATGCACATTAGAACCACAATGAGATGCCACTAAACACCTAAAAGAAATGTTACAGTTAAAATAACTGAATATATTGGGCGGGGTTGTGGCTCGGCAGTAGAGCGCTTGCCTAGCACATGTGAGGCGCTGGGTTTGATCCTCAGCACCACATAAAAATAAATGAATTAAATAAAGGTATAAAAAAACCACCACCAACAACAAAAATAACTGACTATCTCCAGTACTGGCGAGGACGTAGAACAGCTGGAATTCTCATTTGTCACAAGTGAAAAGTAAATGGCTTGGCCACTATGGAAAAATTAGACAACTTCTTAAAAAGTTCAGCACATACCTATTATGTGAGTCAGCCATTCTTCCACTAAGTATTTAAAAAAAATTTAAAAATTAAATTAAAACATGTATATAAAAAGATTTGTACACAAATATTCATACTGTTTTTGTTTGTAATAACAAAAAGCTGGAAACAACCCATATGCTCCATCAACACATGAGTGGATTAGCAAACTGGTGTATCAAACTTAGGAATAAAGAGTAATGAACTGTTAATACATGTGTTAGCATGGATGAGATTCAGAATAATTATTCTGAGTAAAAGAAACCAAACAATAAAAAATCAAATATTGCATGATCCCGATTATATAAAATTGTAGAATATACTAATTATAACTAATATATGTTTTATCATATATGATCAGTGGTTGCCTACGCTGGGGAAAGAGAGGTAGACAGGATTAAAAGGGGGCATGAGGGAATTTTTGTAAGTAATAGATATGTTTATTATCATGGTAATGGTTTCAAAAGGTGTCTGTATATCAAAACTTATATACTTTTTAAATTTTTGTTGTGGTAAGAACACTTTACACATGATTCACTATCTAAACAATATTTTAATTGTATAATACATTCCTGTTTTCTGGGATACACCTTTTATATACTTTAAATATATTCAGTTTGTTTTATGTCAATTATATCTCAATAAAGCTATTAAAAGTAAAAATTACAAAGAATATTCTTTTCTTGCTTAAAGACTTTACTAGCCAAGCAGAAGAAGCATTGCATTGGTGGTGACAATTTGATTTTATATTTGTTTCTTTTGATTATGTGCTGCAGTAATTTCTGAGAGGGTTAAGCTTCACATTTTTCAGCAATAAAAGATTATTTATTAATGATTTGTATTATTTAAGGACAGTTTAGAAATTTTCATAATATGTCTGGGGAAAGTAAAAATTTCCACATCACAAGAAAATTGGCAGTATCAAGTATTAAAGAATATTGCTTAAAATTTTATAATGTCAGTTGTTTCAAAAATCAATAAAAAGTGAATTCAGTAGTTTGCAAATTTATCTTAGGTGTCCTGACACATTCGTATCATTTTTCTAAACCTAATCTACTTGTTAAAATAAGCAATTATGAATGGGCATCTCTGGTGAAAATATGCATTCTCATGAATAAAGATATTTTGACCACACTTCAGTATCTTTAATATCAGAGCCTCAATCTCTGAAGTTTTGTTTGACTTCTGTGGCCTTTCTTCTCCAAAGGCAAATAGCACAGCAGATTCTTCAAAAACAAAGTTACATTTCAACAGGCTGCTCTTGGGATTTGCTCATGTTCTGTGCTTACAGTTATTTATTGCTTTATAAAGGTTATAGGTAGGTAAATATGACTAAAGGTCAATAGAATGGAACATTTTACAGAATACCCCCAGTAGTTTAACATATTAAAACTGCTAGCATTTAAAATTATTTTAAAGGATGAATATCTAAGAATTGTTAGGCTTGCCAATATTCATGACATATCTAAACGGGAATAGATGTTTTTCAAATACCTACAGAGAAGATTCTATAATTCCTTTTTGTAATCTAGTTTATGGTAATCCTACCTTAAAAATAAGAGCTAAAAGTAATTATTCAGAATTTTAAGAATGATACATATTAACAATTAACTCAATATTCTGATTTATAAAGATTTTCATGTATTATATACCTGGGTTTCTAGTTTTTCAAGTGTGTGTGTGTGTGTGTGTGTGTGTATATTAGTTATGTATAACTAAAACAATCTTAAAAAGAGGAATAAAAAGAGTTACTCTATTCCAGCTAAGACTTACTCTGAAATTATAGTAATCAGAACTGTGTGCTACTGATGTACAAAAATGTGGACAGATCAATGAAGTAGAATAGAGAACCAAGAAATAGACATATATGATATAAATAATCATATCCTGGTTGCTGTTTTATCATTCTGCGTGATACTTACCATTGAAGGAAACTGGGCAACAGGTAAGAGGAGATATTTCTGTTATGGTTTAGATATCAGGTATCCCCTAAAAGCTAATGTGTGAGACAATTCAAGAAAGTTTAGAAGTGAAATGATCGGGTTTTGAGGGCCTTAACTTAATCAGTGCATTAATCCACTTGAATGGATTAACAGGGTGGTAACTGTGGGCACGTAGGTTGTGGCTGGAAGAGGTGGGTCATTGAGAGCATTCTTGGGCATTTATATTTTGTCCCTGGTGAGTAGAGCTTTCTCTCTCTCTGTGCTTCCTTGTTGCCATGTTCTAAGCTGCTTTCCTCCACCACACATTTTAGTCTTGATGTTCTGCCTCATCTTGGGCCCAAAGTAATTGACTTGACTGTCTCTGGACTGAGACCTCTGAAACCATGAGCTCAAATAAACTTTTGTTCTTCTACATTGTTCTTGTCAATGTTCTTGGTCACAGCAACCAAAAAGCTGACTAAAACAATTTCTCTGTATTGATTATTATACCTGAATATGAATCTATAATTATTTTCAAAGAAGAAATTTAATTTTTAAAAGACAACTAAAATAATATAAAATAAAATGTAATACTTTTCATTTGTTTAAAATAATTTTTGTGTGATTTTCATTGTAAAGATGAGTTATCACACATAAGGACTATTTTAAAAGTCTCATTATTAGAAATTCCTAGTTAATTGGGTTTTCAATGAATGAGCATTGACTATACACAAGAATTGCATTAATGAGGCCTCTTATCATTCAGATAATTATCCAGTAACCTTTTCCAGGGGTCAGGAAGATGAAGTGACTCCTTGTGTAACCTATGCTTAGGTCATCTGAGAAGCTATCATGCAATGAGGTAAGAAAAGGATGCTTTTCCCTTCATTCTCCTTTTTCTAATCCAGTGAACTTCTATTCTGGAAGGGAAGGGAGAGAGGATGGGAATAGGAAAAACAGTAGAATGAATCAGATATAACTTTTGTATGTTCATATATAAATACACAACCAGTATAATCCATATCATGTACAACCAAAAGAATGGGAAGTTATACTCCATGTATGTATAACATGTCAAAATACATTCTACTGTCATGTGTATCAAAAAAGATAAAAAAAATCTTAAAGGATGTTCTTAAGTAGCAGACCACCATACTTAGATTTTGCTTATTTCTACTTGCATAGTCTTGAAATGTAAAAATAAGATTTTCATTGTATGGATTCAGTTTGACATCACTGCAGCCATCCTGAGTCACAGTTCAGAGAAACCCTGCATAGTTTTCCCTGCAGTTTCTCAGCATACTATAAGTAAACAAAACCATTACAGTGGTATGTCCATTAGAGTGGTATATGGAGATTTACAACTGGACTCTGGCACTAGTAATGTGCCTGACACTTTTATATTAGCTTAAGAGAAACCAAGTGTACTCTGGTTTGGACAAAGTCACTTTTGTCCTAACCAATATGTATGTCCTTCTTTCTGATTGTGGGGATCCACTTGATTTTACTACTGCCTAGGACAATACTTCTGTCACTAAGTTCCCCAATAAATTGTACTCAGTGCAATCCTAGATTTGACTGCTGCAGTGTCATGATACATTGGAGCCACTTGTCATATTCTGGAACTCAGTTGTTCTTGAACAGTAAGGATTAGATAAAATTGGAGCACAACTTTAAAATATTTGCATGAGATTATTTTTGCACACTATATAAGCAAGTAGTCTAATGTAGACAGTTATAATGAATGTTATAATTATGAAGGTTTGTTTTATTTTTACCCTAAAGTATAGTCTTTTATTTGTCTTAGGAGAGATTAATATTGTTAGGCACAGAGGCATGCACCTGTAGTCCCTACTTACAGGCTAAGATAAGGGACTTGCTTGAAGCCAAGCTGGGCAGTACAGTACATCCCCATGTTAAAAAAAAAAAAAAGGCAAAACAAACAAAAAACCTAGCTGGGTGCAGTAGTGCATGCCTGTAATCTTAGCTACTCTGGAGGCTGAGGCAGAAGGATCAAAAGTTTGGGGCCAGCCTGGGCAATTTAGTGAGACTTTCAAAATAAAAAATCAGAAAGGGCTGGGGATGTAGCTCAGTGTTAGAGCACCCCTGGGTTCAATCCCCAGTACAAGATCAAGAAAGGAGAGGAGAGGAGAGAAAAAAATGAAAAGAAATGGGTAAGCTAGTAAAAATGCAATATATTTTGAATTAAATAAAAAGTTTTCAAACATAATCTCATATACTTTTATAACTTTAGAAATAAATTTCTAGATATTTCATAAAATGCTTTTTCAAAGTGAAGTGGTAAAAGTTTTTAAAATATCGATTTTTCTGCTATTCCATTCTCACTACAGCTATCTTAATTCATGTTCTTACCTGACATGATTTGCCTGAACAATTTAACAATTTTGCCTAACTTATTTCTCACCTCTCAGCCCTGCCTTGTCTATCCTCCAAATTGTTCCCAGGGTGAGCTTTATATTAAACAGTCTTCCCACTGTGCTTGAAAACTAATTGTTGCTTCTAATTGACTAAAATACAAAGTCTAAACTTTGCTGGGTATTCAAAGCCCTCTAAAATCTAGACTCAACATTAAATCTAACACTCCTAAATACACATCCCTCATGCTATGTAGGCCATACTTTTTCATCTTCTCAGAACCTACCACGCTTTTTCCCCTGAGGTCCTTCCATCCAAAGTACCCATCTTTGTCTCTGCCTGGTAAATTTTCTCACTTCCTCTCTGAAGCTGTCCTCAACATCCTAAGACAGTTCATCACTCCTTCTTTTTGCTCTCACGGGATTGTATGTGGAATAATCACTATTTATTGAGCGCTTACTAGGTACCAGGCACTGTGCCTAACTAAGCATTTTACAGACGTGATCTCATTTAATCTTCCCAGAAGCTCTATGAGGTAATGTGGCACTTTCCATGGTGTCTTTTCATTCATTGTTTTCATGTCTATCTCTTCACTAGAAGAGACCAGGCTTATTCATGTTATCTGAATCGCCACCTACTATAAAGTCTGATCAAATTAGGAGTTCAATAAATGTTTGTTGAGTGAACGAGTGATAAAATGAATAAAGTGAAATAAACAAATATAATAGGTACTTTAAAAAGTAAGTTGTTAAAGAGGATTGGCTTTACCATACTTGTATGCAACCAGAACACTAGGAATATGCTAATATCCTAATGCAAATTTCTCTATCCTTGCCCCTGGTATGCTGCCTAAAATTACTATGGCTCTCAAGAATATCTTCTCTTTTTAAAATTTTTTATTCTTACTGACCCCAACCTCGATTAGACCTTTTCCTGTCTCTTTCTTTTAGATCCAGTATTTTTTATTACTACATATCTTGGAAGAGATCCATCTTTTAAAACACTAGTCTGATCATATATTTTCTCTGCTCAAAAAAAAAATGCCTTTTTTTTTAAAAGGAATCGCTTCTCCTCTACCTGAGTTTTTAAAATCTCCATAATTTGACCCCAACTTAATCCCCCACTCTATTCTAATCGTGCAGTCCAGTCAGTCTGAAATAGTCTCCATTTTCACCTTCATGACTTCATTCTTCCAATAGCTGTACTTGACTGAGTTGACTCCTTCTCTGTGTTGCCTGTACAAATTCATGTTTTCCTAGAACACATCAGTCATAAATTACCCATTTTCTCCCTTATGCTGATTCCATGGACAGAAAGCTTAGGAGAGACATTTTGAATTTTAGACTTCTCTCCTATATTCAGCAGAGTTAGCTCTTTGACACATCAAGTAGACCTTTTTATAACTGTCTACCTTATAAATTATCCTTTTTTCTGTTTGCATCCCTTTCCACATACAGGGACGGGTACTTTGCACCTGTGCTTCCACCATACTGCCCTTCTTCTGAGAACACAGGTGAATAGATGTGGAATGGCATCTGACCTTGCCAAGCCTGCTTGATTCTTTCCAGAGACTATGTACTTGTAACAAACCAAAACAAATAAACAGAAAAGCTTCTTAACCTGGGTAAGGCTCCTAATTAGGAATCTAAAGAACTCTTTTCCATAACCAGTAGTGATGTACCTATGAGGCTGTGTCCCTGCAGAGATATCTCTTTGTTTACATTAGGAGAAGGCCGCCCTCTAGGTGGGTTCAGTTTCAGCTGCAGGGCACAAATATATGAAGTGATTGTGGGTAGCCACAGTATTTTCCTTCATAGTTGTGGAGGCAGAGAAAGCAAGGCTGCATAAAAGCCGAGTGAACAAAATAACTAGGAGAAGAAGAACCAAGAATAAATAAAAAATCTACAGAGAAGCAGAGGTATGTGAGATAGAGAGAGAAACTTCTTGGTTCCTCTCAGCTTTCCTGATTCTGTGTATAGGCTTTATAAAGTCAGCTTTGCCTATGGTTTTCTTGAAAACCTCCAGTATTCTCTCAAAAAAAAAAAAACTTTATTTTCATTTTTTACCTCAAGGATAAAATAATTTGTTTTAATCATCTAATCACAAAGGACCAAGAGTAGTTTATACAGTAACTTGCCATATCAGACACCCTGTAATATATGTTGAATATTTTGAATGAAGGGTTAAACCACTGATTTTTTTTTCTTTTTTCTTTTTTCTTTTCTGTTTTTTTTTTTTTTTTTTTTTTTTTGAGACGGGTTTTCATCATATCATATTGACCAGGTTGATCTCGAACTTCTGGGCTCAAGCGGTCATCCTGCCTTCACCTCCTGAGTAGCTAGGATTATAGGTTCACACCACCACACCCAGTTGACTACTGGTTCTTAACCTCTATTGCACACTAACAGTTCCTGAGATGTTTTAAACCTTCCACTCATGCATTCCACTACAGACTGATCAAATTCAAACCTGACCAAATGGGAGGTGTGTGCATTGGTATATTGAAGTAGTTCCCTGAGGATTCCAAGACCAGAATGGGTTTGCCTTCATTGGGTTAGAAGTTATAAGAGTACAAACATTGATGAAAAGAGAGCTGATAGTATAGTAAGCATTTTCATTTACTAGATCATCTATTTTGAATAATTTATTAGATTACATAGTCTGAATAAAAATTTGAACAATAAGGTAAGATAAACATAGCACTGGTAGCAGTAGCTAAAATGTATGAAATAAAGGAAAGAAAAACACTGAGTTTAATATGTATTTTTACCAAGTAACAAACTGGGTCTTGAGTATAGTTGCATAAGCCAGTAGCTGATGGCACAGAAGAAAATGAGTTACCACAGTCAACTTCATTCCTAAAATATGAAATTTTAAGTAAAAGGATACTTTATAAAAACAATATTTTAGTATAATTTTAGTATGAAAGTGAAGCTAGAACAATATATCACCCTAGTGAGAAAGCAAAATCTCTGGGTCAGCATAATAAAGTGAGTAGTTAAAACCCAATGTTCACTTATTAGTTCTATATTTAATTAGTAGTAATGCCATTATCAGGAGAGAGCATGAACTTCTAAGAATTATGAGTTAGAATTATAAAATGGATATTTTTCAGGCTCTCTTCCTGACTTCTTCACACCTTTTTTCTGAAATCAGATGTGTCTACATCCTGTTTAAAATATAAGAACCATATCCCTTCCTAATGTACTCAATACTTTCTTATATTGTTCCTGTTTCAGGGCTTGTCTTCTGCCTTTTGCTAATTTTAGGCGTTTAAGATATGCAGTCATAAGTGTTCATCTTCATGTCCCTCATATGAACCCTTCTTTAATTTAGAACAATCTAGTAGTGCTCCTTATTGTGGTACACTGTATCAGTTAGACATATGTTCAGCTACGAATCATGGCAAACCCTACTATGGAGGGTTAAACTATGTTTTTTTTTTCTTTATTTCTTTCATATAACAAGAAAACTAGGTGTAAGCAGTCCAGAGTTGGTAGAGATTGCCAAGGAAACCAGTAGGAACACATACTCTTCCCATCTTTCTGCTTCTGTCATCCTTAGTGTTTAGCTTGTCACCTCATAATCAAAAAAAAAAAAAAAAAAAAAGCTGCACTTTTAGGCATTGTATTTGTTGCAGATAGGAAGGAGACAGGTTCAAAAGACCACGAGAAGCACTCCAGCACAAGCTGTCATTATTAAAAGCTGTCCTGAAATACCAGTAAGTAACAGCTCATTGATCAGAACTGGACACATGTTTATCCCTGGACCAGTACTTGGAAATGGCTAGGCAGAGAGAAATTAGGGATAAGGGTAGAGTTGGCCAGAAACATTGTGCCACAAGGTTTGATTCTAGTTAGAGTTGGAAGGAATACGAAAGATTATTTGGCACTTCTTACTGAGATCTGACAGATGAGAAAACCATGGCCCAGAAATCTCTGAAGTCCCACAGGCAGGTAATGGCAGAATAGAATCTAGACTAAGATCCAGTTATAATTCCTAGACCTCTGTACATTCCATATATCTGTACATGGACCATTAGAAGGACCTATTTTAGAAGCTACAAGTCATTTACAGAGACAGAATTTAGAACATTGAACTTTGTTTTAGCTGTCTTTAAAATAACTTTCAGAGCAACAAATGGGAAAAATAGACTCTCCAGTACTCCTTTGAGACAAAAAAGAGACAAAATAAACTGCTCAAAAATTCCATGGGACAAGTCTTTCATCAGCTGTCCTCTTGCTCTATGTAACACAGAAAGCTGTTTTTAAAAATCCTAATGTGGACAAATTCAACACACAATGAAAATCCTGAAGTGTTCAAGTACAATCCCAATTCATTTCTTTACCTTAGTGTATATTACCTTTGATCATCTTTCCTAGGAATTTTTAACAAAATTTTATTATTGCCATCAAATTACTTTAATCTTGACTATTGACCTAAATAAAAAAATAAGATTTTGCTAAATTCATACCACCTAAATAATCACATTACATAATTTTTTACGTTTCACCATGACCAATTTTAGTTACCTAAGCATGATAGTCTCATTTCAACTGGGGGAGGAGGAGCCTATTTGCATTTTAAGCAATTAATATTCTACAAAAGTATTGATTATTCTCCATAGATGTGATTTTTATCATTATGAGTATTCATCACACACCACTTACACATTACCCTTTGTAAACTATTTGTAGAAGTTTTAGTTTCTATATCACTGAGAGCTTACATTATGATTTGTTAGGAAGAGAAGTTTGCCAGTTAAATATACACTGCGTATAGTAGAATCTATTTATCATTATGTCTTTGGAAGCTCTACTCATACCTCCATCGTGGGCTGCCAGTTATGTTATAATGAATATTTATCATACTTGTAGAAATGAAAGTGCATAGAGCACAGCAAGGTTCATATAGCTGAAAAGTTCCTGAGACCAGGACTTACCTCCCACACTACCTGCCTGGAAGTCTTGTCTCTCTGAGACAAAGTTAAAAGATCCAGTAAAGGAGAGAAACTTAACATAGTTTTCCACAAACAGGAAGTGCTGAATAAATGGTAACTATCATTAAGTTTAGGTTGATACTGTAATTAAACAACAAGACAATAGATACGTAGCTTTAAAATCATAAATTGTTACAACAGAAATCAATTTATTATTACCACATTCAAATATATTTAGGATTGGATTTGGTGGACTTATAGTTTTTCACAAATATGTCATTTTTCTAATATGTTTAACATACATTTTATGCCATTCATTTATTTTCTGAAATGTGCAACTGTTTTATACCATTTTAAAGATTTATTCAGTAGTAATCTTGCTGCCACCAATACACTGTTAAGGAGAAAGGTTTCTATGAGAATTTTATTGCATAGGCTATCATTTTAAATAAAAGGAAATATAGTAAAAATATGTCTTATCATAAATTGTGTAATAACCCTACATAGTTTTCCAAGTCAATTTTAATCTGTTTGGGGTGTGTAGTTTATCGGTTAAATTTCAGTTTCTGTAGCAACAGATGCAATCATTGCATACACATTCTGCAGCTGGGTAGACAGGCAGGCTCCTCTGAGACTTCAACTTACAAATAAAGCAGTGTGTGAGTAAGAGGCAAGCATTCTTCTCTAAGAGACTTAGTATACAGTACTTCTAGAATACCAGTCTCAGGTGGTAGCCAAAGCCAGACTTCCAAACACAATTGTTTCTCCAGGTTTCTTATGGAACAATTGAAAAATCTTTACCCAAGACACAAAGACTTTACCCAAGACACACCACTTCTGCTTTTGCAATTTGGGACTTAGGTTAACATAAAGCACAGCAGAAAACCATGCACAGAGTACCTAGTTTTCATCCATCTCTTTCCTGTGTTTCTGGAGTGGAAATTATAAAAAACATAGTTCATCTGTTCTGAAAGTAAAATTTAGGTGATAATAAAAAATAAAGTTACAGCTGGGTGTGGTGGTGCACACCTATAATCCCAGCAGCTTGGGAAGCTGAGACAGGAGAATTGCAAGTTCAAAGCCAGCCTCAGGAACTTCGAAGTGCTAAACAACTCAGTGAGACCCTGTCTCTAAATAAAATACAAAATAGGGCTGGGGTTGTGGTTCAGTGATCAAGTATCCCTAAGTTTAATCCCTAGTACAAAAAAAATTAAAATTAAAAATTAAGTTGTAGAAGCTACAGCCAAAAAGTAGAGACCAACAATTTCCTTAACAAGACCTCTACTGCTTAAGAAAGTAAAACCAAGAATCAATAAGCAGGACAGCATCAAATTAAAAAGCTTCTTCAGAGCAAAGGAAACAATTAAGAACATAAGGAGAGAGCTTATAGAATGGGAGAAAATGTTTTGCTACCTGCTCTTCTGACAAGGGATGAATATCCAGAATAACGAAAGGACTCAAAAATCACCAAAAAAGCAAATAGCCCAATTAATAAGTGGTCAAAATAACTAAATAGGCATTTCTTTAAAAAAGAAATAAAAATGGCCAATAAATATATGAAAAAATAGTCAAAATTCCAGCAATCAGGGAAATGCAAATCAAAACTACATGAAGTTTCATCTCACACCATTACAATGGCAATCATCAAGAATACAAATAAAAATAAATGGTGAGAATGTGGGGAAAAGGTCCACCCATGTATTATATATGTATTATTGTGGAACTGCAAATTAGTACAATCACTTTGGTAGGCAGTATGGAGATTCCTCAAAAGGCTAGAAATGGAACCACCATATGACCCAGCTATTCCACCTCTTGGTAAATACTTAAAACAACTAAAATCAGCATACTATAGTGATACAGGCATATCAATGTTTACAACAGCTCAATTTACAGTAGCCAAGTTATGGAACCAGCCCAGGTATCTGCCAACAGATGAAGGATAAAGAAAATGTGATACATATACACAATAAAGTTCTACTCAGCCATAAAGAAGAATGAAATTATGGCATTTGCTGGTAAGTGGATGCCGCAGTCTCTCGGCTGGGCCCAAATCACGAGTCTCCACACAGCTTGTAGATTCAAACAGCAATTCTTTATTCCCGAACTCACACCGGCCGTCTACAAACACGTTCTGGGGGAATCCACGTTCTCTGCCCAAATCCACTCCGTTCTCTGCCCAAATCCTCTCCTGCCTAAATCCACTCCGCATGGGCTTCTGTCTCCCAAAATATACTGTCTGACCCTAAGCACTCAAGAGGAACTCAGCAGCAGGATACGCCCTATTCCAAAAGAGGAACACCCTAATCTCCTATTACTAAACCGCGCTATTCTAAAGGGGAAACACCCTACTCTCCTATTATGCTAAACTGCCCTATTCTAAAGGGGGAACACCCTAAACACGGATCCTGCCCTGGTCCTTGAGCAAGGTCACCTTTCAGAAGTCCTTCCACTAGACAGCATGGGAGTAAGCTGGCAAGGAATTTGTCATACCTACTTGGCTGATGGCTCCCAGCATCTCCCCCCTTCTGATTAATTAAACAACAAGTAATGTGGCTTAAGGACCGTGCCTGGTAGGTTGTCCAGTTCAACATATGGCTCTTACCCGTCATTGGAAAACTGACCTTTAGGCGTCAGCCTCCTGTCTTAGGTTGATACCAATGCAACTGGATCATACCCGTCACTGACTACCGGTCCAGCATACAGCCATACTTGTGGATAGGTCTATGCACCAGTGGGGGGGTGAGGTTCTTTGCCTCACCTCTGTTGGCCCCCAAATTTGGCCTTGGTGCCAGTGGGGGAGTGAGGTTAATGTGGCTTAAGGACCGCGCCTGGTAGGTTGTCCAATTCAACATATGGTTCTTACCCGTCATGGGAAAACTGACCTTTAGGCAACTGACCTTTAGGCGTCAGCCTCCTGTCTTAGGTTGATACCATTGCAATTGGATCATACCCGTCACTGACTGCCGGTCCAGCATATAGCCATTGGCCCCCAAATTTAGACCATCACTAGCAGAAGGGAGGAGGATACAGAAATGCCACGACACCAAGCCAATTGACAGTTCCTTTGGAAAAATTGCATCATTGGTGACACCATCAGCAAAGATCACTGGTGACACCATCAGCAAAGATATGCCAGCATTACCACAATTTGCTGCACTAAACGTAGTTACATAGTCCAGGCAAGTTCTATAAGCAGTTCAAAGGGGAGGAATCTTTCAATCTGTCCGTCTCCTCCCAAAGTCCGTTGCCTCCCAAAGTAAATTGGCTCCTTGATTGAGCATACTTGTTGAGTTATATTCATTGGGATGAAGATAGGAATTCTGGCAATGATGCTAAAAAGACATTAACCTGAAAAGAATTATTAAATATAATGAAAAGGAAAGGTGAAAGTAAACAAACAGATCTGTTAACCTACTTAAAAAACAATCCTTAACAGCTGTTTACCTAATTTAAATTAAGCCATTTAAATCACGTGAATAAAAAAAAATTCGGATCCATTTTCTCATGAGCGCTCCTCATATATAAAATACGCACACACAGACATACAACACAAAACACAAATGTGCAAACAAACGTACAACATATAAGATAATAATAAAGGCCTTGTAGCTTTACCTAGGTGAAATCTCCATTGCAATGTTTAAAAACTCTATAGTCAAAAAAAAATAAAACTGATCAGAAAAACATTAACCTAGGTTTGTGTGAGCTCAAAAAATAAAAATAGAACCTTATGATGTGGGAAAAATGCAATAATAAAATAGATATTGAAAAAAGCATCCTTGTTAATCACTGTTGCAGATGTAAGAATGGCCAAGCTGGAGTTCTGGATATCAGCTGTTATGGATTTGAGTCAAATCATCTTCTTTTCGATTCGTAGAAATTGCTTTAGTTAGTCTTTCTGGAATCCAAATCGGCTGCTGTTCTCCCTGTGGAAACACACAAACAGAGCCCCGACTCCAGACAATCACTGGGTCTGGACCTTTCCATTGTCCTGTTAGAATATCTTTCCAAAGAACTTTAGGCTTATGCACATTTTTTGGATACATATGCCTTTCTGCAGCACTAAGTCCTGATGAATCCAAATTTAAAAAGTTTAGGGTAAAAAGTGTTATTTTAAGTTTATCTTTGGGGGATATATACCCCTTTCCAATTCCCTCTTTTTGTTTTAGTAAGTACGTTTTAATAGTTTGATGAGCTCTTTCAACTATGCCTTGTCCCTGTGGATTGTATGGAATTCCTGTTATATGAGTAATACCAAATGATGAGCAAAATTGTTTAAAAGAGGTAGAGGTATAGCCAGGACCGTTATCAGTTTTTAACTGTTTAGGAACACCCACAGTGGCAAAATTTTGTAAGCAATGAGCTATAACATCTTTAGTTTTTTCTCCGGCATGAAGGGAGCCCATCAAAAATCCGGAAGAAGTATCAATTGTAACATGTAAATATTTTAATTTTCCAAATTCTGGCAAGTGTGTGACGTCCATCTGCCAAATATGGTTAGGTATCAGTCCTCTAGGATTGACTCCAAGATTAACTTGTGGTAAAAAGGTCACACAATTTTGACATTGTTTTATTATATGTCTGGCTGATGGCTCCCAGCAAGTGGATGGCAATGGAAAACAACATAATAAATGAAATAATCCAGACTCAGAAAGTCAGGGATTAAATGTTTTCTCTTGTATGCAGAATCTAGACAAAATAAGAAAAAAAAGGAAGGGATCCCATGAAAATAAAGGGTAGGTCAGTAGAGTAGAGGAAGGAGATTGGGCAGGAGAGAAACAGGAAAAGAGAGAAACTGCAGATGACATTGACAAAATTGTGCCATATATATGTGTGTGTGTGCATGAGTGTGTGTGTATATATATGAATATACCAAAGTAAATTCTATCTTTATGTGTATCTATAAAGGAACAATTAAAAAACAATAAATAAATACAAAGAACACCAGTGGAGTAGAGGAAGGGAAACAGCCAGAAGAAGGTGGGGAGGGAAAGAGGTAGTACTAGAGATTAGAGTGGAGCAAATTAAATTCCATGAATGTATGATTATGTCAAATTTAATAATATTATTATGTATAAGTATATTGCACTAATAAAAACATGTTTTAAATTTCCTAAGATTTTTTCATGAATCTTTGCCATTTTCCCAAATTGTTAAATTTATTGAATATAAGGTAATATTTCCTATTTTTAATTTTAAAAGTAGATGAAAGGATCATAAGCCTAAATGTAAAATGAAAAACTATAAAACTTCCAGAAGAAAACATAGGAAATATTTCAGAGTGATAACTTTTTGGATATGCCAAAGACATGATTCATAAAATTTTTTAAAATTAATTAGTATTAATTATTAATTATCATTTATTGAAAACTTCTGCTCTATTAAAATGCCAGAAGAGTGAGAGCCATGGATTGGGAGGAAAGATTTACAAGAGACACATCTGATATAGGAGTGTTATTCAAAATAATTAAAGACCTCTTAAAACCCAACAATAATAAAACAAACAATCCAATTATAAAAAAGGATCAAAAAGCTTAACAGACACCTTGGCAAAGATGTTATATAGATGGCAAAGGAGCACATAGGTATATGCTCCATGTCATATGTCATTGGGAAAATACAAGTTAAAACAACAATGAGATACCACTACACACCTATTTATAGAATGGCATAAATCCAGAATACTGATGTCACCACATGCTGGCAAGGATGTGGAGCAACAGGAATTCTCTTTCATTGCTCCCAGAATGCAAAATGGTATGCCTACTTTGGAAGACATTTGGTAGTTTCTTATAAAAATGAAACAATGCTCTTACCATAAAATCTATCAATAATGATTTTGGTATTTACCCCAAAGAGCTGAAAATTTACATCCACACAAAAATCTTCATATAAGTATCTACAGAAACTTTTTTCATAATTGCCAAGACTTGGAAGCAACCATATTATCCTTTCATAAGTGATTGTACAAATAATCTATTTTACATCCAGACAATGGAATATTATTTAGTTTTAGAAAGAAACAAGCTATTAATCCATGAAACAACACAAAAGAAACTTAAGTGCATATTACTAAATGAAAGAATCCAATCTGAAAAGATTACATAGTATGTTACAATTCTATGACATTCTGGAACATGCAAAACTACTGAGACAGTAAAGCCATTAGAGATTGTCAAAAGCTGGGGGAGAAGGGAGAAATGCATCTGTGGGGGATAGAGGATTTTTAGAGTAGCATCAGTGCTCTGTATGATACTATAATGATGGATGAGTGTCACTATATATTTGACAGATCTATGGAATGTACTAATCCAAGAGTCAATTGTTAGTTTTGGTGATTATGATGTGTTAATGTAAGTTTATTGTCAATTATGACAAATGCACCAGTCTGATGAGGGATGCTGATAATGGAAATGGCTGCCCAAGTATGAAGCCAAGGAAATGGGGCATGTGTACAGGAAATCTCTGTATTTTTCTCTCTGTGGTGAATTTAAAAATGCTCTAAAGAATAAATCACAGAAATAAAAATATTTAATAAACAAAATATTTTAACCACCCCCCCCAAATGAAAAGAGAAACATTTGAAATCCCTCCAAAAGAAAGTTGTTTTTCACTTGATTTTGTTTCTTCCTTCAGAGTTACAGCTCTCTCCACATGTTTCATTAGAACACATATGTAGCCATTCTATTATGGCATTAATGCTAATAGAAGAAGGAAGTTATTTGGTGCTGTTACATTTGGAAAGAATTTAGAGAGTTCAAAACATCACTCAGCAGATGCATGCAGACCCCTTGCTAGTGCTCAGTGTTTTACTTAGTAAATGTGTATTTATTTCAATTGAATTTGACGTTAAATACAGATCATGTGAACCTTGTTGAAGTCCTAGATCTAAAAGCCATCTTAGAAACAATATAGCCTGAAAGTTTCTCATTTTGTCCATCAGGAAACAGAACAAGGGAGACCAAGCTTTGATTATGTTAGAAATGAAGTTAGAACTAGAACCTCAATTTATTGACTACCAGCCCAGTACTTTCCCTGTGTTTTCAAGAAATAAGAAATATGTCCAGAGTGAAAGGACAGTATTCACTCACATGAGCATAATATGCATTGAGTCTTTTGTCCAGGGTGCCCAATCCTCTCACACTCTTTGACTAAATGGGAGTAGAACATCAGAACACATGAGGACCTCAAGCTGAAATCGGAGTAAGGTGGAAGAAGATTTATCCTGCTTTCATTAATATCATGCTGGAATGTATCTAATGGTAATGCATTAGCAAGTTGGGACAACTGTTCAGGGGAATTTCAAAATGTGGAACTCCTCCCTAGATGGAGCAGGAAATATTGGGATAATTTTATAAAATAGCGTTCAAATTAGTTTCTGAGAAAGGGAAAGATGTCCATTGCCTTCACCTTCAATTATCCAGTGTATTTGTTGGCTTAAAGTAGTCCTTGACATATTTTGTTCTGTTTTAATAACAAGTTCAATAAGTTCCCAAAGGACATGTCACTAGAGTTGGTTATAAGTTGAAGTGTAGAGGAGTTCATGTGCCATATTCTTGTTGTGCATAAAGTGGCTTGATAATATGATCATGGGAAAGATAACATTTACTAAACACTTTTTTAAGCATCAGTACTCTGTATGATACTATAATGATGGATGAGTGTCACTATATATTTGACAGATCCATGGAATGTACTAATCCAAGAGTCAATTGTAAGTTTTGGTGATTATGATGTGTTAATGTAAGTTAACACATTAACTAATTAATTATTAACCAATACCTTTTACTCTCCAAAAGCAACTTCAAGGAATGTGTTTTAGTTTTTCAGTCCCAAAATGGACGTGGTATGTTTTCAGGCATTAGTACCTGTATTTTTTACTAGCTATTTTTCTTATATATTTTAAAATTTTTAGCTTTATTTATATTTATGTTTAAAATAATTCCCTTTTATGACAGAGTTTCATTTAGAGAATACATAATCAACTGTTTATTGAAGCTTTTCCATAGGGTAAAATAAGAACTACTCCTGAAAAACTACTGTCCTTCATTCTGTGTTTCCAATGAGAAAAATAAATAAATACTCAAAATGTCACTTCTGTGAGGTTATTAACAACCTTAAATTACAGGGAGGTTCCTCTGAAAGGGAAAAAGGGATGATAAAACACGTCTACTTGAAATGGCTTCATAGTTTAAGCAAACAGCATAGCCAAAAAAAGTCCCACCCAGCAGGAAATGGTAAGAACAGCCTTAAAATATTCCAGCAAAATAGACTGTTGGGAAAAAAAAAGAGGTGGGGATCAAACCACTTCATTAATTGAATTTTCACAGAGACTGTCAAAAAGTTAGGCTGCAAAAACACAATACTAGGGATTCTAAAATCCTTAAAGAGTATTGGAAAATGCAGCCCAGAGGGGGGAAATGTAGGTTACTGCAATAAAATATGGATACTGATGATATGTTGTAATACAGTTTTTTCTCTCACATTAAACTTTAAGTATAAAACAACAATGTCACAATGTAGCTATTTAATTTCTTCTAGTGTGATTAAAATATGCTAACTAGAACACATACTTCCAGATCTTTGCATCATATTTAATTCATGCTGTAAAAAAAAAAAACATTAAAAAATCCCAATGTCTTGAAAAATGTTCATAATTTTCAATGGCTTTCTTCCCAATTGTACTATCAAATAACAACCAAGAAACATAAACAGTATTTAGTGATAGGAAATTGATAAAATAGAAAGAATTAGAGACTTCAAAGGTAATTTAAGTGTTTACGTGTTAATTGTCAGTCAGTGACCTTGGAGTTGTTATTTAGCTTCTCTGAGCCTCAGTTTTCCTTGTTCATAAAGTGGAACAAATGCTATTTATCCTTTAAGTCTCCTTTGCCACTTGCAAGATCACATATATTTTGGCTTGTTGCGTAGTTAATGTTTATTTCTTCCACTTTTATAATTAGGATGTATCTTGAATTAAAACCTAGATATCTTAAAATGCAGACCAGTGTTCTTTTCCCATAGATTACACATACTGTTGCAATAAGCTGAAGGGCCACCCTATGCTGAAGTCGGCTGAAGGAAGAAGATGTGTTTAATGAAAAAGAAGCAGCCCTAATCAATTTTATACTGCTCAGGTGGACAGTATGATAGTGAGAAGAAGGCTGTGTATATATTAAGTATGGAAATGATGCCTCAGTCTCTTGTCTCTCCAACTTCTAAGTATCATAGCAATCTTTTTAAGTATACAAGTCCTCTTGCACACTGTATTGTGTGTTCTACATTGCTTTTTGAAGATTTTGTTTGTTTGTTTGTCCTTGTAAAATCTCAGATTTTCTCAGTTAATCCAATAAATTTTATCTGGTCTTTAGTAATTTAATTATCATTATTTACTGTTGAAACATTCATATTTCAAAAAATACAGGAAATAGTTGAAGGAATGGTGAGCATTTGTAAAGAATACTGCCACCTGTTGGTTAGATTTTAATGAGCAAGATCACATCAAGTGATCTTTCTGGAAATAGGTTTTTACAAAACTCAGAATGGTCTAGGCAAGAGTTATCTCAAATGTGTTTACTTTTATTTAACAGCTCATTAATGGTTGTATATAGTACTATCTGGTTAAGTCAAAAGAATGTTCTCTTATTTTCTCCTTAGAATACAGCTATTTGGGTAGCAACTGGATAAGTTTAAATTTTCAGTCTTTGTCCTATGACATGGAAGGGCATAGTCACCAAAGATGGCCAATCCTACTTAAGAGCTTGTGTTTTGAGAAAGGTGAAATACTCTAATCAACCAACAGAAGCTTCACCATATTTACTACCTGTCAACACTCATAACTTCCCATATGAAGTTTTAATTTTATGATATATGAAAATTAATTTTATTTCTGGACCTGTCTTAAAGAGCTTAGCCTCACTTTTGTTATCAACTTCTTAAATATGACAAACTTTCAACTTAGGTTAAATACATGAAAACTCACAGATTTAGTGAAACTCTGTCTGATGCTTCTAGAAACCATGCTAATAAGACACGGTATTCCTGAAATAGACATAATAGTTTTTTCCCTAACACCAACTCTTCTTCTAGGTTAGAAAACAAAAATTGCCATGGAAAATCAGGGGGCAGCTGACTCTGTCTTCCTTTCTTTCTTCATCTACCCAGCCTTGGAATTTTCATGTACTTCTATGACTTCAATGTTCCCACTTAATCATCCTGTAACCCCTACTTTGACCTCTCTCTGAATTCAAATTCCAAACCCACACTGCCAACTTCCAGCTAGATGTCTCCTGTTGAGTGTTCCACAATCACAAGATTAAACATGGCTAAACTGGTTACACATTTTTTTTCTGAAATAAATTTTCCCTTTCAAACTATCCCTAAATCACTGTTGATTTCTCTTTATTCCTCTTCCCCCATATCCTGTTAGTTACATAGTTCTATTAATTGGTTAATTCATTCAAATTTAAATATTGACTGGATGCTCACTGTGTCCCCAAGCACAGAGATAAGGGTTAAGAATAATAAGGTAAGTCCTTGACTTTTAGTTTCACTGTGAATGGATTTCAGGTTCTTATTTAATATCTTTCACATCCAATACTTTGTTTCCATTCCCATTGCCAGTATTTTAATCCAATTTATAGTCTTGATAGGCCAGGACTCTGGCAGGAGTTCCTTAGCTGGTGGTCTCTCTGCTTCTCTCCCCTCTGCTCATCCTAGGCCTGCCCCCATCCCTTAGGTCCTATCTAACCCACTACCAATAGAAGAGTCTTCCTGATTCCTGCTTTGCAATATTCTTTGCTCATATTCCTTTAATGGTTGTTATTGCTGGCAGAATTATGTTCAAACCTATTAGCCTGGTTTTTTTTAAAAATAGTTTCTACAATCTTCTTCTCCTTATCTAGTCTTATTTCCTACTATAGGAATATTTCTCCAAGCACAGTCTTCAGATTCTCTCAATCAGAATCCAATACGTATCTTATTAGAGATAGAAATTTCTTGTCAGCCAGTGAATCAGTATCTTGTGTTCATCCAAGAAATTGGAAAACAGTGCTTGACATCCAAGAGCTGACCTGGCGCACACAGCTAGGCCATGGTGTTCTCCTGTTAAACACAGGCAATTTCCCAGAACACCAACATCAGACAAGGCCACTCAGTGATCATGAGAGCTGATCCTTAAGTATGAGTGCAGACAAAAACAGGAACATTAAACCACAAGAACAAATATCCCTCATCCTGGCCACTGTGATTGTTGTTTCTTTACCAATCACAATTTTAACATTGCTTGGTTTTTCCCACCTCCTAGGTAGAAACATACCAAATCATAGAATTACCTGCCTGACTTACTGGCAAAATCTAATCCAGAGGAAAGCCCTGTTTCCTTGGACCCTCCTCCAGGCCCCCTAGCACAAGCCCAGATACTTTTCAAAATCCTTTTACTGAAACACTCCATAGTTCTCCAAGATGTATGATTTCTCTCTTTGCAATGAATCAATAAACTCAATCTTCAATAATACGTGTATTCCTACTAGCCTTTGGCTGGAGGCATTTGACAGAGCACACGAATCTTCCTTTTATTTGAGCAAATCATGGAAAATCCAGACTTTAGTTTGAGAAACACCACTACAACAAAGCTGCTGTCTATAACAAGTCATATGCATTAGTACTTATCTAAATCCTTTCAATCCTTCAACGATTACTTATATATCCCTTCATAACTGAGGCCCCCTGATCTGCCATTTTATATCATGTCCCCTTCATTGAATTCATACCAGTGACACTCAGTTAAAATCAGGTACGAGACATTGTATTGCCCCTCATTCCTCAACATTCCATGCCTGGCCTTCCTCTCAAAAGCTATGGTTGTTTAACATCAGACCCTCCAGAGAAAAACCAGTTCTAATCATTATCAACAGAAGAATCTTTCTGGCTCTGATTTGCAAAGTTGCTTCTTTTCTCATACACATTTTGTGACTGCTGTTGCTTGTAGAATAAAGTTCAAACATTTCAACCTGTTGTGAATGAGCAATCTGAGCTGTTTAGTATCAGACCCTTCAGAGCAAAAGATAAGAAAGAGAATGAGTTCTGGAAATACTAGGTCTCTTTTCCAGGGCCAAACTTAGCAAGGATCCCAGGAAGTTTCCAGAAACCAAAATAGAGAGGAAAAATCTGGCATCTAAGAATATGAAGGCAATAAATGAAAGAATGAATAAAAAATAATTAATGCTTGTGCTTCTACAGTTATTTATGATCAGATATGCTTGAATAGACCTACATGTTGGTTTTATGTCTTTCAAAAGTGTTTTATTTTTTAAAGAAAACATGCATATAACAACTGTTTTTTTAAGGTGTGTAATAACATTTTATCTCCATTTATTTACTCCTTTATTCATGCACAAATACTCCTGAGGCACCTTTTACATTAAAGTACTATATTAATGATTGGCAGCACAAAATTAATCAAGAAAGGTCACCACTCCCATTAAAAGCCCACAAGTGACTGGTGCAAACAGCAAATTAAATGTGAAATGAGTTTTAATTGCATTAAGTGTAGGATAAGGCACTAGTGGACTACACAGGAAGAATTCCTGGAAGAAACAGCTTTAAACAGATACCTAATAAATTTGAAAGAATTAGTCATTTTATAGAATTGTGGTGAATCACTTAGGACACCTTTCAAGTTTTCTTTAAAATACATGTTATCCACTTGTTCAAATGAAAAGTTTATAGCCCAAGGTTTTAGAAATTGTTTTCTAAGGTCTTCCTTTCCTTTAATATACTTTGAAAGTTGCCAGCTGCCTCCTTTTAAGATAGTGCATTTTTCAGTCACTCCAACATCCAAGTGCTTGGTAGCCTTTTATGTGAGTAAATTTTTCTGTCCTGAAAAGCATTCTGTATTGAAAGGTTTTCCAAAGTCTTCTTTGATAAGAATTATAACTTAACTACATAGAATCAGATCAAAAAAAATGGGCAATATCATGACACGTCATGAATAATTCTTTAAACATTCCCAGGATTTGCCACAGTTTAAATATATTATTATTAGTTGCTTTTTTGTAATATTGTACAGAGTACATGGTTAGCAAATGACTGGAAATCAGAGTTCAGGTCTAGCTTATCTGTGGCAGTGTATTCTCCCATAATAATACCCACAATACAAAGGATACATTTTGAATAAGATTTTGGAGAACTTTTGCAATAGTACAGAGAAGCAGAAAAGGGTAGAAACAAATAATCCAGAGGACCCTGAATCTTACTAGAGATAAGATGGTGGCAACTTGAAATGATTCATGTATAATGATCCAACATTCTTGTGGTCTCAGAGAAGGTATACAGAAATAAGTCCACATATACTCACATTTCAAATAAGAAGAACTTGTGGTTGGAGGGGGATTTTTGAAGGAGACATGATCCTTTCCTTAAGCAGCCTACAGTGTAGCTGAGAAGACAAGGCAAAAGAACAAGAAACAAGCTGGTAGCAATTAAGTGCTGGACACGAGGTGCTGAGAGCTTGAGCTGTGATGGTGGCAAAGAGAATGCAGTGGAGGGAGAGGAGTGTGCACTTGGAATCTCAAATTACATTCTGTTAGATGCTTTCCCGTATCAACTTATCCACTTAAAAATATAAGTTCCTATGGGGTAAAAATGATGCCTATGTGTTTAACTGAACTCATAACTCTGACAACTTCCAACCTCTATGTCCTATAGGGTCTCCTAATTTGTGAGATAATTGTAGCATTTCTGTAGCTGTGTCCATTAAGTTCCAATTCACCTGCATCTTTTACCAGCCTTTAGAATTAAACATTAGTCACCTATTTAATTCTTAAGTGTGACAATTTTGTTGGCTCCCTGATCATAGGGCTTGACGTGCTGGCTGTTGATACCAACTTTCATGGATCTCCTGAGACATTGTATGTTCTTGCCTAGTCCTCTTGCTCACATGCATTTTTGGCTATCTTTTTAAGGCTAGACTGCCACGTTGGACTCCTGTCCCATTGTATTAGTTACCTATTGCTGCACAATAAATTACCACAAAATTTCGTGGCTTAAAACAACAAACATTTATTATCTTTCACAGTTTCAGAGATCCACAAGGAGAATAGCTGAGTCCTTTTAGTTCAGTCTCTCGTGAAGCAGCAGGCAAATTGTCATTTGGGGCAGTAGTCATCCAAAGGCTTATATTGAGCTGGAGAATACACTTCCCAGCTTACTTATTTGGCTGTTGTCAAGAGACTTCAGTTTCTCACCACATGGGTGTTTTCATATGGTTGCTTGTGACAGGACAGCTGGCTTCCCCAAGAGTGAATCATGATCTTGGAGAGAGAAAGAAAGGGAGCGAGGGAAGGAGGGAGGGCTAGAAAGAGGGAGAGAGAGAAACATATTACCCTTGTATCATACATCATTAGTTCCACCTTATACTAGTCTATTCACTAAATTGTCCCACAGTTGATGGAAAAGGATTCCACAAGGATAAGTACCAATAGTCAGGGTCCATTGAGGCTGTTCTAGAGGCTGCACATAAAACACTCTATAAAGTGACTTAGTTATTCATCTGAAGTAGTTACCTTCATCTTCACATTATTAACTCCCTCATGAAATGAAAAGGAATTCTAATCTGCTTCTGGAGCTATCTGAAATTAATATTTTATATTTTAGCCTCAGAATAGGAACTCCCCCTTCTTCCTACTGACAGAATTTACCCTTTTGAAAATGAAAATATACTTGTCTCCTTCCCCAGTTATTGTCTTTCACTGAAACTTGTAGTTACCATTTCTTCCTTATTTTGATTTATAAGGCTGTCAGAATAATAGCACAAAGCATTCCTTAAACTTACAATGTCAAGGAGAAAATGTAGAATTCTTTCTCCTCTTTGCTGCCAACTGAAAATATTCATATCCAAATCCTTCACCACTCAGTTAACAAGCCAAACCAAATTCACTGTAGAAGTGAGCAGTTGCCAAGTGTTTTCTTCTTTTACTTGTATCAAATAAATAAAGAACCGTATTGTGTAAGCATTGGTTTATTTCATACATAATTGAAATAATTTAGGGCTTGAGTCTTCAGTGTTTAAAGGAAATAAAATTCACCTACTATAATATAACCTACTATTATCATTTGACTCTGTGAGAGATTCTTTTAAACCAGGTATAAATTAGATATTGAAGTCAAGGTCATGGTCACTGCCATTCAGAAATTTACAGACAAGTGAACAAGTTAGAGTTTAGTTCCCCAAATCTTAACTTTTGTCAGTGAAGAAACAAACACTGGTCTGTTAACACATGCCTTTAAGAAGGCAGTAGAGATTTTGTCCTTCCTTGAATGCATGTCATCTTTGACAGCACCAAGAGAATTTCCCAAAAAAAATGATGCTAAAATATTCAGTATGGAATTCTTAGGCAGACTTCTATATTTGCAGATTCAGACATAGATCATTGGTCAAGTGTATGAACAGATTAAAGACAGGACTGTATTCTATTCTCAGTTCCACAGTAGCTGTGTTAACTTCAGCAACATCTGTGAGCTTTGCTTCCTTAAAAGGAAAATGGGAGTAATGAATATCATATTTGCAGATATGTTTTGATGATTAAAGTATATTAAAATTCTAGTGAAAAAGCTGACATATAGTAGGCACTCAAAAAAGTTGATTTTTCTTTTTCTTCTGCTTTTTTTTTTTTTTTTTTAAGAATTATGCCAGGGAGCTCTTTCACATAGTTGTTTTGTTTTCTGGTTCTGCTAGAGAATCTGGGTGTGCAAACTCTTCTGCCTTCTTCATGGAGGACATTATATCATTAACTGTATTCTGCACACTTACGAGAGAATTGAGCTGAATATTTAAGTACTCCCCAAAGTCAAGGCATGATTTAGGAAATTATGTATATTCGAATGTTATGCTGCAATATGATACGCTAAGTCCCAGTGAAGCTGTGGTTCCTAATTCAGACTGGATTAAGTTTCTGTGCTTAAATTTTATTACAGTGTAGATCATCGATATCAAGTGAATCAAGCCAACTATGAAAGCATCACTAATAAGAGGAAACTTTTTAATGTATCAAGAAACCACCGTGTGAGGTTTTACACCAAATGCAGCACTTACTTCAGAGACATTTTCTGGAAAGTTGCTAATGTTGAGTTTTATATTAAGTTTACAATGCTTTGGAATCACTTTTATTTCCCATCTCCAAAGACTTTTGATAATGGATCAAACCAAACTACTAACCTGGAGAAGTGATTTTGCTGAAGTAGAAGACACCATTTTACCACATTACTGCTGAAAATTGATAGTAATTTGGTTTACAATCTCTTGTAGAGCCCCATCTACTGTCAAAATAGTCATGCTATGATCTTGAACCTTTTCCCAAATACATTTTCTTCCTCCCATTAATTGAAAACTACTGTCTCTCAAACCTCTCTCTCTTTGCCCAAGGAGCCGAGGAGAGGAATCAGCATATTCTGCATCTTCTGCTCCTTCCAAGCCATTTATTGCCTCCATTGGAATCTTTCACTACAACTTTTCTACTTTTCCCTAGAATCTTTCCTACTACAACTTAATGTAAACCTTTTCCTGTCATTCTCTCTTGGTTTCCTTGTCATGTCCATGTGCACTATACACTTAAATAATATCCCCAACTATGCCCAGTCCTCTTCATCTCACACAAAAGACCAGTGTATACTACATGGTTCAGTTTTTTAAATTCATAATGATAAATATGACTATAAAGAGAAAACAATTACTTGTGTTGAAAATGAGTGCATTTTATCCTTATATGCTAATTTATGAAGAAGCCTCAGTAGAAACACAAGGCATTTGATGAATGTGGAAACAGAAGAGATAAAATTAGATAATATTCCTAGTTAACATCCTATGGCCTAATGCCTGATGTCCCTCTTCACTAAAGACTGTGCTGCTAAGCAAATTAGAAATCTGATCAGTTCATTTGTACACAATGCTTTGTAGCTATTCTGAAGGTAGACAGAGTTTCCATAGTACATTTTGCTTTCCTTTTAATAGACACTAGGCACAGTGGAAAACATTGTATGTATTCTTTAGCTATAGTCTATGTTTGCTTCTCTTGAATGCAATATGATTGATTAGGCTTAGTCATTCCCATTCATAGTCACCTTGGTACATCTTGTATATTCCTGTATCACCTTAACTATTTATTTGCAGGTAACCACATCTATTGATGGTTATGCCATGTTATTTTTCCAAAATTCATCATGAAATGGTGTTTAGCCATCTCTGGTGCCCTACCTCATGTCCTCATAATGCACTTTTAGCCCAGTTGTTGCTATGAC
Source organism: Callospermophilus lateralis (assembly GCF_048772815.1). Lineage (NCBI taxonomy): Eukaryota > Metazoa > Chordata > Mammalia > Rodentia > Sciuridae > Callospermophilus > Callospermophilus lateralis. The sequence goes on along the minus strand of NC_135320.1, from coordinate 62,791,832 downwards.
AACCAGCTGTGCAAAAGTGTGATGTGACAGGGTCTTGTCTCCGCAGCAGTGAAGTTTCCTTGCTTTCTGCATCAGGGAATTTTTGCTGTATTGCCCATGGGAATATGCTCAGATATTTTGACTTACACATAATCTCGGAGGTGTGAAGGATTTAACACAATGGGAGATAAGAGATACCTTTGCTTAACCTATGAGTGGACAGTTCTGAGGTATGTTCCATACAGCTCCTCAAGCTGTTCTCATATGACAAAAACCATATTATTTAATGTGCCATAGTTCTTAAAATGAATATATTTTTTTCCAAGTTTAAGATGTTGGAATATGTTCATTATGTTGATTTTCACACTGGCAAGTGTACATCCCATCATGACTTTCAGAAGTATTTTATCAGCTCCCAAATCAATATTCATATTTTCCAGAAGGAGCCAACCTAAAATATTTGGACAATTAAAATAAAAAACCACAGTATGAGAACAAACTTACTGAGAAAAACAAGCAAATCAAATGTTAACTTGCATGATTCTCTTTTGCTTTATATTTTAACATAAAAATGTGAAAAACTGGGAGATTTATCCTTATAAATGAAATATTTTTTCTTTTAATTTGTGGAAACTAATTTAAAAAATAAAATTAGCTGCATCACAAATATAAAATATATAAAAGCCTTAGTACCTAACATGGTTTTGAATTTGACTCAAGATGATTTCCAACTTAATACCTTCCCTTAAATATTGATACAAAACCAGGGTTCCACCAAACATCTTGGCAGTGTTAAGAAATTATATTGTAAATGCAGTACACAAACCCTCATTCTTATTTTCTAATCTTAATTCAGAGAAGATGGAAAATGCAAGTACTAAGTCCCTAAAGAAATATTATTAACTCCTCAAACTGGGCTTATTTAGAATAAATAGTCCTACATGTATGCCCTTGAACTTAGTGAAAATCACTGCGAGTAGTGTAATTTCTGCATTTCCTGACTTGTACTAAAATTGCCAGTGCATTAGTTTAATATTTTAGAGGGATTTCCAAAGACTGTTCTTGAAATTTTCAAGGTATAGGGTTGTCATTTCTCTGGAAGGAAAAAATCTAGCATCTGACAATAATTCTCTGTAATCTTTTACTTGGATGAAGACTCTGGTTATAGCCATGGCTTTTCCTCATGCACAAATTGAACAAATTTCCAAATTTCTGTTCTCTTTTACTCAAAATAATAAAATATGTACACTGAATCCTCCCTTTGGTCTGTCCTTGACCCACTAAAGTAACAGGTTTGATCCCTGCAACCTAATTAGTTACCCAGTCACCATAATTATTTTTAATCAGGAAGTTTTTATCTAACCACTCAAATGTGTTTAATGCTCAGCAACAGTTCCATTGACTGTATTCTTTATTCTCTGTGTTGTTGTTCTTCATATTGTTGTTCATATTTCTTTTGTTTTGTGACCCTGCATAACCATAGGTCATTCTGGTATTGACTGATGACAAAAATCTGCTCAAAAATAACCATTATCATTCTTCTAAGTTATTTTGGAGGATAACAAGTTTATATTCAGATTCATGGACTACAAAACCAACATCCTTTCTCCAAAACAAAGTGTGCAATTTTATTCTCATATAGTCATAAGAGATAAGAAGTTTGTTTCTTAATTTTCACAGCAACATTCATGGACATCTGAGATTGTGGTTATATGGATAATATTATTTGAAAACTTGCTAGAAATCAAAAATTTAATAAAGTAGGTATTTATAATTATCAATAATTATCAAAATCAGATTTTTTAAATAGTATAAAATAATCAGAGTGATAGTTACTGAGAACTTCTTGTTAAGCATCTGTGACCAAAAAATAATTAGGCATCTTTGTCATTTCCTTTGGGTCAGTTTCCTTGAATACCATACTATCTCCCACCTTAAAAAATAAAACCAAAAGTAAACAAGTTTTTAAAATTCCTCTGCACCTGTTCCCGCAAGCTACCTTCTTTACTGATCCCTTTTTAAAGAAAAACATCTTTATTCAATACCATCTTCACTTTATTTTCTTCCTTTTGTATTTATAACTTCCTCTAACTCAGGTTTTCATTTCATCCTCTCCACCAAAAATAATTCCTCAGGGCCCCTAATTCTTGCTGAATACAATGGTCTATCCTAAATCCTCAACTTATTGTATTCTTCCTGGAGCAGCATTTGATAATAATTGAAAAAACTCCATCTCTTGAAATATGTTTTTCTTTTGACTTCAGAGATGACACACACTTCTGTTTTTCCTCTTCAAGCCTACTGCTTCCTTTGTGGTCTTCTTTTGTACTTTTTCCTGTTCTTTTTGTCCACTAAATTTTTAAACACCTTAACAATTGATCCTCACTGAAATTAAAGTTCTCTTTATTACTGTAGTATATAGGCTTCTGGGATCTGTAAAGTACATTTCCACAGGGACACAGAAAGAGTCTAGTTGGATTACAGACTGGCTATTTCCTGGGCTTCTTGTGAGGGAAACAGTCAGCTATTAGTTGTGGCCCTGTGGCCAACTGCAGTAGAGTCCAGTCAGCAAGATAGGAAGTCACCACTTTTGCAGAGAAAATTAATTCTGACCATCAGGAAGAGGTAGGGCTTGTTGGAACACATGTGGAACCCCAGGTGACCAACTGAGGTGACCCTTGGTACTTCTTCAGTTCTGAGGGTAAATAACCCAGTGTAGTAACTTCGGCCAGAGAAAGCCATGATAAATTGTGACACAAATGCCTCAGAGAAGAGAGTCTTGGTCATGCCACCAATCAGTGAGTCCACAGAGACAAGTAGAGGTGGTAGCTGAGGGGTACAGGGATCTAGAATACATAATAGAGGATAGAGTCGTTTATTAGTTTTGGCCCTATGACCTTCTACAACAGTGAGTACTCTAGTTTTTCCCACATTTTCCTCAGGAAGACAAGCTTATGGAGAGCTGCTTGCAGAACCAGTGAAAATATCGAGTAATGCAAGGAGTGAATTATGGTAGATATTAGGTTTTATTTCCCCAGCTTCTGGGCATGCTGTTAGAAGATGGTCTTCAATTGTCATCTTTCTCTCAAGATTCCCTCAGTTAAAGAAAACTGCCTTGTCCCAAGTCATGCCTCCAGCTCAGAATAGCTGATATCTAAAGAACCATCATCATGGGAATATAAAAATACAATCCTAACTCAGTACAGTTTTGAAGAGCTGTCTTGGCTGCAGAACCACCTATTGGAGTCAGCTTAGGCTTTGATGGGACTACATAATTACCTAAGTTGTTGTACTAATACACAATGAAATATTTACTTACCTGAGAAAGACTGAGATTTCTTTAATGACAAGATTAATCTGGTTGTGCACATTTGTGTCTCTAATGCTAATATCAAGTAGCTTACATGGCTAGCAATCAATAAATATTTTTAAAATAAATGAATGTCAAAATGATGCACTTCTGTATGTCACAGATAATTGTTTATGTGGCATAAATTGAAAAATATGGATTTTGGAGTCAGACTTTCCTGGAATAAAAAGCAACTTCTATATTTAGAAGAGCTTTGTGAAATAACCTTGAGCAAATTGCTTAACCACTCCAAGTCTCACATCAGATTGTTATAAGAAATGATAATAATACCAATTTTTAAAAATTGTTATGAATAGTATCAATGATAATATTCATAATGGACTTCTTATTATTAAATATAGTTCTCATTTGTTGCAGCCTACCATGCAGCACAAAGATGCTAAAGATTTTCAGCTATAATTCTTATTTAGTCCTCCAAGCTAGTCTGGTAAATTGATGGCAACTCCATAAAGATTAAATAACAAATTTAGACTCAGAAATTATTTAGTCTATGGTGGAAGATTAGTCAGGATAGATCACAAACCACTTCTAATACTTCAGAGTATTAACAGATAAAGTTTTATTTCTGATACATACAAAGTATGTTGTGAGTCTGACTATTTTCCTAAGTACCCTCAATCCAACTTTTATTCTGAAATCCAAGTCTGCTATGTCTTGCATCTTGGCCATCTTAAACATATGGTTCTAGTTCACTGTAGCAAGTAATGAATGGCCTGGGTGTTTTACTTTGGCTTTTAAGTACAAAAGTCAGCTGACAACACACACATATAAATGTATACATGTAGAATATGTATTTTATAACACACAAAATATAGGTATTTTATAACCCACATATATAAACCTTATATATTTATATATATAATTTTACATCTACAAACACCCATGTTTCTTATAAAGTAACATTCACACCTTCAGGGATTAGGGCTGAACATATCTTTTGGGAGGTCACAATTCAGTACACTATAGTTTTATTAAGATAAATTAGTAAAATTACAATTAATAGTTCAGGCTATGTAAAATTTAAAGATTTTTAGATAAATGTTTCAAGATTGTGTTCCAAAATAATTTTGAATTGAATTTTGGATGCTCTTAAACATATCCTTGTTATGTAGTGTATATGCATACACAGTGCAAAAACACATGTGTACCCTATAAAAATAAAAACAAGAGAAGGTTGGAGGTTGGGTAGAAAAGAGAAAAAGATTGGTAGGGACTTTTCAGAGTTGTCCTCCTTGATCATCTAAATACTGTTCACAGGTATGTCAATAAAATGTACCTGTTAGTCCAGGTTTAAAAATGTAACTGAACTTATCTGGTTTTGACTGACTGATTGATTTCTGTTTTATTTCTATCTGAATATAAGTTTTTTTCCAAATGTATAAATTTTAATGTAAAATAATTGATCTTTGATTATGAGCAGTTATCTTTTTCATTAAAACAAAAACATTTTTCTGTTTTCTTCATTTTTCACATGATCTTTACAATGTAGAGTGTAAAGTGGAAGCTGTTAGAATCATTTCATGAATAATTTAGATCTATCTTTCTATCTATTTCTGTTGAGTGATGGAAACCATCAATATTGGATGTTTTTGTTTCCTAAACATAGTTGAAAAGTTCACCAAAAAGGAAATGCATCTTGGAATAAAAGTCATTTTCAAGAGCATTCTGGTAATAAATCATGTGGAATTGTATTTTTAATACTTTATCATCAGCAGCAATGATTCACCAGCTCTTTGACAGAGGGTGAATTTTTATAGCAACTTACATAATTTACATATTAAGTTTAATGTGAGTCTTTCAAAATCAGAGGCCATGCACTTATTACAGGGATGTGATCTGTATAATAAAACATCTATAGTTTTATAAAGATAAATTAGTAAAATTGATGTTTGGATTTCCCTTTTAAGACTAACTTCTTTTAACTTATGGTTTAAGATTCTCAAAAATAAAGATATTGTGTCCAGGGCTGGGAATGTGGCTCAAGCGGTAGTGTGCTTGCCTGGCATGCGCGGGGCACTGGGTTTGATCCTCAGCACACATAAAAATAAAATAAAGATGCTGTGTCCACTGAAAACTAAAAAATAAATATTAAAAAGGATATTGTGGGGGCTGGGGATGTGGCTCAAGTGGTAGCGTGCTTGCCTGGCATGCGTGCGGCCCGGGTTCGATCCTCAGCACCACATACAAACAAAGATGTTGTGTCCGCCAAAAACTAAAAAATAAATATTAAATTTAAAAAAAAAAAAAGATATTGTGTCCATATGTAACTAAAAAATATTTTAAAAAATAAATAAATCAGTTTTGTTTATTTGATAAACCTGTATGTCTCATTCTGAGGACCCATTGTTCTTGGCTCCAAGTAACTTCTGTTTGGCTCCACAAATCAAATCTGTCTTCCTGGAAAAATTTTACCATTAAAGGAAGACAATCAAAAGAATATTTTGTAATAATTATATAAGCAACAGCATCATCATCAGGTAAGTATATAGCTTCCTAGGGAACTTAGAGAGAGAGAGAGAGAGAGAGAATATGCAAGCATACACATGTGCTCAGATATGAGTATTTGTACCATGTTCTCATTAATATCCTGACATAGTACTACAGAAATAACACAATAGGGTCATAAGATAACAGATTTTATGAAGAAAATGGTACACTTGAGATTTTCAAGTGAAAACTCCTAATTTTACAAATAAGGAAAGGAGAGATTTAGGCAACTAAAGTAAGTTGCGGAAGGCTAGCCACATCCTTAATTGATGTTGGGTATGGTGGTGTACACCTGCAGCCCAGTACCTCAGGAGGCTGAGGCAGGAGAATCACAAGTTTGAGGCCAGTTTCAGAAACTTTGTGAGACCCTGTCTCAAAATAAAACAGCTGGGGATGACACGTTTAATGTTTAAGTGCCCCTGGGTTCAATCCCCTCTACTCCAAAAATACAAAAACAAAAGCAACCCTACTATATAGCATAACTGAAGTTGGGAATTAGCTAGCAATGTTCAACCTGCAGATGTGCCTATATAGCCTGGAAATTTTTAAATACAATTTTAAACATCTTTTGATGAGGATAATAACTCTTCACTTTAATGGGTTTTTGTCATGCATGAAACATGCAGCCTTTAAGTAAGGTTTCCAGATGTAACAAATCAAAATTTGAACTTCAGACACTCAGCACTTTAAGAGTTGTATATAAGTATATCCCAAACATTTTAAGGGATGTACTCATGCTAAAAAATATTCATCTTTTATCTGAAATTCAAATCTAACTGAGTGTCTTATATTTTATCTTGCAAACCTAGTTCAGAGCAAACAAGGCATTTTGAATTCAACCTATCCACTAGGTATGGCAGAAAGATTTACTGTTTACAAAAGAATCTATATTCCCCCACATCTTGTACCTTCCATGAAATTGGGCAGGACCATATGACTAGTTTGGGCCAGTGTGCTATAATTTTATATATTATAGCAAAATAATATTAATAACATTAAGTAATATATTCAAAATATGTAAATTGGAAAGAAGCATGCAAATCATAGTACAAAATATAATTCCATATGTTGGGGGTTAATATTAATATATATATATATACATATATATATATATATATATGTATATGTGTATATATATATATATATATATATATATATATATATATATATATATATATTTTCTACAACTCAACAACAACAATGGTGCAGATGCCAGGGAAACAGCATGCCAGTTCTTCAAACAACTAAAAATAGAACTACCATATAATCCAGAAATCCCATGTATGGGGATGTATCTAAAAGAATTGAAAGGTAGATCGTCAAGAGATATTTGCATACCTATGTTCACTGCAACATTATTCACAATAGTCAAGAGGTAGAAGCAACCTACCATACATTGACAGATGAACGGATAAATGAAATTGAATATTATTCAGCCTTAAAAAGGAAATTCTGACACATGCTACAATTCTGACACATGCTACATGGATAAACCTGAAGGAAATAGTGCAAAATGAAATAAACAAATTTTTTAAAAGACAATTTATTGATTCTATTAACATGGGTTATCTAAAGTAGTCAAATTCATAGAAACAGAAAATAAAATGATGGCTGCCAGAGTCTAAGGGAAAGGAAAAATGGGACATTGTTCTTGGTAGATTTAGAGCACTAAGTTTTTCAAGATACAAAGTTCTGGACATCTGTTAGATAGCAGATAAAGTGAATGCTATTGAACTGCACATCTAAAATGGTTTTTTAAAACTTAACAAAAGTGTATATTTTAAGTATGTTTCATTTTTTTGTCACTTAACCTCAATAAAGCTATTTATATGGACATATGTGACTTTAAGAAGTGATAAAGAGGCTGGGTGCAATGGCACACATCTGTAATCCCAGTGACTTGGGAGACTAAAACAGAAGAATTTCAAGTGTGAGGCTAGCCTAAGCAAGTTAGTGAGACCCTGTCTCAAAATAAAAAATAAAAAAAAAAAACTTGAGATTTAGCTCAGTGGCAGAACATTCAAAACCCAGTACTCACTCACTCTCTCTCTCTCTCTCTCTCTCTCTCTCTCTCTCACACACACACACACACACACACACACACACACACACACCGCAGTGATAAAGAATAAGAATTCCTAAGTCAGACTTATTGGCCTCAAGTCTGTCTGGTGTGACTGTGGGCATGTTATCTAACTCTTGTTTCTCAACTTCTCCTCTGTAAAATGGGATTTTATAGGTACCCCTTGGTTGGACTATAATATTCATAAGCAAGAGCTAGTCATTGTGCTAAATAAATGTAATAATATGTCAATCTCACTCTTGATGTATCTTTATACATGCATAATAATGTTTAATTGGCTGTTTTACCAGACATTTTAGTTATTTTCTTCCCAGTTTATGTTTTTATTACATATTTCTGATTTTTAGAATATAGCAATAGAAATAAACTTTTGTTGTGTTGTTTGATTTTTTATTTTTTAGACGACATCCCACTGTGTTGCCAGTACTGTCCTGGAACCACAATCCTGCCTCACGCTTCCAAAGTAGCTGGAATTACAAGTGTTTTTAATGTATACAGGTAAATCAGATGGGCCATCTCCTTAGAAGTTTGTCTCTCTTGGTGATGCTAAGGCAATCATTGTTGAGAAAACATGGACAATTTATTAGATTTCAGAAGTCTTTCAATATTTTAGCACTATTATTTTAATAGAGAAAGATACTATTATATATGTATGTGTAAAACAGAGTTTATAATAGTAGGCTTCAATCATTTTATTTATGAAAATCTTGGTTTATAATCCCCTGAAATTTTCATAATAATATCATTCACTATTAGAATTGCCTAACTATATGTATACAATGGGCTGGGTGACAATAATACAAATTAGATACAAGGCTGCAGAAGTATTTCACAGAGATACCTTACTGATCTATTATTTTTGCAACACTGGAAAGAGCTGTGTTAGATTTGGTGTTAGTCCTGATATTTCCCCTAGACAGAGTCAGTTCTGGCCTGCTCTATCTCTCATGACAGTGATGACAGCTGTATCCAGATGCTAAATACTCAAGAGGCACTCCAATACAGTGTTAAAGACTCTGAACATTTCATCCCTAAACAATGTAGCATTCCAAGAGAAAACAGATCTCTTTCTCACAGAAATAAAATTGTGAAGGTGTATGATGAATCAGGGACCAAAATTAGAGGCAACAAAATCCTAAAGTTTCTCTGCTCATCACAGTGGTTTTTGCTTCTCTCTTTCTAATATAGAAATATTTATAAATTAAAAAATAATATTACCAGCATAAACAATAACAAAATATTTTCAAACATAAAATGTTGCAATAGCTATTACACAGTTAAGAAGGCTGTTCTAAATGGCAATCAAAGAATAAATCATGAGAGATTTAACTTCAGAATCAAAATTTCTGAAATGTCTTATTTTGAGAGTATGGGCTAGAGTATTTGTCCTGAGGGCAACTGTTTCTTCCATTTTTTTCCTCTCTCCCCTCCCATACTTTCTAAATAAACTTGCATTTTTTCACATTTACAAAACAAAGACTACAGGGTTTTAAAGTATTATTTACTTGAATCATAATTTTTCTAAAGAAATATGAAATTTTAAGGTTTAAAGTAATTTTATATATATCAGTGTCCAAACAAATTTGGCTATAAACCAAAATTCTTTTTCCACTAAAAAAATGTAGATTAATCTAACCAAAAATACGTCAAAGAGTCTTTCTAAAATGACCAATGCCCAAGTTTGCTAACAAAAATGCAAAACAATCTGCTTCAGTAAAATACAAATGTATAAATTATGGCAACAAGTGTAAATTAAAATTTACTAAATAATAAATGTACTTATTTTGCTACATTATGTTTTAGAAACATTTTTGTTTCTTTTTACTTTTCAATGGAATGTAACTAACATAAACAAGTTAGTTGTACATCTTGATGAATTTTTACATATGTTCCAGCCATGTAACCACTAACCAGATCAACATAGAGAATCCCTGAAAGACAGTGTTTCCTTCATGTTCTAATGTATGACTCCCCTGATAATGTTGTTAACAATGAAGAATCCTTAGGCCACATTCACAGAGACTCAATAACATTAGTCTCGGATGGGACTTTGGATGCTGATTATTTAATAAGCACCTCCACTTGAAGAAACACTGCTGTAGAGAAGCCAAACTTAACTCATGGCTCTAGAAGTTCCTTTACTCTCTACTTCAAAGATAATTTTATTGGGAAACCTAGATGCTTTCCTACTGATTAAGAATGTCGTGGATGTTTAACCAATGTGATCCTGCAATCTATACTGGTGGTAAAAATAAGAATTCATACCCCACTTGAATCAAATGAATGAAATATGATATATCAAGATCATTGTAATGCTTTGAGCAACCAATAAAAAAAAATATATGTCATTTGCTATCCCTGTATAATTTTACATTTTAGTGTTGTTTTTTTCTTTCTTTGGAGCAGAGTCTCCCAAATAATGTTTATACTGTTCACAACAAAATGAAAATTAGAAAGACCATAGTGAGTTATTCATAAACTTAAATGTGTATTGTCCTTTAAGATTATATACTTTCTACTTTCAAGACCTCAAGATACCTTTTATTTTATGAACTACTTCCAAGAGTAAAATCAGTAGGGTTTTTAAAATTGATTTAGAAAGTTAAAAATTCAATATTGTTCAGATTTCAAAAATCCAAGCTACCAATCCTTTTGAGTCTGCTCCTGAAATCTGAACTGATTGCCACCAAGGGTAGAGTGTCACATCTTGACAATTTCTCCACCAGAGCGTGTCAAGTTTGACTACAAACTTTCTACTATGTCAAAAGACAACATTAGTTTCTTTTCTCTCTTTATATAAATAATATGCTTTGTAGAAACTTTCAAAGAATAGGAAAAATCAAATCAAAACCACCAAACCACTGTTAATGTATTCATTTTTCTAGCCTTTAGGTACAATTTTTTAACAACTTGGGAATAAAATTTATACATATGAAGAAGAATCACCTGATATTTTTCTCTGGCATTTTCCAAAGTCATTAAAATCCTTTCAGGGAATGAGGGAAATGAGGAGGGTTGAAATAAGGAAAGATAGTGGAATGAGTTTGACATAACACTCCTATATAATATATGAATATGCCACAGTGAATCTCACTATCATGTACATCCACAAAAAATTAATTTAAAAAATAACTATGGGTAAATGGCAGAAAGATCAATAAAGGAAAGGAAGCAGGGGGTTGGGGAGGGAAAATGTAAGGGAGGTACTGGGGACTGAATTAGGACAAGTTATATTCCATGCTTTTAGAATTATTTCAAAATGGATTCTACTGTCATGTATAACTAAAAAGAAGCAATAAAAACATGTATGGACAAAGCAAAACAAAAATCCTTTCAGTGTAGTTTTGTTTCATGCTATTCTATCTTATGAATGTGTTGTAATTTATTGCAATGTTTTAAATTAGAGCAAAGAGGCCATTTCTACTTCAAAACATGCCAATGACACTACCGTGAAAATTTGTACACATTTAAAAATGACATCTAATATTTTTTAAGATATAAAGGTTATAGGAAGAAAGAAACTAATACAGAGGGAGTTAAGATTTTAAAGTTTTTGATATGTTGTGATTCAGTTACATATTGCTTTATAACAAAATATCTACAGCTTAGTTGTTTAACACAACCATTTATTATTTCTTTGCATAGTATTGGCTGGTATTTCTTATGCAACTGTATTCAGCAGAAGCTCCACTGAAACATGGATGTCTAAGATGGCTTTACTCTGCATCTGACACTTCAGCTGAGATGGCTGGAATAACTGAGGACTGATTTGGTCCCCCTATGTAGTATCTTATTACTAAGTATTCTAGCCTGACCCTATTTATAGGGTGGCTTGATCCCTGAGAGTAAATGTGGAACTGACAGGTTTTTTAAGACTAGACCTATAAGTTAAAGCAAATCATGGGTCCAGCTCACATTTAGGGAAAAGAGAGGGAGATGCCACTGTTTAATGGAGAAGCTATAACATCATCACATTGCAGAAGGGCATTTGGGTAATAGGGATTGTTGTGGCCCTCATTAGAAACAATTGACCACATATTGCCATATTATCAATTTATAAAATGTCATTTTATAATAAGTGTATACAAAATAAACTTTCATCAGGTTGCTATGAATTAAAAAGTGTCAGTTAGGATGTGTACTAACAATAACTCTTAAACACTCTTGGTTAGGAGTGTGTTATGGTTTGGATCTTAAATGTCCCCAAAATGCCTATATGCAAAAGGCTTGGCTGCCAGACTCTGGTGATATTGGGAGATGATGGAACTTTTAGGAGGTAGGGCCTAGTGCAAGGAAGTTAGGTCACTGAGGGCATGCCCATGAAAGGGATATTGGGACCCCAGACCCTCCCACTATTTTTCTTTGCTTCCTGGATGTCAGGAGGTAACAGTTTTGCTCCACTATGTATTCCCAGCCAAGATGTTCTGCCCCACTACAGGAACAACAGCAGTGAAGCCAGACATCCATGGGTTGAAACCTGAAAACATGAGCCAAAATAAACCTTTAAGTTGTTTGTCTCAAATATTTTGTTACAGTAATGGAAAACTGGCTTAACAGTATAATCATGAATGTCTACTGTAGAACATAGTTTGGCATCCCATTAATCCATACCCTGAATAAATGAGTGCTCATATAGACCAGAATATATGTACAAAAGGTACATAGTAGCATTATTCTTAGTTCATTATAGTCCCAAACCAGAAACCCTAAAGTTCATCAAATCTAGAATAGATTTTATGGAAATGTGGAATATTTAAAGAACAGTGAAAATGCACAAACTATACATTGAGCAACATAACTGAATCCTTTAAAAATAATGTTGAACATAAAATACAAGTCACAAAATGATGCAGACAGTGTGATTTCAGTTATGTAAAGTATCAGAAAAAGCCAAACTACACAGTTATTTAGGGATGCATGCATAAATAATATGATTATAAAGGAAAGCAGAAAAAATACTTTCTATATTAAAGCTAAGGTATGAGTTTGGCCCAGAAAGGGGGAAGTGGGATGGAGAGAGCATCCAGACAGGGGGAAAGCCAGAAATTTGAGGAACTGAAAGGAAACAAGAACAAAAGTTAGAAAAGCACTTATAGATCATCTTAAAGATTTTCAGATTTCCTGCTAAGAACAATTAAAAATTATTGATTGGTTTAAGCAAAGGACAATAACCAGGGTTTAGTTTTCAAAGAATTATCTTGTCTGTTATGTATGAAATACAGAAGTCAAGATACATACAGGAATATAGTTAAAATTTTTTCATGGTTTCCCCTGAAAGATGATATAGCTGATGCAGTGATAGTAGGTAGGGAGAGAAAGAGACAAAAACAAGATAATCTTGGAAAGTGGAATCAAAAAGACCTGATGTTTGGGAGTTAAAAAAAAATGAGTTAGGATGATTCTTATTTTCTGGCATGATCAACAGGGTGCTACTGGTCAAGAGATGGAACACTAGCAGAAGGTTGGTTGATTTTGGATTCCTAGGAGATATGAAAGCACAGATGTTATCCAAGCAATTGAAAAAGTGAATAAATGCTCTGGAGTGCGAAACAGGAATTTGGGGGTAACCAGCATTGTATTTTATTTTAATATAGCACAGAAGTAAATAAAATAGGGTATAGCTGAAGTATCAAGAGAGGTAAAATAACTCAGAAAGGATAAATAGGAGAAAGAATTAGTGACGATGTTACTTTTTTTTTTTTTTTTTTTTTTTTTTAAGAGAGAGAGAGGGCTGGGGATGTGGCTCAAGCGGTAGCGCGCTTGCCTGGCATGAGTGCGGCCCGGGTTCGATCCTCAGCATCACATACAAACAAAGATGTTGTATCCGCCGATATCTAAAAAATAAATATTAAAATTCTCTCTCTCCTTTTTTTTTTTTTAAAAAGGAGAGAGAGAATTTTTTAAAGAGAGAAAGAGAGAATTTTTTAAAGAGAGAAAGAGAGAATTTTTTAGTTTTCGGTGGACACAACATCTTTATTTGTATGTGGTGCTGAGGATTGAATCCAGCGCCCCGTGCATGCCAGGCGAGCGCAGCTACCACTTGAGCCACATCCCCAGCCCACAATGTTACTTTTTATATGTGAAGCCTAGTACTTGAGGCTGGGATATAAAGGCCATTAAGATATGGTCCCTAGTTTACTGTCAGGCAGAGGAGACAGAAACATTTGCAAGTTGATCAACTGATCTAGATAGATCAAGATAAAGTTAAATACAAAATGCTGTGGGATCTCAGAAGGGCAGTCAACTCTGGAAGGTCCAATAAGAATGCCAGAAGAGCTTGGTGCAGTGGGGTACACCTGTAATCCCAACAGCTAGGGAGGTTGAGGCAGGAAGATCTCAAGTTCAAAGGCAGCCCCAGCAACTTGGTGAGACATTGACCAAAATAAAATATAAAAAAGGGCTGGGGATATGCTCAGTGATTAAGCACCCCTGGGTTCAATCCCTAGTACCAAAAAGAAAAAGAATTAGCCAGAAGATTTGGAAAAGTAGGAAAGGCATTCCAGATAGATGCAATAAGATACACAAAAGCACAGAAGCTTGAAACAGAATCATGTATGTGCTTGATCACAAGCAGTCCAATACAATTAATGTACAGAGTTTGAAGGCTAGGAGAAGGGAGTCAGGCAGAATGGGGAGGAAGGTCCCAGTCATGGAGGCCTTCCATGCCCTTCCATGCCTACCTAATTTGTTCAGTAGAAGTACAAATCATATGGTAATAAATTTGAGTAATGTGGTAATGTTTGTGTACTAGACAGGTTACTTAAACCTGGAGTACAGGAGGAAGGTGAAGGTGAGCATAGCCCAAATGATTAGAAAAGAAGCAACTAAATAGGGAGTGGTAATACAAGGAACAATACATTTTAAAATATTTAGGACCACTCTTTAATTTAAAGAGCCTGTCTGGAAGGTCATATATGCTCAGGCCCATGTTTGACCCCCTCTTTAAATGCAGTTGAAAGTGACTGCTGGGGGTGGGATGTGTGGCCAAGGTAAGGAGAGAGAGGAGGCGGGGAGGAGAGAGAGGGAGAAAAGGAATTGGATGTCAAAGCCCAAATGCTTGGGCATTTACAACAAAGCAAGGAGACCTCACAACTCAAGAGGTTACAAGATTGCCAGGGTCTGTGCCAGGTGAAGAAAACAGCCAGCCAGCTGCGGGGATGGTGCAGCTAGCAGGTGAAGTAGGTGCAAGCCTGGCCAGTGTTACCGCAACTTTGACAGTGAGCACTCAGCGCACCAGAGCCAGGGCAGCACTGGAGTGGCAAGATGCAGTGCCGCAGAGACTACAAAATTCATGATTCTACACTGCTGGGATCTGCAACAAGGCTCCACACTGAGGAGAAGCTGCAGCTGCAGAGAATAAAATAAATAGTGAGACAGAGGAAAGGAAGGCTCCAGGGGGAACAGGTTCAGGGAATCCAGAAACAAGTCACTGAGGTTTTGACCATAAAACAACAAAAAGGGGAGCTTGTTGAAGTCAGAAAAGATTTCCTCCTACTGTGTCACTATAAAAATTAAGCGGGGGGGGGGACTATAAAGAACTAATTTCCTATAGAAATAACCACAGGAGAGCTGGGAGGGAAAACTCCATACAAAATAATTATGAGAAAACTATATAAAGAGCAAACTAGATTCATCCCTACAGACAAGTAAAACAGGACAGGAAGATATGTCCACAAAATGGCTCAAAACCATAACCTGACATTTAAAAATAGGCATGAAACACCCAGAAAATAACTCAAGATGCAGAAGAACACAACATTAAAAAGCTCAGCTTTGAGATGACAGAACTGAAGAAAGAGAAAAAAAATGTTTCTGAAATAGAGATAAAACAAAAAGAATATAAGAGCAAAGAAACACAGCAGATAATGCTAAAAAAGAAATGGAAAGTGAGTAAGCGAACTTTTTTCCTTAATTTTTAAAAGATTTTTTTTTAATCAAAGAGATGAAGAGATAAGGACAGTTAGTGCAACTAGTACACGAATCCTTTCCAGCAGCTTCAGACCCCTCTGCTTTGTAGCTGCTGCTGTTACAACCATTTTCTTAGACATTTTTGTGTGTCCATGGCCTCGGTTCTTTTTTTTTTTTAATTGATTTAAAATAAATAAATAAATGACCGTGGAATGCATTACAATTTTTATTACATATGGCAACTACAGAATACTTTTGCTAACTACATGGTTGTTCAGTTCCTAGTGACAACTCCTTCATCCACTATCTCTAGTACTCAGGGAAGCCTTCAAAGATAAGAATACCACTGACCCAGGTCCCTTCCTCCCCTGGCAAGGGGTTAATATCCACTGTCACTTAGAGTGAAAAGAAGAGCTCTCCCTTTCAGAGATCAAACACCAGGATTCCAGGCATTTCTTGTGCTCTCCTTTTTGAAGAATTTTATCTCCCATTCTGCCCACTGTCTGCTGGAATATAAGTACTCTTTTCTATCATGTAAGAAATGTTCAAGACACAAACTAAACATTCATTCAGTTTAAATCATACATATGAATTCATTCCGATTCATTTAGCAAATAGTTTTGTTGTTGTTATTGTAGTACTGAGGAACCCAGGGTGCTTTACCACTGTGCAACATCCACAGCCCTTTCTATTTATTTATTTTATTTTGAGACAGGGTCTAAGTTGCCCAAGCCGGCCTTGAACTTGAGAATCCTCACCTCAGCCTCCCCAGTCGCTGGGATTACAGGTTTGTGCCACTGTGCCCAATTTAGCACAGTGGCACAAACTAGTTACTGAGCAACAAATCCTTATTGATTAGTAATAAATAAGACCACATATTAGGTTCCTGCTTTGTTGTAATCATCTTGAGGTGAAAAGGGGTATGTTACCCTATAGCCAAATAACAAGGCCATTACAGACTCTGATGAATGCTGGGAAGGAAATAAACACAGTGATGAGAAATCAAGGGAAGTCATTCTATTCTAAATAGAAAAGTCAGGGAAGACTTTTCTAACCATATACATAGTCTCATATCAGATTATTTTTGTATAATATTAGACTATTCAAGTATATTCCTAAGAAACCCCCATTTATTCCCTTTTGGAGCTATCTTCAGGCCTCTTTCTCTTTATTTTATATCCTCCAAAATGTACATATAAAGATAGAAATGTAAAGATAGAAATACACCTCATTCCTGACTTTACAGAACTAACAGCTTAGTGGAAAGAACAGATGTTGTATTAGTTTCCCATTACTGTAACGAATACCTGCCATAATCATAGAGAGAAAATGTTAATGTGGCTTACAGATTTCAGTCCATGATCAATTGACCCCCATTGCTATAATTATTGTGGCAAGGCAGCATATGTTGGTAGAAGCACATGGTGGAACAAAACTGATCATCTCATGGCCAGAAAGCCCAAGAGAGAACAAGGAAGAGGCAGGGGTCCCACAATCTCCTCAGGGCACATCCTCAATGACCTAAAGATCTTCCACTAGGCCCCACCATTCACCACCTCCCAATAGTGTCTCCCTGGGACTAACCCTTCAACATCTGGGCCTTAAGAGGGTGGAGCATTTAGGATTCAAACTATAATAGATGTATAAACAGATAAGTAAATGCATAACAAAGGGTACACCTGTGAGGAGTGTTACTGTTTTTACTAGTTAACTCTTTGACCTAGGGTCTCTAGAGTTCCTGAAAACTCTTGTACTATTTGAGTTCCAGGTTGAAAATTCTGCCTGGCTCCCTACATCATCTCAATATTTACTTGTTATTTTTAAAGTAAAACAGTAATAACTTTGACTTGCATATAATACTAGCTTAATTTCCTCACTGGCATAATACATAAAATAAATGGGAAATTGATTTTAAAATTACTTTAATAAGAAGTCTGTATTTTTTTTCACAATTTTTTTCCAACAATAACATTTTGGCCAGATAATTTAAGTTAGTTATCACCTTAGAATGTGTTAATAACTATCGCTATCAAAAAACTGTACTAGCTAGGTACAGTGGCTCATGACTGACTGTAATCCCAGTGATTTGGGAGGCAAAGGCAAGAGAATTTCAAGTTCAAAGTTGCCTAAGCAACTTAGTGAGACCCTCAGCAACTTAGTAAGACCCTCAAAATAAAAAATAAAAAGGGCTGGGGATGTGACTCAGTGGTAAAGCATCCTTGGGTTTATTACCCCAGTACCCCCCCCCAAAAAAAAATACCTCTACTATAGTTCATTATCACTTATTCTATCAGTAATTGTGTCAATCAACCATGCTCATCTGCTAATCAATCAGGCAGTATTTATTTATACCGTAGATTTTAGAGGAGCACAAAACAGACAATGAATATTCTACAAAAGACACTAGAATTAGAAATACTTTGACAGATACACAGGTATTTTAATTATGTTTTTGAATTGGCTAGTGGCATATATTGGCTTGGCAACTCTTATAGATTCATTACAATTCTTTTGGATTTCTCTGAGATATACCCAACTACTGGGAGTTGCTACTTCCCTTCAAAGACTGGGGCAGCCACATGCCAGGTCCTTATGTTAGGGACAGATGAAAAAGAACAGTGATAGCTCCCTTTTGCTAATATCCTTCCCTTCACATATTGCAAGACCTCAGAGCTAGGATAGAATTATCTGTCAATCCTAGCTTTATATGAGGTGCTAAGTGAAGAAAGAGGGGATTAAAGTCCTCCAAAGGCAGCTTCTCTCTGTGTGATTCTTTAATGAGGATGACAGCAGGCTTGAGCCTTCTGGAAATTCTCACACAGGCATTAGGTGTAAACAGCACGTAGGGAGTTCTAAAAAGGTATCTCCAGAGCAAGGGAAGGAGGTCAGGAAAAAGTCATCTAATGAAGATATACACACCAAGAAACAATAATTATTTTGCCAACAAACAAACAAAAAACTTAGAATTAACACCTAAATGTAGGACATGGTTTTGCTTTCAATTTAATTAAACCACTCTGTCATTACACCCCATGCACATATCTTTGTCCTATCACACTGAAGTATAATTGTTGGTTTATATGTCCTCTGCCTAGCTGAATTCCTTTCTATAAAAACAGTATTTAGTAATATTTCCCCCCTCAGAATTGAACTCTGTCTGGCATAGAAAAGCTACGTGACTTTGATCTTCTCAAAATCTCTGATTACTTTATGCTTTTTCTCAAGCTTAATGTGGCTGAACTGAAAAAATGACAGTATTACCTGAAAATATAACTAAAGAAGGCAGGCATTAAAATGCAATAGGCATCTGCATGTAGTATATAAAAAGTACAGATGGATTAAAAACAATGTGCTATTCAGAAATATCTGAGATATTAAATCAACTGATATGAGCATTTTGGTCACTCAAACTGCATTCACCACAGTAGTAGTAGGTATTCATTAGGGAATACCAAAATGTGGATCAATTTCCTTTTAGATTATATAGTTCTGGATAACTAGACTTAATGTACATTCATTCATTTTTAGAGTACTTACTGAGTACTTGTTATATGTCAGGTACTGAGACAGTAACTAGAACTCTAACAATATATTTGAATGAAGATATCCATAGTTGAGTCTAGTGGGGCAAATGAAACCTATATATAGGCTAAAATGTTAGGAGCTCTAAGATAAGTTTGTTTTCAGTAGAGTGGGGGAGGATGGGGTGTTTTCTTCAGCTATGTTTGACCAATGCAAAACACAGAATAGGGAAGGTGATGCCTCACCCAAATCTTAAATGAAGAGAATAGGATGAGAGGGTGCAGAAAGGCATTTTAGACTGAGGAAATTTACAGAAGAAACAATAAAGTTGGTAGCTTGTTTGAGCAGAGCTCAGTGAGGAAGAGTGTAGGGTTCTAGAGAGATAATGTCTTCAAGAACTTTATAGAATATGTTAATAAGTTCTGACTTTATACCATACAAAACAGGAAGTGACAGAATATATTACTTTGGTAGGGCTGCCATAACAAAGTGTCACAGACTGGGTGGTTTAAACAACAGAAGTTTATTTTCTCCCAATTCTAGAGGCTGGAAGTCCAAGATCAAGGTGCTGGTAGAGATGTTTCTTCTGAGGCCTCTGTCCTTATCTTCACATGGTCTTCCCTCCGTACATATCTGTGTCCTAATCTTCTATTTTTACAGACACTAGTTTATACTGAATTAAGGTCCAAACTTATAACCTCATTTTAACTTAATTACTTCTTTCAAGATCCTATCTCCAAACATAATCACATTCTGAGGTACTGGGGGTTAGGGCATCAACATACAAACGTGGAGGGAACATACCATAACAGGGTTGTATCCAACTTCAATAACTGTCAAGTCTATTTTGTGCTGTTATAACAATACCACAGACTGGGTAACTTAGAATGGAGAGGAACTTATTGACTCATGGTTCTGGAAGCTGAGTCCAAGATTTAGGGGCTGGCATTTGGTGAGGGTATCCTTGCAAAGGGAAGTTGAAAGAGAGCAAGAGGGGACTGAACTCATCTTTTATAGGAAACTCTCTCATGATAATGGCACTAATTAATTCATGAGAGAAGTGCCCCCAAGGTTCAAATACCTCCCAATAGGTATGGCTTTCAACACTGCAGCATTCGGGGTCAGGTTTCTAACACGTGAATTTTGAGGGACACATTTAAGCCACGGAAATCACCCAGCTAGCAGGGTGGACAGGTACAGGGCCAGGGCAGGGAGACACTTTGAAAGAATGTTGCCAAAATCTTTGAGAGATGATGAGCCTTCACAAGACACAGGAGGGCACGGCAAAGAGGGCGATATAAAGAGAACGTTAAGGATCCTTGGCCTCCAGAACAGGATTCAACTCCTCGGCATAGTCCACAGGGATTTTGATAATTCAGCTCTAACCTCCCAATGCAGACTCATGTTGTGCCACTCCAGATAGCCTATCCTCCGGTACTAAGGTCTTCTCAAAGTCTCTGATCACTTTATGCTTTTTCTCAAGTTTAATGTGGCCAAACCTGTGTGCCTGCCTTTGCCACTTTCTTAGCCTGTCCAGTAGAGGTAGTCAAATGTTACCTTCCCTAATAGGCTTAAACCTTCTCTGACAGTGAGTTACTTCCTCTCCAGAATTCCCAAGAACATTGTGTACACAGACATCCTCACACAGAACCATGATTAGTCTTACATTTCATATGCTCACCATCCCATACAAAATTGTGAATTCCTTATGGGCTGGGATTGGTTTCCTTGTTTTCCCACAGTTTGACATGGTGATCATAGAATGAAAAGCATTTAATAAGCTGATAAATGTATGAGGATTAAAACTTACTCCTGATTTAACCTAGATAGCACCAGGTGATGCCTAGCCTCTGATTTCTCTGTAATACCTCTGTGTTTAATGAAAACACTAGGAAGAGACTAAAGCAAGAAAGTCAGATTTTCTATATTTGGGGCTAAATATCCCTTATAACAAGAAACAAGATATTTTCACTAACCAGCAAGGAAAATTCCAAAGGAAAAGCCAGGCAAATCAGCAGAGTTTCCAGTCTGTCACCACTTTAATCCATCTTGTAAATCACTTCCAGTTTAATCTTAAAGGACAAAACACCACTGTCTTCATGTATTTTTCTATTTAAAAACTTAATAAGTGGCTCCCTTTGCCTATCTGATCAAATCCAAGTTTCCCAGTCTGGCTTCTTCTTCCCTCCCTTCTATGCCCTAGCTCACTAAGGCTGAGAGTTCAGGTTCTCATCCTTCCTCTTTTAAAACTCCCCTTCTTCTTGTTTATACTTTGTTACAACTTTAGTCCCTGGACTTCCAGGAAAATTCAAATTACAACTATCATTTTTCAACTCTTAGAGGTCACACAGACTATCCCCCACAATTTAGCAGTTTACACTATTTACTATAATGTTCATTAATAGATGAGTGGGCCAACAATCAGTGGTATATCCATGCAATGAAATATTATTCTGCCATAAGAAAGAAGTGCTGATATCATACTATTACTGGGATAAAACTCAAAATCATCATACAAACTGAAAAGACACAAAAGGACACATACTTATATAATCCCATTCATATTAATCTCCTGAATAGGGCAATCTATACAGATGCGAGAAGAATGCATCAAGCTATAAGGGGGAGAAAAACAGAAGAGGGGTATGATAATCAAAGGGTACAAAACTTGTTTCTGAAGTGATGAAAATTTTCTTAAAACTGACTATAGTGCTGAGAACAGTGGTTCATGCCTGAAATCTAGCTACTCGGGATACTGAGGCAGAGGGATCACAAGTTTGAGGCCAACCTGGACAATTTAGCAAGAATATGTCTCAAAAGGGACCAGGGATATAACTCAGTGGTAAAGCAGCCCTGGGTTCAATTCCCAGTACCAGAAAAAAAAAAGAATTTGTGGTGATAGTTGCACATATCTGTGAATATACTAATAAGTTAATGAATGGTACACTGTTAATGAGTAAATTGTATGGTATGTGAATTGTATCTTAACAAAACTGTTTAAAACAAAAACCATAGCACAACCAGGATACTGAGATAGTCAAGATCTAGGACATTCCATTCCACAAAGATTTCTATTGCTTTTGTCTTTCTAGTCACCCTCTCTTCCCTACCAGTACACTCTCCTTAACTCCTGTCAACCACTAATCAATTCTCCATTTCTATAATTTTGTTTTTTAAAGAATGCTGCAGCTAGACTGTGGAACCAACCTCGATGCCCTTCAATAGACGAATGGATAAAAAAAATGTGGCATTTATACACAATGGAGTATTACTCTGCATTAAAAAATGACAAAATCATAGAATTTGGAGGGAAATGGATGGCATTAGAGCAGATTATGCTAAGTGAAGCTAGCCAATCCCTTAAAAACAAATGCCAAATGTCTTCTTTGATATAAGGAGAGTAACTAAGAACAGAGTAGGGACGAAGAGCATGAGAAGAAGATTAACATTAAACAGGGATGAGAGGCGGGAGGGAAAGGGAGAGAGAAGGGAAATTGCATGTAAATGGAAGGAGACCCTCAGGGGTATACAAAATTACATACAAGAGGAAGTGAGGGGAAAGGGGGATAAATATAAGGGGGAGAAATGAATTACTGTAGAGGGCGTAGAGACAGAAGAGGGGAGGGGAGAGGGGGAGGGGGGATAGTAGAGGATAGGAAAGGCAGCAGAATACAACAGACACTAGTATGGCAATATGTAAATCAATGGATGTGCAACTGATGTGATTCTGCAATCTGTATATGGGGTAAAAATGGGAGTTCATATCCCACTTGAATCAAAGTGTGAAATATGATATATCAAGAACTATGTAATGTTTTGAACAACTAACAATAAAAATTAATTAAAAAAAAAAAGAATGCTGCAGCTATTGTGGAGGCTGAGGCAGAGAATATAAATTCAAGGCCAGCCCTCAGTAACTTAGTGAGATCCTGTTTCAAATTTTTAAAAAAGGACTGGAGATGTAGCTCAGTGGTACAGTACTTCAAGACTCAATTCCCGACCCTGCCACCACCAAATGTCATATAACATGCATGTAGTATATAATCTTTGGATACTAACTTTTTCATTTAGTGCAATTTCCTGAAAATTGATGTGTGATTATGTGTATAAATAGTTTCTCCTATTGATGAGTATTTCTAGAAATTATTTTCATTTTTATTCTTTATCCATCACATTCAACTCAAGTCCTGTCAGGTCTACCACCAAAGTACATCTGAAATTTCATCTCTTCTACCTGTATTTATATGCTTCTCCAAACTATCACATGCTCTCACCCAGTCTTCAGGAACATAAAACTGATCTAGCTGTTTTTATTCCTGCCCTTTTATAACCCATTTATCATGCAACAGCTAGAATAAGCTTGAATTATTTTGGTATCTTTATATAATATTACTCTCCAAAGTAAAAGTCTTAGTCCTTCTTTTCTTCATATAGTCACTCAAAAATATTTTTGAGGTATTGTTTAGGCACTGAAGAAGCAGTTATAACAAAATAGACAAAATCCTTGGTCTTGTGGAGCTGATAATACATTGAAGCAAGGCTGAAAATAAACAAAATAAATAAGTAAAATATGGTGGTAAAATTTAAGCTGGAAAGGGAGATGAGAAATCTCGTAGGCAGATGAGTTACACTTTTAAATTAGTCAAGAGAAATTTTCACTGAGTAGATGACATTTAAACAAAACATGAAAAAAATAAGGGAAAAAGCCATGTAGGCAAACAGGCAAAGCATACTTTAAATAAGGGCAATAGCAAATTACAGGCCGAAACGGAAGGAGTAGGAGCACCTAAGGAACTGAAAGGAAATCTTGGTGGCTTGGGTCAAGTGATCAAGAGGAGGAGATACAGGAGATGGGGCAGAATGGTTAAATATACAGTTGACCTAGAGCTTTTTAGGGCATTATATTATTATATCCTTTATTCTGGGCGAGATAGCAAGGCTCAGAAGGATTTAAACAAAATTTGAAAGTTTCTCTGGCTTCTGTTTGAAGAACACAGCAAAGGGTGGAGACCATAGCTCTGGCTCCAAGTCACCTGGGACCCAGATTGAGGCATCTGGTGGTCTCATGGGGTAAAAACTGGTGTGCCTAGAAGTAGACTTTAAAGGCAGTTTCTCTTCAAAATCTTTTGTTATACCACCTGACAATCATCTTATGAAACCATGGCAGCAAAAGCATTAAAATGGGTGATATTAAAGAGAATTATCTTGAAGCATTTATTTCCATACAAAATAGATTTATCTTGTGTTTGTCATAAATGTACATATTCTTCTCTTCCAGATGACTATAAAGAGGGGAAACAAAGTGATTAGTGAAGAAGTTACTCCAAAAATTAAAGTGAGAGACAATAGTTTGGACTAAGGATAACTTGGTAGATTATGTGAATTGATTGAATCTGGATGTGCCCTAAAGGTTAGAACTAATGGATTTGTTGGTGGATTGGATTTACAGTGTAAGAGAAAAAGCCAAGAATGACTCCAAGGTTTGGGGGTCAGCAGTTGGATGAATGGAATTAGTATTCACTGAGTTGAAGAATGCAGGAGTAGGTTTTGGTGCCTACGTGGGGGAGTTCGGTATGAGATATGTTCATGTTGAAATGTTGAGTATATGTGAGTCTGGGAGTAACTAATAGTCCGTGTTTGGGCTGTAATTTGGGAATTGTAAGTGTGTAGTCTGCATGTGAAGCCATTAGATTGAACGTTATCCCATAGGGCACTGCTGTAGATAAGAGGTTCAAGACGACCCCCGCCCCCGCCCCCACACACATACCAGGCACTACAAAATGAAAAGGCCTGGAAATGTGAAGGTAAGCAATGGAGTTGTCAGAACACTTGGGGGTGGGGAAAGTCCATGTTCCTTATCATAATCATCACCTGGGTCTTCTCCACACACACACACACACACACACACACACAAACACACAGGACAACTTCGTTTTTGAAACACATCAAGTCCTTCCTAGTCTAATGTTTTACCTTGATTCTAATTTTAATCACCGCCGTCTGTTACTAAAAGTGTCAGCTCAACTGTTGCCCTGTTTTCCCTAAATACCCTAATTGCCATCTGACTTTCTCTAACCATACTGATTTTTTTTGTCTGTCAAATTAAACAGTCCGATCCAAACACCCCCACCGATTTATAGCTCATTACTATAAACCCAAACCAACCAATTTAACATCACTGATTGCCAAATGAAAGTTCAGGAACTCCTTAGCAGGTAACTTCCTGGAGAGCAGGGGGCTCATTACCTTGTTCTTTGCTGCACTCTAAAGCAATCGCCATTGCCTGAGCAATCAGTTTGAGTTTTCAATAATTATTAATGGAACAGACTGCGGATCACTGTGTAAATCGTGGACTAGAAATAGAAAGGAAGCACCCACAAACTCGGCTACCCAAGACACGGCGGCGGCTGCTGGCACACCCCCTGGTCCCCAGAGTCGCCAGGAGGAAAAAAGAACCCGTGCGCATGCGCCATTGTTCTGCGCTCCGTAGGCTGAACACCACGCCCTGGTCTAATCCAGTTTAAGCAGCGCACATGCGCAGTAGGCGTCTGTCTGTTCGTTTGTCGGCTCTATCAATAAAGTTTTAGTGAACCATACTCCCCTTTTCTTTGGCAAGATGGCGGAGTACGACCTGACTACTCGTATCGCCCACTTTTTGGATCGTCATCTGGTCTTTCCGCTCCTTGAATTTCTCTCCGTGAAGGAGGTGAGACGACTGTGGGCGCGAGGAAGGTGTGGGAGCGGGCGAGGTGCCCGGTACGGCCTTAAGACGGCGGCTGTAGCCCTAGGCCTGATACACGTGTGAGGCGGCGGCCACTTTGGCCCCCATCCGGAGAGTAAGGACCCACTAGTCGTTTAGCTTGGTCCCAGTTGATGAGCTCCGGGAAGTTTGGCGGTGGGAAGGAGTGAGATGACTGTGTAGAATTCTGGGAAGAAAGGTCTTTGCTTCACTTTTTGAGGTGCGGGCGTGGGGTCGTTCGCGTCAGGTCTCTCGGAAGTTGTTTCCCTGGCCTTGCTGTAGTAACGCTGGAGCTTCAGGCCGACTCCTAAAAGCAAATTGCAGTATTGTTAGAAGTTTTGGTTTTTCTTTGGAGAACTGTGGGAACCGTGCGTTTGGATTTGGATTATTGCATATCGAATCGTTCGTACACTTAAATACCTAGCGCTTAAATTGTGAGTTCTTTGCGTTGTTTCTTGATCTTTGAAGTAGTCACTTCCTGGAAGCGTAACAGATGTTGTCAGATTCGGACAGGGACCAAAAACTTTTTAAAACTCCACAAAACCACAAATTTTAACTTAAAATTGCTTTCCAGTGTATAAGTGTAAGGATTACAAGTAATTTGAATGGGTTGTTAACCTTTCTTTAACTCCTTGAAATACCTTGAATAAATGTGTAGCTACAGAACGTAATCTTAAAGCATGTTTCCATCCTAAAAGTTTTACTGGACTGAAAAGAAAGATTGGTTTAAAAGAAATATTAAGCTTAGTTAAAATTATGTTTATTGGGAAATTGGTGCTTTTTCATAATCACAATAAATTTCTCCTTCCAGATAATTCTGGTTCACTAAACAGGTATTTATATAAACCTTTTCTAAACACAGACAACTATTAAGATTGTTGATGTTCAGAAACAGCAAAGTTCATTTTCAGCAAATGTCCAAAAAATGTTTTGCCATATAAAACTTTAAGGATGTATTTTTCCCTTCACTTTCTTTTTATGCTTGCATATTAGAGCTTGAATAAAATGTTGAGTTTGTTGTCTTGTTCCCTTTTTTTGATAGATAAGGATAATTTACCAAAGATCAAGGAGGAGAAATGAGCCATATTTTGAAATCCTTTACCAACTACATTTGGAAGTGTTCCAAAGTAGTTGAATTTCATATTTTTTGTGTTTTTTACACTTTCATTTTTTCAAGACAGAAGAAAGAGAGGAATGTGTACATATAAATTTTAATAGAGTAAGATCCTACAGTGAAACATATCTATACCCAATACCTTCCTCCCTGGAGAGAATGTTGGCTTTTATATATGAAGAGGAAGATAGATTATTTAGCAGTTATTAAGTATTGGGGCATGGAATTGTGAGAAATTTAAGATTAGAGCCAGGCATCTCACCATTAAAAAACTTAACTTGTGCTATAAAGTTGTATGTTTATAGCATAATGCAAAAGTAATACAAAATATAATTATATAATATAATGCAAAAGTAATGTTGGTCAAGTTTTGGCAAAGGGGCTGTCAAAATTGAGATTCTGTTACCTTTAGTAGGCAGAAACCACTTTTGAGGGGCTTTTGAGTCTTGAAGTCTAGATAGTTAGGGTAGAGTCAGTGATCACGATACATGAGGGTATTGCACTAAGGAAAATAATTTGCTAATATTTGTGGTGTGTTGGATAACATAAGCTCCAAGAGAGCAGGAGCTTTGTTTCATTCCCTGCTGTGTTCTCAGCACATGAAATTGTCTGGCTTTTAATGGCTGTTTAATAAATAGTTAAATAATACATCTTTATGTCTCACTTTTTTATTCTCCTGAAGTGGAAGGATAAGTGGTGCAGTGTGTGGGTCTCTGTACTGAATTTGGACCTGGGTTAGGATCCTAGCTCTATGATTTAATATCTCTGTGCCCTTCAAAGCAGGTTCTTTCCCCTTTTAACTAAGCCTTTTCTCATGAATAAAATGTTGATATGGGATTGTTAGAAAAATTACTTGAGGTAATGCATATAAAGCATTTAATACTTTGGAGGTAGAGTAAGTATTCCTGAATGTTTTCCCTTAGGATACTAGGCCATACTATAAGGGGAGACAGGGAATTAGGGTTTTGAGTACAGAGGAAAAGACTAGAAATGGTGATCAAGGAAACTGACTGAAGACAAGTACAGGAATCCTCAACTGACATCAAAAATCACACGTTATAGAACTAATGATGGTCATTGTCATAGTGGGAGTAGCTGGGGAAGGTTTTAAGAGTAATAGAGAAGAATTTGGGGATAGGCTTGTAGATAAATATTATCTGGAGATTAAGAGTTACTGATCAGAGAAAAGCACAAAATGTGATTGAATAACATTATTGCTTAGGTTTGAAATATTATTTATTTGACCTTAGCCAGAACCTAGAAAATATATGAATTTTTCAGATCTAGATGTTGACATTAAAATTGTACGTGATTAGAGAAAAAGAAAAAATCAATAATAGTGCTAAAAAGAAGATATTTGAAAGAGCTAAAAGTGATATCCAAACCAAGGTTGAAAGTGACAGACACCAAAAAGAGGTACACAAAAGTTGGAAACAGTATAGGCATCGTTGTGCAGACATGTAATCTGAGTAACGAAGAAGGCTGATGCAGGAAGATTTCAAGTTCAATATCAACCTTAGTAACTTAGGCCTTATACATTTTAGGGAGATCCTGTCTTAAAATTAAAAGGGGTGGGGATGTAGCCCAGTGGTAAAGCTCTCCTGGGTTCAATCCCCATCCTGCCCCCACTCTGCAAAAAAAAAAAAAGGAGGAGGAGGAGGAAATGCTTTAGAACATATGTACATATGTTGGGGGCACCAAAGTGTTTTAATGGTAATATGATGGTAATGGTGATGAGTTTAAGTTGGAATTCTTAGGGATGAGGAACTAGATGGATGTTGTCACGATTTGTGGGATAAAGAGACTTTAAGACTTGAATTTTCAAAGAATTCTCCTTATGGATGTTGGAAGAGATGACAAAAAAAAAACAACAAAAAAAGGAAGGTTCTTAAATCTATTAAGAAGTTGTTTTTCAAGAAGTTGATAGACTAGGGATTTAGGGATCAGCAAACCATATCTTAGGAACCAAATAATAGGCCTCTGCCTGTTGTTTTTGTGTGATCTGCAAGCTAAAATTATTATTATTTTTATTGGTACACTATAGTTGTATATAATGTTGGGATTTGTTGTTACATGTTCATATAAGAACACAATATAATCTTGCCAATATCATTCCTTAGCACTTTCCCCTCTTACTCCTCTGCTCCTATCCCCTGATCTCTTTTCTCTCTTCTACTGACCTTCCTTTGATTTTCATGAGATTCCCCACCACCACCATTCTTTCCCTTTTTCTTCTTAGTTTCCACATATGAGAGAAGACACGACCCTTGTCATTCTGAGTTTGGCCAATTTTACTAAAAATAATGTTCTCAGGTTCCATCCATTTTCCTGCCAATGATATTGTTTTATTTTATTTTTTATTTATAGCTGAATAAGAATATTTTTGTAGTGGATGAACATTTGCAAACATTTGCAATTATATTTGCATATAATTTAATATGCCAGTTAAATCAAGTATTTTTTCAAAAAAATTTCATTCTCATTAGACCTCTATTATTCTGCACATATACAAATATATAACAACAAATTTCATTATTATGTGCAACTCTGATACACCAAAAATAAATGTGGAAAGAAAAAAGAAATTATGGAGATCTGCTTTTTACTTATAATTACATAATGTCCTCAATTTTTACTTCTTGACTCACAATCTAAAATATTCTTTCTGCCCTTTACAGAATAAATAGACCTATGTGATAGAATTGAGAGAAGTTGATCTGTGCAGGTGTAAATTTAAACAAGTGAACACGGAACACATTTGTCTTACCACCATCATTGGACCAATAATGTCAAACATTGCAAAACATCCTAACTTTACCTACCAACTGTAATACCTATTCTGATGATAGATCAGTTTTTTCTGGTTTGAAATTAGCACTTGCCACCCTGTGCTGCTTTGTATGGCTTTTATTACTTAAGCGTGTGAAACTTCTGTCAGTCAGGATTTTCAATGATGAATGTTAATTCATTGTACTAATCCACCAGTCTGTATACTCATTCTGACATTGATAGACTCAACTTTTGTAAATAGGGCTGCTGTAAATATTTTTAGAAATGCATTTTAATATACACACCCTTTTGGGTCCCTAGGAGCAGAGTAGTTGAGTCACAAAGTATGAGATAAATGAGATATGAGGTAAAAACTTTATGAGATAAAAACAGTCTTCCAAAGTGCTTGTGCTCGTGCTGGCAGAGTATGAATATTCCAGTTAGTCTATGTCTACATTAACTACAGTTTTTCTGATTTTTATTGTGGTTTGAATATCCATTTCTTTTATAATTAATGAGGTTGAGAACATTTTTATACACCTACTGGTCATTTGGTTTGAATTTTTCTTTTCTTGGTGAAATTAAATTCAGTACAGAAATCTATTCTTTTGCTGAAGCCTCTCTCCCCCTAAATATTATGATTTACTTGCATATGGCTTAATGTACTAGTTTATGTAGGTTTGTGTATGTATCTATTTAGTTCCTATACTACAGAGTATGTTTTCTTCCAAGACTTTTTGCAAACTAAAAACGTAGTATGACATTGTTGACTTACAAAATGGTGCTAGTTTCATTTGGGGAAGCACTATAAAAGACTATTACTATTTAATGAGAGAAAATATGTGAAGGTAAAAGAGAGGCCACATTAAGATTAAGGAGAGGTGGGTAGGCATCATGTGGATGTGAGGGGCACCAAGAAGGTGACAAACTTAAGAGCTTATTCTTAATTAACTGGATATGGATAGGAGACAACTTTGTGCTTTGCAGGGGAAATGGTATAGGTTTTTAGCCTTGTCTAGAAAGGACAAAAGGTTACTTGATAGAAAAAAGAATGGCTTTTTTTACCCCCAAGTAAGCAAGATATGTCTCTGTAGTTAGGATGCTTTCTGTATTGGTTGCTTTTCTTGTTAGAAGATGAATTAATAGTTATAATATTTTATAAAAGGTATCATGAAATATGTTTCTATTACCTAGAAACATATTATTATATGTTTATCTTGATATTATCAGTTTATTTGGGGAACTTAAATGTATTCATTGGAAAGTAATTTTCTCTTGCAGATATATAATGAAAAAGAATTACTACAAGGGAAATTGGATCTACTTAGTGACACCAACATGGTAGACTTTGCTATGGATGTGTACAAAAACCTTTATTCTGATGATATTCCTCATGGTGAGTTTTGTTACTAAAACTGAAACTTACTTTGTGACTGAGAATGCGTACATTTTCAGTAATTTTGTGATTTATAAGAGCTTTAGCCAAAAAGAATTGAGTGATTTTAAAGTTCTCTGGGTGAAAGGTTACAGAGCTTCTGAAATGTGTTATTTTTCTTTCAGGAGATGTGAAAAAAAAAAAAAAAAAAAAACTAGGCTGGGTTTGGTGGTGCAGGCCTCTAATCCCAGTGGCTCCAGAAGCTAAGCCAGCCTCAGCAACTTAACAAGGCCCTAAGCAACTCAGTGAGACCCTGTCTCTAAGTAAAACACAAAATAGGGCTGGGTTGTTGCTCTGTGGTTGAGTGCCCCTGAGTTCAGTTCTCTGGTATCAAAAAGTGGGGGAGGCCTAAGGATGTGGCTCCTGGTAAAGTGCCAGGAGATTAATCTCTGATACCAAAAAAAGAAAAAAGATGTGAAATTGGTCATCAAATACCTTCACTTCATATTATATATTATCAAAGTTGTGCCTATGGATCACATTGTTTCCTTAGGATTATCTGAAAATGTTGCAATTTTGTTTGTTTGCTAACTTTTTCAGTTAGCTTTTTGTTTGTTTTTAATCTTGAGACATCTGATATAGCCTGTATTTTCCAAATATGGTCATCAAGACCAGCATTATCGGTTCACCTGAGAGAATTTCTTAAAACTAGAAATTTGGGACCACACCCCAGACCTACTTAATCAGAAATTTTTTTTTTTTTTTTAATTAGTTGTTCAAAACATTACATACCTCTTGACATACCATATTTCATACATTTGATTCATGGATGAGGCCCAATACTCATGTTGGAGGTCTACTGGGATAGTGGTTTCTAAACTCGTTTTTTGTGTAATAGGTGTTTCTTTCAAAAAGTGGTCCTGTAAGTTTGGGAAATACTGCAGCATTTTCTATGTACAATAGCATTTAAATTCTGTCAGTAGAGAAGTACAGTTTACTTTGTTTAGATTGACATTTCTTAAAATTTGTTCATAGATCCCCTTCTGTGTATAAAGAAGCACTGTTCTCTAATAGAATAGTATACTTTGTAACGTATAATGCAGAAGTTATTACGATCAAATAATCATTTTTTCACTTATATATAGTTTCTTGCAATGATTTTAGCTATTTAAATTTAGTTTGTGCTGTAAACAGTAAACTGTTTTTCTTTCTTTTTTTATTGGTATTGGAGATTTAACCCATGGGCACTTTACCACTGATCTAAATCCCCAGTCCTTTTTCTTGTTTAATTTGAGACAGGGTCTCACTTCTTACTTAGAGCCTGGCCAAGTAGCTGAGTCTGGCCTTGAACTTGAAATCTCCTGAGGAAGAGGTTTCCTTCTTTTATGTGCCTTCACCGAGTTAGAAAAAAAGAAATTGTGAATCTGGGAAGTACTGTGGTCTCCAGCATGTGACTATATCTGGTGTAAATAAATATGTGCATAGCTTAAGTAAATCGACAATATTTTAGGCATTCTCAGGGCGAGTAGTGTAATTTAACAGTCCTTAATTTTTCTGTTTTGCATTTTTAATTAGCTTTGAGAGAAAAAAGAACCACAGTTGTTGCACAGTTGAAGCAGCTTCAGGCAGAAACAGAACCAATTGTGAAGATGTTTGAAGATCCAGAAACTACAAGGCAAATGCAGTCAACCAGGTAATCTCTTAGTGTAAATTCTAAAAGTGATCTTTTGTGGGGATGCATACAGATTTTAAATCAAACTTTATTTAGTATTCCATGGTAAAAGTTCATGATGTGAATGATTGCTTCATCTGTTTATTTTCATTAATTTTTATTTTTCAGGGTGCAGTATTTCTTATTAATAAATGGTTTTTTAACCAGTTATTTACACCTGATTATGCTGTAACCATACATCCCTTCTCCTCCTTTTCAGGCAACATTTGGTACTATTTGGAAACATTTTTGGTTGTCAAAACTGGAGAGATGGTACTAGCACCAAGC
The DNA here is from genome assembly GCF_048772815.1 of Callospermophilus lateralis. Classification (NCBI taxonomy): domain Eukaryota; kingdom Metazoa; phylum Chordata; class Mammalia; order Rodentia; family Sciuridae; genus Callospermophilus; species Callospermophilus lateralis. The sequence goes on along the minus strand of NC_135320.1, from coordinate 62,758,487 downwards.
AAGTAGAGACCAGGAATGCTGCTAAACATTCTATAGAGCATAGTACTATAACCCTCTTTCCCTACAAAGAATTATCCAACCAAAATGTTGCTTAAAAAACCCTGTATCTCAGGGCTGGGGTTATGGTTCATTGGTAGAACCCTTGCTTAGCATGTGTGCCTAGCATGAGTTCGATTCTTAGCACCATAAAAGATCCATCCAAAAAAAAAAAAAAAAACCTCCTGTCTGGGCAATTCATGAAGCACATAAGTTGCCTAGTGGAAGAGAAACCTGAACTCATTTTATCACTTGCTACATTCTTTCATATCTGTCTACTCTCAATGCTCAACTCAAGGAAGGTGGTGTGGAGCTGATAAGATTATTTTTTTACTAACTTCCCTTTAGCTAAAAATAGAGTTATTGTTTGGTTTCCAAAGAAAGTGATGTTGCCTTAGTTTGATTTAAGACATACCACTAATTGAAGCCTTTTGGATATTAGAAATATTTTAAAATAAAATTATTAAAATTAAATATCATTGTGAAAGTCTTAGCTATCAATATATTCCTAAAGGTGTTGACATGTTGCAGCTTTAGTTTGTATAATATGTGTTCAAACCAGATATTTAGAGACTAGCTCCACGTTTTTATTTGATTTGAGGATATGTTAATTACATATTTTTAGAAAACAAGCAAATACTGTATAGTTACTATGCCATGCTGTAGTATACTATACTATGGCATATTATACTCACATACACTGATAAAACTTTCTTATAAAGATATAGTATAGCTAAATTACTTGTATATTCTTGAAATAAATGAGTAATTATAGACTGTCAAGCCACAGATAAGTGCTTACAAAGGAATTCCTAAAATAATCCAGGTATTGGAGTACATTAGAATATTTAGGATGCTTTAGTCATTTAAAGGCTGGGAAGTAATGGTATTAGGAAATGAATAAGATGGACATAAGATGTGTTCACCAAATATTAGGAAAATACTTCCTTGTAGCTTAATAGGAAGTAAATGGGAGATGAATAATCAAGTGTTAACATTTGCAATATGAATAAACTTATAAACTATCTATTTTCAAAGGAGTAGAATCTTTCAAAGGAATAAACTTTTATTTTTCATACTTTCTCAGAAATACTAAGTCAGCTGTAAGTCAGGGATTATATACCTGAGTGGCATAAGGAGTATGATAACATAGTTATTTACTATGATCCACAGAAATGTTTTCTTAAAATCCTATTATGTTAAAATTTCATGCAAACTTCATATTCACTATTATAATATACCCTTATTAATTTTAATGATGACATCTTCCTTCCTTACTAAATCTTAAAATTAGACTCCCAGATTTTTTAACTGGGTTTAGTAGCACACACCTATAATCCCAGCAGCTCAGGAAGCTGAAGTAGGAGGTTTGCAAATTTGAGGCCAGCCTGGGATACTTAGAGAGAACATGTCTCAGAAATAAAAAGGACTAGGAATGTAGTTTAGTGGTAGAGTATCCCCCCCGCCCCCGACCTGCCCTACAGCTTTTTAATTTTTAAAAATGAACATAAGAAAGGCCTGTTTGTTCATTGTCCCTGATATCTTTTTCATTAACTTTTCTTTTACCAATTTGTTAGCATCTCAAATTAATGCAAAGTTGATTTAAATTAAATTGGGTTATTTGGCAGTTTGTCATAAATAGTGATTATATAGGATATGTGACATGAGCATTGTAAATTTGACCTGATTTATTAATCTTGAAAATTGCCAAATCACTGTTCTTCTGAAAAATATCAGATTGAGGAGGGAGATAATATTTATATATAGGATTAATTCTTGCTATTTTACGTAGCACATTTTTTGAGCCCCTCTTTTATAAGATTGTATTACCCATCAAAATTGTAATCTCAGAGAGCAAATATCATTCTTTGTAGATTACTACCTAAGTAAACCACCATAAAAACATATATATTCTGGTTTTATTTAAAATGTCTTAAGGACCTTACTTTAGATGTGCTAAATCGGCATTTATAATTTTTAAATTAGAGCTAAAGAAATCTGAAAGTGAATTTTAAGTTTGTAATTCTCATATTAAGATATTTAAATTAACTTTGTGTAGGTAATAACTTAGAAGTTGGATATGCTTGTATTCTGTGTGTTAAATACAATAATTTTTGCTTTTTATTATTAAGGGATGGTCGGATGCTATTTGATTACCTGGCAGACAAGCATGGGGTAAGTGTTTTTAAAAATGTTTCAAAGTATTCATGATCTAATAAGGCTAATTAAATATAAGTGCTGTGCAGATAGGTTCAAATCTTGGCTTACTCATAATTTCCAGATTTACATATTAAATATATCAGTTATGTCTTTGAAAATTTAGTTTTTCAAAAGTAGTATTGATAGGAAAATATGTTTACAATTACCTTTAGATAACAGATTCTTAAAAGTTTTGATTCGTTTACTCCAGAATTATCATATTATAGTATTTGTTAGTACCAATTGCAAGCTAAGAATTACAGGGCACAGGGTGCCTTTTTTGTGGATTCACAAGTAAGTAAAAACAGAACTAGATATGAGTTAGAAATGCTTTAAGTAGTAGAATTAAGCAATTCTTTGGGTTCTTGACATCAAGGTCTTCTTAAGTTCTTAAATTCACAAGTAAAAAAATGTTATAACCTTTTCTAGCCATTTCTTAATCTCGTTTCTCCTGTATTAACTCAAAGTGTAATGCTTTGCATATAATTTTTACCTTGCATTAAAAAAAAAAGGTTTTTTTAAAATTTGTTTAGTTGTTTGGACACATTACCTTTATTTATTCATTTGTTTGTTTATTTATTTATTTATTTTTATGTGGTGCTGAGGATCAAACCCAGTGCCTAACACTGCTAGGCAAGCACTTGACCACTGAGCCACAACCCTAGCTCCTTGCATTCAAGTTTCACCTCTCATTTAATAATTACTATAACAAAGAAAGCACTGGAGCAGAATACTCTTTCTGATGTCCATACAGCATATTTGAGTGGATTTGTGTATTTTCCATTTTATAGTTCTTTTAGATTTCAGTTCCACTTTGTTTACATTATTCAAAAAGTTGGTTTGGTTTGGAGGCTAGTTTTTAGTTAACTGAGGTTTATTCTACACATTTTATAGAATCGAATTTTAAATCTCATTAACAAATAGAACTACTACTTTTTTTTTTTTTTCCTAGTTTAGGCAGGAATATTTAGATACACTCTACAGGTACGCAAAATTCCAGTATGAATGTGGAAATTACTCAGGAGCAGCAGAATATCTTTACTTTTTTAGAGTGTTGGTAAGTATTTTATTTTATTTCTGTGTCCTCTATTTTGTAGAATTTTCTTGGTTCCTCAAAACGTGTATAGATTTCGTTCTGTCCACATTTTCAACAGTCCTTGGCAAAGAAGGGAGGAAATGAACCTTTCACAGCAAAAAAAAAGAAACTTTACATTAGGACCTCAAAATTTGGAGAATTAACTTGTCCCTGAAATCCAAAAGCAGGAACTACTGATTTGTTGCTATATGAATTTTAGGATTAGTGGAATTCTGTGGTGTAATAGATATATTATAATATTAGTAAGTGGCATAACCTAGGTATTTATTATTTAATAAATTCATAATTCTTAATTTTAATTAAATATTTTGTCCTAAAACATTTTAAACATCTGTGGAAATCTAATGGTATTTTTAAAAGATTTTATGCTTTAATAGTAACTTTTTCTATTTAGCTATGCCTTCAACTGTTAGGATGCAATGATTAATGGTTTCACCATTATGTGAGATATAGATAAGTTTAAATAATACTGTTAACCATAAAGTACCCTTCTTGTTACGAAGAAGTCTGTTTAATGAATTCCTAGCCTAGATTCAGTGCTTTTGTTAGGGAAGGAGAGTTGTGTAAAGCTAGTTAAAAATCAGGCCTTCAGATAGACTTTCTTCATTCTCTCTTCTGTTTACCTAATTGTATTAATAAATGCCTTCTAGTATAACAGAAATGGCTTTATGAAGCCTCACATTTGAGAAATTACAATTTGTTACTTACTTTCAGTTAGTAAGCAAGTACCTAAAAGCCTGTGATTTCTCTCCATAATCCTGGAAGTTGGAAAAGACTCACAAAGAAAAGACATAGCTTCTACCTTTGATTGTTTTCTATAAAATTTAATTTTCCCTTTTTGTGGGGAAGGGAACAGATTGGTGTTATTGATTCATACAATTCCTATGTTGAAATTGTGCAAAAATACTTCGTTTTTAAAGTTATCCACTATCCTTCCCTCGAAACATAAAGTTGTTCTGTGTATTCCCAACTTTGATTTAAAACAAATTATTTTTCTTTTCTTTCCATGTACAATTTGATTCTTCATTTGCAGATTAGCTGTGGTTAGCTTGCAAGTGCATTGAAGGTAATCAGTGATGCTAAACTACTGGTGATTTATCAGAAAATTCCATCAGGTTTACTTTGAATATTACCAGGGATTTAGGAGAGCAAAAGTTGATTACTTTGAAAATGTAAACAGCTTAAACCAGGATTGTAAAATCAGAAGCCTGGTATGATTACAGGTACATGAAAAGAATTGGTTATTCATATCATTTGTTAATGCTGGGATTGAATTTTGAGAATGAAGATTTAGTGTCATGTTAGAGTTCCAGCACAGTAAATTTATTGTTGCTGGTCAGTGAGTGAATGTGCCATTTTGCTAAGACATGGAAACTTAAGGTAACTTCTGGAAATCCAGATATTGAAACTCTTCTAGCATATCCACCCTTGAAAGCAGGTTGGTATGAAGAGCCAACTGTAATGACATGGAGTTGAGCCAGAGTAGTACACATGAACCTTTTGGGGATTAAAAAACTTACTATACTTCTACAAAAAGCTTTTATTGCAGAATATGTAACATTTTAATTTTAATAGTAACATTGTTTATGTAGTATGGTTTTATAATTAGTGTGAAAATTTTCACAATTGGTAGTTAAGACTTTGGGAATTTTTATGTTTACTTTTTAAAATATGGCAATATAAAAAAATGGTGTCTTAAAAAAATCTGGTTTAATTTTAAGTTTTTGCATTGCTCCAACAAATCTTGTGCTGGAACTCAAATATCATTTTGGTAGAGTGGTGAATACTGTGATCTGAACACACAAAAAAATATTAATGTAAATAATGTCTTGACATTAAGAGCAGTGAATATATAGAGATTGAATAGTTCTTAGAAGTTAGATGCAACTCATTTTTAAATTTTTGTCTCATCTTGTGCTTTCTGTTGGCATATTGGCAGAGGTTAAGAATGCTAAGATTAAAAGAATAAGAATATATTAAAATTTCAAATACATAGATCTATCTAAAAGCAATTTGAAATTTTAATATCAAAAATAAAAATTGTGTTTTGCATTTGGGATGAAAAGCATCATTGTTTTCATTTATTTAAATTTTCTTCGATAGCTTTGTTCATTTCTAAATTCTTTTCTGGTGGTTGGTTATTCTTTTAAATCTATGGTTAGAGAAACATAAGCTATGAAAGAGCCATTGTAACTATGCTCTGAGATTAGAATTTGATTCTCTGAATGACCTATTGTAGGTCAGTGTTGTATAAATTAAAGCAGTGTGACCCTAGAATCTGCCTTTATTTTAAAAGGACTTGGAGAATTTTATACAGTAAAGAATTCTTAGATGCATCCATTTTTATTGTGAAGCTTCTTTGCCTTATGCACTGAGAAATGTGTTAATTGAAATGAAATGGAGAAGGTTGGTAGGAACTTTTTAATGCTTTTGTTTTGAAAGTTAACACTGAACTATTTAATTAAAACTGCCATCACTATATGTACCCTTTGGTCTGGCTTCAAAATATAACCCAGTAAGCAAGTATTTGAAGTAAACATCACTCTAAGATGCTAGAATTCTTTGTGATCAGAGCTTTGTAGATATATATGTGTATATATGGCACTGAGGGTGTATCCACTGTTAAATGTAGACCATTCCATGTAAAAGTAATTTTCTGTGAAACTCAGCTTGAGAACTGAGCATGCCTGTGCATGCTTATAGTCCCAACTGCTCTGGAGGCTGAGGCAGAAGGAGCTCTTCCCTACAAGTTCAAGACCAGACTACCCTGGAAAGCATATACAAAGACCCTATCCCCCCTGGGAAAAAAATAATAATAACAGCAGCTTGAGTACTGGTGGCTTTGGAAGGCTTCTTTAGGGTCTTGACTGAGGTTTTGGCTTTGACGTACCCTGTTGGAATATGAGTATAAAAGATGTCTATTTCATATTGATTTTTCAGACATGGTTTTTTTGTGTTTTAACATCTGAAATTGGAATGTGACTTAAATTAGTTGTTGGTAGTTTTTGGTTTTGGAAACACAAAATGTTCTATCTTAAAATTTATGGCAACTTAAGACTTGATGAAATATCTTATTTCCCAGATTTCCTTTCCTAAGAAGGATCAAACATTTAAACATTTAATCCTTTATAATTGGAACAATGATTTTTGTGGGTTTTTTAAAATTATTTACTCATTTATTTATGTAGTTATTTATTTATTTTTGCACTCCTGTGGATTTAACCCAGATCCTTGCACATGTCTTGAACTTGTGCTTCTCTTGCATTCGCCTCCAGAGTAGCTGGTATTATAGGTCATGCTTGGCTTAATTTAAACAAATTTTGCAAATGTATGTAGGTGGATAACTGTCACCTGTTAAGATTAAGAGTATTTTCTGTGGTCTCTTTGTAGTTGTGCTGTACCCCTAGCGTTTCTATAAATTAGTTTCACCTGTTCTCAAATATCACGTGGAAGGATATAGTATGTCTGTGTGCGTGTCTGACTTTTTATTTTCAACAGCAATTTTTTGAAATACATTCACGTTATTGTATTTATGAGAAGTTGGATTCTTTTTATTGCTAAGTAGCATTCCATTCTGTGAATATACCAAAATCTAAATATGTATTTGTCTGTTAATGATCATTTGGATTACTTCCAGTTTTTGCCTGTAACAAATATAGTCATGAATATTCATGTACAAGTTATGTTGTGGATATACTTCATTATAATAATTAGAACTAGTGGTTTCATGGCTGTGTTTTTGAATTTAATTTATAAATGTAGTCTCTATTAATTTGCCTGCTCTTAGACTTTGCTAAATGTTTTCTAGTACATTTGAGATAATTAGTACTACCAAAGAAAGAAATTTAGGGTGGGCAGAGTTTTGTAGTTTTATGATATCACTTCCCTTTCCTCGTCATTTTTTTAAATTTATTTTTTTATTTATTGTTTTTAGACATACAGGATGTATAGGTGACAGTAGAATGTATTTTGATGTATTACAAATAAATGGAATATAACTTATTCTAATTAGGATCCCATTTTTGTGGTTGATCATGATGTGGAGTTTCATTGGTGGTTTATTTGTATATGAACATGGGAAAGTTATGTTTGATTCATTCTACTATATTTCCTATTCCCATCCCTTCTCACTTCCCTTCATTCCCTTTTGTCTAATCCAATGAATTTATATCCCCTCCATTCCCCCTTATTGTGTATTAGTATCTTCATATCAGAAAATCTGTCTTTGGCTTTTGGAGATTGGATTACACTTAGCATGATAGTCTGATTACATCCATTTATTGGCAAATGCCATAATTTCATTCTTCTTTGTGGCTGAGTAACATACCATTGTGCATAGACACCACGTTTTTTTTTTATTCATTCATCTGTTGAAGAGCACCTAGGTTGGTTCCACAGCTTAGCTATTGTGAATTGAGCTATTACAGACATTAATGTATCATTTAGTATGCTAATTTTAAGTTCTTTGGATATATACCAACGAGTGAAATAACTGGATCAAATGGTGGTTTTATTTCAAGTATGAGGAATTTCCATACTACCTACCAGAGTGATTGCACCAATTTGCAGTCTCACCAGCAATGTATGAGTGTATCTTTTCCCCCACGTCTTCACTAAATTTATGTTTACTAGTATTCTTGATAATGGCCATTCTGACTGGAGTGAGATGGAATCTTAGTGTGGTTCGTCATCATTTTGATAATAACATTTACTGAGTTCTTACTATTTATCAGGGGATATGATTTCTACATATGTTATTTAAGCTACACAAGTGAGTTGGGTTATATTACTATCTATATTATAGACCCTCTTGTTCCCCTCATGAATAAAAATTATCTACCTTATGGGGGGCTTTTTAGGATTACGGGAAAACTTATTGTTTAGTACCTAATCCTTCAGTAAGTATTTTTATTAACTAGTGGGACTATTTTTTTTTTCTCTTTATATATAACCACTTACATTTGTGTCATCATTTGGAGGTTGTTTTTTTTTTTTTTCATTTTGTACATAATTTTCATTACACTGTGAATGAGATCCACAAGTCTTTATTTCTTACATCTTCATTCCAGTGGTCCAGTTTTTAATTACAGATTTGAAATCAGTGATATTTAGATAAATTTCTGTGAATCTCACTTTATTTCTAAAGTCTTGGGTTCCTAAAATTTGTGTATGTAAATTATTTCAAGTGGGTTGTGTTAAAACAGTGCTGCTATTTCCTGGTTTTAAAAGTTTTCTTTATTTTCTGATTTAGATTGGATATTAAAGATTAAATACTTTTAGTAAATTAAGTTATTTGAAATAGTATGACCTAGTAAGGACTTAGATAACTAAAGTTTTAGGTGAAAAGGTAACATCTTTTTGTAGGCTAGGTGGCTGTGTGGGGTATGACGTGCACATTATCTTTTTCCCTCTAAAGGGTCAGAATATAATTAATTATGATTGTTTAAACAGGTCCCAGCAACAGATAGAAATGCTTTAAGTTCACTATGGGGAAAACTGGCTTCTGAGATCTTAATGCAAAATTGGGATGCAGCTATGGAAGACCTGACACGATTAAAAGAGACCATAGATAATAATGTGAGTTGCACTTTTTCAGAATGATTTATGCATACATGTGATATTTTCTGATAAGGAAGAATACTATATAGTTTATGGGGTGGGGGGAACTGAAGTTTCAAATTAGCTTTTGTTTGACTTGACAAATCAGTATGAATTTGTGAACTGACCAGTTCTACTGAATCTCCATTGGAGATAATGATCAAACTTCTTTTGGTTCTTATAGAAAAGAACTCAGTCTTTAATATTGCTATAGCTGCTGGGCCTGTTCATTCTATGCCAGTGTTGTTATTTATTAGGGCTTCCTGTTATTGAATGTCCTGTGCAAACGATGACATGTGTATTAGGTGTAATTAATGACTAATGAAATCAACTAGGAAACGTTTAGTTTAGTCCTTGATAGTAAAATGTTTTCTGAAGTGATTGTAGTTTATAATCTAAGTATTATTTAGTGGGCATTATGGATTCTGTCTGTAAGAACTGTGTGATGGGATTTAAAGATTGAGAATCATGCAGAGAGGAAGAATGGGGTCAGACTTTGATGATAATGACCCTAGTACATGCCTTACAAGGGTCCAGTTTTTAATCACAGATTTGAAATCAGTAATTTTTTTTTCTTTATATTCACCCCCCTCCCCCATTCTTTTAGTCTGTAAGTTCTCCACTCCAGTCTCTTCAGCAGCGAACATGGCTCATTCACTGGTCTTTGTTTGTTTTCTTCAATCATCCCAAAGGTCGTGATAATATTATTGATCTCTTCCTTTACCAACCACAGTAAGTTATTTCACTGTGTTAACATTTAAATTTGTTGTTCTAGGGCTGGGGCTGTAGCTAGAGAGCTTGCCTTTTATTTGTGAGGCACTGGGTTTGATCCTCAGCACCAAATAAAAAGTAAATAAATAAAATAAAGGTATTGTGTCCATGTGCAACTAAAAATATTTTTTTAAATTTCTTTTGTTCCTCATTTATTTATTCCTTGTATGGTAGATTTGCTTTCAATTGGAAAACTCACATGTAACTCTTAAGTGCTTTATTTTATAAAGTGTACTGTAGGACCCTCAAAGTACTATTTTGAAGTCCCTGAGTCAGTAGCATGGGTATCATGTAGAATCTCAGGACTCACCAAAAAAGAGCTAATTGGAACATGTTTAACTAGGTGCTAGAAAATTTATATATAAAGTTGGACTCCCATATATGTGGGTTTGCTCATCTGTGATTCAGCCAACCAAAGATTGAAAATATTCAGGGGGAAAACATTTCTGTACTGAACATGTATAGATTCTTTGTTCTTGTGATTATAGCATAACAGCTACATGTATAGCACTTACATTGTATTAGGTGTTAACCTGTGATTTTAAGATGATTTCAAGTATATGGGGGGATGTGCTTAGTTTATCAGTGAACATTACTCCATTTTAGATAGGGGAATTGAGCATTGGTAGATTTTTGTTTGTTCAGGGTCTCCTAGAACCAATACTGAAGGACGACTATACATTAAAGTTTTAGAAGTAATGCTCTAGTTTATATTATTGGAAAGAAATACATATATCCTATGGAAGAATCCTTTTTATATCATCTTTGTCCTATCCAGCTTTTTGTTAATCTGTTGACAATAAGAAATTCACTTTTTTGGTGAGTATTTTTCTTCCTTCTTTGCCTCATTCCATCCCATTTTGTTATAAAATTCAATTTACAAAACTTAGACTTTTTTGTATAGTTTGATGTGATGATAGCACACAGGGCATGCAATGGATCATTTTGCATTATGGATAATATACTTTATTGATATATTCTTTATATTCCATAATTACTCTGTGCCTGATTTTTATGTTTATTGTTTTGCTTGTTTGCTAATATATTGCTATTGTGTATGTGGGTATATGTAGCCTGCCTTTATTTTGTTGTCACTCTCATAAGTGGTTCATTACAGGATCAAAATAAAAGGTTCAGAATATTTTCTTTTAATGAGGAATTTAATAAATTTTCATTTACCATCACAAAAAAAAGAAATTCACTGCTTTATGAATTATTCTAAATGCACATTTTATTCCATTGTTAGCTACTATATTTCAAAAATTTACTCTTTCAGTTGAGTTCAAATGCCCCTAAAACTTTGGTTCCTTCTTTCTCAATTAGTTTCTGAAACAAGAGAAAACAAGTCTGCTTTATGTAAACATCTCATATTTGAAGATAATTTTCACTTCTGTGTCCTTTAGAATAAGAATCTCCGTGTTACTTCATTAAATTACAGGTTTTTAGATTCTAGCACTGGCTTGATTGTCTTCTTTGGATCATTTACATTTATTTCATACCTTAAAATCTGTAACTTCAAAATTTAAGCCTATTCTAGGATTATTGTCTGAGTTTTATAGAGTGTGGTGTCAAAATTAGCTCCCATTTGTACATTTATTTAATTAATACAACCCATTTATTTGCTTTTTGTTATGACTTACATTAACTGCATTGTTAACCAGATTTCATGTAAATACCCCTTTTTAAAAAAAATATTTGTTTATTTTTAGTTATAGATGGACACAATACCTTTATTGTGTGTTTTGTATTATTTTTATGTGGTGCTGAGGATCGAACCCAGTGCCTCACATGTGCAAGGCAAGCATGCTACCATTGAGTTACAAACCCAGCCCAAGATTTCACATAAACACTCTTAAACCATGTTTTTGCTGTTTATTAACCTAAATAAAGATTTTTATAGTTTTCTTACATTTTGTTTTGTGCTCAACAGTTGTCTGTTAAATTATGATTTTAACACATTTACAACAACAACATTTATGGTTTTAACGTGTTTTTAAAAATGCACTTTTGTTATGGTTTAGATGTGGTGTCCCCCAAAAGCTCATGTGTGAGACAATGCAAGAAGATTTAGAGGAGAAATGATTGGGCTATAGCCTTGACCTAATTAGTGAATTAATCCCTGATGGGATTAAGTGAGTGGTTACTGGAGGCTGGAAGTGGTTCATTGCGGGTATGATTATGGGATATATATTTTGTATCTGGAGAGTGGAGCCTCTATCTCTCTCCTACCTGATCAACATGTGAACTGCTTCCCTTTGCCACACTCTTCCACCAGCATGTTCTGTCTCACCTTGAGCACTGAGGAATGGATCCAGCCACTTATGGACTGAGACCTTTCCTCTATGGTTGTTTTGGTGGGGTCTTTCAATTGCAAGCAAAAAAGCTCACTAAAACAACATTATAATTTACAAAACTGTAGTTTAGAAAGAGATAGTGTAATGAAAATTAAGTTAACAGCCTATTTTTATTTATTTATTTTTTTTTCATAATTTTCGGTCTTGAAAGTAAAATGATACTCTTGATGGTTTTGGATAGGTTGATGGGATATAATGATCTAAACTGAATTACATTAATAAGCATGTACTGTTAAGTGTTTGCTTTGGGAACATTTTTCAGATTGAAATATTTGACCTTGTCAGTTAAATTGTTAACATAATCAACCAGGAATTTGAATTTAAAAGAAATTTAAGTTATTGATACAGTTTTTAAAATATTTAGACAATGGAAAAGTGCCAGTATTGTGTTTGTGTGTGTGTGTGTGTGTGTGTGTGTGTATAAACGAGTAATTTTTAAAAGATGTGTATTGTGATTTCTGCATTAAATACTAAATGTTTACCTGAATTTTGGTTAATAGAAACACTTTTAATAGTCTAGTTTGTTTTTCATACTAACATTGCAACTTAAGTTCAGTATTGATATAATTTAGTCACTGTTTGCATGTTTCTGTAATTGGAATTTTTTTAATAAAGGAAAAACAGATATGGCACTGAGTGAGGAGACAGTGTATGAACTTTGCCTGCATTCTAAAGTTTTAATTATAAGTGTAAATAAATGGTGAGAGATGAAAATTATAATTTATACAGCATTATGGTTATTTCTGTTTTCTAATGAGAGGTGTTTATAACATTGAAATATGCCTTCTCTGTACATATTCACGAGTGTATATACAACAGCCTTGTTCTGCCTATGTGGTTGTTCCTTTCTTAAGTCCTATTTGTGGGAAATTCAGTATTAATATTATAAATTAAATTTTTTTTGCATGTTTCTCTTTGCTAGATGTTATAGTTTATAACCAAATCAATAGTCTATACATTGGAGGAAATGAAAAGCTAGGTTAAAATGTTTATGGAAGAAAAAGCCAACAGACTACTAAAATAATCCTGTAAGGATGGCATTTCTTTGTTCTGACCTTGACATGGTAAGCTCTGAACATTTATTTGTCAGTATTCTGAGGAACAAATTTGAATCTAGCTTTAAAAACAAAGAAACCTGATTTATAAATCAAAATGCCATCAGTAATTTAGAATGAGTAGTATAAGTGCTAAGAGGATTAAGTATATGGCATTTGACCAGAATGTTCTCATCTTGTAGACTTGTTACATAGGAAGCTATATAACAAACCAGAGGTTGCTTTATAGATTCTTGGAATCAGAATAGAGAATTAGTTTATGACTAGAATGTTTACTGGCACCATCAGGTTAAGCTGGACAGACAACCATCATTGCAATAGGAATATTCCTGCTACTAGGACCATGCAATTTTTGCATGTGTATCACCTTAAACATTTGGTTGAACATTACCATCATTACTATCAGCATCCTTTACATTGCTCTCATTCCTCCATATTGACCAATATATATTTAAATATGTTAATATCTTTTATTAGATTATTATGTGGTCCTCTCATCTGGTGATTAATTAGTCTCAGCTGCTGTCTTGTTTACTTACTACTGCTATGAGAGTAGGCCCTTATAGCCTGGTTCTTGAGAAGTACGTTTTCCTGTATCCTTTATGCAGCCATCAAACTATTATGAAAAAAAGATGCTTTGAGAATTTCAAACTCAATATTTGAGTACATATTTCTCAGTATCTATGGAGATTTAATCAAACATACATGCAAATGAGACAATATTTAGTAATAATTTAGTCAGTATTTTCCTTCCCTTCTGACTAAAACCTATAGGTTTATCCTAAGAGTGGATTGATATTCTGAAAGTCAAGAATGGGGAGATGAGCCTGACCTGAATGAGCAGAGTTGACCTCAGCATGGATCCTGTCACAGCTGCCTCCAGTGTTGGTGATGCCTAGTGTTGGATTAAGGATAAGGAAAGGTTTTCCTGAATTCAGCCATAGGAATCAATATGAATTGGCTTTCTATGCTGCTACTTTGTAGTATAACTACTTCAGTGGTTTTTTTGCAATTGTGTATTTAGCCCAAAAGAAACGTTGAATTCATCTGGCTCTTAGAACATTTTCAAGCACTAAGGGAAATATAAACTAGAAAGATGAAAGTATTTGAACCCACTTTGAAAATTCTATAATGAGTCACTTGCTGACAACTCTTGACTTTCATGAAATTAAACTTTAATTCATTACCTGTTATAGATATTAGTAATACAATTGTGATTTTGATTTTAAGATACAAATCAAATTTTTACAAAAGGAAATATTTTAAAGCCAGCCCTCAAATTAATTCATAGCTTCTAGTACTTACTCACTTTTTAAATTTTTAATAAAAAGCAAAGAAAAATACAACAAAGGCAGTGAAAATAAAATTAACCATATGGTAAAAAATATTGAAATTACTAGTCTTAACCTATTAATTTCATTGAAAATAAAACTTGAATGCTATAATATTTTAAAAATTAAAAATCATAAGGACAAACTCTTCTTGGAGGATATTCTCTACATTCAAGAATACCCCAGGTGGCATTATTATATCAGTTAACCAAGGAAGGCATTTTGAGGGGTTTTGTTGTTCTTAAATGAATCCACTGAAAGGACTCTGGGTTATTATTTCAGAGTTGATAAAAGTGTGTGTAGATCTGGGGTTATAGCACAGTGGTAGAGCATTTGCCTAGCATGCATGAGGCATTGGGTTCAATCCTTAGCACCTCATAAAAAGAAATTTATTTCTACAACTAAAAGTATTTTTTTAAGTGTGTGAAGTGTGGGTATACTCTAACTTTATGAAGCAAATAGGCCTCTATTGGAACATACTTAACTTAAAAGCCTCCCTCTTTGGTGATCCAAATTAGTAATATATGCTGAAGCGCTATTGGATGTATGGAAGGAGAAATAGAATGACATTAGAGTTATCTTAGGGAATACTGTTTCAAATAGCCAATGACCCTTAAATATTTTGGTCAATCCCTTAGTACTATTAAGAATTGTTGAATGTGATTTTCTTTGCATTGATTATATCTATTCAGGTTTTATATTTATTGATGTTTTAAACACAGAGTTTAAAAGTTAGAGCAATAGTATATATTTCTTAATTGCTAAGTAGTAGTAAATTGATTGGATTTGTGAAACTTAGGTGAAGAATGACTTTCAAAAGACAATTTAGTGAAAAGAATGGCATTTTTAGTTTTTGTATCTCTTTAATTGCTTGGTTAACATCTGTGTTTGCTGGATTTTCATATCTGCTTTTTTTTTTTTAATGGTTGTTCAAAACATTACAAAGCTCATGACATCTCATCTTTCATACATTTGATTCAAGTGGGTTGTGAACTCCCATTTTTACCCCAAATACAAATTGCAGAATCACATCGGTTATACATCCACATTTTTACATAATGCCATATTAGTGACAGTTGTATTCTGCTACCTTTTAAATGTAATTTTCATTTGTTTTGATGGGTTTTGTTTAAAGTATATGAAGAAAGCCTAAGTCTCATATATAAGTGTTTTCTGTATGTAGTTAGAAAACAGGTGTGTTTATATCTAAATATCTTTTCAGATTATTGTGAATATTCTTTTTGAATAATTTAACAAAACTTCGCACGTTTTTTTAAAAGTTATTTTTAATATGAAATCTGAAACCATATCATTAAACTTCTTGTTCTTAACTGTATTGATATTCTAGACTATATTCATGTATTTTACAACTTGGAATGAATCTTTTACCCATGCATGACTTTATAACACACATTGGTTGTTTTGGAAATATTGGTGCAGTGAGTTGTGCAGGTATTCCAATGTGTTAACATTGTACAACATCAAAAAACCCTGCATTGATTGCTATTAGTGCCAAACCCATTAGAAAAGGCTTTAGGTATTTTAAAGCTGTCAGGCTTCCAGTGATAGATAAAAAATTTTCCACAGTTCTACTTTTCTTAAAGCGTCTTTTTTTAATTTTTCAAACAGCAAAAGTATTTCCAGTTTTTACAGTTCTTTGTTTATTTATTTATTTATTTTTTTATTTCTGAAGGACTGGTTCACTCCATTTTCTAGAAGAAATCCTAATCTGAATAACTTTGATTTTGGTTCATTTAAGTGAAAATAGTGTTCTTTGAGAAAATGAGCTTATCATCACTGAAACATTTTTTTTTCCCCACAACACAAAACACATATGTTCAAAGTGCAAATTTCTGCCATTACCTGGGACTTTTTTCATTGTCTCGCTAATACACCAGCCGTGTCTTACAGTCAAAAATATGTGAAAAGGGCAGCCCCCTCCTTCTTGGGAGCCTCCTTCCAAGCAATAAGCTTCATTAAGAGCCATATAAAGGTTTTGGAGGGGGAATGAGGTGCTGGGATCAAAGAGGAAGGAAGTGGTCCTCATGTATCTTTCAAGTATTTTTTATTAAAGACAATTATGACACTTAAGTATGCAGCAGAAGTACTTTGTACATTTCCATGTAGTCATACAGGGTATTAAAAAAATTAATAATCAAGGTTTGAAGTTTTTAGAATTAATGTAATTGAAGACCTGGTTGAAACTGGCGTGCATATATATATATATATATATATATATATATATGTTTTTTTTTAACTGCACAACTATGAAGGTAAAAATAAAAGTGCCTAGTATGATTTGATGCCATGACCAAAAGATTTGTTGACAACTTAATGATTTTTAGTAACTTAACTGAATGGTGTAAATGTGTTATATTGATATTTTAAATGAATTATAAATTGGGGAAGGTGTGTGTGTGTGTGTACGTTTTGGAAATAATCTTATTCATTTATCTTTGAAGTGGAAGTTCAGATGCCAGTACAGGTTAAAGTCTCTGAGATCATGTATATTATAATTTCTGCCATAATTTATTCTACATCTAAAATGGATTTACACATTTGAAAAATGTTGAACTTTTAAGTGTAACATAATATATATCAGGTGCAAGGTAGAACCCTGCTCCTGGGCTATTAGAGGTGAGGCTTTGCTACTAAATGTAAATGCTGACCAAAGAAGAATGCATTTAAAATACAATGCCTTCTTGTTCCCCAGTTAGAAAGAGAAAGATGCCAAGTTCTTAGCAGTTTAATTTGCTTTCTATGTAAAAACAATGTGAATATCCTAAGAATTTTCAAGTTTTATTATTAACAGGACATCTAGGTGGTACCTCGAATTTGTCCTGCCATTTCTTTTCATATTTTTGTATTATCTTTTGATTACTAAATTTTCTGACTTATGGTTCTGAAACACTAGAAAAACTTCAATAAAATTGTACAGTTGGAACATGGCTGTACTAGAGTAAAAAAATAAACTGAAACCTTTTTACTTAGCTACCATGAAATAACATTTTAAAAGAAATACTGAGGCTCTTATTTAAAATAAAAAAAAGATAGAATTTGATTTAAAAATGGGGAGGTATTGCCCATTTTCAAATAGTTTATAGTCCAAACTAATAACACAGGAAGTAACACGAGAATACATTGGTGAGAATTGGAGAAAAGTTGGAACATCCAAATGAAAATTTAGACTCTTCAATTTGGATTGACAGAGAAAAAAGATGATAAACCAGAGAGGTAAAATAAAAGAATACACTGGTAATATATAGGCTGTTAATATGGATTTATGCTTTTCCTTTTGTCTGAGCTAAATATTATTTTAAATTTGATCATCATTATAGTTGATAATCGTAAGAATAGGTATTGAGATAGCTTTGAAAGAATTATCCCTAATCCCTATGTCATGACCTTCCTCTGTTTTCCTGTACATACTTGCACGGGATGAATGGATCACCTCTGCCTTAAAAAGTGGGGTATCTTTGCTTTGTTTGGAAATCCAGAACCATGGCAATGCTGTGTATTAGGGGTCTGCAAACTCTGAATTACTGGCTGATAAATCTTGTCCATGGCCAATGTTTTCCTATGCTCTCTGGATCTAAGAATAGCTTTTACATTTTGCATGGCTTGAGGAGAAATGAAGTATGTTTTGTGATTTGAAAACTATATGAACTTTAAACTTCATTGTCCATAAATTTTTATTGGAAAGCAGCTTCTCTTACTAGGATATGTAGGTGTAGATATGCATATAGATACTGTTTGGCTGCTTTTGAAGTATACTGGTGGAGTTGAGTAGTTGAGTGAATACTTACGTCAAAACAAAGAGACAGATGAACTTTAAATGTGCTTTAAGGCACAACGGAGTGGAATTTTTTCCTTATACTGGATTACATAGTAAAGCAACAAGTTCACACTATAATGTGCTAAAAGAATATCATATATGTCCACGTCACCAAACTATACACTTATACCAGTATTTGCAACTGGTTAGAAAACAACTTTCAGAAAATTTAAATATTGAATCATAGCAGAATTTCCTCACAAAAATTAATAAAAATGAAGTTTCAACTAAAGCAGGTTTCTTATTGGTTCTGACTGATTATAATTGGTATTAAAAATAAAATTTTCCAGTTAAGGAAAATTATTTCTCATTGGTGATTTTGTTAAAAAAAAAATTTTAATTGCAGCAGCCAAAGAAACATGTCCAGAGAAACTAAGCTTTTTAAAAGCTAAAACAGTTGTTTATAATTGAGGATATTGAGACCATATTGCTCTAGGGGAAGAATGACATTTTCCTAAGTGATAAAAATTGCCCGTAACTACTACTGTCACACACTAAATGATCACTATTAACTTTTGCTGCAGTCTTTGTTTTTTAGTCTGTTCAATATAAAATTACAAAGTAAAATGGTAAAATTCATAATGAAGTCTTTCAGTGACAACATATATGAGTCACAAGTAATGTCTAGCAACATATATTTTCTATTCTGTCCAAAGATCTTCATTTCTACAATTTTCAACAGCCGTATATTCAAGCTCAGATAACAGTTTCCAAAAATTTTAGACAATTAAGTACAAAGGAAATTTTCATATTTCAAAATTTAACCCAGTTGAATTGGAGGTGATTAATCTTAAGTGTAATGACACTTAGAGGCAATATCAAAAGAAGAATTTAATAGAATAAGCAATAAATATATATTAAACCCAATTAAAGTATATGCTTTTTGATTAATAGCAGTATTTAGTAGTACCAGTCTACAAAAAAAAAAAAAAAATGTTTTGACAGACAAAATATAAAGAGCTGGGTATGAGCTTAGTGGTACAGTGCTTGCCTAGCATTCATGAAGTACTGGGTTTGATCTGCAGCACTACCCAAAAAAAAGTATGTGAGGTCTCATTTCAGGTCAGCATTAATTGATAAACATTTGCGTCAGTTTTAATATTAAGAACCTCTAAATTTGAACCCAGTTAAGTGAAGTTATTGTTGATGAAGGAATTTAATTAGTAAACTTAGATTTAAAATTTTTTATGTATAATATGTACCTACATTATCTCAGTTTGTTTCTATCAGAAAGATGATTTCCCAAGGAAGTAATTCTCCAGAAAAAAAATAATAAAAATATATATGGTATAATGATAGAAAGTCAAGAAAAGCAAAAAAGAAATGAGTTTAACGTCATATACAATAAACTTAAAGAATTTATTATTACTGTATAATGATTTTAGATGAATTATTTGTGAACTCATAAGTGTCTGCTACACTAATAGTAAGAAAACAATTATGTCCTCCTATGTTTGTATGTGAGGTTGCTGGCAAGAGAATGTGGAGAATTATTAATTGTTCTGAATGAGAATTACAGTTTTTAAAATTGCCACTTGAAACTCAGGTTCAGTTTCTAAGATGATACAACTTTTATTTTTATTTATTTATTTATTTATTTATTGGTACCAGGGATTGAACTCAGGGGCACTCGACCACTGAGCCACATCCCCAGCCCTATTTTGTATTTTACTTAGAGTCAGGGTCTCACTGAGTTGCTTAGTGCCTCATTTTGGTTGAGGCTGGCTTTGAACTCGCAATCCTCTTGCCTCAGTCTCCCGAGCTGCTGGAATTACAGGCGTGTGCCACTGTGCCTGGCTTGATACAACTTTTATTTGGTACATTTTAGGTCTCTCTTCCTAGTTTTTTTTTTTTTTTTTAATTTTTTAGGTGTAGATGGACACAACACAATGCCTTTATTTTTATGTGGTGCTGAGGATTGAACCCATGTCCCACCTGTGCTAGGCGAGCACGCTACCACTGAGCCACAAACCCAACCCCTAGAAGTTTTTATATTCTTTGAATGGATATTGATTCTTTTTATACCTTGCCTTGTTTAGGGAGCATTTAAGGGAGGTTGAGTGGCACTATATAGTATTAAGTGTTAAATTCTAGGGTCCTCTTAAAGTGTATTTGTAGGGAATCTACAGTACAATAAAATAGAAAAAAAAATATAGACTGAGAGAACTTGAAAGGTAAGGTATTTAAGTTGGACTTTAATGGATGACTAGGATTTAGGTTTTTAGGGGTATACTGGGAGAGCAATTCATGTGGCGTGAGATTTTAGGGTTTAAGTGTTCAGCCACTAAACTAGCATGAAATCTGGCACTCAGAGGTGCCCACTGAGTACCTGTTAGGTAAATAAACAAGGAGTTGTTTAAGGAATTTTTCAGAAGAAATACATGGCATGACAGAGGGGGTTATCCATTCTTGATTATCATAGCAAGATTTGTTAAATATTAGCCAAGGCTCTGTTGACATCACCTGACATCTGTTCCCTTTTTTCTGATTGCTTTTGCTATTGATTTAACCCAGATTGTGTAATAATGTAATAGTTGACTTCTCCCTGTTGTTTCCAGTATTTCATCCCTGATTGTTACATTTGTGTAAGTGCTTGATTTTCTAATTATGATGATTGTTTTGCACGCAGAAAGTTTTCACATAATTTTTCTAATGGCTGAATGAAAAGTCATAACCTTAGTAGTTTTTCAGAATATACCAGCAGCACATCTACTTAGCCTTTCAAAGTCAGCAATGATATGTAATACTTAGTTTTTTCAATGAGTCTTTGATCTCACTCTAAGTTAAATACTAGCTGAATTGTCATTTAGATTACTATAGTTGAATGCGCTTTCTTTAATTCCTTGGAGGTGATATCCTTACAATATTTATTCTTCAGTGTTCATTTTCAGGCTAGTAAAACAGTGCATCTGATGGGCGCTCAAGTGTTTAACTCACACTGGGTTGTAGACGTAGAAAACTAGATAAGTTACTGAATATTAACTATTATTTTTACCTTAGATATCTTAATGCAATTCAGACAATGTGTCCGCATATTCTCCGTTATTTGACTACTGCAGTTATAACAAACAAAGATGTTCGAAAACGCCGGCAGGTGCTAAAAGATCTAGTAAAAGTTATTCAACAGGTAAAACAAATCTTTATTTTTTTTAAAGTACCACAACTTTAGGTCTAGTCTGATTTTCTAAAATAAGACTCTTATTTCTTAAGGTAAAAATGTACTGAAAATAGGAGAGAAGCATACGTGAAGTTTAGAAGTCAGAAGAGATATAAATTAGCATTTACTGTCTTTATGTCCAAGATATTCTTATGTTAGATGTGATATGAATGATTATTGCTGTTTGCTAGGTGACTACTTAATGCATATGTGTTGCTCTTACTGCAAAGACAAGCTATCTGGAGCTGCTTGTTTGGGAGATCATTAGCTGCATAATTCTAGAGGAGTGACCTTTAGAACAGTCTTCAAGTTGGGCATAAGCCACACTGCCCTGCTGATTGATTTGTAGTGAGCTCCCCCTACCCCCTTCAAAAAAAAAAAACCCATAAAACACAGTGGATTAGGAGAAATTGTTAAAATTTTATCCAAGAATAAAATAAATTACAAAGAAGTAATTGTCACTAGTAGGGTAAGAAAGAATATATCTATACCTGGGAAAGTTCATCATTGTTTATAAACTAAAGGACACTTTGGTCAAGCTTTTGGAGTGATTCTAGGATGAGAATTTGGAGTTGAAAAGTATCACAACCTTATGGTGATCTGGAATCAGGATTGTAGCAATTGCTTTGAGAAGATGATGCTAGGTTATTTGCTATGAATCAATGGTAAAGAGGAAGAAAACAGGAAGAGTGGGATCTTTTAGGAGCAGTTGATAAACAGGGTTTAATCCAATCTAACTGGACATTTGGCTTAATTCTACAGGAGTCTTATACATATAAAGACCCAATTACTGAATTTGTTGAATGCTTATATGTTAACTTTGACTTTGATGGGGCTCAGAAAAAGCTGAGGGAATGTGAATCGGTGAGTATAAATATTCACTTATAAACTAATTAAATTTTTGAATATTATAAATTTAATCATTTGTATCAGAAATATGTTAATCTTAAAATGGCAGATTATTTGGAAATGTTAAGAGTGAAGACATTTTTAATGTTGGCTTATATGTGTATCTTTTGTTAAGTTAGTTTGTTAAAACATTGGAGGTATTTTGGGCTGGGATGGTAGCCCCGGTGGAGTACTCATCTAGCACATGGGAGGCACTGGATTCAAATAAATAAATAAAGGTATTGTGTTCATCTACAACTTTAAAAAAAAATGGAGGTATTTTAAATGCACACATGAATACTTAATTAGGTAGGTATTTTATATGTATAGGCTGGGTCACTGTGAATTACATGTCACAACTGTGATTCATTGTTTTGTTTTATAGGTGGCTGTCCTCAGAATGTTTCACAATTACATTTAACATTTGCTATATGACCGGTCAACACATTGTAGTTATGAAATAACTATGATGTTTCTATTGTTTAATAGAAACTTGAATTAGTTAGTGAGTTTTAAATTACTAAAATAAGAACTTACCTGATAAGCATAGTTCCATTTACTAGATTCTCAAGTTACTAGTCATCAGTTTTATCTTTTGTACTCAGGCTAAGTTGACAGGCTAAGACCTTATTTCTCTAAAAAAAATATGTATATATATGGAAATACACATTCAGAGTTGTGTTATGTTTTTTTGGTTTTTTTTTTTTTTTTTTTTTTTTTGGTTGGTGCCAGGGATTTAACTCAAGGGTGCTTTTTTAGTTAAGTTGCTTAGGGCCCTGCTGAGTTGCTGAGGCTGACTTTGAACTTAGGATCCTCTTGCCTCAGCTTCCCAAGTTGCTGATATTACAGATGTGTGCCACTGCACTTGGCCAGACATAATTTTCAAACATTAGACAAAATAGAAAATTAGAATCCAGTTTGGTAATTTGTATATTTATTGTCATCTGTGACATTTTTGGAGTATATTCACTATGCTAAATATGGAGGCCTTCCTGTAAATCCATGTTACCTGATTGCTGTTCTTGGAGTTAAAATATTCTTCCTATGGAATAGGAGCCATCCCTTGCTACCTTTCCTTTAGTTTTCCAAGCCTACTTTTTTCTGTCACAGAAGTATTCATGTCTGTTATTTAAGTAGCCTAAAAAGATAACTCCAGAGGTCTTCTGTATATAGGACAAGACAAATCTATTCTTTCTCAAAAGACTGCTCTGTTACTTAAAGTCATCAGTGGAATGAGTTTTGAGGTCTTTTTTCCTCAACTATTGTTTTACTGCTTGTTTAAGTTGTTAGATGCTAGAACATGTGTAGTGTCTTGAGGGTGCTATGGTGTAGAATTCTGTTTAGGTGGTATAGTTGTAGTGATTAGAACAGTAAGTAAAGCAGACAGAGCGTTTGAGTCAGGTTTTGAAAATTGCTTGTATGAATCATTAATTTTTTTTTTTCATTTTACACACATAGGTGCTTGTGAATGACTTCTTCCTGGTGGCTTGTCTTGAGGATTTCATTGAAAATGCCCGTCTGTTTATATTTGAGACTTTTTGTCGAATCCACCAGTGTATCAGCATTAAGTAAGAACCCTGATTTGATATGTATTTTTTACTTTCAAATTCCTGGAATTTTCCACTTATTATAAAATAGTTATACTTACTAGAATCCCAGTTAATTGGCTCTTTATTTTATTTCACTTATAGAATAAAAAGGAAACAATGTATTAAGAGATTTATAAAAAATTAACTTTTTGATGCTGCAGACTCAGAAATATTTTTAGTTTTCATGTGTGTGGCACAGCATAATTTTTCAAAATAAGAAGTTTAAGGTAGTATAAGATTCTTAGTTACTTGGTAAGGAGTACATACTATTGTACCATTACATAGGAAGAAAACCAAAGTTACCGGTTTTAAAAGGATTTTCAACAGTAGTTGAAATAAGTAGTAAGCCCTCAGTAAATTTTAAGTTTTGTTGAAAGACCACAACATTTGGTAATCATTTGTTAATTAGGTTTGTTTTATTTAATTACCTATTTGAATTCTCATATAGTAAACTCCTGTGACATCCTAAAATGTTGAAACATGCAAAAATTATGGTGAATTTTAGTTGAAATTTTCTTTTATGTGAGAGAATTATTGGGAAAAAAATTGTGAAATGTACATAACCTATTCGAAACTAATTTCACATTTTAGAGTTTGAAAAATAATTACTGCCTTTGGCCACAGATGAAGTCAAATAAAAAACATAAAAACTTAGTACTTTAATGTTTGCCTCTGAGGAATTGTGTGTAGACCAAATTCTTTTTCTTTAATGTTATTTTAGTGGGCTGTTATTTAAGTGATTATCAGGAAGTGTTTATCCAGAGTTAGAAGTATAGAGATCATGGGACTTTTCTTGTTGATCTTGAAATTTAGTTTTATTTGTACTTTACTAAAGCATGAAGACATAATTTTAAAAATCTGTCTTAAAGAATAAATTTATAGTCTGAGATAAAGAGGTAATAACTGAATTCATGCATTGTTTGTTCTTAAGATTTATTATTAGAGCTTGTGAGAGAAGAATGTTAGCATTTTGGTGTTCATATTGGATTCACTATTTTATTTCTTAAGATTCAGTTTCCTATGTTTATCAGTGAAATAAATTTAAGTATTTTTCCTGTCTACTTAGGAGAAATGTATAGCTCTCTCAAAGAAGATAATAAAGTAGGACTGTTTCTGTAAACTGGTCTGTAGTAGTAGTATTGCCAAATAATTTTCAGATTTATCATAGTGTAGATTTTTATTTTTTCTTTGATTCCTTTAATTTTCTGCTAGACAAAGTCTCTAAAACATTTTCAGGCTAAATTCCTGGTGGTTTTCCAAAGTTCAATAATCTTTTTCTTCTGTAGTGATAGTACTTGTTTTCACTTAGGGTTGTTCAAACTTTAAAGCTCCCTGTGGAATGTTTCACTAACATGGACAAGTAAGAATACATAGATTTTTTTAAAAAGAAAAATAAAGAATACACAGATTAATATATTTTCTCCAAATATTAAGGTAGAATTTTTGAGCTGAAAGAAATGTTGGGAACTTTTTAACCCACCACTATAGTTATCTAGATTAGACTCTTAAGTAGATGGTTATATCTCTATTATTCAGCATGGTTCACTTGAAAGGTAGTTTACATTTCAAGTTGTAGAACCATGGATTTCAGACCTTGAGTGGTCATGATGCCTATGCATCATGTAAACTAAAGTACTTTTTTTCAAATGCAGTATTACATATATTTGTGTATGTGTACAAATAGATCAAAGCAGGGCCTACTTATCCCATAGCTCTTTTTCTACTGACAATTCTTAAATTCATTTTGGAGCCTTGAGACTTCTGAAACAAAGGTTTACAAAACACAGAGTGTAAGTCCATTAGCTGGGCAACTTAAGGCTCAGGCCATTAACTTACTTGGGTCTTATTTAGTGTCAGAACCTAGGGTAATAGGTTTCTGTACCTTACTATAAATTCCTTTTCATTGTAAACAGTTTGTATTTTCAGAAGTAATAGGTTTAAACCATTTAGCCATTTAGAGTGTCAGTTGAGCCAGAGGGTAAAGATGAAATCCCAAAGTTTGTGTTTAACTCAGAGTCTCTGTAGCTTTGTTTTACACAGTTCTTTGTAGCCACCTTGAATCAAATTTACTAAAAGTAAGCTGTTCTGTGATATAGCCAGAATACCTGGTTATTCCAAAGTACAGCCAGAATTGAAAGTCACTACATTTGGTCACCTTTTTTTGCCATGAAATTACAGCCTAGTATAGTAATGGAATGGGAGGGAGATCAGTGATCTAATATCTTATATAATAAATAAGGTAGCTTTTTTCGTGTTTTTAAAGCTGCTCCACTGAATTAGAAATACAGCAGCTGAAAATAATTAATATTAAGTATTCATGTTGGGCTTTCACAAATGCAGCAAACCTCTTGATTCAGATTCCAAGGACTTCGAATTCATGAAAATGATCAATAGAACTAATGTTTACTTTTAAACATAACAAAAAAGCAACCATTCTTCAATTCAAAATGTTTCATTTATTCTTGTACTAGGGGTTGAACCAAGGAGTGCTTAACCACTGAGCCATATCCCCAGTCCTTTTTATTTTTTATTTTGAGATAGGGCCTTGCTAAGTTGCTGAGGTGGCCTTGAACTGGATATCCTTCTGCCTCAGCCTCCTAAGTAGCTGGGATTACAAGCATATGTCACCACACCCAGCTCTATTCCAGAGGTTTTTAAACTCAGTTTTACATTGAATTAATCTGGAGAAATTAAACAACTTAAAAAGAATTGATTTTCTGGCCTTGCCTAAACTTTCTGAATCAAAATTGCTAAAAAAAAATATGAAGAAAAGAGAAAAATACTAACCAAATTATATTGTTATATCATGTACAAATAGTAACAGCACCACCATTATGCATAATTATAATGTACTAATAAAAATATAGGGAGTAAACACTTGAAAATGAGTGAAAGCTTCTCCAGTGATTCTTTTACAGTCATACTTAGGGAATCATTGCTTTATCTAAATCAGTGATTCTCATTACATATCAGAATCAAGTGATAATCTTTGAAAAGAAATAAAAATAATGGGTGAACACCTAAAAGACAAAAACACTCTCGGAAATAGGGGTAAAATCTATACTGTATTTTTGCAAAAGGCTTTTAAATAATTTTGATGCAAACTTGTGTGTTTTCTTAAATCTTAACATCATTTTTTGGTTTTAAGAGTTATAGGAGGGCCCCACTCCCATGCATGTCCTTTGTTCATTTTCTCCCATTATTAACATCTAACAAAACCATAGTAAAATATTGCAACCTGGATGTTTTACATGAGTACATTCAAGGTACCATTACCACAAGGACCTCTCAATTTGAATTGTTCTTACTTTCCTCCCACTACTTTCTTATTCCCTGCAACCATGCTTCTTCCCATTCTATAATTTTATTTTGAGAATGTGCAAAACCTTTTCTAAAAGGTAATATTCAAATTTTTGAAAGAACAAATAAACAATGTAGTAATTAATTAATAACAGCATAACCAATATGTATAGTTCAAAGAAGAACAAGTTACAGAGAGTGTCTTCTCAGGCCAGTCACTGGGGAGAAAGCTGGGAGTATCCCCTCAAAAAAACTTAAAATACGGAGAAATCAGTAGATATTAAATAAATGCACAAATGAATATAAAATTGCAAATTAAGAAAGGTGTTTTGAAGAACATTATATAGTGGTTAGCAAGACGTACATGGACATATTTAGTGTATTGGAAAAATGAAACAAGTAATTTAGAAGTTTTGGTGAACCCTGATAAATCTTTAAATGAAATTTCCTAAGCACCAAACTAGATTTTTTTCCATTGAATACTAATTATGACACATTATTCCATTCACTAGTTCATGTTGGCTTGCCTCTACCTCTAATTACTGTATATTTATTTGATATTTTATCTTTTGAGGGGGAAAAGCATATGTTTCTGGCCTTTTGCCTGTCCCTCAAAGGACACATTTTAAATGCTGAATAGAATAGTGAAATTCGTGGTTTTTAAACAACTCTACAGTTATGATATGGAACATTCTTACTTGTTGACTATAAGCACATGTGATAGTCATATTTTTATAAAAATGCATGTTAAGGATGTTTTTATCGGTTTATATACAATCCTATAGATTTGAAGGATAAGTTACAAATCTGTTTATTATAAAATATGCAACATCTGTCAAAAGAGATTACCATGGTGGGTTTAATTTAGTATAACTGGATAGTTTATCAGATGTGTTGTGTGTCTGAAATTTAAAAGCTGTTTTAAAATAATTCTTGGACCAGTTTTCAACTGTAGATAAAAAAACAAAGTATGGAAGTAATATTTTGAATGTGTATGATAAACACAATGGTGCATACATTAATATGATTTCCCTAAAGAGGGCTAGTTTTGGCTTTTCACTAAAAAGAGTAGTTTGCCAACTACTCTTACTGATTTTAAATTACGATGTCATTACTTATTTTATGAAGTAACATTTTAGATCTTTTTTTAAAAATATGTTTTTAGTTGTAGATGAACCCAATACCTGTATTTAATTTTTTTATTTTTCTGTGATGTCGAGCATCAAACCCAGTGCCTCACAGGTGCCAAGCAAACACTCTACCACTGAGCCACAACCCCAGCCCTACGTGTTAGATCTTAATAGTTTTTCTAAAATTCTTATACCACATAAAAATTCATATCAATAAGCATAAGAATTATACTTATTGATAGAAGAGAGAAGTAGAACATGGCTAGACTGAGATAGTTTCAAAGACCATTATCATCATATTTCTTTTTTAACTGTAATATAAGGTAGTGCACTCTTTTTTAACTACTGAAGATATTGAAAATTCAGTGAGAATTTTCAGTTATTACATGCAGCATTTAACATTTCTCAGTTTTCTTCTATTTTCTATTTCTTTTCAGTTTCACAGTTAAACAGAGTTTCTACTTAACACTTATTTTTTATTTTCATACCATACACTTACTAAAGACCTGAAATACTTTTCTTTAGATATATTAGCCATATCGTTCAGTAAAAACTAGGCCAGAGGTTCACATATCTTAATGCCTGAAACAGCAGTATTTATGTTTATCAAATAACATTTTTATAGTGAGATTATGTAAAGAAGCAGTTAATAAGACATAGGAAATGCTGGACTCCAAATTCTTATTTACCCAAATCTTTTAAGATAAGAAGTGTTGGTGTGGGGGGGTGATTGATGGCTATGGGAGAGTTCAGAGAAGGGAGACCCATCTAAAAAGATTAGGCACTGAAGACTTGATAGTCCCTACATCAAGATTTACATATATATGTTCTTAAGTGGGACCACTGGTATCAATTACTGCCCAAAACAAAAATGTGTCTTATTTTGTGCTGGAATCGTGAACATATTTAATTTAAAAAATTGAACTGAGGATAGACTATTTTTGCTTTGTCTTTTGAATTAGTACTTAACTCTGTCTTATTTAACATTCAATGTGGTATTTGTCAGGACAAGTAATCAAAGATGTATGAACGAGATTTATAGAAAATATTTACATGTCTCCTTTAAGTTACCTATAGACAAGGTTGAGATTTTTGGTGTAATCTAAACGTAGAATTTATTTTTTTAATATTTAAAATCTGGATTGTATTAGGTATTTTTCTCATTCTACATTTGATGCATTTTATCTTTTACTTAGTTTATTGATAAATTGAATAATTCCTAATAACATCAGGACAACTTAAGCCAACTTTCTTTTTTTTTTAATTTAAGTTTTCCTGATGTTATTAATTCCTCCCACTTCTAGTACTAGGGATTGAACCCAGGGTTGCTTTACCACTAAACTACATCCCAGCCCTTTTTTATTTATTTATTTTTGATATAGGGTCTTTTAAAGTTGGTGAAGTCCTCCTGCCTAAGCCTCCCAAGTAGCTAGGATTACAGGCATGTGCCACCATGTAATTATCCAGCTAGGATAATACATTTTTTAAAATTTTCAAACCTTTACTATTTTTGTATGACATTATTAGAATGGAAAAGAATTGTAGACTTTGAGAATTTCTGTTAATCATTAATTCCATTTATTGTATTTTCATGTTACTTAAAAGAAACTAGATTATTGCCATATTTAATTCACTGTAGGAAAGATTGATGGCTTAGATAACCTGAGACACCATCAATAATTTACTAACAATTCTTAGACCTTATTCACTAAAGTAAACGACAACCACACAGTACGAACAGTAAATCCCCAAAGTGCAGTTAGAGCTCACAGCATGCAAATCATTTGGGTCTTGCAAAATTGTCTTGCAATGTTGAATTTTTTCCAGCCGTGTTGGAATACAAGATTTAGAATATGGATTTAAAGAAAGAGGTGGGATAGAGAATTATAGTGTAGTTACATAAATGGATTTTTTTTAAATCTTAAAATCGAAAATTAGATATAATTTCCTCAAGAAAACTGTTGGCAAAGCCCTGAACTAGAACTGGCAAACACACTGGGCCTTTCATATAGTCCTTCAAGTTTTTCTTCATTAGTCTTAGTTTATATATTTTCAGAATTAGGTGATTATACCCTGCCCTACCCTCCTGTTTAAAACTCTAATGGCCGAGATCAGGTGATATTTTAGTGTTAGTATCTAACACAGTTCATATTTTATTGAATAAATGACAGGGAAGGAAGAGAAGTGGTTTGGTTTGGTCTGCATGTGGTATTCATGAGGGAGAATAATGAGATGTTGGAAACCTGTTCAAAACAGGTTCCTCTGTTTTGAAGGGAGCTTGGGAATAAACTGATTAGTTGGGTTTTAAGACTAACCTGGTAGCTCTGTAAAATAGATTACATTGAGATTTAAGAGGTCAATCAGTTGGAGAACTGGGAAATAGTAATGGAGGCTAAACTAGGAAAGGGACTAAAATAAGATTCAATCTATTATTAATTGTCTCCTGTGTGAGTAGCATTGTGCTAATTGCTGGGTACATAGTAGTAAAGAAGGAGAATATAGTGCATGCTCTTTGGTTACATATATATGGTCTACAATAAAAAGTAGATATACAACAAAATAACCTACAGCTATTATTGATACTGTTGAAAAGGAAGGGGGTTGGTTATAAAAGCACCAAATAAATGCATCATAGTTTGAAGTGGTGTCTTGGAAGGCTTATGAGGATGCTGTTTTAGCTGAGACCCATGTTAACAGCTCTAAGTGAAGAAAAGGGTGAGTGGGCCTATTTAAGCAGATTTCACAGCATGAGCAAAGGCCCTGAAGTAGTTAAGAGTATGGCGTGTTTAATGAACAGAGAGGTTTAGTATGGCTTGTGGAGATGAGAGTCTTTAAAAATGAGAATAGATATGTAAGGAACTTTAGATGAGAAGTTATGATTAATGACAGAAGAATTTCTTAATTGGGCATAGGCAACAAGGAGAGGAGTC
The DNA here is from genome assembly GCF_048772815.1 of Callospermophilus lateralis. Lineage (NCBI taxonomy): Eukaryota > Metazoa > Chordata > Mammalia > Rodentia > Sciuridae > Callospermophilus > Callospermophilus lateralis. Next base: position 62,727,218 of record NC_135320.1, on the reverse strand, counting down.
TTAACTTAGGTTTCAAGACTAGATATTTTGTTATTGCTTTAATAGCTTGTAAGTAGGTTCTATATTGTAACTTTAAAATTTTTTATACCGATTGTACATAGCTATTTGCTATGTAAAAATTGTTTCTGCTTTTTAAAAGAATATGGATCTTAAAGATTTCAATTTCAATAGTTATTTTACCTTTGCTAACTGAAGAAAAATGTGAGTATAAAATTTTGGAAAACTTGTTATTTATTTCTAAATTAGCAGCTTCAGATTTGCTTACTTTAGTGCACATGAGAATGGAATTTATATTTCTCTAAAACAATTTAAGTACCCATGAAAAATAAAAGGAAGCCACAGAAAACACAATTATAAGAATTCTTCCTTTAAAAAATACCTTTTTGTTTAAATAAAATGGTACTCTTTCCTATTTTGGGATTTTAGAAATCACCTCTTCATAAATTTGTACCTTTGTATTGATAGCCCAACTTAATTTTCACATTTTAACTCCCTATCAATAAACATGAAATAAGGATACCACAGAGAAATTATTTTTATAAAGGTACTTTTATTAAGTAAATTTAGGTTAGATTTTGGTTGGGAGCTCTAGAATTACATAATTATAAGAGTTAATTATACTAATGTCTTAAATATTTGCATTTTAAAGGTGAGAATGCTATCAGTTCAGGAATTGTAGTCTTTTTGCAAGGAATTATTTTGTTGATGTTTTAATCAAACCAGTGATTACACCAAGGGGCTGGCTGTTGTGTAACATTATCATATATCATATATGCATGCATATATATTATATTCTTTAATACTATACATGCATACATAGATACTCTCCCATCAACTGACTGATGATTTAGCTGCTATAAAAGCTAGTACTTTGTTTTAGCCCTGATAAATCTAGCACTGTAGTGGTCATCTAAAATCTGATTGTAAGTTGAAAAAATATAAAATACAGATTGATTGATATCAGAAAACATTTTTAGATGGACTTAAAGAGTTTGTCTTTCTGATTATCTCAGTTTGATAGCCATTTAGGTTATGTGGTGTACATCTCTGTGGAGAAACCCGAGTTTGTAACACAATCATACACAGTATCCTTTTGCTTTTGTTGTTTTTCATTAGATTATACTTATTTACTGATGCTCCTTATAGGTTTACTTTGTATAATCATTATATATCATAAAACCTGTTTTTCCCTCACATTGTTATGTATAAGGTGGTACACCAGAAACCAGAAGGATTTCTATAAATGCAGACCTTCCACTCAAGGATCTTATAGTCTGGCTGGTGAAATGAAAACATTACAAGACAGTAGACATAAATATGAACAATGCAGACATCGTATGTAAAAGAATGTAAACCAGAAGTCTGCACAGAGTGGATCAAACACTATGTATGTAAAACAAGTTTTTGGCCTGGTTAATTAACATTGCTGTTTTTACTTTTTTTGTTATTAGTATGTTGGCAGATAAACTGAACATGACTCCAGAAGAAGCTGAAAGATGGATTGTGAATTTGATTAGAAATGCAAGACTGGATGCCAAGATTGATTCTAAATTGGTGAGTATTGTGTTAGTTATGGTACATACTAAATCATAGTCACTAATTTTTTTTTTTTTACTACTTCTGGGAATTTTCTATTAGTACATTTAATCTATTAAGAATTTTTGTTTCATTTTTTTTAATGCATAATAGTTCTTTGAGGTTAACATCAACCTCTCGTTTTTTTTCTTGCACAGAAATATTGTTATTTCTGTACAGTATATAAAAATATGTGCAACAATATGTAGTATTGTCATGTCATGCTCATGTCTTACTGGGAAACTTGTCATTAGCATTACAGGAACAATTTTCCTCTGCTTCATTTTAGGGCCATGTGGTTATGGGTAACAATGCAGTCTCACCCTATCAGCAAGTGATTGAAAAGACCAAAAGCCTTTCTTTTAGAAGCCAGATGCTGGCCATGAATATTGAAAAGAAACTTAATCAGAATAGTAGATCAGAGGTAAGAACCACTTATTTTTTTCTTTCTGTCTGGGATTTAGCAAGAACATAATTGCTGCATGAATTTGGAAAACATTTCAGTATCAGATTTTTATCTTTTCAACTTCATAAACATCTTGTTTTAAGAAATTACTAACTGAAAATAATTTTCTATGAAGTATTATATATGTTAAGATTAAGCAACTGAAACAGTTTTGTCTTCCTGTGTGACTTCATTAACTCATTTCTCCAGGGTTTCAGTATTTCATTTGGTTAGTAGTTGATAACATACCTACATGTATAGCCTTCTTGTGCTTGAAATGTGTGTTCTTTCTAAGTAAAAGAAATGTATCTATTAAAATGTTGATCTTGTTTTACCTATTAATGCTGGTTTTATACAAAATTCATTATATCTTTTATCTGATGTTCATATTTAACTGTCAAAAAATAATGCCCTATTTTGGTAGAGATCCTGTATATTGGATATTGAGGGAACTTGAATGACCTTGTAATTTTGAGATTCCAAATCACCTTTAATTCTCTCTAGATGTTAAGATTATATGTGGCTGGGGATTAGGAAGTTGTTAGGTAGGAGGAAATTGTGGAACATTCAGGTACTCCATTTAATTGAGATTTTAGAGAAAGGTTTGTTTTCATAGAATAGTTCTTTAATTTTAAAAGAAAAGGATGAATTAGAATGACATCTTTCAACCAAGTCTAGAATAACTGAATTATTAATAAATTTTATGATTTTTTTCTGTTTACTCCAGGATCACTTTGTATTGATTATTGTTTCAGTGTTGATAATTCTGTTATTGTTATATTTTGCTATTTGCCAAAAGTTATATTAATACTGTCTCACTTTTTTATATGTTAGCTTTTTCAGAAAGTATTTTCTATTTACCATGTCAATTTTTTTCTGCACATTTTAGGCACCTAACTGGGCAACCCAAGATTCTGGTTTCTACTGAAGAGCTGTAAAAAATACATGAAAAAGGGAAATATGAAATAATAAAGCCAATATAAAAAGGGTGACACATTTTAGAAGCAATTAACATATTCAGTGTACATTTTGAAGAATTTAAATAAAATTGGCTGTGGTTCATTTTCATTTGTTGTGATTTTTTTCCTTGTATGTGCAAGTGTGTGTTTTTAACTTTTTATTTTGGAATACTTATATATTAGTAGAAAGTTGAAAAAATTGTACAGTGAGGTCTGTGTCAGCTAAACCCAGTTTCCCCTCTTTTATTATTATTTTTTTTAATCTTATAAAATATCAAAACCAGGTTAGGGGCTAGGGTTGTGGCTCAATGGTAGAGAGTTTGCCTCTCGCATGTGAGACACTGGGTTCAATCCTCAGCACCACAGGAAAATAAACAAACAAAATAAAGAAACTGTGTTAATATACAACTAAAAATATTTTTTTAAAAAACAGCCAGGTTATTGACATTGGTACAATGTGTGTGAATGCCTCTAAAGTATTTTATCACATGTATAGATTTGTGTAACTGTCATTGCAGTGAAGGTGCAATACTCTCATTAGGTCGTTTTCATGTGACCTTTTTGTAACTATAACTAATCTAGCAGCTCTAATTCCCCAAGAAAAACTAATCTGTTCTCCATTGCTATAATTTTATCATAATGAGAATATGACAAGTAGAATTAAAGTTAGCCCTCTGTGTCTGCAGGTTCTGTATGCAGACTTGACTTTTCTGGTGATTATTTCTTTAATTCACCACCTAGGTAGTAATTTTATTGTGTTATGCATTATAAATAGTCTAAAGATATGGCAAGAAGTGCCTAGTTAATATCCAAATACTATTCTTTTTTTTTATGTAAGAGGCTTAAACATCCATGGATTTTTTGTAACCCCCTGCAGATATAATTGAATGTAATATGGGACCTTTCAAGATTAGCTTTTTCTCCCTCCCTTTTTCCCTCCCTTCCTTCTTTCCTTCCTCCCTCCCTCCCTCCCTTCCTTCCATTTATTTATTCATGGTTGTACTAGGAATTGAACAATTCCAGGGCCTCACACATGTGAGGCAGACCTTTACCCTGAGATTATTACATTTCATATATTTTCATTCAATTCCTTGAGATCCATTGAAATTGTCATATAGATCACTGATTTGTTGCTTTTTATTGGATTTTATGGTATTGATGTACCATGTTTTTTAACTATGTACCCATCGAAAGATATTTGGCTCTTTCCATGTAGGGGATTTTATAAATAAAGATGTTCCTTGGTTTCTTCAAATACTTCTTTAATCAACTGTGTAACTTCAGAGACCAAATAGGAGTATAAGTTGAATTTTATAATGACTATATGTATTATACAACATAAGTGCACACACACACAATTTACTGGATAGCTAAGGTATTTAAGAAGTCTAAGGCCTTTGTTGTATCTCCTTTACAAGGTTTTCCCCCTCCCCCTTTGGTTATTGAATTAAAATACAGATAAAATATTTCTGCTTTTATGTAATGGTACAAAGAAAAGATAAATGCATTTTCTTTCTCTCCACTCCCGCTTTTTTTTTTTTTTCTTTTAGGCCACCTCCAACATGCAGTTGTTTATAGAGACTACAATAATTAATTGCATCTTCCATTTAAAGAACTTAGAGAACGCCTAATACTAAACTTAGAGCAGGAAGCCAACAGCTTTCTGTAAAATGCCAAATAGTAAATATTTTAGGCTTTGCAGACCATATGTTCTCTGTTGCAACTATTCAACTATCTTGTAGTACAAAGGCAGTTTTTGCATGTAAATGAATGCTTATGGCTGTGTTCCAATAAGATTTTTATTTACAGAAACACCCAAGTGCCAGAATTGGACCACCTCCTACGATTTCTGGCCCTGGCTTGGAGTATTGATACTTTAAACCATAGTCCAGAGGTGCTGAAACTAGTGGCAAGATTACTGATTAGAGTAAGCTAAGTGCTAATATATTATTTGCCAGTATTGTGAAAATGCTAAATATAGGGTTGCAAGATACATATGAAGAACTGTGTAATGTATGGATTCTTTTTAGAACAAAATGATCAAGGTTCATAGAGAAAGTACCAAAAAGTGACGTTAGTAACAAGGTAGAAACGGATCCTTTAAAGTAGGATATAATTCCATAAATCACAGGTACTGATCTGTTAACAAGTAGTTAATTGCAAAACCATATAGAATTGTATACATTAGACTACTTAAGAAGTGAGAAAATCTGCATTTTTCCCTCTTCATCAGAAACCAAAGAGTCAAACCTTACTTTGAGACATTATTAATATTGACTATTGACTCTATTTAAAAATTACAACTCAGTCAAACGATACTAATGGGCTAACAAATATTTCTGGATAATTACCTAGTCAAGCAGCTAAGAGGTTATCAAATGTGCCCTACTGGACCAGTAAAAATTCAAGGAGGAATTGAGTTTTGACAACTAATAAACATGTACTAAGGCATTTTCTTTTTTAAAATTTATTTATTCTAATTAGGTATATATGACAGCAGAATGCATTTTGATTCATTGTACACAATTGCAGCATTTCTCCAGCTGTACATGATGTAGAATCACACCATATGTGCAATCATACATGTACCTAGGGTAATGATGTCCATCTCATTCCACCATCTTTCCTGCCCCCATACTTCCTTCCCTCCCCACCCTCCCCTTTGCCCAAAGTTTCTTCATCTTCCCATGCCCTCCCCCGTTCTTATGGATCAGCATCCACTTATCGGACCATTCGACCTTTGGTTTGGGGGGATTGGCTTATTTCACTCAGCATGATCTCCAGCTCCATCCATTTACCCGCAAGTGCTATGATTTTATTCTTCTAATGCTGAGTAATATTCCATTATGTATATATTCCACAGTTTTTTTAATCCATTCATCTATTGAAGGGCATCTAGGTTGCTTCCACAGTTTAGCCATTGTGAATTGAGCTGCTCTGAACATTGATGTGGCTGGGTCATGATATTATGCTGATTTTAAGTCCTTTGGGTACAGACTGAGGATTTACCAAGGCATTTTCATGTCCTCTGTCTCCAAACAGGTTGAGATGGATAATTCATTTCAGCCTGGAAATTCTGAAATTTATGTAGTATGATTTATTCCCGATGAGGAAGAATCCTCAGATGTTTGCCCAAGGCCTACCTAGTAAATGTTAACGTAAGGAATAAAAAACAGGTTGTATCACAATTGTAGCACAATCTCCCTCCTTACATCATTGATGCTTTATAATCCTTTCAGTTTAAATTTGCAAAGGGTTAAGGTACACATGTTTATTTAAACTTGTGGGTGAGCAGACTGATTTTCAATTCTGTTCTCCATACTTTTATTATCTTCCATAAGAGCAAATATATTATTTTTCCTAGTGGTATCATCATTTGGTTCTAGTGGCCCCACCAAAAAATAAAAAGAACAAAACTATTGGAACATACAAAACTGAAGAACATCTCTTTTTAAAAATTTATTTATATTTTGCTTCTTTTAGGTTATATTTATTATATGAATAATTAATTTTTCTACCACTTTTTGCTTTTCACACATTGCTACTTTTTGAACTTGAAAGATGAAGCCACTATGGATTACCAGTATCAGTTGGGGGTGGGGAAAAACATTGATATAACAAGTGGCCATTTCTTTTGCACATTTCCAACATTTGTTGTTAAGATGCTTTCTTGAGGTTTTCAAAAAAATTAATCAATGCTGAGTTTAATTTTATGCTTTGATAATAGGTAAATTTTTCCAGTGAGATGTTGAGCACAAAAAGGTACTAATTTTCTTCTTTGTTAGTATTTTTTTAATCAATAAATTAATCCTCCTATGCGTTAGCAGCTTTTACAGGCACATCAAAGAAAAAGCTTTTCATGAAACAATACCTGCTTGTGTGTCTTAAATTTTTAGAATGAATTCACAAACATGTTTATGCTTTTTAATTATAATGAACTATACAAATGAGTACATACATGTATGTGTATTACACACATTTTATGTTACACACACACACACACACACACACACACATAAATGTCCAGTTAAAGAAGAAATCAGTGTACATTTATCCAATACCTCCTACTTGCTACTTATACAACGGTCCTAGTAACTGAAGAATCTCACTAGTTGCATTCTTCTCTTTGTTTCTGAAAAGTACACTATAATTCCTATTCTAATAATTTTTTTATTTAGGATTTTATAGTATATATCCCTAAGAAGAATGCTTATTTTTTATGTTTTCAATCTGTATTTAATTGAAATCATACTTGGTATTTTACAGTTTGCTTTTCTCAACACAGATTCATCCATGTTGATATATTCAGCTATAATTCATTCCTTTTCAGATCTGTGTCATATTCCACACATATATGATAAATATATAATGATTTATTATTTCAAGTGTTGATGAACACAGGTTGCTTCCAACTTCTTGTTTATCTGGAGTTGTTGGACTGCCTTAGAATTTTGTGTCTATTTACTGGTGAATTAAATCTGTTTACATAAATTATGATTAGTGACATAGCTTCCAATATGTTCCATTTGGCCTTTTTTTTTTTTTTTAACCTAATTGCTTGCTTTCTTAGAGATCATTCTCAGTTTATCCTCCTTGTGTTAGTTGATTATTTTCCTTAAATTAGTTGAGGAGCTAAACATTCTAATTTTATTCTTAAAATAGTTACCTTAGAGATTTTAACAAGTCTTTCTAATTTAAAACTTCAAAATTAATATATCTGCCCCACCCCAGAAACATAAGAAAAAATTTTATTGGAATAGTCTTCCTTCCAGCTTGTTATTTTGGCCCATATTCTTATAATTAGAATATAATATGAGCTTGCTTTGAGGATCTCCTTTTCATTGGTGTTCTTCAGTTTCACTATAATGAATCTTAATATGACTTTTATTAATAATGATTGGGATTCACTGAGACTCCTGATTTGGAGGATGATTTTGTCTTGTATTGAAAATTAGTTCTTTCATATGTCTTCTCCCTGGTTCCTCAGGTTTTTGTTTGTTTTCTACAGCTCTTATACCATAAAAAATCTTGTTCACATTTTTTTATCTCTAATCTTTGCTGCAACAGATTTTGGGTAATTTCTTTAAGTCTGTCCTCCCATTCACTACTGATCTCTTCACCTGTGTCTGATTTGCTGCTACACATCCATTGAATTTCTCATTTCAGTGATATTTTTATCTTTCATAGTCTAATTTAAAAATCATACTTTAAATGCCCATTTGTATTCTTTAAAATTATTTTATATTATGTCTTTAAATTTTTTTTAGTTGTAGATGGACACAGTAACTCTGTTATTTATTTTTATGTGGTGCTGAGGTTCAAACCTAGTGCCTCACATGTGCTAAGTGAGTGCTCTACCACTGAGCCACAAACCCAGTCCCTATGTTGTGTTTTTAATCTACTTCTATGCCACCATTCTTGCCTAAATTGACACCCATAATTTACATGATTGTACAATAGCTTTTGAGCTAGTTTTTCTATAAGCATTCATGATGATGATGATGATGATGATGATGATTACCACCAGGGATTGAACTCAGGGGCACTTAACCACTGAGCCAAGTCCCAGCCCTTTTTTTATTTTAAGCAACTCTCACTGAGTTGCTTAAGACCTCGATAAATTGCTGAAGCTGGCTTTGAACTCATGATTTCCTGCCTCAGCCTCCTGAGCTGTTAGGATTACAGGCATATGCCACTATGCCTGGCTATGACCCTCCATGAAGAGTCAACAGTCTTCAAATTTAAATTAAATTCTTTTTCTTCTCTGCTAGATAGATAGATAGATAGATAGATAGAACTGATGTAAAAGTTTTGTAAAACAATACCTCTTCTTAGTATATGCAATGATCTCTGATATTTTTATTCTATTTCACTCTATCTTATTGTATTTATTCTATTCTAGCCTAGTCTATTCTATTCTATCCTAATGTACATATGTTGATTGTGTTCCATAGATTGATTTGATAACCTATTAACAGTATCAATCTACCTTTGAGAAGTTCTGTTCTAAAGAGCCACAATCCTCTATGCTTTGGTGTTTGCAATGCTACCCCTCTGCCTGGGAATGAATTCCCTCCATATACATGTACTTCTGGTATTGTACTTCTTCAGAACTCAGCTATCAAGGAATTTTCCTTTCTCAAGATTGTCCTTATCTCCAGCTGAAGCTGGATTTTTGTTATAGTCTCAGTCTCATTTCTATTATTTCCCTCACTTGTAGCTTTGTTATTATTTTTTCTAATTAGTTAGCTAATGACTGTTCTAGAATTTCATTTGCATTTGTTCATGGGTAGTATCTGTCTTGTTCACTACTGATTCCTCAATGTCTGGCTCATATTAGGCTTTCAGTAAATTACTAAATGAATGAATATTGCTCAGAATGATATCATAGGGAAAAAACATGGATTTGAAGGTAAAGGATTAAAAAAGAATCTGCTTGTGAGAAAAACTTTAATTTTCAGTCTGATATTATTGAGTGCTCTCAACCAAAACCATGTGATTCTTATTGTCTGATTTCCTAATCTGTCTAATGACATTTATTGCTTTGTGGTTCTGGCTATTAGAATTAAGCACTGAAATAAGTAAGTAAATAAAACAACAAGAAACTATCACAGCCCTTCTTTACATGAGTGCAAGTTAAGTTCTAAGGCAGACAGAAACTTAAAACAATATAGTATTATTGTATGTGGACACACTTAGACTTGCAAAATGCTGTAGGATACATTTTTGAAAAATGGTTTTAAGGTCTTTTGAAGATATTAAAGTTATCAAGATATTACAACTTATGAAAATTTCAAAACATTTTCTCTTGGTCTTGGCTGTGTCTTGGTAATGGTAAGGTAAAAATGGAAAGAGATCATATGAATGATCTCTCTCTCTCAGGTGTTTTCCTTTCAGCATCGCAGTGATCAAGAAAATAGCTGGGCAGCATACAAAGCTATTCCAGACTCACAATACTCTGAACTTTTGTCATCTGCTAGCCTAGTGTTGATCCGCAGATACTGTTACTGTTTTGCTTCCCAACTGGTGGGTGTGTGAACAAAGAAAAGTGGTACAGGTATTCTCAAATAACTTTAAGCACCTTGAAGAAGTCACTTTGGAAATAAACCCTGTTGGTTCTTGTGCCACTGTTAACCCAGGAGATGTTGAAAGCCTAAGTCAAGTTTGCTTCAGCAGTTAAGCCCAGCAGTTAATACTGAGTAATAAAGACCAGCAGTAAGAAAAGTAGTCAAGGTCAGAGCCAAACTATCTGTTAGAGTGAAACATTTAAAGCTTCCAAAGAGACTTCAATTAGACTCTTAAAAAACAGGCCACTGTTTTGTGTGTTTCCCATGCAGAATTTACTCCTGCATTTTTAATTCTCAGAGATCAGGCCATCCTCTGGCAAAGCGTAAAGTTCCTGCAGAGGCAGCACAAATACTGTTCTATCTTGCTAATTTTTCATCTCATGTATTTAATAAACTGTTTGACTGTTAGATCTGTAAGAAATAACATTAATCTAAGGGATCTCCTATTTTGGTTTTTAAAATTGTGTCTCTTGTACTGTCTTCCATTTACTCTGGGGAGATTGGGAGAACAGTGCCAGATTGATTGATTTTGTTTTTAAGTGTGGTGAAGACAATGAAGAGATGAGGAGAATGTTATTGGAAGTTGACATAGTGAACAGGGAAACAGTTTGGCCATGTAGGCACCATCTCAGGTAAATAAAGTATGTAGGTATGTGTAAGACTAATTGTTTAAGGGTATAACTCTTAGATTCTACACTCATTGGTGCAAGAGAGCAGCTGTTTGAGGCCAGAAATATGATGTGTGCAGAATGACTTGGAGAAAAAAACAACTGGATCACAGAATTTAAAACAACTGAATCACTTATTTAATCAGGATTTAAAATCTAGCAATTCCTCTACAGGAATAAAATGCTACTGAGTTGCTCTTATTTGTGGATCTTTTTTTTTTTTTTTTTTATCTTGCCTCTATATTACCCTTTTGGTACAGTAAGCATGATTTGTTCATCTTGTACTCTGCAAATGGTAAGCATAAAAATACTTAGTAGGTATTTACTTGCTCACCATCCATCCATTCAGGTAGAGAGGCAATGTTTGGGAAATATTAAAACAGCAGCCTGACAAAAGGGGGAAGAAAAAAAACATTGCTGTGAGGTACCTCTGGTTTTCTCTAATGAGAGACTGAAGCTTTCATTTCACTTTTAAAGACAAATGGTCTGCATAGAAAGGAAGCACATGATTAGTTGTATCTTTGTTTAGTTGACCAATAAGGTCAGAGCTGTTGGTCCATTTCTGCATAAGCCAGTAGCATTTCTCCACTCCTAGCCACAGACGTGTGCCTTGAATCTTTGCCATCTGTTTCCTAAGTGCATGCCTTTGGAAGTGAGGGAGACCCGAGGAGTGCAGATAGATCAGCTGAAAAATCATTACAACTTTTAAAAACAAAGCATAAAGCATGAATCCCTTAATGGCAGTTCACAAGCTTTATTTTTGTGCTTTCAAAGATCAATGCATTGATGCCACATATGCTGCTGTCCGTGTAAATGCCATAGAATAGGAGGGAACCTTTGGAAACTGACAAACTTGAACAATGTAACTTCTGCTACACTTTTGCCTAAAAAAATTAAGTTTCTGATCCTGAGTTCATATAACCTGTCCTAGAAAATAATGGGTAGAATGTGAATAATCTAATAATCTCATGGATTCAGAATTCTTTAAAAGTTCTACATAATTAGTATACCTCATATCTTAATGGATAACGTTATTAGACAATGTATTTAGTTGCCTACCCAAAACTCCCTTGCTCTGGATTTATACCCAGTTCTTTGAGAATTTGTAGAACTCAAATGAAAGTCCTAACAATCAATAACACTTCTTATTTGCTTCATATTTTCACTTTTACTTAACACTTACCTATAATATTTACATTATTTCAAGTGAATTTCAAAACAACTTTGTAATATTTATTGGTTGTTAGTCTTTGGATTTATCTACTTAGTCATTTGGCAGCCATTAGAAACTTAAAAGCATATTCCCCATAATAAAATCATTTCATTTGTAAGGTGCTACATTGTCTTACTAGATAACTGAATGAAATTTTAGGTGAAATATCATTTATTGAAGTTAAAAGTAACAATAAAAACAGTTTGTTTCCTTCTAGAGCATCTGAGAGGGGAAAAAAAGTTTAAAAAACAGAAACCTCTTTGGCATCTCTGACTATTTGAATAGACAACACAGAAGAACTGTGAGTTTTTTCTTTTTTTCTTTCAGTTAAATTATCCTAAGAACACTCTGCTCCAACACAGGAATGCCAGTGGAACAAGAGATGGTAACACAAGATGCAACAGGAGACTCGAGGTTTTTTTTTTTTTTTTGTATTTGAAACTTATATTCTACTATAATGACTAAATTGTAGAGAAGCAAAACTGTGTGTGTGTGTGTGTGTGTGTGTGTGTGTTTAAATTTACGCAATGTTTTTTTGGTTCTGTCTTCTAGGAGTGAACAAACTCCTTTTGTTTCATGTTTGCTTGTTTGTTTTTAAATGTTTACTCTTGAATTTTATGCAATAATGTAAGAGAAAAGAAAATAAACAATAAAATTACTGATTTTGATTTTAATTCAAAATATGTTAACTATATTAGAACAATGTATTTCTTCAAAATAAAATCGGCAAAGGTATATATAGATATAAAATAGTATGTAGTACTTTTCCCACATTATGTATTTAATTGACAGGATATCTTTTAATCTTTAAACTTTTTTCCTACATTCTTATTGGTGCATTATAGCTGCAGATCGGATGCAATTTATTGTCATATATTTAATCTTTATTATAAATAAAAATGAAGCCAGTACAATGATTATTACTAATACTAGCAAATTAAGTCTTAGTATTCAAAAGAACAGATTTCTTCTTATTAACTTGATTTTGACTTTAATTCAAGAATAATTATGCTGGGTTCTGATGTGTGACTGGACAAAAAAAAAACATGCAGTTGTGTGTTTTGGCATATTTTTAAATTTTTTTTTTATTTTTTCAGTGTTACTCATGATAACCAACAAAGGAAATTTAGATTGGAAGGGCTTTTTCTGTACTAGATTCTAATCCTCATTCTGAGAAAAATTCCCACACCTCTTGGTGGCTTTTGCTTAGACTTTATGTATGTGCGTGTTGATGACTTTTAGTAGTGGATAACAGGGACATGGAATTTTGAAGAATCTGCTTTGGGAACAAAATCAGATACCTGTACAATACCATGTTCCTTTCCAGTTTTCTTGTTGTTACCAGAAAAAGTCTAGATTTTACTATCAGAAATGTGGATGTTGTGCAATGAACACAGCACTGTTGTGCAATAATTAAAGAATTTTTAAACTGAAGATTAAATTGGAATGTTGTTATAAACATAAGGGGAATGGCCAACATTTTTCTTTGTATCAAAAGAAAACTCATTTCTAAAAATAGGCATCCTCTTTGTGATGGCCCTTTAAAATACTTTTAAGTGATTCCAGTCACAGATGAGTTGATGGGTCTGCAGCATGTTACCATCAGTGGTATGCTCTTTGATCCTGTAGCCTGTAATCAGGTGTGCATCAACAAGAAGAAAGCATTGGCATCATGATGGCCCAGCCAGACTCTGCCTCTCTCTGAAAGTGAGCATGGCAGGACTAAAACATGTTGCTGATCCTGAGGTTTGCTTTGGTGTATGAATTTAAGGAAATAACAGTTAAAGTCATTTCCTAGTTCCAAACTTTATTTTATAAAATTAATGTAAACATGGGCCTTTCTAGAGTTACCAAGTTTGAAAAAAAAAAAAAAGTGTCTTTAATATCTTTCATGTTTTAACTTTCCCAGAAATCAGAATTAAGGAAAAAGAAGGACTGAGATGTTACCTAGTTTTTTAAGTGTACTTATTGACCTTTGTAATTTAATTTTTTCTAAAGTGAAATTGATTTAGTATAATCTCAACATTCACTTTTCTTTACTGAGAGTTATGGATATTATCTTAAGAAGTACAAATGCACTTTTTATTTCACCTTCCACCCCCACTCCAATCCATATCACTGTCACTTCTGTTATTTATGAAGACCCCAGACTTTGGTTTGTTCTTTCCTGTCCTTTTGCTTTCCCAATCAAAACTATCAAAAGCACAGCTAAAACTTAGTAATTAGGAACTAGATTTGAATCCATCTTTGCCATTTATAAGCTTACTTAGCGTATTTACTTAACATTTCTAATACCTATATTGTAGGTAGATTATGAGAATAAATGAAACAATTCACATAAAATGATTAACATGCAGGTTTGTCCACACTCTACCTCATCTCTCCCCAACCCTCCCTCCTTCTCCTCCCATGAGTGCTTGTCCCAGGGTGAGCATGCAATAAGTAGTTTTCCTTATTATAAAACTACCCCTTCCTCTTCACTAATAAAACCTTATCTTCTTTTCTTACCTAGAACCCTCAATTTAGCTAATTGGTTGCTATGTCTTATTTTTCTTTAAAGTGAAGTTCTATATTCATTGGCTTGAGTTTATAAAAGCACAGTTTTAAAATCAAATTATAAGTTTAGAGTTAGAAAATGGAACATTGCAAAATTACTGTTAATACTTGTTAGATTTTGCTTTCTGTTCATATCTAGTTTCTGTCTTCATAAACAGAAAAATTTGAATACATTTCTGTGTTAGTCAGTTTTTCATCACTGTGACCAAAATATACAACAAGAACAACTTAGAAGAGGAAAAGTTTATTTTGGTTCACAGTTTCAGAGGCTCAGTCCAGTGCTGTGGGCCAGAGATGAGGCAGAACATCATGGCAGAAGAACATGGCGGAGGAAAGCTGTTTAGCTTATGACAGCCAGGAAGCTGAGAGAGGTGAAGGGGCTGCAGGGAAGATAAACTCTTCCATGCCAGCCTCCAATGACCCACCTCTTCCAGCCATACTCCACCTGCCTAGAGTCATACCCAGTAAGTCCTTTCAAACAAAGACGGACTAATAACATTACAGATTTAATAATCCAATAATTTCACCTCTGAATATTCCTGTATTAACACAGGAACTTTTTCAAATGACTTAGAGAATGTATATAAGCTGTTTTACTTAAAAATATTGTTAAAACTTTGCCTTGTGCAGGCACTGTGATTTAAGTGTTTTCCAACACTATCCTATTTAATTCTTAAATAACCTATGAAATGCTTACTATTATAATTATCCAGTTTACAGAGAAGAAAATAAACACGTTATGTGCAAGATTATAAAGCTAGTGGGCAGTAGTGTTTTGATTCCAGGATACGTACTCTTAAACACTCACCTATACTAACTGCCCTTGCCCCAGTCAGGCTTCCAGGAATAACATGGAAATCCACCTTTCAAAAGAGAAAAAAAACTCAACTCTTTGATAACAGTACTGAATCTGATAAGAAATCTTACTGTTGGTTTTTCTCCCTTTTTTATGGATAGCCAGCAAAGTTTTCTCATTCATTGACTAGAAAACAAGGGCAAATGTCTGAAGTATGGCCTCTGAATTGAGGACACTCAAAATCATGACCTATGAGAAAGAAGTAGAATATGGAGACAGCTCTGAGAAGACACTGGAGGGAATGAAAACTTTCAAATGTTCAAAGGTCGTATATGTGACAACCTTGTGAAGAAGGATTAGATACAGCCTTTATTGCTCAATAAGCCAGAATTAAAACAATTTCTTGGAGATAGTTGGATGAGAATTTTCTAACAATTAAAGCTCTCACCATTAGAAGTCATGTTCTGAAAAATAATAACAAGACCTTTACTGATCAGACTGTTTCTACTCATCTTCTGCTCAGAGATTGTATACTTTCCAGGGAAAGAAAAGCAACTCATTTTTTGCAAGAATGTTGGAGACTTTCAAGTGTGTTCATTTGGCCTATAAGACTATAATGTGAAAAGTATATTTTTTAAAAAAGTAAGATTATAAACTTAATACATAAAACAATTGTACTTCCATGAAACCTAATCCCACCTTTTAGTGACAAGTATCTGGTATGTTATAGTTTCTATTTTTGATAATTAAAAACCAATATTATAAAACATTAAATAAAAAAAGTATAAAGAGAAATATAAGTAAAAGGCAAAAGAAAAAAATCCATAATCCCTTACATTATCATCACTTATATTTTAAGCTATTTTTCCTTATAGTCCTTTATTTCGCTACTTTTATATTTTATAATTTTTAGTAAAACTGGCATTTTATCAGTTTTTTTAAATTAATTTTTATTGTAGGTTGTTCAAAACATTACATAGTTCTTGATATATTATATTTCACACTTTGATTCAAGTGGGATATGAACTCCCATTTTTACCCCATATACAGATTGCAGAATCACATCAGTTGCACAACCATTGATTTACATATTGCCATTCTGGTGTCTGTTGTATTCTGCTGCCTTTCCTATCCTCTACTATCCCCCCTCCCCCATCCCCTCCCCTCTTCTCTCTCTACCCCCTCTACTGTAATTCATTTCTCCCCCTTTATATTTTTCCTCCTTTCCCCTCACTTCCTCTTGTATGTAATTTTGTATACCCCTGAGGGTCTCCTTCCATTTACATGCAATTTCCCTTCTCTCTCCCTTTCCCTCCCACCTCTCATCCCTGTTAAATGTTAATCTTCTTCTCATGCTCTTCGTCCCTACTCTGTTCTTAGTTACTCTCCTTATATCAAAGAAGACATTTGGCATTTGTTTTTGAGGGATTGGCTATTTTATCAGTTTTTATAGACCATTTCTTTTACATAGTATTATGGGCAATACTTTTTTATTTTAATATTTCAAATGTGTGAGACTTATGAGTCTATGAATGAGTGGTAATATATTTAACCAATTTCAAAAATAAATTATTCACAAATAATTATGTAGGCAATGGTATATTATCATTAGTAACACTATAATGAATATATTTGTGTATTATTAATTATCCAAGTACTAATTGTGTTTCTAGAAATCATGTTTACCCCCAAGGGTCTTAACATGTCTGGCCTAATTGACGTTTATCACCTATCAATTCACTTTCTCACAGTCACTATGTGAGATTAGACCTTGGTTTTCAATGTTTAATGAAGTATGATTGACAGATTATATAGGCCATTTTAAATTTGTACTTTTTAAAATACAATTGCAATTCTATTTTAAGTTCATATGTCTGATGGCAAATTACATTTTTTCTTTATATCTATTCACATTTCCCCTCATTGTTCAGCTATATTTTTAAGAAAATTACTCACAGGAACATACATTTCTTTATATGTTAAAAATTTAAACCTTTATCATACATACTATATATACATATATAGATCTTTCACATTAGTCCTTCCTCAGAGGCTTTGTATCAGACAGGGTTCAATCACAGAGAGCAGAACCACTATGGAACACACACACTTGCTTAACATTTGATCTCCTATCATTGTAGTAGCTAGTTAAATAACCTGTGAAAAGCGCTGTCTTCACATCTGATGCTGGAGCTCAGAGTTTACAGGACAGGTAACCTGGAAGGGAAGATGTGGGTGACATGGGAAGAGCAAGGACAAGATAAACCCGATATCTTATATCATCTATTTTTGATGATTAGAAACCAAGATCTTTATGTTAATTTCTGTTTTTCTGCTTTTGGTGTTGTGGTGTGAATCACTTTTGGACTTGGGCCAAACACACACCTGGTCCAGGAGTCAGAGCCACTGAAGAAGGATGCATTCTAGACTCCAACTCATACAGAGTGATAAGTCAGCTGATAAAGTGTTCACTACAAAAATTTTATTTCCACCTCCAAATCTCGTCTAAGAATTTCTCTTGTCCATGCCAAAGGGAAATATAAAAGAAAGTGGACACATTATGAAACCATCACCGTCTGTATTTTTTTCTAGTTTTATGAAGTTACTTTGCTTTTTTTAATTTTTGAATTTATTTTAGTTATATATGACAGTAGAATGCACTTCAATACATCATATGTAATGGAGTATAATTTCTCATTCTTCTGACTGTATGTCAGAATCACACTGGTCTTATAGTTATACATGTACATAGGGTAATAATGTCCGATTCATTCTACTGCCCTTCCAACCTCTAAACCCTCTCCCCTCACTTTACTCTCTTCTACCTAATCTAAAGTAACTCTTCTGCCCCACGCCTCAATTGTGAATTAGCATCCACATGTCAGAGAAAACATTCAGCTTTTGGTTTCTTGGGACTGACTTATTTCGCTTAGGATGATATTCTCCAGCTCCATCCATTTACTAACAAATGCCATAATTTCATTTTTCTTTAAGGCTGAGTAATATCTCATATTTTTTTAATCAGTTCATCTGTTGAAGTGTACCTAGGTTGGTTCCATAGTTTAGCTGTTATGAATTGAGCTGCTATAAACACCTTTGCAAAATTAGCCTCTCCATTCATGGACATGGTATGTTTCTACATTCAAATCTTATTTGATAAAAGGAGTCATAATTTTGTCATATAAGTCCTACATAATTAGGTTTATTTTATGTTTCTTGCTTTCAGAGCAAATAGAATAATCTTTATTATTACTTGTTAGTTGAGAGAAAATTTACTTTCAGCATGTGTATGTTTCATCACTTGGCAAATTTTTTTAATTTTAGAACTTTGTAAAATTTATTTTCACTAGTTTTCTGAGAGAGAGACCAACATCTTAGACTAGGTGATTTCCACATTCATGCCATTTATACCTCTCCTCTGGGGATTTTTGTTAACCATTCCTTTGCTTTTCTTAAGTTTTTATACCAACAATCTGTACCACTAAACAACACATTGTTAGGTGTTGGCTATTTTTTTTGTGTGTGAATATGAATGAAATAATACTGTATGTACTTTTCTATGACTGATACTCTTGTGCCTGACTCTAGATTTTGAGATTTGTCCATGTGAATGCACATAATTATTGCCTACTCATTTCACCCTGTATGGTAATCCCTGTGGAAGTGTCCCACAACTTACATACATCCACTTCATCTATAATGGACATTTAAATTATTGCTAGGTTTTTACTTTATGTAAAATGCCACTGTAAATATTTTTAAACATCTCCTAGTGCACATACACAAGAGACACCATTAGTCTACACCTCGTAGGACAATTGGTGGACTATAATCTTTGCATATGTCCAATAACTATGTAATGCCAACATTTTATGATTGTATCAATATTTAATTTTACTAAGAGTGGATAAAAGTTCCTTTTGTTTTCCACTCTAATTAGCACTTGGTACTGACATACCCTTGAATTTGTACCAGTCTGGTGGATGTAAGTTGTTATCTCACTGGGATTTTAATTTGCATCTCCCTGATTTATCAATTATATTGCACTTGTTTGGTTGTGTATTTTTGTGTTTCTATTCCTGTGAAGTCCATCTTATCCCCCATCCCCAATTTTCTTATTTGATTGTCTTTTAAAAATAATCAATGTTATTTTTTATTTCTTTTTATATTTTTACATCTTTTTTTATTGGTGCCTTATAGTTGTACATGATGATGGGATTTGGTGTTATATATCCATACTTGCACACAATATAACAATATCATAATATACTTTAGATATTTTTGGTACATGATTCCTCATTGGTTGATAGTTTTCTGTTATCTTTTGCTTGCTTTATGAAGTCTTTTGATAAACATAAGTTCTTAATTTTAGCAGAGTTTTACTTAAAAATCTGTTCCTTTTACTAGGACTTTGTGTTTTATTTAAGAAATTCTTTACCACATGAGGTCATAAAAATATTCTTCTGTATTGTCTTTAGAAATTTTATAGTTTGTCTTTTATATTTAGTTGTGAAATACACCTGGAATTGAGTTTTGCATATAATTTGTTACATATAGATGCTAGGTAACACTATCTCTGTCATATAGTGAATGACCACCACATTTGTTTCTAAAATCTTTATTCTCTTATCATTCTAGTACTTGTTTTTTACTTAATCACATTGTCATCAGAGAATAAGTTCTGAGATTCTAAACCCTCCAAGTTCATTGAGAATTGCTATATGTACATGGTCAGTTTTACTAAATGCTTCATGTTTGCCTGATAAAAAGTGCATTCTAGAGTCAGTGGGTGAATTCTGCAGGCTAACATAGGTGAATCATATTAATTCTGATATTCAAATTGTCTGTGTCTTTTATTTTGCTAAATCTACCAATTACTGAGTATTAAAATCTTGTACTTTTATGGAAGATTTGTATATCTCTTCTTGCTGTTATCTTGTCTATTAATTGTTGCTTTACATGTTTTGAGGCCATGTTATTAGGAGTATACAAGTGTAGGGCTATTAACTTCCTGGCATTAGTAAGTAATGAACCTCTTTATTTTAATAATGCTTTTCATCATAAAATCTATTGTGTCTAACATTAATATAGTGATCCCAGTTTTCTTTTAAACATTTCCTGGTATTTTTTCTTTTTCTTTTTAAACTTTTATAGTCTTATGTAAATTATGTAAATAATTTTTTCTTAAGTATGTTCTGATCATCTTTGCCTTTTAATAAGTGTTTAGTGCAGTAGGATGAATTTTTAATTACTATTTATATACTATTTATATATATAACTACCATATATGTATAAATGTTTTTATATTAGTATTTGTATAAATATACATTTTAATTGCTATAAATACATATTTGGGTTTTTTAACATTTATTTTGTGCTTCCTCTCTGTTTCATCTCTTCTGTTTTTTCCTCTTTTTTTAATCTTCTCTTCCAAGTGATTATTTTTTCTTCATTATTCTGGATCAATCTTATTAATAATTGCTGTATCTATTGAATAATAAAAGATATGATTCCTGGAGTTCCAGTAGATATTTTGGCATATTAATTTAATTTTATATATTATATTGATATACTTCAGCATATTAATCAAGATCTAGATTTAATTAAAATATTTACTCCTCTCCTGAACAATACATGAACATTTGCAGTTGATTCCAGCCACCTACTCTCCATTTATAGCCTATAAATGAGTTTTATTTATAACTTCTTTTCATTACAAAGACATTAGTATTATTGTTTTATACTGTTAGTGTATGCTTGAATTTATCCATATAACTTTTTCTTATTGTACCTTAAGTTTTTCACTAGAGATCATATGTGCCATAAACACATATTTTGGAATTTCCTTTGGTGATATTTTGTTGGTGGCAAATTCACTGTTTTTGCTTCTCAGAAGACATTTTTATTTAACTTTCACTTTAAATAAGTTTTTAGTTATAAAAATTTCTGGGTACAGAATTTTGGTTGACAGTTCCTTCTCTTAGCAAAATTGAAAACATTTCACAGATGTCTGGGTTGCTCTGTTGTTATGAAAAATTTGCTTTCAGTGTGACTTCTGATTCTTCAAAGATCATTTATTTTTTTCTTTTTGGTTCTCTGAAGTTCTCTTTATCTTTGATGTTCTGAAATTTCATTATGAAATGTAGGTGTGATTTTTTTTCTTTTAACTTTACTTAAAAATTGTTGAGCTATTTCAGTCAGTGGAAGGTGACTTCTGTTGCTTTTAGAAAAATTCTCAACCATTATGTCTATTTTGCTTTATATCTGATATAATTTTTTTCCTAAAACTTTTTATTTATGTATCACATTCCTATCAAAAGAGTGCATTAGGAATCTAATGCTGTATATTATATCATCCCCAGACTTCATTGTGGCTTAAAACAACAATAATCATTTATCCCTCATTGTTTTTGTAGGTCACATTCAGGATGAACTCAGCAGGTTGGATTTTATTTGGGATCACTCATGGAATTACAATCCTGTGTTAGTTTGTTAGTTGAGACTGCAAGTAATCTGAAGGCTTGAGAAGTATTGCAGGACCCACTTTCATGATGGCTGTATGGGGTTGGAGGAGAAAATTACTGAATATCATGTTTTCTTTCTGTTTTTTTTTTTTTGTTGTTGTTGTTGTTTGTTTGTTTGTTTGTTTTGTACTGGGGATTGAACTCAGGGGCTTTTACCACTGAGCCATATTCCCAGCCCAATTTTGTATTCTATTTAGAGACCGAGTCTCACTGAGTTGCTTAACACCTAGTTTTTGCTGAGGCTGGCTTGATCCTCCTGTCTCAGCCTCCTGAGCCTCTGAGATTATAGGTGTGCCCCACCATACCCATCTTTTCTGGCTAGGAGAAGACAGACCCACCTGGGGGCTAGTGATATCTTAAATACTTAAGGGCTCTAGCTGGAACATGCCTTTGATATGCAGACTAACCAATCCAGAGCCATATCTTTTCTATCAAGCCCTGCACTCTAGGAAGCAATATTTCTCCACTTTAATGATCTCAAGGGCTGGGTAACAGTTAACTAGGGACCACCCTTCCAGCTTAGAATTTACTGAAATTACTTAAACTAGCCAATCCTAAACTGTTTACCCTGTCCTGCTTGCATTTTCCATAGAGAAATGCCAATAGGCATTTAAATCTTCCCTTCGCTTGTCTTCTGCCTCTTGACCACCTTGGTGTCCTTCTCATGTGGTCCTACATAAGGGCTCTCCTTCTGTTTTTAGGACCTGTGAGCATAATAAACTTTGTTTTTCTGAGTCACTCCTCTGTCTACTCTTTGGCTGTACTCAAATGACCAGCTCATGAAAAAACAAAACAGTGTCACTTGGTATTGGCTATACATTGGGGATCTTGATTTGTCTCCTTCTGGATTTATCTCCAGAGCTGCTTGGGTGTCCTCATGTCATGGCAGCTAAAGAGAACCTTTCACCTGTTCTGTGAAACAACTCAACGTTCTTTTTTATGGCATATACTTCAACTGACACTTTTTCTGTTTTGTTAAAGTCTTAACTGCTTTCTTATCCTCATAGGAACTTTTAAAATTTTACTAAAGTAATTTATCCACTGTTTTCTCCCTTCTTATTATCTGATTTTCTGGCATATGTTTGATGTTTTTATGCTTTATGTTTCCCAGACCAAATGATTTTAGAGAGCAAGGGATGTGCAGCATTGCTTTTTACGATCTGGCTTTCAGGCACACGCCATCACTTCTTCCATATTCCTTTGCTCAAGGCAGTCACAAAGTTCACCCAGATTTGAAGAGTAAACACAAAGCCTACTTCTCAGTGGAGGAATGTAATTCTCACATTATAAGAGGAATGTGGAGGTACACTTAGATGTGGCCATCTTCTGAAAATACTATATGCCACAAAGAGTTTCCATTTCATTTGAACCTGGAGAGATCTCTCTTGGGATCCTCTATTCTGCCTTATCTTCAGACCTCATTTATGGGGCCTATTGTGCCACTCTTATCATGGCTTTTCTTTTACTATTATTCTGAATTGGATCTCTAGTTTCCTTGTCCCCTCCCTCCCTCCCTCCCTTCCTTCCTTCCTTCCTTCCTTCCTTCCTTCCTTCCTTCCTTCCTTCCTTTCTCCCTAGATTATTCTCCAGCTTTCCTAGAATATGGAAAATATGTCCTTTAGTGTCATCCATAGACAGTTTACATATGTTTAAAAATAATTTAATCTACACATGGAATTTTTCCCTCGGAAAGATCAGTTTTTTATTCATTTGGACATGACCTGGTTTATCTCCTCAGAATAATTCTCCAATGAATTCTTTTGCCAAATTTGATAGGCTTTTTTTTTGTGTGTGTGGAGAATGCTCTGGTTACTTTTCCCCCTGTCACCTACCTTCTCCAGTCTTCATCACCAAAACCTGGTGGGAATCTTATAAGCTAAAATCTACAAGTGTTGTTGCTCTTTTTCGACTGGATCCTCAAAAGTTTTTAATTCCCAATCTAGTCTACACTCAGCCTCAACTAATTTGTCAATGTTATCATTTACGTGTTCTACCAGTTCCTGTTTCCAATGACATTCACTTTGGTTAAGTTGACCTGAATCCTCTATGTTCACTTGTTTCAACGCTTTGGGGGTGATGTTTCATCCTATGACCTCATTTCTTTGAGGATTACCACAAAAGACATCGATTTTCAGTTTGTTCAGTTTTTTTCTTGCTGTGAAGGTGTGAGTGATGACTTCTAAGCTCTTTACACATCAGAGAAGTAACTGGAAGTCCTAATTTGTCTTTTGATCTTTTGTTTGAATTTTTCATTCTATTTTATTTTGGGTTTTAGGAGTTCTCGCTTATTTTTCTCCATCATGTTCAATAACACTCATTTTTTCAAAACTGTGATAACTTATCTTTCTGGTTTCAATCTGGAGGAGTTTTTTTATAAGTTTGTTTGTTTATTTGTTGAAATTTTCTTTTGTTCTTTGCTTTGTCTTTCTTTTGGTGAAGTGATTGATTTCCATTCTCTATTCTTCTAGGGTTTCTTTTTTATTGTTGTTTCCATTCATTTTATTTCTCCTGCCATTCAGATGGCAAATGAAACTGTGGGAATAGAAGAAATTGCCTAGCAACAGGTTGAGAGGATCTTGCTTTGAGAAACTCCAATATTTTATAGTCTGATAGAGATAAAAACATTATTTTTGTAGCTTCTTGTATTCAATGTTAGTTCATTAATTTTATTAATTTATTTCACTAATAAAGGTTATATATTTTTCTTTTTCTTTTTTGGTACTAGGGATTGAACTCAGGGGCATTCAACCACTGAGCCACATCCCCAGCCCTATTTTGTATTTTATTTAGAGACAGAGTCTCACTGCTGCTTAGCCCCCTCACCATTCCTGAGGCTAGCTTTGAATTCACAATCCTCCTGTCTCAGCCTCCTGAACTGCTAAGATTATAGGCATGCGCCATTATGCCTGGTTTATATTTGTCTTTTTGATAAATTTGACTATATTTCATAAATTTTGACTCAATATAAGTACTTTAATTTTGAGGCAATAGGGGTATTTTGTTTGAAATTCTATTATTAGTTTACAAACTTTTTGCTTTGTAATTTAGAAATTATCCTGATGTGACTTGTTTTTGCAGAATGTATTTATATTAATTTTACTTCAATACTTTAAAAAATGGTATGAAGTGCTGGGTATGATAGTGTCACCTGTAATACCAGCTACTCTGAGGCAGGAGGATCACAAGTTTAAGGCCAGGCTGGGAAACTTAGAAAGACCCTATCTCAAAATAAAATTTTAAAAAGGGTAGGAATATAGCTCAGATGTACAGTGCCCCTGGGTTCAATCCCCTAGTACTGCAAAAACAAACAAAATAAATAAATACATAGTATGTACTCTTCATGGAGTGCATAGGTAATTAAATATTTTGCATTTTTTTGAGGCATGATTGATAAAAATTGTATATATTTACAGTGTAAAACATATTGATTTAGTATGTGTTGTGAAATGATTATCACAATTAAGCTAATTGACATATCCATGCCCTTACATAATTTGTGTCTGTGTATGTTGAGAATATTTAAGATTTGCTCTTCTAGCAATTTTCAAGTATATATGCAATGTATATTGATTAACATCAACATGCTGTACTATAGAGCTCCAGAATTTATTCATCCTTTCTCAATGAAACTGTACACTTTGACCAATATTACCCATTTCCTCCCTCTCTCCAGCCCCTGATAATTACCTGCTTCTGTGAATTTGACTTCTTTCAAGTAGGATCATACAGGTAATCCAATGGCTAATAAGTTGATCCAATTTCTTTGCTCTTATTTTTTTTATATTTATTTGATATGTTTCTGAATTTATAATAGCATGTTAAAATTTTCTATCTAAATTTTATTTCTATGTACTTCTCATATATTTTAACAATTTTTATTTTTTACATTTTGGTGCTGTATAATTTGATATGTACACTTCTATAGTTGCTATTGTTCTTTTTAATGTATTAAGTCCCTACCACATACACATATTTATCTTTTGCCCTTTTATTATATTTATGAATGTCCCTTTTTATTAAATAATCTCCTGAGTCTTGTTTTATTTATACTTGCTTCATACATTTTTAATCATCTGTTAATTTTTTTAGTTATTCCTCTTGTTTGAAGAATTTGTCTATTATGTTTTTAACTAATCTGTCTTTGTTTTTAAATTGAAGTAGTTTCAGTGTTGTTTATATGTCTATTTTTATATAGTTAAATGAATACTGCATACATAATTTTTATTATTTTCTGAATTTGACAGTTTTCTTTGTTAAAACTCTTCTCATAATTATAGTGAATGATGTTGGCATAGTGTAATTTTTCCATAAACTTTCTATTATTAGGCATTAGATTGTCCCTTTTGTTGTAATTGTTTCAAGATATCCAATGAATTTCTCTGGATTTTCATTTAGGATAGATTCTCAGAAGAGGAATTAATGAGTCAAAGTATACAAACATTTACAATAAGGCTTTTGATATATAATTCCATTTTTTATTAAATTTATTCTTCTACCATTAGTGACTGGGACTGAACTTAAACAAATATATTAGAGTTTATATACTCCAAGTATCACCCCTTAGAGTGTTGATTCTATACAGATGAATGTTTATGTAACATGCTCCAAACACTGAGAGTCTTCTTTAAAAGTTCCCTTCAAAGCCTGAAGCCTAACCTTCTTGCTACTTTCACTTGTAGAATCTTAACTTTTGAGAGTAGATTTCATTTTAGAAATAGAAGTCTTTTATAATCATGTCTTATGACTTACATGATAGAATAAACTGGACAATACTGCCTTCAATGAAAGTCCTAGTATATGTCTCCCAGAATGAGCCAGGATATTGATCATAATCTAACTTCCAAAACTATGTACTTAACCACTGGTCTTACAATCAGCAAGTAAGTATTTATTAAGTATCTATTGTATTCTAGGCACTGTTAGGTAATAAGGACGAATAAAGGCCAAAACAGACATGCTTTGATTTTTCTTCTGATAAAAGTCTAATTTATATGGAACTTTCTTCTTTAAGTTATACTCTCTTAGACATATTTATAATGGTACTTCTAAAAAGCCATATATTAACTTGGTAGAGCATATATATGTATATAACCTTTTGGTAGTATAATTTCCTTAAAAGTAGAAGACATTACTTCTTTTTATCTCTCAACTGCTGTGCATTTAGTGTTGTGCAGTTAGTACTTGCTCTAATGGATGTATGATTTTATATTAACTGCTTTCATTCAAACTCAAGCATTGTAGTTTATTATCTACATTGAAATTTATGAAGGTGTGTTTATACTGCAATATATAGCTTCTTTGAGGATATTTAAAAAACAATAAAAGAGTAGAAAAATTAATCAAATCTCATGAAACTTCAAGGTAAATTTCTATTTGTAAATAAAACTATATTCAAATAAAAGTGGAATTATAATAAACATTTCTTAAAACTTCTTGTATTCCACCACATTTATCTTATTGACTTGATTTGGATAATTATAGCCATGGCTTAAAATACAAATGATATGCCATTATGTAAAAATGTGAGTGTGTAACCGATGTGATTCTGCAATTTGTATTTGGGGTAAAAATGGGAGTTCATAACCCAATTGAGTCAAATGTATGAAAGATGATATATCATGAGCTTTGTAATGTTTTGAACAGCCAATTAAAAAATAGAATCTAATATAATGGTGGCATTGCTTTCAACTTTATGGAAACAGAAGAAGAAATTGGTCTTAGACATACAGAAATTACTTCGTCATAAATTTTAGGGCCTTCAGAAAGAGGATGATCATTTTCCAACTCATTTATCTTAGCATTTAGCATATTGGGGTCAGTGGGCAACTGATTTTAGTATTTTATATGCTTGAATCATTTCTTGAGCCCTATTTTATTTTTTTCAAGTCAGCATGAGCATATGAATCAATTGTCAATATTAAAGGACATATGGAAAGCATTTGATATTTCCTGAAATTTCCATAATTTTGTGAACTGTAATAACTTCTGTTGATTAAAATTAATAGGATATTTAATATATTATTCTGAAAATATAACTATTTAAAAATGTAAGCAGAGATTTATAAAGGTGTGTTCAGGAAAATGAAGATGCACTGTTTTTCTCATTTGAATTAGTTATTGAGTTTCCCAAACAGCCAAAATTTGTTTAGATAGTAAAAAAGATTTTGAGTTAGCATAGTAAAATGATATCATAGATGATGAGACAGGTTTGAATTACACAAATTCTAAGAGCTTTATTCAAACTTAAATCATATTTGAAATTTACTGCCCCATACTGATAGTACCTTGTATGCTGTAAGTTGGGGCTTCTTTTTTTTTATACATATATATTTTTAGTTGTTGATAGACCTTTATTTTATTATTCACTTTTATGTGGTGCTGAGTATTGAACCCAGTACTTCACACATGCCAGGCAAACACTCTACCACTGAGCCACAACTCCAGCCCAAGTTGGGGCTTCTTAAAGACCCATCTGCAACCATTAATATTGGAATTTGGGGAGCTCATGTTTAAAATGCATCCAATTTGAAAATATTATAATTGATGAATGTTAGCAAGACTGACCAAGGGGCTGAGAGAGAGAATATCTAAATTACCAATAGCAACAATAAAATTTGATATCTCTGTAGACCCTAAATAATTAAATAAATTAAATAAAGTAAAAATCTCTATGCTTATAAATTCTATAACTTATATTAAATTGACAAATTCCTTGACACAAATCACCAAAGCTCACCCAGAAAGAAATAGATATAATATGAATTGTCCTACTTCTCTTAAGGAAATTGAAATTATAGTTAAAAACCCATGAACAAAGAAAACTATGACTCCTTTGACAAATTATACAAAAAATTAAGGAAGAATTAATGTGAATTGTTCACTAACTATTCCAGAAAATAGAAAAGGAAGATACACTTCCAAACTTGTTTTATGAGGTGAGCATTATTCTGATACCAAAAGTAAACAAAAGACTTTACAAGAAAACACAACAGACCAGTAGTCCTCATAAACATGGTCACAAAAATTCCCAACAATATTTGATTATTAAATCAGATCCAGCCACTTATAAACAGGTAGTATGTCCTGGCCAAGATGAATTTATTCCAGGAATGTAATGCCAGTTCAACATGCAATAATCAATGTAATTCACAACATTAATAGAGTAAAGAAAAAAAACCACATGATCTTCTCAGTAGATGAACAGAAAGCATTGAAAAAATAACAACAACTATTCATGATAAAAATTCACAGCAATGGGCTGGGGTTACCCCTCAGCAGTAGAGTGCTCGCCTAGCACGTACAAAGCACTGGGTTTGATCCTAAGCAGCACAAAAGAATAAATAAATTAAATAAAGGTATTGTGTCCAACTACAACTAAAAACAATTAAAAAAATTTCACAGCAAACCAGGAATGGAAGGAAACTTCCTTAATTTGACAAAGGGTTTATTAAAAAAAACAAACAACAACAAAACTACAACTAATCTGGCAAAAGACTAAAACTGAATGAATAACGATTTCTGCTCTCATCAATCCTATTAAACATTATTCTGAAACTCCTATCATTTCAATAAGAAAAGAAAAAGAAGTATAATACATCAGAGTGGAAAGAAAGATATATAATTGTCTTTATTTAAATGATAATTCACCAGGGTTCAGGATACAGAATATGGTAAATACACAAAAGTCAATTTTGTTTCTGTATATTAGCAATGAATAATTGGAAATTGAAAAAAATTAAAAACTATAATTTACAATAGCATTAAGAAAAGAAAGGGCATATCAGAGAGAGAGAGAGAGAGAGAGAGAGAGAGAGAGAGAGAGAGAGAGAGAGAGAGACAGACAGACACAAGAACAGAGGAGAAAGTTGGGTGCAATGGCACTCACCTGTAATCCTAGAGACTTAGGAGGCTGAAGAAGGAGGATGACAAGTTTGATGCTAGCTTGGCAACTTAGTGAGACCCTGTCTCAGAATAAAAAGGGCTGCGGATATAGCTCAGTTATAAAGCATCCCTGAATTCTATCCCCAGTAAAGAAAAAGAAAAAAGGAAGGAAGAGAGAAAGAAAGGCAGACAGACTTAGGTATATGTCCTGCAAAATATGTGGAAAACTACATGCTGAACACTGCATATTATTGTGAAAGAATTTTTTAAAAACATAAATAAATGAAGATATATACCACATTTATGGACTGGAAAATTCAATATTATTAAGATATCTATTGGTTTATACAATCCCAATCTAAATCCTAACAGGATATTTTGTAGATATTAACAAAATGATTCTAAGATGTATACGTAAAGGAACAAAATAGTCAAACAATTTTGAAAAACAAGAACAATATTGGAGGAGCAACACTACCTTATTTCAAGGCTTACTTTAAGGTTGGAGTGTCAAGAAAGTGTGCTTTTATGGACAAGAACATGGATCAGTGGAAGAATCAGATAGGTTATTTTTTCCAAAGGTGGGAAGACAGTAAGGATAATCTTTTCAACAACTTGTGATGTAACAGCTACATGAAAAAATAATGTACCTTTGCCTATACCCCCTATCCTATACCAATTTTACCTTAAAATGTAGACATGAGGGCTCGGGTATAGCTCAGTGGTAGAGTGCTAGTCTAGAATGTATGGGGTCCTAAATTCAATACCCAGTACCAAAAAAATAAAAAATAATATATATAATATTATAAATATGTAGGCATAAATATAAAGATAAAACTATAAAATGTTGGAGGAAAACATTGGAGAAAATCTTATGATCTTTGTTAGGGGAAGAATGCTTAGATACAACACAAAAAATAACACTCTATAAAAGAAAAATATTTATAAAATTGACTTCATCAATATAAACATTTTCACTGTGCAAATGATACTTTTAATAATAAAATCACAAGTCATAGACTTGGAGAAAATTTTGTTTTGTTTTTCTTTTTTTATTAATTGATTTTATTTTTTAAATACAGAAGAATGCATTACAATTCTTATTACACACATAGAGCACAATTTTTCATATCTTTGTATATAAAATATGTTCAATTCATGTCTTCATACATGTACTTGGATAATGATGTCCATCTATTTCACCATCATTGCTAACCCTTTGCCCCCTTCCTTCTCCTCCCACCACTCTGCCCTATCTAGGTTCCTCTATTCCTCCCATGCGCCCCCTCCCTACCCCCACTATGAGTCAGTCACCTTATATCATAGAAAACATTCGGCATTTGGTTTTTTGGGGGGGACTGGCTAACTTCACTTAGCATTATCTTCTCCAACGCCATCCATTTACCTGCAAATTCCATGATTTTCTTCTCTTATATTGCTGAGTAATATTCTATTATATATATATGCCACATTTTTTTAATCTATTCTTCTACTGAAGGGCATCTAGGTTTGTTCCACACTTTAGCTATTGTGATTGTGCTGCTATAAACATTGATGTGGCTGTGTCCCTGTAGTATGCTGTTTTTAATTCCTTTGGGTATAGACCGAGGAGAGGGATAGCTTGGTCAAATGGTGGTTTCATTCCCAGTTTTCCAAGGAATCTCCATACTGCTTTCCATACATTGCTAGTGGGACTGCACCAATTTGCAGTCCCACTAGCAATGTATGAGTGTGCCTTTTTCCCAACATCCTTGCCAACACTTATTGTTGTTTGTCTCCATAATAGCTGCCATTCTGACTGGAGTGAGATGATATCTTAGAGTAGTTTTGATTTACATTTCTCTAATTGCTAGAGATGATGAACATTTTTTCATATATTTGTTGATTTTTTGTATATCCTCTTCTGAGAAGTGTCTGTTCATGTCCTTGGCCCATTTATTGATTGGGTTATTTGGTTTTTTGGGGTGCTTAGTTTTTTGAGTTCTTTATATGCCCTAGGGATCAGTGCTCTATCTGATGTATGAGGGGCAAAGATTTGTTCCCAAGATGTAGGCTCTCTATTCACCTTACAGATTGTATCTTTTGCTGAGAAGAAACTTTTTAGTTTGATTCCATCCCATTTATTGATTCTTGGTTTTAATTCTTGTGCAATAGGAGTCTTATTAAGGAAATCAGGGCCTAATCCCACATGATGAAGATTAGGGCCTACTTTTTCTTCTATTAGATGCAGAGTCTCTGGTTTAATTCCTAGGTCCTTGATCCACTTTGAATTGAGTTTTGTGCATGGTGAGAGATAGGGGTTTAATTTCATTTTATTGCATATGGATTTCCAGTTTTCCCACCACCATTTGTTGAAGAGGCTATCTTTTTTATCCAATGCATGTTTTGGGCACCTTTGTCTAATATAAGATAATTGTAATTTTGTGGGTTAGTCTCTGTGTCTTCTATTCTGCCATTGGTCTACCAGACTGTTTTGGTGCCAATACCATGCTGGTTTTGTTACTATTGCTTTGCAATATAGTTTAAGTTCTGGTATAGTGATGCCACCTGCTTCACTCTTCCTTCTAAGGATTTCTTTAGCTATTCTTGGTCTCTTGTTTTTCCAGATGAATTTCATGATTGCTTTTTCTATTTCTATGAGGAATGCCATTGGGATTTTTTATCAGAATTGCATTAAATCTGTATATGCTTTTGATAGTATGGTCATTTGGATAATATTAGTTCTGCCTAACTAAGAGCAAGGTAGATCTTTTCATCTTCTAAGTTCTTCTTTGATTTCTTTCTTTAGGTTTCTGTAATTTTCATTATATAGATCTTTCCCCTCTTTCGTTGATTCCCGAGTTTTTTTTTTTTGTTGTTGTTGTTGTTGTTTGTTTGTTTGTTTTTTGTTTTTTTGAGGTTATTGTAAATGGGGAAGTTTTCCTCATTTCCCTCTTAGAAGATTTGTCACTGATATACAGAAATGCCTTTGATTTGTGGGTGTTGATTTTAAATCCTGCTATTTTGTTGAATTCATTTACTAGTTCTAGAAGTTCTCTGGTGGAGCTTTAGAATAGAATCATATCATCTGCAAATAGTGCTAATTTAAGTTCTTCTTTTCTTATTTGTATCCCTTTAATTTCTTTTGTCTGTCTAATTGCTCTAGCCAGTGTTTCAAGAACTATGTTAAATAAAAGTGGTAAAAGAGGACATCTCTGTCTTGTTCCAGTTTTTAGAGGGAATACCTTCAATTTTTCTCCATTTAGAATGATGTTAGCCTGGGGCTTAGCATAGATAGCCTTTATGATGTTGAGATATGTTCCTGTTATCCCTAGTTTTTCTAGTGTTTTGAATGCTGTATTTTGTCAAATGCTTTTTTTTTTTTTGCATCTATTGAGATGATCATATGATTCTTAAGTCTACTGATGTGATGAATTACATTTATTGATTTCTGTATGTTGAACCAACCTTGCATCTCTGGGATGAATGCTACTTGATCATAGTGCACGATCTTTTTGATATGTTTTTGTATTAGATTTGCCAGAATTTTGTTGAGAATTTTTGCATCCATGTTCATTAGAGATATTGTTCTGAAGTTTTCTTTCTTTGATGTGTCTTTGCCTAGTTTTGGAATCAGAGTGATATTGGCCCCATAGAATGAGTTTGGAAGTGCTCCTTCTTTTTCTATTTCCTTAAATACATTGAAGAGTATTGGTATTAGTTCTTCTTTAAAGGTCTTGTAGAACTTGGCTGTGTATCCATCTGGTCGTGGGCTTTTCTTGGTTAGTAGGTTTCTGATGGAATCTTCTATTTCATCACTTGATATTGGTCTGTTTAAATTGAATATAAATGCCTGATTCAATCTGGGCAAATCGTATGACTTAAGAAATTTGTTGATGTCTTCAATATCGTCTATTTAATTGGAGTATAAGTAATAATTTCTAATTATCCTCTGTTTTCTGTAGTGTTTGTTGTGATATTACCTTTTTCATCACATATGCTGTTAATTTGAGTTCTCTCTCTCCTTCTCTTCGATAGCATAGCTAAGGGTCTGTCAATTTTATTTATTTTTTCAAAGATCCAACTTTTTGTTTTGTCAATTTTTTCAGTTTTCAATTGTTCCTTTTGTTCAAGTTCATTGATTTCAGCTCTAATTTTAATTATTTCTTGCCTTCTACTGCTTTTGCTGTTGGTTTGTTCTTCTTTTTCTAGACTTTTGAGATGTAATGTGAGATCATTTATTTGTTGGCTTTTTCTTCTTTTAAGCAATGATTTCCATGCAATAAACTTTCCTCTGAGAACTGCTTTTCATAGTGTCCCAGAGATTTCGATATGTTGTGTCTATGTTCTCATTTACCTCTAAGACTTTTAAAATCTCCTTCTTGATGTCTTCTGCAACCCATTGTTCATTCAGTAGCATTTTGTTTAGTCTCCAGGTGTTGGAGTAATTTTGATTTTTAATTTTGTCATTGATTTCCAATTTTATTCCATTATGATCTGATAAAATGCATGGTAGTATCTTTACTTTTTTGTATTTGCTAAGAGTTACTTTGTGGCATATTATATGGTCTATTTTAGAGAAGGATCCATGTGCTGCTGGAGAAGAAAGTGTTTTCACTTGATACAGGTTGAAATATTCTATATATGTCAGTTAAGTCTAGGTTATTGATTGTATTATTGAGTTCTATAGTTTCTTTATTCAACTTTTGTTTGGAAGATTTTTCCAGTGGTGAGAGAGGTATGTTAAAGTCACCCAAGATTATTGTGTTGTTGTCAATTTGACTCTTGAACTTAGAAGAATTTGTTTGATGAACATAGCTGCACCATTGTTTGGGGCATATATATTTATTATTGTTATGTCTTGTTGGTTTATGGTATATGGTTTCCTAAGCAGTATGTAATGTCTATTTTTACTTGGAGAAAATATTTGAAATACCCGATAAAGACCTTAGATCAGAATATATAACAAACTCTTAAGACACAATAATAAGAAAAAAAGACTATAATTCAAAAACAGACAAAGATTTGAACTGTTTACTGAAAAAGATACATAGATAGCAAGTAAGCACATGAAAATAAGTTCAGCATCATTGACCATTAGGGATTTGCAAATTAAACATGCAGTGTGGAAACAACCACTCTTAGATTAGAGTGCCTAAAATCGCTGCCATGTGCACAGGAAGGTGTGGAGCAACTAGAGCTCTTACACAATGCTGCTGAGAATGTTACGTACTAACTTTGGAAAAACAATTTGGTAGTTATTTATAATGTTAAGTATACATTACAGTCCGATAGCTCACTGGTAGACATTTAACTAACTGAAATAAAAACCTATCTTTAATAAAAAAATCTATGTGTGAATGTTTTACCAGTTTTATTCCTAATCACCAACAATCAAAAATACTCCAAATGTTCTTCAACTGGAGAGTGATAAACTGTGGTGCATCTATACATTGGAATATTACTCATCAATAAATAATAATGAACTATTGATACATGCAATAACATGAATTAGTCTCAATTATAATAACTTAAAGAAGCCAGATTCAAAAGGTCCTGTACCATGACATTTCATTTATATGACAAGCTGGAAAAGTAAATCTATGGGTCTTGAGAACAGACCAATAGGAGTGAGGAAGAGGGAAACCTAAATGGTAACCCAAGGGAGTTTTGAAGAGTGAATGCAATCATTTTATACCTCATTTGTGTTGGTAGTGAAATAACTCTGTGTATTTGTCTAAACTCATAGAATTGTACACTGAAGACAGTGAAACTTAACAGTTTGTAAACTAGAGTTAAAAAGAAAAAAAATGTATACACATTTTGGATTTTTAAACCTGTACCATTTGCTGGTCTTTTTTTTTTTTTTTTTCATTCTAATTTTAAGTTCCACCCTGGCTGATGCACAAAAGAGCTTCTCAAGGAACACCTCTCCACTTTGAGTTTACAAATTACTTTACCAGTGATATAACCCAAAAAGGTAACTAAATGTCATTTTGAATAATGAAGTTGACTATATTTAAGTTTCTATTATCCCTTGTATTTAACACTCACTAGCTGTATTATTTTGGGCACTTTGCGTAATTTATCTGTCCTTAGTTTTCTCATTTGTAAAATGAAAGTGAGCATAATAGTATCTATTTCATAGTATTGTTGTAGGGTGCAAATAAATTTATATCTCTAGAACCCTTAAAACAGTGCCTGACATACAGTAAACATACAACAAATGACAACTATTGCTATTCTCAACCAAGGATTAACAAGTACAAGTTGCATACTATCATGGGTCTGACAATATTGGTAAAAGAAAAGATTTGTGAGCTATATGTAATATTAAACTGGATAGTATTGAATCAAAATCTCTAGCTCTAAATACCCAATTATTTTATTGATTAATGAATGAATGCATTAGTAATTCGGAAAGCGGACAGTGAACTCCTGTGATGTTAAGAATGTTCTATCATTTCATAATCATGTGTGTCAGAGAGAGAGAGAGAAAAGAAACTTGGGTATTTGTTTTACAGTTGATTTTTCTTTAAAAAGTGGAATCACTTAAAAGTCTATATGGGGTACAGGGAGTCAGCATGCCCAACCAGAGAGTATAGTATGTTGTGGAGTAGAAGGAATTAAATAAAGTGATACTTGATCCATTTCTTTGTAAGTGCTGAGTGGTATCCTATTGGTTGCTTTTTTGTCCTCCTGAAGGCTGAAAAAAATCTCACCCTCCTCAATATACTGAGATAAATAATGGAAGTCACCAAGTACAGACAAGAGGTCACCACAGAGGGTATTGAATCCTCCAAGAGGAATGTTACCTCTGACACCTAGCTAGCTGGTCTAGGGTATCAGGCACAAGGCAAGAGCAATGTGTTGAGAGCCAGGAGTTGTCTATCACTTTAAAGACTTCCTCTTACAATTGAAGCCCTTATTCCAGTTGACAAATGACACCCCACCAAAAAGGATGATGGAATTCATTCCTCTATCAAGGGTATGGCTGGAGTAAAGTCTGGTCAGTCTTCAGTAGGGAAATGGAAGAGATTGAGTGAGGATAAACCAGAGGAATGTACTTCTATGAAGATCAGAATGAGATATAGGCTGATATATGTGCAAGTTTAGACACATGGAGTTTATCTCCTGTGTCTGATATCTGCCCCAGACATTCCATTGCTTGTTGCTTTCTTTTAAGCCTGCTGTCAAGAAAATAAGATGCAAGCTAAGCAGGTGGGAACTAAAATAAAAAAGTTTAATATTCTATTTGAATGTTTCTAGAATTTATTAAGCAAGGAAAAGATTCATTCTGGGCTCCTTATCTTTTAATAGCTAATCAGCTAAGAGCTGGTTATTTGGAAGTGCTTTAAAATTATGTAAGTTCAATCAAATCAGTCAATCTCAATCTCTCTCTCTCTCTCTCTCTCTCTCTCTCTCTCTCTCTCTCTCTCTCCTAGGATCCTGGGCACATGGTAAATGTCCAAGACTAAATAAGAGAAATACTAGAATACCATAGCAGATAAATCTTGCTTTGTTATAATATGTATTTTATTGTTATATGCAAAGTATTGATATTTTCCATAGCCCTCCAACAACTTTGTCAAACTTATGGTTTTTAGAAAAGAAACCAGATTTTTTTTTTTTAGGTTAAATAACTTGACCAAGGGGATGAGGTAGAGTGCTCGCCTAGCATGTGCAAGGTCCTGGAATCTATCCCCAGCATCACAAAAATAAAAATATATAACTTGAATAAGAACTAACTTGAATAAGAACACATAGCAAAGCTAGAATACCAACTCAGTTCTGTCTGAATAGAAGGCAAAAACGAAAGGTGAAAGCTACTTTCTGAAGAAAAGGAGAGGACTTCAAAATTTGAATGAACTAGTCAGAGAAGATTCGTATATAAGGGAAAGTCTTTCTAAACTAATAAAAGACTGGGAAGTAAGGCTGCTTACTAGTAGGGCTGTTTACAGCTTCCTAAGGGAAAGAGAAGATAGAACTTTTTAAAAAACCAAAAGAAATTAATAATGAGCTCCCAAACTAGAAAGGCATAATATGTTTGGACTAAGACATCAATTATGGTCCCATTTTGCCTCTAAATTGTTACTGAACCATGGCAACCACTTCACCAACTTGATGAATATAACCGCAACAAATCATAGTGTACTGAAACTGAAAAAATGGGTGACCCATAATAGGCTGGCACATGGAACTGAGACAGGCACCACCATAGGGACAAAGGACAAATGTACTTCTGGGCCTTGACTCATGACCTGATGGCAGAACCCAGGAGTCTTGGTGTGTGCTACCCTCAATCAGTGTCAGCTTTGCATCACTCAGGTCAGAGTGCCTTCTATGTGTTCTTTTGAACAGCTGCAGTAACTTATCTTTAGCACAGGACAAAATGCTTGAGTCAAGTATATCTACAGTCAATTAGGATTCCCACCTCTACAAGTAACCAGTAAAGCTAGCTCCCGTCTTTTGTTCAGAGAATCAGCCTGATGTTTTCCTGTCAGAGCTGTGTCTCCCAAAGTGGAAGCAGTCAAAAAAGTTTTGCCTTCATGCTCACGCACCTGACTTGATTTCAGTCATCAGGTCAAAAACATCAGGTCTTTAGCATCAGAAGGAATGAAGATACCATGCTAAGCTGCATATTGAATGTTTATAAATCTTAATTTCTTTCTTTTTATAAGATAAATATAAGACTAACATTTTCTTTCTCATTTTATTGAGTTGTCTTAGCACTTCATGGCTTACATCCAAAGCTCTTAGAGTCCTTTGGCCAGGAGATGCTTCCCAGAAGCTAGCAGAGTAAGCTGACTAAAACATTTGTTTTTTCCCTGAGAGTGCCTCATGGTGGCCATTACAGCTCAAATGCCTAAGGTGACCTCAGAGAGTGAAGTGAGCTGAATATAAATGGACACTCAGTCCTTTTGTTTTCTCACTTGAGAAGAAGTGTATATATAAGAAGTGTATTCTTACTATAAAAAACATCATGCATGCCTGGAGATGTATGGCATGCAACTCTCAAGCTCAGCATAGGGCAGGAGTTGGGAATGATGGGAGACCATGTGACCTGGAGAAGGCCTGCACTGGTAAAGGGGACGGTGGTCACTCATTTCTTGCTGAGGATGGTCATGTGGGATTTAGGCCCAATATTGCTGAATTTCTCATCTTTTAAGAGGTCAGAAATCCACTTCTTAAGTAAAAATTTCCTGATTTTTTTAAAAAAAGGACTATCTTGGATTTTTTTTTATAAAACAGTAATGGTCCAAACAAAGCATGCATTCAGCTTGCACCTGCCCTGTTGGCAACTGGTTTCCAATCCCTAACTTACCCCAATACCAGAAGCCTGGGCTTGCAAATAACTTTCATTTTATCCTCCAGGGAATTGACTAGCTGTCGTTTCCCTGGCCAGATTGGTTTTCCTGGTTGTAATCTCTATAACCCTCTGTACATTTGTTATGCTTGCTCCATGCTTTTCTTGCAGTTATGTTTGATACTTTTTGTTCCTGCTAAACTATAAATCTATTAAAGGAGGGAAGTATTTCTATATTTGTCACTGTCATTAGATTTCCTGGAATTGAACTTCAGCTGTCTGGGAGCTGTGTGAAGGAGTTTGGGTGGGCAGTGCTTTGGGAAACACTGGGTGGGTAAAGGAACAGAATACGGCTGGAAGAGAAGTTGAGTGAGCAACTTTTTATAGATTCAACCTGAGATACAGCCATATATAGTATATAATAAATAACTTATATGTATTATTACTTTGGCATTAAAATGTTGAAAATATATTTGTACTCAAAATTATCTTAAATTCTGCATAATTTACTTTTCTGTAATATAAATACTATTATTAAACCCAAACACTGAACTAATTAACAGTATCAATTAGTAGTGAGTAGTCAGTCTAATTAAACAAATATGTGTGGAAGATTTAACCCTATTTGGTAATATTTCTTTCCTCTGATATAGTATTTTAACTCTTGTCATCTCTCTATTGAGTATTAATTTTAATCTTTAGTAGTAAATATTTTAAGATACATACTAAATAAATACTACCTATATATCTAATAAAATAACAAGGAGATGTTTTTTTCTGCCTCATGATTTAATAGGATATTTTTATTCTTTCAATAATATTTCTCTGGACTGCCAAATGCCTTCACTTCAGGACATCCTTTTCTTTAATGTAATGGTAAAAAATGAATATGGTTGAATGTAAAATTCACTCTGACTTGAAACTCTGCTTTTATCAAGTCCACAATTAAACTGATTCCTGGCATCAAATCAATATAATGACATTGATCTAAATGTATATCTTCCAACAAAAGAGTTTTAACATTGAATATCTTGGGATTTTACTCACTAGCAATAGGAGGTTTTTAGATTTGTCAGAATTAATTTCAGCTCTCTAAAACTGTCTGAATCTGTTGTTTCCACAGACTTGTTTCAGTAGACCAGCTGCTTAACAGTCAAGAAGTTAATCATGTAGGTTATGTATGTCTAAATTGTACATCATTTTTTAAACACTCTTAAGTACATTGGAAGTCATTATAAGTTAAACCTCTCTTTCTCAGGGGAAATTGTTTTAAAGGATGGAGGTAATTTTAACTTTGGGAATTGAAGACAGTTTCCAAATACAGTATAGTTTTAAAACTATAAAGAAATGAGAAAGTCCTGCTTAATGTGGCTTCCCTTTTCTATCTGAAGACATTTTTTCCCAAAAATGTGTCCTTTGTTTTCACCTGTAGGGGTTTTGTTGCAACCTGCACATAATGTTGAATAATTAGTGTATAACCAGGTTATCTTTCTCTAGGTGATCATTTTCCAAAGATCATCAATTCTTATAAATTTTTGTTTCACCTTCTTTTTTCTCCATTCTTACCTGCAATACAGTTTCAAATTAGAGAAGGACATTCTTCTTGTATCACATTTTGAAAATATGATTTTATGTCAGGCTAACATTTTAACATTTTTTTTTATGACTTAGAGCAATGGTATCCATTTGTAGGCACATGTCTAAAGAGGCAAACTCCTTCTATTTCTGTAAAGTCAAAAATCTCAATAAGTGCTCCTGCATACTTTGAGCAAAATGAAGTCACCTAGGTTTTCATTATGAATGCCTCAATATTATAGGTAAGCAAATCACACACCCTTCTTTTTAAAAATAATGTTGTATGTAGGACATTTAGTGTGTAAGATCTTTTCATTTTCTTTGACTATTTACAGATTAAATGGAATTTTCTAAAATTTACATTTGAGTAGTGATGACTATGTTGACAGATGAATAAAGACTGGTTTTATTTGAACAAGATACAAGCAATCTTTGGTATTGTCTGTAGTTTCATTAAAATTTTCATAGAAATCACAAAGATGATTTATTTATTTATTTATTTATTTATTTATTTTTAAATTAATTTTTATTGTTGGTTGTTCAAAACATTACATAGTTCTTGATATATCATATTTCACACTTTGATTCAAGTGGGCTATGAACTCCCATTTTTACCCCATATACAGATTGCAGAATCACATCAGTTGCACCTCCATTGATTTACATATTGCCATACTAGTGTCTGTTGTATTCTGCTGCCTTTCCTATCCTCTACTATCCCCCCTCCCCCCTCCCCTTCCCTCTTCTCTCTCTACCCCCTCTACTGTAATTCATTTCTCCCCCTTATATTTTTCCCCCTTTCCCCTCACTTCCTCTTGTATGTAATTTTGTATACCCCTGAGGGTCTCCTTCCATTTACATGCAATTTCCCTTCTCTCTCCCTTTCCCTCCCACCTCTCATCCCTGTTTAATGTTAATCTTCTTCTCATGCTCTTCCTCCCTACTCTGTTCTTAGTTACTCTCCTTATATCAAAGAAGACATTTGGCATTTGTTTTTAAGGGATTGGCTAGCTTCACTTAGCATAATCTGCTCTAATGCCATCCATTTCCCTCCAAATTCTATGATTTTGTCATTTTTTAATGCAGAGTAATACTCCATTGTGTATAAATGCCAGGTTCCTTCGACAGAAAACTTACAATCACAAAGATGATTTAAAATTCCATTATTCAAATCAACATTCCTAATAGTCAGGAAAAACATTTCTTTTCTTGCCACAACTCAGTTCATTACTTTATTATAGAAAGCATGATTATTGGTAAGATCTGACAGGATTAGATTTACTAAGGTACCAATGCATCTGTTATCAAAATTCCCCTTTTTGTTTGTCCACAGGAAATTTTAGTTGGAATCTTTTGAATCAGGACATGTAACTTCACTCCACTTCATAGAAATTAAGGGAATGACATAAATAGTGTGTTTATATAGTATTTCAAAAGCTGAGTCAACGGCTATTGTTTTCAACTGAGTATTGGTATCTTTTCAGGAGATGAAACAACTTTGATTTAGAAGTATTTGCCTGTTCATCATTGACTTGTGAGATTTAATCTTGCTATGACTTTTATCTCCCTTTCTCTCTCATGCTCAACCCCAAATTCTTTTCTACATATTACATCAATATTGTACAACAGAATCTTCTTTTTTGTTATTTACTTACCAAAACCAATTGAATGTATGCTTGCATCTATCACTTAAAGAACATAGTCATTTAACCCTATTTTTTGATGATGTCTAGATTATGTTGAAAATGATACTGTTATCTGAAATCTTACAAAATAAAATCACCATATAAAGGTATTGACAGTATTAAAATCAAATTAGCACTATTTTGATACAAAGTGTGGCAATTAATCCACAAAGTTAAAGACAGATAAATCACCCACATTTGCAACTCACTTAAATGCTGCACTTTATTCTCACCTTGTGGAGTGCTGTAACTCCAGATTACCAAATAATCTGCAATTAAACTGAAGATTATTCAAATAATGCAAATAAAATCTGCTGTATCCATTTTTGGTTAAAAATAGTATTGCTTTTAGACCTACTTTAGGGTTGTCTCTATGACTTTTTGTACTTTCCTCTAGGCCATTTGTTACTGATATGCTCTAGGAGACTTAAATAATACAA
This sequence comes from Callospermophilus lateralis, assembly GCF_048772815.1. Lineage (NCBI taxonomy): Eukaryota > Metazoa > Chordata > Mammalia > Rodentia > Sciuridae > Callospermophilus > Callospermophilus lateralis. The sequence goes on along the minus strand of NC_135320.1, from coordinate 62,684,548 downwards.
TTTTCCAGAATGGTTTTCTCTCTGTGCAGCTTCAGACATTTGCACTGAAATTGTTTCTCACTGCCCTCCAGTGACTCTACATCTGGGATCCTACTCAAAACCACCCAGGGCCAATATTTCCTGTGTTCCTTCTTTGGCTCTTTGATGCTGATGTTTGTATGTTGGCCCCTTCTTTCCCAGAAGGCTCTGGTCTACTTATAAACTCTGTTGTCCTTTAGTTAGCAAGAAGTATTTGGAAGTATTTGCCTGTTCATCATTGAACAGGCAGTGGGCAATGTCAAGAACCTCTCCCTGGGAGACTGCAGAAATGTCTGTTCTACTCCTTACCTCAGGTCACAGGCTTCTTTCCAGAACTACAGTTTTATAACTAAGTCAACAGACTCAGATGATTCTTCAGAGATTAAAAAAACAACAACAATAACAACAACAACAACAACAAAAACTTCTATAAGGTGACTGTGTGTTTCTGCCTTTATGGATCTTCATTTGGCAGTTTCTCTCTCTCAAACCAATTTAATTTCTGTGTCCTATGTGTTTGGGTTCTTGATGCCAAGTATGATATCCTTTAGTCTTTACATTCCTATCATCTAGGAACATAATCGAAACTCATAAATATTTATTTGATAAGTGAAGTGTGTGACTAGGCCATAAATGCCTTCAGAGGGTGGCAACACCATATAAAGGTATTTGAAATGTTACTGCAGAGGAAGAGAACATTTTTATCAATTTGTTTCTTAACTGAAAACCTGAATTTCTACCCGTGGTATTTCCAGAAATGCTGGAATAATAAGACTGAATAATAAACTAGGCCTCTATAAAATAACAGAAAGGCCAATGACCAAACTTCATATATCATGTACATTTTAAGGGAGGGACAACTTGTTACATAAAGGGAGAAAATGCATTAAATAGAAAACAGAATTTAGGTGACTTCTAGAAGAGCAACTCCCTTAGAACTTAATGATGGGGAGGTAAATTTTATGGGTTGGAAGAAGAAGAAAAGACATCAAGTTACATGGTCATCTGAATAATGATATATGAGCATAAAGGAGGGAAGAACCATGCAGCCACATAGGACAAGGTAGGACACTTGCCACATGTGTAGTTTCTCGGACACCATTCATTGGTAAAACCCTGTGGCATTCAAACCACTCACCCATTAGGCCGCAAACCACTGAGGGAATATAGAAAACATATGGCACTCAGCATGATGCTGAACACCAACTAGGACCTCAACTCTAGGTTACCAACCAAAGTGAAAGGAGAATCTGCCTTCTTCCCTTGTGGGAAGTTTTCCTAGAGTCCCTTCATTTTGCTTTGAGGTCTTGTTCCCTAAGGTCTAAATAAGACACCTCATCACCCACCATGTCCAGAAAGTCCTTGTAATAGGGTAAAAGATCAAGCCTTGAGTCATACAGAATACCCTGAAATTTGTTTTTTCCCCCACATTTTTTTTTTATTGGTGCATCATAGTTGTATATAACATTCCTGGAGATTCCAACTCAAGATTTCTGCAGTTACCTAATGGATTCACTCTAATTTTTGGAAAACTGTTCAATTTTCTTATTGAATAGTTTTCTTATGGAATAGCTGTGACAAGGATGTCTCTAATGGTAACTTACATGAGTCCTAGAGTCACTTAGTACTGCACAATGGAAATAAAAGCCACCCCTTCTGTTGTTCCATTTCCCTTTTTGGATGAGCAAATGGGAATCATCTTTAGAGTATTATGTATTCACTGAGGGGCTGTGACCTTAATCCATAAAGCTCTATACAGTTTATGCTTTGATAGCCTAAGAGCCTGCTTCCCCATATACAGTGTCCCAGACAATCAAAATCACCCCACAGTGTGTCGGCTAACACTTCACAATTGCCTGGGACCCAAGACTGAGCCATCTGGTAAGTAGGGTTTGGCACAGGGAATCCCTTTAAGGTGATCCATCCACACCACACAGTTTGCCTATAATTTTCCTCCCTTTTGCCATAATGCTAGACCAGTTCTTAGAAATATCTGTGTATTATTGGAGAATATAGCAATTAACAAAAATAAACTGTAAATTTTGGTCCACTGAAGAAAACCTCCATGAAGTAGTGAAACAGTTCTAAATGATGGAACTTAGAAGTTTCTTGTTACTAGCACGTGTGAGGCACTGGGTTCAATCCTCAGCACCACATAAATAAAATAAAGTCATTATGTCTATCTACAGTTAAAAATATTTTTTTAAAAAAGAAAAGTGGGTAAATAATGTGTAAATTCAGTTGGGTCACAAGGGAAGTAATAAATGTTTTGGGAAAACCTATAATGTGTCAGAAAATTGATGTTTTCTCATTTTATTCTCACACCTCTATGATGTAGATATTGATATTCTTGCTTTATGAAGGAGGAAACTGGCTTAGAAAGGTGGAATAATGCTTCTCATGTGGATAGTACAGAGTACATTTGAGATTCAAGACCATGTATGTGGGCTCCAGATTCTACTCTTTACACTCCATTCCCCAAATAATCATTTTCTGAAGTTCTTGTTTTTCACCCCAGCTCCAACTGATTTCTTTTTTATCCTTTACTTTGCTATCTTTTATCATCTGTCATTATATTTCTTCATCATTTCTTCATTTGGGCATCTCTTTAAATCTCTCCATTTAATGACTATATTTTTAATTTCCTTTCTGGTCTTCAACAACTTAAACCACCATCAACTTTCCTTGTCCAATACATTAACCTCCTAACTGGTCTTATATTTTTTCACCTTTCACCTCAAAATCTGCTGTCTCATGATCACTACAAAGAAAGTGATTACCTTAGCCAACTCACTTGCTTCAAATCTTACAATAGGCTCACACCACAAGGTAGAAAATATACCCTCTTTTGATGACCAAGAAGATCCTGTGTGACCTGCTGCCACCTCCCTATCTTGCCTGTTTCCTGCCACTGCTCTTGAGACTTGCCTCACGCCTGTCTCTGTTCCTCCTGCAGGATCTTGCAGGCCAGGTGCAGGTTTGTTTTTGCACTTTCGGTTCCCTGGCCTTCCCTCTGAACTTTTCTTGGCTCACCCTTTTACTTCAGGCAGGTCTCCAATCAACTGTTCCCTCTTGAGCAAGGACTTCCTTGACTTTATTTCTAAAATAACTGACACTCTAATCATTTACCTTGCTTTCCTTATCTTCATAGAACTTATCCTAAACCACTCTACATGTTTTGAATACGAATTTATTCTCTTATTTTAGTTTTTCTCCTGCCACTATAATATAGGCTCCACAGTAACAGGGATCTTTTCTATCTAGTTTATTCCTGCATTCCCAAGCAAAGAACAGTGCTTGGTTCTAGTAGGCACTCAGAAAACATTTGTTGAATGAATAAAGATGAATACTCAAGAGAATCTTAACAAATTGCTTTTCTGATCTTTGAATTATTTCTTTCCTTCTCTTATTTATTGCATTTAAAAATTATACCCTTACTCTTGCAATTGATCACATACTGACTTGTGATGTATTTTGTATTAAATGCTTTTTATGCTATATTACTCTACATTGGGCATTTCAGTTTTTATCTTGTTGACAAGCAACACAGTAACCTAAATATGACCCACGCTACTCACTTAGTACTTCCCAGAGCAACATAGTTTATTTATCCTACATAGTAGAAATCAGTATATGCTTTTATTAACTTTTTTAGTTTTTAGAGGGATACAATACCTTTATTTTATTTATTTATTTTTATGTAGTACAAAGGATCTAAAATTTATTTATTTTTATGTAGGATCAAACCAATGCCTCATACATGCCAGGCAAGTGTTCTACCACTGAGCTACAACCCCAGCCCCAATATATGCTTTTTTGATAAGTTTGTAATGTATTATTAAATACCTACTATGTACAATATAGTGTTCTAAGTGCTTTTTCATATTTTTTCTATCCTCTGACAACAATCTGAAGTGGGAATTCATATTCTTATTTTGTAGGAGTGTGATTAAGAAAGGAGAAGTGAATTGCTTAATTAAGGTTATTTACCTCAAAAAAGGTGAAGTGGGCCTCAAACCTAAATACTGACCTGAAAACAAATGTCTTTCCACTAGAGATCATAGTTTTATAGTGAAAATCTCTGTTAATATGTAGATTGGTTTATAAAGTAGGACTCCAAAACTACTGAGTGACCTATTCAGTATCAGGGAAGGGGAATATGTCAAGCGGTGTGTCATTTTAATTATTACCTTTATGCAGGGTGCTTAGAGCAAAGACTAGAAAGTCTTTGGATTTACTCCAAAGACAAGAGGAATTTAAAAATACAAAGTAAGTGGGTGCAAACTATGATTTTGTTGCAATTTCATTGTTTGGGCTCTACATTATTTTAGGCTGAGATCAAGTATGTTGCTTACCCTTTCCTACGATGGCCGTTGTTCCTAAACAGTCGTAGGCCTAGCAAACTATAGCTCTAATTAGAATTGGGAAACTCGATTTGGAGCCCAAGGAGAAAAGAGTCAGTTACTACTTAGCCACATATCAACTCTCTGTAGTTGTCCAAACTACACTTTGACTTCTTTGCAAGCACAGCATTGTACAAAGTGCCTAGCGAAACCAAACACACCAAACCCCTGCTTTAAAATCACAGAAGATGAGGAGCAGCACATAGTAGGAATTGAGAGATTTCATGAAGCTCATCATTTCATGAAATCTTTACATTTGCTGTACTTGCTCATTAAAGAAGAATTCCCTGGATGCTAATGTAAATCGGTGGCTTCTAAAGTTTAACATTCTTAAGAATCATCAAGGTATCAAAAAAGCAGATTGTAGAACCTTGTTGCTGATACTCTGATTTAGGATGCCTGGGGGGATGGGGTGGAGCTGAAGACCCTGAGTCTTAAGCACATGCCTCCAGATGATTCTGATAATACATTACCATGGAGAGATATTGGTCTCAATAACCTCTTTGCCTCAGATAGTTCATTTGCTGAATTGTGTTTTATACCTCTGAATAATATGCTCTTTCCCATATGAGACTGAATATGCATTGTGTCGATATTGGAGACTCAGATCTAAAACAATAATCAGCCAAGATATTTCTCTTATAATGGTTTATTCAATGTCAATCTCTTAAATTAGACACTGGCCAAGTGTTAGCTCACAATCTATATTGCTAAATACTAAAGCTGGCCCAGCATTCTGGCAAGAAGGATGAGCTGTGAACAGTGATGCGTGACAACCACTATGTGTAAAGTGCTTAGATCACCTTGGAGGGAATCTTGGCACAAATGCTAATCCCTATTTCCCAGAAGATTCCTCTAGCGTCACACAATGGGGGAACCATTAGCAGACACACTGTGAGGGCATTTTGATTGTTTTAGCACATATATGCTACATCTTCTGAAGATTTTTGTACTTGCTTTTCTTATACTAGATTCTCTGATTAGCAAAAGACTGTGTCAGACCCGAAAAGATATATATCACAATCTTTGCTCTAAATTGCTATCAGGGATGGGTAGAAGAATACTGGTATGTTATTAATTATGATGGAATATGAGAATCACTACACAAGAGTACGAACACAGTGTTCAGAGCTCAGAACACTTGTAACAGAGGGTAACATGTAAGCCAATCCTTACAGTCACCAGGCAGAGAATGCAACAAAGGCTTTATACAGAGAAGTACCACTTTTGGATAAAACAATAATAGCAACTAACACTTATTGAGTACTTATTATTTGTTAGGCATTGTTACAAGCACTTGTTTGTTTTACCTCATTTAATTTTTAAAGAACTCTATGTTATAGAATCTGCTATGATCCTCAGTATACAGAAGAGGGAACTTAGCTGTGGGTACATGTTTGGAACACACTTGGGTAGCAGTAGGACAGGCAATAACACCACCCAATCCAGTAAAGAAGGCACCAAAGGTAAATTGGGATGAGGTAGTTAAGTGTTTTCTTTAGATAATGATAAGTGCTTTCATTAGATAATTATAAGTACTTTCATTACATGGAGAATTTTGTTTGTTTGTTCTTTAAATCAATGTCTCCTTTTACGAAAGTAATATCTACACATGATTTTTAATTTTTTTTTAGTTGTATATGGACTTAATGCCTTTATTTGTTTTTATGTGGTGCTAGGATCGAACCCAGTGCCTCACACTTGTGAGGCAAGTGCTCTACCACTGAGTTACAACTCCAGCCCCTCTACACATGATTTTTAAAAACTCTGAAGAACATTCAATAAAAAAGCCACCCAGATCATCAGTTCCTTCCATCCCTGGAAGCAGCCACAATCCTTACCTTTTTGTGTATCTTTGCAGAAATATTCTATGTATAAGTGCCTCAATTCTTCATCTTTTGTCACATGCACAGGAGTGTACTATATAAATCTTGCTTTGTATCTGAGATTGTTCCATGTCAGCATATTTGGCTCATTTAGATCTATCTCATTATTTTCCACAGTTCCATGTTTTCCAATTATGTGGTTGAACCATGGTTTACTTAACCAGCCCACTAATGATAGACATTCAATATGTTGTCAGTCAATAAACAATGCTGATTTGAATATTCTTGTCTTAGAAAAAACACATGGGTATTACTTAAAGGAGATACTGTTCAAGGTGGAATTTCTTTGATTCTAGGAAGGAATTTAAGCAGGAATGGCATGAATGTGTTGGCCTTTTAGAACTTTCAGTCTAGCAGTTGGGGGAAGATAGAGTGGAGGGAGGAGCAATCAGAAGCAAGAACTACTGAAACACCAGAAGTGGGTACTGGGAGCAGAGGACAGACCGGAAGAAACAGTGAATGGATAGAATCAAACAAGAAAGGTTTGTACAACCTTTCCATGCTTTCCTTGACCTTCATAGGCTTTCTTTCCACAAAGTTCTTTTTGGCAGATGACAAAAACCTGTAATCAGAATTTAGGCTGTGCTAATAGTACCACCTTTGTTTTTAGGATACGGATGTGGTTTTAGTATTTTGAAATTGGTAAGCAGTAAACATTTAAGGAACCAATTAACAGTGGGAGAAAACCCTTTTCAAGAAACAGTTTCCAAAGTGAGGGTTAAGTTGTATTTCTGGTCAGGTGTTCTCCTGATTGTACTGGGAGTGTGTGGATGGAGCTGTTTATCTGTGTGTCTGATATCCATCCTTTTTTTTTTTTTTTTCTCATACTAATAAAAAGCAAACTTGTTATCCTTTCCATTTGAGGGTGACTACAGTACCCTCGTTAAGCCCCATGATTCCTTTCATTCATTGTCTAGTCATAATCTTAATTACTCCTGCTTAAAAAAGCTTAACCTACTTAAAAGAGAAATAACAAACTAATCCCAGTTTGACAACACATGTGCATCGCATCTGGCATTAGGAGCAACAGGGTCTATGGAGCATCTATCACCCCTTGGCCTCGGAGTAGATAAAGCAGAGAAGAGAAGGCTTACAGGTGCTGTCTTCTTTTTATCTTCCTTATGTATGAAGGCAGCTTTGGGAATGCACCCACAGCTCTAAGCCTTGGACTGTGGAGCCTTATGTAATACAGAAATGAAGTAGAACTCCTCCCCGTGTGGTTGCAAGTCAATCCCAATCACAGAAATGTAAAACTGAAAGCCAGGGAGGACTGGCTGCCAATCACATAATGTGCCCTTCTGCCAGGGCATGCCTACACCCAGAGATATGTGTGCCAATGTTTATTCTGTTCTGGAAAAAACACCCACCCCAGTGGTACAGCTCACACTGCTTTGGCTCCAAGGGAAACCCAGCACCAATATGCTGCACACCAGCAGCAGGTTTTGGTTACAGTGTTGCAGGACAGTAGTTGCTATTCATTTGGGAGTGAGGAGTGAATTCTGCTGTTTTGCAGTCTTTTGAGCAAATGGTGTTAACAATGCACTGGACTTCTTCATTTTAATTACTATTGTTTTGTTTACCTGCAGGAAGAAGAAAGGAACAGAAGACTCAAAACTGGAATTTTGCAAGTGGTAGGGCTCTTTTGCCTGTTTTTAGTGGTCAATCTGACTTTATTTAATACATTTCTTCTTATTCCTGAGGACAATGAAACTCACAGCAAGTGAAGGACCAGAGAAATGGAGAGATGAAAAGAGAAGCTGGGAACTTCCTACTTTTATGCCTGGGATGTTTATTTAAAGCAGAATTTAAACGGGGTTGATTTCAGGTGTGCCAAAATAGTGATCTTTCAGCTCACAGGTGACAGGACAGGGTCAAAAGGGGCTTCACACTTATTTTTCCATGTAGCCCAAGTCACCTTCAAATGAGATGCTTTTCTGTGTCTATCAAGATAAGACATTTTTGGAGGCACTAAGAAATGCTGTCTTTGAATCCTAAATTCTCAGATAGAAACTTCTAGTTCTTTAAGATGTATGTGTGTAAACACATATATACATGTGTCTATATGAGGGCAGGGAGATAACCTAGCATGGGAGCTAATAGTCTATGCTTCGGAGTTCTGCAGAGTTAGCTTGACACTTGCTTTCACCACTTTCCCACTGAGTGGTCTTGAATAGTTTACTTAGACCCCCTGAACCTTTTTGGGAAATAAACAACCACCTTTGAGGATATGGCCTCAGGCAAAGCCACTGAAACTCTTTGTTCTTTAGTTTCCTCATCTGTAAATAGAGTAATAATAGTAGCTACCTCATAGTTTTGTGGTGAGGTTGACACATTAACTCCAATGTTAGTAAGTAGTTTTTATCTATTAGTTATCCCATTGCCAGGTACAGTATCATCAATCATCATCAGCACCATACAAAGTGTTCAGCATAGGGTCTCATGTGTAATGGCTATCATCAGCAGCAGCAGCAGCAGCATTTTTAGAGTTAGATTTTGGGAAGAGAAAGTGTTTTTTATTACCATCACAGAAAGCCAAAATATGTGGAGTTCTGACAATATGGTAGGAACTGCTAAAAGCATAGGAGGTAAGACTCTTATCTGGGTAAAACTAAAATATGCAATACAAGACACCTAAGCAGGATAGAGGATGCGCCACATGGGATCCTTGTCTGGTCAGAAATCTCACCTCATTTTTGTTGTTGTTGTTTTGCTTTGTCTTGTTTTGTTTTTAAGTTGTAGATGGACACAATACTTTTTTGTTTTATTTATTTATTTTTATGTGGTGCTGAGAATGGAACCCATTCATGTATGGGGCAAGCGTTCCACCACTGAGCCACAACCCCAGCCCATAGAAGTCTCACCTCTTTTACCCTTTTCTTTGCAGCCTCCCTACATCATATTCTTTATTCATCAATTCTTCCAAAAAGAAAAATGAAAATATTTGCATTTTTGGAGCCCTTGCATGCCCATTACTAAATTGAAAAGCCACTGCCAAGGAAACACTGGCCCTGGGGCCCACTGTTTTCCTCCCCCGAGCTGCTCTCCATGTTGGCAGCTGAGTGAAGCAATGCTGAAGAGAAGGTATGTGAGGAGTCAGCAAAGTCTGAAATGGGATAGTGTTATGAGAGAGAGATTTCCTGACAATTAAACCTCCACACAGGAAAATAAAACAATCACAGTGGGTATCTGTGGGCCCAGAAGCCTTAGGCATCTGCTTGGGCTGCATGACCTTCTATGGATTTCTCTTTGCTATTTATTGTCCCATAGTAGGGGTCAGCCTGTCCTGTCCCTGGGGATAGACCAAAGGTATGCCCCTAGGAGAAGAATTAAGCAGGAGTGGCCTCTTCAGTTTTTCCTCGTTTCCCCCTATGCATGGGCTTGACAGGCAGATGACTGGGAGGAAAGGCACAAGTCAGAACTTGAACACTCCATCCAGAGGTCATCCTCAAAGTCCTAGTACAGCAGCCCTGCACAGGGCTGAGCATGACCAAATGGGAGTCAGACAGGTCTGAGTTGAAATCCCAGTTCTCCCTCCCAATGAATAAATGACCATGCTCAAGCTATTAACTACCTCCTTCTCCTCATTTGATAGATGGAGTTGAAAGGGATTTCACATGTGGTGCTATGCCTGAGTGAGTTACTGTACCGAAAGAAGTTGCCTCAGTGGGGCACTGAGTAAAATGCTTAGTAAATGGCAGCTGTTACTCTGTCCATATTATCACTAACACAAGAGTCACATACACCTAGCTTTTCAATGGGTCTGCTCACTAAGACCACGAAGCCTAAATTCTTTTCCTTTTTCACTCACATCAACTGACAGCATCCTGCTGGCCTTTCTCGACTCTCTTTCCCTCTGAATACTGTGAATGTTATTGCTTTTCATCTGGATTTTACTTGTCTGTAAGTGCTTACTCTTCATGATATCCCTGGACTTGAAGCTCTCCTTGAGCTACCCTCCCTGATCAGGAGTGAGGTCGGGAGAGAATTCACAGACTTCCATCCTTGTCTCCTGCTCTGATCGCTGCAAAGTCTTTTCCTGCCATATCCAATCTGACTGAGGAATCTTATAAACTACAGATGCATTCATAAGGCACTTGCTTGGGGCAGTGAAAGGGAAATGATCCTTCCCCATGGAATGAGCTCGGGGAGGGAAGGTGGAAGGGAGTCTGGGTTACACAGCAGGGAAAAATGCAGTGAAATCCTACTATTGATAGGCTCCTATTGGCAGTTTATTTTGGTTTCTGGTTTTGAAACTGCTGTGTAAAGTCAGCTACTGACAGTTTTGGTTGCTGTTTGTTGATGTAACTGTATAATAAACCCAACCAAGTTTCCCCCAAACCTCCTCCCTGGGATTGTTTCGAAGAAAACTAAGAGGAAAAAAAAATTCCATTGGTCTCTTTTCCCTCTGAAGCTATGATAGTTTCCCCAATTATCATTCTGAAAAGAGCTCTGACTCATTATTCTGTAAGAAAACCCAAGTGAAGCATATAAAAATAATCTTCCATGGGCCAACAAGGAGGGATGGCATGAGTTGCTGCAGATGGCAATGATGGAGTGCAGGTACTGAAGGTTGGTGTGAACAGAGCCTTCCTGAAGGCTGTGGATGCAGGGTCTCCATGGTCAGGACACTAGTGTGATTTATCTTCTTAATAAACATGGCAAGAAGGTTTTAGAATACATAGAATGATTCTATAATCCTAGCGTCCTAACCCTTACTCCTCCTCCCACCCCCCTCCTCCTCCTCCTCCTCTTCCTCCTCCTTCTTCTCTTCCTTAGTAGAAAATCTGCTTAGATTTTGAAAGAAACAGAGGAAGAGTTTTAACTTGGGGTGGGGACTCGACCTTTGGAGGCTGATTACAGGAATGCCTGGATTAACACTCTAAGTTTCCGTGTATTAGACACCTCTCTCTTTGCGTCTCAACAGAGTTTCAAGTGGTATTATTTGAGAGTATATTAAAATGGTTCAGGATATAAATTACACTTTTCTATTTTTTAACCCCACCTGAGTAATTTCTCTCTCTCTCTCTCTCTCTCTCTCTCTCTCTCTCTCTCTCTCTCTCTAATGAATTTTCATCACTAAGTTCAATTCCTGGAATTAATTCATTGTCCAAAACATCTATCAAGTTCAGTTACTCTGGATATGTCTAGTCCAGAGTAACAAAATTCTTATTTGCTATGTTGCAGAGTGGCACTGAGGCCTGCATACTTTGACTCAAAGGAGTAAAATAGTGCAATGAAAAGAGATAAAATAATCCTATTCTTCCAAAGACAATTTTCTATTCCACTTAAGCATCTTTATTTACCTTGATGACTTAGCTAAAGACAATATTTTCTCCTGTCCCTCACCTAAAAGGAGTCTTGTTCATTCAACAAATGTTTATTGAGCGTCTACTATGTGCTAGGAACTCTTCCAAGTATTGAGGATATAATCATGAAAAAATCAAGTCTAACTTATGGAATTAAATTCTACTAGCAAACAATAAGCCATGAACCCAACGAATATACAAAGCCAATGGAGATGAATGCTAAAGAGAAAAATGCAGCAGGCTACCTAGCATTAGACCTGTTTGGAAAGCAAACTACTCCTTGGGTAGAGAGCAGCTAAAGCAGTGAAGGTTTTAAATTTCAGCTGTCATTCATTCTAAATAGTTTTCCCAAAATTGAACTTCTCAGTATTCCTAAGTGATGTCAGCAGGTGCTTAGCAAACATAAAACACCTCAGTGCAAACGTAGAGACATAGGTACCTGTGATGAAGAAGGAACCATGAACTTTGTATCTGGAGATACAAAGAAGAATAATAATAGAAGCTAACACTTCCATGGTGCCTATTATGTGCTGGGAACACTTTGAAGCTAACCTTGGGAGGTGGGTATTAATATCCTTCCTGATGTCAGAGAGAATGCTGAGGCACACAGTTAACTGTGGGTGCAAAAGGAGAGTGGAACTTGGTCACAGCCAGCCTGGCTCCAGAACCTGTGACTGTAACCATCACACCAAACAATCTCTCCTTTGTCTTCCAGTATGTCAGGATAGAACTGACGTTGAAGGAAAGGACCACATTTAACAGTGCAGAAATTGCTGCAGTGGAGACATCTGTCATAGTTTGAATTTTGAATATCCCTCAAAGGCATAGTTGAAGACATGGTCTCCAGCCTGTGCAGCTACGGGGAGGGCAGTGTGACTTTTAGGAAGCAAGGTCTAGTGGAAGGAAGATAGATCACTGAGGATGTGCCTTGAAGGAGATATTGGGACTCCTACTCTTTCTCTTTCTCTCTTTTGCTTCCTGGCTGCCATGAGATGAGGGCTTCCTTTACCCTCACTCTCACCATGATGTGCTGCTTCATCATAGGTCCAAAAGCAATGGGCCAGCTGACCATGGCCTGACATCTCTGCAACCATGAGCCAAAATAAGCCTTTCCTCCTTTTTAGTTGATTTTCTCAGGCATTTTGTCAGTGATAGAAAACTAGTACACACAATGCTCAAACAATTTGCTCTGGTAATATGGGACAAAATGGACTGAATCTATGACTTCAGGAATCTTTTTGTTTAGAGGTAGAGAAGTTTGGGTCAAATCCTGATTTATCAGTGAAAAGACAATGAACAAAGCAGCACCAAAATAGATAAAGGCACCTCCCAAGTAAAATAAAGTCATGGTTTTGCACATCTGCTCTGCACATAACTGCATCCAATATCTGCTATTCAAATGCTTTGTGTATACTAGACCTGATCGCAAGTACTTTTTTGTTTTAATATGTATTTTTCAGTTCTCTGCGGACACAACATCTTTGTATGTGGTGCTGAGGATCGAACCCGGGCCGCACGTATGCCAGGCCAGCTCGCTACCGCTTGAACCACATCCCCAGCCCCTGATCGCAAGTATTTTCTATATGATTTTATTAATTCCTGATGAGGCAATACAGGACAGGTATAATGATCTACATTTTATAGAACCCGTAACTAGGGCTTAAAGAAATTAAGTTTATTATCCGAGAAAGCATGGCTAAAGTCCAAGTCAAGTTTGTTGGACTCCCAACACTCTGCAAAGCCTGAGGGGATGGTAGATGATGTAGAAGTCAAGCTCTCTACCCTGGAAAAGCCCCAGGGTGCAATTGCCCAGGTGAAGGTGTGGCCTGAACTGATCTACCCTGGCCCAACTGATAAACCTGAGTAGATTACACAGCAGTCAAGGTGAGGTTAAGAAGGGGACAGAGCAGCAAGATCTTTCTTTAAAGAGAAGAATACTGGGCTGCCTCCTCCCCTAGCCTGGCGGGTGCGGCACCAGGGAGGCGGGTGTTCGGTTGCCTCACAGCCTCTGTTCTCCCAGTTCTAAGGTTGCAGCACAAGGCTCTGTTCACCTGACACTATTGAGAAGTGGAGCGAGTGAAACAGTGGCTTATCACAAGGCATCTCTGTTTCTGGATGAGTTCTGCAGTGGACTTGGCATTCAGAAAGCACTTGTGGTCAGACTGCCAAAATACCAGTTTAAAAAAAAAAATCCAAGGTAAGTTCGGGCTTTCTGTCCATCTCCCCTATTCCTTCTCTCTCCCCCAAGGTAGTAATCACATCACAGGGAAACCAGAGCTCCCTAATTTTTTGCTGACTGCTCCTATTTGCCTGGAAAATATGACATTTACTGGAGAGGACCCAGGGAGGAAGTGCTGTGTCCTGATTTATTGCTCTTTGCCTGAAAAGTTTTTTGCTTCTGAGAATTCTATTGTGTTGGAACTGGGGTAGAATTTAGGTCTTGTTCTGAAAGGACTAAGTCTTGGTAATGAGATTAAAGAAGGCATGTCTCTGGACCTTCAGAGCCTTGTGATGTGGCAAGTTATTAAGGAGAACAGAGAAGGGACCATTTGTCAAATTACTCTGCTGAGCTGGTGGGCCTTTAAGGACTATTCGGATGCACAATGATGGGCAAGCACAGAGGTCCAATGTCCTCCCCTGAACTCTGCATCTCACCTACATTCCCTCACTCCATACACACACAATGGCAAGGCAAGATGCCTTTGACAAGGGAACAGAAGAGGAATGTGTATTTTCCTTTCAGTGACAAGCCTCCTTATGGATATAGATGCCGGGGAATGCGTGGAAAATGGATGAACTGGAATTTGTGGAAATAGTGGGTAGGTGGTGGAAACAGAACCCAAAGGCTGGGAGAGAGTGAGGAAGAGAACCATGATCCACACACAGGAAGCCAAAGCTGGTGCCATTATTTTCTCTGCCCTCTCCATCACCAAAATCCTAGAAAATTCTGGATATGTTCACACAGAGGGGGACTTTCTTTGTACTAACATGGCTAGAAAGTATTTTTAGTTGAACTTAAATCTGTTTTTGTACTGGTATTCCAAAGGAACTCAAACCCAGGGACATTTTCTCTTGTGACTCAGTCATGTATTTCAGTACTTCTCAGCAAAAGCTCCAGGATGAATTTCATTTCATAACTGCCTCAAGGGTTTGAAGAAAAAGGTTTTGTTTTGTTTTGTTTTTTAATCATTTATCAGACCCAGAAATTGTATTTTAGCAGACAAGAAGGAAAGAATACTTTTGATAAGTATATGGGAAGATGAAATAAGGATTACCTTGATTTTAATTATGAAAAAATCCAGTTGTTTTTAAATGACAAGATACAACATTATAAGCAGTCAGAATCATGATTTCTCACTATGTGGGATAATATATACAGTTTTAATTGGGCTGGATTGAACTCCTGAATTGTAGTATAGCTGCTATATATGAAATCATTTTTCAAGCTTTTACCAGTTAGTGATCACCAGTTAGTGATCAGGGTAATGTTATACATAGTTGTAATGAATATTTCCAGAGTATGAGAAAATAATGTGAAATATTCCAGTTAACAAAAAAAGAATTTACAAAACAAACAAGAAAACCCAGTCAGTTATGAAAACTTGTTCCACATTACTAGTCATAATGCTTGAGCTGGAGAAGGTGGCTTTGGTTTTAATATGTTGAGACCGAGAGGAACATAAGATGGACTTAGGGTCTTAGTGAACTTCTATAAATAGCAAAGCATGCTTGGAAGATTTCCTTTTGAGGTTTTGAGTCCCTGCATGATCTCAGAGATCAAGAACTAATTCATAGGGGAGCCCAGGCCCAGATCAGGCCCAGGACTGTCCCTGCCAACCTACCTGGGAACCCAGGCATAGCCCGCCTCCTTCTTGGGACACTGCAGCCATCACCACCCCATGTAATAGCCTTTACCTTGGGACAATAGACAGGGCCTGGAGGCAGCTACATCTCCAACAAGAGCCCAAAGCCATTGCAAGGCTCACCCTTTCAGCCCCGTCTCTTAAAGTGGTTGCATCCATCTTGAGACACCCCCACTTCTATCTAGAGTTCCCTATGCTATTGCCACCACCACCTTTAGTTGTAGTAGCATCTATCTTGGGACACCAGCTGGGGCCTGAAAGCCCAACACCAGGGTGAGGTATAGGTAATCTGCAGGGACACCACAAGATTATAGGGTAAAAACTGTAATACCTGAGATCTGCACTTCAAGAAAGGAAGACACATAGACAACATGAAAAAAAAACAAAAAAAAAAACAAGGGAAGAAAGTGCCCCAAACAAACCAAGAAACTATAATAATAGAATTCATTGACAGTGCAGTTGTCAAAATGTCAAATAAGGAGTTCAAAATGTACATAATCAAAATGATCTGTGATTTAAAGAATGGCACAAGAGAGCAAATACAGGCAAAAATTGATCACTCCAACAAAGAGATAAGGGAACAAATACAGGTAGCAAAAAATTAAGAAAGAGAGATTCTGAAAAAAAGATCAGAAATCCTTGACATGAATGAAATAATAAACCAAATAAAAAACTTAATAGAAAGCATCACAAACAGACTAGATCACTTGGAAGACAGAACATTAGATAATGAAGACAAAATATACACTCTTGAGAATAAAGTTGACCATACAGTGCAGATGGTAAGAAACCATGAATAGAACATCCAAGAATTATGGGACAGCATCAAAAGACCAAATATAAGATTTACTGGGATAGAGGAAGGCTCAGAGATTCAAACCAAAGGAATGCACAATCTCTTCAATGAAATAGTATCAGAAAATTTCTCAAACATGAAGAATGAATTGGAAAATTAAATACAAGAGGCTTACAGGACACCAAATGTACAAAACTACAACAGATCTATACTAAGACACATTATAATGAAAATACCTAGCATATACAATAAGAATAGAATCTTAAAGGCCACAAGAGAGAGGAATCAGATCACATATAGGGGAGACCTATTCGAATCTCAGCAGATGTTTTCAACCCAGGCCCTCAAAGCTAAGAAATCCTGGAACAACATATACCAAGCTTTGAAAGAAAATTGATGCCAACCAATAATTTTATATCCAGCAAAATTAAGCTTCAGATTTGATTACAAAATAAAAACATTTCATGATAAGCAAAAGTTAAAAGAATTTACAAGGAAGCCTACACTACAGAGCATTGTCAGAAAAATATTCCAGGAGGAGAAAATGAAAAATAACAATAAAAATTAGCAAATGGAAGAATTACACTAAAGGAAACTCCAATCAAAGGAGAAATCAAATCAAGTTGAAAACAAAAAATAAACCAAAATTTCCAGGAATACAAATCATATTTCAATAATAACCCTGTATATGAATGGCCTAAACTTATCAATTAAAAGACACAGACTGACAGATTAGATTTTAAAAAAAAAGACCCAACAATATGCTGCCTTCAAGGAACTCATCTCATAGGAAGAGACATCCACAGACTAAAGATTAAGGGTAGAGAAAAATGTACCCCTCACATGGACCATATAAACAAGCAGGGGTTTCCATCCTCATATCAGACAAAGTGAACTTCAAAGCAAAGCTAGTAAAGAGGGATAAAAAGAACATTTTATTCAATGGGATATGAGTGATCCATACATCAACAAGACATAACAAACATGAATAACTATGCCCCCCAAAACGGGGCATCTATGTATATCAAACCCTTCTTAACTACAAGAATCAAATAAACCATAACACAATAAAAAGAGGTGACTTTAATAAAACTCTCTCACCACTGGATAGATTTTAAAAAAAAACACAAAGAAACTATAGAACACAAAGAAAACAATCAATAATTTAGACTTAACAGACATATATAGAATATTCTATCCATCAACGAGCAAATACACTTTCTTCTTAGCAGCACATGGATCCTTCTCCAAAATAGATCATATGTTATGCCACAAATCATATATTAGCAAATACAAAAAAAAAAATAGAGATGCTACCCTGCATTCTATCTGACCATAATGGGATAAAATTAGAAATGAATCATAAAATAAAAAATAGAAGAAATTCCAATACCTGGAGACTAATATGCTATTGAATAACTCATAGATAACAGAAGATATTAGAGAGGAGATTAAAAATTAAAAAAATTAAAAATTAAAAAATTCTTAGACGTAAATGAAAACTCTGATACGACTTATCAAAATCTCTGAAGGCAGTGCTATGAAGGCAGTGCTAAGAGGAAAGTTCATTACATTAAGCTCATTCATTAAAAGAATAAAAAGTAAAATAAACAACCTGACATTACAGCTTAAAGTTCTAGAAAAAGAAGAACAAACCAACACCAAAAGTAGTAGAAGACAGGAAATAATTAAAATCAGGACTGAAATCAATGAAATTGAAACAAAAGAAACAATTAAAAAAATTGACAAAACAAAAAGCTAGTTGTATGAAAAAATAAATAAAATTGACAAATCCTTAGCTACATTAACAAAGAAAAGAGAGAAAACTCAAATTACCAAAATTTGTGATAAAAAAGGAAATATCATGACAGACACCATTGAAATACAGAAGACAATTAGAAACTATTTTGAAAATTTATACTCCAGTAAAATAAAAAATCTCCAAGACAATGATAAATTTCTAGAGGCATATGATCAACCCAAACTGAGTCAAGAGGACACACACAATTTAAACAGATCAATTTCAAGCAAGGACATAAAGGCATCATCAAAAGCCTACCAACCAAGCAAACCCTGGGACCAGACAGATTCACAGCTGAGTTCTACCCAAGACCTACAAAGAAGAATTAATAGCAATATTCCCCAAATTATTCCATGAAATATAAAAGGAGGGAGCCCTTCCAAACTCATTCTATGAAGCTAGTATCATCCTGATACCAAAACCAGGCAGAGACACATCAAGGAAAGAAAATTTCAGACCAATATCCCTGATGAACATAGATGCTAAAATTCTGGCAAATTGCATATAAAAATGTATTAAAAATAATAGTGCACCACAATCAAGTGGAGTTCATTCCAGGGATGCAAGATTGGTTCAACATATGGAAATCAATAAATGTAATTCATCACATCAATAGACTTAATGATGAGAATCATATGATTGTAACAATTGTTGCAGAGAAAGAATTTGACAAAATACAGCACACTTTCATGTTCAAAACACTAGAAAAACTAGGGATAGTAGGAATATACTTCAACTTTGTAAAAGCTATCTATGTTAAACCCAAGGCCAACATCATTCTAAATGGAGAAAAATTGGAAGCATTCCTTCTAAAAACTGGAACAAGACAGGGATGCCCTCTTTCACCACTTCTATTCAACATAGTCCTTGAAACTCTAGCCAGAGTAATTAGACAGACGAAAGAAATTAAAGGAATACACATAGGAAAAGAAAAACTCAAACTCATACTGTCATTATTTGCTGATGACAGGATTCTGTACTTAGAGGATCCAAAAACCCCACCAGAAAACTTCTAGAATTAACAAATGAATTCAGCAAAGCCACAGAATATAAAATCAATACCCTTAAATCAAATGCATTTGATTTATCAGTGATGAATCCTCTGAAAGAGAAATTAGGAAAACTTTCCCATTCACAATAGCTTCCAAAAAACAAAACAAAAACAAAAAATAAAACTTGAGGATCAATTTAACAAAAGAGGTGAAAGATCTCTACAATGAAAACTACAGAACATTAAAGAAAGAAATTGAAGAAGACCTCAGAAGATGGAACAATCTCCCATGCTCTTAGGCAGAATTAATATTGTCAAAATGGCCATACTACCCAAAGCGCTATACAGATTCAATGTGATTCCAATTAAAATCCCAATGTCATTTCTTATAGAAAAAGCAATTGTGAAATTTATTTGGAAAAATAAGAGACCCAGAATAGCCAAAGCCATCCTTAGCAAGAAGAGTAAAGCAGGAGGCATCACAATACCAGACCTTAGATTATACTACAAAGCTATAGTAACAAAAAAATGGCATGGTATTGGCACCAAAATAGACATGTAGACCAACGGTACAGAATAGAAGACACAGAGATAAATGCACATAAATACAGTTATCTTATACTAGACAAGGGCACCAAAAATATGTATTGGAGAAAAGATAGCCTCTTCAAAAAATAGTGCTGGAAAAACTGAACATCATGGAAGAAATCCATATGCAGCAAAATGAAAATAAAACCCTATCTCTCACCATGCACAAAACTCAACTCAAAGTGGATTGAAGACCTAGGAATTGAGCCAGAGACTCTGCACCTAGTAGAGGAAAAAGTAAGCCCAAATCTTCATCACATTGAATTAGGTCCTGACTTCCTTAGCAAGACTCCTAAAACACAAGAAATAAAGTCAAGAATCAATAAATGGGATGAATTCAAACTAAAAAGCTACTTCTTGGTAAAATAAACAATGAGGTGAAGAGACAGCCTACATTTTGGGAGCAAATTTTTGCCACACACATATCATATAAAGCACTAATCTCCAGGATATATAAAGAACTAAAAAAACTTCTCAGAAGAAGATACACAGTTGATCAACAAGTATATGAAAAAATGTTCAACATCTCTAGTAATTAGAGAATTGCAAATCAAAACTACTCTAAGATTCCATCTGATGTCAGTCAGAATGGCAGTTATCAAAAATAAAAACAACAATAAGTGTTTGCAAAGATGTGGGGGGAAAAGGCACACTTATGCCTTGCTGGTGGGACTGCAAATTGGTGCAACCAATCTGGAAAGTAGTATGGAGATTCCTTAGAAAACTTGAAATGGAACCACCATTTGATCCACTCCTTGCTCTATATCCAAAGGACTCAAAATCAGCAAACTATAGTAACACAGCCACATCAATGTTTATAGCAGTTCAACATAATATCTAAACTATGGAACCAAACTATATACCCTTCAACAGATGAATGGATAAAGAAACTGTGATATATATATATATATATATATATATATATATATATATATACACACACACACACACATACACATACATACACATAATGGAATATTACTCAGCTTCTTCCACTTATAATTTTGATCCATCTTTGTTTTAGTCAGCTTTTTCACTGCTGTGACTAAATGACCCAACCAGTATAACCATAGAGGAGAAAGAGTTTATTTGAGGACTCATGGTTTCAGAGGTCTTAGTCTGTAGAAGACTGGCTCTTTTCCTTGGGGTTCGAGGTAAGGTTAAACATCATGGCAGAAGAGTATGGTGGAGGGAAGCAGCTCACATGGTGATCAGGAAACAGAGACCCCACTTGTCAGAGACAAATATATATCCAAAGCCACACCCCAATTCCCACCTTCTCCAGCCATACCCAACCACTTCACTTATCACTCAGTTAATCCCTATCAGGGTATTAATTCACTGATTGGGTTAAGACTCTTATGACCCAATCATTTTTCCTCTGAACCTCCTTGCATTGTCTCACATGTGAGGTATTGAGAGACACCTCACATCCAAACTGTAACACTCTTTCAACCCATATTTTTGCTAAGTCTAACTCTCAAATTGAATAGAAAATCTCACATTTTAGCTGTTACAAATTTTATTCTAGGTAGATTAGTTCTACTGTTTGTTATAAACAGGATAAAAATTTAGGGGGGGTATAATTTCTCATTTTTTAATTTTATTTTTTTGGTGGTGCTGGGGATTGAACCCAGGACCTTGTGCATGCAAGGCAAGCACTCTACCAACTGAGCTATATCCCCAGCCCAGGATAAAAATTAGTTTGTGTATATGCCCTAGCTACTTCTAAACACAGTCCTGATGGCTCTCCATCAGGACTATCAGGACTCAGCCTCCCACATTGCTAGCATGGTTCTTATCATCACCTTGCACACTCTGTACAACCTGTCAGCAGAACAGTATCAATAAACCCTGTTTTGTCTCTGTCACCTCCTAGGACACCTGTGGAATCAGAAGTCCCAGTCAAGTGGACTTCCCACTGAGTGCTGCTTAAATATCTTTGTTCTATGCCTGATTGAGACTGTTTCGCTTATTTGAGTTTTGATCAATCTTAGTTCTCCATAAAAATATTACTGATTCTTCCCATCAGAGGTAATTTTTAAAAATCTTTAGTGGCATATTCAATATACTATGTTAAGGTTTGTTTTGCTATGTCATATTATGCTATAGATGATTGTTTATTTATTTGTTGATATTTATTTATACCTTAAGTTATTATGTATGTATTTATATTATCTTCCACATTTGACTCAACATTCCTTGAAAGCCAAGTTCATATTTTATTTGTATTTTTTAACTTTAAAAATTAAGGGGCTGGGATTATGGCTCAGCGGTAGAGCGATCGCCTAGCACGGGTGGGACCCGGGTTCGATTCTCAGCACCACATAAAAATAAAGGCATTGTGTTGTGTCCATCTACAAAAAACAATATTCTCTCTCTCTCTCTCTCTCTCTCTCTCTCTCTCTCTCTCTCTCTCTCTCAAAAAAAAAAAAATCAAATTACATCCCTCTTTGAACCCCTATTGCAGTGGCTGGAGGAATGATCAGTGTCCTTCCTGTTGCTCCCTTCCATCACTGGTCTATCCTGCTCACAGCTAGGAAAACTCTGTCCCAGCTGGACTGGTTCTTTACATTTCTATGGTTGGGCCCTATCAGTACCACTCTTGTATGTGGGAGGCTTTAGAGATTCCTGTTCCTAGATTTCTTGGTAATTCACACAGCCATTCCCTCTGTGGTCTGGTCAACTCCCAGGGATGCTCCCTCACATGGATCTGGGTCCCCATAGACTACACATCTCTCTCTTCTACCCACTTGAGATTATCTTCTTCAAGTAGTTTCTGCCTTCTCAGCAAAATCTTTTGGGTCAAGGAAATACTAAAGGTCCGGATAACCCCTTGGAATGGTAGAGAATGGAAAATATAACTAATAAAAATGTATTAATATTATGAGAAAAAAGTATCCTTTCACAAACAAGAGGCTAGTAGAGTGGCCCTGAGATGTCAACATTTATAAAAATAAAGAACAAACTTGAATTAGGGTTGTGGTTAGCAGCCAGCTATCCAACAGACTTGATTCAAGAGACCAGACAACTCTAAGCAATATGAAATAGGAAATAAATAATGGCAGATGAGCACCTGGGAATTTAGTAACTACCACTAGCTGGAAATGTCAGCAAGAATGTTGAAAACATCAGAAGGCTTAGCAAAGGGTAGATGGGATTGGGACTTTGGCATATGACATTGGTCTTCAGGAGGACCAATGGCCTCCAGGTAGGACCTCAGCTTTGGAAGAAAAGAATACTGGGTTGTGCATCATAATCCAATAAGGAAAAACACCAGGAGGACTGAACATCCAGCAAGGGATTCAAAAATTAACCCTGTCCAACACTGACATCATGATTGGGTTGCTAAATCACTAAGCTACTTGATTATGATTTCAGAATTTCTTCTCTAATAGAAGGAAGAGTTGGTCCTTACAATGGAGGTGGGGCTAAATTCCAGCCTGCAGCAGAAATCCAAGTTGCCCCAGGGATGGGGAGTGGAGGAATAGAAGAAGGCGTGGAAAGTGAGTCAGGCCATTAAGCCAGACTTTGGATGCACAGTGTTTGAAAAGGACACTGGCATGAAAATTAGTCTTCACACACTTCTGCACACATGGATACCGTCAACTCTTAACTTTAAATACATTGACCAAAATAAAAATGCCCTGCTTTTTAAAAACCACCACTTATATTTCCTTCTCAAAAGCTCAGTTGCCACAATCTAAGGTAGAGAATGACTTAAATGTTGAAAAATATAGTGACAATATTGTTCTGATGTGATTGTTCATGAAGTCTCCAAGAACTGATAGCACATTTTCTGGGAAGATAAGAAAGTACATCATGGACGATTGCCAGTTTGTGAACCATTAGTTAGGAAACTCTGTGCTAGGATAACTCGAAGACATTCAGTTGAGCAATAACCTTAATTGTTGCAGTGAAAACACTTGCCTGTTATTTAGTGACTTCATAAGCAAATCAATCCAATCTATTTCCATTTTCAGCTATGCCACATTCTACAACCACAGCATGCTTCTCTTAAACTATTAGTTAAATACATTCTTCCTCTTGTTTTAAAACTTCTAGTAGATCCCTAATGTGCTCCATGTCAAGTCCAAAGTTTTGCCATTGAAGAGCTCCATAACTTGAATTCATTCTGCTAGTTTAGTCTTCCTGCATTGCTCCCTGGCACAGTATCCTTTTTAATCTACCACCTGAATAGGTCATGTTACTCACTCAAACTTACTTTCATCTTCTGTTTTAAGCTAGTGGAATAAACTAGTTTGTCCTCTTCTGGATATCTAACTGCCACCATCTTTTAAAATTTATGCAAAAGAACTAAAATCATCACACTATTAATGATACATGCATGAACAATTCGTGATAACCAAGTTATAGAACCAGCCTAGGTGCCTGTCATCAAATGAACAACAAAAGAAAATGGATTTTTACACAGACATAAAGACGAATAAAATTATGTCATTTGCTGGCAAATGGATGAAACTGAAGAATATTATGCTAAGTGAAATAAGCCAGATTCAGAAAATC
This sequence comes from Callospermophilus lateralis, assembly GCF_048772815.1. Lineage (NCBI taxonomy): Eukaryota > Metazoa > Chordata > Mammalia > Rodentia > Sciuridae > Callospermophilus > Callospermophilus lateralis. Next base: position 62,660,369 of record NC_135320.1, on the reverse strand, counting down.
CAGGGTCAAATGTATTCTCTCATATGTGGAAGCTAGAGAGAAAAAAAAGAATAAAAAAGCTACATCACACTTGAATCAAATGTATGAAATATGATATGTCAAGAAATATGTAATGTTTTGAACAACCAATAATAAAAATTTTTAAAAAGTTACATCACAAATATAAAAGGAAACTGATAGAGTAGGCAAAAGAGATTGAGAGGTGGGGAGGGAGAAGGGGAGAAAGCATGGGGAAATAGTGGGAAGCGAAATCAACCAATTATGCTATGTCCATGTATGAATATATCACAATAAATCCCATTGTTACATATATATATATATATATATATATATATATATATATATATATATATATATACCAATTAAAAAAGTAGTGATAGAAAGGAGACCAGTAGAGTAAGGGGATCAGGGGAAAGGGGAGGGGAGAGAAAAGGGAGATACTAGGTAATGAGATTCATTAAATTATGTTATATGGATATATAGATATGGCATAATCAATCCCACTGTTATGTATAATTATAATGCACCAGTTATAAAAAAAATCTAGCTCTTCTTCCATTTCCTCCATGAAACCTTTTCCAATAATACTTGCCAAGAATTTTCTCCCTTATTTCCACTCTCAGTATGACAGGCAAAAATGATCATCTTCCTAACATCCACTCTCTCTTTCTTTCTTCTTGTGGAATCCTTATTTTATTCTGGGCAGCTTTTTTTGGAGCAAGAATGGTAATATTCCAATCAGGGAGATATAAATGGATGTCTAGAAATTGGTTTCCTGATTTAGACATGGCATCACATTTTCTTCTGGGTACTTCTTTCATTCTTTTTCTAGAACTTGAACCAGAAGATGCAGATGGAGTAGTGATCTGGTGTTTTAAAAATGAACAAAAATGCTAAGGATGGAAGGGTGGAAAGAGAGGGAAACTGGACTATTGATAACATGATGGAGCTACTGTACCAACTGTACGCTGCCTACCTATAGCCAGCCTTTCTTTTCTTACTTTTTTTTTTCTTATGTGAGAAAAATAAACCCTGTTGGGTAACTCACAATATGTTGGTGAAGTATATATGCAGCTTAATACAATATCTATCTTGTACCCCCACATATTTAGTCATTATCAATTTTCTTATACTCTCATATTTGTTAATTTTCTTTCTACAACAAGATATTGTCTCCTCAGAGATGCATGACATCTTATGTCATTATCAATATTTCATTACTATTCTTCTCAGACATGTTTGATGTTGAGTAGCTGTTAGTGAAAATGCTGATGAAATTAACTGCATCAGTCAGCCAATCATAATATAAACTATGTGTCCTGCATAGCAGACACAGTACCTGCTATGAGAGTTTGAGTTTTGAAATGGTTTCATCATGACAATAGAAATCAGATACTTACATATGGAGTTTTTAACATATTTGTTTAAAAATGGTTAAGAGTTTTTTTCAATTACCTTTCAGTACTTAATTTCATTACAATTCTCTATTAAGGGAATACTCTGAATTGCCAGTGAATGAAAAATAAAATAATTAGATAGAAGATAGAGTCAAGCAAACTTATCGAAATTATGCTATGTCTTAGTAGACTAAGTATTATGGGATGGATGATATAATACCAGGATAATACTCTAGTAATATATTTCCAATGCAAACAAAAAAGAATGTTCTTCTCTTTAGTTGTGGAAGAAATATTCTTGCAATTGAGAAAGTCAAGAAACTAAGTTTCCAGGATGTTGAATGAATTATCTACATGAAATTAAAATTAACCAAGAATGATGAGAACAGGTGATGGAGCAGAAAATGATGCACCAGTACTAAAGTGATTTTGAAAGAGGAAGACTGATTAGGAGACAAATGATAGTAGTAAGGAGATTCAGTAAGAGATATTCCCAGTGGTTTTGTGTTGGTATGAAGTATGATTATTAAAAGTATTTTTTATTACAGTTTTGATTTTTCTTACCCAATCATTATTATAAAAAATTGAATTTTCCAACCAATAGCTTTCTTTTATTTGTTCTTTATTATTTAAAATTTTATTATATTTTGTCTTTTAAATTTTGCTTTGTAGAACTTATTGAGGTTTCTATGTGGCTTAATATATGGTAAGTTTTCATCTGTTCCATTGTTGTTTGAAAAGAATGTGAAATCTCAGTATTGGGGGCCTAGAGATTGATATGTAGCTCTTGAATTCATCTTATTAATTATATCATTCCCATAATGAGAAAATCAATCCTATTTTGTATTGATCTAAGAGTATTCTGTATGTTTGCTATATAAATAGTTTGTAATGATGAAGAGACTATGAACTTTTAGAAAATTTTTAATCCTTGTCATGAACCCTGAGATTTCAACTTAGAAAAGGTAAATGATGCTAGGCTTCTGATTTTTCAGTTGAAAGTTAAGGGAGTTTGCTTAAATTTTTAAAGACTATAGGAAATTTAAGATAACTTTGAAATTAACACACACACAAAATCTCTCTCTTTCTCCCCACCCCACACTTTATTAGATGAAAGAATTTTAGGAAGGAATTGTTAGTAATTCTGTGTTTGTCTGATCAAGATTAGCATATACTAATCTAAAAAATGCACTTGAAAATTTGCTTAGGGAAATTAAGTCCATGAATTGAATAATTGACATTAGAATGTAGTCTATGCTAACTTCAGTTGAGAAAACATTCATTTTTCTCCTGAAAATTATTGTTCTTTTTCTATATGAAATTACAACATTTATAGGTGAAACAAAAGAGTATTTTAAGATGGATTTACAGACTTAAGGAAATTTGGAGTGCTTAATTGGGATATTTATTAAATAGAATATTTAAATTCCATGTAATTTTAAGTAGTCTTTTCTGGACACACAAGCTCTAGTACATCAGAAAACACAGAACAGAGAGAGATTGGGTTTGGTACCCGAAGGCAACAAACAGAAGAAATCTCAGTAAAAGACTTTGGGAATACTGACTTCATGAACACAGGTATCATAGAATTCTTCCACTGAAATCAACAAAAGAATACAAATGTGAAGGTACATGTATACATGGAAGAAGACCATTCTTATCTTACAAAGTTTAATGAATTTTTGCCAGATATATTGCTTATGGGACCAAATTAAAGAAAACACCAGGAAGTTCACAACTCTCCCTTTTGAAAATGTAGAATGATTTCACAAAGTAAATGAACAAATGTCCTAGAAAAATATTGGTGACATTTCCTAGTTTTGAGGGATCAGGACTACAAATCAAAGAATAGAACACACTGGCATGGGTCTAGGGAGTATTCCATTTGGAATCTGTTTCATTAGCACAGACCCTCTGAGTCTGGAAGTAGAATGTTCAATGGCAATGTGCTCACACTTTATAGGAAACAGATTCTCCTGCCACCATGGGCCCCTATAAAGAGGGAACCAGACAAAGGCTCATCATATACCTGGATTTACTCTGAATAGCGAAAATCAGTGGACATATATTAGGAAGGAATAATAAGGTAGATCTTGAATAGGAGGAAGTCTTTTTGGATTTGAGGGGGGAAAAAACTTGAGTTAGGAATTGGCTGAGTCACAGGAAAGTGACTATGACTTGCCTTGATTTTTTCCCCTGTCCATCCCAACAATAGAAATTAATGCTAAATATTTGCTCCTCTACTTTTTTCTGTGGTTGCAATGGAGTATATCTAGGCTCTATCTCATTAGAGTTCTAGTCTATGAATCAATGGCAGGTAACTGGGAGGTACTTTATACCACATCCTCTGAATTTTCAGGTGACCATAGAATCTTCATTTTTCAATGTAGACTTGAGAATGAGAGAAGGTGGTATATGGCTGATTTCTGTGCATATTTAGTTTGATAAAGTAATGAAACTTACTCGGTATAAAGTGTAGAATAGACACACATAACTTCTTTAGTACATGCATTAATTAATGCATGTGATCTGTGTAGTGGATAGGGATAAATAAAGCAGCTAGGCCAAGGAGAATTGGGGGAAAATTGAATAGCATTGGTGCATTGATAGTTGATATTAATAGCAACCAATGATAAAATGAATATACATCAAATTCATCCATCTTCCCTCTCCCAGGGAAGCCAGTCTACTCCTGCAATATTGTGAGAGAATAATTGATAATATCTTATGTTTGAGCTTCTTACCATATTCTGCTATCACCAGGGAAGGAATTCACTGGCATTTCATGTCTGATAAAAGATATTAGCCTTGTTAAGAAAAATTGGTCAGATATAACCATATTTGGGCTGTGGCTGTGGCTCAGTGGCAGAGCACTTGCCTGGCATGTGTAAGACTCTGGGTTCGAGCCTTAGCACTACATAAAAATAAACCAATAAAATAAAAGTATTCTGTCCATCTATGACTACAAAAAAATTTTTAAAGATAAATCCATATTTGAAGTTGTTAACTGTTTTTTCCTGTATTTCTCTTTTGGCTTAAAGAGTAAGCCAGAATCTATTCAATGTCAGCTGTAAAGTAGCAGTGTAGTTTAGTGAGAAGAGCAAGGACCCAGGGTCTGCATATATACTCTGTCACTTTCTAGTGTGTGATTCTGCACAGATCACTCAATTTTCCCAGTTCTGTTTCTTTCTCTGGAAATGTGGCAACACTGACTAGTAACTGTAAGAATTAAATCAGACTTTAAATAATCTAACCTAGTGTCTGAAACATAGAAGGTACCCAATAACACCATCCAGCCTTTAAATATGCCTTATAATTTATTCCAGAGGATATCAATATCTTCTATCCTAGGAGTAAAAAAAATACCCCAAATCTCTTGACCTATTGATTTAAAACCATAGAGACCCAAAACTCAGCTGTAAATTACAGAGATATAATGTTTCCAAAACATCTGAAAGTATTTTCATTGTAACTTCCTTTCTCAGTCTAGTATATTTGGATACCTATTTTTATTTTAGCATTTACAATGGGAAGTCTCAAAGCATATGACATACTTAGAATTTTTTAGAGATTGAATTTAATTGCATTATTTTCTAGTGGCTAAAAGTCATACCAAATGTATTGCTGTGTTCTTCCTATATATAAGATATGAATGTGAAGGTAAGAAGATTAGAAAGAATTGAGGATAAGGAAGAAATCACAACGAGAAAAATGAAATCAATGAGAAATACTCTATTTGTCTTCCATCTTAAGTTACTCTGCCCACTCACATACAGAGTGTCTGAAAAGGTGGTATATAAAAATAACTGGCTTCTGGGCATATACAATTTGGTAGAGTAATGGAGTTCAGTGAGCATGGGGCAGCCATGAACTCCTTCAGTATATGCAACATGTGATATGAGGAGTGGGTAGTGTGGGTTAAGCAGGGCATGGGAGATTGGGGAAAGGCTAAGCACCACTGATGTATTGAGAACTGATTTTCAAAAGGACCTAATGACAGTTTGTCTCTTTACATTCTACAAATTCCAGTAAATTTTCTATACTTGTAATAATTTAGTTTGTATGTCACACTCTGAATAGTTTGTAAGCTCCTTGGAGGCAGATGCTATGTCTCCTTTCTCTATGCACACCCATCCCCAAACATAAATACTCAATAAATGTTTGATGGATGAATGAGTAAATGAATGAATTATCACAGAGTTGAGTAATCTCAAGTTGCAAGTGGAATGTATCCTGCTATGCCAAAGAGGTTGAGATTGTAGCTTTGTAAATTATTTTAAGAAGCTAACTCTACTCATGTATATATCTGGAGAAATATGGCCACTCATTATCATAAATGGAAGGTCCACAGGCTTGATTGGTAAGTAATATGTGTTCATGTATATGTATTTTAAAATGTTGAATTTGGTAGCTACATGCAGAAATTGGGATATGTTATAAAAATTGGCATTTGCTTGTTTTACATGACTGAACCTGAAGTAATAAACCATATTTATTGAGAAAAATCAAAAGTAAGCCAAATGCTCATGGGAAAAGATTTGGTGAGAGCTAAGTAGTGGCTGCTCTCTCTGAGCAGGATGTTAGATCTCTAATTTACCATAATCCCCACCTACTATCTATTTGTGCTATCTATTGGATCCCTAACAGCAGGTTGAGTTAATGACCCCCAACAACAGACAATGGCCTGGTTCAACATGTGGGGGGACAGACATGGAAAAAGGGGATGCTACCTCCTCTTCCAAGTAACATAATTGGACCTGATGGGGTGCTGTCATGGTTGGAGATGGAGGAACACACACCTGTAATGTTAATGTGCTTGGGAGCAAAGCAACTGTGCACTGAAAATTCCATGAAAGATTGGAAGATTGCAAATTCCATTTCTTTGGGCTGCATAATGTTCCTTTATGGTAAACGAAGACTAGTCTCTTTCAAGCCAGGGGCTTGCAATTAGAGAATTTGGTCACTGAAATGAAAGAGCACAATGGCCAGGATTGAGATTGTACTCAGTCCAAACTACCTCATACAGCTCTCTGGTTCTTAGAAGTCTGCCAACTCAATTTACTTACATTTGGCTTCCACTTTCAAAAATGCATACATTGGATGACACAATCTGTTAAATTAGATTCACTAATATTTTACAGTGATGCAGCAAAGAGCATGCCAAGTATCTTAGACACATGAGATTTATGGCTAGTGATTAATCTTGCAAAAAATAATGAATTGCCACCAAAAGAGAGGGAAAGAACAGATTCTTTCCCAATCAGGAAAGGAAACCTAACCCCTCATTTGATAGATGAATGTCTATAAAAACACACAAACAGACAGACACACACACACACACACACACACACAAAAAAAAAAAAAAAAAAAAAAAACAAATAGAAAACATTTGGAACCTAAAAATTCTCTCTCTGAGCACTCTACAAAGCTTTATCTTCCCAAATCCACTTGGTGGGTACAGCTGGCAGTGTAAGTTTGCCCTCTCACCTTCAGAATGTTAGCAAATTGCAATGGGTGCTCTGCAGGAGAAATATGATATTATTGTACTAGGACTTTCCAGCAGGAGTATGGCTTCCACAGTTGGCAGTTCCAACTGACACTTGCAAACAGGTCCAGTTTGAAAGATGAGGATTCAGGATGCAGTGAACAGCATATTTTTCTTATTATTTTTTATGCCTATTTAGCCTTTTTGAGGGAAAAAAGTCTTTGGAAGTGAAATTCAAGTGAACTATAAGAGCCATCCCTTCGTGTTTTAGTTTTCACTTTCTTTTCTTTTCCTTTGATTTGAAAAGAAAGGAGGAACATGTAGTCTTTCTTAGATTTAGGGGGAAAGTAATTTTGATGATTTTGAAGAAAAGGACTATATTATAACAGGCTGGCTGTATCTCTACACACTAGAGTACATACCATATTCCTGGTGGTATTCGGGCTCAGAATCACCACCTTTTAAAAATGAATCTCCCACCTTTTCTGAACTACGACTATCTTATAATCTATTGCTTTTTTATTTTTTATTTTTTGAGTTTTATATAAAAATTCAAGGGAGTCTTGCTTCACTGGTTTTTCATGAAAGAAAACATTTCCTTTGCAGCTTGGAATTAAAAAATGCAACCATTGGGGTTGTTTTCCTTTTCCTTCCTCTAAAACCAAGAAACATATTTTTCTTTCTGCACTGAGACCATTACTGAACTATCAGATGACCAGTTGGGTCCTGAAACCAAGATATTTATAGTCTGTAAATATTTTTATGGTGGTAGTGGTGAAGAAAGGGGTAGTCTCCCCCTATACACACAGACTGGCCTTTTCATTTTTATTTTTTAACATTTAAAAGTAAAGTCTATTTTTTTTTCCTGCAATAAGAGCAAAGCAATTTAAGTTTCAGCTGAGAAAATTATGATGATTATTATTGCATTCTAAGACGCTGTATCTGTGAAATATACAGACTATGGATTTTTCATGCTTCTTTTTAATGTACAACATAGGCATTGAGAAATAAAACAGGTTTATAATGATAGACAAGATTATATTTTGGATGTTGCACTATTTTCTGTATCAGTTTTATCTCAGAATATGTCATGCAATAAACAAAGTATTTTAGGAGTTACTTAAAATATTAGTGTTTATGTCTCAAAGGCAATTTAATGGTGTATAAGCCAGCATTGCTGTAGTAACAAATGATCCCCTTATCTCAATAAGTTTGAATAACAATGGTGTCTGATGATCAGCTGTAGCTCTACTGTACATGTCCAGGATCCAGGATAAAGGAGCACCTGTTATTTGGATCATGTCATTCTTAGCACATGAACAAAAACAGCAAGGGAAACACATGAAAGTTCTTAGGCTTCTATTTTGGCCACACATGCTGTTGACCAAAGCAAGTTGCAAGGCCAAGACTGATGTCAATAAGGCAGGGTGGTATGTTCCTCCCACATGGAGTCACAGCACATTCCATAACAACAGAGAAGATAATTATCCTAGAGGAAAGGGGAAGCAAATAATTTAGAATGACAATACAATCTACCAGGACAATCCAGTGGAATTCCCATAAGCCCATCACTGCTCAGTCAAGTGTGTTTCCAACCTCTATCCTACTTCCATGATTTAAATCCATTGTGTTCCAGGATAAAGAATATATCCAGTGTAAATTTCTCCTACAGTTTAGTGTGTATTCAGGGTATTTAAAAAGTAAATTTTATTGTTTTCATAAGAACAGAAAAATTAAAAGGGTCAATATTCTAAAAGAAAAGCACCATAATGGGCTCAGAAATGGAGACACACAATCACTTAAGTATTGCTCAAAATTCTCAAGTTTTCTGCCTTATCTTATTCTTTTCCTCTTAATATGTGTTTCAATCTTAATTTTTCTCCCTTACCCAAATACATAAACTTTTTTATTATATTTCTTCATAATTCATCTTTACTATTCATTTTTTCCATTTCATGAACTAATTTCTTCATTCAATTTTTATTATTACCTCCTGGATTCATCTAGGATACCAAAGATAAAACATGGTTCTTACCTTAATTTATAAAATAAGAAAGCTCTACTAAATTGGTCCAAGGTACTTTATAACTCTGAAATCCTATGATTATTTGCTCCCAAAGGCCTGCAGATTTGTAAGAGACACAAAGATATACAAAGTAAGCTATAATACAAAGTAAATAAAATATTTAAAGTGCCATGGAGGGGTAATAGATAGTTACCATGAAGACTTAGTAGAAGGAGATTCTAAAAGAATAGATTGGCAATAGATCAGTCTCATTATCTGAATTTTCTATTCATTTCCCCTTTTAAAATTTTCTTTCTCTTTTATTGATGGACTCTTTTTCTCTTTCAGATACTTTATCCTTGGTGTCTAGTTTAGGCCTCTGAATACAGCTCTTAAGCACAAGGAATATTTTGTTTTCAAGTTACATACAGAAACTCAATTCAAACTGGCAAGGAATGTATTGATTCCTAAAATTGAATCATATCAGGCATTTTAGGTGTATGTCTTAGTTCATTTTCCACTGCTCTAACATACTAATACAGATTGGGTAAATAATGCACAATAGAAATATAGTTAGCTAATTGTTCTGGAGGCATAGAGGTCCAAGAGCTGGCATTTGGCAAGGGCCTGTATGATGTGTTATATGTAAGATGGAAGAAGGGCAAGTGAGCCTGCAAGAGACAGAAGAAGTCAGGCCAAACTCCTTCTATCAGGAACCAACTCTTGCAATAGCTAACTTGCCCCTGCAATAATGGCATTAATCCCTTCATGAAGGTGGAGCCTAGTGACCTTATCACTCCTAAAGGTCCTCTCAAGGCTGTTATGATGGCAATTAAATTTAACATGAGTTTTTGAAGTGACTTTCAAATCATGATAACATGGAGTCTAGGCACAGTAATCTCCCATATCTTTGGTTTTTGCTTTCTGTATTTTATTTACCTGTCGTCAACTACAGTCTAAAAATATTAAATGTAAAATTCAGCGTATCCACACCATATATGCTACTTGTGAATTAGGCACGTAGTATCTGTCTCAGTTATCAGATTGACTTTGTCTTGCAGTACTTGTGTTCAAATAATCCTATTTTACTGAATAATGACTCTAAAGCACAGGAGTAGATTTGCTGGCAAATCAGATATGCCAAAAGAAGCCTATTGTCATATGTTTGTATAGGAAAAAAAAATACCACCATACTATCTAGGTCTGTGGATCAGATGCTACTACTACATTTAAAGGATGTCAGCAGGAACCTATTTTTATTCTTTGACTTTTGTTTTCCTGGTTTGGGCTTTCACAGGTGATCTACTCTACCCATGGCTCCAAGATTTCAGGCTCCCAGTTTAGCAACCTCCATGGTTCCTGCTCTTGCAGGAGTTCCAGCAAGAGTTACTTTTAAGGTTTGTCATGGTAAACAGTCTCACTCCTGAATCATTCATAATGACCAGGGGAAAGGAATGTGTCAATGTTGGGCTAGGGTCACACTACTACTTTTAGAGTATGGAAGAAGGTAGGCCTTCCTTGTAAATGGACAGGGATGGTAACCCATTAGGGAAATAAGATTGCTGTTTTAGAGGAAGGGAGAAATGGAAAATTAACATGTAAAAACAACAGATATCTGCTACATAGTCGGTGCTTAATCATGCATTTTGATAAAAATGTGTTATTACTGGTTTTATTCATTTTAAAGACATGTGTGGGTACAAAGAGAATTTTTTTCTTCTTTCCTCAAAATTTAGTTGTCATTAGTGCTTGCCCCCCACATGCTTCTTTTTTGTCCTTAGTCTTTTCCCATCTCATTGTCAATATTATTTCCTGCATATGTTGTTAAGCTTCTTTAATTTCTTTAAATACATTAAAGCACGGTTGCTTTTTAGTATGCAAGATGACACCATCATTACAGTCTTTGTGGGTCTGTTTAGTTTGATGTTTCTTGCTCATGGTATCTTTCTGTGTATATATGTGTCTGGTATCCTTTATTTGATGCTAGTCATCATATTTAAAAAATTATTTGCAGGAATAATGGGAATCTATAATAAAGCTACTTTAGTCACAGAAAGGTTTTCACTTTTTTTTTTCTGTTTTTTTTTTCTGTCAGCACCTGTGGGCACTACAAGGCCAGGATCATCTAAACTCAAATTCAGTGCTTCTAGGTCGCTAGACCAACTGGGAGATGTAAATCTGGAATTCAGAATAATGAAGGATGGTTTATTATCGAGCTGCCTTGACACTGAGGGTATAGCTGGGATGCTAGTTTACTGTGAGAATGCTTTCCTATTTTGCTTCTCAACCAGAGTGTACCTATGTTTGAATTTCTCTTTTTCCTTCCGACAAGAGGACCACCCCCATCAAGAATATTGAAATTCAGAATTTCTAAGTTAAGCAAATACTCTCAAGGTCTAATGGCTTTTGTGCTGATTTCTGTTTAAAATGGTTCTCAACATAGCACTGAAGTTCTGTCTAATGTTCCTAAGGGCAATAACACTGTCATGTGCCTCATATTAAAAATACATGTGTTAAATAAGCTCTTTTCAGGCATAAGATACAGTACTATTGCCATCAGTTTGAGATTAGTGAATTAATAATATATATTAGAATATCTTTATATAGAAAATGCATAAAAAAATTATGTAGTGATTGGTTGATAAAAATGTTGTGACCAAAGGCTTTTAGGAAAATGACCCTATATTTCTCCTAGGAGCAATGTTTCAGTATTGGCTAATTTAGTGTTCATAGAGACTTTATAGAACATAATTTTCATAAATAATGAGAATCATTTTTATGTCTATAAATCATATAACAGTTGCTATCACATATGACAAATCATGTGGATATACATAAGTATATATGTAATTTTTGCAACCAAACTCTTTTTTAATATATTTTTATTTGTTCTAATTAATTATACATGACAGTAGAATGCATTTTGACACATCATACATAAATGGAGTATAACTTCTCATTCATCACAGGTCATGTAATCATGTATGCACATAGGGCAATCATGTCTGAGTTTTTCTACTATCATTCCTACCCTTATAGCCCCTCCCCTCCTTTCACCTCCCCTCTGTCTAGTCCAAATTACCTCTATCCCCCTACCCCCTTATTGTGAATTAGCATCCATATATCAGAGAAACCATTCAGGCTTTGGTTTTTTGGGATTGGCTTATTTTGGTTAGCATAATATTCTCCAGGTCCATTCATTTACCAGCAAATGCCATAATTTCATTCTTCTTTAAGGCTGAGTAATAGTCTATTGTGTATACATACCACAGTTTCTTTATCCATTCATCTGTTGAAGGGCACCTCAGTTGGTTCTGTGGTTTAGCTATTGAGAATTAAGCTGCTATAAACATTGATGTGGCTGTGTCACTGTAGTATGATTAAGTCCTTTGGGTATAAACCAAGGAGTGGGATGACTGGATCAAATGGTGGTTCCATTTCAAATTTTCTTAGTGGTTGCACCAATTTGTAGTTCCCCCAGCAATATATGAGTGTACCATTTCCCCCACATTTTTGCCAACATTTATTGTACAACCAAACTCTTAATTGGTTTCCCTCCAATGTATTCTCAGTTTTGTCAATGTAACTATCTTATTTGGGTAGAACTGAATCTGTTACACTTCCTACTTATATGTATAGAAAAAATTCTTAGTGCATTGACAATAAAGTTCATAGTTGTTACCATGGAAGTTCAGTTCACTTAAAATCTAATTGTAATCTACTTTGCCAATATAAACCTTCACCTTCTTTGCTTACCATATTATTGTAACTGTGTAAGGCTTTCGATATGTGGTGTTAACCCAAAACTCCTGGGTTAATTTAGCAATGTTCAGAGGTGAAATGATTGGCTAATGAGAGCGGTAACCTAATCAGTCCATCCTAGTTCCGAAAGACTAACTGGGGTGTAACTGTAGGCAATTGGGTTGTGGCTAGAGGAAGTGGGTCATTGGGGGCATCTCCTGGAAGGGTTCATCTTTCCTGCAGCCTCTTTCTCCTTCTCTCTCTCTCTGCTTCTTCAGCCAAGCCCTTCTACCATGATAGTCTACCTAATCTTGGGCCTAGGGCAGTAGGCTCAGCAGACCACAGATTAAACCTCTGCAACTATGAGACAAAATACACCTTTCCTCCTCTAAGTTGTTCTTTTTGGGTATTTTGGTCACAGTGATGAAAACTAAGACACTGTGTTCTTCCAAAATATCAAGGCCATTAATGACAAAAAATAGACTAAAGGGGACAATAAAGCTTAATAACTAAATGTAGTATATAATTCTGGATACACTCTTGGTTTGAGGAACAAGTAGTTTATAACTTATTAGACATTTTTGACAGCTGAGAAAATTTGAATATAGACTGGATTAGATAATATTTTATCAATGTTAAATATACTAATTCTGACATATTGAGGTTATGTGAGTAGATGGTATTGTTGGGAAGTATATACTGAAGTATTTAGGAGTAACAGATGATGTTTAAAACTTGTCAATTCGTTGTAAAAAATCTAACTGTAGTGATAAAGTAAATGATAAAGCAAACGAAGTAAAATTTAATTAATTGGTGCTACTTGGAAAGGGTATTTGGGAGTTTTAAAAATCTCATCAAAATAAAAAGTACTAAAATAAAATAAACTTTTGAAAAACAAAGACAGTATCCTATTTTTATTTATTTATTCATTATTGTTTACCTTTTTTCCAGTTGAAATGAAATTCCCATAAAGGCAAAGATCTTATCTCCTCTTTTCACCAGTGCATCTTCAGCACCCATAACAGAGTCATTATAAAGGACTTTAATAAGTATTACTGAAAAACATGAAGACAAATTACAAACTTCTATACCTGTAATTTTGCTCTCTCCTGAAACCAAACTGAAATCCAAATTCAAACAATTTTTTCCCCAAAAAAGTGGGAAAGTCTACAAGAAAAGAAAGAATAAGAGAAAGGACAACAACTGTCCACCCCCACCCTCCCTCTTCCTTTAGTAGTTCCCTGCTTGGTCGAATATTGACAAACTTTTCTTTAGAAAATATGATTAACTCTAGTAAAAAATAATTAAATAAATTCTGTCTTGATTCCCTCCATAGATGGCTCAATCATTTTATGTATGGTCTATTTTTACTATAAGGTAAACTCAAATTGAAAAATAAGCATCAGTTGCTGAGAGCTTTTAATCAATTTTTTTATCTTTCACTTTTAAATAAAAGCAAATATCTCCAACTTACCAATTACAAAGAAAATCCACAAAGATGAAAAATAAAGACCAAACATAGGGAAGAGCTATTTGGAAAAAAAAAAAAGAAGACTATATACAAAGAAAAAATTAAAAAGAAAAAGTGATCTCTTGGAAATTAAAAAAAAAATGAGAAGAGCAATGGAAAACTCATTAGAAGACTTGAGAGATGAAGCTAAGGGAATACTTCAGAAAGTAGAGGGGAAAAAATGACAGAGATGAAAATAAGGAAGAAAATGTAGAAGAATTAGAGGACCACTCTTGGACATCTTATATTTGAATATAGGTGTTCCAAAAAAGGGAAAGAAAATGAAGGGGGACAACATCCATAAAAGGGAGAGAAAATGAAGAGGGGATAACATCCATAAAATAACAAGAATATTTCCAGTGGGCTCAGTTGGTAGAGTGTTTGCCTGGCATGCATAAGGCCCTGGATTCAATCCCCAGCTCTGCCTAAATAAATAAATAGGACATACATTTGCAAGTTTAAAAGCCTATGTAGCTTCCAGAAAATTCAGTGAAAAAAAAGATTCACACCAGTGAAATTTCAGACTGGTAAGCTTTTGGGAATGATCTTCAATAGGAACATAAATAAGGATCAGCAATTAGAATGGCCTTGGCCTCCTGAAAATAAAAGACAATACTAAATACTTCAAAATTCTAAATACTAAATGATGATGGTTTTTAATCTAGAATGTTACATCCAGGCAAACAGTCACTTGTGAGGATAGAATAGAAACATTTTTATACATGCAAAGTGTCAAAACATTTGCCCTTTATAAAAATCTTCAGGAAATTCTTAGAAAATGACCTATACCAAAATGGACCAAGAAAGAGAAAGACATGAGACAAATTCACCAGAGATAAGCAGGAAAGGAACTCTCCAGGAAGATGGTGAGGGGACATACTGTTCAGCTGAAGCACACTGGAACCTTCAGTAGGGACTTCAGGAAGATGAATCAATGGCCTATTTGGTGTGAATGAATATATCAAGGGGTGATTCAGATGGCCAGGAGAGAAGCTAGGTTGAATTCATGGTGGGCACAGGAAATTCTGCTGAGAAGAACAAGATTATAATAATTGCAGAGAAAATAAAAGTTGTACAGGAAAGTAACTGTACTCACAGCTGACTATGTGACTCAGCTCTGAATAACATACTTAGTCATAATGATTCAAGTACTTAATATTGATCAAACTATATTTGAAGGATGGAAGGATGGTGTGCAGGGGGAAAGAAGGGACAAAAGGAAGTAAGTTTTTATTTTTTTAAATGGGAAATCAATAAAAAAATACTTGTATCAGTCATGGTTAGATCTGGGGGATAGAGTCACTGGATGTTGTGGATAAGGAATTTATTACAGGAATTAGGTCTTACACAGTTCTGAGAGGAGCTAGGAAGTGAAATTCTGGAAAGGAAAAAAGAGAATCAGGAGAGTTGCTAATATATCTGAGAACCATTTTTTTTGTCACCACCACAGTGTGAGAGCCACAGAGGATTTTATGGAGAGGGCAACAGAAAGCTCCTGACTATACTGCAGTCCAGAGTAGCAGGCTTGGGGTCTCTGTAGGTCAGCAGGACCACCAGTCAGGAAGAAGAGCTGGATGTATAACCAAAGGGAGAGTTTAAGCTGTTCCCTTGGTGGACTTCAGCTTCTGTCCCTCATTGCATCTTACTGTGAAAGTTTTTCAGAAAGTCTTAACCACTGTTCTATTTCTGTCCATCTCCAAAATCTCATCTAAATCCCTCTTTCAGCCAGCTCTCACTCCAAATCCATCGTACAACTGGAGGTGTGGGAAATATAGTTTCCAGCTTAACCCAGATGATACACTACAAGCCACAACAGTCCATCTGTTGACAATTTTGGATCTAATATGCACCTGATAACCACATTTAATTTCTGAATAAAGACAAAAGTGAATTTGTGCTTCTATGGAACATGGAACACCTATCCACAGAAAAACATATTGACCTTCTTCCCAAAGCGGACACACTGAGTCTCAAATGCCCTTTTCATCTTGGGGTAATATTCATTGTTTTAGTTGAATCACACTCACTATTTCATATTCTTTAGTTTAAATACTGAGATATAAGATTAAGTACAGTTCATATTTCTTATGTGAGCTAGTAGAGGATAGGAAATAAAACATTGATATTTGATATTCATATCAAATCAAGGAAGAAATATTTATATTATAGTCTGTGCTTTTGCAACTAGTAATATGGTTACAACTGGTAGTTACAATTTGGGCAGCCAACTATGTCATACTTGATTTGTATAACAGAAAAACTTTTGGTCTGGCTTACAAGTATAACTCAAATCATCACAATAGAGAGTCACAACTCCTTTGCCAATCTCAGAATTGAGCCAGTTCATGGCCCCAGAATCTCTTGCATGAAGAGGTCAAGGCTCTGGAAAAGTGTCCTCACTCTAAATATTTTTCCTGGCCTTCAAGACCTAGGGCCATTTACTCAGATAACTATATTTCTGGGAAGGGGAAATTACCAGACTCTGGGGGAATAAAAGATACTAACTCTAAACTGACATTAATTTCTTGACACCCAAAATTGTGGTCCAGAAGAATAGAGACCTATAAAATTGAGTGATTAATGAAGTTTTTGGTTTGGTTAGCTTGGGTCTATCTCCCAGTAGGCCCAGTTGATCCCCAAACCACTGCATGTTTATTTCCCCAACTAGAAGAACCCCAATATTTATTCTCTGAACTTTCTGTGTGAGTGTGTGTATAAAAAATGATATATATTTTATTGTTAAAAATGTTTTCTAGGGGCTGGGGTTGTGGCTTGCCTAGCATGTGTGAGGCACTGGGTTCCATTCTCAAAACTGCATATAAATGAATAAATAAAAATAAAGGGTTATTCATAACTAAAAAAACAGACATTAAAAAATCTTTTCTGTATTGTTCCAAGGTTAAAATGAGATGCATATGACATTGCAAAGTAAAATATACTGAAAATAAGTGAGAAAAATATGGTAAAGGGAAAATACGGGTAAAAATATGAAGAAATGAAACCAATAAATAAAATGCCAGTTATAAAGTCTTATACACTTGTTGATGGTAAGCCACAGATGTGCTCCTGAACAGTAGCACAGTTCATTATAATCATAACTTAAAAACCAAATCAAATGTTTAGAAAGGTATAGCTATTTTGGATACCAGTGGGGAAAAAAAAAATTCCGGGGAGGATATTTCCTGGTCTTAGGGATTATGTTTATCTCTTATTATTAGCAATTATGTTTATCTCAATAAGCATAGCTAATTCAGTGTGGTAAACACAGTGAAAACACACATTCTATTTATATTAATGGGGACTGAGCCTAATTCTTTAGAAACAGAGAATCTTTGGTATCTCTCTTTAATGTAGTATAGTAATGCTTCCTTCTAGCAACCACTTTTACATGAAAAAAAATGGTAATGACACAAATTAGTGTAGTTCAAAAAAGCTTAGGACATAAAGGATTATGTAAGGGAAATGATTCTAAAACATTAGGTCAAATCTTGAGTTTTCTCTGTTAAACTGGTCTGATTTGGACGGCCTTTGAAGTCAACAAAACTGCCTCCTGGATTTCTTCCATGGGATGGAGAACAAATCAAGAAATAGGCCTTATCACATCAGTGTACAGAGAGTTTTCAAGTGGCAGAACAGTATTAACATTTGGAGCAGTCAAATATTTACACATTTTTCAAATGTTAAATAAGTGATTATGATACGCTTTTTAAAAACAACAAATTAGCTTGGATAAGGACTGGTCCTGACCTTGGTGAAGATCCTTCATATTGATTTATTACTTCATACAAAATATAATAAATGAACATGTGCTAACATAGGCAACTAGCAAAAGAGACATTTGTTTATATTTAAAGGAAAAAAAACTTATACAGTTAATATTGACATAATAGCAAAAAATGCCATAATTTATTCCAAAGCAATTAAAGGATAAATTCTGGCTTACAAGAGAATATACAACACGAACAAATATCAACAATGAATAAAAAGATTGTGGGAAAATTTGAATTTGAAAATATGAATATCTGATAACATAAAAGATAAGAGAACTCTAAATCAATTAGCTAATGAAAACAAGAATCAATGCCAAAATCAACCAAATCTGTGAACCTAAATGTTTAAATATTCAGAAAAATTTTAATCTATCTTTAGCTCTCATTGCTCAGTCATAAAAATCATTAACTTTCTGAGGTTCTTTATATTGAAAGTAAGTGTTAGCAGACTCCAAAATGGAAATTTAAAGAGAATGGCATGTGGAAGAGCTTTTTCAAGCACAACCTTTCTGAATTTATAAAAGATTGACAAATTTCATTATGTAAAAATATTTAAAATTATTCTATATATTAGTATACATTAGAAACAAATATAAAAGACAAATGATAAAGTTTGAAAAGTATTTGTAACTCAAATCTCACAACATAATATATATTGTTATGTTCATACTCTAAAAAAGCAAAACTAAATGACCAGGAACACAATAGAAAAAGCATCAAATGATATGTTCAGAGAGTTCATGTAAAAGCAATGTAAGTGACTAATGCATAGTAGAGGCATTTAAAGGGAAAAATATCCCATGTGAAAATATGCTGAGATACCACTTTTTGTTTACAAGTATCAAAAGTCAAAAAAATATTGGCTAGTGTGATAGACTCCCCCGTCCCCAGGAAACAATTTGTAGAAAACATACAACAAACCACACACGTATGTCTAGCTGTTTGATCCAACTTTTCTACTTGAAGTAATTTATAAAATGATCTATGAGAGTTAATTAAAACTTTGCTTATAACAGAAAAAGAATGAAAACAATATGACTGTCTATCAGTAGGCAGCTGGCTCAACATAGCCAGACAATGAAAAGATTTACAATGTATAAAAAGAATAGGACATTCTCTATGAACTGATGTTCAATGAACTGTAAAGTACATTGAAGAAACAAGATGCTGATCAGCGAATAAAGTATTCAACTAATACTGTTACATAAAAAATGGAAAGAATATATTACAAGTGGATGTACACACACACGAACGCATTTATCTTCACATATATATTTGCTTAATAAACACAAAATATCTCTTGAAGTCTACTCA
Organism: Callospermophilus lateralis; assembly: GCF_048772815.1. Taxonomy (NCBI): domain Eukaryota; kingdom Metazoa; phylum Chordata; class Mammalia; order Rodentia; family Sciuridae; genus Callospermophilus; species Callospermophilus lateralis. The sequence goes on along the minus strand of NC_135320.1, from coordinate 62,641,147 downwards.
GAACCTGGTAGGTTATACAAGAATAACTTATCTCTAAGGAGAACTCACTACCTGGGGGAGAGAGGTATGAGAGCCTTTTCCATAGATATCCTTTTGTAAAAATTGATTTTAAGCTATCTGAATGAATTCAAACTTAAAAGAGCAAAATACAAAACTTGCCTCTAGTCTCTACATCTTTCCCTACTCCAGGCCTCTGTTAACCTTCTCTTTTGCCTAAGAATGATATGCAGTCTACATCTTAAATATCATCAGTATGCTTCTCTGTACACAGACACTGGCACATGTCTATTTACAAACCTAGTTTAATGAAACACAATATAAATTTAGTTTGAAGAAAAAGTTCATTGAGACTCTGAAATGTAGAATCTGTAAGCTGTGAGCCTCAATGACAACACAGAATTTGGAAATGAAAGGAAGCAGAGATATGGGATTAAAGTTAATGATAGTTTAGGATCCACTGGGGTTGTATTTTTGAGTAGCAAGAACATTCCTGGGTTCTTGAAATCAGAAAAAAATATTCAGTGAATGGAAAAAAATGAAAAAAAAAAAAAAAACCCAAAACAACAACAACTCCCCCCCCCCAAAAAAAAACCCTTCCCTGCATTATCAACAAATTAGCCCCAGAGATTTAGCATTAGACTTTAAATTTCCCACTAACTAAGCATGGCAGTTTTGAAGTTCAGTGAAGAGAATGGTGAGGGTAAAGAGAAACCAGAAGTGAGAGCATATTTTTACAGAAGTGGGGTTGTTACAATTCTTTTTCATGAACTTAATCTGGAAGTTCACTAAACTGAAAAGTATCTCTGGTTTTAAAAATGCCAACTGTGCCACCCAAAGGATAAAAATTATGGAAAGTTATCTTTACAGGGATAAGGTTGAAAGAGGTCTGTAATTTAACAAGGATGTCTCTTTTTCTACAAAGAGATAATGAGTTTGTCCTCACATTGGTCAGATCCCATAGTAAACATCTCAACAGAAAATGGAAAATTGATTTTAAGCCAGAGCATGATAGAGATGAAAGTGACCTTGGCCTGACTTCCTGAAAATACTACCAAGGAAACTGAGATCCAGAGAGCTGCTCAAAGTAATCCTGGTGGTAAATGGTGGAGCTAAAACTGCTTGGGTTTGTGCTTATTTTTCTTTAGGCATTTGAAAGGACACTCACGGCCATTGATGCCAAATGGGCCTCATACTATTCAGGAAGGCAGGGAGCTTATTTAGAGATTTTTTTCTGTCATGACCGCCGGCCCAACCTCCAGGATTTATTTATTTACATATGGTAGCAGGGATTGAACTCAGGACATGCTAGGTAAACTTCCATGGATTTTACTCCTTTATAAGTGCAATACATCTGCTACATGCATGTGAGTATATGGCGGAGAAAGTGGTACTTATGATACTGGAGAGACTCAGTAGAATATCAAGTCATTATGCTGAATGCGGCACCACTCCCAAAGTTGAAATGTTTCCAATTGCTTCCAAATTCTATGATAAAAATCAAAGACTTAGAAAGCCAAGAAACAGATTCGCTGTTTCTGCAATGTGTTTTGTCAACTCTGTTCATGCCCTGTGGGCCAGTCTCAGGGCTGGATTTTCTTATCTATGAAGTGGGACCAATGATCTCATCTCAGATTCACTTGAGTGTTCTCAGGCATGCATAAAGGGCATAATATTGGAATTCCTAGCACGATAGGCAGGTATAATGGAATAGTTAACAAACATGAGTAGTTTGATGTTATTTTTTTTTTTATGATTGCCTTGGCTCAAATTTCTGAGTATCTTCTGAAACTTTTTAATAATTTAAATAAAATGCTACCATAATAATATATTACCTGTGAGCATGTCTATAGAGACATCCATACTGCCATGTTTAGCAGCATAAATTCTTATCTTTTGCCTAAGGGACAAATACATTCTTCCCTACAGTATTGAGTGCAGGACAGGAGATTTCACCAGCAAGAAATAGGGTAGAAGCATGTGTATTTAATGTAAAACCTTGTTGAGTAGAGTATTCCCTCAAACCCAAGACACCTGGAAGTTTAATTCAGGAAAGTTTCAAAATGGGAGGAGGGAGGGGAACTAAGAATGAGAAACACCAATAGAAAGTGAATTTTTCTTAAAAAAAAAAAAAATCAGGGTCCCAGTTTCATAAGTACTGCAGACAAGGTATCACACATTTTTATGAAATTTCCAGCAGGAAAAGCAAAGTCAAGAAACATCAGTTCTGAGGACAAGGGAAAGCTATTAGAAAAACTCATCTCACTTCCTAAACTGTACATTTTGATTTCAGTCTTGCTTTCAGATCTGAAGTCTGCTTTCAGCTCTTCCTATAAAACAAAGCCAAGATGTAAATTTAAAAGTGGCAGAGGTGTGGCTTCCTGCGGAATGTGGCTCAAGTTTAAATTTTGCTTGTCAGTAGCAGCGGTCCTGGCCTGAAGCTTGGGAAGGAAAGTGTAGAAGGCATCAGTCCCTCCTCAGATCCCCCTGCAGGAAGGTTGGCGCTAAGGTTGGAACAGATCCCAGAGCGCTAGAGAGGACGAATTGGGCGTGAATCGCTTGTCTCTCGCGCAAAGCAAGGTCAGGGGGCGCCTGTGACCCGAGCTGCTGTTCACATTGGCCATCTCCTCTTGAAAAGCTCGGCAAGGGTTTCTCCTGGCGTTAGGCTCCTTACAGGCGGTCAGCTCTCTTTAGGACCTCAGGGAAACCCAAGAGTTTCTGGCTTTAGGACCCAGGAACGCTGAGGCAGCCTGGATTTAGATGCCACCACCTACTTATAGAGGCATCCCGAGCCTTGGTCGGTCTGCACCTCCATTGGAAAGTGCGCTCGCCACATCCCTTCGGCCTCCCGAGAGTGTTCTAGTCTCTCACGGGCTGGTCAGGGAGAAACCTTAGCTGGGAAGTGACCGTGGAGAGAGCCCGAGAAGCAGCACAATTGAATAGAAACGCCGAAAGCCGAAGCACCCCTGGCTCTGGGATCGCACTCGCGGGTGGAGACGCAGCATCTTAGTGGCTGCGGAAACGCCTGCCCCGCCGCGTTCCTGCCAGGCGCCGCGGCCGGAGGACCCTCAGCTTGTGCCGACCCTGCCTCGGGGACCGGAATCCCAGAGCGGCCAGGAGCTCTAGGCGGGTGTTGGCAAACTTTTCTCGAGCCCACGTGCTAACCAAGCGGCTCGCTTCCCGAGCTCGGGATGGAACGGCGCGCCTAGGCACCCCTTGCCTCCCGAGACATATGTGCGCACGGTAGGCAACCCACACCTCGCTGCCGCAGCGCTTGAGTACCCCACCGTGGAGCCTAAAGGGCCCAAGAATGTTCTTTTAACTCTGCGCTCTCAGTGCTTTTAGAGCGTTTTTCATTCCCCTGAGCGTCCGCACTTTTACCCCGGGTCGGAGCCCTTAGGTCGGCAGAGGTTACTAATTCACTGATTGTAATTCCTCTCCAAGTCGTCTGCAGCTGTTAACGCTCTGCAATAGGCTGCTCCGTGGCTCGTGCCAGGCATTGGGTTTGCTTCCTCCTTCCCTCCCTTCTTTAAATTGGGACGCGCGAAGGCGCAGCTGCCTGGCCGGGATTCTCGCAGTCTTCCATCCACTCTGTTTCTCGCTCCTCGTCTCTCAGGTTCATGGTAGAAGAGATGCTGATCGCGCCGAATTGACCAGTGCAGCCCGGGGGCTAGTGGCAACCCTTCCTCTGCGTCGTCCCCAGCAGCGCAGCCGGCGCCTTCTCTTTGGATGAACCTTTCAGTTCCCCTACTTTGAGAGGCGTCTCTCCTCCGCCCGACCGTCCAGATGCAGTTTCGCCTCTTCTCTTTTGCCCTCATCCTTCTGAACTGTATGGATTACAGCCACTGCCAAGGCAATCGATGGAGACGCAGTAAGCGAGGTGGGTCCCTCTCAGCTGAAGGTGCGTGGGGTCCCGCGTGGGCGGGGGTGTCCAGGCGCTCGCCCACCACTGGGCTTCGGGGGCTCAAATGGGCAAGACGGTGCTTTCCCCACCCCAGCTCTTGCGGACCACCTCTCTTTTCTTTTGCGGCCCCGAGGGCTGCAGAATACCGGTCTCTTCTGTCCCCGGTGGGTGCGGTGAGCCAGAATGAGACGCGCTGCGAGCCCGGTGAGCCCGGCGTCTCCAGAGCGCTCAGCTCTTAAGTCGTGCGGTTCACACGCCGGGTCGTTCCCGCGCCTCCACTCCGGGACTCTTTCTTGGGTCTCATTTCTTATTTGGGATCCATTTTTCTTGCTTGCTCTCTTTTGGTCCTCTTAATATCTTCCCTAAATCCCATTTTTCTCTATCTTCGTGCCCCCAAATCCCTGCCCCAATTGCTTGGACCTGGCCTAACGCATGAGAGTTGGGGTGGGGGTGTTGAAGAGCTGGGTAAGAGTTTCTGTCAAGTTGAGCTGAAGAACCTGCGTTTCCAGGAAAAGGGCACCGTTGCTCTCTTTTTTCGGGAACCTGAGACGAAAATGAGAACTTTCTGAATGAACCAGCTACTCCTGCGTTGGCTTTCTAGAGTGTTTGCCTGCAGCGTGATGTTTTTAAAAAATAGGCCCCACTTTGCTTCTCCATTTGTTTTCCTCAAAAGCAGCAATTTCGGAGTAGGGTTTCTGTGCACAACGAAATTCACTTGCGGCTTTTTACCCGCTAGCTCCCTCTCCATCACTTGTGGGAGCAGCAAGGAACGCGGAGGCAAACCTCAAGGAAGGTTTTGGAGAATTAACTAGTTTTCCTACAGATCTATTGTGCGCTTATTTCGGTCTTGCAGTCTTGCTGGGCCTGCAGCTCATCTAACTGCATTTTAGGGTATGTGCAGCTAGGCACAATTAAGTCTTCCCGGGGGATTTAAACATGAACCGCCATACATCCCTTGAATTATGCGCTCAGGGAATGTGTGCAGAAGTCCTTTGCAGGCACCTACCTGGTGAGAACTATTTGTCTCCTTCCAGCAGTTCAGACTTTGGTGCTGTTAGAATTTGTTGAGAGTCGTAGATCTTGACACCACCCCCCCACCCCCGTGATATAAACATCTCGACCTGTGATGTGATTTGTTTATAATTCATTTTATGGAACCTTCGGCCCTACATTGAGATTTTTGGAGAGCCCTTTTCAAGTCTTATTTTTGATGGGTATTTTTTTAGGATATCATTAAGCAGTTCTCACCATTGGAAGAGCTGAAGGTTGACCCACCCCAGGTCAGAGCTGAGTATGACTGGTGTGAGACTTCTCCAGCTACCAATTTCCATTGCTGACATGTATCTGTGGACATTAAGGATACATACACCCACCCCCACATCTCTTTCAGTTCTGACTTTAGGGCAATTTCTAAAAATAAGCATTTTCTATCTAAAAATACAAGGGAGGAATTTCTTTCTACAGGCCACAAGAGTTTGATATGACTTTGAAAAGCCCCTCTTTGTGTCCTTCCACACCTCAGTATTTTCCTTCGGGATATTATTTGGCAAAGCTGGAATTTTTGGCTATACTGCAGTCAAAATTGTTTAGAGAGGTCCTCCCCCCAACTTTAAAAGCTGAAGCTTTTAAGTTGAAAAACTAAAGTGCTTAAGGTTTGTAAAATATAGAAATATCTAAAACCCTTGAACAAATTCTTTACTATTCAGTGATGGCTTTCTGATCTACCCTGCCTGTCCCATTGTGTTTGAGTGGAGAAGGATCAAGCACGTTGTTTTAGTGAACTTAATGCAGTGATGCTGTCGATGCTGTTCTTTGGAGAATGACATTACAGCACTCCTGCGGCCAGAAGCGATACTGCATGTTTCTCCACAGGGCCATCTCTAAGGTTCTGCCTGTGGCAGAACCCATTTCCTTCAAAGCTTGCCTTAGCAAAATTTCATGTAGCAGCTACTATCCACTTCCCCAGGCGCTGACATTTAGAAACCCAGTTCCAAAGTGTGCAATATTAACTGTGGCCAAACTGACCTTTCCATTGCATAAACTTTGAATGTTTTAAGTACATATAAATTAATAAGGTTGTAAAAGAAAAGGAAAATTCTATCAAAGTATGTCACCCCCCCCACCCCCAACAGATGTCCTTTCCCAAATCCCAAGTTTCGAGCTAAAATAACTGCGGTCCTTAAAAGTGACCACACTATCTGTGCCAACAAAGGGTGTACTGTGTTTTTAATTAAAAGTGGAACTACTTAAAGGGCTGGCTAGACAGTGCAGGGTGATAGTAGCTTTTCTGCTTTGCAGGGAAGCTTAAGGACTGCATTGTGAGGGTATTGAAATGAATAGAGATCTAACTCAAGTTGTGTGAATTGCCCCTCTTCACAAACTTAAGCTGGTTTTAATTGATCTCATGTCCACTGATTGATCCTACACCAATTGTTGTGCATACCAAACAATTGGCTTTCCCAAAGGAGATTGATTTAAATTAGTTTCTTGGTGAATGCCTGACTACTAGCCAAATCATGTCAGCTGTGACAGTTGACATGCTAGAGCTTATTGTGGTGCCAACATTTCCCTTTTCTCCTTTGTTTTGTATAGTGGCAGTTAAATATTACTTTCTAGGAAGGAAAGTGATTACTACTTTTTAGAAAAGGTGTTGTAGCTTGGAAGACCAGTTGTTTTCTTGGCTTGTGTTCCTGTGTAGGCGGCAGTGGTACCAGGATTGGTTAGGCTTCCCCTGGGACCTCTTTTTTTTTTTTTCTTCTTCTTTTTTCATATTCCATCTGCAAATAATCAAACCTTCACTGTGGAGCATTCTCAGAACTCCTTTGGCATTATGTTTAGTCTGCTCTATGATCTCAGATGCTCCATAATATCATTTTCTTAATGAAATAAAATTCTTGGCAGAGATCAGATAATTTAGTCAGTTAAAATCAATTGCATCCAGTCTGGAATAGAGCGCAAATGTATCATTTAACTCTGTTTTATTTCAGAATACAGCCAGAGGATTGAGAAAATAGAATGTAGAACTTTCTATACTTTCGGACAAAATTTTGTATGGGGGAGACCATCATGAACAACTCTGCTAATCTCCTTCTGCATTTTTCTTCTCCATATTTGAAGCAAAATCAGAAAATGTGTTTGATAGTCCCTAATGGGGCCCAGCTGGAATACTCTTTCCTTTTTTTTTTTTTTTCCTATAAATTAGGCACAAACACAATACTGAGAATGAATATCTTTGTGGAAGAAAGACACATACCAACATTTTGGAAATCTGATTGACAACTTATGTTTGGTCTACATGGTAACAATGTTAATATTCATTGGCCCTTTTATCCCACTTCAATGCACAGTCATTATTAGCTACTGTGAACCCCTACTATATCTGTCTTATGGACCTCTTATGATTTATTTGTATGACAAATGAGGTTATTTGATTATATTTTCTGGAATGATTGTAAGCTACATTTCAGGCTGAATTACTGAAAGTGGAGAGACAAATCATAACTTTGTTATGATTCCTTGGAATTTTTTGAGCTTGGCTTATGAAGACTTAATCTTAAATCCTTTCCATATTTTGACCAGGGACTTAATACAAACTTCTTTAAAACTCTTTGAAAGCAGCAAGCCTTCTAGACATACAACTGGTGTTTCTGGTGGACTGATGGTAGGGGGCGTGGTGTGGCAGGAGTTGACTTCTGTAGTCTTTTCTATACTGACTGAAGCGTCATCATCTCCTTCCTCTATAACATCTCATTTTTGCAAAATTATATTTGACTTCTTACATGATAATGAAGTGTTTACCACAAACATTGTGCTGTGCTTCTGGCAAATGAGGTTGGGACAAAAAAGATAAATACTTTTTCTTAAATTGTATAGGCTGAATTAATTTGTGTTTGTCTTTTTAAAAAGTTGATGAAGAGATTTGGGGATATTTATTTTTTTACAAGTACTTTTTAATAGTTTATTTCTCCTATTCTTTCATAATATAAAGTGGCACATGGAACGTATTAACCTACACTTAAATGGAAATGCTTCAAAATACATTTTGCATGCATGCTTACTTTTTTGAGTTCCAGAGTATTTCAGAAAAGCTGATGTGATTGTTTAATTTTGCAACATAAACATGTTCTTTTTTTCTTGTTTTTTAATTGACTGGCTTTGCTTCCAGCACAATTGCATCAGTTTTTCTGGCCAGTGTCTTACCAATACAGGGAGGTCAGGAAGTTGCTGTGCTCACACCAACATCTTATTTTGCCACTGAAATTTGGAAGTGATTCAGAATAGGTGATGTTTGCCTAGCCTCCATTTAATTCTGGCTTACTTTATCTGCTCTTAAAATCAAGTCTGAATAGAATCCAATATTTGCAACAATCACAAGTTGGACATAATACTTTTGATTCCTTGATGCAAAACCTCCTCTTCATTTATCCAGAATCTGGCCAGTTTATGGATTAAGTAGGCTACTTTTTACTTAATATTATTTTAGTTGTAGGTGGACACAATACCCTTATTTTGTTTATTTATATGTGGTGCTGTGGATCGAACTCAGGCCCTCACATGAGCTAGGTGAGTGCTCTACCACTGAGTCCCAGCCCTACTTTTACTTCTTTCCTTTCAACTGACTATCTTTATACAATCCCTCCAACTGCTGGAAATAGGTACTCTTATCCATCTCATATCCAGGAAATAGATGACAGATCTTTCAATGTAATATTTGAGAATCAGTATGCTAAAAGAAAGCCGTAAGCTTTGGGGTGAATATAAGGTTTTGAATTTTTATAGCTTTCAGGATATCATGAGGTTCATTATTTTTTCCTCAATAGCAAATGTGGCCACCTATGTTTATAAATTCTTATATTTTCAGCTGGAATAAATATGGAGAGTGTTAATACTAAAGCATATATGTAATGATATATAGTCGGGAAGGTATATAAGTGTCTATACACACATGTGTATATGAGGGTGTGGGTGGGATGGGATGATGGTGGAGGTTTGGGTTTCAGAACTAAACAGCATTTTCACTCATGTTTTCCATCCTTTCATTTTGATCTGTCCTTAGGATGAAGGATGGCTGGGGGAGGGCATGAGACGGGAAAGGTGAGTGCGCTTCCCCTCTTTCCAGGGTCTGCCTTCCGCCTGTCCTCTCCTCCAGACCTCTCTCTGTTCCAAGGCCATGCTGCCTCTCTGACTTAGCATTCTGGACTCCCCCCTCCTGGCCCTGCCTGCCATCTTGTCCCCTTCTCTTGATAATCCTGTTGTATTAATTCACTCTTCAGTCTGTTAGGCTTTGGCTTCTACCTCCAACCTTTTCCTGAAGTAGTTTTCTTAAAGTTTAAATAATCATTTTTTTGAGTCACTTTAGGTTCACAGCAGAACTAAGTAGAGGGCACAGAGATTTGTGACAGGGGTATATAAATGGTCATCCGTGATCCATTCCTGCCTCGTTGTCTGCTCTGGCCACATCCATCATCACAGTCCTCTGGTGTTGGTTTCCCGGGAGATGATTTATCACAGCTCTATCAGGAAGCTCTCTTCCTTTTGGATGGTGACACACACTGTTTGCTGGGTGATATTTCACCTTGTATTTTTTTTTTCCTTGAGGGATTTCTTTAAAAACCCATCCCTGTTCTTCTGTGCAGGGTCTTCCACTGCATCCTCAACATTTTTTTTTAATATTTATTTTTCAGGTGTAGATGGACACAACACAAAGCCTTTATTTTTATGTGGTGCTGAGGATCAAACCCAGGTCCCGCCCGTGCTAGGGGAGTGCTCTACCGCTGAGCCATAATCCCAGCCACTCAACATTTTTGAAGCTTCATGTTATACTGATTTCCTGACTACTGCTGTATAAATCGATACTTCATGCTCAAACTTGACAACTCGTGTTTTCCTCTTTGCTTCTCTGAGCTCTGTCCCTCTGCTATGTTCCCTATTTCTACTCACGGAAGGAAGTCTCCCTGCTGTATTGGACTTTTCTGTGGCTTTTTAAAAATCAGCTCATTGTAGCCGGAACTATATTAGTGTTTATATTCATCCCATCTTTTCCATTCCCAAAGGTATTTCCTAGCGCAGTTCTCACAGATTCCTCCTTTCCCAGCCTCTATATCTTCCTTGCTCTCTGTTAGAATGCTGTCACATGGAATTGTTCTCAATCATAGAAAGGATTGGGTTACTTTTCTGCTGATAAACCTCAAATTTCTAGACCTCCATGTTGACCACACATGAGTGCCAACCTCTTTCACGGGGCTGTCAATGTTCCCACCATCTCTCTGCAGCCTACTCAGTGCCTGCAGGGTTGCAAAAAGTTCAGTCTCCTTAAACTATACCAGGCTATTTCATTTTGTATGGCTGAGCATGTTTTAGTGCCCAGCCAAAATGTCAGTGCCTCCAGGAAGCCTTTCTGGAATTGCCTGTCTGCCTTTCTAAAGCTCACATCAATCATTCCCTCATGATTCCTTAGCTTCTTGTGCTAGTCTTAAGGGACTCTTATTTTCCTCTTTATTCTGATTTTCATGAAATATCTCATTCAATCTTGAGCTTCTCTAGGGCAAAACAGTGGCATGTTCTTCATTGCACTCCTCAAACTGGGCCTAATAGGGTACTTCCTGTACAAGTCAGAGTTGAACAAAAAGTGTAATTAGGCAATTTTGTGATATTCTGTTAATTTTGACTTAATGAAAAATGTGTTTTTCCCCCAATTTGAGCTTTGTACATAGTTGTACAAAAGTTTGAATACTTAAATAAGAGGTGCAATCTCATTTGCTGCTCTTTAGATCATTAGAAAAACAAAACATTGAAGTCTAAAAGCATTCCTAGCCCAACTCCCATTCTGAAGTCTCTTCTGATAATTTCAGAAATTCATAGAGCATTATATCTCGTACCTGATTGTGTACTGACATCCCATTGGCTGTTTGCATGACAGAGTAGCCTAAGTGGCAGGTGATTTAGGGTACAGAAGGGAAATGTATGGGAGAGGGATAACTATATTTTTAAATGCATTTTTTTTCTAGAGAAAGGGACAGTAAGGGACTTGGCATCCCCAACCACTTTGATCCATATGAATATAAAAATCATTTAGGGGAAATTGAAAGAAAGTGGTATTTGCCTTCTTGAAGGCATTTACATTTATATGGTTAAGTTACTGCAAGAGAAATTTAATCTTTATTCTTACATTTATGACTTCAGTGTATTACAGTTATGAGGACATACCTCAAGAGACACAGTATGTATTTTAGACAAGTTCTTGTATAGGATGAAGCAACTACCTAGTTGTTCAGTGCCTTCTAGAACACTAGAATTTCACTACCCTTGGGAAGCAGGTAGAGCCTCTTGGACTTTCAAGGAAGGTGAGCTATTTACCAAGCTGAGGCTTGAGTTTGAAAACTGATAGGTAAGTGGAAGAGAGAACTGGAATCCAAACTTCTAAATTTCCCAACTTTTTCTGTATATGGTATATTTTCAATATAAACATCTTCAAAAGAAAAGTCACCTTTGAATCCATTTAAAAGTTCTTTAGACCACAGATTTTGATTCTTAGAACTTCCTACAACTCATAAATAAGTTAATAAAGTAGCTGATATTTAAAAAATTGAAGGCTGAGAGGTGAAGTTATTGAGGGATAGGATCATAGTATGTTTTGGTAAAAATTTGCATAAGTTTTATGGTAAATATTTTTATCATTCTTGTGCATGAATTATAGGAACCTCTTTTATTTCTAGTACTTCAAGAGCCAGAGCAAGCAGATATGTGTATACATGCACTTGTGCTTACGTAGGTACTTACATGTGTGCTTATACAGTATGTGCATAAGCGTTTTAGGTGTCTACATGTATATCAGTACAATCAATAAAGGTCAGGGAAAAACTATTAAATATTCTTTTTACTCTATAGAGAAAGTAGAGGTAGCTTTTCTCTAGTTTGGAGAAAAACCTTTGTAATTTATTTAAAAACCTTTCAATTTTTATCAACAATTAAAGGATAAAAAGAACACTTATAAAATGAAAGTTATCCTGCTCAGCACATCTCTTTTGAGCAGGAGTTTTTAATCTGCGGCTCATAGGTGGGGTCAGGGTTTTAATGAGTCTTCTGAAATTAGAAGCAAAATATTTTCTGCTTTTTTTTTTTTCCAGGGGAAGATCTGGAGTTTTCCCTAAAGTCTCAAAGTAGCTCAGAGTTCCTCTTCATCAGGTTAAGAAACATTGATTAATGAAATAGCAAGTAGACTTGCTTAAGTAGCATGATGCCAAGCAGCTGCTTCAAGTTGGCATAGGTCTTGTTTCCTAAAAGCTTGTTTTCTTTGTGGGGTTTTCAGCCATTTGCCAGGTGTAGTGTCTCAAGATTTATTTCAGTAAAAATTGCTCAGCCAGTAGTCTCTTCCTCAAAGACAATAGTTGTTAAATTCTCTTTTCCATCCCCTTAAAAAGACAAAGTACAACATAAATATAGCGTATAAGGGGCATTATTACAAATTGGGCTGTCTGAAAAGTTTTATCTCAAAAACAAAATAGTTAATGTAGAGATAGAAATAGCTGTTGAAAGTTTTCAGCTGATGTCTTGCAGAGGTGGCTGTGATGTGACTTGAGGCACTATGCTGCCACTTCACAGAATGGTGAGAACCAGGGCTTGCCCCTCTCCTGGCCAGTGGGCTTTTGCTAGATCCTTGCTCCTATATCAGTGCATTTTAGAATTTTTGTACCATGATGGCTTTGGTCCCCTTGTTTTGGTGCTTGGTACAAATTGCCAACCAACCACCTCAGCAATTAAAATGCATGGACCGACAGAGGGCACACTTTGCATTCTTTCCCTCCTGCATTGTTCTCCGCTGTGCCGCAGGATTTGTGCTTTGCTCTGGCTCCTTGATTGGGGTGGCAAACCTGCTCTGCTCCCTCCATTCATATTGTGATCATAGCAATGTCATTACAGAGGAGGAAGGGGACAGATCAAGAGAGATTTTAGTCTCCCTAAGCATTTTTGGATTGGCTCCTAATCTCTTTTTGACGAGACCTCACCAAAAGGCAAACTTAACCATTTTTAATACCAGCAAGGCAGATATTAAAGCTGGAGATTTTGTTAGTCTGCAGGTAGACTCCAGCATGTATACCCACTTTGGGAAATCCACGGTTTTTAAATGTTTTCCATTAAGTGCATGCCTAAAAATGTAAGCAATTGGCAGTTTGGAGTTACCCAAATGATTCCACATGTTGCCAAATAAGCTCAATTGGAAAATTGTTTGCCAAATTCTTTAATCTTTATGGACAGACCCCTTTCTTTCCATGGATCTTTCTTATTATAGTCTTTAAATAATGGTGAACATTGTCTGATCTTATTTGAAAATCAAAATTTTAGATTTTTTCAAAAAAGTCACTTCCCCCCTTATATAATAAAGTCTGACTTGGGATTTAAAAATCCTTTGGTCCCTCATTGTTAATTCCCCTCTCATGCTGTGTTCAAATGGCTCTTTGTGGTACTCAGAAGTTGAATTTTTAACATTGGAGGATGTGTGCTATCTATGTCATTACTAACTTGCCCATTGAGTTAATCACTCTTGTTTTTTCCTCTGTAAGACTTGGAAGATTTACTTGGACCCATTGGTTCAGATGGCAAACCCAATCTGCTCTCTCTATGATGTTTAGTTGAATCACAGTAGGGTTAATCATATTAACCAAAGACACAGCCTATGTCTATCCTCCCAAATAGAACTATTTGGGGTAACTGTGATATTTATTCTTTTCAGCTATTTCACTGCCACAGATGGTTTTTGAAGTCTCTTCCCTGAGGGAGAGATGCTTGATGGCCCAGTTAATTGGGAAGAATTTCTCCTGGGACTCCTGGGTTTCTATACCTAGATAGGCACGAAGGCAGTCTTTTTCTCAGACTTGTCAGGTCCTATGGGTAGTTCTTGTAGGTGTAAGAACACTGTTAAAAACTCTAATTTTGACAGTTCATTTTTGATGTTTTAGAGTATATGTGTGTGTTTAAGGGTCCGATTTATAGACTATTTTAGAGAACTCTTAGGTATTCTGCACTCTTAGCAGATATGAGGAGGTGCTAAGGAACCGCTAGCTGTAGGCTGGGTGAATTGGAATGCGAAAACTAGATGAAAATTTTGTTTATCCATCCATCTGGACACCTTCTAATTATTTTAGAGAAACTAGAGCTATTCTACCCACAGCCTTTTTTCTACTGATGTTAGCTATTATGTGGCCACCCTCCTTCCCCTGGCTGTGTTTGGTAGAGAAACTTTTTTGGAGTAAGGAGACTAAGTGATTTGAAAAACCACTGGGCTCTAAGTGGACAGTGGTGGTTCCCAGAAACACTCTTAGTGGGCTGAGGCTAATTTGTTGGGCTGGGGAAGCCTTTTTACCACTTCTGGTGGCCAAAAAATCTTGTTATGGTTGATATGATTCTTGACTGAATCCTGTTGATCATAAAAGATCTTCCTTGAATTATCTTGAAAATTGATCTAGAGTTTGAAAACTACCCTTGAGGATTGATTATCCAGAATTATGAATTTGGTATAATTTACTTTCCTTTGCAGAAGTAAAGAGAATTAGTTCTTTGCAGTACTATGAGCAATCTCAACATGACCTTGAAAGTGTTTCAAGTGAATAATTACTGTTCTAAAGGGTTTGGCAGTCTTCTGTACATGAAACACTCAAGTTTCATTGAATGTAGAAAGATTTGAAGAAATGGGAGAGGCTGATCTGAGGAAGAGGGGAAAAAAGCAGGGACAAGGTTCTAAGACTTGAAGCTGGTCTTTTTTTTTTTTAAAGGATGTGATTTATTCTACTTTTGAAGATGTTTCATAGAAAGGAAGATTCAAATTTCTATTTAAAAAAACTATCCACTAATGGAAGAGACCTTTCTTGATGCCTTAAGCCTTTGACTTTGGAAACTAACCCTTTTCAAAAGTGGAGAACCTCTCATGAAGTGTGGTAAAGCAGGTGACGGTACTGAGTGGAGGACCCTAAGCACTGTGCACACTGTACAAACCACAGTGTGAACATCTGTAAAGCACATGGCATATAGTAGCTGCTTACATATGAATTCTTATTGACAATTTTTCGCATTCAAATTATAAGACCCTTGCCTTCCTAACTGGAGGACACCAAACAAAATTTCTTCTTTAGATTCTGCCTCTCACGACTCTGCATCATTATAAACGTCAGCAGTGAATATTGTAGACACTAGAATTTGGTCTGAATTCTTAAAAGAGAAAAGAAAGCATATTTCTCCATTCTTACATGACTGTGTCAATTTGTAGACTGTTCCATTATAAGCAAGTCTGAGATTTCAGTACAGCTATAATCAATGTGGCTTTTGGCATATAGATATTTTGCTTTCTTTAATGAGGTCATTAGACTGTATTTGACAAAAGTTCATTAATAACTGGAATCTCTGAAAGCATAAGAGACTTAAAATTCCTACTGGATGAAGAACAACGATGTAGGTACATCATTTATATTATTTGAATTATATTTGGCAGAGAGTGGTGGGTAATAATGGATGTGGGAATCCTCTGTAGTAGAGATTCTGTCTTCAGTCTTGCTTGAAACACTGTTTTTTAAATTATTTAGTTGCACACTGATGATATACCATCCGCACTTCTGTGTAATATGAAGTTGAACAGGGCATTTAAATTGTTGGTTTATGGGGCTGGGGTTGTAGCTCAGTGGTAGAGCGCTTGCCTAGCATGTGTGAGGCACTGGGTTCAATTCTCAGTACTGTATATAAATAAATGAACAAAATAAAGGTCCATCAACATCTAAAAAAATTAAATTTGAAAAATTGTTGGTTTACAAAAAAGATCTCAATGGCTGGAAATAACAGGATGAATTTACTGATGAAACTAACTAGAAACATGTAGAGCTTACTCTTTTTTTAAGATTAAAGAACTAACCATGGAATATACAATGCTGGAGATTAAGGCTTTTCATTGAATTTTTTTTTTTGATGCAACCTGGAATTATGTGATATGGTTGCAAAAAGAATTGGCTGTATTAAGAGAAATATTTATCTAGATTCGAGAGTAAAGCAGATGAAGGCCCCCAGCCTACACTCATCTTATATTCATTACTTTCAAAAGTGTATTGGCAGCACACTTAAAATTCTGTAATAGTCCTAGTGGCACTATAACAAAATGCCACAAACCAGATTTTTTAAAAATTTGTTTTCTCTCCTATTCTCATCTGCTTTCCCTTAATTCCCCTTTGTCTAATCCAATGAACTTTTGTTCTTCCTTCCCCTCCCCCTTATTGTGTGTAAGCATCAGCATATCAGAGTAACATTTGACCTTTAGTTTTTTGGGATTGGCTTATTTCACTTAGCATGATAGTCTCCAGTTCCATCCATTTACTGGCAAGTGCCATAATTTCATTCTTCTTTATGGCTGAGTAACATTCCATTGTGTATATGCATCACATTTTTTTTTGTATCCATTCATCTGTTGAAGGGCATCTAGGTTGGGAGGCTTAGCTATTGTGAATTGGGCTGCAGTAAACACTGATGTGGCTGTGTCACTGTACTATGCTGATTTTTAAGTCCTTTGGGTATATGCCAAGGAGTGGAATAGCTGGGTCAAATGGTGATTCCATTCCAAGTTTTCTGAGGGATTCCCAGACTGCTTTCCTGAGTGGTTGCACCAATTTGCAGTCCCTCCAGCAATGTATGAGTGAACCTTTTCCCCCCTCACATCCTTGCCAACATTTATTGTTAGTTATATTCTTAATAATTGCCATTCTGACTGGAGTGAGATGGAATCTTAGTGTAGTTTTAATTTGCATTTCTCTAATTGATAGAGATATTGAACATTACTTAACATATTTGTTGACCAATCATTATTTCTTCTGTGAAGTGTCTATTTAATTCCTTTGCCCATTTATTTATTAGGTTATTTGGGGGTTTTTTGGGTAAGTTTTTTGAGTTTTTCATATATCCTGAAGATTAATGCTCTGAGATGTAGGTGGTAAGGATTTGCTCCCATCCTGTAGACTCTCTTCATGTTTATGATTGTTTCCATTTGCTGTGAAGAAGCTTTTTATTTTAATACCATCCATTTATTGATTCTTGATTTTACTACTTGTGTTTTAGGAGTCTTCTTGAGGAATTTGGTTTCTAAGCTGATGTGGTAGATATTTGGGCCTACTTTTTCTTCTAGTAGGTACAGGGTCTCTGGGCTAATGCCTTGGTCCTTGATCCACTTTGAGTTTTGTGCAGGGTGAGAGATAGGAGTCTAATTTCATTTTGCTGTGAGTGAATTTCCAGTTTTCTTGCCACCACTTGTTGAGGCTATCTTTTCTCCAATGTATATTTATGGTGCCTTTGTCCAGTATGAGATCACTGTATTTATGTGGGTTTATCCCAGATGATTTTTAAAACACAGAAACCCATTTTCTCACAGTTCTGGAAACCAGAAGTTCCAGATTTTAAGATGTCAGTGAGACCTGGGGATCCTTTCTGTCCCTGAAGTACTATTGAACTGCACAAATTCAGTTATCTGCTTATTACTTGTTGAAATAAATCCATCAAATTAGCTTCTTGTTGCTAAGATCTCTTTTAGCTGAAGCTGAACATCTGGCCCCTCTTTTTTTTCCACCGATGTGAACTATCCTCCTAGAGCTGTTAGCAGCCTTTATGGAATATCACTGCAATATCAAGAGTGTCTGCTGTGTGTGGCTTCTAGTGTTGGAGATGTTTTAGGCTAGAACCCTCTGATTACAAGTAGTATCTGACATTAGCACTTCCAAGGAGCTTGGTCTATTCATACTTCTGTGCTATGTATAATATAAAGTGCTAGTAAGAACATTCTTCCCAAACCACAGTGAGCTTTTTCAAACACACAACAAAGTAGAGTAACCTAATGAATACCCATAGACCTATATGCAGATTGAACTAATACTGAGATTTGGCCACACTTACTTTATTCTTTTATTTTTATGTGTTGAAATGTTATAAAGCAATTCCTGGATATTTTATTTCATGCCTCATATTTCTGAATTCATTTCTTTTTTTTATGCATTTCCATTTTTACCCCAAATACAGATTGCAGAATCACATCAGTTACACATTCACAATGTTTACATAATACCATATTAGTGACTGTTGTATTCTGCTGACTTTCCTATCCCCTACTATCCCCCCTCCCCTCCCCTCTCATCTTCCCTCTCTACCTCATCTGTTGTTGTTCCATTCTCTCCCTTCCCCCCTTTCCCCTCACAACCTTGTATATGTGATTTCGTATAAAAATGAGGGTGTCCTTCCATTTCCATGCACTTTCCCTTCTCTCTCCCTTTCCCTCCTATCACTCGTCTGTTTAATGTTAATATTTTCCTCATGCTCTTTCCCTCTGTTCAGTTCTTAGTTGCTCTCCTTAAATCAAAGAAGATGAATTCATTTCTTATAAACATGGATGTTTTCTTACCAAACCACAATGTCATTAGTGTACCTAACATAATTATTCTGAAGTAATGCCTATTAATGACCTGTATGTAATGAATTTCTCAAATTTTCTCAAAAAATGCCTTTTTGCAGCTTGTATGTGTGAACCAGCATTCAAAACACTCCCATCATTACACTTAGAGGAATATACCTCAAGATCTCTTGATTCTAGAGCAGTAATTCTTTCCCACCCATTTTTCTGTACCCCACCTTATTGAAAAAACCAGGTCAAGGCTCTGTAGAATGTCTAACGTTGAGGATTTTCCATTTGATCCTTTGTGGGGCTCATTTAACTTGTTCCTCTTACTTCTCATATTTTCTGCCGACTACAAGTTCTCCTGGAAGGGTGAATGAAGTTCAGATTCAACTCTTTGGCTAGAACACTTCCCAGATGACACCCTGTGCTTCATATTGCATCACATCAGGGAGCACACAATGTCTTGTTGTGCTATTCTTAAATGATGCTAAGATTAACCAATAGGGTTATGAGGCACTAACTTGATCCCTTCATTGTAGAGTACCGATTGACCTTTCATCTATTGGTTTCTTCTATGATGATCTTTATCTGAATCATAGTTTCTTCAGGCGTTGCGAAATAGTGGAACTTTTCTCCTCTCATTCCTTCTACATTTGTTAGCTGACAGTTCTATTGAAAACCTGTTCCTTTTCAACCACAGATATCTTGTTACTGTGAAACAATTCTTATAGGAAAGACATGCAATAAGTGTAATTCTTTAACTGCGATTTTCCAGAGTAGGGAGTTGATGTGTGTGAAGCTGGACAGTGGGTCGACTTCACTGCTGGAGAATCAAAAGCTTTGGTTGTGTCAATGCATTGCTTGTCAAATGGAGGAGGTAAGGTTCTACTATAGTCTCTGCTTATTGAAACAGCAGTGGTAGGATGACTTTTTGGCTTTTTGCTAACGGAGTGAAATGCAAACCTTCTGAAAAACTGAGGTCTATTGGCCATCTTCTGATAATGTTTTCTGTTAACAGCTTTCAGAGAAGCCACTATGGGAACACACAGTGGCCTCAGCCTGGTGTAATCTGAGGCTTTCTGGATAGAAAAACAGTACTTTGTACTACTTAAACACCCTCTGGAGGGCTTAGCAAGGAGAGGAAGGAAAATATTTGAGGAGATCAACTGGATGTTGTAGGATACAAGTAATGTTACCTGAGAAGGATTAAAGTTTCCTCAAAACTTGACCTGAGTGGCAGCTGGCCATTTAGAAATTGCTCTTGTAGTCTATCAATGGCTCATTTTCTGCTGTGCAGTCTTCAACTTGCAGACACAAAGGGTCTAGAGATTTCATGTCTTTAGTGGTTAAATGACAAAGTTTTTTTTTTTTTTTAAATTAACATTTTTGTAAGCTTTTTAGCTGTAACTGGCTCTTTCTAATTATAGTGAATAAAGATTCACTTAAGAATGTAGCTCGTTGCTACCAATCAAGTTAACATTGGCATGAAATGTTATAGAAATATGCCTATAATATCTACATTTAATTATTTTATTATCCAAATGATAGACACAAATGTCTATTTGGAGAGTTAAAGAGCTTGTTAGCAATTTTGAACATAGACATTATGAATATAAAACATTTAGTGAATGGCTCATAAATACAAACTCTATTACAGGAGAAATATAACCCTGCAGGAATTCAATACTTGTAAACTGCCTTCACGGTGATTTTTAATAAAGCAAAAACTACTGTGAACTCAAGAAAATGGTTATATTGCAAGTCAGGAAACAGAACGAGGAACGTATATAGCTTCTTTTAGTAACAGAAGAATGAGATTTTTAGTTCAACGTGTACGGTGTTTTTAAGTCACTAAGAAAATAAGCTACATCTACTAATCAGGGCTAATAGGTCATGTCCTCTATACCTTTTTTTCATGTGTAATTTGAAAATTATCTTTGTAATAAACCCTCTGCACTGAGACATTTAGGTCTTTTGCCTTGGAAGCAAATGGTAAGACTTTACATTGTTATTTGTGTAAGAATTTTGTTTTTAAAGCCACTCACGGTAGTTTTAAAAATGAATATAAGCCCAAAATTAATTCAATGTTGAAACTTTACAAAATAATATTACCAATAATTTGGAAAATTATTGAAAATAAAACTACCAATAATCTTCCATTCAACGATTCCCTTTAACATTTTGGCTTCTGTCATTTCAGATATTATTTTACCCTTTTACATAATTATAAAATTTAGGAACTTTATATATCATAACCATGTATTATTAACTATTTTAATGATACCAGAAATGTTTACATCATAAATTATTCATCATAAAACTTTAAAATCCATTTCCTTATTGGGCAGTTAAATATTTCTGTATTATTAAAAAGTTTAATATTAAAAATGCTGCTACAATTATTTTTTAAAATTGGAATGATATATTTAATGATGTGGAATCATTCGCACACATATTAACAAATTTTAATATGAGAATTAAAATACTAGTAATGTTGAAAATTAATTAGAAAATAGATAGCTATAGATTACATTTTGTGAATGGAGTACATATACTCCAAAATAGAAACAATTAGATAGCATGGTGTTGCATATAATTACTCTAGAAAAATTTAATCGTCTTTAAAAAATACTTTTTGGTACATTTTATTTTTAAATCATAGAGAAATGAAATTTTAAAATTAGATATACACTTTTTCTGCATGTATAGATTATAACTCTAAGCCTAGTCTTGTCACTAATGATTTACCCAGCTCTTAGTTGATTAGAAAGTTAGTTGTTATTTCAAACTACATACCTCATGTGAATTTTTTTTCCTGTCTGAATCATTCTTTCCCTAACAATTTAGTAATCATATCAAAATTGTTTCTTGAATGCATTTGTTCATCCATTGTATTTGATCTTACTGCCTAGTGTTTTCCAGAATACGTACAGACTGATCCTAATTCAGTAGGTAGGAGATGATGGGCACATTGCCTTGTGTCTTTCAGAACTTTTCTCCTCTAAGAAGCCATTTCATTATCCCCAAAGAAAACACGATATAAATAATGAGGGAGACAAGACATTCTCCCCACCACCCCCCGACTCCAAATAACATGAGTATCTACTCAGTTGCTTCAATCTTATTCCTTGTTTTCTTGGAAAAACCTATTCTTTCTACATCCCTTCTCCAGAACATTTTGAATTGCTTTTAAGTCTGCTGCCATTTTATAGACCACACTTGACCATGTCCCTCCTCAACCACATCAGTAGCCTTCAGAATATCTTTCCTACATGAGGCAACCAGAGCTATTGCATATAAAACAAAAGCCAGCACTTAAGTGCCTCACTTAAGTGCTTCAATAGATTTTCATTATACCTCAAATATATTCCAAACTCCTTGCCCAGCCTGGAAGATTCAATATGATCTGATTGTTGCCTGCCTCTCCAACTCTTTTTTTTTTTTTTTAAATCTTGATCCTGTTGGCATGTTCTTTTCTCAAACACTCTAAAAATGTTTTTTTTTAGGACTTTTGCCTGGTCTGTGTACTCTCTAGAAAGTGTTCTCTATCCTTTTTGTGACCAGTTCCTGTCCCCAATACTGAAAAACTACCCATTTTCCATAGCAAACTATCAGGGCCAGCAAGAGGGGCTTAGGGTACAAAATAGGAGGTGTGTATTTGCTCACATCTGAGAGTGATCACCTCCTTGAATTTTATATGCTAGGAACTTCACTTATATCCCTCTAGTTCCACCTCTGCTCTGCTCTGCTTTATCTACTGGTTATTTTTCCAACCCTCTATTCTAGAATGTTCTCCATTCTCCCCCACCCCAATCCCCGTTCCTATGAGAGAGGACACTGTCTATTCATCAGAATCCACTTTTGCTTCTTGGGGCATGTAAGCTAGACAGTGTTTCCTAGATTCCCTCGGAGTTATGTGACTGAGTTTTGGCTGGTGAAATGTAAGTGAAAGTGGTATATTTTCTACTTGAGTCTGGCCGAGTAAACTTCCTATGGTGGTCTCTTGCTCTTCTTTGTCTCTGCTTGGTAGAGAGGAACTAGCTCTTTTGGACCCAGGAGGATGATGGGACAACCATGTGAAATATGTGGGAGTCCTTGAATGACTCTGTGGAGGTCTCCCTGCTACATTATTGGACCCTGCATGAACAAGAGAAACTCTTTAGATGAGTCACTGAGACATTGAGCCTTGTTTGTCTCAGAATATAATATTGCTTGTCCTAATTAATACAGGCCCTCATATCTCACTCCACCCAGGTTTATGGAATATAAGCTCCAAATGGGAGATATCTTTGTTCATGTTACCCCGTATGGAGCTTAGCCTGTTGTGGGTATCCAGGAAATATTTTTTTAAAACAAATAATGCAGGATGTAAACGCTATACCAATATGTAAATTATTTTAGACAAAATTGCAAAACAGTGATAGATTATGAAATATCTTCTGAGTTCAGAGGCGAAGAAATATTGTGGGAAAATGTTCTAGGAAAAGATTTCATGAAGCTGCAAGCTTGCGCTAATTCTTGAGCATAAGGCAGTCACTGTTCATAAAGTGGTTCTTCAATTTCTCAGCCACAGATATTTTGAAAACATATTCCAATATTACATTGCAATAATTTCACACCGAAGTATACAATTTAGTCACAGTTCACATATTAGGCTATGTCAAATCATTTTTATAGTTATATGCCTATAACCAGAAAATACTGAAAATTTCTTCCTTTTTTTTTTTTTTTTTTTTTACTGATTATGGCCAAGATTGTCTGAAGTGTTATTGTAAGAATTTAACTTGTGTAACAAAAGTAATGTCTGCTTTTATGACTGATGTAGTGAAATTCCTTGATGTTTAAGGTTCAGTGGGTCATTTTGCTTTCCGAGTGGTAGAACCATTAGTTTGGAGTTAGGAACTGGTGGCATCCCTTCTGAAAATGTCTGTGAGCTCTAAGGAAAGGGCATTGTTTGGCATTATACTGTTGATGGGAAAGATTTTGTCAGTAATAAGGATTTCTATTTATTTTTGGGTACTGGGGATTGAACCCAGGAGTGCTCTACTGTTGATTCACAACCTCACCTTTTGATTTTTTTTTTTTTTTTTGCTAAGTTGCAGATGTTGGACTTGAACTTACCATCTTCTGGTTTCAATCTCCCCAGTCACTGAGATTATGAGTATGTACCTCTGTACCCAAGCTATTTCTGATTTATTTATTTTTTTTTGTTTTGAAGAAGGGAACTGATTTTTCACTTGTGGGAATTGTGGGTGTGGAGGAGCACAAGTAAGAGGAGGGTCGTGACCTCTGTAAATGAGGTTTGCAGGTGGTCTGTGGTTGGGTCCTAGAGCAGGCTGTTGGGAGTTGTGGGCACCTTCCCACCTTGAAGCTCCCCCTGCAGGCCAGGTGGGGAAGGACTGTGGTGGCAGCAGGTGGCCCAAGTTCTATGATTAGAGGATCAATATAGACAGGGCCAGCATCCCTGTTAAGACCTAGAATCACAGAATCTCTGAACCCTTTATTCACACTTCCATTCTAAAGATGCTAGTAATATCATCTTCCTTAAGTTAGACCTCACAAACAATTCTTCACCAGCTCTGCTACAAATTAATTCTGTGTATGTGTACATGAAGGGGGGGACGTGGGAGGGAGGAAAAAAGAAACTTAAATCACCCTTTGGACCAGCATCCTGCCTGTTTAAAATAAAAAAGTTTGATCTAAAACTCACAAGAGTCTTCTAAGGATAAAACTTGTATCTCTAGCTTTCATTTGGCCTAATTTTTTTGTCCTGATTCAAATTCTTCTTTGTCTTTATTACTGTGTTACGTTGGTTGGATTACTGAATGTTCTGTGTCTGTTTTCCTATTAGCGAATTAGAATACTCATTACTTAACTTGTAATTTGGCCACAAGAACCAAATAGAGGCACATGTCATCTATTGGAATAGCACCTGGCACTGGGCAGGTGTGCAGCGATTGTACCCCTCAGTTAGCTAAATTTTCTGCTTGCTTCCTGTGGGCATTTCCTGGCTCACATTGCTTTACATACAAGGTCTCTGATAAATTCTCCATTCATGGTTTGGACAGGTTTCCTGAAGTAGCATCTTTAAAAAATTTATTCTAATTCCAGTGAGCCACCAAGGTACTTCTAAAATATGTAGGAACTGAAGAAAAGGTACAGTTTGATTAATCTGGTATTGATCACAGTGCTGAGGAATCTACCCTGTTGGAAGTTGGTGCCACAGGACAGATAGGCTTCCTCAAAGGAAGGAGCTCTTCCTTTTCAACTGACTGCTTCCAGTAAGAAAGAGAAAACATGGACACATAAAGATATCCCGAGTGTTGCTGCAAAACACAACAGACTAAAAATAATGAGTTCACGGAAACATGCCAGGCTGGAACTTTAAATCACATGTTTGTGTTCCCAACTTTCTATATGATCCAGCTTTACATGAATAGGTTTATTTTGCTGTGAGAATGAGTCACGTTAGAACTGCTCTACCAGCTGAAAAAGCTGAAGGTTTCCTTTTAATATTACTTATCATAGCATTTTTACTTTCTAAAAAAATATCTATAAATCTGTGTTTTAACATGTACATAGCTTAGTTTGGTGTGAGTTACCCAAGAGCTAGGATGGACATGCCCACAGAAAACACTTGAATAAACAAACGTAAGCTTACTTAACTAACCTCGTCATGAATGTGAGTTGGTAACTGCATTTGGTGACAATTGAGTAAAAAATTCCAAAGTGAGAGGCAGGAGTCCTGGGATAGAGTCCTGACGGGGCATCACCTCAGTATTAATATAGTCTTTGAATCTTTCAGGGCCTCATGCTGTAAGAATGAATCTGAGTATGTGGCTTAATAGTATGTTCCTCCCTGACCCCTCACTCCCTGTCTTTCCTCTCCATTGCTAGGATGGTATTCAAAACTGTTTTGTCTCAAAACTGTTCTACTTGTCCCTTCAAAACGAGACCCTGATTCTTCTAATTGTTCTCAAATCATTCATGCATTTCTCCAAGTCATACTATTTTTATTGATGAAGCTTTTAGGAAATAAGTAGCATTTTTAATATTTCTTTTAAATCATTTGACATGATTAGTACTACATCATCTTTTCACTGTAGGAAGCAATCAGCTAAAAGAAAAATTAAATATCTTTGAAGAACCCTAACTTTTTCTGTTGAGGAACTATACAACCTCAAACCTTAACTATGCTAAATTTGAAGTCTTGGGGCTGGGATTGTGGCTCAGTGGTAGAGTGCTCAGTGGTAGCACGTGCGAGGCCCTGGGTTTGATCCTCAGCACCACATAAAAATAAAATAAAGATATTGTGTCCAACTACAATTAAAAAAATAAATATTTAAAAAAAATTTGAAGTCTTGCTTTCCAGCTCTCTGATTATCTTCCAACTACCTCTGCTATGTTCATTCTCAAATTGGTGATCATCAGTGCCACACTGACTAGATTCTTTTACAGTAATGGATGTTCTGTTGTAACGTTGAGATGAGCTTTTCTTTAACATTTCAATTTTTCTTCATTAGTTGTTGTGTTGGTGGAGTTAGAGATGCAGTGGGGATGAGGAATTACTTTGTCTCAAGCCAGGAGGTATTGTTCAGCTCTTGCTCACATCTTGGTATGAGGTTTGATTTTTGTGATGTAACAGTGTCTTTACTTCTTGATTCATCTGTGGTATATTCCCGTAGCCATTACTGTAATTATTCTCTCAGGGAAGAATCCGAAGGTTCAAGTCAGTAAAAGGGAGTCCAAGAAAAAGCACCTGAGCAGCATTCTCCCTCCCAGAAGACTCTTCTGCTCTTGGAGATGTAGATAACTTGTTCTGATCTCATAGATGGTATCATTTGGCTCCCTCTCCCTTTTACCCCCAATGCAGAGGAGGGTGGTGAGATAGGGACAGATAGCCAAGTACATCAGATTTCAGGTCCTGTTTGACATCTACTAGGTAGTGGCAATATTTTTTTTTCTTTGTTTTATTTTTATTGGTGCCGTGGATCAAACCCAGTGCCTCATACTTGGAGGGCAAGTGCTCTGCCACTAAGCTACAGCCCCAGCCAGGCAATGTTTTTTTTTTTTTTCTGGAGACCGTTTCATTTATTCACACTTGCAACTTATTTCTTTGTTTTGTTCCAGAATTTCATTAATGTCACTGTGCCTCCTTATGTTACTTTAAAAATGCCTTTTCACTTTTAGTTTTGATTAAACTCAAAATTATCAGAAACATCCACATAAACAGCCTAGAATAAAAATATTAGTCTTGCCATATCTACTTTTAACAATCTACATACTACATACAAATATATGTAGTGTACCTATTTGTAAAATATATTCCATATGAAAGTGGTACTTATTTTTTTAACAGGTGCACTTGAAGATGTTTATTATGCCCCTATGAAAGAAATAATGTATTACCCCCAAAGAATTGAACTCTTGGATAACTTTTAAAAATTATTATCCTTAATGTATACCTCAAGCCCCAAATCTTACAGCTAGTATTCCACAATTAAATATTTACAAGTAAAATGCATCTTGTTTTCATTGGAAAGCTTTTTTCTGGGTCTGCGGCAGTGCTATTTGGGATTGCAACATAGATCAAGAAATAACTTGGAATCACAGTGATGTGAAGGGTACGGAAGGTTTCTCAATGTTGATTAACGGTAGTGGATAAATAGAATAGTAAGCTCTATGGCATTTTGTTTTCTTTTCCCAGAGATTATGGAATTATGTACATGGTAGAAATTTTAAAGTTTTATAATTCCCATCTTGGGGGGAAAAAGAAAAAATAGAATGGAAAGGTCTTCTTGTGTTCTTCCTAGGTGTTAGGCTTTTAAAAGGGACTGTAAAGCATAAGCTATTTATAACTCTAGAGAGTGTTCCATTTTGGAAGGCTGAGATCACAGGTAGATGAAATGAAATCCTTTAAGCATTGGAACTTCAAGAAAGTTCTTTTTTAAACATTGATTTTTTTTTTCAATGATTTCACTGTTATTTTGTGACTTTAGTATTTCTTGTTGCAGTGTCCTACAGTTGTGCAAGAGCAATGGCGAAAGGTGAATAGATGTGGACAGGTCAGCCCTGCTCCCCTCCCCAGTATTCCTGGAACTTGCTTTCTTAAAGTCCCTCATGATTTTTTTTCCTCACAAGTTTATATGAACTGTATGATGAAGGGCAGGGTGCTTCATGGGCAGCATTGTAGGTTGAAGCTGTGTGTCTTCAGGTTGCTGAACCTCTATAGGCCTTAGTGTTCCCATTTGTTAAATGGACGTTAATGGTACCTACCTCCTTCGGGTAATTGTGAGGATTAGACTTCCTATGAAAGGCCCTATTCCTACCTCACATACAAGGACAAAATGACTTTCAGTCCAACTTCATGCAAAATTAATAAATGCATAGAAGCAGATCTCTTGTACACAGGTAATTTTTAATTTTATTTTTTTGTGGCACTGGGGTTTGAACCCCGGGGCAACCACTGAGCTGCATCCCCAGCCTTTTTAACTTTTTATTTTAAGACAGGGTCTTACTAAATTGCTGAGGCTGGCCTGGAACTTGAAATCCTCCTGCCTTAGCCTTCCAAGTCACAAGGATTATAGCTGGTGTGCCACAGCACAGCAGCTCATAGATAGCCTTTAAAGAATAAAGAATTATTTTATATTAATCGTTTAACTTTTCCCATTGCCTTGAATGATTATTGTAGACAAAGCAGATCAGAGTTACTTTTTAAAAGGCACCTCTTGTCTGTCTTTACCTAGTTATTATCCAGGTGAGTAGAAACAATGCACAGCAACTTTCCAAGAGTATTCTTGAGCATTTCTACATACAACTTTAATTTTTCTATTAAAATATATATTTTAAGATGTTCCTGAGGTGTTTTGTAGACTCTGTATGGTGTAATATGCAAATTCTTTATCAGAAAATATTAATTCTGCTGGCAAAATGTGAGGTCACATATATCCCAGAGTTCCACTTAATATACTTGGCCTGGCCTCCAACATAAATAGAATTAAAAATTATAATTTAAATATTTATAATGAGATTGAAAGTTTTGAATAATGTTTCTAGTACATGATTAAATTTCGCATTCATTAGTAATACTTCATATCCTGGATAATGCCTATAAGTTATATTAAGCAATATTGAAGAGCAGGAAGGTGATAAAAATAACCTCAATTGCTAAT
Organism: Callospermophilus lateralis; assembly: GCF_048772815.1. NCBI lineage: Eukaryota > Metazoa > Chordata > Mammalia > Rodentia > Sciuridae > Callospermophilus > Callospermophilus lateralis. The sequence goes on along the minus strand of NC_135320.1, from coordinate 62,612,664 downwards.
GCTGCTTCTAAGGGGTGACCTCTGCCAAGGAAATGGCTCTGGCTGCCAGGTCTCACTACACTCCCATGTCTCAGGTGCTTGGGACTCAAGGCAGCTACTGATTCCCATCTTTGTTTTCCCCTCTTTAAGTATCTGGAGAGGGGGAAAAGTCAGGAAGTTAATCAACTGTTGCCCTTGGAAATGACTGAGGTTTTTTCAATTATATCTGCTGTTTAGGTAGAAGAATTTTCTCTGTGTAACTAAATGTGTAACTTCATTTCTTTTGGAAAAAAACCCCTATAATTTAGATTAATAGTTGTTGGGGGAGGGAATTCATAGGATAAATATTTAAATTCTTGTCCATTCTATGTATAATTTGGCAGAACTGTGTCAATGCACTAGGTAAGATTTCAATTATGGACTTGAAGTATGCATGTTCAGACTCCTAGTATCCCTGTGTTTTTATTAGGGAAATGTTTTGCAAATGATAGTTTTATCTCAAGACTCCCAATATTAACCCAGGAAAAAAGTTTACTGGGCCAAATAAGAGATTGTTCCTTCCCAAAGCAAATCGTTTAAAGGAAAAAAAAAAAAAAAAAAAAAAGACCAGTGACCATTTTCAGTGCTAATCGTAGTTCTCTTTATTTTCCCTTTTACATCATATCATATTCCCATCATAATGGGTTTTGTCTACCACTGAATAGACAATTTTCTTCCTTTCTAATCTTTTGAATAGTCTAAAAGAAGTACTTGTTAAGTGTTTCATGGTGTATGTGGTGTGAGAAAAATCTGTAATTGTTCTTGATTTGGATGTTTGACAAGGCAATCAAATCCCAGATATTATAATCCAAGATAAGTGATAGCACATTTTATCTTTGCATTATTGAAATCTTGCTATGCTGTTCTGCAAATGAATAAACATTTTTCTTTTTATAAGGCCCTGGGCCTAAATTATGGCTGCTCATTAACAAATGGTTTCCGTATTCCGTGGAATGTGTGGACCAACCTTCCTCCAGCAGCAACTACCATCTTGTGCATTGTCTGGAAAGAAGGTGGGTCCTTCAGCATTAGGTGCACCTACCTGGGCTTTTTGCACCTCTCAGGTGAGAAGTCTTTCATTTGAGTGTTTACTTAAGTGTTTACTGAGAGACAGGGATTCTTCACTTTCACAAATAAAAATGGCCATGTGGGAAAGCAAGATTTAAAATGTAGCTGTGTTTTATATTACACAGTTTAATTCCAACCATTGATGTGGAGATATATATGTATATCCTGGAGGGCTGCTGCCTCCACAGTCAGCAGTTAGCGGATTGTTCACGTCTCCCCTGCGTCTCACTCACATAGATGTAGGAAAAATACTTTCACTATTTAAAATGTATATATCAGTGTAACATGCACAGATGACTCTCTTTTAATGTCTGGAAAAAGGGAACCTTGTGCACAGACTGCATGTGGCTGACCTTTCTGCTCTCCTACCCCAAGTTGTTGTACTTGTGAGTTTTGATATGTGTGGAGAGTGAAATCTATTTCTTGGTAGTCTGGAATGTGTCATATAATAAAGGGGGAAATGAAGTAATGTTTGGATTTTTGAACCCAGTTGTCAAGTCCATGAACTTTGTAATCAAAATATTAGCATTATTTTCTTATAAAATCAGATTTTTTCCCTTCTCAATTATTTATATTATATATAGCATATATTATATATGTCAGATATGCATATAATACATGTTATGTATATTCAATCAATCTTTTCTGGACTGCAGAACTGGTGGCATCTCACTTTGCAATTGTGGCACAACTCTAGGGACGTGTCAACTCTTTGTGAGACGTAGATTTCTAGAGCAAAGAGTTCTTAAGCTCCTACTTGGTGTCATGCCTTGTGCTAAAATTGACTGCTGTTTTCAAGTCAGCAAAAACATGGCTTTTGTTTTAATTTCTTTGGAACACTGAGGGTGTTTTCCTTTTTCTAAAGCTGATTTTGATAATTCAAGTGCAGCTCTAACCATATACGTCCCTTAAAGCTCTCCTAGTCATTAAAACAATGTTTTGAACAAGCAGCTCTTTCATTTCACTTTCCCCCTGGAGCGTCCCCCCACCCCCCAGGGACTTCTTTCCTTTCCTCCTCAGCCATAACCAGGCTACAGAGCTCTCGCATTCCTTTGCTTCTTGACTGGCTATCACAGTTGGGAAGTTCAGCCAAGTTGTCATGGGTATCTCTTTAATTTTCTTTCAAATTAAACGTGGAACGGGAGAATGTTGGCATGCTTCAGGACAAGAGGTGCTAAGACTATCTTTTGGGTTTTTTCCAAGAGACTACTTTCCCCCTAAACTATATTAAGAAGAAATCTAGCCCAATTTACCATTCTTCGGCAGCAATTTAGCAAAAGAGTAATATAATGTTTTAGACAAAACTTTAGAAATAAGTTTTCTTTCTTTGCCTCGGTATGAACTGAATATTACTTCTTACTTGGCACAGTTAGATAAACAGAGTGGATGCAAGTCATCTTTACCTTGCCAGAGCCAGAGAGCCCACAATGGAGGGCTCTTTATTGGCAAATCTGTGCTTCCCAGTGTGCTTTTATCTCTCTGAGGCTTATACAATAAAGTGCAGGATTTTAAAGTGGCAAAACATTAGCATTACATGTAAATAGAGCAAGCATTTTAATCAAAACAAACTTCCCACTACAAATTGAGTATACTTAGCAGTAAGGTTTAAAAGCCCCATTTGTCAAGTCTCTGGCTGTTACATAATTGCTCTTATCTTCCCCTCTCCTCCTCACTGGCTTCCTGAGATGGTTTTCCTTTTTCATCAGCCTCTATCTGAGGCTATTCCATACTCTTCTCCTCTGGTAATAATAGCTACCATTTATTTTTGATTTCTTTTGTTTTTGTGTGCTTAGCATGTTTTCACGTGCTTAAAAGTCTAGATTATTCTATTCACTCTGTGGAACGGTCATATGCCATTAGTATGGACTGTGTAGCTCACAGGTGAGAGGTTAAGGGGATCAGAGAAGTGAGGCAAAAGGCACTCGGGGCTGTTCTGTGATGAACCAGCATCTAAAGAGGAGCCGAATCCACTGTCTGATTCCCTAGCCTCCTGGTTTTGTGGTCCTGCCAGTTTTTTTGTTTCTCCAGTTTTTGTTTCTTGCTGTTGCCCAGTTTGTCCTCGCCTACCACTGGTAATCATCCTTAAGAACTTGGCTCCAGCTTCCTCATGCTCCTCCCTGTCACTCGGGTCCCCTGGGTGTTTGGAGAAAGCTGCGTGAAGGGCAACATTTGTTCAGTTTCATTATGTGGCCTCATCTCCTTGCCATTTATTAATTCAGCATTTAAAGAGCACCAGTATTGAGCCATAATGAGATCTGATTATAGGAAATGTCTTTTCTGGAATCTTCTTCATGTGGCGATCCCCCGCTGTCCGTTTTCCAGATTTCCTTGGAAAAGAATCGTTTCTTGATGCCTGTGGCCTTTCTTAGCTCTTATTTCCCTCCACTGTTATTTAAGAGTCTCCTCTGTCCTCTGTTCGTTCCTGCTGTCTTCTCTGATGTCACCAATCCTCAGACCTTCATGGTCCTCTAGGAACGCCTTTACACATGGTTCACAGGGTTCCTGCCATGTGGGTGACCTCGGAGAGCTTGTCCTTCATCTAATTTTTGCCTCAATTACTGAATAAAGTGACTGCCTCTTGGGAACCTTCTAACTCCCAGCTCTCAAATTTGTATCTCTTCTTGACTCTAATTTATATTACGTAACTATTCCTTACTGTGCCTTAATTGAATTTGTTCTTTGACCGTGTAACCACAGGACCCTAAATATCATTCTGGCTATTTTATTATTAGTTTTTAACTCTGCCACTATGTTGGTGGATCTGGGATTCTGCTAGGACCCCGGTGGTCCTCCAGGCTGCATTACCCCACCTTTTCCCCTATGGCCTTTAGTGATGCCAATCCCATGCTGCCAAGGGATGTTTAGAATGCTCTTTGACATCAGCTGGGATTTACCAATCCATGGGGACCCTTTAGATCATTGGTTGGGGACTTAGCATTTGCACTTTATGGCACAGTGACTCTTCTAAATGGTTTTCTGCATTCTTGGTCTTGATTCCATTCTGTCTCTATTCAGAAAACAACATTGCCACTTGATATACTGAGAACATCGAAGCCGTCCACTTGAGGGCTCACTAGTCTTTTCTCCCATCCTCATAACTCTTGGGTTTTCATGTTATGATCCCTTAGCCTTCTTAGAATCTTATTTACCCATTCTTTGGTTTCCCTTCGATTGCAGTTGACACAGGACCTATTTCTTCACCTGTACTTTTGGACCTTGCTCAGGTATAATCTGTTGAGTTTCTGTTTAGTTTCTGATCTGTTTAGTCTTCTGTTTCTCATTCCCTGGCATCATCTGTTTTTCCTTCTGTGAGTGGTACCTTGGGTACCTTCAGTATGATATCTAAAATATTTTTGATTAAAACCTATGTTTGCTCTTTTGTTATCCAATTCGAGGGGAAAAAATCATTTGAAATCTTCATGGGACCTTTCTCTCTTGCCAGTCATTCATTCTTCAATAACTCATTCTAGAATATTATAGGGAGAAGCAATCTGATTTCTTCACATTTTGGGGTTCTCCTCTTGATTTTTCTGATAATTTGAAAATCTCTGTAGACAAACCCTGCATTTCTATTTACATGCAGGAAAACTTCACTTTTCTAAAATCATTTCTTCTAAGTACACCCTCTCTCAGTAAAGATTAAACAAATTCATTCATTCATTCATTCATTCATTTTTGTGGTGCTGAGGACTGAATTCTGGGCTTTGCAATGCTAGGCAAGTGTTCTATCATTGGTCTGTACCCTCAGTTCTAAAGTAAACAAATTTTAAAACTTAACCACTCCACAGTCTGCTGTTGATTTTTTTTTTTTTTTTTTTGCACTACCTCAGATTTTTTCCCAAAGTAGAAATTTTTTGACTGAATCTTTAAATATCCTTTCTGTTTTAGGTCCCCACACTCAATCTGTTACCAATACTTGTTAGTTTTTGGTTCACGATGAAGCAAATCTATCCTTTGCAAAACTTTCCCCTTGCCAACAGTCTGTCTCAGATCAATATTTTAGTCATGGTGATTATAGAAGTCTGCTTTTTCTCTCTATTCATTACCTCCACTCATTAGTTTTATACATCAAACCAAAGCAGACTTTCTATTATTACTCTTTAAGTTGCATTGTTCTCTTGTTCAGATTTAGGAACTTCTCAGTGCCTGGAGGCTAGTTTTTGGACTCACTGATATTCCATGTTCCACTTGGCCTGGACCCCACCTACCTTAACACTTTCCTCTGGAACTATCAAGAGTTTACTCTCTGCTGCAGCCAAACTGCAGCACTCACCATTCCCAAGGTGCCTTGCTTTCTCTTCCTCTGAGCCTTTTGCTCACATGTTCCCTTCTCCCAGAGCCCCATCTAAAATGTCTTTCCTTTACCTTCTGCTTTTGGAAGTCTGGCCCATAAGACAGATGTCTTCAGTAGTCACCCTCAACTAAGAAGTTATTGGATTAAGACAGGAAATTTCAGTATTTCTAACACTTAATGCTGCCTGTTAATGAGCTGTTTTAATACCTATTTACACAGCCTTTCAATGGATGCTTTTCAAGGACTTCAAGCTTCTATTTGCTCATTCCCCAGAGCCTTCTAGGAACTGGTGCTCAGTATTATTTTCTTGATTAATCCATTTACATTATCTATTATTTGACCAACAGAGAGAAAGGGTATCTTAGTTCAGACTGCTATCAGGATACCATAGACCAGGTGGCTTATAAGCAACAGAAATTTCTCTTAGTTCTGGAGCCTGAGAGCCCAAAATCAGGGTTGTAGTATGGTCAAGGCCTTTTTTGGGGATGCAAACTGCCAACTTCTCATTGTTTTTTCATGTGGCAGAAAGATCTAGCCAGCCCTTATCATAAGGGCACTAATACCTTTCCCCAATATTCCACCCTTATGACCTAACCACCTTCTAGAGGTTCCTCCTCGAAATGGCATCATATTACAAGTTCGTGTTTCAATGTATAAACTTTGATAGAGAACAACCAAATATCTAGTCTGTAAGGGAGTATAAAATGCTTGACTGCTAGTTGTCACTCACTTGACAGGGGAGAGGGCCAGCTGAGAATGGAGGCTGGATGGATGAGCTCATGTCTTTTTTTGCCCCTTTTGAAGGGAATCTTATGATAAACCACCTTTCAAATAGTATCTTATTTTTTCACTCCTAGACACATAGGAAAACACACTTGAAACATTCTTTTATTTTTTTAAGCCCTAAAACCAGATTGTCTGCATTTGAATCCACGTTTTACTACTTAATGAGTAACCTTGGGCAAAATGCGTAACTCTGAGCTTCACTTTCATTCTTTGTATAACAGGAGTAATAACATAAGATTTTTTGGGTAAATATTAAGTGAGTCAATCTAGGTAAAGAAAGCAAACTAAACAGTGTGGCACATAGTACATTCTCAAATGCTGAGAATGATATTATTAAGCAATGAGGAATGGTAAGTAAAAAGGGAAAAGTATTAGAACTTGTTTCTAGCTCACTTGCTAAATTATTAAAGTGCTATGATTTTATACGTGAGGTAAGAGGCAGAAAGATCTGGGAACTCTTAAAATATACAGCATAAGAATAGAGTGAATGGAAATGTTAGGGAAAATTATTGACTCTAGATTAATATTTTGTTGTGATGTATGATGGTCTCATTAACCAACTTAATTATATGAGCCATCTAAAATTAGGGATAATAATTTTGTAGACAGCATTTATCAAACACTTCCAAGGTGATGGTAATGTGAAGACAAGTAACTGGTAGTCTTTGGGGAATGCTGAAGCTTGTAGTAAACTGGTGAATGTATAAATGCACAATGCTGCAAATTGCTGCTGACACGGGTACATATCACAGGCCACAACTTCTCTGCTGAGGTCTTAGCAGAGGAGGGTTTCATAGGTGCTGAATCTCAAAAGATGGTCAGCTTTATGGAGCAGTGAGAGTATATCTTTTGCTATAGATGGTGAGCACATTTTAGTGATGCCAGGTAAGTTTTTTGTTTTGTTCTACTAAGAAATGTGAGGCTGGCAAAGCACCAGTGATGGTTTACTTGGTGTGAAGGAAATGTTAGCTGCTAATTTTATCAAGTTTTAAAAAATATTTTGGATTTTAACAAAATTTTTAAATGGTTGCTTTTCAATTCTTGGCAGTTTGCTCAGATACACAGGATGCTTCTGTGGCTCTATCTTTGCAATGTATTTAACAAAATTAAAAAAAAATGCTTAGTCAGCTGCTGGATAGACTTGGTGGTTCCTGAACCAGATTGTGGAGGGAATAACATGGGGGAGCATTTAGTGATGCAGGAGCCCAGGCCTCAGATAAACTGAAGCAGACTCCTTGGGGATGAGCTCAGACTCTGTAGGAACTACACGAATTCAACAACTGGGGAGAAATCAACATAGATGATAAACTTGTGCCACTGATATAGAAGATACTAATTGAATATGTGTTATTTGATTCCACTCAAAAGTGAGACTAAGTACAGTCAGAAAACACAAATGAGCTGACACTTTAGTAGGACTTATTGCCAAATTTTTGACTTGTTTTAATGTGGACTTGTTCTTATGTGACTTACTTACATAAAGAGCTGTAAGAGGCAATAATTTGAGGAGGATAATACTATAATTCAGAAAAGATCTTCTAAAATTCTTTTGCTACTGCTGGATAAAAGCTAATCATTTGGTCTTTGTGTCCAACTCTTTTTTTCTTGCAAAAGGAATTCAGTCTCCTTATTTCCAGTTCTCCCCTGCCCACCCCCATCCCTGCAAATAAGCAAAGGTCAAAGCTTGGAAGATGTGTCTTCCTGGAGAGAGTTTCCCATAGATTTCAATTTGATTTAAAACATTGATATGTTATGCTGTGGGGATGGGGGCACAAAACAGCACTTGGGGGAAAAGGTTGGGAATTTTAGCCAAAATATGCAGAAAATAAAACTTGTGTAGGATTCTGATTAGTCATATGAGTTGTGACGTGATTAAATGTCCTATGCACACATGTACATCCTTTATAGACTTGCAATTTAGCATATTTCCCAGATTGACCAATTCAATCTTTGCATAGTTTTGACCACAACTTGGGCACAGAAAAATCTTCCTCTACTTTAGCATTATTACTATGGCCCCACACTGTGACTGGGCCTCTGCAGTTATTATTCTGAGTATCAAATAAAGGGAAAAAGTGAACATTAAGAATATTTTTTAATGAACCAATAGAAGCTATCTCCTCTACCCATCACTCAGATTTGACATTTATGATCATTCTTCATATGCTTCATCTATCCGTTCTCTTTTGTCTCTGTTACAGCCTTTTTAAGCAAATCTGATATCACTTTTCATTATTTATTTATAAAATGTTCATTTATAACAGTGTCATTATCACATTAATATTAATTTCTCACTATCACTAAATACTCACCACCAGATTTCTCAGATTGTCTCAAAAATGCTTTTAAAATTATTTTTGGTGGAATGTGGATCCTAGCTAGGGAAGGACATTTTAAAGACATACTTAAAGAACACTTTATTCCTGATGTAGTTAGAATAAGTGAGGAGGGAAAAAGAAGGGGGCACACACACACAAAAAAAAAACCCAAACCCAGAACCCCATGGGATTTCTTAAGTATTTTTGTGGAAGGAACTAATACTTTCTCTCAATTTTCTGTCCTTAAGGGGCACTATGATTTATCCCCTGAGAATGAGTGATCCAATGCACTTTTTAAACAATGTAAACCACAGTTTCTGGTTTAATGAGGGATTACTTTTCACATTGCATTCCATGTCCATGCAGATGCATGATTTCATGTTCTAAAGTTAGTATTGCAATTATTGTTTTGATTGCACTTAGAAAAATGCACACAAAGAATACAATGACTCAGCGCAGGGTGTTGCCAGTGGGTTGTCATTTTTAGCTTTCCAGATATGATGGAATTGCATAAGGAATGCACAGCTTGGTATTGCTTTTCCGTGTTTACCATGCCTTCCTTTCCACACATCGCCACTGGCATTAAGCACAACCAGCTCCTCTTCCTTCTTATTGTTTTTATCATTGATGGGGCTCTGGGAAGCACAGTATACAGAGGGATTATACATCTGTATATCCAGATCTTCTTTTTAATAAGCAGTAAACTGTCAGCTCCCTTTTGATCCCAAAGAATAAACTTTTTCCTAAAAAGTAAATCATTATAAATTATAAAAGAATATACTTTTTTTTCCTAAAATAATCCAGTGGCTACAAAGAAGTCTAATTCTGAATATAAATTGATGCCCAATGTGGTACCTCAGTCTCTGAAGTAATTGAATAGTGTTATTGCAAATTTGTGAAGGGGCACTCTGAGTAGAGGAAGACATGGATCGTACCCTCAAGGCATGCCTGTCTCCTGAGGGGGCATGGGAGTAGGACTTGCAGAAGATTAGTTCTAAGGAGTGGAGGAGGCTTGGAACAGGAAGGTCTCCCCAAAGTTTTTTTTTGCAGTAATTCAGCCACAATAATCCAGGAACAGTAATCCAGTAGCTAGATTGGGATCATGAAATGGGGTGCCAAGAAGGGATGCTAGAGAGGTTAAGAAATATTGTTCCAACATGGTAACATCCTAGATCTGGGAAGGAAAGGGAAAGTGGTGGCCAGGAGATTTTGCTGCAGTACACAATAAAGAAATGCTTATTAGAAAAATGAGACATGAAGACTGGTAGGGGGAAGTTGATTATTTTTATGTATCTTAACTTTGAAATCATAGACAATCAAGTGAATATTCTCAGTGAATATCTAAGTATGTGGCTAGCACACAGACTAGAAATGGAAACTATTGAATTGGAAGATAAATAAGGCCATTTATTTCCTTTATATAACACACATTTTCCCTAATGTAACAGACTGTATTAGTTGACAATTATAAAATTTAAGAGTGTCTTCCCTGAAGGATTTCATCATTTAGCAGGAATGAAGTTGAATGAGTGGTTTCTTGGGATGGGTGATTTGTTGTTAAATGTTGGTGATGATGTTTAGTAATAAGGCCCAAGTATGGTAGACTTCATGGAAATTTTCCTATAACTTCCTTTCCTCCTCTTTGCTGTCTTTTCCTATTCTTGTTTTACTTTAAAAAATTTTCTTAATTTTATAAGTAGGACAAAGCGTATAAAGTATTTTACTAGAGTTGTAGGGTTTAAGAGCCAGGGAAGGGTCAGCACTTGCATTTGGTCTATATGCTCGAGTTATAGGCATAGTTTCTGAGCTGACCTATAATCTGTGCAATCTGTGTGGGGGTTGGTGACAACCTTCTCTCCTCCTCCTCCTTCACTCTTCTCTGCCAATCTAATCTACCATTGTAGCTGCTGGGCCAACTGTGCTGCATGCAGTCAGTGTATGGAGCACCAATTCTCTCCTATTCCATCACCTTTATTTTGTTTTACCCCTGTGCTAGAAATGGAGGAAACTTGTTACTTTCTCCAAAAGATTGCTAATAACCTGAACAGATTAGTGTGTCTTCTGGTTCAAGGTCACTCCCCCCTATTTAAAAAGAGAAATAAACAAAACAAATTCAGCTAAGCAAAAGTTCAATCTCAAACATTCCCAGTATTGGTAAATGTTTTTTCATTTTCATTTATGACCAATTTTGAATTTTCAATGTGACATTAGGGTCTTTTGTTTTCCCCTGTTATTTATTATTGTCACTAAGGTGACAATATATATTCCTTTTATCCTGAAAGTGCTTTGGCAAACATTAAGGTTTAGCTTTTTTTTTTTTAAATAGATCAACAACCTACTTTGAATTTTTGAAAATATACATGATGCATAGTGTTTTTAATAATCAGTAATAAACATTACAATTTATTTTTTTTTAATTTGGTAGCATAATAGGGTCATTCAGTTACACCACAAAAAAGGAAAATTCATAATGGACTCCATCTGTTTACTCTTACAACTTCCTGAGTCAAGTGTTCTGCACCATGTAATGGTGATCCATTAGTGATGCAAGATCTTTGGGATCTTTCAAGTACCCTCTTTGTAGAAAGTATCTGAAGGGAGATTAATCTGGTAGCTTCAAGCTTATAACACCATGACTTATAAATAGACTGGTTCAAGTTATGCTCGGTCCGGTTTGGAAATGCAACTTAGATGCATATCCTGTGTGATATAAGAATAACTTAGAGGAATTGGTTGTATCTGAAAGAAATCATTCAGTAGGAGATGCTATTTTTCTTCCTGGTTATATAAAATGATTATCTTGGTCCTTGAAGGATATGAACACAGGAATACAATCATTGTTAGCAAAGTACTTGTCAATTTTTCAGGAACCTTGAATACCATGCAATAATTTCATGAATGTTAGATACACTTTATCAAATATAATTTGTAATATTATACCTTGAGCAGGAGGCAAAATGAGTAGTTGACAGAAATGTAAAAAAGGGGACAATTTCATACCAAGGAATGGCTTTTGTTATGGATTATAATTTGGCTTCCTCAGATATATTTTCCTGACTTGTTTGAAATGGCAAGATTTGTAGTCCTTGCTCTGGATTCCTGTAGGAAGCTGTACATACCTTTGTGCTAGTATCTTCCATTACTATATTGGTTTTATTTTCATATATACCTTATGTGGGTGGAGCATATTTAAACCGGCATATGAATGAGTAAATTTCTGTGGTTTTCACCCCGGTTTTCCCTGTACTTTCTGGACCACATGCAATTACCATAGAGTATCATCTACGACTTTTCTCTTTCTTGTACACCCACTTGTCATTGTCTGTAGCTCCTGAAGGCATTTGGGGGAGACTCACAATGTCACTGCCTGTGCTGGTACAGGTGCCAGGCAGACAGAACCAGAGACTCACTTCTGAGGCTTCCTGGGTTGCTAATATGAAGGCCATGCTGGCTTCCATGCAGAGGTAGAAACACTGGTACCTCCTAAGCTCTAGGCTGCATGTTGATCATGTGAAGGAATACTGCTTGGATTTCTTTACAAGAGTGTCCTCAACCACCTCATTCAGCTGCAGTTCTTCGTCCTTCTTCCAACTTCTGGAACTGAAATCCAGTCCAAGAGACTGGCTAACCTCACATGCCAACTGTCTGGTCTTCTTTTTGATCTTAGGATTCTACCTTGCAAACTCCTTTCTTCATTCCTGGTTAACAGGGTAATGTGGAGAAGGGGTCATTTCTATCACAAACTTTTGAAGTACAGCTAGTAGGATTCAGATAACTATTAAGTGGATAATTGTGTTCCTTATTAGATTCTGAATTCTGCAAGAATAAGGACTATCTTTATCTTTGTTCTCTGGCACTTAACACAATGTTAAAGGAGTGAAAGTTAATTGGAGGCATTATTGCAGTGTCTCTGTCAGACTTAAGAGTTTCCTCCACTCTATTCAAACTAGAATGGCTCCTGTTGGTACCCTCTGCTTCTCATGCATTAAAGAATAGTAAATACATAAATGTACTTAATCTTGTTGCTCAAGTTCTATTTCAGTATTTATTTCAGTGGAAAAAAATGTTTGGCATGTCTTTTAATTTCCCTTGAGTCATCATTGTTCTTGGGAACATTGTGATAAACGTTGTCTTGCTGATACTTCACAATGTTAAGAGTTTTGTGGTAGGTAATGTTTCCTGAGCCTCCAGATTTGTGGCAAATTTAAAATGATGATTCTCATGGGCTATTTTTTCTTTCTATTTTAGGTGTGGAATGTTTGAGTATAGGGTGTCCTAGCTGCTAATTTTGTATGGCCATAAGAATTTTCTTTTGAAAATATTACTTTGAATATTGCCACCATATTTGATAACAACCACTTATGTTAAAAACTAACAATAAATAGAATCTTTGCTTCTCACAACAATTCTTAGAAATTTATCTCTGCAAATGATCAAAAGTTTAATATTTTAGGCTTTATGGATCCTAGCTCTATGGTAACTCCACAATTCTGCTGTCATAGTGCAAAAACAGCTATGGAAAGTACGTGAAAGAATAAATATGACTATATTCTGATAATATTTTACTTTAAAAAATATGGTGGGCCAGATTTGGCTGGTAGATCATAGTTTTCAGAACCCTGCTGCAGAGGATCTTTTTTTATTTTTGGGAAAAAAAATACTAAGAGACAATCCAAGATCACCTTGCTCCAGGATTTGAACTAATTCCATTATGTCATGATTAAAATAAAACAAAAATAAAAAAGAAAATATCAGTAGTAAGATACTTGTATTTGCTCACCGTTACGAGTGTCTGTTACCAGCAAGATGCTATACAATGTGCAATACAGGTCATATTAACATCCTACAGTTCAGAGGGCGAGACTGTCAATAAAAAGCATTTATCTTTACCTGTCCAAGTTATGATGACAAAGTCTCAGTGTGTTCAGATGATAAATATTCTTGTAACTGGCAAAAGCTGCAGATAGAGAACATAACTTTTGAGCACTGCAAAAATGCATTTCTAAATCTCATACCTAGGATTCGGGCAGGCTGGTCTAGCAGGCATAGACATTGTGATGACCATAAGATGCATGTAGAGGCCTGCTTCTGGAACACTTCAGGAATGATAAGCACACTTCAAGAATGGAAAGATGGAAGAGGGTGCTGGTCTGCAACACACAGTCCACTGTCCAAATTCCCCACACAGAAGACTCTCTTCCCCTTCTTGGAAAAGAATTGTTAGATGGAGAGATTAGAAATAATATTATGTGCACAGAAGTACCCCAAGAGGAAGGAAATACCAGTAATGAGAAATTACTTCTAGAATTAGAGCAACAGAAACCCCTGATGGAGATAATGGCGTTTGGATGTGTTCTTGAATGATTTTCATTTGGCTGTGTGAGATTATGAATATGTATAGTTCAGGGAAAATAGGAAAATACATAATATGATACAATAAGTGTGAAGTGTGGTAAAGTATTAACATTTGAAGAATCTGGATTGAGAGTATACAAGAATTATTTGTACAATGTTTAAGTAGTCTGTAATTCTAGTTTCTCTACTGAGAAACTTAAGGAAAACACACTGTTGAACATGTTCATCTTCTAAATAATGAACCTCATTATCTAAGAAGTTTCAGAGGTTGACTTCATGATCTATTTAAATTCCAGGAAATATAGAAGCAAGGTAGAGATCTGGATAGTTGGAAAAAATAGTAACAGTTTTGTAGAATTACTTTGTGTTAAATACTATAGTTTCTTCTAGGTAATTATTATATTATTTTGAAATGAATTGTTTGGTAATGCTTCTCTTTCCTAAACATGGATTGTGTTGTTTAAATTTTTACTGTGAAATAATTTCAGGCTTACAGACTAGTTAAACATTGTACAAATAATTCTTGTATACACTCGATCCAGATTCCTCAAATGTTAATACTTTACTACGCTTCACACTTAACTATTATATTATGTATTTTCCTATTTTACTTGAACTAGAAAACAATTTGGTGATATGATGTTCTTTGTCTCTAGAAACATCCACATGTATTTTCTACAAAAAACCACCCTTCTCATAACTTTAATGCATTTTTGAAAATAAGGAAATTAAATCTGATATAATACTATTATCCACAGAACTAATTCAGATTTTGACAACTATCCCACTAATGATTATTTGTAAGAAAAAAGAAACCCAACAAGTCATTTCAGATCATACATTGTATTTAGGTGTGATGTTTATTCTCTTTGGACCAATTGGACCAATTCTTGAGCCATTCTTAGTCTTTCATGACCCTGAAATTTGAAGAAGACTGGTCTGTTTCTCTACAGTAGCCCTCGATTTGGCTCTGATGTTTCTCATGATTAGGATGAAGTTCTGAGTTTTGCTAGTCATAGGAAGATTTGTGTTCTCTACAGTGCTGTGTCAGGAAGCACACGATGCTGTCTTGTTCCATTTCTGGTTATTAACTTTGATTACTACATAAGGTTTCTTGTCTGTAAAGTTAGTACATTTCCCTCTGAGATTAGTATCTTATGGGAGATATGTCGATACTACATGAAATCTTGTTTCTCAGTACGTTTATTCAGTAGTTTCGGGTAGTACCTGAAACAGCTATTACCATGGCTGTTTCTAAGCAGTAATTTTATAGTTAATTTACTCCATATTCATAGATTGAAATTCTATAAGGAAAAATGTTTCCTTCTCCCTGGTTTGTTTATTCATTTACTTATTTATAGAAGTAGAGATTCATGGTTTATTCTATGGATTATAATTTTTACTGTCATTTATTTTGCTGCTCAATTTGTTCCAGATTGGACCTGAAATTCTGGGAGCTCCTTAAAGTGTGGCTTTTTTTTTTTTTTTTGACATGTTTGCAGAATTCTTGAGCACTTTTCTGCTTTCTGGCATATGATGTCTCAGGCTGATTTTGTATTTCTTCTGACCCAGCCTATGAGTTAGTCTTTCCCCCAGGGGTTCCTTTTACTTGGGAAGGGTACTTAGAAAACAAACCCTGGATGCTAGATGTGCTCAATACCATCAGCCATTCTCAGCAAACAAAACCAAGACGTGTGTGCATGTGTGTACTCATATATACATATTTACATAGATTTGCTACTGTTTGTATTTCATTTGGGTTTTCTCTTCCAAATCCTGTTAAAATCTATTGTATTGAGTATGTCAAATATTAACTTGATTGTAACAAAACCATGAGAAGTTCTTATTTCCCATACTGCATTCCTTTTACACTGTTCACATTTCCCTCTTTTATTCCATCTCTACCTGTTGTAGATAACTAGTCTCTAGTTTCGGGTTTATTCCTGTTATATATCTTTTTGCCCAACTGAGTAGATGTGTAGTTTGTTTCCCTTTTGTTTTGATATCAAAGTTTAACATTCACTAGATTATCTTTTGCAACTTTGCTTTTTTAAAATAGTCAAAAAATAAAATAAAAAACCTTAGCAATATATACTGAAAATAAGTTCATATCAGTTTAGGATTTTTCATTTTTTTTATGGCTGTATTGTACTCTGTTGGCTGGATGTATCATCATATACCAATTACTCTCCTGTATAAGGGCATTTGATTTGATTCTTATATTTCCATTCATAAATCGAAATAATTTTTCTGGAAAGAAAAACTTTGTTGCAAATGTATTTCCAGGTTAATATAATTTTCACTTCACTGAAGTAACTTAACCCAACTTTTTTTTCAAGTTGTCTTTGATGGAGAGAATTTTGGAGTTTGTGTTAACTTTCTTCCTTTGAAAGTGTATTCAACATATAAAAATTGTTACCTTCTTCTGCTTTCAAACACAGAAACATACCATATTGGGACTACATACCATGAAATTTCAGTAATTTAATTCATGTTTAATGTGTGGTCAAAAGAGCCCTTATGCTTCCTGGCTTTTTATTATCTTAGGTAATCTGAGTAGCTTCTAACGAGAGGTTCTAAAAGAATTTGGGTAGCTGGTTTTATAGCCGTAATTGAGACACAACTCTGCATAACTCCTTCCATCCACCGCTTCCTCCTCCCTATACAGGGCAGAGGCCTTACAGATCACAGCATGGCCATGTGGTTTCCCAAATGAATAGCTGTTCTTTTATTATCTGCAGTCTTAGAGACTACTACTTTTATTATTAGTAGGCTTAGAGGCTTAGTGTTTTCTAAACACTTGGTTAGCTCATATCTGTTACCTGTAATCATAACAGAATATCCTATCAAATAGAAATACGTATTGTGGCTTTACAAATAAAGATGTTTGAAGGGTCACCCTGCAATACCTTTAGTGTTATTACTTCTGTCCAACTGATACCACCTAGGAGGAAGCCAGTCTTAATTTTATTTGTACATCCTTTCTCTTAAGAAACCAGCAGAATGTGAACACTTAACTTTTAAATCTAAAATCAAAGCATATCATTTTAGTTCAGATGCCATGTGTTGTGTTTTTATCTGATCCTCATGCACTTGAACTCGGGTTTCCTTGACAAAGACCCCCTTGTTTCTGGGCTGATTGACTTTAACCAGAAGCTGGTGCTTTCTAAGCTTCACTTTCAGATGGGCTCAGGGGGCAAAGTGGCGTGATCCTTGGGGTGCTTAAATGCTATGACATTTTCCTCAATTCTGAATTTCCTGCGTTTGACTAAAACTAATATAATTTTATTCCCTTGTAGTACAAAGAAGAGGAGTTTTCTGAAGAGAAAATTAATTAGTAATATGAAGGCTAAGGGAGTTTACTTTGAAAATATGACTATTAAGTTACTTAATTATAAAGAATTACTGTCCACCCCGCCCCTTTTCAGCTTCCCTGTCCTCTCATTCTGTTTGGTTACATGTATAATATACAAATATATTCTTACTGTATAGAGGAAAAAGCAAAAGGCACATCTCATGACCCTTTAATTGCCCTTCTCCAGGTGCAACTATTGTCATTTTTAAGCTTATTTTTATTGCATATATTTGAGGTGTTCAGCCTCAAATGATGCTTTGATATACATACATATACCTGGTGAAATGATCACTACAGTTGAACAAACTTTCATTTCTATCACCTTCCATAATTACATGTGTGTGTAATTTATGGAAGGTGATAGAGCACCCCAAATCACTTCTGATTTTCTGTATGTTTATACCCAGCTTCCCCACATGAACTCTGTGTCTGGGGCTTGGGTGTGAAGGAGAAATGCTTCTCAAGGAAATGTTCCAAACTTTGGCGCTACTGACAGGAAGTGGAAAATAGCTTTTCCTTTCATTCTTGGAAATATGTTTAGACTTTTGACTGTTGCTGTTTCTCTGAGCTATGTGAAGACAAAAAGGGTTTTTCAAGGCAGGGACTGTTTCTGTGTGGTTTACTGCAGGGTGCATAAGAATGGGGGTTATGGTTGGACAAGACCTGGTACAGACATGGCTAGCTTAACATGGGTCCTAGATAGAAGGGGAATACTGCCCACTGAGTGATAGCTGGAAGATGGGTGAGGTGGTTGTTAATGGGATCCCAAAGCCTGGAGACATAGGCTTGGGTATAGTAGCCATCCCCCCCCCCCCCCCCGCCCTTGAGAGAATTTTTGTAGATGATGAAGATGGATAGAGCAATCAGATCACTTTACCTTCCTGAGCCCACCTTCAATGAGGTCATTAAGGCCAACTGAAGAGGGGCTGAAACCTTTAAGTAGAGGATGTGCTCCTTTCTGATAGCATCCTGGTTAAGGAACTCCAGCCCTCCAATGCTCATGTTCCAGGTTCTTGAGAATTAGACATCTTCTACCTGCACTGCAGGGAGGGGATAAGAGGTTTATGTTTGATATAAGGTGACGTTTTAAGCCGAAAAGTAACATGCAAGAACTGTTTTCATTTATGGAATCTTCTCCCTGTATCTGATGCCCAATTAGAAATTGGTGACTTGTGGTAGAAGATGGGGGAAGTTCTAAGGAGAAAAAATAAATAAAATAACTTAACTGTATAACCTGGTGAATCAAACTGTTAGTAAATTAGTTAATGATTTGTTTGGCCAAAGGGATACAATTTATTTGCCTTTAAAATTGACGTGTACAGCATTGTCATAAGACTTTGTCTCAACCATTTTAAACAATCTTAAGGATACTTTTTCCTATTAATATTGCATCACGTTTTTCATGTTATGCCTACAAGTATTAATAGACTGTTTCTGAAGACCAGGAACATTTTTATTTTCTAAGGAGCCAAGAAAAAGAAGTATGTGCTAGAATGTAAGAGAAAATCATTTCATTTTAGTAATACATTCTTGCACACTATCCATTGCCAATACTGGATGCCAAGCTCTGAGGTGAACTCGGAGTACATCAAAATGTACAGGAGGTGATACCTGCTTTGGAAGCTTACCCTTCACTGGGGAGGACACAAACAGCTGTGTTTGTGATAAATGTGACAGTAGAGGAATTCCAGCATACCTCACAGGGACACCATATGACCATTAGCCCTAGAAAGTGGTAAAGGTGTCAGAAGGCTTCCTGGAGGACAACCCATGTTTCTTGTTAAGTTTGAAAATTGTATGTCATTTTTCAACTATAATGCACCAATGGTAATGTGGAAAGAGAGAATTCCTGAATTGAAAGGAATTAAAATGAAATTAATAAAAGGAACATTCACTGAAATTTTAACAATCATTTTTTCCTAACATACTTTGAAACACTCTCCCTTTTACTCATCATATTCCTCTTGTGGGATATAGTGAATAATCATAAATGTAGATGAATGAATGAAAGAAAGGGAACCTGACGTGAATCTTGAATATGAACAATGAGTGAGTACACAAATAAGAATCTTGGGGGTAGAGGAGATTAGGGAGGGAAGGTGAAGAGCTGAAGAAATTCAAGAGTTTGTGGTAGTGTTTTGTATAGGGATCAGATATGATTTAGGAATGAGATGAAGTACTATTTCTTAAGTGTAGACCATATTATCAAATGGGGCAAGTGATAGGATTTTTGATTGTAAATAAATCCATGTAACATTTTATTGGAGGATACATTAGATAGATATGACAGTTGGGGGCCTGGAAATGTGCAGCTGGGGAAGTAGTCCAAGTTCTGGGATGAAGGAGATGGTGACTGAGTCCTCAGGTTTTTCTCTATATGAAATCATGTCCTTTCAAATTTGGATGCTTTCCCTTTCTGTTGCCTAATTGCTCTTGAAGCTGTTTCACTTTGGGCATACATCCAAAGGGAATGAAATCATCATAGATACCAGCAGCCTTATGTTTATTGCAGCACTATTCACAATAGTCAAGACACGGGATCAACCAGGGTGCCCATTGACTGATGAATGGTTAAAGAAAATGTGTTGGATATAAAAATGGAATATTATTCAATCATCAAAAGAATGAAATTGTCATTTGGGGCAACATGAATGGAACTGGAGGATATTGTGCTAAGTGAAAGAAGCCAGGCACAAAAGACAAATACCATATGGTCTCATTTATGTAAGCTAAAAAGCCACAATCTCATAGAAGAAAATATCCATAAATATGTTATGCTCCATAAATATCTATAGTTATTTTATATCAGTAAAAAAAAATAGAATTAAAGGAAATAGAAACGCAGAAGAATGGAGTGAAACTCATGCTTTGGACTATGCAGGAGGTAGGAATTGGTGAGGGGATAGCTCTAGGATGGATGTAAGGTTTTTAGTTGCTGAGATGTAAGCAGAAGTCTCATAGACTGGGCTTCTGGAAAAACTATTGGTTTCTCTCAAGACTTAACTGGTAAGTACCAAGTCACTGTCTAAAGTGATGTGTAACAAATACCTCCTAACTGTCAGGGCATCTGAGCAATTAGTGATTTAGTCAAAGCATATTGCTCCTTTGAAGAGAGAATTGGGGTCCTGAAAGAGGAAAGGTAATTAGGAGTTACATGATAGGTTACCTGTTGGTCTTACTACCAAGATAATTTAAAGTGCATGAAGTTTATTCTTTTAAAGAACATTTTGAGAAAAATGTTATACACCCATCAAGGACTATTACATTTGTAAGAAAAGTGTGACTGTCATATATTTCACAAACACTCAGTCTGCAGGTGCTTTGGTGTTTTCTAAAGCCATTATTCTCATCAACGTGGGATTAAAAAAAATAGGAAAGTATGTAATTGTGTTTTTTTTTTTCACCAGTTTGATTTGAGTGAAAAGTAAAAAAAAAAAAAAAAAAAAAAAACCCATCAAAGGAAAGTTTAAAGGCAGCATATAAACATGACTGATAATTGGCTCAGACTAAAAGGCTAAGGGAAGCCCACAAAGCTGAAAGCCTATCATGGAGTGTTCAACTTTACAGAAGATCAGATAAAGATATAAATAGGAAAGGGCTGTATGGATTGTACTTTTTTTCTTCCTTAACAAGAATCAGTGTTGGATAGTTCACTGAGTTTTGAGTTGAATTCATTTTGTAAACTTGAATATATTTAAGACTGTGACGCTCACAGACGAGAAATAAAAAATCTTCTCCAATCTATGTTTTATATTTCTATTTAAAATATATTGTATTGCCTACACTTAAATATTACTGCTATAGGTCAGATTTTAAAAACTATTTCAAGGACACATGCAATAACATGTGGTTTTTGGGGTTGGCATGAAGTCTGTTTGTTTAACATATGAATCATTAAGTATGAAAACCAAATTCTCTAAAAACTCATGAACACATGAATTTCAGAGGATTGGCACCTTCAGATTCTGAGTATATTTTAAAGAAAAATAAAACCTTAGCCCTTGGTGATATATGCTTTTATTATCACTGCTTTACCTGGATTTTTTTTTATCATGTCCCTATCTTTCCATTCTTATTTAAGACTTTGAGACATTTGGCAAAGAGAAGCAAAGAGTTTTAATTCTTACTGAATATGAGGCTCCTTAGGCTTGGATAATGTCTGTATTTTTGCTAAGTCTGGAAAGATATAAGTTTTAGCCAACACTGGAATGGCTTAAACTGCTGAAATCATACATGTATTGTTTTGTCTCCTATGTAGGAATGCACTTCTGTGTGGCCTGGTTTTACTTGATGTGGTCCAAGTTAAGCTGATTGGCAGCTTGAGGTCTGTCATGTTGATTTAAGGGATGTTTGGGAGATATCAGTTAATATACCACAGTGTGAGAAAGCTTTATTACAAATGACCTGAATCGTTAATATACACAATCTTCCCTTGTAAACCTAATGCTTTGCTTAAGAATGTCTCATGATAGCTTGAATTAATTCCCTGAGTAACACAAGAACCGTTCTCCTCTCCTGCCAAAAAAAAAAAAAAAAAAAAAGAGTTCACCTTAGAATGAGGTGAGTAGTGTCTCTCGAAACTCTGATCTTTGTTTTCTGCCAAGGTGTGAATGAAGTCCCCTTATATTAAGGAAATATACAAATTATTTAACTGTGGACAAAATGATACCCTTAATTATGTGACATGCCAAATAATGTTTTTCTCTATATCAAATGATTCAGTTCAGTGAATGCAAGACTATAGAATGAGACTTGAGATTTGAACCTGCTATTCATGGATAGCAATTAGAAAAAAAAAAATCTAGGAATCTGAAGAGTATGATATTAACTGCTGACAGGCCACAGAATATTACGTTCATCTGTATATTTCTCTCCCTTTAGTTTTGCGGGTTCCATGTAATGGAATCTTTTAGAATTTCTTTAATCCTATAAAATTGGAATTTTCTGAAGTATAGATAAATCATTCATTACTAGTATTACAAGGAAATACTACATCCTTTGTTTAAAAATTTTGTTTATTATTGGTTAGACACATACAGAAAGAGCCCAGTAGATCCTTGAGGCTTTTTATCCCCCTGATGCCCCCCTGCTACCACGCCTTTACTTTCAACTATTTTAGAACACTGGGCTTTTTATGTCCCTAACACTTCATCACATTATTTCATTCTCCACTTTATAGTTTAGGGCACTATCTACTGAATTTCCACTATGGAGGGTAAGAACTTAGCTTACTTTCACTATTCCTCTTCCTCACCCCACAAGAGCATGTTTCTTTCCCATCCTCTTGGTAGTTATATATATTAGAGGTATGAACAGCTGGCATTTATGTTTTGTGACCAAACATCTGCTAAGCCACATGGTGTATGTATGTTTCTTATATTTATTATCTTGTATTATATGGTTTCTCTGGATGTGGTTTTTCTTGTATATGCGCATCCCTAATTTGACCATAAACTCTTCAGTTTGCCTAAATCTTTTCCAAGTATGTTAGTCTATTAACTAGTTAATACTTCTGAGGAAATATCTTTCAGAGTCTTTGATCTTCAGTGGTCTGGACCTGTTGCTTTATAGTCTGCTTCACAGATGTCATCTTGGGGTGTCCCAAACACTTTAGGAATCACCTTGGGGATTCCTTCTGCTTCTCGCTTCTGTTGGACACTGTGTTTTATTTTGGGGGGTTTACTCTCCTCTTTTTGTGGAGCATACCCTTCAGCAACTTAGAAAAGATACATTAGATATATTTTTTTGAGACCATACATGTCAGAAAATGTCTTTATTCTGCTTTACCATTGAGTAGTTTGGATGGCTGTGGATACTTTGGAGGTTTTCTACAGCCATCTCCTCACTTTCAGGTTGCAACTTCAAGATGGGCCTTCTATAGAATCTACTACAACAAACTCTCCATTTCCTCTCCAGATCTTTTCCAGTACCCAAGTAGGTGTTGGGAGTTAGGAACTTGTGCTCTTAGAATAGACCTTTTCTTTCTTGGAGCTCTCTCAACCTCATCTTCAAAAGTTCTCAGAGGGGCTGATAGTTGATAATTTTATTTTTCTTTGTGGTTGTCAAAGAAAATCAGAGCTGAATATGCAATAGTGAAAACAGGTTTTATTCAGAAAGTGTTAAAATCAAAGAAACCTTGGTATGGAACTTGGATAAATTCTGAATTCAACAAGAAAAAGGACTTATAACCAATGAGTGGGAGGGTGAGTGGACAGGGGTGTCAGTGGAAGGAAAATCACTAATAGGAGACATCAAGAGTGTGGGATTCTTTTTAAATGGATCTTGTTGCAGGCAAGCCAGGATGATCACATGTTGAGGGTGGGGAAGGAGGAATCTGATCAGGGCAGACGATTTTCTCTAAACTCACTTACTAGGATTCTTCCTACAACTCGCTATGCCGGTCCAGTAAGGTCAGGGGCCAGAGTTGAGGTCTACTGGGGAGGGAGGGCTCGGAGGAGACGGGGAGAGTGTGTCACATGGTTCAAGTTTTCGTGTCTGTACCATACTTGTGACTAGGGTCTAGCAAGGTCAGAGGCCAGAGTTGAGACCTACTGGAGAGGAGGGCTCAGAGGAGACAGGGAGAAAGTGTCACATAGTTCAAGTTCTTTTGTGATTATACTATACCAGGTCAGGTGTTAAAGAATATAAATGTTCAAAGTAGTCATTTACCTATTTGGGGTATGTGACATTGCTAGAATGTAACATAAAGGGTGGACCTTTTTCTGGGGAAGAGAATGATGTGGATTTGGTTTCTAAGGATAGTAGTGCCCAATGATTAGTGCCATTGACAAATTTAATCTAGGTGTGTGTGTACTATGAGAAAGTGATACAACTTTGTCTGAAATCAATTTGTCACTATGGAATTGGAAGGTGCACTTTTGCTCCTTCCATTATGGTTGACAAAGAAACCTGGGAGCCACAGCTCTAATATGCAAGGGAAATATGTAGAAAGCATGGAATCTTAAAATTGATTAGTCTTAATTTGCTGTTTTGAAAGTATGCACACGTACCACTTTTGGCTATGAATATTAATCTCTGCCAGGTAGTAGAAGCCTATTCCAATGGGGGTGGAGAGAAACTGGGACAAGCCTCTGAGCTGTGCAGAAGCACAAAGAGGCAGACAAATTTATGATAACAGTAGTGGACCAGTGTACAGATAACAGCAAAGAGCAAACCATGAAAACAAAGCATGTTATAAATATGAGAAATTAAACTTCTAATTTATGTTGAAGTTACTAGTTTTGATGAGGGAGGGCGTGTACGGACTTCCTGAGGATTTTGAGGACTTGAATCATCAGGAAATGAATTTTGAAATCGAGGAGAGAATATTCTCTTCAAACAAATTAGCAGTATAACCACTCCTTTTAATGGACTGATATCCTCTGCCAACCAATAAAAAGTACAGAGAAGCAGAAATCTATAGAGGCACACATGCTATGAGAATATATGACCACTTTTTAAACTTTTTGTTGTCATGGATATTTATAGTATTGATAGTCAGAACACTGCCTTCTGCCAAGATCTGGTGAGCATGAGACGAGAAAATATCACCTTGCCCAAAAAGTCATAAACTTATGGAACCAATTACTCTAAGAGGAAGTAGGGGTGGAAAAATATAAATAACCTCAAAAATGATTTAACTAAAATTTGTGGATGACAGATCCATAATGGGTTATTACAGGGAACTAGGATGTTTTGGGTACTCTCCTAACCTTTGAGGTTGACATCAAAGAGCAGCCGTTTTCCCCACAGCATGTCCCTTGGTGCCATCATCAGAATCCAGGGCAGGATTGTGAGTCTGATCCAGTATGGCAAGACCCATTAGACTCTCGTCTGTGCCAGATTTGTGTGGGTAGTAAATTTAGAGTAAATTCCAATAGAAGAGTTGTAAATTTTGATGAATGAAAACTTGAAAATCTTCACTTTTATATTTCCTAATCTCTAATTTTCCTTCATATAGTACAGTTAAAAGACTCATTTTTAAAACTTTTTGGAAGACATTTTTATTTTGTACCCTGTACTTGGTTATGATAGTACTTTGTGACCTAGTAGTTTTCCATAGTGTAGGTTGAATAGGGCCAACTATTGACTTTGGGAAATAGAGTCTCACCTTTGAATTTCTCTGGAATGTCACATTTTAATTTCATAGTTTGAGATTATAAAATTTCTACCTCAATTACTGAGTGTATGATATTTGAAACTTTCCTTTGAATTTTTTTTTAAATTTACATATAGAGGAAACGCTAGGGTAAATTTAGGGATTTTCAGATATAAATATTTGTTTTCCTTATTAAATTGTTTTTGAAGAGTAGGGCAAATTCAAAACTTTGATATGAGTGCCTTTAAGCAGTGTGTAGGAATCTACTGGGGATCTTGTTTAAATGCAGAATTAGATTCAGCAGATGTGGCTGAGATGCTCTAATTCATCAGGCAAGACCCAAGATTCAGCTTCCAGGTGATGCTGATGCTGCAGGTCTTAGGGCCAGTTTTGCATGGCAAGGGTTTTGAGTATTCTTGCCAATGTAACACAACAGTTTTATAAAGCCAATCTTTGTTTCAGCTTTTTCCACTGAATGTTTTCAGAAAGGCAAAGAAATGATGAAAACAAATTACTCAAATGAATATCCAAATATTATATTTATTTGAATACTAAACTAATCTGAACATTTTTTTCCCACCTATCTGGATTCTTCACCCCTCTTCTTTTTTTTCCTTTCTATTTTCATTATATTGAAAAATGAAGACCTACATGACGCAAATGTTTCTCGATTCTATTAAATTTAAACACGCTCTTTCAGCTCTGTGTACTTTGCCTAATTACTGGCAATAAAACTCAGTAAAGGGATTTAAGGTTTATGAATGTTCTACTTGGAGGAAATTGTAATTAAGGTTATTAAAGCCTTTGGGTTCCTGTGTGTATTTTAAGCAAATTAGGATTTTATGTGTTTTAAAGAGACAGTAACTCTTCTCTGCCCAATTATTCCCTCTGCATGGATGAGCATGTGTGTTCAGGGTCGGTGGTTCAAACAGTACATGCCCTACTTTGTTCTCTTACATAAATTATAGATTTAAGATAAGGCCTTTTTTTCTTTCTTAGTTCTATGTATGAAACTCTGAATAACTTAAAGCAAAAACTAAGAAATACATTCCATGTACTTTGATACCAAAATTATTTTATTTAAAACTAAATTATTTTTAAGTAATTTCTTTAAAATATTTTAAGATCAGATAATTGTTATTTACCTTTTATTTGAAAAATAGCTATGTTCTTATTTAAAGAAATAATGAGTTCATTCCAAGGTGTTTATGAAGCACCAAATAAATAAAGAAAAAATCCAATTCGATCTACGGCCTTTCAGTAACCATTGCTAACATATTTTTGCAAGATGGTTTTTCCATGCATATGTAAAAGGTAGAAATTTCCTAACACATGCTTGGGGTGCAATAAAGTCATTTTGGTTTCCAAACTTTAGTTTCTATCTTGACGACCTCATTCCCCTTAGTAGAAAATTAATTCTGGTAAATTCATGTATTCTGTCCATTAAATGTTTTTCCAGTTTCATCCCTGGATGAGCTCTAACCACTCCTTCCTCCAACCTGTTCATCAAGAATTGCCTCAAGCTCCTCAGGAGGAAAAGCCATGGAGATCCTTGTGTCATCCCCATTCTACTTTCTGCTTCTGTGTGCCATCATTGCTGATCTGTACTCTTCCATATCTAGTGGGCATCATCCCTCATGTATTCATGAGGGCTCTGTTCCTCTGTCCAGGATGTTTCTATCCTGACCGCAAGGCCATTTCCACTTTTTCCTGTCTCTGAGCCATTTCTCAACTCTGAGGGTGTAAGATAGTTCAGATAGGCTTCTGTATGACTTTGGGCTTTGGAGGATATTTCAGTTCTCTCTGCCCAGACTGTCTTGCTACTATGTCTTCTCAGCTGTCACTCTAAGCACTCGGAGTGGAGGAACATCCCCAAATACTATCACTGCTTTAGGTTTCACAGATATTTTCTGGTCTTGGGTTCCCAAACACACGAAGGCAGCACATGGCTTATCTTCTGGACTGCCATTCCCCTAAGGTTAGGGCATATGTCCCTTGGTGTAGAGATCCATCCAACAACATTCTCTTCCTTCTTCCTAACTCCTGGGGTCTTGATCTTGGTCAGTAGGTGATTGGCTCTGATAGAGTATAACCTTCTATGCTTATGCATAACATTGTTTTTTTTTCTGAGCTTTTTGCATTTCTGATTTTTGGTACTCAAAATTAAGTGTCTTCTAATGCAATAAAGTTAAAGGAAAGACAGATTTTTGTTTCTTCTAGAAGTTTAAAAAGTCTGGGAACTCAAAATTTGAGCTTTTGTATTTCTTTGAGAAAACTTCCCCTTGAGCCTGTGAATTCCATTTCTGTATCTGAGTGAAAAGAAAGCTGAAGGCTCAAAATGAATTTTAAAAAATTCGGCTAATATTTCAAAATATTATCCTATCACACATAATTGTATAATTTTAATAATATAAAATAGATGTTATGCTAATTTATAATCTTCTCCTGTTCTTATATACATTTAATATAGAAAGAGCCTGTTGTATATATTACACTGCTATGTATAATTAATCTTTGCAATCAATATTTTATACCTAATAAAGTTACTCAGAATTTTATTGATGGACATCTAGGCTGTTTACCATCTTTTAACTATTAAAATAAGTGCAGTGATGTAAAATATATGTACTTTTTCACTTATACAATTAATTCTTTTAGATTCCTAGAGATGACATTACTGGGTCAAAGGAGAACTGCAATATTTCCAAATTTTATTCTATAAGATTTATACCAGTTTGTTACCAGAAGCAGTATGTGAGACACCCATTTCTTTTTTTAATTTTTTTTAGTTATAGTTGGACATAATACCTTTATTTATTTATTTATTTATTTATGTGGTGCTGAGGATTGAACTCGGCACCTTGCATGTGCTACTGCTGAGCTATAACACCAACCCCAAGATGCCCATTTCTTAAATGCTTATCAGTATTTTTTTTATACCTTTGTTTTATTTATTTTTATGTGGTGCTGAGGATCGAACCCAGGGCCTCACATGTGCTAAGTGAGTGCTCTACCACTGAGCAATAATCCCAGCCCCTGCTTATCAATATTTTTAAAATCGGCATTCTAAATCTTAATATAGGGTGGGGTGACTTCTTATTTTGATTTACATTGTATTTGTCACTAGTGAGATTGAATATATTTTCATGTCTTTTCCAGAGGGACATTTCTTATTGATTTGCAAGTGTTCTTTATAAAAAAAAAATTACCCTTTGTAATGTTGCAATATTTTTTTTCCAGTTGGTTTCTTGGCTTATTGCGTACTTTGCCACAAAGAAGTTTGTTTTCATTAAATTTACCTTTTATTTTTTCTTCTTCAATTTTTGACGTTATCACACATCCTTTCAGGAAATCCCTTTTGGTTACTCTCTGAACATAGGCTTGAAAATGTGCAAACCACCATATGTAGTTTATTCATATGATACAGCTGTTAAATTAGGGTACATTTTACATGTTTTTGTAATCTGTGAATCAAATTTTGTTTTTTGCTAATATTACTTATGAGCTAATATTCGTTTTATGCCAACACTACTAGACTATAGTTAAAAAATTGTCATCTCATGATGAATAATTCATAATGGGAAAGTTTGCCATGGTTTGTAAGAAGATCAAGCCTCCCAGTGAATGAGTGAGTTGGATGTCCTTTAAAGGTTCTTAGACATTGTAAACTTGGGTCTCTTGTCCCCTTTGTGGAGGGTGATTATAAGAGGCCAGGCCACTTGCTTCTGAGTGAGGAGGGCCAAAAGATAGATAACAGCCAGTGATGAAGTCTGTATTAAATAGATGAACTCTAATATGGGGACAGCTGCTACTCAGCCCTGGTCATTGGTTATTAAACAGAAATATAGGCATGCCCTCTAATTATTTGAGAAAAAGCAAGAAACCTGAATAATTAGATAACTGTAGATAAAACAGAGCTGTGTAGTGCATGATTATATGTGGTAGTCTTAGGAATGCTGATGTACCATGATGACAGATTGACATTCCCAGAAAGCAGCTGATTTTTCCCCTTTTACTTTCCTCTTATGGGTGCACGTGTGTGCAAAAGTGCCTGCCTATGAATGTGACCCTAGTGATTTTTGTCTTCCACTGAGCAGAAACTAACCTCCTTGCAATGTTTATTTACTGGCTCTTTCTTTTCCCCTCTTGCTACACTTCTTTTTGGAATACATTGTTGTCAAGGTACTGCAAATAAAAATGAGAAGAATAATGAGGAGGAAACGAGTTTCTGCAGTGTCAATTTCTGCTTGTCTGAAAATGGTAGACTTGGTGATTACAAAGTAATTGCAGGAATGTGTGTGTTGGCCAGGCTTCTCTGCAGATGTGCAGCCTCACTGTACCACACTGGGAGGCACGTGATGCATTTTATCCCATTTTTTGATAAAGTTGATCTCTTGTGAAACGTGGCTTTGGCCAAATCTCTCCAGTACAAAGGCCACTTTCCCTTTTGTAAGCTCTTGGGTGATATGTTTTTTTTCCTGGTAAACTTTCACTCAATCCTGTGAGGATGATCATGGTCCTTGCCTAAATGAAATTATTTTATTTTGTTAATGATAGCAAAATGGTGAATCTCCTTATGTGGCGTAGTCATTCAAATGCAGGTGAAAGGGCACTTTACAAGACAACTGACCTGAACTCAAAACATCTCAATGTCTAGATAAGAAATGGTGGAGGAACTGTTCAAAATTCAAGGAGATTAAAGAAAGGAACCCAAAGCAATGTGTGGTCGGTCCTTAGTGAGTTTCTTGATAGGTGGAAAATCATGATATTTTGGGGACAACTGAGGACATAAGAATATAGACAACAATATAACATTATTTTATCTGTGTTAAATTTCTGAGGTCTGACAATGGCATTGTGGCTATGGAAGACGATACCTTCTCAGAGATTTGTGCTGAAGAATAGGGTGAATATTGTGATGTCTACAACTTAATTTTAAATAATTTACCAAAAAACCACATGTATTTCTTTTTATCTTTAGATCTGTGTGCATATAGACAGACATACATAGATATTAATAAAAGGGAGACAAACCAGGAGAAATTGTATCAAAAATAATCTTACTTAAAAAATAACTTATTCTTAATGACTATAAACACAAGATTTGGTGTTTTATAATAATTTTAAATTATAAGTGCTTTCAACCCTAGGTCTCTCCTAGAGTTTAAGAGTTTGCAAAGTTCACTTTTCGTGATACATTGAAAAAACTAGATATTTATTCAACTTCCTTCTTTGAATTCCTTTCATGTTTTTCAGGAATTTCTCAATATTTAAAAAATCTATAAAGATGTGACTCATTAGGCTCTTGATTTTTCTCTTCGTATGTCAGAGGTCTTTAGTCACTGAATCAACTAATTTTTCTTATTTTTATTTCTTTCATGTAATATTACCTTATGTCTTGATAGTTGGTCTTAAACTTTTCTTTTTGTTAAATGTGCTCTAAAAAGAATAGTCTGTCAAACAGAAACTTCACCTTTTTTCATGTTTATTTTGAGATTATTTGCTCCTGAACATATCTTTTTGTACATGCTGCTTAGGATGCTTGAATTCAGCAGTGAACTTCCTACCGAACTAGACTGAATTCTGTAGAACATCATTCATTTTTTTCTTTTATCAAGTAACGAATTTCTCATTTTGTAAATAACCTAATTCCTGGTCTGAGAAATTTTGGCCTCCAACCCAACTCTGTTTTCTTAAACTTTCAAATTAAATGTTCTTAATATCTGGGGTTGTGTTTCAAGGGTTATAGTGTCTGTATTTCTATATTTGATTTTTTTTTTTTTTCTTTCGGTACCTGGGATAGAATCCAGGGGTGCTCAACCACTAAGCCACATACCCAGCCATTTTTATTTTTATTTTCTGGCAGGGTATCACTAAGTTGCTTAGAGCCTCTTTAAGTTGATCAGGCTGGCCTCCAATTTGGCAATCCTCCTCCTTCAGTTTCCCAAGCTGCTGGGATTACAGGTGTGAGCCACTGCACCCAGCTCTATATTTGATTCCTAAAAGCCCATGACAATCCTATAGTTTCTGTATTAACCATTCTTTGTGGTGTCAAAGTTAACAATTTTTTGTTTTTGCTAGTTATTTGAAAAATCTGAAAGATGCATCTTGGTCTGTGTTATTGACCATTTGTCAAACATACTGAACTCTTTCACCGGAATTCCCCAATCCTGTGCATAAAGCTGTATGTTTATGCACATGCTGTTCCTTCTATCTGGGAGTCCTATTCCAAATGACACTTTCCTCCTTTCTCTTTGAGACCCATATCCTTTCTCCTCACCCTAAAGCATGGGAAATGGTTTAAAAACCACAGTACCTTGAAGGGCTCTTTCTGAACAAATTTAGGATAATAGTAATGTTATAGACAGTAACAGATTTTAATCTATTGAATGAAATCCACAAGTCCTTATGAAGAGGGACAAACATAAAAATTGGGGAGAAGGAAGAACTCTTAACACTAGAATGCCTGCTAATAGAGAAGGAATGTTAAAAAATCACCATCGACAAGCTTCACAATCATGATTGACTTAGGCAAAAATCATCAATGGATGCCAAAACTAGCAAGGGGAACTTTAAAGAACAGGAATTTTATACAGTGTTACTATAGTTCCTCACCAAATACTTTCAGAGGAAAAAAAATTGATTTTATGATATAGAAACTGGGCAGACACACCTTATAGTGATTAAATTTATTATCACTACTGATGCCTCCCAATTCATCTTATGTGTCACAGCAAAACACAGGAAAGGATGTAATATCACTTCATACATTACACCAAAAAGACATGACCAGTTGTGAGGGCCCATCAAATAGACACATTGCAAATAACTTTTCCAAAATGCAAAGCTCATGCAGAAGGACCTGTTTCAGATTAGAGATTTAAAGAGATGAAAACCTAATGCCATGTGTGACCTTGGATGAGATGCTAATCTAAGAAAAGAATAATTGAATAAGGGGACAATGGATTAGAAAAAAATATGTTAATATCAGATATTTTTGATGTAAAACAATGTCTTACTTTTTGGATGTATATACTGAGCACTGAAATTTTTAGAGATAAATGGGCTTAATGTGTATAAATTATATTCAAATAATTAAAAAAAAGCACATGCCTACCTCACACATTATAAATGTATGTGTGTCTATCTCTATACATCTGTATACACATTTGCATGCAGTTTTGCTGCTTTTGAGAGCAATCAAATTGTGTGTTCAGGGGCTGGGGTTGTGGCTCAGCAGTAGAGCTTTGGCATCAATGGATGCCAAAACTAGCAAGGGAAACTTTAAAGAACTTTAAAGACTTAGACGTTTGCTTTGCACGTGCAAGGCCCAGGTTCAATTCTTGGCATCACATAAAACAAAACAAATATTTTTGTTGTTGTGGTTGTAGTTTTATTTATTTAAAAAAAATTGTGTTCAGTTTTCCATGAATGTATATGCAGAAGGCTTTTGGCTTTCAAGGATTGGCGGGAATAGAGGAGAATCGGGGTCGGCAAGCAGTGGCAAATCCATTTCCAAATCTGTTCAGTCCATACGTCCCACTTAGCTCATCTTTAAAGTCCAGTTTTGATGATTTGAAGGGTGTTCTGAGGCTTTCTAATTACATAGGTATGCTTTCTGTTACTTCAAAGGCCCCTTAGCCAGGACAGGATCTGTCTTCAAAGACAGCAAAGAGAGTGGCCCATTTGCAGGAAATTGCATGGTTCGGGTGATTTTTTGTTTTCTTTGAACTTGTCAAATAGGGAACACTATTTAAAAAGTACTGGCCTATTACTATGTGTCCAAGCAGTTGAAAACTTTCTACTTATAATCCTGAAGACTTCTCTTTAACTTCTGCCATAGGAAATGTGTAACTCAGTTTACCCCTGTTCTCCTTTTTGATATATCAGCAGTTTTGTTTTGAAGGGTTTTGTGGGTGACATCTTAATGGTGTTGGTTTATAGGACTTACAGAGTTCTAGTTTTGTTAGGGAGGAATTAATGTAGTACTTAGTGGCTAATCATCAAAAGAAATGGAGTATTTTGCTGTAGCTGAAAACAGGAGAGGGGCATTAAGCAAATTATGAGGATAAGGCATACTTAAAATAAATTCCCACAATTTTAGCCATGATTTAGTTCATTTCCTCCCTAGGTGCTGTACTTATATTGCTTAGTGGAAAAATAAATGGCATGACTCTTGAAGTCAAAGGTCAGAGCTGCATTGAAACTGCAAGGAAAGTTTTCTTAAACTCTGATCTATTAGTTCACTTGATAGATGGAAATTAGGAGTAGTAGTAAGAATTATTTTCAGAAAGTGTGAAAGCATTCATCCTGTAAAGCACAATCCACGATGTTTGTTTTATTTTGTTTCCCCATTTCGATGCTTCTATTTTTCATTTTTTGTTCTGAATAGACAGAACCTTCTTGGAACAATAAACAGATTTCTAACTGGTATGAGGTATAGATTGCTATTATGTTATTAGCAAACCAACAAAGCAGGTCAAAATGAACTCTTCATGTTGAACACACACCATTAGTTTAAAAAATTGAGAACAAGATTACATGTAAGTCTGGAGAAGCAGTAGCAAGTCGTCAGATTTTTGTTAATATATGGGATTTTTACCAACAGTGACCTACATTGAAGATAATATAATTTTCACTTTTTTTTGTATAGTAGTGTATTCCTGTGTGATTATTGTGTGATATTTTTCAACCTTCAGTGTTTCTGTGTTTTCCATTAAGACACGTGAAAAAGTTATTATCTCCTGTTTAAAAAAAAAAAATACTTTTTCCTCGAACAATGGAACTACCAGGAGTGTTTGTTCTAAATTTTAAAACACAGCAGTAAGACCAGTGAAAGTTTCCACATCTAAAACACATGGAGTCTTTAATCTTCTTAGTTAAGATTCTGATTCTTCCTGGGGGCTGTGTTTATGACACTAAATAAGCCATCCCGTTTGTTTTCCATTTATTGTTTTTAAAAAATTAATACAGTGATGTAAGCAGGAGTTAGCAACTAGTTTGTATTCCAGGAAACAGGTGGCACAGGAGGGATAGTTGGACAACTTATACATGATGAGAATATGCATTGCATTGACTCCATGCTAACCTTTTCTCCCCTTTTAAGTAACTGGACTAGCCCAGTGTGGTGGCACATGCTTGTAATTCCAGTGACTGGGAAGGCTAAGGCAGGAGGATCGCAAGTTCAAGACAGCCTTAGCAAGACTCTCAGTGACTTAATGAGACCCTGTCTCAAATAGAAAATAAAAAAGACTGGGATATGGCTCAGGGGTAAAGTGCCCCTGAATTAAATCCTCAGTTCCCCCCCCCCAAAAAAAAAGAAAAAAAATCAATCTTTGGATAAGTAGGAAGGAAGAAGACTTTTTTCCCTCCATGGGCAGTTACAGTTCAGACACTGTAGCACTGTGTTATGGTACTGAGGAAGTATGCGAAACTGTTTTGAAATAATTTTAGCATAACAAGTATTTGAGTACTTTATGAAGCAAAAATCTGGCTCTGTGAGCATTTTTTTTCCCTCTTTAAATAATTGGATTATCTCCTTGTGTAAACATGGAACCATGTGAGAGGTGGTTTCACAATCTTTATAAATGTATATATTTAGCTCTGATCATGTTGGGGTTACCATTAGCACCAGCAGTCTGTCAACATTTCCACGGGTCTTTTAAAAAATTGTTGTGGAAGCTTAAGCCAAGTTTAAGGATGAGACATCTGTACTCCACAATAGTTTCTAGCCGTGGTTTATGGGGTTGTATGTATTCTAAGCTTTTTTTTTTTGTCATGAGAACAATTTCATGGAATAATTTCTTTTCTCTCATGAATTCAAACAGGTGGCTTATTTTATAGAATGTAGGATATGATCATTTCAAAAGATTGTATCTCTGGAAAAATGAGCAATACTCAACCATCTATATATTTTTCTAGCTTCATCAATAGTTAACATTTTAGTGTTGACAGCTGAAAAGCTTTTTATTCTAGTGGAATGTTTTGCCCACTTGAACAGTTTAGGCTTGTGATAAATGTGTTCTGATCCTTAATCAGACATTTTTCATTGCCTGTAGGAATTGGCATTAGGATAGGGATAGGCAGTGAGATGTTGTGTCTGGGCTGGGGATGTAGCTCAGTGGTGGAGTGCTTGCCTAGCATGTGCAAGGCCCTGGGTTTGATCTGTAGCACCAAGGGGGGGCGGGGAAATGGGTCAACGAGTTTGTAGGGTAGGGGCCAAAGAAGAATAATTCTTCTTTTTTTTTAATTCATTCAGTTAAAATGTTTACTAGAACTTTTGACAGATAATGGATGGTTATCAATGAGAGTCCTCCTTGACACCTTGCCTCCCTCATTTATGTCCCTCCTTCAGGAGCCAAGGAATAGTTCTTATAAGAAGACTTCCCAAAGTGAGTGTTCATTATAGGAAATGCTTTTATCATTTGGGGAACTGTGTGAGTGTGGAGTTGAGAGCTAATGATTTTCCTTTCTTGTTGTGATCTATATATAGCTACCTTTCCCCCTGGATCTTGTCTTTTTGCTTGACTTCAGGTATCAACAACTGCTTGGGAAATATTTTTCTGGATAATTTCTAAATCCCACTTATTTAATTTGGGTTATTGTGTTCTACTTGATCTTCTCATTCTGGCATTTCTTTTGCAACCTTATCTTGGTTCCTCGACTTTGCTGGGATTTAATTGGATCTCAGTTGATCACTGCATGAATATTGTATGTTTAAGTGGTAATTTTAGCTTTCCTTGAGTCTCTCTCTGTTATGAGCCCAGAGAATCAGAAACTTATGGGTGCTGATTTTAAAAAAAGCACCCACTGTACCTTGTGTTGTTACTGATATGCATTCAGAAGCTCCTTGGGAATCTCTGTGCCCCTTACTACCATGTATGCAGCCCACATTTGATTCAACTGCTAATGTTTGGGGTGAAATATGTTAAAGGGATACTGCTTTGTCTCAAGGTGAAATGTATTGGACCATAATACATTATTATTATTATTGGATTTTGCTCTAACAACTACAGAGATGGTTTGCTTTGTTGTTCCTTTCAGTCTCCTCCAGTTTGGCAGATTGTCTTGAATGTTAATGTCTGCAACTTGTTACATTGGGAGAATGTGTTAGCATGTTCTGGACAGGTCTGCAGAGCCCTCCACATTTATTTTGCAACCTTATCTTGGTTCATTGACTTTCCTTGACCTGCATTTATTGAGTATCCTCAGCTTCCCTGGGACATCTTGGTTAAGTCACACTGAAGCATTCATGACACATGCCTCGTTGAGACTTTGGTTCCTGTGCTGAGTAGAATATCCTCTGTGGCAAATCACACCATGGAATAGTTAACCATGGTTGTAAATGTCCTTCTGAAGTGCCAGTCCATCAGGTTTGTGGCTCAAATGGTGCTGGCATTGGAGAGTAATTTGGGGCTTATAATTGTGGTAATTTTCTTCATTTGGGGAAAGATATTAGCATTTTACAGTGGTTAAATACA
The DNA here is from genome assembly GCF_048772815.1 of Callospermophilus lateralis. Taxonomy (NCBI): domain Eukaryota; kingdom Metazoa; phylum Chordata; class Mammalia; order Rodentia; family Sciuridae; genus Callospermophilus; species Callospermophilus lateralis. The sequence continues at coordinate 62,575,892 of NC_135320.1, read as the reverse complement.
TCCGTGACACTCTCTTCGTATTTTAAAATCTCGTAGTTTCTCTTAGTTTTGAGTTTTTGTGAAGTGAGCTATGTTTTAGTATGGAAAGCAAAATTATCTGATTAGACACCTTTAATCCTCATATAATTCATCATAACCCTAGGTAAAGTATGAAGACACAAGTATGGTGTGACTCTACTTTGTGTACCACCAGAGAAATGAAAAATTATGCTTCATATGTGTACTGTGAATTGAAATGCATTCTACTGTCATGTATAACAAATTAGAACAAATAAATAAAAACCTAAATGAAAACTGAAAAACAAAAATATCGTATGAGTCAGTGATCCTACTAGTGGGTATACATCCAAAGGAAAAGAAATAAGTATGTGGAAGAGACATCTTTCATGTTTATTGCAGCACTATTCACGATAGCCAAGATATGAAATTAAGTGTTCACCAATGGATGACTAGATGAAGAAAATTCTCTCTCTCTCTCTCTCTCTCTCTCTCTCTCTTCCTCTCTCTCTCTCTCTCTCTCTCTCTATATATATATATACACACATATACATACACACACACACACACACACACAAAACAAAGTATCATTCAAAGATAAAGAAGAGCAAAATTCTGTCATTTGTGGCAACATGGATGGAACTACAGGATATTATTTTAAGTGAAATAAGCCAGGCACAAAAGACAAATATTACATGTTCTCTATGTCGAAGCTAAAAATGTTGATCTCGTAGAAAGTAGAATAGTTGTTACCAGAGACTGGAAGGGTAGAGAGGAGGGGAATATATGGAAAGATTGGTTAATGGGTACAAAATTACAGGTAGATGGGAGGAATAAGATCAAGTGTTCTATACCACTGTAGGGTGACCATAGTTAATGAGAATCTGTTGTATATTCAAAGAGCTAGAAGAAAGGATTTTAACTGGCCTTACGCAAAGAAATAATAAATGTTTTAGATAATGGGTATATTGGAAAAAAAAGAGAATATTCGTTTCTAAAGGTGATAGCCATATTTGGGGCTAATGTTTGGAAATATTATTTTTTACCGAAGAATACTTCTAGAGATAATTACACATTTATTCTTTCATTCCTAATTGGCAGAGGTGGATAAAATGTTCTTATAAGTGACATTTTTAGATAACAATATGAACTTTGCAAAGCTAGTACTTCTTTGGAAAGTTAAAGCTTTAAAAGTTTTGTATTTAAAACTATTGTTCTCTAGTAAAGAACTCACGACAAGAGATTCTGAGAAAATATGGTTTCATTTTAGAGGTTCTAAAATCTTAGAGTTTTGGGCCCCAAATTTGCCCTTCATTATTATGATTAAAATTTTTTTTCTAGATTAAATTCATGTTACATTAATTCAGCTTCTCTAAAACATTAATGGACATTTAGAAACTGATATCTAAACCTTTATTAACATTTTGAATTTTAACATTTTCTATCTAGAGCGTGAACATATAATGGTGAACACCTAACATTAAAACTTGGCTTCATGGTAACAATCAGATCACATGTTTTATGATGTAAAAATTAAGCTAAGTATCCTAAGATGGGCATTTCTCATTTTGGTCAATTCTCGTGTAGATCATTAACTGATGACTTCGATTGCTTTTTTGAATTTGTGTGTAATAGTATATGTGTTTTAAGATTTTTATACCAATGTTGCCAAGTTCTATTGGGGAAGATCTGGTCCTAACTTGGTTTGTATAGGATCCTACACACAAGTTCCTTGTTACTTGTGCCCACCCTTTGTTTGTTTTTAACAAATATGTCTTGAATTTGGGATTAGACAGAGACATTTTAGCAATTTTATGATAAGTTTGATTGAAGTGAACACTAATTGTTGATTTAAAAAAAAAATCTCTTAAACTTACAACACTCTTTAACCAGCAAAGATGGAGGGGAGGCTACGGTGCCAAACGTGCATTGTTCAGTCACATTATTTTCAGAACTAGAAATGTGTACCTTTGTCAGAAATGGATGCCTTCACCTAGAAGGAATTTAGATTTCTTCTTGCTTGGCAAGGTCTAAATCTAGCAATAGGAGAACACTTTAAAAATCTGTCAAGTGTATATTGGAAACAGATGGCCATTCAACACCTACCTAAAATGCTCTGTGAGATAGAAATGCAGATAACTGGACTGACTTAAGGGATCAAGCTTTAAATATCAGGATTCATTTTAAGAGAACACAAATCAAATAATTAGAAGAATAATGAGTTCTAATTGTTTCTCTCATGATAGAGGTGGTGGTGTTCCCTTATTTCTGCCTCATGATTTTTGTTTTCAAATCCATGCATGCATTCTTTGTTTCCTTTTTGCAAGGGGATATATGGGTGTTTGTGCTAGAATCACTGTCTATCACAGGATTTTTAGTGTTTTGTGTGACATAGTGCATCTTTAGAATTTCGGGTGGGTCTAGATTTAGAAACGTGTTTTGGTTGGAAGGATGAGGCTCTGGATCTCAGCAGGCTTCAGGGTTGGAAGGGTTGAAACTAGCAGAGAGAGCAAATAAACATGGTCATCAAAGCTGGGAATTAATATCTGTTTGTTCACCTGCACATTTGAATTAAATCTTACAGCAATAGACAGAGCCATTAGACTTATTAAGATCCCGATAAAATAGTTGTGTAGAAATGTCAATCTTCCCTGTGTTTTGCACAGATTCACATAGTTACTATGTGGTAGAGGAGGCTCTTGTTGAATTGCTACTAAGTCTATTAAGAGGGGTCCACAGAGTTGATGATGGACAATGGTAATTAAACTGAAAAGTAATTGAGATGTGGGACAAGAAGATTCAAAGTGCAAAGATCACTTGTGCTCTTGACCCTCAGCAGTGAGTGGTATAACAAATGACTGAGGATTGGAGGAGGCCAAGAGAAAGCACTTAGGGTGGGTGTGGCTCTCATCAATGTGCTTTAAGAGACATCCTTGTGTATAGGGTTATAAAGATACCTGAGATAGGGACTTGGGTAAGTGTTTCCTAATTCATTTTCATTGTTTAAGTCTGTCGAGGTTCAAGTACATAAAGCAATGCTTTTAATGGTTTTAAGAATACCTTTTTAAAAATAAATGTAGGGCACAATTTGTTGACTCTGAAATCCTTGTGGTCAGGATGAAAGTTGATGTCTGATACATAAATACAAAACAAAAAAGCCTTTAATTTGTGTTGATTCCTTTGGTTCTGTAATTGTCTTTGCTCTATACTTCTTAGTATGGAGCGTGATTTATGGTGATACAGGGCTCTTGGCTTAACCTTTAAACTAAAAGTAAGTATAGCTTCAACTTAGTTTGTGATGACTGTGGGCCACAGAACCTTCTTCTTAAACCATTCTGCTCTGTATGTAAACCTTTCAAGTTCTCTTCTCACTTCAAAGCTAGGTCTGGGATTTGAATAACCTTGATGCTGCTTTTTTTCAAATCTGTAATTATGTTTAAGAGTAAGAGGTAAGCAGCGACTCCTCACGCATGTTGCAGAGGGCTCTGTAGTGTGACTTTGATGTAGCTCTAGCCTGCAACTGACTTTGCTGTAGTTTCTCAACTGCTCACATTTAAGGGACATCTCTTTCATAAAATAGTTATATTGCTTTTCTAAACACCATGCCATAGAATCTTTGTGCCTTTGTTCCTCGGAACATTCCAGTTTTCTTTACCCTACCAACCCCTCCAATTTTTCTCTTTCTTGAAACTTGAAATCCCAGTTTTGGGAAACTCACTTCCTTATACTCTGTTCATGATACCCAGAATAATACCAGAATAAAACCTCTCCAGGAGACAGCTGGGAAATGATAGGTAGTATAGGATTATCTGGGAGAATCTAGGTGAAAGTGCTTTATCCATCATAATTATCTGGTCAGGGTAAAGTATAGGAAATACAAAGGAAGATTGATTCAGCAATGGACTGCTGAGAAAAGAGGCAGGTGAGCCTGGGGTCAGACTTCACAACTGTACAAGTGAGAAGTAATAAAGGTCTGAGATTTGAGCAGATTAGTGGAAACCACAAGAGTGAGGTTTGGAATAAAGTCTTTAGGAAGTATTATTATGATGGAGACTAGCAGAAGAAGAAACTTGGAGCAGTCTTAGCTATTGAAGGTGTGAGGACTGGAAATTGAGAATGAGATCTTAAATTGAGGATAAGAAAACTGGTTGCAGTTTTCAAAAATGTGGTCTTAGAGATCATTGAGTTGGGGTAGTGGTAAGTAGAGGTAGTAAGTAAAACTACCACTTTCAGGAAATAAAAAAGTCACATTGATCTGGACCATTGCTATAGAAACATGATTTATAGCTTGATTGAAATTGAGCAAGTTATGACCTTTCTACAGTATGATTGCATTTATTAAAAATGCAAATTACATATTGTGTATATGCACATGAATATAAAGGGATATCGAATAATTGCATTTGAAAAGGTGATTTTCCATCTAACTTAGTTCTCCAGTCTGCCTCCTGCAATTGCAGGTTTACTGAATTAAGATATTAAATCAGAAATATGTGAAAATATAGAAAAAAAATCTGTAGCACTTACTGATCATGTATTACTATTACTTCATTTTTTTCTTACATGCTTTTTATTTTTATCTTGTTTTTTGGTACAGGTCTGTGTTTTCTGGTTACACCACTCTTTTAGTCTGCCATTCAACTTGTGCACAATTTTTTAATTGGGTTTAGAATTTTTATTCATTGTAATTTTCATATTATTGCTTTTTACCTGTTATTTTTAGTCCTTTATATATTGTATAGATAATCCAAAGATGTTGGTTTAAAAGTCTCTTCTCAGAATGACTCTTTGAGTATGAATTTTCATTTTTGTAGAGATGGATTCTCTCACAGATCAAGTGGATCTGGACAAGTTTTTATGTGACCTTCTTGATTTTAGGGATCCTATCTTCTGTGATAATTTGGCTCTCACACCTGGATGTCTTGCAGGTTCTGGGTTTCTGCTTGTCATGGGTTCTCTCTCTCCTGTGCTCCTGTCCTCCTCCCTGAGTTGGAATTCATTTCTCTGGACACTTGGGTCAGGCTACAGTTGCAGTACCTGTCCTGGACAAACAGCTCTCGACTCCTTTGTGCAGTCTTGTTGTGTTTCCAAGTATAGTTGTATTTTAATCTTTTAAAGATTACCTTGCAAGGGTGAGAATATCTTATTTAGTACTTGTATGTGAGTAGAGCAGAAGGACAAGACTTTTGACCTTTGACCATGATGTTCTGACCAGAAGTCTGAGCATATTCATGTTTCAACATGTTTTCTTTTTGTTTTTCTTTTACAGCTAGTTATGTATCAAATCCCATTTGCAAGGGGTGTTTGTCTTGTTCAAAGGACAATGGGTGCAGCCGATGTCAACAGAAGTTGTTCTTCTTCCTTCGAAGAGAAGGGATGCGCCAATATGGAGAGTGCCTGCATTCCTGCCCATCAGGGTACTACGGACACCGAGCCCCAGATATGAACAGATGTGCAAGTAAGCATTTGACTTTCACATTCTGTTTAACTGGATATATGCAACTTAGAGGATGAGCTCAATTGAAAACTTTGATTTAAAAAATGTACGTTCGTAATAGGGTAGAGAATTAGTCTTTTAAGCCCAACTTTGAAAAAATTAGTGGGGGTGTGGGATCAGAGAACTTTTACTTTATATTTTGTATAGAAATCTATTACAAGGCCACATGCTTTTTCTTTATTTAGTTTAACAGTATTTTTTATCATGAAGTTCTCGGGCACATGCTGGTTAATCTTAGGAGTACATACTCACTGCTTATAAACAAAACAAAAAAACCAAAATATACCACTCACCCCCCCCCCACATCCCACAAAGGAATTTACATACTTTATACTGAGAACATTCTCTTTGGTTGAGTTTCTACAGCTCTTTTTATCCTTTTATCTGAGTTTATAACACCTGCATTAGTCTTATCTGCAACTAAATATAAGCATTTTGGGTTTCTGTGAAACACCATTAATGATAAAACATTTAGTATAGTTTAAAATATTTGGAGTTCTAAGTTGAACCACTATAAAAATGGTTGCTAATTACATAAGAATAAGGACACAGCTGTTCATATTTTAATCTAAAACACTTCTAGAATGATCTTCTAGATCAACAGCCAAAATTGGATTTTAAATAAAATACCAAAGGAACAACCCTTTCTCAGATTTTGTGGGGAGGAAGAAATGGAGAAAAAGAGACTAGGGATTGAAATGACAAATGAGTAAGCGTTAAATTATAATTTACTCCATTAAGTGCTATTAAATTCTTTTCCTATCTGTCTCCTATCAACACCATGTGGTGGCCTTATCCAAGCACAATTATTTTGGAAAGAGGCAGAACTAGAAGGGGGGTGATTAAATAAATCTTAAGAAAGGAACTACATACATTCAAAAATAATGTGTTTGGGGATCAAGTCTCATCTGCCATGCTATTTGGCATGTTGGCACAGCAGTTCTGTGTCATAGGACTGGTCTTACATCATTGAACATATAGTGTCCTTTGTTGCTGCCTATTAAATATCCTTTTTGTCTCAAATCATAGTGACAAGCAAAAATGTCTGAAACATTTCCAAATGCCCTGGAGTAGGAGAGCAGTACTATCCTGGGATAAGAACACTGTACAGCATGCGCTTAGCACAGGTGTAGTTAGGACTGGGGAGAAAATGGAGACCTGAGTACAGCTGATAAAGGCTTTGTGTGCCAGCCTCCGGATTCTGGACCTTACCCTGGGCACTGAGCTGGCAGTAGAATGGAGATGGCTTTATTTGAGATAACTGTAGCAGAAGCGAGGAAGATGAATTGGAGAAAGACAAAAAGTAGAGGAAGGCTATGGTAGCAATCAGATTAGAAATCTTGTTGTGAAAAGTTTGTAGATGATGAGTTCTAGGGGAAATATAATCAGTGGGATTTACCAATCCCATGCCTGGTGGGAAGAGGGAGAATCAAATTTTATCCTAAGGTGTCTAGCTAAGTTGACTGGGTGAATAGTAGCAGAAATATTTAGGCTTACAGAGAATTTAGATTTATCCTCATTCATGGAATTATTTGAATTGTTGGAGGGACACTAATCCCAGAAAGCATCAATAGATTGTCCAATTTTTGCAAATATGTACTTTGTTCTTAAGGCATATGATTGGGACCAGCTGATCATGGGGGCACCTTGAAATAGTTTTTTTTGTTTATATTGCTTTAGACCACGTATGGGGGGATTGAGTCCATGAATGTGCAGTTTTCACTCCAGGCCATCAGTGCACAAGGAGGAAGAGGCAAGGCTGTAGATGGGTTGAGGTGTTTATCCTGGATTCTGGAACTCATATGTACTAGGTGTGGGCAGCACATGGGCCATACAGTGTCTTACTCAGCTGGGGTCATTGGAGAATGAAAGGAGCTGTGGTTACTGACTTTATAGGGGCATACAGCATAAAGCAGGACTGTCCTGGGCAAGCTGGTGTGAATGTCACTTCAGCAACACTTTTTGTACATTATCAGAGTCTCTCTTAGAGAAATAATCTAGTGGGTTAATATGTACATATTGACTAAGTTGATCCCTTTTCTCAGAAATGGAAAAGAGTCGTGACTATGAATCAGCTTTGGAAAAAGTCTACATGTGAGAGTGGGCTTGCTATGGTTAAACTTAATGCGCGTGAATGCAATCAGGGCTAGAGTTTACTGACCTAGAGGAAGTCATTACCTATCTGGCACAACCAGGAAGTTCTTATTAGCAAGACTCCTGTGAAGCAAAGTGAAAATGGAAAGTTATTTTTTAATTCTCAGTGTATGACTCTAAACAGTATGGAAAAACCATAGTCATTCAATTTTTTCATATTTTACATATTTTGCAGATATTTGTATCCTATTTAGAGGACAAAAATGATTTAAATTGGAAAAATGGTCCTACACTTACAATTTGAATTCTTACTTTTTGTTTTCTCAAAGAAAAAAATAGACATTGCTCAACAGTAGAAGAGAAATTATACTGTAAGCAACAGTAGCTTAGAAGATTCTACAAAGAAACTTGCTCATCTGTTTCCTATCAGTACATTAAGATTCCTACCATAAAATATTTGTCTTTTGGGACTGAGGATATAGCTCAGTTGGTAGAGTGCTTGCCTTGCATATATGTACAAGGCCCTGGGTTCTATCCCCAGCACCACACACAAAAAAAAGTATCTTTTTTCTAAAGGAACACCTGCTCTATGAAATGCTGGTTGAGATTGGCTTCTTCGTACATACAGTATGAAGCTTATAAAATTCAAACCTATTAGTAAAAAAACAATCCAGCATCCATTGAGGCATGCTGTGACATACTAATAGACACTATTGTTGTCCCTATTACTATGTTAGGTGATTTCTCATATTTTCTCTTCCTCATTCATTGGTGAACTCATTGACATAAAAAGTCTTCCTTTTTGAATTGTTATACAGGTACCTTGTATAAAATTTGGTGTATAAACCTTTATAAAAAGCAAACACAAAAATGAAGTACTCTTCAAAAATAACAAATTTAACATTTTGGCTTTGTCCTTGTCCTTTTGTTTCTATGTGTGTTTATGTTCCCCTCCCCCTAAATGTCATTGTGTTATGTAGTAGTTTAAGGTCTACTGAAGTGATTCTCAAATGGAGCTGACTTAGTAATTTTTAGCTGCATTTAGTAATATTTGGGAACATTTAGTAATGTTTGGAGACATTTTCACTAATATTAAAACTGGAGGGATGCTACTGGTATGTAGTGGGTAGAGGCCACACATATGCTGCTAGACATTTACAGTGCACAGCACAGCCCCTTGAAATAAACTTAAAATGTTTATAGTACCAAAGGTGAGAAAGTTTGGTCTAGTGGAAAAGATTGATAATCCATTTGACATAGCATGTCATAAAATGCTGCTAATTATTTAGCTTCTGTTCAGTGACAACATCTCTGTTAGATGTACTTTTTCTCACATTTTTTTAAACAAATGTGCAAAACAGGTTATGCATTTTTATTTCCTGGATGAAGTTACCCAAACTGGGTAAAAATACACTTTCTAACAGTTGGGGTAGATTGTGGCAGAGAAGGGGATGGCATGAATGGTATGTGGGTGTTTATAGCATTATTAGGATGAAATCTTATCAGTAGAAGAAAAAAGTGTGAATGCATGGAGAAGTAGAACACCATCTGTTGCTAAATAGAAAGCAAATGGTTGAGTACAACTTCACTGTTTTGCCCCAGATGATACTCAGTCAGTTGGGTAGAGGCTAGAGCATAACAGGTGTTAGGTGATAAATTTAAGCAATTGGAGCACCTTCCTGAAAGCTGCAGATAGTCAATGAAGGATTTTAAGTAAGCTAATGGTGAAGTTACCGTCTTTAGAGGCATTTTAGTTGGGCAGTATCAAGGAGGAGTTAAAGGAGAGCCAACCACATAGGCAGTAAGATCAATAAGATAGGTTGAAATAGTAAAAAAAAACCCCAAAAAACAAAAAACAAAAACAACACCAAAAAAACAGCTGTCTCCTCAGAGCTACCTGGCCAATTCACCTGAAACTGTAATCTTCTCTATTACAATATTTCCTTTCTTCCTTTCCCTATTTGCCCATTCTTCCTGTTCCCTTCTCTACTTCACTTACTCTTCTCCTCTCCTTGCTTTTTAGTCTTGTCAATTGATTAATATGTTATGTGTTTGACTTGATTATATATTGCATAACTCTCCCCTTAGGCTTTAGTCTTTTTATCTTTAATTGGGTTCTTCTTAGGCAGATTAATGTCTGGCATGTAGAAGATGCTCCATAAACACACATTGAATGAATACCTAGAGTGGGAGATACACATGAGGGAAAGGATAGAGAGATTGAGGAAGTATTGATAGGACTTGATCAACTGGAGGATGATGAATAAAGCAAAGGGGGATGCTAAGATTACTCCTGGTTTGGGAGTGACACAGTGGGATTTATCAAGGCACAGATTTTATGAAGAAGGAAGAGTGGACTTCTGGAGAGGATGGTGGAGAATATTTGATTTGGGACCTATTGAGTTAAGCTAAGAAGCCCTCCTGTTGACACTCTCCAAAGGACAGTTAGATGTAAGAATCTGGAGCCTTCTGAGGGGATATGAACCGACTCATTGGTACAGTGAGTGAACAGAAAATCGACTGGGGTGGGGAAGATTTTGAGGATTAAACCCCAAGAATGCTGACATTGAACTTTCTTGTGGAAGATAGTTTTTTTTTTTTAATATACTATTTGTAAACAAGAAATTACAGAAGTATATATCATATTCTGGATTCAGAATACTTTTAACTATTTCTGGAATATTTTATGATTCTTCCCTTATGAATGTGTTTAGCTAAGATAGTGCAAAATTCTTTTTTTTTTAAATGAAATGACAGATTTAAAAATCAGTAATTTTGAACATATAAGCAAACCCACAGTTAAATATAACCATCCTTTAATTTTTGAACTCTGAACCAGCATTTTGGTGTTTTTAGAGAATTACTGTGTGTCAAGTTTAAGTGCTTTCAGAAATATCTGTCATTCTTGAATGATGCATTTGAATCATCCATTTGAAAAAAAGAAATTAACAGAAATATGTTTAAAATGTTTTTAATAAAATCTGGGCAACTGCTGACTGTAGATACAAATATTATGAATGCTGCAAATTCTATATAATTCTATACTCTATATAATATAATCTATTAGAGGTCTGTAAAGATGCATATTTATAACAAATACACCAATATAACCCCAGCATTTTCAGGATTACAGAAGTGAAGTTTAAGTAAAGGAATTTTTTAGATACCTGTAAATGGACTGAAAAATCATCAGGTTGTATGTAAAATGGATACAGAATTAGCTAACAGTATTGCACAGCACCATTACATAAAGAGCTGTGAAAGCACAACAGATAGGGTTGGTAGGTTACAAAACTATTAAAGGTCAGAGAGGGGAGAAGTTAGTGATTAGGATAGAATGGCCTAAACAACTGTGGACTTAGTTGTATTCTTTCCTCTCCTCACCACTGAGCCTAGGTGGCTAAGTGGGAAAAGTTTAGGGGCAATCCAGGATCAAAGGAGATGGATTAGCTTTACGAGCCAATGGGTCACTACTGAGTCATTGATAGGAAACTAAAGTGATATGTTACTGATGTGCCAAATTAAGACAATAGATTTCAAGTTAAAGTACTGTATTCTGATTACACTTTGACAAGACGCATAGATCATGAATTGCATTAGTGATTTTACTTTCAGTTTTGCTCTTTAGAAAATGTTTGAGGAGATGGGTTCAAGTCTCAGTGCCACATATAAATAAATAATAAAGATCCATTGACAGCTAAATAATTTTTCAAAAAATGGATTAGGACTACAATCTAGGAACCCATAGTCTTTATTTTGGAGTATAGATAGGATTAGAATTAAGGGTGCCTAATGGAGAAGAGTACTTATGTAGCTTTCCCTACAAGTTCAGCAGGTATTTATTCTGTGAGGAAAAGGGGGGGATTTTCTAGGCTGCTTAATAAAGCTTGTACACTGAGCAAACATTTACTGTTATTTACGTACCAGGAAAAGGCAGTGTTTGTTTCAAGAAAAAGGGAATCCAATATGATAAGAATGATGCAGATCCATTAGGGGTATTCAGGGAACTTCTAGGGGTCAGCAGACCTGCACTTGAGAGTGAGTGCATCTTGAGGTCACCTGAACAACCTTGAAGGAGGAGGATGGTGGGCAAGAGCATGAGGGAAAGGGCATTCAGCGCAAACTCAGCTGTGGGTTGGAACATAAAGTTTCAAAAGTGGAAACTTGGAAGATGAGGATAGAGGATCCCCAACCTAAACTGCGAAGACAATTAGCTTTCTTGTTTTAGAATCTCCCCAGCGGGCAGCAGAGACAGAGAGTTGGTGTGGAAAGTGAGTAGGAGTGTGTTTCTTTAAACCCAGGGCAAGAATGAGAACTTCAACTGAAGCAGTGGCACTGGAGATGGAGGTGGGGGGAAGAGATGAGATGAGATAGAATTAACAGAAGTTGGTGATTTCATTGGAAATGGACATGCCAGGGATGAGACGATGTAGGTTTTTGCTTTTAAGGAGTGTACAAATACTAGAGAGATTCACTGAGAGGGATTACATCTCTGATGAGGGTTAGGCTTATTTGATATTATCAATTTTTGGTTCTGATTGACAGTGAAGGTAGTTCAACTTTAGAAACACCGAGTTCAACATGACACACTTGTGTAGAAATGTGAACTGGAGAGTTGGACACCCAAATCTTTTAGACAGAACTCAGTAATGGTTTCCTTATTATCTTGCCCTATCTCCTGGTAATACTGATTGTGGATGCAGATAGTACCAGGAGTATTTATTATACTTAGATGCTTATCAGGGTACTATTATGTGGTTAAACTGATTCTGGTGGGAATAAAATTGCCATGTCATACAGCTGTGGCGCATTAGTTAATCTTTCAAGAGTGCTTTAGGTAGAGAAACATATGTTGGGAAAACTATTTCCCCATCCAAGCAGTGCCAAACAGAGCCACCCTGCATTTTGATACTTTCATTAGGAAACTCTTCTGCCAAACGTTTGTTCTGCTGTATTTCTTACTGGTTGTAACCTTTCTTCCTCACTGCTGGACTCGGCAGTCTTATGTTTCATCTCATTTTTATCATTCCCAGAGATAGGGATTGGCTCATTATAGACACATACAACCTGAAACCTTTTCATGCTAGAGTGAGGTATTTCTCAAAGTGAAGTATCAAAGTTACTTATGAAAACGCCATTTGGGGATCCCACTCCTAGAGTTTCTGACTGAATAGATCTGAGATGGAATCCAAGTACTTGCATTTTTAACAAGTTTTCAGGTAATGCTGACAATGGCTGGCTCAGACTGCACTTTGAGAATTTCTGCTATAGTTTAGTTATGTTACCACTGCCCCTCACTAGTGATGGAGTAGAAGACTTTGCATTTAGATGATGATATGTTTTGGTAACTTCTAAGCTTGGGAAGATATTGTGAGGAGATGTGGATTCTTCCCCACCTTTCTCATGATATCACTATCTGTTTAGAGAATCTGAGTTGATCATGATAGAATGCTCTAGAATGACTTTCAGAATAGAACTTTTCTGTACCTGTCTGTCCCCTCCTCACTTCTTTTAGACTCCTCACTCTCTCATAATGTTTCCTTCCTACTCCTTTAAGATTCCTGCCATTTTATGTGTTCTGATACATATAATATTATAATTTATAGAATCTAATCCATTTGATTTTTGTCAATAGTTCTAACAGAAGACTCTGATTGAAATACAGCTTCCTTGTGAATAGAATTACAAACCTCTAGTTTGGGTCATCCTTTGAAAGGAAGAAGAGCTCAATGTTGGTGGGCAGGGGTCGGGGAATATGGTGGACTGTTGGTCATAGTGTGTCCTGGTAGCTCATCCACAGCTGGCTTCTGTGTTAGAGATTGGCTAGGAGTCCTAACTTAACTCTTTGACAGTGGGGGAAGTATTTAGTCTGAATCCCAGTGTGTTCATTCCTAATAACTAGGGAAAAACCGTGAGATCGTTGCTCTAATATTCAATGGCTCTATTAGTACTGCCAGAAGTTACCACCTCTTAATTCTTAATGAAACTATCTTCCCAGACTTTGGGTGGAAATGACTATTTCAGTATTCTCTTAACCCTATGATATAGGTAACCATTTACATTTTACCATGGAAAAGACAAACTCTCTGAGAGGTACAGAAACCTACTCAAAAGGACACAATATGAAACAGAGCCAAGAATGGACTCCAGGATTCTCTCTGACTCCAATGCCTATACTTCCTTAACCACACCATAAAGCTTCTCTAAGGGAAATGACAAAAAAGTGTATCATTGGATAAATTTTAGCATTTATCTCCCAGTGCTCACTTCTAGTTGGCACATGTTGGAAGAGCATTCTCTTGTGTCGATGTCTTTCCCAAGTGGGACCTTGCCCTGCAAGGCAACCTGTGCTGGGTTCATGGGCTTCTGGCAGCTGAAGAAAGCTCATTGCCGTGAAATGTCCTTACATTACTATGTAAGAGCTGTGACTAGCTGGTTAAGACCTTGGTCATAACTTAGGTTAAGGGATAATTCCTTGGAGGGAGTAGAGGATTATTTTGTCCCCTTTTAAGAAGAAAATTGAGATGCCATCACTTTCTGAGTCTCTTGATTATTTTATGCTTTCTTCTTCTGAAGAAAACTCATCTCTGGAAGATGGCTTGCTACATTTGATATACCAATGCCTGGGAGAAAACATTTGTCAATTGATTTTAGTTTTAAGGGATTGTACCAAAATGCTTGGTTTCACTACAGCCACAGTTTAACTAACACTCAATACATATTGAATTATTGTGGTGTCCCAGGTGGTTTGGGGTCTCAGAGTGCAGAAGGGAGAACTCAGTAATGTAAGCTGCTCTTCTGTATCAGATACTATGTACTTACTGCTAATAATGAACGCTTAACTGGCACCTTTATGGGGACTAAATTCTTTTTAACAGCTTATGTGGTAGTTATGAGTGTTAAGGGCAAGTACACTGAGGTTTAGAGAAGCTAAATAGCTTATTCAAAGTCTCTAACTAGTGTGTAGTAGATTTGATACTCAAATGTGTATCTGAAATCTGATGTTCTTTGATATTACAATTTGTTTTCTGGAATATTTTGTTTGTATGGGGATTGAACCCAGGGGTGCTTTACCACTGAGGTACACCCCCCACCAGCGCCCCCACCCCTTTTTTACTTTATTTTGAGACGTCTCACTAAATTGCTGAGGCTGGCCTTGAACTTGCAATCCTCCTTTCTCAGCCTCCTGAATCACTGGGATTACAGACCTGTACCACCATACCCAGCTTTAGTTTTGTTCTAAAAAGGGATTGCCTTATAAAGATATGGAACAGATCAGGTATAAATTATTATTATTATTATTATTTTGCTTTTTGTTAGGTTGGTGCATGTTAATTGTACAGAGTGGTGATCTTCATTTTGGCATATTGGTACATGCATATGACAAATTATTTTTATATTTAATGAAGACATTCCTATTTTACAACTTAATGTAGGAATGAATGAATTTTTTGATAAGCTGTTGAGTACTCTCTGAATAGGAGCAGTATAGTAGATCACACTAGTGGGACACAATTTGTCACATGTGAGCCCTTTTTAATGTCTTCTTCCAATGAGCCATCAGGGACATGATAATCAGGTGATCTTTTTTCCCCCTCCTATTTAATAGGAAATACTTCACAATATACCAAAACTCTATTCTGTTGATTAAGTTCATATAAACAGTTCATATTGCATTGTGCTGGGGAAAAAATAAGCAATAACAGTGTATTTCAGATAGTTCTTAAAGGAGAGAAGTTTTGTCGAGTTAATAAACGCTTCCACTGATCAAGGAGAGAGTGTGTGCTTCACAGCCCTGCATGGCCTCTGTCGGGCACAGGGAAGTTTAATAAAATTCATAAAATAGATCTGGAAGAGAATTGATTATTTTCTCCTCTTCTTCCTGCTCTCCCTTTCCTTTTGTATTCCTGCCTGTTTCTCTCTTCTCTCCTCCACTCCAATAAATGTGGGTGCTGAAGTTTATGGAGGAAGTATTTCTCCAAACTCCACCATGAGCAGCAGGGTAACCTAATGTCTGAGAACACTGATTCCAATGAAATATTCTTTTCATTGTACGGTTTCTTTGAAAATGAACCATATGATATAGAATTATAAATCAGAGTATTAGAAAATTCTCCAAATTTCTTTACCTATTTTTTCTTTAATGGTCAGTTTAAGTGTTTCAAATCCCATTAAGGATTTGAAGACACACAAAAGTTTATCTTCTAAAGGGAGAAACCAATTTATGGTAAATCACATCTATAAAAGCATGTTCTATTAGACAGGTTGCTGAGCTCTGATTTGAGCTCTGACAGTACCTAGCTTTTCAGGCTTAGACAAATTACATAACCCACTTTGGAATAATAGACTCATGAGAGTTCTATGCAGACTATCTATAAAAAAACATTTCAGTAAAAGAGTAAAATCTCCGGTTGGCAGTTCCTTTGTTAAATATTGATCTCATCTGATTTTTATATGCATTTTAAGTCCACTTTCCTCAGTATCCAATCTGTCTCTCCAGTCCTCCTCTCTGTGGTTTACATGCATAAATAAGGCATAAGAGTTTTATCATAGTATATAATCAGTACCTAATTTGAAAATACCTTATAATCTAAAGTATTTTTTGCTGGTAGCAAAATCGTAAGTATATGAAGTGGATTGTTTCAGTGTTTAGTCTAAAATGACAGAAGTTTAATATTAAATGCATTAGTCATTCAGACACATCTGTCATCCTCTGCCAGGTAAGGCATCCTTGCTAGCCCTGTGAAGACAGATTAGCCTGCTCTGTAGTCTTCATGGGTCCCTTCATTTCAGGGAGGGGATTATGGACCATAGGTGGTAACCAGTATAAAGAAGGATAGCCGTAGCATCTGGGTGCTGGGTGGGTGTGGGGTGCTTTGAGGAAACACCAGACATGTAGCTCAGAATGACCAGGTAAAAGGTGTATGTGAGAGGAGGCTGGAGAAGCAGATAGGTTTGTCCAGCAGGAGGGATCTTGGGTTTTAAGAGCAAAAGGTTTGAACTAGGTTCTGGATGTGTAGAGGAACCTTTGAAGGATTTAATTTTTAAGTGATTGCATAAAATTGTACATATTTATGGGGTGCTATGTGATGTTTTAATACATATATAAATTTGTATAATGTTCAAATCAGGGTGAGTACATCTGTCTCCTTAAACGTTTATCATTTTATTGTGGTAAAAACATTTAAAATCTTCTAGATTTTTGAAATATACAGTACATTATCATGTAAAACAGGGAAATGACACGACAAATATGTAGTTTTGAAAGATCACAATGGTCATCCTTCCATCTGCAGAAAACAAATCTTAGTTCCATCATTGTGATTGGCACCAGTAGGGCTAAACCATCAAGGACTTAGTAGGTCAAGTAGTTAACAATGGCTATTCACCTGTGCACTGGCATGCCTAACGTGCTGGTCCATGGAGCAATGCAGTAACTGCCTATTGAGAAATAGACCTTATTTTACTTCTATTACATGATTCTCTATAGAAAACTCTAAAGTCACTCTCCCTATATGACCTTGAAGATAGAGGATCAAATATCTTAGGAACTAGAATTAATAATTTTCTGACAAATATGACTATGATTTTCAATGCTTTTCACAAAAGACTTTTTTTAATGGTAGCAAAGGGAAAGACCTGACCTGCTGTTTAATAAAGGGGATCATATTTTTCAAGCTTATGCTTCAGTTTCTTGTGGATTTTGTAGTTCTCTTGAATGATCCCATTATTTCCATATAGAACCAACTTAAGCAACCTCATTCTATTTTAAAGGCATGTACTTACCTTGTGCTCTGTTTTCCTTTGTACAAGTAAGGCATCTACTCAGCACTTTAGTATTTATGGTGGTTTTACCCACATCTTTTCATTTTCATCTGATAATCCTAGGGAGGCAACATTAGCATCTCATGGACAGAGCAGGTAGTGGACATTCTGAAGAAGTCCACTAATGTGCCTGAGGGTTGGCTGCTGCTACATGTACACAGACACTGTATCTACTTTTGTCATCAAACTGGAGAGGTAGACATGACAAAGCCATCTTCACAAACAATCCATAGTACTAGGCATATGTTTTACTGGTTTCAGTTCAAACACACTGTCTTATAAAATTCTTTTTTCCCCCCAGTCACCTCCTTTATTCACAAACCAGTACCACAGCAAGCAAGAAATGAGAAGTTTATTAAAGTAGGCTGGAATTTTGATCTGTTAGTAACTGATCCCAAGTCATCTTTCTTGATTTATCAATGTAGTGTGAAAGATATTGAAGTAAAAAACATTCTCATGTTGAGATAATTAAATTTCGGCAACTTCATGCTGGTACTTGTCTTATGTACATAGCAAGATGGTGAATGTATCACATCACCGTGTCTCCCCAACCTTAAAGGCCACCACTGGTGTGTACAAAATGAAACCCTTTTCTTTTTTCTAAGTGTACATAGATTTCAATCATCCTCTGCCTTTGGGGTCAGCAGTCTGTAGCCCAATGGCCAAATCTGGCCTGCCATTTGTGTGTGTGTGTGTTTGTGTGTGTAGCCCCTTGGGGTAAGAACAACTTTTAGATTTTTTAAATGTTTGGAGAAAAAATGGAGAATATTTTGTGATACATGAAAATCTTTTAAACTTGCAATTTTAGTGTTAAATAAGGTTTTATTGGAAAATAGCTATGTTTCATTATGTATGTATTGTCTATGACTGCTTTTGTACTACCACAGAGTTGAGTAGATTTTGACAGAGACTGTATGGTCTACAAAGCCTGAAATATTTACTATCTGGCCCTTAACAGGAAAAGTTTTCTGACCCCTGCTCTAGCCTGTTTGGAGTGTGAAGGGATTAAGGGATTCTTCGTGTTTTCTTTCTATGGGGGTTGAGTGGAGGGCAAGACATACATTAACTTACTTACATATGCTTTTCCATTGAATTGAGTGGAGAGATTTGCCTTTGCTAAGAATTGGAAAAATCCAGCTAAGACTCAGGTCTGAAGCTTATTAAGCTGCTGTGGCTCCACCTTAATGTGGAAAAGTGACAAATTACCAAAAAAGGAAAAGCACAAGGAGTAACAAGATGAGAGATCTGCTACTGGCAAGAATTTAAAATCTGATATGAAATATTAACTTGGCTTATAATTTTCAAAACTTTCTTCATGATTATCAATTTTATTTTGAGGTAATTATCTTTTCCCTATACCCCTCCCCACATTAAATGAGAAAAAAAAACCTTTAAAATTCTTAGCATTGTATTCCAAGAAAATATGTTCAAGTTTTAATTTCACTTGAAAATGATTTTACGTGTGCATTTACTTGACTCTATGAGAAATGAAGGCAGCATTTTTATAGTTCCTCATTATTTGACACAAGATTTTAAACAAGCCTGAGTGATTCTTTATTCTCTTTTACTCTTTTTATTTCTTTCTGGTGTGTGGATGGGGAAGATATAAAACTTAAATATTCAGATTTTATAGTAATGCTACCAGCAACATATTTCATAAGTTTGAGTTTGGGGTATAAAACATGAGTTGTTGCAAGACTTGAAGTTAAAATGAGTCAAGAGGAAAAAGAAACTGTTTCAATAGGACATATATCCTCAAGTTGAAATAAAGGGTACTATGTCATGTGAAATAGAACGCCATAGCTATCTGAAAATATACAAATTTCTGAATGGAGTCCATTCATGTTAATTCGAACTTGAGGATTAAAATCCCTATCTAAGCCAGGACTTCACTGTCTGCTGAGAGGGGGAAGACCAGACTTCCTTTATCTAATGCAGGGAGTAGAGTGCAGAGAGCTTTTTAACTTCTGCCTTTAGCCTCCCGCAAGGTTAAATTGCCTTTACATCTGTTTCCTGACTCCTGGTTCTAGATGTTCAAAAAATGATTGTGATCAGTTTGTTGAGCTGCATGACCCACACAAGAGTAAAGCTACTGTTTTCTGCAGACAGTGGTCTTTGGATAGTATCCTTCATTAAGTAGTGCACAGGTACTTACATAGATTATTATACGTTAATTATCAATAGGAAATTATTATACATTACTATTGAAAGTATTAATGTTACATGTAAATATATATTTTTCCCCATGTGGAATATCCTTTCTGAGCTTTCTTCCATTCACCATCTTGAACTGCCATTTTTTACTTCAGTACATTTTTATTCTCATGGTAACTCACATTCTTTGATCACTAATTACACAGCAGATACTGCACGGATGGGTTTTACTTATTTTTATTAAGCCTCTGAATCCTCTTGACAGACCTGTGAAATAAAGATTGATGTTATCCTCTTTTGATGGATGAGGATGTTAGGGCAAAGAGACTGTTACTGACTAGTCCCTCATCACATGAGAGCGTGCCAAGATTCTAGCCACAGATCTGCTAACCACTGTACTATTTGAATAGCCACTGGATTCTTAGCATAATTCTTATTCACTGACTCTGGCTCTCATCCTAAGTGTCCTATTCTGCATTTGACATAATTGAATTTTTGTCTGTGCTCACTCTCCTAACTATAAAACCATCTTGATTTGAATTTATTCCACTGGGTTTTACACAGACATCAATCCTGACTTAGTAATGCTGGCTTTTGGTATCATCACTCAAGCAGTTCAGTTGTAAATATGAGACATTGAGTCCTGAAACCTCTGGATCTGACCTTTGTTAGCTTTAGGTTGAAATTTAATGAAGCTTTTAATGAGCTGTGTGTAGGTTTACTCTCTTACAAAGTAATTTAATTTTAGCTTGTATTTTATAGTTTTCATCAATTCACTGTGATGGGATTACTATAATAGTACACATTAAGCATGCATGGTTTCTGTAACATAAAGCTTAAAAACTTAGGGATACTTATAAACCATTGCAAGTTTTGGGAGGGATTGTTTCATAGTAGTATTTGAAGTGGTTAGAGAAGTCTAAAAATATTTAAATAATTTAAACCTCATATTAAATTGCACAGTCTAGTATTTTCCATGTGAAAAATCGCTAAAAGTCTAATACTGCTTTTTGGAACAACCTGTTCTTTTAATTTCTGCTTAAATTTTAGCAAACAATGAACAGAAAAAAACCTCTAAGCGTTCCCAGGAATTGGGGACTGCAGTATGAGGAGTAAATGTCCCTTGGAGATATCAGTGTTTGCCACTCTGATTGGTGATGCTGGTTTGAAATAAAGAGCAACAAGAGATGAGGTTTTCATAGTTTATTGCACATCCCTGATGAGCACCAAGCAATAGGAGAACTCAGATTCTCTTTGTGCCTATGAGCATCTCTCTACTACACAGATTTCTTCCCTTTCTCCAATAATAGATTGCAATGTACAGAATTACATTTCCACAGTTGGATTTAGAAGAGGTTTTTTTTTTTTTTTCCCCTTTGCTTTTAATTTAAGGTTTTGATTTTCTTGTGTTTACCTGATAGGTCTCGTTGAGATAGTTAAAGAGGTTCTTCGTGTCAAATAGATTGAACTGGGAAGATAAGCAAAAACACTGTCATTATACCAAGTGCTCTGAGAGCACTGTGGGACCAAAGGAAGTGGGGATAATTGTGTGATCTTTGCCTTCTCTCTCTGTTCATCTTCTCCAGTTCACTGTGTCCATTCTGTTGTCCTGTGACTGTTTCCTCTTAGAATGTTGAGCCTCCCAGTGGCTTTCCTGACCTTTACCCTTTCCTGCTTTCAGGAAGGTTAACTCTCAGAAAACCTTTACTCACCAGCTCACTCTGTATGTATTTCTAGTGTAGAGCAGTCACATTATTACCCAATTCTGCTGAGGACCTTTTCTGTCAGTAATGGCAGACCCATAGCTTCTTACCTGTGCCATGGGTGTGTCCATTATTAGACTGCCTGGATCCTGGGGCTTCTGCCTGTCTAAATGAGGGAACAAACTAGGTCCTCAGAAATCTACAGAGATCACTCACTACAAGTCAGATTAAGTCCCTATTCTTGAACCTGGCTTTGTTTACTATTCATTTTAATTATTACTTCAAACTACACCAAGTACAAATAATTTGTCATCCTCACTCACAGCCTTTGAACCTTATTTAAGCCTCCCCACCAATGGACCTTCCCTTCGTTTGTGCCACTCCTCAGGGCCCATCACAGGTTGTGTGAGCTTTCTCCACTGCCATGTGAAAGTAGCCCCCATCCCAGGAAACCCTGCCTCTGTCTAAAAGAGGTTCAGCTGAGATTTCAACCTCCACAGCATAGATCACCTGCTTTACTTTGATATTTACATTCTCTTTTAAAATTGTTTTCAGGTGCTTAACTGTTGGTTCTTCCAATATAATTATAGTTCTTTACAGCAAGTATAGCTTTTTTAAATATTAGGGATATTTACAGTGCATGTGCAAGCAATCTCACATAGAACATTCAGATATGAAAGAAGTTGAATTTTAAAATGGCATTCATGTTCGTTCACTTGGCAAGCATTGAAATTCCACTGTATCTAGCTAGCATTGTGCTAGGAACAGAATTCACAGATCCCCCAGAATATAAACAAACATTTAATGGCAGATGAGATATGAAAACCTTTTCTCTGTCTCTAGAAAACCCAACACATGCCTCTGCTTTGTTGTTTTATGTCCTATTCCTGTCATGTGGCCCCCTTTTGCTTTGAGGACTCCCAGGATAGGGAATGGCATTAACATCTCACATGCTGAGGGTTTGGGCACAATACCTGGCACATACTAAGCCTTGGGGACTCATTCAGAATGAATGTTGACCTGGACAACAGTATAATTTGAAAAATGTTACATTCGAGCCTGTATGAGGTTCTGTGGGAGGACAGGAGAGGTGGTACCCAGCCTGTTTTTCTGTTTTGGGGCCAGCATAAGCTCTTCCTGCCAAATGACAGCCCCATTAGACTCTAGTTGGCTACAGTTTCACTTGGACAGTAATTTTACTTACACCAATATTGGCAGTCCTCCCTCGGTGGATTACATTTTTGAGGAGGCACTGTAATTTAGAGGCATGTAAGTTGGCTAAAGTAGGGTCTTAGATTTCTGAACAAGGATTTTAAACCCATATTTTTATAGAAAAGGCGTATGTTTAGTAAATTTTGATATACCTATTTTCTTACACAGTATGAAGTTTTCTAAGGTTTACCAATCTGTTGTGTGATCACATCGGTATTTTAGTGATGCTTAACTTATTCAATTTATAAGATTCACACAGAGACTTTTGTAAAGTGTAGACAAGAAACTGAGATTTCTGGGGAGGAGGCCTGGATGTGCCATTGAGGTGAGAAAGAGGATGTTCTATTTTCCTTTAAGCCTTCTGAAATATTTTGAATTTTTATTTCTGATGATGCTTTATATATATTAAAAAGTTAATAGAGTTGATATGAACCCCAATTAAATTGTGGATAATATGCTGAAGTGGCTTTTGGGAAGTGGCTACAGGCTGAGGGAGAATATATAGAAATGTCTTCCTCACCCTAGAGTAAAGGAGTTTGCTCCTAGACAATTGGATGGACAGGGATAGTGCATGGATTTGTAGCTGCTGAGAACAGGTTTTCAAGTACTGCATCTCACCAAGGAGACTTCTGGAGAAGGTAGTTTGTGCAGGGCCAGCTGTGAACAGCCCTGGGCTCTTCTGTGTGTAGGGGTGCATCTCAAGGTAGGTTGCTGAGTGTGCGGGTTTTAGGTTGAGGCCAAAAGTGATGGAGACCAGGAAGGCCAGCAAGGCTTAGATGTCAGGATTTGCCATCAATCAAAATGTGTTGTTGTTTTTTTTTAATTCCTGTATTGCATAGATACTGTTTAAATTTTTTCCCTTATGATGAGAGTGAAAGAAAAGTGCCTTTGAACGCAAGAGAACAGGATACTGGCAAGAGATGGTTAAATATATGATTCAGAGAGTACAGCAAGTTCAGCATTATTAAATAAAGGGTATAATTCATGTACCCCAATCTGAAGAAGTTTGGGATGGGATATTATGCCTTTATTTGTTCTTGCCCATTGAAATCAAGTGGTTTATTTCATTATGTTAATACAGTAGATTGTAAACATAAGTAGATCACAAATGTATTTTTTGACAATTTGGTTAAACCTATTACATAAATTATATATGATTGATATGGTTCAAAATTACTTATAACATTTTCAACATTTCAAAATTCTACCATCCCTTCTCCAAATTAAAGTCTCTGAAACTATTTTCTCTCACACATACACGTTTGTGCATGCATGCAAATATAGGTTTATTGACTCACACTATAAATGTCCTGCAGCTTGACTTTTTTTCTTAACAATAGCTCTTTAGAAATTTTTTTTTCTGGGTCATTACTTTTAATTCTTTTTGCCTTTTAATAGTGATAGTACTTTTACCACTTGAATGTATCATATTTTTATTAAATTTGAGAAACAAGTAATTAAGCTTTCTTCTAGCGGGGTTTATGCCTAAAGAGTCTTAAGGGACTTTGAAGAGAATGATAGGTATTTCAGAAATTCCACATTCCCTGAACTGGTATCAGGAACATGGAATGAAATGAGGAAAGGGAGCTATAAATAATAATAAAGATCAGTAAAAAACCTTGTAAAATTAATTTCAAATACTTATTGCTATAACTTTTTGGTCAAAAACTTGTGGTGCAGGCCACGTTTTATAGAGAAATCAGATCTTATAGATAACAGCTGATTTATGAAGTATATAGTCTTTTTTTAAAAAAAAAACCTAAATTCTTTGTTCTCTTTACCCATTTGTTCTGTTTTATCCTTTCAAATGCTTATTTTTTTCTTGGAAAATAATTCTGTAGCAGAGATGCTTGCTTTTTTTTTTTTTAATATAGCAAGAAAACCCACAATTTGTGGATGTAATGCTCATGTATTTTGACCATGATTAAGAGGCAACTGACCAGCTATAGGCCACTGTTTTATTAAAATATAGGTTATGGCATTTAAGATAACAACTAAACCTTTTATGGACATTAAATTATGATTCCAATGCCCACTATTTCCCTCCTCCTATAAAGAAGCAGTCGTCGTGTAATTTGTCTATGGACTTGAATCCGCTTGTGGCTGGTTCCTATTTGGAACATTTTAGAAGTTGTCTTCTCTGTGGCGGTCACTTAATGCATAATAACTGTAACATAAAAACTCAGAATTGAAAGCCCATTTTTTTTACAGGTCTAAAAACTGTTATTATTTATAATGTAATATAGCTCAATAAAAAAAGTTCACCTTTTCATTCTTGGATTTTTTAATTTTCAAAATTTTAATATTTAGCAATTTTATATTTTAGTTACATTTTCTACCCCACTATCTCTTTGTTTGGGGGAGCTATATATTTTACAGCTTTTTAGAATCCTTAAAGCACCAAATGTAATGCTGGGGACTTGTTAAATGGATAAATATGATGCCTTGAAGCTTTCATGGCACTTTACATTCCATTAATCAGTTAAATCTATTAAAAGTATTAAAAGTAGTAATGTACTATGTTCAGAATGACCTTTTAATTAGCCAGTCCACTCTCCTCTCCTTTCCTTGAAGTGTATTTATTTTCACCTGTGCATCCCAGTGACAGGTGTAACCTTGTGTTCCAGAGGTTAGTTTTACCAGGGAATCTGATCTGGAAAACAAGCCTGCTTGTATTCATCACTGCTGTAAAAAAAAAAAAAAAAAACCCTTGTGTTTTGTGTAAAAATATTTGTGTGTGTGTGTGTGTGTGTGTGTGTGTGTGTGTTTTGTGGTGCTGGGAATTAAAACCGAGGGCCTTGTGCATGCAAGGCAAGCACTCTACCAACTGAGCTGTATCCCCAGCCCCCCAAATCTGTTTTTAATGCACTGTGCTTCTGTCTGCAGCCTACCTATTATGACCCAATCAACTTACATATATTATTACAAATTCTTAAAATAATCTTGTATGGTCAGTGACATCTCTGTTTTATAACGGAAGTGATAGAAGCTCAAAGAGGCATGTGGTCAACCACCATTACAGAGCTAGTCTTCAAACTAGATCTGACCTGAAAGCACTTCTGTTTCACAGACTATTCCCAACAATCTTCAGTTAATGAATTCCAGGGGGAAAATACTGGATTTAGGAGGGAGGTGGTCTGGGGAGCTTTCAGGACCAACTCAGCCACTAGAATACTCTGTTAGACTCTTCATTTGCAAAGTGGAGAGTCTAATATATACTCTGTAGGAAGAGTCAATAGAAATGTGAGTAAGGCCTTAGGTCCATCATAAGTTTTCCACAGAATGACCCAGCCTACCCACTTGTACCACTGTCAAGTCACCCTCTGATGCTTTGTCCAGCATCCTGAATAATAGACCAAACATGTAAAAATATTTTCAAATTTAAAATTCTTACCTTGATAATAACTATCTCCAAACAGAAGATACTGATTATAGTATTCTTATTGTCTTTTGAAGGGCAGAACAGATTTCAATCCAGGCAGCAATGTAATTTGGAATGTGGGTATTTTCTTTTTCATCCTTTGTTTTAATCCCATTTGGAGTTGCAAATAATCCCGAAGAGCCTCTTGCTGCCTAGGCCCTGGGCTGGCGTTTGGACTTAGCTAATTAATGTGGCAAGTTACTGGAAGACGTAGAATGATTTAGAATGAGATAGCATTAGGAAACAAATGCCTAGAGCATGTATTTCTTCGACCACTAGAATTTTTACTGGGCCAACCAGTGAGTTTGTGAATTTTATTTGCAAAATAAATAAATTTCCTTGACTGAAACTTTCTCTTTAAAATTGTTTTTAGGATGCAGAATAGAAAACTGTGACTCTTGCTTTAGCAAAGACTTTTGTACCAAGTGCAAAGTAGGCTTTTACTTACATCGAGGACGGTGCTTTGATGAATGTCCAGATGGTTTTGCACCATTAGATGAGACCATGGAATGCGTGGGTGAGTAGTTTTTAATGTAACTCTCAAACTGCAACTTTTATCACCTATTTCTTGAAAACAGGAATGCTGGATATATTTAACCTAAAAATGAATCAGTTCTCTTGTTCATTAGAACTGAAAATCATTTTACTTCTTTGCTGACTTACTGAAATATTTAGGCATCATGATTGGTAGTCACATATATGATGCTATGAAATTTTCTAGTTGTATATTTGCTAGGTTTACTTATTTAAGTGCTGATACAGTTTTGTATCTGTAGTACATCCATTTCTTAATAAATTGTAACTATTAGAGAATAATGTTTAGGAGAAAAGCAAGTTTACCCTCCCTTAAAAGGAGGAGATTTAAAAGAAAATTTGTAATTTTTTTCTGCAAAAATATTGTGAAAAAAATAATTACATATTGAAAGCTTTCAGAAAAGGAATATATGTAAATGTGAAGTGGAAGAATTGTATATACTTATGTTCTTATTTATGTGTGAGCTCATGTATACATGCAAACAATAAGACTAAAAATAAGGAAATGTCTGAAACAACGTGTTCAGAATGCTGAATTTGCTTTTAAGAAGCAAGACCCGCACTCATTACAGATGTTCAATGGACATGCTTATGAAATCTTTAACTGTAGACATATTACAAATATGGTCTTGGGTATTCTCCAAATAAAAATTTTAGTGATTTTGAGAAACCTTAGCTGTGGTGCCTACTGAGTTCCAGAATGATAAAATCTTTTGTGTGGACTCTGGATCTGAGTTCTGATCTACTACTGTGAAGGAGCTCTCTAATGGCCAGGTTGATGAGGAGTCCCTCCTTACGTTTTCAGGGAAATGCATGGGCGCAGTCTGCTTTTCTACTTCTGTATACCTTACCAAAGGGGATGCTAAAAGCTGTTATGTATCTAGGAAAAAAATATATCTATGTTCATTCACTTTTCAAACTGTAGTAAG
This sequence comes from Callospermophilus lateralis, assembly GCF_048772815.1. Taxonomy (NCBI): domain Eukaryota; kingdom Metazoa; phylum Chordata; class Mammalia; order Rodentia; family Sciuridae; genus Callospermophilus; species Callospermophilus lateralis. Next base: position 62,548,526 of record NC_135320.1, on the reverse strand, counting down.
GTACAGCACCAATGTAGAGACTAAGAAATAATGCTGAGGTCCCCAGACACCTGTGGAAAGAGACAACCAGAAATGCAAAACAAGCCTCCTATCATTTCCCTCAAGTGCTTCCAAAATAAACACATTTTTGGATTTGGGGTCAGGCATTCAGAATTAACTTGTAAAATTGCGGCTTCTGTCATGGTATAAAAATAGTGTCTTCTACTGTAGGGTTTGGCTGTTGAGTCTTTTAGAGCTTATACATTTCAGTGTTGTTAGAACTGACCAGCAGCATCACTTAAAAAAAAAAAAAATAAGCTAAGACAAACGGAGACAAACAGCTTTTTAATTATGATGTGGCATTTGTTGTAGATAAAAGTACCCTGTGGTTCAAAGAAGTCTAATTCCTAAAGGCGAGTGTAGGTCTTTGTGGGCCATAGGACTTTAATTTTGGTTTTCTGAGAGCAGGGGGCATGGAGAAACACTGTTATATGAATTTGATAACAGAGCAAATGGCTCAGATTTTTATGTGTTTGTATTTTTTTTTAATCTTTATTAGAAGGATGTGAAGTTGGTCACTGGAGCGAATGGGGAACATGTAGCAGAAATAATCGCACGTGTGGATTTAAATGGGGTCTGGAAACCAGAACACGGCAAATTGTTAAAAAGCCAGCAAAAGACACAATACCATGTCCAACCATTGCTGAATCCAGGAGGTGTAAGATGGCCATGAGGCACTGTCCAGGAGGTAGGTTTGAATAATCTCTATCGTGTGCTATGTGCTTTCTGAATTCTCTCATCACCCTCCCTTCCAATAAAAGTTATTTATCCATGAAGGAAATCTGATAATAACCTTGGAAAGGAGGTCCAATTCTACATTGTACTTATTTAGGGGGAAAAAAAACCCCATAAATTTTGAAGAATATAAAGTGCACATTCTTTTTTCACTTTCATGATGCCTCAAAAATAACTTAGAATACATTACAAATGCACTTTCTAAAATGAGATTTCTAAAAGCGTGTTTTTTTTTTTCTTTTTTCTTTTTTTGCAAATGTACCATAAAAGCGGTTCTTGTGAAATCAGGCCTTTGCAGATGTTGCTTTGAGGGAAGCAGCCAACTTTGAGTTGAGAAGAGTTTAGATTAGAAAGGTTTATGGAATCTGTAAAATCATCCGCGTCATTACTAGTTGAAGATGACAACTTAAAATAAACTTACCCAAACACTGGGAGGAATAAATGTTGTCCTAATGTTACCACAATTAGCCGTTGCTCTTTGTTTTGATAATAATTTGTAGAAAACAGCTACTGGTATGTGTGTGTTTATTCAACTCGTGGTAGTAATTGTGCTGATTTGCAGTCATTATTCTGTAATAACAGGATCAGACCCATTTAGAAATTAGAGGAGTACATAGCTGAGGTGCCAGCTGAAGCAGAAGCAGTAGGTTGAGCTGCAGTTAGTTCTTAGTGCTCGTCTTTTGCTTCTCAAAGCAGTAATCACTTGCATCACTTGCGGATGCTCCACTGCCCACAGATGAAATTGGGATTTTCTGGTGTACAAAATAGAAAAGTGAAAAAGAAAGATGTGTTTGGAAAACTGCCCTATACAATAATCCAAACTCTTGTTCTCCTTCATTCTTTCTGTTGGTGCATAGCTTCTCAGCTTTATAAATGTAGCCCAGAACAAGAACATATATCTCTGCTTAAAATGGGTTTATATCCACATTACGCTGCCTCATAGAGAATGTCTATGATCCATGGAGGGAGACAAAACTTTAAAGACGCGAAGACTCCAGTCGCCCTCTGAGAACTATTAGATCCAGATTCAGAAGCTACTATTAAGAAAGCAGTTTTCCTCTTGAATTAGTTTTGCTTTTCCTTACTGGGTCTTTGAAACAAAGTTTTTTTTTTTTTTTTTTTTTTTTGGTTCTGCTTTTCACTAACAAGGATGGTTTTGTTCACTTAAACTGGGTATTTTTCAGTCAAAATATAAGAAAATATTTTCTTACAAAACTAATAAGCTACTTCTTGGATAGCTGAGAGCATTTAACCTGCAACCTTCTGCCTAAAAACAAACCTGATGTATTCAGGTATTGGAAAGAAAGACTTTCTTTGTTGTATATTGTTTATATTAACTAGCCCCCCCCCATTCCTTTTCCAGCAACTTGGTCCCCCGATTGTGGTTTACGTTAATAGCAAAAATTAAACTGAAAATGCTCCTATAACAAACATGCTTATGTGTAACAAGAGTCAACATATTCCTGTCCCCTCAAAAACTCCTTATTTTGACCTACCCCTGCTTGAGAATTTCCCAGATAACAGCTAGATTGTTAACTATGTTTATTCTATTAGTATTTTTTTATGATAACAACAGTGTACTGTCTTAACAGAATATGCCTCACACTGTGGGCAATTTTAAATCATGCCCCCAAGATTGCTTGTGTATGATTTGCTAGTATTCTCTATTTGACCAGTGGCTTTAGTAATGGGCTCTGTTGAAATTTGTATTTAGGCTTCACTAAGTTTTATCTATTATGAAGGGTCAGACATTTCTCTCGGTGCCTATATTTTCAGGTTAATAACAAAATTTTTATAAAGCTTCAAGTAGGCTTTCAAAGTTATATTGGATGTTTTTGTTTTATTGAAAGGGAAGTGAAAGAGAATTAATTGTTGATAGAAATGGCAAATTGCTCTGCCCTTAAATATCTGTTTACAAATGTGGAAAATAAAAACTAGAAAATTAATTTTGGATCTTGAGCACAAGACGATAAAAATTGGCATAACTTCCAGTGAAGTATCCCACCTTGCCTCAGGTGAGAGAGGGAAAAGTCCCTTTCTTCAATAGGTCACGGTGATTAATGGAAGAATGGAGAAGAAAACCACTTTATCCCTTTATACATCTTGATTTGATTTTGGTGATCTGCTTTGACAAACCATGCAAAAATGTAAGTCGTAATCAGGTTGGGAATACAGGCATTTTTCAGATCTTTTCAACATATGTATGGATTTTTCTCCTGTTGGAGCCAATCTTAACCTGATTGCACTCAAATGCAGCCTTAACCTCCTTCACACTGAAGCGGCAGCACATTAAAATCAGCTGCTTTCCATTACTGAAAGGCAGAAGTTAGAGGTCAGCGTAATGGAATAGTCACTAAGTGTATAAGATGTTACACTGAAAACTCCTAAATATGAGAAAATAAATGGCTGAGTAAAAACAAAGTGTAATGACCTAACCTATTTTTTTTTTTTTGCCTTTTCCCTTTTTAACCATCAAATACTTATTTGCTTTAAGGTGGGGGTGGGAGGAGAATAGCTGGGAATTTCTTAAGGAATTCATTTATTTGTAATCGAAGTACTCACTGTTCATTCTCAAACTTAATTTTTATATGGTTTTATTAAAAAAAAAAATGGATTTTCCCAGCACTCATCTTCAGAGGCCTGGTCTGGGATCTGGGTCTCTGCATCCTGTCAACTTATTACTTCTGTGACCCTGGCAAGTCACTTAACCTCCCTTGGCCTCCGTTTCCTCATTTGTAAATTGCGGGGATTGGTGTGGTGATCTTTAAGGCCCTGTCTAGTCCTAAAATCCAATGATTCTAGGCTTAATTGTCAAAAGATTATGGGCAAGTTTTGTGGTTGACATGCAGTGGGGGAGGAAGAGACCTGGAAGCCTAAGAACACTTACTCACAGCCAAGGAACTGACCACTTTCCTGGTAGCTGCATTTACTGAGCCTTCTGCATCTGGTGGCTTTTGCCCCCCTGCTTCAGGGAGGGCTGCTTGCGTTGCCAACATTCAAAGACTAAATAGGATTCTTTTAAAATCTCCATGTGACCTCTGTATTAGCTACTGATAAAGCAGATGCATGGAGAATGAGATAAGGGAGAAGACAACCCAGGGTGAGAGGAGGATGAAAGACTATGGAATAAAAGGGAAAGAATGGAAATGAGTTTGGAAAATGAGTTGAGAAGGAGGTAGAGAGTCCTTAAAAACCAAGGCTATCGTTGTTGCAGGTGTAACCGTCTTTACTTCCCTCCTCCCTCCTGAGTTCACAAACAACAGATTCCTATTGGGATTACTTTAGTCATATATGACCCAAAGCTTTATTTGGAAGGAATTTCAAGTTTGGACCACGTTGTACATTAGGCAATATCTAAACAAAGAGGTAAACATACTATTATAATATAATATATATAAACGACAAATGAAAGAACAGCATCCCGGCTGTGGATGCTCATGGACAGGAGAGCATGCCATCTGTAGGTGTCTATAATCTTCTATTCTTTCACAGGATTAGCCAACATTGTGTGACTTCATCTTGAAATATTCTCGTCTATATGGGAATCCTCACTATTTTGTCATTCTGTGACAACTATTTTCATTAATTTAGTCCCTCATATATCTGTTGAGTTTGCTGTGTTCTGTTCATTGCTTGAGGCATGGGCTTGCTTGAAGAATCCTCCAGGGCTTTCTCTGGAGGGAATGATTACAATAAGAAGTAAATGGATGAGAATATATATTTCATATACATTTCTCAATTTCATATGGGGATAAGGGCTGTGAAGAAGAACAAGGAAGGAGGAGACTAGTGCGTGGGCTGGGCTATACTGTTTTATGTAATGTTCAGAAAAATGGTAGAAGTTATGTTTGATCAGAGAAGTTATGTTTGATCAGAGATCTGTAACAGAGGAGATCTCTTGAAGATCTAAGAAAAGTTTTAAGCTATCGAGTCAATGACTATTTTTTTTGTGAATAACCTTGATTCTCCTACCATGTTTAGGGAAGAGGAAGAAACCAACTCCAGGGGGGGTTCTGACTGGCCCACAGTGATACCTAATAAGTCACTAGTGGGATAGCCAAGAGTGGGCCAATGTCTTGCTGCCTAGAAAGGCTGTTTCCCTGTGCCTTTCCTTCTTACTTGTGATAAAAATCAAAGATAAAGCAATGTTTGTCTTTTAACTACTTCTCCTTCCATCCATTTGATTTTTGCTCTGTAAGTACTTTTCCCTGCTATCTCCACTCCCTCCTTACATCTTCCAGCTTTGCATACCCTAAAGGTGGCTTTGTAAGTGCCCAGCATTGAGTCACTAATTCTGCTCTGATTGGGCTGCTCCTATTAAGACCCTCTTCTCCTTTAAATTTACTGCCTTTGTTTTTCAGTTTCGGGGAGAATGGGGCTTCGAGATTGTTCTTTTCATCCCTCTGGATAAGGCTGTGTGGTATTCAGCCACGTTCGTCTTTCATCACTGACAGTTGCCTTTTGGCCGGCACAGAAGTCCTGGGTGACCTGACCCCCACCCCCACATCTGGTGGCTCTGTGCCCAAGATGGATTTTTTTTTTTTCTGACACATTTCTGCAATCAACCTCTTAGGTGATGCTCTGACATATACTCCATACCTTTTTGCTTTTTTATACTCCGACTACCTCAACTCACATGCTCCAGTTATTAGTGATCAATCATATCATGAAATTCTCTACATTTTCTTGTAATGTGCAAAAAAATTTAAATATGAAGCCTACTACTGTATACTATTTCAATTTGAAAATAACTCATTCCTCTTATGAAATATTATCTGATCATTATCTATCATATATATATGATTTTTTATGAAAGTGCCTCTTAACTTGGTAGGAAACAAAAGAAAATATTATTTAGCAACTCAGAACCTTAATCTCTGGAAACATCTACTTTTTAAAAGGCAACAGTAATAAGACCTCTCTAATCTATGTTTTTTGTATATAAACTGACAGCAACATGTGGACTAGGTATTAGATAATATAACTAAAGATGGTTGTAGATTGTGATGGATTAAACCAAGAGCAGGAAATAAGCACATTTTCAATAGGACAGGGTCAAGAAAATATGCTTTAGACATGTGTTCTTTATTTCTCTACATTTTGTTTACATTTGAGTTGCAATTTATGTGGTCTGCTTTATACATGCCAGCCTCGAGGGTGGTTGGGAAGAGAGGATGAGAGAGAACCTCTTTTCTTTTGAAACTTTTTGATTTGCCAAGAAAGTCAATAATATCATAATTTTTATATGACAAAGTGAGCATCAAAAATGGAACTCCTGCTGCCCTCCTGTGTGTTCTGCCAGATACTTCATTGCATTATTATTATTTTTTTTTGAGAAATCAGTGATTTGTGTTAGTCATTCTTAATTTAGTAAACTCTAGTATTTTCCAGGTATTCTGGATATGTGGAGGCTATTTATTTATTTATTTATCCATGATAAAATGGGAGAGTTAGCCACAGTAGCCACTTTGGTTATATCAAATTGATGTTTAACAAAGATCTACCTGCCTCCAAACATTTCCCTCAGTCTGGAATTCCTGCTTCCGAGGTGTTAATGGTGTTTTGGAAAGTCTCCTTTCCGGCTCCTAATCTCTTCCCCAAACCCTGTTTTTTAATTTTAGAAAGTTTTATTCGTTCCTGAAAAACAGGCAGAGAATAACCATGGGCTCCTGTTGATGGTGTGTATCTTGTTGCCATTGTTTTGAAGCAACGATTTCTTTCAGATTTACTAATTCTTGCAGAGGATAGGGGCTGAAGAAATGGGGGAGCTGAGAAGGGGGTGTTGGTGGTCTGCATGGAGATCGTGAAGTCCAGACAAGGCATAAGTGAGTTTTAGTCTTGGGCACAGACACAGATGTAGTTGTAGAAATCTGAAAGTGTGACGCACTCACAACGTGGAGGCTGCGGGGGTGGACGCTAGACAATTTCTTTTTCCCAGTTTCATTTTGAGCCTGTCCTCGTGCCAGCTTTGCTTGCCAGAGGGGACAGGGAGTGAGTGAGCAAGTGAAAGAAGCCACACCTTTGTGCCATTCCCTAAGCTTCCCATCTGGAATCTCTACCAGCCCCATTTAATTATAGTCTAGGGCAGCATGTCCTAGTCTCTTTTATGGGTACTTGTAAAAAGAATTTCTCAACCACATATGCCACTGAAGGCCCCCAGTCCTATGGGTAATAAGACAAAGACAGGGAAATTTCAAAAGGGCCTGCCTTTTATGAATTTTACTCAGCAGTAAGCTACTCTGATCTTAATGTAAAATATGTAAAACAACTTTTACAACACTCTAAAACAAAAACAACTTTAATAGGACTCACATGGTGTCGGAGGTAGATTCCACACCCCTGCCCCTGGTGGGAGACCTCCCCCACCCCTCCTCTGAAGATAAGAAAGCCTTAAGTACAAATCCCCTGATGGTTTCTTAGAACAACTTTTTCTCCTCATCGGACACCTCTCTGGGATCTGGAGATGGTGTTGATGAAAGGGAGCAGGCGGTTCTTGTTTGGATTTCCTGTAATACGTCTCCAGCTACTGGACTGACCTAGAGCTGTACTTGTGGATTTCCTCCAGGACCAGGAGGCAGACAGAGAACATTTCAATGGAAAGAATGACAAAGCTTTACTAAAATCCCAGCATGATTCATGTTGTCATCATACAGAACTGGTTAAGATGATAAAATTATTTTGTGTAACAGATTTGGCAAAGATTTCTTCCCTTAACCTGAACATGTAGAGGCAATAATTTTTACTATACAACTGACCTATTTGTGAAACTAGGGCCTAATGATTTTTTTTGCATTAAATTTCCTTTTATTTGAGGACTTTGGAAACTGGCAGAGAAATATTTAAACTTGTCTAGTTAAGAGACATTAAATAATTGGTGTTATGCCCCTTATATCCTACTCATTACTCAAAGGATTTAGTAATAGTAATACAAGACAAATGATAACATGGTAAAACAAACAAAAAAAAACCATAAAGAACAGAACTAGTAAGAGCTGATAGTAAGGGCTGATAAATAGGTCAAATGAATATATATTGGTTGAAATAATTGAATCAGAAATTCAGATTTGTGTTTGCTACTAGATAAAGGGAAAAATAGATGTGGTCCTTTCTGTCATAGCTTAAAAAATGATGTTATAAATACAATATTTAATACCAACTTTCAGAGAAAGTTATGAGTATAAAAATGCATAATATACATGTGTACACATGCATACATGTATACTCATTCTAATTTCAGACACTGTGTATGTGTGTGTGTTTGTGTTAAAGTAGGAATGGCCTCATAAAACTTTGAGAAATTAATGATGATTCTTAACAGAAAATATTCTAGTCCCATAGCTCCCTATAGAACTAAAATATTTTCTCTGAGAAATACTGACCAGATTTTCATAGTGTTAAACAGATTTCTCAAATGGAGGATCACATGCAGGGCAATAGAAGTATAGAGGACCATGTCCTCAATAATGTCCATGTCATATCTATGTGTCCAGAATGCGGAAGACAGTTTGGTACTTTTTTCTTCAATGAAAGTTGAAGGAATATAATTGGAAACTGACTTGAAATGAGGCAGGAATGATGTGGAATCGGGACTTTTTGACTTTTCAATTCTGTTTGATTGGAATTATCCTGTAGGTTTTTAATGAATGTTGAATACATTTGGAACTTCTTGGTATCTAGAAGACTTGTAGGTTTGTTGTCTTTGTGGGGCATCTACCTTCCAAATTTGTCAATAAATATGGTGTCATTTCTAGACAGTAAGATATTCTTAAGTTATATGAGGAGTTACATATTTAGATGCAGAGTTATTTCTGGTGATTATCTTAAGCCCTCTACTAGTATTTCAAATAAACTTCTGTGATTTTTGTTTCTTCTCCAAGGCTGGACTTGGATCATCTTAATCTTTATCAAAATTATTTGTTATGAGGGAACCATGTGGGTTTTGAGTAAATGCTTACTGAGTCAAACTGACTTTATTAAAATATGCTACAAAGTGCCTTCTCATTTCTCTTTTGAACCTAGATAATCCAGTTTTGGAGCTGGCATTCCAAACACACCATGATTTTTCTACTGCTATGTCTTAGATTCATCAAATCAATTATGTAAACACGCTTTACTTCCTATATTCTAAAAACATGGGCAAATTGGGTAGAAGGAGTGGTACAAAAAAAAAAAGGATTTATAATCCAAGAGGAAGAAAATTCATGTTACAAAATAACAGAAGTGAAGTTGAATTTTTAAGAAAATATTGTTATGGGCCCTGATATTATAGGGAAAAAAAGGTTTGACCTTTTAACTGTTAGGACCAGGGAATATTTCCTGAAGAGCAAAACTTAAGTTATATGAGGATGGGGGCGGTGCTTGAAAACTGTTTAAAAATGGAAACCAGTTAAGACGGAACATGGTGAGGAAGAAGTAGACAGCAAAACATGCTTCATGCCTGCAAGGAAGGGGACACTGGCTGAACTCGGCATCTATGAATGGCCATCACAGAAGCGCTCAGCATAAAGTACAAGCTGCAGCACGGCCATAAAGTATATCCATGGAGACGATGAGGATTTTAGATTTGACCTTGTGCACTAGTATGGAGGCATGGAAAGCTGAGGATCAAATGACCGAAGCTGTGTTGGTAAGGTGTCAGGAAGAGGGTAAGATGTCCACCCCACATTTCAGGCCCAGATTAAGCAGAGGCTGATTTCATTGGGAGAATTACCAGAGAATACTTAAGGGTTCTGATGTTTACGCATTTTTCTGTTATGCTTGCTTTTCTAATGAGTGCAGGCTTTTGCCTTGGCTTACAGTCCTCTGTGACCCCTCTTTCTTTCTGCCAACTTTTTAAATCAGGCCATTCGCTAGTTTGTGTTTGTACAATTTTTCCTTTCTTCTTCTTCTTTTTTTTTTTTTTTTTTTTAAATCTAGGCACAGTTTGCTTTCACCCTAAGTGAACTATATTTGTTTCTAACTACTACTTCCATTTGCTTTTTACCAAAGTCCTTGGCTTTATTATTCCCTTTTTTCTATTTTGTCATGTTCACTTTCTAATGGCTTTCCCTTACCAGCCAGCTTGGGGTACTCTGAAAATTTAAAGTACCCAAATATTTCAAATTAAGGATGAAAATGTCCTTATAAGGCCCAATTTTAATTGTATAATCTAAGATGATCTTATGAGGCATGTGGATTACTAGAAGTAGTCTGGAACATTGAGTTGGGAAGGATTCTGAGTTAAGTGCTAGATTCAAGAGAAAACTGTAGTTAGCAACTTGTGGTATTTGGGGCATGGGGCAGGAAGCAACGTATCGTGTATTTGTTCTTTCCTAATTCTAATCCTTTAAGCTGTTCTGTTCAGAACTCTTCCTGATGCTTTCCCTCTACCTTCCAACACACTTGGACATCTTTGACGAACAGTTAACTAGTTTCTAGTCTATACTTTCAGTGACAGTAGATGTCTGTATATTGGGAAAAAAAAAAGAAATTTAAAGAAGTGGTAGCATTTTAAATTTGGCATATGCTGGCCTTGACCACCTATTAGTTACATGACAAGTTACTGAATTTCTTAAAGCTGAGTCATGTATATAACAGGAGTAATGTTACAGGATTACTATAATAAAGGAACATTCATGAAAATAGGTGAATTCTTACTGTGCTGCATTTTATTCTTGTATTTCCCTTCTGATAGCTGGCTGATTCTTGCTCTTCACTCTTCTTTGATTTCAGTCTACCTCTTGTCTTCATCTATTTCATTCCGAGGTGAATCGACTTCTTTTTGAGCTCCAGTCTCACAGAGGCATGCACTGGTGGGCATCTTTCCCTCATATTCAAACAGATCAGATCAGGACACCAGTCTTTGCTCAGCCACCTCAACATGTACACACTTGAACAGTTTCTCTCTCTAAACTTCAGCATCAGCATCTATGTTAGGATATAACATACTTCAGGTCCTTATTAAAGATTAAAAAATATCATTCCTACCTCACCTTGCACAGACTGAAGGATCAGAATATATGGTTGTCTTTTTCAGTAACTGTCCACCCAGTCCTGTTTCTCAATTGTCCATTCATCTTCAGTTCTTTTATCTGTAATTGAATACTTTTATTTTCTTTACCTGGAATAGCACTGTACATTTTATGACACAGAGGGAACAAAAGTTAATTTACATTCTAGCTAACAGACGTGTCAGTGTATTCAAAGCTGATCCTGCTTCACCTCAGTCACACTGCAGTTTAAGTGGTCAAGTGAAGCAGCAACTTGTGAGCCTAGTGGGGAAAGCCACTGAGCACCATGATTAGCAGGAGGCCTTGTATGTACACAGCTATCATGTTGAAGGGGTGAAGGCTGAAGGCTGATTAGGGCAGGTGACTACAGAATGGAGCCCTGGAATTGTGGGAGGACTGAATAAATGATAAGGAGTAGAGGGTGAGGAGAGATGATGGACTGAGCAAAAGTATGAGAAAGTAGGAGCTGTATAGCTTCACATTTATGTAAATGTGGAGAGTCTGTTTGAACCAATGCATCTTTCAGGGAGAATAAAGGCAGAAAATGGGGCAAAAGGAGCAGAAATATAGGGAAGGAATGCAGAATATAAAATCAGGAGCTGGTTACCAAGTTGCCTCATGGATGGACCATTACCTGATGAATTTGAGGTTGAATGAATAGTGATCACAGGGAAGAGGAAGTCTGTGCTCATTTGTGGTGATGCACATACAAATCTCAATTCTGGTTATGCAAATATTCAATAAGGAATTAAAGCACAGGCATAATACATGATAGTTTACGACGAGGAAATCAAGTTGCAGGAATGGAATGAGCCTGAAATTAGAAATGTGGCATGGAAATATAGCAAATTCAGTAAATGTTTATTACTTTTCTGTCTGTACCTAAAGGCACTTTTGCTTTGTAAATTCAACTCCTTAAAACCATAATGTATCAGTAATTAAATCTTGAGCTAGATTTATGTTTTGGGCCTAAACTTATGTTCAAGGATGTTCGTATTTGACTGTGCTGGATATCATGGTGTATGGGTTTCCTGTGGACTCGGTGAAAAGTGCAGTAGGTAGGTATCTGGTCTCTCTGAGTTATACAAAATCATTTTATTCTTTTTTACATTCTGGGATTCTGAATGCAAGAGTTTTCTTTTGGAAAGAAAAAAAAAGAACATTTATTCCTCTAAAAAAATACTTCAAGATGCATTCATTTGTATCCCTTTTTTCATATGCTAGAAACCAAGGTACCCAGTGGTTAAGTGAATTACCTGATAATAATAGTAGATGGTAGATGTAAAGCTTGCTTCTTGCTTAAGAAATCAAACGTGGATCCCCTTTTCCCACTTAGTCTCTTGTCTTGCAACCTACAGTAATCCCTGGGTCTTGCTCAGAGGAGTGCAACTAGGAATTTTCATATTATCATATATGCTCTATATGGCAATTAGTCTTTCATTTTTGCAGCGTTTCCTCTCAAAATAGTGGTATGAAACTTACCCTGGATTTCAGTAACATAACTCCTATTTGTGGTGGACTCTGCAAGATTCTATGATGGATCAAGTTTGCAGTCTTTAATTCATAAATATAAATTATGCATAGTCTAATATGATATAGGTGGTCAACCACCTAATATGCTCCAAACAAGCTTTAGTTGAACTGCCTCTAATGTTTTATTCAGAAGTTACCTTGTCCCTAGAAGAAAATTCTCAACAGGTCTTATCTGTTCTGTTTACATTTTGATTGATGCTCTTAATTTAGTTGTTACAATTCCTACTTCAAGATAATGACCCAAACTGGAAGTTTGAATTGGTAATATACCTTTGATTATTATTGTGGACTTACACATAGTAAAATGGACTACAGACTTTGGCTGACTTGAATAGTCTATTTTCCAAAGCACCAACTGCTTATATCAATCATTTTTATGAAAATTCTAAATGAAATGTCTGATGACATGGTAAAAACAATTGAATGATAACCCAGGTAACATGTATCTTGTGTATTCTCCCATCCCCCATCTTCTCTCCTTTTCATTTTATGTCAAAACCAGTGGAAGGAAGCCACAAACCTCTGTTCAAAGATTTCTGGTAGTATTCTTGTATTTTACATGGTATTGCTAACTTGAGTAATTTAAAGTAATTTCTGCCTCAAATGTCAAGTGTCTGTTGCATTTCAGATCTTCCTCTATTTTATATAATTGTCAACTCTATGTGTGCAGATTGACTTAATACAGTCATCAAATGTGCTTTGAATTAAGAGTTATTTGGCTGGCTTCTGTAGTGCTGTTTGAAGCAGTGCATACTCTGTTGCTGTTCCCAGTTTGCTTCTACTTTATCAGAAACATAAGACCTGTGTATCCCAGGAACCACCACGAAAAATCTTTTTACCAGGTGGATGACATGTGAGCATATCTAGTTGCAAAACTATAACATCAGTAGTAGCCTAATTCGAACCATTCCTTTTATAATAGCTTATATTTATTAAGAACTTGCTTGAAGGAGTTCAAACAAGGGTGGTGACCTCCTAAGCACTAACATTTTAAAAAGTTTTTTTTTAAACCATACAGTGCTCAAATTGCTGATCTTGCATGCAACTTTCAGTACTTATAACAAATTATGATTAGTATATCTCAATCCATGAAGGTGACAAAATTCAAAATATGTGGTCATTTATACATTCAAAATATGTGGTCATATATACATTTGTATTGCAGGCCCATGTCAGAGTGAGAATTGGTGGTTTCAGTGCTGTATTTAGGAAAATGTTCAGCGTTGTGCTCGGCATTTTGTTTGACAGTTGTCACATTGTTTTCATTGTCTCTGCACTTTTGTTTATTTCTGTGCTGCCTAAGCAGCCTGATGAAATCTCATCAGCTAACTGGGATTGAATTTTGATGAGTGCCAAGTTGCTTTGATGAAATCTAGTGTAATTATCTTAAATCCAATTTTATTTGGTTTTAATGCTGGCATTTTCCATACTGGGAAAATTAGTGCATTTGTCTGCTACTGGAGATGGAAGTCCAGGAAGCAACAAAGATAGCTCAAATAAAAAAAACAACCACAATTTAAGTTCATTTTATACATTTGTTTTGAAGCTAGTTTGTCCATGCATTCAAACTTTTTTATGTTTAGCATCTGTTCCTTTTAACAAAAACAAAATCAGAACTAGTCTCTTCTTCCCTCCCCTGCAAAAAAGCAAATACATAGTTACTCTGGACCAGAAAAAACTTTGGTTTCCTATTATCTAGATTTTCCTAGGAGGGGTATTAAAAAAATTATTTTAAATACAAGATATTTATTTTATTACCATAAAAATTGAATTTAACAACTTTTTTATTCCTAGCTCTATTTTAGGCTAGAAATCCAGTGCTAAGAGAGTCAATGTATCATAAATTTATGTCTTAATTTCTGATACTTTTGATATAAAGGAAATTAAACTTACTGAAGCTTTATATAACTAAGTTATATAATGATGCTGTTGTAACTCTTAGGGGATCATCACAATGGCACAATTTTAAGAGAGTTGGGTGTTTGATTATGGCACTGCAAGGAGGGTTTTCAAAATGTTCATGTAGGCTGAAGTTAAGACCTTTCACTATTTGTCCAGCAACATTCTGCTGTCCCCAGAGCTTCTGAATCTAATTTGAATTGGAAGAGATGTCCAGTTTTTGGAATAACCATGGTCAGCCCAGCCACTTTTAGAGGTTCTTAGGTGAGGGTTATTCTCTAGATGGTTGGATATTATTCTCTATCTAGTTTTCTGATTTAAGTTGATTCCCTGAGGTTACTACAGAATTTCGATCCCCAAAGCTTGGCACATAGCATCCCCAATCTAAAACTCTTACAGATGGTGGCAGTTTAATTGAAGGCAGATAATTGGTGTCAGATAATTGAAGGAAGTTCTATGGCCCTGGGAGAAAGTTGTACATGCTATGTTTCTTCAGTGTCATGTGCCTCTGCAAACTTTAGTTCCTGTTTTCTTCCTTGGTAGGTTCAGTGGCCATAACCTCACTTATTAATCACTAACTATAAAGAATTTCCTTCTCAGTTTCACTACATGATTCATTGACTGTTTAATCAGGATTACTTCAAAATTACACCATTACTGAGTTCTGTTCACTGTGAAACCAAATAGCTCTGTGTGTGTGAACAAAAAGGGATCAGCAAAATGTAGAGTCCTTGCTGGATAGATGTGCTCCTATCTGAATCCGAACGATGCCCAGATCTAACAGAAACAAATGTGTATGGTGGTGCCAATTTAATTGTATATTTTAAATAATCTGGCAGTTTTTATTTATATTTAATGGGATATCTGGCAAAAACTATTTCAATAAATTCTGTATATGAAGCCCCACAACACAACATTAAATACAATCCACATTTATTATATATAGATATGTAGATTTCTTTTTAAAATATTTATTTTTTAGTTGGACTTGGACACAATACCTTTACTTATTCATTTTTATGTGGTGCTGAGGGTCTCAAACACGAGGTGAGTGCTCTACTGCTGAGCCATACCCCAGCCCCTGTAGATTACTTTTTTGTAAACGACTTTAGAATCTACTTGTTATGGTGGGTTTTTTTTTTTTTTTTTTTTTTGCACTTGTCAATTTATTATCATAATCTAGACCAAGAATCTAATGAAGCTGTTGGAAATACCCAAGATCCTAGACTTTCATGTAGTTTGATTTAGAGTTAGGATACCACAGAAGACAATTTCTCAGTGAAGAATGAATATAGGAGACTGACTTATCATAGCTGTATTCTGAGCTTTTTTTTTTTTTTCTTATTCTGTCATTTATGTGACAGCCCCCGATGAATCTCAAACAGTTATTGTGGAATCTGGAAATAATTGCTGTCTCTTTGATCAAAGGGTACCCTAACCCACAGTCTTGAGAGAAATGATTAAAATATGTAATTTCCTGGTAAGATACATGGTTTTTCATCATAAAAAAGTCTTCCATGAGCTGTGATAGTGAAGTGATTCAAGATTTGAAAAGATATCAAAGCTGTTACAACTGAAATTAAAGGAAGAACCAAATGCTCACAGCAGGGAACACAGACACCATAGAAAAATACTGATGCAAAGTGTGTGAGATGTTTGTAAAGGAGATACATTACGCCTTTCTACAAAAACCCTTTATCAGAGAGGACCTGTGATTAGTGTTTTCCTCAGTGGTTGAAACATTTCAGTGTTTTTGTCTTTCCATATTCATCCATTGGTTAGAATTTTCAAATGCTTTTGCTGTAAAGTGAATGTTTTTTCAGAACTCTGCTTGGAGGAGCTTTTTAGATTTCCAAGTCCATTTTTTATTTTATTTTATTTATTTTTTATTTTGACATCCTGACTTTCCAACTTTTGCTGGACCCTACCTCAGGAAGAGGCTTGTTGAGGCAGATGCTGAGTGGCTTTGGGCCAGGCGGCTATGAGCGTAGCATTCCCTGGGAATTGAGGGTTTCCTAAGAGAAACAGACCATCTGACTTTTTAATTAGAAAACCGCTCAAGTCCACACCTCGGTGTCATCTCTTGGGACTCCTAAACCAGAATCTAGGGTAGCTTTACTAGTGTTTTTCTTTTTTAAAACATGCAATAAAAATGTAGAACCATAGCCAGGGGAGGGATGAAGGGTAAGGGGGTATGTCTCGAGGGATTGATAACAGGATTAGAACTTTGTAGAAATAATTTGCATTTCTGGCTAGTGTCCGTTATAAAACACACATACTTAACTTGGCTCACATTAGCAAAACTGGTATTTGACATTTTAAGCTCCTTTTAGGCAAAATGCAACATGTTATCAGCTAAGCAGAAATGACCACCTCTGTGAAAATTAAAACTAACCCTCAGCACAGGAGAATTAGACTGCATGAGAGGAAATCCACTTGAGACGAGACTTTCTTCAGCCAGTTCAGTGGTAAAGGGCAGAACTCCTTAAAATTGTTGGTTGATGAATTCCTAGATGATATTATAACATCAAAAGCAAACAGGTCCAGGGTGGCTACACCTGTACCTTGGAGAAAAAGTTACATTTTAGGACATCGGTTGGTTTCTGTTGGTATTAGAGACTTCCTTAAAGTCATCTCTGATTCAAACATACTAAGCAATTATAAAACTCACCTATAATCGTCATTTTGTTAATAAAATAGTCTCAGAAAAATCAAAGATTTATTATTACCAAGCTAGTAGCACACACTAGACTTGGAGAATTTAGATAATTTTTCCTTATTTTGATAGAATATGAGCAAAATGTTTGCAGGTAACTTAGTTGGCAACTTCTTCCTTGTGTTCTGTTCAGGTTGAGAAGGTTGTTCATGGGGGTCAATCATACAAAGATAACAGTTTTAAAATGTGACCACGTGTAGCAATTCAGACTAAACAAATGTTCTGAATTTTGAGTTATTGAACAACAAAACAGGTACAAAATCCTCAATGCTAATTTAATTAAAACTGCAGTTCTATGTGAATGTCCTATATTAACTTTTTCATCAATGTGCCTTTTGGTCCAGTGACTGGTTGGTTTTCCTTCTTCCCATCCTCCCTGCTAAACAGTTTGTGATGGATCAGCTGTACCACCAGGGCCATCAAATGTATTCAATTTTGGAAGCAAACACTTCATGGTTGTTTAAAAATCCAGAGTATCCACATGGGAAAAGTGTGGGAGGTTTCAAGTTTCTGAAACATTCTGCAGAAAATGAAGTGATAACAGTTCCTGCCGGTGGCCATATGACTCAATAATAACTGGAAGGGGGAAGAAAATGTTTGTTTAGACTTGGCTAGAGTTAATAACTAGCAAAAATTATTACCTTAGTTTTTCTCACAAACATGTTTCCTTTCTCCACGATTCCTTTCCTTATCTCCTGTAGTTACGTTAGATTTTTCCTGACACCTGGCTTTGCTCTTGGAGAGATTTTCAACATGTAGTTTGTGCTCGTCCAAAGCTTTGTTTTTGATTCCTACCATTTATTCAAAACGCAATAGGAGAAAGATTTCAGTGCTGTTACCTCAGGACCACGTTAGGCTGTGCTGTGGGCATGACAGGGATGAGGTTGGTGGTAGACAGTCCAAGATGGAGGTCTGGAAGGTTTTCATGCAGTCCCAGGACTTCCTGCTTCAGTTCATCAACATACTTTCCTCTTCAAGATTGCAGAATACATTTGGCACCAATGTGTGCTAACATGAGCTTTTGTTGTGTTTAAATTCCTTCCCTGCCGCGGCTGGCCAGATCTTTATTTTATTTTGGTCCATAGGCACATCTGTCACCTGTCCCTCAGAGGTTATATGCCTCCGGGGAGGGGCTCCTTTTTACTGAACCTGTGCTTTGTGTTTAGCTTCCAGATATTTTCCACATTCCTACAGCCACCATCAGGTGAGCCACCCAATTTTTAATCGAGTTGGTTGATGGGCTGGGGAGTTATGGTCTGTTTTATTGTATTTATTTTTTTTCACTAAGTGGGTGGGATATTACAACTTTAATAAATGATCTTTTGTGCTGATGGTGTTGTGGGCAGGGAGAATGTGTATTTTGAAAAGAAAGCCTTTCATTTCAATATGTTAAGTAATTCTGCAGGAATTCATAAATGAAAAGTTTAAGATAAAGTATTTTAAGGGGGATGACTATAGCATTTGCTTAGGAAAGGGTGAGTAGTGAGAAATTATCAGAAGACTGAAATGATTGAAGAATTTTTGTGTTAAAAAGCTCTAAAAATATAAATCTTATTAAGACTTTCTGTAGTAGAGGCAAATATTTAATAAACATGCTAAGAAATGTAGCAAAACAAAAATTTTTTAGTTTTAAAATTTTTAGTTTAGTTTGGCAATTGCTCAATTCTGTTAAATATTTTATCTATTCTAAATTGAATGTTAAACTGAGGATATTAAATTTTTGAGTTATTTAATATAGCACTATTATACTAAAATTGCATTTCAAGGATCCTATTGTGGATAGGTTCAGGATTTTAAGCAGAGATATAAGAAATATCTTTGTATATTTTATTCATACTATGTATACACACACACACACAAACACACACACACACACACATATATATATATATATATATATATATATATATATATATATGAGCAAAATGTATATTTTCTTAACTGGTCTGCTGAAAGTATGGGGGGTTCCCTTTAATTTGGATCAAATCCATTCAGTGAAGCACCCATTTAGTAAAAGTCTGGGTGAGAGAAACTTTACAAAGAAGTCATAATGTAGACTTACAAATTTAAACATTTGGGTGTGTTTTGGTGTCTGTCCTGTGAATTACCTTTAGTTCTGGATGATTTGGCACCTCCTGTTCATGTTGGCTTCAACACCACATCTTGGAACTCCACCTATTTCTGTGTTTTTTCAACCTTTAGAAGGTGGGAGGCAGAAGAGCAAAGGAGTAGAAAGTTCAAAAGTCTTGAGATTGTCCCCTTCTCAGAGTTGTATCTTAATGACTGTGTGTCTTTGGGTATATCTCTGCTATTGCTTTTTTTCTGTAAAGTGGGTTCAGATGATACAGTCTGTATTGCAGGCTGGTGAGGTTTAAAGGACAATGCAGAGTGCCAGCACATGACTAGCATTTGCTTGCTCATGGCTACTCATGTGAGCATGGCAACTCTTTCAGACCACCCTGGGTATTTGCTAAGACACCAGGGCTTTTCAGATTCTAGAAAGCAGTAGAGTGCTTCTGGCTTCCTAGTTCCTCTGTTAGACAGTCAAACCAAGGTCCTGTACTCATAAAGGATGAAGGATATTGTTCTACCATTCAGTAGAGCACTATTTTATAGCACTAATACTAGAAAATGATGCTGTGTAGATCTGTCCCAAACCTTTGTATCTTCTGATTCTTCCCACTTGCATGGTCTGCCAACTCCACTGACTTGTACAGCAGTCTCCAATCTCTGCATTTGGATGCCTGGTCATGGTTTCCTGAAATCTTGACCAGCATTGGACCAGCATCCTTACCCAGGAGGGTAAGGATTTTTCATAAATCTAGGGACTCAGCAGGAAATCATGAGATTGCAAAATTCTAAGGTGAATGATTAGATAGAATTTTGGTCCTTATCTCTTAATAGATAACTTTTGGGTTATAAACATGTATTTTCTGAAACAAGTTTTAAAATTATTACCTTAAAGATTGATGGTAGTGCATATTTTTTGTTTCTTTCAAAACATTTTCTATATATAAGTCTGAGTATTGCATGAAATATATATAAAACATCATATTTATATGTGTAATCCTTTTATAGAAATGAGAAGATGCTTTACATGTAACAAGCCTATGTTCTTTTTTTTAAATTATATCTAAATTTCAAAGTTAGGCACTGAAGATTTTCCTGCATTTTGGGAGAATTGATAATCTTTGTCAGCAGGATCAATAAAAATCGATAGTGTTCCTAATCATGAGTACAGCCAATTAAAAAGATTATCAATGCATTTGAACAGAGAAAAAAAACCCTGGAAGTTATTAAGATGTTGACTGTGGCAGTTCTTATAGTTGAATTATGGTTTATGATAGAAGGCTCACCATACCTGAAACTCAATCTTCACTGTTTAACACTTCTTTGCAGACAAGGAGATCCTTAGTGAAGACTTGAATGAATGGGTATACAGAAAACTACTTTCTTTATATTTTCCATCATTTAAAAATTTTGTACAATTGACACTGTCTTACTATTATAATCAGGAAAAACTAATTTTATAAGAAAATATTTTTATGATTATTAAATTCTGTACTTTGAATTAGTTTCTTGGAATAGGTTGAGTACTATGTAAAAGGATGAGAACATATTTCACTCATATATTCACTTTGTCAAGTGGCTTTCCAAAGGACTTACATCTGTCATTATGCTACCAAGAAAGCATGAGTACCAGTCTTAACCTCTTCAGAACTGTTTTGTATTTTAACATGTTATCATTATTATTATTACTAATACTATTATTATTTTGGTACTAGGGGATCAACCCAGGCATTCTTTACCATTGATCTACATCCCCAGCCCTTTTGTCTTTTATTTTTAGACAAGGTCTCACTAAATGGCTGAGGTTGGCCTCAAACTTGCCATCTTCCTATCTCAGCCTCTGAAGTTGCTGGGATTATAGGTATGTGTCATGTGCCCGGCCTTATTATGCTTTTGAAACAATGCTTCATCTGTTTTCAGTTGTGTTTGCTTATTCATGATGGGGATCCTACTTCCCTTGTGCACCAGTTGCATTTTGTCCTTTGTGAATTGTCTTTGTAACCTCTGTCCTCCTTGAGCAAAGAGCATATGCATTCCTTTAAAAGCTTAGAAAAAAGGAAACCAAATATATAATAATTTTAGTTTTAAGATGAGGATCCACGACTTGCACAATGGTCAAGAGTTTTGAAATTTTCACAGTTTGATACTTGAAAATAGATTATCAGGTCCAAGGACCAGGACTTTAATTTTTAGATGGATTGAGATTAGCCCCAAGTGGTGCAAAAACTGCTGCATTTATAAATTGATGTATTGTACTATGATAGTTTAAGTTTCTGTTCTCGTCTCCCAAACTTTCCAAGTCTTGTGTGGTGTCAGGTAAGGCAAGTAGAATTGAAGGCATATGCATTCATTTATGAAAGATTGCTTTATGAAGTGAAGTTTAAAAATTTAAATATTTAAAAAATATTGGCCGGTGTGTACCCCCAGAAATCTGTTCATAGATTTTTGTCATTATTTAAGCAGTTTTTCTACAGTGGTACTTAAAACATATGTACATATATATGTAAAAATAATTTACATATATATGTATATATTTTGAATGATAAATGTAAGACCAATATTTTTTTTATTTGGTTCTTCTTAGTTATATATGACAGTAGAATCTGTTTTGACATAATTATAAAGGCATGGAATATATTTTGTTCTAATTCAGTCCCTAGTCCCTCTCCTTCTCCTTCTCCCTACTCCCTTTCTTCTTCTGATCTTTCTGCCATTTACCAATAGTTGTTTATTAATTAATTTCTTGTGGATGCACACGATGGTGAGATTCACTGTGGCATATTCATGTATGTACACAGGAAAGTTAGGTCAGATTCATTCCACTGTCTTTTTCTCATACTTCCCCCTTCCCTTCATTCTTCTTTGTCTGCTCCACTGAACTTCTTTATGAGCATAGAAATAAATGAAGGTGAGTGGATCATTTAAATGCATGTATATTTCATGTAAATATATATACAACTTCTTTGGCCAATTTCTTTTTAAAAGTTGAATATTTTATATGATCTTTTATTTTATATCTGGCCCAACATGGGTGTAGACTAGATTGTAATACTAGAAAATGATGCTGTGTGATTTTTTTTTTTTTTTTTTTTTTGCCTTGACAGTGGCATGGTGAATTTGAATTTGGCTTTTGGTCAGAGAGGCACATGTATGTGGGAGTGAAGACTACACTGGGCATGGCTCATGGAAAGGT
Source organism: Callospermophilus lateralis (assembly GCF_048772815.1). Taxonomy (NCBI): domain Eukaryota; kingdom Metazoa; phylum Chordata; class Mammalia; order Rodentia; family Sciuridae; genus Callospermophilus; species Callospermophilus lateralis. The sequence goes on along the minus strand of NC_135320.1, from coordinate 62,526,352 downwards.
TGTCCCCTGGCTGCTAGTCTTTCTGTGCTTGAATTACATAGGCTCCAGGAAATAGGCTGGACCACTGGTGTTCCCAGAGAGACGGCCCCACCTTGAGCTGCCCACAGGGAATGAAGATGAAGAGGGTGTACTTATTTCCTCATGTTCTCCTTAGTCTCAGCCTCATCCTTCTCTAGTAATTCAGAGTCCTCCAACCTCAATTCAGTTGAGGGCTGAAGAAATCATAGACTGTAGAGCAGTTTCCTCATAACCCCAGTGGATAGCTAGGCCAGCTTGATACTCCTGTTCTCTCGTGGAGGGGAGGGATTCGACCCCTGAACCACATCGCCAGCCCTTTTATGTGTTTTATTTAGAGACAAGGTCTCACTGAGTTGCTTAGCACCTTACTTTTGCTGAGGCTGGCTTTGAACTCACGATTCTCCTGTCTCAGCCTCCTGAGCTGCTGGGATTACAGGCGTGGGCCACCACGCCTGACCAAGACCACCTTTTGTCTTTGTTGCAATCCTGGGGATCAAACCCATGGCCTGCTCAGCAAATGCTCTACCACTGAGCTACCTCCTACTCCCTCCCCAAGTTGTGAGACCACCTTTCTTCTAAAAATACTACCATGGCTATTCTGGCTCTTAGTCCTTCTTCTTCAGGAGGATCTTTTTCCTTTTATGAACTTCTCCTTATTGTATTTTTCTTCTTTTCTCTCCCAGCTCTTGGTTCTTTCATTACCTCTGCTCCCGACCTCCACATTACCTCCTGGTCATCCCATATATACTTCAAACACAGACTGTCAGAGTTGGACTTAAGATATAATATTGGGTTATATAAAAACATTTCTGCAGGGATCATAAGAAGAAAATTAGCTAACTGTATCTTACTTGGCAATATTTTCCTAGGATTTGCCCTGCTCTGTGGCATGGCACAGTGATGTGGTGAGGGATGAGAAATACTGTGAATCGCATTTCAGTTGCTTATTGCATGTTAGTTGTTAGTTCCTAGTTTTGCGTAACTGGACTTCTGCAATTTTTATTTTATTATATTTGACCTTGTTTTTCTATTTTTCATACAACATTTCTGTGACTTGACACAAATGAGTCAGTAATTTTATGAGCACCAAGCATCCAAACATCAAGTAATGGGGATTGATAACATTCATGTATTTTGATGGCAATTAAAGGGGAAATAGAGTGCACATTGTTTCAAATGTGTACTGCAGATCTCAGATTACCAAGGGCATTACTGGACTTTGGTTATCTTGGAGCCAGCAGTACTGAACATCCATGATTTGGAGGACATATGAAGAATAAAGACATGCTTTATATTAATATTCTCCATAAAGTAAGTAGCATTCAACTGAGGAGAGCTATTTATACAGAATAACTCTTGTCCATTGTTGGTATAATTTTTAGTGCATGATTAACAAGAATTAGTGGATTAATTTTGCCTTATAATTAGCTTAATTTTCATGTCACAGATTTTGTGAAATAATCTAAACTTTTTTACTCACTAGAGAAGTGCTATTATTTTTCCAGTCTGAGTAAAGGAATGCTGGGTTTTATGTATGCCCTGAAACAAATTAGCACAGTTTGGTTAAAACAGCTGCCTAAATGATGAGAAACAAATTGGATTATAAAATCCTACTTGGTAGTTTAACATGTCAATTAGCTAAGTAAGGACTTGAAGCGTATCATACAGTCATGGGATGAAAAATGACACAGTGGTCAAGCCAAGTGTCTGGTAATGGGGCTAGCCTCAGCGCCTGGCTCTGCTGTTGATACAGGGATGGTGTATGTGCCCGCTTGACAATAATCCAGTTTCTCCAAGGGTGAGCTCATAGCTGTATATTTCATAAGACTTTATTGAATGGCCATCATTAGTTAGATGACTTATTTAGGGATGAAGCAATATACTTTGAAATCATTACAAAACCAAGATATATAATTTGAGTGCACTCATGTTTGTTTTTAACTGTGTGGTTTAGAATACATCTGCATATCATGAAAAATCCTAGTGGCACTATGGCAAAATGAAGGACGTTTGTTAGGTCAGACGAACGAGTGGACCTACAGTGTTCACCGAGTTATTTAGCAGCTGAAGGAGCCTTGCTGCTTTAGAACTGGAGGAGAGGGTTCCTGGAAAAGTACTGCCAATAGAGTAACAGAGATCTGGCTATGGAGCCTGCAAAGTTTAATTCCTTTTCCTCTACCTTCATCTGTCTTGGAAACAGTTTCCCAGACTCTTTTCCTTACTTTACTTCTAACCTTTAAGTGCTTACATTAATAGGCAAAACAACATACTGTTAAAGGTGAAAGCTCTAGAGTTCATATCCCAGCAATTTAGTAGGTTTGTGACCTTTAAGGTTACATAACTTGAATCAACCCTTAGTTTCTCCATTTGTAAAAAGAATGCTTACTACAAAAGCTGTGATGGATACTTTGGGTCAATCTGTACACAGTGCTCACCATAGTACCTGGTAATATATTGTTCATTAGAGCTGATGTTGATATTGTCAGTTCACTTAAGGAATATAGATAAAATAATCTTAATGTTAGTGAGCTAGAGAATAGCTTCCCAAACCCACGAGGGTACCAGGATCACCCAGAGGGCTTCAGATGTGTGAGTACATACATAGAATCCTTCTCTCTCTTTCTCTCTCTCTCCCCCCCCCCCCCATCTCTCTCAGTACTGGGGATTGAACTCAGGGATGCTTTACTTGAGCTAAGTCCTCAGCTCCCCCTGCTTTTAAAAATATTTTTAAATTTTTGAGATGGGGTTCCACTAAATTGTGTAATTGCTAAGCTGCTGAGGCTGGCCTCAAACTCCTACCTCAGCCTCCTGAGTTGTTGAGATTATAGGCATGTGCTACTGTACCCCGAGACACACAGATTCTTATCTATATGTTTGTATAAGTGGTTCTTTTGGGGGGGTGGATGATTTATTTTATTCTTTTTAGTTATATATATGATTCTTATCTATGTATAAGTGATTCATAGCTGAACTGGGGCCGGGTAATTCTACCCAGCATTTTCCCTCTCCAGCAGAGGTTTTGCCACATAAGTTCTTTAAAAATCAGAGTTAATAGGACAGAATTGCTTTCCATTTCTCTTCATAGTGGGAGACATACTTGGGGTTTCTATTACCTGTCCTAGAGTTTTAAGGGGAGGGGGAGGGAAGGAGTGAGGAGCTACTGACACTTAAAGTTTTAAAGTATCCTTCAATTTTTGAAGACTTCACTATTTTTCACCTTAGCAAAAATGGAACCCATTTATCTATATAATCTCTTCAAACTTATATTTATAGAAAAACTTCTCCCTGTCCCCTTTCTCTCTCAGCTGAGAGCAGCATGCACATTATTTGCTTTCTTGGGTGATGTTCTGTGAGTTCGTGTATTTAAAGCCTGGGAGGGAGCCAAGCCACAGGATCTGGCCTGCTTTCAGCTGCTAAACAGGGGGCATGTAACTTGCCATTGGTCCCCAACTGAGAGAATTGTGGATGTAATTTCTTCTTGGTCAGCATCCATCCTGAAGTGAATTTATCTCCTCTACACATTTGTTTTCCTTTGGGTGTTTTCTTTTTTGCTGCACAATCCTCACTTTGCTGGACATGAGCAATGCTGTATTCTTATCCTCTCAAAACAATGAAAAATTACTTTTGCAAAGCTGTTTAAGCCAGAGGACATAAGACGAATCCCATCCAGACCAGCAGTTGCTGGCCATCAGTGTTGGGAAGAGGGACTTGTGATAACTTGTCAGACAACTAGCAGCCCATGGTGTGACTGAGATGGGATAGCCCAGCCATGACATTGGACTTACAGCAACGCCAGGACATGTGGTCAAACCTTTCTGCTGTTTGGCTCGGAGTTATTGTTTTTATGTGGTTGGTTAAAGGGAGGCTAAGAAGATCTATTCCTGCACTTTTGGTCTCATTGACATTCTTTATTGCTATTATTACCAGTGCCACCATCACCACTAACATGCATTGAGGGCTCATGGTATACCATGAACTGGGCTCAAGTTTTATTTTCTGTTTAATCCTACTGTCAACTTCATCTCACATGTTACAGTAGAAAAACTGAGGCTTAGAAAAGATGCTAGCTATGAGGCTGTGGATAAATTACAGTTAGTAGAATTGAGACATAAAGGCTCAATCTCCAGAGAGCTTGTTCTTAACCTCTATGCTGCATTGCAGTCCTGAACTAAGACAATGGTTGGAAAGTATCTACTTTTAAGAATTCACCACTTTTGGGTTGGGGATGTGGCGCAAGTGGTAATGCACTCACCTAGCATGCGTGGGGCCCTGGGTTTGATCTTCAGTACCACATAAAAATAAAATAAAGATGTTGTGTCCACTGAAAACTGAAAAATAAATATTAAAAAATTCTTCTCTCTTCTCTCTCTCTCTCTCAAAAAAAAAAAAAATTCACCACTTTTACAGGTTTCATACATTGACATTTGGAATGGCATTTATCCCAGTTCCATTACTTCTATATCATCTAAGTACCTTTAGTAAAGAGTATCAAAAGGTTAGTCCAAAAGCACAGTGTGGGAGAGACCTTTGCAGAGAAATTTGAAATACTTTGGCAAGACTAGATTTTTAGTCTCTAAAATAAATATGACATTTCAAAAGAAGAATAGGCAACGTGTGTTTATATAAAGTTAATTATTTATGCAAACTTTGTCAGCTAAGCAGTACATCTGTTAACTATATACTTCTAGAAAGGGTAAAGGATGATCTAATGAGGTTTAAAGAACATACAGATTATGTAGAACCTGGCGGCCAACTATTTTTCTCTCTTTCAGAAACTGCTTGAGTAACCACAAAAGAAGGTTTGGAGTTCAAATAACCAAAAGCTCCTTGGTACTTAAGGTTATTAAGAACACTGAGATGTTCTCAAGGGTCTCAAAAATATTCTTTCCAGGATAAATGGATGTAGATACATTTCATGCAGACAAATAAAGCAGATGAACCTTTAGTGTCTTATTCTACATTGTATTTTTGTTTTTGTTTCTCTTCATTTAATATTTCTGAGTCAGGGCTTTTAGAATTTGGCATTTGACATCAGGGTAAATGAAACAGAGTTGGACTATGATTTGCTTTCAGTCATGTAAACTTTTTAGTTGTACATTTTATTTGTAACACGAAGTATTTGAACATACTTAGAAATAATGATCACCAGCCTGATTTACAATGGTAAATGGATGGATTTGCCCTGGCTAACACCCCTCCTAATTTCTTCCTAAAATCCTTACGAGGGTGGGATGGTTAGCACTGTAAACTAAAGCCAACAGTCAGCCTTTTGGCAGAATCTAGAAGGAAGCCCCAACATCTAAATATGGAAAGGGCTGAATTAAAAAACATTACTGTAATGCTACTGATAAGCCTGCCTCAATGAGTTAGAAAGTGGCTTTCTCCACTCAGCTAGCTGGCCACTGCATCAAAAGTGAAAACTGTATCAATTAGAAAACTGGACAGATATCTTTGGTTGCATGGTCTCTGCTTTATAACAGAATGATACTTAACAGTAGATACTTATAATACTCTATTTTAATTACTTTAATAATTACATGGAGTACTATTATTACTTCTAATTTACAGATGAGGAAATACGGGTGCAGGGATGATCAATCTTAGTGGTATGATTTGTAAAAGAATGAATCAAGATAGTCTGGTTTCAGGGATAGTACTCTGAATGACAAAGATAAGCTATTTGTGAAGCCAGACTTTTCTTGGTTGCATCTTTCTCTCTAAACCCTATTGGTATTGTTCTTGCTGAGAACATTTACCATTTCCCAGAAAGCAAGCACATAAGTGGGTAGTACATTGTTTCCTGAAAAATGTGGTTCCCTCATTGTAAGTTAGGAGGATCATGGGAAGAACCCAGATGAGAGTGAATGCTGAAGATGATGAATTAACTTATTTCCCTCCACCATGTTAGAGATCTAGACAATAGCTAAGGGGAGGTTCATTTTTGGTTTAGTAGAGAAAACGACCTAAACATTGGGTTAGGTTGGGGGAAAGCATAACAAGTGCTATTTGTCTGTTGGCAAATGGAATCCAACCAACACCTAGATGCGGTCTCCATAATTCATTTGCTGGATATGAGTTGACTTTGGGAGGAAAGAAAAGGAAAAATTATGACATTATTGTAGAATAAGGGAAATTGTTCTAAAAGGTAGTAAAGACAAGACTTTTGATATTAATCTACATATTTACAAAATCTTTAGGGAAAATTGTCCTTGGTAGGATGTAGGGAAGGTATATTACTCACAAACCAGTTTCGAAAACAGTAATGAATAGGTGGGATAAAAGAGCAACATGGTCAAATTAAAAAGGGGGTCAAGTGAAGAGTAGAATTGAAGGGAAGCAAACCAGAGTGGTTACATTAAAGTTTGGGAAGTGTCAAGTATAGAATTGATTGCTTGAAAGTAAAATACAGAGGAAAAACTTGGGAAATGCTAGTAATAATTTAGAAGATAAAGACAAAGTCATAAAAATGATAGATAAGAGGATAGATATTAATAACAAAAAAATTGAGTTTTTAAAAAAATCCTGGGTTTGTAGAGCCAAAGAACTCAGTATGTGAAATAGAGACACAGGCTGGTAAAGATTGAATGCAAAGAGAAATCCCACAGGTATCCTTAAGGAATCACACATAAGAAACAAAAATCAAGCTGGCAAGTTGTCCTCGAAATTCTAGTTTTAGACTTAAAAAAAAAAAAAAAAGGCAAAGGAGCATGCAGTAGCATTTAAGGTTTGAAAGATAAGGAATGTCAATTTATAATAATTATAAATTATACCCAGTGAAGTTACCTTTCCTGGTGTTCATGTTACCTGATAACCTAAATTATTTCTATTGCAATATTTGCTACAAAACTTGTTTAAAACAACAACAAAAACTATTTCAAGTTTAGGAATCAAATCCTATCAGAAGAGTACACATCTATTCACAAGCAAAAGCCTTTAAATAGAGTGTGAGTCCAAGAGGGGATTGAGAGTGCTTTTTAGGAGTCCACACCGGGGCATTCTTCCCAGTAGGGTAGTGCCTATTCACTATCTATAGCAAACACCCCTAAATGTAATAACTTAAAGTCAACATTATTACCGTTCATTGTGCTGGACCCCACTTGACAGCAGGGAGGGTCTTGCTTGGCACTGCCCTTCTGGTGTGAATTGTGAAGATGGATTGAGCTGAAGGCTTTTTTTGGTCCCATGTTTGGCTCCTGAGTGGGCATGGCTGGAACAGCTGGATGTTGGTTGGGCGTTTTCTGTCCCATAGTTTCTCCTTGTGGTTAGCTCCAGCTCCCTCACTGATACATTGAGGCATTTTGTAAGCACTGTCCTCATCGGGCTCTCAGTAATTCATATTCTGAACACAAAGCTTTTCTCAGTTCTGTGTATTTCAAATACCTTCTCAAAGTTGGTGTCTCGTTTTTACTCCTTTTATAAGTTGTCCTTTTAAGTTTTTTAAGACTTTGATTCACCACAGAAGGGAGATCAGTAGGATGGGCGGAAGGAACCAGGGGGAGGGAGGAGAAGAGGGAAAGGGGAAATACAGGTGAATGATATTGGTCAAATTATGAACTGTTACATTGTGTGCATGTAACAACACATGCTACCATTGTGTAGAACTGTAACGTACCAATAAAAAGTGGGGATTAAAACCCCCACAATTGTCCTTTTGAATAGGGAACGGTAACTATATTATTATAGTTGTATATACTAATATTTTTATGGAGCTTTAAGGACCATGTATCTTTGTCTATATTCTACATTTTGTTAAAAGTCTTCAGTTTTTACATAACGCCCTATTAATAACTGTTGTATTCTGCTACCTTTCCTATCCTCTACTATTTAGGATAAAATTGGGAGTTCATAACCATCTTGAATCTAATGTATGAAATATGATATGTCAAGAGCTTTATAATGTTTTGAACGACCAATAAAAAAAAATAAAAAATAAATAAAAAATTTTAAAAAAGTCTTCAGTTTTTGGCATCCACATTTGAATCTTTAATCCACTTGAAAATTGATTTTTTTTTTTTTTTGGTAGATGTGAGTTGGAAAAACAATCTGTTTTCTTCCCTTTTGGGATGAACAATCATCCTAACTTACTTAAAAAGCTTATTCTTTTTGTCATTGTCCTATCAGGTTTCAATATGTGTATGGCAGAGTCTCAGTTTTGTTCAATTGGTTTGTTTATCAATCCCTTAATCATTTTCATACTTTTTAAATTATTACTTAAATAAAGTTATAGTAGTCAAGCATAGAAACTATGCAATGCTTGTCTTATTTCTGTGTCAGTATCCACAGCACTTTTCTTCATTGATGCAGGTATAGACTTTAAATTTTTTTTAGTTGACGAATAAAAATTGTGTATGTTTATGGCATATGATTTGATAACTTGATATTTTGATCTCTATATACGTTATAGAAAGATTTAATCAGGTTAATTAACATATTCATTACCTCACCAATGTAACACAATTTTTTTGTGGTGAAAACATTAAATATTTAGTAATTTTGAAGTATATAATACATTATCACTAACTAGTCATCATGCAGTGCAATTAATTTAATTAAACTCTGTGCTATTTGATCAATAAATCTTTTCTCCCTCTCCCTTTTCCAGTGTTTGGTAATTACCTCTCTACTTGCTATTTCTAGGAGATAAACTTTTTTAGATTCCACATTTAAGTGAGACCAAACAGTCTTTATCCTTCTGTGCTGGCTTATTTCATTAATATGATGTCCCCCAATTCTATCCATGTTGTGAATGACAGGGTTTCCTTGTTTTTAAGATCATCTAATATTCTATTGTATTTATGTCTGTGTGTATATGTGTATAAATGTATGTGTGTGTATCACATTTTCTTTATCCAATTATCTACGGATGCAACTTAGTTTGATTCCATATCTTGGTGGTTATGAATAGTGCTGAAAAGAACAAGGGAATATAGATAGCCCTTTGATAAACTGACTTTAATTCCTTTGGATCTATACCCAGAAGTGGAATTTCTGGGTCATAGGGTGATTACAGTTTTAGTTTTTTGTGGAGCTTTCATACTACTTTCCATGAGGGTAAGACTAAGTTACACACTCACCAGTGGTGTACAAGGGTCACCTTTTCTGCCCATCTTCACCAATACTCGTTGTCATTCATCTTTTTTAAAGTAGCCATTCTAACAGGTTTGAGATGACATGTCATTGTAGTTTTAATTTCCCTGATGATTAAAAATGTTGAGCCTTATTAAACATATCCTTTGGCCAGGATATCTTCTCATCTCTTCTTTTGAGAAATGTCTGTTTTGATTCTTTGCCCATTTATTAAATTGGGTTGGTTTCTTGCTATTGAGTAGTTACAGGTCCATGGACTTTAAACTGAATTGCACTGATCCATTTAGCTCAAGATGCAGTACAGATCCGTGAGTATTTCATGCTAAGACCATGAGCAATCTGTTTTGTATTACATCATAGCTCACCAATTCTTAATATAGGTTTTTTTTTTTGGGGGGGGGTGAGGGGAGTCCAAACTTCAGGTAATATATATTACTGAAATTATAATGATTTGGAATGTGAATTCTCCTTGAATAACTTCAATTCAGTAGTGATTCAATGAAGTTATTTTATTGCATTTTGATTTTTTTTTTTTTTTTACTTGTAAACTTTTGGTTTCCTGTGCTTCCCTTTAGGAGCTGAGGTGAACTAAACTGATAAGAACATAGTAACTGAAGCATGACAAGTCTGTGTGTACACATGTCTAATGGCTTCCTCTGATGTTGTTTATGTGCTTAACAGTCTCTATTTTTAATGTGTGAAATGCTATTTTTAGTTGAGAACAAATAAATCCATTAAGAGTGGGTGTTTATTAAAACAACCAGAACATGGTGATTGTTTCTTAATATCTGGTAGTCATAGGCAAAGATACTAGAATTCAAGATGATCCAGCAAGATTGTAGATCTTTAGAAACCATAGAAAATGTGATGTCTCTACTAATCATGAGGTTTGCTGGATGTTCTATTTAAAACTTGTAGACAAATGTTTTCCCACAGTTGAAATCCATTGCTTGGGTAGTGGGCAAAGATTTTACAGTGACCTAAACAGTTGTCTGGTCTTCACTTATAGAGGTTATTTATTTTGTCATATGCTTATTTTCCTTGTCCTGTAAAAATAATAAGCACTTGATCATCCTGGACTTGTATCAAACCAATGATAGCCTCAGGCTCTATTTTATGAATTTAATGGCCCAGTCATTTAACTAAATGACAGTTTGAGGGTTTTGTAAGAGTTTGTGACTGAAAGGAGAATTCCAGTGACTTCCTCTCTGGCCCTCCAGAGAGTGCACCTACACGGTAGAAAGATGAGAGGAAGAATAGCACATTGGATAAGAGTGTGAGCGTGGGACAATACTGCCACTATCATTAACTGCCTGTGGCATCTTGTAGAAAACGGCAATAAAGAAAGAATCTATTTCATGGATTTTTTAAAAATATAAAGTGAGTTAAACCATGTAAAGCACTTGGTGTCTAGCAAGTGGCTTACACCTACATGATGATGATGTAAGCATTTGGAAGCAATTCCTTGAAAGCACATCTCCACTTGGCATAGACTTCCTTCTTTCTCCACTCCAGCTAATTATATCTTGACACCATGGTACTTCTCTTACCTGAACTGAGAGGTACTGTTTTTGTCTTCCATTTTTGAAGTGCGAGCTCTACATTCTAGCTATGAAGAAGCCCCATATTTGATTGTAGTTATGTTTTCAACTGCAATTTTGTTTTCTTCTCCCTCCCCCCAGCTTTAGAATTTTTGCAAACCAACTAGTGTGCCTTTCAAAACAAACTGTTTGTTGAATGAATTGATGTTTTGTAGAGTAAATTAAGATTCTGGAACACAGGAGAAATGAATCGACTGCCCCATGAGTAACCTATAACATCTTGGCTGGAGTATCTAAGGGGCCTTTGCTGAATGTCATGTTCCTCCTGACAGGGGCAGCTTGATCTTTTTTTTTTTCTCCTTGGGGCAACACCCACAAGCAGAATCCAGTGAAGGGAGTCCAGGCAGAAAGCGATTGACTTCATTTCACATTTTGCAAGGTAGATTCTCAACACAAGTGAGGAGGAGGTTGCCAAGTGTTTTGAAGCATGATCCCTTAGCACTACGTCTCTACCCTGTTCCCAAGTCCCTTCCCTTTCTGCCACACCCTTTTAGCAGAACTGAATGCTCCAGACTTGCATGCAGTTTTAACTCCACAATGAATTACTTCTGAAGGTGAAGAAAATTCTGGACTTTTATTTGAGAGTTATTTTTATGCTGAGGGAACCTAGATTTTAAAAATCTCTGGAGGATTCTATCACTTTGGGCTTGGGAACTGTTTTGGAATCACAGGGCTAAACATTTTCTAAATCCCAGGTGAAAAATAAGCATCCTGGTTTACTTTCCTCTGGGTATTACCATGGGTGCACTATTGATACTGGGTTGGAGCTGCTAAATGTGGTGTTTGACCCCAGGAAACTGAGGCTCAGAATGCCTTAACCCCAGGGAATTATTAATGTGAGAAACACTGGTTAAATCAAGGCCCACTGGGGAGCTAATGGAGCCCAGGGGAACCCTGATGTGGTGTGGGGTTAGGTGGGAAGGTGATGCCTTCCTCTAGTATTATTAATTTGTTCAGAAAAATGATTATGAGATCAAAGGCATTTTGCTGGGCACAAGGGATCCGAAGGGTACAGTGGAAAGAGTACAGGTTTAAGAACCCACCAGATGTTGGTTTGAATCACTGCTGAGCTGTGTGATTTTGAGTTATTTACTTAAGTTCTCTAAACCTATTTCCTCATTGGCAAAATGGAAATAATGCTTACCTTGTGAGTTGTTACAGAATTAGAAATAATACATATGAGAAAACCTATAAGGTACTATAACTTAGTTAGCATTCATGGGCCAGGTATGGTATTTGGAACTTCACACCTATTTTTTTTTTTTCACCTTTCACATCAGTTCTGAGGTGGGCATCAGTGGTACTTGTCACTTAGAAATGAGAAAAGCAAGGTTCATAAAATGTAAGAAACTAATCCAAGATCTCTAACTAGCAAAGTTATACTTTGAATCTAGGGCTGCATGATCCCAACCCCATGATATTAAATGTGCAGAAGCGGGCCCACTCTATCTCTGTGTCACTCCACTCACTCCTGGACTGGACCTGGGAGTGACCCATTCAAGAGCTGGGCAACCATTTGACTTGTAGATGGTTGAGGAATGCTGAGGGCTCCTCTTAGGAACATGTAATTGAGGCAAAGGAGACCAAAGCTGTTCTAAGAGGGAGAGGTGAACTGAAAAGTAGCAGGTTTTGTTCAGGGCCAGGGTAGCCTATGTGGCTATGTATAAAGCCAAAGTTAAAGGAGCCCAGAAAGGATAGGAGGGTTTGTAATATGATGATTTACAAATACCCTGTGTTTTGGTTGCTGATCACATTTGGAGTTTAGCTTTTCCCCATATCTTTTCTCTCTCTCTTGGTTAAGTTTGAGTACTGTTGTAACTTGTTTTTTGGAAAGATTAACCAGGACTCTGTGGAACATATTGTCATTAAATTATAGCTATTTTTTTTTTTTTAGCTATTTACAAACTATTAGAAACAGCCAAACAAAATTGCAATAGAAAGTGGCAAAGTTTATAAAGAGAGAAGTTCAAAGTGTTACAAGGGCATAGAGGAAGGGTGTATTTGTGATCCTTTGTGAAACATGCTTCCCTTCTCATGTTAAGTGTTCGTGTGAGTACTGCTGAATAGGTGAAAGGCCTGGGCTAATCATGCATGTTCTGCTATAAACACCATGCAGAAAAAGTAGCTTTTTGCTTGCATGTGTGTCTTTAAGGTCCATAGAAATTGGGTTGAATCCAAATTAAATAAATGCTTGCCATATGATGATAGTCTTAAATGTCATTTCTTGAACCTTTTTTTCATTTAGTTAATGGTTATTGATTTAAGACCAAAGAGAAGGTATTAAATCCTCTTGTTCTAATGGAATTATCTTAGAAGGTACACTCTGTTATAATATGAAGTCAGCTATGGAGGAACTTGAAATTCTTGTTATCCCCAAGCTCCTAATCTTATGAAAATAGTTGTATCATTTTCTCTGCAAAATCTGATGCTTTTTTTTTTTTTTGACTTAGGAGTACCACATGAACTTAATAATTTTCTGCAAACTTTTTTTATTTTTAGTAAATTTAGAGCATGTAGCTGTTTGGTAATCTGGCCGTATAGTTTGAGTACTTATCTTTTCCCATTCATCAATTGAGAATATGCATAAAACACAGCTCATGGTAACATAGGAACCACCATCTAATGTACATATTTAAGAAACTTTGCAGATTACAACTTGCAAAAAGGTAAGCAAAAGAATAAGCAATAAGTCAATGCAATATGAATTTATAGAAAGCTTAAGTTACAGATGAGTTGTTACCTATACAGTACTTAATGGTTCGTAAAAGGTTTTTTTTTTTCCCACAGTTATGATAAGGTTGATAACTTTTCTCATAGAACTTGATGAGAGTAATATTAGCTGTCTTTTAATGCTTTTCTACCTTTCTTAAAAAAATCAATTCTATAATTATCCTTTCTCTGGTGACCCTTTAAGGCTATAAAAGTATATAAGAGAGAAATAGAAACCTGTGCTCCAAGCCCAGCTCTGCTACTGGTTATCTGTAGGATCATATCCAATTTTTTTGTGTCTCACTTGCCTAGTATCTAACACACTTTGCAGTGTTGGACTCATAAATGAACCTTGCTGTTGCTCCACTTGCTCTCAGAGACCAACTGATTGTGATCTTTTGTCAGGAATTGCTGCACGTGATCCAGCTTTCATCCTTGATAACAAATCTGTGTACCTTCTTGACCAAAAGATAGTGAAAATAATTTTTAGTTTTATAACTTTTCATAAAGACCTAAGCAAAAGATCTGTTCCTTACAGTTCTGCCAACTTCCCCATAAGAAAAATGGCAACCTGGGTTTGTGAACAAAGCTTTCCCCCAAATCACTGTTTGGATAGCAGAGTCATCATCTTAGAATTATATTCTCATTAGCCACCTTTACCCTCAGACATCTTTTTAAGAACATTCCAATTATGTGTTTCCTTGTGCGTAGGTCTGGTTACTTATTGTTTAATCCACTACAGACCTTATCTTTCACTAGAAAGAAAAAAAAAATCTCTCCAACTTTGGTTAAAATAAAATATTTAAGAAATTAGAGGCCCAAAGCTTCCCTGAACATTAAAACAACAACAAAAATCCCCCCAAACCCTCTTATCCAATACTCTTATTAAAGTAAAAGCGAATCATTGCCCCCTTGTGGTAGAATTATGTATTCATTTCTCACACAAACTGAAATTGTGGGGAGTTTTATTTTCAGCTTTCATCCAGAAACTTTGTCCTTTATAATGAACCAAAAGTATTTATGAATTTTAGATAGCTTTAAACCTACATCTCCTTGCTTATTCTCGGTGATCCTTGGAACATTGCTTTGTTGTTTGAAGTGCCAGATATCTAACAGCTTAAGTTAAACCAACTGGAGTGGTCAACATTTTATGGGACAATTTGGAATCTCATTTCAATTACTTTGCTGTACTCTTTATCACTTCAATTGAGTTGGTAGGGTCTTGGAAATACCTTATTGCCCCCTTAAGTCATTTTTATACACCAGAAGAATGATTTTTTTTTCAGAACTGTAAAATGAAAATTAAAATGCTATGGGTGGTAAACCTTAGTGTAATTAATTATAGAGCTCAGTTGATCTTCAGTATTGGCTTTCTTTCATTTTCACCATTTTGAACATGAAACAAGATTTTAAAATCCAACAGGACTTCCCATCAACAAGATAGGTATCAGATCTCATATCTAATAAAAAGTCTTTTGAAAGAAAAATTGAGAAGTCTTAATAACTGAACAAACCATTTTGTACCATTCTGATTATAATAAAAATATGGCAAATACTTAGAACAGTAACAGAGCCAGCAACTTTCTGTTTAGTTCATGGGTTTATTGAATCATAAATTAGTGTAATCTACATAGGTAGTATTCTGAATCCTGATATTTTGAATGACTTTCATGTTTGAATGTTTAGAGAAGTCCATTTTGTCAGCTATTTTGATTTCCAACAGTTATCACATTCTACCAATAGCCTTGTAAAAAGAACAACTACTCGAAAGTTATCTCTACATTGTAGGTTTTAAAAACACATGTTCTTTTATGAAGATGAAATGACTAAGTGACCACTTGGAAGATTGTCAAGTGATCACTTGAAATTCAAGATGCCCACTAAATTCTCCTTAGTAGGTGGCTTGTTGTCTTTCAAAACTTTAATATTCTGCAGACAAACCAATAAATGTTATTTTTTTCTCAGAACATTTGATCAGCACAACCAATCATTAAAGCATTAGCTGTTGCTAGTCCTTTTAAAAGATAGCTATCTGTAAAATGTTTTTAGTGAAAAGAGGTGCATTTCTAAAAAACCAGATGGATGTTACTAAAAATAGCACTTGAGGAACTTTGCACTATGAATAAGAAGGATCCAGTATTAGTTCATTTGCTTTATACTTTCTACCTTACCTGCACTTCTGACTCCCAAGCCGATGTAAATATAATCTGTATACTTGAAAATTGCAAAGAGATTTTAAATGCTCCCGCCACAGATAAGTTCATGAGGTGATGGATGTGTTAATTAGCTTTAGCTGTTTCACTATACACACACACACACACACACACACACACACACACACACACACATTGTAGACCACAAATATATACAATCTTTACTTTTCAATTAAATATTGTTCTGAATAAGGGACAGTGAAAAGATTTTTATCTGAGGCTATTTGAGACAGCTGTGGTAGATCCTAGGTGTGCTCATCATATTGTCTACTTGCATCTATTTGGATTCCTTTCCAGATTTTTTTTTGGGGGGTGAGGCTTTATGAACTAACATCCATTCTCACTGTCTGAAGGATTTAGGTCAGTAGTTCTTAATCTTTGATATGTTCGATCTAGTTATCAGCAAATGCTGCACAGAAGAATCTGCTCAACACCACACTGAGTGCATTTGTATTACAGGCAAAGTTTTAGAGACAAGCAATAGTAGTACTATTGGAGAGAAAATTTAATTGCTCTGGCCTTAAAATATGCAATACTCCAATTCATAGTTGAAAGCACAGTTTATTGCTTCAGTAATCATAAAAAGAAGAGGTCATGAAAAATTGCAGTTGGACATTTAGGTAATTTACAGTTTTTTTCAGTATTATACTAAACATCTCCATGTATAAATCTTTGTTCAAGTTTAGATTATTTTCCTAGGATAGATTCCTAGATCCCAGTCAGAAGTTATGAATATTTTTTAGTGCTTTGGTACACATTGCCAGATGGCTTTGCAGAAAGACTGTCAATTTTATATTAATCAATTCCAATGCCTGTCTTGCCACATTCTTACCAGCTTTAGGTATTTTTACTTTTAAAAATCTTTGCACTGACATTTCATTTGGTAGTTTGAATTGTTTATATTTATTAGCTACTTTTTATGAATTGTATTTAGGTCTTTTGTTTATTTTTGTGAGCTTTTAAAATATTTTAGGAACCACCTGGCATTTTTCCAGAGAATCATTCATCATTCTTAAATAAATACATTTCTGTTGCTACTTATTCTTGTGCAAACTCAAATTGCCCATATGAGAAAAAGAAATTGCCTAATTGCTATTCATTGTCTACAATTCAGACTGTAGACTCAAGATTTGGAGCAAACTTTTCTGTTCTGCTCCAGAGTATCCTCTAAAATATAGCAAGATTCACCAGAGTGGTGGACAAACAGGCTTCACATCCATCAATTTTAGCAACTTTAAAAGGATGCCTCAGTCTCTGAACTAAGTGTCGAAGGTGACATTATAAAGGCAGTGATATCCATAGCATCAAAATTTTCCCCAAATTTAAGCAGTTAGCCTGGTCTTAGATGATCACTGTTGTCATAGTCCTAATTATAGTTCAATACATTTGTCATGTGGTTTACCTTCTCTTGTTTGTATGTATATGTATGGAGGTAGTATGGTGTGTATGTAAACCTGTATACGTTTTTATAATTATACTGAATTTTTTCTTCAGTTATTTTCCATCACATTTACCCTCACAAAGTCTTTCTAAAAACAGAATTTAGTAGGAAACCCTATACAACATCTGTGCCTTACTGATAAAAGCACAAAAACTTTTGCTCCAATGATGCATAGATTCTTACCTGGAACCCAGTGAGAGGGAAACCATTTGAAGACTTTCCTTGAATTTGAGAACTTGGGACAGAATGATTTTGGTGTCTAACTGGCAGTTGAGTCAGTATTTTCATAGTTTCACATAATTCATGGATCTGCCTTATCCATTGGTGCAGAACAATGTCCCCTGTTTCTGATTCTAATGGCAGCAATCCACAGTTAGATGTTGGGAGTATTTCCATAAGGGGCTGTTCATTTCTTGCCACAGCTGAATTGATGAGCTATTCCCTTGGAACACTTCTACATGTGTACAAGTCAGTGTGATCATGTTGGTTAGACTGTGGCTTTGATAATCTTGTTCTTGATGTGATGTTTTACATGTTTCCTCTCATTGCTGGAAAACGACTTTGTTCCATAATGTCCCATACCTAGCTAGTGAAACATAATAATTGTTTTTTATTTTACAAATGAAGAAACCAAGCATCACGAATAGAATTCCTTACCAGACAACTCAGTTACATGACTTTTCTCAGTTAGAGAGCTTCTTCCCCAGAGGTTGCCTTTCCCCATTAAATCACACTGAATTCCCTAAACGTGGCAATATTTAAATCAGTTGTCATTCTTGTGTCCACATAACAGAGCTTAAAAGATCTGTTCTGTAGACCCCATTCTGCCAGATCTTGAAGAGAGTCACTCTGTAATGACTTGCTGAAGCCACTACATTCCCAAAGCTCTCACAAAAACTGTTCAGAATTTGTCACTAGAGTGAATATGCTGGAGGCTGACAATCTGCTCATAAAATAAAATTTGGTGTGGTGGGTATCTAATAGGGCAGTATTTATTCTAAATCTTCTTTCATAAACTTGAGAATAAGAAGAGCTAAATTTCTCTTTGGGTGACTGGTATATCATATTTAAAATCCTTCCTGTGTAGCACAAATATCTTGAGAATGTGTGATAATCCAAAGTCTAGAAGTCATCTTCCAAGTGTCATCTTATATCCACAAATGAAAAGAAATGAAGAAGAAATAGAAATTAGCATACTTGCAAGCCCAATAGAACTTATTTTCATTATATATTTTTGTTGGCATTGATCTTCATGATAGATTTTCAAAAACATAATAAATTTGAGTTCAGAAGAAAACATGTAAATCCTTTCTATACCTTATGTTTTAATATTTTTTATTGCATTGAGTTGAGTTTAAAGTCAGAACAAACTATTATGGACCAAAAAATATTTTCAGTTAATTTAGGCCTGTCTGTGGTCACATCTTGGCTAACCATCTTAAATCTTTGGTATTTGCAATATATTCTACATGTGAAATGGGACTGGCCAGAAGTAAAACCAACCAAACAATAGCAGAGATGTCATTCAAAAGAGGTTTCTGAGAAAAATCTTTAGGATTGTCATTAGGGACCTGAAAACATTATTAGTTGGAATTGGTATCACATAACCTATTGTCAAAGGAATAATTGTACAATTTGAAAAATTTTATATGAATAAGTATTCAGAAGCATTGCTGAAATTCTGGAAGAGATACCAACTGTCTTATGCAAATATTGAGTAACTTCCCTGTTACACAATATCATATTAGCTCACAAACCCAGTAACCATTGCATATTCACAGTTATATCAGAATAATAAATTGGGTGACACAAAATAGGCCATCTCAAAGGAGAGCTTGTAGTCATTTTGTATAAATTTTCCATTAAAGTAAGTTCACATATAATTTTCAACTATGTAGTCATGAAGAATTGAAATTGTGAATATGAAATGCTTTTGTTAAATAGCATTCATTATAGTTTTCTTCTAGCAGAACACTTTAAGAATCTAGTTAGCCTATTTTTCCATTCACTTAATTTTGATTTGCTTTTAAAAGAAACTCTAGGCTTTATATAAACGAAGCATAAACCAAATGAATTTTTAAATGTAGACAACAATTATTTTTTTTAAACTAAGGAGTTTTGTAGTTTATTTACTGAGAAAACTTTTTAAAACTTTATAATTGAAGATTCTTTTAAAATATCCTATTTTATGTTAGGTATTCCTCTCTGCCCTCATTAGGTGTGTCTCATCATTAGAGATAATGTTACTAAATAGTTGTAACTTTACAGCTGCTTTGATTAATGATGGCTTGGACTAAGGTTTCATTGGGTAGGATTAACTATGTTTAAAGATGGCAAAATGCCATTATAACATTAATGCCAGAATTTAATGAGAACCAGAAGTTAACTTCAAGGACCTTTATAATTTAATATGAGGGCATGATCATGTTCTCATTATTTTAATGTAGTGTCCTATTAAAGTAAGTTATTCTTTTTATCTTTTTTCTAGCAATAAAAATGTTTGCCTAGCAAACATCTATTGAAAATTGACATGTGCCAATCACTGTGCTAGGGTCTTGAAGAATATGACCATTTTCCATCCTCCATAGAAACAGATCCTTTCTAATCAGAAAATGAGAAGTGCCTCCCTTAATTTAGAAATCTCAGGCCTCCCTTAATCTTGGATGGCTCTGGCCTCCTAAGACACGTATTTAGCTAATCTGGTTTCTTTTGGTATCAGTCATTGTCTCTATTGCCAAGATTGCAATGAAAAGGTCTAGTATAGTGAGTTTTGTAGGTGTGGGGAGGTTGAAGAGTATCAGTTAGAATTAGATGTGCATCAGTGGTGCTGATTACTGTGGCATCTAATGGCTGCACCCCACAGGAACAGAAAGCAAGGTTTGTAGAACTTAGAGATCCCACAGAGGTGGGGACTGTAGGAGAGGGAGAATAACTGTAGAATGTTTTCCAAGTTGACTGAAGAATCTTTCTGTGCTGAAGGTGTACAGCAATGACTTACCTTCTGTAAAATACCAGAGATTCTAAAAGCCCTTTTCTCTCCTATAAATCCCAAGGATCCTATGTGGTTAGAACCTACAGAGGGCAGTGGACCAAAACCAAATGTCTTGTGCTCCTAATCCTTTTTTTCTTCCTTCAATCTTATGCATACATATATGCAAAGAAATGCTGAACCCCTCTACATTAAGACTATAGACCATAACCACAAAGTATAAGATGTATAATATGACAAAGGGAAAACTGTACCCCAAAACTCCTGGTGGAGGAAAGCCAACTATTTAGTTTGTGGTCTGGGCTTCCTGGTTGCTAAGATAAGAAGAAAGGAATAAGTTGGTGTGATTTTTCTGGTAGTAAAACAGTATATCAGAATAAACAAGTGTTCTTTTTGTTTGTGAACAGCTTGTCTAGGAGTTTAGAAAAGAACCCATAGACACATAATGCTGTCCCCATGAATTGTTATAGAAAGTTAAAAAGCATGGCACATATGTCATTTCACATACTGGTGTTTGGAGAACGTAAAGGGAGTAATGTTAACAGCAAGACTCCCTTCCTCTGGGACAGGGAGAGGGTAGTTTGAAACTTCTGGTATATTTACTGTAGATAGGTGCTTATTTTCTTTCGACCCACTGACATGTGGAGCAGTAGAAAGATGTAAAGATGTCTAGTAAAGGGTAGCATTGTTAAAAGTAGGAGGGGATAAATGGAATTTTTGTGGCAGGATGATATTTGAAAGACTGATCTGGCCGCTGGGAGGTTTTTAAATATGCCAGTTCCCTGTAACAGGAAGATCAGTCTCTGTTTTAGACAGCATATCCAATTTAGTAAATTATTATTATTCCGTCAAAATTAATGTGAACAATTTTCTCTTTGAGGCTGCTTTTTCCATAGGTGATGTTTTCCAGATGGGCTTTGTGCAAAACCCACAATGTTTTGTGTTTTCTTTCCTAAAGAAAGGGCCTTTTCTGACGTCTCTCCTTTTTAATTCTTCTTCCCCCATTGTAGGGAAGAGAACACCCAAGGCAAAGGAGAAGAGGAACAAGAAGAAGAAGAGGAAGCTGATAGAAAGAGCTCAAGAGCAACACAGTGTCTTCCTAGCTACAGACAGAGCAAACCAATAAAAGATGTGTATGGTGTCTGGGGGCGGGGGTGTTGTTTTTGCAAAGGTGCACAAAGCTACTCTCCACTCCTGCACACTGGTGTACAGTGTTCTTAGTAACATTGTGAAAGGA
Source organism: Callospermophilus lateralis (assembly GCF_048772815.1). Taxonomy (NCBI): domain Eukaryota; kingdom Metazoa; phylum Chordata; class Mammalia; order Rodentia; family Sciuridae; genus Callospermophilus; species Callospermophilus lateralis. The sequence goes on along the minus strand of NC_135320.1, from coordinate 62,505,057 downwards.
TGAGCCCCAAGCATGGTCTCTGGGTTATTTATGCTTTGATTTGAATCTGGAGCCTGCAAAGGCAGGAGCTCATTGACCTTAACCAGTGGAAGCTGTTATAAGTGCATGACCTGTGATTGACTGGGCGCATGCGGGCACTGCAGACATGCGGGAGGTGAGGCTGTTGACCACCACTGGAGAAGGCGCTTGTGCCTATTTATGTGAAAGAAGATGCTCAGCAGGCGAAGTGCTATTCACTTGTGACCTTTATTTCTCACATTGTGCATTTTCAAGGATAAATGTCCATGGATATTTGCTTAGCGTTACCACATGGTATTCTCAAGCATCTGTGACCTGCAAACTGTCCTGTGATGAGGCTGCTTTTTAGCTGGGGATATGCAACAGAAATTCCTGTTCAGTTTCAGTGCAGTGCTTACATGTACATATTCTGCTGGGGCTACATACAAAGTCCTATTTACTGTATATTTATGCTTTCTTGTGTGTAATAAGTCATACCTGATTAATATGATGTCACTTTGTTTCTAGTGGTTTCTAACCATTGTCTGATAAAATAACTTAGTTTTGCAAATTGACAAATGTTTTGTTGCCTCTTGGAACTTGTTTTTGTGTGTTTGGGCTTATTTCTCATTGTAAAGATAGGATAAGCTAATTTGTACATAGTCAAACGACTGGTGACAAAGTTTCAGTATCAGCAGACCTTCCCCAGTCCATGTGTCCCACAAAAAAAGCAGCATGTGACATCTGGCCATCAGAAGCCAGAACTCTGAGTCTATTATATGATGGCTTTATGAAGCATGAAGAACTATATGCAATTGTAGTACTCACAGTGTAGTTTATTTCTGACTTAAAAAAAAAAAAAAAGTTAACCCAATCCCTAACTTCTAATGGCACCTACCAATATTCTTGGCCCTCTCTAAATTTGTATCATGAAACCAGGAACAGAATTGAGGAAAAAAGTGGTTGAATTGCTACAACTGCTGGTCAGATGTAAACAGATTTCCAGTAAGCCAGAATCCATTACATATCCAAAACAGAGGAACATGATAGGAACTTCCCAGTTGACTTACAGAGCAGTTGTTTCATAAACATCACTGTCCACTCAGGGCAACAGGTTATTAGTTAAAAAGTGGCGTCTTTTAAAACATCATTACCTTCCTGACTGATCCAGGAGAAAATTAGGACACAAAATAAATGGTTATAGATTATTGAGGAAATAACCAAAGTAAGGTAAAACCCTTTTTTCACCTTGCATTGGCAAAACTACCTCTTCATTTTTGTTAACGTTTGAGTTAAAAGCATCTTACAGATACGTATGTCATATGCATCATTATGAAAATATTGCTATGAGATGATAATAAGCCATATATGAATGTTGTATACAACTTTAGGGTTTGCATTTAATCCTAAAGTGCTCACCTCCTTTCATGTCTATTTACACTATATTCCTATTTACTAAGTGGGGAGGGGTCTCCTTTATATAGTGCTTCATTGTTAATAATTTGATGCCTGTTCTGTTTCTGTTCTTTTGTGCATTAAAAACTTTAAAATTAACTTTTGTGGATTTTTTACTTTAGGAATACATTTAGGAAAAAAATGCAATATTTTTACAGCCCTGCCTCCAAATAATGGTCCTTAAAAATTTTTTAAATCTATTAGTATTTTTTCTAGGGTATGTTTCACTATAAATTATAGTAGTTTAAAGTGACAATTTGAGACCCAGAGTGCTTGAGTTCCAATCTGGAGTAGACTGGGATAAATCTCTCCAGGACAGTTTTGGTATCTGTGAAATGGAGATCACAGTACTATGTGCATGTAGGGCTGTGTTTTAAGGACTAAAATATGTAGTCAGATTGCCGTTCATGTAGATTCCATATCAGTGTACTCAACCAACTGTGAATCAAGAATATTTGAAAAAAAATTTGTACTGAACATGTACACTTTTCATTGCCTAAATAGTACAGTATGACAACTATTTATGTAGCATTTATATCATATTAGGAGTTGCAAATAATCTAGAGACAATTTAAAGTAAATGGGAGGATAGGCATTTTATGCAGATACACCATTTGATATGATACAAGCATCTTTGGATTTTTGTCATCCATAGGGACTCCTGGAACCAATGCTGCACAGATACCAAGGGACAACTATGAGAATTGTCTTTTGAGGAATATATTTGGTGAAATGTAAAACATGTGCTTATCACAGTATGGTATATTTTAAGTACTGCACAAGTTCTTACCTGTTATCTTGTCCATTGGACATTTTGTTCTTTCAAAAATATTTCTCCTTACCAACAACAATATATTTATGAAAATTTTGGTATCTTTAAATTTATTGATTGGTGCCTAGCCATTATTTGCTAAAACTTACATTCTCATGGGAATTTATTTACATCTACTTGATTTCTGTCTCCTTGTTATAAACAACATATATAAACTGAACTCATTACATGTAGTTGGGATTCAGTATAAACCAATCTAAGTATTTCAAACAGGAAATTTAACATCATAAATTGATTATGCAGGTGATACATGAGTCAAGAAACCAAGATGGATTACCAGGACAACCTGGAGAGTAGCAGCAACAGGAAGCCTCTGTCACCCTTAGGGTGAAAAGGGTTACCCAAAAGGTAGAATCTCCAGAACTCAGATGCCCAGGCCCCTCAAAGAGAATTAGATAACTGGGGCAGGAGCTGGAACCAAGGACAGAAAGGTTTTCTGGTAGGAGCTGAAGTCCTAGAGATAATCTGGTTACTATGAGAAATATTGCTTGAGCCAAAGTGAGAGGGAAAAAATATGGACCTCTCCCTTTCCCTCAGTGTCTGCCATTGCCCAAACTGTCGAAAAACCAGTGGGCAAAGGATTCTGGGTAACACAATGTTCCATGATACAGAGGGTAACTCTAAGAGCAAACAGATGATCAGCAGAACCACCAAGGCCTGTCTCCAAAATTACTCCTCTTCCAGCCTTCATAGTTAAAAGTATCTTTTATCTACTTCGTTGCTTAAACAAAGGTCCTTGTATTTATCATTGACTTCCGTGGTTCCCTGTATAGGATCAATTGCTAAATTCTAATGAATCTACCTTAGAGACATCTGTTTACTTTCTTTCCATCTCTCTTTTTTTTTTTTTTTTTGTCCTAGGCCTGGTTCTCTGTCTCTCTAGGTTCTTTTATTATTCCTAAATATTATTCTCATCCCTAGCTTACCTTCCTCCAAATATACCTTTGTTTTTACCAGTTGTCTTATCTGTCCAGCTGTTATTTTGCTAAATACCTCCCTGTTCCTTAGTCTTTAAATTTTTCCACATTGGATGCCATACTTTTAATGATTGAATGGACTATAATGATTATTTTTGTAAAATTTTCAGTTGTTCCTTAATGGTAAACTTTGACATGCTCAGTATCTTAGCTGATATTTCTGGAATCGTGAAGGTAGAAATATAATTGCAAATACAGCTTTAAAAATAGATGATAAACATGCTAAATCAGATTAAGAGGCTGAGCAGTCCAAAAAATATGCGGAATAAAGGTTTAGACAGATTCCCATATGAATCTATGACGAATCATAGATTTGAATCAAACTGCCACAAGCTGCCACCTTCGGCTCTAGCAGACATCGTTAATCACATGCTTTTAACCTCTGAATAAAACACAGAATACTTTCCAACAATAGGGTTCCAAAGGAATACCACCAACAGATTGGAGTTGAGAGTCACAGCTTTTTACTTCCCAGGTTCAAGTCAGTGCCTTCAAGAATGACAATTGTCTTTATCCAGGAATCCTCCTTGGAGCACTCCATGTAGTATATTTTTAAACTTTTATATGAACGTATCCTTAAAGACAAAAAAGCAAATTCATTACTCTGGGATTATAACCAGATCATGTTTATTTAACTTCTGATTTTACTATAAAAATTCATGCAAATCTTGCATTCTACTCAATGAAGTATCTTCATTTTAAATGCAAAATTGTTCCCCCAGCATTCGCAAGAAATCATCTTCCAGAAGATGTACCATGTTTATTAGGACCTGAGTTTCTCATTACTCATGGCACATAGCCACGTATGGGAGAAAGGCATACCCCCTCTTTAAGAAACTGAGCAGCAGTCCTTTCATAGAGGCTTTGCCCACTAACTCCTCTTTGGGTTTTATAACCTCAGCTCAGATGGTGTCATGCTCTTCATATGCACATCCAGTTTTTATTTGATTCTCTTCTTCTAGCTTCCTCTGTCTTGCTAGTTTATTTGTGATTCAGCCATAAACCTTCTTCCTCACATCTTTTTTAGCATGCACACAAACCTTTTTCTGTAAAGAGCCAGAGAATAGATATTTTAAGCTCTGTGAACCACATGGTCTCAGTCTCAACTAGACTTTGCTGATGTGCCTGCCCCAAAGCAGCCATATTCAGCAAGTTAATGAGAGGGCATGACTATGTTGCAATAAAAATTTAAAAGCATATTACATAGTTATTGTGTGTTATGATATATCATGACTCTTGATTTTTCCAACCATTTAAAATTTTTTAAATTGTTAGCTTACCATCCATGAAAAAGAACAAGACAGTCTGGATTTGACCTCCAGACAGAATTTGTTGATCCCACCATGGAAGACAGCTGGTTGGTGAATGTACTACTATTCTTGCAAACTCTAAGAGACTACCTTCATCTCTGTCTCCACGATCCACACTGCCCCAGGAGTCCAATAACGAAGGTTTTGAATGCATATGTCATTTTAATAACAGGGTGGTTAAAATAAATGATAAGTCTCAACTTTATATTGCCATTCGTGATATTTTACTCCACTTTTAGTTTTCTCTCTTATTGTCCATAGGCTATGCTTATTTCTGAACCAGACCTAATGTGAAATAGTAACTTAAAAAGCAAAATTATTTTTTTCCAGTTTCTCTGACTTCCTCATTGATGTGAGTAGCACAGCTATCTTCCAGTGTGACCTCATTCCTGCATTCTAATCAGAGAACCATGGACTTTGTCTTCTATCTCTTTCTCAGCAAGGCCTCTCCGTCCTTCCTTTGTGATATGTGTCAGTGATATTCTCTTCCCTTGTTCTTGTAGCTGCCCCAATCTAGGTGAATTGATGCTGTGGACTCATTTTAAACACAGCCAAGAAGACACTTTAAAAATGATTATTCAAAGTATTTATTGGCTTCTTTACTGTGCTTAGGGGACCCATACTTCCTTCATTGTGCCTCCCCTTATCTTAGTACATGTTCCTTATTAGTGTTTGGTGCCCATGTTCTGTCTTAGCCTAAGAAAATAGAGTATGCACCAAATGCCTTTTAAGTATAAAACCTTGTAGATAATGATGGCAGATAATGATTGACTGATAGGTAATTTTTTAGGCCAATGTTTGGTATTATCATGAGGACTTCTACGGAGTCAGAAAATGTAACATAACAAAGGCAGACATGTCAGGAAGGCATCTCTGGGGAAGTATTCCTTTGACATGAAGCCTGAGTGACGAGCATATGAAAATCTGGGAAATAACAGCACAGATACTGGAAATATCCAGTGCAAAGGTACTGAGGAGCAAACAGGGTCAGGATGAACAAAGTACAGACAAAAGAGAGGAAATTTTGGAGTACAGTCAGGAGGAAATGGGAACCAACATAAGGTCAGGAATAATGAAGGACCATGAAAGCTTGGATTTTAGTCTAAGTACTGGGAATAGCATTGGAAGACTTAAAGGAGTGATGCACCCTGATTCTTGTGCCCTTTGCACTTGGTTTTTTGTGTAAAAGATGGATTTTCAGACTGAAACACAGAGACACAAGATAGCAAGTTATTGCAATAATCAGGTGATATTATTGACATGAGCTAGTGAATTGTAGAAAAGAAAGAGAAGTGGTTTGATCCAGTTTATACTTTGGCAGAGGAGTCCTCAATATTTGCTTAATTGAGGGCTGAGATTGTGGCTCAGTGGTAGAGTGCTCGCCTAGCATGTGCAAGGCACTGGGTTCGATCCTTAGCACCACATAAAAATAAAATAAAGGTTTATGTCCAACTACAACTAAAATATATTTTTAAAAAGACTTGCTTAATTGAATGTGGAGTGAAGAAAGAGAAGGAATCAAAGATGTCCCCTAGGTTTCCTGTCCTAAGCAGTCGGGCATTTAGGGAACATTAGGAAGACTAGAGAATAAGCCAAGTCATCTCTCATATGCTAAGATTGAGATGAGTGGGATGTCTAGGCAGAGACAGAAGAAAGCTGGATATCAATCTGGAGTCTAAGGAAGGGGTCAGGGCTAAGATTTTGGGATATATCAGATATAGATGGTGCTTAGACTCATGGAACTCTATGGGGTGACCCAAGGATAGAATGTTGAAAGGAAAGAGAAGATAATTCTAGACACTCAAACCTTCAGTAATAACCAGAGCATGATATAACATAAAGCGATAGTGAAAAAGTGTCCAAGGAGGAAAATCAAATGTGGGTCGTCATTAAGCGTGATCAAGAAGAGTTGGAATTCAAAGCTTACAGAGTTTCCTTCCCTCTGTTTCAGACTAAAAATCTTGGGAAGAGTGAAGGACAATTAACAAAAATTTGTAATAATTGAGGGTTTTGGTCTTCTCAAATTTATTTCCTATTGTATATTTCAACAGTGAAACTTAATGATAGTTTGTAATCTCTTGAAAATGGTTTCGATGTAGAAAGCACTGAAAATATGTCAATACTTAAAAGGTTTGGAAACTACTCTTCGCATAAATGTGATAATGATACTTAATTTCAGGTTACCATATCACCTACCAATTTCATCTACATTTATGATGAAATAATTATCTCAATGACCCTACAAAGAATTTTCCTTTATTTCTTTCAAATTCAATAAAACATATCAAGTGAGCAGCAAAACAAGCATTCTGTGAATTACAGGTCCTTGGGTTTGTAATTTTCGACATGAGGATTTTTAAACTTGTAATTATTGAGTTACTTTGGTAGCAGCTGTCTGATGTAAGAGCATACATGTTTGAACAGAATTATATATTGCACGTGCACACAATCATGGTATTTAACAGGAAAGCAAGATGGTGGTAAGAGTACTTTTTTCAGTTTTCTGTGTAAAATGGGACACTGAAAGTTCTAAATACTTGCATTCCATTTTAAAATTACATAAATGTGTTCCTAATCTTCTTCCCTATTACACATGCTTGTCCTATTTGCTCAATTCTACATAAACTACGTGGAAGGACTCAGTGTGGTAGAGACTTCTTTCAGTTATTCACAGCCTGTTCTCTCTGATGCACCAAGGAACATCCAATTTTTCAGTCCTTTTGAGTCATATGGGTCCTGGGGATGCTTTTAATCACTGGGGTTGGAATGGGAGTTATGTGTCAATTCAGGGTTGGGCACTTAAGAGCAGATATACATCCTCTATGATCTCTTTTTCCTTTGGCCAAGATCGCAAGAGTAGAAAAGCCTGGATCTCTGAGCTACTGAATTGAAAATAGTTGCCTTGCATGGCTTTCCAAGATTAATCAGAATTTTCCCAAGCAAAAACATGAATATTTATTGTATTAAGTCAGTGATACCATGGGGTCATTAGTTAAGTTTATGGATTTCTCTGTAATTCAGTTTTATGGTTTGCTTTTTCTAGAGAGCAATAAACTATCTTACTTAATTGATATCTGATCAGTAGATACAGAAAAGCAGAAAAATCAAATTATTTGAGCAATATAATCACATAAATTTAGAACTAAAATACATGTACATCTACTTTTTAAAAAAATACCTTTATTTAATTATTTTATTTTTTATGTGGTGCTGAGGTTTGAACCCAGGGCCTCACATGTGTGAGATGAAAATTCTACCACTGAGCCATAATCCCAGCCCTGTACATCTACTTTTAATGAAGTATCTCCAATAACAGATCGATAAAAATTCTAGTAATGATAATACAACTTGTCAACTTTTTCAGAGATTTATATAGTATTAGGAGGTCAAGAAAGTACACCATCACTACAAATTATCTCCATATGCCTACTCTATGCAATAAATAGAGGCAAACTATGAAATGGTATTAGTGATGGCTTATAATTATTCTATTAATGAGGTTGATTCCTGGCTGTATTCTTTCATATCATATCATTGACCACCCTCATCACAAAACATAGCTCCATCCAAATCCCATCTTTTTATGGACTGAACTGTGACCCCAACCTCAAACTTGACAAAATCCATGGTTGAAGCCCTAGTTCTCAATGTGATTATATTTGAGCTGGGCATGGTGGTGCATGCTTATAATTCTAGTGACTCAGTGGATGGTGGCAGGAGAATGGCAAGTTTGAGGTCAGTCTTGGCAATGAGACCCTGTCTCAATGTAAAAAAACAAAAAGGGCTGGGATGTAGTCCAATGGTAGAATGCTACTGGGTTCAATCCCTAGTACTTCAAAAATAAGATTTAAAAAAGTGATTGTATATGGATACAGGACATTTATGGAAGTAATTAGGATTTAGTGAGGTCATAGGATGAATTCCTAATCCAATAGGACAAGTATCCCTATAAGAATGGGAAAAGAGGGCTGGGTTGTAGCTCAGTGACAGAGCACTTGCCTAATATTACAGTATAAGGCACTGGGTTTGATCCTCAGCACCAAATAAAAAAATAAACGAAATTCTATCCATATACAACTACAAAAAAAAAAAAAAAAAAAAAAGAATGGGAAGGGATATGGAGAATCTGGCACATAGAGGAAAGGCCATATGAGGATGTGGATGACTGTCTCTAAGTCAAGGACAGAGGCCTCTGGAGAAACCAAACATGCCAACACTCTGGAGTCTCAGACTGTCAGTCTTCAGAATTGTGAGAAATACATTCCTGGGGTTTAAGCTACTCAGTCTGACCTCTTCCTGTAGGGCAACTTAACAAACTAATATACCATCTTTCACAAGGGAAAATCACCTCTTTGATGTGGCCTAACTTCCCTGACTTGTCGTTCATTGATACTCTCCTGTGAATTTCTATAGTGAATATAATTTGATACTTAGCAATACTTTCAAATAAAATACCTTAAATTTTCTTCAGCAATTGAGTATTTTTGTTCCACTAACTGGACTGTAAACCCCTTGGAGGAAGAGCCCATGTTCTATATTCTTTTTAATCGTCATAATTATATATAGAGTAAATATATAATTTTTTAAAAGTGATTGTATATGGATACAGGACATTTATGGAAGTGATTATTTGGTCAATTGAGAGGATTATATTAATGATCTAATATTTTCTTATAGATTTTTGTAATTACTAAAATATGAACCAGCCCAGAATCCTACAAGAAAATTCTTGTGAGGATTAAGAAGATAAAGTTTATATTATTTGTTAATATTTTTTTCAGTTACAATATTAAATTTCTCTAAAAGATGCGATTATTACACTAATAATTATTTCCTATTGTTTTTGAAGATAACTGTGCTTCTGTGATCTTGCTCAGTGTTTGAAGAGGTACTAAAAAGGAATCAGGGCAATTTATCTCTTTTAATTAACTCTCAATTTATCAGATGAGTTCCCAATTCCATGTAGTTTACAAAGTGATACACACAGTGGAAGTTTTAATTAGAGGAGTAGAACATCTGTTTTAAGTGTGACAATTTTGCGATGAACTGAGTGACCTGAGATGAATTGCTACAGGTTTTCTTTGTAATGAGAAAAGTTGGACTTGCCCATTTTCAATCATGCGCTATACTCAGTTATAAAGAAACAGTGAGCACTATCATCCACGGGTTCTTTAAAACAACAAGTCCAGCATCTTATGTGTCTCTTTCTCCCTTGGTTCTACCCCTGCGCCTTTGTTGCTGCCAGTTTGTGTGTGACTCTGAAAACACAAATTATTTTGTTGTGAATTTGTAGGTAAAACAATTCCTGAAGATTCTCAATGTTCTCTAGTTTATTCTGAGATTGCATTATTAAGAGCTTATGCAGCATCAACATTGATCAAATGGAAAAAAAAAAAAAAGACTCCCCATCAATGTACAGCTCCAAGCAAAACCACTTACAGATTATATAAATGTGTGGTGGGGGGGGCGGGGTGCACATTAATGGCACCAGTGTCCAGGTGGCCAAATTTATGTCCATCCTCTTGATCTGATAGTACAGAGAGCATGGGGAAGAACTGGTAATGAATCAGGCTGAAAACAGATGGCGACTCCATGTGTGTATGCTGCTGAAAACCTACAAAGGGGAAACATTAAATACGTGTCTTTAAATTTAAATTAGTGCATTTCCAAAACACAGGCTGCTGAGCTTTTGAAAATTGGCTAGCTGAATGTGTTTCATCTTATAGTTTTGAACTCTGATGTGCTTTGTGGAGTAGCAACAGACAAAATGGATGGTATGTTAGTTACCCTTTCTTTAAGCTCCTCAATATCAGTGGTGCTCCACTGTAATTAGGTGTTTGTGTGGAGTCCTTTGTCATTAAATTTGCTACACCCTAATTAGGAAATTTGGAAAATTCAAAAGACCACCATCTAAAAATTGGCACCAATTATTAAATATGTTTTCTTAGACTTTATATATATATATATATATATATATATATATATATATATTTTCCTCTGCAATACTGATTTGAGTTTAGTGATGAAATGATTTATTTTAAAACATTTTTTTCATGTTTAAACAAACAGTATTTTATCAAAATGAACTAAAACATATGACATTCTACTGGTTGCATCTTTACTCAGGATGTTTTGGAGGTAATTGGGTCTGAATCTCTCCAGAAATGATTATTTCTTTGATTTACACTCAGAGACAAATAAAACTGGTACTTAAATGCCAATCCAAACACATTCCAGAATAATTTGGGGGAAAAGCTACCAAAAATTTTCCTATGATTCTTTTAGGGTTTTGGATTATTTAATATAAAAGTATATTAAAAATAAGTCTAGCTGAAGGTTGATTAAAATTTAAGGCATATCCAGAGCTTGGTCTGGGCTCCCCAGGCCATGGAGTTATAGGAAATCAGGGCCTACACCAAGACAAGCAGGAGTGATTCCCTCTGCCTCATCCCTCACCTGCCCTGCATAAATTTTTGTTCTGCTATTACCTGAGCAAGTCCCTCTACATTCTTCCAGGTGAGCTCAAACTGCCCAAGTTCAAAGTGTATTCAATTTAAATCTGACATTCCTGAGTTTACCCAAAGTGGCAGGACTTCTGAGTGGGGCCGGTTTCATACTCCTGTATGGACTTACTTCAGTAGGTCCTGGTTCTATTCTTTCTCCTTCCTAGATTCTCATTTATTTTCATTCTTTCTCTCCATCCCTCTCTCTTCTCTCTCTCCTTCACTGTCTCTGGTAACCAAATGGTGTGTGAACATGTCTGACAAAGGCAGTTCTTCCAGGATCAAATGTCTACTGAAACTAAATCAAACTCATCTTCCTATTGTCTTGTTTGATATTTGACATCAAAATGTGTGTCTGCTTAATTTCTTTAAAAGCATTTATAAAGCATAAATTAACATTAAATACCAAGCAATATAACTTACATTAAGATATATAAGACCTGACTGTGCATAATCTTTATTTGCTTTAAAAACACTCCTAATGTCTTACAAGATGCCAGGTCTCATACTATTCGTTGGGAGGGAGGACATAGGAAAAATACATGGTCTATGACTTCAAGCAGCATGAAATAATATAATATAAACAGAAATGCAAAGAAGCATGGGATAATTGGAATACAAAGTGTTAAAGTTACAGCTAACACATGGAAAGGTTCTACTACCATTTTCAATGAGATTGGATTTTATCAATTTAATAGCAATTAATTTACCAATTAATGAATGAGTAAAGAAAATATGGTACAGCTATGCAATGGAATACTATCCAATTGTAAACAGGATAAAATACTGTCACTTACGACAACATGAATGGGACTTAAAGTCATTGTTAAGTGAAATAAGCCAGGCACAGAAAGACAAATACACACTTTCATGTGGAAGCCAACAAAGTTGATTTCATACAAGTAGAGAGTAGAAAGGTGGCTATTAGGAGAGACATGTTGGTTAATAGATACAAAATTACAATTAGAAGAATTAAGTTATAGTTTTCTAGAGCACAGTGGGGTGGTTATATTTAACAATAATTTATATTCCTAGAAGACGGGAATTTGAATATTCCCTACACAGAGAAATGATAAGCATATAAGGGAATAGTTATAATTTTGCAGAATTGATTACTGCACATGGTATACATCTATCAAAATATCACACTACTCCATGAATTAGTACAATTATTATATGTCAAAATAAAAAATAGTTCTATCATCTTAAAATATAAAAATGCAAAAAAAAAATATTAAAACTATCTATGATCTCTTCTCTCAAAAAAAAGCATTACTTTGAACATTTTAGGGCCTGGGATGTGGCTCAGTGTTTTTGTACCCCTGGGTTCAATCCCTGGAACCAAAAAAAGAGTAAACTTTGAACATTTTGGTGTGTTCCCACTTTTTAATGTATTTGTATACTAAAAATAATTAGAAGGATACTGATTTAAATATAACTCTATAATTCTTTTATAAACATTTGCCTTATCACAAAACGATGTAGATAAATACTTAATGTGTTCTGTTAAAATAAATCATTTATTTATTACACGCTTAAACTGATTCCAATGTGTGCTATTACACTTCTGTGAAATTCAATCCATACTTTGAACTGGACCTGAAAATGCAATCCCTTCCCTCAAATAGCTCATTTCCAGTAGAGAAGATTGACTTGTAAGCAGGATCAGTTCTATAATTAGTGAACTGTAGGATAACTGGAAATGCAGAGCATGCCCCTTCTTTAAAAAATAGGAATTTCAAGGGAGCCAGAACAAAGCATTAAAACCAAGAGCCAGTCCCTGCTAGGTACATACCCTGTGCCACTGCACAGTCACATGCCCACAAAGCCAGTCTTCAGATGTAAGCATAAATGTGAGTTGGTACAGAATGATACTCTAATGGAAGTGAGTCTTATAGCATAAAAGGAACACAGTGGAATATGGACTTTCATCTGGATAGTTCTTGTGTCTCTCCCAATTAGCATGTAGTAATCAAAATAAATCTGACTGCTTTTAAGAACAACAACAACAATCAAAAAAACAACAGGCAATGAATCATACCTGCAAAGAAAGCAATAGGCTTATGTAGGCTGACTACATCCACTAACTAGACATTTGATAGCATGTGTCATTTTAAACACTGACTTCAACATTTGGAGAAGAAAATTGTTTTCATGTATGAAGACTAGTGAGGCGGACACATGGGATGAACATCAATATGTTTGTGATTTGTTCCCTGATCTATGGGAGCCAAGGAAACTTACATTGTATTCCTTTTTTCCTAACCCAGTCAAGACAATATAATTCTAAGGAAGCAAATGAAAAATATTCCAGCACAGGACATCAATAGTTTTTTACAATAAGAGTGAACAGACCAACAGACCTTTTGGCTTTTCTTATTTGGATTAACTTCAATGTCTAAAAGTTGCTAAGTAACACTTTTAATAATAAGAGATTTCAAGGCCAGGAAATTAATGATCCGTGACCCTATTTAAGAGAAATATTAGTGCATCGTAAGGCGAGATGGCTGAATACAGTAATGGGAACTGTGGGTAATACACTTAACCACTTTCATGTGCTACTTTTTCATTGCTGCTCACAGTCAATTTGGCATGACACTATTTTTTTATTAGATCATTTATGAAGATTATTTCATCATTATCTCAAGTTAGCTAATAATTACATGGGAAAATAATGATACAAAGAGGAGAACTATTGTGTAGTCATTATCACTTTGAAACAAAGTTATTTCTAGATCTGATAAATGTAATTTTTACAACATACTCAGTGCAACCAAACTTTTGCAGTATACATCTTGTGGGCTCATTTCAACGAAACTAAACCAATACACACACATACCCGCACATGCGCGCGGGCACACACACACACACACACACACACACACGCACAAGATCCTTTCGCAACCTTCTTCCTGGGCTGGAAACATTTATTCACTCCGCCTTGGACCTCAGCAACTTGGTCCTCCCCAGGAAATTTCAGCCAAGGCCTCAACCACCACACAAAGAGGTCACAACCTGGGCAGAGAACAATTTGAAGGTCTCCTGAAGCCAAACTTGGCTAAACCTCTGTAAATTTGAAGCAAAAAGAAACTTCAAAGAAGCAAACAGCTTCTGTGGATTAGTGGCCATGGGAGCTTCAAGGGTGAGTAAAACTCTCAACAGGAGTTAAAAAAAAAAAAACAAAATCTTGGCTTGAACTCATTCTGCTGAAAGCACAAAGAGTTTCAGAGGATGCATGTCACCTTTTAAAACAAATGATTAATAACTTTATAAAAGACATTGAATTTTTCATATGAAAAACTTATTCCAGGGGCAATTTACCATCTAGAATTGGCAGTTAGACCACTAGACTTCATGTCAGCCTGTTTTTTATGGCCTCTGAGAGTGGAGACCTTAGAGAGAGCTGGGAATATTTTAGGGAGCTCAAAAAGAAAGTCCTTGGGGTGTTTCATTTTGGCTGAGAAGCTAGGATCATAGACCTGTCTTTTAAAATTATTTTTCTTGTAGAAACAAACATTACTCACAAGTTACCTATATCTCAGATTTATTTTATTTTATTTTATATGTGGTAAACCGGAGGGTTGCTACCAAAAAAGTAACTTATTCTCCCTTCTAATAGCCAGAGGAAGATGGTTGAAGATGACGGCATGGAGAATTATGACTATTCCCACTATGAACCTCAGGTTCCTCATCTATGAAATGATTTAACAATCTATTGGGAGTGTTTAGAAACCCAATGAACTAATGTATAAAGTATTCCATACATAACAACCATTTTATAAATACAAATGGTTAACAAATACAGTATATTAATTATGTCAGCGAACCTTAATGAAATATCCAGCCTTATGCTTAATTGACCAGGCTTCATAAGAAACATTTGGTGAACAGGTGCTGATTCCCTTTTCTCTATATACTTCAAATATTTATTACCTACATAAAGACAGATGTTCACCCCTTAAGCTAATGGCTCTTGGGACAATTGTTCTCAAAAACCATCCTAGCCTGAGCCACCCTATGGTATGACACTTTCTATTATTAATTTTCTCTATGATATGCAAGCACCCATTATTATTATCTCTCTGTCCAAGAGTAATAGAAGCTCCTAGATTGGTTTTGATCTCATTTTCCTTCAAAAAATTGCCTTATGACCCCAAATTTTACACAAGTTACTATACCCTTATTCTCAATGCTCATACAGAATTAAGGAAACAAAACTGTGCATTGATTACAGTTTTCAAGTGTGAAGAAGAGTTTATTGAATATAGGAAAACTGGTCAGTTGGGGACAGAAGTGTTAAGGAGAATTTTACATATGTATTTGGAGACTTCAAAAGGTTCAAGTGTATACTATCAAAATTTTAATGAATTTAAAATTGGAGAAGATCAAAAAGTGAATTATTCTGATTGAAGCCACTTTGAAGAAATGGGCAAAAATTATTCATAGAAGAGAAAACCAAATGACCAATAGACCCAAAAAGATGTTCAACCCTACTGGTAATAGGGAAGTAAATTCAAACCACAGTGAAGTACCATTTCACACTCTTTGTATTGAAAGCATTTTTATATAGAGATTAGTGAGAATGTGGGAAATAGGAATTCATACACTGCTAATGGTAATGTACAAGGCTACAGTCACTTGGGCGGAATATTTGGTTAACATCTGCAAAATGGAAGTTTTGCATGTTTGATGATCCAGCAATTCCATTTCCAAGTACACCTATATACTAACCATATTTATACTAACCATAGTAGAAATAAATTATGGAATATTCACATGCTGATGGAAGAATATAAGCAAAGAAGTGGCCAAACTAGCTTTATATATATCAACAGAAAGGGATCTTTCACATTTGTAGGAAAATCTGGTTTCCAGAATACCTAGTCTAATGTCTTTTACACAGAGTTTAAAAACACACAAGCAACACTGTACACACCTTTTCTATGTATGTATGCATATGTAGTAAAAGTGTAAAGGGGTGTCTGAGGTTGGCAGACATCAGATGTGGGATGGAAGTCACTTCTTTTCAAAGAGGATATAGTTAGGAGAGAGATAAGAGGGTCAGGTACATAGATGTCAATTTATTGATAATGTGTCACTTCAGAAGCTGGGTTTATATTTTATTATGTAAACCTAACTGTATCTGAAATATCTCACAATATTTTTTCAGGAATTTGAAGTATGGGATAGAACAAGGATTTGACTAAGTTCAGTTAACTCCAAAGAACTAGATTCAGGACATTGTTGGGGGGTGGGGGGGTGGAGAAGTGCCTGCAGGCAGAAAGGTCACTGAGGACACTCCATAATAGGAGGGTATCTTTAACTTCACTTTGCAATCAAGTCCTCATTTGATTCCCCTTCTTATTGGTTAGTGGTAGAAAAATTCAGGTTCAAGGTTTGTCTGGTTCATTGACATAGCCCCATGCTGCACACGGTCCATGTTCAGCGTACAGTGGGTATTTCACATGCTGGATGGATGAACAAATAGATAACAACACAAATGGGCCAGTATGATAATATAGAGATGTCATCATTGTTCATTGTTATGAAAGTATTGATTTCAACATGTAAAAAATCAGCACAGACCAAAAAAGGTAAATAAAACAGAATACTTAGGTTCAGCTGCAAAATGAAAGGGAGCTAAGCTACATGCTCTAGTCTGTGGGGCAGGATAATTCCCTTCAGAGTGGTGATTATGAGAGATGATTCTAATTTGAAACTGGTTTTCTAATTGGTGTTTGGCTTTTAGAAATCTCACAGGCCTTTAATTTATATATATTTTCCTTAGCTCTCCAGTGGTCACTTCTACCACCAACAAACTCCCAAATTCTTAAATTCCTTAAGATCTAGGAGATGAATCACATAAAAGGTCAAAGAATTAACAGTTACTGTTCAGAACATTACTTTGCTATACAAATTCTTTAAAAAGTGGAATTATAAAGATATGAAATGAAGACATAATATTATGAAAAAGGTTTTCTGCTCAAATGTCACCTGAGATTTTTCCTGACCATCAAAACTAAAGTAGCAACCCCTCCTCCATCTGCTTCACAGTTCCTGGCAATGACACAGATTCAATTGTCTCTGTGATGAGTGTGTCTTCTCTGCTCCCTGTGGGATTTAATTTCTGAGGTGGTGAGAGCCTCACCTGATCTTCCTGGATACATTCCTGGTAACTCCAATAGTGCCTATAAGTTAATAAGTCCTAAATAGATGTATATTAAATGAGTACATGAATAATTGAGTCTTTCACTTGCAGCAATAATCCATATTTTTATTTTTTAAAAAAGGCAAGTCATTCTGTTTCCTCTTCTCCCCTTTTGACAGCTCTATTTACATATAACTGGCATATAAAGAACTGCATAGATTTAAAATATAAAATTTGATAAGGTTGACATATATAAACACCCATGAAATTATCACTACAATCAAGATTTTAAACATATCCATTGCCTCCAGAAGTTTCCCTGTGGCCCCTTGTGATCTTTCTTTGTATACATCTGTACTTTGTCACTATAGATTAGTATATATTTTCAAGAATTTTATATAAATAGAAGTATATAGTAGGAACTCTTTATGTCTGTCTTCTTTCACTCAACATACTTACTACATCCCTTTTTATTACTGAGTAACTGTCCAGATATGAATATAACACAATTTATCTATTTCCAGGTTGAAGAACATTTTGGTCTTTTCCACTATTGGGCTATTATAAAAAAGCTCATGTGAACATATGCTTTCCTTTCCCTTACGTAGATTCCTAGGAATGGAAACGCTGGATCATACATAGATATATGTTTCAGATTTTTAAAAAAATGAATAAACAATTTTGTAAAATGATTGTACCATTTGACACTCCAGAAGTACCTAATGAGTTCCAGTTAATCTACTTTTTTACCAACACACAAACATGGTGGGGCGCATATTAGACATTCCCATAGGTGTGCAGGACAAATCATAATGTTTTACTTTGTCTGCTGTTAGTGTATTTTGATATGCTTACTTGCTATCATTATCTTTTTGGGTGAAGTATCTGTTTCAAATATTTTGCCTACTTTTAAGAATTGGATTGTTTGTTTTTGTATTATTAAGCCATAAGAATTCTTCGTATATTCTGGATACAGTTACTTAATGAGATATGTCATTTGCCAGTATTTACTCTCATTATGCAGCTTTTCTTTTCAATGTTTTGATAATAGAACAAAACACCAAAGTTTTGACAAACTTACTTAATGCAACACCTTTGCTAGGATCTAAGAATTGAGATGTCTATTTGAAAACAGTGCCCCTCCCTTAAAGTGTAGTAAAATACGGAGCTACCACTGATCAGTGCAAGGAAATGGATTATTATGAAACATATGTCAGTGTACTATAAATCCTGAAGGTGAGGATTTCCATTCAGAAAGGCTGTCATTCATGCTTTGAAGAGCCAGAGCTCCTAAAAGAATCTCACAGCTGGAACAATATTGTAGACAGTGATCAAATTTGGTTTGTCATGTGTAAAAATAAGAAAAAAAATCTGTCAGGAGATTTTCTGAATTATAAATGTTACAAATTTTAGAGATGCACTTACATTTTTTTCACTCTATAAACTATCTACTGAATATTTTGTGCTACCTGAAATAGAAAGAAATGAATGCATTTCATTCACAGTAGCTGTAGATAAATATTTTACAAACCCATTTATATCTCCATGAAGACTAGAACTAATGCAAAGCAAAACCTTAAAAAGAGCCCATGTGTTTATATGGAGAAATGAAAAAAAAAAAAAACAACCCCAAACTACAGACACTTGGGGATACTGTATCCTACTCCTTAACCCAGTCTAAGGAATAGAGGCAGGAACAGGCAGGAACCACCAAGGATGGTGGAACATACTTTTGATAAGTAGATAAGAGAGCGTTGAGCCAAGATGATTTGATGATCAACCAATTCTAACATTTGACATAGTACATTAATGGTAAATACAAGGTTTTACATTGAAATTACTAAAAGAATAAAGTGATGCTACTGGTTGAATTATAGGTTTCAGGAAGGAAAGGTACCTAGTTTTGAGTTCAGGAAAATTTTAATTCATGTTAGGCATACAGCAGAACATACAAATGGAAATATCCAGTGGGCATGGTGACTAAGTATGACTGGTTTAGAGGAGTCCTCAGGATCAGAGGAAACTTTATGAACCATCATCAAGAAAGGATATTTGGGAGTAGACACATTTTTAAAGGAATGTGAAAAGAGTACTGAGTAGAAAATGAAATACTGGAAAAAGGATCTTTTGTCATTCCATAGAAACACTGAGTTTAAACTAACTCAATTATTTCAATCTCTTACACAATGGGAAACAGATATAAGTTTTTACAATTGCTGATGTGGTCATTAAGTACTTGGTTAACAAATGGAGTATTTATAGGCTTTCATGAGCCTATTCCATTGACCGAGAATTCAAACAACTGGAAAAAGCCTTTCTTGTACTGAAACCGACCAAACTATTATCTTCACCCTTGGTTTCAGTTTCTGGCACAGAGTAGGCACTCAAGATAATGTTTGTTAGATGACCAGATGGTTCTTCTTGTGTTCTCAGCCAATTCAGTTAGTTTTCTCTATTCCATGTGTAAGCCAGATGGCTGAAGTTACATGAATTTCTAGCTATATAAGCCAAAGTTACTGCCCACTAACATTTTTTTTTTTATTTTCTGAGGTAAATATTCTGGATTGAAAAAGCAAATTCTTTGAAGATATGATATTTTGAAGAACATAGATGAAATATGTCACATGACTTCTCAATTTCTTCTGAATGGAAAAAAATGAGGAGATAACTTTTGGTGTAATGTCTGTGGAGGAAGATACTTAAGAACCAGTAAAAGATGTATAAAAAGACCAAAATGTCAACTAATTATACATATGGTGGGTTTTCAGTGTACCAAGATAGTTCTATAATTTTCTCTGAATATAAAAATGTTCTATCCTTATGGGAATTAGGGAGAACGGGATAATGAGAATATTGCCCAGTTAAGCAAACTACATAGACAATGACCCTGAGGTCTTGGATCGTGAGTGTACTCCCTCCTCAGGTTTCTCCAAACTAGAATCCCACTTATCATTCCTTCACACTGTCAGTATACCAATAGGTTGTGTTAGCCTTCTATGGATTACTGGGTAAAGTCAGAGACTGAATCTCTGTTGAGGAATCATGACTTAAGATATGCTCAAGTTTAAGTTTCTATAAGTGGAAGATGGTTGATCGCTGGACTTCTCAGTCTTTATTTAGGAATAGACATAATTAAACAACTTCTCTTTCTTAGGTAGTTGACGCTAATTAGAATTATCTCCTGTCATGGGAGAGGACATAGACAAGTGATCTTTGTTTTCATTTCCTCTCTGCAGATGGATAACAGCATAGTGATTAAGAGCATAGACACAGGAGTCAAAGAGATCTGTGTTTAAATTCTGGTTTAGCAGCTTACTCATTTACTTGAACAATAGTAAGTTACTTAATGTCTCTTATTACTCATTTTTCATCTAAACTAAGAATATAGTATTTAATTTGTAAGGTATCAAATATCGAAAATGTTTAGTTTAGTGGACAGAACAATAAATAAATAAAATATAAAACGGTTGTTGAGTTCCTGGATTATAGAATTCCAGATCTTCCTAATGGAATATTTAATTTCTCCTATCCTTGCTCAAAGAGATGTTCATGATCTTGTGATTCAGGAATAATAAAAACATCTATGATTCAGAACAGCAAGACATTCAGGTGTTATAGAAAACTATCATTTGAGAAGAAATCTTACATTTTTTTCCCCTTGGGTAGCCTAGAAGGTATCAGAGGTTTAATACAGGGAAATCAGGGAATGAAGCATTGATGCTGATGCATGGATTGATGATATTACTTAGAGCTTACTTAGAGCTGCAGACTAAAATAGCTGCAAAACTGCAGATCTACTCACCTGCACAGCTAGATGTCCTTGTAAGTTTGGTCCCTTTCTCAAAAATTATGCACAGACGAGATCAGAGGAAAAAAAAGAGTATACATATGGAAGAATATTCACTCTAGGAGAGAGAAAGAGTACAGAAGGGGTTGATGCATTCATGTTTAGTGCTTACTCTCTGCTCAAGGTTCAAGGAGAAAGATAAATAGGAAAAATGGACAAAGAATGGCAGAAAATTTCTTCCCAATACTTCTCAGGGATAAGAATTCCAGTCTTATTGGTCCATGCAGAAACATGGAGAACTTAAAAAAATATATCTGCTACTATACAAATATAATCAAATTAAGGCAACTCAGGAAGAGGAAGAAACTTTCATTTTCCAATTTTGTGCCCTGATCTCATCTGATAAAGTTATGGACACTGTCATTCATTTTAGCTTAACTGTGCTACTTTCACACAACTGCATCCATTATGACAGAGAACATATAGCCCACAAAGACGAAAATACTTCAGTATCTTTATCTTAACAGAAAAGGTTTGCAGACTCTGAATTTGCATCCATCACCTAGGCACTACTGGTATATTGTTTTCTCTATGTCCATCAAGAGGCCTCAAAAGGAAAGAGGCCAGTCTCAGCTGCCAATTTACTGCAACAGTGCAATGTCCCATTGTGCAGATATTTATTCTTGGGTGCTAAATTCTCTAATCAATAAAACCCAGAGTTTTAGAGATAGAAAAGTTTTTTTTTTTTTTTTTTTTTTTTTTTTTTTTTTTTGCAAGTGGGTGATAAGGCATAATAAGAGCTGTCCTGCTTACATCCATTCCTTGTTTTTTTCCATAGTCAGGTGTTCTAACTGTGGGAGAAACAGCATCTCATATCTGTCAATGGCTCAGGTTGTTTCCTACTTCCCAACCTGGTAAGGTCTTATCTGCCACTTGGTGCTGTAATTGGCTCTTCTATAAACCTTGTTTTCTATAGGTAATGAGTACATGGTAAAAGAGAGAGCTCTGGGTGGATCAGCTCACTGGCTTACTTCTTTTCAAGAAAGATGTATTTCTTCCTCATGGTGTGTTGATAGAAAACTCTAACAGAGGAGAAATTGTGGGTGTTATTTTTTAGCAGAAGCATAGTGTGAGGGGAGACAAAACTAAATCCAGAAGTATCTATTTCATAAAGAATATTGCATACCAAAAACTGGTAGCAATCCTACCTTCTCACCTACTTTGGGAAGAATAGTCCATGTTGTTGATTTGGATGAAAGACATCTCTGTCATATTAATTATAGTCTTTCCCACTGATTATCAAAATTGCTTTTCAAAATTATAGCTTGCATGATCATTTTTACAGTTCAAAACTACTGTGCAAGTGTGACACAGTAGAAAGCTTCGGGCTACTAGGAGGACATATATTCCCAAGTCTCATCCACAGTTATTCCGTTTGTTGTAAGTAGATGCTGGAACATAAAGTACACTCTTTTAACACAGGCTCATTTTTTTCCTTCTTAATCATCTGTCATAAAGAATTCCTCCTGAGGCCATGGATAGATAGTAATGCTGTGGGGCAGTTTTAGTGGGAATGCAATCCATCTGTTGAAATTATTTACACTTTCAAGTCTCTTCTTGGTTACATGTCCACTTAAGGATGAAGTGGTGCAATGAAGACCCATTTTATCTGCTGGCGTAACTGTAACTTACAGTCCTTGCTGGCTATCAGTTTGCAGACACCTCTTTTCCCAAAGTTGAACTCTAGCAGCGACCAACTGGGGTCCAAGATATTTCCACTAGAAGGAAATAGTTTTGTGGAAGAGTTTTCTTCAAAATTCCTACTGTGATCTCTTATTAGGACTTATCAGAGATTCCATAGACTTCTTGATATATAGTGCTTTAATCACATTTGCTTCCACAGGGTTCTCTTGGTCTATAACTTGGATAAGCTAGAGAGCCTTCTCTGGATTTGGTTTCTACTTAAAACTAGCACAGTGCACACAGTTGGTGCTCAGCGTACAGTGGGTATTTCACAAGCTGGATGGGTGAACAATAGATAACAACACAATGGGCCAATATGGTAATATAGAGATGTCATCATTGTTCATTGTTTGAGTCACATAATAAGTTGGTCAGAATAGTAAACCTGAATATGTTATAAGCTGCCTTGAATCTAAAGAGGTCAAACAAATGGTATCATTATATTTCAACCTACAGGGTGCAAGACATAGCACCTTCCCTTTCTCTTTGCAAAGAGGTCCCAGTCTACTGGATCCCCAGAAACTTAAGAATATAGCAAATCCTACATTTTTGTGGCAGTTTCTTCACATTTTGTGTTAAGAAGACATTGATAATACATACTATTTCTTGCTCTCCAGATCTTGTCCAAATGGCATCATAGATTCTTTAAGATGCTGTATTAGGTCTTCAGAGAAACAGAGCCAGTGAGGGATGATAAAAATGAGATAGAAATAGTTCTGTTTATCTCAACCTAACAGGAAGAAATTTATGATAAGGTGTGGCCTTTCATGCTTATGGAGGCTAAAAGTCCCACAATTCATTGTCTACCAACTACTCACCAGGAATGCTGGATGTAGTTCAAATGCCTATGAGTTGGAGTTGATGGTCTAGCTTCCCCTTCAGATCCAGAGGCCTAAGAACCAAGAGTGCTGAAGGCAGAAGAACAAGTTCCTAAATCAGGCAGGGTTGATTCAACTTTCCTCTATCTTTTTCTTCTATTCAGATACTCAACAACTTGGATGATGCCCACCCACATTGGAAAGGATCATCCATCTGCTTTACTTAGTCCCCCAACTCCAATGCTACTCTGTTTCAGAAACACCCTCACAGACATTCCCAGAAATAATGTTTAACAAGCTATCTGAGCATACTGCAGTACAGTTAAGTTGACACATAAAATTAACCATCACGGATGCTAGGACAGTCAGGTTACCTAAGGACTCAATTATGGACCAGTTGGGGAGCTGACATAATTTTAGACAAAACAAAAAAGGTTACTTCTGTTCCTGCCAAGTGAAAGCAAATTGGTTTTGGTATTTCCTGTTTGTGCAACTAGAAAGAAAGCTTTGGCTATACTTTATACTAGATATCTGCCCTGATGTTGATTTGTGCCAACAGAAACACCTGAACCAGCAGCTGCAATTGGAATTGTCCACTTTAATCCTGTCTTTCCAATATTCATGCATTTTCTTTCTCCGTTTTGACATGGGCTCAATATACACTACAATGTTGAATAGAAGAAGTGAAAGTGAATATTCTTGCCTTGTTCCTAATTTTGAGGAGAAATATTTAGTCTTTCACTTTAAGTACAATATTATCCTGAGAAGGGTTTTTATAGATAACCTTATAAGTTTGAGGAAACTTTATTCTATTTCTAGTTTATTATTTTTTCTGAAGAGATGTGGAATTTTATCACATTGTATTTTTGTATCTTTTGAGATGATCACTGGATTTTCTTTTTTTCTGATAAGATTGTAAATTACCTTCATTGATTTTTGTTTGTTCTTAAAATAAACCCAACCTTGTATACCTAGGATAAAACTCTTTTGGTTATGATTCATTATTGCTCTAAAATTTGCTGAATTTGAGTTGCTAATAAGTTGCTAAATATTTTCTGCGTTCACGAGGAATATTGTTTTATGATTCTCATTACATGCATTGCCCTTGCTGGTTAACACTTTGTATTTGTTAAACCAATGAATTCAGTACAAAATATGGAATACCAAACATGATATACTACCACAGTAATATGTTAAACACACACAAGATAAGTAGGTTTAAGGAGAAAGGTAAAATCTCCCCTCCCAGGTATACCCAGTTACGATCCATTTCCCATAGTGAGAACAACATAATCGTTCTAAGTTTTATCTCATTAATTCCATCTTAAATCTACCAATGTCTCCCTATCACCCTCCAAAGTTAAAATATTTTAACTTTTTAACTTCCCTATCTTTCACGCCTCCAAAGTACTAGCAGACAGAGCTAGCAGTTAGTGATGTGTCTTGTTTCTGGGCTCTCATATTTGCTTATCTGTCAGTAGTACTTTCTCTCTTCCATCCACCCATTCTCTTTTCTATAGCAACTGCCAACACACACATGCAGTCATTTTGCTTGGCTAACTCCAAAATATTCTTTTGATCTCCTCTTGAACATAATTTTCATCAGGAAGATCATTCTGTCCCTTAATTAGATATTCCTTATTATGGACTTCTGATGGGATAGGGGATAACATGAAGCAAACTGTAGATCTGGACTCAAATTCCAACTCTATCAATTATTATCCAAGGTCACCATACAAGTTTTTCAGGACAAGCATACAAGGTGTCTCACACACCTCAAAACATACTTAAAATGGTTTATGAGGAGGAAAAAATGAAAAAAAAGTTTACATATAATATGTCTGGCACAGTTCATAGAACATAATACATTCTTGTGGATTTCCCACAGGTTGTGCAGGGCTTGAATAGATTGAAATTGATTTGGAAAAATAAAGACATTATCAGCATAATTCATTGCAAACTCTAATAACACATGCTAGAGGGCTTGACAAGTCACATGGGTGTATATCCTGGGGTGGGGAGCCAGAAAGTAAGGAGTGAGATGGAAACATAGGATATGGAGACAGGCTGCTGATGGGCAGACTCCATGCCATGGCCTGCTGGTGACCAGTTCTTGACCAGGTTGTGCTGGGCAGGAAGTTCTCTTGTGGCCCGCCCCCTCAAGTTCCTTGCCCTCCCTTCAGCTTCCTCATTTGTGGTCCCGTGGGGCGAGGGAACTGCACGGAGGTAAGAAGTTCTCCAGCTCTCATTCCTTTACTTTGAATATCATGGAGAAATTTCATACTGATTCATTAGTATATATTTCAGTGTTTTACATATTGTTAATAGCTCTCTCAGAAGAACACTCCCCCTCCCCCAGTTATTCAGGGAGGACACAAAGAAAAGGGTTCACAAAGAAAATCTCCTGAGCTTCTTCTGACTATCCACACTGATACCTGTATCTGCAATTGGTTTGCCTCGGCTACTACCCCCACCAACACTCTGGAGCCACAGGTCCACTCAAACTTATAGCGTCCACAATCAGATGAAGCTGGCGTTAGCTCTACCAACAAAGCTAACATCACAAATTTAAGAAGATCAACATAAAAGATCCAAAGCCCTTCTTTTAAAGCAAGGACAATCTCTTTCCCTCATTTTGATAACACTTTTGGTTTCTTTGGTTCCAGGGCATCTTTCTGTTCCTAATGGATCCTTGGCTTTCATAATTTGGTACTCGATAGTCATTAGTTATTTGCCCTTGGAGGAAAGTATGAATGACAAGAAGGGATCTTAGGGGACTTAAGGAGGATACCAATACTGCTCATTACAATCCTATCGTCTCAGTGCTAACTAGATGTATGAGATGCAAAAATGACTTTCCTATGCATTTCGTTTAGCATTCACAACTATCTCCATTTTTCAGATAAGGAAAGTCAGGATTCCATAGATTAGGAAAATTGCCTAGGGTCACTCAGAAAACTAGTGTATATCCTAAGCATCCTGGTGGCAAAAATGCTGCTGCAAACACTGTGAAGAAGTGGCAGTTAATGGTAGATGTCCCTGAGGCTTGGGTCAGTACTGAGGTTGTGGGCCCCTTTCTGACTGGCTACTTGCAGTAAATTCCTATTAAGAGTGGGGAAAAAATAGACAAATGAAAGGTCTTCCATTTGACCTCTTGGTAGTCCTACATGTCTAGATCCTGTCTGTGGATATTTAACTGTGAGCCAGACTGTGAGTGTAATTAACTCAGAGGGTCAGGGAGGAGATGAACTGTAAGAAACTAAGGAGTGCTGATGGTCAGTAGCTGCAGATATTTAGCTAGATAGTCTGACACAGCTTCTTGTCATTAAAGATATTTGGAAACCATAGTTTTTGTTAAACATATTCAACAGTATTTCAACAGAAGAGCTCATTGGATGAGGAAGTAAATGATTTAATAAGAAAATACTTCTGTACCTAGGATTTTGTTCTGAAAACAGACAGGAAGGGATTTCACAGCTATTCTGAAACTATGTAGCCCACCCAGGGATGCCATTTAGTCAGACATTAATGGGCAGTTGGAAGCTGAGACCTAGGGGTCATGATAGGATTAATCCTCTTTCCCCAAGAGCCAAGGAACACACACCCGCTCCCCTCCTCCCACAAAGCATGAAGTTTTGCTGCAGAGGCCAGTAGACAATTGGGCATCTGTCTGGTGGTCTAGTTTGTAATTAGAGCCTTTAAGACCAAGGCTTGTTGACCCTTGAAATTGTACCCACTGACCTGGCATGATGGGCTATTATATATGCCTCTTGGAGTTTGAGTAGCCCTGTCAATAAGAATGGTGGAATGGCCCAGTGTGCAGGAAGAGTGTATTTGAGAGTTACTTTTCCTTTTAATTACCTCTCACATATTCTGCTGGTCCCCAATTTTTCTCCCAGTAGAGCTGAATGTTTTGTTTCTGGACTAGTCTAGGTAGTTTTCAGTGTGTATCATGGTCTTCTGATTTGCTGAGGGAAGAAGACCCAATTGTGCCACATCAGTTACAGAGCTGCCCAAGTCCACTGTGCTTCTCCCTGTGGGCTCTTGCCTGAACTTGGGGTGAGGGCCATTCGGCTGCTCCAACCTAAGGGCTCACCCACCCACACAGGAAGCTCCGGTTCATCTCCCTGGAGTCTGACAGATTATTGCAGGAACTATTTCCTCATATGAAAGCCAGGATATTAGAAAACATCTTGTGCCTCGAAGGTTATTATAGACTTGTGATTCTACAAAATTCAGCATGTATCATAATCACCTGGGTGGGCTTATTTAGGCATAGACTGCTGGGCCTATCCTTAGAGTTTTAGGTAGGTATGGAATGAGCCCCAAGGATTTGCATGTCTAAAAGTTCTCATTTCATGCTGATGTTGTTCATTTAAGGACTGTACTTTGAGCCTGCCCAGGAGAAATGTGTAGACACAAAGAGGCAGGAGATAGTGCATTAGGCTGAAAGTTGCATGTTGATCAGACAGATTTCAGGGCAAGGAATAATTAATTGTTGGCCAAGCGCTGAGTAGAACAGGTAAGGAAAATGAGAATGGGAAAACTGTGATATTAGCTCTAACTCCTGAATTTCAGCTCCTGGAGAATGACATCAATATTAAATATTCCTAAACTACCATCATCCCAGACTCTGAGCTCAAGCATGGACTACAAGCAGTTCTACTCTAAATGACTCTGAAATCTATTTCATTTTCTTTCTCCAGATGCTACTTCTTAGCTCACCCTCATATCACCTTCAACAGTAACAATCTCTCAACCTCCTCTGCCTCTACATTTTCCAATTAATTCTCTACACAGCTGTGGACACTATGTTAAATATAATCTCGATCACCTGTTTACATTATTTCCAAATGAAGTATTTACATTTTACCAAATTAAGTTTTAGGAACAGTGCTTCTCATACAGTTCTGTGCATCCCTGATCTCAGTAAACTGCATATTGTCTTTGCCAACTAGATGTTGAGGGTCTCAAGAACAGAGCAACTTCTCTTTGTCATAATAGCAAATAGATAAAGACAAAGGAACAATGTCCCAAGAACTTATACTCATCATCTTTCAACTTTAAATTACTTGTAAACTTGATACCATTAACCTCTCCTTTCAGAAAAGGAGACAGAGGCTTTGAGAGGTTCAGTAAGTAGCACTACACAGCTAATAACAGGCAAAGTTGAGATTTAAATCTAGGTTCATCAGGTTCAAAGTAGTATCATCCAATATACTTCTTTTGCATGGTCCCTGGAGGAGACAAAACCCATTCTTTGTTTCCTCAACAGACCTGATGATCTACGCTACTTAGCCTGGCACATCAGTCTAACTTCTTGCAAAGTGCTGTGTCTCCTACTCTCTCATATATCGGGCCCTTTGCATGAGCTGAATCAATATAAAGTTTAATCACAATAACTGAACTTAGGTTGCTTGCAGAAGGCTTGTAAGTCACTAAGCTGTAAACAGCTAGTCCCTTAGTCTGGAATGCCCTGCTCACCCATCTTTTTTGCTCTTATTCAACCATTACTTCATGTTCTCCATTCCTGAAGCCTTGCCGGGCCTCTCTGGTGTTTCCATAGCATCTCAAATACATCTTTGTTTTGAAACTTATCACAGCTTTCCTTGTCTGACATCCTTTCTCCCTACCATGAGTCACTAAGCTTTTTGGGCAAACTCGGTTTTAATCTACAGTGCCTGGCACAGAAGATATGATGTAGTTAGGCTATTTTTGGCTGCAAGGAACTGAAACCCCAGCTCAATATGGCTTAAATAAAAAAGAAATTAATAGGTTCACATATCTTGAAGCTCAAAAACATCTGCAGGGATTTTGTAAGACTAGATACTTTATACACATACATATAAAATAGCTAATATTTACTGCAAGTGTAGCATAGAGCATTAATAGGAACTGTCATTATCCTTGGATATTATCTTTCACTTAGACATATGTGGATCACATATACAAGGATTATTTGTAAAAAGCTGCCAAACTCTAGACTGGCTTTTATCCATTAGCTAGGACAGTGTTCATCAAAGTGTGGGGACCACAAACATTAAAATCATATGAAGTATTAAAATGCACATCTGTATGTCCGTTAGTCCTTCTAAATTGATAGGGGAACCTAGGAATTGGGGGAGTAGAGTTCATTAACCTTATTAGTAAGCTCTGTAAGCAATTCCTATTGAAGTCTGTTAAATAATATTTTGAAGGAGGCCATAGATTTGGATCAGGCATCTATACTGAGCCCACAGACCAAATCAACATAAAATTTAATAACAATAACTGAGCTTTGGTTGCAGAAGGCCCTTAACTAACGAAGCTGTAAATAACTAGTTAAACTGCAACCAGTTGACTGTCTGATTCATTAAACTGTGGCCACTTGGTTGTTTCCATGTCTCATGGACATTTTTCTATAATGCTGTCTGATTATTTTGTTGGTTGTAGTTCCCAGAACTTCTCTTGTTCTGGGGGCTGCCCAAGTTTTTGTTTGTTTGTTTGTTTGTTCTTGTATTGCTTTGCTCAAATAAAGTATACTAAATTTAGTTGGCTTAAGAAATTTTCCTTTTAATATGTCACAAGTCCTGCCTTCCTTTCCCACTCCAATATAGGTTCTTACTCTCTGAGAGGATATGGAAAAGTATCTAGTTTGCTCAATACTTCATGTCCTGGGCATGAGAACTGACTGCACAAACTTATCAACTCTCTGTCACTGATTCTCAGTAGTCTCAATAGCATATTCTCCATTGTCCTTTTAAGTCCTTGCTACTCAAGTGTGATTGGAAAGTCACTTGTATGAAAATTACCTGGGAGCTTGTTAGATGTGCAGAATCTCATACTCATTCACAAACCCTGGAACTAGAATCTTTCATTTAACCAGGTTCCTGGTGTTTCTATTTACAGTGATATCTGGGAAACACCAAATGAAATTCCCTACAACTGAGATTCCCTACAACTTTCCAGGTTTGAATCCTGTCTTCAACCTGCAAGGTACTTAACTGCTCCTTCAGTTCCCTCACCTGCAAAGTGAGGGTGATTTAGATCATCTATAATTCATGCAAGCATTACATCAGAGTATAGTGAATACCTGGCTCATGGTTACTAGTTAAAAAAAAATGTTGACTATTATTCTTCATCTACTATTGGTGATTATGATTTTTCCCTCTTTGGAATATGGTATTTTGGTTTTCAAGGGCTCATCTCCAGTTCCAGGCTCTGCAGTGTATATTATTCAAGTGATAGCTGTCCCAATGCATTTTCTAAGTTGTTACACACACATACAATTTATTTATTGAGTTTGGTACTTACCAAGGGATTCATATTATTTTCTACGTGCTCAACAGATTTATGTCAGAGATCCAGATTAATTTTTTGTATTTGAATAAAGTTCCTACCTTGGGCAGACTCTTCAAAAAGAGCATAACATATGGGCAAAGGCCCTAATTAAACACTTGTTGAAAGTAAATTAGTTAATTAGAGTTGACTGCTACTTCCCACAGAGGGTAATCAACACAAGGTCTGTGGAGAGCACCAACATCCTGTGGGGGCAGAAACAGGGCTTGCTTTCAGGCAAAATTATGTCCTTTAATAAATGCTTTTATGTGCCTCATCCTGTCCACATGAGAAATAAAAGTCACTAAGTCCACAAAAAATAAAATAAAATGGCAATTCTCATGAAGAATTTCTGACTCCACATCTTCTGACATTAAGGTACCACTCACAAAAGATGTTGCCATGTTTTTCTCCAAGAACGAGTGATTGTGAGAGTTAAAAACTCAAGGTTTGCTTTTGCTCTATTTTATAAAGACTCTCAAATCTTCACTGGACCCCTTACCAGGAATAACTAAGGAAATAACTGGAATATGTCATCAATCACTGGAATTTGCCTAGCGTTTAATGGAGTAGACTGTATTTTTGGACATTTCTTGTGTGTGTGGTGGTGGTGGTGGGGGATGGCTTTCATTTTACCAGTCGAATAACAATTTTATTTGTATAAAAATCAAGGGTCTAGTTCAGATAAATACACGCTAACCTAAGCCATCATTCATTCACTCTTCACACTAAGCTCAGACCATTTCTGAGGTTTTTTGATTTATGTTTATTTTCATCTGGGTATGTAGTTTGGGTTTTGGCTAGCACCACTAGTGGAAATACCATGAGAAAAAATTCTCAAGGCATTTTGGCCTCAACCAAACCTGTTGTTTCATGAAATTGAAGTTTTGACATTAAATTTTTTTTTGAGAGGAAGTGCCAAATAATGCTGGTTTCAGTCACAATAAAGCAACAAATAAACACTTTCCCTCTTCTGTTTTTCTTTTTCTTTTTCTTCTTCTTCTTCTCCTTCTTCTTTTTGTGGCACTGAGGATCAATCTTTGCCTCAGTGAACGCTAAACAAGTGCTCCACCACTGAGCTGTATCTCAGCCACTGCTTTCCCTCTTATGTGACCTAGTAGGAGATGGTTGGAAGCAAGAGCCCAAAGTGAAGATCTGAGAATCTGTTCTGGTTTTGTCCTAGTCACACTGAACTGGTCTACCTTTACCACAGAGCCCTGTAGAGGGCCTTCCTTAGGAACATCTAGTATTTGTTTTACTCTCCCATTAAGGATCCTATTTTTTCTTCTCTTTCCTTCCTTTCATCCTTCTCCTTTTCCCCCTCCCTTCTTTCCTCCCTTCCATTCTCGTTTTCTCTGTTTTGTGCTTTCTTTCCTTCTTTTTAAAAAAGAGCTCTCAGTAACCCCATAGCCCAAAGGCAAAATAATAGTCCAAATTAAGGACGAGCCTGACTGACCGTTTGTGTGTAACTTATTATATTTTGCAGAAAGTGTCCAATTAAGCCTGTTTTAGATGAATGATGATTACATTCCGAGCTGAAGACACCGTCCAGGTGAGCAGAGAATCGAGATGGGGACACTCTGGCACAGTAGAAACATGGCAGTCTCTTACCTGACAGGCCTGGTTGATTTTGAAATGGTCTTCCTTATTGGAACAACTATGTGAAGTTTAGTTTGAATTGCTGCTCACTTTCCCCAGCCATGGAGACTCCCTGTTTGAAACCACAAATACTATTTGTACAGAGAAAGCAGTCCCGTGGCTTCTGAAACCCAGCTATTTCATTGGCACCATTTCAGCTACATGTCCTTCCATTAGAAACTGGTTCTTCAATTAGGGGTGGAAAATGCAAATGTGCCTATTATTTTTTTGAACTCGAATGTAGATAAATTTCAGGATTGAAGAAAGCTCACTGTGTGCCTCATGATTTCCATCCATTTCCTCTTCCCTCTGAATACCAAAAGCCATCACAGTTAATTAAAGTAAAAAAAAAAAAAACTGTTTTAATATAAAAAGGAAATATCTTCTTCTTATGAGAGGTAGGAGAAGGAGTGAAATAGAGACTATTTGCTGTGAGTAAAACTTCAGTATTTGTTTTATAAAAATGTTTGTATCTCATTCAGTTTAAATGTTATGTTTGCCTGGGGCAATTCAGCATGGAAAATTATTGTTTCTTTATCCTTTTAGTTATAGTCGTCTTTCTTGTCTCCTCTTGCACACTATTTTTGGCCTCTGATAGACTGACTCAGGGCTTTGTTGAGCTTTGGGAGAGATCAGTTGGTTGGGAACTAAGATGATTGTGGCCTCCAGCTCCCAGGTTCCAGAGAAATGTTCATTATGAACTTATAAGAGAGGTATTTCCTTTAGGACGACATTTCCTTCAACTCACTGTTGGATACTAGCTGTGATCTTAATATAAGACATTGTAGGAATCTCTGAATAATATTAGGCATGCAGAAATCCCAGCTCCCACCCAGGAACACCCCACCTGCAGAAAAACTAATTGCCTCCACTCAGATACAGTTTCCTTCAAAGCTATGTGCTTGGTGTCTGGCAGGTCATGCTCCTGGTACATCATACCCATGGCTTGTATGGCATTGGTGGCTCAGAGATATTTTCTCTTCTTGCTTTGAAGTTTATCAGTAAAGTCTGTTTATTTAAGTCTATTATTTTGCAGTTTACCAAGAGACTATGATCCATCTGCCAAACATATAGATGTTTGTGATTTAACTGAGGACTTTTCTTCTTCTGCCTATTATTTATTGAAGCATTCCATTTCTACATAATGTGATCCTTAGAGCTGACCCATGCTAGCACAATATAGACCTCAGTTATTTGAATGGGTTTTTAAGGAATATTTTAAGGAAATGCAATCTCAGATTATACTACACCAACTGTGCTGGAGAGTAAACTCCTCCAGGCTGACACTGCATTTTTCTGTTTTAACTACCCCAAGGTATTAAGACGTTTTTGTAAACAAGTCACCATGATACAAAAGTAGTAAATTCACTCTTTCATACCTATTTCAAATTTTAGCAAGCATAGAGCTTGCTTAATAAATTTGATTAAAATGTATATTATCGGACTCTACACCTTCAGATTCAGTAGGACTCAATGGGGCCCAGGTGACTGCATCCGTAAAAGAATATAAGGCATTTTGATTTGGGTGGTTAGTGCACTATACTTGGAAAAAGTCTAACTTAAACTCAGGACTCTGTGCAACAAGAGATTTTCTTTTTAAAGACTCAGTTTTCACAGATCTTCAATAACATTGGAAGTTTGGAAATACATGTTAAATATGCACTCTAAGCATAATTAACTACATGATAATATTTTCAGAGAAAGTGACCATGAGCAGTAATTGCTGTTCATGTTCCTAGATGGCTTCTTGTGTGTGGGGGTGAGAGAAAGAGAGAGCATGGGCAGTCATCTACTCAGCACTATTAAAGTAGCCAATTTTTATTAAATTCTAATGAGGTGCTAGGCACTTTCAATGTGCTTCACATCAATTGACTTATTTAATGCTCAAAACAACCCTAAATGATAAGTCCTCTTATTATTCCCATGTAACAGTTAAGGAAACTAAGGTACAACACAGTTAAGTAATTTCCTTAAAGTCATAAACTTTATAAGTTGTTAACAGTTCCAAACATTGTTGATTTTGGATAACGGCAAGACTTGCATTTAAAAAGTAGGTACAAAGTGCTCCTCAAAATAAATCAAGGAGGTGAAACAAAATTGGTGAGTTCCTGAGTGTGATATTAGGTAAAATTTTCTGAATTAATTACTTAAATAGTATACCAATATATTCTTTTTCACTGTATTTTCTAGAATAATTTCAAAAAATGTAACAGGGGCACAATTAGGGGCAATAGAAGTCTCAGATTATCTGATATTGTTATAGAGGGAATATTAATTCAAATTACCCCAAACCTCTGATGTGATTCCAGAAACCACAGGTAGAATAAAAGTTACTGCTGTACCAGCTGTGGCTCAGGAGCCCCATGGAGCCTTGTTGCGGTGAATGACTCTTAGCTTGCTCCACCTAGATTCAGCCTGTTTGACCTTGAAAGTCTTCTATCCAATGTTGTCATTTTTTTCTTTTTCAAAATCAGATTCGACAAGAATTAGCTGAGGATCTACCCTTGACTAGCAACTCTGTTAGGTTTTAAATTATACATTATCTGATTCCATCTTAACAAACTTGGTCTGTGGTATGTTCTTCATCATTGCTTTTACTATTGGACATTTTATGGATGTGAAAATTGAGGCTTTGGGTGATTGGGTAAATCATTAGCAAGTGGCAGACCCTGGATTGGAGTCCAAGTTTAAGGTTTTGCTTCATCTAGAACCATCTTAAAAGTGGTTTCTGATTTTGTAATAATTTGAGTAGTTTACGGGTTATATAAAGCAGAATTTAAAGATGTCACAAGGATTTTAAATTGATTATATTCTCCACTTCATTTTTGGCCAATATTTATTACCACTAAAACAACATGTGCTGGGCCAGGAGTGGTGACAAGAGGCATATTCATTCATTCAACAAAATCTATCAAACAAGATTATATGCCAGGCACTGTGGTAGGTATTATGGGCCTGGAGACAGAACAAGACATGGTGCTTACACTGTAGCAGAGAAAATATATGAAGCAAATAGAGTTATGGTAGTCCTATGTAGGAGAATGGACTTTTTTTAAACACATAACACAGAGATTCTAAGTAGTCTGCACAGATATTCAAAGTGAGACTGACTGAGAAATTTGAGGTATCCAGGCTAAATAAGAAATAAAGAGCACAATTCTTCAGAGAATTTTTTCTTTTTTCATTATCTTCTGGTCTAGGAGATTACACTAACAGTTGTGCTTTGTGATGGGATCAAATTCCTCCCACTCATTATTGTATGTCTAGGACCTTCCCAACTAAATGAGAGTCAGTTCTACACAGGGAAGGTATAGGAACCAGTATTTTGAATATAAACTAAATAAAGGAAGCCTTGGACAGTTTAAATGCTTTTACCCTAAACCAAACATTGGCAAGGACATCATATGTACCACCTCTACCTTTAAGAAAACTTCTACATTTAGCTTAATTTTTGTTGTTTTTGAGTTCTATAAATCTCCATTGTACATTTTCCACAGAATGTATTTTAATTCCATTGATATTAAAGAAAGCACATGAATTACCCTGGCCCACTAAATGGGGAAATCAGAACATGACGGAAGAGTGGCCAAGGCTCAGAATTTCCATTCTCTTCCAAGGGAAACCAAATGAGAAAAATAATACATCCTAAGAGCCAGAGTTCTGATTACAATTCTGGAAAGAGGGATGAAATAAGATATTTCATTTTTTTTTTTTTTTGTGTGTGTGTGTGTGTGCCTTGAATTCCAAGCTGAATCTAAAAGGTTATGCAGAGTACACTCTATCACCCTTCCATTCAGGCTTATCCGTGATCCTCCTTGGGAGTTCTCCAAACACCCACATATACATTTAGAGAAATGAAGTCAGGTACCTTTGTATAGATTATGCACTAGGTTTATTGGAAATCTGTTTAATTTATACCTCCTTTTATCTTAAACTTAATGTTCACAAAATTCATTTATCTGCATTCTCCAAAGACACATCTTATCCCTGCAGTGTGGCCTCCACAACCGTGATGCAGCATTGTGGATATTAGAAGAAAGAGTCCTGTCTCCCTCAGCATTAAGTTCTATCAGAAAATCAAGCAAACCCTGCACATGAGAATCATATGCAATGCTTTTTAAAAGTCTGTATGCTCATGTCTCTGCCTCAGAGACTCTGATTTAACTGGTTCAGAGCAATACCTGGGCAGCCATCATTTCTAAAACTCCCCACTTGATTCTAATGTGAAGTCAGTTTTGAAGATACCGATTTGTATGAATATTAGCAAGTCTTTGAAGAGTCTTAGTCTCAGTTTTCTCACTTATAAAGTAAAATGGTTCCTAAATCATCTTTTATTTTTTTTTAAGATAAAGATTATACATGTGGTAGTGGTTTGGAAGTTTTATGTCTATTCCATCTTAAATGAACACATTATTCTTTAATTGATTAACTTTTGTCTGTGTGCGCTTTCAACTTAGATTAAATAAAGATAATGATAGCGAACATTTATGGAGTGTGTGTTTGTGCTAGGGATGATATAAAGTAGTGTTACTTAAAGTGTGTCCAGAAGATCAGAGCATAAAAATTGTTACTGATGACAGTGAGGTATATACAAAAATTAATCTGATTAGAATTTTTTATGGTAATTTGGGCTTCCATTGTATGTATTTGCTTTTTTGTTATTTAATTTATAATAATTCATTTTATTGCATTTTTACAACTATATCTGTCAGCAGCCTTTGGTAATTATAAAGTCCTCCCAAATTAGCCCTTCACCATAGATTGTTTGAAAGGCACTGGCATTAAAACTCTCTTATCCATGTTTTCTAATTTAATGTTTTCCACTAATTCCAATGGAGCAGTTGCCCATTTCACAACCAAGGAGACTGAAGATTAGAATGGTTTGCTTAACATTGTACCACTAATAAGATTTGTAAGTTGGAAGGACTTGAACCCAGTACGTTAGTCAGCCTTTTGCCACTGTGACCAAAATACCTGATATGAACAATTTCAAGGGGGAAAAATTTATTGGTTTACAATTTTAGAGGATTCGGTTCCTTGTTGGCCAGTTCCATGGCTTTGGCCTTGAGGTGAGGCAGAATGTTACAGAGGAAGGATGTGGCAGAGGAGTCTGTCACCTGGGAAACAAAGACAGAGGAATGGGCTGGGGATAAGATAAACCCTTCCAGGACATGCCCACAGGGAACTACTTCCTCCAATGAGATTCCACGTCCAGTAGTCCATTCAGCCATTAATGGATTAATCCATCGATTGGATTATTATTGAGAAAAATTAATAGTACAAGCAATTTGCTGCATTGGGGACATGCTTTCCACATGTAAAGTTTTGGGGGAGATTCCAGATCTAAGCCATAATACCCAGGAAGACTGAATTCGGAGCCCAGAGCCACAGAAGTGGAAGAATTTGGCAGTTGCTTCCCTTTGCTGGGGTCACAGAAGCATACCTGTGCCAGAAATTTCCAGGCATATCGAGGGCTGCCTTCACACTGGGTGACCCCCAGTGTTCTCTGTGTTGTTTTTATCCTTTATGCATAATTATAATTGGCTCCAGCCTTGTGAACATTAGTTAAGTTCCTCTAAAGAGTTTGAAATCTGAGTTGTCTGGATATTTATAAAAGGAAACCAGAACAAAATGAAAAGGGACCGTTTAAACCTACAAGTGGCAGGCTTGAAAATTTTTTTCTGCTGTCATTATGATGAAATTAATAAAATATAATAAAGTAGTTACTTTCCTACACACCCTGGTCATCTAAATGTTAATTATAAGGCTGTTAAAGATTTTTGGTGAGCTTTTTAATCCTCATTTGAAGTCTGGAAGTTTCTTAGAAAAGTTTCTAAGACTCTCACCCCAGGAAAAAAAAAAAAAGGACAGAAATTTTACCCCAAGATATTTTCCTGTTTTCTCTCCAGAATTTTACTTTTTATCCAAAAGATAAAAAGATAAAAACTGCTGGATTTCTCCTTTTTCAATTTGCTTTAAGATATTTAATTTAATATTAGATGTATTTAG
Source organism: Callospermophilus lateralis (assembly GCF_048772815.1). Lineage (NCBI taxonomy): Eukaryota > Metazoa > Chordata > Mammalia > Rodentia > Sciuridae > Callospermophilus > Callospermophilus lateralis. The sequence continues at coordinate 62,466,523 of NC_135320.1, read as the reverse complement.
TTTATTTAATTTAGTATGTTTAATATTTAAAGAACATGTTTACTTTCAGAGCTGGTAATTCATGAGTAAGAAAAAAAAATTAAATCCAACAAGTTTTATCTTCCATCTTTTGGATCATTTCTGAAAATCAAACATTCTCCTCTAGAGAATAAAATATTTTAGATTTGGCTTGTAGACACATTTTCAGAAATGTCCTGTGATGTAGAGGAAGATATATTATCAAAAGCAGTACAAGAGGACAGAAGATATATATTAAGTGCCATATTTGAGTATTTGGCAATTATGATGAGAATGGGATCCATGTGGAATTTAAGAACCAGGAGAATCAACTCTGCTTTTCTCCATGCTGAGGAACACAATAGGAACACAAAATCACCTTGTCTGGGGTCTAGGATCCCAGAGACCTTCTACAGGTAGTGGTGTAATCAAAGCACACTGGTAACATCTCTTCAGTCCATATAAGTGGCTGTCTTGGGTTCTTATCTCTAACTCATGATGAAAAACAAATATAATTGTATATTGAACACTTGCTAGTTCCTTGCTGTGATAAGCATTAAAAAATGAACGCAAAAGTTTCCCCTTGTTCATGAGGGATGTGCTCCAAATCTCTAGAGGATGCCTGAAACTGCAGGTAGCACAGAAACCTACAGATACTATGTTTTTTTCCCCTCCTTTACGTACTTACTCATGATAAAGTTTAATCTATAAATTAAGCACATTAAAAAATTAACATCAATAACCAAAACAATAGAACGATTGTAACAGTATACTGTAATAAAAGTTATGTGAATATGTTCTCATTCTCAAAATATTTTACTGTAGCACATTATATTTTTAGACCATGATTGACCGTGGGAATTGAAATGGAGGAACTCAAAACCTTCAGAGAAGAAGGGACTTGGGTAAAGTGCTGATGGGAAACAGTGTGTAGATGGTTGCCTGGGAAGGAGTAGGTGCAAAGATCATAAAGTGGCCAAGCCAAGTTTCTGGCCTCTATTTAGAGTAGGATGTTACGTTGGAAAATCAGCAGTAAAAATATGAGATGAAGCAACTTTGTCACCTCTTCCCAATAATTTATTGAGCATCTCCTTAGGTGCCTGCCACTGAATTCAATTCTGGCAATGAAAGGGGCATCAGAAATAGCTCTTGCTTTCAGGGGAGACAGAATCTTTTTTAGGTGAAGAAAGAATTCCCAGGCAATGTGGAAATCAGGAAGCAGAATTCCTTTACAAATGGTGCTGAGAGGAAAGAGGTAGAGGTGACTGGTTCCTTTGGCCTCTGCGAGCCACTTAACTTCTTCAGTTTTCCCTATTTGTAAAATAGGGATAATGTTATTGACCACACAGGGTTGCAGCACATGGTCTATGTGTAGGAAACTGCCTTAAAATTGAAAAGTGAATTTTTGTAAAATTTTTTTTTTCAATTGCCTGAAAATACCTGAAGGATACAATAATACTCCCATTAAGTATTTCCAGTTCCCTATGAGTGGGGGAGGCAGAAGGTTGTGTTATCCCTGGGATGGTGCATGTCAAATTTAGAGATGTGGATGATGTAGCCCTTGCCAATCCCCACTCCCCTATGACGCTGTGGCATAAATGACTTGCTTGGTATGGCCAACCATTGCTCATCTCCACACCTCTTAGTGCTGACCTCTGCCCTCTGTGGGGTGTGCCATGCTCCTTACCTTCTGTGTCCATCTAGGAAGTTCAAGGTTCCAAGATAGCTAGCTGCTCATCAGGTTTCTGGTGAGAGTTCTCTTCCTGATTTGCAGATATGTGCTCACATTGGGGAGGAAGGGGGTTGAGGGAGCGGGTAATGGAGCGGGAGGGAGAGGGAGAAGGAAAGGGGGAGGGAGAGGGAAGAAGTTTGTATCTTCTCTCTGCTTCTTCTTATAAGGACAGTGATATCATCATGGGAGCCTCTGCTTTATGACTACATCTAAACATAAGTATATCTCAAAGGCCCCCATGTTCAGGTACCAAGTTATTGGGAGTTAGAGCTTCAACATATGAATTTGGGGAGGACACACTTCAGTCCAGAGCATGTTTCCAGAATGTCTGTCCAACACACACATTCTTTCAGACTCTCTCAAACATCTTGTCTTTAAAAACTTCTTTTATGAGCTGATCATTTCCCATGTTGCCCCACCAGTGAAATCATTGCATTCAATGTAATTATTGTTTCAAGATAACTATATTGTTTCAAGAAACATTCATTGTGATTCTCTTCTATAAAATGTTCTAGCCTTTTTCACCTTGGTCTCTGCTGCATTAAGTTTCAGGAAGACACATGCATGCAAAGCAGTCAGTACATTTGTACTGAAATAAAGTTTAAATATATGACTGCTGCAAGGAAATGGCTTCCTAGACAGTAACCAAAAGAAGCAAAGAGGCAGTTTATTGAGCAGGCTAGGGGTCCATCATCTGTTTATCAACCATAAAAATTTATGTGGACAAGATTTGGAAAAAAAATCCTAGGATTTTTTTAAGATCTATAGCTTTAGAAATATACCCTATATAGAATATAATATATCAATATACTTTAGAAAGTCCTGAGAGGTGATATCAGCGTAGCATTTGGACCAACCAAGCCTTAGGAATGAGAAATCTAAACATATTTATCCAGGTTTTGAAAAGGAATGCAGATTGCCTTCCAGTACTGGGACCACTTACCAAATAAGTATAGTTTTATTTCAAGTTACAAAATGGACTATATTTGGAGGCATTTTGATTCAAATACCTCAATAAGTGACTTGCTGCACTCGCCCCAAACTCCCTTTTGTGTTTCTCCACCTGCAATTTGTATTACTGAAATAAATATTACCAACAGTTTGAGCTCCATTTGGTGTGGTCCCAACTGTAGCTGTGCTAACAGGGCCCTGTTGGGTTGTCTACAGCTCAACACTTTTTATTGGCAGCTAAAGGAAAGAAGGTAATGGTCTAACTGCCTCTTGCCTACACTTTACTCTTTTCACCCTTTCCAACAACCAGCCTGCTATAATAGTTCAGTTCTGGAAGAGGAAAATATTGCAACATATCCAGGCTGTCTACAAGTGAGTAACGTTGTGTGAGACATGGAATGGACAATGCCTCAAAACCCGAGACCAGAAGAATCAGGCCAAAAAGAGATTTTGGCATTGGGGAAGTTGGTCTCTTGGAACATATTAGAATTTCCAAGAAACAAATTAAATGCGATTTAAAGAAAATGGGTGTGTACTTCTAATCCAGACAGAAAGAGAAAATTGCAACCAGGGTTAAATGCTGGGCATGAGCCTCATTGTGGGTGCCTTAAAGGTCATTACTTTTTAAAATCAGAGGTTACAGAATTGTTCCCTGCTGTGCTTTTTGGTTTTTTGTTTGTTTGTTTGTTTGTTCAGTTGGTTATCTTTTGTTTGTTGTTTGTTTTGCTTCACAGTTTTAGAGTTTCAGGCAGGTACTGGATTCTAAGCTTCTAATGTCCAACAAGGGTTCAAGAGGCAGGAGAAATGAATCGATTTTTATTTTTTTTCTAAACTTTTAAATCAATGGAAGCATCTGGCTGGTGTGAGCTCACTGTGGCTTGTGTTCAATGACCCTGAAATTTTTCACTCTGATCAATATAATGTAATAAATCACCTGTCTTCCAAACTCTGCTCTCCAGCAATTTGGACCATTTGGCATACGTACTCTAGGCAGTGAAACCCATTTTTCCTTGTTAGGACAGATTAAATAGTGCCTGAGTCTGACCAATAGGCAACTTGGCATGGATCAGTTCTATTGTTTTGCTTTGTTTTCTTCCTTCCTTCCTTCCTTCCTTCCTTCCTTCCTTCCTTCCTTCCTTCCTTCCTTCCTTCCTTCCTTTCTCTCTCTCTTTCTTCTTCCTTCCTTCCTTCCTTCCTTCCTTCCTTCCTTCCTTCCTTCCTTCCTTCCCTCTTTCTTTCTTTCTTTCTTTCTTTCCTTCTTTCTGTTTTCTTTCTGTCTTTCTTCTATTTTTCCTGATGGTACTGAGGATTAAACCCAGGGCTTTGAGCATGCAAATAGATGCTCTTCCACTGAGCTACATGCACAGCCCCTACATCTATTGTCAGTGCCTGTGTGAGTTTGTGCTGTACTTTTGATAGCTGAGCCCTCATCGTCATCTTTTTCTTGATAACCAGCCAAGATGGTACTCTCTATGGTCCCAGGGTCCTGTTTTCTGTCTCTACATTCCTGGCTGTGAGCACAACATCTACTGCAAATCTTCTATGATCCTGACTTTCCGGCACTATGTACCCTGTTTTGGTCAATCTCTACCCAGATTGTCCATTGTCACCAGCACCTTTGGACAACTTGCTAAGATTGTTTATGCCTTCTGGCTTCCTGCTCACCCCCACCTGGAATCAGTCCATGAGCTGCAGCTTCTCCATGATGGCTAAGATCCTCTGGGGGCCGGCCTTCAGATGATCTTGCTTATCAACCCCTCAGTGCTCTTTCTGATGCTTTAGAAAAAGTAAAAAGAAGAAAAGGTCCAGATTTTCTTATCCTCTGCATGGGCTCTTGGCTCAATAGCAGGGTGTTAATAAGAGACTGACTTGCAAGGTTCACCTTTATGTTACAGGGTAAAGAAAACAGCTGCATAAACTAGTCAGAGACAAAGTGACATGGCAGCACCTTCTGTGCAGAATGAATACTGCCTTCCAGAATTTTCAGAGGAAAATAAGTTTCATAGTTTATCTAAATGCACAGTAGATCAGGGAGACATATAAGTTGGCATTTATCAATAATAGGCTATTTGAGAAGAGAGGCACACAGTGGCCTAGGAAAAAACAAAGCTAAACTTTTAGAAGTCTATATGTAAACTCCCTATGGCATCTGATTAGTCTCCTACTAATTTGATCAGAATTATTACTTCCAGGTTTTTAAGAAAATGCACACTCATACTACAGATTCAGGGAAAGAAGAAGAGAATAAAGTGGAAAGTAAAAATTCTCTCCCACATGTGGTCTTCCAAAAAGTGTGCTTTGGGGGAGTTTTTTTTTTCCCCATGAGTTATATATAATACTTATATAGGTCAATATGTATACAGATTTTTCTAACTTAAACACAAATTAGATAAAAGTACATGAATCATTGTCTAATTTCCTTTTATGTTTTAACTGAATATATTGCAGGTACCATTCTACATGAGCACACATGCCATGGACCAAACATTTTTTTTTTTTTTTTAACAACAGCATCCTGTTTCAAGAGTTGGATCATCCAGTCTGCCAACCTACTTTTAGATTCTAAATTCAGAAAATCACTGAAGAAAACAGATAATGCAGTTTGCTGGGTGATGAGCTGTGGCAATGGTCAAAATGCCTGAGTCAGCTGCAGCCTTAGCCTGCCCAGGAGAAGAGGGAATGTTTGAGACCATAAGAAAGGCCTGAAATTTCTTGTTAAAAGAAGGAGGACTTGAAGGAGACTGCATTTGAATTAAAGACCAGAATGAGGGATATGGCTAATTCAAATGGGTGTGTTCATGAAGAAAGCCTCCAGGTTCTTTTCAAGTGGTTCAAAGTTGGGGATGGGCTTTGGTCTTCCAGAACTAGAGGGAAGATTTCAGTTTATAACCAAGACTGGATAAAAAGGAAGAGGTCAAGTACCATGGGATTTTCATTGCAACTGCGATCAAAATGATGTCACGTGAAAAAAAAAAAAAAAAACCATGAAGACTAAATTTTATAGATACACAAGCAAAAAGCATCATCATTTTTTGAGAGACCTGAACCCTGCGAGTTTCTATTGGGCAAGACCTTTCACGAGCTTGGCTTGAAATGGTTTTTATTTGGACCTCCAAAAGAAGAGTCTTGCATTGAAAGGAATCAAGAGCACACGGTACCTTTTGGTTTTGCAGGAATTCTGCATTAAAAGATGTGCATGTGCATTGGCTGCTGCATGATACTAAAGAATCCTAAAGCTTGGCCACAGGCAGAGTGCCCTGGAGGGCTCTCTGTGGCCATCAGCAGACATGTGGATCATAGGGAGGGAACAGGGGCTCTGGCAGGGAAGCAGTCAATAACGTCATGTTTCATCAGTCCTCCCTGCCTTCAAATCTGAGTTTGGTTTGCTGCTTTTTGTCCAAGCTCATCTTCTGACTGGAACAAAGTACATAAATGTGTCTCCAAGAGTGACAAAGAAAGGCTGCCAGGACAGCACTTCCAAGGAAGTAGTTTCATTTGGAAATTGGAGATAAAAGGGAAAGAATTTCAAAAGAGGGTAAATCCAGGTGAGCATCTTGCCAAGAGATAGACACTGTGGGTGAATTAAGAACTCTGAACAGTGACACTTTATCAGGCAATGTGACCTTGCCAACCAGGAAGCAAGCTGTGGACTGCAGGCCAATGCCTTTTATATGGCCTTGTTTCTAAGGATGACAGTTTGAAGAAGGACATTGAAGTAACTCGCATCCTGCTACTACCTGTGAACTCCCGGCTCCCTGGGATGCTGGCACATTGCCCAGGGCAACTTCACACATTTCCATCTAAAATCAGGGAAACCTTCATTAAGGATCCTGAGGAACCAGGAAAAGGATATTTCTACAGGTAGAATTTTCCTCCACACCAATTTCAAGTTTTGATGGTTCTCGGATGGTCACTTTGACACCTGCAGTTCATAGTCCATGAGAATAGGTGGAGCTGCAAATCTGTAGGAGGAGAGGCAAATCTGGGTTTTAATTAAAAGTGATGTGGCTGATGTGGAATCAGATGTTGATCAAATTGCCATAAGGTCTGCTTTGATCCATTTCATAAAAGAGAAGACAGCAATGTTTTCTATCACCTTAGGTAAAAATAAATCATTTAATTGCTTGGGAGACTCAAAATTGCATCCGTGGTGGAGCACTGTCCAGCCTTTTGGCTTGCTTCTGGCGAGTCTGTCTTAGGTCATGTGGTTTTTATTTAATTTGGCCTAACTTTTTATTATTACTGAGGAGGGAAGTCAGGTTTTTTGATTTAAAAAATATCACACTGTATTCTGGGAATATTCAAATGTCAGTGAAAAGGAAGAAATGTAGGTGGGTTCACAGTAAAAATCTTCACATGCTACTCTGAAGAACAGTTAAGACTCATTAATGCAGTGATGGTATGGGCATTTTTTTTAATTTGTTCTTTATAGATACACCTGACAGTTAGAATGTATTTTAATTGATACAATTGTGTATTTTATTTCCTGGAATTCAAATAAAAGGGTCGATTTGGTCTTTCAAAAAAAAAAAAAACAGCGTTTTGCTATAAATAACATGGTTAATTTTTTTATTGTTGTTGTTCTTTTTAGTTATACATGACAGTAGATTGTATTTTGACATATCATATACATGGAATATAACCCATCTTTGTGGTTGTACATGATGTGGAGTTACATTTGTTGTGTATTCATATATGAACATAGGCAAGTTATGTCAGATTCATTCTACTGATTTTCCAATTTCACTGCCCACCTCCACCTATGTGAGTCAGCATCCTCATATCAGACAGAATATTCAGCCTTTGATTTTTTTGGGATTGGCTTATTTCACATAGTATGATAATCTCCAGTTCCATCTATTTACTGACAAATGACATAATTTTATTCTTTTTTATGGCTGAATAATATTCCATCTTCTACATGTAACACATTTTCTTTATCCATTCATCTGTTGAAGGGCACCTTGTTTGGTTCCATAACTTAGCTGTTGTGAATTGAGCCACTATAAACAATGATATTGCTGTGTCACTATAATATGCTGATTTTAAATCCTTTGAGGATATGCAGAGGAGTGGGAAAACTGGATCAAATGGTAATTGCTTTTCAAGTGTTCTGAGGAATCTCCATACGTTTTCCAGAGTGGCTAGGTCAATATGTTGTCCCAACAGCAGTATATGAGCAAACCTTTTTCCCCACATCCTTGTCAACATTTATTGTTACTTGTATTCTTGACAATTGCCACTCTGACTGGAGTGAGATGGAATTTCAGTGTAGTTTCAATTTGCATTTCTCTAATTGCTAGAGATGTTGAATATTTTTTCATATATTTGTTGATCAATAGTATTTCTTCTTCTATAAAGTGTCTGTTCAATTCCCTATCCCATTTGTTGATTGGGCTTTTTTTTTTTTTTTTTTTTTTTTTTTTGGTGTTAAGTTTTTTGAGTTCTTTAAATATCCTGGGGATTATTGCTCTGTTTGAGATGCAAGTGGCAAAAATTTTCTCCCATTCTGTAGGCTCTCTCTCCATATTCTTGATAGTTTCCTTTGTTGTGAAGAAACTTTCTATTTTGGTATCATCCTATCTATTTATTCTTGATTTTACTTCTTCTACTTTAGGAGTCTTGATGAGGAATTCAGTGCCCAAACTGACCTTATGGAGAGTTGGGCCTACTTTTTTTTTTTTCCTTGTAGGTGCAAGGTCTCTGATCTAATGCCTAGGTCCTTGAGTTGAGTTTTGTGCAGGATGAGAGATAAGCATCATTCTCAGCACCATTTGTTGAAGAGATTATATGTATGTTTATGGTGCCTTTGTCTAGTATGAGATAATTGTATTTAAGTGGGGTTGTCTCTGTGACTTCTATTCTGTACCACTGGTCTTCATGCCTATTTTGGTGCCAATACCATGTTGGTTTTTGTTGTTGTTGTTGTTTTTAACTATAGCTCTATAGTATAATTTAAGTCTGGTATTGTGATGTCTCCTGCTTCACTTTTCTTGCTAAGAATTGCTTTGGCTATTCTGGGCCTCTTATTTTTCCAAATGAATTTCATGACTGCTTTTTAAAATTTCTATGAAGAGCATCATTGGAACCTTAATAAGAATTGCATTAAATCTGCATTGCGCTTTTGATAGTATGGCCATTTTTGACAATATTAATTATGCCTATCTAAGAACATGGAAGATCTTTCCATCTTCTATGGCCTTCTTCAATTTCTTTCTTTAGTGTTCTGTAGTTTTCATTATAGAGGTCTTTCACCTCTTTGTTTTGCATTGATTCTAAATATTTTATTTTTTGAAGGCTATTGGAAATGGGATAATTTTCCTAATTTCTCTTTCAGTTGATTCATCACTGATGTATGAATGCAATTAATTTGTGGCTGTTAACTTCATATCCTGCTACTTTGTTGAATTCATATATGAGTTCCAGAAGTTTTCTGGAGGAGTTTTTCGGGTTTAATACATAAAAATCATGTCAGTAAATAGGGATTGTTTGAGTTATTCTTTTACTCTTAGTATCCCTTTAATTTCTTTCTTCTAATTGCTCTGGCTAGAATTTCCAAGGATGATGTTGAATAGAAATGATAAAAGAGGGCATCATTTTCTTGTTTCAGTTTTTAGAGGGAATACTTTCAATTTTTCTCCATTTATAATGATTTTGGCTTTGGGTTTAGCATATATAACTTTTCAATGTTGAGGTATGTTCCTACTATCCCTAGTTTTTCTAGTGTTTAGAACATGAAGGGGTGCTATATTGGGTCAAATTCTTTCTCTGAATCTATTGAGATAACCATATAATTGTTGTCCTTAAGTCTATTGATGTGATTAATTATGATTAATTATGTTTATTGATTTCTGTATGTTGAACCAAGTTGTATCCCTGGAATGAACCCCACTTGATCATGGTGAACTATTTTTTTCAATATTTTTTTTTTGCGTGCAATTTGCCAGTATTTTATTAAGAATTTTTGCATCTATGTTCATGGATATTGCTCTGAAGTTTTCTTTCCTTGATGTATGTTTGTCTGGTTTTGGTATCAGAGTGATACTAGCTTCACTGAATGAATTTGGAAGGGTTCACTCCTTTTCTATTTCATGGAATGAGTTTTTGAAATTTATTTATTTATTTTAATTAGGTATATATGACAGCAGAATGCATTGTGATGATTCATTGTACATAATTGCAGCAACTTTACATATCTATGGTTGTACATGGTGTAGCATTATACCATATGTGCAGTAAGACTTGGGTAAGAATGTCCATCTCATTCCACCAAATTTCCTGACCCCTTTATATGCATATAAAGTAAAAAATTTAAAAAATTAAAAATTAAAAGAATACCAAAAAAACTGAATTATACTTATCAAACATCCTAGTCCTCAAAATACTGATCCATGAAAAATAACTGGTTTCAAAAATGCTAGAAATGAGAAAAAAAACAACAACAAAAAATGTTTATAAATATCCATGAACCATTAAGATCACAACAAAACAAAAGATCTTGATGAAAAGTAAAAGAATTGTTTCCATTGGAGTTCAAAAGAGTCTACTTCCTTTCTCAGCAGTGTTAGGTGGGGCCATCTGGAGTGAAAGCTTGCTCCACCCTCAAGGTAGGGTTGTTGGAATGAGAGGTAATCTCATAAGCGAATTCTTGGAGGTGGGGTTTAGGCTTTGGAGCATACCTAAGCCTAAACCCCACCTCCAAGAGTTGCTCAATGCCAATTGGTCTGAGATTTTAAAACAGTGCATTTTCAGGGCCCAGCAATTGCTGGTTCATGCTGGAAGCTGCACCCGAGGGATCTACCCAGAGTTCTACTCATGTAGTGGAGGAGCCAATTTTTAGTCCACTATGTGAACTCCATGTTTCTTTTATCTCAGGTTCAAACTCCAAACTCAATCTCTTCTACCCCCCACCCTTTCAAATTCCTGGCCAGGCACATGTCTCCCAGCTAGTCCTACATCCAGCAGCTGGATGGGAGGGGGAGGGGGAGATCTGAGTAGGTTTCCCAAACCAGCAGTCCCCTGTATAAACCTCTCTGCATGTTTGATTTTCTTCTTCCCATTTAAGCACACTTGTCACTGTGTGTTTACTGGGCCTGTATTTGAGGCCAAACTTGAGTTTGCCAGGAATTGGCTCCCCCAGCTGCCAGCCCACACATTCAGTTGCTGCAAAATGGTTCCTTCTTCTGTCCTCCGGATATTGTGCTGCACACCTTTCAGTTTAGTGGGCCAGTGTCTTTGATCTCTGAACTCTCCATACCCAGACATGCCTCAGGCCTCCTAAAAATATAGATACCTTTAATTCCTTTATCCCTCCACTTTGCTCCTGGTGGAATGACACTTTGCTCCTAGTGTCTCTGGCTGCAATAGTGGCTGTGGTGCTGGGAATTTCTTCCTTAGTTTATTATATCCAATCTCCTGAGTCCCTTATCTGCTTTTGAAAAACCAGCCTCTATCTCAGAGCAAAGCCTGTCCAAGGAAGGGACATGACCTTTGTCCTTGGAAAAACCCACAGAGCACTCCTAGGCACATTCCCACCCTGCTAAGTTGTTTATCTACAGGAGAGATCTGCTGCGCCAAGTGTCCCAGACTCAGTCAGGCTAGGTGGGGACCCATAGCAGCCCCCTAGCAGCCACCAATCAGCATGAGACAGGGAAATACCTGGGATGCCAGATGACCCTCCCAGTAGTTTATGGTGTTGGGAAACCATGTAGTTCAGCATGTACACCCCTCTTGGCTTAAACCAATCAGTTCAAACGAATACCCCCTTTGTACTGACCAATCACCCCTAGACAACTTGTTCCCGCCAGTGAATGTGCTAATCATGTTTTAGAGTTGTTATTTAATTTTCCCTCGGTGTGTGATGATTTGCTAAAAGAGGCTATGATGTATGTGAAGTCCCTGCCCTCTCCAAAGAATGTATAAAAATGCTGCAAACCCTGGGTTCGGGGCCTCTCAGCCTCACCAATTGCTGTGTGTGTGCGCGCGGAGGACCGAGCTAGCTCGCAATAAACACCTCTTTGCTGCTTACATCGATCTTGGGTCTCTGGTGGTCTTTGGGGGTCCTGAATTTGAGCATAACACCTTGAATGTCCAATATTAAACTCCAGCAAAGCCCCCCCCCCTGCTTTTTTTTTGTTCACCTACATTGCTGAGAAGCTGCCTATCTGATTTCTTGGTTTCATGTCATGGAGCAGCCAGGAAAGTGACCTTCTCTATTCAGCCATCTTGAAAAATCCATTAATTCTTTATTTAACTATATATGGTTAATTCCATAGGAAGGGTTTGGTCATTTTGGCCTACTTTCTTTTGCTATCTTTGTGAAGTTTGGAAGTTTCATTATATTATATTCAAGAAATACACCTGACTCAGTTGCACACATTTGTATTTGTATTCACATCTCTGGTGCATAGAAATAACACATGGGCAACATCTCTGACAAAATGAAGCCTCATATGTGCCTCTTATTGGCTAAGTTCTTTTAAAATTTTTTTCTGTGTGGATATACTAGAGCAGTTATGTATCAAACATTTGCTGAAAGTCTTAGATTCTTGCAGAAGCAGGCATATCTTTGTTTTGTGTCTGTCTTGATTCCTGTAGAAGCTGTTGTAACTTGCTTTCCATTCTCAAAGATGAAGCAATGCTTCCGATGATGAATGATGATGAATGATAATGAATGCTTCTGATTTAATCACATTATTTGTGCCCCAATCTTCCAGAGGTAGGCCATTTCTAACAGCTTGGGTCAAATGCATGATCCTTATATCCTAAGTCCCTCCCATCCTCATTCTACTTCTTAGTGCTGAGGAAAGAGAAGTGGGTGGGGACAGGAAAGGAAGAGAGAGGGGGAAAGAATGGGAGAAGAAGGGGATGATGTTAACATAAGGAAGGGCTGGAAAGGAAGAACTTTTTCATGGTCCTATATACCAGGGGCTTACCATATCCTATAGCACATTTTTTGAGACTCATAACACTGTCTCTCAGTTAGCATCAGACTGTCTCTTAAAAGAGCTAGTTGACATTGGCTCAGTGATCCCTTTCTCGACTTGTGGAAGATTTAATATCTGCTCCAGTGTTTGGTGACCTCACAGGTGATATATTCTCATGGTCACTCTTAGCTAGAGATTCTCTTTCTGTTGAGTTGGTTCATCTTTCTGAGTCTGCTATTCTTATTCTGCAGAGCATTAAACATAGCCCCTTTATGTGGTTTCCATAATGAAATTACTCAAGATACAATAAATTGTACAAATGGCCTTAACTAGTGCCCTGTGTATCCATACCACTTGGGCAATGTGACATTGCAGCTATTCCCATTAAAAGTAGAGATGATTTCCCCATTTCCTAAATTTGGGCCATACTTGTGACTTGCTTTAGCTAAGAGAAAGCAGGGAAATAACTGTATGCTGGTTGAAGCTTAGGCTTCAAGAGACCCTGAGTATTTCTATTCTGTCTCTTGGAGACTGGCCAATCTTGTGGATTGTTCATCATGTGAATGAACATGCCTGATCTGGGCAGCAGAACAAGAGACTGGATATGGAACACAATTGAACCATCCCGGTTAAAGTTGTCCTAAACCAGCCAGCCCCTACCTGAGCTAGCAGCTGATTGATCCATAAGCTAACTGAGAAAGCTGGCTGAAATGTAAGGCCTTTGTGTATAACAGATTTTACTCAGGTTTTGGGGAGATGCATTTTACACATCCCCTTAAATGGAGTAACTTAGGAAGAAGTACTGGATTAACCTATTCTGAGAGCTTCGTTATGTGCTTCCTGATCATTCCCACACCCACATTACCTCCTTATGCTTAGATGATCCCTCAGCGCTCTTTCTCCTCAGGTCCTCGCATCTTTGAGTGCAGTATAATCCAGAATTCTTCAACCCCTGCTGCCAAATTCAAATCAGGACTTCATTCTACACAGTCATTTCTGCTCTCCAACTGAACTTGGGTTCATCTATTTTGAATCTCATCTTTCCTGCCTCTTAACAGCTCCTATAAGGGGAAGACAGGAGCATGGAACCTTGTATTCCAAAACTGATGGGTATCATGGCACTTAGAAGACAACTAGATGCCTTATAATTAAAAACACTACAGTGACTTACAATTCTATTATGGTAGTCTCTCCTGATCTGCCGTTTTGCTTTCACTGTAGTCCTGTGAACAGTGGCCTAATGCTAGACCACGATGCCCACATCCTTCACTTCACTTCCCCCTCATTACAAAGGCACTACATCATCTCACATCATCACAAGGAGGCTAAATATAGGACAATAAGCTGCTTTGAGAGAAAAGGGGAGAGACTGTATTCATGAAACTTTTATTATAGTATATTGTTCAAATTGTTCTATTTTATTATTGTCATTAATCTCTTATTGTGTTAAATATATAAATTAAACTTTATCATAAGTATGTAAAGGAAAAATAATAGGATATACAGTGGAGGATCTAGCAAGATCGTCCTTTACTAGCCAACAAAGGTCTGCTCTGGTAAGCTGTTTATTCCTCAGACCGGTCAAGTTCATTTCTATCCCTCTCAGTCACTCCTTATTTGAAAAATCTACTTTTTGAGATCCAGCCTAATTCCTCCATATTCCAGCAGTGTTTCCAGGGTTTGGACCCACACTGGTCTCTGCTTTTTCTGATCCCTCATGGCTCTTCTTCCCAACCTCCGGCTCACTTAGACATTTTCACACCCAGGAACACATTGCTTTTTCCAGGCCCTACGGGTTTTCTCTCCATAATTAAAACTAACAACTGGATTATAATCTTCTTGAAGATAGGGACATGATTTCATACTGTTTTTTTTTTTTTCTGTCCCACAGAGCTGGACACAGAACAGACCATAAAATCCATTTACTGAATTGAACTGATTAAAATGGTAAGAGCAATTACTTTATTAAGCACCTTGGACATGCTTGGCTCTCTGTTAAACACGTAATATATATTAGTGTATTTTATTTTTAAAGGAACCTTATGAAATATTAGTGTTGTTATTTTACAAATGAGAAAATTAAAATTCAAAGACATTTAGTCATTTTCTGTTATAAATGGCCAAGTCATAATTCAGACCCAGGTCTGACTGTACAGCCAGTGCTTGCCTCCTAATTACATTTAAACCTGTATTCGCCTAATTGTAAGGCATTGCACATAGCCACAGAAGTCTGCACTTACCTTAATCGGCATGATGAGTGTATGTTCTATTTATTAAATTATCAGAAATTCAAAGCTTGAGGTTATGCTTACTTTCCTCCTGCAATCAAAATGACAACACTCTGTCACAGCCGGCTCGCACAACATCAAGGTCATTGTGAGATAACAAGAGGAAAAAAAAAAAACCAGAACAGAATTAGAGTATCATTAAAATCATTAAAAGAAGCATTAGGAGTTTATTCTGAGCCATATCAAGGAGATTCACAGCCCACAAGCTTTGCAGACCGAGCTATATTTGCTATAATTATATTAGGGATGGTGATGGTTTGCACATTTATTGTATTATAGGTTGAGATCATGTACATCATGTAAGCTTTTTAGGAATGATATTAGTTTCAGTCTAAATTTAATTTTTGGAAAAGTAAACAATGCTCAGTATATCTAAACCACAGTTAAAGTGAAAGTCTCAGCTTTGTACCTCAACAACACATCTTCCTTGGAAACTTAAAAAAATTCAGTCTCCCACCACCCCCACCTCAAAAACTGATCTTGATTTGACTGTGCCTCTGACTCTCAGCTCTTTAATTTGGTCTTTGCTGACAGCTGACTTCAATTTCTGCCTGTTTATGGAAGTAAATTAAAAGAACACACTGTCTGTGATCCAGTGGCTCTCCGTGGCAGAGTTCTATTCCATCCCCAAATCAAAACCCAGATAGTTGTCAGGAGGACTAATCCTTATGTAAACATGATTACATTTGTAGAAAGACCCAGGGAGACCAGGAGGAAGTATGTCCTTCCCTCAGGTACTTTACGGGTCAATGTCTTTGTTATTTCAGTTTCTAAGTAATAAGTTTGGAACAATTCACATCACTCAGATGGTTGGTGTTTAGGCAGTGGGTTTATGTAAGAGTCCCCATTATTTAATGATTACAAGAGCATCCCCTGGCATCAGTACTTACAGAACAAGAGGGGCAGATCACTAAAAATGCTTTTGTTGTTGTTGTTGTTGTTGTTCTATGGATTGGACCCAGGGGCACTTTATGAGCAAATTAGACCCCCCAGCCCTTTTGATTTTTATTTTGAGACAGGATCTCACTAAGGGCTTCACTAAGTTGCCCAGGCTGGCCTTGAACTTGAGATCCTTCTGCCTCAGCTTCCCAAGTAGTAGGCTTACAGGCATGGACCACCATGCCTGGCTACATTAGCTTTTAACTCATATAGCTTCCCTTAAATTCAGCAATGCTTTGGTAAAGATAGGATGTAATTTAATTTAATTTTAAAGATAGGATTAAATCTCATGACAGGATACTGAGTTTAAGAATAAATAAACTGATAAGATTGCACATGCTATTTCTAGATATTCTAAGCAAATGAACAAAACTAAAATTGGAAGTTTACTGGCAGTGGAGAGGCCCGTGTTAAGGCAGTATGACTTCTTGTGTTCTGGAAACCTTCAAATATAGGAAGTATCAGGTTATAAGGATGGTTTCTTCTTTTGAGTTGTTACCTTCTTGGAAATATTTGCAATAACCACTGGGAAATACCCCCATGGATGCTGTGCTGCTTCATGGGGTGTGATCTCACTACCTTTGAGTGCCAAGGAATTATTTTGCTATGCAGTCTGTTGTTATAAGCATAATATGATCATGTGACCTCTCTATAAGGCATGATAGATATTCTACGACTTCTTCAAATAATAGTACTAACTTAAGTGACCACCTTTGGGTAATCTTCCTGGGTAATTGTAATTCCAGTGCATAGATAATAAAATGTGTAAGCACTATGATATTTTCCCCCAGAAGTGGTTGCATTATGGCAGACATTGATAATAATTTTGATTTGGACTTGTGAGATTTTTGATATTCCATTTAACGAACTTGCAGACAAATATACTTCTAAAGTGAAAAATACTAACTTCTGGGCTGGGGTTGTGGCTCAGTGGTAGAGTGCTTGCCTAGCATGTGTGAGGCACTGGGTTCGAGTCTCAGCACCACATATAAATAAATTAAAAAAAAATAAAGGTCCATTGACAACCAAAAAATATTTTTTAAAATACTAACTTCTTGGGGCTGGGGATGTGGCTCAAGCAGTAGCACGCTCGCCTGGCATGCATGGGGCGCTGGGTTGGATCCTCAGCACCACATAAAAATAAAATAAAGATGTTGTGTCCACCAAAAACTAAAAAATAAATATTATAAAATTCTCTCTCTCTCTCTCAAAAAAAAAAAAATACTAATTTCTTACCTTTTTTTTCTTTAGAAAAGTAACCTCAGCTAGAAAGGATTAATATGCTATTTCTAAGAACAATTTCATACAATAATACCTGAAATACATTGTAAACCTTTTTCTGAGAGTGAATTCCATGGATTCAGGGCAGGGAGGACATCATGATCACAGGTCCTGACACAGGGAGGAGGGTCTGAAGAGAGACTGATGTGTCTGGAGCAGAGTGAGCGTGAGAACAGAGAAGATGTTAATGGTAGGCAGAGTCAGATGTGAAGCTGCAGAAGGAACTCAGAGCTGGTTTTAAGTGCAAGGGAAGAATTTTAGCAAGATCTGACTGCTTTGTGGGATAGGAAGAAGCCCTAGGATTTAGGTAGACAACTAAAGAGGGTATTTTAATCATCCTGGGGAGGAAAGAGGGTGATTTAAACAAGGGTAGCTGGTGCGAATGTGGAGAGTAAAACGACATCAGAATCATTTGGGTGGTTTCATCTGATGGGCATTATGCCAGAAGTAGACAGTAAAACAACAAAAGCTGTATAGTCTGTGTGTGTGAATTTAAATTTCTGGAATCTAGCCTCTGCTGAAGGGATAGACCATAAACAAAATTTGTATTTGAGGATGACAACTGCTATCATAGAACCAAAAGCAGGAACAATTTGGAAAGGCTGTAGAACAGGAAACCAATCCACAGGGAAAAAATACAGATACAAATATTGGCAATTAATGAGTTGTCAACTATTTGTAGAGAAACTGTTGTATGAATATAGTTGCAACTTCTTTTAGGACACTCGGTTATTTCATTTATGTCTCTGAATTCATTGATATAGAAGCTTGAGTTATGGAAGGTTAAACTTATCTTGCCTAAGAATATGCTGATGGGTAATCACAGAATCACTTAAACATTTAATCAATAATGACTTGTGTTTGTGGTGGTGAATAAGAAACATGTATGCATGCACTCACCAAGTTTTCCTAATTAAGAGACAGAAGTTAACAATGACATCAAAGTTTGTCGCTTGAGTGCCTGGGTAGAGGACAATGCCACTGACCCAAATAAGGAACACTGCAGAAGAAACAGATTGGGGGTACAAGGAGTGCAGGAAGAATGGAAGGGATTACATTTGGAGGTGCCTGTGACACGTTCAAGTGCAAATATTAGCAGGATGAATATTTTAATAAAATGCCAGCATTGACCTAATAAAACCCATTGCCACATCATTTCCATTTAATTCCTGATACAAATTCTGGACACAAAAGACAATTCGTTTCCAGATGGAATTGTTATTTTAAATAAGAGCATAATAATAGAAAAATATGTTTGCAATCTTATATGTGCTAACTACTCCCAAATGAAATAGAGTTGACATTCTATCTCCTGGGAGATAGAAGAGAATTTTATTTATTGTTTCTTGGTTATTTATTTATTTATTTATTTATTTTGACTGAGATACACACAAAAAAAACCCCATACAAATTGTACATAGTAGTGGGGTACCATGTACTATTTCAATATATGCGTATTTTTTATACTTGTCTAAATCAGGCTAAAGATATTTATCTCCTTAAATATTTATTATTTATTTAGGGTGAAAATATTCAAAATTTTTTCTTCTAGCTTTTTGAAATGTACGGCCACATACAGTTCTCTATAGTCACCCCACAGAGGCAAGAACCACACCAGATCTTCTTTCTCCTATATAACTGCAACTTCATACCCACTAATCACACTTTTCTCATCCCTTACCCTCAACCCTGCCCTCCCTGGCCTCTGGTAACCACCATTATATTCTCATCTTCTATAAGATCACCTTTTTAAATTTCCAATATGAGTAAGATCATGTGGTACTCATCTTTCTGTGCCTGGATTATTTCACTTAGCATCAGGCTCCATTCATGTTGCAACGAATGACAAGAATTCATTCTTCTTATGGCTGAATAGTATTCTATTGTATGTATGTATATGATATTTTCTTTATTCATTTATCAGTTGATGGTCTCTTAGGTTGTTTCCATTTCTTGCTATTGTGAATAGAAGTGAAATAAAATAGGAGTGCAGATGTCTCTGTGATACACTGATTTCTTTTCTTTTGGATATATATCCAGTAGTGGGCCTACTGGGTCATGTGGTATATAGATTTCTAATTTTTTGAGGAAGCCTCATACTGTTTTCCATAATAGCTTTATAAATTCATATTCCCCACAACAGTAGGCAAGAGTTTCCTTTTCTCCATATCCTCACCAGTACTTGTTATGGTTAGTTTTCTGATACTAGATATTCTTACTATGAAGTAATACCACATTGTGGTTTTGATTTGCATTTCTCTAATGATTAGTACCATTGAGGAGTTTTTCATGTACCCCTTGGCCATATGTATATGTTTTTTGGGGAACATCTATTTAGACTTTTTGCCCATTTTTAAATCAGGTTATTTGATATTTTGCTGTTGAGGTTTTGGACTTCCTGAAATATTCTGAATATCACCCCCTTCCCAGATGTATAGTTTGCAAATATTTTCTCCCATTCTGTGGGGTGTCTCTGAACTCTGTTAATTGTGTCCTTTGCTGTGCAGAAGCTTTTTAGTTTTATGGGATCCTGTTTATTTTTGCTTTTGCTTCCTATGCTTTTGAACTTGTATCAAAAATTCCTTGCTCATTCCAATATGCTGAAATAATTCCCCCTCTGTTTTCTTCTAGTAGTTTCATAGTCTCACATCTTACTTTTGAATCTAAATCCATTTTGAGTTTACTTTTGGAATTGATGAGATGGGGATTTAGTTTTGTTCTTTTAAATGTGGATATCCAATTTTCCCAGCATCATTTATTGAAAAGACTGTTCTTTCTCCAATTGTGTTTTTAAGCACCTTTGTTAAAAATCAGTTGACTGTCGATTCATGGGTTTATTTCTCCACTGTCAGTTCTGTTCCATTGATCCAAGCATCTTTTTTGGTGATAATACCATGCTGCTTTGATTACTGCAGATTTGTAATGCATTTTGAAGTCAGGTAGTTTAATGCCTTCTGCTTTGTTCTTTTTACTCAAGATTGTTTTGGCTCTTTGAGGTTTATTGTGGTTCCATATAAATGTTAAAAACTGTATTTTCTACTTTTATGAAGAATGTCATTAGTATTTTGATATGGACAGAGATGAATCTGTAAATCTTTTGGGTAGGAAGAGCCTTTTAACAATGTTGATTCTTCCAACTCATGAACACAGAATGTCTTTTAGTGTGTATTCTTAGATTTAAATTTTCAGAGTTTTGGAATTTTGACCCCTTTGCAAAGTTTATTCCTAGGTATTTTATTTTTCTTGGTAGCTGTTATAAATGGGATTGCTCTCTTGATTTCTATTTCTGATAATTCACTATTGGTGAATAGCAGCACCACTGACTTTTGTATGTTGATTTTGTATCCTGCAACTTTGCTGAGTTTATTTATTAGTTCTAATAGTTTTTTGGTGGAATTTGGGGTTTTAAAACGAATATCACATTTTATGTAAACAGTGACAATTTTATTGTCACTTATTTTATTGTCATTCTTATTTTGCAATTAGGGTGCCCTTCATTTCTTTCTCTTGTCTGATTGCTCTGCCTAGGACTTCTAGAACTATGTTAGATAAAAGTGATAAAGGAGGGCATCCCTGTCTTCCTTCAGATCTTTCTTTTTATATTTTTAAATTAGTTCTAATTAATTATGCATGACAGTAAAATGCAATTTGTTACTTCATACATAAATGGAGTATAATTTCTCATTTTTTTTTCTCATGGTTGTACATGATGTAGAATCTCAGTGGTTGTATAGTCATATATGTACACAGGGTAAAATGTCTGATTCATTCTAGTATTCTTCCTATCCCTGTATCCCCTCCCCTCCCTTCAGTTTCCTCTACATAATCTAAAGTAACTGTATTCCTCCCTAGCTTTTTCACCCATAGTGTGAGTTAGCATCTGCATATCAGAGAAAACATTTGGCCTTTGGATTTTTAGGATTAGTTTATTTTGCTTAGCATGATATCTCCAGTTCCATTCATTTACCAGCAAATGCCACAATTTCATTCTTTTTTAAGGCTGAATAACATTCTATTTTGTATATATACCATATTTTCTTTATCCATTCATACTCTTCAGTGGAATGTTAGCTTTTGCTTATTTTAAGCCAGCATGATTATGTCAAGATATGTTCCTTATGAACCTAAATTGTGCAGAGCTTTTATCATAAAGAGATGCCAGGTTTTATTAAGAGACTTTTCTGCATCTATTGAGATGACCAGATGTTGCTTTTCCTTCAATCTGTTCATGTTTATTGGTCTGCATATATAGATTTCCATATACCATTCTTGCATCCCTGGGATAATTTCCACTTCATCATGGTGAATAGTCTTTTTAATGTGCTGTTGGATTTGGTTTGCTAGGTTTTTCTTAAGAATTTCTGTGTCTATGTTCATCAAAGATATTGGTCTGTAGTTTTCTTTTTTTGTTGTTGTTGCATTCTTACTGATTTTGGTATCTGGGTAATACTGGCCTTGCAGAATATGTTTGGAAGAATTCCTTCCTGGACTCTCTTTTAGAATAACTTAATGAGAATTGGTATTCATTCTCCTTTAAATGTTTGGTAGAACTCAGCAGTGAAGCCATCTGGTCCTGGGTTTTTCTTTAACGGGAGACTGATTAAATTTCATTACTGTTCAAGTTTCCAATTTATTCCTGATTCAGTCATGGTGAGATACATGTACCTAGGAATTTGTCCATTTCTTCTGGGCTATCTGATTTAATGGCTGCTATTATTCACTAATAACCTTTCATGATCTTTTGTATTTCTGTTTTCTGCTGTTATGTTTCCACTTTCTTCTCTGACTTTACTTATTGGAGTCTTTTCTCTCTTTCTTTTCTTAGTCTAGCTAAGCATTTGTCTATTTTGTTAATCTTTTCAAGGAAACAACTGTTGATTTTATTGATCTTTTGTTTTGTATTTTTAGTCCTCATTTCATTTATATGCCCTCTGATCTTTACCATTTATTTCTTTCTACTAATTAGGGGTTTGTTTTATTCTTATTTTTCCAGTTCTTTAATATGCAGTGACATGATGTTTACTTGAGAACTTTTTACCATTTTATTAGTGTTTGTTAATTATATAGAATAATGGGTTTCATTGTGGCATATTTATACATGCATGTAATATGCTTTGCTCATTTTCACTATCCCATTACCGCCTTACCCTCCCCTTGACCCACTTCTCCTCTAATAATCTCCCTTTTACTTTCAGATCATCTTTTTTTCTATATTCCACATATGAGAGAAAATATTCAGTACTCATCTTTCTGAGTCTGTCTTATTTCACTCAGTACGATGATGTCCACACTCTCTGTGTACACATATGCACATGCATACATACACACACACACACACACACACACACGTGTGTGTGTGTGTATATGAGAGAATGTGCAAATGAGATGATTTCATTTTTCTTTATGGTTGAATAATACTCCATTGTGTATAGAGACCACATTTTCTTTCTCCATTCACCTGTCGATGGGTACCTAGCCTGATTATATAACTTGGTGATTGTGAATTATGCTGTGATAAACATAGGTATTCAGGCATCTCTGTAGTACTATAACTTAAATTCTTTCAGATATATACTGATGGATGGTTTACCTTGATATAGGTTAGTTCTACACTTGGATTTTGAGGAAACTCCTTACTGATTTCTATAATGACTGTAATAATTTACATTCCCCCTAATAGTATATAAGGGATCCTTTTCCCCAGCATCCTTACCAACATTGTTGTTATTGGTATTCTTGATGATTTGCTATTACTAGTATTCTTCATTCAATCATACTCCATCATGAAGTAAGATATAATCTTCATATAGTTTTGATTTATATTTCCCTAATGAAAAAGATACTGAACATTTTTTTCCAATTATTGGCTACTTGTATTTCCTTTTTGGAGAAGTGTCTATTAAGTTAATTCATGCATTTATTGATTGGGTTTTATTTTTTGGTGTTGTTTGTTGAATTCTTTATATATTCTGAATATTCAGATGGAATCACAAAAGACCCAGAATAACAAAAGCAATCTTGAGCAGAAAGAGCAATGCTAAAAGCATCAGATTACCAGATTTCAAAATATACCACAGAGCCATAGGAACAACATCACCAAGGTACTGGTGTAAAAACAGACATGCTCCACTGAAGTATTTCAGAAAGGCTGGGCTGTCCACAGGTAATAGGATCTCAGTCAAGTTCTGAATTTCACCTAAAATAAATATTCTTTCATTATATCAAGTATCAAATGAGTTGTCTGAAATTCAAAAATATTTGTCACACCCAACTTTATTTCCTAATAACTGCTAATGGCTTGTAATCTTGAGCAACACAACAGAGGATACAGAAATAAACCCACAGAACTACAGTCATCTGATTGTTGACAAGGGTACCTTAAATTTGTTGTTGAATAGGCAGCTTCTTTAACAATAATAGTTCTGGAAAAACTGGATATCCATATATAAAAGATTATAACTAGATGCCCATCTCTCACCTTAAGACAAAAATAAATAAATTCAAAATGGATCAGATATAAGACCTGAAACTTTGAAACTGTTAGAAGAAAACATAGGGGAAGCACTTCAAGATATAGGCACAGGAACAACTCTGTGACTAGGACTCTGATAGCTTAGAAAATAATGGGAATCCACCAGTTGGGATTGCATCAAATTGAAAAGCTTCTACACAGCAAAGGAAATGATTAATAGAGTCAAGAAACAGTCTAGGGAACAGTAGAAAATCCTTGCCAGCTACTCTTCTGACAGAGGATTACTATCTCCCTATTTTTTTGATGTGGGAGTGATTGCTATGTATTGCCCTCTTAGCACCTCTCTAGCTGTGTTCCATAGGTTTTGGTATGTAGTGTCTCCATTTTCATTTGCTTCAAGAAATTTTTAAAAATTCCTTCTTGAGGGCTGGGGTTGTGGCTCAGTGGTAGAGCACTCGCCTCGCACGTGCGAGGCCCTGGGTTCGATCCTCAGCACCACATATAAATAAGTAAATAAAAAATAAATGAACATATTTAAAAAGAAATTCCTTTTTGATTTTTCACTTGATCCATTGGTCGTAGTTGTTTAATTTCCATGGTCTTCTATAATTCCAAGTTTTATCTTGTTATCAATTTCTAGTTTTTTTTGCATTGTTGTAAGAAGAGATACTCAATATATTTTCAATTTTTAAAAATTTATTGAGACTTGTCAGGCATGGTGGAGCACACCTGTAATCCCTGTGACTGAGGCAGGAGGATTGGAAGTTCAAGGCCAGCCTCAGCAACTTTGTGAGGCCCTAAACAACTTAGTGGGACACTTTGTCAAAATAAAAAATAAATAAGGGCTGTGGATGTAGCTCAGTAGTAAAGTACCCCAGGATTCAATACTCAGTACCAAAAAAAAAAAAAAAAAGTTATCAATGCTTGTTTGAGGTGCCTATTATATTCTCTATCCTGAATAATGTTCTACATCCAAGGAGAAAAATGTGTACTTGGCAACTGTTGGAAGCAATGTTCTGTTAGTCTCATTTGGTCTAGGGTGAAATTGAATGCTGCTGTTTCTTGATTTTCTGTCTGGATAATCTGTCCACTGCTGAAAGTAGGGTGTTAAAGTTCCAAACTGTTATTGTATTGGAGTCTCTCTCTCTCTTGAGCTACTAACCAAAGGTTGAATGTTCTTTTTGCTATGCGGAGGCTAACCCACAACAAGGGAGGTGGAAAAAAGTTCAGTGGATTAGAAGAAAGGGAATGAAGGGAAGGGAGGGGGGACAGGAATGGGAAAGGCAGTGGAATGAATTTGACATAACTTTTCTATGTATATACATACAACATAGTGAATCTCACCATCATGTACATCCACAAGACTTGGATTCTAATAAGAATAAGATATATTCTATGTTTGTATAAAGGTATCAAAATAGATTCTACTGCCATGTGTAACTAAAAAGAACAAATAAAATAGAATTGGTTTTCTATCTTTGGTGCATATATATTTAGAATTGTTATTTCCTTTTGTCAAATTGACTCCTTTTTCAATATATAATGACCTTCCTTATCTGTTTTTTGCTGCTTTTTATTTAAAATTTATTTATTTTTTCTGATAGAAGTATGGTCACTCCTTTTGGATTTCATTTATAGGGCATATCTTACTCCATTCCTTAACTCTCAGTTCATGTGTGTTCTTAGAGGTGAATTGAGTCTGTAAGCAGCATATAGTCAGGTGTTGCATTTTTATTCATTCAGACACTCTGTCTTTTAATTAGAGAATTTAAATGGAGAATTGAGTTTCCATTCAAGGTAATTACTGATAGGTAGGGACTTATCATAGCTGTTATGTAATTTGTTTCTGGTTTTGTTGTAGTTTCTTTCTCCTTCTCTTAAAATTTTCCTTTGTAGCTACTGATTTACTCTTGTAGTATGCTTTGATTCTTTATTATTTTGAATTTGCATATTAGGGATTTTTTGCTTCATGGTCACCATGAAGCTTATAAAACATCTTCTGACTATAAAAAGTTATTTTGAAATAATAACATAATCATAAAGATAAGAATAGAGACAAATAAAACCACAAGAGAAAATGTACTAATAAGAAACTCTACACTTGCGTTGTACTCCTCCCCATGTTTTAAATTCTCAATGTCCCAGTTTACATCTTGGTATATTGTCTATATCTTAACATATTAATATAGTTATTATATCTTTAAAAGTTTTCATGCTAAAGATCCAAATGGTTTATCTTCTATGCTTTAAATATTGAAACATTATAATAAATTTGTTTATATAATTATTCTTTTTGGGGGGTGGGGTACTGAGAATTGAACTCAGCATCACTTGACCACTGAGCCACATTCCCAGCCCTATTTTGTATTTTAATTTGAAACAGGGTATCACTCAGTTACTTAGCACCTTCCTTTTTCTGAGGCTGGTTTTTGAACTCATGATCCTTCTGCCTCGGCCTCCAGAGCCGCTGGGATTACATGAGTGTGTCACCGCACCCTGCTATATAATTACTCTTACCAGTGAGTTTTATATCTTCCCATATTTTCTTCTTTCTTATTATTGAATCTTTAAGTTTGAAGACTATCTTTTAGTATTTTTTATAGAACAGATCTGATGAAGATCTACTCTTTCTGCTTTTACTAGAAAATGGTTTTATCTCTTTCTCAAGTCTTTATCTCTACTCCACAGTATTATGGTTGACAGTTTTTTTGTTTGTTTGTTTGTTTTGTGCTTGTTTTGTGCAGTACTTTGAAAATCTCATGCCATTCTCTCTTGGTCATAACATTTCTGCTGAGAAGTCTGCTTGTCAGGCAAATTAGAATATCCCTGTACATCATTGGGTTCTTTTTTCTTGCAGCCTCAGGAATCTTTTCCTAATCTTTCACCTTTGCAAGCTTGATTTGAAGATGTCATGGCAAGGGCAGACACAGCCTCAGGGGTACCTCAGGGTCCATGCCACAGATGGCAGTGATGCAGACTGACTCACAGTCTGCCCCTCTGTGGCCCACATCTCTGAGTGGGGTCAGAGCAGTTTTACAGCCTCATGTGTGATCACCTGCCTGGTAATAGCTGTGTTGCCCAAAGCTGGGGAGTTGGGGGTCGGGTGGAGACAGTCCCTTGGCTGGCAAGGGTGACAGATGGCTGAATTTCGTCTGAATCTCACTGCTATAGGGTACTGCACAATCTTGAGTGGAGTGTGAGTGTATCTCAGGTACAGTCCAAGGCTAGAAATGATTCAGGTTGAAGTTCAAGTCTTTGCCACGAGTGCACAGGTCTTTGCCTGATGCCAGGTGGTCTAGAAGCTCGGTGAACACTGCCTGCCTAGGAGGCTTTCCGTTTCTACTGGTGCTGGGTCTTACCATGGAGGCCTTGGCACTGGGCTCTGAGACAAGACCTGTGCTACCTTTCCTGCCCAGTTCCCAGCAGGTGGAGTCCCACTCCTTGCTCTGCTGTCCAGGATTGGTGGACGGGTTGTGGGAGGAGTCAGCTCCAGCCCCATGCAGTTCCAGCAGATCATCCTGTGCATATTGGCTGGTGGTGTGGACTGTGGGGCTTTTTCAAGTACTGGGTTTCACTGTGGAGATCGTTGTACTGGGTTGGACTTAATTCTTACACCCTGTCCCAAGCAGGCGGCCTCTCTTTCTGTGAGAGTTGCTTGGAGTAGAGGGAAGGACAGGGTGTCATGGACAGGCAACCCTTTCCCTTCCTGCTTTCTTCCTAATGTCTTTTCACTTTGTACTAAAATCAGAAACTTTGGTCTGTCACCTGATTTCCTTAGTTCTTGTGCAGGTGCTTTGGTGTGTGAATAGCTGTTCAACTTAACATCTGGGGAGAAGATCACCAGATCTTACTCAGCCTCCATCTTCCCCCTGTTTCCCTGTTTGCATGTTTTAATTATGTTAATCTTACAGGTGTGAGCAGTAGACACTGTATGTTGTTTTAATCACTGTGAAGAAACATAATAGAATTCATTCAGAAGAAAAGAATCTTTCATTATTTCTTCTTCCAGGATTGTTCTAGGTGTTGGAATTGTTTAAACAAACATTGGATTGCCCAGTGGTCCCTCGGTCTAACTCATCCAACATGCATGGACTATGTGGAACATTCCTGGACAAGAATGATGCTGGTGAGAAGGCATGATAGATAAATCACAGCCCAGGAAACTCGTCTGTTTAGAACTCTGATTAATTCCTCATGTTTGATTAAAATGGTTTATAAATCTGAAATGCACAATCAGAATTTCAGAATTCTAAGACTGGGGCAAATCACAAGGGAAAAAATGCATAGCAGAAATTTTTCAAGTGAACACACTCATGAATCAATTCAATCGCCATTATCATGACAATAGGTTCCCTGCTGTTCTGAAGGTACCATAATTCAAATGTTCCTTGCTTTAAAACATTAGGTTTTAAAATATTGCTGTTAAATAAATAGAGAGAGTAGATCCTTGGAGAGGGTGGAACTTTCACAGGATCTATGTGCCCTATTCTGATTAGAAGAAACCCTTGATTTCAAGGTCAAGAAGGGCGCAGGTTCCACCTGCAGAAGCAGCAACAAGGCCCTGCAGAAGCAGCAACAAGGCCCTGCATGAACAAACCTCCTATGTCCTTTTGGCCCAGTGAAGAGAATCAGATAAAAATCTTTCTTCCCCCTTGTGGTGTTTGGAGAGGAGAGACTACTTTTGAAGGCATTTCTTTAGCTTCTGTTTCTTGGGTGGAGAGCTATAGATGCCCCCAAATGAGAACTCAAATGGAGAGGAGTTGGGCTAAGGAGTGGGGGGAGGGCTAGAAGTCAACCGACTTCATTATCTTCTGTGACAATTAGAGTAAATATTTCAACCATATCTCAGAAGGGTTTATGTCGACACTCTGAAGCACATCTGGCTATGATTCCCAAGGGAGATTAGTCTGTGCTGTGTCATTATCCTGTCAAGAAATCAAAGGCCTCTTCCTGCCTCGGAGGCTGCTGTGTTTTCCTTTATTTGTCCTTTGTGTGTGTGTGTGTGTGTGTGTGTGTGTGTGTGTGACCCTCACTTGTGATTGGCTCACAGTTGCCAAAATGTACTGCTGTCATTACCTAGCCCCTCTTTGGCTGCTGGCTGTATTGACTTCGTTTTGAAAGGTATCCCCTACATACATTTTGAATTAACCTAGAATTTAATGATGATTATAACATTGCAGAGGAAAGTATGTTCTAGTTTCCAAGTAATAAACTTGAAATGATTTTCTACCACCTGACCTATTTGTGAATTGGTGACATTTTTATGTATTTAGCTCAGCCTCTTGTACCTTCTTCACCAATGGTATATGATTTTTTTATGAGTGAAGTAGCATGGATATTAAGTAAAATAATACAAATTCACATTGAGATTCCTTCTATGGAGTTTTAGTGCTGGAAGTTATCATCAAATCAAAGCAAATCCTCTCACGTTATATATGCTCAGTTGTGACCCAGGGACTCATAATTAGAATGATCATGTGATTTATTGTTTAGTGTGAATACTTTCGGAGTGCTAGAGCTGCAGTTACAAAGGGGACAATGATGGGGATACTGGTATACAAAACCAAATTTGCCCAATGTGGTGACTTAATATAAAAAAACATCACAAACCCAGAAAGCCTGAAGCATTTGTCTTTTTATTACTGAATTAAAATAATATGATTTATGCTCTTTAGATTTTTCATCAATAGATTTCATTTGTTATTCTACACTCATACAAAATAAAATATTTCCATTTTAATTTAGTTTTATTCCAAATTTAATTTTCAAAACATCCTTGTTAATATTTTACTAATGATAAAATTCATACCAAATAGTTTAGCATCTATTGTTTTATTCAAATTAAAATATTTCAAATACATCCTCATCCTTTTGAATAGTCAGCAGAATCAAATGGGTCTGAAAGTTCTTGGTAAAGTATCTATTTCTACTCAAACCAAATACCAATAGAATTTTATAGAATATAAAATGAAAATCAGTAAATCAAGAAAAATTATTGTAGGGCTGGGAATGTGGCTCAAGCAGTAGCATGCTTGCCTGGCATGTGTGCGGCCCGGGTTCGATCCTCAGCACCACATACAAAGATGTTGTGTCCGCCAAAAAAACTAAAAAATAAATATTAAAAATTCTCTCTTTCTCTCTCTCTCTCTCTCACTCTCTCTCTCTCACTCTTTCTCACTCTTTCTTTAAAAAAAAGAAAAATTATTATAGAGGAACATATACTAAGTCATAGCCATAGGACTTTCAAAATATATTTATTTTATGTGAAAAAAGATTATTTAAGTGTGGTTAAGTAAAAGAAATTAGTAAATTTATTTTATATTTTAACTTTATTGATAAATTCTAGCATAAAAATGGGTATTCTAAACTGTTACATGATGAGGTCATATAAATATTAAGCTGTTATGTAATTGTAATAGAGTACCCTTCAATCAAATGAACTGGTAGAAACCAGAAGAATTAGAGAAGGAGGGTCAAAGTCTCACTTGCTTCGATCCCATTTCTCAGACTCAAAGCAACAGACTTTTAGCAGTTCTGGCTCAGAATTATTTCCCCCTCTTCTCAACCACCTGACAATTGACTGAGTGGCCAACCAAAAAGAAACATTTCCCCATCCTTATTCAAAAGACAATGTCTCCCATTAGAGCTCACTACAAAGAAGGCATCAAACTTGTTTCAAAATGAAGTACAAATGTAATCCTTGGTCAGATAAGTGAATTATATAATAGGTTATACAGTTTAGCTTACATCAGCTTTCAAAAATGTAGTTAACCTTGAAGATCAATACATCTTACAGATTTGTAGAAACACAAATTTCTCTCCAAAATGATTGGGCTGCTAACCAGATGCAGTGGACTTGATTTTTAGATGGAAAGGGTATTTTCCCCATTTCTATCATCACCATTTAAATACTAACCATAGAAAAGTCTCTGTTCTTCTAGGGGAAAAAAAAAAAAAGTGCTGTTCTGCCAAGTTAAAAGGTCAAAACAGACAGGAACATCCCTGGAAACTGAAATATACATGAGAACTATCTGAGGAGTTTCCAGCTTTCTGGACTCACCCACCAGGAATTCTAGTTTTGCAGGGCTGGAAAGGATGCCAGGAATTGGCACTTCTGAGGTGCTGTGAGGCCCACTGTGCCAGGGGATCCTGCCAGAGGTGGTTCACAGAAACCAATTTGACTTAGAAACAGTAAAGTGCTTAAACTAGAAAGCCTACCTATGTGCTCCAAGCAGTACTTGCCAATAGATTTGAGGTTTTTTTTTTTTTTTTTAAAGACATTATTACAGATTTTTTGGTACATTTTGTGAATTTAAGGTAAAAAATCATTTAAAGTGTATATGTCATAAAGTATATTCATGGAAAATATAAATAGCATTTGACATTTTTTCATAGTGTAGAAGGTTGTATGAAGGGTAGAAAAGAAAGAGAAAGAGAGTTTGGGAGAAATTTAAAAGTCTGGATGTAGTAATTAATCTGTTTTCTACTTTTTAAAAAATAATGTATCTGATAAAATTGGTTTTTATGTTAAAAAGTAATTTTGATATGCTAGCCTTAGATATACCCCTTTTGCATGGGTTTAAAATATACTTTAATGATTTAAAAGTTTCAAAAATATATTTTCTGTTTTAACTACATAGTATCTACTCAAAAGAGGAAAATATTGAAAAGGATAGTGAAAACAATGAGGTATAATATCAAAAACTTGTGACTTTTATAAAAGAAATAAAAATTGGTATCTATAAAAACAAGTATATTTTTGAAGGCTCTCAGGAAGTTTTTGGGAGCTGGGATTGTGGATTCTAGAGAAGAGATGACTAGGGCATAGTTTTTGTAATGGCCCAGTCTAAAACAGGTTAGAAGAGTGCTGACATTTCTTTCACTCAAGTGGACAAACAAAGCATGCTTCTGGGTGGTTTTACAAGCATTTGTTTGTATCTTGTTAAAAAAAGACTTCCTCTATCATTTCCTTCCTCCTCTCCTTTTTCCTTCACTTCTTCCCACCTCAACTCCCTCTTTTGCTTTCTTCTGTAAATACTGAGCATCCATTATTGGCCAGGCACAAAGGAAATAAAGTTGGTAAAAGTTAGATACATTTGGTTTGTTTCTCCGTATTCATGGAGAACATGGCTAGGCCATTTCAACATTGTATAAGATATCTGTGTATGAAATGACATGGCACACACAGTTCTGGTTTGGATGTGAGGTGTTCCCAAAAAGCTCACGTGGGAGACAACCCGAAATGGTTCACAGGTGAAATGATTGGGTTGTGAGAGCCTTAACCCAATCAGTGAATTAGTCACCTGATGAGATTAATTGAGTGGTAATTAGAGACAGCTGAGGTGTGGCTGGAGTAGGTGGGGCATTGGGTGTGTGGCTTTGGGGCATATATTCTGTACCTGATGAGCAGACTCTCTCTGTCTGTGTTTTCTGATCCTTATGTGAGCCATTTCTCTCTGCCACGCTCTTCTGCCGTGATGTTCAGCCTCACTTCGAGCCCCAAGGAGTGGAGCCAGCTATCTCTGGACTGAGACCTCTGAAACCGTGAGTCCCCAGAAAGACTTTTCTTCCTCTACAATTGTGCTGGTCAGGTCTTTTAGTCACAGCAGCAAAAAAGCTGACTAAAACATACACACACACACACCACATTTTGTGGAAGTTTTCTCACAAAGACCACTTTGGGAAACTTATAACCTTCACTTTGCTAATCTCTAACAGGAGATTCAATTTCAGGGTATGGAGTCTTACAAAAATTATTAAGTCCAGAACATTGGAAAGACTATGTGAAAAAAAAATTTTTTTTTCCTTTTCTCGTTTCACTGATAGCACTTGGGAAAGATTATTAAGCCCACTTGGCAAGCTCTCCCTCCCAAATTGCTACTCTGTTCTTTCATTTCATGATCAAAGAAAGATACTATTGACTAAGTGGAGTGCCAAATCAGGTGTCAGGACTATCTGGTTCTATTTTTAGCAATTATTGATGCCTAACTGGTCTGCATTTCATCCCAGTCTTCTCCATCCTTCCTATAATACTTATGTGGCCTGTTGTATTTAATAAGGGTCCTCTAGAGAAGCAGCACCAACAAGATACACGTGTAAATAGAGATTTATGGGAGGAGATGTGGTATGAGAATTAGCTCATGTGTTTATGGAGGCTGAATGTCCCCCCCCCACACCCCGCCCTATATGGTGTCTGCAGACTTGAAAATCAGTGGTATAAATATTCCAAGTTCAAAGGCTTGAAAACCTGGGGTAGCCAGTGGTGTAAGTTTTGGTCCAATGCTGAAGGCCTGAGAACCAGAGGCTCCAATGTTTGAGAGCAGTGGAAAAAGCTGAGTGTCATAGGAAAGGATGAGAGAGCACATTTACCCTTCCTCATCTTTTTGTTTTGTGCCCCCAATCTGTTGGTCGTCCACACTGGTGAAGGTAGATCTTCTCTGCTCAGTCTACTGATTCAAATATATTCTCTTCTGGAAATACCCCTGTGGACACCCCCAGAAAAATTGTTATGCCAGCTATATGGGTATCCCTTATGCCAGTCAAATTCAATGCATAAAATTAGCCATCAAACCCATTCTTTAAAAAAACTTTCTTCTCTATCTTGGGGCTCATTTTGACTCTGGTTAGACCTGAAAATAGAGCATCCCACTAGATGTGCCACTGAGAAGTGAATTTATTGGGCCAGCAAAGCACCCTGTTTACAGAGTGGCTGTATCAGGGTTCAGTCCAAGCAAATACACATCAATTGCTACCCAAAGATGATTTAGTGAATGACATGGCACACACAGTTATGGTTTGGATAAGAGGTGTCTCCAAAAAGCTCACGTGGGAGACAATGAAAAATAGTTCAGAGGTGAAATGATTGGGTTGTGAGAGCCTTAACTCAGTGAATTAGTCACCTGATGAGATTAATTAAGTGGTAATTAGAGACAGCTGAGGTGAAGCCAAGACGAATGATGGAGGTGACAGGAGATAATAATAATTAGGGCCCAGGCAAACTAGTGGTTGATATTGAGAAATACTGCCAAACAGTGGACTTGCATTGAGCCTCTGGGAAGGAGACTGGTAAAAACTGTAAAGGGAGGTTGTTGGAACTCAGGAGCTAATGCTCCCAGTTGACTGGGTCTTAGTCTTAGGATTTCTGGACATGAATTCGAGTGCACTGGTAAAAAAAACTTTTAGAAGTAATGAACACACCTTAAGAATGACTATATTACTTCTATTATTGTATGTAGTACAACTAATAGGTTCTTACATACTCAATCTTCCTGGGCTTTCAAGTCACTGCTTCTGCACCCTCCATTCCATGTCATATTTCGCCATCTAGTGGCTAGTTGTGGTATATGGCAAAACAACCCCAGACAGATTTTCTATTTGTTGAAAACATGAGGTGTTCAACTTTGTAAAACATTGGAGATTCTTTTTGTTTCCTTTATATCCTGTCTTGCTCTAAGGAGATAAATGATGGCTGAAATTTGGTATTTAAAATTCGGATCATGACAGAGCTAGGTAAATTTCAGAGAGTAAAACTAAACCAAATTATAAACAAATTTTTACTATTTTTTTCCTCAACATTAAAATATATCACTTTTTCTTGTCATTTGTCCCCGTTTGAAGTTTATGTAAACTGAAATCCAATAGGTTTCTCTATTCTTTTTATTCTGGTTGATTCATTTTATTATTGTGTGTTCAAAGCACTCTAACTCTCAATCACATCACATGGTAATAGATCTTTTTCCTCATACTTTATTTGGCTTTTCCTTTTCCTCTGCATCCCATGTGTGTGAAGGAGAGAGCACTTGACATTTTTGCATTAAAAACAATCTGTGGTTCAACTTCTTGTTGCCTCCCGTGGTAGACGTGACTCTGATCATTATTGAATCAGCTTGCATTTTCAATATGATATTCTGGAAACTTTCACTCTTTGTTCTACTCAGAATCAAGTCCCTTCAGAACTCTTTAGTACAATGTTTGTACTGTGGGAAATGTGTGAATGGCAATCCACACTTACTATTCAGCAGATGCCAACGGTCAAATGAAAGGGGAAGCCCTTGTGATAAACAGTGTAAGTGACAATCTGAGTAGAGCAAAGCATATTTCAAAACCACATTTGGACAAAGTGTTGAACATGGAGGAATGTAGTTTAGCTTAGTGGTTAAGAGCATGCTTTACATTCTAGTTCTGCTACTTAGTAGCTGTGTTGCCTTGTTTAAGTTATTTAACCTCTTTAAGCCTCAGGTCTTTTATCTGTCAAATAAGAACAAAAACTGTGCTTGCCTCATAAGGATATTATGATTATGATTACATATAAGCTTAGTCTAGGCATAGCATCTGGTGCTTGGTGAACAATGACTAGAAACTATTGCGATATTTATGATAACTGGCAGGAAATCTGTCATTAATTTCTAATTCTACCTAAACTCTAACAGAATAAATACTTGCCTTACTATCATGCAACTATGATCTTCCTTGGGACAGCCTCTGCAATAAGCACTGTAGCCTGAAGAATGATTAGAAATTAATGCCAGAGACATTTCACTCCACACAGAGAGGAAGGAGTCTCAAAAGAGAAGAAGCTAAAGTCTCAGGTCCATAGGTCCCAGTTGTGCCAAGGGGGATGCTCCATGGCCAGTATAGTGCATGGGGGATGAAGGGAAGATTTAGTTACTTGAAAAATATTCTCAGTGCTAGTGAAACTTGGAGCTGGAACAGAGACTCACATGGAAACATGACCCACCTGGTTTATAATGACAAGGAAATACCTCTCCAGATTAGACAGGAGATGAGGGGGAGAGGCAGGATTTACAAGTAAATGAGACACAGAAAAACAGATTGGAGCTTCTTTCTCATTTCCCATTTCTATTTGTCAGTTAGCTTAACTTGGGGCAAATGATTGAGCACTATGGAATCTAATCCTTCGACATCTACGTGGAATAATGTGGCCAAGGGGGGCAAATCACAAGACACTGTGGAGTCTGTATTTTTGACATTTATGAAGACAATGCGTCCAGGAGAAATGCTCATTGGATTGTACTGTCCTACAAAAGCAGAAGGTCCATGACTGAAGGTACCAAGCTGTCTGCCTGTCACACCATTCTCTGCACCGGTCCATATGTCATAGGTGCTTGTGTGTTATTTATTGAAAGAACGATGAGCCAATGCACTTGATGCATTTCTCCATGGTGACTCCTAGACCACTGCTCAAAGGAGATTCTTAATTGGATGGGCAGAATGTTGCACAAAATCAGTAAGACCAGTTTTGATTTCCACTCACATAGCCTCATTCTTCTATGAATGGTATCACTAACCACACTGATATTCATCTCAGAAACCTTATTTCCTTCCTTGTTTCTTCTGTTTTCCTCTAATCCCTAACTGTATTTGGAATGCGTGCAGCTCTCGATACATTTCTTCCACAGGACTCACTTGAATCTCTATGACCTTTAAGATTGCTTTTCCCACATCCACTCTTGTTCTCCAATTCATACATGAAGGACAGAGCTCTGGGAAATGAAAACATCCATGTACACAGTCAAGGCTGGGGAATAAAAAAGGCACATGTTATAGTGAGCAGTTGGCTGGGATGGATGAGGTGGTTCTATTACTGCCTGAAAAAGCAAAATTGGGAATTTCTCTGTCTCTCTGACTATTGTCTTTTCTGTCTATAAAATAAAAACCTTGGATCAAGTGACTTTTAAAGATACTTCAACTTTTAAAATTTAATTAACTTTTAATAGGTGCTTCAAATTCTGGAGCAAAGGGGTAATGGGTGAATCAGAAGGCATTAGATTGTAGACTCTGAAAGTAAGGATTATATCTATTTCTGTTTACCATTGTAATTCCAGGGCACAAAATTGTTGTGCCAAAGATATTTGTTGACTCAATCAAGGCAAACAAATATTGCCTATTATTTTACCTAGCCAAATGTCTAGCCAAGTAAGGTTTTGTGGTCAGGGTGACTGTGTACCTTTGCACAGGTGCCTCATTAAAGAAGTGTAAAGTAAATTAACTACAAACTGTCCACTTCACATCCACGTCCCCTGTAATCTGACTATGCAACTACTCCCACCAAGAGACTGTATTTTTCCACCCCTGGGTATGGACTGGTTTTGCAAGTTGCTCTGGCCAATGGAGTGTGGCAGAAGTGATGGGGTGCCATTTTCAAGCATAGTCCTTAAACAACAACAACAACAACTGGCAGCTTCTCCTGTTCCTGCTGGATACTTGCCTCTGCCATAAGAATGAGCCTGGGCTGGTCTACTGGAGGTTGAGGGAGCCTGCTTCAGGGAGAAGCTGGAAATCTAAGGTTATCCTACACCAACCAGACCTCAGACCACGTGGAGCTGCCTGTAGATGAATGCATGGGCCCACCGAGTTGTGGAAAGACTGGCCCACATCAGCAGAACTGGCTAGCCAGTGGGTAGACTCATGAGAAATAACAAATTGTTGTGATTTTATACTTTTGAGTTTTGGGATAATTTGTTACATGGTTTTATTCTGGCAACAGGTAACTAACTGATAAAGGGTGAAAAGGGGCTCATATCCAGACCATGGTCCTCTTGTTAAGCCAGGAAGCCTGGTGTGGATTTGTATCTTCTAAGAGGAAAAAGTTATATATATATATTTTCCCTAACTTGCAATATCCCTAACTGTAACTTCTGAAACGGGAAATATAATTCCCCTGAAGTGAAGCTTTTAAAAACTTGGTCAGAATAATTAATTACCACTTTCATAAAAATAACTTGATTTTTACCAATTGGGTATGAAATTGAATATTGCAATATGAAACTAGGTTGTCAATTTTGTGCAACAGTGCTTCACCAGGAACTTTATAAGTGCAAGCACCTTCTACCAAGAGGGCTGTGCTGTCTTGGTGGATTGAACACCTGGCCTCCCACAGAGAAATTAGCATTTGTGTCCACTTATCAATAATTCTAAAAATCCTAAAATGCTTTTTAATGAAAGAGTTGAGCATGAACATTGAGTAATGAAGTATATTGTTTTGATGATCTTATTATTATTGAACACAAATGCCTTGGGACAGTTTGGTAACTTTCCAAATAAATCTTTAACTGTTATTGATTTGCTTAAATGAACCATGTTTTCTGCCCAATTGTGAGTAAAAAGGCACTTAAATCAATCCGATTTTTTTTAAACCAAGAATTTTTTTAAAAAAATCTCACTTTTCCTAGTGCTTAGAGGAAATGTCTTGTTTAAATGGGTATATATAAATGATTTATAGGCTTCTTTGCATGGATGCTATGGATTACCTAAATCCCTGTTAGATTAATAATGCCAGATACAATCTAACCCCCTATCTTCCTTATCTCTTTTTGCATGTACAAAAGTTGATTGCAGTCTGTTTTTATGTGCCTCTTGTCTGTAGTATAAAGATTTTCCAAGGTGTCTTTAGTCTATTAAGTAAAAAAAGTATCTATATAGTACTCCTATAAGAAAATACTTAGATAAGAATTCACTTTGTTTAAAAAAAAAAAAAGAAAAGAAAAACACATCCTCAGCTAGCACATATACATTGCTTGAATTCATTAAGAGTTAGTAGGATGAAGCCAGCCATAGCCTAAATTGGGTCTGTAGGTTTAAATTGCACAAAGAGGGTTAAAGGAACAGAATAAAGAAGACAGTCATTGTTATCAGTCATTGCTTGGGCAATACTGGAGTTCCTGTCTTCAGTCCAAGTAGTGTATTTTAGGAGACATGTTTACAAATTAGAATGAGCCCAGAGAAGGACACTGCATTGTTAGAGTCTTGGAACCTATAACATGAAATGCAATTGAAGAAGCTAGACATATTTATGATAGAGAAGAGGAAAACTGTAGAGAATCCCAGATCCTCCAACTTTCTGAAGCAACATAGGGTGCCATAGAAATTTGGCTCTCTTATTTATTCAACATATAGAATTTGGAATCCTTGAAACGCTGTAATTCAAATCACATTATTTATCTCTGTTAGATAAATATCTCTATGAGAGATTATTCTTATGACAAAATCTAGTTTTCTTGCTTTGGCCTTCACCCATCTGACATCATGTGGGCCTCTCCTCACTATTGTCCAGCTCTGATAGATATTCTGCTTTTTGTTCTATTTTCTGTTAATGTACAAAATTCAAACCCACCTCAAGACTCTAATATTTGTTGTTTTCTAACTAAACACAAAACTAAATGAACAAATGAAGCATAATAGTGGGTAAAGTTTTAAATAGCAGAACAAAAGGGGGCATCAGAATCCAAAACTCAGAGCTGTGGCAGAAAGCCGAGGTTTGTCTGTCTGGAATAGTTAGAGAGGGCCAGCAAATTTCTAGTGAAGTTGCAGAAAATGAACTGGTTATTTTGGCTTTTACTGAACAGAAATTTATCATAAATTTCCCTAGGCCCAAAGAGGACTATCCTGCTTTATTTAAATGAAAAGTCCCAGCATGATCAAATCCAGGTAATCAAATAATGTCTGTAGGAACAGTTTTTGCTCCAACCACAGCCTCTAGAAGTTTGGGGATTATATGCTGCCTGATTAGCAACCCACTCAAAAAGAGTGGGTTGTTTTCTAAAAATTCTAGCATTAGTCCCAGGGTTAACCGTGTTTGATTGGCTTGAGCCACAGGATCACCCTGAGCCAATCACAGTTGCCTGGAGATGAGACACTTCCATTGCTACTTCCGGGACTCATATACATCACACCTATCACTAAAGCCAGAAGAAGAATCAACATTGATGGAAGGACATAAAAAGAAATTGGAGGTGGGATAGTTCCCAAAATCAAACAAGGGAGTAGTTAGCTAGCAAACAAAAACACAAGAGGAAGGGATACTAGAGAGACAAAAAAAGGAGATTCCTGTGAGGTCCTACACATGATATTTAAGTTTTTCTAAATGATAAAAAGTTTGGATTGCCTGACTTCTCAGAGCATGTCTGACGCTCAGCTTCATCTCATAGAGTGAGAATCCTGCCTTTGACTTGACCTGCTCTGGTCTGTGTCTTAGGATGATCCTGTATATGTGATGTCTTGAGATGAAGACGAAATCTGCTCCTAGTAAATGCAGCACAGGTGTGGGGTTGGAGAAGGGAACGATGGGGGTCCTGAGCTGAGCTGGGAGCTTAGCCCAGTGACAGAGCCTACTCTGGGGGGTGCCACTGTGAGGGCCACTGAGAAAACGTGGATCTCTTCCACAATTCCAGAAATAATTGGAATCAATCACCTGGAGTCCTCACGCTGCTCCTTGGTGCTCAGAATCTCACTTTGAAGCTATGTCTGTCAGTTTCTTCTGAGAACACTGCTACCTGATTGGGGGTGTATGGATCCTCTACTCCTATAAAATTTATCCAAATCCTAGTCTGTAAGGACCTTGCTCTCTTCCAATTATCCTCAGTGCTAAATGGATGATAGTGTTTTGATATGTGACCCTTCTCAGATAAATACCTTTGCATTTTAAGTTGTGAGGGTGTTCTAGCAGAATCCAAGCTGGAATTTACAGCATAGCTGCAAACAATGAGTGAATGACCCTTCCCTCGCCCTACCACCAGCTACCTCTCTGCACTAAGTAATTGTATAAGCTCCCTATAAAAAGGAAGTTTTGGACTGGTTTCAGGAGAGAATGACCAGAGAAGAAGATGGAGAGGGCCAGAGTCCATGAGGATTCTAGCTCCAGGGACTAGGTCTGACCTGGCGGAGATCGGGGCAGCAGACAGTTTTCATGAAGAACTTTATAAGTTATGAGGACATTTACACATGGTGTTGCTGAGCCCAGGTGACCATGTGTGATGAGCTGCTGGAGCTAGTGGCATTTCACATTTTTAAAGCGGATTAAGTTCAAACTGTGTGGCTTTGTAAGAAATTGTGACATATTTTCTATTCTCGTAATTGTAGAGGAATTATCCTCTTCCCCAACAAGGTTCTAGAAATCAAACCCAGAACATGTGCATTCTAGATAAAAGCTCTACCACTGAGACACACCCTAGCACATAAACATTTTCTCTCTTTTTACCTTTTGTACTGCTGGGGATTGAACCTAGGGCCTTGGGCATGCTAGGCAAAGGATCTACCAGTGGCTATATCCTCAGTCCTGTTTCAGCTTTATGAAAGATTCAATTTTGTATCAGTAGTACATATGAATTGACTTTCTATTTGTTTCTTTATGCTAAGCAATTGAGACTTGAGAGAGGAAAAGGACAGATAAGGTGCACTTTTAGGCGTCACAGTAGTTCATCGTTTTTTGTTTTGTTTTGTTTTGTTTTTTAATGTTGGAAATGTAATCCCAGTTCCCTTGTACAGACTAATTCAAATCTGGGTTCATTTCGAAAGGCCAAAATTAATTTCAGCATCTCACCCCAATGTTGACTATTGATGAGGGATTAAATTAAAGCTGATATATTTGGGGTAGAAGTGTCCAAGTGAGGAAGAGGTGGGGTGTTTTGGGTTCCAGTGTCTAGAGAGATGGAAATGACAGATGCCATTTACCAAGTTGGGGACTTTGGGAGTAGTTTTAGGTAAAATCTTACTAATTGAAAGTGTTTATTAATAGTACTATTATGAAATTCCAGTTAGTTTTAAACTGTAACTAATACTTCTATCCAAGAATCATGTCTGAGTCTAGTATTTGAGCCTGAGTGTGTGTCTGGGGTGGTCTGTATGTGCAGGACTGGTGGGATCTACAGGGATGGAAGCGTGGGAAGGCTGGAACCACATGAGTCCAATGATAGAGCAACATTAGCCAAAGAAGCCTGATTCATTCCTCCATGGGCAGGAAATACTCTCCTTTGGGCAGTAAGATATTTATGAGATTAGGATATGAGGTCCACTAAGAAAGAGAGAGAGAGGGAGGGAGAGAGAGAGAGAGAGAGAGAGAGAGAGAGAGAGAGAGAGTGTGTGTGTGTGTGTCATAAAGTGTTCCACCTCTTCAGATTGGGCTTTAGTTGTTTGCAATTCTATCATGTAGAGAAAACTGTTCCACAGTAACATAGGTGAGATTTTCCACTTTCCCGGAGAATGGTGGTAGCTTGTTTCCTTTGTTTGTTTATTTATTTATTTTTGTTTTTTTTTTTGGGCATAGGAATTGAACCCAGGGGTGCTTTACTGCTGAGCTACATGCCCAACACTTTTTATTTGGAGACATGGTCTCACCAAGTTGCTTAGGGCCTCACTAAGTTGCTGAGGCTGGCCTTGAACTTGGTATTCTCCTGCTTCAACCTCCCAAGTTGCTGGAATTACAGGCATATGCCACCATGCCCAGTGATTTGTTCTCTTTGTAACCATTTATTTTATGTTGTATGATTTTTACCAGACAAAAATAAAAGTTGCGTCTTTTGAGTGTACATTATTATCTGGAAAAATACTCCTAGTTATTAAAATAATGCCAGATAACATTCTTTGAATGCCCACTATGTGTTAAGCACTGTTTTAGGCTTTTTAGTGTTTATTACTCAGTCCAGGTTAACTCCTTGAGACCAGTAAAAACCATTAATAGTTGTGCTTTGCATATAGAAGAACTGAGAAAAGTTGTTTAGCTTGCTGAAGACCTCTTAGCTGGCAAATAGTGAAAGTAAGATTGGAATTCAAGCAATCTGACTGCTCAGTCTAGCAACCAATCACAACACCATAAACACATGTGATAGACTGTCTTTGAGATGCCCCCCCTCGCTCTGGGATGCTCCCAGGGGTCCCTTCTTCCTGGACTTCAAACCCTGTGTGATCCCTTCAACTGGTATGTGGGTTGAGCCTAGTCTTGCTTCTAAGGAACAAAAGAAAGTAAAGAATGGAGTGTTACTTCCAAGATTCTAAGATTCCAAGATTATGTTATAAAAAGACTAACTTCCATCCAGTTCTTTCTCATCTTTCTTTCATTTAAAAAAAGAGCCATGTACTTGGCTGTGAGATGTTTAATGGAGATGCCTACAAGGCAGGGTCAGAGGGAGTCCTCATTCTAGCAACTCATGTCCTCATTCAGACCAACCAGTCTGGCCAGGGACCAGGTGGGTGAACTGAGGAGTGGAGTCCCCAGGCCATCAAAGCCCAGGCTGGCAACTTGACTGCAACCTCAAGAGAGATGTTGAGCAAGAGGTGCCCAGCTAATCCAACAGATTGCTGACCCATAGAAACTGTGAGGTCTTAATATTTGTTGTGAAACTACTATGTTACTTAAGAACAAACAAATTATAAAACACATATTTGTAAGTAGAAATTCTAGTCCCTTTTTCCCTTGATTTAAAGTGCTCTATATCTTACTTTGGAGAATGGAGAATGACAACCAAAACTCTGTAGCCAGTTTACCTTTAATCATCATGAGCATTACCTGTTAATATGTGACTCTGCTGAAGTGTTGGGTTTATTCTTTTATTAAATAATCCTTTCCTTTCTGCAAGCCATCCTCTGAAATATTGACTATTTTTAGCCTCTGACCAAAGCACTTTTAGAAGCATGGACTTTGGATTCAGACTGACCTGGGTCCCCATGCCTTCACCTGTCACACACCAGGATCATCTGGGAAAGCTACTAAACATTGTGAACCTTAGATTTTTTTTTTATTTGTTAAGTGCAATAATAATACTAATGTTAGCATTTTTTTAAAAAAAAACTGAAATGGGAAAAAGACTTCTCTTTTATTTCTTGCCTCTGGTTCTGTTTGGGAACGATTAATAAGAACCCTGTGTTCCTTGTGTTTTGGGAGCCCAGACCTGAGTTTCTAGAATCCAGTCTTTAAGTCTTTCCCAGAAGACTAGTTTATTGAGATATGACTCAAAACTGTGAAAAGAGAGCAGATCAGAGAGCAGGGAAAAACCCAGACTGAGAAAGGTTTGGGAATGGGGTAGGCACCCCTGGAAGAAACCATCTGGGGAGATGCTTTGAGTGTCCCTGGCAAACTGGTCTAGAGGAGCTCCCCACCCCTGCAGAGACTTCTAGGCCCCGGGGGGGGGGGGGGACCAAAGTAGCAGAATTGCTACTTTTCTGTCACTTTAAGGCAGGTAAACCTGTGAGAGTAAATAAGAATGAAGAATTAATTCCCTGCTAGTTTGGCCACTTGGAATTTTAGAACTGGATGTCTGAAAAAGACTTCAAGGTAGTAATGAGATATTTTCTCCCTGTTGGCCCTGAGGACTTCGCAAGCAGTCAGCAAAGCTGTACTGAGGAGGCATCCTTGGTGCTTGGGATGCAGGTCTTTATGGTTAAAATGCCCCTATCCACCGTGTGAAAAAAACTGATTACTTCCTCTCCAGAGCCTCAGCATTCTCTCAACTTGATGTATTTCCAGCCTGCTAGTTGAGCAAGCTAGTCTTGATTTTCATTACTTTTTGGGTTAACAAATTTTAGAGTGAAGATTTTCCAGAAGGCCAAGTTCTCATTCTCTCCAGTCTTATGATAGTTCCCCAGAGAGGGATCACTGGTTCCAATAGAGTTGTTTGTTCTACTTTGGGAGCTGTTTGCAAAGCAGCTTTAATTAGGTGCTGAGCTCTTTATCAGTCCTTGGGCAACCCAAATTCAACATTGGATCCCCCTGAGAGCTCCTTTGTACTGAGTTCTCAGCTGCTTCCCTCTTCCCACCCCTAAAGTCAGTAGGAGATGGTCCTCTTTGAGGACCAATAGTCCTGCTTCAAAACTTGCCTTTTAGTTCTCCATGGTTTTAATCATGTTGTAATCTGCAAGTGGAAGTACTGTTAATGGTCTGATTTTTTTGGTAAAATTTAACAGGCTTTAAGGGAGTTAAGCTATTCAGAGTTGATTCTGGAAGCACTTCAATTTAGCTATTTTTCAAAGATGTTTATTTTCTGTATTTCTGGCAGTGTTTTGCTAAGAAATGCTGCTGACACGCTCTCTCAGTAGTGGCATTCCACACTCCTGC
Source organism: Callospermophilus lateralis (assembly GCF_048772815.1). NCBI lineage: Eukaryota > Metazoa > Chordata > Mammalia > Rodentia > Sciuridae > Callospermophilus > Callospermophilus lateralis. The sequence goes on along the minus strand of NC_135320.1, from coordinate 62,422,092 downwards.
TGGAACCCCTTAGATGAGAGAAATAAGGGCCACATAGAACAGAGGTCAGACTTGCACAGAATGCTGGGAATTTAAATCGGCGTAAGCACAACGCACTATAACAAATGGAGTCTTCCTTCCTTGCAGTACGGGAAAATGATTTGCACTTCTAGGAATAAATTATCAACATCTTTATTTTCTCAACAGGAATAACAAAAGATTGTAGGCTAAAGCTTGCACATGTTGGGCTGGAACATACTTGCCTTAAGAAAAACAATTGCCATATGATGCCTAAAAGGATTGTCAGAAGGAAATGAATGATTTTAACATATATGCCTGAAGCAGAAATTAAGGGGAAAAAATGTTGGGGTTAAAGTCAGCTTTCAATATTCTGTAAAAAAAACCTTCATGATTTATTTTCTTGGTTTTACCTTTTCCTTTGCAAGGAGATGGCAACATTTATACATACATACACACATGTATACACACACATATATAACACATATATACACACATACACACATATGTATACGTATATATATGTGTGTGTGTGTGTGTGTGTTTATACCTTTATATATAAAACTTTATATGTATGTGTATATATACATACATAGCTGGTATCTTCATGAGTACTGTATATTTGCATGAAGACTACTTTATATCTTATTAGCCAGAAATAAATAGGCCCATGTTCATTCCAATTTCATCACTCATCTTATTTCTTCCTAGTTGTTTGAACATGACACATAAATAAGTTCATATAAGTTCTTTGAGGATTTTAATCAGGGTTTCTACTGATTATTTTTGAACTGTTTTCTCTCAAAATGTCCATTTTCAGATGTTACCATGATCTCCATTTGCACATATCTTAGTACCCTTGAATGTGTTGGTGTAAGGGACAATTTGTGTTCACCACATTTTTCTCTTAAATACTTGCCCTTCTAAACTAACTTGAGGGATTTTCAAGAAAAAGAGCCAGAGGCCAAAACAGTTTTATATTCTTTGTTTCATCATGGGTTATTTATTGGAGTCATATTGCATAGGATGCATTTTTTGAAATAAATAACTATATTTAATAATTGCTTTATAGTTTAAGATACTTTATATTATTTTATATTCTCACAATTCCACAAGTAAAAAAGCTAAACATAGAATTAACAGACTCTCCAAAGGCCCCTCAAAACTTTTACAGCGGAGCAAAAATTTGAGACAAATACCTTACTCCCTAAATCTGATTCTGTTGCCAGGATCCCCATATTGGCAGATGGCCCCACCACTCTCCCAGTTATCGAAGAAGAGACCTGGAATAAACTCTGGATGTCTCCTTTTCCATTTTCCTTCTTGCTAGAGGCCTCTTCTCCTCTAGCTGGACCACCTCTGAACTTAATTTATCTTGGCTAGTGAATGGGTCTACTCCGGTTTTTCTGCCTAGAGGCATTCTTCACCATACCACAGCCAGAATAATCTCTCAAAATTACAAGTTCAAAAAGTTATTTTTCAGTTTAATTTCCTTTAATAATTTTCTAATACCTAATTCCTGAACATCATTGTGTTATGGAATAATATTTTGATATTAACTGATTTTTTTAATTTTATTTCAAGAAAAACATTACAATATAAATATGTCAAAGTAAGAAAAACATAGAGAAAATAGTAAACTAGTGGAAAGGCTGGTGTGACGAGCCTTGTGGGCCATTGTCTGCCCTCAACAATTCCCAATATGTAGCTAATCTCTTTTCATCTGTACTTCTCCACTCTCCCAGCCTGGCGCACTTTGCTGGATTCATTTAAAGCAAATCTCAGATTGTGTTTTTCTTCCCCAGCACAGCACTCTCCTTTCTGTCCTTGGTTTCAGGCATGTATTGAGGGAGCCTCACTGCCTTGGGAAAAGGAGCATTCAGAGTCCAAAGGAGCAAATTATTTAGGTTTCAAACTTCCAAGTGGCTTTTAACACTGCCCCACGTCTCCCTGAAATTATTTAGTTTCTAAAGACAAAGTTTATGTCAAGGAATAGAATTGATACAAATAGATCATAATGTAAAAATTAGTTATCTCAGACTTCAGAAAGAGGCAGTTAGGACACAAGAGAGCATAGCTGCTCAGGAAATCCTAATCCAGACTGCAGCCTGGTCTGGGAGAGGTTCTAGGATGGGTAGACGTTTGGAAACTCACTTTGGGGGAGCAGGGTCTTGAGACGAAAGGATGCCTGTGACATTATGTCCATCTAAATCCTAGGGACCATTCTGTCACACCACCATGTGTAAATAATGGAGTGGGAGTGATTCCTTGGTATGTTGGGTCAGAAATACAGAATTTTTCTGGAGGACTTAGGGGTTATTAAGAGAGAACTCAAGAATCTGAAATGACCACATGGTGGAGACAAGGGGGCCAAAGAGAGACACGTGTGGACAGAGAGCAGGGACCTACTGGAAAAGTAGACTGCTGTGGGGTGACAGAAGGAAATTCAGTAGCACATGTCCCCTCACATTTGATGCTGTGGCACTTTGTATCCACCTGAAGGGAAGAGGAGAGGGGACTTGTCCTGTGTTGACTGATACACTGAGTTGTCGTATAGTAGTTGTTTTACTGCCAGGTGAAAAGAGACACTAGAGTAGAAATTGCATTTAGCTATGAAAAATCGAGCACATTTTTGCTCCCTGGGGTTTGTACCCACTCCAGAGGGAAGAATCATTGGCTCTCAGACTTTCTCTTTTCCTCTCCTTTTCTTTGCAATCAAGCTCCACTTCTATTCAAGTTGGCTTTGTGGTCAGGTGGGATCTGGGTGGGGGGTGGCTTCTGGGAGCTTTAAACACAAATGTAACCATTGGCAACTCCAGGAGAAAAAAGAGCACTTCTTTACCTATAGCTGTCCCGAAAGCACCAGGGCTGACTCTCATGGAATTATTTTGCATTGTGTCCCTGAGTTGATGACTGTGGCCATTAAAATGAAATAGTCTGAATTTCTTGGCCTGAGTTACATTACTATACTGAAGCCAGGGTTTGGGGTCAGTCAATCTCCCTTACCTAAGGGAAAATGAAGATTAAAAATGAACTGAACAGATTGAAGTAACAGAGATCTACCACATAAGCATTTATAAATATTTGCTTAAATGAGTGAAAGAAAGTCATCAAAAATCTAAGACCAGGACTGTTTGGATGATCATGCATAATCTGTATCTTTATTCCATTATTTGTTCACTAATGCATTCTATTGAACAAGAAGTTGGAACTTCACTCCCCAAAAGTGAGGTTAGCTCTGTAAGATGGTGGTATGGTTTGAATAAGTATCCCTCAAAGTTCTGTGGGCTCAAAGCTTGGTCTCCAGGATGACACTGTTGGGATGTGACATGGAACTTTGGGAGGTGTGGCTTTGTGGACCATTGGGGGTGTGCCCCAAAGTGGATTGTGGGACCCTATGCCCCTCCTCTTTCTGCCCCATGAGATAAGACAGATTTGCTCCACCATACTGCTTCCTGTCATTACCATGTGGCATCCCCACCAAAGGCCTAAAGAAATAAAATAATGAGTTTACTAGATCTTGGACTGGAATCTCCAAAACCATGAGCCAAAATAAATATTTTCTCTTTGTGTTAATTTTCTCAGGTATTTCATGATAGTAACAGGAAGCTGATTAACAGATGGCAAATAAGCAAATTATGACATATTATGCAAGATTTATGAATTTTAATGGTACTTATATGGTACCTAGCTTTCAAGATTTAAAATATTTATGAAAATTTGATAGTGAGTTCATAAGTAGCGAAAGAATGGGAGAAATAAGGCAAAAGGTTGCATTCCAAAATAAGCCATCTGGCAAGTTTAAGTGGCATATGAATTTCAGGGGATGCATACATTCTGAAAAACTTATTTTATTTTGCATGTAGTTTCTGAGTTTTCTTCAGTTATGCCATTTATAGTCAAGTGCCCACTGGGTTTACAGGAAAGAGTCACTTCTGTTTATTCCCCCAAATATAAGCCTGAGAAGTGCAGAGGCCATCCTGACACCGCTACATATCACAGACATTAACCTGAGAAAACCTCAATAAATACTTGCTGGGTGAATGAATGAATAAAGTAGAAGTAGTTGTTTTGCTAAACAAAAGTAGCAGAGACTCGGCCAATTCTGAGTATAGAATGTTATTTTGGAAGTTAGTGCTAGACTTTGACCCTGGCAATTGGATTTTTTTTTTTTTTTTTTTTTTTTAAGCTGCCAAGCTCATAGAGCCTTTTACAAATTCTTGTTTAATATCTATTTTCTCTCTTACAATGTAAGCTCCATGATACTGTCTTATCCACAACCTAACACAGGGCTTTTATCATGTTAGTGTTGAATGATAGAATTGATTAGCTATTTTCCTTAGCAAGCACCAATCAATAGAAAAAGAGAGTTTTAAAAGTTTAAGTATCAAAGAGTTTATAGATTTCCTAGAAAATGTGGAGAGTACAAAATACATTATAAAAATAAGAATAGCTAACACTTTAATGGAAATATATAATTAGGTGAATGGAGATATTCAGCACTTATAGTCTGCTTTGGCCAAACCCATATCTTCTTAGTCCTAGATTTGAATGAAATCATCAATATTTAGGGCTGGGTTGGTTGATATATCAAAATTAATCAACATTTTGACACTTTTCTACAACAGAAAATTGTTTTTATGTTAGTGGATTCTTGAATGTTTTCTCACATTTGTAGACTCAATGGGATATAAGAAGTACTAGTGTGGAACACTGTAGTCTGCAAATGCTCAGGTATATAAGTGACATCTTATTCTGAACCACCAGCTCTCTGCACATTAAAAGAATGAGGTAATAAGTTGTGAGTAAAATGGGTATCAAACTCTTTTAAATATTTATATTCATAACCACTAAGTACAATGGTCTTTTGCATTTCCTTAATATGTCCACTGTAAGTGAGAAATACAAAGATAAATCATAGTAAGGATGGCACTAATGGTGTCTTTCATATCTGCCTTAAGATTTCAGTTGTTCTTTAGAGTTTAAGTCTGTCAGACAGGTGATTTTAGCTATCAAAATTCCCTCTCTGTATGCATCTGTTTTATTTAATTTGTGTGTGTGTGTGTGTGTGTGTGTGTGTGTGTGTGTGTACTAAGTGTATTGTCTTCCAAAGTCCAGAATAAAGTCTTCATTGAATTTGGATAAGTTATCCAAAAATGATGTTGACTGTGCATAAAACTAGGTACTTAAGTTTGTGGAATCTGTTTCTCCTACAAGACTACAGCTATTAGAATTGAGGTACAATTAAGCGATTTATTTTCCAGTAATGGCTAGCATTTTGAGGAACCCCATTCTCCTCTAAGATGGCAATCTCTTTTAATTTGGACCTAGTTATATTGCAAAACCAGTCAGTCAGTCACTTTGTTTCAGTTTAGATCTGTAGATCCAGGGTCGACGGGAAGCATGTAAGGGTGTGCTCTGTTTTTTTTTTTTTTTTCACTCTTGGTTCTCCTTTCTTTTCTGCTTGTTATCCCTCTGGTCATGCACTTGGGAGGAGGGAAAGGACAAATGATATTTTCTTATGTGACTGCTCAGGGAAGGGTAGGTGGAGACTTCCTTCATTTGTTGGTCAAAAAAATCACATTAGGGCAGTGTGATTTGTGGGGATGTGGGTGTGTATGTGACTTCTATTTAATAAAAAAATGATTTAAAATACACTATAAAAGTCATGTGAGATGGTGACTTACTAATGGTGGCTTTAGAATAATACAGAAGAGGTACTCATGTATTTGTTTATTGTCTAATTAGTGCAACTGAAGATTCCTCAGTTTCCATGCCCATTCCTTTCTGTATTGTCCAGAATTTATCTCTTTGTTTTCTCGGTTGTCAAATGTAATGTTCCCAGCTAACTTCATATCTCCCAGTATGAGATAAAGGTAGCGACACTGTAATTATTCATAATGCCAAAGCTCTTCTGAACCTGTTTTTCTTGAAACACTGTTGTCTCTTACCTGTGCAGTTCCCTAACACCATTTACCTAAAGCTGATTTTGTCAATTACTGCTGAGGCTTCCTTCACCTGTGAATAATGGCTGCCTATGACTTTTTTAAAGGTTACTAATTTGCTTTGTTGATATGACCACATATGCAAGTTTTTCCTACAGTAAATAGGACAACGGGAGCAATAATTTGTTGCCCATATCAAACTTATTATTTGAAAATTTACAATGTAAACAGAGGATAATGCATTGTCCCTCCTTTTCTCTCTTGAATTTGTCAGAACAGTCCCTGCACTTCCTCATGATAGCATCTGTTCAGGTGCTGATTTACTCATGTGAACATATTTATTGGTTCTACTAAATTTCTCTGTATAGATGATCCAGGTGAGAATTTCTCTATGCCCCATCAATGACTAGAAGTGGAAAACAAATAGTTCTGTAGTCCAGACCCTTCACCAAGCAAGTAGCCCTCTAGAAACCACCTCCATACGTCGGACCCATTATCATTCCAAATCTCAATTTTTTAACTCATGGGGACTTCTCATTGACCCATTTGGGAAAGCCAAATAGTGGGAACTGGGTAACTTCTGCAACTCTCCCTTTCTCAGCTCTGATATCTCTCTCCTGCATCAGACTTATTCATAGATCAGCAAACTTCAGAGGAAGAAAGCCCACCAGTTCCCAATTTAGGGGAAGGAAGAGGCCCTTGGAATCTCCATTCTTTTGGGAAGATGGGAATAAACTGGAGAGAGGAAGGGGAGCAGAAGAATGATGGCTTTCCAAAATCTCTTTCTTCAGAACAGAACTTATCACACTTATCTCCACTTATTGCCCCATAATAGACAGGAGGACATAGGATGCATACCCCTGATCCAGAACTTTCTGTTCCAGCTGTCAGCTCCTCAGGGACAGACTTAGCTGCTTAGAACTGCCACACCTCGATTCATGCCTTTCTTGGGACAACTTATATCTTCTCTAAGGAATGGAAGAATAGGCCTGGCCATTTCTGCCCTGCATAGTGCACTCCAGTGAGTGCGGCTTACTCTAGTGCTCCTGCTTATGTGGGCCCCAGCTTTGCCAGTCTTTTGGTAGTGTTCATCTCCCTCTGTCTGATCCTTCTTCTCTATCCCTTCACAGGTGCTTTTTCCTAAGAAACATGCTTACCACAATCTACTTTAGCAGTTGCTTCCATAGAACCCAGTTGATAACATCTTTTAACCCACTTTTATACAAACTGGTGGCCATAAAAGGAAGGGGAAGGAGAGGTTTTGGAGATGGTTTCCTCTGGGGAAGTGTCAGGATCTATGTTTTCAAAGCTGGACACTATGTAATATTTTGATTCTCTATCTCCCTACCTCCTTCCTTTCTTCTTTCCTTCTTACTTTTCACCCTTCTTCCCTCCTTTCCTTCTGGCTCTGGTTACTGATTTCTAGAAAAAAATAAATAAATATGACCTCGCCATGATGTATCTCATTAGTCTCTTAGACATTAGTTTGTATCCCAGACTACAAAACTTAGCAGGAAGTTACAATTCTGGCATATAATAAGGGCTTAATACATGTTTTCTCATATATACATTTTATAAAATTGTACAATTTATCTAGTTCTTCATTGCTCTGAGGCTGTGCATATCTTTTTCTCCATGTCCACTAATAGAGCCCTGGAATAGCTACTACCCTCTCTTGTAAGGACTATTACCCCCAAGTCCTAAAAGGCCTTCTTACTTCCTCTGTGGGCCTTTCAGGCTAACCTCCAGAGGACAACCCAGAGAATCTCTAAAGAGTATGTCAAGTCATACAATTTCAGTTCCAATGGCTTTCCACTGGTGGCAAAGCACACCTGAATGCAGAAGTGAAATGCCCCTAGAAAGCAGTTGGTGAAGCAGTTGGTCACACACTGGTTGGGAGAATCTCCTGATCTGTCCTCTCAGTGAATTCTTTTACCAATGAAGGGCTTAGCTTTCTAATTCATAGCTTTTAGACTACTCCACTGGGTAATAAATCCAAGGACTAGACAAAACTACTTGGCTGTTGGTCTAACAAGGTTTTAGGAATAATTATTTTTTTTTATCAAATATTTGGACTCCACCCTAATTATGAATGAGAGCAGAGCTGCATTCCAACCTCTTCCACATCCATCCAGCCTCCATCTTGGTACCTGCCTTAGTTAACTTAACTGTGGCCAAAACTCTACACAAACAACTTGAGGAGGAAAGGCTTTCATGGTTCCAAATGTCAAGTCCATGGCTGGCTGACTCCAAAGTTCTGGGCCTAAGGTGAGGCAGAATGTCATGGTGGAAGGGCCTGGTAGAGGAAAGCTGCTTGTCTCATGGCAACCTGCAAAAAGAGAGAGGGTGGGGGGAGAGAAAGGAAGAAGAGGAGGAGGAGGGGAGGGAAGGGAGAAGCCAAGGACAAGTAAACCTCTCCAGGGTATACTATTAGTGGCCTACTTCCTCCAACTAGGTCCCACCTCCCAACAATCCGTTCAGATTTTGAAATCATCAAATGGATTAACCTATTTATGAAGTCGGAGCCTTCATGATTCAATCACTTCCCCAAACTCACCTCTGGATATTGCTGTATTGGGGAGCAGGCTTCCAACACATGAACTTTTGGAAGACATTCCAGATCCAAACCAAATAGCATTGCTTTTGTTTGGTTCTGCTGACCAAACGGGAATGATCAAGTTCCTACTTTTTGGGTTCCCTTCATCTTTGGCTGTCTTTGAGACCTAGAACAGGGAAGTGGACTAAGATACTGTAAGAATATGTTGATGTTCACTCTATGATGATATGATCTTCTATTTTGTTCCCTAAGGATAGAGGCTAAATTAAAAATTTAGGGTAAAGTTAGGCCATGAAGTATATATCTGGGGACAGCTGAAGATTTTTGGAATAGGAGAAGCCTGCTATGTCATCTCAGGGTAGGTTCCACTAACATACTATTTTCCTTAACACTCAAAAAGTGAAGTGTGCATTTACTGAAGACATTTGAATTATTTTTTCAAACATAAACTGGGTGATAAATTTAGAAAACACATCTTTTCATATATGCTCTCTGTGCTGAAATTAATTCCTAGCTTAACATCTGGTTTTCTAAACTTTCCTTATTGGACACAAAGGTAATTAAATCCATTTCCTGGCAGCAGATACCAATATAGAAGCTAAAGATAATAAAGACTTAATGAGGAAGGCATATACTTCTCTATTCCAAAAAGCTGGTTGAAGAAAGAAAAAGTAAGACTCACTGTTTTAATTTCATCTTAAAACTATAAAGAGATACACATATGGACTACAGGCCATTTGTTTTTTTTTAGTTTTTGGTTTTCTTCAACTGGCAAAATGATTTAGACAATGAGAATTATAATTATCCTTAATATATATATATATATATATATATATATATATATATTAACAAATATGGATATGTACACACATGTCCATATATATCATATACATATATAATGTGTATTTTATATATATGTGTGTGTATATATGTATATAATGTATATATGTATATAACTTGATATATATATATATCAAGTTATGTGATACTTAACATGTCATCAGAAGGCAATAATGTCATTGAAAGCAGACTTTCCCATATGTTTTGGTTTTTCAGAAAGTGGGAAATCAATCCTTGGAATAGAATTTTATCATGCAATTTCTATGTAGCTATAGTTTACAGCTTATTTCACAGAGGAAAGGAACAAATACAATTATTAATTCCAACCATGAGTTTATCTTATGGGAAACAGAAATACGTTACCATGAACTTTCCAAAGCTTTAGTTAATTTATGTGTATCATATTTGGTCTATTCATGGCAATGGATGCTCTCTAGATACTTTTCCATGTAATAATTTTTTCCTTTTGGTCACTACTCATGAAGACACCTCAAATTGGATTGGTCTCATCAGAGCAGGCTGCCTTCAATGCAGGTAATTAATGGAAGAAAATTGAGATCAGGTACTCTATCTATCCATCCATTCATCCATCTATCTATCATCTATTGAGAGCTTTTCTCTTCTGCCCCATGCAGTTCCTGGGATATTCATGTTTCTGGTAAATGTTAACTTTAGTCAACAGAAACAGGCAAGAGAGGAATTAGGTGGGTGTGAAAGAGGAAAGGCTATTTTGGCCTGAGAGTGGAGTGGAGAATGAAGAGAGGAGAGTTGGAGAAGACTAGGATTGAGGCTCAAAAGATCAAGTGCAGCCAACAAATAGATCAGAATTCCAACGTGAGGATTGTATAATTTATCACATCAAATAGAGTAGATTATCATTATTCATGGATTCTATAGTTGAGAATTTGCCTATTAGCTAATTTTTTTTTCTATTTTACTGTTTAAAATGGACCCTGATAGTAGGTCTAAATTGCTGTCTAGTGTTCCTATGCACAAGAAAGTTGTGATGTGCTTTGCAGAGAAACTGCATGTGTTGGAGTTCTGTTCAGGTGGAAATTATGGTGCCATTGACTCTTAGTTCAATATTAATGAATCCACAGTATAATTAAACAACATGTCTTTTAAAAAACATACACCCAGATCTATGTATTATCAGTTGAGAAAAATGGTGGGACTAGAGGCTCCCAGGAATGGCTCCATATTCCCTAATTCAGTATTCCTAGCATCATTATAGAAAATAACCGCCATGATTAATGAGAAATGTCTGTAGCACTTTTTTTTTCTAAATGTAATCTTCCTGAAAGTTTTAACACAGAAGACATGCTATACAGTATATATGTGCAAGTCAGTGCACACTTTGATGGTATAAGGCAAGAGGTATCTGCCTGTAGGTTTTGACCTGAATTACAGTATAAGCTGCTCCTTAAAGTTCTGCTATGTAGAGTGTTGCAATCTAAAGTGGAGCTAGCATTTTTCTGAATAGTAACATGTATGTGCACATAGAATAATGCTCTCCCCTTGGCATATTTTAGAGTGCTCTACTTTGACCTTCCTCCAGCCCTGCTGAGCTCTAAAAGTTTGGAAGCCTCTGGTAACCAGCCTCTACCACCTTCTGGTGACCACCATTCTACTCTCAATTTGTATGAAATCAACTTTTTGGGATTCCATATATGAATGAGATCATGTGGTATCTGTCTTTCTGTGTCTAGCTTACGTCACTGAACATAACGCTCTCCAATTCTATCCGTGTTGTCACAGATCACAGGGTTTCTCTTCATACTGGATGAACGGTATTCCATTGTGTGTATGTATACCACATCATCTTTATCCATTCTTCAGTTGATGGACCTTTAGTTTGTCTCCATTTCTTAAAGGTTGTAAATAGTGTTGCAGTAAACATAAGAGAGCAGGTGTCGTCTTAACATTGATTTCATTTCTTTTGAATATATACCCATTAATGAGATTGTTGGATCACATGGTCCATCTTTAAATTTTTGAGGGATGTTCCTAATGTTTTCTACATTGGATGCATTAATTAACTGTCTCATCAATAGCATATAAAGATTTGCTTTTCTCCACATTGTTACCAGCATTTGCTATCATTTGTCTTTTTTTTATAATAGCCATTCTTTAAAATTTTTTTAAAAATATTATTTAAGTTTATTAATAAGTACATGTTAATTATACAGGATAGTGGGTTCTACTGTGTCATATCCATATATGCATATAACAAATTTTGTAAATATTATCCCAATGCTTCCTTCTCTCCTCTCTTCCTTCCTACCCTTGCTTCTCTTCCTCCACCCTAATGGTTTCCCTTCTGCTTTCATGGCATGTCTTTTTAATTTTTTCCCTCTATATTCTATATATGAAAGAAAACATGCAATACTTGCTTATTTCACCTAACAGGATGCTCTCCAGTTCCATCCATTTTCCTATAAATGACATTATTTCATTCTTATGACTGGATAGAACTACATTGTGTGTATATACCATTTCTTGATCCATTCATCTGTTGATGAGCATCTGGTAGATTCCATAACTTGGCTATTGTGAATTGTGCTGTGATAAACATGGGTATGCATGCATCTCTAAAGTATGCTAACTTTAATTCTCTTGGATAAATATCAAAGAGTTGTATAGCCAGATCATATGAAATTCAATTTTTAGTTTTATGAGAAACCGCCATCCTGACATCCATAGTGACTGTACTAATTTATATCCTCACCAGCAGTGTATAAGGGTTCCTTTCCCCCCATTTTCTTGCCAGCATTTAATGTTATTTGCATTCTTAATGACTGCTATTCTGGCTGGAGAGAGAGGATGTCTCATTGTGGTTTCAATTCATGTTCCTCTGATGATAGTGAGATTGAGTATCTGTTCCTATACTTGCTGGCCATTGTACTCATCTTGCCTAACTCAAATGTCATACCGACATTTCCCCCTCCCACCATTCCTTTGGAAACCACCATTCCACTTTGTGCTTGATGAGTGTGACTATTTTAGATATCTCATGTAAGTGCACTCATACTGTGTTTGTCAGTCTGTGGCTGGCCTATTTATTTAGCCTAAAATCCCCTATTTTCATCTTGTCACAAATGGTAGAATTGCTTTCTTTTATAGGGACGAATAATATTCCATCATGTGTATTTACCATATTTCCATTCTCCATTCATCTGTGGATGGACATTTGACACAGTTTCAATCATTTTACTTTTCTAAGTCCCACAAAATTTTGAAGAAGGTATTATTATATCCCTGCTTAATAGATGAGGCGCTGATACACCCCTGAGGAAGCTGGGATTCAGAATTCCTGCTCTTAACTATGCCTTCATACTACTTCTGGTCTCAATTTCTTGGTCCAGGTGTGGACCTTTGACTCAAGCCAATCAGTATTTTCTCCTTTTAAGTGGCAGGAGTTGTTGGAGTGGGAGGCTAGGATACTGGTGGAGGGCATAATGCCTCCTTGTAGAGCAGCCTTGTTGGGGATTGAAACTGTTACAGATTGAGATGTATGGCTGATGAACAGCGGGAGCCCTTAGAACTTTATTTTAGCTGTTTCTAGAGACCAGCCAGATTCCCCATCTTCCTGTGGTGTGCCTATAGGAACTGCATCAAATTTCCATTTTGTCTAAGCTAGCTCAAGTTGCGAGTCATTTGTGAATAAATGTGTAACTAATATGTAGTCCCCTGCTATATTCTCTAATATCACACTTAGTTCACCCAAATAGCAATATTGAATATGTTACCATGAGCTTTACATCCACAACTGAATGATAATCTTGGAAATCTGTCCTTCTGGTTTTGGAAAAGGCAGTTGCCTAAATCCACAACATAAGCAACAGTGTCTTCAGCCAGAGCTGATTCTTTTGTGGAACTAAAATCCCTCAAAAGTGACTGGTAATGCTCATGGGAAATCAGCCTTCCATAATGCCAGCCTTGCTGAGTCCAGGATCCTGAGAAATCTTTTTATAGCCTAAGTTTTGACTCTATATATGGTCAAGAACATATACAAATCTGCATAGGGCTCTTTGTTTCATTCATTTTCATTCTGTATGAAAACCTCTCAGCATATTATTCCAGAATAGACATTGATTGACATCTAGTTAAAGCTTGTGCATTGATGCTATCAGGCGTAATGTGTATTCTGCTCAATTTTCAGAAGGTAGAATGTATTAATTTGTTCCCTGATGGCATTTACAAGTGATTTATACTGCAGATGGTTGTTCAGTTTCTTTTTTTTGAAACAGTAAGATTCTACCAATTCTTGATGGTACTGTTTTAGATAAGAAGGGAAATGTGGAAGAAACAAGGTTTCATCAGAACATGCATTTTGTAGTTCACATAGACTCTGTAATTACTTGATCTTCCATCACTGCATAAATATCTCCATGAGCCCAGAAGAATCTAATACAAATATTGTAATACTGAATTCTCAGGCATTTTGAAAACCTACTGTTAACATTATTGTGGCTCCAAACTACTGCCTCTGGCTGTGTGTTACTTTCACTTCATCTATTTTTCTCTTTCTATGGAACTTTCTCCCAGTACACTACATTTCAATTTGTATTTAAAGCATTGTCAATATTCTGTTGTTAACCTTTGAGACTATACTTCCCTGAAGAGGCTTATCCTTCTGTCTCAGAGTCATGAAGGGGCAGTGAATTAAAGCCTGAGTTTTCTCTCACTGGCTTATCACTCTAGAAATCCCTGTGCGCCAGCAGGTGGCAGCAGAAACAATGAACTAAACAACAAAATCTAAAGACCCAGAGAAATGGTTCCTTTTATCTAAATCTTCCAGTGTCTCAACCTCATATAGTTCTCATTTCAGTCCATCTCCCTGATTTTGAAAATGTGGAAGAATAATTGGCTGATGTAGCAATACGGGTTTTAATTTCACTACTGTGGAAGAATCAAAAAGGTTGAAAACTCAGTTATTTATTCTTTGCCTTGTTTTTCCTGCCTTGGTGCTTGTCTGCCTCCAGGATCTTTGGCACGTCTTCTAGCAGCAGTTGTTGGAAGTCAATCCCTCATCTTTGGCTGAAATGAAAGCTTGAAATCATGAAGCAGATTATGGTGGGTGACCTAAAAGAGGCAGGAGAGAGAGATACTTGGGAGAATTGATTCTCCAGGTATAGAGGGAAGAAAATCACAGGTTGTGGGAGCAGAGGGATCCTGTAGTTTCCTGTTGGTAGTATTGGGTGGATGAAGGCAGAACATGTGAATTTGGATGTCAAGGCAATTATAACTGGAGGGGCCATTCCAAATATTTTCTCCTGCACAAGGGAACATCATCCAAAAAACTAGTGTTGGAGAAGCCCCAGAATAATCACTAAAACTGAATGTCTTAATAACTCTGTGTTATAGACTCAGTCTCAGATTTAGTTAGAATCGGAGAAAATAAGGTTAAATGACATTTTAGACTCTCAAGTGTCTGGTGCAAGTTCTATTTTTGGCACAATCTTGGAGTTGTATTCTGCAGAAACAACTTGTCCCATAAAGGGCAGGATGGCACCTCTGTCCTAGCAAACTTCTTTTCAATCCTCAATTAGGTACCAGGATCTCACTTCCTTGTGTTGGTTACTGAGGGAAAAGGAATAGGTGCTTGTAACCACCCACTGAGTACCTGGGGAGCACCAGTCCTTCTGTTATAGTCCATTTCACAAGTGAACAAGGAGTAAAATGGACTTGACTTCTAAGACAATATTTATCTCTGAACTATCCACATCCACAGTCTCAGTTCATGGGCCACGAATATATTCAGTATTTAAGGATTATAGTTGTTTTTTTTTTTTTATTTAAGACCTTTAAAAATTAAACCCGTATTAACTACCTAAACTTTACAACAACTGCTTCCCTCTGATTTAAGACTTGTAATATTACTAATGTTCCTTAAAACTTTACAAAATAACTTACCAGTTCCCATTTAAAAACTTTCCAGAAGTCTGTGTTTGGATGCAATCCATGTAGATAAATGAAGGTAGAACATGATAAAATGACATGGAAAGCAGTTACAAAATTCAGCACTACAGCTGTTGTGACGGGTCCATGTTCAGCAAATCACCACATTACAAGGAGAGAAATTCCCTCACTGAGGATACAATGCGTTGAATTCCTTGTTTGTGGTAATCCCCAAGAGCAATGCTTTTATAATCATTACTGGAAACTTCTGAGACAAAGTGACTAGAACAAATTAAAAATAAATATATGTATCAGGAAGTTTTCACGATAAATTAAAAAGTTTTGATTGTAGAGAGATACAGGAAAGAAGGATCACACAGGCCTTCTACAAACCCCGAAAACTTACTTAAATCTCAGTACAGACATTTTCTGTACTTTATGCTGATCAGCACTCTGAAATTTGGCCACTAGAGGGCAGTCAAAGAGTAGCTCACAAAATCTGATGAATTCAACTTCTCAACACAGTTCTGAAAGATGCCTTCAAGGATCCTTCTGTAACTATAAAATCTTGTGCATTTATTATGCCATTTCCGGGCTCTGGATTCACATTACTATTATAACATTTTTCCTTCTACAAAGTGTTGATTTCCTTTAAATTATTCCGGATCTTAAATTTGTGAAGTGTTATTTTTAGCAGGATCATCTGAAATTTAACATAGCCCAACTTGCTTTTTAAGAGTCACCGAAAAACTGAGAATGAAAATTTTCTCTGTATCTGTGAAAAGTCTGAATATAATTTAGAATGTTGAATGAAGAATTTATCCATGAGAGAGCATAAATAGGAGATGCCCAATAAAAGAAAGATAAGTAAACCTAATGTTTAGAGTTGTGTCAGAAAAGTCAAACTCATGGTTTTAATTTCCCAGTTACTCAAACTGCTAAATCCTCTTGGGAAACAGTGGGATGAAATGCCCTTTTGGGGAGAATTTCTGGTTCTTTTAGAGTGAAATTATACAGAAATAGGCATGTTTGTAGCATTGTGGCCTCAAGTCATTCCTAATTCACATCCATTCTGCCCCCAGGAAATAGTGAATCATTTAAGTATCAGAATCAAGAACTTCAAATGAAGAGATATGAAATTCAGTTTTAAAAATGGGTGAAAGTTCAAGAATGACGTCTTCAAGTATTTTTCACATTGTTTTCACTTGCTAGTTGGTATGGAAATCAAGCAACACATTAATATTTAAACCAGCAAACAACTTGGCCGCCACTGTGCCTGTCATGGGTGGGAGAGGGAGCAGAGCATGACCAGCCGCCATCATAGAAGTTGTGGGAGACATTTCTTGCTCCATGGAATGCAATGTCAGTGGTTTTCAAGGTGTGGCTCATCTCAGATCTGCAGAACCAGAATTACCTGGACGTTGGTCAGAAATGCAGAAAAAGAGATATTGAACATTTTTTCATATGTTTGTTGATTGATTGTATATCCTCTCTCTCCCCAGAAGTGTCTGTTCAGTTCCTTGGCCCATTTATTGATTAGGTTATTTGTGTTTTTTGTTTTTTTTGGTGCTTAGCTTTTTGAGTTCTTTTTATATCCTAGAGATCAGTGCTCTATCTGATGTGCTTGTGGTAAAGATTTGCTCCCATTCTGTAGGCTCTCTATTCACCTCACTGATTATTTCTTTTGTTGAGAAAAAGCTTTTTAGTTTGATTCCATCCCATTTATTGATTCTTGGTTTTAATTATTGTGCTACAGGAGTTTAATTTAAAAATTTGGGGCCTAATTTGACATGATGTAGATTTGGGCCTACTTTTTCTTCCACCAGGTACAATGTCTCTGGTTTAATTCCTAGGTCCTTGATCCACTTTGAGTTGAGTTTTGTGCATGGTGAGAGAGAGGGGTTCAATTTCATTTTGTTACATCTGGGAAATGGAACCACCATTTGACCCAGCTATCCCACTCTTTGGTTTACACCCAGAGGACTTAAAAACAGCATACTACAGGGACATAGCCATATCAATGTTTGTAGCAGCACAATTCACAATAGCTGAATTATGGAACCAACCTAGATGCCCTTCAGTAGATGAGTGGCTAGGGATACTTTGGTACGTATACACATTGGAACATTACTCAGCATTAAAAGAAAATAAAATCATGGCATTTGCAGGTAAATGAATGAAGTTGGAGAATATAATGCTAAGTGAAGCAAGCCAATCCCAAAAAACCAAAGGCCAAATGTTTTCTTTGATATGAGGATGCAGACACATAATGGTGATTGGAGGCGGGGGAGCATGGGAGGAATGGAGGAACTTTAAAATATGGCAAAGGGGAGTGAGGGGAAAGGAATGGGCAAGAGGGTAGGAATGATGGTGGAATGAGTTAGACAGCTTTACCCTAAGTGAGTGTATGAAGACACAAATGGTGTAAAAATACTTTGTGTACAACCAGTGTCTTGAAAAATTGTGCTCTATATGTGTAATATGAAATGAATTGCCTTCTGCCATCATGTATAACAAATCAGAATAAATTTTAAAAATTTTTAAAAATTAAAAAAGAAAGTCAGAACACAGGAAATAGTCAAATGTCCCATAATTTGGAATATTGCACAGCCATTTAAAAATATCCAAGCTTCATGAAAAAAAAAAAAAAAAAAGAAAAGAAATACAAAAAAGAGATTCTGGCTGAAGGTAAAGCCCCGAAGAGTATTTTAACAAGCCCTCCAGATGATTCTGTTGGGCACTCAAGTTTGACCACCAAGTCAGTGTCCACTAGGTGGGTAGATTCATTTATATGACACATTTAAAGAAAGAATTGGGCATGCTTAGCTCAGCAGATGTCTTCTTCCTCTTGCAGGAGCTGCAGGGAGGGAACTTAGCTCCTCAGTTACTTCTCTAAGGACAGGCTTTTTTAACACCCTGGGAATTTTAATTTTAGAGGTCAATACCACAACTTCCTGTAGGTGTAAACTACCTCTTACAACCTAGATTTTGAGTAATAGAAGCCAAAATATGAGCTTTATCAGTCTTATTCCTTGCCTTATTTTTCAGTTGATCCAGAGTCTAGGCAGAAAAGAGGGATTGTGTTCAATAGACCCCATTGAAGACTTTGATGAAGTTTGTGATCTAGCCAAGGAGGTAGATTTATGGAGAAGTAGTTTGAAGTAGGTGAATCTAGTCTTAACACAACTTCTTTAATAAGACTGTTTGCTTTTGCAAGATAAAAGTTATCTTATTTTTATTTTCCTACAGTTTTCCCCTATTGCCTTTTCTTTTTTTAAAAAATTATTTATTCTAATTTGTTATACATGATGGCAGAATGCAATTCATTTCATATTACACATATAGAGCACAATTTTTCAAGATACTGATTGTATACAAAGTATTTTCACACCATTCGTGTCTTCATACACGTACTTAGGGTAATGATGTCTAAATCATTCTACTATCATTCCTACCCTCTTGCCCCCTCCCTTCCCCTCCTTCCCCTTTGCCCTATCTAAAGTTCCTCTATTCCTTCCATGCTCGCGGCCACCCCAGCCAATCGCCATTATGTGTCTGCATCCTCATATCAAAGAAAACATTTGGCCTTTGTTTTTTTTGGGATTTTTTGGCTTGCTTCACTTAGCATTATTTCTCCAACTCCATTCATTCCTATTGCCTTTTCTTAATTTGAGAAGTAAAAGCCCTATCCATATAAAAAAAATTACACATTTCATAATGAGAAAGAAACAAGCTATTCACATATCTCTTGTTTTAAAAAATGTACTTCACAGAACATTTTTTTAAAAACTTAGAAAATGGATCCACTTACTGCTCATGTGTGGGTACTATCACTTGATAACTCAGTGTTTTGAGAATCTTCGTCTGCAGTTGGGAATTACAATTCCTGCCTTACTATTCTTTAACTTCATTTTGCCCATTCCTTACTGCCTGATTTGAATTTCTTTTCCTTGTCAGTCTAGTTGCCAGACACCCCATCTTTCTTTCAGTGCCCTTAGAACTTATGTAGGTCTTCTGGCCTGACATTTCACCTGTGCGTCTTAATTATCCATGTCCTGTTTCAAATTCATCACAAATAGCATCTCACTCTCCTTTTTCTCAGCATCACAGCATATAATACATACATGTGTCAAACATTTACTTCTTATATATCTAGTATTTTTATTTTTGCATATTTAATTTTTATGAAAAAATTTTTACATACTCTAGTTATATAATTCTAAATCATTTATTAATTTAACTTCTTAATCTATCATTTAAAAAAGTCTCATAGATGTAGAAACTACATTGGTGGTTGCCCAAAGCTGGGAAAGTTGAGGAAAAAGTTATTTTTTGAGGGTGGTGATGAAAATATTTAAAACTATTTTTGGTGATGATATATAACTTTGTGACTATGCTAAAGATTATGGAATTCTACATTTTAAATGAGAAAATTCTAGGATATGTAGAATATCCCTCAACAAAGCTATTATTTAAAATACCTCATATAATAAGGGCTAAGCAATATAGATATGTTCACTTTAATATTTTGATTTTGATGTTGATAGGTCTGTCTACAAAACCTATGAAAACTTACATAACAGAAAAGAAAGTTTGAAGTCCGGAAAATCTTCATGAAAAACTTTTTATCCTTGATTTCTCTCTTCCATATATATGTGTATACACACGTACACCCACATATATACCTACATACATATATGTATATATACATGTGTATATGAAGAATATACACACACATATCTAATGAAGAATGCCATATTTTGTTCTATTTTCGGGCAGACTTTTTAATCTCAATTCCAATTCATTTTCCAATTCAGGAAAGGGAATTTCTGAAAAACTGGTGTCTCACAGGAGATGGAAGAAATAGTTGAATTGATTTAAAACCTGCTTTAGAAATGAGGTGGTCTGTGTGTTCTTAATGAGGCCTTCTCTGTTATTAAGCACGTTTCTAGTTTGTCATCCTGGGAACGTAGTCCCCAGCTGGATTAATAGTGAAGATTAATAATCTTTGGTGTGAAAGTGTTACCCTCTGGAGATCCAGTAAATAAGTTGTTGGAAAAAAAAATCTGAGATGCATATTTTGCCAATGGTATGTGTCCTTTTTTATTTACATATAATGCTTTCTGGCAGAAAAGTCAGGTTGCTTTGTGAATGTTTTCTTATTACTCGTAGCCCAGCTGCAAACTCTTGATGAATAAATATCTGTAAAGTTTATAAGGTTGGAGGAAACAACATTGAGAAAGGACAAACAGTAAGGACAAACGAGAAATCATCTTGACTTCAGTGTTTTCATGTGGATGGATGCTATTACTAGTGTTAGGACGAAGGTTTCCACTGTTTGGTTAACTAATTCAGACTGATATTACGGAGGCACTAGAGATAGAGCCAGCCATACATGAGGCAGACCCGCTCTGTGCTAGAGTTTGCCTTTTAGGAGACATGAAGAGAGAAGGACAATAAACAAGTAAAATAAACAAATGGACTAGAGAAGCCTGGTAGTGAGGAGTGCTAATGGATTAGTTGAAAGGATTTGGTTTAGACCAGGATTAAAACCAACCCTCAGGATTCATTTTGTGGATCACAAAGGCAACTTGACACTGAAGAACTATTGATCTTGTTACAAAAATGTCAGTGAGTTTGCTGTAGAGTCTTGGGTAGAGGAAGTTCCTGATGAGCAGGGGACTCTACACAAATGATAACCACCTTTTGCATAGTGCTGTACAGGGTTCACAGCACCCTAAGGTGCATGCATCAATAGAATGATTCAATTTTGTTTTTATCAGAGGGAAGGTGCTGAACTCAGTAGTGCTGTCACCATGGGGCCTGCTGAGCACTCACTCCTGCTTGCCAGCCAAGTCCACTCAGTTAGGAAAGCCTGTTTCAACATACTCATCTCTGGTCTTGCTAGGTAAAATATTGCCATATTTTTTTTCTGTAATCTGGAGGCTTTTTGTGTTGTTTTGTTACTGTTTTTAGTAAACATCTATTTATCTGTTAATCTTCACACTGCAGGTGCAGCCAGGGTGGCTGTAATTTGATCTTTTAGTCCATTGCACCACTGAGACACAAAAGGAGAATAATGGCTTGTGAACTTTAATGGTGAATTTATTTTGGCACCTGAGTAGTTTTGACTATTTTTGGTGACTTCATGTTGCGCTTTTCAGTAGTGATTGAGTGGGGAAGGAATGAATCTATGGGCTCAGTTAAAATTTGGTCCAGAGGTAAGAGATCGGCCTACAATAGTTTATATACCCAGCGGAGGAGCCCCTCCTACCAACCCTTCCACAAGGGACAAAAGGAAACTTCTGAAAGGAGGGTGTCAAATAAATGTCTAGAAGCATCAGTTTGTAGGTTAGAAACAGGATGTTTTCTTGAATTTATTACCTGGTTTACTTTCACTTAGGAGGAAGGTATGACGTCTTCACTTTTTTGCTGTGATTTTACATTTTTTTTTTTTCTGTGTCTTGCTATTTTTTAAATGAAATGTCACTTGAAAGTGAGTAAATCCATTGCTCACATAGTCAGATCCCACTCAGTCAATTAAGTTTTCAGATTACTGATTGTATGAAATACTATGTTCAAGTTACAAAGCAGTTTTATAGGTTGAACTACAAAATGTAGAAAATTAATGATTTTATATGGTGTAAGTTAGTTGTTAATCAGTTGAATCAATGTAGATTAAGACAGATCCTTTTGAAAATTGACCACACAGAGACACGTAAGTTGAAAGCGCTGTAAGTTGTGTTTAGAGTAAAAAAAAAAGTAAATTTCTTTTTCTGTGGCAGCTTAGAAAAGAAGAAAAGCATATTCCTAGGGAATCCCAGGGGTGAAAATTAGAGAATAGGTGAATATGAATCATTTCATACTTAATTTTTTTTGTGGGGGGAGTACCACGGATTGAACTTAGGGGCAGTCAGCCACTGAGTCACGTCCGCAGCCTATTTTGTATTTTATTTAGAGACAGGATCTCACTGAGTTGCTTAGTGCCCAGACTTTGCTGAGGCTGACTTTGAACCTGTAATCTTCCTGCCTCAGCCTCCCAAGCTGCTGAGATTACAGGAATATATGCTGTTGCGCACGACTTGATTTTTTTTATTTCCGATGAGCTCAGTTTTTGCTTGTAAGGAGGTTTCACTACACTTTGCGAAGGAGTGATTCCTGTATATTCATTTGTTTGATCTGAAGGTGTTTTTTGTTTGTTTGTTTTCATTTTTTAATTTATGCATGTGTTGTCTGACTGGAGAAAATGTTACTGGATACTGAGTAAGATAGAGGTTGTGGTAACTAAGGTAACTTACTGTGAAGGACTCAATCTAAAATATGCTTAGATTGTATAACCAGAGAAGTTGGTAAGTTAGGTAATGAATTTGGTCTTGAAGCTTTGATAGACTTAGAGTAAAGACAGATCTCTGAGCAGCCAACTCCAGCTGGTTCATCTCTGTCTCCCTCGGGATAGGCCTTTGAACAAACTGATACTCGATGCTCATAGAGTTGAACTAAATATTAAAGAGAGATTTTATAGAGCACACAAGAGACAAGACATTGCTCAATAAAAGAGGGTGTGTGATATACTCAAAAGGTAAAATGAGCACAATAATCATTTGAAATGTAAAAATTGTCTTCTCCAGCAAATTGAAGAGAAACCATTTGATCTGAGTTTTATCAGGGTCTTGTACTCTGAAAGTGTTAATTGGCATTTGGGTTGTCTGAAGGTTTCTGGAATAACTAATGCCTGTGTTGAAACCTCACTAAAGGCATGCAGTGTGAAAAACTTGAACAGAGTTGGTATTTTATAGTTCTTGGTGCTGTCACAAGGCACTGAGCAAGTAATTCTTAGTTTGGTTACAGATGCTTTTTAGTTCTGCCTATTCCTGGCATAACATATGTGAACCTCATCTTTCTTGGCACTTCCCCTTGCAGTTAAGTAGTCCTAGATTTTGCTCATTCTCCTTTTTCTCTAACATAGTTTTAACTAGGTACTGAAATGTACTAAAATGATATGTAAGCACTGTCTTTAATTAATCATGCTTACAGCTAGCATCTGGAAAGTATAACAGAACATCTGCTTTGCATAGAGCCACCTAAGGATTATTAAAATCTGGTATTTTAAGTCTTTTTATAGTGTAAGTATCATGTGTTAGCCACACTCAAATCAAAAGATTTGAAAGGAAATTAAACAAAATGGCAACAGTTCAGTACTTTTAAAGAAACAACCAAGACATAAGGTTAAGTTTTATTTTTTTCCAATTAAACTTTTTTTTTTTTTTTTTTTTTTTGCCTTGGTTGGGTGGGAAGGGTGCAAAAGTAGCAGTTGAGAGTTAGAGAGTTATAAATTGATGTTGATCATCTGCAGAGTAAATGCAATACACTACACACTTCAAAAAAAAAAAAAGAGGCACTAAACGAAGATGGAGGAAGCATTAACTTCTAGTTGGAAACATCTTCCAATCTTTGAATTACATTTTAGATCATCTTGGCCTCCAGATTCAATTTAAGGGTGTACAATTTTTAAATGTGTTGGTGACAATGTCCACTTCACAAATGTGTATTTCTGCCTTGTGCTGTTTTATTCTGGTTTAATATAGTCCTTTAAAAAGTGCAGTTCTAGTAAATGTTATGGATTTTTTCCTTAATTTTATTTTGGGCCTACAGCTGTCAGTGACACCAAGGATGAGTATTCTTGATACATCCCCCTTCCTGCCTCATCCTTGGTCCCAACTACCTCCACATCATTGTATTTATTAGCAACTTTTTTTTCCAACTAGGTATATACATATATTTGTACATTTATGTCTGTGGTTAGGAAAACCACAAGGACTTAAAATATTCCCAGTGTGGTCTTTTAGAATTGTATAGTGTAAGTGGAATAATATTTATATTTTATTAATAACGAAAGGAACTTTGCTAATGATCAAAACACATTAATCACATGAGTACTGATATGGCTATTATTGGTCCAAAAGATACACATGGTTTTGGTGTGATTTTCAAGTAGCTAAACTTAAAGAGTTAATGGACACATTTGCTTTGTATCATTAGTTTGTTCTATTTCATAGATGCAGATTAATTCCCCGTCTTTGCTCAAACACTTTGAAAATATATGCATTGCTCACAATAAACTCATCTGTATTAAATAACTAGAGAAGATTGTGTGCAGATAATGGTTGAGGAAAAGAGATCAATTTCAGAATGAAGGAATTACAAATGCCTTTTTCAAATAGCCATCACAATCACAGAATGAATAGCAGCTAATGCTTAGCTCCTGCAATGTGCCATGTACTCATCCAAGTGCATGTTTCATGTCATGATCCTGAGTCAAGTGCAGCTACTATCCTTGCTTTGTAGGTGATAAACCAAGGCTTAGTGAGGTTAAGTGACTTGTTCAAGGTCACATAGCTAGCATGTTGCAGTATGTAAGCTGCTCCAATAGTGTAAGTAAGAGGCATCACAGGGATTTATTTTTATTGGATTTTTAAAAATATATACTTACTTAAATAGCAGGAAAAAACCCCTCAACAATCAGAAATTTCAGCATGCAATTTATTTAGGCTTACAGCAGAAGCCAGAGTAGAATTCAAAGAATATGTAGACGGTCCTGCCTGATCTGGGACTCTGGATATGAATCCTATCCTCAAGTCATTTGAAAAATCTGAGTTGTTTAAAACTCATTTTTCATGCTTAAAATTTGTTTTGACACCACCCTACTTAGTTCAAAAAGCCTTAAGTCTTCTATACATTTAAAATCAGAAGGAGAAAGCAAAATAGAAGGGTATATAGATATCAATATGCCTTTTGATCTTACTATTTTCAAAGTAAGAACTTGATGTGTTGGATATTTTGGCATATTTTGTTTTTGTCACACTGAGAAGAGAAAAGCTGGTTGGCTAAAATTATGTTACAGTTTTTTGAAGGAAAATATTTCAAAGGACTTAGAATTGCTTCCAACAGTCATTTCTCCCACTTAGAGACATGGCTGATTTCTGATTCCCAGTGAATGCTTTTATGGTTTCCATTTTATTATGCAAAAGAAAATCCTGAGATTTGAAGAGAGACTGAGCTTGTTCACAAGTAACCCGTTGTGGTGAGCTCCCCCAGTGTCATTGAGCATCTGGGGTCAGTGGCACATAATGAAGAGCCCAAATGACAGTGGCTTAGGCAAGTTAGAAGTTTATCTTCTCTCACTTGATAGCATAAAGGCAAATGGTACAGGGCTGGCATGGCTACTCAAACCCAGAACAAGACTCGGGTGGCTTCTTTATGACTTCACAGTTACAGTGTGGGAACTCTGGCCCTTTTGGTTCAAGATGGCGCCATCACATCTATCTTCCAGGAAGCAGGATGGAGAAAGAAGAAGGGTCACAATTCTTCCATTTAAGACATGTTGTGGAAGCTGCACACATTAACTTTCTTCACATTTCATTGGCCAGAATTTCGTCCTGTGGCTCTACCTAGATAAAAGGAAAATAGGGAATCGTGATTGCTATTCCAAGTAGTAATATAGTTAGCTAAAATTGGAAAGTTCTATTGTAGTAGGAAAAAAAATGGGAAAACAGATATTAGGGGACAATGAGATGGGGGGTACTATCTTTGTAAACATTTCTTTCCTTTTATTTTTTGATAACCCTGAAAGTGTAAGGTTGGTTTTCATTGTTCATTTGAATTACTTCCCTTTTTCTGGATCATTTTATTAAGCAATTGTTGCTCCTTAAAGCTATCTCCAGGACATATCTAAAAATGAAC
Source organism: Callospermophilus lateralis (assembly GCF_048772815.1). Lineage (NCBI taxonomy): Eukaryota > Metazoa > Chordata > Mammalia > Rodentia > Sciuridae > Callospermophilus > Callospermophilus lateralis. The sequence continues at coordinate 62,396,112 of NC_135320.1, read as the reverse complement.
TCCTAATTATGTGTGGAATTTATAACATAGTTCTACTGAGCTTTTCTAAAAATGAACTCAAGGTTGCTATCTTACAAAGTTTTCTTCCCTCTTTCTCTTCTTCAGTTTCTCTTCCAAAGCATTTGGTATGCTAAATGGGGGAGAGAAAATCATGACTAAGATGTAATCTCTCCCTGGTCTTGACAGAGGAAATAATAAGATTGAAACCTGGGTGAGTCTGAGTCCAAAATCTAAATACTTTTACTCCACCTGCTTCCAGAGGGAAATGCATCCTACAGTCTGAGTGTTAGTTTTCTCTTGGATGTAAATAGGAATGCTGTTAAAGTAAAGTGAGAACATTAAATCTTTATTACAGGGTCTGGCACAGTGCATGTATTTACTTCACCTCTCGTCCCAGCTTCTTTTAGTTGGGTCTTAAAGTAAATGTTTTTCAGAGAAATTCAGGTTAGAGGGCTTGCCCAGCACGGGTGGGACCTGGGTTCGATCCTCAGCACCACATAAAAATTTTAAAAAAATGCAGTGTGTGGGTGTGTGTGTGTGTGTGTGTGTGTGTGTGTGTGTAAATTCAGGTTAGAGAAGGCCACAGTTTGAAGTTTATCCCAAAAATGATATTGAAATACTATTTTGAGGTCTGCATTTGGGTCTTGATAAATTGGCAATAAGTCAAAAGGGAAGAAGTGGTTAATGGTGACTGGGCCTGTTATAAACACACAAATAATCAGTGCATGATTGCTTGTAAATTTCAACTTTAAAATAAAGTGTTTTCCCCCTGAATTTATTGTTTTGACCTCTCATGGTATTGGGTGTCTCCAAATAGAGAAAACAAATAATATCAGAGTTTGGTAACATGGTTGGCAATGGATCTTATCAAAGGGAATAATATTTATTGAGCATTTATTATATTTTAGGCATGTGCTGAATGCTTTTCTATATGTTAACTCATAAGATTCATTGTTGTGCAATATAGAATCTATCTTGATTAACTATCAAAATTTTACAATAAATGAAATACAGTTGATATCAAAATGACACAACACATAATTTTTATCATTTTGGTACCCATGCTTCATTTGACCAATAGTAACACTATTTTATGAGTTTACTAGTGTATCAGTTAACAGAGACTTTTAAATGTTAGTATGTGGAACATTCCAGTTTTATTTTTCTGGTTCTTTTCTAGTTCAAGGGGTCATTTTTCTTGGCTTCTAGTTCTCTCACAAAGAGCTTCCTAAAATATAGATCTGCACTTGAAATTTTAGGATAGTTTTCCATTTCCTAAAAAATAAAGCTGTTAATATGTTGTAAGTTCTCCTGCAATTTGGTTCCTAATTCTCTGTTTTATACATCAGCTTTTCATTTCTATAATGAAATACTTGAGGTGGCTAACTTTATGAAAAAAAGAAGTCTCTTTAGTTCACAATTTTGAAGGGTCAAACTTTCAAATTGGGTGATCCCATTGGTTTGGCCTCTACTGAGGATGGCTGATTGTCTCTTAGTCACAATGGGAGCAAGCATTCACATCTCCGACTAGGAAGGAGAGGGAAAGGGAGAAAGAGAGAAAGGCTTGCTCCTTTAATACCATACCTCTCAGGAGAACTATTTCAAGCCCTCTCAGACATATCCTAAGTGACTGAAGGTTCTTCCATTAGGCCCAATTCTTAAAGGTCTACAACCTTCCAATGGCTACCATCATTCTATGGACCAAACTGTACCTTGAGCACAAGAACCAAAGCACAACACCTGTTGTACCTCATTTTTATTCCTGAAGCTGCCTTCTTCCCATACCTCCCTGTATACCTCAGCTAAATCCATATTCTCTGCCGTTTGACAAACAAGCCAAGATAATTTATGTTTTGATATTTGTCTACTCTGATCCCTTTCCTTGGAAGCATTTCTTAACTACAAGTCCAGAATTGAAAACCTATGGATTGCTGGATAAAATCTGGTGCAAGTGTGGAAATATATTTGAAAACAATCAATTTTGGCCCTAGGGTTTTTATTATATCAACCTTGGAAACTTGCAAAGCAGTTTCTCAATCCTCTGTCTTTCAGCATGTTTTCATTCTATTTTTAAAATGTTCACCTTTTTTTCCCTCTGCTTAAAATATTCAAATTGAATATTCAGTTGAAAGGTTTATTATATTTTTTGAAATACAAAATATAAAATATATTATGACTATAAGACAAAGTTTGGAAGAAAACGCTCAATCAAATAACTTTGTTAAAATTTTATTTTAATATAAGTTTGGGACATTCTCTTTATTCTTCTATAAATACCATCCCAACAACATCTTCTCCCTACCTCTAGCTGTTATTTTTCTTTATACCCTCTATCACAATGTACAATTACTAAGTATTTGAGAGGTATGTGCAGGGTAGTAGTTAAGGATACAAACTCTGGAGACCGAGGAGGTATGTTTAGATTCTAGTTCTGCCACTAAATAGGCTGTACGATCTTGATCTCTTCATTAATTTCATAGTTCCTCTGCTCCTTAATGAGCAAAATAAGACTCAAATTAATAATGACCTCATGGTATTATGAGGATTAAGAAAATATATTTAAGTAGTTTGAAGAATGCCCTGGCACATCATAAACAATCTGATTTTTAACCTATTTTTTATTTGTGCTTAATTATTGAACATTTATCTTTCTCATTGAACTATAAACTCCATGTGGGTAGGGACCATGTCTGTGGCCCCCAGAACTTGGCAGGTAATAATCATTTATTGAATGAATGAGCTAATAGTTGAATATATTTGAAGAGTTTAATACATTCAACTACATAAACATTTTTGTTATTTCAAATAGGCCCTACACTTAGTACTTTTAATTGTTGGCTTACATGCTTAAAGAAACCTTGGGAAAACATGAAAATAAAGTTTCTTGGAAATTATACATTGATTAAAAATAGCCAAAATGTGAATGCTAGCTTTCTGATGCAATTAGAAAGGTAGCTAATTTGTGTTGAATTTCAGTCTAGATTTTTCTTTACACTGTTTGAGTTGAGAGATTTATGACAAAAAAATATCTTATTTAATCAATTGACCCTTTATACTACATATTTCAAAACTTTTCCATAGATCATTTGGAATTTTGTTTTTTGTTTTTGACAAAAAAGTACATTAACAATAATCTTCATTCATTGAAATGCTCACTGTGACACAGAATTGTTATTCAAATTCTTATATTGAATTTGTCACAAAAGAAATATATATTTTAACAATGTTAATTGAGCTTATTTTGTCATTTTCACTGTTGTGGCAGAGTGTCAATCAGATTTTGTATATTTTTATTAGAAAAATGTGATGGAGACTTTACACTTAAGAGAGTACAAGGTGCCTATTCCTTAAGTGATATATGTATCACTATTTATATAGATAGATCAATATGCATATGTATAATTCCAACATAAAAGTGAAAGTAGCATTTTATTGAGCCTTCTCTCATTTTCTGAGGATCCAAATGGAAACAATGAAGTACTGAATTATTATGTAGACCATATGCCACTTCTTAATGAATACTCAGCTTACATTCTCATTCTATTGTTCTTCTAAGTAGTTATTTTCACATTAAGTTAAGCTTTATTTTTCTGTATGATGTATATCATTTTAAAAATAAACCACACAGAATTTGAAGCAGTATCACATTGACAATTTATATTACATCACAAACTGAATTTTATGCCAAATCTGATCTATACAAGCTGCAACTATGTTCAGCCAGTATTTGGTCTAGTTTGAATTTAATACCCAGCTGGCCTAAATCTGACAGACTTAATTTTATTAATTCAAGAAAGTTTGCTCTGTTTTCCATATGTGCCAGAAATTATCATGGTTCATTGAGAAGACTGAAGGAAAGATTGTTGAATAAACCTTTATTAAGCAAAGAAATGAACGGCCACAATGATAGGAACTGATACATTAAATGTCACTGATTTTATGCTGATAAAAGCATCTAGTGAAAACATTTTTACACTCCTTGCAATTTATTATTGTTTAAACAGCAGGACATAATTAGAGGAAAGTGTGCTGTGTTCATTTGTATTTAATAGTGTAAAAAAAATCCGTGGATTGGTTTGAATTATCTGAATAGCTCACATGTGGCAATGCCCACGTTAATTACATAATGGCTGGGTTATCAAATTGGTTTTTACTTACAGGTCTTGACTTGTCTTCAGATAGGTGCAGCCTGAGCTCAGACTGCCATTACAAAATACCATGGATTGGGTGTCTTGAACAACACAAATTAGTTTTATTACAGTTCTGGAGACTGGAAGTCCAAGATCAAGGTGCTGTTTGGATTAGTTTCCCCTGGGCCCTCTCTCACAAGGTGGAATTTCTGTGTATGTGAGTCTCTAGTGCTTATTTGTGGGTCCAAATTTCCTTTTCTTACAATGAACTCGAGGTAGATTAACTAGGGCTCACCTCAAAGGTTCATTTTAACCTAATCACCTTTTTAAAAACTTTATCTTCAGATACAGTCACATTCCGAGGTACTGAGTATTAGAATGAATAATGGACGAAGGAAAAGAAATTTAGCCATTAACACCCAGAGATGTTTGTTTCCCAATAGTGACACTTTGAATGTCTAGTAATAAAAAACTGTAATTTAACAGCTTTCCCCAGCTATGACCAGCATCCTCTCAGCATCTTAAACTTAAGAGCAGTTTCCTTTCCAAAAGCTATTTCTTGTGTGTTTGAAGTTAGATTACTAAGATGCCAGGAATAGGTATGTATGATTTCTTGCCAAGGTAACAGGTGAAATAAAGGCAAGGCCAAGTACCTCCTTAAAACCTTTAAATAAATCCTTTTCTCCCTAGCTATTACTGCAGAGTTTCTAGAGTCTAAATTTCCTCATCTGATCATATACCCAGAACCTAACCCAGTGCCAGACATGGTATAAATATTAATAAATAGTATTTATTTACCAAAGAAATAAATTAATGATTTTCCTAATGTATAATTATAAATCATAAAATAAGGATAATCTTTTTCAAAAGTGGCCAAAAAGCTATTATAGATATTGTTGATTGGAGGGTTTTTTTGCTTGGAGGGTTTTTTTGCTTATCTATGTAGGTCTGAATTTTTATTTTTTATTGATACATAGAAATTGTATATATGTGTACTATGTGACAGTTCTATGCATGTATACCACGTGTAATGATCAAATTGTGGTAATATGCAATTCTGTTGCCTTAAATATTTATCATTTCTTGTGCTTGTATTCTTCAAATTTCTATTTTATAGTTCTTTACAGATATAAATTGTTGTAAACTATCATCACTCTACTATAGAGTAAAATGATAGAATTTGTTCCAACTAACTATATTTTGGTACCCATTACTCAACCTATCTCATTCTCCTTATTTTCTACCATTCCTAGTTTCTAGTAATCATTATTTTACTCCATTCAATGATATTAACATTTTTAGGTTCAATATATGTTGAGAACATGCAGGATTTTCTTTCTGTCACAATATTAATTCACTTAACATAATGCTGGAGGCTTTTTTAAAGCTTATACATATATTCATGTGTGAAAGAGCCCCTGTGTCAACCCTAATCAAGGCTGGGGATGTGGCTCAAGCGGTAGCGCGCTCGCCTGGCATGTGTGCGGCCCAGGTTTGATCCTCAGCACCACGTACAAACAAAGATGTTGTGTCCGTCGAGAACTAAAAAAAATAAATAAATATTAAAATTCTCTCTCTCTCTCTCTCTCAAAAAAAAAAAAAAAAAGTAAATATAGCCAGGAGATTATGAAGGAGGGGTTCTTCTTAGGCCCCATTGCCTGATGTTAACTATCACAAGAGGCTCTGCAGAGTCATGGTTATTATAGAGGCCACCACAACCTTACCCCAAAAATAATTGTCCATGGACATCTCTGCCCAGCAACTCTGTTCAAACTGGGACTGACGCTACTGTTATTATTAATCATTGGGGCCAAAGATTATACTTTCAAAATGTCTGATGTGATCCTCCTCATTTTTGTCTTTAAAAACTTTTTTTTGCTTTATTCCTTTTGAATATGCCCATAGTTTATGGTATTCACAATACTGTTCCCAAATAAAGGTTATTCTTTGAAGAATCTCTGATTTTTTAAAAATTTAGGTTGACATATGTCTAAATGATATCAACTGAGGAGAACTTTGAATCTATAGGACTTATATTTTTCGAATCTAGGACTATATTTTGGATATATTTGTTTCAATATGGTAAATTATATCTATAAAATTCTCACTGATGACTTGAAAAACTCTATTTTTTCTTTTTTTGGGTGCGAGAGGGAGAACTGAGTATTGAATTTAGGGGGCACTAGACCACTGAGCCCCATCCCCAGTCCTATTTTGTATTTTATTTAGAGATAGGGGCTCATTGAGTTGCTTAGTTGCATCACCGTTGCTGAGGCTGGCTTTGAACTTGCGATCCTCCTGCTTCAGCCTCCCCAGCAGCTGGGATTGCAGGTATGCGCCACCATGCCTGGCCTCTGTGGTTTTTCCGCGGCAATATTCCAGCTTGTTGTAGAGTTACAGATGCAAATGTGCTTAGTAATATAGGAAAGTTATGGCTTTCTGGGAAGAGATGGTTACCTACTGACAAGGATGTTGTGAAATAGCAATGGGATTAGTGAGGAGTAGGAACAACTCATGCTCAGAGAGAGCATAAACAGGAGTCTCAGCCACTTTATGAACACTCAAGTTCAACAAAATGTCTTAGGTAGTTCATAGGAAGAAATTTAGAACGTGAATAAATGCTAATTCAGTTGATTTTTTTTTTTTTTTTTGTATAAATCATAGGGTGGACAGAAAAGGAGTTAGGAAAAATAAAACCTAAAGAATGAGATGTTGACAAGTGTTTTCAGCGTACTGCTTGGAAAAGTGTTAGTTTTCCCCACAAATATATTCATATGATTGAGGTGGTGCAAATGGCTAGAAAAACATTAGCATTTGTTTTCTGGGGCTCCCTAAATAAATACCACTTAACATTATATAGTTCTTGAGCCTCAAAGCCCAAGATTAAGGTGTCAGCAGGTTTGGGTCCTCCTGAGGCCTCTGTTGTTGGTGGGCAGATGCTGATTTCTCACTGTCCTCACATAGTCTTTCCTTTGTATGCATCCCTGGTGTTTCTCTGTGTCTCCAAATTTCCTTGTATTATAAATGACATTAGGGTCTGTCCTAATGTCTTAATTTTAATGCAGACACCTATTCAAAGGCTCTATCTTCCAATACAGCCACAAGCTGAGGCCATGGGAGTTAGGACTTCAACATATGAATTGTGGGGACACAATTCAGTCCATAATAAAGACATAATTAAAGACATAATAGTGTCTTTAATATAAAGACCTGCTTGATTTCATGCTAACAAATGACCTTGTCTTTGTAAACTGACTTTCCAAATATGTATTTTTTTTCTTACTGAGATAGGTCAGGTTGATCAAATGTCCTTAAATCATGCTCTGAATATTTACTTTCTTACTGACACTAAGATATTCCAACTTGACATGCCCTCACCTGGAGTCATTAATGACTCCTTAAAATTTGTCTTCCTCCTGTGTTTTCTATTTTTTTGGATGCTATCCATCTATCTGCTGAGGCCTGGATCTTTATTGATTGATTTTCTTTTCTTTCTTTCTTTTTCTTTCTTTCTTTCTTACTTTTTTTTGTGGTGCTGGGTTGAACCCAGGGCCTTATGCATGTGAGGCAAGCACGCTACAAACTGAGTTTTATCCCCAGCCCCAATTTTCTTTATCACCTCCTTCTCTATCATAAATTTTGTTGACTCTGCTTACAAATTCCTTGAAAATATTTCCTCTGTCAATTTTCATTTTATTGCTTTGATTAGGACTTTTATTTTATCTTGCCTTGATTACTGCAATAACCTCTATTTGATTTCCAACCAATTCATTCCATCCTCAATATGCAACTGGTAGAAATTTTCGTTAAAATGTAAGTCTGGTCATTTTATTCTTTTCTTTAACATCTTACATGTCTCCAGTTGACAAATGTCAGCTCTACTAGGGAGACTCACAGGGTCTCTGTTTACCCTCCTGATCCTTTTTCTATCCTGATCCCCAAACACAACATCTGCTCCAGACAGAACATGTTACTTGAATCTGCCACTCAGGTTTCCTTCTTTATAACTGAGGCTATAATTTTTATCTCTTGCTAAAGTGGCCTTCTCTCCTCTAGCTCTTCCCCTTCCTATGGTGCTGACTCAGTGGACTTGTATCCATGTGACCGTTGACACTAAAGATGCTTTTTCCTGTTTTCCCTGGAGACTTCTAGCGCCTGGTTGTACCATTTACAAGGTTGCTGCAATTTACTTTTTTGTCTCTCTTTCTCCTCTGAAAGCCCCTCAAGGAAGACACAGTTTCCTGGTAATCTGTTAATCTTAGCTAATGAATTCAAAGGAATTAAGAGTATTGTCCCTGGAGTCTGACTGCCTGGGTTTTACTTTACTAACATATTGTCTTGGGAAGTTTAGACTTGACCCAAAGTAAACTATGCTCACCTGGCGTTTGTGCAGCCCAGGTTCGATTGCACCACATGCAAACAAGGATGTTGTGTCCGCCGATAACTGAAAAATAAATATTAAAATTCTCTCTCTCTCTCTCTCCCCCCCTCCCTCTCTCACTCTCTTTAAAAAAAATACTAGTGTACTAATTTTTTATTGACTAAATAGGAAATTAGTTAATTAATTTATGGTTCTGGGGATTAAACTCAAGGGCTCTTACATACTAAGAAGGCACACTACCTCTGAACTCCCATCTCCAACCCAAAAATTAATGCATCTTAAAGAGAAAAAAATGGTTTTTAATTTTCTGAATAGTGTAAATATATCACCAAGAGGTAACAAAATAAAAAACTCTTCAGTTTTCTTTCTTAAAAATTATAGAAAATTGGGAAAAGTGTCTGAGGTCACTCAGTGTTAGGATAATGTATACTTCATACTTGTCATCTTGTCATGTTAATTTTGCATTGACTTTGCCTTAGATCTCTTTTTAACATATTGGCTAGGGCAAAGAAACAAACTACAAGCCCATTTTGTGCTTAAACATGATTTAGTGAGGATAAGAGAACTTGTGATCTTCGAGAAAAGCCCCAAAGCACTATCACTTAAGTGCCTCCTATCTACTAGCATTTACAATATATTCTTGGAATTATTCCCAAACATCATTATATTATCATTATAAACGTATCAATTAAAAAGATATATAATCTTTGCTATCAATTTTTTTGGCATGAGATTTCAATATTTATTTTGAAAAAAATATTCAATGTACTCATCCATTCTTCTTCTTTTCCTTCAAAAGAAAAAATATGTTTTTAAGTCTTTGGATCTTTATTAATTTTTTTAATGTTAGAAATTCTACCCTTTTCTTTTCATAAGCCAGAATGAAACTAATAATGTAATGAAAATAGGACACAATAGGCATTTGATACATTTTTGTCAGAAGATATCACATATTATTTATCTTTTAAATATTGATGTCATAATCTATAAATCACACAAATAGGAATCATTTCAGATTGTTTTTGATGAGGAGGAATTTCAAATCACCAAAGCAAATCAACTGAACCCTTATATCGGTAGTTGAATTTAGATCTCAGAATATTGTTCATTTCTGTACTTTGGATTCATGTTACAGATCATAAATCAAATTTTCTCTAATCCTGTAAGTGTCAAACAATTCTGTGAAAATAAGCCAAATACTTCCCTCTTTTACATAATGGGATGTGACTTCAGATAAACATTGCAGAACATAGATAGGAAAGAATGTTTCATTAAAGGAATACAAAAGAGTTGAACATGTAATATTTTCATAAATTTACTTAAGCTCAAAAAGTAGAATAGAGCCAAAGAGCAAGGCATAAAACCCTCTTTGCAAATAATAACAAACATATTTTTCAAAAACTAGCCCCAAGGCATGCCCTTTTCTTACCATAATAAAAATGCAGCATTAAAAATAGTACAACAAAAATAAGGAATCACTTACAAACATGAATGTGAATAAAAAAAAATGGAATCTCTCAATTTGTATATATACACTCTAGTTCTCAGGCAACCTTATGTGAAAAGACACACCATTGACATGCAGATAATAATGTAACTACATATCTAAATTAATTTTATTTTTAAAATTATATTTTTAAATGACTTAGCCATACTCATGAACTTGAATTAAAACCTTGGGTTAAACATTACTTTAAATTAAATACACAAGCATACCCTCAGATAATCTGTACGTTTATTTGCATATGCAGAGGTCTACACACACATGCCTAATTCTGCTCTCAGATATGGCATTTTCATATAGTTGGATTAACATATTTTGGAAGAAAGATACTAACTTCAGATCATTTTCAAAATTCTATTACATGCTTCCTTGGAAGAAATTGAAATGTTCAAAATATTTATGCTTTTGATTTTATCTCATTAAAATAATATACCATTAAGAAAGATAACAAACAGACCAAGAAAACTTTGGGACTTTTGCTCCTCCCAGTCTACAAATAGAAAAGAGACTGGCTAGTGATGGAATGTACAATGCACTAAACCATAACTCCTGCCAATATTTTCCAACAAAATTTCTTTTGGGAGGTAAATATGAATTGGGACTAAAGAAATCAATATTCCTACTTTATTTAGACCCTCAGTAGGTTTTTGATAAGATTTTTCACTTCAAAATTTCTGTAAAACAAAGAAAAACAAAACTAAAATGCTATTGGATTTAAGAAAATGTTTGCTTTAAATGTAGAACTGACTAAAAGAAAGCATTGGAAAATTATAACAATAGTAAAGTATAACTATACATTGTTAGACCCATATTCTACATGTTTATTGCTTAAAAATTGGCATGCTGACTTGTCACTCATTTCTCAGTGGGTTACCAGCTAATTTTCTTCTTTCTTTCTGCCTGTAACAAGTCAGAAGCCCTTAGGACATTTTCTCTATTTTTCCATTTTTGTTTGTTTTCCATTAGGAATGAACTCTCAGAAGAAAGGGATAGTGTGTGATTGACATCTGTGGCACCTTGAGCAGTGCACAGGGAATAAAAGTGCGTGCGCACACACACACACACACACACACACACACACACACACACAAACGCCATTGAAAAAGAAAACCAAACTCTTCCATAACTTGCTTCTCATTGCGCCACATGGTGTTATTTCCTCATTTCCGATAACTCATTGTATAAGATGTACTGGTTATTTCCATTTGTTTTAAAGAAATTTTTATATTTCAGGAGTAACATGTCTTCTGCTAATTTCAAAAGTTTTGGGATGTTTAGGCTTTGATAAAGTCATCTGTGCTGTCTTGAAAGGGACAGCCTGAGAAAGAGCCCTCTCAGTGTAGGATACTCTCATATTGGTCAGAAGTAGGAGGTGGGAAGACAAGCCAAAGCCTTTGGAGGTAGAAGAGAGGTCCTTTGGGACCTTATCTTCACCTCCCCAAGGTCAACTGCAAAAATATCAAGGAAGAAAAGAAAGTAGTAAGATATCAGAAGAATGATGTCATGAGATCTGTGACAATCCAGGTTTGATTTTTTTCAGCTAGTCATGAACTAAACTTGAAAAATAACCTAAAATTAAGCTTGAAATAGAGGAAGTAAGTAAATACCATAAGACACAATAATACTAAATGATTGCTTTAGTCAATTTTTAGATCTTTGCTTACTATAAACTCACTGAGTGCTGAAATGTAATATACAATATATGGTACTTTGGTTTTGTCTCCTGAATCCTAGCATCATGCTCAGCACATAGAAGGTATCACTATATACTCGTTAAATTATTGAGTAAATTAATTTTTTAAAGTATTAAAACTAAGAAAATCTATTATATAGGCAATCTTTAACATGTGCCCACATTGAAATACCTGAGAAATGATTAGAGGATTGCAGGAAAAAAAGACAAAAAGAATTAGTAAATAATTTTCAATGTCATCTTAAAATTTTTTCTAATTAGTTGTACATGACAGTCAAATGCACCTTGACACAGCATACATAAATGAAGTATAACTTCTCATTCTTCTGGTTGTACATGATGTAGGATCACACCTGTTATATAGTCATATACATACATAGGGTAATGATGTACATTTATTCTATCTTTCTTACCCCCATACCCCCTCTCCTCTCTTTACTCCCCTCTGCCTAATCTAAAGTAACTCTATTCTACCATCGTGCACCCTCCCAATTATGAATTAGCATCCACTTATTAGAGAAACCATTTGGCCTTTGGTTTTCAGGGGATTGGCTTATTTCATTTAGCATGATATTCTTCCCCTCCATCCATTTACCGGCAAATGCCATCATTTCATTCTTTTTTTTTTAATTTTATTTTTTTATTGGTTATTCAAAACATTACACATCATTTCATTCTTATTTAAGGCTGAGTAATAGTCTATTGTGCATATATACCACATTTTTTTTTATCTATTCATCTGTGGAAGGACCCCTAGGTTGGTTCCATAGTTTAGCTATTGTTAGCTGAGCAGCTATACACATTGATGTGGCTGCATCAGTGTAGTATGCTCTCATTTGTGAGATGGTTATTTGGAACTCAGTATTTTCCATGGAAACATGTTATAAACAGTGACTAGCGAGTACCCCAAATACTAATTTACCAATAATGTACTAAGCATAGAACCTGTTAACCATGGCTTACAACATTTCTTTAGGACAGTGCAAATTAAGCTTCTATTGCAATGGTGCTGACCATCACTTAAATTCCTCTTAAAGGAGAATTTTGATTTATTTATATATGTATAAACATAAATGAAAAAATGTTCAGCATCATTAAGCATTAGTGAAATGTACATTGAAACTAAAATGTGAATCAAAAGCACACCCATCAGAATGGCTGAAGTTACAAAGTAAAAATATTAATACCACATGCAAATGATGATGTGGAGAGAGCATAGCCTCATGTGTTCTTGTGGCAGTTTCTCATGTAGATACAATAAATTTCTGTTAGTCACTTATTATGGGATGGAAGAAAGTAATTAAAAAGACTCAGTTAAATCATATGGAGCCATCAAACAAATGATACCAAAATGTTATTTGCAATAATAATGTATCTTAAAATTTGTACTGCTAATTTGCTTTACTTCAAGAGACAATCAACACTTTACTCTATCAAACTCTTCAGAAACCCTAAATAATCTTAAAACCCAAACCAACTGTAGATGGTAATTGTACAAAATTACTCATGCAACTGAGAGAATAGAGTTTGTGGAAGTTGTATTTGGAATTTTCTCTATGGGCCACTGGTGAGAAATAATTTTGGAAGGAAGCAATTTAAAGAGCAAAGAAGGAATTCCCTTAACAGAGTTAGGTCCTAACCAGATGGAATGGCTACCTCATATAACTTATGTTGTGGGGGGATGTTCCACTAGTATTTTTACATTCCTTTGCTTACTGTGAAATTTGTTAGGTGCCGACCAGATGAAATAATATGGAGCTAGATCAATTGTTAAAAGCAAGTTTTTGTGTGTACATTTTATAGTGAGAGACAGGGTTATGGTGGAAAATAAAAAGGATGATACTTAGATGCATTAGAGTGGAATACTTAGAGAAGTGAGTAATTTAGATGGACATATGATGGAGATGGACATAAACAGTGTGATTCTGAGTATTTGGAAGTACAATTACCAAGCTGATTCTATTTAGATAAGTGTCAGTCGAGGCTATCTAGCCATACGTAGTGTATGCAGCAGTCCATATCCAACCCCATAGCTTACTAAATGAAGATTCAGGTACAAAAAGCTCCTATCTATACCATAGTATGCATTTTAACAGAGCTCTCTGGAAACACAGTGTGATTAATCTATCCACAGGCTTGAAGCAGGAGGGAGAGTCCCAGCCCAGGGAAAGATGGTATTGGGAAACACTTGGGCCAGATGACATCCAAGAGGCCATGTTCTGCTTTCTATCTTCAGAAGAGACTCTATTAAACAATTACTTTTTATTGAGTATTATATTTAATTATCATTTCATTAACTACTAGAATTTCTATAAGGCAGAAATGTGGTCTCCACTAAGAACGTGTTCTGAATCCCTATCTCCATTCTTCCACATGTGCTCAATCATAATGCTAAAACGGAGTATGAAAATCAAACTCCACTCTCAAGGATTTCAGCACCATAAATGGTTTGTACAGCCCTGTGGGTCATCGACTCTCTTAATTTACTGAAAGCCGGAGTGCATTTAATAATTGCTGGACATTCGAAGCCAAGGCTAGTCATCGTTGGTTATTTACTTCTCTCTCCCTCCACAGCCAGAGAGAAAGCCAGATTCCCATAGCTGCTCCCTGCTCCCCTCCCCCTCCAAATGGGGAGAGGGAAAAAGTGTCTGCCAGAGCAGATTTTGTGCAGCTCTCCCTGCTTTGGAGCTGCCAGTTTTCCTAAGTACAGAATCAGAACTAATACATCATCCTTGAACTTTAAATTTCTGATGTGCCTTGACATTTAGAGTAGCCTAGGAACCAGAGGGATAAGGAAGCAGTGGATTCTGCTTCTTTAATGATTAATGCTTTATTTTCCACCCCCCTTTGCAGTTCCAGAGCAGCTTCTTGGCATCGGTCCATTTGAGGCACAAAAGGGAGAAATCTAGGGTGGTCTTCCAGCGTTTTAGAGGAAGGGAAGGCAGATGTATATTGAGACCATCCTGCAATGGTCTATATTTATCTAGGAAGGGAAGAATCGTGATACATTTCCAAATGCTAAATTGGTGATGTGGGGAATTGGGTGAAATTTTGAGTGATCAAAAGGAATGAAATGCTTAAGTTCTGAGAACTGTGGAGGAGGGCACTTGGTTCACTATTGTTCAGTTCTCATTTCTAGCAGAAATTGTCTTCTTCCCAATGAGCTTTTGCTCAATTCTTGAATTGAACTTAAATCTTTAGCTTATGTAACAATGGGTGAGGGCCCTAGGTTCTAATCAGAGCATTAGAAATCACTGAGAATCAATAGTATGGTATCTATGTCTAGATGGTGCCAAATATCAGTGTGGATCCTAAGAAAAAGGGGAAAAGAATATGCAAAGAATAATAGAAACATTATTCTTTGAAACTCTCAAGTAGCTATGCTGGATAGATGTGTGAGAAGCAAATGTCTTAGTAAACTAATCAGTTACCTCCATGCTAAGGATGAGTTGTTAGATACTTGCTCTGTGTGTTAAAAATACACCTACAGATTCAGGAACAAGGCTTATCTTTCTGTTTTATTAAAGAAGCTGCTATCATTTTGTTAACACCACTCTGGATTGCTTGGGCCACCCAGAAGTAAGACCCTCCAATCTCTTCTTGTCTGCAGGGAACTCCCCTCGGATAAGAATAGACCTGTTCCATCCATTATCTTTCTGAGAACTGACAACCAAAGACTTAACTTACCACATTAAGGTGCTTTTGGAAGAATTATTTTACAATAATAAATACCTATTAAAATATTAAAAATTTAAATGATTAAATAGTTAAAATAGTACATAATTATGGAACATATATTTCTTTTCTGATGTTGGCAATAACTTTTGATGTAAATATACTTTGATTTGAGTTTGTTTCCGAATTCTATTCCTGCAGGTAATATGGAAGTTATCTCACAGGTCTGCCCATATTTCTCTACTTTTCACTTTTACCCACTGGCACATCCCAACCAAAGAGAATTCAGATGTTTGCTTGTGGGTATAACCAATCACAATTCTAATCTTCCAATTTTATAGCCGGAGATGTCTTTATCACAACTGTTGGAGTCAAAACACCAGATTTGAATCCTGCTTTAGGCACTAAACCATGGATAGACCCTCAGGCCAATTATCTAACTTCTGATTCTCATCTGTAGAATAGGGATAATAATAGTACCCACCTCACAGAGTTGGTTAACCATGGCTTAACCAACTGTTAACCATGGCTTACAACATTTCTTTAGGACAGTGCAAATTAAGCTTCTATTGCAATGGTGCTGACCATCACTTAAATTAATTCACAGAGAGTACTTAGAATATGGTAAAGCTGGCACAAAAGTAAACATGAAAATGTTAGCCCTTAATTTTAGCTAAGGGTGTCAATGCAATTGAGAAAAGCAAAAAGAGAAGTTAATACTACTGAAATTTATCTTGGAATATGCCTTATTTCACCCCTTTACCTTGTAGATGATTTATGACCAGTAAATTTTCTTGTAGCTATCTTTATGTCAATTCTTGCCAGTGTTTCCTTGAGAGATACATATGCCCAGAACCCTGAAATATCATATTTTGATAGTTTAATCTCAATCCTATAACAGTCTGCAATTTGGTTATTACAAGAAACCTAAACACCTTGGAAAAGTCCATCATTTGACATTGACTAATTAAGGATTTCATGTCCATTTGATAATCACTCAAACAACACTATACAAAGTAGAAATTTATCTCCTTTTTGTTGCAGTATATATCTTGCCATCCTTTTAGGGGAATCTAATCCTGCTAAGATGCTCTGGAAAGATTCTATATTACTTTGCAAATGTTTATTTTTATAAAGCACAAATTTCATAATGTTAGAAATACTAGCATTAGCAATGTCTGCCATTGATTTTTTTTTTGATGTACTCTTAATTATTATCAGTTCCCCCACCCAAAAGGTAGGTTAAAAACTTGAAAATATGATGCTTTTTTTTTTTCTTGTTTCTCTCACTCACACCACTGAACCATTGACTAATAAACCTTTCAAGTGGCTGGTTTTGTAAGGAAGTAAAAGTGCTTATTATAATTGTTGGAATGAGCAGTCGGCACTTTTAATCTGAGAGTGCGGTTCCAAGAACCACACAGAAGCTCCCAAGAACCCTGGCTGCACTGTCAGACACCTATCTTTAAATTGTCTCCTGCCAGATGATGACCATGGCCCTGTCACCCTGGCCAGCCCCATAAGTCTCATTCACACTCCTTCTAATTGGCAGGCTCCCACTCTGGGCACCTCCGTGGCCCTTGTAACATTTTTTAGGCAGATAACTTGACACCGTAAATTTGGCTGGGAGCCTGCTACTGTGGGATTTCTTAACATCCGCCCTCTGTGATCATGTCAGTTCCAGCTTAAACATTTCTTTTTTTTTTGCAAATCAAATTCCAGAGCAGAGAGATGTTGTTGCTTCAGTGGGTGGGACAGCCTTTCACCTGTTCAAAGAAGGAGGATTTGGTGACCGGAGAGAGGAAGGGTAAAAAGGTGTTTTGCATGGGCAGGAAGAAGAGGGGAAAGACGGTTCATATTAGCTGTTGAGGCCTGTGGAAACCTAGAGTGTGTGGCGTTTGGTTTTCAACATGAAGGTGGCAGCCCACTTGGGAAACCTGATAACAGCTTTTGTGACCTTCAGGTCTGGAAACGGTTTCACTGATTGAAGTCATATAAGTTCAGCTAAATCTGAATGTGTTGTAAATATTTATCTGGCAGCCTGACATACAGTTGTTCCTGAAAATTATGGGGTAGAGTCTTATCTTTCCTAGTATATAATTTTTGAAATGCTTTTCTGCATGGTGTTTAAGATTATAAATATAACTTAGTTATTGTTTTATGCTAAGGTTTTTCAGGCTTCAAGCCTATTTGAAAGAATAGAGGGTGTTCTCTCGCAATTTTCCTAAATATGTTGGAGACTGCAATGAAAATCCGCTTAGAGACTGAGCCTCAGTAAAACATAAACAGTCTGCTCCAGCCAGAGCCATATATTTTCCTTCACAATTCCAGAGACACTGGTATATAAGAGCTCAAATCCAATGGGTATTTTATGTGAGAAAACTGTTAGCATGCAACATTCCTTTCAAGTGAATAATTGAGTTGGGTAACAACAGAATCGGCAGGAGACGACCAGTCTTCAATGAGATCATCCTTGGATGCTTCAAAGGCTGCCTTGCCCTGGGCTGGCCTTGCCCTCAGACTCTGCTGCATCTAAGAGAGCAGGAGCACAAAATGACCAGAGCAAGTACCTCGATAGGCTCTCCATCACGGATGCCACTCCCATCCCATTAACTCACATAAGGTCTCCACCAGCAGCCTGCTGCCCTTTGGGGAGAACACAGCGAGAGTCAGTGGCAGGCAGCATGAAAGAGCAGTGACGGGAATGAAAATGTCCAGGGTTGAGTCTGAGACAAGAGCTGATGAGATGCAGCCACTATTGACAGCCTAGGCCGTGTCCCCAGCATTGCAGTTGATTACAATAGCCCCTTGAGTTCCAGTGGTTCTCCCTTATCTGCAGGGATGCATTCCAAGACACCTGGTGTATACCTGAAACTGCAGATCATACCAAATCCTGTATGTACTGTTTTTTTTTCCTAAATATACATACCTATGATCAATTTCAATCTATAAATTAGGTACAGTAAGAAATTAACAATAATGGTAATGTAGAGTAATTACAACGATCTACTGCAATAGAACTTATTTAAAATGTATTGTTTATTTCAGGAATTTTCCATTTAATATTTTTGGTTCACAGTTGACTGAGGGTAACTGAAAAGAAATAAAGCAAAACTGCAGATAAGGGAAGAACTATTAAATTTAATTTTATTTTCATAATCCCAAGCTGTTTACCAGCTGACACTACACCTAAGTTGATTAGAAATTGTAAATTGAATTTAGAGTTGTCAGTGGAGAATTTTATCATGTGCTATAAAATGACAGACAGCCACGAGGTCAGCTACTCTACTGGAAGTGATTCTGAAGCTCCTCTGCATAAAAGGCAAAGTCTTTGCCATGCTGATCATTCTACTCAGTGTTTATAAATCAACAATTGTTCATTAAAGGTGTATCATCTATCAAAATCTGAACTAAGGAATATAAAGGTGAATTACCCATGGACCAACTTTCATAAACAATATTATAGAGGAGAAAGGTTTAGGAAGATCTCCAATTGAACCAATTAGGATATAATTTCAAAAGTAATATACTAGTGGGGCTGGGGTTGTGGCTAAGTGTTAGAGCACTCGCCTGGTTTCAATCCTCAGCACCACATAAAAAAATAAAATAAAGATTGTGCCCATGTATAATTAAAAAATATTTTAAAAAAGTAATATACTAGTGAAATGTATTTGACATATGAGCCAATAGTAATCCCACCAATGTCATTGTTAAGGTAGGGGTAGCCAGAAATTTTAATGGTATCATGGATCTACTTTTTGGCAAGATGGAGTGTCTTATGCAATTAACTGTCTAAAATAGCACCTTTCCATTTAGGCCCTTCTCCTATTGAATAAAAGTGTTAGTGTTTCAAAAGCAGACATTGTAGCATGAGGCAGGGAGGGCTGATATTTGGCATTCATGTTGATTTAGTCCATTCCATGCCCATTGCAGATAACCATGACTCTTTCTGAATTAACCTGAATTTAGCCTCTCCTTAGTTGACATGGTCTTCCAAGGAGTCACTACCAATTGATTATGTGAAGTGAATTTTACTATTCTAGGTACAAGTATTCTCAGAGTCTAATGTGGAAAGCATTTTATTTGCTGACCAGTCATTCTTGAGAATGGATTTTAGTTCCTTTTCTTTACCCACTTAACTTTTTAAGTATTTCAATTTTATCATAAAAATACATTGAACAGCACCAAAACAAGCAACAAGTGTGTAGGTTTTCAGTGAAAAAATTCTATATTACAAAATAATTCCATATGACTAAACTTCTTGGGATTAATTCTACTGTATATCTCACTGGAGGAGCTCAAAAAGTCCAGATGGAAAACCATAATATTCACATATGTAAATTAAAATACACTAATAAGTCAAAAATAAATATCATGGGATTTAAATATTTCCTTTACAGAATTAGTTCAGGTGTCATGAAAGCTCTAATTTTTTGGTTTAAGTAATGATTTTAATTTATTTAAATAATATATGATCATGTATAACTCTTCCACAGATCTAAATGTGCTTGTTTTATTCAGAATAGAATCAATTTTGTTGCGGTAATGAACAGCCCAAAATTGGGTAGTTTACATGACAGTTCACTTCTTTTACACTATCTTCTGCAGATCTTCCCCACTCTTTAGGGGGAAGTTATTCTGGTAGCAGCTCAGCATAGACTTCATACTAATCCAGCAAAGGAAAAGAGAGGCAGAGTAAACAACTGAAAACTAAATGACTTTACCTGGAAAAGACACAAATCACTGTGCTTACTCATTGGTCACAAGCTTCAACTATGATCAAGAAGGCAGGCAAATACAATCTTTGTTTGGTGTCCCTGACTGGGGTTTGAGAGGAGAATATTATTAATGTCTGAAACAGCATCTTATGGCTTTCCTGTTTCTCAAGATTTTATCTTAAGAGAGATGTCTTGTAAGAAACCTTAAGTTTGCAACTCAGGCAATGAAGCAAAGTCTCTATGCTTTAAATACTCAAAAGATTTCATTAGTTGATATTAAGAAGCTCAAAGACTCTATAGGAAGGCCAGAAAGTCAGACTTGGGAGATCTTAAGACAGGAAAAATATCCAACCATGGCAAGAGGCTGCTCAAGTGGAGACCTGAGCTGTTAGTCCGAGAGGGCAGGAAACAGATGTGCAGCTTCTCCTACTTATGCTGGGTCTAGACAGTGGCATCTCCTTCACTGTTTATTCAAACAAATAAATGCTTCAGCTGCACCACTGACCAGAAGGTAAGTTCTAAGTAGAAGTGTTGTGTAGATGAAATCTAGAGAGAGGCATTCCCAATGGGCAAAAATGTATGGGGAAGGGAGCCCAGACTTGTCTATTAAAGGACAGATACTCAGAAAATTCTGATTGTCCACTAACATGACAACTGTCCATCACAACACCCTGTCATCATTTTGTGTTTTTGATATTAAAATTATTTTTGCTGCATAAATAAACTGACCTTTCGCATTAAATTTACGATGAATTCATATTTTCCTCAATCTCTTTATGGAGAACTATCTTCCCTTTTTCACTTGATTTTTAATGTCTTTGAATAAGAACAAAAATTTCCTTTTTGTTATCTCATTGAGTACACGAACTAGAATTTTATGGGGAATACCTGGTCCAGGAACAGATTAGACATTTCAAAAGTCATTGGTGACTGGATATTTGAAAATCAGGGTGAGCTGGCTGACCCTTCCGTAAGTTCATTGCTTTCGTTCTAACAATAGTGATATTTATTGAGCTTTATTCCAGGTATTATACTTACATTTATTAATACTCTATGAAATATACATATCTATTATTTCAGTTTTACATATGAGGAAATTGGGAATTAGAGAGGTTCAGCAGTTTTCACAGGATTGAACATTTGGATAGGAGCTACATTAGGATTTAAACCTAAACAAAGTGAACTTTAGATTTGAACTGCTACTCCACACTGCTCCCAAGTCCACATAAACAATAACTTGAGTAGACTATGGAAGAGAGAGGCCCCAAGATCTAAGAAGATAAGTTGATAAAACTGGAATAATTTACCTTAGAAAAGGCAAGATGACTCCTGGGTTAATGGAGGTGTATTGATTATGTTCATTGATGTTGCTCATCTCTTCTAAGCCAACATCAAAAGGACAATCATAACACATTAAAAGACAGTGAAGATGAAGACCTATAATTTTAATATCACTTAATATTTCAAGATCAAATTTCCCAGGAAAAAACTTCACAAGGTGTGCATGTTCAAAATTTATTTTTACTATATCCATGCTGAAACAAAAGTTCAATAATGAAAGAATTTCTTCATATTTGTTAAAAACAAACACTAAAAAAAATTAAATTTAACCAAACTATTAGAAGCAAGAAGGAATTTACTATGCAATCCTAGGATGAGGAGAAACAAAAACAAAAAAAAAAGATGTCTGACTTAAGCACAGATGAAAGGAGTTAGATTTTACAAAACACACATAAAATGAGATTCCTAGCTTTAAACTCCTAATTGAAAAATCGTATGCCAGAGATTTAAAATTTAGATATGGACTGTACAGGCATTCTTGTATCCACTGATGATGGTTCTTGCCTGAATTTGAACTACCACTGTTAGTAGGAGGAAAAGAACCCACCTACAATATACCTCATTCTACTAATTGCTCTGAGGATGACATTTAAAACAATATTTGGCAAAGGTACTAAAAATGACCTCGTTCAGTTTTAATGTTATAGAAAATGTATGAGAACTTCAAAATTTTTCATTGAGTTAATCATAGTTGAAAATTCATCACCTTATATTTAATATTAGTTGATATTTTAAATTTATTATTATTATTATTAAGATATACATACAGAAACCTGATCATTCACATTTGTCACTAGGATATACAGAGAGAAACCTGATCAGTGTATAAGTTACTTCAGAGTTGTTGATTAAGAAGAGAATTCCACATTCAGCAGAACCTCATCCATCTCTATATATCCTTGGATGTGTACTTATCAGATGAGAAATCCTGGTGATTTTTTTGGGTGTGAAATAAGAAACCTAACTTTCAGAAGTTAACTCACACCTCTAATAGCTATAAAAAATGTTCATAAGTGGTGACTGATGAATTATAGTGAGCCAGAATATTTCTGAGGGACACCGGATAAAACACTTAAGCATTCTGTGGTGATTGTGCCCTCGGAGTTCAAACCCTAATGCGGATGCTGTTGAACCATGAGTGCCTGGGCACATCACTTGACCTTTCTGTGTTTCCATTTTCTTATCTATGCAATGAGGCTAATAATACTGATTGACCTCATAACGTTTAATTAGACCATTGGGGAGCTCTTTGAAAATGCTAAGTATCATTTGTTGGTACTTAGCTTCATGAAAGGTTTGTGTTTGACACACTGTGGTTTGAGGATGTGTTGGTACAACTCCTGCCAACTTCTTGCTTCTCTGCTGTATCTTTTCTGAGCCCCCTTTGAAGTCGATGGGAATTCGGGTGATTGAAGGCACTCAATGGAGCTCTGGGTGTGAGAACTCATCCTCCAGCGTGTTTATGGTTGGACTTTCCTCAGGAAGAAAATGCCATGCATTTCTCTGGAAAAGATGCTTGCTGGCTTCTCAGTGATTTGGAGTGGGTAAATGAGTGATTGCTCATGGAGCTGAAGCCCTAGAGGAGAAATTTTTGGGCAAAGATACTGAAAATGTTTAAATTATTTGAAAAAAAATGCACACTTCTAGGCATTGTAAAGGATAACTTAGGCCCCTATAGGGGAGGATTAGGCATTTTGCCTTCTGTGCAGAGTTGCTTGATACGTGCTTGCTAAATCAGTGTATGATGAATGGGCACAAATGTCTATGCTAGTAGCATATTATGTAACTATCATCTAAAACTTAATGAGGATTTAAAATACATTTTATTACCCATTATGCATTTTTATTCTATTATAGCATTAACTAGTTCTTGTGATGCGTTTCCAGAAATGTTTGTTATATAACGTACTTTTACTCAAATCTTTAAAAAAAAAAAAAAAATGGAGCTTTCAAAGTTGCATATCTTTGGAAACATCACCATACTCCCATGACACCCTGCCACACTAACTCAACAGTCTTCTAGTTGATCTCTTTATGTCTAATCTTTCTGCCAGATCTTTTTTGAATTCAATGCCATGCTAATCTTTCTCAAACATTCCTTACATTACACATCAGGTTTCAAAGTTTTTGGTTGCTTCCTATTTCCTATGGGGTCATGCTTATCTCTAAAACTATGAATTTTAAATTCATCTTGTTATGGGCTGAATTTTCTCCCCCCTCCCTGAAAATTTATATGTTGAAGTCCTAACCCCCAGTATTCCAGAAGGAAGGTGACTACCTTGGAAATTATATCTTTAAACAGGTAATTAAAGAAAAATGAGGTTGTTAGTATGGGCATGAATCAAGATGACTAGAGTCTTTAGAAAAAGAGAAAATTTGTACACAGACAAGCCCAAAACTTTGAATACAAAGGAAAAAGACAAGCATTTAAAAGCCAAAGAGAAACACCTCAGAAGAAACCAACCCTACTAACACTTCGATCTTTTAGTTTTAGCTTCCAGAACTGAGAAAATAAACATCTGATGTTTAAGAAGACCAAAATGTGATATTTTTAAATGGTAGTCTTAGCAGATTAATACAATATCTACAACAGAGAAACTCCACATGGCTTTGCAAATTATTTCTCTATTGATAACTTGAGTCTTAGTCATCTGGTTAAATCAAAACTTTTAATTTTATAATTTGTCTTTTTATCAGTGTTATTATCTTGTTATAGAAGACCCTTCCCCTGGATCAAAGAAAATAATATTGAGAAGGAAATTAACACTTTTTTTTTACTGACCAGAAGACCTGGGCATGTCATGGTCCCCTCAAAAATGAATATACCTCTAAAAATATACCTAGTTTTCATACTTCAGAAGTTTGTAAGATGATGCATATGAATGCATTGGAAAGTTGGAAAGTATCAGCTTTTGGCTTTCCAAACTCTGTAAGTAACAAAAATTCACATGCTCAGCACTACCCTAATCTGGAGCCCAAATCTGACTGTATTTTAGAAGTCCCATCGATATCACCAAGTAGAATGTGGAGTCAGCTTTGCTGAACACAGCTCTCCATCCTAAGGGTTTGAGGTAAGTTCCTTGAACACCTGCATCTCTTCCTTACGGTTCCTAGCCATAGCTCAATCCATATGGTTTGGTTTCAGTCTCATTTCTTGTTTTGCATTCAGAGTCGGGGCTAGACGTCAGACACTGATCCAAACAATAAAGTACTTGGCATAGAGCATTTCCTGGCACCTTACTCAGGACTTGCCAGCCCCTCTAATAGAGTGCTACACCTCATCCTTGGACATTTACCAATTACTGCATCTCTGCTCTGAACTACAGCATATGTTCCCAAGATCATGGCATCCCTCTGATGTGCCTTTGGATGGTATTTACCATCCATAATAGCACATATTCTTTGTTGATTACCAGCCTCAATGAAACCCAGGCTTCCCAACTTCCTAGACATTAGGATTTTAACCTTGGCTCTGCCCCTTCAGAGCTAGCTCACACCCTTTTGTGCCTGATCTGCCCTGGGTACTCACTGTTTTTCCTCTAATAGTGTGCTGCACCACAACAGATTCTAAGACTGGTGAAAACAGTCCTCTGCAACGATAAGAGAATTTCTATTTTATTATAGAAAAATCAAAGCTCTGTTCTTGTAATAATTGTTCTTTGATCATTCTCTTATAAATATTTTCTTTCTTTGAATTCTTATTTTCAGTCTGCATTAAAAACTTAGCCCTTAATTATATGATAGATCTTATATTCTCCCTGTAAATTATTTCATGTGAATCAATTTTAACATCCAGATTTTGAAACCTCAATAATATAATTCTTTTGAGTATATTTTTTGAGCTTAATAAAAGACATGAAACCTTAAAATGTGTTCAAAAAGTAAAAATACCCGGGGCTGGGTTTGTGGCTCAGTGGTAGAGCGCTTGCCTAGCATGTGTGAGGCATTGGGTTCAATCCTCAGCACCACATAAAAATTTTTTAAAAATGTAACTAATAAAATAAAGTTTAAAAAAAGTTCAGTGAAAAAGTAAAAATACTCATTTATTTTCTTGCGTGATGTTATTTATACCTTTTATGAACACAGATTTTAACTTTGGACCTCACAGGTATATTTTGTCATATTCTTAGGATGCTTTTGACATTCATGAGTTTAAAGTTTAATGTAATTAATTTTGTCAGTGGTTTTCACTTTATATTTATGCTAAGAAAAGTCTTCATTTTCATAAACTCAGTTGAATACTTAAATGCATTTCTTTTTGACTTTTATGTTTGATTATCTTAATTCTTTAATTTGCACAGCACATTATTAAATTTGTAAATGCATGCACACACTGAATATACATAGGTAAAGATTGACGAGAAATGTCAAAAATATTAACCTGATTATGTAATCACTTCTGGGAAGTAATTATTTTGCTTTCATTATACATTTCTAAATATATTTTTAATTGCTTTAATGTTCATATTTTTTTCATAATTTAAAAAGACAAGGATAAAGAGGTAACCAAGAAAAGAAATTTTGAAACCTACCAATTTGTGTTGGCTTGTATATTTAAACATATTTTTCCTGAACTTCTGGTTCACTGATTTCTCTGTATCTATATATATATTTTTTGATTTTATCTTTACTATTCTTAGAGTGGACCAAACATGATTAAGTAAATGTGTTTAGAGGCTTAAAAATAGTAAAAATTCAAGAGTTGAAGGATCCTATTTTACAGAATAGATCTGCTATGGTAAAAGAAAGAATCTCCTCCTCTCATTAACTGTATGGTTTACAACAATAAAAATTATTTGTGGTTTATAGTACGTGTCATCTTAAGTCAGTAAGGGACTTAGCATATCACAGTCACTGAGGTGCCTGGTTGACACAGAGGCCACCATTTTAAACTTCATTAGTCACCTTGCCAAAAGGAAAGAACTCAGGGTGGTCTCCCTCATCTGCTCTTAAATACTGAGCCTGGAAGTGACTTCCATTTGCAGCTTATTGGTCATAACTAGTCACATAGGCCAAAAATAAGAGGAAGAAGTCACAGAGTCCTATTATGAGCCAGAAGCAGAGAAGTAAAAATATGGGGTGAGCAGGGTGACATGGGGCACTCCTATAATTCCAGCACTTTGGAAGGCTGAGGCAGGAAGATCCTGAGTTCAAAGCCAGCCTCAGCAACTTAGAGACCCTGTCTTAAAATATAAAAAGGGTTGGGAATGTGGTTCAGTGGTTAAGCACCACTAAGTCTAATCCCTGGTAGCAAAACAAACAAACAAAAACAATAAAAAAACCCAGAACAATACAAGATACTACTTGTCTAAAATTATTTTAAGATTTAGTTTAGAATAATTCTAGTGCAAATTCTCAAATACTATGAATTGTATCTTGACTTAGAAGAAATAATAGGTAATTTTTAATTTAAAATATTGAATTTTTTTGTTTTATAAAATATATGGATATATTGAATATCTTTACATTGAAACAGTAGTAGAATAAAACCACAGATCTTCTTGGTTATGGAAATAATAGCTGGTAAGTCAAATTGTTAATATATAATTCTGTGTGCTTAAAATATTTTTTATTTTGTTCACTAACTTAACTAGATAGGAGAAAACATGGATCTAAAGAAAATGTTATTACCTTTTATGTAAGACATTAATGAACCCAAAAAAGAGGATATCATAAAACACACAACTTTTGGAAAGAAATTGTGATAGAATATCTTTATATTTATCATAGAAATGCCTGGTAATTAAAAAAATTGTGTGAAGAAAAAAGAATAAGAAAAAATAAAGCTGTTGGATGAAATGAGAAAAGCATTTAAAATCAACAAACACAAGCTAAGATTAAAAATAGACCTAGTTTCTGGGTCAACTCAATTATATCCTTGGCTCTGAGAGTCAACTTTTGAGGGATCGATCCTTAAAAGATTCTCTAAACTGACTCTTGATATTTTCCCACAACATAAATGGAACTTCTTAGATATAGTGTTTAAAGAAAAGAACCCAATAACTTCTTTCCAGTCTTTTTCTGTTGGAGTATTTTGGGTGACCTTGTCAAAATAAAAAATTCTGCACCAATAGGTTTAATAAAAAATAATAAATGACTCTATCATTTGGTTCTTTTCCTTATAAGTAGATATCTTCATCCAATCTGCAGTCTTTGAAAGTGTGTGGGTTTTTTTTTTTACTTTTATATTTTAGGAAGGAGAACTGTATGAAATCATTTATCAGCTTTAGACTGTCAAAAGTGTTGTCATTAACCACTAATGTATGTCTATGGGGAAAACATTCTCTTGAGAACAACTGCTGTTCATAAACCACTTGTCTGTGATGTCATATTTTACATTTTCAGCAGAGCATCTCTTGTATATTACAGTTCCTTATTTACTTGGAGGTGCTCCATTATTTTCTATTTCAAGTATGGTCAATGCCAAACTTCATGATATAGTTTTTCTTCTCTCTGTAACAACAGCAAAGTATGTAGGTATCAGTGTATGCTGCTCTGTGAACAGGAACCATCATGAAAGATCCTTTCTTGATCTTTTCTCCCCCAAACCCTTCAATTCATTGAGAAATATTTGGATTCAGGTTTAAGTACTTGCTAGTTGACAAATTAAAACTGCTGAACAATAGAAGTTTTGTATTGCATATTATTTCCCAGAGTTAGATAAGAAAACATTTCAAGTGCAAGGGGAGAGAAATTGTAGCCATTAGGCAGGCAAGAATTCTTTTTTCATATTATGGGATTCAAAGATTGATGGTGTGTCCAGGAGTTAGTTCCAGATGTCAAGAGCTGTGGCAAAGAGGACTTTGACAAGGCGAGTGGTAAGAGCATGCGACTCCCAGGGAGGAGTTCAAGCAGAGAGTGCCCTGAGAAGGGAGAAGCATGTTAGGACTCTGATGGAACAGACAGATGAGACCAGTGCAGAGACCATTGAAAAGAAGGGAAATCGTCCTGAAATGACGTTTCGGATCATTGGGAAACCAGGTCATTATACATCTGAGAACTGCAGAGTTGCACTTGTCATTAAGGGACTCGGAGGCCCCCGATTTGGGGAGCCTCTAAAGATCACTGGAGTAATAAAAGGAGTCTTTCTAGAAATTTGGCAGAGGTGAGGATGATGAAAAGGTTAATGCGAATCATCTAAAACTGCTACAGTGGATGGTTTTGTCTACAGGATACAATACAGAAGAATAATGTGAAGGAAAGCTGCAGGACAATTGTGTATAATATTGAGTTAAAAAAATAAGAAAAGAAACAAAATGTTATATTCCTGTCTACCAGGACAAAGAAGCAAGACCAAGAAATGAAGAAATCGGACTTGCCCAGGCAGGAATATCCAGACTTTAATATATTACCCAAAGAAAAAGAAAACAAAGAGTGAGAATAGCGGTGGATATAATGATGCACTCACTGTCGAGGCTTGTTTGAACATTTTTTAAACTTGTAACTGTGATAATGAGTCAAGTCTAAGGGACAAAGCATTGTGGAAAAGGAACTACTGCATATTTCCCCCGATGGAGGCTGCTGTGTGGTGAAATCAGTGCTGAATTTGGATCAAGAAGAAAGGCACTCATATCCTGGCTCTGAGACAAACCAGATGTGTTATCAAGGACAAGTCAGCCTCTAAGTGTTTGTTTCCTCATCTGTAAAAATGAGTTATAATTGTGGCAGAGACTGCTGTTATCCATCAACATCCATTCCCTCTTTCTTCCATAGGAGTCAAGCTCATGATTTTTAGCGAGCAAATTTGTTGATACAAATAAAGATTGTGCTTTCTATTCTCCCTTGGTAGATGGGTGTGACCATATGATTTAGTTCTGAACATAATTAGAAGTGTCATGCAGCAGCTTTAAGAAACCTCCCTTAAATGATTACTTTTTAAAAAATATTTAAAAAATAAAAGAGGCTATATGAGCATATAGACTCTTTTGTTTTTTAAATATTTTCCCATGCTCTTTCTGGAATGAAGATATAATGGCTGGAGCACAAGCTGCTCTTTTGGATGAAGAACACGGGGTCACACCTTAAGCATGGCAGAACAGGAAGGATCCTGGTTTCTTGAGGACTTAGTGAAGCAGAGTCAATATATGAGCCTTCAAACTTTTATGTGATAAAAAATAGATTTCTATCTTTTAAATTTTTATTTATAATCCTGATAATAGTATACATTACACTTTATTAGGATTGCTAAATCCTAACAGTACAAAATTTACCATCAAAATTCAAGCACATAATTGAGCATAGTATATTGGAGCTGACTGGATACATATGAAGCAAAACATTTTAACATGAATTTGGTTTATTACCAATATGTGGCTGTTCAAATCTCAATTAAAAAATACTCTATTTTGAGACTGCTTGAAATACTTAAGGAAATGGAGCAGAGAAAAATTAGTGAAGACGAGATGAGTTCAGTCACAAAGAGATCAACTGTCACCTCCTTTATAAAGCTTTCTTTGTTTTCCTTAAAATAACTATCTCTTTTGTGGCACCAAAATATTTGAACCCCAAAGCATGCACCCGTGTTAGAACTCAGTGAACACATCCACACCTGTTGTGTGTGCTTCTTCAGCCCCTCTGGACAGTGAGCTCCCAGACATCGGGGCCTGTTCTGTATGCCTTTATCTCTGTTCTCCATGAGGGGCTGGTAGAACTCTGTAAAGTACCCAGAGAACTCCTACTTAATTCTTTAAGTTTTTTTTTTTTTTTTGGTATACTGTAAGCACTTAAGTAAAAGCATTGATTAATTGGTTGATCATACATTAAGAATGTGATGTGTTCAAATTTGTGTTATTTTTCTGTGATTGCAGTCTTGTTATCTTCTTGTCTTCTACCTCTCTCTCCAACCCTTTGCCATCCAATCAGTAGCTCCTGGCTGGCCCTGCCTCTCCATGCCCATAGACAGCACTCCAGGATATTATCACGATTCCTGGTCTTAAATATTTTCTTAATATTTAGATCTGTCCCCATGAGTGTCTTTGTTCTATACACACTGAAGCACAATCTTGCAGACCTACAAATGTAGCAGCAGCTCCTCTTTCCTCCAGGCTACCGGATGATTTCCTTTAGAAGCCACTGTCCATGGCATTTTATACAGCTACTTCTTGCTGAAATAATCACCCTTTTGTTTGCAGCATTATGGAAACATAGCCCATTTAAAAAGAAACCCTCAGTTTTGTGTTTTTGTTTTTTCTCAGTTCTCAGCCATTTTCATCTAACCTGTTAAGATGCTTTCACCACCCCCAGCTTCCCGTGGACCACCATCTCATGCTGAGAATGGAAACTAACTGCCCCGGAAGCCCTGGGCCTGGCACCAGCAAAACTCCAAGAGCCAAAATTATAACATATCTCTGGCTTGTTCCGCTTGGCTGAATCTACATATGCATATTTTCTGGCTTTTTGTTTCTATGAAGTATAACATTTCTGTAGGATGGGTAAGAGCAGATTAACTATCTTCCCAGTTTAGGTCAAACTGTGACTAAATTCATTTTTTTAATATCGTTTTTTTTTTCTTTCTTATTTTGGATGTGGACAGTTTATCAGATCAAGTTAATTGGGACCCCAATAGCCTCTGGTAATATTATGTGCCAGAAATATGCTTAGAGGAAGGGGGATCCCACTTCCAACCAGGGGAGGGAAAAAAAACATGAACAGCTTTATTCACTGGTTAGTATTAGACTTGGCTACAAATAAAAAGTTACCAAAATAATAGCAACTTTAATGCAGTAGAATGTTATTTCTCTTTCATGGTAATGTTGAAACATTGGCAACCGGGAGCTGCCATGGCAGGTCGTTGTTTTCAAAGTTCTCAGGAACTGCAGCTCCTTCTAGCTCACAGCTCTGGCCTGAGTAGCTTCCATCCTTAAAGTCATTTCATGGTCATAACTATCTGCTCGAGCTGTAGCTATCACACTTGCCTTTCAGCCAGCAGGAAAAAGGAAAGGATAAAGAAGAGAGATGAGGAAACATTCCCCTTATTTTTAAAGAAAGTTTTCCAGAAACTTCTATGCCATTTTTCTTTCACAACCCATTGGCTAGAACTTGGTGACAGGGTCAAAATTTGTAGCAAAGGGAATCTAGGAAACATACTCTTTTTTTTTTTTTCTAGGCTACCATGGACTCGGTTCTCTAAGTGGGAAGAAAGGTGAGAAAAGACTTTGAGAAACACTGACATCCTCTGCTACTCATTTGTCAAGATTAGTTCAAGAGCATGTAGCCCAGTTCTGCCGGTAGGATTTGTGGGGAAGTAAGAGAAGGCTTCCAAGAAAGATCTTTCTCCTTGAAAAAAACGAAAAACAAAAAAAAAAGAACAGAGATGCTTAGTTAACAGTGTCCTTTTCTTGCTTTTGGATGCTAGGCCTAGTAAATGAATGCCAAAATGCTTCCAGTAATGGAAAGTTTAAAATGTCACAGAGAAGCCAACCATGGATGACCCTGAGCAGATTATACTAGGGAGTCTCTGAAAATGCCTTGTAAACTCCTACATATGGACCTCTTAAAAAACATGTAAAAATGGATGTTGGTATTGACACAGGGTACAGGGGAGGTATATGTGGACAGTCTTGTTTAGAAGGTAGTGAGGGCTCGTCTTGACAGTACAGGGATATGGCTGGCATCAGGCCGCCAGCTCCACAACAGATATCCTGCTAGCCTCTAATGGGACAAAACAATATTTAATGGAACCACAGAGGGACCACACCCTCCAGCTAGCTCAAACTGTTTTCCAAGAAGCAACCTGACCTTGATTTTACCCTCTTGTTTATTAAGGCTGATTAGCATATGTACTGCCACACCCCTTAGCTGCATAATTACATGCTAATAAAGCTGAGTGGCTATTCTATGAAGGGTCTTCCCAATTCCAGGGAACCTCATCCATAGTCAATCCCTGCTTATGAATATTAATTTCCCTAACCAATATGAACCATAACCCATCTTTCTGGATTGTGCTGCTTAGCTTTCAAGTCTGCCTGCACTCAGGCCTCAAGTGCATACTGTCACTTTGTAATGAAGGACTTCCTCTTTTGTTATAACCTGAACTGTCCTTAAATTCTTTTCTGCAACATGATCACGAACCTGGAAAGTTTTGAGTGAATGTGTCCTCTGTCTCTGAAGTCCTCCTCAATCACCTGACTGGTGACAGTATTGCTTAAATCAACTGTTAGGAATTCTCTTGATGGGATGCTGAAAGTGCTAACATTAAAATATTTCTTTTTACTGGCAGAATAAAATGTAAACTCCTTTGACCCAGGACGGGGGATGCTTTAAGAGCTTGCTGCTGTCTATCTTCCAACTTCATTTCTTCTTCCAACCTCCTTCTTTCTGCCCCATACACCCGTGTTGAGGCCCAGCTACTGCCACCCAGAACTCTTTCCCTGGTGCCCAGTGCTTGGTCATGTCTTCACACATGGACTCCTCACTGAGTCTGCATAGTAACCTCCTGCAGCTGCCCTAAGTCACTTTTTTTTTTTTTAAGAGAGAAAGATTTAATATTTATTTTTTAGTTTTCGGTGGACACACCATCTTTGTTTGTATGTGGTGCTGAGGATCAAACCCATGCTGCACGCATGCCAGGCGAGCACGCTACCACTTGAGCCACATCCCCAGCCCCGCTAAGTCACTTTTGTCTCACTTGTATCAGCAGATTTTTAAAATCACCTTCATGTATTAGGAACCAGACTACAGCAAGTTAAACAAATGGGGTTAGTTTTCCCAGCTAATTAGTTGAGATGTGAGCAGTTAATAGCTGAATGTCTGTTCATGGAAGTTACCAAGGACCAAAGCTCCTTCTAGCTTCCTGTTTCATTCCATTCTATTATCGCTTGGAAGGACTTTAGTTTACATTGTTTTAGGACAACTCTTGTTTTCACAGACATTGAATTGGCATGCCAGGCAGAAAGAGATGAAATATAAAAGGGATGCTTGTATACTATTGGGATCTTTTTTTCCCGCCAGAAAAACAACCTTTTTCCCCAAAGCTTCACCTATTAGCCTTCTGACTACATCCCCATGAGCCAGAAAGAGCAGTGGTAGACACTGGGAAATTACTCAACACAGCACGAGTCTAGCAAACTTAGGATTCTATAATTAAGAAATAAAAGGAAAATGGATTTTGAATACATGACTAGAAATATCATGTATGTATCCATTGTACTCTTGGTTTATCTAGCACTAAGCATTAAATACTCAATACAGCAGGAAGCATAAAATACTCTTATATCTGGATTGCTATGAAACTATTCTCAAAGGCAATATATTAGGGAAGGCTTCCGCAGAAAAGGAATTTCATACAAAAGGATTTGAAGGGAGTGCAAAGAGGGAACTACTTGTAAATGTACATACAGAATTATGGTGATTAACTAGAGATGGTGAATCATACAGATTACCAACCAAAGGTAGCAATTATTACCCATCTTATTGTCAGCTCTTGGCAACACCAATGAGCCCTGAAGTAGCAGAAGCTGTGGCTCTGGGTAGAGGTTCAACCTCAGCCAATTTGCAACCTGTGACATGGAGAGAATAAACATGCCTGGCTCTCCACTCATTTCTGGCAGCACTTTCCCTTGGTCAAGCCCAATAGGAAACCAGAGGGAATACACAGCCCTGTTGACATGACTGTTAGTGGTCAGTGTGTTCCTACTCAAGAGAGGGTAGAGAGGGGGAGAGGTGAATTTCAATGTTCAGAGAATAACAACAGCAGATCATTGTACTAGGTCATTTCTATGATCTAGAACAGGCCTGGAACATTATAGGTGTGCCAAGTATTTTTAAAATAAACACTGTTGAATTAATTGAGAGGAGGAAAGTATTCTGCCATTGAAATGTGACAGGCATAAAAACTTTTAGAACTCCGAGTTGAAAATTGTGATTTGGCCCTTGGAAACAAATGGCTTGGGGAGCATTTCAAATCACCAAGTATATTTGAAGCTGGATATGTCTAGGGGAGTCTACACTCAAGGAATGTACTAAAAAGAAGCTGAGATGCTCCTGCTCCCTTCAGAAACACAAAAACTTTGAAAGGACCCTTTTAAAGAAAATAATAAAAAACACTTTTAGTGTATGGATTGACAACTACATGAGTTCATAGCTGAGTGATGCTAAACATCCTCTTTCTCCTTGTCCCTGTTTGCTAGATACATTGGAACAATCTTATATTTCATGTTGGTTGCTTCACTATGAAAGACAAGTGAATGAGTGTCCCTTTCATTTCTGTGGAGTTTAGTAATCACAGGTATCAATAGGGAGCATACGACATTTTCTATGAGTGGCTGTAGTTCTCGGAAAATTGATGGATAATAGGTTGAGTCCTCTTTAATATCAAACCAATGACTCCCTTGAATTACTGCAGATTTTGAAAAGAATCTGTTTTGTTGTTGTTGTTTCTGTTCTTGCAGTTGGTAAGACATTTAATTTTCAGGAGAAACCAACTTGTTTAAAATGAGGTTTTGTTGAACTTCCTATACTGCAGCACCAAAATCTAGTGACATTTCTGGTAGAAAGAGGAGAAGAGAAAGGTAAAACCGAGTAAGTGGTCAGTGGAGCTGCCAAGGAGTGGAAGAAGACACAGTTGGATGGGTATTTGTGGAGTTGTATGCTATCATGTATCATGGGTACATGATAGAAGTTGGTGTGAAATCCTCCCCCAGCCTTATAAAATCTTTGCAACAAATTAGATGGAACTGAAGGATATTATATTAAGTAAAATGTCAGACACAGAAAGACAAATTCTACATGTTCTTTCTCACTTACTGATGTTTTGAAAAGCTACTCGGAACATATAATAGAGATTAGTAAAGTCTAAGAAGGGTAGAAGAGAGAGAGTGTAGAAGGAGATTGGATAGTGGTACCAAAACAGGTAGATAAAGTAATGAGTTTTAGCATTCTGTAGCACAGTGGGATGTGCATAGTTCACAATAATCTTGTATACACTTCATGAATAATTAGAAGAGAGGAGCTTGAAGTCTCCAAACACAAAG
The DNA here is from genome assembly GCF_048772815.1 of Callospermophilus lateralis. Classification (NCBI taxonomy): domain Eukaryota; kingdom Metazoa; phylum Chordata; class Mammalia; order Rodentia; family Sciuridae; genus Callospermophilus; species Callospermophilus lateralis. The sequence continues at coordinate 62,360,700 of NC_135320.1, read as the reverse complement.
TGATGAGAAGGAGGTGGAAACATCAACTCACCTGACTCCATGGGTACATATTGTATGCATGTACTGAAATCTCACAAAGCACCTCATGAGCATATATGGTAGTGTTAATCAAAAATTTTCAAAGTGTTCAGGGAGATGGAAATGTTAACTACCTTGATTTGAACATCACACACTTGTATATAAGTGTTCAAATTATAACTCTTTATCTTATGAAGTATAATTAAAACAATAATAAAGAAATGATAAAAAATAAGGAATAATAATAAAGAAATCTTCTAAGTGTGTTTAGAGCAAGTAGATTCTCCCAGGGGAATGAATGAATGCAACGTGGTGATGAATAATGGGAACTTCTGATCTGAGCCATTGTAAAAATGGGGGATATGAAGGATATGAACGTTTTCTCTGCCAGAATATAAAAGGCTTTGCTGTCCATTGACTTGTAGACTATGAAGAAAGAGATACCTAACTGGCTAGTTTTCTAGAACTGTAGACCAAGTGTAGTAGCCTAAATTCTGACTTATAAGTCTAAGCAGGCTACAAAAGAAGGTTATGGAAAGTTATCTGGTATTTAGATGACCTATCTTTCAATCCAGGTGTGAGGAAATTGAGGGACATTTAAGCCTTCATGGTTACTAGGGGGCAAAATTAGTTCCTGTATGGTTCAGGTATGAGATGTCCCCTGAATCATGTGTGAGACAATGCAAGAAGGTTTAGAGGAGAAATGATTGGGTTATGAGAGCTTTAACTCATCTAGTTAATCCCCTGATAAGGATTAACTGAGTGGTAACTAAAGGTGGGTAAGGTGTGGCTGGAAGACATTGGTCATTGGGGGAGGGATCTTGGGGTATATATTTAGTGAGTTGAGCTTAGTCTCTCTCTGCTGCTTGATCATCATGTGAGTTGCTCCCCTCTACCACATTCTTCCTCCATGTTGTTACTGTGAGCCCCTAAATATACTTTTCCTCCTCTACAATTGTCCTAGTCAGGTGTTTTACTCAGTGGTGGAAAAGTAGACTAAAACAGTTCCCAACTGCATATTTAAGGAATTTCTGTATCTCAGACAAAACAGAACAAAAATACTCATGGTTTTGAAACTATTTTAGTATGGAACCTACTATTATAATATGTAAAAATTCAAACATGGTTGTAAGCATGAATACAGACTTTTCTACATATGCATTTTGATTTCTCTTATGAATATATATTTTATGTATGTTATTGCCAACCTACTGCTATAAAAATGGTACTCAGAAATGTTTATTTTTAAACTAATGTGGTATGTTGATGTTGTGACCATAAATAACTGTTTGTGAAACAGTAGATTGGTTCTAAATCTTTGTAACAATGATTTCAAATTCCTTGAATTTTAAAATAACGAAATGCCTCAGAGGGTTTAATTTCAAAATGTAACACATAATGAGTAACAAAAACATCCATTAGATTTTACCAATGAGCATTAATTGTTCTACTGCATTTGTCTATAAAATATGTGAGCCCCAGAACTAGGATCAGGTTTGCAAAGCAGAAATATATCCTTCTTCTTAAATGTTGGGGTATATGATGAGTTACATACTAGTTGCTAAGAGGATTAATCGGGGTTTATAACAAAAATAAAATGTCTTTGACCAAGGTCTAGGACCAAAGAAGTTCTTCAATTTGTATACTACAGTGCTGGTTTGTATCTTCCTTTAAAATTTATATGTAGAAAACTGATACACTTTGGTGCCCTGACAAATCAGGCATAATTCAAGATAGAAATGTCTCTGCAAGGAAAGGCTAAACTTTCAGCTCAGACATGTGTATGCAATTGATTTTGTTTAATGTAGCTTTAATGTGACTGATGGGAATAGTTGTGACTAAAATAGTACAAGAAGAGGACTATCTTAGCCACTTAAAATTTAACTTTCGACAAAAGGCATTTACTATAATTCCTCTGGAGTAGGTATGTTTGGATAAACTTTTCCACCATGATTAACCTACTATTATTTAGAAAATTGTGTTTTTTTTCCAGCTAGTATTGTTTAATTTCCTAAGGTTTAAATATCTCAATATAGTAAATATATGATACACTGTGACTCTTTTTTTTTTTTTTAACAGAATCTGGTCCACTTTGGATTGCTTCCCAGGATCTTCTGGAAAACAGATTTTTTACATCTATGAATTTCTACTCATTAAGCCATTGTAAATATAGAAAAAGTACCATGGAATATCTCATTGTCTTAATGTCAGGATGTCAGGAAAGTGATTTACCAGAAGGTTCCACTGATTATTTAGCTCATGGTTTTGTATCAACATGTGTTCTCAACATCTATTAATGAAAATTAGGTTCAGTTGGATGACCTTTTAATATTTGTAATTCAAATCTAGTTCAAAGCCAAAAACTGCTAGTTGCAAGATGCCAGCTCATGTTTCCCTTTCGATTGAACCTATTGGCAGAAGTCAATAACTCACTTTCCATCTGAAAATCAATCAACAAACAGAAACCTTACCACCTTTCTGAGCCAGTGTTCTGTCTTCCAACTTTTCTTTTCCCTAATTAGCAGTGGAAGTAAAAGTCTTCATATAAGTATACAAATCCATGTGACTCCCAGAGAGGTAAGAGAACTGAAGTCAGACTAATTTAGATTGAGATGGGACACTTAGGACACTATAACAGAGAATACTTTGCCTTTAGGCCTCTAATTGTGTATGGATTTCTTCCTATCAACAACCAGTTCTCCAGTAGACACTAATTAATTTCTCTATAATAAAATTAGATTCTGACACCTTGATAGCATCAAATTTCACAGGTTAATTTGCTAGAACAGCTCAAAGAACTCAGGGAAGCACATTTACCAACTTAGTATATTAATAAAGGATACAAATTAACAACCAGATGGAAGAGATACAGTCAATGAGTTATGGAGAAGGGGGCATGGAGCATTCACGCCCTCTCTGAACTTGTCAAGCTACCCTTCAGGCACCTACTTGTGTTTAGCACCCAAGATGCTCTCCAGTCCCTTTTGAGTTTTTATAGAGGTTTTGTTACACGGGCATGACTGATCACATTATTGGCCATTGATGATCCACTTAGCCTTTAACCCCTTATCTATTGTCCAGGTGAAGGGTGGGGTTGAATATTCCAACTCCCTGATCGCAAGGTCGGTTCCTCTGGCAACCAGCCCCCATCCTGAGGCTCTCCTGGAGCCTATCCATCTGGAGTCGCCTCACTGGAAGAAACAATAGTTCTATTGCACAGGAAATTCTAAGGAATTTAAGAGCTTTGTGTCAGATGCTCCTACTACTCAGGAAATGACCAAGGTATTAGGAGCTTTGGGTCAAGAACTGGGGCCAAAGACCAGTTAGAAGATATTTTCCTAGAACCCCAATCAACAAGTCTATTGAGAGCTCTCCCAGGAGCCAAGGGCAGAAACCAAACACGTATTTCTTATTACACGACAGTAGCACAACTAGGGTCTTCCAAAGGACTTCACAATCAGAGTTTAAGTTGTCAAAGAAAGGAGAAACTTCTTTATTCAAAAGCATGCCCTTGTCACTAAATCTGAGCCTTGGTCAATGTTGGACTTGAAAGGATCACTCTGAGACAGGTGGCATGGTAATTTGGTTTCCTTTTGCCAGAAGTCGGCCAATAAGTACCTAGGAATAGCAGCATATTCTGACAGGCTCCTAGATGAACACCTATTTTATCTTCTTCCTTCTGTTTTGGGAAACTGCCACTCTAGTGGGTGCTGACAACTGATGACCTCTCCTCTCTAGATACGGGCACAGAACTCCTCATGTGCCCATCAAAATCATCCTTGAGATCTCTTCTAAAGTCTTCCTCTGATGTAGAAATTTTGAGCTATGAGGCAAGAGCTTCTAGAAGTTATAATTTTCTATCTTATAAAGGAAATTATTTAGAAAAAAATTGTAGGGGAGAGGAGGAAACAAAAATGCAAGATAGTGAAGAAAGAGTAGAGGTTTCGGTTATTGCAGATCTCAAGACTTTCAGTATCATAAACTTTTCTACATTGCCCTATCACATCTTAAGCTCTTTCATCTTTTGTCTATTGGTATGAATTATTTACAGTCAACATTTCTCGTACAACTCTCAACTGATTTAACCCTCGGCCATCCTATGGAACAGAGCTAAGTAGAGACTAAACTAATACTGAAAAAAAAAAAAACTTTAAAAATCTATCTTCAAATATCCAGGGAAACTCATTCTATGCACTGATGAGACCAGAACCCTCATGTCCAATCATTGTCTAAAAGTCCCAACTCTGAACCTTGCTGCATTGGACATCGTGCTTTCAATGAGGAGCTTTTGGGGGAACATTCCAGATCAAAACCACAGCACCTGGTTATTAATAACTCATATGAAATAATTGAACCTATGTATGTCAAAACTGAAAAAAATTTAAGATTTGTAACTGTTTTTCTTGTTTACTCATTTGTTCACTCACTGTTTATTCTATACATACCCGCAAGTACAGAAAGTAAAGTTAAAATGTCTTCCAACTATAATATGATCTAAATAACTAGGGACAGGCAAGTAAATAAATAACAGCACAGTGTAATAATTGCGACAGACATAGTAAGTTATAAAGTTTGTAAGAGTATTTTAAAAAGAGACATTGTGCTATTGTGATATAGTAGGAAATATATATTTGGCCTCTGGCCTCTATTTCTAAGACAAATCACCTAAAACCTTTGTAGATAGATGCACTGACATAATCCTTTGTTCTAATATTTGGTTCTTGACACAGGGCTCCTAAATCCCTTGGAATTTCCTGGGTTGTAGGAACATCTTTTGTTCCAGTAAGGTGACTCCTGGTGGGCTCCTGGATAGCCTCAGGATGGAGGCTGGTTGCCAGGGGAACCAACATAAGAGTAGTAGGCAATCAGCCTACCCTTTAACTTCTGGGATGGTTGAGTTAATTGCCAATGGCCAATAATGTAATCAATCATGCCTATATAATGAAGCCTCCATAGCAACCCAAAAGCACAGGATTGGACTGTCTGGATTGTTGCACACAGTTCTCTCTATTTTGCCCTGTATATCTCTTCCATCTGATTGTTCATCTATATCCTTTATCATATCTTTTATTAATATAACAAACTTACTGTATCCATGAGTTCTACGAGCTAACCTAACCAATTAATCAAACTCAAAGAGGGAGTTGTAGAAACCCCTAATTTGTAGCTGGTAGGCAGAGGTTAATAGTTACAACCTGGGACTTGCTACTGACATGTGAAATGGTGGCAGTTTTGGGGGACTGAATCATTGACTTATGAGATTTGATGCTCACTCCAGATTAGAATTGAATTAAATTATAGGGCACACAATATTTCTGGAGAATTGGTTAGTGTGTGCAAAAAAAAAAAAAAAAAATCTCATACCTCTAGTGTCAGAAGTGAAATATTGAGGAGTGTGAGAGTAGCAAAAACATTTTTTTTTCTATTGTACAGACATTTAACACAAACTGGAGACCCAAGAAAGCCTTCTTAGAGAATCTTATTATTAAGGTATATCTTATTAGATAAATAGGACTAAATAAAATCCCCTTTTCCAATAAAGAAAAAGTAAAAGAAGAAAAGAGGGAGCAGTATATTCTAGGCATTCAAAACAATAATGTTAAAATACTAGGGATATAAAAGAAATGTCATTTTTATGGATCTGAGAATTTTCTTTAAGGCAGGTTTTCATCTTAGATGACTCTGGCAGCCATGTGGAAAATGACTAAGAATGGAGTAAGAGGTAAAACACAAATGGTTCCCTGGTGACTTTGGTAGTGTGGACAAGAGGGGTGGTGCTGAACACTGGCATTCAGGATTAGAAGGAGATGAGCAGACATGGAGTTAGAACTATTCAAGAAAAAACAGGATGCTTTGGACCTTTCCATTATTTTGAATTTTTAAAAATGGATCTACTTCCTGAGTGCCATAGTGTTTTACTTAAAAAAACATTTGTGGTTCTTGGTGTTGGAACTTATTTTATTCCATTATGGTTAACATAAGGGTAACATCCCAAGCATGGAAGAATAGTTAATACTATAACTTAATCAGGACCAGTGTTAGTCACTATGCTGAAGGTTCCAGCTACATTATAATATTTAGTCCGCACCATAGCCCTTTGGAGAAGGGGTTCCTGTTATTTTCACTTTATAGAGGAGGCAGTGGAAGTAAAAATTTAGACTCAAGCCATTGTGGGAAAATGAAACAAAACAAAATTGTACTTTTAACCACTTTGATGACTCCTTCTCCTTCTACCTTTTCTGGGTTTGATACTTAGCCATTCGATGGCATGCCATCTATCATATAATGTGAGACTTTGATTTAGAACATCATCAACTTTATTTTTCAAGGAAAAACTTTTTAAAAATACATGCAACAGAAGACTTTCCTTTCCATAGATAAATTCATGACTTGAAGCACTCATATTATATAGATAGTTTCAGATATGATAATGAAAAAGATTTATAATAGGATGATTCATATATTGTGTGAAGGGTTTATGTTTTGGAGATGTGCACATACAGTAGTTAAATGAGGTACATTCCAAAGTTGGCACATCTGGAAAAGTCCATCATATGTGATCACAGCATTCTTTGGTCCTCAGAGTTTTTTTCCATTTCAACCTTGCTAAATGAGAAATGGAAGAAACCTAAAGGAGTGTGACATCATTCTGTAAACTCATTAGATTTCAGGTTAATCTTATCGTGGTTCTTTGGGGGCTCTTAAACATGCAGGTACAAATCAAGATGGCGAGTTCACAAAAGAAGGCAAAATATACAGGGACAACCTTCAGGATGGCAACATTAATCTACTGAGTTTCATGCTTCTGAGAATTGCCATTTTCAGCATAGCACAGTTCTTATACTACTGCAAGCTTGGAATTTTAAATATAATTTCAAAACTACTTTCTTTTTCTCAGATATTTTAAAGTATAAAAGCAACGTGAGCCTTTACTTTGAACATGGTAAATTAAAATCAGACTTTTTTCTTATTGTTAGGGAAATAATAAAAGAAAAGTAATAAGAAGAATGAGATTCCTAGACACAAGCTGTATTTGGCAAATCTAGGGAACAGTGAAATAAGATCCCAGAGAAAAACTTGTGCAATGACAGAGTTAAGTCTCCCCTAAAATTTACTTCATAAGATCCATGAGAACACGGCCCCAAATTGTCATAATCAAATTTAAATATCTAGAAATTAATCAAAACCTTATAACAATCTGAGAAGTGTTTATGCAAGAACAATTGTTGAATCTTGGTAAGACTACGAAGTTTTCTACAATTTTAAATTTTCCTCTTCCCACTCTCATCACCCTGGTTCCTTAGTAACTTTACAAACCAGCATCCTGGGAATCATAGAAGCCTCACTGACACTGAAGTGGGACAGAACAGTTTGTAGCTCCCATAAAGCTCCAACCCCAGAGAATTGACACTATTAACCTGTCTGGTAGCACACTGGAAGCCTCCTTCACAGAGATTGTCTTCGTTTGATTTGATTCAAAGTTTCCTCAATGAGAAAAGTGCCATCCCCAGGGCAGTTTGTCAAAAACAATCAGTGGCAATTGTTTACATCTGTGCTACTTGAGGTGGAACTACTAATTAGAGAAAACAAGAGGCTAACCAAAAATTTAAAAAGAAAATCTGAAGAATGTGAATCATATAGGGTGCTTCAAAACACTATTAACATATTTCTGGGGATCTACGGGGCATTGCACATTGTATTTAGCTATAAGCATGCCAGTGATTCCTGAGTATGTCTAACATCTAAGTCGAACTATCTCATTGGTCAATGATGAAAGATAAAAATATGCTAACCAGCTAATTCAATTTTGTTCTGCTTATCCAAATGAAAGAAAGATTAAAGTAAGATACACAAAGAGAAAAGGGAAAACAAGAAAAAAAGAAAGACACAGGGAGAAAATGGCTATGAAAAATAAAGAACAAAATTAGATCTTTCACCAGGAAAAATATGTGCAAAGTATATTAAAAATAAATCATGAAAAAATTATTTCTATGAAATAAAAGCACTAATCGAAAATGCAAGAGCTCAGGAAGGAGATTAAATATGAGACAACAGGAAGAGATGAAATATGACCTGACAAAGCTCAGGAACTCTGAGGAAAAAAGTAAAAATATCAGAGGAATGAAAGTAACAATAGAAAAACAAGGCAGAATAGACATCTGAGATTGTATATGGTGGAGAACAGAGTAAAGTAAAAGATATGAGATGACAATAAGGAAAACAATAAAAAAGGGTCAGAGAGCAGAGGATAGGTAGAGAAAGCAAAGAGGAATTGTAACCCTCACTGGAGAAAATAAAAATAATGAATCAAAACAAATATTTAAAGATCATTCTCTTGAAATAAAAGTTTGAGTGAATTATATCTTCTCATTCTGAATAACTAGTTGGGGAAGTAAAGCTGACAAATCAATTAGTACAGAATGAAATATATTTAACATCACAAACTTAAATACTAAGAAAGATAATATAATTGATTAAAATAAGATGGTTGAGGGGAGAGCAGGGGAAAAGAAATGAACTTTATATAAGGATATAGTAGAAACTACATTAAATAAATGAATCAATAATGGCAGGCTGAGAATAAATATATTGTCCTATCAATAAAGGGATAAATTTGCATACTTAAGGAAAAGAAGATCTGGGGTTGTAACTTATTGGTAAAACTGGTGTTCAATATACTCAAATCACAGTGCATGCATACTTACAAATAAATTTGAAAAGAACAGAAAGTAAAAGATTTTCAAACAAGATCATGTTAAAACTCAATTTATGCTATACACAAAAGCCACACTGATAACAAAGTCATAAAAAAATAAAAGAACGGGTAAATATATATTAAGCAAGTGAAAAAAGAAGAAATCAGAGATGATAATCATACTATTTGACAAATAAAATTAAATAAAAGGAATATTTTAATGCAAAAATTTACCATTCATAATACCTATGAATATATGGACATCAAATAATATAGCATCAATATTCACAGAATAAAAAGATAACATGGAGGCAAAAAGATATATGTGTTTTCTAATACTATAAAACATAAGAGTAGTGGAAAAAATTTGTAGTGGGAGATTTTAGTCCATATTTTATACTTCAGGACAACTAACTATAAGTAAAAAAGGAAGCGATTTAGAATACCTAAATACCACATACTCACAGGTTCACACACACAGACGTGTGTGACAGCTACCCCAAAGAGAACATTTCCTATTTCAAGTGCCTCTGTAATAGTAATTAGACTTAACTGTATACCAAACCATAAGGAGAATGTATATAAATTCTAAAACGTGCAACAAGCACATATAACATTCTGTGATCCCAACGCAATAAAACTAAAAATTATAACAAATGTAGGAAAAAGAGAGTAAGAAAGGGCAATAAGAAAGAAAAGTAAAATGCAAAATCTTTATCTTAGCAATTCTTGTGTCAGAAGAATAGTTCAAAAGAAATTGTAGAAACCAAGAAAATAACAATAATGAAAATACTATATCTTCATTTACTAATTACTGCTATAATTCATTTTTATGAATTTTATGCTCAGGTGAAAGTTCATGACTTTAAATATAATACTAGTGAAGAAGGAAATAATTGAAATATGCATCTCTTTCAAGATATTATAATAATAATAAAATATACTGAAGAAAATCAGAGGAAAATTGTGGGGAAAGAAATGAATTATTTGAAAGAAAAACAATATTACATATACATAAAATCTGTTTTTTGGGTAGAATGTTAAGTAGATGCAAAAATACCATATAAACTGGGCGTGGTGGCACACATTTGTAATCCCAGTGGATCAGGAGACTGACACAGGAGGATTGCAGGTTCAAAGCCAGCCTGAGCAATCGCAAAGAGCTAAGTAACTCAGCGAGACCCTATCTCTAAATAAAATACAAAGTAGGGCTGGGCGTGTGGCTCAGTGATTTAGTGTCTCTGAGTTCAATCCATATATATATATGTATGTATATATATATATATATATATATATATATATATATATATATATATATATTTGAAATTTTAAGGGGAAATTGACTAGAGAAGAAATAAAAAATGTTAAAGAATGTTCAGATCTATACAATATATCTCAAGTACTGTTCCAAATAATTTATTGAACTAACTCTAAAAGAGAGAAAAGTTTCTAAAATATCCTATGTTTAGAAACTTACCAAAGAGCTTCCAACCAATAAACACTAAGTCATTTTAACAGAAAAATTGATCTCACCTTCAATGAATAGATAAATCTGGTGCTAATTTCAAAAATTCTAGAGCATATGGAATGAAAAAAAGCTTCCAAATCGGTTTTATAATTTAGGTATCTTATTAATACCAATAAAAATAAAGATAGAATAAACAAAAACCTATAAACTATATTATGAATACTGATGCACAATATTGGCAAAGAGAACGTGGAAATGTATTAACATGAAGAAATCCCTGGAAGGATATATTTTCCATTGGGAGGAGATGGGGACACTGATGAATTATTTCATATTTTATAAATTTTGAATCAAGTGAATGGATTGTGTATTCACCAAATAAATTTTAAAAATTCTCATTCTCAAAAAAGAGGGAATTCAAATCGACCTTATTTTAAACAAGAATCTTTTTACACAGCATTAAAAAAAAACCTTTTCCATTAACATTTCGACTGATCATGATTGATGAAGGATGAGCCTTGGGTATATGTAGATATTGATTAGTTCAGTTGCTTTTGGTTGTGTTTCATTTTAGATTCCTAATTACTGCCTTCAATTTCCACCTCCATCATCCTCTGAGAGGATGTATAAAGGAGACTGGCCCAGACCTCTGTGGCTCTACCGATGACCTTCAGGCGGGGAGTGTCATTTGTCACAGTGCCTTTCTGTAGTAGCTGACACTCTGATTCTAATTCTGATGCAATTTTAACTTCTTAGGGTGTACTTCAAGAACAAAAGTGTCTCTAACAGAAAGTGAATCTCGTTTTGAAGTATAACAAGGGGGAAATAGAAATGAAATATACTCTCTAGCCAGCCACTCGGTATTTGTAATAGTGGATAGATGTTATAAAAGAAGCTATTTAAAGAAACTAGGGAACTATTAGACTAATGAGTTGTTGAATGCAAAATACCTTCTGAAGTCCAGAAAAGTATTCTTATACCTTTCCTAGCATTCTTACACCTTTTCTGTTCTAGACGTTCAATTATTCTTACACTTAACCAAAGACAACAAATAATTCTTTCTTGAGACTCCTTGACATTTCATTTGTTTTATTTAATTGAAAAGGACAAACTGAGTGGAAAAGGAGTTTATATTCCGATTTAGGGAGTATCTGGTTATGTAGATCTGTAGTAAATAAAGTACCCATGGGCTGGGACTGGGGCTCAGGGGTAGTGTACTTGCCTGGCATTTGTGAGGCACTGGGTTCGATTCTCAGTATCACATATAAATAAATTAAATAAAGGTCTATCAATAACTAAAAAAAGAAAAAAAGAAAAAGAAATAAAAGAAAGTAACCAGCTGTGTAGTAAGTGTACATTTTTACCTGTATTGTTAAGGAAGAATTCCTGAAACATGATATTGACATTGTCTGAGGTTATTATACATAAACTCAGCTCATGTCCCATTTATTATATGACTTCAGTGATTATCAGATAAAGAGGTGCTCTGACATTTCAGGGCACTCTGCAGAAATCACACACAGGAGCAAAGGAGACAACTACGATGGGAAAATTTACTCCCTACTCCAACCCCAAGCCCTGAATCTAACAATCCTAAACTCAACACTTACCAAAGAGCGCTTTCATTTTTTGGTAAACAAGAGATTCTGGCATAGAAATTATTAGTCATGGCCATTTCCAAAGGTTGTACTGCCAACCCTTTCTCCTTAAGTAAATTACTCTGAGTGAGTTCTCTGTAAACAGTTACAAAGACACTTAACTTTGGTCAGAGTTTCCTTTCACTGATTCAGGTTTTGTCATTGTAATGACCTGGTCCACCCAGACAGCAGCCATCTCCCTCTGAGGGTGAGACATCTTGTAGACTGGTGTTGATCACTCCCAAGGGGAAACCTTTCCTGAGGACTTTGGATGCTTGTGCAGGTGGCATTTAAATGAGGGAAAGCTCCCCTTACCCCTCCTGTTCAAGTTTTCATCTTATAATTGAGTATCAAAATTAGATTGGTTTAATCAAATATAAACTGCCACTGGCCAACTAAGTGGTCTAGAAAATTCTAATGGGCACTAAGAAGAACTCCACTGTTATTGAAGGCATCATAGAACTTAATATCTGAAGGTTGTGAAAGAACATTAAGCATGCTGTAGATTAAGCCAGAAAACCTTGAATTCAAGGCAAATAGGGAGTAAATGAGGACTTGGGTAACATTTTGGGTAAAACAAGAGATGTTTATGTCAGTAATTATAAAATCTTGATCAAGTATTGATTCTTCATTCTAATGACTGTAGGCTTGATTTGGGTGCTTGCAAATTACATTTTAAAAAGCCGAATTGAATTTGTTTAGTTAGAATGAGAGTAATTCCTCTGTTGTCATAAGAATATCATCAATCAAAAGGTTAAGCAATAGCGAATCTCCAGTGTTAGCTTTTCCACTGAAGTTTTCACTTCTGCAGAAGCAGTTGTAATTCTTTTGATTACACCCCTTACAGCATGTTATTTCACTGAGTAACTGGATCATTCTGCCTTTGCTTGCAATGGAAATTAGATCCTAGTAACAAAAGATATTTGTATACTTGTTACCAGTTTCAAAAATAAGTATAGGAGAGAGATTCTATCAAATGGACTTAATGTTTATTTGTCTAAATAATAGTATTTACTTTTTAGAGCTCTCTTATATCAGCACAAGAATGGCCTGTACAAATCATGTTATATTTTAATAATACTAAAAGTATCTTAATACAAACAATTTTTAAAAATGAAAGCCCTACACATTTAGCAGTGTACAAAGGCCTTATTTTGTAAGATTAGAAAGTAATTTAATCTAAATAGTCTTTATAATAATCATGGGTATTTGTCTTGAGTATAAATAGCTTTAAAAGTGGGTATAAAAATTTCCAGACTAATCACATTCATTTTCCTTACAACACAAAAGCATCTCACAGAGAAGTACAGACTAAGTTCTTTGTAATTATAGGAAATGTGCAAGTGGCTATTAAATACAAAATCATATTTATAGACTTGATGATAGAATGTGTTGATCTGTAATTGCTAATCAAATTTACCCCTAAGAAATGAAATTTGTACCTCTTATATCATAGCATTTAAAAATCTTTTAATTCAAGAGTAAGTAGGCAGATATTTTTTAATCTCAATATGGGCATTCTTGAGGGATGCCAATTTAAAATACCCCAATTAAGGTAGTGTCATTTAATACATCAGTAAAATGTTTCAGCATAGTTGTCAATGCCTTTTCTTAAATCTAGTCTTGGAGCATCGTGATACCAATACCTTATCTTTTTGCTGAATGGCTTTGCAAATCTGGGCTTGATCAAATTACAGTGACTTGGAGTCTGGTATATATAATCTTAGGACATGGAGACAGCCCAGTTCATCAGGGCAGTGACCTTTTGTGGTACACAGGGTCAACCTGTACTTTGCAAGCATGTATTTCATTGCTTTGTTCCTTTCAATACTGTGCTCTCAGTGCTTTTCCATTACATAAAAGTCATCAGAAAAATCATTTCTATAACACTATCTTTATCTTTATGAAATAGGCACCAAGGCCTATTCTTGGGGAGAATCTTTAAAGTTGTTAACCAACATATTTGTCATATTATATAGACAATATTTAAAGAATTTTAATATTTAAGGTGAATAATCAGTTTTTAAAAGCTTAATCATTTTCCTTTATATCAGCTAATAAGAGGTCAGTAGAGGAAAGGGACCAAGGGGTGGGAAGAGGGGAAGAAGGAGTAAGTGCTGAGGAGAGACATTAACCAAATTATATTGTTATATTGTGTGCATGCATTAATGTGTAATCACAAAGCCCATCATTAGGTACAACTATAATACACCAACAAAATTATGATCTTTGGATTATGGGATGAAGGGTGATTTTTATACCTTCGTTCTACCACTTACTTGGATGATTTAACCTTTCCCCCGCATTTTTTGCTTGCATGTGAACTGGGAAAAATAACATCTACCTTATATGGTTCTTGTGATGCTTCAATGATACATATATAAGAATGCTTACTCTGCCTTGCATGTAAAGTTCACTTATATATCTTATTAAAACAGATTATTACATCTGCAAACTGAGTTTATCATTTTAGAGGATACCCAAATACAAAGGATAGTTTTAACATATGTGATAGCTAAAGAATAAAATTAGAAACTTGAATTCAATATATGGCATATATTTCAAAATTACATATTCTAGGCTAATTTATAAATATACTGTATTAATATTTGTACTATTTTAGAAACAGGTGTGTTTGTGTACTCCTGTGTTCCTTATTAGTAGATATTATATAAATTACTGTATAAAATTTCTAATGCTTCATTATGGTACTAAAAAGCTATCTCTGCAAAATTTAAAAAGTAATTATAGTTGCATATGGGTCTACAAATCTTTTCCTATTACCAGAACTTTAGAAACTATTTTCTTATTAAAAACAATCATCTCTCTGCAACATAAATCATAAATAATTTATGAAACTTACCATGAATTATTTTTAATCTCGCTGAATACTTCTCAGGGTAGTATAATAAAGGATGTGTTCTAGTAATCTAGCTTGAATGACCAGAATTTTAGTTTTTATATGAGTGGATAATTTGGAAAGACAAATTTAAGGGGATGAACTATAGCTTTCATACTCTGCAACTAGAATATTTAGAAAAGTTACTAATTTTATAGTAAATTTAGTTAGTTGGCCATACAAAGTAGATTGGTCCATGTGTAGTTGAGGAATAAGATATGAAATTTAAGTTCTCTGCTTTTTAAAATACTCCTTTTGATAGTAAAATAGTCTCACAGAATTGAACAAAAAATAATCTTCCACTGAACAACTTTCCATCTAACCATTTATTCATTTCCCATAAATATCAGTGAGTCCCTTCAATGTGATATGCACATTGCTTATGTGACACACTTTTTTAAAATAAAAAGGTGAATTACAGAGACAAAGTCCTTGACCTCAGAAGACTGGATAGTTTGCTGGAAGAACCACACAATAGACAAAATGAAAAACCAAAGTATATAAGAGCTTCAAAGGATGTTGTGAAATAAAGAAAAAAGTAACCACAAGGATGGAAGATACTTCTCCACATAGGATGGGTAGTCTAGTCAGCTTCTCTGAGTTGTGACCTGAAGGAGAAGAGGGCCTTCCAGAAAGAGCTGGGGATGAGCCTTCCAGACAGGGAAAACCACAAGGACTTGGAGAATTACCATGATATAATATTAAGTGAACTGAAATGCTAAACTGATTTATTCATACATAGGATACTGTCAAGGAAATGCATTGGATTGATATGCATCAACATGGATAAATCTCACAAGTCGTGAGTAGAGAAAGCAGAACAATATGGTGCTCCTCATGATATAGGTTATGGAACTTTTGAAAACACAAAACATTGGTGTATATTTGTTATATGCACTTAGATATATAGAGAAGTAACATAAATGATTATAATATATGCCAATTTCAGGATTTTGCTTATTTTCTGTGAAGGTGAAATAGGGAAGAAATGGAGAGTAAGACTTCATCTAACATCTTTGCTCTTTAAAAGAAATTTGAAGCCAAAAACTAGTTGATGGATGAAGGTAGAAATGCCTAACTTTTTACAATTTTCTGGTTATTTGGAAAGTTTAGAGATTAGAATGTCTAATAAATAAGAATACAAATGGTATGCTTAAATTTCATTAGTCATTATCTCTGTGCATTGGGATTATTGATTTTTGTTTATCTTTTTTACTCTGAATGCTAATATACCACACAGATTGAGGATGTAGGTAAAGTGGACAACCAAAAGAGAAGTGGAAAGCTAGGAATAACACTGTTGAACAATGGACAGGATGTCATCAATTTGTTCTGGTGGTTGCTGGGATAATGCCTTGCAACCTCCAGGATGGTTCACTGTCCATCATTTTAAATATGTTTGTTCATCTGTTGTTTTTCAAGCAACTTTGTTAAGGTATAGTTGACAATAAAATAAGCTGTGCATATTTAAAGTGTGCAGTTTGATAAAATTTTGGCATATGTATACCCCCATAAAATCACAACCATAATTCATGATGATTATATATAACAGCCTTCCAAATTTCCTGATGTGCCTTTGTAATTCTCATTCATCACCTCTCTCTCCCACACACCATTGATCACTTTTTAGACTTTGGCATAAATGGAATCAGGTATGCATTCTTTTATTTATTCTTGCTTTTTTTCACCCAAAATAATTATTTAGAGATTTATACATGTTATTGTATGTACTAACAATCCATTCCTTTTTATTGATGAATAACATAATTGTATAAATATACCACAATTTGTTTATTAATTTATCTGTTGATGGCCATTAGAATTATTTTCAGTTTGGGGTTATTGCAAAAAAAAAAAAAAAAGCTGCTAAAAGCGTTTATGTGTAATACATTCTTCGCATGGACATATTTTTTCTTTTCTCTTGGATAAATACAGTCATTTTAAATGTCCAAAATAAAACATTCTCTATTTCTTTTGAGATTATTCTGTAATATGAGAGTTCCACACTTCCATATCTTCAAATTGGTTCACTTAATTAAATTCAAGCTCTCACTGTTCATGTTTATAATTGACAAATCTGCTGGCTATCATTATCCCGTAGTACTTTGTTAAACAAATATTATGTTCAGGATTCCTAATTTTTTGATTATGGTTATTTGACTACGGTTACTATGATTCTGTAATTATTTATTTTAGTTATAGGTGAGCTCATTCATTAAAATAATAGAAAGTCACCAAATAAATATCCTAACATTGCATCTCAAGGCCCTGTAAAAAGAACAATCAACACTAAAAGCAGTAGAAGACAGGATATAATTAAAAATCAGAGCCAAAATCAATGAAATTAAAACAAAAAAGTTCAAAATATCTACTAAACAAAAATTTGTTCTTTGAAAAAAGCAATAAAATTGATAAACCCTTAGCCATGCTAACCAAGAGAAGGACAGAAAAGACTCAAATTTCTAAAATTTGTGTTGAAAAAAGAAATATTACCATGGACACCACTGAACTACAGAGGATAATCAGAAACTATTTTGGAAAATTGTACTCCAATAAAATAGAAAATCTTGAAGACATTAACTTTCTAGAGAAATTAAAGCAGGAGGACATAGAAAATGTGAACATCAATTTCAAGCAATGAAACTGAGGAAGACATCAAAAGCTTCCCACCACCACCACCAACAAAAAGCCCAGGACTAGATGGACTCTCAGGCAAGTTCTACCAGACCTTCAAAGAAGAACTAACAGCAATCCTCCTCAAACTATTCCACGAAATAGAAAAGGAGGAAATTCCTTCCAAATTTATTCTATGAAGTTAGTATTACCCTGACACCAAAACCAGACAAGACCTCAAGAAAACTTCAGACCTATAACCCTGATGAAAATAGATGCAAAAATTCTTAACAAAATACTAGGAAATTGCATTAAAAAACATTAAAAAGACAATGCTTTTCATGATCATGATCAAGTGGGTTTCATGACAGGGATGCAAGGTGGGTTCAACTTAAATCAATAAATGTAAGTCATCACATCAATAGACAACAATCACATGATTATTTCATTAAATGCAGAAAAAAGTATTTGACAAAATACAGCATCCATTCATGTTCAAGACACTAGAAAAACTAGGTGTAGTAGGAATAAACCTCAACATTGCAAAAGCTGTATATACTAAGCCAAGGCCAACATTGCTCTAAATGAAGAAAAATTTAAAGCATTCCCTCTAAAAACTGGAATAAGACAGGAATGCACTTTTACCACTTCTATTAAACATAGACCTTGAAACTCTACCCAGAGCAATTAGGGAAAAGAAAGAAATTAAAGGGATACAAATAAGAAAAAGAAAAAAAAAAAAAGCTCAAACATCCCTATTTGCTGATGACATGATTAATATTATATAAATATTGGGGGCTTCTGTATTTAGAAGCACCCAAAAACTCCACCAGAAAATGAGTAGAACTCATAAACAAATTTAGCAAAGTAGCATAATATAAAACTAATATCCATAAATCAATTGTGTTCCTATACACCAATGATGAATCAGCTGAAAGGGAAATTAATAAAGCTATCCCATTCATAATAGCCTAAAAAAATAGAATACCTAGGAATCAATCTAACAAAAGAGGTGAAATACCTCTATAATGAAAACTATAGAACATTAAAGAAAAAAAAATTAAAGAAAACCTTAAAGATGAAAA
This sequence comes from Callospermophilus lateralis, assembly GCF_048772815.1. Lineage (NCBI taxonomy): Eukaryota > Metazoa > Chordata > Mammalia > Rodentia > Sciuridae > Callospermophilus > Callospermophilus lateralis. Next base: position 62,342,285 of record NC_135320.1, on the reverse strand, counting down.
TTCTCCCAAGTTCTTGGATAGATAGATAATTAATATTACCAAAATGGCCATATTACCAAAATGGCCATATTACCAAAAGTGCTATACAGATTTAATGCAATTTCTATTAAAATCCCAATGGTGTTCTCAATAGAAATAGAAAAATAATCTTGAAATTCATCTGGAAAAATAAGAGGCCCAGAATAGCCAAAGCAATTCTTAGTGAGAATAGTAAAGCAGGAGGCATCACAATCCCAGATCTTAAATTATACTACAGAGCTATAGAAACAAACATAGCATGGTGTTGACACCAAAATAACCAAGAAGACCAATGGTACAGAATAGAAGACATAGAGGTAAATCCACATAAATACAGTTACCTCATACTAGACAAAATTGCCATAAACATACATTGAAGAAAAGATAGCTTCTTCAACAAATGGTGCTGGGAAAACTGAAAATACATATGTAGCAGAATAAAATTTAACCCCTATCTCTCACCCTGCACTAAACTCAAGTGGATCAAAGACCTAGACACTAGACAAGAAACCTACATTTACTAGAAGAAAAGATAGGCCCACACTCTATCATGTCAGCTTAGGAAATGACTTCCTCAACAAAACTCCTAAAGCACAAAAAGTAAAATCCAGAATCAATAAATGGGATGGTAGCAAACTAAAAAGTTCCTTACAGCAAAGGAAACAGGAGAATGAAGAGAGAACCTACAGAATGGGAGAAAACCTTTGCTACCTATACCTCAGATAGAGCGAGCATTAATCTCCAGGATATATAAAGAATTCAAAAAATTAAATGTCGGAAAAACAAATAACCCAGTTAATAAATAAGCAAAGGAACTGAACACTTTGCAGAAGAAATATGGTCAACAAATATTTGAAAAAAAATGTTCAACATCTCTAGCAATTAGAGAAATGCAAATTGAAACTACATAGAGATTTCATCTTACTCCAGTAAGAATGGCAATTTTCAAGAATACAAGTACCAATAAATGTTCGCAAGGATGTTGGGGGGGGGAAGCACATTCTGAAAATTTTGTGCAACCACTCTGGAAAGCAGTTTGGAGATTCCTCATAAAACAGAAAAATCACTATTTGATCCAGTTATCCCACTCTTGGGTGTGTGTGGGATACAAACATCATACTACAGCACTATAGCAATACAGCCACATCAATGTTTGTAGCAGCTCCATTTTCAATAGCTAAGCAATGGAACCAACCTAGGTGCTCTTCAGCAGATGAATGAATGAAGAAAATGTGGACAATGGAATGGTACTCAGCCATGAAGAAGAATGACTTTATGACTTTTTTCCAGAATATGGATGGAGCTGGAGACTATTATGCTAAGCAAAATAAGCCAATCCCCCAAATACAAAGGTCAAATATTCTTCTTATATGGATGCTAGCACACAACAAGGGGGGCAGGGAGAATAGAAGTTCAGTAGATTAGACAAAGAGGAATGAAGGGAAAGAAAGGAGGAAAGGAAAAGCAAAGACAGTGAAATGAATTTGACATAAATTTCCTATGGACAAATGTGAATATCCCCCCTCCCCCCCCCATGAATCTCTACATCACGTACAACTACAAGACTGGGATCCCAATTAGAATAAGATGTACTCCATGTTTGTATAAATAAGACAATTATATTCTACTGTCAAGTATAACTAAAGAGAATAAAAATTAAAAATAAAATACATGTTCAGGATTCTTGAATTTTTTTGAGGAGTCAGTTTTTTTATCCTATGTTTATTCTCATTCTGTAGTTAGTTTTAGTTATAGGTGACCTGTGAATTCCAAAGTCCATAAAACTACACATCTTCTTTTTAATCCCACTTAATTCATTCAATTCAACCAAATTTTACTGGTTGGTTTAGAGGCAGTTGACACTGGCAGTACCAAGATGAATAAAGCAGGTTGAAGACATGGTTAAAGAAGAGTTCTGATGAACTGTGGTTGTGGTGCAGTGGTAGAGCGCTTGCCTGGCATGTTTGAGGTCCTGGGTTTGATACTGAGCACCACATATAAGTAAATAAAGCAAAAGATTCATTGACAACCATATATCTATGGTTGTCAATGAAAAGAAAGAAAGAACTTTGACAGAAATGGAAAACAATCATCTTTGCAATACAGTCATTTTGGAGAAACATTAGTATGTTTACATGTTTGAAAACTATTGGGATTTTAGGGGATTATGAACAAATCCCCTTTCTACCAACTAAATGTGGAACACATTTAGAACTAAGTGCAAGAATCAGAAGAATGAAGCTCAAAATATTTCTTGTTTTGTGAAGTTGAAAAAACTGACTCTAGGATGTGCTTATAAGTCCACAAGGCAATAGTTTTCTCAATCCTTTATCCTATTATTAAACTCACTCCTCACCACCAATATTAGTGAGATGGACAATCTCGAGCTTGCCCCACCCAAGCAGACTTCTAAGTGCTCAGATGAAAGCATCAGAGAAAACAATCAGCCTCCTGGCACATGCTTAAAATGTAGCATGCAAGCTGGGCACAGTGGCGCATGCCTAAAATCCCAGTGGCTCAGGAGGCTGAGGCAGGAGGATCACAATTCAAAGTCAAAAAGCAAGGCACTAAAAGCAAGGCACCAAGCAACTCAGTGAGACCCTATCTCTAAATAAAATACAAAATAGGGCTAGGAGTGTAGCTCAGTTGGTTAAGTGCCCCTGAGTTCAATCCCTGGTACAAAAAAAAAAAAAAAAAAATATGTACCATGAAGAGAGCTGAGATCTGTTTCTGAAACGCCTCACTCACTCAAATACTTCATTTTCTTCTTCCTTCAGGGGAAGCAGTGAGGTAGAGGTGAAGGAAAAGAAATGTTAAGTCTACTGTGTATTTTTTCTACAATAAAAGTATCCCTACCTACCCAACCCCCAGCATGAATTTCCTACAGTGCAGTGCATGCAGCACATCCTCTTTTGAAATCAGGGAATGATGAGTTTTTATCATATTAGGTGGTCACATGCATCTGTGTCCCTCCATCCCGTGTCCCATGAAATCAGGGTCATGGTTCCCACTCCTATTCCCTCAGCTCTGGTCAGAGAACTCAACACCACAAAGTGCAGAGTGACTTTAAAGTGAGTTTATTCCTGAATAAAGAGGATATGGCAAAGAACAGAGATAGAAAAATTTGCCCTTGGTTGTCCTGCCAGGAGGGAAAGGACTAATCTTAGCAAAACATTCCTCTGCTTTCAAGACTTTCCCTTGGCATTGGAGGAGACCTCTCGTTTCCTTTTACATTCATTGAGATTTGCAAGAAGAAGCATGTTTCTTTTCTCCCTGTACGTGAAGACAGCATTTCAGTTTCACATAACTCTCTTAAAAAGGAAACAAGCAGATAGGAAGGTCTATAACCTGCCAATTCCAGTGTTTTGAGGCTTTCCTGCCATTGCTGTGCTGAACTAGTTCATTCCAACCGATTGCAAGCTGGATCCATTCTGAAGAAAGATGCTTGTCTGCTAAGATGTTGTTTCTATGTTCTAAGCCACCTGATTTCAGCTCTATCCTAATCATGCTCCTTCCCTGATACTCAGTATGGAAGATTATAATCCTAAAAAGTGCTTCAACAGAAAACAGAAAAAGAATCAGTGTTCTAATCAGGGTTTATTTGGAATTTTCTCATGAAGCTCTGATCTTTACGTGTGAATATTTGGGTACTAACTATCATGCAAAAATAAACATATGGATTATCTTTCCCCTGAGGATCAAGTGAGAAAGATATAAGTATTACTATAATATGCCAGTTTTTGTAATAGTGAAGAATGATAGTGTGGAAAAGCTAAATCCCAATCCTAGCATTACCATTATTACTCATATTCATACCATACAGTCACAGAGAGCAAACCTCATTGTATTCACCTAAAGAGCAATTTTTGTTGCTTTCTTTGTTTTCTTTCAATTTTCTTGTTCAATAATTGAACTGATGGAGAGATCAATACATTTCTGCTAATTTCCTGAATCTTATTCAATAAAGAAATATGATTTTCATGTTGATGATAACCATTTTTAGGTACTAAAATAGTGCCAACATATTTTCCAAAATAAGTATCCATTATCCTGCTTGATTTCTGTCTCTCTCATTCATACATGCACGCACACACACACACACATACACACACACACACGCATGCATGCATGAACGTGCACACACACAGGTAAATTATTTCATGAGTTTAAAATGGCTTTCATTTCATCCACATCCACTAGAGTAGTTTCTATCTTGTTTCCCTGGTATAGAGCCTCACTCTGGCTCAAGACATACAAAGAAGTTCTGCACTATGTCCAAATGTCACATTATGTTTTTGCTAAAGAAGAAAAATCACAACTTGATATATAGTGTTAGTTCATTCATCAATTAAATAAGCTTCATCTAAAATGCCTTAGTAAGTTCTAATTGCTCATTTATAAACAGTCTTTGGCAAAGGTGACATTGCAGATGACAGGCATTAATGACTTACTAGATGTTGGAAAAAAAAATTCTGATCTTTTTCATGATTCCAAAGCAAAAAACTCTTAGGTTTTCCCCCAGAAAGAGAAATATGATCTGTTTTAGTGTTTTCTGTACTCACTAATTGTTTTAACTATAAGAAAACATTGATTTGGAGAATTCAGAGTCCCTGATGTCATGGGTACTTCCCAAGGCCAATTAAGCCTGGGAATTTAGTTGGGATACAAAATAATAAGAAGTCTGTTTTTCTGTGGTACAGCCTCATCTTCTCCAGGGTATTATTTTCTTCTAACTACCATATGATCCTAATTAATCTTGGTTCCCAACTTGTGCCCAATGAGACCACATGCCACAATCTGAACAGCTTCCTAAACCATATGGCCATTAAAGACATTTCCCCTGCACAGCTGGGCAGCTTCCTCCTCTTTATTTCTACCACTGAAGCTCCTGCTCTTGCTAGCAGTGAAGACAGTGTGGCCACAATAGTGCCTTTTTTCCTTGGGGACAATAATAAGCTCAAGGGTCGACTAGAGATGGCCGGTTGGTCTCTGTTTCTCCTGGACAAGTGCAGGTTTCTTCTCTACCTGCAGCTGAAGATGGAGGAGATCCCTAGAACCATTAAACTGCTTGGCTCAGATAAGACCAAGTAGTGGGTCCCTTAGCAATCAATCCACTCTCCCTTATTAACAGTGGTGGGAGCCATAAACCCCCTGAAAACTCCAATTTGTCCACCCTCTTCTATCTGGATATTTCCCCAGGGTTCAGGCAGTTGTTTTGCTATAAGGCTGCTCTCTCTCTTTGATGCAGCCAAAGTATTTACTCCAGCTAAAGAGAAAACAAATTCTCTAACAGAGATGTCATGGACTCTGAAGAAGAGCCATGGCTTCCTAAAGTAAAAGGAAGATGAGATTTATTATACTATACTAGCAGAGAGGATTGTTTGAAGATTGGAAATGTTTTTACATACTTAACAGAAGAAATTCCAGTAGTAGCTATTTATGACTCACAGAACTTAGTGGTGAAACAGAGAGATGGTAGCTGAGATGTGGTAATATATTAGTCATTTTTAGACATGTTCACTGTGTTGCAAAGAAATTTACTTTGGAGAATGAGTAATTAAAAATCTCCTATTTGAATAGACACCGGAGACAGTGAAAACAAATCCAGATAGTATCATACGTTATTCGAGTTACAACTATGAAATATTTGGATAGCTTCATTCTTAGTTAACATTATAATATTTTGTGTTTATCATTTTTTTGTATTTTAACATCATTAACTTTTTCTAATCCTATTTTTCTTCAGAGTTTGAAGTTTATAAACACTATTCATTATTATCTTTGTTAATAATATGAATATTACTAGTATTTATTAATAGCATTTTTTGGTCACTCTTGCTAGTATTTTCAAGCAAAATATTTATTACATCCTCATTAGGCACTGAGCTAAACACTTAATATACATCCACCACTTAGTTCTCACAATAACATATTTGTGTTATTTTACAGGTGTGGAATTTCCAGCTCAGAGAAGTTAAGTAATTATGGTTATACAGCCATAATGAGAGAGAACAAAAATATCAGATCCAAGTGTTTCTAATAGACTCTATATTCCTAAACCATTAAATGGCAACTGTGTTTTAATGTACATACTATGCATGTTAATGAACAGATTTCATTAAATGTATCCATGAATATGTACATATATGAATAATAGTTCTTTGTACCTTGGTTCCAGGATCTGCTTAATTGACTTATAAATAGTTGCTATGTTTGCCACTCATAAAATTAGAAAAACAATCTTTGCTTTTTTTCCCTTAGAGGTACATTGAAACACTAATTTTATATATAAAAATCAAGATTTGTAGGCTAAAAAATATTGATTTTCACTCAACTAGTAATCACTTTTCCCTGCTATTCATAATGTATAAAACATTAAGTACACCATTGAAGTCACACGCTAAATTGTTCTTTGAAGATTTCCTTCCTATCTTCTCACTTTCCCTTCTCCCCCCACATTCCTTTGGTTATCTTATCTAAATATTCTTAATTGCACATATTTAAAAAGAATTAACATATGTCAACAGTGCCCTTAAGTATGTCCTAGCTCTTAGTTCTTAGCAACTGCCTGGCATATAGTGAACCATAAATATCTTTTACATATCATTAAAGAATAATCTTAGCATGAAATTTAAATCTTTCTGGCAAAGTCATAAGTAGACCAAAGTCAATCTCTTTTTTTTAGGAAAACACCAAAATATTTAAATAATATGCTTTTATATTCATAGCACATTTCTGGAAGTAGTTTTAATAAGTATTCCTAAATAAAAATTGAGAGACAATAACCAACTTTAACTGTTTTATTCTGCCACTCTTGTCTTCTATCACTGTATACGCAATATGCTTTTAGAGTATTCAATGTGTAATAAATCTGGCTCACTTACAGGCAGAAATCTGTTTCATTGACACCCATGAGAATATTTGCAAAGTTATTTTATTTGAATTTATTTGAAACTCAGGGGTAAATTCTATTTAGTGTAAAGATCAAATATTTGAACACTGGTTTTTTTTTTTGTCATATACACATGCCATTTTTGATCTACACATACCATTTTTTTTTCCTCAGCGAAAACCAGAAATGGAAAAGGCAAAAAATACCGTGAGAACAGTGGTTTTCTTGTGGTATTTCCAGCCTGTTCGAAGTAGAGTATACTGGAAATCACAGGAGACAGGCCTTTCCCAGGGGGCTTGGAGTCCAGCAATGCTAATCCAAGAGGTTTGGTTTATTTAAAGCAGTCCTTTTAGGCTCATCTATCACTAGTCTCAAGATCCTGAACAAAACCCTTAGCAATCCAAGCAATTATACATGCCTTCTGGCAGTGTTCTTTCCCTGCGTGGAGTTATTGTCCAAATGCACAAACATTTTCCTTTCAACAAATGTGTAATGGGTTTTTATAACTCTGAAAGATGGGTCTCCAAGTATAGGTCCTCTTTTCATGATCTGGAGCACTTCCTGATAGGAAAATGGAAAACTAACTCCCTTTCCAACCATCAGCATTTTAATTTCTTCCTCTTCCATTTTAATTATTGTGAACTGACACTATCACAGCCAGCACTAGGGTGGGGCAAGTGTGATCATCTAAAACCTGAGGATGTGGGCAGGGCCTTGGGGGTTTCTCAGTCACCTATTTTTCTTTCAGTTCTTTTTAAAACTATCTTTTCATTCTGGTCAAAGGCCCTAAACATGTAGATGGTAAGAAGGAAATTAAATTTATTTTGATAAATATTTCCCAAGCATCCACACTGTGGAAGGCTCTAAGGATTCTAAAATGAGTAAGACCAAAGTAGCTGGTATTTGTGAACGCATACTATTTTATAGAAGAAAAATAGCCCTGCACATACATTATCCCATAGAAGTCTAAAAACTATTCTTCAAGGTAAGCCCTCATGTTGACCCTATTTTACTGAGAATTCTCAGGTGCAGAGAAGTTAGTTAATTTGCTTAAAGCCATACAAGTAGAAAATGGGAGCCCTGGGACTTAAACCCATGTCGTCCACCTTTAGTCACTATTCTTAGATGTGCAAACTAACAGCATGATATAATATGAACACTAAAGTTTAATTGAGGTATGAAGTAACAATACTTTATTGTAACAATATTTTATTGGAGGGCAGAGGAGAGAGTTAGGGAGACTTCAAAGAAGACATGGTATTTGTATAGAAATAGAAAGACCAGAATGGAATTTGCCACACAGAGTAGCTTGGCTAGAGGGATAGAAAATGGAAAGTCCGGCATTTGCAGGTAAATGGATGGAGTTGGAGAATATAATGCTAAGTGAAGTTGGCTAATCCCCAAAAAACAAATGCCAAATGTTTTCTCTGATATAAGGGGGGGTGACTCATAGTGGGGTAGGGAGGGAAAGCATGGGAGGATCAGATTAATTCTATATAGGGAAGAGGGGTGGGAGGGAAAGGAAGAGGGAAGGGGTTAGCAAGGATGGTGGAATGTGATGGTCATTGTTATACAAAATACATGCATGAAGATTTGAATTTGGGACCAACATACAAACAGAGATATGAAAAATTGTGGTATATATATATATGTATTAAGAATTGTAATGCAAAAAATGAGTACATGTATAATGGCATAAGTTGGCGTGAACATACTTTATATACAGAGATATGAAAAATTGTGCTCCATATGTGTAATAAGGATTGTAATGAATTCCACTGTTGTCGTGTATTTAAAAAATAAATAAATAAATAAAAAGAAAGTGGAAAGTCCTTCCATAAGAGAGAGCATGGGAACCAGATGGAGACAGGGAATAGTAGGACAATGTTCTAGAAGCCATAAATGAGGTGGTATTTCTGAGTCATAAGGGAAGGATGCAGAGGAAGATGGCAGAAAGAGATTTTACAGATGTATCATCAAGTGTCAGTTCACAAGGGACCTCACAGGGCATGCTAAGGAACCTACACTTTGTCACATAAATCAGTGTTTCTCAGGGTCCCCCTTTAATGCACTCTCCTAGACAGAGAAAAAAATCCCTGAGGTTTGCACTATACATATGTAGTCTTCAGTCCTTGTGTGGGAAAAAGTTTTGAGTCCTATGTTTTTGTATAAATTTATGCAAGTTTGCTTTCAAGTACATAATAGAGTTGTGCCTATATAATATGCCAATTTTAAATGATTTATCACATGAGAAAAATCAATACTTTAGTTTGACTTGCATCCTTTGCTTGTGAATTTATGAAAAAGTACTTTTGGCATACCCTGTGAGAAGCTCAGCTGGAGATGTTGGTGGGGCAAGGGAAATGCAATGACAGAATCACATTTGCCTATTTAATGATCACTTTGTAGGGACAGAGAGAAGAGGAAAATGTGCAGTGATGATGAAGAGGAAGAATCACGTTTAGAAATGTGTATTAGGATAATTCGAATGGGCTGATTATCAGATGAAGGTAGGCACAATGGAAGGAGAAGGTGGGGCTTCACATCAATTAAGGGTGGGACAATTTCATTAGCTGAGATAGAGACCATAGGAGAGAGAAAAAATTTTCTACAACCTTAAAGAACTTCGGTATAGGAAGTCTTGAGGCTTTCGTAACAATTGGCAATACGAAATTCTCCATATTTTCTTATAGAACAAAATCTTTCTCTATTTTTCTTAACCCTATGTTGTCGTTTTTGAATACTTTCCTTCTTAGAAACTGAAAATACTGTTTATTTTTTTTTAATTAGAAGATGCAATCATGTTAATTATTTGGAAAGATACCTCCAAATCCATAAGGGTTGGTGAGGATGTGGAGAATTAGAAAATGTTGTGCATTGCTGGGAATATAAAATGATATAGTTGCTATGGAAAACAGTACAAATGGTAGTTCCTCAAAAACTTTAAATAGCGTTACTCCATGATCTAGCAATTCCACTTCTGGAAATATATCCCAAAGCATTGAAAGCAGGAACTTGAGAAGTTATTTCTAAATCCATGTTCACAGCAGAATTATTCACAGTAGTCAGAAGATGAAAGAAAACAACCCAAGTGTCCATCAACAGATGAATGAATAAATGAAATGTGTGCAATGCATACAATGGAATATTATTCAGCTTCAAAGGGGCTTAAGACTTAAAGAGGTTTACGAAGGCTTGTTTAAGAAACTTTATTTTTTATTTTATTTTATTTTTTAAAAATATTTATTTCTTAGTTGTAGTTGGACACAATACCTTTATTTTATTTACTTATTTTAATGTGGTGCTGAGGATTGAACCCAGGGCCTCACACATGCTAGGCGAGCACTCTACCACTGAGCCACAATCCCAGCCCTATTTATTTTTTAATTGGTGAATTATTGTTATGGTTTGGATGTGAGGTGTCCTCCAAAAAGCTCATGTGTGAGACAATGCAAGAAGGTTCGGAGGAGAAATGATTTCCTGGTGGGATTAACTGAGTGGTAACTGGAGGCACTTGGGGTGTGGCTGGAGGAAGTCTTTCATTGGGGGTCGTGGCTATGGGGTATGTATATTGTATCTGGAGGGTGGAGTCTCTCTCGTCTTTCTGATCATCGTGTGAGCTGCTTCCCTCTGCCTCACACTTCCACCATAATGTCCTACCTTACCCTTGAGCCCCGAGGAATATAGCCAGCCACTTATGAACTGAGACCTCTGAAACCTTGAGCACTCAAACTTTTCTTCCTCTACAATTGTTTTGATGGGGGCTTTTTAGTCACAGCAGAAAAAAAAAAACTGACTAAAACAATTATATGTAAAAGAGGAACTTATCATTATATGTTTGTACATGCACATGACGTAGTTAGGCTAATTTAATTCTGCTGTTCCTTCCCTCCAGTTCCCCTCTTTCCCTTTCTTCTACTCCATGGTTTTCCCTTCTATTTTTATGAGATATATCCCTCTTTTTAAGTTCTTTATTTCTGTCTACTTTCTGTATACAAGAGAAAACATTTGACCCTTGACTTTCTGACTGTATTTTATTTCATTCAGTGTGATGTTCCCAATTCCATTCACTCGCCAACAAGTTACATAATTTTATTCTTCTTTATGGCTAAATAAAACTCCCTTTTGTATATAAATATATTACACACTTTCTCTATCTAATTTTCTATTTAAGGACATCTAGGCTGGTTCCATAAGCTGGTTATTGTAAATTGTGCTGCTATAACATTGGTAGGTATCACCATGTATGTTGATTGTAGTTATATGAATAAATACCAAAATGTGGGCTAGCTCAGTCATACGGTGGTTCCATTCCTAGTCTTTAGTCGACTCTTCATACTGCTTCCCAAAGTGGTCAGACTAATTTTCTATCAATAATGCCTAAGTGTATGTTCTCCACTACATCCTCCCCAGCATTTATTGTTCGTATTTTTGATGATTGACATTCTAACTGCAGTAAGATGAAAGTATAGTTTTGATATGCATTTTCCTGATTGCTAAGGATATTGACCTTTTCTTCATATATTTTTTGGCCACTTGCATTTTTTCCCTTGAAAAATATCTGTTTATTTTGCTTGCCCCATCATTGATTGAGTTATTTTTGTATTAAGTTTTTTTTTATAATTCTCTATTTTTTCTTATAGCTTATTTTATTTTTTAATGTTCTGGAGTGTGATATCATAATAAAAAAACAATTTTTCTGAAATTTTATTAAATGATCAATAACCTCCCCAATTAACTATCAAGGCTTTCTTTCTTCATCAATGAATTTCATATTTCTACAAGGCAGTGTTTCAGGACCATGTCTTTTATTACATGAACATATATGGATAGAGAAGCTCTGTAGGACATAATAGCTAAGAATATTGATTCTGAGTGAGCACACGTGGCCTGTGTCCCATTTTCACACTGTCTAGTTGTGTATACATAAGGAAGTTAATTTATCTTTATTGACCTTGGTTTTTCAATATACACAATAAGGAATGATATTAGTCACCTCATAGGATCCTTGTCTTGTACAACAAAACTTGCCAAATACCTTGTGTCTAGTTAGTGTTTAATCAATGCTAGCTATTATTATTATACTACAACTTGGCAGAAGATAGATTGATAACACAAAACTGTCCAACAACAGCATGATATATTTTGTTGCAATCATTTTTAAGAACTTTATTATATGGAAATGTCAAAGCAGAGCCTTATGGCTTTGTAGTTGCAGAGCTCTCTTCACGTACAGTATTAATTTCTTTTTGATCCACACAATAGTTCTACCATGGAATATATTGCTTCCCTAAAGAGAGGAAGAAAATCTTAAGGTCACAGGAGTTATTTAAAAAAAAAAAAAAAGTCTTGGGAGCTAAAAGCATCTGATTTCCAAATTCAATGTTTTTTTCTGATTTATTATGTTGTGTTTGGAAACAGATTCATGGCCCTGAATCTCTGGTATCAAATAGCTTTGTAAACCCTGAATACTGCCTTTTTATTTAGGAAAGTGTTCAGTAGGCAGGAAAGTGTTCCTTTTAAGCATGTATTTTAAAAAATCCATTATCTGATGCTTCTAGAGCAGTCCACATGTCCCAAACTGAAATATCTCTATGTTCTAAAGTAAGAATCACAGAAATTAAAGAGATCACTAAAATAATATGTAATGTAGCAGGTGCTTGATTTATTTCTCTATAAAGTTTCAGAGGATTAAGAAGTCTTACTCTGAAAGTGGTGTCAAAAATAATTATAACACCTGACTCAAGAGAGACATGTTTCAGGCTTCTCTCTCTCTCTGGTGGGACTTTTCTTGGCAGCTTGCTCTCATCACAAAAAGGTGTTGCAAGCGGGAGATTTTTCTCCCAGCAGCCAAGTTGTACAGAAATTCCCAGAGGGGGGTTAAGTATGTTCAAAGTTTTTCTTGGTTAAGGAGTAACTGGAACTTTCTTACTTAATATAAATTGGCTCCTTTCACTTTTTCTGCCCTGGTTTGTCTATCTAAATTTTTACTACAAATTGAGTCTCTGAATGAAATCACACATGATAAATTATTGTATAGTTTAAATCATAACTAATCATCTAACATTTCAATTATATAAAAGTACGTTTTCTTCCCTTTATTGACCAGAATTAGCTGTTCTTCCCTTAAATGTTTCCACATTTCCAACTTATTAAAAAAACTTAATCACCAAGTTTAAAATATATTCAAATCAAAAATTAAGTCAAAGTCTATATAATAATATATTTTTAAAAAAACTAACACAAATTTGAAAATATTTTCGTTTATTATGCAGATTTCTAAAAACCTAAACAAATTTCAATTTAGCTTACAAAGAAACCTAATTTTCGGGAAAAGATTAGTTAAACCATTAAATAAATGAGATTGAAATTGTCTGTGGCCAGCTCAAACTCAAAGCTTGGATATCTGTTAACCTCAGAGAATGTATTAATTTACATAGCTATGTCATTTATTTATTACAGTGGACAATCATTTTGCTTTTATTTTTATTTTGCCTCCTAGCTTGCATTTATTCTTCTTTTGGTACCAGTAACTCTATCACCTTCCAAAGAACTATCCTCTATTCTCCATAGAGATCTGTTAGCATAAATTCTTTCTCTGGCTGTAAGGCTGAACCCAGTTAGTCAGCCCAGTTAGTCAGAGCAGCTCATTCATTTTGTCCAGAGTGATAACTGTAAGAATGGGCATGTGGCTCAATTAAAGCAAATGACATTCAATAAGGATTTATTTGGGACTTTGATTGGAGAAAGGAATTCTTTTCTACTGGGCTTGAGAGAAAGCAGGCTTTGAGCTGTCAGTGGCCATGTTGTCACTAAGACCAGTCCAAAGCCAACATTCAAGAGAGCAGAGCTGAGGCCTTGAAGGAATATGGGTCTTGGTGCTCGTGTTTGAACCCCTGGATCAAGTTGGAATGGACATTAAACTTTAACCTTAATTCCTTAGTAAGAATTCTTTCCAAGACCTTATAGCACAAAAGATGGTACAAATTGGCAAGGACAGTGTATTGTGATGAATATTAGGTTAGAATCTAGAACACGGTTCTATAGAGGAAATTAAGAAAGGAAGGGTCAGGCAATAAATGGAGAAGGATATGATGCATCATAGTTGAGTTCTAAGTGGAGAGAATGCAGTAGTGAATAGTTGGAAGGAGGAGAAAAATAGAGGGTGGGTTGCCTGTGAATGGTCCTGACCAATGGAATAGCCTGTGGAAAATTTCAGAGACCAGAGTAAGAATGCTCAAGTAGCATGAAGTAATTCAATATAGCAAGACCATAAATTTAGGAAGTTGGGAAAACATTTTAGAGTCATTGAAAATCAAGTTGGTGGAATGATGGGGAACCAGGTTGAAAAGGTCCTTGCACACCATATTTTTAAACAGAGCCCTGGTATTTTAGAAATAGGACTCATAGCTATGTGGAGAAATGGTGTCAGAGGCAGCAAAATCAAAGCAAATGGAACTTGTTAGGGAAGATATAATGGCTGCATGTTTTAAGATAGTGTCTGGGTGAATGGAGAAAAGCAGAAATTGGAAAAGATTTTGTAGGGGTAGTCAGGTCTATTGATTGATTGAATGTGAGAAAGAGGAAGAAACCTAGGGTGTTAGAAAAGATTAAAATATGACATGGAAGTTTGTAGTTAATCCTTCTCCAATACTATATTTATGTTCTCTGTGAAAGGACTACTCCTTTTTTTTTTTTTTTTTTTTTTGGTAATGGGGTAATGGTTAACAATAATACCAGCTGCCCCTACTGTCCAAATCATCCTGCTAAGTGAATTGTCTTTTTGCCTCATGGGTACATGCATTACTGTTTCTAGTTGTCACTGTTATAGAAAAAATAAAACAATCCTGCTAACAAAAGCTCCTTACATACCAATATGGAAGAGAGAACAGAATTTTTTATTGATCTACTTGCATTTAAGGTGACATGAAAGTAACTACAAAGCCTTGACAGAATTTTATGCTAATTATACATTAAAGTAAAAATTAGCAAAGAAAAAACAATTAGCTTCTTTTATTTCCTGGAGAAACAAGTGGATGTACCTTGTGATTGTTCCCTGTATGTGTCCTAAATGATTCCTGAGTTTATTTTGGACATATATGTTTACAGTTCAAGTGTCAGAAATTCTGTGACTTTGCTTTGTAAAATCAAAAGATCAGGCCCCTTCTTAGACTTACTATGTTTTTTAAGGAAGACCACAATTCCCTGGGCAGAGGAGATTGAGGATCCAGCTCTCTCACTTCTCTTTATTAAAACAAAGAAAATTTTATCATTTTAATCTAGTTTACTGAAGCCCTCTGACTTTTACATTTCAGTTGGCTTATCCTGCACATTTTCCCTGAATTCAGTATCTGAAATGGTTAATCTTGATATCATACAGCCCAAATTTGAATTCCAAGCTTCCATTCAAGTTGTTAGCTGATTAAATACGATTGTACTTCTAAACTGGGTATCTGAACAAATGCAAAAGAACACCACTCAACTCACAGGGACATTTGTTTTTCTCTTTCCTCTGTCTCTTGGTATCTTCGTTTTGCTAAAAGAAAAACTTTATACAAAATAAATAGAATAAAGTTTATTGGAGCATGAAAGGGATTCATGAACTGGACACTCAAAACCATCAAAGGTTCAGAATGTTTTAGTCCAGCAGTGTAGACAATGAGCTGTCATAGTGTTAACATGAATGTGACTGAAAAATTTACTTGATTGACCATAGTTAGCCATTTGCCTGATTATGATCTGGTGGAAAGTCCCTAGTTAGAAGTAGTTGGTGGTTTCTGACTGGTTTTGCTTGTGTTTCTCTTTTACTGTTTACATTGTACTTCAGTTTACTTTTTTGTAGGAACCAAAGGCTCTGGAACCCTCTTAGGTCAATGACCTCCCAATTAAATTTTTTTAAACAGCTTTTAAATAAACTTTTGTAAGGGACATATCCCAGGGAGAAGAAAGTAGAGTGAGGCCAAGGAAGGCTTATTTGCTTCTCTTCTAGTCCATTTTACATGTACCTTTTATGAGCGTGTATCAGAAAGAAAAGTTTACTCAGGGACATAGAAATTCTTCCTCAAGTCAATAAACCTTCTCATGCTACACTTAAATACAGCAGCATCAGGTAAGTTGATTTCTTAGCATTTCCCCTCATTCCTCCCTACTTAGAATCCAAAGGGGATTTTGGCTGTGGGTGAGATGTTAAGTAGTGACTACTGAGAGTTTAGGCATGACCCAGTCACCCCTGGTGGCTTCTTGTGAGAAAGGCACCTGGCACTTGGACATTGGCAGAGTTCTCTAGTAATGTATTTACAAGTGAGAACTTTTATTAATGACAGCACAGAGAGACTGAGGAAAGGATTTTATTGGATATCACATAAAAATTTTTCCTGAGGGGCTGTGGCTCAGCGGTAGAGCACTTGCCTAGCACATGCAAGACACTGGGTTCGATCCTAAGCACCACATAAAAAATAAATAAATAAAATATATTGTGTTCAACTACAACTAAAATAAATAAATAAATAAATAAATAAAAATTCTTCCTAAAATATCTCTTGAAGCCTCCTTGCTCTTTCTCTAAAATCCTTTGCCATGTATTATATTATAGCTCTCCTTCCTCCTCTTGCTTTTTCATTCATCTCTTTCATCTTTTCAACCTCCCTTTGGACACCCACATTAAATTCCTCTCCTTTTCATTTCCTCTCTATTTTTTTATACTGCTTCTCTGTTCTCCAAAAAATGTTTCTGAGTAATCATGTAATCCAGCAATGTAAATGTCCCTCTTTCTTAGATGACTGAAAAGAAGGAATTGTATAAGTCCATAACGTAAGATTCAATTTTTTCTGCCCATTTGAAATCACTTGTTCTTGAATCTTTTTTTGAGAACTTGTATAAAACTTCACCTGTATTATGTTGCAGATCTGAAAAACACCCCTTGAAAATTCCATTACCTCTCATTGGCTTTTTCAGAAGTAGAACTAGCCATGAAATGGTATACTGACCATCTTCAATCTGCAACCTTTTCAAAGACTAGTACCGCCCTAGATATTTTATCATTCTTTCAGGTAACTGTAACTGTTTATTACTGCAGTTTTCACTTCTCAAATTCTAAAGATACTCAGTCTTTTTTTCTGGTAATCAACTGAATCAGCCATGTACCTAACTTCATTGTTCACTTCAGAAATTTCCTGAAGGACCCATCAACTTTTCAACAGACAACAAAAGTCATTTTATAAGACTTGCTGATTCTCTGCATCATTATCCTCCTCTGGCCATGCCCACCAATGCTAAACTCTATCATGATGCTTACAATTCTAACCAAGCCTTCACACTGAGAAACCCACCTTAGATCAAACTCCATAATATCAATTAACATACCACCTTTGGCCTCTGTGGTCTATTAAGGCTGCTGTGGAAGCTCTCCCTCACTGCAGTAGCAATAAACTCAGCTTTGTCTTATCAATAGATTGATGGAGAGATATTTTGAGGAGTCAGCATTTGACATTTGCAAAATTAAGCCTCAGAAGAAGTGCAACCACATGAACTCCTGGGATAATGACTGGAAATCTGAATTTGTAAACTACTTAAGATTATTCTGAAAGCTCCATGCACTATGCCTGGGAAACATGGTCTAAGTAGACATGAAAATATGAAAGCACCAACTGTTTCTTTTGTAAGGTGCATATATTTTAATATACATATAAAATTTAAAACCTCTCACTAAAATCTATAATATTAACTCTTGTACACTTGTGCAACTTTACTTTTCTTTGAGAACCTCAAAGGATCAACTGTGATCCTTCAGAACTCAACACATTGTTAAAATTGAAAAAAAAAAACACTAGAATGTTAAAAATAAAGCACTTAATTATCATTACCTTAATTATATTGGACAATATGTATGTGTTAGTTTGAACTTTACTCTTGATGAGAATCATAGTAATGGAAAATATTTTTTTAAAAAACACTAATACTTGTCAATCCAATCCTTTAAGGAAATACAGTGTTAAGTTTTATCAACTTTTTTGCTATTCATCATGTGTTAATCAGGTCATGGAAGGTTCCCATCAATCATAGACTGCCCTGGGGTTGACTCTCAACTTGGCTTTATTTTATCTCCCAGGCTCAGTTTTCTTATCTTTAAAGTGGGAGAAACAGGACTGTTTACAGGATTGAATTTGCAATATACTAAATACTATAGTGGATATTCAGCAGTGTTAATTTCATTTCTCTTTCTTACTTTGATTTCTCTTGTCTGAAAAAGGAAAAGTAACGTTTTGGTGTTCTTTCCCCCAAAATTGATATAAATGTGATATGATGGCAAACATGATTGATTGGTTGTTGAAACATCTATACTAACTTCAGATGTTGAGGGGGTTTATTGTTGTTGGAAGGGTGCTATTTTTTTCTTTATGGTTTTACTTCTTCTCATGAAATCTTTCTTGGTCCTTTAAACTTTTTTTTTTTCCGTATATCCTGCCCAAAATAATACTATATGTTAATCTCATTAATCCAAATTTATTTTTAGAGTGGGTTTTGTTTCTCAACTGCCAAAATGTCAAAGAAATATGGTAAGTTTGACCATATTCTGGATTTGTCTAAGTTTGGTTCTCTTTTATGCTAAATGCATCTGTTCACTTCATTTAGTCTCCACTGCACCTGTAAAAGGAAAGCCTGTGATGATAGACTATTTATCATTTCAATTTGGATTATGGATTGTTTTGGTAATTAAAAGCAGATGACAGAAGCTGGAGGAAAACATGCAACAGCTGATTAGTGGAAGCAAATGAATTTGGAGATAGTTGCAGATAATGGATGGGTCAAATGCAGTTCCTACTTCACTGTGTGTACTTTTAGAATACTTCCAAACATGATATTTGATAATACATCAAGAAGTAGGTGTTTGTTCTTCATCTTCTTTTGCTCTCTGTCCCATGACAGAATGCTTCTTCTCTTGCATGGGGCATGTGCCAACACGAGTTCCAGCTTGACTTAGATACTTGGATCAGCAGTGGCCTCTTGATAAGGGTTTGCTTTGCCTGGGGGATATCTTGAGGCTCAGCGTTATGTGTTGCTTGGATTTTTCTTTATGGGACTTGATACTGGCTCTCAAAACCAGCATTAAACCGAGATCAGCCACCCAAGAGAGTTCATTTGTCAGCCTTACAATTTTCATTCCACGGCTGGAAACCAAAGCCTTCATTAGAACATTAAGCTGTGCAGCAAGTTAGATGTGTTGTAAACATGTTTATGGGCTGATGTCCGTTTCCTCTCTGACCTCACAATTAAGATTCTAAACGCTGCTCTCCTTGAATTGTGAAATGAATCTGAAGGTCAGAGATGCCTCTCTAATTTCAAAAAACTTGTGTTAGACATATGTGGCGGTAAAGGTGAAAGAGTCTAATCCTAAAATAAAACCACAAATGTATTGAAAATTTTGTTTCATTGATGAAACTCAAAAAGTAACTTAAGTCTTTTTTTAAAATTTTTTTATTAGTTGCTCAAAACATTACAATGATCTTGACATATCATACATTTGATTCAAATGGGGTACGTAATCTTAATCTTATTTTTCCACGTGTACAGATTGCAATACAATAGACACTAGTATGGCCCTATGTATAAACTTAAGTTTTTTTTGCAGAGTTTTTAGTCATTCTAGGGGAAATGTGTATCAGAGAAGTAAAAGTGAGAGAATGACAAAAAAAATAAATAAATAAATAAATAAATAGAAAGAAACATAGATTTTCCTTCCTAGGACAGTTAACCTTTATTCAAGAATTTTATTAACATTTCGGGAACACCTCTGTTTTATTCTGCATAAGTTTTTTTTTCATAAAGATTTGGTACATGACACAAATTTTATTTATTATTAATGATTTTATGAGAACCAATCTATTGTGAGTTGAAGTATATCTCCCACAAAATGATAAAATGAATCCCTAACCTCCAATAGCTCAGCATATGACCTTGTTTAGTAATAGGGTCTTTGTCTAGAAATAGAGTGCTGTACTTTTAGAATACTTCCAATACTTTTGAGGAGGAAAAGAAGGAGTTAAGAAATATTCAAATTAAGATAAAATAATTAATATGGCCTCTAATGCAATGACTGCTATCTTTGTAAAAGGGAAAATAATGTCTGAAGAGTTTTTTTTTTTTTAAATGTCAGTGACTAGTTCCCAACTAAGACCAATTAAATAAGAATTTCTGGGTTGAGGATCAAGCAGTGGTAATTTTAGTGAGCAGTCAGAATTGAGAACCACTTATGGATGTTGAAAACTCATTTCAGTTTGAAATTTTTCTATATCTTTAAGACAGAGCAGTATAAATGAGATGTAAATTGATAACACAGAGGCCAAGTGTGGAAATGAAAATCATCAGAAAGATTGGAGGGAAGAAAAAAGAATCAGCTTTTGTTGTACTGTAGGTGAATAAATTATAGGAATCTAAATTTAGTACATTGGCCATGGGAGGAGAAAGATATTAGATTATACAGATACTAGACAGGATGTACCCATTATCTACTGCTACATAATAATCCACCTCAAACTCTAGTGACTTAAAAAAAAATGTTTTTCCTGGTACAGTGGCACAAGCCTGTAATTCCAGTGTCTCTAGAGGGTGAAGCAGGAAGAATCATGAATTCATATGCAGCATCAGAAATTTAGTGAGGCCCTAAGCACCTTTGGGAGATCCTGTCTCAAAATAAAAAAATAAAATAAAATAAAAAGGGCTAGTGATGTGGCTCAGTGGTTAAGCACCCTTGATTTCCACTCCTGGTACAACAACAACAACAAACGTTCCCTTATTTCCCTCGTAATTTGCAATCTCCATGGAGAATCACCTGGTGTGGCTCAAAGGGGCCTCAAGCATTCAAGGTGGTTCTCTCACAGGACCGTCATGTTGTACTGGTTGTCTGGTAGTCACTTTCAAGCTTAGTGAGGCTTCAGAGTCTAAGAGAGCTTTGATTCCACTTAGAGTAGGCCTCTCTGCAGGCTGCTTGGGCATTTGCAGGTGGCTTAAGTGCCAAGAACAGAGAACAAACACTCCAGGAAAAGGAGGAGGAGAAAACAAAGGAAGAACGTGGACAGCGATTTCATAACCTCACCTAAAGATACATAGCATTTGTTTCTTTTATATTGGCGGAGGTGGTACAAAGCCCAAATCAGATTCAAAAGAAGGGACATAGACTCTGTAACTCAATAGAGTAAGCAGCAAGGTTAGAGAAGAAACACAGTGCAGGAGATATGGTAGTGGCCACCTTAAGAAATTACAATCTGCTACAGTCTTGGAGACTTATTGAGAGAGGCCAATGAAAAATGAAGGAGAAAGAGAAATATTCACGTAAGCAAAAATAGCCTCAAAATTATCCAGAAGAAGTAAAATTGTTATTAGCTAGGGCGGTGAGGAAATGTCATTTGTATTGGATATTCCTAAGCCTAGGGAGCAGTTCATTTGCTTTATTCAGCACCTAGATTAGACATAGACACTGGATAATGTTTTGGAAAGGTGATGATAGTTTTCTGACAGCTCTTGGAGTCCTTTGATACTTAGTTTGTTCTTAAACATCCAACTCGCTAAATTTGCCTGAATGCAGACTTTAACTCAAAAACTTGGTAAAATTAGTAAAAAGAAAAAAATAAAACCAAAAGAAAAGTTTAAAACCAGTTATGGAAACTTTTTGTTTTTGAAAAGAAAAGCCCATGATTTTCTTTTCAAAAATATAAGAATCCTGTCCTTCCAATTCTGTTCACTATTATTATTTTAAGGAATTAATACACAGAATTTTCTGAATTAATTCTAATCTAATCCATCTTTCAGTTTTGCACTTCCAAGTTTAGTAAAAAATGGGCCTCTTCATCTTAGGTAAATGTATTAATTGTTAGGAAAGGAAAGGACAGCTAAATCATTATGAACAATGACCTTCCTGTGGCAGTCCTAGGGCCAGCTGCAGTAAACATTACATGATGACAGTGACTATGATGAGTGGTAACTAAGAGAATGCAGGTGGGAACAGTGTTCTGGGTTCCTTTTAGCTCATTTGGCAAGCATTCTAAAAACAGGCTCACACCCAGTTGTTCCTTGTCCATGTGAATTCTTGGTTCACAAAATCTCAGAATGGTAGAATGGAGAATTGAAAAACCTTTTTCACAGGTTCATTGTAAGACTAAGTTTACCTACCACATACTCTGTTTGCATTTTCTTTTACCTAGAATGAATAACTCATGAGGTTTCCTAGATTTGTTGTTTTTGTCCAAGTTTGAAGTGTATGAATTATATAAAAATATAAAAAGGATATTATTAAATGTATCATACATTTTTATATTGGGAAAACAGGTGTGTAGCAAAGCACTATCAACACATTTGTGCATTTAGTCATAGACATTTAATAAATAATGACTTAACAAAGCACAGGACTAAGTGAGATAAGAAGCTTGCTCTGACTTGGATCAAATTCAGATGCAAGAGTCGATTGTGTAACCATCCTTTTTTGTTAGTTTAGCACTTACTTTCACTTGGCCAAATTTACAAAGCTGCACATTGCTTACAATTTGACTCATCACATGGCAGACTTTTATTGCTGCTTTCTCTTCTCAGTCTTTTCATTGACTGAATACACATCATAAAATCAGCACTGTTGGCTTTGAAGACATTTATTAAAACAATGCCTTTGTGAGAGGAAACTTTATGAGACCTGTGACTTACAACGCCCTTGATCTATTACTCCAGATAATTAGATCCTAATCCTTGCAGGGAAGACAGACCCTGATGCTTACAGGGTGGGATGAGAGACGTTGTAAACTGATCAATTACAACAGGGTCTGCACCGCTCCATCTTGATGACTACAATACTCACATTTATTACTTTTTCCCCTTGAGCTGGGTCCACCCAGCATAAAGTTAAAAGTGTGCCTGTGTGATGGATAGCCCTTTTGGAAGAGTAACCAACAACAAATACAACTTCAAAGGTCTATTTTCTGTGTAGCTGAACTTGAATGAATGTGTGTGTGTGTGTGTACTGTCAAGATCATTTTACTCAGAAAAAAACCTACCATTCATATTTGCAAAGAAAGAGTTGAAAAACCACATCTCACAGAGAAGCATGGGGCCAAAGTTTTTTAGTTAGGAATCTTATGCTTGAATGAAGTCAACATTGGAAAATAGTTTTGTTAGGAACAAACATATTTACTGAAGACCTTTTCCATACATGTTGGGCACTGAATAGTCATTGGAGAACCAAAAATTTGACTTATACCTTCAGAGAAGTTACTCATGGCTTTGGAGGGGTGAGTACAATGAAGAACTTGATTCAGATGTAAAGAAAAATAATACATAAAATAATTCATATGCACAGAAATCACCTGCTGTAGGGATTTGAGCTGGGGCAGGTACTTGAACTGGCCCTTAAAGCATGACTGAAGCTTTAGGATAGGAAGAAGAAGTCATCTGTGTCCCAGGCAGGGAACTAAAGGGACAAGATACTTTGCAACTAAGGGATCAACCCTGGGAATAGGAAGATAAAGCAGCAAAGGACAGCTGAACAGAGCACAGAGCATTTAAACAGCATGAAACACTGGGTGGAGACTGAAAAATCTCCAGGGTTAAGAGCTCTAATTAACAAAGAGAGAGAAAGCATTAGTGGTCATTTATCAATAATAATAGTAGCCCTTCCAAATAAGCCTAGTCAGAGAGAGCTCAGTAAAGAAGTTAGAAGGAGAGTCTGTGGGACCAGACTGACTGGTTTGCAACATGGATATGTAACTTGCTTCAGTATCTTGGGCAAGCTACTTAACTTTCTAAGTTGTTAAAAGAAAAACTTTAGGCAAATTATATCTAGCAGAATTGATATGATCAAAAAATGATTCATGAATCAAGGCAACATCCTGAAGGACAGGTTCTGAGATCTCTGCTCTGCAACATGGGCATGCAGTACTTAGAGACAGGAAAAAAAAGTGATGTACAGAACCAACTTGATTGATTATAGCTTGGCCCTTGCTTTTTGGGGACATAATCTGGTCTGTTGGTAGCCTGTGATTGGCTGAAGCTCAATTGCTATGACTGACAGACTCAGCTACTTGTTCTAAGAATATACTCTGAGATGGCAATTTATTTACATACTACATTAGGCTATAGTTTGCTATGTAGGAATTTAAAGCACAAAGATAGCTTTAGGGAAAATTTAATTTAACAGGATCTTAGTTTATCCATCAGCAAATGAAAGTGGTAATAGAAAGTGTGAGATTTGCCCTATAAGTATTATGTGAATTAATGTACATGAAACAATACTGACACAAGATGTGTTTTATTTAATGGATTAATGATGTGGGTTTACATTACTCACATGTGCACAAAAGGTGACTAGAGAGGTGACATGACACTTACTATGCCGCTTTGTTATTGGGGAAGCAGAACCACTCTAGGTAATAGAGATTAAGGGATTTATTACAGCAATGATGTTAAGGTTCTTATATGGGTGCTCATTAAGCAGTTTACACAGCTCTGCTACCTTCGTATTTGGGGCAATACCAAAGGCATGATCAACATACAAGTGAGGAGAAGATAGACTTGAAGTTGTATAGACAAAGGAAACCAGGATGTTGTATTGGTCTTTCATGCCTTAGAGCCTCCTTCTCCATGACGCTGGTGACCTGCAGGAGAAGCCAGTGACCCACCCAACAAAACTTCACTTGCTCTGACCTACCCAGGATGCAGAGTAGATAAAAGAGGAGATCAGATGGAACCATATACATACACAATAGGGTGGGGATCTTACCAACAGGGCAGCCATCAGTTCAGACATCAGTGTGTCCCAATACCTGCCCCATATTATATATATGCAGGGCCTAAAAATGGCTACCATCCCTTTTCTGCCTGTGAATTCCTCTTGTGTCTGACTCTATGCTAGAACTATCCAGGGAAGGGAAATCTAGAACCATGACTCCAGTTTAGATCAGGTGACACCGTATAGTCTGTGGACCTACACATTCAAAATGAGGTAGCACCACCCAGCTAGGACCCAGGCTCTCAGCTTTCCTAACACACTCAGTTTCAATAATCAAAGAAAGAACAAATAATTCCACTTCCCAATTGAGAAAGAATGTTAATAATAATTATGATTTATTCACATCACTGTGTTCTGAGTGCAGTGGGTACTCAATAAATTTTTTACGAAGAACTCCATTTGCAAACGATGAAATGAAGGCTCGGGGAAGTTAAGTGTAAGGAAACTCTACATGAGGAAATCCTCTGTAATTAAACTACCAAAGTGCTGGGAGGAGAGACGATTGTCTTTCCAGGGACTCAGGGCTCCAGAATGGAGCACTCAGGGATGCAGAACGGCTGGGAGTCTGGATTTCTCTCCCTGCCTTCAACACCTGCTTCTCCTGCCAGTTTTTCATCCTAGTAAATGTCACCACCACCCACGCAGGCACTCCAGCCACAAGCTAGAACTCATCTCAGAGTCCCCTCCTTCCCCATCTCCTGTACATAATGTGTAAGCAGATCCTGCCAGTTCTGTTCCAGGGTTTGTTCTGACTCTGCTTCTTGCCCTCTTTCTCCATCATTGTCAATTTCACAGTCTTTTCTTGCCTGGGCTCCCACAGCAGTTCCCTAACTGAACTCACCCTTACTGCTCTCTGCCCTCCTCCCCAGTGCATTCTCCACACAGAAGTCAAAGTGGCCCTTTAAAGATGTAGGTCCCATCATGTTATGTCTGGCCCTCCAGGAATCTTAAGAGAAAATCAGGTCTTTCCCTTGGCCTACAAGTCCTTGAAGGGTGAGGCCTTCACCTGCATTTATGGCCTTATCTTCTGCCTTTCTCCTGTGTTCAGTAAGAATTTATTTTGTTTTCACATATATCAAACCTGTTTCCACTAGAAGAACTTTGTTCTGGGGGTAATTTTTGCACCCTCTCCCCAGGGGACACTTAGAAATGGATGGAGACACCTGGATTGCAGTGATTTACAGAGAGCTACTGGCATCTAGTAGGTAAAGACCCATGATGATACTAAACATCCCACATGTTCAGGGTGATTTCCCACAGCAAAGATCTCTCTCTTTTTTTAAATCTCTCCAAAAGTATAGGTCGTGTCAAGGGTGAGAAACTTCTAGATATTATCTCAGTCTGGGTGTTCTCACAGGTCTAGTGATTGCCACCTCCCTCTGTTTTATTGTCTTATTATTGGTGTTTGGATTATTGTGCAGATAATAATAAAAGCTCCATGAAGATAGAGGCCTACACTCTATCCCTGTTTTCTAGAGCAGTGACTAGCCCATTGAGAGTTCTCAATAATTATTTGTTGAGAAAACGAGTAAGTGAGTAGCAATCTGCTTTCTAGTCCTTATTAGCTCTGTGACTTTAGCAAATTACTGAAATTTTTTTATCTTCTAGTTTCCCATATACACAATAGTTTTTTAAATGACATATACTAAAGTACCTGGCATAGAACAGGTTCTTAGTCAATAGTAATTCTCTACAGTATTTGAGATATATCAGTTATACAACATTATAACAATATAACAAATCATGTTTAATTATATGGACAAGTATTTGATTTGTTTAACAAGCAATGTTCACTCTCTGTAAAGAAAGAAAGATAAAGTGGTTAAAGGTATAGACTCTGGCACTGGATTTCCTGAGTTTGAATCCCAGCTTCACCACTTACTGGCTGAGGCACCTTGAACGTAGAACTTAGTCTCTGTGCTTCAGTTTCTTCATCTGAATCCTTGGCCATAGATAGTTCAACTATCTCATCAAGATCTTAGCTTGGGTTCTCTAAAAATGCTGAGTCTACAAAAGAGGGATTATATTTAGATGGTTGGTCTTGGAAAGGAGAAAATATATTCAGGACTGAGCCAGAACTTAAGTGGAAGTGGAAAATGGGTAGAGAGTCTTCAGGGCCCTTCCTGAGAAACTGTAGAAGGCATAATGTGTCTTAATAGAAAAAGTGGAAATTCATTAGATTCTGGCCTGATTGGTCAAGTGTTGTCCCAGGGGATGCAATTTCCTTGTATTTGAAATTTATAAGTGTGAGTGAGTAGGAGCCCCAGACATCCCCCAGAGCAGGGGCTCAGAGTTCTGGCCAAGTGCAGTGAAGGGCAATGTGACTGACAGGGATGTCAAAGGGCTCCACCAGCAGATAATGGCCAAAGAAGGTGGGCTGAGAGGATGGAAGTAATAACAGATATCAGGTCATCTAGCAGTAGTGGTCATTAATATTAAGTGTAGCACTAAAGAGTACCTAGAATATTGAGATATATATATATATATATATATATATATATATATATATATATATATATATATCATATGTACATATATACATATATATATTTAGTTGTAGAAGGACAAAATACCTTTATTTATCTTCATGTGGTGCTGAGGATTGAACCCAGGGCCTCCCATGTACTAGGCAAGTACTCTACCACAGATCTACAACCACAGCCCCTTGTGATTAGTTTTCTATATTAAGGTTCTTACAAACATTCTTTTAATAAAAATGATTGATATTATTATTTGTAGATAAAGATTTAGGAAACTTGCTCCTATCAGGTTCATGTGAAAAACCTGTTCTTTCATTTTCTCAAATATGTTTGATTGTCCACAAAGTGAAAGGTGCTGAACTTTTGCTAACGATACAAAATGACTGCATCTGATCTGTTCTTGAAGACTTGACATCTATTGAGGAGAAAATACAAGTGTGTATACAGCTCAAACATAGAACGCAACATCACATTTCATGCATTCTAAAATGCATATCCCCATCCCACCTTAACCCTGCTCCATGATTTTAGTATCTTTGAAATCAGGATTGTTTTAATAGATGACATCTCAGGTTTGCCAGAATAGGATAATTTCACCAGAGAGGTACCAGCACAGTTCCATGGGAATCTAAAGGAGAAGGGTGATTATTTCTAGTGGGGGAACTCCGGGGAATAAGGAAACAAAAAGTACCAAAAGTGGTAAACATGTTGGTTTTAAGTTTTCCTTGGCAGATTTGGAAGCTTGTTGCAGCTACTGGAGTCCCATGCTACCTGTTCCTCAAGGAGAGGCTTATCTGATCTGCCAGGAAGCAGGAGGGTCATTTGTGATCCATATGGTGCTTCTAGGTACTTCCAGACCTGATAAATTCCTGCCATAATTGCTAAGCTATATCAGGCTCGTTCCAGGGTCTATCATCACCATAGACTGCCTACTCCCTACTATAGGGACTGTGTCTGTTGGGTATGGAGTTATACTCACATAAAAACAACAGTGTAGGGCTGGGGGTTCAGCTCAATGGTAGAGCAACTGCTTAGAATGTTCAAGGAACCTGGGTTTGATCCCCAGTGTGGCCAAAAAGAAACAAACAATGGAAAATAAGAACAGTAGGCTGTTCTTGGTACTAGTTCAGTGGATATTTAAAGATAAATTCTTTATAAGAACCTACTAGGGCCTTCCTTGGATGCCAAGGTAAATTTAAGCATTGTACAAATGGAAAGGTGGGTGAGTATTTTAACAACTTCAGGACCTTCAAAACTAGATGACATGATATATTTTTTCTGCTTTAATATACTTTGACTTTTGTTGTTGACTGTTTATTTATGACTAAAAATTCTAACCTGAACATTTTTCCTGTAGAAAGCAAGAATTTTTTGAACTTTTTAGATTAGGTAAACAATATACTTAGGTCAATTCCATGAGGTTATAATTACTATTAAGTAGAAGGCACTGCCTAGGGCCAGCCATCTTGCTGGAAAAAAAAAAAAAAAAAAAAGAAGAAGAAGTAACTCTCATGGCTGATTTTTCAAATAATTGGTTCCACAGCTTCCATTTTTGGAAAAAGCATTAGGGATATCACTGGTTCAGAAACAAGATGATGAAACAGCATTAGAGGAGAAAGAAAATGTCACATTTAACTTGTGCAAAATGTTCAGAGATAAACCAGCAATCCTTCCCCATTGGTAAAACAAACAAGCAAGTACTGGTGAACTAGACCCGAGGAACCCTGCCAAAGTCAAATCGCCCACGGACACTTGCAGTCTCCTGTGCTATTTCATTTGGTTTTCCCTGTCTTTCCAATACCTCTATCATCTTTAATCAAGCATAAAGTTAAACTGAGAAGCAATATTTTTGGGGTTTTCATCCTCATCTAAAATTATACAATGTCTAAAATTATACAATACTAAGAAAGCAAGTACTCATATGGAGAAGACAATGTTCTGAACTTTTCTAACCAGGCATAGGGTTGTATGCTTTTAGGAAAAACACTTACAATGAACCAATGTTATTACTATCCTTTTTTATGAAGTATCCTCCCTTGAATAAAGCAAATCGTTTGAAAATGTTTGGAGCACTTTGGAAAAAACTCTCTGGTAACTGTTACACAGAGATTGAAAATTAGTTGTCCATGATACAAATTTGGCACAAAAGTGTCTTGTTTACCTAACAGTGTTTTTCTGAAAATTTTTTAAATATAAAACTTAAATTCAGTTGATCTTACATATAAATTTAAATTTATGACCTCTTGGGAAACAAAAAATCAGATTTTCTAATCCAGGATTCCTTCTGGCCTATGGATTACCAGGCACTATAGGGAAGCAGTCATCTGGAACCTCAAAGAGGCCATCTCTTCTAAGAGGCAGGGTGGCAGCTCTCCATGTTCTTCAGGTGCCATGATCTCAGCCACTTTACAGAGGCCTCATCTCAGCAGCAGCTAGTTGATCTGCTCATGAAGAAGAAGAAGAAGAAAAAAAAAATCTCTGGGTCAACATGCAGCAGAGACAGCTATCTGTCCAATAGTTATTTATTTGTGTTCTTTCTTTCATAGAGTTGAATTGGATTGAACAGTGGCTTCTTAAACAGGTATGACCTTTCATAGTTTCCCTTCTTTTGAGCACTGGGGATTGAAACCAGGGCTGCTCTCACATTGAGCTACATCCACAGGCCGTTTTTAAATTTTTGATTTTGAAGCAGAGTCTTACTAAATTTCTTAGGCTGGCATCAACTTGTGATCCTCCGCATCAGCCTCCCAAGTAGCTGGAATTACAGGTGTGCACTACTGGGCTGGACTTCATAGGTCCCTTTTCATTCATGGATTTTATTCTTTAAGAGGTCTTTAAAAAATAATAAAAAAAAGAATCTCTTTTCTCTCTTTGTTTCCTTTTTGAAAACTGAACTGGAATATCTAAGCCCTCCATTGCCACAGAATGGAAGAAACTGGGTCCCTGAATTTCATGGGGAAGAATGGCATTCCTCAGCCCACCCCACACAGAGGACTATTACCTCAAGAGTTAGTATTAACTTAGGGAAGACATCATGTATTTTGCCCAAATTCAGAGCATAAATGAATCACTTTCCTATACTAATAATTTGCAATTACTATGCAATCTCTGCAGGTCTTGGACTTTAAGGCCCTTCCTTAACCAACAGGTCAAATCTTAGGTTTCCTGTCATTGCTTCCTTGCCAACTCTTTCATTACAAGAGTAAATTTAGTCATATAACTTAGTTATATAATTCAGAAAATTAAAAACAAAGTCTTAACATTTTAGACAAAAGAAAATGAAAAGTAATTTTTTTCAAACTTTCCATATTCTTAATCTATGGAAGGCTGTAAAGTATAATAAAATCAAAGACAACTCAAGGAGATATAGGGGCATCAAAAATACTTTCTATCAAATGTACAAATTGTCTCAATTGTTACCTTTGGGTCCCACTTTTTTGTAAGTATATTCAGTGATGGGGAACTTCTTATCATACAAGGCAGCTTAATTTAGCAGACTTTGTGGTTATAATGTTCTCATTTTTAGACAATAATTGGCCACTAAGACCTACACTGACTATAATGAATTGTGTTCTCAAATGCATATGCCTATGAAGTCATGTAGGATAAGCCTGGTTTCTCTTTCTTATGTCTAGGCAATACCCTTTTGGTTATTAGAAGATAATGTCTAATGTCACGTGCACTACTAAATCTTAACTTTCCTAGACCTAAGGCTCTTGGTTCTTTCACTTATTATACATATTTTTTGTGCCATAATAATCCTGGTTGACTCTTCTAGAGGCACTCCAAGATTCATTCTTCTTGGATGTATGGTTCTAGATACATTCTTATTTATCGCCTATTTTTCATACCATTTTGTATTTACTTTGGGCCATCCTCATCAGTCTCTTGGAAGACATTTGAACTTTTTATCAACTGTATATCTACATATTTCTGGTAGGGACAGCCCAATATTTTCTATTTGTTGTTTTAACTTAACTTTAACTTTTATCTGTCAGTTTGAAATATTTCTGAAGCTTTCCTCTGTCTCAGTAATTAACAACTTACTGTATGTGTAGTTTTGGTCTGGGGAAAATTGATTAATTTGGTTTTCATGGAAACCTAGCTGCTTATTCTTTATTGATGCTATAAAAATTATTCTAAAAGAGATTCAAAGTAAATTTCAAACTTGTTTTTTTATTTCACTGCCATTTTTATAATTTATAATTATTTTTTAATTTCTTTTTCACATTTCTTAATTGCCTTTGAATTTCTGTATTTTTAAATGTCAGTGATTTCTTATGGATTTCTGAAAACTGTTTGTATTCTAATTTTGTGTAACTTAAGGGAAATACTGTTAAATAAAATTCTCTAAATATTTGATAAAATGCTTTATGACTCTGAAAATTTATAAAAGCTAGTAAAGCAAAATATAAACTCCTCATTTTATCACTACATAAATTTGCCTGAAAGAGAAGCTTCTCATCTATCTCAGACAACTTATTCTAGATCAGTTTAGACTGATACTAAAGTTTCTTTAAACAAATTTAACTGTTATAGATCATTTGCAAACCCTACCTACCAAGCTTCGCTTTTGTCTAAGACCTTCCCACTCTACCTTCCTGTTCTCGTTTCTTAGGAGGCAGGAACCCCTGTAAGGTGCTGGTGAGAAGGAGGAAGGTGGTTGCCCTGTGTCAGCACTGGCAGGCAAGCCAATAGTCCAGCAGGGTTTTCAATGCTGGCTCCAGCTGCTAGTGGTCTTCATGATTTTATGACAGTGCTAATGCCCTCATAGCAGCAGTGATTGACATGCTGACACTATAATGGCTCACACTAGGTAGTTGAGTGCACAGTTGGACCTCCATGAAATTTCATGGTATGTGGTCCTTTGTCCTTCACCTAAGAGTCCTCTATATAATTCATGCCAAGATACTCTTGGGGGCTTGGACTGACTAGTATATACTATATATAATGTTATATATAGTATAATATTTATAGCCTCTAATAAGCCTACAGAAAATCTAGGGTTCTTTTTTATTGTTTTTTTTTCTTTTTTCTTTTTTTTATTAGTTGTTCAAAACATTACAAAGCTCTTGACATATCATATTTCATACATTAGATTCAACTGGGTTATGAACTCCCATTTTTACCCCAAATACAGATTACAGAATCACATCGGTTACACATCCACATTTTTACATAATGCCATATTAGTAACTGTTGTGGGGTTCTTTTTTATACCAAATTTAATTTTAAAGAAAAAGTTCGATAGTCTTTGGCTTTTCCAGCCTAGCTATGTCTTTGCCTATGTTGTTGATAACCTACCCCACACAAGTCTATAGGTTTGGGTGTTTAGCAGTGATTGCTTGGTCCTCTAGATTCTGAGAACTTTCCTCAATTTCTTGGGAGAGCTGTTTTTATACTTTTTTTGTGGTACCATCTCTTTCCCCTCTAAAAACCCCTCTAATCATCTAATCTCTACTAACCCAGGGCACATACAGGGCAATAGAAACTGCTTTATAATTTCACTCACTTTCAGTTCATGCAGATGGAGAAAGATACCTTCTTTCAGGTTTGAATATTTTCCCTAATCTTATGGCTGACAAGGTGTTTTTCAAGATGGATAGTTTAATTCTTGTTTATTGGTGGTACACCGTGGAAGAATGTAGGGAAATGCAAAGACATAGTCTTATCACTCAGTTACATGCAGTTATCACAGGTAGCTTTAGTATTGTGATTTTTATTAGCTCTCCCTCAAAGCACATCAAAACTGTGATTAGTAGTCAGAGTAATAAACCAAGATTTGTGTTTGATAAAATACTTCTCTGGCAAAAATGTAGAATTGAGAAATCAGCTCACATAATTGTGCATACTTGGAAGACAATTCTGGAAACTGTGTTTCTCTTTTTCATCTTTTGCAAAGTTACTTTTGAATTTGACAGTTTCATAACTGAGCTAAGTGGAAAATTAAACCCATCTCTCAGTTCATCTGTCTATATTTAGTAAGCCACTAACTAGGTGGGGCTATAAAAATCAGATCTGGAACTTGTCTTGAGCTAAGAATTATTGTCTTTACCTAAAAGTTTGGCAGACACCTGCCTTAACAGAGCTCAATATAAACTCACTTGTGACACTGTTATCTGTATATAAAATTTTCATTGAATTTTTACTAGTTTATATTTTATTTTTATTATTTTATTATTTTGTTATTGTATATTTTAGTCTTAACAATTTTGATATGTTTTACCTAAATATCAATAATTTTTCTGTGATTCCTATAATATGCTCATTAACTTTTATCCTCACTTCCTTACTATATAAATCTAGGCAGTTCTTGTACTTAATTTACATGCCCATTTTGGCAAAATAAAAAAAAAAGTGTACAACAAAAACAAAAACTGCAGACCAATATTTTTGATGATCATAGACACAAAAGCTTTCAACAAAGTACTTGTATATCAAATTCAACAACATGGTAAAAAGATCATACACCATGATCAAGTTAGTGTCATTCGAAGACTACAAGGATGTTTCAACATTTGCAAATAAATAAACATATCACACCACATGAATAGAATCAGGGATAAAAATAATATACTCATCCTAATAGGTACATAAAAAGCCTTTGACAAAATTCAATATCACTGCATGATAAGATCCCTAAAGAAACTATATATAAAAAGATGTTACTTCAGGGCTGGGGTTGTAGCTTGATGGTAGAATGTCTGCCTCACCTGTGTGAGGCACTGGTCTGATCCTCAGCACCAAATAAAAATAAATAAATAAAGATATTTTGTCTATCTACAACTGAAAAGAAAAAATATTTAAAAAACAGATGTTATTTCAACATAATATCATACTGAATGAGGAAAAATTGAAAACATTTTATCTAAAATAAAGAACAAGATAAGGATATTCACTCTCACCACTCTTATTCACAATGATACTTGAAATTTTATTCAGGGCAACTAGGCAAGTAAAATAAATAAAAGGGGTACAAATAATATTATCCTTATGTGCACATGTGATCTTATACATAGAAGACCCTAAATGTTACACCAGAAGACTTCTAGAACTAATAAAATAAATTCAGCAAAGTAGCAGTATACAAAATCAGTATTACAAAATCAGTATTAAAAAATCAAGAACTTTTCTACACACCAATAATTAATGTACTGAGAAAGAAATAAGGAAAATAATTCCATTTATGATAGCTTTAAAAAATAAAATACCTAGGAATAAAATTAATCAAGGAAGTAAAAGATGTCTACATGAAAATTATAGAACAGTGAGGAAAGAATTAATGAAGATACTAAAAGTTGGGAAGATCTTCTATGTTCATGGATAGGCAGAATTAATATTAAAATGGCCATATCACAGCCTGGCATGGTGGCACACACCTGTAATTCCAGCAACTTGGGAGGCTGAGGCAGGAGGATCATGAGTTCAAAGATAGCCTCTGCAATAGTGAGATGCTAAGCAACTCAGTGAGACCCTGCCTCTAAATAATACAAAATAGGGATGCGGATGCGGCTCAGTGGTCAAGTGCCCCAAGTTCAATCCCCGGTACCAGAAAAAAAAAAGTTATATCACCAAAAGCAATATACAGATTCAAGACAAACCCCATCAAAATACCAATGACATTCTTTACAAAACTAGGAAAAACAATCCTACAATTCATATGGAAATATGAAAGAACAAAAGACCCAGAATAACACAAACAATCCTGAGCAAAAAGACTAAAGCTGAAGATATTATAATACCTGATTTCAAATTTAACTAAAGAGTTATAGCAACAAATAAGTATGGTGCTAGTATAAAAATAGAGACATAGACAAATGAAATGGAATAGAGGGCACAGAAATAACCCCACACAATCAACTGATTCTTGATAAAGGTGCCCCCAAATCATAAACTGTAGAAAAGATAGCCTTTAAAATTGTTGTTGGCAAGAGATTGAAACTAGATTCCTATATCTTTCCCTGTACATAATTCAACTCAAAATCGATCCAAGACCCAAGTATAATATCTAAAACTTTGCAACTGTTAGAAGAAAATGTAGGAGAAACACTTCAAGATACAGGCATAAGCAACTCACTGCATTGCATAGGGATCTTATAGCTCTGGAAATAATAGCAAGACTGCAGGAGAAAAACAAAAGATTGTACCAAATTTAATAGATTGTGTACAACAAAGGGAGCAATTAACAGAGTGAAGAGACAACTGACAAAATTGAAGAAAACCTTTGCCAGTCACTTTCTGTCAGGTAATTAATATTCAGAATATAGAATTAAAAATTCAATATTAAAAAAGCAAATAACCTAATAAAAGGGCAAAAGAAAATGTCCAATAATTATATAAAAAAATATTCAACATTTTTAGCCATCAGAGAAAAGCAAATCAAAATCACACTGAGATTCCATCTCATTCACATCAGAATGGCAAATATCAAGAATACAAATAACAATAAATGCTGGTGGGAATACAGAAAGAAGGACACCCTTATAGACTCTTGTTGGCAATGTAATTAGTATAGTTACTAAGGAAATCAGTATGGAGGCTCATCAAAAATCTAAATCTAGAACAACCATATGAGCCAGATATACCACTCCTCATAATATATTCAAAGGAATTAAAATCAGCAGACTTTAGAGAAAACTGTATACCTGCTGTTTATCGCAGCCTAATTCAAAGTAGCCAAGTTATAGAATCAGTCTTGATTCTTATCAACAGATGAATAGAAAAACAAAACATCATAAACACACACACACACACCACACACACACACACACACACCACACACACACACACACACACACACACACACACACACGATGAAATATTATTCAGCCATAAGGAAGAATGAAATCATGTCATGTGGAGAAAAATATAAGGAACTGGAGGACATCAGGTTAAGTGAAATAAACCAGACTCAAAAAGATAAGTATCACATGATTTTTGCCATATGTGAAATCTAGGGGAAAAAAAGGATGATACAAGAGGAAGACTATTAGAGAAAAGGAAGGGGATCAGGGAGAGGGGTCAGGGAGGGCAAAGGTCATAAAGTGTGGATGGAAATTATCAAAATATTTTATTTGCATGTACAAATATGCCACAACGAAGCCAATTAGTCTGTATAACTAACATGTGCTGATAAAAAGAAAAGTTTATTTATCATATGCAATTATGTACAGTACATAATACTTGATAATAACAATAAAATGTAGTTACTGGTTTTAAAAAAAATGTGATACAGGTCAGAGCAAAATTAAATATTGTATTTTAAAGTTTAAAGAAACTTCTAAACTATATGACGTCTCCCTTAACTTAGCAAATTGATTTGTCTCTGTTCTCAGTAAATGACTGTGCCAGTCACTCTCTGTCAGAGGATTAATAGTTGGAATATAACTAATATTCAAAATATGTGCATTTTTTTAAAAAATCTGTTTATTTGAAGGATTGTTATGCCATTTGCTTTAAGTTGATTTTTCATTTCTATCAAATGTATCAAAGTTTATATATACCTACATAGATTCATATAGATAAATATAACATCTTCCCTTTTTTCAGGAAAAGTATAACATCAAACACTGGATTGTCCTGATGTTATCTCACTGCTAAATTTCAGCACCATCACCTTAAATTCAGTGTATTTCACTATATATTTTTGGAAAGAGTTGAGTCACAGCTGTTTAATCTAAATGTTTTCTCAGGATATTAAAGAAAAATATTGTTTTAAAATTCAAGTGAGTTTTAAATACTTTTATTAAAACCACAGCTATATCAGAGTTTCCTGAATTTGAAGGGTCATGATAGATTATGCCCTCTTTAGTATGGAAGGAGTTAGAACTTAAGGTGTTTTGGCATGTCACCTTTGTGGACATAACAGTTCAAGCGTTCCTAAAGCTGATCTAGCACAACCCATTTGCTTTTCTTTACTACTTATTACTAGTTGGATTTTTCTAATCTCTGTTATTTATCTATCAATTATACTTTTATTTTATGACCTTCATTGTGTCAAATAGAAGCAGGAACTATATTATAATTAAAGCATGCTAATTATGTTAAATGGTTTCTGTGAAGAACATTTCTGCCAAATCTTAAGAAGACTAACACTGCATTAAAATTCTCTCAGTTCTGCCAACTTGTCTCTTCCATGG
Organism: Callospermophilus lateralis; assembly: GCF_048772815.1. Classification (NCBI taxonomy): domain Eukaryota; kingdom Metazoa; phylum Chordata; class Mammalia; order Rodentia; family Sciuridae; genus Callospermophilus; species Callospermophilus lateralis. The sequence goes on along the minus strand of NC_135320.1, from coordinate 62,304,989 downwards.
GAACCTGTGCTGCCCTTCTGGCATGGTCTTTTTTTTTTTACCTTATATATATTTTTTCATTTGTTTTAATTAGTTATACATGATGGTAGAATGCATTTGTGTACTCTGATATTTTACACATAAATGGGGTATAATCTCATTTTTCTGATTGTACATATTGTATAATCACAATGGTCATGCAGTCAGATATGTACATAAGGTAATAATGTCTATTTCATTCTACTATCCTTCCTATTCCCCCATCCCTTCTTCTCCCTTTACTCCCCTCTACCTAATCTAAAGTAACTCTATTCTTCCCTAGCACTCCCCACCATACCCTTATTGTGAATTAGCATCTACATATTAGAGAAAACATTTGGCCTTTGATTTTTTTTTTTTTTTTACCAACACTTTGTTCAGCTGTTTCTCTTAATTTTCACCTAAGACGTGGGGTCAACCCAAGGTGTCCACAATTACTGGAACTAGATTCATTCCAATCCATAACCAAAGCTTTTGAAATGCCAAAATAGGAGCAATTGGTGTACCCTTCCTTATTAGATCAATTTCACATAGAGATTTTTTTATGTTATCTGCTGTTTGCTTCTTATTCTTATTTTATGAAGCAAGCAATATGTGAAATACTCTTCCAGAAGATGAGGCTAATGTGCCCAGTGGGAATATAGACAGCTGACAGAACAACTGTTCTTCCACATGTTCCATGCCAGGAAAAGCTTAAAACCACCAGTCATAAGCTTACACCATATATTATAGTTCAGGGAGCAACATCCTTTTGCAGTCGTAAGGATTAAGAAAACAGTGCAGCCGTGATTCCTTTGTAAATATTGACATAAGAATTTGGCATGGAACATTTAAATTATATCTACAACAAAACATTTGGTATGCATACGTAGAGTCTGAATGTAAATTGTAAATATAGTACAATTAAGTAATGTTTGCAGACTTTACTGTGTAATTTAATAGGTCATAAATAAACTAAGGATTTAGTTAGAATCAGAATCAGTTCTTTGGACCAGGATATTGCTCATCTACAGTAACAACAACAAAAAAAATCCTCTTTTTAGGTACAGTTGAATATGTTAATCTCTTTTTATCTTACTGTGTTTGTTTATGTATATTTAATATCATTTTAGAAATAGCTTTTAAATTAGTTGTGTTCCTATGGCAGCTGCCAGGCTTTCACTAAAATACCAATATAATTATCTACGCTTGTAAGAAAATGTCAGTAATGAGGAAACTAAAGCCATCACAAATTCCTAGTGGTCTGCACATTGCATATTTAAATTGAATTTTGCATTTCTAATATCTATTCAGCTATTAAAATGCTGAAGAAACCAAGAAATGATGAAGAAACCAATATTCATTTGGTCAGTTTCCTATCATTTAACATAATTCTCTATAGTACATTTTCTGTTGCTTCATCTTACTATAGTTGCATAATTTAGAAGCGGGATTTTCTACCTTTTTCCCAGAAGAAAATATTGTTTGATGTAAAGTGCTGAGTAGAAAGAACGTAGGATTTGCACGGGAATATCTGGGCCTTGTTTGGACTAAATTACTTGCTAGCAGACCAGTCATTTAATTATCTGTGAGAATGAGGATGATAAAAGTACTTCACACATTGATGAAACAGGCCAAGTGGGATGTTGTATAACAAAGTATTTGGCAGAATGCTAACTACAAATGAACATCATTAATTATTTGCTTTATTTCTTTTCTCTTGCCCATTAAGGGGGATTTTATAGTTTGCATTTGTGATTAACGAATGGGATATCTCTCCTGAGGGATCAAAAATTGGTTCTTACAGGAGGCAAAAAAAAAAAAAAAAAAAAAATTAAGAAACCAATTCTTTATAAATATACAACACAGATATAAATGCAGCACATGAAGATACAAGTGGTACAACTTTGATGTGAAAATTTTAGGAAAAGAGGCAATTAGGGAAGGAAAAACATCTCCCAGGGCTTCTTAGGGAGAATGCAAAAAAGTCAGGGGGAAATATACTGTGAAAAATACTGCCTGCCATAGTTTGGATCTGAAATGTTCCTTAAAGGCCCATTTGTTAAAGACTGGGTCCCCAGCCTGTGGCACCACTGGGAGGTGGTAGAACCTTTAAGAGGTGGGGCCTAATTGGAGGAAGTGAGATCACTGCAGGTGTGCACTTGAAGGTAATTCTGGGACCCTGCCCCTTTTTCTTTCTCTTTCTCTTTGCTTCCTGGCCCCCATGATCTAAGTGACTTTATTGGGTTACCCACTTCCTGCCTCACAACAGGCCCAAAACAATGGAGCCAAATGACCATGATCTGAAACCAAGAATAAAAATAAGTTTACTTTTATAAGTTGATCTCCTTCTTATAAGTTGATCTCCTCAGAGATGCAGGATTCTTGGCAGAGCTTTCTGAGCTCTTCTATCTAGATCCTCCCTCCAGATCATTCTCTTCGTTCGCCTTGTGAAGACAAGGAATTCAGGATTTTGCCCATGTTATGAACTTCATCCAAATACAGGAATCAAGAATTCCTGCACATTTAACTTTACTGGTTTCTTTATGTTACCATTTACCCCACCCTGTGCTTCAGCCTGGGGATAGAGGGTGGGGTGGGTTTTGTGGAGTGTAATTCTCTTTTGGGAGAACATTCGGAAAGCTATTAGCCTTTCCAGGTGTTTCAGAAGTGTATTTTGAAGCTTAAAGAACAAGAACTTATTTCTGTATGTCAATGCTTTGTTGCAATAACATTTCCCTGAGGAAATACCTGCCTCATGATGTACTTTAATGGGGAAAGAGCCATCTATGAAATCAAAGTGTATGGGTATGTGGGACGTGGGCCATGTGGGTGGACACGCTAGATTTCATTGAAAAATTATTTCCGATTTCTCTCTCATCATATCAACTCCTCATGTCATCTTATTAACAACTTTATTGGGATATAATTTACTTACATAAAATTTACCCATTCTAAGTATATAATTAAAAAATTCTGGCACATTTATAGAGTTGTGCAAACTTAGCCACAATCCAGTTTTAGAACATTTCTATCACACTCCAAATAGTCTCAAAAGACTCTAATTAATCCTGCTTCCACCCCAGCCTGAGGCAAAGGCTGATCTGTTTTGTCTCTATGAACTTGCCTTTTCTCTCAGTTTTCTATATGAATGAAATCATATAATGCATAGTCTTTTGAATCTAACTATTTTGGCTCATGTTTTTGAGGTTCATTCATATAGTTGCATATGACAGTACTTATTCCTTTTTTTGTTTGTTTTGCTTAACAGTATTTATTCTGTGTACATACCAATTTTGTTTGGTATATGAACTGGATATATCAATTTGACCAGTTGATGTATCTTTATTTCCAATTTTGGCTATGATGAATAAGATCCTATGAACCTTTATATACACGAGTCTTTTCATGAATGTTTGTTTTCCTTTCTTTTGGGAAGATTCCTAGGGAGGGATTTTCTGGTTCATATGGTAAATTTATTATGATCATTTTAAGAAAGTTCCAAAATGTTTTGCAAAGAAGCTGTACTATTTACATTCCTACCAGCATGCATGAGGGAGCCAATTTCTTCACATTCTTGTCAACACTTGATATTGTATGCCTTAATCGTTGTTGTAGTGTGGATGTTGTCATATACAGTTGAGGTTTTTGACTTGCATTTCCCTAATAACTAATGATATTGAACATCATTTACGTTTTTATTAGTAATTCGTATGTCTTCTTTGCTGGAAGAGTTATTCCATTTTTGTATTTGCTCATTTTTTAGTTGATTTTTGTCTTTTAGTTCTATGATTTTTTTATATATTTGTGTACAAATCTTATTAGATATATGGTTTTCAGACATTTTCTCCCAGTCTGTTGCTTATCTTTTCAATTTCTTAGTGGTATCTTTGGAAGAAGAAAAGTTTTAAATTTCAGTTTTAAATTTTAGTGAAGTCCAGATTTACAGTTTTTTTTTTTTAATGGCTTATACGTTTGTTTCCACCTCTAAGAACACTTTGCCTACCTTGATGCCTAGCCCAAGGTCACAAAAAGTTTTCTCACACATTTTCTTTGAAAAGTTTTGTTTTAGTTCATATATTTAAGTTTATGATCCATTTTCCTTTACTGCACATCACTCCTTCATTATAATGATCTGGAAAAAGATTTAGAACATTTATACTCAAAATGAATGCTGGGTCATTGATGTGGCCAATGACTAGAACATGATTCAGAAATCACACACAGTGAAAGACATACTTGGAAGTGACTAAGAGGCATTTACCTGACACAGAAGAAGGCAGGGAAGGAATTCTAAAGTACATAGCAAGGTGAACTTCAATCCCAAGTTAGTGCTCTCAACTTGGAGTTCTTCTTCCTATGTATACCATATTGGTGTGAGGAATGGCTTATTTTATGATGAACACACGTGGGACTATTTTAGCTGCCACTAGAAACCACAGGAGAACTTTTGTTCATATATATATGTATATGTATGTATATATATATATATACACACACACACATACACACACACACACACACACACACATATATATATATATATATATATATATATATATATATATATGAACAAAATGCAACACATAAACTTAATTCAAGATTAAATTTAATTCAGGATTGATCCCACCTTTTGGGCCAGTTTCTCCAAGGTCAGGAGAAAATAGGTTTTGTTTGTTTGTTTTTAAGTCAGCATGCAGGTTACTTTTTTCCTTTCGCTGCAATAATGAGATCCTGGTTGACTTAGAAAAAGTAGAGGACTTACCCTTAGGAACACAAGTAGGCTCTCCCACCCACTGGTCCTGCTTTACCATGGTTCCTCCCTATTACCGACTGCGGAAGGTCGTTAGAAAACCTAGGTGAAGATATGGGGGAAAAGGCACACTCATACATTGCTGGTGGGACTGCAAATTTGTGCAACCAATATGGAAAGCAGTATGGAGATTCCTTGGAAAACTGGGAATGGAACCACCATTTGACCCAGCTATTCCACTCCTCAGATTATACCTAAAGGACTTAAAAACAGCATAGTACAGGGACACAGCCCCATCAATGTTTATAGCAGCACAATTCACAATAACTAAATTGTGGAACCAACCTAGATGCCCTTCAATAGATGAAGGGATAAAGAAACTGTGGTATATATACACAATGGAATAGTACTCAGCATTAAAGGAGAACAAAATCATGGTATTTGCAGGTAAATTTGCAGGAGTTGGAGAATATTATGCTAAGTAAAGTAAGCCAGTCCCCCAAAACCAAAGGCCAAATGTTTTCTCTGATATGTGGATGCTGATCCATAATGGGGATGTGGGGGGAGCATGGGAGGAATGAAGGAACTTTAGATAGGGCAAAGGGGAGGGAGAGAGGGAGGGGGCATGGGGTTAGGAAAGATGGTAGAAGGAGATAGGCATCATTACCCCAAGTACATGTATGAAGATATTAATGGTGTGACTCTACTTTATGAACAACCAGAGACATGAAAAAGTTGTGCTCTATATGTATACTTTGAAATGAAATGCATTCTGCTGTCCTGTATAACAAATTAGTGTAAATAAATAAAAAGTGTAAAAAAAAAAAAAAAAGAAAAAAAATCACTAGCAAAACCTAAGTCAGTACTCTGAACTCTGAACTGTCCCTCACCTTGCCTGAGAACTCCTGCCTCAGAGGAGTTACTCTGAATAGATTGTATGAAAAGAGTGGGTGCATGAGGAAAGAGCTAAAATGAACATGGGAGCCACTGGTCTCCATCTGCAGCTACAGCTCAAGATGCCTGCAGATGTAGTCAGTGTGGTGAATGGATGAGCTGGGTCCTTAGAACAGTAGTCAGCCTGCTCACATCCACTGATTTGCCTTGCACTGGGCAGGCACAGCTTCCATGGCTTTATGTGCATCATTCCCTAGGAAGTGAACGGGCTAGCTTTTCTTCAGGTTCTCATTCAATGCATAGACAATGGAAATACTAGTTGGTAGGTTATGCTCTGTGGTAGCCTCTTCAGAGACCCTAAGGGTGCTCGAGGATCCCTCCAAAGGGTGTTGCCAGAAGTATCTTTGATCTGCAGAACTATTTCTTCATTTCAGAAGGGCAGAGCTCTGGCCATAGTGTCCTTCAGATTCTCACAGGAGAGTAGTCAGAGCTGTGAGGTCTGCATACCTGAGTACCTGTGATCTTGTTGTGGGATTGGCTGAGATGCAGGAAGCAGCACTTGGAGAGGAGAACTCCAAACTTTATTTATGGCAGCGGGCCCAGAGGAAATCAGATTCCAAATTCTGTCTGAGTGCCCATCACCAGTTTTTCACAACATTTATAGGCTATCTAGTGTCATAAATGTTCTAATCTAAATCATACATAGTTGTGCACAGGGTTTTAAGCAAGGAAGCTAAGAAAGAGTGTGAGAAAGGGAAGAACTGGCTACTTTTACAAACCCTTCAATGGGTCTCTAGCCTTGGACCTGGAGCACATTTATACTTCAAAGGAAAGTAGTTAAATCATTAAGCAACTCATTTACAATCCAAAAGGTAGGAGTGGGATTTGCTAATCAAGTTCCCTAGAAGACCGCAGACTAGAAAGGAGAGGAGAACTCTCCCTTTTACAGGCACTGTGTTTCTTTATTTTGCATCCAGGTATGGGTTAGTGACCCATTACAATCTTACTGATGTTGCTATAGAAAGGATGGACAGACTCTGTTTTACAATCAGCTAGTTCGCTGCTGTGGCTAAAGGATATGACCAGAACAATTTTAGGAGAGAAAAAGTTTATTTGAGGGCTCACGGTTGGTTTCAGAGGTCTTAGTCCATAGAATGTCAGCTCCGTTCCTCAGGGCTTGAAATGAGGCTGAACATCATGGTGGAAGAGTGTAGGGGCAGAAACAGCTTACATGGAGTTCAAGAAGCAAAGAGAGAGAGATTCCAGACTCCATTCTCCAGATACAAATATAGGTACCCAAAAGCCACACCCCAATTCCCACTGCCTCCAGCCACACCCTACCCCTTCCATGAGTTAATTAACTGATGGGGTTAAGACTCTTACAACCCAATCATTTCTCCTGTGAACCTTCTTGCCTTGTCTCACATGTGAGTTTTGGGGGACACCTCACATCCAAACCATAACAGGCTCCTTCCTATAAGGGGTTATCACTAAATCGCCTTCAAATCTTCACCAGGGCCTCATCATGTGTGGCAGTATTCTTTGCCTTGAGGCCAGTTAGACACTCAGAGTCACTCATTAAGTCCTGAGGTGTCAAATTTTCACTATGGTTACCCATATCTGGTCAGTGACATCCAGCATTGTCCAGAGGGTACTGACTGCTCTCTTGAGCTCTGAGGTGCAGCATATATCAAAGTCACAACTAGCTTCCCCAGTGCCTGACCTCTGTGCTTGGCCCCACCTGACTCAGGTAAGTGTCCTCCAGCTGTCAAGGAGGTAGTTCTCCAGGTTCTAGGTGTATGTACCAGTTACTCATGGTCTGCTGCTACCAGCTGGGACTCTCTGAGGTTATGGAAATGTCTACCCCAGCCTTGTCTGTGGGCTTTCTCCCCACAGCCCCTGTATTCATTTTAATTTAACTTTTGTTTATTATATAAGTTCTATTTATGGTTTTGTTTTTGGTTTCTTTTGTAGGAAAATATGTTTTTTTAATTTTTATTTTTTTCCCATTTAAGTGACATGGCTCTCTTGTAGAAAGCCAATTTACCAAAATTATAATGATGAATTCCATTAGTCTATCTACCTATAACTAGGTAAATTTTACTATCTCTTATTATTATAGTGTGTCAATATTTGAAATCATGTCATCTAAGTTCTCTAACTTCATTCTTCTTTTACAAAATTGTCTTGACTCTTTGTGTTTATTGCATTTTGAAATCAGCTTGTTAATCACTACAAAAAAAAAGCACTGGCATTTTGATAGGGGTTGTCTGAATCTGTAGGTCAATTTGGGGGGAAGTGCAAATTGAAATCTTATTGATATTGAGTCTATTAACTCAACCAATCCATGAACATTGAATTACTTTCTAATTATTTCAACTCCCCCCACACCCGACTTTTGGGATTAAACCCAGGACCTCACATATGCTAGGCAAGGGCTCTACCACTGAGCTATACCTGTTGCCCCATTTCTACTTTTCCCCACCTTCTCCCTCCCTTCCTCCCTCCCTTCCTCCCTCCCTTCCTCCCTCCCTCCCTTCCTTCTTTCCTTTCTTTCTTCTATTCTTTCTTTCTGTTTTGGCTGTACTAGGAATTGAACCTAGGGGTACCTTTACCATTTAACTACACCCTGAGCTCTTTTTTCTATTTTATTTTGAGATAGGGTATCACTAAATTGCTGGCCTCTAACTTGCCATCTTGCCTCAGCCTTCTGAGTTGCTAAAATTACAGGTGTGCCTCACTGCATCCAAGGCCCAGTTCAACCTTTTAAAATTTCTTTCAGTAATGTCTTATATTTCTCAGTTTACAAATCTTGAGGTTTTTGTTAAATTTGTTAGTAGATATTTTATTCTTTCTTTTTTTTTTTTTGGTATTTTGTATAGAGTTATTTTCTTAGTCTCATTTTTATATGTCATTGATGATATTAATTTGGATAACTCAAGCCTCCTTTGACTAACTCTCCAGAACTTCCTATTAAAACTCTGCCCATACAGAAGGATAGGCTCAGACTAGTGGGGGTGCTGGCCCTCACTCTTTCCTCCCCATCAAGATCATTACTCTGTCAACACCTGGTATCAAGGGAGCCTATGTTGGCAGCATCAGCAAAGCTACATACTTGTTCTTGACAGTTTGGGTCAACTTTGTAGTTGGTTTGCTGTCTTATAGACAATGTATTTTTGAATTTTTTGTATTAGAAAGATATTTTACATTATTTTATTTTATTTTTAATCTTATATTTTCTCTAAATTATGTTTGATTTTTAAAGTGTTGGCTATATTATTGGAAACTTTTTTCACATTCTTTGTTGGGAACTCTGTATCTGAACTACATGGTCATGCATTTTATTATTTTATTAAATAAAGCCATTGCAAATATGTATTTTTTCACAGCTGTATTCACCGATGTATTTGCCATAGTTGAAGTAGAAAAGGAACTGATGAATAATCAAAAGTAACCACATGTTAGAGTCATTCTTTGCAAATTAGGTGAGGTCATTATTAATATGACTTGGATAATGCTGGCATTCTTAAATGGTTTATTTCTCTTTCTAAAGTTTCAAATTTGTTATTGCACTTAAATGTTTAAAAAACTGTCATAACTTCAATATTTATTCTAAAACTGAGGATTTCCAGGTTCTTAGCTGTGTAATTGATTCATTATTATGACTGTCCTCCAAAATCCATGTACATGGATACAGATACTAAGCCAGAACTATTTATATAAGTTTTATTTTACTTCACTATTTTTATTCATTAAGATTAATTAATTTTATATAATCTTTGGGCCAAAGTTTTAAATTCTGAAGATCATAATAAATAAAATTATCCACTTTATTCTTGACTAAATTGCAAGCCCTTTGCAGATATCACATTCTTTTAATAATAATAATACAATTATTAATACCCTTCACAGTATATTATATATAGTACATTGAATGTAAAATATGTATATTCCCTCAACCTTGGAATGGATTAAGCGACTTTCCCAATAAGAGAGATTGGAAAGAAAAGATCAGAGTGCCTAGATATATTCCACATCTAATCAACATATATTTATTCAAAGCTTACATTGTGCCATGAACTATGGTAGATTCTGGGACAGGTGAATATCACAGCCATTATTCATTTACTTTGATAGGATGATCTAGAGAAAATATTTTTACTTTTTAGTATTTTACTGTTTTATTATTTAAAACTTTTATTTGTGAGAAAAAAATAGCAAAAATAAGAGTACACAAAGGACACCTGTACACATTTTTCAGATATGCAAAATGTGAATATTTTACATAATTTCCATGGTCATTTGGTCCCTTAATTTGTTTATTTCTACCTAGCTATCTATCTTGTATATAATTTTTTTAAAAAGTATTTATGAACACATTCACTATGAACCATTAGCCTTAAATAGTTTAGTATGGATTTTCCAAGAAAACAATAAGTTTTTATATAGCCACAGGACAATTATCAACTTGAATAACATTAATATTGATGGAATATTTTTATCTAAACTATCATTCATTTCTTGTTGTTAATTTAACTAATAATGTCTTATACAGCACCCCCCCACACACCCATTTTTCAGTACAGGATTCAACCTATGCTCAGGTATTACATTTAGTTGTCATGTCTCTTAGACTTGCTTTAAACTGGAACATTTCCACAGAAGGCGGTCCCATCCCTCTCATTTCTTCTTTCTTCTTATAGAACATCTCTTTGAGCTTGACATGCTCTTCATTATTAGATTCAGATTATGCATTCTCTGTGTTCTTTATGGCTCTCTCCTCTGGCAGCACATAACACATTCCTGTCCCTCACTGGTGATTTCATTTGCATCACTTGGTGGAGATGTTGAATGATTTCTGTACTTTGTAGTTAGTGCTTTTCCTCCTTGGAACTGCTAAACAATCCACAGGGAGACAATTTAAGACCAGGCAAATATTCTTCTCCTTAGCAAAATATTCCTCTGTATTTAGCATCCATTGACATTTCTGTCTTGGTTCATTCTATACTGAGATACTTGCAAAATAAAGATTTCCCCTCCAGTGCTCCCTCCTTTTGTCAATACCTTGCCTCCGCAGGAAGTCAGCTATTTGTTTCTCCAGAAACACTGGTCAGTAGCTTTTATGTACACTAGAAACTACTAGTTATAGGAAACATGGGCAGTTTGATTCTAAAATCAACATTTAAAATAAAAAAAATAAATGTAAGAAAATATATGCCCTGAATATCTCTTAGGAATACCAATATATCTTCTAAGACTAACAAAATATAGGAGAGTAGAGAGAAAAGGACCAAGTGAAAACTGTGTTTAAAAATTGAAATATTTGCAGCAGCGTGGAAAGGTACTAGACTCAAAAATCATAGTTCATTAGCAGGAAAGGCTTAAGCAACAGCAGAATAAAATAGACATTATTATGGCTGTATGTATATAGGTGGCTGTATGACCAATGTGATTCTGCAACCTGTACAATCAGAAAAATGAGAAATTATACCCCATTTGATTCAAATATATGAATTGTCAAGATCATTGTACTGTCATGTGTAACTAATAAAAAAACTAAAAAAAGTGCAATGATCAAGATTCATTTATCAATTCATAGATAATTTCTATGGTGGCACAATATTGGACTTTTCCCTCCACTAAGCAAAATTCACTTACAGAGTTAATGGCAAAAATTAAATGTTAAAAAGAAGAAATTGCAGATGAGTAACAGATGAAGAAGGATTTATAAAGCATAAAAGCAAAAGAAAAGCACTCAAATAATACTTATAGCTATTAATTTCTGTACATACATGTGTCTTTAAGTCATTTTCCAAAAGCATATCATTTCACAAAATTTGGAATGAAGGATTCCAGTAAAAAGGGAGAAAAGAATTCACGAGTGTCACAAATCTGTCCTCAGGCTTGCACTTTCTGCACATTCATCTTGTCCACTGTCTCTTTTGCTCATTTTATCCTTAATACCTATGTAAAACAATGCCCAGCATATGGTAAGACTGGGCTAAGTGAGATGCAATAAATGATTTGTGAACATCGTTCTAAGCCCCTCCGACTTCAGGCCCAGGATGTTTTCCACTCTGATGCCTGTCATCTGAAGCCAACCTCATTTGCATCCATGCCCTGATGCTGGCTGGCATGAATATCTGTAAACACACATCATCCTACGAACCTCCTTTGCTTGCCTGATTTTCATTCACATCCTCTAATGGATTGAAGGCTGAGGTAGCTGGAGAACCTTCTCAGTATTTCAAGGAAAATGTGATTTTAAGCCTTTTCAATATTCTGGACATCTTGTGTTGTCACACCCTTGAGTGACTATAGATTGAAGGAAGAAAAAAAAATTGAAAATTACTTTGGAATCTTGGGAGCATGAATGGTAATGATTTCCATTTTTTAATAGCCACAAGTAATGATAATAAAGAAAAAAATATATAAGGCTGCCAGCTTGAACCCTCTGAAATGCATTGGACAATTCCATATTAGTAATGGCTCTTAGAAAAATGTTCATTTGAAGACAATCTGATAAAACATTTCATGATTTTTTTCTATGTTTGAATAGAAGAATTAGTCATATTGATCACCATTTATTTAAACAACATTTTGTCAGACTTAGCCTGAGAAATTTTACCTAATCTTATTTTTTTTCACACATTGCAATATCTGGTTGTATTACTCACTTTTGGGGGGAACTAAGGCACTGTGGGACATGTACATGGGTAAAATGCAGCTTCCCTATTATAGAAGCTGAATGCCAATAATATAAAAATATTATCACCAGTATTATATTGTTTAATTCTTGCAATAAAACCATCAGAGTGGCACTGTTGTGCCCCTTTAACAGATGAGAAACAGGGCCACCAAAAGCTCAGGTTGCTTTACTAGGGAACACATCCGTTAAATGACCAGAACTCATTTTAGATCTGGCCTACTCTTGATTTCTCAAGACCAGAAAAAATGTCCCATGTGGTTATTAATTTAGGCTAAGAGTCTAAAAACATATTTATTAAATATACATAATTCTTTCAGATGTATAAAAATCCACATCCACAGTATTCTGTGCGATTTTTATTGACTCTGTAAATTATATACACATCCCCAGTTCCGACTAGGGAAGAGAGAAGAAAAGAGATGTACTATATATAAAACAACCAGGTTTCTAAGTAGATATTTTATAACATGGTTACATGATATTGTTGACTTTATGATAACTTTATGCTAACTCAGATCTTTTTGCTCCCTGTTTAAAACCTGAAATGGCCTCTGTGATAGGCAGAATAATCTCTCCCTGCCCCCACCCAACGATTCCAATTCCATGATGCTGTGAAGTTGTTACTTTACATGGCAGAAAGGAGTTTATAGATTTGATTTAATTAAGGGTTGAGACAAGGAGATTCTCCTGGATGACCCCAGTGTAATCCCAGGGGTCTTTAAAGATGGAAGAATGAGGCAGAAGAGTTGGAGTGAGGAGGGGTGGCATGATGGAGGAGTGGTGGAAAGAATGTGAGTATCTTCCTGGAGCCAGGAAAGTCCTCAGGACTCGCATTAGACCTCTGAAGTTAGAAGTTATAAAATGATGTATCCATGTTGTTTTAAGTTGCTCAATTTGTGGTTATTTGGTACAGCTGCAATGGGAAACTGAGAGTTTCCCAACTCAATTGGCATAAAATCCTAAGTCCTTTGCCTTGCCTCCAAGGCCCTTCAAGACTTGTCCTTGCCCAACTCAAATCTGAAATTTTAAGTCAAATTTTAAGTAAAACGCCTAAGGAAAGAGAACTCCATACTTTATCTACTCCACTCCCCAGGACCACTAACCTTCTTAGAATTGTCACATTAGTTTTGCCTTTCTCTGCTCCAGCTGCACCTTCTTTCCTGTGTGATGGTTTTCTCTCCCATTTCACCTCTTACCTCAACCCCATGCCCTCACAGCACAGCCAGGCTAATCACTGCTCAAACTCAGCTCAGCTTTCATTCCTGCAGAAACCCTCCCAACATCATCCCTATTTCTACTTGCAGCATCTCTCCCTTATGTCCTATTAATTCCACCTTGACCTCAATTTATCTCTGTGGTAATGGCTATCACACTACATGAGACTATTTATACTTTCTTGGCTCCTGGCTGGACAGTGAGCTCCCACAAAAGCAGGGACTGAGTGAGTTTATGGGTTTTCCCCCAAGGTGCTAACACGATGCTACCTGCACATAGTCAATGCTCATGAAAAATTTGCTAAATGTGTGTGCTCAAGAAGTTTGCTTTCTAAAGGTAACTGGTTTGTATATAAAAGAAGGAAGGCCTTTTTGAAACTGGTTCTGAGAAAAGCAGCCAATAGGAAATGATTTGACTGATGGCCTCTAGAGATACTTCTTCTTTCCTAGCACAATGTTTATGCTCTGGATAGATAAAGATTTGAACTTTTATAAGAAAGGTATAAAATACCAAATCATAAAGTGATCCACATCCTGTAGCTCTTTATATCTGAAATATGAATAGATTACTACTAACGTATTCATACATTTACAATATATACAAGAAACTACAGGGCACATCTCACACAGCACTTTAAGTTATATTATGTACATATATAAATATGTAACCACAAATCCCATCAATATGCATAACTATAATGCACCAATAAGAAATGTGTGTGTGGGGGGGGAGATTTAATTTTATTTTAAGTGTCTGGGTAAAGCATGGACCATTCCAAGATAGAGCCCTTGTGCTATCACAGTCTTTGAGATGACATCTTAAATAGGCAGAGAAGTTAAGGAACAGCTAAGCAAGCTAAAATCAAGGAGAGGGGATTCCATGTGAGAGAACTAGGACCTGCTGGTGAAGACTTATCATTCTCATGCTTGCTTCTCCAGAAAAGCCAGGAGTAGAAGAAACCACATAGACATTTTTAAAATAGTTTTCTGTTTGGATGATTTAAATTAAATTATATTACACCCACAGTGTCAGCTGGTAAGAGCAATTATATTAAACAGATGGACCTTGGAATGGGGGACAATGTATTTATCAGCTTTGCTTATCTGTGTCTGAACTGGGTCCTCCAATGTTTGAAAAGCTTTGATGCCTCCACATGATGTTTGCCAAAGTGGGGTCTATAATGAGCAGCCAAATTCTCTGTATTTCAGGCACTTTCTTTTAAACTGCTTTTGAAGGAGACTGTCAAGTGCTGCATGCTGTTTGTCAGTTAACACTTGGGGAGTGAAATTCACAAAGGGCACTTTATGTACCTTCACAACAAGGATATCTTTGCCAACACTTCAGAGCTATTTTAAGTTTTGGAGTTGTAAGTATCTCACTCTTCTTGGAGATGATAGTAGCTGACCCAGGACGCTTGGGTTGTAAGTGACTTTGCACTTTCAAGACTTATTGGCACTCTCAGGGAATTCAGTTACATTCTATGTCCAAAGAATGGGTCTTTTATTCATGTGTCTTCATTCATCTAAAAAACTTCATCATAATGATGACAATAATAAAATAAACGGTGATAAATATCACTCATTGCTTGTTTACCAATTACGCAACATTTTAATCATTTAGCCACATAGCCTTGTGAATACAGGCTAGAACCTAGAGAGAGATAATATGATTTGTTCTGTTTACAGATGAGAAAATTGAGACTCAGAAAGTTTAAGTAAAATGCCAAAGCAAACAACTCCAATAGTGAAATTGAATTTGCATCGTGATTGCATGACTTCAGAGCCCTTAATTTATCTTTCCTTATTCTATAAAGATCAATGCCTTCAAAGGAGGGAGAAAGTGTGTGGGGGGCAAGGAGGGGGCAGAGGTGGGAGAGATCATAGGAAAAGTATTTAGGTGCCAATTAAGTCCTTTCTATTTCACTATTGCCTGGGGGGTGTATTGTGTGTGTTTTGTGTATGTGCACATGGGTGCATTATGTGTATGTATGTGTGTTTTCCCATTTTCCAATTTTCTTGTGTGCTCCAAAAGTTTGTTGTGAGTACTGGTAATCTTCCGTGCTTTATTCCAGGATCGTGAGAGGCTTACATTTCTCTACCACTTTTGTAATCTTGATGGTGATATTTGTAAGTCTCAGTTCCCGAAGATCAGAGCTGGGAACGCAATAGTTCTTTACAAGCTGACCACAGACTCACTTTGTACATTGGTGCTTTTGAGAATAATGGAAAAAAAAAATAAAGAAAAACCAAGAATAAAGGCAGGGATCTGAAGACAGGGAAAATAAGCATCAAGCTCATTTTGGAGACAATTGTGGATCAGCCTAACTCAACAATGCCTACACATTTCACTCTGCCTTTCATTCATCATAGTGGTTAATTTCTCTCTTCATTTGCTAAACAGATGAGTAGCAAGGAAGACAATAGAATTAAAGCCCAACAAAGACGCCTCTTTGTCCCAAATCCTCAATGTTCCTTTCAGAATAAAGACATTTAATGATGGGAGGTCCATTCTGATTATCTGGAGCCAAAGCATTTCTACCTCAGTGGGCATTGCTTTCAGCAAGAGAAGGAAATGCTTGTAAAGGGGGTAAAGACTCAGTTAACTGACAGCTTTGAAGAGAATTAACCTGCCAGAGAAAAAGGTGGACACTTTGCAGACTTCATCTTTTCTGGGCAGAGCTGCGTTATGAAGTGCTGGCCTGGCACTTTCTTGCCTTCTTTGAAAGACAAATCTTTTGTGTCTTTAGAGCTTAACTTCATATCTACAGACACACGCATTCTCTCCCACACCTGACCCCATCTCTCCCTGGATCTGTTCATCCTTGTGATTTCGCTGCAGAACTGTTATTCTTCTCTCTTGGCTTTAGCTTTCACATTAGCTACCTAATTTATCTTCCTTCTACAGATATTTTACCTTCCTTCTATAGATTCTATTTTAGAATATTTTGATTCTCAAAAGCTTTAATAGTATATCTAAATCTAAATCATAATGTGCTTTCTAGCTTAACCTTCCAAATGCTCTATGATTTGACCCTATTGGACCTATGCAAGTATTTCCTGTCTGCTCCTCTACCATAAATCCTCCCCCCACTTTTTTTTTTTTTAGTTCCCTTCACTAATACTAAGTTAAAACTTTAGTTCCCTGAAATAGAGTATAAGTTCCTTAAGGGCAGGATTATTGTTCCATTTTATTTCCATATTTTCAGCACCTACATCCCAGGAGTGGCCAGCATCCTCCTGGGAAGGGCCAGATAAATATATAATAAATTAATTGAATGCATAAATGTCCCTTTCCCACATTTCTTTGACTTTGTACCTTTACTTATTTCTTTTCTCTCTATAAATAAATCTTTAGCCTTTATTTAGAACCTGTTAACAAACCAACTATCCCATTAAGCAATATCAGATAAACTGGAATAAATTCCATCTGTGAGGTCAACTGATCTTCATATTCTAACAATTCTTCATTATAACTTTTTTTGTCACTCATATTTCAGTTAAAACTTTAGATGTAATTATTTATTTTGACAGAACCTTGGGCAGAGTGCACATTCAAATACTTTTTCTCTCCTCCTCATGGCCTCAGACTCATGACCCTAAGATATTGCTCTGTAGAGAGAAGACTCAAAAAAAAAAACCAGTTGGTTAAGAATTTTTTATTTTAATGTCACTATTCCATTAAAAGAGTAAAATCTTTGCAGTCAAAGATGCTTCTTTTACTGCTCTTATATCTCAGCTTTGTTTCACTGATAGTTGCCAAATTATTGAATATATTGGCAATGGACTGGTCTTCAGAAATTTTTTGCTAAGTTAAAAAAAAAAATATTTATTCCTCAACCCACAGAATACACCAAGCCAGGAGTCCTCTAATGGTAAACCATGGACTTTGGGAGATAATGCTGTGTCAGTGTAGGTCCATAGCAACCTATGTACCAATCTGGTGAGGGATTTTGATAACAGGAAGGTTATGCATGTATGTGGCCAAGAGTAGGGGAAGTCTCTGAATCTTGTGGCCAATTTAGCTGTAAACTTAAAAGTGCTCTAAAATTCAGTGTATTTAAAACAAAAGCAGAATTTACATACTTTTTATACTTTTATGCCAAGTAATTTTAACACACACCCACACACACTTATTCAGAGGAAATCCATCATTATCCTTGTCACAAAGGCTAACCTTTTTAATGCTTATGTACATGCCAGTCATTATCCTGAGCATGTATATTGTATGACAACTAGGTCCCCACTTTAAGAGAAAGCTTGGGGACGTTTCATAAGTTGCATGTGTCAGCAGCTATTAATGGATGGGTCTGGACTCTGGTGGTCTGAAGGGAGCTCAGCATCTTCAGTGCAAGCCTGATTTCAGCTAGCTGGGGATTAAGTTGTCTGGGATTCTGTGCCTCTGCGGTGGCCTCTAATAACAAAAATCTTCCTTCCAACATCAAGCAGACAGGAGTTGAGGATGAGCAGGTGGTGAAATGTATTTTTGCTTTTGTTTTAAATTTCCTAGATACATATTTCAAGCAATATAATAAAACATCACTAATATTTATCTGGCTGAGCTTAATCTCATATTATTATATATTTCCAAAGTATTAACAAATTGATGTGGCAGCACCATACCAATCTTTATCAGTCATGTTCTTTTTTCTGGGTTTCTGTTTCTTTCATGTTTATAACTTTAATTTTAATTTTTTACCAGTTAAAAGTATGACATCTTAGAAGAATTAAAAAAAAAGAGAGAGAAACCAAGAATAAATGAATTGGAGATCAGTTTCCAGCATTGAAGAAAAGCAGGCACATTTGTCTAATCAAGTAGATGCCTTCTAAGTCATAGCTATGACTCCTGACTTGGTTCTTGTCCTCCAGGGCATACTTCTCTGGGGAAAAATATATTTTCTGCAGACTCCTCACCCTTTGTTCCTACCACACAAGGTAATAATCTGTGCAGAAGAATCTTGGCATTTGCCATGAACTCTTTTCAAGATGCGTTGATTATAATCAATTGAAGATTTCTGAAAATAATATACAGCCTTTAATGAATAGAGGTCTAGTTTTTATGGTCTGGAAAGTAAATTACAGCAAGAACTTTAGCACTACATTGCCAAAAAGAAACTGTAGAGAAGTCTGACCTTACATGAGTTCTCCTTTCTTCTCTATTTTTCATAACTGCTCCACAGGGGGCCATAATTATGTTTATTCATGCCAATGATATTCAATTACCCTTGAATTTGAAAATGGAAGTCTTTCCATACAATCTTTCATAGTAGATTTCTCCAACAGTACAGATTGCTATCAAGAGGGAAAGGATTTAGTAGGTCTCTGCAAGCTCAGAGAAACTTATATACAGGCGCCTGCTTGTTCTGTTTGTCATTAATGAACAAGTAACATGCTTCCTAAAACACGATAAAAGAGGATTTATTTAGATTTTTTCCAAGATAAAGAATTTAGAGATTAAACATACTGAGATGTTTCTAGCTCGAGGGTTGGAAAAAAATCTATCAATCAATCTATTGATCTCCATCTATTATCTATTATCTATTGTCTAAGTCGAGACATTGTGTTACCCAAGTGCTATTCAGTTTTCAAATCTAAATGTTAACAGAAATGATAAATAGATTCAAACATCTTCTTGAAGTACAGGGACTTGACAACCAGTTGGAGGAAAGACTGAACTTATTGTTTAATTTAAAATTAATCTAAATTCTCCATCTTTTAAATATTTAGTATTTTTAGTAGTTTCCATACATTCCAGAAGTTAAAAAACAAAAACTCAAAAATCAAAACAGAGCTCAAATTCTATTTATGGTTCTTCTCACTCATCCAGAGCCAGAAAAGATTGAAAGCATCACTAAGTCCTATTTTCTTAAGAAAATTCCTAGAGAATTATAAATATTTAGCTAAACATAGAAATGCTCATTTGGATGTTTGAAATATACTCTTATTTGTCGACATAGAAACCAAATACAGTTTTGGGTGGTCATATTTTAGAAGTCAGCCACACACCAATAAGCATCTGTGCAAAATTTGCCATTTCTGTACTTATTTATTCTTTAGTTTATTATTATACATATTCAACACCTGCTACATGGTAGGCATTATGATTCTCTCTGGGTATTGAATATTGAAAAAACAAACACACACATGTGATTCCTCTTGGACTTATAGCCTATTGAATAAAACAGACATTAAACAAAAGCAAAAAAAAAAAGAAGGAAAAAAAAGAAAGAAAAAGAAATGTAACTATAAAAGGATAGAAAATAAAAGAGCAAGATAAATATAAACACTTTCCATCAAATACAGGTATATTTAGAAGGATTTTTTTTTCTTCTATTCCTTCTATGAGAAAACAAAGATATTTGTTACCTTGTATGAACATTTTGTTTTCTTGCCCCTCAGCATTACAAATCATAACCCACTATTTTCCTGGCACCTTTATTCTCTCCATAAGCTTCCCAGAATGTTTTTTGCATTGACCTTTGCCACTTTCTCACATGATCAAGGGAATTTTCACTCAATGATAAGATGTACAAAGTCAAATCAATGTGAGCTTTTGACCAGTTAAGACTATGTCTCTCTGACCAGCTGCCCAATTTTCCCAGGGAGTGGTGCGTGCATCTCTGCAAGTTGTTCTCCTCTATTCACTTCTTTGTGATTCACTTTGTCACCTGCCACCATCTGCTTATTTCCCAGAGATTTTGCTTCCACCAGCTTTTCCTGTTGGTCAGTTTTCCCCCCTCCTGTTTCTAAACATATATCTCAATGTCTGGCATGATCTTCACACTTTTCCCAGTCACCTTTCTCAGCTAAACCTGTCTACTTGGCAGACAAGTACTTTGGAACCCCGTATCTACTCTTTCTCATGCCGCTGACATTCTTTTTTTGGCATACGGATGTCAACAGGTAGGATCAAATGGAAAGAAGCATGAAAGGTTAATTCCCCAATATCAGCATCAAGTATAGGAAATGTACTTGCAGAGTAAGAGCTAAGTAGAACTCCTTAAATAAACAATGATTTGTGACAACTAGTAAATGAGAGGATTTCTGTCACAAGGAAGACAAAGTTAGGTTGTTTTGATGTCATGGGTCCCTGCATAGAGAGCACAGAAAGTTCTTATATAAGAACCCATGAAACATGGAAGGCCAGTGTTACAGACTGTAAAGCTTTAGCCAAAGAATGAAGAGCTAGTGCCAGCATTCAAAGGGTTTTTTTTTCAAACACAAATTATCAATCTTAATCAAATCCCTATTAAAACATGGCCAATATCAGTCTGTCATTACCACATAAAAAGAAAAAAAATAAGAATTATATATGTATGCATATAGAAAACAGAATAGAATTGTTAATGATACTTTTGAGAAATCGTATATTGAATACTTTGCTTCCAGAATGGAGGCTATGTAATGGATTTTACATCAGTGTATCTTTTTTAAAAGGTTGTAAAGTTGTAGGGGAGAAGGAGTTTCTTTTCTCACTTGTTGCTGGAAACCTCTATAATAAAAGATTAGATTAACAAAAGAAAAACCACAGGGATTTATGTAATAAAAGTTTTACTTTACACAAGAACCTTCAGAAGTGGGGACCCAAAGAAACAGGTAAAATGGTATATTTTTATAGACAGTTGTGCAGAAGTATGACTAGAAGTCAAGAGAAAATGATCCCATGGTAATAAACTGGAAGGACTTAGCAAGACATTCTCAGAATTTTCTGTATTTTTTATCCCCATTCCTTTCCTCTGGGTACAGGGAGAACTCTCATGAAATGAGGATCTGGTAACATACTTTAGAGGAAGGTCAGCCCATGTCAGGAGAGAATAGCAGAAGAAAATCAGAGAGAATCTCTTGCCTCTGTTGTTTTCTCAGATTTCAAGGTGTATTTGGGGGTATTATGTACCAAATTCTATCAAAATGGTACATATGATTTGTTAGCCGAAGTCAAAAACAACTGAAACTCTAGGGTTATTTTTTTCCCCCTAAAATGGCTCCCTTTAACATTTACTATCTTTGGAGCCCACATTTTCAAAGAGCTTAATCTGCAACAGGAAGGACTTCAATTAACATGAAGATCTTTTCTTAATAAATGATTTATAAGAATGTATATACCTGTTTATACTCATCTTCAAAAAATTGAAGTGGGGCTGGGGCTGTAGCTCAGTGGTGGAGTGCTTGCCTCACATATAGGAAACACTGGGTTTGATCCTCAGCATCACATAAAAATAAATAAATAAAATAAAGGTAATGTGTCCATCTACAACTAAAAATATATTTTTAAAAAATTGAAGTGGCTTATAAAAATACACGTAAGCCAAGAAGACAAAAAAAACATACAATTAATAAAAATGTTAAAACAAAAATAAATATAAAGCTGAACCAGAGGTAAAACTAGTGCTTATAAAAATAGATTGGATTGAAATTTTCTAGTAGCAAAAAACTCATGAAAATGAATAATCAGCAACCTACTCCACAGGTTTTAGTAGCTTAGGGGAACACAGTTTCTGATATATTGACACTGAAAGAATGTTTCTCATAAACAACTCTAAAAGACATCATGTGGTAGAGTACATATTCAACAATATTAGCTCAGTTAAGAACCATGAACTCTGTGGATGTGGTGGTTCATACCTGTAATCCCAGCTACTCAGGAGGCTGAGGAAGGAGTATCCAAGTTCAAAGCCAGCATCAACAATTTGCAAGACCTTGTCTCAAAATAAAAGTAAGGAGCTGGGATTGTGGCTCAGCAGAAGAGCACTCCTCTAGCATATGCAAGGCGCTGGGTTTGATCCTCAGCATTACATAAAAATAAATAAATAAAATAAAGGTATTGTGTTCAAGTACTATACACACACAAACACACACACACACACACACACACACACACACACACATACCTACTACATCCATTTTATATATAAAAAGTAAACTGGACTGAGGATGTGGCTCAATGGTAAAGCAGCCTTGGGTTCAATTCCCAGTACCACCACCACCAAAAACAACAACAAAGCAAAACAAAGTTGTAGGAAAATTTACATCTTTTTGTTAGCATGCTATATTAGTTTCTTATATAGCAACATTGCTGTTGTAACAAATTACTGCAAACAATGTGTTTTTTAGGAAAACACATTATCTAATAAATCTGTAGGTCAGAAGTCTGAAAAAGATCATAGGGTGATAAAATCAGGTGTCACCGAGTTGTGATCCTTCTGGAGGCTCTAGGAAATAATCTATTTCTTGTGTTTGCCAGCTTCTAGAGTTGGCCTGCATTTCTTGATTACTGGTCTGTCACTCTGACCTTTGCTTTGGCCTCCAGATCTCCTCTGACTAACCCTTCTGTTGGTATTTTATAAGGACTATTGTAGTTAATGGGGTCCACTGGGTGAGGAGGATAATTTCCCATTTCAGGTTCCCTTCTGTCACATAAAGTAATGCATTCTGGGAATCAGGGTGTGGCCATCCTGTTCAGCCTACCACACTTGCCTTATAATAGGACAGCTGGATGATGAAATGTCTGTAATATGCAGCTCTCTGAGTCTCTTATCTAATATGAAAAAAAAGTCAAAAGAATAAGATAAATTGTATGGGCCCTAGGCCAGTTTTAATTAATATATCTCAATATTAGTAGTGAGGAGCAAAGAACTTTAGGTTTTGCTTTCTAATAATACATGAAATATAGATATTCTGTGCTTCTGGTAAAGGGCAGATCCAACAATTTTGACTTGCACAGGAAATAGGTGCCATCTCCAATGCAAGTAAACACTTTAGATATGTCTTTAGAATAAGCCGATGATCATCCTTAAGGCAGAGCCTAGTCAGAGCTATTACTTTGGTTCTGCCTTGCTGGACACAGAAAAAAAATTGGGCAGTGGAGACCCCAAATTTCCATATGAAAGAACATAACAGATAACAGATATTGAAAAATACCTACTACATTCATTTAAGTTCTCAGAAAAAGAATCTAATGATGCAACAATTTAATTGAGGACATTCTATGACTTTCTTTTTCTTTTTTCAAATATGCTCCTTAGGTATGAAAATAAATTCATTTAAAGGTTTTCTTAAAAATCAAAATTTAGGAATGGTTGACCACAATGGTGACTTGGGTAATTTCACCTAGATATGAAGCATTCATTTAGAAAATATCCAGATTGACTAAATTGAAGAAATGCCTATCTACCCTATCAACGTTGATTAAAACACAATAAAAATCCTTTTTATCACCATGTAGGAAAATGTTAACATATTTTCTCTATGGTAAAGCACAACATGGTGAGTCCAACTAAATGATCTTGAATCTTCAATAAACAAGTAAAAATTCAGACCACTGGAGTTCTGTTGGCTTTAGATTTTATAAGAGATTAGGCGAATAATTTTAGAGAAAGTGCTTAATCTGAAATTAGCTTATTTTTGCTGACTACACAAATACCTGACAAGTTGAATTCTAGTGTCCCCTTCTTTTAGGTTCCATCCATCTTCAGAAGTAATTCATTTGAAGAACTGACAACCTTGACACCAAGAAGGATATCATTTGTTATAAGAAATAAATAAGTTGTTGTTTATTAATAAATAAGTGATAATAATAACTTTATTGTACTTCTAATTCCATGTTCCTTTTGAACATAGGGCAAACACAACTGGTGCACCATTAACTTACTTTTAGAATGTTCAAAATTTGGTGTACTCTCCTCAACATTGAATCCTTTCTTAAATTTTCCTTTATTTAAATTATATGTAACTTAAAATTTTTTTTCTATGCAGAAAAGGGAAAATATATCTTGAATTTTCTTATTTGGTTTTATAATCATTCCTTTGTTTGTATTCCCACAGTCCCTACCTGAGTTCAGGTATCTCTAGTCTCACAAACAGATTAATGTAAAAATTTTATAATGGTTTTCCTTGACTCATTTTCTAGAGATAGAATTCATCAACTATCATCAGATGTGTCGTCATAAATCACCAGTGTCACCTTTTGCTCAGATACTTTCATTGACTTTATAGGGAATAAGACCTAATGTCTGTTTGGTGCTTAGTTTGATGATCTGACCCCAGCACACTCAACCCAGGCTGCCTCTCAGAATTCCGTGACCTTAATTTTCTGTGCTTAGCTTGATCTCACTTTTTCTTTCATCATACAAGCCATTATTGAGAACCCACTCTATGTAAAACATTATGGAAGATTATTGGAGAACAGTGATGAAAAAATAAACTTGGCCCTCATGGAGCCTATGATCTTTTAGGGAAGATACACCATTAGTTAATACAAAAGAACTGTTACCATGGGCAGTACAGAGAACAGTATGTTCATGTAACAGGAAATCTAATATGCTTTTGGGTTAAGAGTAGTATTTCCTTGGAAGTCACATCTAAACTGAAATGGGAAGTGTCAGTAGGTATATAGATTTGGGAGGAGTGAGAGTGTGGAAGCAAAAGGAAATTCTGAATGAAACTCCTGGAAGCAAATAGAAAATGGAGTTAAAGCAAATGGAATTTGGGTTTATGGCCACAGTAGAAATACAGGGAGAGAAGGGGCTTAGACTGGACAGGGGAGAAGGTAAAAGGTCTTACTTACCATAAAGTGAACCATGGGAGTTTTCAATGGATAGATTATCATATTTTTGAATGATTACTCATGGACAAAAATGGAGAGAAGATAGAAAACATGAACCCTTATGGCCAGATCAATGAGTCACACTAAAGAAGTTGATAGCTGGGATTAGGGTGATAGCGGGTATGGAGACAGTGGGAACAGATGTTTTTATGGCATAGCTCAATTGGACTTTATGATTGACTAGACGTGGGGATATGAGGAGAAAGGAGGAGCCAGTGAGCATCCCTCCCTCAGCCAATCAACATTACTTCTCCTCTTTTGGAGGCCTTCCTGTGAAAGGTTTACCCTCACGCCAGTACAAATTCAAATCCTGCTCATTCTTGAATAAGAGCAAGCTCACATCTTAATTATTTCAGATGCCTTCTTCTACTTCTCAAGTTCACAGTGATGCCTTTTCTCTGAACTCCCAGAGCATCTATTGTTTGTTTTCATCTTTTGGCATTTATACAAATACTATCTTAAGCCATTATTTATGTCATATATGTGCCAGATGATTGTAGGGTATTGTAGGATATGTTGATGATGTCTTTCTTTTATTTCTTTCAGTTCTTATTAAGTTTCTGGCACAATTCCATGTACCCAGTAGATGTACATTAAATACTTATGCAGAAATGGCTCCATGAGCAATGAGTGAATCACATTCAGATTTAACAACGAGCATAGGAAACTTCAGAAGT
The DNA here is from genome assembly GCF_048772815.1 of Callospermophilus lateralis. NCBI lineage: Eukaryota > Metazoa > Chordata > Mammalia > Rodentia > Sciuridae > Callospermophilus > Callospermophilus lateralis. Next base: position 62,279,146 of record NC_135320.1, on the reverse strand, counting down.
GGTTAATGTCTTTCCACAATCTATTGCTATCTTTCTTCTCAAATTTATCATTCATCTTCTCAACTTTGTAAATTAACACCTAATGCTTATTACACTATCTACATTTTGCTTTTACAACTTATTCCATTTATTATCATTCCTCAACTTTGTCTCTCATGTTTCATTGTAATTTCATATTCATTTTGAATCTCTTTTATTTAACATATGTAGCTATCTCTTTGACCTTCTATTCACCCAATTTTTCTTTAACTCTGCCAAAGATCTACTTTGAATTGATGTCTTTTCCCGGTGAGATTTGAGCCCTGGAATCTATGTCTGCAGACAAGACTCAATTCTGTAATAGTTTCACAGAATCTGGGCAATCCAGGCTTGTTCCCATTGCCTCACTAAGCAATGTCAGAGGTGAGAGTTGAAAGTTGTGAACAGATGGTAATGAGGTAATGCTGCAGGGTGTAAGAATCACTGTAAACCAGAGCATGTCAGAGCACAAATGATTTCTCTTCCCAGGGGCTGGTTCTCAGCTCTGTGTCACAGAATTTAAATGTGTTTAGTCCCATTTCCCAACACAATTGGAGTACTTTCTGTACATGTGTGCTTTTATGTGTATGTAAGTGTTTTCCACATGTGGTCATAACCATTGATTCTGAGGAGTCATTTAAGAAAGTCACAAGTATAGTTAAAACTACGTTATCAAATTATAGTCACTGTCGTTTCTGGACTAGTAGATCTAACATAGTACTAGAATTAAGTCTGATAATGCAACTCTGCAAATACTGTATGAGTCGCTTATATATTCTTACATATATAATATATTTCATATCATAATACTAAAACTATACAAAGCCCAGGGCAGTGGCACAGTCCTATAATCCCAGCAGCTTGGGAGGCTGAGGCAGGGTGGTTGTGAGTTCAAAGCCAGCCTCAGCCACTTAGCAAAACCCTAAGCAATTTGGTGAGACACTGTCTGTAAATAAAATACAAAAAAGGGGTGGGGATGTGGCTCAATGGTTAAGTGCCCCTGAGTTCAATAGCTGATATACATATATATTTGAAACCATGCAGATGTATTTAAATAGCATTTAACAATTGTCTCATTGCTGCTTTCCATCAATTTCTTCATATTGGAATTATTATGGAGTGATTCCTTCCTATTTGCATGGATGCATCTTATTCATTGATGCTTTGGTGATATGAGTGTTATAAATACTGTGTGCTGCATACAGCCATGCACTCTATAGCTATGTTCTGGTCAATATGATAAGGGGTTCCAAAATGTTATATCACTTACTGACATTGTCGCCCTTTTGGTTTATGTGAGCACATCCTGTGATAGATGCAGAACTACAAAACCTCCTAAGGATGCATTCTCTGCTGTTAAGTGGTACACAATTGTATTAATTGTATTTGGAAGGGAGAGTAGGGAACCTCAGAATTTCCTGAAGAAATATATTTCATAATTGTTGGAATTTCCCATGATATTCTCTTCTGATAGAATAAATAGAATTTTATGATCATGGTATTTGTTTGATTCAAAGATGAGTATTTTGGCCGTTGTTCAGGAATTTTTAACATCTTAAAACTATTTCAGTCTGCTCTTGGTTTGATAAAACAAGTAGCCTGAAGGGGTTTTCCTTTAACTTATAAGCCTTATGATTTTGGAAAGAAACTTAATCCATATATTTCTGACTCATTTTTACTTAAATCATTAACATGTTGTAGTGTAAGAATACTGTTTCTTTGAAATAAGCCCTTTCTCATCAAAACAGAAAGCTTTGTTTTGCCTAGAGTAAAGAAACTTGGAGACCAATGATGTAAATCCTGTTTGAAAATTGAATTCCAGGGAATTAGGGTATGTTTTATTCTCTGTTCATATTTTAATTTCAGCAATGTCAATCTACTTTCTAATTTTATTAATGTTTCACTTTTGGGTGGATATTCTCTATTCACATTCATTTGGTTAAGGATTATTATATTAATATCTCAACAGAGCCTTTGTTAAGATGTGCTACTTCACTTAAATCACTATCAAAATGGTTTTAGTTTCATTTACTTTTTAATTCTTAGATACCTTGTCACTGCAGAAAGGGTATTTAAAATTAAAACTATGTTTAAAATATTAAATTCATTGATTAATTATAGCATTTAAATAACACTTTCTGAATTTTTAAACTTTATCCAGTTTTCTCACTGACATTTTTTTATGAATTTTTTTCATACCATCATATTTTATATGAGTTCAATAAAAATTTAAAAAGGATCTAATGTCACCATTCCCAAAGCTTTTCCCTATCAAAATCCTGAGTTTAAGATTATGCTATTTTTATTTTTTTAAAGTATATTTTTCTCCCTCTACAAAGAATGATTTCTTTTTTTTAATAACTATTTTATTTATTTATTTTTTATGTGGTGCTGAGGATTGAACCCAGGGCCTTGCTTGTGCTAGATGAGTACTCTACCACTGAGCCACAATCCCAGTCCATAAGATTATACTATTTTTAAATACTATTCTCTTCAAACAAACAGACTAAATAAATAAATAAATAAATAAAATGCTCCAATGCTCTCAGGATAAAAATTAGAAACATATTACCATAAAACAATATATCCAATATGTGTTTAAGCATCTTCATTTATTCTTCTTTGATACACACATGTATACATGTATGTTTATATACACAGACAGATATACATATACAATGGAAGTACATGTATATACATTTATGTATGTTTATGTATGCATATATGTAGACACATATTGATATACACATATATTCTGCTTAATTTTTATATATGTATATATTAATATTACATGTTTTATTTTTTATATGTATATCTATTACTGTATATGTTCTGCATTTATGTGTAAATTCTCTAGATATTACAAACATGTTATTTTTGACCATTAGTATACATATTCAACAAAGTATTTAAAACAGTAAAAAGTGATATTAAATTTGTCTTTTCTCTACATATTTAAAGTAGCTCTTTTATCTTATAATACCTTTCTATATGCATATTTGTGGATTCCAATCTATTATACTGATTAACTTGTTTTTGTTAAATACTAAGCTACTTAAAATATAGAATCCATTTAAGAATTATTTGACAAAATTGTTTCACCTCTTACTATTATTTTCAGAAATCCTCACCTATTCTTAGGTATTAAATTATTTTTAATATTCACCTTAGATAAGCTTATGTTGGAATATTTTACAGTTCATAATTTTATTAACATTAAGTTGAGTAGAGATTAATTTAGAAAAAAATTAACATGTTTACAATATTGAGTCTTCTAATATTTTAAAGTTATATTTATATATCCCTTAACATTTATTTTTTGGTTTATTCATAGTTGTTTTATCATCTTATTTATATTAAAACATTTTTCTTCCATTTTATTTTCTATCTTTTTGGATATATATTATACAGTATCTTTCAATAGGCTGCTTATAATGGGTATTCTTATATGTATGGTTACTATGCAAAGAAATGAATGAAATAAAATGTTGACTTTGGTGGCTTTCATACATATCTTTATTATCATGAACTTAAAAATGTATGCATGTTGCAAATTTTCTGAATGTTAAATATTGTATAGATACCTACATATTGAATAAATGCCTTATTTTTCAGTTGCTGTATAGGAAATGTATTTTTATATTTATTTTTATTTAAAAATAAAAGCGAACAAAGTTGTATTCAGTTTAACTAATTGTGGCTGCCTTTAAAGACTCAGCCTTTAAATATATATATACACACACACACACAATATATATATATATATATCTTGAATCATATATATGGTTCAAGAGAACTGAAAAGAAGGTGAGATGTGATAACAACCTGAATGCAAGAAGCCTGCATGACAGACTATTACAGGAGAATGAACATCCTTCATAAAATCCTGGATTGAGCTCACAACCTATATGGAATCTGCTGCAACATGTATACATGCTGAGTATATTTATAGATAAATACTGTCTAAAACTCTTTGCTCTTTACTCACTGGTTTGTGTTATTTTGTGTTTTGATTCAATAAAAAGGCATTGCAAAAGGCCTTTCAAATCATTTGAATGGGAGACAGACATGCAGACAGGACAAATTAGTGGGTATACATTTATAGTCACAATAAAATAATTTTACTCACAAATTTGACATTATCAAACACTAGTGAAAAATGTACTGTGAAGATGAAATATAAATCTGTTTCAAGATTGTCCATGTGCTGTCCATATGTACTTATGATACAGGATTATAGAAGTTTAAAACTGTAATAGCATAACTGTTCATTTTATGGATGACATTTAGGAACTATTAACAACATAGTATATGTGTCTGTGAGATGATGTGAGGGTGAGGGAGAGAAAAGTAGGTAGGAATCCTGTAATAGGCAGCATCTTTGCTAAGCTGAATTTTTTCTTTATCCTGTGACACTTGAAAAGGCACAGTGAGAATACAGGTTACAAAGAAAAAAGGGTTGTGTGCTGTGTTCTGAGCTCTAACAGCTCTCTTGTTTGGAGAAGGGTTTGTTGTAGGCATAAGCACAGATTTTGTCGGTTGGATCCATTCAGTCTATATCTGTCTTTACAAATATCTGATAATGTTCTTAAGTTTCATACTTTATAAAGAAGAAAAGAGGTTTGAAAGTCACAAAGCACACTAGAGAATGAGAAATATAAAGAGGTTTGGGTATCAATTATACTATTAAAACTGTTTACAGGGAGGATCAGATAGTAAATGAAGTGTAGGCTGCCTGTTGTCTCTTCAGTGTCTTATCTTGGATATGCAAAAAGAGTTGGGCAGCAGTAGAATTCTATGCAATATAGACCCTGAAACAAATTCGAGGACTAAAGGAGTAAATCAATACCATATAAGTAAATCCAATGGAAGAGGTAGAGCAAGGTAGAGTCTTAATTTTTCTAATTATCCTAAATATTTCCTTAATTTATTCTTTCATAAATTTTAAGAATTAGTCACTAAGTTACTTGCAATGCTTTACTTGGATTTTAATTGAAATTTATTTAAATATGTAGTTTAATTTGGAGAGCATTGGCAGCCCTGTAATGATAAGATCCGTGTACACGGTATATCTTTCCATTTAACCAAGTAGTCACTTTTGTACTTTTATGGAATTGGCTATCTCTGAGTCATCTTTTTGTCATTACAAACAGAATTGATATATTCTATTTTTAGTTTATTGTAGAGGCAGAGAAAACCATAGATATTTGTGTGCTGAACTTGTATCAGTCAGTTGACTGACCTTATACAATTGCTGGAATACTTTGTTGAATTTCCATGATTTTCTATGTAAATGGCAGCATCTGAAAATGTCAAAATTGTTTTTTTTCTGAATTTTTTTTCTTTCCTAATTGCTTCAGCCATGAGCCTTACGGTTATGCTGTTTAGCAGTGGCAATAATAATTGTCCTTGTTTCCAATGTTAAAAAAGAGTATTTCTAAAATTTTCCCATTAAGAACATTGTTTGCTATGGTATTTGGTAATTATCTTTTATTAGTTTAGGGAAAGTGTCTTTTAAATAATTTTTCTGGGAACTTTTAACATAATTGGTTGTTCTTTCAATGACACTTATTTTTTTAATCTATGTTACATTTTATTTTTGGTTCATGAATGCAGTGAATTATCTCATTGAAAAATATGCTGCTATTGAAGAAGTATGGCATTTTTGGTTTAAATCCTATCTGACCACAACATAAGAGGCTTTAATTGCTTGGTATTTTATTTATTCAGAATTTGTATTTTTTCATTAAGTTGACATATGATTTTTATTTTTCTACTGCCTTCAACTGATTTAATTGTGAAATTAAGTTATTCTATAACATACACCTGAAAAATTTTCCCTTTTGTTTTTACTTCCTGAAATATAGGATATAAGAATGATTTTTTTTCCTTGAGAAATTGGTAGGATTCACCAGTGAAACTATCTTAATGACCCTGTGTTTTAAAGTGGGGAATGGAACACATTTTTGTTTACCATTTTCAATTTCTTTGTAATTATTGGTATATTCAAGTTTGCTGCTGCTTCTTATGGCAAATTCTCTGAAAATGTGTTCACTTAATCATATTTATAAATTGTTACATTATTTTTACAATAGTATCACATTAACTTTTGAGCCATATTTTCCCATAATTATTTCCCCTTTTTATTGTATATTTTGTTATTCTCCCTTATTTTTACCAATACCAGTTATTCATCTAATTTATCAATACTTAATAACTATCTTAAGTTTTAATCAGCTATTTATACACTATTGTGGTTTTTCCTCTGGTTATTTTATTTCCTTCTTTTTTTCTATCATTTTGTTCCTTCTTATTTCCTTGAGGTAACAATTAGTTTTTTGCCCTAGTATATTTATTTGAATATTTTCCCATTTCAATATTTCTTATTTTTCAATAATATGTGCAAAGCTCTTATCCTACTGATACTAATTTACTCTATTTTATACTTTTACATATATTACTTTAAGCTCTAAGTATTTGGTAATAATTTTACTTGTAACCCATAGATTATTTTTTAATGTACTTCTGTGTTTCCAGATATATCATATGTAATTTTACTATCACTTTGTAATTCTTCCTAATTTTCAATATGGACCAAAAATTCTTCCTAATTTTTAATATGGACAAATATGTATGATGATATACAGAATTTATTATGGATTTCTTCATCAGTTTTTCTTTATAAATTCTGTAAATCAACTTAAAATTGTTTATGTTCTATTATTCACTGAGTTTTACAATGTTCTCTCTTTCTCCATGAATATATAGATCAATTAATGAATTAGTCAAAGCTTCAATGTTATTGTTTGTTTACTCATATATTAGCTTTAAAGAGGAATGTGCTACTTTCTCCCACTGAAAGTACTAATTTCCGTTTATTTTGGTATCTCATTCCACTATCAGCTGATATATATTAGTGTATATATTCAGAATATATGTATTTACTTTTTATATATTAGTGATGTGTGATTTACCATGATGAGCTATCATTTTTTCTGTCAGTTTATAACTCTTTATTTTATTCCTTATGATTTTTTTTGCCTTAAATATTTCTATTAAAATTGCCTCCAAGGATTTCTTTTATATTGCTATATCCCCTTCATTAATGCACTCAACAACTATTACATGTCCAGTGTCAGGCATTTTCAAGGTCCTAGATCTGAAGCTCCTTCCTGTCAGGAGGTTATATTTTAGTAGAAAAAACATGAAATAATAGATTAAGAAAAACTAAGCAATTGAATATTATATATCAGAAGGGGGTGATAAGCGCTATGGAAAATAAAGCAGTTGAGGAGAAGCAGGTTGCCGGGAGGGGCTGCAATTGCAGATGATGTGGTCCAGAAGGCCTCTGTGTTGTTCTGGTGTACCAGGAATCCCAAGCTGGAGCCAGAGCAGCCACCGTCCACCTCCCCTCCCCACAGGGACTTACAGCTTGTGTGGGGAACAGCAGAGAAAGCACCAGTGGGCAGTAGGTAAAGCATACGACTCCCATGATAAGTAATGGAAGGATTCCCCAAAAAGATCTCAGAGTCAGTTGGGAATTAAACAACGAAGGGACACAGGCCACTTTGGGACTCTTACTTTGATCATTTTTGTCTTTAATATTACTAAAATTACAGGGTTTTTCAAAATTTGATCTGGATATCCATCTCTTGGCCAATAAATTTATCCCATCCCTCAATAATTATTATTTATGTAGGCCTTCTTTACATATATTGTGGATCTATTTTCCATACTTAATTTTATTTCTTTTTTCACCCTTATTAGGTGAAATTAGATGTTTTTTCCATTTTTTTTTTCTCTTCTGAAGTTTATCTCCATAAAAATCTTTCATTAGGATATATCTACCTATTTGAAATTTATCAACTACTGTTTGTTCCCCCCAAACAAAATGTGCACCACTGCATGCTTTTAAATTCTAGTTGTTCCTTCCCTGAACACACAACAAACCCAAATCTTTCTCCTATATTGATATTTCTGGTATCATATAATATTTTAGAGAAAATTTATTAAGAATATTAATTTGTAAAGGACATCACCTAATTGGAAAAAAAGATCTTACTAAATTCTGTTTTCACTTCATTTCCCAAATATCTTCTTCCTGGATTAGTCTGTTACTCATGTAATGAATCCTCTAAAAGTTCTTTCAAACAGTGTTCTTGCATGATAAAATTGCTAGACAGTGTCTTTATTTTACCTTGAATATGAAACTATAGATTTCATGTATTCTTCCAGGTACACAGTGATAAGCAAATATGTGTTGGCAGTTGAGTAAATAAACATGAAAATGTGTTTTCACACAAAACCACAGAAACCAGAGTTTAAATGAACCAGAATCACATATAAAAATAACGTAGCCCAATGTTCACTCTTAATTCCATTAAAATCCTTTAACAGAAAACAAAATAATTTGTTGTTCTTCATCTACTACAAGTTTCACAGGAATATGAAGAGTTGTATTTATATTTACATAAGCATGTTTTACATACTCTTCAATAACCATAAATTTTGACTTGTACAGCTGTGGTTTTTTAAATTTATTTATTTTTTCTTAAAATAGGTAAGGAATGAGTTGAAAGAGAAAGACCATGTAACTGGCCTTCCTGGAGTGTCAGTTAGGATCTGAGAATATTTTAGGATTGTAAATTCCATTTAGACAATATCAATTTTATGCTACATATTATGGTTTAGATGTGAGGTGTCCCCCAAAAGCTCATGTATAAGAAAGTTTAGAAATGAAATGATTGGGTTATGAGAGTTTTAGCCCAATCAGTGCACAATCCCCTGATAGGGATTAATTGGTTGATAACTTTAGGGAGATAGAGTGCCCTTGGAAGAGAGATGTCATTGGGGATGCGCCTTCGGGGTATGTTTTTGCCCTGTTAAACAGTATCTCTCTGCTTTCTGATCTTCATGAGCTGGGTTGCTTTCCTCTGCCACACCCTTCTGTCATGATATTCTCCTTCACCTTGGGCTCACAGTAATGGAATTGGAGAGACCTCTGAAACCATGAGCATCAAATAAAGTTTTTCTCCTCTAAAAATGTTCTTGTCAGGTCTTTTGGTTAGCACTGAAAATGTTGAATAAAACACTGCATTTTACTGCAATCAGACGCCGGCAGACTTATCAGCTCCCTCCGGTGTCTTCCTATAGGTCTTTTTACATTGCCTTTTGATAACCTGCTTTTGTGTCTCCCTTATTAGACCACAACCTTTTTGAAACAAGTCTCTCGTTTTCTCAGTGAACAAACATTTATTGAGTTTTGTCTATATGCCAAGCACTTTCTCATTAATTTTTAAAGACCCTAGTTAGCAATGGCATGGGTATGCAATAACAATATCAAATGAAATGATGATTCTTCTCTCTCTCTACTTTAGAACATGTCATAGAACTTGGGTCATAGTGTATTCACATTTTGTTTACAATATTTTCAGCAGATTTATACTAAAAATTCAAATGCTGATTTATTACTCTACTTATAATGACATCAACAATTTTGTCTTATCAGTATTTTTCCTTAATACTTAAGAATTCATATGTAAATTAGCATACAGAATTAAACTGATAAATTGATTCCAAATTTCTATGGATTGAAAGACCTAAGTAACATGAAAAAAAAAAAGAAAAACAAAATTGGAGGACTCACACAACCTTGATTTATAAACTTATTATAAAATTACAATAATCTCAATAGCATGACAACAAACAGGTTAATGGTATCACAGACCCACAATTATACTGTCAATGGAGATATATTTGGTATATAAACCAAACCAAAATAGTTGAAATTCAGATAAGCATGTTAACTAGATACCCAACATAAGTCTGAGACATGCCCATAGTTATTTTGAAAAATTAAGAATGCTTTCTTAGAAGTGAATATTTTTTATACTCTAAAATGTGAAAATACTGTTTTGTTATTTGGTGAAATCACAATTTATATTACTGAATGTAGTTAGCCAAAGGTAAGTTTTCATTGAAGTCTAGTGTTTATTTCCATACTAGAGTATTTCCTTGTTTATACAGTGAGGGTCCAGATATTAACCTTCCCTATCAAAATGACTAAGTATTTCTTCTTTTCTGTCTAATCCCAAGCTTTTGAGTATTTTGAAATTATACATGAAGCAGAACTGAGAAACATTAGTTCAACATTTGAAGCAGAGTGAACTGTAACACAGTCCTTCCTCCTTTCTCAGAAGTGTTTGCACACTTGATGTTTTCCCCTTGGTCCATTACAGAACTCCCTATAATGAAATGGCAAAGGAGCTATTAAAACACTAACACTGAAGATGCATTCATTCCTTCAACAAATGTGAAATGATACAATAATGAAGCCACAGTCCCTAGTTCTTTGGGGGAACCTCGCAATACACAGCTAAATTAGTAAGTATGTTTTACAGATCCAGGTAGTAAAGTTAGTAGTAAGTGCTATGATTAGAGAAAAGCACAGTAAGAAGATCAAGTGGGAGGAAATGACTACTTTGTCTCGGGTGATTAGAGAAGGCTTCTCTTAAGAGAGTACTTGGGAATGGAAAAGTCATTGAAATACTCCATCTGACCATCTGGAAGAAAACTTTTCAGGAGATAGAATAGGCAGGGACTCCTAGAAAGAAATGATTTTGCATTGTAAAGTACAATGTAGTTAGAGCAGAGGGGAGAAAGAGATGAGATTTGAGTGGCATGAAAAAGTACTTTTATAAGAGATGAAAAACAAAATTCCAAAAACAATTAATTTTTTTCTCTACTTTTTTATCTATTTAAGGTCTTAGCCACTTTCACTGTTCCAATTTTATTTTCTGTGTGCAAGACTAGACTCCTTTTTAATTAAGACTGACAATTTAGTTAAAAGTGACCTAGGATAATAATAACTGGTAAATTGATCTAAGTACATTTTTATATTAAGACTGACATATGGATTATACATTAATCACGAAATAGGCCTCTATTTCAAAGATCACTTTTAAACTTCTAATTTGCTATATTAATTTACTTAGACAAAAACTTTATCCCCAAATGTAAAGACTGAAATATTCCTAGAATTGGAGTGTATTTTAGTTTGATTATTGCTTTCCACAGAAGACTCCAATGTATAATTAAAATAATTATCTGAATAATTAAGAGCAAATAATAACTTTGTCTTAAGTACACAAATAATTATCCATGTAGGGAATCTCAAAATTAAATAGCCAAATGGGATTCTTATGGTGGTATCTTGATGATTTAAGTATATATGAATCATAAACATTAGGATTAAATTTTCCCTGAAAGAATCTTATGTTTAGAATCTATGGAGAAATCTACTTGGCAGAGTATATTTTGAGTTAACTAAATACTCATGAAAATGGCTTGAGGTAGTTTGCTTGAAATAAAGACTATTGCTACATAGAACACACCTGCAACCGAAACAAGGAGAGTTCAAGTCACAAATATATTTGTGAGAAATTTCCCCATGATTGCTCAGTCATTTATTCATGCTTTCAATGGAATTGCCTAACCTCCTAATATGTGCTAGTTATTGTGCTGGGTTCTAAGTTTCCAAAGGAGAAGAAGATAGCCTTGCCCTACACTTCTTAAGGTTCACAGGCTCCTGAAGAAATTGAGAAGTAATAATAAATGCCACTCCTCAACTCTCCAAAGAGACGAGGGGACTTCTCCTCCATTCCAAGGATACACAGTGTAAAGGATCCCAAAGCAGAAGTAGATGGAAGTAAGGGAAGAAAAAGATAATGAGTTAAGTTTATTGTTTTCAGGGTTAAATCAGGACATAAATGATTTGAACAGGTGCCAAAGGTTATACCGAATCAGGCAATGTGACCTGAAGAATAATAGAAGATAATGTCAGGAACTGATAAAGAATTTTTAGTCAATTGACAAGAACTTCAAGGAGACAGATCGTTTACTTATGTATTTATTTATGTGAAGATGCATGTGGGGTGGGCTGTCATGAGTTGAATGTGGTTTGGAAACTGTGAAATATGTGGTGCATGATGGAAAGAACATCTATATTTGAGGGAACACTGGGGATTTAGGGAAAGAGCCAGTGTCCAGTTAAGGCAGCCTAAAAGGAATGAAAGGTAGAAAGGCACTTGACACAGGAATTGACTACAGGCAAAGCAGCTCATACACTGGGCATGTTGAGTAACTAGGGCTTGTGCATTAAGCCTTAAAATAGATTGTCTCAAATTCACTTTTACTTTTTTATCAGGAGAATAAGGGCAGCAGAGCTCCTTAGCCTTCATTATGCAACAAATTGCCTCAATTTACTTCATTCGATAGGTACAGATATTGCTGCATATCCTGTTCTCAGCATATCATCTGATTTTCAAATGTCTTGGGCTTAATAAAATCTGAAGTATATATTGCCAAAAAAATATCATCTGTGATTTTAAGCCTGTTTGTTTTAGAAGAAATATAATCCTCATGTTTATGATTCATTTACACTTAAATCCAAACACCACGGAGAAAAACCCTTAGTACATCCAAGATAGTTTTTGTCATTCATGTATCACTCTTGGACAAGTTTTCCTCAAGTAACTATGAAGATTAAGCCATATCTAATTTTGGAAAGTTAAGAGATACAGCTTCTCAACTTAGGGAGTGACATAACCACACTGAATCATGGATGTGAAGAAATAGAAGGGACTTTGGGGCTCATCTAATTCCCTCATTATAGAAGAAGGAATGGAGGAGTACAAAGTTCACTTGACACATTTGCAGATACATTCAACTTAGGGAAGAACCAGGGCAAATAAATTCTGTGCTGTTTAATGAATGCTTCACTTTGAACACATAAGCACTTAGGACAAGATCTTCAACATCCAAATAATGCCAAATAATGTTTGTTTAATGAATAGATCAATGTCATTGGAACTCCACCTATCAGATAAATGTGCTACAGTCTGCTATTTGGCGTACTCATTAATCTTCTACATATAAGGGGACCCTTTGATGGGCTTTGTACCAAACTGTCTTATCAGACACAATTATTGGCCTCAAGAAGCTTTTAACTAAAAAATAACAAAGTGAATAAATAATATTCCAGTTTTAGAGAGACTTATTAGATTAACATATGAAGACATAACTGTCATTGTATATAGCTATTTGTATGAGAATGTAAATTAAGATATGCACATTATATTAAATAAGTGAAATGCCACTTTTCATTTTATGTTCATGGAGAATAGTTAGGGAACAGAAGGATTTGTGGGGCTCTTCAATTTGACTCTACTGCCGAGGGAATGTCCTGTAGAATAGTTGAGGTCCAAGAGCAGGAGGGAGGATTTAAGTAAATGGATTTGGTGTGAAGATTTGTAGCCTTGAAGCATACTGAGGTGAGGGATGAACTGATGGAAAGAAGAAATGTTTCAGGATCTCTGGGAAAAGGACAGAGCTTGAACAAGAGCACAATGCTCTGGTTCACAGTATGTGAAGTTTAGCTGCGTGACTTGGATGATGTGCTTACTTTAAATCTAGATTTCATTGAGATAATCTTAAAAATGCAGATAATCAGAAGACTTGACTTCATGTCTTTTATAAGGATGAATTAAATTAATAAAGTCTATTCCCTCTGCAGCGTGCAGCTCAGGTGGAATCTGGAGACTAGATGTTTAGTGAGATACTGAACTCTTTTGAGTCATAGCCTTAGCTAAGTGGTCCTACTACATACAGTTCATTCTGAAACAAAGATCCTAATCAGAGAATTTCAATACATGATCATTCTCTGTGTGCCTTCTCTTTTCTTCAATTTTCCCATGTGGACCTCTTTTAGTCTACTCACCTGGAATGCTCTAAAGGACATATAAGAGTTACATTTGATGACTGTATTAGACTGGGAAGAAACCACTGTTTGCTTGGTGGCTCATGCTAGATTACTAGAATATAGGTCAGAATGAATTTATTCTGATTACCTGTTTTTGTACGTATGACATTTGTGAGAAAGGCACAAGTTTTGGAGTGAAAAGACCCACTTTGAAGGGGAAGTCTGCTTCTATCACCTGCTAACAGTCTGACTTGGACAAATCGCTCAATATTTCTGAGGTGTCATTTCTTGATCTATAAAAAGAGGGATAATAATTTAAACATTCAAAGTAGTTGTGGAAACTGATGGTATTTATCACAGAGCATCAAGCACAAATGCCTGATATTATGTATATGTGTGTGTATGTGTGTGTGCATGCATGTATATGCGTACATGTGTGTGTATGTGTGTGTTCTCCTTCCTTCCTTCCATTATTAAAGTCTCAAGATAATTTGGAGCAATCTTCAAGTTCTTCCGAGAAGAAACAATAAAACCAAAATAAGGTCTGGGAAGTGGGGAATCTTTGCTCTTAATGCTCTAAGAAACACAGGGAAAAAAGTGCGTCACAAAGTGATTGACAAAGGACTATCAATCATCTTCTTTCATGTTAAAGAATGACAAACATCGTCCATTTTGTAAACAGTAGCTATCTAGAGCTGTCGGATGGTGGGCATATCACTTTGGAATGATTCTCCAACTCACAGTATAATTGGGATTGCTGACCGAGTCAAGCTAAATGGTAAAAAATCAACCCTCTGCCAGTGCTATGGTTTATGCAATGAGGGAAATGGAGTGAAGTGAAACTAATATATGGCACAAAACAGGGAGTCATCACATTTCATAATGTCATGGAATAATAGGAAGACACCCCTGAGATCACCAGTGTTGATCTCTTCAGGGCACTCTTACCTCAAAGCTGAGGACACCTGTCCTGTTGCTAGATGACTTCATTCAAATGTGGGGCTCTTGGCAGATAGTCCTTTCAGATGGCATTGCCATCCTTAACTTTGCTTCTGCCTTGTTTCCACTGCACTGGGTTTCACCTCTACAGATAAGCCTACACCATAGCACGCTTCTCCCTTTATTGGCTGATTTAATGATGGGAAGCAGGTGACACACTTTTTAAACTAAACACCATGGTTTGTTCAACATGCATATGACAAAACCATAGATCTCATTTCTGACAATTGGTAAGCTGTTAAGAACATGAATTCCAGATATTTGGAGTAACGTCTTATATAAAAATTAGATTTGTTTTGACAATCCTGTTTTCACATCAAATTTCAAGACAATGTACAGTTTGAGATAGTGAATTCTAAATTTTGCACCCCAACATCTCAGTGTTGTGTTTTACTCTGGTACTCAATGGTATGATTCTATTAATAGAGGTAAAATTCAAACAGGAGGTAGACACACGTACACACATACACACGCACACACGTACACTCCTACACACAATCTTATGTTCCAATAAATATGCAACCAGATGGAAACTAGGAAATTCTTACCAAAAAGAACCTATGCAACATAGATTGTCTATAACATAACTTCAAAACTGTACCTAAAACATACTCAGTAATTAGATTTTGCATTCCTCATAGACACTAGCTTCTTGAGAAAAGGGTTTTTGGCCTACTTCTGTACACACAAGATTTTCCCCCCTAGCATCAGAGTCTGCACCAATGTAGTATAAATTTCTTTTAAATAATTATTTTTAGTTGAATGTCAAGTGACATCTCATTTAATCCTCTCTGATCTAACTCTAAGCTGAAAGGAGTATTTAGATGTGGTAGGTGTAATGTTCTTACATTGGCATTTGCAGTGTAGACTTTCTAAGTTAGTTGTGAGGTTCACCTTTGTTTTCTGGACACAGTCCAAATTTGAAGGTCCATTTTCATGTTTTGTTTTTTCTATCGGTCGAGTGAATGTATCTATTATTTTACTCAGGTCACTTTTTTTTTTTTTTTAGAAAAGATGTATTATATAAGATATTTTGCTGAAAATTTGCAATTCACTGGCTACCTAGAAAAGGTCTCTTGCCTTGCAGAACTTATGAGTCATGGGCTACTAGAAAATATAGTAAACTTGGAATTGTCCTAAAGAAAGCATAAAAACACTAGGTGATGTTTGCTTTACCACGCACCAGGCACTATATGTATTTAACAATGACCAATTTAAATTGTAGCACAGACTTTAACTCAGTGAATTACCTATGAACATACTGAGGCTCAGAAAAGTTAAAAATCCCACAGCTATTTTGAAGCTGGTTAAGTCACAGCTCCAGGATTCGAATGCAGGCAGCCTGCTTGGCTCCAGAACATGTCATTCTTAACCACTTCAGGAGACAGCCTAGGAAAGTGCAAATGATTTTAGGCAGTTTATTTTTCTTGTAGCTAAGGCAAAAAGAAAACAGTCAGAGATACGGTTTTGTGTTTTTAATGAGAGAATTAATATGCTAGGGCATTTTTTTCCTGGAACAATCTCAAGTCTGAATAGTACAGAATTTGCATAAAAGCATGTTGTGCACTCTGGACAATGGCTTTAATTGGAAAAATGACTTTTTATACCTCAGTAGATGCAGAAATGCTATTCACACAAACATTTCTTATATTAACACTTCAAATAAGCAGAGATCATCCTATTTGTGTACTTCATGCCTTGAGCTGATATAATAGCACCACAGCACTGAGACCAGCTGGATGGTGAGATAGCACATATGTCCTTTAGACTGTCTTTCCTAAATATCAGATGTCTGAAGATTGCACAGGTGCTGGATTTTATTCAATTTGCAAGCAAATCCTCTCATAAATACCTTAATTACAGTTATTCTATAGTGCTGACTACCGTGAGAACCAGGTATGGGAGAGGGAAAAAGAGACCTTCTCTAGGGGAAAGTTGAGTATCCACACTATTACCTGCAACAGAAAAAAGTCCAGCTTTTATTCAGCATGGAAATCAGCATCCTGCTTCTTCTTTCAAACAGTTATTCTGGGTCAAAGCTTATGCTAGATACAGGGTGTACATATAAAAATATGACATGATTGCAAAGAACTTCCAGTTTTACCCAAACCTAACAATTATTTTTCCCAAAATATTTAAATTGTTTCAAACTCTTATACTAGTTGTTGGCCAAGCACTGAGAATTTTCCATCACAGAACGTGGCTTAAACCCAGAGTTTCTCAATTGCAGTACTAATAACATTTTGGGCCCCATCATTTCTTGTAGCAGGGTACTACCCTATGCACTGTGAGATGGTGAGCAGCACCCTTGGCCTCTGTCCACTATGTGCCAGTACCACTACCACTTCCAATTGTGAGATCCAGAAGTATCTCCAAACAGCATTTAGGATTGAGAAACACTGCTCTGCCTTACAAATGTTTTAGAACAAGTGTTAGTACATTTATTTCAAAACAAAACAAAACCAATAATGAAAATTCTCAGGACAGTTTGAGCCAAGTTCTTATTTTAAAATAAGTTATAAGAAATTAGTTTCCCTAAAAGGAGAGAGTTACAATGTGCATGTCTAGGAAACTAAAACGTACAATTCACTAGGGTCATTTTAGATTGACCATTGAAAATATTGCAAACGTTTAAGTCAAATACAGAGGCCAGAGCCTTTATTGGGGGTGAAATTTTCTCCTAGGTATATGATTCCCTTCACCCCTACTTTGGTTGCCATGCATACCTGAAAATTTCTGAATGCCAAATCTTATGAACTATTTTCCCAGCCCTTCATTTCAAATAGATTCAAAGAGTTGTAGATCAGGTCTTACACACCCAAGATCTGGTTAAGGTGAGCTGAGATCATCCATTAAATAGGTTTTCCTATTTTCCACAGTTGAAAAAATGCATCCAAAAGCCTAGTAAGATAATTATTCACTTGACTGAACATCCCCTGGGCTTTTGTTTTCTGAAATTTATTTTTTATATAATTACTTACTGCTTATTTTTTTTCCCAAAAAGTATTTAAGGGCAGCTTAAAATAAAACTCATAGTATAAACATATGAAGAAAAGGGATAAATCATTAAAGGAGAAAGGGAAAGGGAAAACAGGGTTATGAAAAATAAGCATAAGGTTTGTACTCAAGTTCAGATACTCTCAGTTGCCAGGGTTAGACAACAAATGTGACTTTTGGCAGACATGGCAAAGAGGTATCAAAACCAGTTATACGATTGAGGGTCTCAAAGATAAATAAGTTGCTAAAGAGAAATTCAGCTATTTCTTATACTCAATGAGAAAGAAATTTCACCTACAGATTATCCTAAAAGAGACAAAGATGGTGTCATGGGCTTGAGTTTCAACTACATTAATAATATTGAATACAATGATGAGATTTGTACAAAAGTATCTTATGATGGATATCAATGTGAAGCCATGGTATAAAGTCAAAGTTCAATTTAGCAAAATGTCATTAACAGGGCATTAAAGCAATTAGGTATTGCACACTCTGGTGGCCTGAAAGAATCCAGTTTAAATAAGGACTAGGGGAATGCAAACACTGTATTATTTTAGGAAGTCATTATTGCTGATACTGTTTCTATCGATATTTCAGAAGTCTTGGGTGTCTGTGAAGTGGCAGTTATATTCTCGATGAAACACTTGGAATGTGGCTACTTTATGTCACTAATGATTTTCTTAATAGTTGGCTATATTGGCAAAAGGATTATGATGATTCAAAAGTTTAGTGGCCTACCAAGGCAATGTGCCTGAATAGATGCTATCTCAGATTTGAATGGTACTTGGCAAAAGTAAACCCCTTGGAGAAGGAAACAAAATCTCTTTTAAAATAAACAAAACAACCAAAAAGGAGCTAAGGGGATAAGTATTTCCATATACTAAAAATTGGTTGCAGTGATCTAAACTAGAACAGTAATAAGAAAGATATAACTAGGAAAAAAAATAAAACATATCTTACCCCCTTTATCTCTGCCACCAGAATTGGTAAGGCATCTATAAAGTATCTATCTTTGAACTATGGAACTTTCTGATATACTTTTCAATGGGAGCTTATGTGGATGATTTAAAATTTCTAGAAATTCTTTGCTTATTCCCTCAAGAGGAATTCCAAGTCTCTTTCCCTTGTGTCTGGACTGGCCTTATGTATCTAGCATGAGTGTTATGGTTTGGATATGAGATATCCTTCAAAAGCTCACATGTTAATGCAGAAATATTTGGAGGTAAATGATTGGATTGTGAGAGCTATAACCTGATCAGTCCATCTAGTTTGAATGAAGTCACTGGGTGGTAACTATAGGTGATGCATGGCTAAACGAGGTAAGTCACTAGGGGTGTTTCCTGGAAGGCTTCATCTTCCTGCTCCTACCCGGCCCCACTTCCCAGTCACCATGAGCTGAGTAGCTTTCCTCTACCATGTCCTTTGCCATGATGCTCTGCCTTACCTGGACTCCAGAGGAATGGAGTTGGCAGACCATGGACTAAACCTCTGAAAAGCCAAACATTTCCTTTCTATCAGGTATTTTGGTCATAACAATGCAAAGTTGACAAACACAATGACTGATATAATATTAAAAAATGATGTCCTAGGACTGCTGGGGTTAGATCTTAAGAACGCTTTTATCTGAGCTCCCTTGGTAGCTAAGAGCCCATATATAAAAAGTCTGACTACCTGCAGACTCTATGCTTAAGAGACCAGTGTAGGGGCTTCAGCTTGGCTGACCTACTCTCCCAAGGCTACAGATCTGCAGGTGTAGTTGGTTAGGCCCTTCAGACTAACACAAGCTGTCAATTACAATATGGAAAGAAGAATTACTCAGCTGAATCCTGAGTAACCCTGACTCAATTCTCCTGCAAATATGATGCATGAAAAAATGGTTATAGTTAAGTCCCTAAGTTTTAGTTAGAGGAAGTTAACAACAAACATCAGGAACGAGTTGTCAATATGCTTACATAAAGGAGTTGGTTAACTGGTTATGCACTGTTAAGTCATTTCCATTCAAAGAGTGGCATTATCTACTAAAATCACTTGTTTGGGTTTTGAAGCATTGGTGGTGTTCTCTACTAGAGAGGACTGATGTTTTTTTTCTACTAGTCTCTTTTATATCACATCCAGGCTTTGATAAAAAGTCTCTAAGTTCTTCCCTGCATGCATCTATTCCTTCTCCTTTCCTCTCCTTTCTTTCTCCCCTTCCCGGATTCTCCAAGTTTATCCTTTTTTTATTGGGATGTGTTTACAAAATGTAAGTTATTGCATGTCTGATTTTTCATCACTTTGGAGCTTTATAATGAAGACATGCATATATATGATGGCCATTTTCACATAAGCAAATCTCATGGTAGTCTTATAAACTTAATGAAGAGCCCCAAACCATTTGCTGTTTTCCATCCATTTTTAAAATTTATGATAGAGTTATTTTAATCCCATACAACTAGTGGACTGCATTTGGTTTCATGAGAAATTCTATCTGAAGGTGATAGTGAGACTAAGAGATAGCAATTATCTGGCTTAGTCTTTCATGCATCTTAATTTTATATGTTTGCTTATGTTTACTTTGTCCAATGCTCCAGCTTGTTTTGATACAGGACTTCTCCAAAAATAATAGAATTTCAAACTGTCTTCATGTGAACACCTCAAATGAAAAAACTAAACATAATTCTCCTGATTCCCATCTTAGAATGCTTTCATTTAAAATTAAATTTAGTTTTGATAGCTGGAGTCACACAAAACTATTATAATTCTGCTTTTACTGTTTTCTTGGATTATTCATATTTTTTAACTTTCTCTGAAACATTTTATATTTGAGAATTTAGACTCAAGAATCTATTGTTCTTTCCTCTGTCAGTCATAATTATTACCCTTTAAGCACACATGCCACTTAGACTGCTTAAGCACAAGGTGGCCATTTGAAATTAATATAATTTTAGCATAGATTTTATATGAGTCATGTTATAACATTACAACTGGCATTGAATTACAAGTCTATTATAAAGATTTGAGAATTGTAACTCATTCTTTACCACAGTTCATCAAATTTAATTATACCTTTATTGTGAAATAAGCTTACAAAAATTAAGTTATAAATGTTTTGGACATATGGACAAATACAACCAAACCATCTTTATAAAAGCACATTCAATTACACAAATGACTTCCTTCTTTTTGTATTAATGACTTCTTTTGAAAGGAAAAATTTAGGGCAGATGAATATTAAAAAAAATTAAAACAAGTAATATTTGAGATACAATTCAGTGATTCCAGTAGTTTATTCACAAATCATATATGTATATGTATATGTGTATATATATATATACACATACACACACACACACACACACACACACACACACACACACACATATATATATATATATATATATATATATATATATATATAATGATTTGCACAGATGTCCACCTAATGGAATTGCATTGAAAGTTTTATCTAAAATTTTCTTAGAATAATTTAGTCATCTGCAAAGAGAGCTCATTTGAATAATGACTTAAAATGGCTTACTAAGATTAAATACAATGTCAAAAAAAGAAAGAAAGAAAAACGAAGCTCACATCATCAGAGCTTTTTAAAAAACAACTATTTTTATGATCTTGACTTTTTCCTAATGAAGTGCAGCTTCTCAAAAACATGTGTTTTGATACTCAAATTTCTAAACACTTAAAATTTAAAACTTTCACTCTCATGAAAATATGTGTTCTCTTTTTCAGATGTTTTAACTTGTAAAATAATATACTGAATTTTGGCACAACTCAAGAATCATGGTCTTTTATGTGTATTTTATTATTTGGTATGTGTAATAATAAAAAAAGTGTTAAAGAGAATGCAGAGAAAAAAATCCCAAACTCTTACATCCAAAATTATATGGCCATATTTAAGATCAACCTTGAATGACATAGATTGTTTTCCTTAAATGAATTAAGTTTATTAATGCTTATTTATTCATTTTTCAATCTGAAATATTTACAAGTGCCTAAGATACACAGTTATAGTGTTTGACACCTAGGATACATCTAAGTGAACAAACATTTTATGAACATCCATTATAAGATGCAAGGAATCTTCCTAAGCATTTAGGATACCAAGATACACAGATTTTTTTTTTAAGACTATGCTGAAGCCCTGTCCATGCCTATATTTACTAAGTGTCAGAAAATCCCAGTTTACCTAGAAGCATGACAAAGGAACACCCACTCTGACCTCATTGCTTGATTGAAAGTTTGTAATAGTTTCTTATAATGGCTAGATTTATCTGGTCATTCACACTTGATAATGGTCAGATTAATCATAATCTCATAGAAAAAATTGGGACCCTTCCATTTTAGTTATTATTCCAAGTTGAAACAGATTATAGTAGACAATCATATTTGATCTCTTGGAAGCTGAATTACAATTCCTTTTTGTTGTTGTTTAGACATGGTATTTTTGTAGTGAGCATTAAAAATAGTATTTTTTTCATTATTAGTTATAGAAACCATCTTGGTGAAATGGCACATTTTTTTGTGAATAGAGGTATTTTATCAAGATACCCTAGTGTGGCAGAATATAGGGACATAGAGAATGAGCCAGAGGCTTAGACCGTGGGAGCGCAGAGCTCAAACTTTAATTCACTCATATAATCTGGAGATATTAATTGGAAATTACTTTTTTTGAAAATATCAAAACAAAACATAGACAATTTATATATTTTATGTGCATACACACACACACACACACAATCTTAGTGTGTGTATGTGTGTGAGTATGTGTTGCTGGGGATTGAACCCAGGGCTTTGTACATGAAAGGCAAGCACTCTACCTACTGAGTTATATCCCCAGATTGACCAATTTTATATTTTGTCTGATCAAGTGTCATGTCCTATAGAGTTCCCTCCCTGATGAAAAAAATTACTTCACTGCAATTATAATGAGTTAATTTATAAGAAAAATGATTTGAGCTTAATTAGCAAAGACTATGCTCGTTTGATAAGAGTCACACAATAAATTTCTGTCTTGCCTAGCTTGAGGAACTCTGGGGATTAGCTTTTGTGGTTTTCAAATCCAGCATGTCTAAGTGAGAATACAGTCCTTGCCTTCCTTGCGATTAGCTGGGTAAGACAGTAACCTTCCAGAGGTTTACACTGTCGCCAGTAAATCTTTTCCAGTAACCAGACACCATGCTTTGGACTCAAAAGGAGATTTACTCTTAACATGTGGGAATTGATGTTCAAATCTATCATCACTTCTCTTATTGGTACTACATTTGCATTCTGTGTCCTCTGGTGAACTGAAATAACTTTAGTGTTCCATGTGAAATGAGCAAAAGCACAGCGCTAAAGCATGTCTGTTTTGTCAGAAAACAGATACAGGGGCACGAAAGGATGAACAAACCTCTTTATCCAGCTATACCATCCCAGTTTCTCTCCTACTGCTGCAAGAACTGCTTTCCTCTTTATTTCATTTCCTTGTTCTAAGTTCCATGTTGGTTTCTGCTTTTCTAACTCCAAAGTTGTTTTTTACTGTCAGGGCTCCGACCTTGCCACTGTCTGGGTACACTCTGATCTTTCTCTAGGGCCACCCTCTCATCTCTCTGCTCACCCTGTGTCTGTGGTATGCCTAATATATTTCTACCATAAATCTCCCGACTGGTTCAGTCTGTAAAGCCATCTTACACGTATTCAGAAAATTGACTTTGTCTTCTGCTCTCATGTCCCCTGTCAGTAATTCTGTCAGCGTTTTGACAGCACATAGATTCTGGAAAATTCAAGGGGCTCTCTTTTATTCTTTCCCTTCCCCCACTCTCCCAAGGGTGTTATAAAATCCTGCCACTTTTTCATGCAAATTATTCCTCTTTTCTTCTCTATCCCTAGTGCAGCATTCCCAGTTGTGACCCTTAAATACTCTTTTAATTTTAACAACAAAAATTCCAATTTTCACTTCAGTGTGCTTTCTACTCTGCCAATCTGTCTTTCTATAAAATACATCTCTCTGAAAATATTGAAATGTTTATTCCCCGTAACTTCATGTCTTCAGTCTCTGACTTCCAGGAGTCAAAGCAGTGTCCCTGAAAGCACTTTGAGGGCACATTATCATTATTATTCCGGGTATCCCAAGTGTCCTACATAAAAAGTTGGTATTACCTTATTTAAGAAAGTTTAAAAGGTCATTTGGTCAAGGGAAGAATATGATAGGAAGATGGAGGAGGAAAAAAAGAGATGAATGGAGTTTCACAGAAATTCATTGCAGGTCTGATTTCAAAATCCAAATGGTCCAAACTAAAGAAGTGAAGTTTTAAAATATGATAAAAAATTTTGATGAAAATTAAAATAATTTCTAATAAGATAAGTTTTGATTGGTTTCCTGAGACAGCCCACAGTATAGGTCTCACTTACTAAGTGACTGGAATGTTCTCTTTGCAATTAAGTTTCTAATATATGATATTGGGCCAATTTGTTTACACTACTGCAATTTAGCTACATTATAAATGAAATAGATTTCTGTGGGCTAGACTGGAAGTCTTTAAAATAACCATAATATTGCATACCTCCATCTGAAATTCGGTTCTCCACGGTGTTCATTCATTAGTTTATTCTTTCAATAAACCTTTCTTAAAGCCATTCTGTGCCATCCAGAGAGTTACTGATACATTGTTATAGCCCTTTAGAGGATGACAGTACTAAAATGAGAGTCATCTATGTAAACTAATAATTATTTTAAATTATGTTAAGAAAATTAAAATGTTTCTAGAAGGAATTCAGTGATATTAACGCAGGAGAATGATTGGATTTGATTGCTTTCTAGAAATTCTAGGGACAGAATGATCCATTAGAAAGCTCATGAAAGTGCCCTACTAAATGACTATGGTGGTCTTATTTATGGCCATAGCAGAAGTTACAAAGGAGAATGTTCCCTCCAGACCTCCTTGCAGTAGAAGTTTCATGATCCAACAGCCAGTTGTACAGGCAGTGGCAGAGGGTCCTGGGAGAATTGGGAAGAGTAGAAGATTCTGCAGATTTGCACTTGAAGAGCTTGGAAATTGTTGATCATGAAATATGAGATAATGAGCTAAGGTGGAGTAATGGATAACGAATAGGTGATATTTGAAGTGCAGTTAGTTTTAAAATGCAGAAGCCCACATTATTTCCTGAAAATCCCTTCCAACAACTAACCAGCCTTTCCTTTTACTTGTCCAATATCTTATTTTTCTCCTCCTTTTTGAATGTACCTCCTCGACAATAGACTCCAATCTCAAGTCAGAACCCCTTTGAAATCCAAGCCAGGCATAACAGCAATCCATGCCTTGAGCCTGTCTCTACTTCACACAGCCAGTTTTCTGTCACTTTCTTGTTCTAATGAAAACTTCTGAAGACTCGCTATCTTTTACGGTGTATGAGTTTGGCCTCTATAATAAATACATAAATGAAATTTCCACTCCCTGAACTCCAGGATTTGCCTCCTTTTTCTCTGGGCTTCTAATTTTGTATCAGTAAGTGCTCAATCAGAGAAGCAGAAATGATAGGAGATATTTAATATAGTATGAGCATGCATACTAAAGGATTCATTGCAGGGAGTTGGCTCATACCACTGTGGGGCTGGCTGAAGAGTCCCTGTAAAGTTGTGTCCATGTATGATGCTGTTGTAGAGTTCAGAGTGGGCAGCCAGGAAGGGTGATCCCTTCTGATGCTGATGCAGCAGCTGGAACCCCACAAGGGTAAATTTATTTCTGCTCCCTCTGACCCCATCCCATCTTTATGACCTTACTTAACCTTAGTAACTTCCTTAAAGATCCTATCTCCATGGGGGTGGAGGTAGGGGTGAGGTTAGAACTTCAACATATAAATAGGGGTTGCAAATATTCAATGTACAACATTTTACAATTTTATTTATATTTGCACAGCAATCAAATAGCCTCCTTACTCTTTAATCACTCTTACCTTGTTAATTTCTCCTCTTGGGTAAGCCTCAGGAAGCTGACCTCTGCTGGAGAAGAGACATCATGTCAACAGCTGCTCCTGGATATCCACACTGTCCAATCCTCACTGGACCCCATGGTCAGTCCCACCCCATCTTCTTCCACAGGGTTGACATGCTCCTGTGGTTCTCCCAAGCCTCTCTCACACATCCCCAACTCCCACGTTCAGCCTCAGCCTTTTAGCTCTTAGACTAACACTGTATGTCTTCCATACTCAGAGAAAATGGGAAACAAAATTGTGTGAAATTGCTGAAGTCCTTTCCCTTCCTGGTATCCTCAGAGGAAAGTTGTTTAGGTTTGGATGTGAGGTGTCCCGCAAAAGCTCATGTGTGAGACAATGCAAGAAGGTCTGGAAGAGAAATGATTAGTTATAGCATTAACCTTAATCAGTGAATTAATCCCTGATGGGATTAGCTGGGTGGTAACTGGAGGCAGGTGGGGTATGGCTGGAGGAAGTTGTTCATTGAGAGCATCACTATGGGGTATATATTTTGTAATTGGAGAGTAGAATCTGTCTCTCTGATTCCTGATCATCACATAAGCTGCTTCCTTCTGCCACACTCTTCCGCCATAATGTTCTGCCTCACTTCAAGCCCCGAGGAATGGAGCCAGCCTTCTATAGACTAAGATCTCCGAAACCACAGGCCCTCAAATAAACTTTTCCTTCTCTAAATTATTCTTGTTGGGTCCTTTTAGTCACAGCAGCGAAAAAACTGACTAAAACAAAAGGTATCCTGAATCTCCTCCCAGGTGAGTCATTTTCCAAGATCTGCGGATGGGACCACTCTGTGCCAATGATCTCATCTTCCTTTTACATTTTTAATCTTTTCTCTTGCACCAGTTTCTTCCCCCAAACCTGCATACATGTTCACATTTTTTATTTCCTTCAAAACGTATCCTGAGCCCTGCTCCTACTCCTCTTTTAAAATAAGCTTCCACCACAACCACTCTGTGAAAAGTTCCAATGGCAAATTACCTTCAATTTAGCAAATCTAGCAGCCCCCACCTGTCCTGATCCTCCCTGGCTTTCTGCAATACATGACCTCCTTTACTCCTTGACATTGTCATCTTGGATCACTCCCCAGTCTCCTTCTTGTCTCTTTTATCTTTACCCAAACTCTAGTTAGATATAGGCTCCTGGATGTTTTTTTGTATAGCCTTCTCATTCTAAGCAGTTCCTTCTGTGATACATCTAAGATTCAAAGATCTCCTTTATAAGAATTATTATAATAGCATTGTCCAACTGTGATATAAATGCAAGCCAACTATGGGATTTTAAAGTTCCTAGTAACTACCTTAAAAAAATAAAAGAAACAGATCATATTGATTTTAATACACTTTATTTAACAATATATCTGCAATGTTGTCATTGCGACATGTAACTGATCCTTTAGTTTTTTTTTTTTTTTGCACAATGTCTTCAAAATTCAACATATACTTTTGCTTAGTCTGTGTCTTCCTTTGAACTAGCTCCATTTCAAGTGCTCAATAGATTCATAAAGCTGCTAACTATTGTTTTGGATAACACAGCTTTGGAATATATATCCCTGACCTCAGTTCTGAATTCCAGAACTGATATTCTACCTCCTGCCAGCATCTCACACTCAACCTCTCCCTTGTACAATCTTTAGTCATAGTGCTAGTAGTTGTCTATAAAAATCTAAGGCAACAATTTTATCCCACTGATCACACACAGTCATGGCTCTCTACTGCCTATAGAAAGGTAGGGTTGTTGACATAGAAATTAGGTCTCAGAGGGGTTTGAATTCCAGCTTATTATGGACTGATGATGTCTGTGTCATTCCTTTCCCCACTCTGTCCCTAATTCATATGTTGAAATCCTAACCCCCAGTGTGATGATATACTATGGGATGTGATTGGTCTTAAGAGTGGAGTTCATGAATGGGATTAGTGCCCTTATCAAAAGGATCATAGAGAGCCCTGCCACCCTCTTTCTCTCAAGTGAGGGCACAGTGAGAAGTGTAGTCTGCCATCTAGAACAGAGCCTTCTCTAAAACACATCTATGCTGACACTCTGGTTCTCAGAATTCTAGCCCCTTAAAATGTGAGAATTTAATTTCAGTTGTTTACAAGCTACTTCATCTGTGATTCTTTAGCACAGCAGCCTGAACTGAGGAAGACACAGTCCCTGCTAAATTCCACTTGATTCAGGACAAATTACTTAACCTTCAAGGCATTCTGTGTTTTCACAGAAAAGAGATGACAAAGAAGACTTACCTTTGGGGTTTGTTGTAAGGAAGATGTTATCAGTCCTCACATGGTGCTGGTCCATAGTAATTGCACAATAATGACAACTGGGCTATTAATGTGACACTCAATGTTCTCCAGGACCTTTTCCTAACATGTCTTCCCAGTCTAATGTTCTGCTCTAAGGGTCAGTCACATACCCATGCTCTCAAACATCTATTCCTTCATTTCCCCAAAAGTCATGCCACTCTGAGCTAAGCTCCCTAAAACTGCCTTTGGTGAATTCATTTCTGCATTTATCCAAAAAAATGAGTTAAGAATATACCATGTATGTGCTATTTTTTAGATGCTTGAAATAAATCATTGAATGAAACAGATAAAACATATTTGCTAGAGGAGTTTACATATTAATTGGGAAGACAAAATTAAAAGTAAACACAGTCAATCAGAAAATCATAGAGCATGGGAGAAGCCTACTTTAAGTGCTATGGAGGAAAAACAGAACAGATTAAGAGAGATGAAGAGTGAAGGTGAAGGAGTCTCTTACCTGTTCTAAGTCCCAGTATTTTGTAACTTTCTTCATGCATTTTAAAGTAGTGCTTTGAACATAATAAGCACTTAATGAAGAACAACAGAATTCCATGGGAATGAGTGGGGAAAAGAGATCTAATTTCAGACAAAGCAATTTAGCTTTATGAACACTTTTCATTTTAAATTGGAGTGTCCTTGATTTTCTCTAGCAGAGTTCTTGCAGTTACATTCTTTTGAGTACCTTTATCTCCTCAAAATGTTAGTTCTTTAGGTGGGGTACAGTGAAATAAGTATAGGAATGAGATATGGATCCTATCTATGCTAATTGGAATTGAGAGCTCATATATCTAGGGACTGATTTTTTATGTTGTATTATATTAATTAGTATTATGAAAAATAGGTTCCTAGGAATGGAGAAATATTGGAATTTTTGGAGTAAGCAAAGTCAAGCACCCTTAAAATGTAAATGTATGTTTAACATACTCCCAAACTTATTATGTATAATATGCAGCATTTCTCAAATTTAATCAACCTCAGAACCCCCTTAATAATATGTGAAGAGTTTGGAGTTCAGGTAAATGTACGTTTAGAAATTATATTCTAGAAAAGGAAAAGTAATGCAGTCAGAAGTGGTTGGATTGGAAAAAAGAGGACTCTACAGTTTATCTCTCAAAGGTGACAGTTTTTAGAATGAAGTAGGACTTGTTAGTAACTGCCAGGAAAATAGGCATAAACAGTGCTCGTCCCTAGGAAACTGGAACACTGGCACCCCATCCCTAAGGTACGCCACCTGACTTTCATTATATGTTCACATCTTTCCCATATAGGTTTTCTTCAGCTTCCTTGGGATGTGGGCACCAGGTAATCCCTATATGAAAAGAAGTAATAACTATTCATTCCTTTTGAATGAAGATATCTTGATATTTTCAGTAACATTTTGTATTATAAGAAAGAAAATTTTAAAATGATAAATTTAAGGAAAATGAGCTTTACCTTTTAAAGAAAAAATAAGGAATTATCATCTCTGAACCTACTTAGTGAGGTATTTCACCTTTCTAGAGATATTATGAAACATGTTAATTTTAGATATCTGGGTATATTTATGAAAATGTTTAATATAGGATTATTAGCAATATTTATTAAGCTAATGTTTATAAAATTAAGCAAATTTAATTTTATGAGATTGGAAATTTTGTGATAAAGTTAAATAATAGAGTAAAATTCACGAGAGTCAACCAATTAAATTGTTTTTTCATAACTGATGAGCTTTCCCTGGTATATTTAATTTTATACATCTCACTGTGAAAAGCTTCACTAAGCTAAGAAATGAATCAGATTTAAATCTATGAGTTCTACTTATGTTCTTCATATAAATGAGCAAAGCCAACCAATACTTTGCTATTCTAAAAATGGAACTTATTATTCCTGATATTAATTACAGTCTTCCTTCAACAAATAATTTTGAAACACAGAATCTGAATTCAGGATCCTTGGGCCTTTTTTTTAAAGAAAAATCTTATTTTAAAAATGTTCCATAAGGTAAAGGGGTACTATTTTTGTAAAGCTTTGGATTAATATTTTATGACTCTCAGAAGAGAAAAGTTCTAGTACTCACCATAACTTAATTATTTTAAGGAAATAGAAAAACTAAAAGAAATTCATTGTTAACTTGAAAACTTTCCTGAGTTGCTCTGCAGGATAACCACATTATAGTGTTTCTGAAGCAACACAAACATCATAATTTGCATTTTCTCTGTTTCCTTCGACCTGATGGTCTCATTGTCTCCAAAGGAAGCAACTGACCTTGACATGTACAGACAGAAGACATGGTTACCCTGGCAACAGGCACCATGGACCACATTTGATCCCTTCCAAAGAGTGCCTTTTTAAAACATAAACTAAAAACAGCAACCAAAAAAAAAAAAAAGCACACAAAACTGTAATGCTGTCTCCTACTTAAAATAAACACCATTTTTTTTTAATGCTGGAAGAAAAATATAATCCCAATCACCCAATCAATTTCAGCTTTTTTATTTGGCAAACTGTTTTAATTCTGGAGTTGAGCTTCCCATCATCACTGCTTTGTGTTAATTTCATCACCATGAGTAATACTTTCAACTAGGTAACTGTAAGGTACTAACCTTTCTCCAACATCCACAGTCCTAAGATCCAGCAGAGGGAGCCCACACATTATTGTTCTTTAACTGTCAGTTTTAATGATAGAATTTCATTTTACATTTTCTGATAATACAACTCTTGAAATTTTTTTTATTCTAGAGATTACACAAAAATGTAAATGCTTAATGTCAATTTATTTTTGTTCTTTTAATCTAAGTGCCAGCATTTTTTAAACTTACATTTATGCTGGTAAACTATTTCTTGGTCTATTTCGTGCAACCAATATGAATATACAAAGAAACTGACATATCCTTTATTTCAGATTTCCCAAAGTTTTTAGCCATATCTATTCTATCACCACCACCACCACCCCCACCACCGCAAATAAGTTGACTGCATACAACCAGGGCATACCCACGATGAGTCATAGAACTGTTTTTGAAATGGAGCACAAAACCCATGAGGAATCCCTAGCTGGTTCCATAAAAAGAGCACAAGAGGTTTACAGGGCATTGTTTTCATGTCAAGAAAGACGTCTTTGAAAATGACATGCCTCCCATAGGAAACTGTGGGACTCAAGGACCTGCCTTGCTCCCAGAAGATAGAGATTCTGGGTGCTGTTCATCAACCATGTAACAGTCATTTGCTCATTAATTTATTCAGAAATATTCATCGATATCTTATTCTATTCCAGTGACTTTTCTAAGCTTAAAGGACATAAAAATAATAAAAGTAGCTATCATTGATATCATTGACTGAATTCTCACATTGTTGATACTGTGCTACACTCCCTCTTCCTGAGTCTTATAACAAGCAGTAACAGGGTGGAAAATTGCATCTCAGAGAACTTAAATAAATTGCCAATGATCCCAAAGGTAATAAGAGTTTGAATTTGCTTGGGAGTGTATAAGACCCTAAAGTGCACACCGATAATCATGGTGAAATATTGCCTTCCTAGATGCAAGGGGTTCACTAAGTGTTGATTTGACTCTTGCTTCTTTTGAAACCAGAATTTCTTGCCCTTACCACAAAGATTTCAAAAGAAGAAAAAACAAGTAGACAGTATTTGAGTATTTATCATGTACCAATCATCATGCTAGATGGTCTTTTCAACAGTCTTAGGAGGTATGTTCTAGCCCTTTGTAGAGGAAAAAACTAAGGCCCAGAGATTACATAATTTACTCAAGATGATAACAGTAACCTAGGCCTTTGAATCTAGGATTTGAATTTAGATTGTTCCGATCTTAAAATGTTCACTGTCATGCTATTTACACAAATATTTCTTCTCACCACTTTCAAAATAAATTTTTCTGGGACTGAGGATTTAGCTCAGTGATAGAGCACTCAGTTAGCATACATAACACTCTGGATTTGATCACAAGCTCTGGAAAAAAAAAAGCCCCAAATAAAGTTTCTTATGTAATTATTTGGGCTTTCATGGACTCATTCTAAATCTCAACTCAAATCTTCATTCATGGTAAAGTTTCCTGAAATATAATATGCTTATATTAATTTTCAAGTAAAAACATGGTTTGTTTTTCCTCAGATAATCTAGACATTATTAATTTTAAAAAATTCGAGAATAGAAAAACTGGAATGGGTGTTAGTACCCAATTTAGTCTGATTTCCTTATTTTATAAATGAGGAAAATAAAATCCAGAGAACTTGTGACTTGCTCAGGTTCTCATTATTAGTTAAGGGCAACACAGAATACCACTGAAAACCCAGGAAGCAGAATTCCCGATTTTATTTCAGAAAGAATTTTAAATGAATTGTGCTATAAATATCTGATCCTCAAGTCACCTTGGGCCATGACCTGAGATTGAGATTAGCAAGCTAAAGTCATTTTCATGAAGTCAATGCTAGATTTTACCCATGACAAGAAATTTAAAATAAAGATAAGTTTTACCAAATTTTTTTTAAAAAACAACAACTCATAACTCAAAATTGAATAAAATATGTTTCAAAATTCTTTGGAGATCAAACTAATGAGTCAAAGACAACAAAATTTCAAAAGCTTTTGTTTGGGTAAAACAGCAAGTTGAACCATGCAATGCATGTTAAAATACCAAGTGCAGAAGACAATGTGATGATGTCATTGGTTCACCAGAGTACACTGCTAACTTCAGCTGTATGTGTGTAAATGTATATTGTACACTCCAATTCTCTGCATGACTTTAGTGAATTGTTCTGTTATGCACAGATGGATTGTTTCTAGATGTAAATTGCAAAGTACATATCTTTCCACAAGGGCAACAAGCTATTGTGTGCACCCACATACAATGCACAGCAGTTTTGCCTGTGTTGTTAGAGGAAAAGTTCCTAAGTGAGGTCAGCTGGCAGCAAAGTCCTATCCAGATCCTGATCCTCAACATCAAGAGCAGTTCTGGAAAATTCCAGTATCTGCTGGAGTAAAAGCGTCTCAGTGTACAGACTGGTTCCTTTTAAAAGTCTTGCTTTTATAAAAGTTTCTAATCCTTTTTAACTCTTCAGATGTTCATGACTTGATCTCAGCTGTAAAAAGACCCATGTGTAAGAAAGTTTGACTCACAAGCCTGAAGGTTATTGTTGTGTGTATATATATAATATATATATATATATTATATATATATACTTCATAAATTTTCAGAACTGACCTATAACAAAAAATTAGTCAACCACAAAGTAATTATTGTATCCCAGAAGCCATTTAAAAAAAATTGTAGATATGACATTTAGTCTTAGAGGAAGCTGTGGGAGGAGGCAGGGGTTATGAAAAAATACCCAAGAACATAGAATGTAAAAAAACCAAAACTTTGAAACAATCTAACATATTGTTATCTCGTTATTGTTTGTTTGTTTCCCACAGCTTAGTCCCTTATTATTATAAACTTCCAATAATCTTGTTGAATTAATAAAACCTGGCAATTGATACCTAGTATTTTCTGTATGCCTAGCAGTACAATAAGAACTTGTAAATACATTATCACATTGAAACTACATTATTATTCTATGAGGTCCAATTGTGGAAACTGAGACTTCTGTAACATATCCAAGGTCACGTAGTGAGTGACAGGCAGGATTGGAAGTGAGATCTGTTTCCAGAAGACGGTGCTTTTAATCACCAGGCAGATTTTAGTTGGAACGTTTCCATCGGAAGCCTAAACAGTTGGTGTACTCTCTGCTTCTATTCACACAAACTTTATTTTTCTTAAATGGCAATAATTATAGCATAACCATATTGTTGCTACAAGTTTTCCTGGCTTATGTAAGTATTTTATTTGGTTTGCCGTAAATGCCTCCTTAAAGAACACAGGGACTCTGGATTTAAATATAATTTCAGGTCACTGGTTGACTCAGCTTCCAAATTCCTGTGAAAATGTTGTTTCCCACAGGGGAAAAGATACATTAGAGACATAGGAATTGGTGCACAACATGTCAATTCTTGCCATGAAACCCAGAGCTAGCTTTTTGTATGTATAAATGACTTTGGATCATGTTATGTTATAGCAGCCTATCACCTTGGCTCCTGGTTATTGCCTTACCGACATTCAGATTCCAGGATAGCTGGAAGAATGACTCTTTCCCACTGAACAGTACTTTAAACAAAATTTAAACCCAAAGTGGGATTTGGAGTTTGCCTCTGAGTTTGTGGAAATGTGAATTAGGTCTAAGACCAGGTCAACGTGGTCAAACAGCTTGGAATTTTTTCTGATATTTTTTCCCTTGTTAATTGAAAAGGAGATTATTCTCTCTTGTTAGTGAGTGGCCTTTGGGTTGGGAATATTGTATAACCCAGGCAATCATCTTAATAAATTAGCCAGGAAATACACTGTTCAAGCAATCTTGCTTTTTGGCCTATGGGGAGACTGTATGGCTCAGTAGGCCAGGGCAGGAGATAGGGGTTAAAGTAGGGCAGGAAATTTACATGATGAATGTCCATGGATTGCATTTTTTATACATTCAAAATCTACCACAATTTATTGCACTGATAAAATTCTTATAAATTCATTATACTGATTAAATTCTTAGAAAGCAACTTACAGTATGCTGGTTCTATGAAAACTCGTGTAGTATCATTTTAGAATAGCTTACTTGTCTGGAAAAGTCATGTGTTAAACAACCGAATAAATTAATACTTTTTCCTCACTATCCTTCGAAGAAGCCAGACAACACATTCACTGTAGTTTTTTGTTGAGTTTCTTATTGTCACAGGATACAAATTGAGACAAGGCATATGCATAACTGCCTACTCTTCTTCAGGTAATGTCTGGCTTTGATATAAATTTAAATAAATGTCTTGTTTAGTCCAGTTTTTTTCCTTTGAAAATAGCCTGAGTTAAATGTGATTTTTCAAGAGACAGTCTGGAGATGGAATCTAGAAACAACTAGATTCAGCCACCTCCTCAATCACAGAATCTCTTGGTTTAAAGATAGCTCAAAGGTCATACAGTACAACCACATTAACTACAGTTTACCATTAACTACAAGCAGTTAATATTCATCAAACACTCACTAGCACAATATGCTCCAGAGTTGTTTGATAAAAAATAATTATTTAAATTTGATTTCTTAAGCTGTTGTCACTTCAAAACCCCCCTGAAATAATACTTGCTCATTGCTGCTTATGATGCAGCATGATAGGGTTTGGGCAAAAAATATGTTTGTGGAAAGTCTTATGGTACAGTGGTATTGTGTGACCACTGGCAGGCTGTTTTGCCTGCTAACTGAGCACAGGGGCTTCCCTGGAGACAGACTGCCTGAATACAAACTGTGGTTTTGCCCTTTACTAGCTCTGACCTTGCATGCTCTACCTACATTGCTAAGTCTTGGTCCCATGATATGAAAAAGGACAGCAACATACACATCTCACTAGCTGTTATAAAGATCAAATGGCATATACACTTAGGTTACAACATGGCATTTTACATACTGTATGTGCCCAAAGCAATGCTATTATTGGTAGCATCATGATTATTATTATCTCACTGTGGCCTTTGTGACAGCAGAGGACTGGCATATAGTGGGTACTCAGCATATATTTGCTGAATGAATAAATAAGGATAATTTATTTAATATGAAGTAAGCCAATTAGGATGAGTGAATATTTAGCTCAAAATTTTATATATTATACCTATGGGCATAATCTATATCCATAAATAATTTGATAAGAAGGTCATGCTTGGTTTATAGCTTGCTCTTACAGATATAGATCTTAAATATAAGGGAGTTGAAGTTTCTGGGGACACATGGCATGAGGTAGTTTTACCCAGAACAAAAGCTCTCATCTTTTTATACACAGCTAAACATAGTAGGCTTGGCTCAGACCTGCTTTCTGGCCCTAACAGGTTTGGTAGGTTTGAAGCAAATTAAATGAAGAACAGCTGTGATTTAAATAAAGTCGGGTAAAGACATGGATTTAGTGTCCTTACATTAATTTTAGGTAGTATTTAAATTTCAGGATTCAAAGTGATTTTACCCATTTCCATAGTATAAAGTTTCCCTAATGAATATTTTCAGCAGTTTCATTTTTTTCTTCATTCTTAGCAAAGAATAAATGTTTATCTGATATGAATGATTGAAATATGGAAATGCAAATGAGAAAGAAAAAGTGTATGAAATATCACTAGCAAAGTTAGTAAGTGGAATGGCATTAATTAAATATGATAATACTATAAATTAATCTTTAAAAAAAGTTTTCTGAATTTAGTTTTGAAACATTGAGGAATATTTTATGCATTCTTACATCCTTTACTATTTTTCCTACATCACCTTCAGTCTGTTGCTGGTTTTCAGTTCAACAGCTATTTCTTGAGCACTTACTGTGTATTAATGATGGGGACTCTGAGAGACTGCACAAATAATGGGTATAAGTTCGTTTTTTAGCTAAAAGATGGTAAGTGCGACAATGACTATAAAGACTAATGAAAAACCAAAGCCAGATAAGACAGATCAGAGTTTCCTAGAGGAGATGGAACTTGAGATGTGTTTTGAAAGATGAGGAAGAGTTAGGCAGAAGGGGAATTGGAATGGGGTGAGTTTAGAATAGGGCATTTCAGGTAAAAGGAGCAACATGCCAAAAACACGTGGGGAAGGTCATGCTGCTCTGAGCAACTGCAAATCATACAGGATTCCCAGAAGACAAACTGTCGGGTGAGGAGGGCAGGAAATGCTCCAGGAGCAGTGGAATGAGTCAGACTTCATTTCACTTTCCTACCATGATCACGTCACTCTATACCAGCATAGTCAAAGTGAGTTCTACTGACTGTTAATAATTGTCACTTGAGAAGGAAGAAATCATTAAATTATTCATTAATTAGCATATAGAATATGCTAGGTTAGACAATTAGCTGGATTGAGTTGCTATACAAAAGTATCACAGACTGGGTAGCTCATAAAGAATAGAATTTGTCATAATTCTGGAGCTGGAAGTCTGATTTTAGAGGCTTGCATGGCTGGGTTCAATATGATGTTGACTTTAATTTTGTCAGATGAAGCCTTTAGTGTGTTGAAGGAAGTTCCTTCTGTTCCTAGTTTCTTCTGTGTTTTTATCATGAAGGGATATTGAATTTTGTTGAAGACTCCTTATGCATCTATTTAGACAATCATGGGATTTTTATTCTTGGCTCTACTTACGTGGTGTGCTGTTTGTTGATTTGTGTGTTTTTCACCATCTTTTCATTCCTGTAATAAAACCAACTTGATCATGGTGTGTATGATCTTTTTAATGTGTTGTTGACATCTATGTACATCAAGGATCCTGGTGTTTATTTTCTTTCCTTGATGAATCATTATTGACTTTGGTGTCAGGATAAAACTGGATTTATGGAATGAGTTTTGAAGCATAACCCCACCTTTCTATTTCTCAAAACTATTTGAGAAGTATTGGCATTGCTATTCTTTAAGGATGGGTCAAATTCAGCTGTGAAACCACCTGGGTTTGGGCTTTTGTTTTTGCTGGGAGGTTTATATTATTGCTTCAATCTCGTTGCTTGTTATTGGTGTCTTCGGTTTTCTCTAACCTCTTGGTTCTGTTTTAGTAGGTCATATGTGTCCAGAAATTCATTCATTTTTTTTTCTAGATTTTTAATTTATTGGAATATGAGTTTTTAAAATACTCCCTAGTGAGCCTCTGGATCTCAGTTGTGTCTACTGTGATATCCCCCTTTTCACCTCTAATTTTATTAATTTGGATTTTCTCTCTCTTTTCCTTTTTGTTAATTTGGCTAAGGGCTTATCATTCTTGTTAATATTTTAAAAGAACCAGCTCCTTATTTCATTGATCCCTTGTGTTGTTCTTTAGATGAAAAAGTGAAATAATTAATGAAATCAAGATTTCATTAATTCTGCTCTGAACTCTATTATTATTTTTTCCTTCTACTGGATTTGGGATTGGTTTGCTCTTGTTTTTCTAAGAACTTGAAAAGTATTAAGTTACTTATTTGAGATCTTTCAATTTTTTTTTTTTATATAGGCATTCTGAATTCTAAACTTCCCTCTTAGAATTGCATTTATAACATCTCACTGACTCTGGTATGTTGTGTTTCCATTTTAGTTTGA
Source organism: Callospermophilus lateralis (assembly GCF_048772815.1). Lineage (NCBI taxonomy): Eukaryota > Metazoa > Chordata > Mammalia > Rodentia > Sciuridae > Callospermophilus > Callospermophilus lateralis. The sequence goes on along the minus strand of NC_135320.1, from coordinate 62,241,013 downwards.
TTCTATGAATTTTTAAATTTACTAGTTGATTTCTTCAAATAACTCACTCATCATTCAAAAGTGTACTAGTCAATCTCTATGTATTTGTGTAGTTTTTTCTTGCTATTCATTTCTTATTTCATTCCACTTTGATCTGAAAAAATGCAAGCAATTATTTCAATTTTTTAAAATTTGCTAAAACCTACTTTATGGCCTAATATGTAATCAATTTTGAAGAAAATTCCATGAGTAAATGAAAAGAAAGTATGTTCCACTGTAGGTGATGAAATATTTTGTAGATGTGTATTAAGTACATTTGGTCTATATTACAGTTTAAATCTATATTACAGTTACTGACTTTGGATGACATATCTATTATTGAGACTGGTGTATTGAAGTCTTCAACTGTTATGGGGGTATATCTATCCTTTTATGTCAAGCAATATTTGTTCTACAAAATTGGTTGCATTGACATTTGGTGCATAAATGTTTATAATCACTATAATTTTCTTCTATGTTTGTTCCCTTTACCATTTTTCCTTCTTTGCATCTTGTAATGAACTTTGGTTTGAAGTCTTTGTTGTCTGATATAAGAGTAGTTCCTCCTGCCTTCTTTTTGATTCTGTTTTCATGGCGTATCATTTTCCACACTTTCATTTTCAATCTGTGAATGTCTTTGTCTATGAAGTGTGTTTTTTGGAGACAACATATAGTTGGGTCTTTTTTTTTTTTTAATGTAATCTGCCAGTCTGTGTCTCTCAATTGGAGAATTAAGATCATTTACTTTCAGCGTTATAATAGAAGGGTATGTGTTACTTCCTAATTTTGAAGTATTCCTCATTTTCTTATCTCTTCTTCTGGTGAGATTTATTCTTTCCCAAGATGTTTTTGGTTATTTTTATCCTTGTTTTTTTCCCCTCTGTGAAGGATTCCTTTAAATATCTTCTGCAATGCTAGCTTAGTGGTCATGAGCTCCTTTAGTTTATGAATATCTCTGAAGGTTTTCGTGGTCCAGACTGGTTATTTTTTAATTTTTAATTTTTTTTAGGGCTTAAAAGCCATCATTCCATGTCTTTGAAATTTCTTCTAAGAAACCTGGTATCATTCTGATATCCTCATTTTTATAAATGATGTGACCCTTCTTGTAGCTTTTAAAATTCTTTTTGGGGGGCTGGAGTTGTGGCTCAGTGTAGAGCACTCGCCTAGCACATGCGAGGCCCTGGGTTCGATCCTCAGTACCCCATAAAAATAAAATAAAGATATTGTGTCCAACAACAACTAAAAAGCAAAATATTTTTTAAAATAAAATAAAATTCTTTTTTTCTGAATTTTTGACATTTGAACTCTAATAATGTCACATAAAAGTTCATTTCTGGTCTTATTTATAGTTCTAAATGCCTACAGGAACTGCATGTCCATATCATTGCCATAATTAGGGAAATTTTCTACTATTATTTTACTGAATAAGTTTTCTATCTGATTAGTCTCTGCCTCCTCTTCTTTCTCAAAACCTATGAGTATTAAATTTGCTTTTTAAATGTTGTCCCAGAACTTTTGTTAGGTTCTTTTTTATTTATTTAAAATAAATAAATAAGGTTCTTAGGTTCTTTTTTTACTTATTTAGCATCTTAATATTTGAATTCATCTATCTTGTCTGCAAGTCCTGATATTCTTTTCTTCTGCATTTAATCTGTACATGAGACTCTTCATTGTATTTATTTAATTTATTGAATATTTCATTTCCAAGATTTCTGTTTGGTTCTTTTTCAGAACCTCTACCTCTTTATTGAAATGCTCTTATATATATTTGTATTTTCTCCCTTAGTTCCTCAGTTCCTCTTTAATTCATTGATCATATAACAATCCACTTTTTGAATTCTTTGGCATTTCATCCACTTCAATATCTTTGGACTCAATTATTGGGGAGTTATGAACTTTTGGAGGTGTCTCGTAGACTCATTTCCTCAAGTTTTCTGTGTTGTATGTTGTTGCTTGCACATCTGTTGTGACAGATTTCTCTTCCTCTATTATGTGAGGGTCTTTTTAGTAAGAAGTTATCACTTGGCAATGTTCATGGGCTGGGGGTATATTGCAGCATCAAAGTTCCCAATTAGCAAGATCACAGTGCAGGCTTAGCTATCAGCAATGCTTTGAGAGAATAGAATAATCACATTGAGTGGCAACTTGAAAACAACTGTATATCAATATATAATTTACAAAACCTATTTTATTAATGATCTTTACAAATCTACTAAACAATAAGAGAAGTGGATGAGAAATATTATATAACAGGTTGAAAGCTCAAGCATTCATAATAGTATCCTTAATATTAAATTATACAGAAGGAAGAGGAAACTGGGTGGGGGAGGGAAGAGATAGAAGAAAAACTGAGGAGAGAAAGAAAGAAAAAAAAAGAAGGGAACAGAGATGAGAAAGAAAAAAGAAGTACTGAGAAAAAAACCCAATTAATTGACAAAGCATAAAATTGATATAAAAAAAACAGCAAAAGACACAACAATTTACAAAACAGTGAATTTAAGAACAATAAAAAAGATTAAAATGTCTCCTTTTTGAGTCATTTAAAAAAGAGTCACTTTTTTGAAAACTTCAACTTTAGAATCCACCAACTGGGAGGTTTGTGGGACACAATTGTTGTATAATTTGTTCCTCCTCAGTTTTGACCCAGACTGGCCAAACCTGTTAGGAGGGTTTGTATGCTGAGCTCCACCCCTCTGCCCACCAGCAAGTATTGAGAAAATGTTGCCCAAAGAGCAAAATTCACCTCCAATAGTCCTTGTGTGTGTGTGTGTGTGTGTGTGTGTGTGTGTGTCCATGTAGTGAATATAGGGGTGTGGCTATATTAGGAGCCACTAACCAGTTCCCTCACTTGTGTAACCAAGCAGATTTCTTCTCAGTACCTTTATCATGTCAGTGGCCTTTGTGATCTTACATAATTTTTAAATATATTTGAACATAGACCATCTTATGAATATGTGCTTCCAGCAACACTTTCAGAAATCATGGGTACAGCCAAGAGAAAACCTCAGAATAAGAGTATTTCATTTCAGTAGCAGAGTAGAGGAAGAATGTGTGTGTGTGTGTGTGTGTGTGTGTGTGTGTGTGTGTGTGTGTGATAGAATTAGATGAAAGTAGATTAAGTCTGATCTCATTGCAAAAATTCTGGAGTAGCCTAGAGAGAGATGGGTTGGATCTGTCCTTCATTAATAGATGGCAGTAATGAAGAGAAGGCAATTGTCTGAGAAGCACTTAGGAACAGGGGTGAAAAATGATGGATTTCATTCTTTTAGTTAATTAGGAGGTTAAAATTAGCAGGACTAGATGATTGATTGCATGTAGAGGGTGAGAAGATGAATGAATCTGACTCAGGCTTCACACTTGAGAAAGTAAGTGGCAAGTGATTTTTTTTTTAAAGACTTAAAAACACTGGAGGACATTTGGAACAAAAAACTCTGATTTTTAGATATTAATATTAGATAGTTATTCATTTTTAGATAATAATTTTAAAATAAAGATAATAATTTTAAAATTATTTTTAATAATTTTAAAAATAAAGTGTCTATGGAACATGAAAACTGAATATTTTAGTGACACATATGTAAGGGACATGGATACACAATTCAATCACTCTGAGTGAATACAGGCACTCTTCTAGGGAAGAATACGGGCAGTTTTACCAAAAGGCCATTTTTACAAAGCCATCCCTTTTAAGGATTGCTTTCAGAGAATTAGCCATTTACAAAATTGCTTTTTGTCTAATTGTTCATTGGCAAATTTTTATAACCAAATTGATCTAGAGCTACCAGGAAAACTGTACAACGTAAGAAGAATTTAGGGCAAAGATGAACCTTTGTATTAAGAGATGGCAGGAAAAAGAGAAACCCATAAAAGAAAAATGAAGGGCTATGGAATGCCAACATATTTTTGCCAGTATGATAACTTGTACTGCCAAATTAATATTTATTTATGTAAGAATGACTACCTCAACAGAAAATTAATACCAAACTATTTGAGCTGCTATCTTGCAGGTATGTTTGTTCTTAAATGGTCCAAGTTCAGGATTAACTGATCCTCTTGATTTCTATCAATAGTTGACTGTTACCCATGTTACCCATTGCTGTTATGGACGTTTAACATAGCTCAAACTAAACCTAGACCTTACTGCTTATAATAGTGATGAGTGCACATAGCTAGACACATTACACATGTATAACTAATAGCAGTTTCAAAATGGAAATAATATGAGTACTTTATTTGTGAAATCCCTTGCTTAAATAAGGAATGACTATGATTCTTGAATTCTAATTTTAGCTTTTTAATAACCGCATGGATTTTCTTAGCAATGATCAACTCCCTTGGGAATTAAATCTCTCTGACATGGCTTCTGCTGGGCCAAGACCTGTGTCTAGGATCTTGTGTCTCTAACATAGAATGGGTGTGTGATCTCAAGTGTGTGCAAGGACTTATGAGCAGCAGAACAGGCAGAAGATAAGGTTTGTTTGTTGATTTTTAACCAACTGAACATAAGATTGGTTTTAGTGTAAAGGAGGAAAAGGTGGGCATATGGAATATTATTCCAAGTGAGCTATAAAGCAAGAAGTACAAAAGGGATCAGAGACGAAATTGGAAATCAAAGGAAAATGTAAGCATCTACAATATCTACTCTTCTTCAAAACTTCCTAAAGACTGAGTTTCAATTATCCTCATAAACTATGAGAATCTATTCTTGGATCAAAGGCCCTGGGTTGCAAGATTATAAAAAAGATAAGAGAAATACTAGAAGACCGTGTTTGAATGACAACAACATCTGTGAATTGAGGAAATCATTATTTTTCAAAAACCTAAATTCAAGAAGCCATACACTCGTGTCCTACATATTCTTTTTTTAAAAAGGGTGGGAATATTTTTCTCACATTTCTTAGGTTATTCTCTTTCAGCCCTGGTATCTTGGGGCATCCTATAACCATACCTGAAATGCTTTCTTCCTCTTATCCATTTAAATTTTGTCTGTCCTTTGTGGTTTAGCTGAAGATATCTTCACTCCATGAAGCTTTTCCTGACTTTTCTTTATCATGTATTGTTGTTCTATATCATAATTTCATTGAAATAAATTTATCGAATGTCAACTATGAGGCAGACTCAATTGTTGACCAGGGCTATAGCAGTGAATAAAACCAAGCCTTCTTTATCATGCTAAAAAAAAGAAAATTGTTTTTTTTTTTCTCATGGATAGATATACATAGAGTGGTAGAGATAAAGGTGTAGATACAAATAGAAAGAAAGGTAGATGAATGTATGAAAGGATAAACAGAAACACAGATCATCAATCAGGGTTATAAAAACTAATAGGAGACTGATAAGCTGATGTGTGGTGGTGGGCTGATACTTTTGCTGGGATATTATTAATCTCTCCTGCCATATTGAAGAGAAAGACCCCATTCTATTTATCTTATCCTCTCCTTAGTGCCAGGGCATAGGGCTGGACTTGGGTAATAGGCTTAACAGTTACTTGTTTATTGACACAGTTTTTCACTTTTTATCCAGATATTTTGGCATCCCAGAGGCACAGAGTTAGTTAGTTTCCATTGAAATGTCAAATTGGTCTAAACAGGGCCAGCTTAGAGATTTGTTTGGTTTCACATTTATATGAAAAGTTAATATCTTTTAAATAAATCCAAAAGGGATTCAATAACAATTTTTGGCAGTAGTTTTTTTTTTTTTTTTTTCCGTGTGTCTATTTTTTTCTTTCCTGGTTTTCCCCAAAGTCCTTGCATTACTGGGAGATTTCTTAGAGCAATTAGCGTGGCTCCACCCAGTGACCTTTCACCCTCTCCCTAAACAGATGAACAAATCCAGCCAGAAAGGAAAGGAGAGTCAAGACTGAAAGATACAGAATGGCCCTCCTTGGGGAAGAGAGTGGAAGAGTGGATGTGGAAGAGGATGTCTCCACCTAGGCCTCACCCTGCCCCAGTTCTCACTCTTCCTGTTTCAGGAGGGCAATGCTGCCATTAAAAAGGGAAATAGGATTTTTGCCCAGGAAGTTATCTGGGCAGTGCATAAAGAGGGAAAAAAAATGAGTGGGAAGAAGGACAAGGAAAAAAATATAAATCTCAGGGGGATAAAAATGAACCAGGCCAAAAAGTGTTTTGCAAGGCTCTTGTATCAAACATGGCGTCCCTGGATAACGTTTTTCAAACCCAGTGAACTCTCAAATGGCAGTAGGAGGAATTCCAGTGTGCTTGGAGTTGGGAGAATTCATAGTATTCTTGGAAAGGATTTTTAAACATTGCTAGACTGCAAGGAAACAAAACTAACAATCTGATTTTCTCTGTACTGTTTGCAGTTCCCTTCCTACTTATTAATGCAGTCTTAATTTATAAAAATAAATGAAAACTGCACTAATTGACTCTCTATGAATACCAGGCATACTGACTGTGCTATCTTATTTCAACCTCACTATAATCTTTTGGAGGAAAACATAGTTACTTCCCTGTCACAAAGGAAGAAACTCAAGTTGAGAACCATTAAGAGCCTTCCTCATAGTTTACAGCAACTAAGGGTCAGGGCAGGGTTTGAACCAAGGTCTCTATGAGTACAAGAAGAGCTCATGAATTCTCTATGTTCTTTAATAGGTATCAAATCATATTCAGGTGAGAAATTCCAAATATAACACTGATGTCTGAAAATATAGCCAAGATCTGAAAGGTTAGCAGGTACAGGTTAGCATGTTTTATGCCAGGACTGGGGATTTAAATTGTATCCTCATTTTCCTGTAAGGTTAGCAGAATATATAGGGCCACCATTCTCACCACAGACTCTTCCCCACACCTCACACATACACACAAATATAAAAGGATATGAACAGAGTAGCAGGTCATGCTGTCTTTTTGCTTTTACCTAACACCAATTGTATCTTCTACCTAATTTCTTTTGACTGGTCTGATTCCTCTTGGACCTGGGCAAATAGCCTGGCTTTTATGGCTATGATTATTTATAGCCATGTTCTATCTGGTTTGCTATTTAAGAATTTCTCTTTAACTCTTTCAATTCCCTTAAAGATGTCACACAACTCTATCATGGGATTGGAAGGTATTGATAAAAAATAAGGAAAGAATATGAGGAAAGGGAAGGGAGGAATTTTTCTACTAAATAGATTTTAGTGGCGAAGAGTCAGTGAAAAATCAAATTTGCTTTTGGCAGCTGGATGTTGAAATCCTAATTTTGATCCTGTCTTTCAGGATACAAATTACAAAAAGTATGCTGAAAATATTATAAATGTGAGTCATCCAGCTTGCAGCTGAATGTCATTGTAACCTGGGGCAAATCCTTGAGCTACAATTTTCTTATCTACATAAAAAATGGGTTATTGAGATCATATAATTCCAGAATTTTAGGACCTTTTTAAATATTTACATTTGATAATTGATCATATGAGGGGTTTTATTAGCTCCCAAAATGACTCAGAAAATTTTCTTGATTTTAGAGTTTTTCATTTTTCTTTCTTTCTTTAAATAACTATTCAAATCCTAGACCAGTTGTACAAACATCATGAAGTCTTAATCTATATTTGGGGTTCCTAATTTACCTATAATGGCATGGATTTAATTATCCTCACTGTACTGTGGCTCTTTGTGGGAAGAGGACTCATTTAGGGGTCATGAGCAAGAGGTTTGGAGGTCAGGGCAGTAATATGTGCTCTCTTGCTGAGGAGATGTCAGTAGCATTAAGCAGTCTGTCTATGTAGAAGGAGCCTCCTTCAGGACCTTTTACCTACTAAACTTGACAGAGCAACCTGTCAGGAAGCCTGCAGCCAGGAGCAGAAGGCATACAGTAAGTGAGGGGAGCCAAAAGGCTGCTTCTTTTGGTAGGTAAATACAGCTGCCTCAGCCAAAACCACGGGAGCAGCTGTCATGCAGAGGTCAAAGCACAAGGTTATGGGACATGGCATCCAGGAAGCAATGCAAGGACAGATAGGTTAGCACTTCAGCCATGGCTAGAGATCAGGAAAAAAAAAAAGTGATCTCTTTAGACTGTGGAAGACAGAGCATAAGGAAGTGTGTTAACAAACCATTTCCAGTGGAATCTAGAAACATCTATGGAAGTCACCAAAGCTTGTAATGAAACCACAGTAATTCTATAGATTCAGTACTATAGTAATTCTATGGCTTTAGTTCTTTGTGGGTGCTTTGAATATACATGAGAAACAGATAACATTTCCTCCAAATTGAGCTCCAGGTGAGAAAACATAATTCAACAGATGGCTGTCCATTTATGAATTCTCAAGTATTGCTGAACATGGAATCCTTACATTGACATACATTCCCTTGGTATTAGAGATGCATGGTTTCTCTTTCCATAGCTTGTGGCAATCAAGTAAGATGTATGTCTATGCTTTTTTTCCTGTTAATATATAATTCACCAGAGCAATGCACTTATTTTATGAATCCTGGTTAGAAATATGTTTATCTTAAATTTTCAAAATATATTTCCTATTGGAAATTGACCAGAATTATTTCCTTTTTTAAATATAGATTTATATAGATTTACCAAAATGATGTACTTATTTTTAAAATTCTGATGCTTAGAAATATGTTTAGTTCAAACATTTAATGATATTTGCCCAAATAGTTGTTTTTAATATTTATTTTTTTTAGTTGTACACAGTACCTTCATTTAATTTTTATGTGGTGCTGAGGATCAAATCCAGTGCCCCACACATGCTAGGTGAGCGTCCACCCCTGAGTCACAACCTAAGTCATGACCCAAAGAGTTTTGATATAAAAAACTTAATTCTGAGAAGATTATGCAGTAGTATATTTGTTAGGATTTGAGGAACATTGTCACTTTGCTTGTAGGATAAACATAGTTAAGATAAATTTACTCTAAAGAATATTTTTAGAGGAAATTTTGGTAAATTTGGAGTTATTGCATTTTGGAAAATCTGGCACTCAACACCCCAGGCTGGGATGTTCTGGAATTGTATTTTTGCTTAGTAGTGGTCTCAGGGAGGACCTATAGTATTTATACCTGCTGAGGGTCATTCTTTTCAAATGAGGTTTGACCAAAACTGACAGGGACATCTGTAGAGAAAACTCCATGTGCTGGTGACACTTTAGGAATGAGAATAGGAAGTCATGGGTTCATTGAAGGTAAATCAGACTGTTCACTTGTGGTTGGAAGAGGAAAAATTGGGGTCAGTAGAGAGATGGGGTGCTATGCCAAGCCTCTTTCACTGCTCACTAAAGATAAGGATGGAGGAAGGATATAAATTGCAATCTGATGGGAGAAGGTGCAGGAAGCTTGAAGAAAGCCAACTATTCAGGATATAGTAATATATAGTCACAGGAGTACCTGGATTTTACCATGCTGGCTTCCACAAATGGCAGCAGAATAGCTCTGGGCTGTATAAGGGGAGGTGTGTGCAAAGTGAATCCAAGAAATTTTCATGGCTGTTCCTGGCCTTGGTACCCATACTGCCTTCCTTAGAGATAGGGGCCCAAAGTGGTAACTTTGGTGGTCTAGGCAACAGCAGAGATGACAAAATTTGTGGACAGAATTAAGAATGGGCTGCTACAGTGTGTGTGTATGTGTGGGTGGGGCACTAAGACAAGAGGCCAGAGGCATCCCCTTAGCCACCAGGCAGCCAGGAGAAGAAAGAGAAGATCCACGTACTTAAGGGACAGATTTGGAGGGGCTGTTGTCCCACTGATTCAATTGCTTCATCCCTGTTCTCTATTCTATTCCATTTCTAGGACTGGAGAAGCCCTTTGTGGGCAACGAGAATTTATGAAGAATAAATGAATTAAGAAAAATGAGAAAAAAGATTGAATGAACATATACTAAAGTTTCTGGGTCCATATACTTATTCAATTAGGTCATGGCCTACTTTGTATATGCATTTGGCAGTAAGTCATTTTAAGAAAAGTAAAAATATAAGGGAATATATATTCCTTTTCTGCTATTTCATGGTTTAAAAGCATTTCACATTTACTATGTTGTATACTAAAGAAACCTGAGAAAAGTAAGATTTGTATTTGACATTTTATAGACTAAGAAATCAAGCTTAGGATGCCTCAGTTACTGTTCAACTTTACATGGGCTATAAAAGAAGCAGGATTTGATGACTTTTCTTTTTTTCTCTTTTAATTCAATTTTTTATTTCAATAGTTGATACATGCATATGATTAAGTTCCTTTCCAATGCCTGTTCCTGTCCACTTTAGTCACCTCCATTTTGTAAACAAGAGATATCATTCTATATGTCCTATTTTATGGTTTTGTATCTTTTTTTCAACTCAGATAGTAATATATTATGGAGATCTTTCCACAGCCACACTTGGAAGCTTCCTCTTTTCTTTTTATAGCTGCATAATCCTCTCCTGGGTATGCTATACATTACAACATAGCATTTGTTGACACTTGAGTTGTTTTTCTATTACAAACATGGCTTTAGTAAATAGCTTTGAACATGCATTGTTTCATGTGTATGCTCATCTGGGATAATTCTTCAAAGCAAAATCCTGGGTCAAAGGAAAATGTGTTCATAATTAAATAAATATTTTAATTTCTCTTTATAGGATTTATACTATATTCATTTTCGCCTGTTACATATAAAACTATCAGTTTCCCCTTAAATTTGCTAACAAATTGATATTGTCTAACTTGAATTTTTGCCAAGATGATTGTTTAAATTGATCACTTGATGTACCTTTAATTTGTACTTTTCTTACATACTATGAATAGGATTTACTTTTTTTCCTTGCAATTTTTCTTTTGATTTTGTTTATAAGTGTTTTTTAGTTTGTTATTCAGACTTTTTACATTTCATGGTAATCAAAAATTCTTAAGTGGATTATAGAGGTTAAATTACAAAGGTCTTCCTCAATCAAAGGATTCAAAGGAATTTATTTGTATTTGCTTCTGGTGATTTATTTTTCAAGATGTAAAGCTTAACCTGATTTGGAGTTTTTCTTGTTATACAGTATAAAGAATGAAGCCAACTTTCTCTTTTCCCAGATGTCCCAGGATAACCCAGTTGTCCTAACATCATTTATTTTAAAAAACATTTTGCCCACTGATTTGAGATATCATTCTGTTCATCCACTGAATGTGTCTAAGTATTTGGGAATATTTGTTTGAAACCAGGTTTATGAAAATACCAAGCCTAGTTGTATGTCTTTTTTACCATGCCTCTCCAGGTAAAATGGCATTTGCCATATTCATCAATAGCTTTTTATGCCACATTTGAATGAGTTAATTGGGAAGGAGATGTGATTATCTCATACATAAAGGAAATAACATTAAGAAAAGACATTTATAAGCCCAGGAATGAAAAGTAATTTTACAGAAATCGTTCCTACATGTCCCTAATCAATGTTTTTATTCACTTCTAAATATGTTGCAAAGTCATTTCATACTATTTAGGTGGTCTTTTCTACAACGAGAGAGGGTGAAAAACTTATAATAATTAAGGGAAGAAGGGAATGGAACCAAGAACACATATACCCCTGCAAGCATAATTTTTCTGCTGCTAATCACTACCCGCTCTAACAGGAAACCACAACAAAGCTTTTACCATAAAGGAGGTTACTATGGAAAAAAAATAATTCATTTAAAAAATGTTTATCAAGCTAAGTAATAGAGTTATATTACATTCATATATCTTATATATAAAATATATACTTATTTTCTGGCACAATACTTCCTAGAATAAAATTTTCTTATTTGTGCAAGGGAGTGTAGCATAGTTTATTGGCAAGTTCAAGGATATGATTTAATTAGACTGTCATAACAAGATATTAAAAAATACCAAAAAACAAAACAAAACAAAAACAAAAACAAAAAACCTCAAACCCAATCTCCACGAGGCCAATGTGTCCAGGTTAGCATATTTACAACGACTTGAGGTTTGAATCTTTTGTCCTCATTTCCCCATAAGGTTAGCAGAAAATGAAGTGTGAAACCTTTTCAAGTGCTTTTTATGGATGCCTCCTTCTCTGTGGTCAGTGTTGCTGTTTACAGCAAATCCTTGCAGAGGATCACTGTTAGTTGATGCCAATTCCTTGCCTTCCAGTCTTCCCTAAAACAATCTAATCAGGATCAACACTCTATACCTCCACTATTCTGAAACTTATATCAAAGACATAAACCACCTGCATGTTGCCAAAAAACACTGCTCAATATTCAGCCCTCATATTCCTTGATTCAAACGCTCCATTCATTGTAGTTGGTCACCATCCTTGAAACACCTACTGTTCTTATTTTCCAGGTATGTTAGGCAGCTCTTCATTGCTGTGACAAAATACCTGAGATATACAACTTATAATGAGTAAAGATTTATTTGACTCATAGGATCAGAGGTTTATTCCATGGTAGGTTTGGCTTTTTTGTTTGGGGGCCTGTGATGGGGCAGCGAATCATGGCAGGGAGCAGGTAGTTGAGAAAAGCTGCTTACCTCATGGCAACCTGGGGCGGGGGGGTGGTGGTATTAAGTGGAGGAAGAAAGTGAGAATGAGAGCACAAGAGGAAGAGGTCAGATCTCAATATCTCTTCCAAGGGCTTACCCATGGCTCCATGGAGATAACTTCCTTGATAATCACAGCCAGGTGCATGGCTTCCAGTACCATCTACCCACTTCCTGACAATCCCCAGAATCATGTCTTAGGCAATACTCTCCTGAATTCTGAAGTCATATATCTAATTGTTCACTAGTAAGCTCTTCAATAAAACTCTCAAAATTAACATCTCTGAAACCAAGATTCTGATCTTACCCTTTCCCCTCTCTATTCGTCTTACAGTCTTCTCTGACTGAGTTAACAAAATCCAACTTTCCATGTGCTTCAGTCAAACTGGGAGAGCTCTCACACCTGACATACAAGCTACCTAAAAATCTGCTTAGTCCTGACTTCAAAATATTTACCTGCTGACTGCTTGTCTCTATAGCCTAGCTGCCATCACCTTTGATACAGCCACCACAACTTTCATCCAGGTCATTGAAATACCCTCCTCACTCACTGCTTAGGCCTTTGTCTTTTTCCTTTTACAGAGTAGATAGAGGTATTCCTTTAAGATATGAGACAGATAAGGCCATTCTGCTCAAAACTCCATAATGGTGTACTATCTCAGAGGAAAAACCAACGTCCTTATACAGCTAGCCAGGCCTTCCACCCTCTTTCACCTATCCCTTCCCACTCTGATCTTATCATCTGTTACTGCTCTTCTCCAAATGGAATGGCTTCCACACTGCTCTTTGAACAAAGAAGATACTTCCTCACTGCATTAGCTTTTTACTGCTGCTATAACAAATTACCACAACATTAGTTATTAAGGAAACAAAAATTTATTATCTGACAGTTTTATTGTTCAGAAGTCAATCATAGTTCTCCTACGACTAAATTCAAGGTTTGGGGGGGGGGGGCCTTTTTCTGGAGACTCTAGGGGAAGAATCCATTTTCTTGCTTTTCCAATTTCTGAAGGCCACCCATATGTATTGGTTTGTGGGATCCTTCCTCCACCTTCAAAATGAAAAATTGCATCTGTCTGACCCTTCTTCCTCACAATCTCTCTCTCTGACCCTAGCTAAGAAAGGTGTATTGATTTTAATGACCCATGTGATTAGATGGTTTCCACCTGAGTAATTGCCCCCATGTTAAGGTTGGTACCCTTAATCTTATCCACAATATCCCTTTTTCCATGTAAGGCAATATTTTCACAGATTCAAGGAATTAGAATGTGGATTATTTTCAGGAGAAAAAGTGAAGTTATTATTCTGCCTAGTAGACTCACCTCCTTAAATACTTGCTCAAATACTACCTTTCTAGTGAGAGCATTCCTAAAAATCCTACTTAAATCCACCTCCACCACTGCCACAATATTCTTTATATTGTTTTCCTGCTTAATTTTTAAAATATCACTAATCACTATATACAGTGTGTTATAGATTAATAATTTATTTTTTAATCTTCCCTCATTGGAATGTGAGCTGTGTGGTGTCAAGAAAGTCTAGGTACTTCCCTACTCAATCCTCTGTATCTAGAGCAGTGTCTCTTATACAATGTAGCTCAACAGATATTTGTTGAATGAAGGGATGAATAAATAGGGATAAAAACACAAGGAATCAACCCTTGAACTGAGATAGATGTTTCAAATCAAAGGATAAAACACATTTTGAATGAATATCTCCAAGAATTAATCGTACAGTTTGTAAAACTGCTTTTATTTCCTGGTGGACCTCACTCACTATACATTAAGAAATAGAGCTTAGTGAATATTAAGTATGTGGGGTAACATGGTGGATCCCAGCACTCCTGATAGCGTTAATTTGAATCATAGTTTATTGCTTTCATAACTCTTTGCCACATTATATCACATCTTATTCATATTACAACCTGTGAGTATGAAGAACGAGGGTGTAGGTTGACTATGAGGAAACTAATGCTCAAAAAGCTTGAGCAAGGTCCCTCAGAAAGGGGGTGACAGAACTGTAAGGTTATGATAGTAGCTATGTGGATCTGGTTGTGATAAAACTACATAAAACAATTCACATGCATTGTTCTAATATCTATGATCTGGTTATGATGTTATGTAAAATGTAGGGAAAATGGGTGAAGAGTACATGGATTCTCCCTATAACATCTTTGTAGCTTCTTCTTAGCCTATTATTAAAAAATAAATATTTTAAAAAATATATGTTTTATTTCAGTTCGTCTCATAACTCGAAAATTCCCAATACAGATGCTAAATGTGGTATATGGGGATTATTTTAAAAAGCATTTTATAGAGGTGAAGCAAGATATAAAACTAGCCATTTTAAATCACAAAATTCATTGTCATTTCACGCATTTATAATGCTATATAATCACAACCTCTATCTAATTCTAAAAAATCTTCAACACATCAAAAGAAGATCCTGCAGTCATTAGGTTGTCACTCACCAATCCTTCCCCCGCCCCATACTCCTTGGTACTCACTAACCTACATTCTATCCTTATAGATTTTCCTTTTAAGTATGTCTCTTTTAAATGGAGTCTTGCAATGTATGACCTTTGGTCTCTGGTTTCTTTCTCTCATCATAAGCTTTACTCGGTTTGTCAGTGTGGTCACATGTGTCCGTACTTTATTCTTTTTGTGATTAAATCATATTCCTTCATGTGTCTATAGCACCTTTTCCTTATCTGTTCATCTGTTGATGGACATTTGGGTTGTTTCTGCCTTTTGGCTGTTATGAATAGTCCTGCTTTGAATATGCAGTGCCATTATGATACCAGAAAATGCTCATCCCCAAACCTCATTTTTTTTTTAATCATGGAAAATGTAGGATACACATATGTTATATAATTAAAAGAGCACAGTTAGTAATGCCTAGCCTTCTGCAGTTTATATGGGAAAAGCAAATTGTTGACGCTGTTTTCCCAATCGCATCCTTCATCCCAAGGTGTGAAACCAGGACCCTGGAGGGGTTGGTGGGAAAAACATGGTCACTGATGGCTTATTTTTGGGGAAAAAACAGTAATTCTTCATGAGAACGGAAAAAAACATCATCATAACAGCAATGGTAATTAATGGATGAGTTATCACTGTGTTCATGAGAGACTGAGACACAGTAATTTACTCTTTAAAGGCTTTAAGAATATAAATTGAAGTGGTAAAAAACTTCAACAACAACAAAACAACATGACCAGTGAGGCTTAATCTCTTGGCTCCAGTTTATTTAATTTGTAGTAATCTTTGTGTTCTAAAATGCTGCCAAAATTAAATATACAACACTTTCAAGGAACTAAGGTCATTGTTTTATGCTCCTAGAATCAAAGAATCCCCCAGAATTATGTCAGGCTTATCCAAGTAACTTCATTCTTTATTTCTCTGTACTCAACCAACTCAGATGTTTTCAAAGCTTTTCTTCTCAGTCAGTATTTTCAGTTAAAGCCTCTGATGCTTAACTGAGGCTACACATTAGAACCTGATGCCCTTTAAGGAATACCAGTGTTGAGGCTACATCCCAGATCAAGTGCATCAGAATGTCCAGGAGCAAGCCCATATATCTTGATTTACATAAAATTCTTAAGTGATCATGAGGTTGCTAGGTTTAGGAAGTAAAGAATTAAAACTAGTTCTCTATCTTAAGCACACATCAGAATTACCTGCAAGGCTTGTTAAAAGAAACTCAGGTTTCTGAGTCAATAATTCTGGGTAAAGCTCAGGATTTTACATTATGAACAAGTTTCCAGGTGAAGTTGATACTGTCCACCCAGGATCAAACTTAGAGAACAATGAGTTAACTTTGTTCTTTGCATTCTATAAAGGTGAGGGTGGAACTGGCTATAGACCTTCATATAAATAATCTGGAGATAGTTTCTTTTCATGCATTTGAGAAAATTTTTCTTAGCACATTAATTAAGATGATTGGGCCCTTGAGTCATATCGCTTGTTAAAATGCTTCTTGTGGCACACCTGTAATCCCAGAGTCTCAAAAGACTGAAACAGGAGGATTGCGAGTTCAAAGCCAGCCTCAGCAACTTAGGAGGTCTTAAGCAACTAAATAAACATAGTAAATATATATGTGTGTGTGTATGTATATATATATATATATATATATATATATATATATATATATATATATATATATATATATATTTAAAGGGCTGGGGATGTGGCTCAGTGGGTTTGATCCCTGGTACCAACAAAATTAAAAAAAAAAATTAAAAATGCCACTCCTATATAATGTTAGGCAAATTCCATATTTCTAAAGCTTTAGTTTCTTCATCTGTCAATAGGTAAGATGTTTGGTTTTAAGAGTTAAATTCAATAATGTATGTAAATTGGTTGACATACTGTAAGTATAATCTATTAACTTTTTGGAATAGCTTTCATTTTGAATTCCTACAACTTTCTTTTTGTCTAATTGGCTATCTAGTTCTGTGTTTTGTATTGGATGAACAAATGAAGGGGTGTACACTAAATCAGGAAGATAATTAACTGGAAATCCAAACGAGCAGGGCAGATATTTTTAAAGGACTGTGGGTTTGTCTAAATGTAATGGTTAAAAGCTTCAGGTCTAGTGTTAGAAAACCACAGTTTTCAGTACTGCCTGAAACTTCTCTAAACTTGTTTTTTTTTTTCTCCGTAAAATGATGGTAATTGAAGTTCCTACAAATTGGTTTTTTGTGATGATCATAACAGATGAGAGGTTAATTACTTCATCAACAAAAGAGATAATGAAAATACAGTGATTAACAGAGTCCTGGATATAACATAGGTACTCAATAAATGTAGCTGTTATTAAACTGAAGGTAATTGATTCCTAACTGCTCCTTTAAATATTAACTCCCCTTCCCCTCTTTTGAACTGATGTGTTTTTATGGCTTTTTTAAAGGATGTGAGGAAGGAATGTAAATTCTCCAAAGGGAATGCAACTCTGGAGGAGAAACTTGTTTACTATTTCCACAACAGTCTTCCAGATGCAAGACTAAAAAGGAGCAAAGATTTACTCTTCGGACACTAAATCACTTCACTATTCTTTCCATTGCCAGAATAAAGAGAAAAGCTATTGAAATACCTGGTCAATCATTAGTTTCGGTTTCAGTGGGCACTTCCGTTAGGGCACAGCATTGCAAATAAAGCTGCTACCTTGCCATAATTTCCTGGGTGGGTGTAGGGAAGTTCCTCACGCATCCTGAGACATGTAAAAATCTGTCTCAAAAGCACTATTTATACACCTAACCGTACTACAGAATGGAAACAGCCCTCTAACCCTCTGGACACGATGCCAATTCATCTGGAGGAACTGCAACTGTGATATTCTTTCATAGACATATGGATGGGAGGCATTATTTCATTCATTTTGCAAGAGGATGACTCCACTCTTGGCAGCACTAAGTGGCTCCTTACAGTGTGGTCCACACTCTACTGGGACATGAAATATTTGATGGGTTGTTCTGAATATTCATTTTAATATTCTGTATTTATTTGAACAGATATTAGGAAATAAATGTGGGTGCTTGGTCTTCTAGATGATATTGTTTAGAATATGTCTCATATATAGAAAAGTTTTAAAACTTGAATTTAGGAAACTAGGGATATACCAGTACTGCAAGTTGCATGAAATGTCATGAAGGTGATACAAATGTACAAATTTAGGAAACATTTTGTAAAGTAGGCAGGCCTACTGGTGCCTCTGAAGCTCAAAATGATCCATCTATGTACATCAAAAGTGGAAAAACATGATGATGCCAATCGTTTCTAATTTTTCAGTCATTAAGGGTTATCACTTATCCTAACCTTTTTTTTTAAAATTGCTTCAATTCTTTTACTAATTATAAAAGAAAGATCAAGAGGAATAAAACAAATTATGTATTCCGTAAAAAAAGGGTTAACTTTTCAGACTTAATGAGTACTATATTTAAGGTTGCCATTGAAAGGACTAGTCTTAGCTAGACAATATATGAATTAAGAACCTAATTAAAGTAATTATATTTTCAAATATTTTCTATACTGCTGGCATTTATTTCCTAATTTAATTGCCAAATTCCTAATCTGATTAGACCCTAATAGGGAGCAATATGGACTTTGAGGGGGGAAAAAATAGAGTCAGTTTTCCTTTGCTTATGTACAAGTCATACTAAGTACCATGCCTCTTATGAGATTAATGGTAGTGTTTTAGTCCATTTTCACTTTATCAAAGGCCAACACATTATCTTCCAGGAAACAGAACGGAATACTACAAGCCACAAGTCCAACCATAAAGAAGTTCTTGAAAATAAAGCCATCTAGTTGAGCTGGCTGGAAATGAGCTGGATAACAAGTCATGATGGTGAAACTATAAACCACATCCACATTGCCCCTGTGCTCCCTGGGCATCAAATTCTCACTACCAAACCCTGCTGTTTACATTTCTATTTGCTCTGCTAGATATTTCTCTGGCCTGAGGGTCCAAAGTAAAATATTCTCACTACATTGTTCCCAATTTGTTTCATTCATTACTCAGATACTTACTCAGGGCCTCTTATTTATAGTCATTCACTGTTCCAGATGCAGGAAATGTAGCAGTGAAGCAGAACAAGGAAGTCCCTGTCCTCTGAGGAACCATTAACGTTTCCACTTGAATGTGGCTATCTTCCCTACCCTTTTTCAGGGGATGGGGAGGTAACTGGGGGTTTTACCCCCGAGCTGCATCCCCATTCCTTTTTTATTTTGAGACAGTGTCTCGCTAAGTTGCCTAGGGCCACCCTAAGTTGCTGAGGCTGTCCTCAAACTTGTGATCCTCCTGCCTCAGCCTCTTGAGTTGCCGAGATTACAGTCCTGTGCCACCATGCCCTGCCCACCCTCCCATTTTAAAAGTGCTTCTTACATTTCAGATTTGTCTGAGTTTCAGAAATTATCTTAAATATTTAAGAGTAAAATGATAGGAAAGTAGGGCCATTTCTGAACACAAAAATGTAGACACATCTAGAAACCAGAACCAACATGTGTAGCACCCACGTATATGCCCCCTACACTGGGCTCTGTGCCTTGTATCCAGCACTTCCTGTCATCTTCACAGCGTGAAGTTGGTATAAAATAGTTATTACTGTCCTCATTCTACAGATGTGGTAGCAGAGCTCAGAATAACTGTCTTGTCCAGTGTTATTGGACATGTAATAGCACAGAAAATAAAAAAACAAAGCAAAACAAAATGAAAACAAAGCAGTTGATGTCCCACCTTCAGCACCAAAAAATAGTTGGTCCAATCTGGCAGGAGCCATGATGGAGTTTCATGTAAGAAGTAAGACTATATTAACCGAGTATCCAAGTGAGACCCAAAGAGGAGGAAAAAGTGATTTTTGAAAACTTCAGATCTTATTCCCATAATATTTTAATATTAATATTAACAAGCAACATTTTATTAATAATTAATATATTATTTTAATATTAATATTGGTATTAATGTAAAAATATAATATACAATTATGCACATTTTATATTATGTATAATATAGTAAATACTATATAATCATAATAATACAATATGATATATTAAGTATATAGAATTATAATGCATTATAATATATAATATATTTAATAATATTAATATTAAAATATTGCTAACATAATAACAATATCTTAGCTTACAATATTTGTGAGAGATCCTTTTTCCAAGAATGAGTAGTGGTTGTCACTTTTCTGATTTTAGCATGAAGAGCTTTTCCTCTGGACAGGAAGTCCTATGTCATTAGTCACTGATTAGTGGATGGCATTTATCAGCTTTGGCTTATAAGGAGTAACTGCCACTGGGTATCATGACCCATCAAATGATAATTCCTGCCTTTCCTGGAAAATAGTTGTTCATTTTGAGAGTTTCTGAGAACATGAAAATACACGTCCTTTCCGAAGTGGGAAAAGTCAGTTGAGAGAAGCCTTCTTCTTTTTCTTTCTTTCTTTCTTTTTCTATTTTCCTATCTAGGAATCAAGACATCTGAAGGGAAAAAGAGAAGAAACAAAAGTTAGTGAATGCAAAGTTGCTTATATGTTTTCTCCTTTCTTGGGATCTCATCTCAATGAATCTCCAGTGGCAGTATTTCTCCATCTGTGTTTAAGGGGAATATTGGCATCTGCTGGGTTCAGTAGCCAGCTGTTTGTTTTCCTTTCTGACTTGAATACTTATAGATATTCTCTCCATTGTGACATTGACAAGTAATGTAATCCCCAAAGGTAATTCTGGGATGTTTCTTGAATTTTTTTTTTTTCAACTTTGTGCATCTTCCTAGGTGACTTGGAGTGTTAGGTATTATTCTTTTATCACTCTCAGGATTCCCTGGGAATTCTATGACATCTATGGGCTTTATGTGACTTTGTAGAAAGTGAGATTTGGGGTCCTAAGTAAGACCAACACCTGGAAGCCTCTAAAGGAATAGGTGATGCTTCCATGACTTTAGGTCTCATCACTGAGAAGTAAGGAGAGTCAATTTGTTATATGGTAAATGCTTACCTAATACCTCCTATGTGGCAGGATGGGAGGAGACAGTCGTTATAAAATAAACATGGTCCTAGCCTTCCAGACTCTGATTCAATGTAGAAAACCACCATGAAACAAATTAATAGTCTGTATGATCCACATATTAGCTGTTACCATGTATAGAGCAAGGAACAATGGCTGTTCTCATCTACTATAAAGAAATAACTTGCCCCTAAGCATGTATTTTGCCTAAAAAACTAGGAGGGGTTTTATCTCATAGGAAACACCATTTTACTCCAAACCTCCCCACTCTATATATCTTCCCCAGTCTCTCACCACCACTTACCCACAAGTTTCCTCTCCCTTTTGATACTTCTCCCACAGAACCTCCAAATCTCTCCAACTTCAACCCCCCATTTCCATGTTTTTTCTTGAGTATCTTATTCCCTTCCTTTTTTGCTTTGCTATAGTTAAAAACTAAATTAGAGAGCAAGTCATTAATTACCAGCACTCTCTGTCATCAGAAGGTAGGGCCATATTTATACCTACATATCTCTAGCCCCCACCCCACCTGCTGCAGTGTCCACTGCTCTTTGAAAAGGCCTCTCAACTTGCCTGAGAGTTTTCGGGGGATATATTACATGTACCCACACAGGGCTGTCAGTCACTTGGTAGTATTGTCTACCTTCTTTTTCTGATGTAGCCCCTTGTGGTATTTCTGTCTTTGCTGCCTACATAGTTGAGTGTATTGGCTTCACTTCCAGCACACAAGAAATGTTCTCTTGTTAGAGCTGCTGCTTCCATAAGCCTGATGATAATTTTGATCCCTGAAAGCACCAGAGCAGAGTCATAGTATGTGGACTCCTGGGCGTGCTGAACCACAGTGTGCTCAGGCCAAAGGGAGGAGGCTGTCCCTGACCTGCCATCATAGAGTTTTGTATGAGTACCAGAAGAATGTTTCCTTGACTTTAGTTCCCGATGAGGTTTTTCAAAAAGAAACTCTTTTTAAATTTACATAGATTTAATTTTATTTTAAAGTTGCAATGTCAGTCAAGATCCCTAATAGGTGTTATGGCAAAGACTAATCATTCAGAGTGTACTCAAAATACAGGCAGATCAGTCAGGTTGTCTATTGAAAAGCAGGCAGGACAACCACATGGGTGCATTCTGACCTAATATTAAGCCTGTTTTGAAGGTGTGGGTGAGAAGAGAGGACTTATGATAATTATAGGTGCTATTGCCTAAATTCCCAGAAATATTTTGTACCTATTTCCTGACACTGAAATATACCTGTAAGTAATATAGATCAGAGTTACATGAATTAAGAAACAAATTACCGCTCTGCTATATAATAGATCATAGATCTTGGAAATTCCTCTCTATGTGCCCCAATGTTCTCATCTGCAAAATGGGAATCATAATAAGACCTAATTGTGGGGGTTCTGTAAACATTCAGTGAAAAAGCAATTTGTTAAGGGTAAAAAATACTATTATTTTTGTACATACTACTATACTACTATTGTACTATATTCATACTACTACTGCACTAAGTACAAACAACTGTTGTACTATGTTCTTGTGTCTAATTCACTCTTTAGAATAATTATGGCTTCATCCCTTATCCCTTATGTGTATAGGCTCTAGGCAAATCTCCCCAACAAATGCAACAGATATGGCCAGTCTGTAGTCGACAGATAATCAGAAAGCTGCACCGATTGAGAAATTACTCCATTCACTCACTCACTCACTCATTCATTCATTCTTTCACTCCTACAAAGGGAATGTGCAGTGAGTGGTGGGAATTAATGATGAAAGAGAGTTCACTTTAGAAGCTCACAAAAAGAGGGGGAGACAGACTAACAACAAGAGCAACAACAACCCAAAAAAAAAAAAAAAACTGGAAAGAAAAGAAAGGTACCATCTAGGTACCATCACTCCCTGATTTAGAAACAGAAAGGTGAGTTGTGCTATTTTGGAGATAAGAAGAAAAAGTTGTTAAAAGTCAACAGAGAGAGTGGGCCTCATTGAAATCAGGAAAGTGTCCCACAGGAAGTACAAAAACTGATTCTTAAGACTGATTTAGAGCCTCTAAATTCCCATATAAATAGTGTTCCTGGTCCCACCTGAAACTTCAACATTGACCACTACTATTTGTAGATGTTAGTCTAGAACCTTAAAGCACTTTCTGTTTCTAGAGTTCTCCTACTCTAACAACAATGTAAAGCATTAAAAACAAAAATCAAGCTATCTCAGAATTCAATTAAATAGAATCATTTGGTTCTTTAGAATTTTTAGTTTACCTTTTTCATAACCGTGGTTATGAAATTTTTTTGAATTTTCCCATTCTTCCCATTTTTCCATAAATTTCAACATCCCCAACTCTTGCACCATTTCTGAATAATCAGTGTCAGCGTTGATCCCTGGCCCTGAAGTGTTTTATCCTCAGTGAGTGGAGACACTGGAATGTACCTACTGTGGCCCAGCTGGAATTCCAGAACACAGGAGTTGATCCTGCACATCCCTCCATATTCTGATTGTTTAAAATTGATCTTCAGACATTTTTCCAGGTTGACCCTAGGGCTTCCAGTATTATGAATTCTGTTTTTCTGGCAAAGAAATACATCAGTCTATCATTTTCTCTCAGTCTGCCCACCTCCACCCCCTTTTGTGAACTTGTATTTCAGGCTTTCCTTTCTTGGTTGTCTATGTTTCCCTCAGGAAATTGTGCATTCCTCCTTTGCATTTGTTCAGACAGGAGAAGCTCACGTGGACAAGCACTCAGAGGGACAGATTTTCAACAGTTGCAGCTGTTTGAAAAAACAGGAGCACTTCTATAGAGACTTTGCCACTCATCCATTAGTTTTCTGCCAGTTTTCAGCTGTATTTAGTTCTTAACAAAACACTTATAGGTGTTGGTTTTGGACTGTCTTCTTTCCATGGATAGTTTTCAAAGCAAGCAATGCAGGAAAGCATTCTCAGACAACCTTTGCTTTTCTGGACCACTTATCCTCATGGATGTGCATGCGATGGAAACCTGTCACTTTTTTTGGTGGGATTGGCATGCAGAAAAACAATTAAATGACTTTGGAAGTGTAAACTGAATTTTCAGTTCTTCTTTTCTAGGTACATATCACTCCCCTGATTTAGGCCTGCAAAATCAGTTCAGCTGGAGCCCTTGGGGATTGCTTTCATTTCTTACAGAGGACTATAACAGTTGATTGGCTTGTTCTTTAGAAACATAGGCTCTGGGTCCCATTTTGCCTGAGTTCATATATAGGCAACATCACCTGTCAGCTATGTGAATTGTGACCTATTAGCCTTTCTGTGAGTCAGTTTTCCTATTGATAAAATAGGGTTAAACATAATGTCCATGCCTTAGGTTTGTTGGGATGATTAAATGAGATAGTGTGTGCTGTGTGCTTATCCTGCACTGACAAATAGTAAACTCTTAATAAATGCCATTATTGTTGCATAGGAGTGATACCACACAACAGGGAGGCATGCGACCACACAAGAGGAGACTACAAAAGTGGCTGAAAGGTTTTTATTGCTGTGTTTGGCCTAACTTGCTTCCCTATCTGTCCGATCAGAAATTTGTTAATTGGTGTAGAAAGGACTGATGAATCTCAGCAAGTTCCCCTAACCCTGAAAGTAAATTACATTCTTTCTGGAATTTGTTTTGACTTCTCTAACTTCTCCCTAAAGGCCCATCTCCAGCCACTCCTGACCTTCACCCACTGCCCTGCTCCCATTCCAGGACACGGGAGGGTACACCCTGACTTCTGTTTGCACACCATGACTCCACTGAGGGGTCTTGTTGCTTGAGAGCCCACCCAGTTCTGGATGAAGTCCCCTGATTTCTGCTCACATCCAGCAAAGTTCTCAGTGCCATACTAAATTCTATAATCATCACCTGTTCTGTGTATTTTACTGGTTCTTTTGCTCAAATATTTATGTTATATATTTGGGAAAACACCTTCTGATCATTTTTCTTTCTTCCTTAATAAAACCACAGAGACTTCTGTTCAGACCACTGGCACACCTGATAGATACTTGTTCTCAGATGGTTTGTCTCTGCAGCCACAGAGGATTTATGTGGAATTTCCATACCAGTGTTAAAGACAGACATAGCAACACCAAGAAGGTTCTTGTGAAATATATGATTAGCACGTACCACAGGAATTAATAATTTCAGGCAACTGTCTTAAACTGTAACCACATTGTTTTTCTGGGGAAGTTGCTCAATTTATATACACAGAGCTTCCATGAAGGGCTGCATTTTGATCAGGCAACCAGCTTCATTTAAAATCCATATCCCCAAAGTACTTTGACACTTCTATTTAATATGCACATGCTATATTGCTTTGAGTGACAAATTATGGTAATTTTCTTGGTAATTTAATCCTTTTTGATTCCTTTCTCTAACTCATAAAATTCTAACTGAACACAATAAAACAATACTGTCTCTAAAAATAGTTCTTAATACATTTTTTTCTCCAGAGTCAAAAATAAAGGTTTTTTTGGAAAGAAATGTAATAATTATACAGATTTATCATTCACTGTTAAAAATAATTTCATTGGACATTGTGCCCACTTTTTTCCTTGGGGTTTTATATTAAATAGTAACTTTAAAAACATACAGCTGGTTTGTTGGATTTTAGTAGGTCAGCATACACACCAAAAGTGTATTAAGGTGGACTGCTCTATTTATTGATTTCCCGTGAGTCTGCTACAGGCTGAGGGCAATTGTCTGCGGAAGGGGCGGGAGGCCCATACATGATCGAGGTCATGCGCATCTAGCCAATTTGTAAGATGATCCGCCGCCCAAAGCCATCAGCAATCCTTAGCATAGGGGCACACTCATGCATTCCTGTCAAGTCATCTTGTGAAAGGCTGCCTGCTTCCAGCTTGGCTTGGATGTGCAACCTTAATAAAACTCACTGAGGTCTGGGAGAAAATAGCAGATCTGCAGCAGATAGGGCAGAGGAAAGGGTCTAGAGTATGTACAGGCAGCTGACTCAGGCAGGCTCCACGCTGAACGGTTACACAGAGAGGAAACAATAAATCTCAGCTACTATGCAATAAATATCTCAAGTTTTAACGAAGGAAACTATCATTACAGTGAAATAAAAAAAATAACATTTGAGAACAAAGCTAACAAATGGCTAGTTTTCTATGATTCTTCTGCAAACGCTTTCTTTGAGGGGGAAAAAGTCAAACAAACAAACAGTTTTACCTGAAATAAAGAACTAGTTTAAAGGTCAGAAGAGAGGAGCAAGTTTTGCGAGAGACACGGAAGGAGAGTGCTGGCAGTACAATGACAGTTTTCCTTTCCTTTGCTTTCTTCGCTGCCATTCTGACTCACATAGGGTGCAGCAACCAGCGCCGGAGTCCAGAAAACGGTGGGAGAAGATATAACCGGATTCAACATGGGCAATGTGCCTACACTTTCATTCTTCCAGAACACGACGGGAACTGTCGTGAGAGTACGACAGACCAG
The DNA here is from genome assembly GCF_048772815.1 of Callospermophilus lateralis. Taxonomy (NCBI): domain Eukaryota; kingdom Metazoa; phylum Chordata; class Mammalia; order Rodentia; family Sciuridae; genus Callospermophilus; species Callospermophilus lateralis. The sequence continues at coordinate 62,214,589 of NC_135320.1, read as the reverse complement.
TACAACACAAACGCTCTGCAGAGAGATGCTCCACACGTGGAACCGGATTTCTCTTCCCAGAAACTTCAACATCTGGAGCATGTGATGGAAAATTATACTCAGTGGCTACAAAAAGTAAGTGATTGCTTTCAGTTTCTTAATTGCATGGAGCCTTTTCTCTTCTTGCTCTGCAGCTAACTTAGCGTTCCTTAGGGGGGCATTTGTGTGTTTACCTTTTGCTCCAGGGGGGCAGTGTTTGCAAATGCAAGCGGGCTCTCCGGTTTGACTTTCTGAGTAAGCCAAGGTTTCTGGGCTTATGTAAGCATTTGAAAGCAGGGCGCTCCCCACTCCCCGGATTTGTGCATCTCATACTGGCACCTTATGACAGCTCAGCTTTTCTCTTTTTTAAAAGTTTATCTTGAGTGTTCAGTCTGTCAAAATCCAAATTAAAAAAAAAAAAAAAGAAAGAAAAAGAAAGAAAAAAGAAAGCATGCACCTTTTAAGCCAATTGGTGGAAAAAAGAAAATCATAATGACAATATTTATTGAGGATCAAATCAATTTTACACCAGAAAATTTTTTGCAGCTAGGGTTTTGCAATTGCCACAAAATGTCCATTTTTTAATCTTTATAATATTTACTGGTTGAATAAATTGTATGAGTAAAGGGAACTGTTAATTTCAACAAGTGGCAGGATATAGAGGACTTATTTCTGTCATCTAGTTCTTCTGTGCTTGAGAAAAATCAAGAAGAAGGTTTAATGTGGACTCATCAGGAATAGATTATTTGTCACAATGAGAGGAGAAATGCAGCCAGCAGTGGCTGTTCACAGAGACATGCACCTGCAGATTTAGACTGAACACATTAAGCAGGCTCTGCATATTCCTGAAGTACCTCCTTTCCCAGGGATTTTGTGTCAGAGACAGTGCCATTTGGGAGTCTCAATATTCAGATGAATGTTGATGTTGGATATGCATTCAATCCCAAATTATAGAAATCAAACTGAACCACTGAAAAGTTTGCATTGAAACTGTGCCTATTAAACTCTGAGGACACTTTCTGCAGACCTTTCTCTCTTTACTGTCTAATTGTGTAACAGGTAAGCAGCAGTAAGTGAATTCAATTGACTGTTACTAGAATGGTGGCAATGTCCCTGTTTGTGAAAAGCTTCTCCCCCAGATCATTGCTAACAGATTCACTTGGTGCATGTAGACAGGACATAACGGGCTTCTTTAAAGGTAGCCTGTTACCCTTTAAGAGGATAAAAGATAGGGATGGGACAAATGCTCTTTTTTGTTGCTGTCTGGTCACAATCATTTAGGTCAGCCCTGCTGAATCATGCCAAGTAATAGTTGTTCTCCTTTTGTCCACTAGGGACTGAACTAAGATCACTGTTATTTCATTTGACATGTTAACTGGAACTTGGTGGTTCTAGAGTTTCCAAATTCGGAATTGCAGTTAGTCTTCTTATTACAGACTACAGGTGAAATGTCAATAAGTGAGAAGAAGAAAAGAAGGAAAATAGAATTCTGCAGTCTTTTAAAATCTGTAGCTTAATTTTCAGGTGATAGTAGTTACAAATAGAATGTCAGTTTTTCCCTTTGGCAAACCTTATTTCCATAGCAAAGAAATGAATAGCTCGGTTGAACAGCTTGTTATTATTCTTAATATACCATCCCATGTAGTTTTTTAATGAGAATCAATCATGATAAATTGGTCTAAATTCTTTCAGAGGGACCTAGAGGGAAATTTAGTCCCAAATTGTCATGAATGATCTATTCTACCAAAAATGTAATGTTTTGTTAGCTTAAAACATACAATCGAAATGATGATTCAAACATAGAAATGCATATTTTGTGTTGCTATGCAATTATTCAGCAGTGACAGGGTAAACACATAATTCTACTGGGCTTAAGTCATGTACACATTTCGTATGTTAATTTATTTTGTGAAATAAATTTGATTCTTGTTTACATTGTTCTTGGTCAATGATTATGGCACAGCTCTCAGAATATAGCCAAACATAACTATTGAAATGTTCTTTGGTTATATGGACCCTTGCAAGAGTGAATCAGGCTGAATACTTGCTGAAAATGTCTCTCAGTTGGTATGAGTCAGAGCAGTTTGGCTTGACTATTGTCTGTTTAAATTTGCATACCTTTTGTCATTGTTAATGTGATTGGTTGGAGGATCAAGAAACCAAATAAATGCATTCAGCAGAGAATTTGCTAAAGGCTCTCATAAATTTCCCTTAATTAGAGGTTTCCTTCAATCCAAATTCTAAATTTCTTGTAATATATATTTATTTTTATCTATCAGATGGACTTTTTTTTTTTTTAACTGTAACCATTTGGTATATTCTAGACTGCCACTTGTACTACTTTATTTTTATTCAAATTAATTGGAATGGGTAAGAAGCCATGCACTGCAGAAACCCAGGCTATCAGTGTATGTAAGTGAAATTAATTCATCTATTTATTCGACAAAATAATTAATCAAAGCATGGTGATTATTATGCAGCGCATGACATCACTGTCAGGAACATTTCTGATGTAGAATAAATGAGTGTTACCAATGCTAGTTGATAATTTATGTTAATCTGTTCTCTTCCTTGAACGCTGGTGAAGTAGAGTTTTAAAAATTCTTTGTAAGACATGAGCCATCACTAGAAGTCACTTTAAGAGACTTACATTCTCAAATTTCATTCTGCCACTTCTCTGGTCTTACAACTGAACAAGAAGGAAAGTATGCAAGGGAGCAAATGATTTACTGGTCACCATAAACACTGGAATTGTTATGGCACTGATCTCCTGACATGAGGGATTTAATTGAGAAAGACTAACTTTCCGTGGGAACTTGTTTAGTTAACATGAGGTAGGCTGACAAAGTTATCTTGACTTGTCAGATAGCAAAGAGGAGCATGACATTGATGCCCAACATCACAGTTTTATTGGGTGAAATACCTGGATGTGTGTCTGAGTTTAGCTCCTTTTCATGTTATTAGCAAACGTATCACTTGTCTGACAGTGAATACATCTTGGATATGTAACAATAAATACAAATGATTATTGTGTGTTTGCCCCTTTGTCATGATCTCTTCTTACATTTCTACAACAGAAAGGTATTAACATCCATACCTGTGCTTTTTAACTATTGTCATTTTTCTTTTGTATGTCAAAGTTTTACTAAGATGAAAATTTTAAATATTTGTATTTAGAATATAAAATGTTCTAGAATGTTTAGAAGGTGTGTTTTGCTTTTACCAAATGTTTTGCTGGCTGGTGACTGTGCAATATTAAACCAGAAAGGATGTGCTTGTGTTTTATTTTCTCAAGGGGGGGACTTTATTTTCATGAGGGGGGACTTCCTAATTGTGTGAAATGAGTAGAGAGTAGATGAGTACGTTTTTAGTAATTTGTCTCTAAACTTGAAGACATTCATCTTTGATTTGTGCATAGAAAAAGTGGCAATTGCCAAGAAAAATCAACAGGAATGACTTCTTTTAAATCAGGTTTGTGGAAAAGTCCTTACCAAATTCCTTTCAAGAACAGACCCTTGATTTTTAAGCAAGGGAGGAGCCCTTCAGAGTCTGAGTTAATTTTTCAACCAATAGTTAGGTTTTATTGGTTTTTTTTACGTTTTAAAATCAAAAGATCCAAGAAAGAATAGACACCATTTTGATCCTGGAATCTGGGCAGTTGGAGCTATCACAGCTCATGAGTTCTCCCAGCCTGTTTTCATTGATGGAGCTCAGGTGGGTTCTTTCCTGTGGGTATCTGCAGGCCTTCTTTACCCCTGACTCTACCCTTTACATTGAGGCTTTTTAAAATAGTGCTCATCTCATATACAGTTATTGGTTTAATTTAAAATGAATAGAAATGTGTCCTTTGCTTTCTTAACCACCCCAGCTATAGTTTTCCATTATATAAGAACAAAAATCCAGATTTCTTACCAAGAAATCCTATGTGATTTGCCCCACACCCCTTTAGTGGCCTCATCATTTATTACCTTCAAACGACATTCCAGACACTCAAATGACATTGCCCTTCTTGTTATTTCTCCAACAGACAAGCTCATTCCTGCCTTGGGCACTTTACAAGCTACTTGTTCAGCTCAGAAAATTCTTCCCCCGGCTCTTACTATGGATGGTTCCTCCTCTTTATTCAGGTCTTCATGTAAAAGTCTTCTCTGAGCACCATTACTTCCTACCTTTCCCATTCTGCTGAATGACTTCCTATCATATTGTGCTATTTAATTTCTTCATGACATTTACTCCTGTGTGATATTATTCATTTTCTCTCTATTCCATCTTCCTCTACTAAGAATGTGAATTTCACTAGAGCAGGTTTCTTGTCTATCCGTAGCATTCCTTATACCTAGAAGAATGTGGAATGAGTGACGATATTCTTGCAGACTCTTAGCTCTATGAGGTAGGGACTATATCCATATTGTTTACCAGTTTTTATTTATGAATATTTATTCCTTTAGGTAGCAGATTGACCTCTAGAATAATGCCTAGAGCAGCGTTAGCAGAGAACACCGTTGACCCTTCATTTTGCAGATTTTGCATCATCTAACTTAACCCACCTAAAGTAAAAAAATATTTGTTTAAAATTTGTGTCTACACTAAAATACTGAAACACATACAAACTTTTTTGTCATTATTCCCTGAATAATATAGTGCAATCTTTAATATAACATTTACATTATATTAGGTATGATAAATAATGCAGACATTTCAAATACATGGGAGGGTGTCATGAGAAAAAAGCAGATCCTAGCTATTTTATGTAAAATATTAAGTATTCACAGGTTTTGATATCTGTGGGGGGTCCTTGAACCAGTTCCCCATTGATACTAAGAGATGACTGTGACTTTTTTTTTTTTTAATGAATAGAGAGAAATGAATTCCATGGGTAGATTTGAACTATAATTAAATACATATTTTAAAATAAGACCCAATTATATTCCACATACTACTTAGTTATGTAATGTGAGAAATTTTTATTAATACTCTGAGTTCCATCTTCAATATCAAGCAGCAAACTATAGCCCTAGAGCCAAATCTTGCCTGCTACCTGCACTTATAAATAAAGTTTTATTGCAACAGAGCCACATTTTCTTTTTGTTGTTGTTTTTGTGATGCTTGTTGATGCTTTTCTCCTACAAAAGCAAGTTGAGTCATTGCAATTGAAATCAAATAGCCTACAGAGTCTCAATTTTTTAATATCTGGCCTTTAAAAAAAAGTTTGCTGACCCCTGCTCCCTGCCCAATATCACAAGAAGAATTAGTATTAATACTGGGACCATTGCAAGGTAAACTGTGGGGATTGTTGTGTGGGAAAAACACTGCCCTTCAGGAGGCCCAGTAAGCTTTAGGTCCCTGCCAATTGGCGGAGAGCCTGACTAAGCCATTTCTTGGCTTGGTGTCTGGCATGCTGTGAGGTGACATTTCAGAAGAGTACAGACAAGGGAATTTCATGTCTTTTCTTTCCACTGCCCATCATCCCTTGAACAAAGAAATATTCCCAAAGCAGATATATGTCAGAAAAGAAAAAGCACCTGAATAACGATACAGGTCCCCAATCTCTGGATAAACAGGTCTGGGCTCCATGGTCTCCTGCTTCCTGTACCTGTTTCATCCTATTAGTTGCAGCATTAGCAAGAATGTTGACAAAACTCTGGAGACATTCTGTTTTCTTAGAAATGGGACTTCAGCTCAGCCTCTTGCATTGGGTATATTTAGAAACTTTTTTGTCTCTGTCACTTGTTTTAGATAGAAAGACTAGAGAGAAGTGTTCACACCTGTGTAGATGATGGAGCAAAGAAGCAATAAGAGAGGTGTTCAGCTACAGAATACAGAGCACTGGCAGCCCCCATGTGATAATTTGCTAATTTAGGGGGTTTTGCTTTCATTCTGCAATGGTCTTGTGTGCAGACACATTAGGGGTCTTTTCCTGCTTTGTGTTCCTCTTTTTCTTTTTTTAATACCACAAGCTATATTGTATCATTTGCTCTAATGCACAAGCCTAATTACATTCTGAGTCATCCTTGACTCTTGTTCTAATACAAGATCATCTCTTGCAGTGAAGTTGGGAAATTCCAAATCCCCTTTGGTTTTGGACCCATGGTCTGTGGGAGGGAGGGCCTCTTAGTGTTTAAATCTTTTTATAATGTGTACACAAGATGTACCCCCTCTGTTATCAAAGGAGTTTCTAAAGAATGAAGCACTCTGTGGAGTGCTTTTTATTGAGGGGCTATTTACACCTAGGGTCTGTATCTGAATACTCTTCTCTAATTCTCATATAGAAATACTAGAACTGAGAAGTTCTCAGGCTTATTTGGTCCTGAATGACCTGGATTTCTTTGTTGATATAAATGATCTGAATTTCTTCCTTTGAGTGAGTGAGTGAGTGAGTGAGTGGAAGAGCAATTTTTAAAAGAGAAAGGGAAGTAAAACATACAACGCCAAATAGAGACCTCGTGGTAGCTAAGAATTTCATCAACAGTACATTTGGGCTTATGTAGGTTTTTTTTCTTTCGTCAGTAAGTATTAGAAAATGTAGAGTAAGATGAAAATTACTTATTTATACTATATAGTCTGCATGGGAATGTGTTTCTTAAGTTTGCCTGAACTATTGAATGATCATGCAAATTAGCACAGATATCAACATGTGTCTAAAGTAAACCCACAGCTGAATGTTAAAATGTAAGCGCAGCGTGAATATCTTGAATCTTTAGTGATAGAAACACATCAGCCAATGCCAAATGGTTAACTTGTAAATTTCCAGGCAATGACTGGCAACAATTTTGAAAGATGATGTATTTTCAAGTTTTATTGACAAGTATATCTTAACTCATTAGGGAAAAATTTATAGATAGGCTTGATTTTTTTTTCTTAAAGCTGAATGAGTTACCCTACAGTGATATACAATGAAGGATTTTTGCTTCCCAAGAACCAATAAGTATTCTAAAATCCCAAGTTAGCTGGGTAAGGTGGTACACACCTATAATCCCAGCTATTTGGGAGGCTGAAGCATAAGGATCATAAATTTGAGGGCAGCCTGGACAACTTAAAATAAATAGGGCTGTGGCTGTTGCTTAGTGGTAGAATGCTTCTCTAGCATGTACAAGATCCTGGGTTTAATCTCCATTATACACACCCCCCACCTCTACCCAAACACAGAGGGAAAAAAAAGAAAACAAAATCTGATTCAGGCTGGGGATGTAGCTCAGCTGTGGAGTGCACGCATACTTGTTTGCATGTTTGAGGACCTGGGTTCAATTCCCAGTACAACAAACAACCAACCAACAACAAATAATCATCCAAATTTCATTTTCCCTATAAACCCTTAAAGATAGTCCTGGGATTTTGTAAAGCATTTTAACACTATTCTTATCTTCACTATTAATATACAGCTGACTTTTATAGTCTAGTGGGTATTTATTACAACTCAAGATTTGTTGTTCAAAGCAGGTCTTGGCATCACTTGTCTTCATTATGCAGATGTAAGATGCAGAGAGTGTATCCTCATCACCAACATTACCAGTGTTATCATCATTTTCCTATTTCACTCACTTTTTAAAAAGAATAGAGCTATCCAATGACAGTCATTTCAATATTTATTGAATGAATCAATAGGTTTGTTTAATAAACTGAATATTCAACAACTTAAAATGTTGAGTAAGATGACATATGCTGTGCCTACAACATTACTGCTGGTTTTAAATTCCTGGCAGTACCATTTACTTGCTATGTGATCTTGGGCAAATTCCTTCCCTTCTCTATGTCTCAGTTCATTATGAGTTAAATTGAGGTCATAACAGCACCAATCATTATAGGTTATTCTTAAATGTAAACATAATTTACATAAATTACTTTGTGTAAGTTGTATCATACCATAAACGTTAAGTAAGCATTAGTTATTGCTAGGGACAGTTCTAGGTTTAGTGTTAGTTAACTGTTGGAAACTTTTCCTCAAACTATTAGAATATTCTAATATTAGAATACTTAGAAGAACTTTACATGTTTTAATTTATTGACTACTTTTAAAAGCCAGTATGAAGTAGAAAGTATTATAATTGAATGAATCACTTGCCAAATGAAGAAACTGAGGGATGGGGAGAGGACACTACTTTTCCACAATGGCTAAATTGCAGACCAGCAGCCAACCTGGGGCTGTCTGACTCCATGACCTATGCTATGAACCAACAGTGGGATTAGCAACAGCAACTTTAACCATGTCTCCTCCTGTCAATCCTCAAACCATTAAGTCCATTTAAATTTTTTTTTTTTTTTTCTGGAGTTGCCTTTGTGTATAAATCCTTAATTCTTTCATACTAAATGAGTTGCCCTTTTCTCAAATTCTGTTTCAGACAACCATTTATCCACAGCCCAACTCTAAAGCTGCATGGTTAAATTGGTCATGGCACACAGGTTTTGCTGCTGTCGGAAGCACAATAGCCAATTCTCTCTGCCCTCCCACGGTCTGTTGACAGACCAGGCAACCCCATCTGCATTCCCTCCCACCTCTCTCCATAGAAGCACCATCTTCTTGAATGTATAGAGCTTAATTGAGTCTGACTATTTATCTGAAAATTTCTAAAACACAGAGAAAGGCTTACAATTGCTTTACATGGTGCGAAGCTGCCTCTTCTGAATATCTTCCATTCAATTGAATGACCTCCCTCTTGGATTTATCTGCAGGCAATCCTGTTTGGAAAAGAAACAGCACATTCTGGAACTTAAAATATTATTTGCATGCACTTTATTTTAGCGGGTCAATCCGAGAGTTGTAAAAATGAGGAGAAAGGCCTTGTTTTCTCAGGCAATGACCTTTTATCTCACTTCCTATTTTATTTATCATTGTCCCTATTAATTAAAATATTTCTGGTATTTTGGACCAAGGCCAAGAATGTTGCTACTTGCAGGCAATTGTGACAGATCTTCTTCTCTTTTCTTCTGCTGGTGGAGGCCTGAACACTCACAAGCCTGGGTTCCATAGCTGTCTCCATAGCTGATGAAGATCAACTACAGCAGATGGGAAGACTCCAGACAACCCAACTGCCCTCTGTCCATTCTTCTTCATAGAATCACCAAAGGAGGGAAGACAACACAGGTTAAAGACAAATTTGAATTCAGTTAGGATTTCCATGTACTTTTATATGGTGAGATAGACTAAAACACATTTTAAGAAACCAGACAACTCAATGTGTGTCTGTTTGTTTGACCTCCGCTTTCCATTAAATGATGAGAGCCAGCAGTGTGTGGCATGTGGACACTGTAGGGGCCTGGTGGACACTGCCAGGCTGTACATATGCCTACATGCATGCTGTAGTGCTCAAGCTATCTGGGGCAACTGCATGGTCAGTGAAGTGGTCTGAAGGATTCTAGTGCTGATGCTGAATGACTGGGTCTTTTCCTGAAATAGGAAACTATGGATCAGGGAGGACTCATTTCTCAATTTAAATTTTCTTTATTCTTCCTCTCCCCTTCCCATCCTTTTCATCTTCTATTATGTCTGCTGATTTTCCTCCCTTCTCAGGAGATGGCTGATAATATAGCAAGTACATATTCATGGAGGCTGGGAAGTGATCGCTTATGTTTAGTTGTACAGTTTAGTTGTACAATTAGGAGACACATAATTATGGATTGATCTCATCCATATAACACAATCTGCAAAGAGGGGAATAGTTGCTTGATGTTCTGTCATCAAAGGAAGTATGAAAAAGAGTATTCCAATAATGATGTTTAGTAACAAATAGGGCATTCCAAGGTCTACTTTAGTCTACAGTATCATCCTCCAAATAGATAAATACATGCTTTTTTTTTTATAAATAATGGATATATCAAAGCAATTTTATAGATAAAGAAACTGAGGGCCAGTGGAATCAAATGATGTTTAGAAGTTTGCCTGTCTACTTGGACACAGATGTAAAATTTGAACTCAGACTTTCTGAATGGGTAAATCTGAGAACTCTTTATTAATTTTGCCTCTTTGGAATTTTCTTTCAAAAATTAAAACAATTCTGAATGGTGGGGGAACAGAGAAAAGATTAAAATGAAGCTTTTCTTAAGTTTTTGGAGGATATGTCCATAATAAATAACCTTCATTTGGCAATCAGAAGAATTTGCCATACATGGATTTTAGGTTCTATAAGATGACTCCTCTTCTCATGCTCTTTCTGTCCTAGAACAGTTTTTTTGTGTTTTTCTTTTTAATTTAAAAAATCTGTCAGTGACAAATAATTCCTTGATATTTTTCCCCCAAACAAATGAGTTATTTAGCCATATTACCTCATGTTGGGATTATTTTGATACAGATAAATATAGTGTCTTAAACTATTTTATCTACATTTTCACTTAGAAGCATTTCATTGTAGTATAAAGTTATATTTCTTTCTGCTGAAGACCAAATAAGAATAAAAATATTCAATAGAAGAGATCCTTTACCATTTCAACATTAATGGATTAGGGTGCTGTTTGTGCAAAAATTATCATTTATTCCATTTAAAAAGTCTACATGCTATGTATGTTTTGACTTTCAAAAAATATTATTTAGTATGTGAAAGTAGACTTGAATTCAAGACTATGCTTTAAAAAATCCCAGATGATTAATAAAGACACCTGTAAGTGACACTGTCAGTATCTCTTACTGACGGTCAAGGTATACTAATAAATTTAGGAGACCTTTATTCAGATAAATGATTAAAGCTGACACTAGAAGTGGAAATCCCACAATCAGCTCTTCACTGAGAATTTGAGAATCAAATGTATATATCAGACTATGAAACCTTCCTATCAGAGAGAAAGGAATTTTTAAAATTTTGTGACAATTATGTTTCATATGGGACAAAAACTCGATCAGTTTGCAATGAAAAAAGTTACTTTGGAAATGAATTATCCTGAGCATAAGTTAACTCTATATATTATTAGCCTATTATTTTGAAATAACTTCCTTTAGATATGATTTTAGAGATCATGGCCTTAAAAGTATCAAAGACAATTAAAATATTTAAATAAAACCCTATAAGTTTATTAAACATTTTTTGTATTTAAGATAATTCACCAAATATTTTGAAAAATATTTTAACTACAAAATATCCCCTGAGGAAAATGAGGTTAGCATGTGTTTAATCCTTCTCTGATTAGTGGGCACTTGTAAAATCAATGGTAAGGAGGAGATTTTATGTCAGGGAGACACACACTGCTATTTGTCCATGGATGGGAGTATATTAAAATCTTTGAGGAAGGTGTAGTTTGAAAAAATCATAGACAGTTTTTAAAATTTAGAGCCAAAAACATCCTCATCATGTTCAAGTACTACTACTAAGTAAAATAAAATTCAGCTTTTTATTTTAATAAGATTGACAAGGTACAAGTAAATTATATAGAGTATAGAACTTAGAGAACAATCTTGCATTTTCCAAAGATGGTTATAAAAGTACCTCTTGTCTTACATGCTATCCTCCTGTAAATAATTCCCTTTGCCTTGAATCTTTCTAAAGGAAATTCCATTTTATCTTGTTTACCACGACACTTACATTCAGAGGCTTGAGCTGCCATGTTAGAAGTCCACCATGTTGTGAGGAAGTCAAGCCATGTAGAGGAGGATATGTGAAGGAGCTCTGGTTAGTAAGTCCTCATATCTGAGTCATCCTAGCCCAGTCTGTAGACATGTGAGTAAGAGAGCCTTCACAGGATTATAGTCCCCACCCATTTAGTTTCTTCAAGCTTTGGAGCCAGGGTCCTTCTCTTCATGGAAGAGAAGCAATCCATTGCTATTTTACCCTGTCTGAAACGTTGACCCATAGAGTCTGTGACCCAATGAGCATAATCAATTGATTGTTACAAGACACTAAACTTGTGGGTAATATATTGAACCCACAGTTAGGACTGGAATGGTCACCAGATACCTAGGCTTATAGGACTGTGCTGCCTATCACTATGCTTGTCACTGAAGAACAATGCATCCGACATGGACTCTGCATTCCAGAAGCTAGCACTTCAGTGAGCCTTAGGACATCATTAGAATGTCATAAGTCCTGTATTGGTTCTGAAACCAGTACTTTTTCTTCCTTTTCTATTCTTTTAAGTTAGATATTTCAGTTTTACATAAATTTAGTAAGATTCAATAGATATAACTTGAAGACAGCATATACCTTTGTAGTCCTTTGAATAAAATTGTTTTCAGTAAGAATTTTTCTACCTTCTCCTTTGCAAGAAGCCTCAGGGACCAACAAAACTTGGAGTAGACCAGTGTTCCATAATACCAAAATGATATATGAGTCTTATAGATAACATTGTTTGTAGTTTTTCTGATCACTTAAAAATTATGAAAATCTCAGAGAATTCACATTTTTGAGGACTCTAGGAATGAAGCTTTTTTATAATCCTACACTACTTAACCTGTCATGTTCAGGCTGTAAGTTTAAATCCAGATGTTTCTGAAAATTGTTACTGAGCATGGCTGACTGGTGGTCTCCCAAATGTAAAACAAGTTAGCTGCATCTGTTTGATTCCCAGTGGTTTGGAATTCCTGCAATAAAATCCATCCCAGATTCTTCTCTTTTCAACTGATGAGCAAGGGATTCAAACTTAAATGAAACAGGTATAGGAACATTCTTAAATGTATGATGTGCTTTGCTTATTACATTACATACTGATTGAAACTTACTGGAAAACAGCATAATAGTGAGTACACACACACACACACAAAAAAAAAACCTAAGTACTTTTATATCCTTTGACTCAGTAATCCAACTTCTGGGAATCATTCCCAAGGAAAACAGTTTGACAGAGGGAAAAAGCAATATATATGAAGGTGTTCACTGCAGCCATCAGAGCAGAAACACTGGAAATCATGGGTATTATTAGTTACTAGGTACTTACTATGACACCTCACACACATGATCTCTAATCCTTCAAAAGAATTTGAAAGATAAACAACATTATTTACAGGCTGAAAATGAGGAAACCATGTACAAGTTCCCGGAGGCCATAAATGGCAGGATCAGTAGACCCTCAACCCAAGCTCATCTGGTGAAAGGCCGAGACTTCAGTGACCCACGACCGCAGCTGTTAAAAATGAAATGTCCACAAGATGTTGAATGAACTAGTAGGTGATATGCCTGAATAAATTACAGTAGTAAAATTAGAAGCCAATATTTCGACCATTTAGTTTACACAAAGTTCTGGGTTGGATAGTTTAAGTGTGTTATTTCATTCTTACAAATCTGTACCTAGATACTATTACTTTTCTCATTTTTTAAAATGCCATGAGCAAGTTTTAGCTCTGATTGTGTGGGAGGGTAGAGTGGGGGGTGAGGTTGAGTTTGTAAGTATATTTATAAAACTGTCAACAGGGAATATATTGTAGTACTATTAATAACAGAAACAATATTCACAGTGATTAATTTAAGTGATAGAATTGAAGAATATTTTTTATTTTCTATTACATGCTTGCTGTATATATCATGCATTATGAGCTTGCCATTTTTACAATCAAAGTAGGGGAAGCTTAAATTTTAATTTTTAATTAAAAATAGATCTTTATAGACTGAGGTTAAATAAAAATAGCAGGAATGATTTGGAGAAAATGGGATCATGCAGACTTGACTGAATTGCCATCATTTTTCAGAGTAACTGTTCTTAGGGCAAGAAAATATGAAGGGGTCTTTAGAAATAGTAGCATAATCCATAGGAAATAAAATCTAGGGGAAATATTTTAGAGTGGAGAGTTTTCCCTTATTTCTCCAGTCTCATCTTTCATAATTTTCTCTATGTTCCAGCTGTATCTAAATCCTGCAGTTCTGTTACAACATTGTGATTTCTTTTCTTTCCTTAAATATGTGCCTGCTGTGCTACAGAGAGTTCTAGAATCCCTCCTGCCCCATCCTCCACACAGTGTTTAATAAGTGGAAGGATGGAAAGATGGATGGATGTATGAGGTAAATGAATGGATAGATTGATACAAACCCTGCAGCTCACTGGAGTTTCCTGGAGAAGGTAACAAACAAGATGATGGAAACTTATTGTCAAGTTTTTCATGGACTTGGACATAAGCAATAATTGGATATAGAGAGAGCAGGTTTAGAATTTTCAATTGTTTGAAAGGGTGAATGACCAGAAGTTGTGACAATAGGAAGAGTGACCTTCACACCCCAGACTCTTCCCTAAGGCAATAAGATAACAAGGCAAACAGATAAGGAAAGCAGGTAGATCATCAGGTAGTAGGTACAGTTCTGAGCATAAAATTGTAATAAAGGTTGAAAAAGTAATTCAGAAGTGTTTGTCAAAAAGATAATACTGAGATTTAAAACTGGGGATATCCCAACAAGCATGCTTTACTCAAGTAATAGATACTATGAAAAATGCAAGTATTTCTGCATTCGTATCCTGTAGAGCTGTTAATTTCAGGCATCTTTAAGGATAGTTCTTAACATTATGTAATGTGAGATTGAGTCCATCTGTCTTCCTGAGTGAGAAAGGAAAGGACAATCATAAGGTCCTATAAATTTATGAATGCAGAGATAAAGAGCCCTTTCTTTCTCCCATACCTTTGTGTATCTTATGCATTTGCAATTTGCATAGCATAGAATATCCTAGGGAATTGGGTCAAATTACTCTCCTCAGGTCCATAAGTCTTACATCATGATCTCTATCTATTTAAAATTACACACTTGTACTGTCAGGCAGGATATATGCATTGTACTCTTCTATTTGTGTTATATATGAATGCCTTCATAAATGAATGCTTTTATTCTGTGAAGTTTGTTTGATCCTTGGAATTTAAATGAATCCTCCTGGAAAAAAATCTCAGTGGTTCCATTTTGAAAACAAAGGCATTGAATATTTCAGGAATAATCATTTCAGTACCAAGAATCTGTTCAGAGAGGCAATAAGGTACACTAAATGATATTAGCTAACCAATGGGTCTCATGTGGCCCTTTTTCCTTGAATTTGATCTTGTGTTTTCAATTGGGTCATTGTATAATGTATAATTCTAAGAATATGCATTTTATAATACAAACTGTAGGTAGAATTCTCTTCATCATTTATCAAGTGTCTCATGCCTTACAATGCATTCTGTGCCTTTCTATAGCTCAAAGAGATTCCTGGTTAGTATTAGGAGTGTGCATGCCCTGGTAGTCCTGCAAGTTTCAGATAAAATATGAATAGAAATCTGGTTCTGTGAAAACATAGAAATTCCATGTTGCCGAGCAAGAATAACAGTCCTGTAACATGGGCCATGTGGATATTTAAGCAAACACATATTTATGCCTAGAAATAAAATATGCTCATTGGGAAACTCACATCATCTTAAAAATACACACTCTTCTTATATACTCAAGACTCTACATCATGGAGTCTTATTCACTCTAATGACCCCAATCCCTGGAGACCCCAAACCAGGTGATATTGCGGTATTAGGAATGGGGAAGCCATTTACTTTCTTTATGATGGAAATTAGAACTCTCCAATGAGTCCGTTCTTCTGTTCTTTAGTAAAAAGACAAATCACAGTGTTTGTCATGGTTCTTGATTTTGCTATAGGGGAAGGTGTTATTGCATAACACATAATGCACGTGTGTATGTATTTTTGTGTTTATGTGCATGCATATAGTTTTGCTTTCAGCATGTGATGGATTATAAATGTGAACTAAACAGGATTTGACTTCAGATTTCTTCATTTATGAAATTTAAAAGTTTCTGTAGTTGCTCTGCCTCAAAGAAGGGAAGCATGATTCCCCATTCCTTAAGGCTGAACTGCACAGAGTCACACCTTCTCGAGAGTGCTGTCATGAAAGAGGGGAAAGGTAACTTTACACTAGAGAGACTCAACAACCACTTTCTCAAACTAGCTGACTAAGGGCAATATCAACAGTGCTAAGTCATTTTGATAGTATTTCCGCTTATCAGAACAGCACAGAATGTCACTTTTCTTCTGTGATCTCTTTCTTAAAGCTCATAACCACTGTCTAATTATGACAAAAACATCCAAACAATCTCAAGTTAGAGATAGTCCATAAAATATCTAACAAGTACTCCTCAAAAAATGTTCAGGTCATCAAAAAAGGGAGTAGACCCTAAGGGGACATAATGAGTAATATGGAATTTTGGATGGGATCCTGAACAAAAAGGACATTAGGTAAAACTAAAATCAGAAAAGTGTGGACTTTAGTTAATAACACACAAATTCCAGTGAAGAATTTTCCTGCCCTGAATTCAGTAGACAAGCATGGTTATTTAGTGCAATGGATTTCTTACGAAGCTATATCTGCTAATTCTGTGTAATATGAATAACACTTCTCTAAATGAGAATCTGAGAGCCACTTGGCTGGGAATTACCCATAATGTTCCTTATGGGTAGATTTTTGAAGAAGAACAGACATGCAAAACAATGCATTCTGACTTCTCATATCTGAAGAATCCTCTGAAATCTTCTAAAAAAAAGGGGGGGGGGCTTTTTCTACCTGCCACAGAAACCTGGATACTTCCTAGTGTTTACAGGGGATATGATAGCTATATGCAAGAAAGTTTATAGCTTTGAAAAGCAAAGACCTTTGTGAGTATAGAAAATTGAATTGGCCAGATCACTGAGGATGAATTACGTGCAACTTGATGTATTTTATTAGCCTTCTGCAATAATGCAAATGTAAAAAAAGTAAGTAAATTTGTTAATAGCACATGCTTAAAATAACATTACAACCTCTCTAAATATCTTTCTTTCAAGTCCTTAGGTTTCAGGCTTATCAGTTGAGTAAGAATGCTCAGGCTATCATTTTCTTTCAAAAAGCATATTAATTTATTTTGTCTATCACTGAAAGAACTACAAGTGGTAGCAGGACAAGAATTCAGAGCTATATCATCATTTTATTGAATCGTATACTGTAAAACAAAATATTCTCTAACTTTTTTTATTATGTTCCATTACATAAGCACTTTGTTTTGTGAATCCAAATATGGTTTACATGCCTTTTTTTGGTAACAGCTGCAACAAACATTGCACAGATTGTACACAATCAATTGTAGAATATTCTCTGCTCACTTGATCCTGTAGAAAGTGGTTAAAGGCATTATTCAAGCAAGCCAGAAAAATCTGCATCATGTTATCTATTGTATTGCCTCACAAAAAGGTATTTTTAAGATGTGGTATGGTGGTGGTGTCCATATTGCCTGATGTCAAATCTTATCACTTGGTAATTTGTGACAAACCTGTTGTGTGTTAGCTAGGAGTTTATGAAGTACAATTGGAAAAGCCAGAAATCTGGTTTAGCTTAAGAGAGAGACAGAGAGACAGAGAGAAGGAGGGAGAGAGAGAGAGAGAGAGAGAGAGAGAGAGAGAGAGAGAGAGAGGGAGGGAGGGAGGGATATCTCTGTGATAAAATTGCATCAATTAGGAATGGAAGCACAATTGAATGGAAACACATTCTACACTTTGGCCAATTTAAGGCTAATTCATGAGCTGTGTTTATTGCCTTTCTTAGTTTTCAGAGATGACATAATTAATGATATTGTCCTCCTACAGCATGATAGTGGTTTTGCCTAAAATTTTTTTGAAAAGACATTCTTTGTGGATCATAAAATCTGCCTAGATTTTGTGTGAATGGTTATAAAGTCTTAGTTAATGAAAATTTGCTCTCTGAGACTGCATTAATTTTTTCACTCATTGAATACTTATTTATTGGTATCATGTGTTCACTCCAGCGTTTGTTGGAATACTGGAGACAAAGGTGAAACAACAATATTTTGATTACCCAGTGTCCATGATCCAGCGAGGAACTGGGTATTAACCAAGCAGTCACACAAATAATTTTAAGTTAACATAATGAAGAGCTACACAGGATGATGAAACTATAAAAGAAAGAATTGAACATGGTCAAAATGAAAAAAAAAACAAAAACCTGTTTGGGTACTGAAAATATGCATTTATAATAATTGGTTCACATTTCCCTTAACTATGAGCCCTAGATATTAAGGAGTGGTTTTAGAAGCTATTCATATCTGCCAATAGTAACTATGACACACTATAGACCCTATGAAAATTTATTTTAAGAACAGGAAAGAAAAAAGAATGAAATAAATGAGCCTAATTGGTATGGCTATACTCTATGTCTTTGTGTTTATATAAAGGAAACCCTAGAGTTTTGTGGTTCAAGCCACCAAGTAGCAAGTACTTGCTAAATTCTACCAGCTTCATCAAAGTTGTGTCATGTACATAACCCATAATTATTATTCTCTTTTTTTGTAATCGCTTGAATTTGACTCTCACATGATTGACAAGTATTAGGGAGGAAAACTGGTCATCTAAACTGTCCTCCATGTGCCAGTTGGATAGGTAACATTCTCTTGTGAACACTTCACAACTTAATTATAAGGATTCTTTTCACTTACAATAGGCCTCATGTAATATTCAGGAGTTTTGATCTCAAGAAGGGTGCATGTTTAAGAAATGGTAATGTAAATGGTAAATTAGTTTCCAATGCCACACATTGGCAAAGATATGTTTTGGTTTATAGTATAAATATATTTTCAAAAATAACTTGTTAGAGGTCCACTCTGCTCAGCAGCAGTACCCTCTGCAATATGCCCAGTGTAAGTAGCAAGAGATTTTGAAGTAAGTGACCTGTCTACTTGTGGTTCAAGACCCTGTTATTAATCTGGCTCCTTGTGCAAAGCCCACGGCCCATCATCACACTTACCATGCTGTTTGCTTTCCTGTCTTTCCTCCTGGAAATGTAATTATTGAGGATTTATATATTCCAGGTTCTGTCTCTGGGTTTTACATATATTAATTCAGTTAATCCTTATAATAAATTTACGGGATTGTAACTATAATTCGCATTTTAAAGGACAGTAAACTGGAAAACTAAGCTAGGGAAATTGTCCCAAGTCATAACATCCTAAGATCCAGAGTTTGCTCCCAGAGTTTGGACTCTTAACCACTGCCCTTCTGCTTCTGCTGCTCTCTAAGTCAGCTCCTCCAAGTCAGGAGTGGGCTTTTATCTTAGTAGGCGTCAGTCAGCTATGTGTCCTAGAACATAGGATGGACTTGATAAATAGGTATTGAAAGAATGTGGCCTTTCTTCTCAACTGGAGCACTTTCAGTGATAGAAGAAAAAAATGGGTAAAGATTTTAAGGCTTAAAAGGATTTTAAAAACTTCTCTTTCTTATACTCCTATGTGACACCTGGAAAAACCATTATACACAGAGGTAAGTCATATTCATATGATCCCTTTTGTAGATTAGCCAGCAGTTGTGTTTACATTCTGTCATATGCCAGAAACTGTTCCCAGTGCTGCATGTGTCCTACCTCATTTAATCCTCATCTGAGGTGGATGTATTTTCATGTTAGAAGTGAGGAACCTGAAGTGTGGAGATTGTCCTTGTCTCATAGCTGTTAGATGGCAGAGCAGAGAAAAGAACTAAAGTTGGCTGGCTTCTTTAGATTTCATGTTCACACTAACACACACACAAAAACAATTATTTTAACTTTATCTCCATCTGTACCTGGTCTAAACTATATGGTGCACTTAATAAATGTTTTGTTTAACTTGAGATTTAGAATACCTTGATCCTTATATTCTGTATATTCACAAAAGTTACTGGAGGAAATCTTTATGCAGCTTTTAAAGGAATCCTTTAGTTTTTTTCCTAGAAAACTTTCATTTTTAAAAAGGTTATTTATGAGTGCCTTAAAACTGTCAACAGCTTTACATGAGTTGAGATATATATATATATATATATATATATATATATATATATATATACACACCCACACACACAGATATATATTTATTACATATTTAATATATTACATAATATATAATATTAATTATACATACACATATATAATCTTTAATTATTTGTTCAAAATAAATTTAGGGCATTTGCTCTGGAGCCATAGATTTCTATTCAAAGAAACTATAAGGGCACAATGACAAACTCACTGCTTTTCCTTTATTTATACACAGCTACAGTTTTTTGGAAAAAATGTTGTTAATGGAATTCCTGTTAATTCTAGATGAACTGGAATATCTTATAAATATCAAGAGAACATATGAGAATTGCATTAATTTTCTATACTACATAATAAATTATCCAGAATTAGTCAATTATAGCAATGCACTTTTATAATCTAAAAGTTTCTGTGGTTGGGGATTTAGGTATTGCTTGAGTAGGTCTTCTGCTTCAGTCTCTCAGTAGGCCATAATCAAGATATTAGCCAAGGCTCAAATTTCCTCTGAATGTTCAACTAGAGAAAGATTGGCTTCTAAGCTCATGTGGATTCATTTCCTCATGGGCAGTTGGACTGAGGCTCACAGACCCTGCCACGTGGTCCTGTCCAGCATTCAGCTTACCTCATTCTAACCAGCATGCTGAGAAGGCAGTATTAGAAAGATGGAAGTATAATCATTTGCAGCCCTTATCACAGGAGTGACAACTTTGCCATAGTTTATCAGAGAAAGCCACTCAATCCAGCCTGTGTTCCAGGACAGGGGGTACACGGTGCATGAGTTTTAGGATGCAGGGTAGATTGGGCTATCTTAAAAGACTATCTATCACTAAAACAGAAATGGAATATTTATTTTATGAGTGTGAGGGACTGAGAGGGAATCACAGGTTAACTTTTCAGATTTCAGTTTATGACTTTCTCCTTCTTTATGAGCGTTTTGTATTTTGGGGGATGATTGGCTGGTTGATTAGTTGGTTGCCTTATGTTTGGTATTAGCCTACAGATCATAAAATCATGAAAGTTCCTTCGAAGCCTGTTATCTTATGGTGAAAGTTGTGTTGAACGTATAGTTGAACAGCAGCAAGAAATTTCTTTTCTATTCTGATTCATAATTTCTAAATCCTTTTTAGCTAAATGGCTCTCCAAACCCAACAGTCATATTTTATTCCTTTTTCTGTGGAGTTCCAGCAGTGGCAATCTGATGATCCCCTGAGAGAGGGGCAAGTGTGCCAGCAATGTCACACTCTAAAGGTCTATTACATTCCACCCTTCCATTTCTAATGTCCCTTCTGCTCATGTGCTCTAAAAACCCCATGTCTGAATCTATAGCTTTCACACTACCATGATGATCCCAATGCATTTCATCAGGCTGAGTGAAGGATCTAGTCTATGTCGGCTCCTCCCTATGTGGCTTAAATTATATTTGTTCTACCAAGAGCCAATGTATGTTGCATAAGAGATGGTAATAAGAAGTCTAATAGAACCAACTTAGTTTTGGCCTTTAGCTTTTGTCTGTTTTCTTAAACTTCTCCACATCCTCATTGCCAAGGTCATTCTCATTGGCATGGTTATCTGGAAGCATGTACTTGCTTTTTTTTTTTTTATTTGGTTTTTTTTTTTTTTTTGGATACTGGAGATTGAACTCAGGGGCACTGAGCCACATCCCCAGCCCTATTTTGTATTTTATTTAGAGACAGGGTCTCCCTAAGTTACTTAGCACCTCGCTTTTGCTGAGTTTGGCTTTGAGTTCTCAATCTTCCTGCCTTGGCTTCCTGAGCCACTGGGATTACAATTGCACACCACCATGCCAGGCACATGTACTTGTTTTTCAATTAAATAAAGTGCTGATAATTTTATCTAATTCTCCAAAAATAAAATTAGAAAGTCTGTCCTCTTGAAGGTTTATAGTTAAAGGCAAAACATTTGTGGAGTCATTACATAGTTGTAATGAAAAAAAAAAGTCATTATATAATCATATAGAAAAAAACTGACCACGTAATTGTTCTTAGTCAGTGATTTGTTTATTAAACTGAGACTTCTGGCACTTGTTTTCTTTATTCTTTAATAAGAAATGATAATTCCTAGCTGAGCACTGTGGTGCATGCCTGTAATCCCAGCAATTTGGGAAGCTGAGGCAGGAGGATTGTGAATTCAGTCATCCTCAGCAACAATGAGGTGCTGAAGCAACTCAGTAAGACCTTGTCTCTAAATAAAATACAAAATAGGGCTGGGGATGTGGCTTAGTGGTTGAGAGCCCCTGAGTTCAATCCCCATTATCCCCCCAAATAAAAAATTTTTAAAAAAGAAATGATAATTCCTGGCTTACTTGAAAAACTGAATGGCATCTGACACGTTTGCATGTTTTGGTATGTAGAGAGAGACATATACTATCAGTATAAATTTATTTTTATATTCAATATCACTCATTGATTTGTGAAATTTGAACCATCAACAAGAAAAGTACAGTTAGCCTCCAGAATTTATTATTTATGGTATACTTTGACCATAACATATATCCCATTGGAATGCTGGCTAAAAGTGCCTGGACTTTAAAGGATAGGCTTGGTAGCATTAAATCCATAATTAAGTAGAGTTATGCAGTTATTTTTAACATATTAATTGACTCTAAGATACCAGTGATTACAAGCAGTCTCATTATTTTAGTTGAAAAAAATAAAAGTACTGGGTTGGGGTTGTGGCTCAGAGGTAGAGCACTAGAGCACTTGCCTGGCATGTGTGAGGCACTGGATTCGATCCTCAGCACCACATAAATATAGAATAAAGATATTGTGTCCACTTATAACTAAAAAAAAATTTTAAAAAATCCAAGTACTGTCAATCAAATAACTATGCCACCATTATTTCTTATCACTTTGACTGCAAAATATCCTTTGACTTTGGAGAGTTAAAATGTGATAGTGTTGAACTCTAGCTGAGTGATAGTAGTAACTTAGAGATGAACTAACTCTGAGCTGCTTTGCATATTGCTATGAATGCAGACAAGTGGGAGAGATCTGTTGCTTCCGGAGATTGACTAGTATGGGTGTCTTTCAGTACAATTTAGATTATGTTAATCACTAGGATTTCTTTAACTTTTCCATTGAAATGCTCCCAAGGAGAGAGAGAGAGAGAGAGAGAGAGAGAGAGAGAGAGAGAGAGGGAGAATATGAAGTCCCCAAAGTCCAAAGGTATATCCTGGAATGATCTGGCTCAGCTCCAAATTCAGAAATATAAAAATAGTGAGAAATATGATAAATTGTTTTTAAATATAAAATAATTATTTTGTTTATGATTTTTAAAACAAAATTAACTTTCCCTAAAGATGATCCATATTTTCCCTCCATTTTCCCTCCGACTTTGTGTATCCCAGGCACACTGCAGCGTGCCTGAGGGTCATGCAGCCCTGGAGACTCAGGCAACCAAAGACAATATCTGGACTTAGCAAAGGATCCTCATGATTTTTGATTGCCTAAAAAAATCTGACAAAAGACCAAAAATAAATTGCCTCATTTCATTAAATATCATTAACACAAGTTTTCTGCACTGGAATCTATCCAGAGTTATGAAGAGTTATGTCTGTGAGGATTTAACTGAAAATTACATCGAAATGAGAGATATCTGGAATTGCCTTGTTTGATCATAAAAACTGCCTGTAATTGAATTGAATGCTGGTTTTCCTTCCTACCCCCCTGTGCATTAATCAGGCAGCAAACTGACTCGCACATTGTGTTCTGTTCATAACTATGTGTGTGCTGAAGAAATATGTACTTGGCTAGCCTTCCTCTTTCTATAGCAAGGATTCAAACTAACCAGAGATAAAAACAGTGGCAGAATTACATCATGATCTGTAGTTGTTCATTTTTCCAACAGCAGAGAAGTACTCATCCCTGCATGTGCAAATGCACTAGCTCACTCTAGTTTGTGAGGGATCAGCCTCATTAGATTTTAATTTTATTCAGGACATCCAAATAGGCAGCCTTTTATATGCATCCAAAGATATGATCTATATCCACAGCTCCTGCTTAAATTTTTCCATCCCTTGTCCCATCCCTGTCTGAATCCCATTCCTTTACCAGTGTCTCCAGGCTATAGAATATACTTGTAAATATAAATTAGAAATAAGCACTTTACACTCCCCACATGTGGGAATTGTTGAACGGTTTTACCCTAAGGATGCCTGGAGAGTTTCACCAGATTTGGACTGCAGAAGTCTTAGAAGTGTCCTTGTCCCTGGAATGGAAGCATAACATGGAGACATAAATGTCTAAAAACAAGTCATGAAGTTGTGGTGATGATTTTGGTGTGTTTTCTTGGGCAGGTCAGTTCTGCTGAAAATCACTTGGAGTCCATTAAGTTTACGACAAATTTTTTTTTATCACATACTCACCAAACAGCCCTTTGTTCTCTTTTGATTTATTTCTAAAGCAAAGGGCAGAAAAATGGGTTTCAGAGAAAATTTATATTTTCATTTAAATCTATATACTGTTCATTTGATGTGTCTTTGGAGTCCACCATTTTTTTCCCTCTACTAAAATGACATTCTGGAAAGTCAGGCATATTTTAAAAGGTTTAGGACTACCTACAAAAAAATTACCTAACTTAAGTGGTCTAAAACTTATGATGGTTAATATAAAATGAAAGTGGTTATTTTGAGATATGAACACCGAATTGCAAACATTGATTAGTAGGGCATAGTGAGTAGGTTTTCTTATTAATTCCCAGTTCTCTCCCATTATGGGTTGAATTCTAATCTGTTTTATACTTTATTGACTGGAAATTTTATACTGTATGTCCAAATTGCTGAGGATCTGGAGAAGTGTGCTCCTAAAATATAAGATAAACCCAAAACCAAAAATGAGAGGGAGAAAGGGAGAGGGGGAGAAGAAAGAGAGAGAGAGAGAGAGAGAGAGAGAGAGAGAGAGAGAGAGAGAGAGAGAGAGAGAATATGAATATGAATCAAGGGTGAAGTGTAGGGGTGCATGTGCCTGGACCCCTTAAAATGGACTGAGCATTCCAAAAACCTGGTATTTGTTGAACAGAGTTCAAGGTGTCTTCAGATGGAGTTACAAACATGGGCTTTAAAGTTCAACTATCCTGGGTTTTAATTTGGGCTCAGGCATTTGCTCACATTGTAATTTTCTGTCAGTTACTTTACTTTTTTGGGGACCTTAGTTTCATCATATGTCATATGTAAAGGAGAATAATATAACTTAGTGGATAGTGTTATTGGGAAGATTAAATGAGATAATAAATGAGAACAGTTGACTTAGCATAAAGGAATGCCTCAATTAATATTAAACAACTGGACCTGTGTTCAATACGCTAAATATATATTTAGTGAGTAGGCAGAAAAATATTTAATAAACATTTTTGTTAAAATTTTCACTTTATAAATAAGAGATGTATTGCTCATTAAACATGAACATTTGATGTGTTTGGAATTTTCTTTTAATACTTTCTTACTCCTTAGATACAATTAATTATTCATATTTATTAGAAAAAAATTATCTACTAGATGTTATTATAAGCCATGTTCAAAATATTTTAAATTATTTTGTTTGATTCATCTTAAAATAATTTACTTTATGATACTTCTACATATTGATAGCAGTATTTCCAGCTTATAATTAGGTTAAAGAGTTCAGACTTTTTGACATGGGCAACCCTGAAAACTTTTAATGTGCATACATATATTTATGTGACAAGCCAGACTTGAACTCAGGTTTTCCATTAGCAGTTTTTTTTTGTAGTATATTGCAATAAGAAACATAGCAGTTATTGGAATTTCAAAAATGAATAAACTCATTGTTTATTCCTGTATACATCTTGCATGTTTATAATATCATAAAATACCAAATTAAGGCCAAAAGGCCAGTTAGCAGACTACTCTAATTAATGTCACAGCATCAGTCAAATACTATTTATCAGTTCATATCAGAATTTCAACTACCATGCACAGTTACTGTCAAATAACTATCACAATCCTAATTTGGCCTTTAGTTTCAGAAACTTGAAAGTATTTATTGGACATAACAGAAATCAGACAATCAGAATAGAAACCCTCAGTGTGAAGACTGTTTTTCTGTACAAAGCAGCTTTTGTAGAAAAAGCTGAGACAAATTTACTTACTAATTCACTTCCATCCCCAGAATCATTGTCCAGAGAAAAATTCCTCTTAGTTTTTCCCCATCTTGCTTGGGGTGTGTGTGTGTGTGTGTGTGTGTGTGTGTGTGTTCCCAAGTGAGAAATTTCTTGGGAGGCTTAGGGGTTTAAACTTCGGATAATGAAACACTACCTGAATCTGTTAAAGAACCTCATCCACATACTATTGCTAGTTGCAATTGAGCATAACTGGGGGATATACAAAACTCAGCTGCCCGACTTCAGGGTTAGTGGTACAGTCAGCAGTTGTCATTTGTAACATACCTTTCAGAAAAGAGAAGTTAGCATTAGGAAAACTTTATTATTCTAAATTTCTGTGCAATGGCACCAATTTGGATGGACTAGAATCAATTTTTACCTCATCATCTACCAAGGAGTCTATGTGAAAACTGAGTGAACAGTTAATCAGATTAGAATATATTCCAGTAATGTTCAATTCCTTGTAAAAATGGAAACTTGGTGGGTTGATTGACGACCTCATTCCTTAATATAACTTTGTTGTCTATTATAGTATATCAGGAGTAAGGTGATTGTCATTATTTTCAAATCAGGGTAAGACATAAATGTGGTAATTATGTCTTTTGGCCATTTTTTTACATAAGGTTATTGAGAGCGTCCCACACAGGAGGTTTAGATTTGTGTATATATCCAAGCACGTATTAATGCATAATGAGCTATCACAAAGTGTATTTGTGATACATTTTATTGTGTAATTTTCTTCATACAGGTAGAGTTATGATACTAATGACACATTAAGAGAACACATGATACAACTGTACTGTGCTGAGGAGAAATTACAGTTTGTGGCACATCTCCCATTGGCTCAAACAGAAAGAAATAGTTTTCATCATAAAATATTGCTTTATTAAATGCTGTCTTGATCGAACTCCTGGGATGTAAGATGTTAGAAATAAATATAACTCAGAGATTTGAGTTTTATTTTTTACTTTGGGATTGGTAAGTTTTATGTTTCTGTTTTTTAAAAATAAGTGTTATATCATATACACTTTGAGACTTGAGACTTATATTTTGGAAAAACGCCATGAATGTGGTAGGCCACATTTAACATTTTTATTTCAAGGCCTTGAGAAAAATTATGCAAGCAGATTTTATAGTGCATTTCACCTTCTCCTTTGTTCAGTATAATGATTTATATTGTTTATATAAACCTCAAACATTTGAGAAGATTTTGGAGAAGAAATGGGGCTAGATAACTAAAAGTTAAATTCTGAGATTTGAGCAAATTCTTTTCATCGATGTGACTTTAAGTGCATCAATGTGACCTCATCCATAAATTCTTTAAAAGAGAAATCAAAAAACTTATGACCTTCTCTACATCTCAATTTTTAGAATAGGACTTTTGACTTAAGATGCTTTTTATTCAGGCCTTGAACCCAGAATACCACTGAGCCTAGAGTTTCTTTTTAAAGAGAAATATGCATGTGGAATGTTGTTGCTACAGAAAAGATTATGCAAACATCTCAGCTTTGCTCAAGACATCCAAGTTCACAGGAAACTATTTGTGACTTCAACTGCTACCCAGCTTTCTGTTTTAATGTTGGTCAAATAATGTTTGGTTTATTTAATCATAATAGCACAGAGAACATTTTTGAACCTGTAATGAGAATTTAAAAAGTTTTTTTGTTCATAAAGCAGAGTGGCAGAGTGAACCCTGTTATTAATACAATAATGTCGCTCTGCCACCAGCCCATGTGCCCTGGATCTCTGGGTACATTCCACATGGTAGGCAGAAAACCAATGAAGATCAGCTTTCTGACTCCTTGTCCTTAGAAAAACATGCTTTTTGTGGCTTTATTCCAATCCCAAAGTCATGTATTTTGTGTCTTTCTAAGCTGTTGCCATTCTTGAAAATGTTGACAAAAGAAACTATGGGAGAGGGAGATTAACAAACCATATTCTTTCTTGAAGATGAAGGATTGATTGTGGGTTTTGTTAGGCCCTACTGCCTCAACTACTGGAAATATTCTAATTGCAAGATTTGCCACAGGTACATGATATTTAACAAGCACAAGAAATCACAAAGGTTACCCATAATGAATCACGAGGAGAAGGCAGGAATTACCAGAAATATTCATTTTCTTCCTTTGAATCCCTGGGACCAATTCAAAACATGAGTTGGTTACTCTTGCATTTACTTGATGTCCAGTCCTGGGATGGAAGGCCAAGGTTAAACCACTTAACCACCACATTGCTAGAAAATTCAGTGATAGTTATTAATCATGGGATGTGGGAAAAAGGGAGACATTTGCTGGAAATGAAGCACAGAATTCAATTAAGACATTTAGCAAATGACTTGATGTGTATTTAAATCACTTGAAAGTTGAATGTGTGAGACAGCTCCCATCTAAAATTAGACAGACATTGACATCTAATCTTAAACTTAGAGCCAAAGAGGTTGCTTGAGTTTTCAAACATTATTTATAAGTAAAGTTAAAAAAAAAACAATTATGTACAGTTCTGAACTATGAACTTGGAGACAATGAAAGGACCTGCTACACAGTGAACTTGTTCTGAACTGAAAAAAAAGTTTTGTCTTTAAGTCCTTTGCTCTGACTTTCCTAATCAGATGACCTCACTGAGGTAAGAGAAACTGTATAGTAAGGTAGCAAAACATCTGGGAGCTATTTTTGGGTTGAGGAAAAGGCTTCTGAGGGATTATTTTGAGAAGGTGGCCAGAGAGGATGACATATGGGAGCCAAAGGTCAGTGGAAGAGGGTGAGACCTATTTCCAAACCACTTCATTTTACGAGCACATCCTAGACAGTTAAACCTCTTAGACAGTTCTCCTATCGTATCTTCTTTTCCTTCTCAATAAGAACATACAAATATACTTAACAGATCTGTTCAACTCTGGAGTAGATGTATGTAGATATGTATGTACTTAAAAGATGGCAAATACTGCACAGAATTAAAGAGCTAGAAATAAAGTTAGGTGAGATTTGTCAGCAAAACCTAACTTTCTCATCCTAAATTCAAGTTACTCTGAAGAGACTACTGACGGTTGCATTACATCTCAATCCATCAGCATATTGTTTAGGTTGGCTAGGAAAATGTGTGCTACTACTGCTAAGGAGAAAATGTACCTACTTCCTACTTAGAGTGCATGTCTATACATGTAGGAAGACATGTAGATATCAGCTTACTATAATAATTTAAAAAATAAACAGTTAAAGGTTTGTATCAAGTTGCCTATATAACATTACCAGATAATCAAAAGTGAAGGAAAACTGGCTTAAGTCTTGTTCTAAGTGACTTGTTTGAGAACTGATTTATATTATAACAAATAAACAGAGCAGATAGTCTTGTCCAATAGCAGCATGTACTGAGTCATTGAAAAAGGATAGAGCCTAAACATTGCTAATGGAATCATGAGCCTCCTGGCTCTCCCCAAAAAACTCCTTCTCACTTATTGTATGTATGTTTGCACCTTTAAGGCTATTCAGTTGCATCTATTAAAGAGAGAGACAGAGAGAGAGAGAGAGAGAGAGAGAGAGGGAGGAGTCGGGAATGTGAAACACACTATATGCTATGCTCAGTCCTTTATAAAAACATTTTATCCTGAGATATACTACCAGTGAAGAGAAACCAGAAGGCAAGTAGAGAGGAGTTGGACTTTAGGCAGAGTTCTTTGCTTTTCAGTTAATGATTCTTATTACAAAAGTAGCATGTGATAAGCATTGAAAAATTAGAAAATCAGTGTTTTGTATATAAGCCAAAAGAAATCTAAATCACCTACCAGAGTCAACCATAGCCATTCTTCACATCTTTTAAATAAATTCTCCCATGCTTTTTTTTCCTTCCACAGCTTTGTGAATTTATGTATTTGTTTTTAAAATAGGGTCATTCCATGTATGATGGACTCAAGATCTGTTTTTATCTAATAGTATACTGTATAGAATCTTTCATGCTAAGAGTTGTACTTTGCCACCTTGTTTAATAGTCATTTCAAATTCAGTTGTTAAAATGTATTCTACTTTAGTCAACCATCTACTGTTGGATATCTAGATTCCTAGCCAATTTTTAATATGATAAATAGTACTGACATGAAGATCTTATACTATCCTTAATTATCTTTTAGTCAAAATTCTTGTGTATTGGCTTATAGGTCTTTCAGTTTTTGTTTTTTTTAATCACTGACAAGAAAATTATAGGAGGAAGAGTTTATTTTGTCTCATAGTTTCAGAGGTCTTAGTCCATAGATGGTCATTTCTGTAGCTTTGACCCAAAGTGAGGCAGAACATCATGGCAGAAGAGCATGGTGGGGGTCATGGCCACAAGGAAGCAGAGAGAAAGTTCTGTGCACCTGGGACAAAATATAAACCCCAAAGTCATAACTCCATTGACATACCTTCTCCAGACACATCCTACCTGTCTACAGTTACCACCCAGTTATCATATTAGTGGGTTAATCCAGTGCTTAGTTTCAGGCTTTTGTAACCCAGTCATTTCACCCCTGAAACTTCTTGAGTGTCTCACACATGAGCATTTCAGGGATACCTCATATCTAAACCATAACAATAGGCAATACACAGAAGTCCAGAGACAACTGGGGCTAAGTTAATGCATACTCAGTTAGCATTGTATGAGAATTAGCACTCGTTAACACATAGAAATGCACACAAAATGTACCTTTCCAACTATTGGGCAGTATTTTAAAAAACATCAATCACCATCTTTTAAGAAATTGTTTTAAACCATGAGTTTACCATTTATAATCATCAAACATCTTAACATTTAGCAGCATTTTAAAAATTCACATGAGAGTTTTTAATTTCATTGTATTTATGAATTCTTTTTGCATTACAATTCTTATTACACATATATAGCACAATTTTTCATATCTCTAGTTGTATATAAAGTATGTTCACACCAATTTGTGTCTTCATACATGTACTTTGGATAATGATGTCCATCACATTCCACCATCCTTGCTAACCCCCTTGCCCTCCCACCCCTCTGCCCTATCTAGAGTTTGTCTGTTCCTCCTATGCTCCCCCTCTTTACCCCACTATGAATCAGTCTCCTTATCTCAGAGAAAACATTCGGCATTATTTTGGGGGGATTGGCTAACTTCACTTAGCATTATCTTCCCCAACGCCATCCATTTACCTGCAAATGCCATGATTTTATTCTCTTTTATTGCCACATTTTTTAAAATCTATTCATTTACTAAAGGGCATCTAGGTTGGTTCCACAGTTAAGCTATTGTGAATTGTGCTGCTATAATCATTGATGTGGCTGTGTCCCTATAGTATGCTGTTTTTAATTCCTTTGGGTATAGACTGAGAAGAGGGATAGCTGGATCACATGGTG
Organism: Callospermophilus lateralis; assembly: GCF_048772815.1. Classification (NCBI taxonomy): domain Eukaryota; kingdom Metazoa; phylum Chordata; class Mammalia; order Rodentia; family Sciuridae; genus Callospermophilus; species Callospermophilus lateralis. The sequence continues at coordinate 62,183,376 of NC_135320.1, read as the reverse complement.
GTTCCTTTCCCAGAGTCTGCGTCTAATTGAAGAAAAAGTAGGCCCTAATCTTCATCATGTGGGATTAGGCCCCAACGTCCTTAATAAGACTCCTATAGCACAAGAATTAAAATCAAGAATCAATAAATGGGATAGACTCAAACTAAAAAGTTTCTTCTCAGCAAAAGAAACAATCTGCGAGGTGAATAGAGAGCCTATATCTTGGGAGCAAACCTTTACCCTTCACACATCATATAGGGTATATAAAGAACTCAAAAAGCTAAACACCAAAAGAAGGGGGAAAAAAAAACCCAAATAACCCAATTAATAAATGGGCCAAGGACCTGAACAGACACTTCTCAGAAGAGGATATACAATCAATCAACAAATATATGAAAAAATGTTTATCATCTCTAGCAATTAGAGAAATGCAAATCAAAACTACTCAATTTCATCTCACTCCAATCAGAATGGCAGCTATTATGAAGACAAACAACAATAAGTGTTGGCAAGGATGTGGGGAAAAAGGTACACACATGTACTGGTGCAGACAACGTGGAAAGTAGTATGGAGATTCCTTGGAAAACATGACAGAGTTTTAGATGGAAAGTTAGGGTGAATTTCTCCCTGCATGTCTGGTTCCAATTCAGAAAAAAAAATAGGGTCACCTATATTCTTTATCAGCATTTGTTTATTAAACCTTTTCAGAGTATGTATGTTTAATGGAAATCTAGTGAATGGGGTTTTCTGTGAGTAAGACCATGAAGGGGACAAATATTTATTGAGCCTGCACTGTGTGTCAGATTTATTTAATCCTTGCAAACATCTGGCAAATAAATTATTCTCTTTTCAGAGATGAGGAGGCTCTTGCAGGTTGGGCTATGTGTGCAGGTTGACACAGGCAGCCCAAGCTAATATGGAATGGGGCAGCTACACCTTTTCAGCTGGGTGGTCCCATGGTCTGTCCCACAGAGTCTTAATTATAAAAGACAGAAGGAAGTTCCACTGCTTACATTGTATTTAGTTTCATTTTTTTACTTAGGGGGAAGAAAACTTTGTACACATCTCTGTATATGGAAACTAGTAGAATATATGCTACATAAAATATGATGTATCAGGATAGGCCTTGTTTCAGAATACTTGTGGATTTTGTCCCTCTAAATGTTAATACCCTGCTTTTTCTATTCATTCTACAAAGAACTTGATGTCACTAGACACACACATATGCACATACATATATATTTATATTTAGATATACATATAATTCACATATGAAGTAATAGACATTAGGAATTAGGTAAACAGGACACAAAAGTTAGGAAAATAACAAAAATCAGCCTGATGAAATTACATATGAATAGTTCTTTAAAATTGTTAACGGCAAATCAAAACTAAGCTTTAAGTTTTCTGGCAGTCAGAGCAAAAGGTAAATCAAGTGTAAGAATTTAGGAAGTCAGCAAAACTTCCCCAAGACTCAGGTCAGTGAAACACTGTGCTTTGTTTCATGAGCTCTAGGGATAGAATGGCATGAGGTGGCAGAAGCATCCCTGTGGTAGTCTAGTTTCCATGTCTGTTTCCCCATTAAAAGCCACAGGAAGACCCTCACAAGTTACGGGTCACATGATGGGTTGCATAACAAGTTCCATATTCAGAGGAGTCACTCATTTCAGTCACTTTGAGAAAGTGTGAAGTGAAGAGAAGTTGCCAAATAGATGCGTGTCTGTTGCTGTCTTGGCAAGGCACTTACCGGTGCTAACAGTGAGCCAGTGTCTTCTATTGATCAAGTTCTTCCCTCATTATAAATAAGGTCCCTATATACCAGGTAAAGCTTAACTCTTAGGAACAAGGCATCCTTTGACATATGTGGAGCCTAGTGTTTTAAGGTTAAACAATGTGTGTATATGTGGGAGTGTGTGTGTATGTGGGAGTGTGTGTATTTGTGTAAGTTTAGGGAGAGCATTTTCTCTCCTCATTTTTAATCCTTTCCCTAAACCTATACTTCACGCATAATCAGTGCTCAGTTAGTGTCTAATGTAACCATGATTCTGGAAACAGATGATAGGAAAGAGTTAATGAAAATCCTAGAGGGATTTGTCTTTTTATTTAACAAACACACATATGAAGCCACTTTCATTGACCCTCATTAGAAGTAGAGCCATTTAAGTGGGCAGTGGGATTGTATGTGCTAAGTAATTTTTATTTAAATGAAATGTAACTTGAATAAAGTATCACGGTACATTTACAGAATAGTCTAGTAAATATGCAGAAGACAGTCGTAAATTTCCTCATCTGTAATATAATACTAATTGCATGGGGTTATTGCAGGAATTAAATAAGGTAAATGAAGTGAAAGCAATTAGCAGAATGCCAAGTACAGAGTAAGTGCTCAATAAATATGATTTATTCTACTATTACTGGTATTACTATCATTTTAATACCTTTCTGTCATTTCCTGCTTTAAAATAGGAATACATATATACACACTTATTCCCATTTTCATATTCTCGGCAACACCCTTGTAAATATTTCATGTGGGTCAAGCAATTTTTCAGTATATTTTTTCTTAAAATAATATTAAACTTTGTTTTCATTGGTTTTGCTTTCTTTTTGAATACTCTTGGCAATTTCATGTGTAGTTGTTATTCTGATCCAAACCTGGGAGGAAAATATCCCATAACACTGCACAATTTACAAGACCACACAGTGATTTATAAGTGTCCCCTCCCCCTGCAACAGAGATTTTAATGGGAGAAGCCCATCTATATTGCAGTGTCAAGAAATCAGCACCTTTATCACATACCACAGACATAAATGAACCATAGGAAAGCAAATAATCCTTAACCCCACTACAGGAAGCTAAAGCAGAACTTGAGCTTTAGCAGATGCTCAGTATGTGTGATTAGCTGTACAAATCATGAAATGTGGATGACAATAGGAAGTAATACAGTGAGTTTTTCTAACGCAATGACTTTATGATGCTTTCAAAAAATCAAAACTTTTCCAACAATATCTACTAATCCATATGGTTCCACTAAGCCCAAGTCATTTTTAGTTGTGCATCAACATTACTTGGTTCAGTTGAACACTTCTGCCACACCCCTCACTGAGGAGCCTTTAATCAAAACATTAATCTGATACTTTTTTTTTCATATTTTAAAGATTCTAATAATTATTAATCATTTGTATTCACTTCTAAAGCCTGAATTCTAACATCAGATATAGAGGCTTCTAAACTTTTCACAAGTATCATAATATGATAAATTGAGATAAGATAAGCTCAACCTGTGCAAATTATTTGATCTAGAACTGTAATATATTTTCTTATCATTTAGGGTAAATATGCAGAAAAATACGTGTAATGCCAGAAGACTTACATAAATTAATACACATAAAGAATGAAGAAGAGTGCTTTCACCAATAGAGAAATCAATAAATATTACAACTTAACCTAAATTCAAAATGCTCTTCATCTAATGCAAGGAAAGTACTTAAGAGTTGAAAACATATCACTTTCAGGCTAATAAATAACTGGCAACATGGTTTGATGCAGAGGTAGAGAAATAGGTCTTGTTTATATTATGTAACAGAAAAATTACATTATCATGTGAATAAATTTTGTTTATATTCCAGTCTCTAAATACTGGTGTCTACCTGTTCCATTCTCTTTGGGCCTCAGAATCTCAAATAACTTTGTTGAACTGGGATCTTATTCTTATTTTTCCTTAGGAACATCAAAACCATTGTTTCCTTTTGCTATATTAATAAGAAATTAATGAAGCCAGCAAAAAGTTGCCTCTACTCTATGTTGAAACAGATTATGCACTATAAAGGTAACTAAGTTATGTCATATATGTAAAAATTCACCCACAGCATCACTGAGGAGCTTCTCTGTGTTACATTCTATGTTCCACTGACTGGTTTTTCCAGTGTTGGGAACAGTATGGGTTTCCAGTACCTATTTAATGAAGGAAGGAAAGAATGAACAGATATTACTAGAATAATAGAATGCTTCTTGCTATTGGGAAAATGTCCTTTGATTTTAGCAGATTAGGACTAAAGGAAATCATTTTCTTCCTTTTTTCCTATGGATCTCATCACTTCTGCCAGCTCCCAGGTCCTCCTCTGTCCTTCCAGGCCACACATGGACACACAAACACATGCATTCACAGCAGACACAGAGTAAGGAAGACTTCACTTTTCTGCTCAGCAATTCTCTGAAGTCATGTTATTTTATTGCATGCTTATGTCTCACCACATATTTAGATTTCTGTACTCCAAGGAAGAAAAAGGAAACAGCAAAGAAAGAGGCAAGAGAAGAAGAAATTAAAGAATCTGTTCAACTGATACACCCTCAATTTCAGGAACAATTTTCTTGAAAGATAGAAGAGTATGTTACTAGTTTTAAGGAACGTGGAGGAATTGATTTCCTTATAGAATTCTGTGAACAATTAGCAAAGAATCACTAAAATGATGAGATTTGTTTAAGTCACTCCTATAAATGGAATTACCTTCTGATTGAAGTTTGACATTGATGACAGTTATGGATAATATACTGCCATTCATTCATTCAGAACTCATATCCACTGACTTTCATGGAAATAGCCAAGAGCAAATGTCAGAGATCGAGCACTCAAATAAACACCAAGTTCAACTCTGCCATGAACTAAGCCTGTCACTTAACAAGACATCAACTGTTTTATCCAAATCTAAAGAAAAAATAAAGATTCAAATTCGTGACTTTCAAAATTGTTTTAACCTTTAAAATCCTTTGTGAAAATAAACCTTGCCTAGGAGTTTATAAAGCAGGTAATCACTTGATCTCCTTTGGTGGAGTATGTGTGTGTGTGTGTGTGTGTGTGTGTGTGTGTATGTGTGTGTGTGTGTGTGTGTGTGTGAGAGAGAGAGAGAGAGAGAGAGAGAGAGAGAGAGAGAGAGAGAGAGAGAGAGAGAGAGACACTGGAGAGACTGATTGGAACTTCACTGTAACATAACCCCATATTTCTGTCCCACTAAGAAATCCCTGAATATCTTTATTTCTTAGAGTATCATATGAAGACCACTGAATTCCCTTCAAATTTGATTATTGCTGATTGTATAGGTGTTACAATTTGCCTATATATACACATTTTTCTCAACCTTTCAAAGTAAGTTGGAGACACCTTGCCCTTTAACACCTAAATATTTCAGTGTGCATTTCTTAACAATAAAAACATTTTAAAACATAATTTTTTACAGTAATCAAAATCAGTATATTTAATGATGGAGGTTATATTCTTAATCTAACCCAGAATCCCTAATTTTATCAATCTTTCCAATAATGTCTTTTCTACTTATTTTGCTTTCCTTGCCTAGCATTCAGTCAAGAATCACATATTGCTTTTTGTCATCAAGTTTTGCCAGTGACCTTTAAGCTGCAACCTTTTCTGTGCCTTTCTTTGTGTTTCTTGATCTTGACACTTTGAAGAGCTCAGGTCAGTGGTGTTAGATTTAGGTTTTCTTTCTTTCTTTTTGAATTAAATCAGATTATGAACTTATTTAAAGGAAAACACCAAAATGAAATTCTGTCTTCCTTAGCATTTTGTATTATGTGTTTTAACACCTGATAGGTCAGTTTTGTTGGTTGTGGTGGTATATGCCTATAACCCCAGCAAGTCAGAAGGCTGAGGCAGGAGTTATTGCAAGTTCAAGGCCAGTGTCAGCAATTTAACAAGGCCCTAAGCAATTTGGTGAGACCTTGTCTCAATATAAAAATTTAAAAAAAGGGCCGGGTAGTGGTGGTGGTGGTGGGGTGCAGCTTAGTGGTTAAGTGCCACTAGGTTCAGCCCTAGTACCAAAAGGGGAAAAATCTTTTTTTTCCCCCAGTGCTGGTGATGTTAACTTTGATCTCCTGATTAAGGTGGTGTCCACCAGGTTTCTCATTTAAGAAGGGGACATTTAACTTGGAGAAAACAAAGGATTTAGCCATGCCAATAACCAAAAAAATAAATAAATAAATAAAAAATAAAAAAAAAATGGAGTAGTCCAGGCAGATGGGGCATCCTGTGCAAAGACCCTGAGGCCAGATCTCTTCCACACATTCCACTGGTCAAAGACAGGAATTTGCCCAAGCCCAGAGTTAGTGTGGAAGGGATGTGTGTTCTGTTTACTTTTGTGGGAAATCCTAGAAATTCACATGACAAAAAGCACAAGTGTTTCATTCTGTTCTATAAATAGAATGATGGGTTAGGAATCGTCCCTTCTGCCATGTGGGCACATTGGTTCTGAGTGAAATGGGGAGCTCTTGAAAGGCTTCAGGTATTATTCTGACTTCAATTTCAAAAGTGCCAGCCTGGTTCCTGTTTTGAAAATATACTCCAGGGGTCCAGAGTAAATCCAAGGAGAACAGGCAGGAGGCCAGCGTGCTGAGGGATGATGGTGGCTCAGACCAGTGTAAGGACAGTAGAAGTGGTTAGATTCCGCATATGTCTTAAAGGTCTAGTCAGTAGGATTTCCTGAAGAGAAGAAAGAAGTTTCCAGTCTGAGCAATTAGACTAGAAGAAAAAAGACTGAATGTAAAGCAGTCTGAGTGGAGGCTTAGGAATTGTTTTGTTGTTTTTTGGTTTTTTGTTTGTTTGTTTGATAGCAGGGATTCAACTGTATAGCCCAGAGGTGCTTTACTACTGAGCCACACCCCAGCCTTTTTTTCTTCTTCTTCTTTTTTTTTTTTTTTAATTTTGAGACTGGGTCTTACTAAGTTGCTAAGGACCTTGCTAAGGTGCAGAGGCTGACTTTAATTTATGATCCTCCTGTCTCAGCCTCAGAGGCTGCTGAAATTACAGGTGTGCACCATTGCACTCTGATAGAAATTAGGTTTTTGTTATTTTCTATTAGAATTGCCTATCAGGCACCCAAATGGAGAGGTCAAGTATGAAGTTGTCAAGTCTAGGATTCAACAGAGATCTGGGTTGAAGAGTTAAATTTGGGAGTTTTAAGCACACAAACACTATTTAAATTAATCTCTCATAATATTTGCAATAGCCACATGATTCCTCTATTTGGTTCTACGTTTTCCATTTTCCAATGTGTCTTTCATCTTGCCAATATTTACCTTTTGGAAAGCAAAACTCTCATCCTATTTATTCTCTATCTTTAAAACCTACCCATAGCTTAAAAGTTCACATTTGATAGAGAGATTCCCAATCAGGTCAAAATCCACTGCCAGTTTACCTAATAAAATCATGTTTATAGGCCAAAAAACATAAACTATTTGTTCATTTTTCTTGATGACCCAGCAAGAATTAATCTTTTTTCTTTCTGTGTTTCTCAGAATTTGTTGTGTTATTCAGTATGGTGGCCACTGGCCTGTGTGACTACTGTGAACATGAAATATGACTAGTTCAAATTGAGATATGCTGCAAATGGAAAATCCACATGTTATTCAAAACTTAGTATAAAAATATATAAGATGAATCATTATACATTTGCAAAATGGTAATACTTTGGATATATTGGTTAGGTAAAATATATTGTTGATTCTACTCATTTTATTTCTTAACTGTGAATCACTAGAAATTTTACAAATATACATCTCATCTGTGGCTTGCAATTTACTTCCACTGAAGAGCCCAAGTTTAGTGCATGCATCCTGCTGCATAATGATTAAAACTACTAGTCATTTTGCATCTGTTTTTCTGATAGATTCTATGTTTTAAAAACAGAAGTTTTATATTTTTGATTCCTCTTTTAGAGATCTGGAAGGATTGTGACCAGATGTTCATTAAAAATTGATAGTTTATGAACTTTTGTTTGGTTCTCATCCTTCAAACCCCAAAACATGGACAGATTGCCTATAACATATATAGAATTTGAAAATGAATCAATTTTAAGAGGTCCATAGTATATATTTAAGAAACCCAACTAACTGTTTTGCCAAAGCCAGCCAAAATTTTAGCTGACCACATATAATTTTTAAACTTAAAATTATAATTTTTGAAGGAATTCCAGGGACCCAGGAACCTTTCCAAAGGATAAAAATAAGGGTACTTTTGTCCTTCTTCCATCCCCATTGTTGCCAAATACCCCCTCTGATTTTGAAAATGAAATTTAAATTGAAAATGTCTCCTAAACAAAGAGATGAAACCAGGATTCATTAGAATGGATAATCCAGTATATCATAATCTAATGGAGATAACAGTAAAATACTTCCTGAAGCTTTTCTTCTTTGAGAGAAAAGACTGTGATATTATAGGAGAGGTGATGTAATTCACCACAGGGAGCAATTTCAGAGAGAACCAGTATTGTAGAAAAGGCAAAAGTAAAAGAGGCCAATTAGCATGTACCATCAGTCCTGCCCTGGCGGTTTTCTAATGACAGTCCTATGTGTCTAGACAGACATACCCCTGCAGGGAAGAAGAATGACATCTCAAGTTATGTTAATTTGATGTAAATCTTCTTTTGACCTGCTGAATTTTCCCTTTATGGTTCATTCATCAGGGTTTTGGTTTGATACTTGGTCTCTCAAGTGCTGTGCCCTTCAGAAAAGCAGCAGAAAGCACAGTTTACTCCCATGATAAATAGACATCATTTGACCTACATTGTCTTATGTGCTCGGTCAGGCTAAATCATTTTCACTCGCATAATTATAAAGTCATAAAACTGGTGCCTGAATTTGAGACGAAAGGGAGTTCCTGTTAAAACTCATCATTATTTAGGAAGACTCAGATACACAGAGTCTGTTGGCTTCTCTGTGTGTGTGTGTGTGGTTTTTTTTTTTTTTTTTCTATTCCTTATCAGCTTGGATAATAATCATTAACCAATTTTTGAAGATTCTTCTGGACATTAATGATGACAACCTCATAATATTTTACCCTCACAGGCAAAATCTTCTTAAACCTTAACAGAGCTCTTTCCTGTCAGAACAAGGATGAGACCTAGTCAAGGTCATTTGCATACTCCATAGTTGTTGTTCAACAAACACTTTGGCTGGCTGGCATAAACAGAAGAATGTTGATCCATTACCTTGACAAATAAATGTGTCCTTGAAGAGTTAGTGGTTCCTTTTATCCTCACTAACTGTGCCTGGCTGCTTTGGGAGAGAGAATAATGCTCAAGGTTCAATTTAATACAAAAAACCTGTCCTTTCCCCTAGGCATCTGAGCCAAAATCAAATATGCTTCCAGAACTTCCAGCATTGCTAAATATCTTGCTCAACACTTAATAGTTTGAGGTTTAGGGGTTTTGTTTGGTATTAGGTCCTGGTGCCAGTGATTCAGACGTGGTACATCCACATATAACCCATGGACAATCGAGCCAGATTCTTCCCGCACAGAAGATATTCTGAGAGAAATTTAGACAATTTTGGAAGGACATCGACTATTCTTGGACACTCTTAATATCATTGCTATCAAGCATAGTAAATCATAACCAAATAGTCTGACACTGTAGCTAGAGGCTGAGAAGATTTTAAGCAGAACTCATTTTGTGTTCATGGGTGTTGCAACTTCATTTTCAGCAATACCAACAACCCAGTCTCATTGCATCTTGTCCAGAATGGTATACTCTCAAAAGTCTTTTATTACTTCCACCACATTATCATGTAGCTTGTGAAACCTTGTCATGCTAGATTTTTAGATCCAAAAAAAAAAAAAAAAAATGTTAAAGGTGACATAGCTCAATCTCTTTATTTCGGATGCCCTCAGAAGTTTTCTAACTTTCCCCAATACAATGCTTAATAAGAGCTAGAACCAGGTCTTCTAAATTCCAGTCTTTCCACTTTGTAACTTTGGCCTTAATAATCAAACCAATAAGATTGATTGGAAAGGGGAAAATCGTTTTAAGGTAGGTATTATTCTAGACCTTTGGGATAATGAGGATATTTTCCTTGCCCTCAGAAAGTTTTATGATCTAAAGACGGAGTCAGCTAAGAGCAGAGCCTTTAAGTTGTGCAGAACTTTGAACATAAATATGGTAATTAGAATTTGGGAACACAGGACAGAAATGATCAATTATATAGGTGGGCAACTGGAAGATAATTTTCTTGTCTCTAATATGATCAGAAATGTGGGTACAGCTGAAAGAATGCCTGTTTATTTGCTCTATGCATAAGATATGTGGTCCCTTCTTAGAGGCAGATGTTTAACAGATTGAGCCTAAGGCTAATGGGACATAGTGAAATTTAAGGGCAGTTCCAAGAGCATTTCTACACTATAATACTGTGTGTGTGTGTGTGTGTGTGTGTGTGCGCGCGCGCGCATGTGCGCTTGGATGTGTGTGTGTTCTGAAATGCAATCATTGCCATCTTTCAATGCAGTAGACTGAAGGATAAGAAATAAAAAAGTATACTTGAAGGATAGGAAATAAAAAAGGTAAAAGACACGGTGTGAGTGTAATCATGAGATACATGAATCAACCCAAGAACTTCCATTGTCTTACAGAAAGCAATCCTTTCAGAATAGAAGCCTCTCACTCTTAGACAAGATTTTAATGGCCTTGGCTTACTGATTCTTCATCTTCTGTGTAATATGTTCCCTAGTAATGAAATGCAATATGGGAGATATGACAACTGTAAAACCTTTCAAATAAGAATAGATTAAAACAGGAAGCAAAGTACAATTTGAAACAAAGTTAGATGATAACAAAATTTAAGAGTGAAGCATGATCTATACTAGTTTTGTATACTCCAGCTTAAACTAGCTTTTGCCAAAATGCATTATTTTCCTTTTTATATTTCCTCTAATTTATGTTGCCAAACCTGTTCGGTGGAAATACATTTGGTGACATCACACTGATGGTCTTTTTAATGGAGGTGAGGATTATGTGAGCACCTAAACATCACAAAAATATTTAAATAGACTTTCAGGTGTCCTTCCTTTCAAGCTAATGCATGTTATCTGGATCTAAGAGGTGATGGGAATATCCTTTTCATCTGCAGAAATCTGACTCTTCTCTTGATGGGGGTGTGGGCCGGATGGGAGCTGGACCAGGAACTAGACCATTTGTGATCTCATTTAGCCTCTACCACAGACCTCTGAGGAGATTATTATTTCCAACTTGACAGATAAGAATACTGAGGCTCAGTGTGATTGAATAAATTATGTAATATCAAACAGACTGTTAGAGATGAAGTAGAGATTCAAATAAAAATCTATCCAATTCCTGAGCTACAGTGCTATACCGCAGTATAGAAAGTCCTAAGTGTGGAGGGAGACAAACTGATGGAGCAAGGGGCTTAGGACAGTTTCTAGGAAGAATGTCCTGGGTACCAGGAAACTCAGGGGGAGCCTGCTAGCTCTCTTGAAATACCGAAAGGATTACTAGACCAAAAGGAGTTTTCATGATTTCTTTACACAATTCCTAGGGGTAGAATATAAAACAATATCTATGTGGAAGTTTTAATGGAAACATTGTTATATGGAAAAACTTTCCAGCAGAGATAACAGAAGATAGACAACTTACTTGAAAGGGGGTCAGTTTTCTGCCATTAGACTTATTCAGTTATAGGCTGTGTAATCACTTAATGGTCTATTACCAAAGAAAAAACAAATATAAAACTCATAGCTTAATAAATTTACCCTTTCTTTACTCTGGCTACTGTCAGTTGAATAAAGTGTGCTATTAGAGGAATTATCAAGAGAGTGATTTTCTAAGTAAACAACCCAAAGCTAACAGCTAATATTATTGCCATGCTGGGTATGTAACATTTGTTTTGTTTTCTTTGGTTTTATCCAAGTGCATAAATGGTGATTTGGAAATTGCACCTCTTTTCTCTAGAGATTCAACAATATACATTTTGAGCTAAGCATACAATAGAGCTGGGGGCAACCATAAAAAGCCGGAATTTCAGCTGGGTGTGGTGGCACATGCCCATAATCCCAGCCACTCAGGAGGCTGAAGCCGGAGGATCACGAGTTCAAAGCCCAGCCTCAGCAAAAGCAATGGGCTAAGCAACTCAGTGAGACCCTGTCTCTCTAAATAAAAAACAAAAAAGGTCTGGGGATGTGGCTCAGTGGTTGAGTGCCCCTGAATTCAATCTCTGGTACCCATGCCCCCACAAAAAATGAAACAAAACAGGAATTTCAGTTATTTTCAAATTAAGTTTAGAATAGAATCCTATATCATCTATAGTTATTCTAAGTTACTTCTGCTAAATTGAGGAAGGGTTTCTAATGTGAATATGTTCAGATACCATCAGCTTGGTGTTTTTACAAGGACACACTGTTTATATAAAAACTTTGTTTTTCCAATTATGGCATTTTATATGACTTTGGGTCAATCATTTAAAGTATGCATATTTTAACTTAGTGCAAGGATGGCCCTAAAATTACAGTCTTAAAAGATTTGATGATTTTTAAATAGAAATAGAAATACATGCCAATATATAATTTTGAATTATCCCATATTTGCATTCATTGATATCTGCCTGTTTATAGATATTGAATACATGAGCAAATGGAAACTTATTTGCTCAATAGCTGAACTGTGAATTCAATCCTCAAGACTTCTGCCTGTCTCTAAACTGAGGGAATTGGATCCGAAATTTCTCAAATTTCTTCCAGCTCTAAATAGCCATGCAAAATTTAGTACTGTATTAATCTCCAGAGAGAGTTCAGGAGTACTTTAAAAATAAGCGTAATTAAAATAGCGTTTTTAAATAATCTTCTGTGGTTTGCAAGTCATGTCCTCTGAGCAGTCAGGATGCTTGCACCCCTTTTATTTACCACCCACCTCTGTGCAGACAATTTCCAGATCTTCCTCTCTTGCCCTGACCTTTTATATTCTCCCCAGTTGCAGATTTCTTTCTGTTTATGGAACATCTTTACTTAGATGTTCTGCCATCACCTAAATCTAAACATGTGGGGAAGGAAAAGGAATTCATGGTCTCTGCTCAGTGTGTCTATTTTTTTACTCCTGAATCCAGGTTCCCGGCAGAGACCCTGGGCTTCAACTCCTATTCCCATTCATCTACCTTCTCCAAGCTGGGACTAGTTCTGCTGATCCATCTTAATGTGTTTTTATTATTTTACTTCTGAATTTTAACAATTTCAGCCTGGTTTAAGCCCTAGACACCCAGATCTCTTAAGGGTTTTCTGGTGAGCCTACCTTTATTCTTTCATTCTTGCATAGAGTGAAGAGCACATAATATTATTCTTCAAATGCCTTTTGAACAGCAAGACAAACTTCTTTCTGGAGTCTAATTTAGCAGCTGGTATGTGCCTTCAGGATGCTATTTATTTTTACATGGAAATTTGAAACAAATATTTACTTATAAGTTCTGTCTCTTTTATTAGATGAGGTTTAACATTGGAAGCAGGTCCTTTTCTCCTTATTTTTACAGATTTTATTGAATACAGAGTACCTAGTTGTGAAAAACACTCGACCAATCCTTTCCAAGCTAAAAATCCAGATTGAATATGACTCTTGGTCTTAGGGAAAGTATTCCTATTTAGTATTTAAGAAAGGAAGCTAAAAATTGTTGAGTACATTTAGGCTCTGAGTTTAGGCCATGACATGAATTATCTCATTTAAACCTTGAAAGCTTTGTATAATCAAGTTGTTATCCTCATATTTCAGATGAGGACAAAAAGGTAAGAAGAGGTCAGGTAGCTTATCCTCAGTTCTGATCTGAAGCATTGGTTCTTAATTCCCCTGGTTCATAGTGGAATCTGTGTTTAATAGCTCCTAAATTAATGGCATTTCCAGATTAATCTGGTATTAAAGCAAGTTAACAGTTTTCTAAATTGGCCCAAGTGACTATTTAATATACCTTTAAGTTTTCTTTTTTTGCACCCTCATAAATAAGTGCTGCTGTGGTTACTGAATGAAATGTTTATTATTTATACCATAAACACTATCATAAACAGTATTCCATATTCCACATTACACAAGAGACTCCATATATATGAACAATCCTATGACCTAATAAAATGTTGTATTTGGATCTCAAAAAATCAAGTCATTAAAGATGTACACTTGTTGCATATATAACTTCCTCTTCTGTTCATTCTATTATTTATGAATTCCTCCCTTCTATAGGCCTTGGTAGAAACATTTTAGGATGTTAGTCTTCTTTTTTTTTTCCCCTCTAAGATCACATGCTGCATAAAATGGACTGTGTCTGGGGTAGTTTCTGTCAACAAACTTCAAAAGAACATGTCAGATGATTTCTGTGATAACCACAGCCTAAAATCTCTATCAGGTTTTGATTTATGTAAACAGTAAAGATAAACATATGTGATTGTTTCCTTTTTTTTCCTGCCTGCCAATTCACTGCCTTCTAGGATGACTTTAATAAATAATTACAGTGTTGGCAAAAATTCTTGTTTCCTTTTAGAATAGAACTTCTACTTCTCTAGTAGGAACTTATTAGGTGAAAAACTGATGGTTTTGAATTTCAAAACCAGAAAATTTCAAAATATAGTTTAAATATGCATTTAAATGTATTTATATATGACTGAATAATCTTTACCAGGAAATAGCACTAAAATTATTTCAAACAAAAATAAGACTACCTTCCCCAAAGATGAATAAAGATAGAGACAACAAAAAAGATAATGACAAAGTGGAGGAAGAGTAGGAGGAAAAGAAAGGAGGGAGGGAGGAAGGAAGGAAGGAAGGAGAGACAGGAAGGAAGGAAGAAAGGAGAGACAGGAAAGAGGAAGGGAGACTAAGAATGTCAGCTAGCAGCAGGCATGGTGCATACCCCAGTAATCCCAGCACCTTGGGAGGCTGAGGCAGGAGGATGGTAAGTTCAACATCAGCCTTAGAAATTTAATGAGGTCCTAAGCAACTTAGTGAAAGACCCTGTTTAAATAAATAGATAAAGAAAGAAAGAAGAGCCGGGGCTGTATCTCAATGGTAAAGTATCCATGGGTGCAATCCCCAGTATTTAAAAACAAATAATGACGTCAAAGGTAAATTGGAATTCCACATGGACCATTATTGACAGAATGTTCTATTTTTCTCAGTTCCTTGTCTTTGCATTGAGAAGCAAATTTGAGACCTTCTTTCCCAGGCTTGGGTAACACTGTGGAGAATTGCAGTGTTTGGTACTCTCAGAGCTAGATTCAGTATGGACTTAGAGGCTGCATTCTATACTTCTGTATGACAGATAGCAGAATGGGATTTTCCTCATGCCAGACTGTCATCTAGGTCCAGCAGGTCTGAGCATCCTAGAGCGAAATGCCCACCTGCAGTTCCTACTGCTGAGAACATGCACTTTGCTGTCCTCCACTGCTGTAAAGTTCCTGCTTTCAGAAATAACGCATCTGAAGCACTTAGCTCAAGATGAAAAGGTACCTGCCTATCTCTTGATGCCTGCTCTAGTTTCTCTGCCATCATCTGTAATTCCTAACGATTTATCACTTCTGTAGCTTGTCAGTTAAAAGTGCTCACAAAGACAAAATCTGCAATAATGTTTTAGCATGTTTAATAGAGTCTGGTTAAGTAAACATCCTGAACAAAAGCAGCAAAAGAGCTTAAAATAAACAGAGCTACTGTGCCAAGTTCATAATGACTTACACATTTAGCACTCTGCCCCTCTTCTAAGCATGGTCATTAAAACCAGATTTGTGTACTTAATATAATTGTCCTGAAACCATAGCTATTCAAATACTATAGGCCATTTACATACTTGAGCCTATTTTCTTCTTCTCTTTTTTCTCCTCTGACTTTATAAAACCTGGAACTTGTTTCACAAACCTTATGTCAAGGTAGCCTATGGGAACATTATGACAACATGGTTCTTATAGATCACCTACATATTCCTTGGGAAGATACAGGCTTGTTCAAATTCTTCAAATCATGTATTCTTTGGAAGAGTATGAGAAGCTTCATATTCCAAATTAGGAGTGTAGCATGGTTAGTTTTCTTAAAAGTTCAGTTATAATGACAAAGGAAAACATGTATTTATTGAAGCAATATATAATTTTAGAAAAATATGAGCTTTGGACAAAGTCCTAGAAATGTCAGCTTACCTCAGTAGCCCTCAGTTTCTGTCCTTGCAGTGTGTGGCAGTGGTGATAAGAAATGTGACTGCATTGGGAGATGATTTTTAAAGTGAGAGATACTAAGGGAGGAAAGAAGACAGGGAAAGAGGAAGTACTATAGATTGAAGTAGAGCAGCTTATATTCCATGCATGTACAAAATGAATTCTAGCATTATATATAACTATAATGAACTGATAAAAACAAAAAAGGGGTAAAAATTAGGTATGATAATAAAATTAAGTGATTGCCAGATTCATGTTCATTAAATATTGTTGTTTAAATATACTACCATATAATTTTCCCCTTTATATTTTTTATCATCATTCATATTCATGCAAATCATTTGTTGATTTTCAAGTATTTCTTCCATGTGCATCTAGAAATTTACATGATTATGTAAACTTCAGTGGTTTGTTCTTGTCTCCATACCAGTATTTAAGCTAAGACATTCCGTTGGAGGAATGGATGATTGACATAAAATGAGCATAGCATCTGAAAGTCTGTCCTCATGGGTCAATCTTGGTTTTATCCTGTTTAACAACATCATTAGTGAGCTGAAAAAGGAAATAAGTAGCATGAGAATTGTATCTGTAGAGGATAAATGAAGATGAACTTCAAATTCCCAGGAGAGAAGAGTATAAATAGTTCCTCAGAAGGTTCCTGAAATTGGTAGCAAAGAAAAGAAAGAAATGCAGACCTAAATAAAACCTTCCATATAAGAACAAGAGTGCTTTAATACTGTGAGACCCAGAGAGAGGAGTGCCCCAAGCTAACAAATGCTCAGTACAACTTGCCAAGTGCGCCACAGCCCAAAAGAACATAGTATTCTGTGATGATAAGTGCAATATAAATTTCCCTCTTCTTAAATCTGACAGCGAAATTGAGGAGGGTCTAGTGTAGCATAGTGCTGAGATGAAGTTCTAGGTTGGAGACCCAGGCCAGGAACTGTGTGGCCATGGATAAGCTCCTTACCTTTTGGATTCTCATACTCTCCTTTAAAATGAAGAGAATTATATTAAATACCTCATAGGATTATGTTGAGAGTGAACTCCAGCTAGCACCACAGTATAAACTCCATGAATGATATAATTCACAATTATATCTCCAGTACCTATCAGAATGCTGGCACATGGTAGGTGATCTTAAGAATAGTTTTTTTTTTTTTTTTTTGTACTAAAGATTGCACCCAGAAGTGCTTAACCACTGAGCCATAACCCCTCAGTACTTTTAAAATTTTTTATTTTGAGACAGGGTCTCACTAAGTTGTTGAGGCTGGACTTAAACTTGCAATTCTCCTGTCTTAGCCTCCTGAGCCACAAGAATTACAGGTGTGCATCACTGCGCCCAGCGTAAGAAAAGATTTTAAAGAGATATTGAGTCTTAGGGTTTTGTGAAGGCTATTTAATATGTATAAGAAATTATCTTGAGCTTTTATTTGTTCACTTGTTTATTTCTTGCCTCCTTATTCTTCTCTATGGGAGCAAGAAAATTGCCTTGATCCCTGTGATCCTAGAACATGGGAGTATGTGGAAGTCTGTGAAAATGGCGGAATTATGGACTAGCCCTAGAACTACTGAGTTAGAATCTGCATTTGCTATCTTCTAGTCATTCTTAAATACATTAAATTTTGAGAAGCACAGCCTACAACATACCCCTCTAGTAATTACAGTCTGATATTAGATAACTGTGATTGCAAGTTTTACTACCACATGTAGTGAGTTTAAAAATCCTTAATATGTGTACATTGAGATTTTTTTTTTGAGAGCTTTATTGGAGTATGATTACATACTCTATAATCCAACCATTTTAAGTGTATAAGCCAAAGACTTTTAGAAAATTTACATAATTGTACCACTTGCATCATAATCTAATTTCAGAACATTTTCATTGTTTCAAAAACGATTCTTTGTGCCACTTTTCAGTCATTTTCCTATGACAACCCCAATTGCAAACACTATAGTAATGTTCTTTAAACACACACCTCTGCTATTCCCCCTTTCAGATACATAATTGTGAAAAGGTGAGCACATATACCTCTTCCATTCACATTTCACTAAATAAGTGATTTTTGAATGAGATACTGTGGTTAAAATAGTCATTAGCCATTCCTAAATGGATTTGGTAAACAATTGGGTTTACCAAGTTTGACCCAAGGGGGATGTTTACCACTTTCAGAGAACAGCATTTTCAAATAATTTATTTTCTGAACTTACTGGGCACACGCTTAAAAGCAAACATGGTCCATCTAACAAAAATAGAAGACACAGGAGTTTAGACTTTTCCTTTAATCCATTAATTATGGGTCATTGCTAATCGGGGTCATTGCTAATCATGACTAATCAGGGCCAGGCCATGGGCAGCATATATCGTTTGACTTAATTAAATTGCAATTTGAGTTTTTTAAAGTTTTTCTTTAAAAGTTTGACCAACCAGAGACTGGCTATCTTTGGGAAAACTATCTTTTATGGTTTGTCTTCTCTGCTGAATTCAGGTCCTTAAAATGTTTCTCATGGACTTTCTGAGAAGGCTAATAAGTGATTTCACTGATCCCAACACTCTGGCCTTACCCCAGCACTCCCATCTTCCAATCCCAAGATCTTAAAAGTCTTTCACAATTGTTCACATAACGGAGTCCAAAATCCCTAGCATGCATTTGGTCCAGCTATTTTTTTCCTCTGTCTTCGCTTGCCATTCCCACATCCCACCCAGTCTATTGGACATGCTGCACTTCTCCCTGTCCTCAGAACTTGCCAAGCACACCACACGTCATGTCATGTCTTTGCTAGGGCCATCCCCTCCCTGTGGAATGCTAGCCCCTTTTCTCCCCACGTAGATATTTAAATCTCATTTGGACACTACTCAAATGCTTCCATGATCTCTTCTCCAATATTCACCCCTTTCCTCCATTCAGATTGTCTCTATTTTAATGATTCCTCACTTGATATGGTATTTTAAAATTTAATATGTGAGGAAGGACAGGGACTATGCCACAGTTAACTAAATTGCTACCCCTTTTTATAGTATCTGGGATATAGTAGGAGCTCAATAAAGAGCATATAACTTTGTGAATGGAATGAGGGAATCCATGGTACCCTGTGTTGGGCGATCTTTGTACCTAGTAGTGACTTAGACAGCTGGATGAGACACATGGGTCTGGCTTGCCAAAGGCTGACCATCTAATTTGTATTTTTGTTTATGTCCCATTTGTGAAGAAGGTGTCTTGAAAGTTTTAAAATTTCTGTCAGGGATGAGGAACAGCATGCCTGGGACACGGTGCTTGCAGAACTGGTCCTAGATGCCTGGTTTCTGATTGAAGTTAATATACATTCATCCTTTTAAAATCATAGACTGCAGTAGCTGAAAGATAATTTTTGTCTTCAATCCATTAGCTTTCCAGATGAGGAAAATGCTGTCCAGGGTCACTGTTTGTGTTATTTTCTTTTCCTCTCCCATGGAAGGAGACTGGGGTAGTAATCCTTTTGTTTTTGATTCTTTACTCAATGTCTCCCTATTGATAATCAAATTAAAAGGTCTGGAACTGTCCTTTTTCTGTATAGGGTCTTGAAAAGCACAGAAGAATTTCATTGGGTAGTTGTAATTTCCCAGGGAAGATCTTACTGCTAGCATCCCATTGCAATAGAATGTTTCTGCCCTGAAATTTATTTGCCACTTAGTATTCCTTGGATTTTGTGTGTAATGAAAACAAATTAGCTGGTACCCAGTAAATGGTTGGAAATTCAGTTTTGGTGGTGCTCCTTTTGTACCAGTACCATATTTGAAAATCACTTTAAAAATGGCAATAAAATGAGGCAGGTTGCTATAGCACACACAGGAGTGCTTACCTCAACCAGAGGGTGTTACAGAAAGTGCCACATGAATGTTCTCCTGCATTTACAATGTTGACAGGACTCTGTTATATGCCATTTGCTACTCGCCCCCCCCCCCATCAGTTTTCTATTGAGGAAATAGTAATTTCAATTTTAATTTAGAATCATTTTCATGATTTTATGAAATTCCTAAAACATCAAATATTACTCTAGAAATTAAAATACTTTCAAGAAGTTTTTCTATATATTGAAATTTAAAAAATTAATTTAAAAATGAAAACTCATTGTAAATCTTTTTCAGTACATTCCAGAAGTCAAATCCTAATGAAAAAGTGGATTCACATATGTGTTACAACCTAGCCTATTACTCTTATTGAAAAATGACTCATGTGGACCCAATGGATTTTCTTATTGACCCAGCTCTGTGTGTGTGTGTGTGTGTGTGTGTGTGTGTGTGTGTGTGTGATGCATGCACACATGTTTTGGTTACCTTTTTATTGCTTTTACTTTTATGGTAATCATCACCAATCACCATATTCAAAAAACAAAAGTTTTTTGAAAGCTATGTTTCAAAAATAATATTATTCTATAGATAACTCCTTAACTGCATAATAACAGTTACCACACTCTAGGAATTTTTCCCTCACTGGGACACAAGCAATCCAGAAACTCACTAGTTGCTGGGAATCCCACAGAGTCCATTCTTCCACCCCTCCTGGAATTCAGCAGTAGGCTTTCATACTTCCTTCAAGCTACCATTGACTCTGGGGAAAAAAGACAAATAATTAACCCTGAAGTAAGCCACATTTCAGTGCAGTCTCTTCCTGCTGGGTTAACAAACATCTTTTGGAAAGAGAGCTCCTTGGGAGTGTCATTATTGATTAGTGACCCTGTTCTCTTGGTAAAGCCTTTGGAAACCTACTTCAAGGGGGTTTGATAATTAGGGATGAAGTTTCCAGTTGCTTTTTTGTCCATATTTGCTAAGTGAACTGTTAAGGGATGAGATGCCCATTAGAGGGCTGCCCTGGGAAGTCCTGGCTTCACACACAAACTCACCAGTCTGATTGCACATGTGGCTGACTATGTGCTGTGTTTTGAATGATTCCTCCCCTGTGTCTCTTGTGGCCCTGCCAAGGTCACGGTATCATTTCACAACTTGACTTGTAACATATAAGCGCCTATTAATTAGAGTAATTTGTAGCCAGTTATCCATAACCAATTCAGTTAACTATTACTCCACTGGTTTTTGCTTTTGTTTTTTAATAGTTCTCGGATCATGAAAATATGGCATGATGCATATAATTTAGAATCGCAAAATTTTTATACCAGAAGTTTTTTTCTAGTATATTTGGAAATGAACTCATGTTTTCAAAATGCATAAAAGGCAGAATCAAATGAATAGCTTTCATTTATTTTACTCTACCTGAGGATTGGAGGAAAGACAATAATGATGTGATGAGTGCTTTTGAAAATGTCTTTGGGTGAGTTGGAAACTTTGCCAACATAGTTGGAGAATGAAATAAGTGGCCAAAATGATAAGTGAGAGTCCTATAAAGGTGAGTGAGCAATTGTGACTCACGATCACTAATTACTGTCAAAATGTGTGGCTTTGCTTAAGAAAGCACCTGTCAGGTGCATGTGATTGTTCTTGTTCAGTCACAACACCTGGAAACAGAATGAAACAACCAGCAATCCCACCACAATGAAAAGACCAAGAAAACCCCAGTATCCTTCTAAAAGAGTATGTGGGATAACCAAAGAACCAAAGAGATGGAACCTTGGGACAGCCTGCATTTTCTCACACATACATAGTAAAAGCATCATCCTGTTTGTTTCTATTTTAGTAGGCCTTTTAAGATAGGATATTACACTCTGCAAAGTCTGTTGTTGCATGCGATGGGAATGGACACTGTTTCCCAGTGTCTTGGATCTTCTACATCTTTTCTAATATCTCAAGGTGTGTAATGTGTGCTAGACACACAGAACACATTCTACCTGCACTGAATTCATATGTACTGAGATACAGGCAGTCTGCTACTAGGTGACCTAAAAGGCAAATCATCTGTGAAGGATATCCACATACCATATTTCATGATTGTTAACTTGCAAGAAAAGTTTTCTGCTCCCTAAACTTCAAGTCCAGGTATTTTCTGATAGGTTATAAATGGAGAAAGTCCAATGGGAAGGGGCAAATGGAAATTATAATCCTGTCTAGTCCCTAAAAATTTAACTCCTGGATAAGTGATCTTCAAAATCTGGCTTTTGCAGTCTGTGAAGTGGAGGAGGTTATTTTGCCTTGATATAATCACTATGTATACCACTCAGGTAGCCTAGCCTCCCCCAAGTCCTTTGATGCCTGCTTAGCTAAGAACTGCCTTTCTGAATTCAGCATCCTATTTGGAGAGCTACATCTTCCCCATAAAAGACCCTGGGAATAAATGATAATTAATCTCCTCTCCCTTCCTCTTGGAAGAAGATACTAACTCTTATCCACAGAAATTTGATCTTACCATATGGCCATACCTGGGATCCACACCAGAAGACAATCTAAAATAAGACAACATGGACTCAGTTTCAAACTTACAATAGCAGAGAGATCATCCCTTAGTGATTACACTTATTTAGGAAGATCTTACCCGGGCAAAGGGAAAGTCAAATAGAAATATTATGGTTGAATGGAATTAAAATAGGTAGAGAACACTGGATGTTGACCTGAGGACAGGGGCAGAAGTGTCACATTCTGTCCTGAGGAGACAAGAGCATCTTCAGGATAGTATCTACAGGTAGAGGGAGGAAGAGTAGTCACAACAGATGGCCAGTATAGAGCAGAACAGAGGTGCTTCAGCAGATAGTGGTATCTTCTTCACATAGCCCAGAGCTGACTCCCCAGAACATAATGGACTTGACACTGTAGACAACTCTGCAGGGTGTCTATAGGCAACTTACAACCTTACAAGGGACAGTGCAGGAATCCAGCAGAATCCTAAATCCTTCTGTTGCAGAAATTTCAAAACAAGGTTTGAAAGCCTTGGATGCTAGACAGTTCCCAAACCTCTACTGCTCCAGAGCACACACAAAAATGCCCTTTACAATTTTGGAAGAGATCAACCTTTCCCCTTTAATTGTAGTATTAACTAAACTAAGCTGGTCCTGCCTGGTTCACCAAGCTCACCGTATCCCTGGCAAAATGATGATGATTTTTCTTCTACCTGAATCAGGAAAAAGAAGTATATGGAAAACAAGGTTCGGATCCACATTCTTTTTCCATATGAAAATTCTTGCGAGACATCTATGAAAAGTTGAACTTACTTATTTGACTTTAATTTGTAATATATCTTTTTAAAAAATATGTGGAGTGTCACCTTTTTCCCTCTTGATTCCCATTCCTTTCCACTCAGCACATTGGTGAACTCTTGGTGACATAGGTCCTATATTGAAAAGGGTAGCGTTTGTTATTTCTGTTAAGCTTCTTGATGTCTTAAGGATTTGGCGCAAGAGAGAGAAGCCCTGTCATTTGTTATTGTTGTGCTCCTTTATTCTTCCTTTTTTGAGTGCTGTGTTTATTTTAAGGACAAGGACAAAGTATTGGGATTTGGTGGAGTATCCCAAGAATAGAAAGCGTATGCTGCACATAAAAATCCGGGAAGCAGAGCTTTGAAGTCTCCTCCCTCCTAAGAGCTCAAAGGGCAGAGAAGTGACAGGAGGAGGAAGAAGAGCAGGGTGAGTGAGGGGAGAAGCAATAAGTTAGCAGACATACTCTAGGATGATGCTATGGGGCTTTTTCTGATTGCCACCCCACAGTTACCTTTCCTTCTCATTTGTCTTCACAGTTTAAAAAAAAAAAAAAGATAAGCTTTCTCAACTGTGCTGTTCTTCCTTAACCCAGTAACTTAGTACAAAGAATTTGCAGTCTTGGATCCCTGCCCATTTCCTGGGTTTTAGGACGTTAATCATCCCTTGAGTGCTTACCCCTCTGAGAAGACTTCCTGGTACTAGGGCTGCCCTTTCTCTCTTTATTTGTTCACAGTACTTTAGACATTAGACATTTGTGCTGCTGGAGGCACATTGACCTTGAAGCTCCTGCAGCCTGAGCTTCGGGTCCCTCTATTGCATGGGCCTCTTTGTGCCCTAGGAGTTGCTGGTTGTTTTAGAGAGGTCTTTGTGGAAGGGTGGCCAGTTTGCAACTGTGAAGAAGTTTTGTGTAAGCACTTCTTGTAAATTAGCAAGATGTGACCTTTCAAGGGTCTAGTAACTTCTATTTTGCTTTGTCTTCCCAAACAAATAATGGCATTTAGATCTGGTTGTGCATTTACAATTTTATTTTCATTCTCTTAAGAGGATCAACTTTAGTCTGTGTAAAACTTGGAGCTTCTGGGTGGTCCTATACTGAAGGGCACCTTCTGCTGAAAGCTTGGAGAAATTCCATTCAAGCTTGTTGGGTACCCAGACTTTTCCCAGATCAGTCATAGAAACCAGCTCTTGGAGGTTCATTGATGAGAGCTTGAAAACCGTCTTTTGATTATTCCAGAGTGGGAAAAATAACTTTGTAGCCTTGCATTCATATCCTTCCAGATCCAAAAGGCAAGAAAACTTGGTTGGGACAATCCTCAGAATAGGCCTCTGATAGGCTCAGCTGGAGATTGATGTGATCAGGGATTTAGTTTCTGTCACTGGAACACCCCCAGCAGAGCAACGCTGAAAGGATAATGAGGATAAAAGATGTGGAAGAGCCCTGTGATGTTATCTACAAAAGTAAATACAGAAGATGGAAGATGTCCACCAAATCTCCTCCACTCTGAATTGGGTTTTCTTTGTAACATGTATGCCTCTTCCATAAAGCTATGGGTTCTAATTGAGAAATAACCTTTCACTATTTCTCTAATTTTCCTCAGTACTTCTATAATGTCTTGCCCAGAGTTGTCTGGGTCAGTTAACAAGGAAGCAAATGAATAGGATGAACTTAAGGTAGATTCCCCTTAATTAGCATATATTGATATCTGAGCCTGTATTCCATACCAGAAACTGTATTTTTCCTTTGAAAAATCCCATGAAAGGAGAGCTTCAAAAATGGCAGTTCTAATGTATTTGATATATTTTACTTTGATATATGAGCAGTCTTTTGCATTATTATGGCTTAATTTTGAAAAGTTCCACAGAGGGTCCCAAGAAATATTAGATTCCCGATAAGAGAATTAGTCCCCTGGTAGTCATCCTGACTTTCATGCATAACAGAATGTACAAAGAATATTGCTTTACTGGATGGCTGTGATGACTCCCCAGTGTTTTTCAGCTGTGGTTGGCATTGAGTTCTCTCTAGAGGGACATTATGCTTGGGTCCTATGCAGTCTCAAGAGGGGAACGACATGTATCACATTCAGTTTTTTTGTTGTTTGAAATTGCCCGAAGAAGTTTCTATCAGTTAATCAGACTCATCCTCTTAGTCATCCTTCTTGGAACTGTGATGTTATAAATTTTACTTTTAGATTACAATGGTCAACTCCTGAGAGCCATAACTTCTTAGGGCTTGGATGTGTTTAAGGACCATCAACCTAAATCCCTTTATTGCCCAAGTCAAGTTTGACCATTTTTCCTGACCCTTAAAAGGATTTGAATTTGTACTTGCCTTCTTGCACTCCCCATCAAATTCAGCATTTTAAAGGGTTGATTAAAGTCATAAATAGCCGTTATCCTGTTGTCCATAGCAGGTTCATTTTTCAGCTTAAAAAGAAAAGGTACCTGAAATCATTTCCTTCTATGTCTTAACAACTAGATTGGAAGATAAGGTACAGTGTGAAAATAATTACATTTATTGACAACGGACATTTATGAGCACTATGTGCCATGTAAAAAGCTACGTGCCCTTCTAGGTCAGGTTCCCTGGAAAACAGCCTCTGGGCGAGAGGTATTTGTGTAGATGTCTGTCTACAGGAGCAACACCTGTAAAAGAAAGAAGGTAGATGCTAGGATTGTGCAGAGGAGAAGTTCCACTGTGATGCAGCTCCAACAGATCTCATAGCCAAACCCACAAAGAGCTCTGAAGCTGGAATAGCCTTTTTGGGTCCAAGTCCTTGTAAATTCACATCCATCAAAGTTATCCAATGTGGAAATGCCTTAATCCTAAATAAGATGCTTGAATTAAGGGCAAGTCACAGAGAAGGTGCACTGTGGGCCACCAGCAGTCAGTCAGCTCTCCCAGTACCTGGAGCAAGGAGGACACACCTCAGTATCTATTATAATGTGTTATCTTCTTTCATCAATGTCGTGCTGATAAATATTTAATATCTGGATCTGAATAGGAGCAGGAGAAGGCAGGCTTTATTTGGAATTTGTCCATTTTCATGGTGAACACACTCCCAGCAAGGCCATTTTCAGGTTATCAACTTGACGTTAGTGCTAGGGAACACAGTGGAGAAGAGATGAGCAGACATAGCTCTCTCACAGTATGAACAGGCTCTGACACATCACCACTTTAATCTTTGAAAGCCTTTGGTATAAAAAAATAATATTAATGCCTTTTGTGAAATGGGAACGCATACAAGAAATACATTGCTCAATTCAATACTGAAATCACCAGGTAACTACAAACATTCCTACAAAAATATTTACTATAAAATCACTTGCAGTGGTGTTTAAACCTGCCTGTACCTATTCTATTTTTCCTTCATATGAAGTAAAACTGCATTATTATTTCCCCCAAGTAACATCTATTGGTTTAGGCAGTTCATTCAGTGGTTTAGGTTAGATAAAAGGTTTCAATTAGATGAAAACTAAGGAAACTCAAGATGTAAGATTAGTCCAGGTCTTTTTGTTCCTAGTGTGATATTTAGAATTTGTGTGAGTGTCTGAGACCAAAAACAAACTCATAAAAGTAGGTGATCATGTTAAAAACTTTTATAAGAAGCTACTGGAAGATATTCTGGAGCCACAACACAAGATTTGAAACCCGATTGAGCAAACAAGACCATTATTATCTGGGCTCTAAATCTATTCATAATGGGTTTCTCATGGGTCCCAGAATACACTTATTCTTTTGTAAAGAGTTATTAAGCTGAAGTTTTTTGTGTGAATATTTTGGGGCAACCACCATATGGTATAATGAGAGAGCTTGAGTTTTATGGACAGATTCAGTTTGGAATATTAACTACATGTCCTTGGGCAAGTACTCAAACTCTCTGATCCCCAGTTTCATCTGAAAGTAATACCTCTCTTACAGGTCATTGATAAAGTAAGCAGGGTATCAGATGGTTTGCCATACAACTGTACGATAGAGTATAGCACTTCTTGTTTTCAAAAGGCAAGCATTTGGAATAGAATATGGGAGTTTCAGTAACCAGAAATGATTGCTTTATATTTGTGAAAAGGGAAAAAAACATATATAAAAAAAAACTTAGGTTAAATTTAACAGAATTTAAGCAAAAGACGATTTGCAAATCTCAGGTCCCTCAGAACCAGGGCAGATTCTAAGAATCCTGGCACGCAACAGGGCAGACAACACTAATGGATAGAAAACAGAAATGAGGTACAGACAAGCTTAATTGGTTACAGCTCTGAATTTTGCCTTATTTGAATCAGTTGGCCACCTGCAAATGACTGAAACTCAGCTGCTATAATTGATGGAGACTCAGCTATTTGTTACAGGAGAATACTCCTAAATTAGGCTTTCAGTTAGTTTACATACTAAGTTAGGCTGCAGTTCCTTATGTAAGGATTCAAGTGCAGAGGCATCCTCAGGCCAAATTTGGTTGAATTTAACATGCTTTTTGGAATTACCCTTCAGAATTAGGGTAAATGATTTTCATTTGTAGTAGACGATATTGGTAAACTCCTGAAGTATGTTTGGGCTTTGCTCCCTATAGAATGACTCTGAAAGAATGAATTCTAATAGGTGCTTAACATGGAACTCATTAAAATTCTAGAGCAGTGGTCCACAAATGGGGCACAAACAATGAGTGGCATCCAGTACAAATAAGAACATCTTGGAGAAAAATCACATGGATCGGACGAAATATATGAATTTTTATGCTTAGGACAATGTTTAGCAAATTTACTTTGTTTTGAATGCACACATTCAAATTCTAATAAAATGGCAAACTTAACCACTTCTTTCTTGCTTTGCTGAAATTAGCCTCCCTCTTTTCTAAAATAATGCAGTATTGTGTTCCTTGTGAAAACCCACGCTGCAGATATACTGCATTCACTGGGAGATCTTATTAAGCAAACAATTCAAAGAGCGGCTCTGCTTTTGTACCAGTCTGATATTGACAGATGTTAACCTTACCAGCAAGACTCCTCTTTTGTAGACTTCTGATGGAGAAGGAGGTTTTCTTTCCCTTTCTTGGTTTGGAAGAGGACTGACAGAGACACCAAAGTTGAATTTCTCTCATTCCTCAATATATCTTTAGGATGCTTGCTAGTGGCCCTGAAAAAAGTGAGACTTTACTGTCCTTGTTTTTTCCTCCAGTTTTATGTTGTTGGGGCTGGTATCAAGTCTATATCATACTTTATATCCTTACAAAAACCCATTGGACATTTTTATTAGGCTTGGACAGAAATGTTATTTGACTTTCTTTTATTGGCAGATTTCCATGCAAACTGTGATGAATACTGCTGCCATCCTTATTTGATGAGAGAAGAAAAGAGAATTTTTTACTCAGGTTGAGAAACATTGGTCATTATTACACAAATAATAGATATACTCTTTACTTTCCCTTGCATTCCTAATATTCTTGATACATAATGGAAAAGTTTAAAAAATGATATCCAGTAATTTAGAAAATTGTATTGCAAAATAGAATAGAATATTACCTGCTATTTATAGGAACTATTAAATTGAATTGTCAGAATTTATGACTTCCTTAGAATAATTCCAAATAGGAGAATTACTCTGAGACTATTTCAATAATTAAACATTCAAGATCACTTTTTGTATATTTATAATTTATATATTAATAAGTATAAATGCGAGAGTATTAATGAATAAAACTATAGTCTTCACATGAGATTGTTTCTTTTAATGATTAGTAGGGTGGGGACTTGGTAGATAGATATATATTTTAACATAGATGGGAGTAGTCCTAAAATTACAAAGTATTAGGACTATAAAGACTTTTATTTTTAGTTTTTTGAACTACTTGTGTGTTTCTGTTACAAAGAACACTTCAAAACAAAGTACCTTGTGATTCATCCTCTATGGACCATATATGAGTGATGATTTCAGTGACAGGTTGATAACAAAAGTTGGTCAAATTGCAATTCCTCTAGGGTGAACAAAAAGAGTAGTGTGTGTCCAAGAGGGTGTGAAACCGGGGGCTGTCCTCCACCTGATTCAGAAAGTACATAACTTAACAATTTACCAACTTTATGAGTGGAAATTTGAGTCAATAGAGGAGATACCAAAGACTAACAATGAATTTGTAATGTTTGCTTTGGAGACAGGCAATTATAATATTAAATCCTACTGATTCCTTTTCAGAACAAAACAATAGCGTTTTTGTTGTTTTGTTTCCTCTAAGAACTCTTGGGCTGTATCCTGTAAAGTATATGGATATTTCAGTTCAAGATTTAAAATACTTTTTCATTTGGACTGGGGATGAACAAAGTCCAGGTGATTTTCTTTGGCTGCTCATAAGAGGCCCTAGGTTACAGGTTAGCAGTTTACTACCAATTCCTTCTTTTTACTCCTGTAAACAGTTAATAGCACTAATGATTTCAGATGGCAAGTTAAATGAGCAATTAAGTACTTGTCAATTAAACTTCTAGGAATCATGGGTAAGTATCAATGCACAAGAACAATCATGCTGTTTATTCTGTAACAGCTTCTTGGTTATTGGCCTTCAGAGTCTAAGTCAAACCCAAGTTGAAATCCTGGATTCTGCCCTAATCCTCTCTTAACCTAAAATTTATCTCCATCTGTAAAATGGGTACATATTAACTTATGAAGCTATTGTAGAGATTAAATGAAATCATAAACAAAAGCTAATTAGTATAGTGATTGGCATAGAAGAGGAATGCAGTACATGATGGTAGATTGAACATCACTAAAACAAAAATCTGAAATCTGAAATGCTCCAAAATATGAAGCCTTTTGAATGCTACAAGTGGCAAATTCCACACCTTAACTCATGTGATGGGATAAAGCCCAAAAGCAATGCACTAAAAATATCATTTAAAATTATATCTTCAGCCTATGTATATAAGGTGCATATGAAGCATAAATAAAATTTATGTTAGTTTTTATTCCCATTTCCAAAATATCTCACTGTGTATGTGTAAATATTCCAAAATGCAAAAATCTGAAACCCAAAACACTTCTGGTCCTAAACATTTTAGATGAGGGATATTCAACCTGTAATGGTAACTAGCATTATCCCATGAAACCCTATGATCTTAGTTAAACCTGGTTACCTGGCCCTTTCACATCACAAGAAAAGCTTGAAAATAATGCCCTGTCTGGGTTGAAGTCTGTCCTGTTGGGTCAATTTGCATGTTCTCTCCTTGTCTCTCTTGTCTTGATAGTGGAGGACAATCAACTCAATTTAAGGCAGATTAACAGGATAAAATAGCATACACATTTATTTAATAAATTTTAGGTGGTACTGGAGCCTTTAGAATGAAGATCCAAAGATACAGGTAAACGTGTATTTTTATGATAAAGAGTGGAGAATTATGATTTGAGAACAAAAAGGTATTATCTAGTGGTCATAAACTGGGAGGAACCCAGCAAGTCCTGTTTGTTCAGATTCTTCTTGGTATTTCTGTGTCTCTGAGGGTAAGAATGCTCCTTTCCTCTGGGTATTGGGCTGGCACCTCTGGAATGAAGGTTTTTATGACCTACATCAGAGAGGTTCAGAGAATTCTTTTATGGGCTGCTTCAGAGGAGGCCACAAAAGGGCAGAAGGTCATACAGAGAGTCTTATTTCTTCAGTTTCCTCAAATGCTAGAGTACCACATTTTGAACCCTATCAAAATATGGGGTTTAGCATGTTCTGAACCCCATCATTTCTCTTTGTGTGTCTCAGAATCCTTCTATCTCTTTCTCTATTTTTTTATGTGATAGGATGAAAGGGGAAGTATCAAGACTGACTTATATTTAGAAAATATGTCATTGAAATTTATGAATTAGCTTGACTTTAGTGTACTTGTTTAACTTTCTGTATCAGAAGAGAAGTGAAAACTATGCAAAGAATTGAATACATCAATTCAAAAGAAAGAGTCTTTTCTCTTTATTTTGAGAGAATTGCTATGCTCAGGCAGTTTTACAAATTTGTCTGAATAGAAACAAATTTCTGTTAATTCAGAAAGCTTAAAGGGAGCTCTGGAGCACTCCATGGCTGATGACAGAGTTTGACATTTTATCTTTGCCTGGCCTCAGCTGACTCTCATTATGTGGGTGAACTGGTAGCTTCTAGATTGGATCTCTAGTTTTCACAAGCCAGATGTTTTATCACTTTTTTTCCTCCCCTGTCATTTACATATGAACTATTTCTTTACTTACACTTTCAAGAGTCATTAACTGTTAAAATGTCACTATCTTTCCTATTGGACTTTTCAAGTAGCTTTGGTGCATTCAGGAAATATCGAACTTCATCCTTACGGTTTCCTACAAATAACTAGACAAACATGAGCTTGCCAACCGAGATCAGCTCAATGTCTCATCACATCTGTTGGCTTGTTTCAGGCCAATACCAAGTTCAGTTGGGCATCCTATAATTACTGAGAAACTTGGTATCATCACAGACATGCTTGTGCCCAGTTTCTCTAAAGTTCTTTCATCAGATTTTTTGATATTGTATAAAGAAAAGCAGCTGCAATTCTTTTGGCTGAAAAAAATATATATTAGGTTCAGGTTAACTGGAAAAGATAATGTAAATTATTGTTTATCATTTGATTTGGTTGAATTATATTTGTTGCATATTTTGTCGTATGTTCTCTGACTTTAACAAAAGGAATCTCAGTCTTCCTTCTAACATAAAAAAAAAAAAACTGGTTCATGCATCTCACACATGAAGGAAAAGTATGTCAGCGTGCTTCTTCCTCTTGGAGAGGCTGTGAATTTTTACTGTCCAGTGAACCATCTACAGTCATATACTACCAGAAGGTAAACATCAAAATGCCAGTTTGCAGAGGCAGAACAGTTCTATCTGCCTTGCTTGATATATTTATCATTTTTGAAAAACCATAAGTGTAACCGGTCTATGCCCCTCACTTCACACTGTAGAATTACATGATTTAAAACCCTGATGGTATTTAGCTCCTGTTTAAAGAGCTCAAGATGGACGTGAACTGATCAATGTCACGGTCACAGAACATTTCCTCCCCATGTCCTCACTTTTTGCTTCATGCTGGAGAGAGAAACTAATGTGCTCTTCAGAATATTTTCTGGCCAGATTTGAGTCCTACAGATGAATTTGTAGCTTTCTTTAATGAAAGCCTTGCTGCCAGCCGCCCCTGTAGCTGCTCCTACGATGTTCACAGTCTATTTGAAGAAAAGGTAACGTCTAAGTGTAGACAGATGTGGAATTCTCTTTCCAGAAGTGAAAATAGCAGGGGATGGGAAAAACTGACCCAGGGAGATTTTTTTATTGAAGGAGACTTGTGTTAGAAAGCTGAAGCTGGAAGTCATCGGATTTCAATGACGAGAGATTTGGCAAATGCTAACATGGATGCTCTTTAACTCAAGGTGGAGATTTGTCCTGATAGACCCATTGTAAGTTGCAAATCTCATAAGTGAAAAACCATTTCATACACTTAACCTACTGAACATCATAACCAAGCCTAGTCTATGCTAATCGTGCTCAGAACACAGCACACAGTGGGGTCAAATTGCTCACACAAAGGCTATTTTATAATAAAGTGTTGAATATCTTGTGTCATTGATGGAATACCTGTATCCAAAAAGCACTGGGAAGATAGACCACTGTGGAGTATCAGTGGTTTACCCTTGTTACTGACAGAGCTCACTTCATTGCCAGCACTGTGGGAGTATCATTGCATGTATTGCTAGCCCAGGAAAAGAGCAAAATTCAACATCTGTATTGTATCACTTTTGTACCCTTGTGAAGTTGAAAAGTCATAAGATGAACTGTCATGGGTTACGCATCATACTGCCCTTTCCCCCCAGTTCTACATAAATTGCTAGGACATTCCTGGACTGTGACATGTGATAACACTGGTGGTAGCTTTTAACCATTCCACCTGAGTATGTGTAAATGTTCCAAAATGCAAAAATCTGAAACCCAAAACACTTACATCAAATCATGCTCTCAGAGATACAGCTCTGACATGACTTCCTCTTAGCAAAAATCTATAATGGATACCTTGGTTTACACATTAAGTAAAATTCTTCACTCTCTTATCATTGCCCTTTACAATATGGTGACCACCTTCTTCACTTTGCTCCTGTTCTTTCTGTGCCAACCACAAGGATGATGTACTGCATCTTAAACACAGCCTTCATTTCTCCATCTCATTGCACCTCTTCCAAGCCCTCCTTTCCCCTTCAGGATTCTCTTATTCTTTCAGATCAATGTGTTCTTTCCCTCACTTCTCTTTGTGTTTCCCTTATGATATTAGTCAGGGATCTGAAGTCAGAATTCCTATATTTCCTAGTCATAGCCCTTTCCCTTCTAAATTGTCAGTTATTTTGAAATAGGGATGATTCGTCTTTCCCAGTGGGTAGTCCACAGTTGCAAATGCTTTTTCAACAGTTCTATCATAATAATGCTGTAAGGGGGAGCCCATCAGGGCTGCCTAAGGCTGTGTATGGGAAGCCTTGACTTCAAAGTATGGAAGGATTTGACGTGCTAAAATAAACTGGATTGTTGAGGCCCTGTGACAGGGGAACAGACAAGTATCTTTTCATTTCTGTCTGGAAGGGGCCAAGCTGTGATCCTTTACTGGATCAGCTTCGCCTTATCACTGACACACTCTGTTGCTTCCATTGAGAAAGATTTTTAACTTTCTGGTTAAAGCAAAGCATGGACATTTTCAGACTTAAATTACATCATGTAACAGGACACAAGAGATACTTGATATGCATTTGAGTAGGGTTTTAATGGGCAAAGTAAACCTTTTCTGGCGATGGGGAATACCTTAATAAACTCACACATTTGGTCTGGCCTACAGATCTCTACGATGGGAAACTTGAGCATGGTCTTTAAAAGGTTTCAGGTTCATTTTATAAAATTATCAATGGTTTCCACTTAGGGTAGTATGTCACTAAAAGAAATCTAAGTTGACTTTAAATACAAACGTAGATAATGCTAGAAGTTCCTGTGTTCTTTCATTCCAGTCACAGTTAAATTTGCTCAAAAGTTTTGTTTTATAAGAAAACCCCTCCAATTAGACATAACCTTCTCTGTGTGACATGTCCATGGATGATTTACCATATAATCATGGTGAACAGAATCACAGGCAGACGACTAATTTTAGCACTCCTCCTTTTATCCAAGATATCTTTAAATCATACTGGTTTTGCCTGATGCAACCCACATTCCTTAATCTGGGTGGTGAAAACTGGATTTGACAACCACTTAGTTCAGCAACCACTCAGAATTAAAGTTCCAACAGGAAGTGTATTTTAGGCTTAGAGTCTGTGATAATCAGTCTAATGTGTTCAAAACAATTTGTAATGCTAATATTGGAACCAGTCTGACAAAATTTGAAGAGAGGAAGCCCTATGGAAGATGAGCATCATATTCTTCCCTTTCTTTACGCCTCCGTTCATATCCAGTGGTTATTCACAGATGCTTTTCCCGTTAGAAGACACATGGGATGTCCAAATACTTAAAAAGATTTAAGTTCAGATTCGTAATGATGTTCTGCTTCATTTAGATGTTAGTACCCACATGGGCCCTTGGAAGTTGAAGTGCTATGTCCGATCTCAGAGGATGATGTTAATTCAAATGATCCTATGGAGTTATCTGGTTTGTTTGAGGCTGCTAGGTTCTTATCCGATACATGCTTTCTTGGAATTTCAACTCTAGAAAAAAAATACAAATTTAAAAAAAATAACATTTTCTAGTCTCTTTTTCTCAGGCAGGGAAGTTCATGTAGCTCAATTCGGATGGATGGGATACTAAAAGAAATATTATCAGCTTCATAGAAATTTCCTTTGGAAATTGCAAATTTGTACTTTATGTTTTTTCTTCCCTTCAGCCCCTTTCTTTCTCCTTGGAATTTATATGTGATAGCTAGTGTTCTAGTTGGGACCATGGAAAAAGAGGGTTATTATCAGGGATAACCAGACAGAAAAGTGGAAGCAATTTGAGTTCTTAGAATTCTCTTAAGCAGAGCTTCCTTTAGAGAGTTAAAATATAGTCTCCTATTTTCTTAATGACTTTGTTATGTTTGGTCTCTGTTATCATTATTCATCCTGATGTACCATATAGACTAGTATGACACTTAGTGGTGAATAGATAATGAACCATAGAATAGAGTGACTTAATGATGGGAGGGTCTTTGATCTTGTGTGTTTGGTTTATCATTGCATTCTCAGTACCAACAACGGTGTTTGGAGCAAGCAATACAGACAGACTGAATGAATGAATAGGTGAAGAGTCTACAGATTATAATTTGTCTCCTCCTCTTCAAGTGCTCTACTTCTTATTTCTATTGCACATCATCACTGGCTAGAATGTCTAAGACAGTGTGGATTTAGGTTTTCTTTCTTGTATACAAAATGTGTTTCTAGCACATGTTCTCTTTGAGGAGAACATTGATGCTTGAATTAAATATTTCCTCAAAGGAAATGGCTTTCTATTTTTTTTTTATTTTTATATAACTGTATTAGATTTTTCAAATTCAAAGATTTACCAACATCTTGTGATAACAGACCTTTTATCTTAGGCATTTGAATTTATCAGTTGAATATATTCCACTCTTAAAGCTCCCTCTCCCCCAATATGTACATTTATATTTTGAAAAAAAATTGATCGGAACTGATTGTTATTGATTCATCACATATTGTTTATTACTCATAAGTTGAAAGTATTTAGATAGAAAACACTCTAGAACACACACTGACACAGAGATTAGAAAAGAAAAATGTTTGGAGACTAATGGTTCCCTGGGAAAATTGCCTTTAATATAGATACAAGAAATCCAAACAAAACAGTAGATTTTTCATAGAAGAAATTTTATCAGGGAATTTATTTTTGTGGTTCATTAATTCATGTACATGGTTAATAAATATTTATGGTTCATCACAATTTTAGTAAGAGCAATTTAAATATTTAAAGATGCTTTATTTGTTTCAATTATCTTAAAAGTTTATATCCTAGAAATATAGAACAGAGAATTAAGAATTTTTAGTCACAGCTTCTCAATTATTATAAGAATTTAAGGAAATCATGACCAAGATTATTACTGAAGTTGATTTGTAATGTTTTGAAGTGTTGATCACATAAAAATGTTTCTCTGTCCCCCATTCCAAATACTCTGACACCAACATAATTCACATATGAATTGTTATTAACTTGCTAGAACTAATGTCAATGGGCAACAACTTCTGTTTCTTAACAGTTAAAAAGGCATAAGATTGATTACTCTAAGACCAGGACTCTTTGCACTATTTCCATAAATATAATATACTGTCTTCTATCACACCTATACATTAAGTTAAATTCATTTACCAATTAACCACTAGATATTGTGACTAGTTCATTTTGGATGGTGTGGCCCTGAATAATATTGTTCATAATCAGATATTTTGTTGTTAGAGTATTGATATTTTCCTGCAGCCATATAAGAGAGTCTTCTTTCCAATTTTTTATAACAAATTGTATTGTATCCATGGTCATCTCACTATCTACTCATAAGAGAATCTTGACAAAATGCTAGGCTCTTGAAATGTTAAAACAACAACAACCAAAAAAAGGATGTCAACTCCACTGTCTAGCCAGTTGATATTATTTGTCCTTAACCTGTGACACAAATACCTGAACTCTTAGCCTTTGCAAAAACTGATAACCTCTATAGGGCTACAGTGTGATTTTTATTACAATGTCAACTGAGTGAAACAATGTGAAAATGAACTATAGTAATTATAAGGAAGGAAGGTTCATGCATTCCTTTAGCTGGTCTACTTTCTAATACCTGAATCAGACTAGAAGCTGTGTACTTTGATTTCCTTGTTTTGGGGTTCACTCAACTTCCTGTCTCCTAGGTCCTCCCAAGTTGTCTCTATTGAGTGTTCTCCCTTCAGGCTATATTGAGGGTCCTAACAAAGCAATCAGTGTGGTGAAGGCATTATGATAACCCTGTACCTGTGTAACATGCCCTTTGGACCTCATGATCGAATGGAAGGTTTCCAGTATTGCAATTTCAATTTGGCCTGAATTTTATCCTGAATTTACTTTCACCATCAAACCTGCTTATCTTTCTGCATTCCCTTTGTCAATAATTGGTGTGACTGTGCATCTCACCACATCTTGTCCAACCATGTGAATTCCACATCTAGGGACTATCTCTAAAATCTGTTCATGTTACCCAAGCCTTATTACTCTGCCCCACTATTTCCTATTATTTTCCTTTTGCCTCAAGATCCAGTGTGACTCACCAAGGGTATCGTCACCAATCCTGTTCTTATTTACAATTTTAATATTTTGTTCATTATGGATTTTTAAGAATGATTTTTATTTCAAAAATATTACATGTTTTCTTATTTATGTGGACATTCACTAGTTTTAGTATAAAATTTATAATTGATAATATTTTGCTGAATGTTATTTATCTTGGTTACTGAGTTTTTGGTTAAACTTTATTCCTAAGGTGTATACCTCACTTAATTTACTGTAGTCCTAACCTGGTTCCCTAAGCCCTTCTGTTTGGTTTTAATCAGCTTTCAATTCTACTGAGTCAGGAGTAAACTAGCTAGGAAGGCCTTGGGAATGAGAGCAGAGGGAACAGGTTCCTCCCTTTTAGCCTGTAGCTTTACCAAGGGACAGGAAAGAAGACTAAACACTTAGTCAGGCTTAATAAGAGTTTCAATAATTACCAAGGACCCATCACTTACTCTGTATTTGGATTAAGACTGTATTTACAAGTTGAAGTCACCACTGGCTGAATAACCTAAAAGTAAATGGAATCGTCATATTCCTTTGGGGTGGAGTGAACCTCCCTTCTTCAACTGAGTAAAAATAATAGAAAAAACCAAACTTGTTTTCTTAGTTCTGTTACAATCCAGGCTCATTTTACATATTAGCCACATCTATTTATTTAACTGTTAACTATTTCTTCCCTCTTATTTTTCACTGCTTTATCCTTAAAAATTAGAACAGCTTCTAGTCCAGTAGGAGCTTAAGACATTAGCATCCATTCAATAAATATTTATGAAAAACCTACTATGAGCCATTGTTATGGTTTAGAGGTGAAGTCCCCCAAAAGCTCATGTGTGAGACAAAAAGAAGGTTTGGAAGAGAAATCATTGGATTAATCCCTGATGGGATTAACTGAGTGGTAACTGGGGGTGATGGGGTGTGGCTGGAGGAAGTGGTTCTTTGGGTGCATGGCTATGGAGTATATATTTTGTATCTGGAGTGTGAAGTCTTTCTCTCTCTGCTCGCTGATCATCATGTGAGTTACTTCTCTCTGCCACACTCTTCTGCCATGTGTTCTGCCTCACCTAAAGCCTTGAGGAATGGAGCCAGCCTTCTGTGGACTAAGACCTCTGAACCTGTGAGCCCTTAAATAAACTTTTCCTTCTCATCCTTTTTTGAGGGGAATACCGGGCTTGAACTTAGGGGCACTAGACCCTTGAGACACATCCTCAGCCCTGTTTTGTATTTCATTTAGAGACAAGGTCTTACCGGGTTGCTTAGCACCTGGATTTTGCTGAGGCTGACTTTAACTCAGGTCCTCCTGCCTCAGCTGCCGAAACCACTGGGATTACAGGCATGTACCACCACTTCTGGCAAACTTTTCCTTCTCTACAGTTGTTTTGGTTGGGTTTTTCAGTTGCAGTAGCAGAAAAAGCTTGATTAAAACAGCCATTCAGTTTTCCATCTAAGGCTCACGTGTTAAAGAGTTGGTCGTCAGCTCATGTTAATGGGAGGTGATGGCACCTCTAATTGGTGAGGCCTAGTAGAGTCTTTGGTGATTGGAGAATTGGGCCTCTTCTTTTTTTTTTTTTTTTTTTTGGTTTTAACAGCTGGAGGTAAGAGTTTGACTCTGCATGACAGTTAACCAAACAGACTGACACTTCTAAAACAGTGATTTTAATCTTTATAAGTTGATTATCTTAGTTATTTGTTACAGTAACAGAAAGGTAACTAATACAACTATCTTCCTTGATCCTCAGGCAGGACAACATTATGTTCTCATGGCACCCCTTTTGGTAGTGACCCCCTTGCAAGTTTGAATTCCATAGGTTCCATGAAAGCAGGGAGTGTATCCATCTTGAGTACCTCCTTGTCTTTAGCACTTAGTAGCCAGGCATATGGAATACACACAATGAAGACTTAAATGAATGAGCCAACCACCTTTCTCAGTATTTCATCTGTGTGGAAGCTTATGATTTTATCAGAATCAATCTTGTTTGTCCTAAGGAATGATTTTTTGAATTTTGTTGGTTCCCAAACCTGAATTCAGTGTCCTTTCCTTCCTCCTAATATAGCTTTGATTTAATCCAGAAGTCCACCCTTCCCTGGATAAATCACAGGATTCACAGGAAGCCGATTCCTTCTCTATTGCCAGAGATTTGACCTAATTAGCCCTAATGAAAGTATTCACGATCTTCTTGGCAATGAATCATTTAGATATGGCCATGCAATGTAATTAACTTTCATCCATGGTGTTTTCTTGGGGTATCTGGGAAAACTTCCTTTTGCTTTTCATTAAAGTCATATATATATACAGTCAGTGGTTCTTAACTTTGGGCTATTTTGCTTACCAGGAGACATTTAGCAGATACTAGAGATGTTCTTTATTATTACAATATGGGAGATGAAACTGGCATCTAGTGATTGGAGACCAAGGATGATGCAAAGCATCCTACAATGCAAAGGATCCATCACCAAAGAATTACTCAGTCCAGACATTAGTACTGTCAAAGTACTCACATGAATCAGAAAGTATTCAGCCCTCTCTGTTGGCCCTTCCCATTATGCAAGTACAGCAAAACTAATTTTAGGATAAGTCTCTTATTAACTATAGATTTCTTTTTTCACCTGCATATTTATATTTAATTTTTCTACATAGTATTTTATGTTAGTATTATTTCCATCTATTTTCCTCTGAATTTGTTTAGTACATATTTTGGAAAGTGTTTTTATCAATTTTATTGAATGACATAGGTGAGATAAGGTGTCTGATATATAGCAGGGAACTAAAGATACATATTTTGAATTAAGAATAAATGTGTATCAAACAATAATATTAATGTGATTTATATTTCACTGATTTTTAGGTGGTACTTGTATATTATACAATGGTACCTAAAACAACTTGCAGTTAACATAGAGCTCAAAAATCTCATTTATAAACCATTGCTTTAAGAGATTGCTGCCTCTAAATTTATTATCCTTTCTTTTTATTTTTAGATATTATATTTTTGAATGTTTAGATATTATCTTGGGCGAAAGCAAAAGCAGAGGAATTGTGTTTTTTTAATATATATTTTGCATTTTATAAACAGACTTTTAAGTGTTTGTCAAATAAGTCAATCAAAGCTTTAGAATTTTGTGTTCCTAACCACTTGTTTAACAATTTAATATTCTGTGATTTTGTTCAAGGTCATGGAAACAGCTTTGTTTATTCATGATATGTCTAAGAGTAGCTATGGAAGCTTTCAGAAAATTAAAATGGAAATTAATTGGCACAAACAGCTATATAATATTTTACAAAGCTGAAAAGATTAATAATACTGTATCAGAGATAAAAGACAACTGGGTAAAGTTTTTGAAAAACAGTCCAAATCATCAAAGTCTCATTTTAAAAAACTAAGCTTTTATTTCAATTAAGGTATAATAGAAAAATATTTTTGCTGACTGTATATTTGTGCTAACAGGAGAAACTACCATATTTTCTGTTTGTTCACTGTGTCAAGTAACATATTCTGGGATTTTAGGCATGATCCAGAAGCTACTGTTGTGGATAAATAACACAGTACAAATCAACTTTAGTGTCTTTAAAACTATCCCATTTTTCTAAGGGTTAAATAAGCACCTTGCTTTTTAAACTAGACCCTCTCAACTATGAAAACGACACGTGTCCAGTTGCAGAATGAAGGAAACAGAGACTTGGCATTCAGATGTCACTTGTGGATTACAGGAGTAAAAGGGAGTCCTCTGGCATGTTGCCCTCTGTAAAAGAAAGCAACAGTGGGGAAGAAGGGAATTCCAGAGCCTTAGGACCCTGACCTAGGGACTTTCTCCCCATTTCCTAGAAGATCAATGCTAAGAGCTGCCAATCATCATGGGTCAGTAGTGGGGGAGGAAGTTATAGGGTTAGAGTGTCAAACGCCTTCTTAGCAGGGTAAGTATTAGAGCCTTGAAGTTGAAGGTAACAGTTTTAAATGCTCTCAAAGTTGTTGCAAGTGTCAGGAGCCTGTGATTTGTGAGCTCTGTCCTTGCTCTTGCATCACCCCTCTAACCCCTGTCCAGGGCTGGCCTGTACAAGTGTGTAGGCAGCTGCCAGTTGAGTGTGGTTTGAAGGGCATCAAGAGGCCCACTTGGCTCTAATTATTCCCCCCTGGGTCTGTCATAACATCTCCATTACCTAGCAGAACATCTGGGTCAGTAAATCTTCGGGTGGATAGATGAATGGATGGATGGATTTATTCAGCACATACATGTTTAGGACTTGCAGGTATTATTTGCTAGGTCCTATGCATATAGGACCCCCAAAATAAATCTAATCAATAAATTTCTAATTTTCAGGAGGCCCATAGTCTAGTTAGACAGAAAGAAAGTAAAATAAACACAATTTAATGGGGGTTCTAAATTTCCAAAGGGGGGGGGAAGAATGCTAAGGGTCACATCTTTAGGAAAAAATCTTCCAAGGAAAGCATTTCTGATACGAAAAATGACTGCAGTTAAAATGTAAGCTATTGGAAGAAATCTCATCATCTCATCAACCCTGGATGGTGTTTAGAAAGGGTGAAAGTAGAAGACTAAGAGAGCCAGAGACTTTTGAAGGAGGGAAAACATTTCAAGGAGCATCTGAGCGGTCAGACTTCTGTCCCAGCAGATTTGACCCTGAGCAGAGAATGAACAGGGAAGGCCTGAGCAGAGGAAGGCAGAATCACTGAGCCCAGGAAC
Source organism: Callospermophilus lateralis (assembly GCF_048772815.1). Lineage (NCBI taxonomy): Eukaryota > Metazoa > Chordata > Mammalia > Rodentia > Sciuridae > Callospermophilus > Callospermophilus lateralis. Next base: position 62,141,351 of record NC_135320.1, on the reverse strand, counting down.
AGGGACAGAGGGCCTTGCAGGGCCGTCCAGATCCAGCAGGCCAGAGACAGCACCTGATGGGAAACTGACTCTGGGAATCCAAGCTGAGCAGACAAGCTGCACTAACTGTGACATGTGGTAAGAACTCTGTGTGAAGGGCTTTACTTTTTATTTTCTTTTTTTCTTTTTTTAAAATGGAGAGGTATGCACCTTAAGTCCATCTAGGAAGACAGAATTGACTTTGGAGCCACTGGTTTAGTGATAGTTAAGATGAAGGCCTTGAGCTATTTTAAATGAATGATTTTTACTTTAGATTAGAATATCTCTTGTCAATTCTAGAGCCATTTAACTTTCCATTTATCTGGTGCTTTTGGATTCATCAGAGAAGAGTTGCATGAATAATACTAAAAATGAGCTTTCTATGTGATCATACTCAATCTTTTCAAATTTGAGGAGGTACTACAGAGAGCTGAATAATAGCTGACTGACTAGAAGAGTGAATGGAAGGAATGAAAAGATTTATCATTCTGACGCCTGTGACACAGTCATACTATGTTTTCACATCTTCCCCTAGCTCTCCTGACACTGTGCTGGTGGGAAAATTAAAACAAAAAACAACAAAAAAGAAATCTTACTTCAAGTCACTGCTTTTTTTTTTTTTTTGTTTTTATAAAGTGCTATACTTTTATTTTCATATGAGATTAGCCAGACCTCTAAAGCTGCGTTATGTGTTCTTGAAGTACATAAGCACAGATGGACCTATAAAAGATAAAAGTTCAGCTTTGGGGGTAAGCCTTAAACTAAATTTGCACTGCTTCCTGGTTTCTACTTTAAAATTCCAAAGATAAGAGTCCCCCTTATTTGCCATCCATTATCACTATTTAAACATCTCTCATTGCTGAAGTCACGCTTTCATGGGTTGACTTTGAACAGTAGCAGTTCATGAAGACAGCAGAGGCCTCACCTCCCAATCCTATCTCCTACTTTGTCTTTTCTATTTTCAGCATGAAGACTCTTTGTAGTATCAGATGGAGGGACACATTTTTCTCTCTGAAGACATGAAGGCAAAGGAGGGAAAAGAAAACCTCAGAAGCAATCTTTTCAAATTTGCAAAATTTCCCTCTAACAAATAACTGCTTTCTAACAATAGCCAAAGAACCTTCTTGAACATCAAATAGCTCTTGCAGAATGACATTAAAAAAAAAAATGTTCAGTGTACCCAAACCAGAAACATATGGATAAAACAGCAAACATTTAGAAGTAAGTGAATTAAATGGAAAAACACCTCCGAAAGCACATTGTTTATTGTTATTACAAAACCACAATGTTACTAATATTGAATAAATTCTGAAAACAGCTGGATTTTGACTTTCTCTAATTGCATCTGACCTGAATTGACTTTTTTTTTTTTTAAAGACAATAACATTTCTGTGCATTACCCTTCATTTCAGAGCTAAGTTCTGGAATATTCCAAAATGCTTACTGAATTCACTTTCTCCGTGTGAGTGAATAAGTAAGAGTGAGCTTGCAGCCCCTGGGGCTGAGCTTTCACGATCATGGAGGAACAATGGTCTTTGAAAGTCACAGATAATCCTCAACCCTCCTGGTGGTCATCTGTTTCAACCCAATCTTTCTCTGCAACAACCAGTAAGATGCAAAAGTGACTGATGGTTCTCTCCCTTCCCCTGCCTGACCCTGGGTACACACCCCTCTCCTGGAGGTGCCCAGGAGCAGGGAAGTAACCCAAGTCAGGGAGTAGAAGGGAGAAGAAAGAAAAACAAACCAAGTGAACAACCCGAAATGACAGAGTGTTGGCTGTTTCCTATTATTCACTCAGCTGAGCTGTCTCAGATGTGTGTTTTGAGAAGACTTTCATGTTGTGTTTTCTTTCCTCTTCAGCACTCACCACCATTTTCCATGCATGGCACAAGGGGTGTGAAGGACTTGAATGAGGTCCAGGTAGGCTGCCAGGTCATCTCCCCATGCTCAGATACAGCATTTCTATCTTTTTTTTTTTTTTTGGTTTTATTTTTCTTTTGAAAACAGGCTTTTAAATGGTGCAGGAAGTTATGTCAGTGATGAGCGAAACTGAAAAAGTCACCAAGTCGGGACTGAAAATTCAAAAGCAGCTCATCAATGCCTGGTAGTGATGGACAGCTCTAAACCCAGGGAGATTTTTAAAAGCTTTTTGGTGTTTGGCATATCCACTTCCTAAAGAGCAGCCTGCAGTTTATAAACGATATGATCCTCAATGAGCTCTACCCTCTCTATCTCTCTCTTTTACATTCTTGTATCATGAATTAAACATAGGACAATCTCATCCATTTAAATAAAATCCGCCTACTGGGGCCATATGTATGGCCTGGGTCAATTCTGTGGAAGCACCATTGTGGAAAAGAACGCCCTCAGGCCATGTCTCTTCTGTTTCAATTGTCCAAGGCTAAGAATGAACTCCAAAGAGGAAGGAACACATCAATCTGAGTCACTAACACTTCAAAGATGCTTGCTCTTACTCAAAAGACCAATACACTGCAGGCTGTCAGCAGACATAAACTAACTTAAAGAGAGTTTCCTAGAGCACGTAGACTTATGTAAAACTGCTTTTTGTTTGTTGAAGGATTTAATGGTAGAGAGGGTTTCTTTGGATGTAGAAAATTAATTCAGAAAAGTCATTATGATGATTTATGGAGCAACAATTTTGTTCCAAGCTTTATGCTAAGTGCTTTACATCAATTACAAGATTAAATTATTTTGAAAATCTTGTGAGGTAGTTATTTTCCTTATTTATCATCTATATTAGTACAATTAGCAAAAAGGAAGTGCAGACTAGTGAAGTATTTGCTAAAACTCACACAACATCAAAATTTGAATTTCTTTTATATTATGAGATAGCACATAGATTGAAAGAAGACAGACTTGAATATTTCATTAAGATACTTGAAATTTTTACAGAGTCTACTAATATTGATGTAGTTTGATACAAGGCTTTGCAAAAAAAAAAAAAAAACCAGTTCTTATAATTTGACTTTTTATGTTCTTTCCAGTAATGTGTCACCATAGGGTTCATATTGCCTTTGTGTATTTCAACAATTTTAAATCTAGCACAATTTTTTCAATATTTGTTTTCATTTTTTATCGTCACAAATTTTTGCTTAAGTTATATCTGTACCTTCTGTATATGTCAATTTAGTAAAGAGACAAATGTAAAAAAGTAAAAGAAAATAGAGACAACTATTTTCTTTAAATATATAAAGAGCTTTAAAAAATCAATATGAATATGTAGAATGACTGGAAAGAAGAATGGACAGAGAACAGAGAATTCAATGGAAAATAAATAGAAATGATTATACTTTAAAACATACAATAAAATGTTTGCTATCAAAAGTAACTAGAGGAATGCAAATTAAACAATTTAATATCTTTATTATTATAATAGTTAAAAAACTATTGTTTCATACCTGTTGTTTCAAGGACTTAGAAATATGGCCACTCTCAAACATCTGGTGAGAGTACAAATTATTAAAGCATACACACATATGGAAAATTTAAATATAGTAGAAATATCAAGATTTAGAATGTTTATAATATTTGAATTGATAATGTACTTTGAGTAATTTATATGAAAAAATGGAGAGAATCATCACATTTTAACAACTAGAATAGTTTTGTTATAAATAAAAATTTAAATAACTTACAAATTCAACACAACATAAATGCCTAACACATTTTTGATATAGTCATTTGACAGCTATAGTTTGAAGACTAATGTGAAAACAATATATTTACTTATATCATTCATATTAAAATGCAATCCATTTATTTGTATTATAATTTTAAGGAGAAAAAGAATACATATGATATGATCTCAATTTTAAAAACAAATATTTTATATATAGTTACACAATATATTTCATATATACATTATATATGCATGAATCTATATACTAGAACAAGATAAACAATATTAAGGTGCTTGAATTATAGGTGATTTTTGCCTTTCTATGTTTCTGCATTTAAATTTTTCTACAGTTAAAATGTTATTTAAGCATTTAATAAGTCATAGTTCTCCTAAAGTAAAGATGAGTATGAAATTAGGAATCTACCATGGTGTCAACAAATAATAGCCCAATATAAATTCAAGGTACTGCTGTACATATAAATGGTTGCTTAAGTAAACACAAGAAAGAAATTTAGTCTCACTATTTCTTTCGGAAATATAAATTAAAACAAGTATAATGATTTTTCTCATGTCTATTTTCAGTGTTGCTAACATGGAAGTAATGGGCATTTGCAAACATTGTTGTTTGGGGCAGTGTGTCACTAGTAAAGTTAGCAACTTCAATTCCAGAAATACATTCTACAATTAAATAAAATCAGATGTATGCAGCATGTTTTATACAAACAAAATATTGGGGGTATCATAAATACTCATCGAAAGAAAATGTGTAAATGGAGTTACCAGCTGCTCAATGTGCTAGGAGAGACGAATCTGTAATAAAATAGAAAACTAAGACATAGTATATGAAAAATTTAAAAGGTACAACAAAAATTTTAAAAATCTGAATATATAGAAAATACCTGAACAGATAAATCCTAAATTTACAGTGGAATAGAACCAAGTTTTACTGGAGGGAAATGGAATAGGAATTTTATTTTTAACTTTTATCCTTCAACAGTGATTTAAGTTTTTGCAGTGGGAAGTATTCATGTATAATGTGCAATTAAAATGATTAAAAATGATCTGTGGCCCAAGAAAAGTGTCAGCCATTTGTTTTAGCCAAACACTATAATATTGGCAGGTATCATCATGGTGTTAGAACTGTGAATTACTTTCCATAAAATATGACTATTTTCCTTTTCCCCTCAAAGTATTTTAATTTTTGTGGCCAGCACAAGGCTGATCTTGGCAAGAGTGGAAGGTATTCTCCCAGGAGAAGAAATCCATAGAGCAATGTGTCCAATATATTAAATTGCAACAGTCATTTCTGTAAGGTTTTTGGTTGTATCATCGTCTCTTAACAAAACATTTTTATTTTTCCAATTTTAAAACCCTCCAGTGACCATTTTGCTTGATTTCTCTTTTGTCTTTCTTTCATTTCTTCATGACAGTAATGCAAAACAAATTTTGATATAAATGTCTTATGCACTTTTTGACTGCTCAATTCTGCTTCCAAGTAGAGCCAAAGAACATTAATATTTTGATAGAAAATAATTTTTCTCTCTGAACTAGATTGATTTTCAAAACTGAAAACATGTTCATTTCTATTATAAATGCAATTGAAGCTAATTTTAAAATAGATGATAAATGAAAGTGCAACAAAAGTAAATTACTCCTTTAATCCTGTCACAAGAAGATAACCCAGATTAGTATTTGGGTGTGTGTGCGTTATGTGCATCAGGTTTCTTATAACTTGACTTTTCCCCCATGTGACGTACTCCTTATCCTTATCATTTATAATAGTAACACCGGATTCTACTATATTGGGAATTCCATTGTTAATAGCCTCTCCTTCCTCATTGAAAATCTTGTCACCAATAACAGAGGCTGAATATGCTATTTGTTCACATTCTCAGTTTTGTTTGCTGCTAAGGTGTGGGCATGAAGCCCAAACCTGGCCAGTGGATCCAAATTAATAAAGTTTCTGGAATTGGCTTTCATCCTTGAGGAATTTATAAAAAAGAGGTTCTTGGAGAAACAATCTTTCTTCATGTATCTAATTGTATGAGCTATAATGCCTGGAGCTGCAGGAGCCTTTTTGTGACCATGAGGAATGAAACCCAAGAACAAAGCTATGCCAAGAACAATAGAGTTTGAAGACTAAAAGGTCCTGAATCTTTGATGATTTTCCTGAACTGCTGAATGACTACTGGCATTCCTTCTCAGGAATTCTTGTGGGCTAACAGATTACTACTGTTTAAACCAATTTAATCAAGTTATTGTGTCAAGCTATTGTGTTATCTACATCTACAAACAATCCTATTGATATAGGATCATATCTAATTTTCAACTTCTCAAACAAAATTGAAATGTTCATTTTTAAATGTACAATTGTATAAGTTTGTCCAGATGATTTCTTGAAAGAAATTCTTAGCCTTGGGATTCCTGGCAGAAAAGTTAGGGTGACTTTAAATATAAATTTAACTTTTTATTTTAAGAGCATATTAGCTAGAATTTATTATTCCCTTCCTTATTCTTCTATTCCTTAATTGTGGCAGTGCTTTTAGTTTACTTATCTGTAAAGCAGATGAAATAGTACCTACTTCCTTGTCTTTCTGCGAGGATTAAACAAGTCATCACCTCTAAAACTATCAGAACTGTCTAGCTAGCGTTGGAAGCAGTAGTGAATTTCTCTGTGTACCCTCATATCCTATCCCAGTAACTGACTGTGTATTAGTTGCTTAATTAATCTTTATCAAAGAAGTGAAGAAATGAATAATAACTCTGAGTTTTTAAATCCAGCGTAGTGTTGTATAAGGGTCTCTGGGATCCATTCTGTTCACTCTTACCTCTGTTATTTCGTATTTTTGCTGGAAACATAAATTGAGCTGGAATATAAAAAAGTCAGGCTATGAGTCAGGGAAGATTTTTAATACAAAAGATGCTCGCTCTGAACCATTCTTAGGGTTGGCATACTGGGCTACAAAAAGGAGCTTGCTCCACTCAAATGGCAGTCTGTGCTTTGAAAATCATGGACTAGAAGCACTGAATCTTCAAAGAGAAAGATTTTGATGGTTTATGTAGTTCTACTCTATTCTGCACCATGATTATTACAGATTTCATGCCAAAATGTCTTGCAAAAAGGTGAGGTGTGATCATTACATCCATTACATAAAACATTTTTTTAAATTGTGCTGATATTACCTAATAATCATGTATAACTCAACTGTCTTTGATGCAAGATTAGGCTGCACAGAATACTTGTGAAGGTACATGAATGTAGTGGCAATGATCATCTGATCATAATCCATCTTTCAGCCAATGAAGCAGTTGTACCTCTGGCCATTCAACACAGTCAATCATCTACTGTCCCAGTGAATTTTTCTGCTATTATGTTAAAATTCTGAGCTGGAAGGGATGGAGGCGAAGGAAAATTAGAACATCATGTATTGAATGCTATTTTTTCTAACCTAACCATTAAAGCAAAATAAGGATACCCTATTTTCTAGATATTGAAGCTTTGAGCATTAATCACAAGTTACTTTTTAAAAAACAATTTTTGATCTTTCCACCCAGATTTTTTAGAGCAATAGAATCTGTGAAACGGACAATGAGCAGCGTCCAAAAACATGACAGATTTTATGTAACTGTAAACATGTTTGTTCCATGTACATACAACTATGAATTCTACAGTGAGTTTCACCACATTATTAAATGCAAATAGAATAATCCTGCATCAAAGGACCATTGAACTTAATGGAAGTGTTATATGAAGTCCAGATATCTTACCCCTTGGCTAATGACTATCAATCAACCCACTGGAAGCCCTCAATTATGTTTTATTCTTTGGAGGATTTAGAAGCAGGTCGATTCAGATCTTTAGTGCATTATCTCATCATCATCTCATTAGTGCATTATACTCAGGGGTATATAAGGCCACCAGAAAGAGATGACTGTTTCAACCTGTAGAAACAGCCAGTGTTGCCACCACCATTGTTCTTTAGAGGTCTTGTGAGAGTATTTTTACTTGGGCCAAGACAGGAAAAGGGAAAAGTTGAGTTTGAATATTGCAGTTTTAAAAATAAAACCCATAGCAAGAAAAGGAAAGCAAATGCATAATCTACATTTGATTTAATGAAAGATGATCAAATACTATTAATGGATTATTTGGAATAAACTATGGAACTGTAGAAAAAGTATATAACAACAGCAGAAGCTTAAAATAAGACTATTTTGAATATTTTAGCTAGGTCTTGATCACAAAACACTAAAGTCTATGGACTGAAAAGACTGCCTGTCAGCAAGCTACAAAACAGATTGCAACAGCACCGGAAACACACTCCTAAAAGTAACACTTTACAGCAGGATTAAGAGTAAGAAACTGATGTTTTCAGTTAAAATCAATCATCTGGGGCAGGGACAGGAGCACATGTATTTTTGAAGAATAAGCATTTCCTGATAGGGTCTTGTGCAAATCTATCCATTTTCCAGCTATTTTCTTTTTTAAGTTTCAAGTGCAAGAATGTACTAGTGTTGTTCCCTGCTTAGAAAGCACCAACTGTATCTTACAAAATATTCTTCTATATTTTCTAGTTGATAATGAGTGCTTTCCAATGGTCTATGATGCTTGATCTTTACAATTATAAAACACTTTCATTCATTTACTCATCAACTGCTTATTAAGGATCTTCTATGTGTGGGGCACTGTTCGAGGCATCCAACATACAGCAGAGAACCAAGCAGATGAAACACTTGGTCTCATGGAGCATTACCAATTTGTTAACTTTGTTGAGGGATCAGGGTGTGTTTGATATCCTAGTGTGGTATGCTTTGGGGTAATAAGGACTTAAATTATGAAATCTATTTTGGAATATATTTGTGTAAACAATTTGAAAGGAACTGTCTTCCCTCTTTCCTGATCTGCCTTCTTTAGAATAGAGTTTGGTTCAGGGTTGGTATCTGTGTGTTTAATAATAAATGTTTACATGATTTAGAAAAAGTTCAAGTCTCCTGGAGGTGTACAGGTAGCGTCCCCATGTTTCTAGCAAAGGTAGAGTCAGGAAGGAGAGAGAAAATATAGAAATAATTTATATTTTCATGCTGAACTCTGTCCTGATGAGGGCCAGTCTTGGTGTGGGAACAACCTGACCATCTGAAAGTTTTCCAAGCCCTTTCTTCCTTGCAAGTGAGAGACCTGGATCCTTGAGTTACCAGTGAGATTGGCATCTTAAGGCAATGGTGGTATTTGTTTATGTTACTGGATATTGTAAGGCCTCTTTCAAGTCATGCCACTTTGCCAAGTGGGTTATCAGGACTTGTGGTCTCAGAGGGGTCGAGGGAAAAGTATTTGGAACTGGCATCTTGGGGTGTTCTTGGGAGATGGTGGGTAGCCAGAGCTTGACTCAGCCACTTACTGCAGCAAGCTCTTGGGCCAGCTGTACCTTCCCTGTCCTCAAAGGATCATGAAAGATGTGTACTATTTCATCTCTAAGAGTCTCCAGATTACCTATATTGAAAATGGTCCACTTTCTCATGGGACAAAATTAAGAACCTGGCACAATATTGGGAGAGAAACACATATTTCTTTGGATTAATATCCAAAGCCTCAGTTTTTAATAGTACAATAAAATTGTAATTATGTATTTTGGTAACTTTTTTGCTTAACATGTCCTAACATCCTTGGAACCAACTATTGTTTTCAATTTTTTTTTTTAAATGCCAACTATCTCCCACTTTTTGACTCCCCTGCCACACCAAGGGGGCCTCTCATAGCCCTTGACTTCCCCTCACTGGTTTTGCAAAAGACTCTGATGGGTGATGGAGAAGGCAAAGGTCAGAGAGCATGCAAAAGAAGCTTCTGGACAACATGGAATGAGAATTTTGCTCCTAAAGTTGTCCCGCTTTTCTCTTCAATGAATGTCGACCTCTCGTTACATTCACTTGGAATATATATTTTCAAACTATGTAGATTAATTTGATCCAAATTAAAATGAAGCTGAGTATTTTGGAAGAACAATGGGGGGAGGGTTTAAATTTGTTTGTTTCTTCTAAATCCGTATTCTTTTTTTCTGTTTCATTTTATCCGATCTTGTTATTTCCTTATTTGGTTACTATATCTACTGAAATAACTGACTCTTTCCCACCATTTCCCCAGAACAGCTGGAACTATGGAATAATGAAAATGTCCCAGTAGCTTCTCAGGTCCTACTTCTTGGTGGTATAACCATTGCTCTTCTTCCTCCTGGTGGTCTTGCCTCTTTTCCCCTCCCATTCCTGTAGCAGCAGACTTATAAAACAGAATAAGAAACATTGCTTTCGTAATGATATGTGAATGGATGTTTAGCTTTCTCTGAAGATTAAAGACAAAATTGAAAGCTGGGTATCACTCTGTCCAGAACAGTTTTGATCTATGTCTGCCTTAAGATTGAAATATGGATTATCTGACCACCCAGAGACAGCTCATGCTTGTGCATTTGTTTTTGCACTCAAAAACCACCACATTTTAGCTCTTTGACTACAGGGCATTTTCACAGAAAATTTAAATTTGTAAAAAATTTTAAAGCTTACAGATGATTTGACTTTGCAATCAAGTAAAATCTTTGAGTAAAGTCCTCATGCTTTCTTGAAATAATAGAAATTAAAAACATTTTAAAAAAATTTTGGATCATATTTTCCAAATTTACTTGATAGATACTACACAAGTGTAGTGTCCAGAGCATAATATAAAGTGTCACTTTGTAGTACTGAGTAGGTAGTCTGAAATTATTATAAGAATTTCCATTACTATTCCAAACATAGGAATTCATGAATTAATAAAAGTGGGATTGTTAAAATGACCACAATTTATTAGTATGTTAGGTGGTATTATTTTATGTTCTACATGTCTTGTGATAATTAGGAACTATCAAGTTTACGACCTTCAATGAAATCAAAGTCCTGACATAAAAAAGAGAACTTAATTTGTGAAACCTAGTTTTACTGCTTTGGGCATTTTGACTATGTCTATTCAGGTACCTGCATGTTTCAAATATATACACATCTGCAGAGACACCTAACCCTCCCATCCCTCCATAACACCCACAGCACCCAGGAGCAAGTCAGTTCAGGAGAAGGCCTATGCCTCATAATGAAGAGCAAAAATTCTGCCAAACCCTGATAATCTGATAATAATTTGGTTTAGTTTCATTTCAGCTTTGGTATTTGAATTACAGGACATCAAAGCCCTTCTGTGCATGGACAAGTTGGTCTTCCGGGCATTTGGTGGATTTGGTGAGCAGAATGAAATGTTTTGAGTGAAAAAATAGGATTGTGTTAGTTTGGTTTCTATGGGGCCATTGAAGACTGATAATATGACTTCAAGAAACCCCGAAATAAGATCACAGGATCAGAAGGAAATAAGACAAGTGGACACAAAATGTAATTGGTTATTAACTGGTTCTGAAACCTGACAGTTCTTTTGAGTACCTTCCTTGGTCTTCCTAGATGCAACTTAAGTTTGGTTGGAAGAATACATTTCCCTTTTACTAAGGGGGAAAACACCCTTGATATGATTCTAAAAAGGGGAAATATTTTTGTATGGCCAGAAGCACAGATGCTCCATTATTCTATTTGAGCCTAAAGTTTCCCAATTGGCATCATTTTCATGTTGCTGTCCCTAGGTCTCTTACATGTCCTTGGCCCCATCCCCTGGGGTGGGTTTCCAGAAGGGAAAAGAGATGCGAAGCAAGTGCGGGTGCATTTCCTCCAGGAAAGAAGTTTTGTAGTGTTCTCATCCTAAATTAAAAAACAAAACTACCCTCATGTTCCTTCTGCAGGCAACTAAAGTCATTATTGAAGAAGTAAAAAGCAAGTGATGCAAATGACTTTATTGAGCCTTTCGGTTGCCCTTTAGGGTACAGCTGGTCTGTAGTTCCCAGAGCAGGTCTTTAGTTTCCCACCCAGAGTCCTGTTCTTCTTTTGGGCATCAGCATCTCTCCAGTCCCTCATGGCCAGTTTTTGCTGTAAAATGAAGAGAAGAGGTGCTGAACTGCCAGTCAACCTCTTCTGCCTGCTTTAATTTGGTCACATAACCTATTTAGTAGAAAATAAAACTGCAAGCACTGTTTTGGTCAGTGTTTCAAAAATTTTTACCCAAAAGAGATGTTTTTAGCTATGTGTGAATTTCATTTCCTTAGAAATCTCCATTATCATTCATTTCTAAAGATAATGGCGTATTATGATAACTTTTGATTATTATCATGTGGCTGAGAATCGGGACTTAAATGCCTACTGGTGTTAAAGGCAATACCTACAAGGGACAATGTGCAGAGCTGAATGACAGTGAACTTGTCTAAGTGGATAGGATAAATAGCTATAGCAAAGGTGAACTAAGGCCTGTCCTGCATTTCCTAGCATGAGGTTTAGCAATCTCTAGTTCTCTTGTCAGGTCACTAAAGTATACAAGAGCTAGTACCAACTGATAGATTAGTTGATATTGTCATCAAGTTGTTATTATATATTCACCCTAATGTTACCTCAGGCATAAACAGACCATGGCCTCTTTTAAACAGTAACTGAGGAGGCAACGCTCCTCCGTGCCTTTCAATCTCTGCAATGCTTTGTATCCCAATAACCAAACTCTGTTCCTGTCAGCATAACAATACATACATTCTTGTTCTAACACTGGAGAAAGTGTCCACTGAACAACAAGGAGGAGAAATGCCACTGATGGACCTCCCTGAGATCAAGTTTGTTATCCTCAGTTTCTAGATCTGGGCACATAGTGATTAGTAATGTACTCACACTCTGGCCCTTCTCTTGGCAATTCTAATCATTCTCATCCTACTGAAAACTATATAGACTCATGTGCCTTTTGGTGGTATACACTGGCAATGTTAAAATCAAATTTATATGGTGTGTGTCAAAGAAATGCATAATCAATGAGTATCCACATTTTAAAATTTATTTCCTAGCATACAGAAGTGTCAAGGATTTTTTTTTTTTTTTTGGTGTGTGTGTGTGTGTGTGTGTGTGTGTGATAGCTATTCTGAAACCTTAAGTTCAGGTCAAAGTGAAATGTTATAAGAAACAGGTATTTGCCTTTGGCATTTTTTGTTATGACTTTCAAAACTCAGTGCATACTTGTAAATGTGTTTACTATCATCTTTAATTAGCAAAGATATTGAGAAATTATTTATTAGTAAAAGAAAAAAAAATCATGAAGCTAGTTAATTATTCATGTCCTAGTGCCCTCCACTGGAAATTCTTAATAAAAATATGGAAAATTAAATAAAAAAGCATAGAAATAGAAGAAATTTTAGAACCTACTGCACCCACACCTATCTACCAATATAAAGTCTCTTTATTTACTGGTAGAAATCTGCAGGTACTTGATACTTATGATGAATGAATGAATCAGAGAAAGAAAGTATTTAGGTTCATCTTGAATGTTTCTAGGAATTCCTTTCAGAAGGTGGTTTGCTCCATCATGAACAGTTCCAGCATTTAGAGAGCTCTTTTCTCTATTGCCTGATAACATTTCTTTACCACTTATTACCATCACCTAGATATTCTCCTCAGTATAGAAAGTTCCCATTTACAAGTGATAATCAGACCACTCGGTAAAACTTAATCACACTTGGACATTTTAGGGGACAAAGCTCCATAGCGAAGATTTAGGAAGAGTCTCTATTTTTTTCAATGGTCATTTGTGTTCCACATTGCTTTAATACACTGCTATTTTGTTTAGATAATGAAGTTCAAATTCAATGTAAATATAAACGCAAAAGAGAAAGTTTGGCAAAACCATACTGAAGACTAGAAAGGTTGTGGAATAAAAAAAAAAAATTCATGAATTTTTTTCTGCACTTTAGGATAAGTGGCTAAAAGGCATTAGTGATAATCTGTTAGTTTTAGATGGCTCCTATCATTTCTACCTCCAGATAGCCTACATTTTCACAAGTGAGAAAAAGCAGACACTTTTTCATGGTATCTGTTAAACCTAGCCTCCTTTCCTACCCCTCCTAATTCTGATTCTGAAAGCTAACTCACCTAGGTTAAACCCTGATAACATTAAATCTGGAGCTTCCAGCAGGGCTGCTTCAATAGATCACTGTGCCCAACCTCTTGGCCTGCTGTCCGGGACTTAGCCTGGGCCTGGCTTTCTGCAGAACTGCTCATTAATCTCCCCTGCCTCTGGTCTCCTGTATCTGAGAGATGCCCTCAAGTGTTGTTTGTATATTCCAGTGAGAGTCAACTAGAAGAAGAGCTTTCCTTAAAATGCACTCATAAAAAGTACAGAAAGTAGGGAGCAGAAGTCTGTAGCTCTGTGGTTCTGCCAATCAACCTTATCCAACCTCAGTTTCATCAAAGTGGAAAATTCCTGCTTGGATGCTGCAAGGACCAGCCCTCCTGTTCTAACCGCTAACTTTAGGAAAGAAGCAGTATTTTTCACAGCTCTTAGAATGCTTATTGGGCATCAAAAAAAAAAAAAAATCTGTGCACCTATAAGAGTAAATCCTTTCTTCAGGATGGACAGTCTCCTAGTGAGGTTACAGCAGAGCAAATGTAGGTGACTTCCAAATTCAGTAGAAATGCTTCCAGGGTAGAAGTTTCCACATTTTGATGTAGGATTCTGCTCTTGTTTTATTTCTGTGTATTGCAGGAAGCAGAAAGAATTACATTCCCCTCATAAACAATATTTCATACTCATACTTAATGGATTTTTAAAAATCAGTTTATTGAGTCAGTTTATGAAAGTATCATACTTTTAAACATACTGTTTGATTAACTCCAGCAAATGTATATATGTAGTCATTCGACCAGCCCCACAGTCAATGTGCACAGCATTTGCCCTTCAAAACCTTTGTAACCTTTTGCAGTCAGTATCTATCCCAAACCCTGGCAACCTCTGATCTATGTTTAGTCCCTATAAGTTTATCATTTAGAATGTTCACACTTAGAGTTAAGAAATAATACTAATAATGTTACAGGTTTTAAAAATTAAGAGATCAGGGAGTGCTGATGAAAAAAATAATAAAAGAGTAGTGTAATTGGTGTTAAAATTTTCATTTGATAGTTTCTGAACTGGATGTTAACCTTTCTCCTCTACACTGTGCACAACTTGTTCAAGCATTCATTACTACCCAGTACTATGTCCCATTTACCAATACTAGTACTGAAGCTGCCACCAATACAGCCCAACTGTATCAAAGAAATACAGTGTGGTTTGGGAACAGACAAAGAGATCCATGCAATGAAATAAAAGGGCCAGAAATAAATCCACACATATGTGGGAACTTAATATATGGCAAAGGTGGTATTTCAATTTGATTAAAAAAGATTGTGATCAAGTGGATATTTAGCAAAACCAACTCTTCTGTACTAGTGAATAAAATTATTTGACATCACACATGACAACTGCAGATAGATTGGAATTTTAAATGAAATTCTAAAGAGAATTAAGGAGAATAACAGAAGTAGAGGAGATATCCCTAAAAAGAATGGGAAATCCAAAAGCTGCACATATCAAACATAGATATATTTACATGGAAAAGGTGATATAAATGAGCTAAAAAACAAAGGTAGATTTATGATAAGGGATTGATATCTTTCATATGCAAAAATTGCCTAGAAATTGAGGAGAAAATATATTCTTACCGTACATTCAAATGTCATAAGTTTGTAACCCCAATGACTAATACACAAATAAGAGCTCATCCTCATTATTAGTCAAAATAGAAATTAAAAGGACAATAAAATATACTTTTTTTCTTTCATCAGATTGGCAAAATTATAAAGGGGATTAATATCTAGTGCTTTCGAGTAGGAGAATATATATTTTAATACATTGGAATGAGTGCAAATGACTTCCATTACTTTGAAAAGTAATTTGGAAGATTGAAATTTTACACACCATCATGGGAATATGTCCTACCTAAATCAAAGTACTAGTACTCATAAAATTATACGAAATGATTTTCAAAAATAGCTATCATATCATCATTTGAGGGACAAGAGATAAGTGAAGTTCAAGAGTAAAACAGTTGAATAAATTGTGATACATCTACAATGTGAAACATGATATACCTGTTAAAGGAATGAATTATGTTTATCATTTGACTCATGATATTGGTATGCTCTTTTGAGAAAGAAAATTTCACAGTAATGAATATGGTATAATTTCACCTTTATAAAGCAGCATACACGTATCATAAACCAAACTAATATAAAAACAAACTAATATGCCTATATGTATATGTGTGAACATAAAGTCATGGAGTTATGCACACCAGGATGTTAACCTGTTAACTCAGGGGTGACTGAGTAGAGGAAATTATTTTGAAAAAAAACAAATTTTTTGATTATTGTACCTATTATAACAAGTACAGTGTACATTTTGAAATTAATAAAAGATAAATGGGAAAAGAAAAAGGCTAGACCAGGATTCCAGGTGACCTGGGGCCAGAGACAAAAAAATGACTGTCACAAATACTGAGAAGCTGGCTCCCCATGCATAGGGCACCCAGCCCACATCACAATGGGAACCCTGGGTGCAAGGAGGCACAACATTCATGGCCACAGCAATAGACAAAATGCTGGCCTTGAACAACTGCATTTTTATGTTAAAGTAATTCTTGATATGAGTCAATTCTTTAATTAAAAACTCTTCAATGAAATGGTACTTGAGAACTGATATATCTATATGCAACCTTTAAATATAATAGCAAATATTAGACATTGGAACTCAGAGTCAAAATAGCCTTTTGTTCTGCCATTCTATTTTAATAGTGGATGGAATAAAGAGCAGAGGCAGCAGGCACAAATTCCAGAGTCATACTTGCTGGATTCAGAACCTAGAGCAGTCTTTTATCTGACCTGTGATGTTGTGCAAGTACTATGACCTCAGTTTCTCCATCTGCAACATGGTTATGACAGTTGTGCCCACCTTGGAGTATTGTTCTGAGAATTATATGAGTTGTCATTGGTAAAATGTCTGAAATTATGCCAGGAAAACAGAAATAGCCATTTATGCATTTATGGAATAAATTAATAGCAAAATTCTCCTCCTATTTTCTCACCATTCTTTATCATTTTCTGAGCAATCCTTCAAGGATTTATTATGGATCGATCCTGTTTAACTATAGATTCTCTGAGGATTTAACCCCCTATTTGATTTTCATTACCACCTCTGGACAATAACAGTATCAACCATTTTATGAGTTGAATGACAGCATCTCACTTTACTCATCTTTGTAGCCATATGTATACAAGGCATGTTTCGAGCATCCTGAACCAAATTGAACTTGAATGGCCCAATCATGGTAGATTGTGTTCTGCTTTCCAATTACAAACAGGTGCATATTCTCCTGTTTAAGTCTGTTAGGTTTCAGTGTGCTCAGGTTCAAAAATCTCAAGTCTATATTTGCAAGTCATTTTATAATAATCTGTATGTATTAGAGAGGTTTGAAATAGAAATAAGTTTCTAAGAATGAGATTAAAAGTAAGGAATTCTTGAATTTATTGGAGAGTGAATGACATGTTAAAAAAAATTATTGTGGGAAGTTTATTCATGGTGTATTTGGCCTTAAAGGGAGTGAAGTTACTGGGTTTAAATTTAAAGTCTTTGAAATTTATAATCTACCACACATTTTGAAAAGGAAATGGGAACCATGAGATGTTGATTTTTATGCCCTCAAAGTGCTTGCTGCAACATGATTTTTTTTTTAATAAAAAGAGCCTTATACTTCAATATTTCTGGCATGTTGGAATGTACAGAAGTATATTATAGTATCCTCACCACATTGCTTTGGTCAAAATTATTTTTAGATGGAGGGAGTAGTCATAACCATTTTCTACAACTCTGAGTTTACTCTGTGCATTATGTATGTATATGTGTATATGTGCATATATATATAAATATTCTTAATTACGTGTGTGTGCATATATATATATACGTATATATATATAGATAGATAGATAGATAGATAGATATAAACATTTCTAATTACATTTTTAATGTTTCTGAAGAGCTACAAACCCACTCTTTTGCACAGACGTTTACTTTGGCAGTATGCATTTGTTTTTATTATATGTTATCCTCTGTTTGGCCTTACTGTAAGCTAAAGCAGACAAAAGATGTTCAGGAAAATGAAGCCAACTCTCAAGTCTGGGTATGTGAAGAGTCCCTGGTGGAGGATTTGCAATGGAACTGACAGAGATTAAGACTCCTCTTTAGTTTGCTATCCTGTCAAGCTTCTTTTACATCCATTATTATGAAACATAATTGCTTTACAAATCAAATTTGTTTCTCCCTGACCCCTGCTGAATCATCACTTCAATTACAAGGCTAAACTGACTCTGACTTTGGATAACTTAACTCTAACATGTTTTACATGGTAAACCTAGATATAATCCAAAGAAAAGCAAGACTGATTATGGTTATTTGTACATACAGCCTTTCCCATGGTCAAAACAAGCTCATAGGTAGGTAGAGAACATGCATTTCCCATTTTATACATGAGGAAAGTAGGGCCTCTATGTTACAGTGCTGGCAGGAGTGAACTCATGACTAGAACCCAACTCTCCAGGTTCAATAATTCTCCATTTTTATGCTACCATAATTTTGTTCTAAAAAGTCATAATAATACTGAGACATCATGATTATACAAGAAGCAGAATTGAACTATTGAGTCCATTTGGCTCATCTGAATCCCCAGAGACTATGTCTATCTCCCTTTATGGCTATATTTATACATAGATCTGCAAATTAAATAAATCATAAGGCAGCCTCCTCTGAACCAAAGTCTATAATAATTGAAAATGCTCTACCTTCATAGCACTTACTATTTCATGTCAAATAAATTAAAGGAGTTCCTTCTATTATTAATTTGATCTGTATGCAGAAAGAGTTCTTGGCAGCAGGAAAACACAATACAGGAGGAAATCCTTCGGAATCTCTGTCAATTCATGTGTATCAATTCATGTGTACCACCAATGCCCACCAGGCATTTTACAGAAAGTTATTGCCTTAATCTCTGCATAAAGTCTAGATTGTGCATTGAAAATTCTGTAATGCAGGCAGCCCATTTTAGAGACTATGCTATTTAAAGTCCATCCAACTGGTTGGTACACAGGAATGGTATCAGGCAGTTTTGTTTATCCAGATGACAATGGAGTAAAGAAGGGCTCGGAATTCATTTCTGTTTACAAATGGAACTTGACTCCTTTCAGGTATGTTGGTCCTTGGCCGAGATATTCTGTTTAATATTTTCGTTAAGCAACTTTCACCACAGTTGTTGAGATCACTCTGCATTCTTTGCAATTATGTTTTTTATGCATTTGATGTGGCAAGAAATTAGGTTGTTAAAATACAAAGTAATTTCTTCTAAGAAAACTTCCCATTTGTAAAAATTGAACAAAGTTCCTGAGAAATAATATGTCACTAATAATTGTCTAAGTTATTCATGTTACTAAGTAGGAGCTGCAAAATAAGCAATATATAATAGATTTTCCAGATAGTCTTTAAGACACTGAAAATTTAAGAAAGGAGTTGAGGTACAGGCATTTTATATATTATTATAAAATATAACAATTTATTTTTTGTGCTATAAAAAAGTAAAGTTTCCCAGACAGCACAAATTCAATCTTTAAAAGGCAGATATGATAGTGTTACTTAATGATCAAGATTTTGAATTGCAGGGATTAGTACAAACAATGAAATTTGAACTTGAGAGTATCTTTAGGTCATGACATCAATGCTGCTGGTATTCATCTTGGATCTACAACATGTTCCTTTCCTGTCTCCAACCACCTTGCTAAAGACTTACTTCAAAAGTCACCCTCTTTTTGGAGCCTTGCCCAATCCTACAGTGTATCTTACCTCTGTTTCCTTATCACTGAATTATATCCCTAGTTCTTTTTTATTTGTTATTTTGAGACAAGGTCTTGCTAAGTTGGCAAGACTGGCCTTGAATTTGTGATCCTCCTACCTCAGCCTGCTCAGTCACTGGCATTATAGGCATGTGCTACTGCAAACAACCTCACCAGGTATCTTAAAATAAACCAAGGGGCTGGGGATGTGGCTCAAGCGGTAGCGTGCTCACCTGACATGCATGGGGTGCTGGGTTCTATCCTCAGTACCACATAAAAAATAAAATAAAAGATGTTGTGTCCACTAAAAACTAAAAAATAAATATTAAAAAATTCTCTCTCTCTCTCTCTCAAACAAACAAACAAACAAACAAACAAACAAACAAAAAAACCAAAAAGGGATTGTTGTTGTGGCTTAGTGAAAGAGCACTTGCCTAGCATGTATAAGGCACTGGATCAATTTTCAGCACTGCATGTAAACAAATAAGATAAAGGTCCATTGGCAACTATATCTATCTGTCTGTCTATCTATCACAAAATATGCATGTGCAGATATCAATATATGCATATGCAGATATTTTTAGCTCTTTCCAAGAAAATTTAATTCAGAGTCTCTGGACTATACCAGAATATTTGTGTTTTGTAAACACTTCCAATTGATTCTAATGTGAAATAGGGCTGAGAATCACTGGGTTAAACCAATCACTCAAAGACTTACAAGCTGAGCCTTAAATAACATACTTCTGACTCTACTGACTGTGGTAGGCTATGTCCACCTCCTTGAACATAGCCACTCTTGGTATCTTCTAGAGATTACTGACACCCTTAATTATGTTGCCACATGTACAATGGGAGGATTCTTTGTTCATTCTTTAGAGTACATTTGGATGAACAATATCAATTACTGATGGCCTAAATTGCCTCCTTCTGAAAAAAATCTCATTTAGTTTATAGAAAGATGAGGTACCATGGGAGGTCTGTGGGAAATACACAGAACCACAATCTCTATCAACTTCTGCCTACTTCCCAGTAAACACTCTAATGGAAAATAGCACTTTGCTAGGCAATGCCCTTAAAGAGAATTCTAGTACTTCTTTCTAAAAGTCAGTAGGTTCCTAAACTCTAATATATAAAATTCTGGTTTCCCCTGATAGTCTACCACTTTCTAAGTTTTGATGTTGAAATGTCCCTTAGGTATCCCTTCAGGCCAAAACATTTTCAGGATGTCTGTGGGTTTCAGAGATGTTGTGGGTTAGTAAGCGCCCACCTTTAAAGTGATTCTGCACAATTCCAGTTGAGGCGGGCGGTCTGACAGTGCCTTCGTTCAACCACCAAGGGGACTTGAAGCATGACTTGATGCTGCTCAGGTTACTGCTGTGACAAACCTTGAACTGCATCCAACAAGAGTGAGTCGTGCATTTCGATAAGCCCAGTTACAGCTGTTCTCTCACACAGCTGTATTTGCTTAACTTGTAAGGCTGGCCTCCTGCTCTGGCTGTGATTAATGCCAATTCTGGCATGCCAGTTCTCCTCAGCTTTTGCAAACTTAACTCCATACCCAATCATTTCTGGCTCTGCTTTGAATCACTCTCTTCTGGACTGAGACATTCATGACCGGTCTAATGTTCATTGAATGCCTCTTGTGGTGGCCTACTCACACCTTAACTATGTCTGCTCAGCCCTGGTTAGGATCTTTACGTAAACTAGATAACCACATGGGACATCTGACATCACAGCCATCTGTGCAACTAAATTCTGTCACTCTAGAGCTAATAGTGCTGTAGTTAAATTAGCAAATATTTTTAAATGTCTCTGTTTTAACATCTAGTACAATAAATATCAGCAGGAACAACCCATGTGGACAAAAGGGTCTGATAGGGCCCATTGCTTTTAGGCCTGTGGTAGGGGTGCGGGATGGGAATGGTAGAGAGCATGTGGCAGAGTAAAGTGCTCAGATCCTGGCCAGGAAGGAGAGTGCGGGGAGGAGGGAAGGAGGAGGAGGAGAAGAAGGAGAAGAAGAAAGGAAGGAAGGAAGATAAAAATGAAAAAGAGAGAGAAACAGAAGAGAGGAAGAGACTGTGGTCCTGAAATCCCTTTTAGGGGCATGGCCCCAATAACTTATGAGCCTCCCATTAGACCTCAGGTCTTAAATGTTCCACCACCTTCTGACAGCACCACACTGAGGATAAAGCCTTTAATACATGATCCTTTGGGGGGCATTTAACATCCAAACTATACCAATTATGGACTCTGTATCTATGTCAACAAATTTTGTACTCTGTTTTATTAAAATCTATTGGTCTAACACTTCAAATAGATCAGAAAGTGGTCATTTGGAAGATAATGGTTACTAAGTTAGATCTTCCAATCATTATACAGTTCATTATACAATACTAAAAATTCACCTTTGTTGGGGCTAGAGTTGTGGCTCAGTGGTAGAGCAGTTACCTAGTATGTGTGAAGCACTGGGTTCGATCCTCAGCACCACATAGAAATAAATAAATAAATAAATAAAGCTGTTGTGTCCACCTTAAAAAAAAAATTCACCTTTGTTAACATCAACACATATTACATCAGAAGCCTTTAAATGGCAGTAAGGTATGATGTGAATGGTGTACAATAGTGAATATAAAAATTTTAATATTTTAATTTTCTCCTGAAAGTTTAGATTTTAACATTCACAGTGAATATTGTTAGTGTGTTTCCTTAAATAACAGATTTCACACATTTCTGAGAAACTATTCCAAGTCTGTATAACTATAGTTTGCCTATCAGCCATTCATTCAAATAAAAATGGCACTCTAGAAAAGAGGCAGATTCAGCCTGAAAACAACACAATTTCAGAAGTGCCTTTCTGTGAGACAGCCATGGTCTGTCTGTCTGGATGCTGTTCAAGTATTATATGCACATTTCCATTTATTCACAGAGTATTAAAAATGTATATTCAAAAGTCAAGATTTAATAAAATTGACTTTTCTCCAGTGAGTGCATCCTTAGAGGAGAACTGACTTGTTTTTAGCTACCAGTTCATGATTAAGAAGAATATTACATTGGCTGATCTTAAGGGTAATGTTTCATGCACACGTGTTTTTGCAACATCAAAGCAAATCTCAACAAACAGACAAGGCAAATACTGTTTTAATTTTATTACAGAAATGATCTTAACCTCCTAGACCTCCTGAAAGGAACTCAGAATCTCCTCAGGAGCCTCCAGACCATATTTTGAGAACCAGTGTTCTAGATCATGTCTGAAGGAGCCATACCTGTGAGGTCACTAAAATATGAGCTGTCCCATACTTTTCTGAGATCACCAACATCAAAAAAATCTTGAGAGTGCAGTGCAGTTAGAAAGACAGGGATCTGACGTTTAGTTCTCTTGAGTAGTAATTGATTCTTGTACAGTGTCTGTTTGAGCCCATAAGTTTCCAAATGACATAGGAGATGTGGGCAGGTGGGTTCAACGGGGAGAGTTAAGGACAGTTTTCAAGTAAATGTCAGTGCCTGCCTCGATATATAATATATTTGCTTCTATTATTGTTTTTAAAAATATAATAACTAGCTGATTATTGTTGTTCAAACTAAAAGAAACTCTTCCATTGATTTATCTTGTCTTTTGAATAGATGGATTTTCACTGTGATTTGAACCTGCACAAGCATATTCATAAGTATTTTAATGTAAAAGAAAGCCCTGGACTAGGAATAATGTAGAATAGCTACTCTCAATTTAGATATTCTTGCTTGGCTTTATACAAATACATCCACCTCAAAGACTCATGTCCTCCTTCAAAAAATTAGGGGTTTGGGGTAAGGAATTTTAAAGCTGCCTCATAGCTCCATGTGTATGGATGCCTGGCTGGCATGAGCTCACAGGAGCCAACTCTGCACATCTTTTCCCAACTCTGTGTTTAGTGACATCAGTTGTTAGCTTGAAATCTGTCATGGTGGGAATGTTTTCACCACAGAAAATGGCAAATACTATAAATAGAGACATATTATTTTTCAAAGAGCCAACTTACCAACACAGCATGGGTAGATATCTGTAATAACTTGACACCATGGAGCATACACACAAGAACTGCGAACTTGCCACCGTGCCCAGCTCATGGAACATCACAGAAGATCCATCTTGTGACATATACAGAATTCCCACTTGCTTCAGCTCTTTCTCAATTACTATCTGTGGTTTAACTAAATTGTTCTGTGTTCTTGTAATCTAATTTTTTGAAAGAAAGGAATAAAAATGTAATAGGAAATTGAAAGTTTTTTGAACTGTTAAAATTTCATTTTTGTTTTTCAAGTTTATCACCTATTGACATATTTCTTCCATTTTATATTATTTAAAAATTAAGTTCCCTTATTCTGTTGAAAATAAGTGACCAGCTGTTTGGGCCAATTCAGGAATGCAGAGACAGAAGTAAATAATTGAGTCAATAATTTAAAGGAAAAATTCCTAATATAAATTAGGTTTCCAAGTCTTTCAAAATTCCTGAAGGTTTATCTTCTGTGTACTTTCAAATACATATATATTTTCACTCAGAAATGGAGAGGAAAAAAAGCAAAGAGCTGGAAAGAATTGGGACAGGCATTCTGATCCACAACAAGTCTTAGCTAAGTTTAAAAACTAATACCTTATAGGGCATGGTTTGGTTTTGGAAAAGTACTTTCCCATCTCCCATTCCTCTCATGCCCACTGTCCCCGTACCCAGTTGTCATAACATCCTAGTCTGACAGGGAAAAATGTTCTCGTTTGCTTTTGGAAATGTGATTCAATCTTACTAGCAGGGATTCCTCTGAAAGATCCTTGACCCATTCTCGGGATGCGCTCAGTTTGCCAGAATCAAGCAACAAAGGAGATGGGATTTCACAAAGAGAGAATTCAGGAGTCTTCGGGAGAGTAATTCCTCTTTGGGGCTGCCCTGGCACTTCTGCCAAGACCCAGCAAGGCGCCTTCACGAGGGCACCTAGTCTTCTCTTTCAAACAGATCCAATTACTCAGGCTCCAAGCTATGAAGCAGGGGTTCAGCAAGCACAAAGTGGTTCTTGGGAAACTCCAGAGAGCAAACATTGACAGGTAATGTCACAGCTGCCTATCACTATCCAACAGGGTCCATCTCTGGGCAAGTTCCCGGTACACACAAGTGTTGCTTTTAAGTCATGCTGATTTGGATTCAAGTTTTTCCCCTTTTAGCATTTTGCCTGAAGTTTCTGTTTGACTTGGAACTCCCCAACCACAAAATTAAGTGAAAGGAGCATGATAAAAAAACGTTCATTGAAATTTACCACAGCCATTTGAAGAAACTTCCAATGAAACCAGAGACAGGGCCAATGGCCATCTGCCCAGTGACATAAAACAAAAAGCTGCCCACTAGGAGATGAAATTAAAACTCTAAGGAAACCTGGAATAGAAGAATCCGACTTTGCTGCAGTCTCCACTTATCTGAACTTCAGACCTTCCCAGGAATCCACCGAATCCATCTGGACAGAGAGGAACTTGCTGTTATTTTGCTAATG
The DNA here is from genome assembly GCF_048772815.1 of Callospermophilus lateralis. NCBI lineage: Eukaryota > Metazoa > Chordata > Mammalia > Rodentia > Sciuridae > Callospermophilus > Callospermophilus lateralis. The sequence continues at coordinate 62,116,354 of NC_135320.1, read as the reverse complement.
ATGATCTATTAAACATATACGCATACAAACTCCCATCCACAAACACAAACCAGTGAGTGCTGGGTCCTGTAAGTCTCTGGGTCCACAAGGTGGTCACTTTGCTGAGAAGACACAGATTTCTGTGCTTTGTGGCTCTGCCTCCCTCAGTAGAGAGAAACATAGTTTAAGATGGGTAGGATATGGGCTAGAAAAGATTCTCTTTTCAAAATAGCGATATCCCCCTTTCAGAGACATATTTCTTGTTTGATAAAATGAGAAAAGACTGGCTTGCTACTAGATAAGTTGGATAAAACGTTAACTTCTTGTCGGGTGTGGTGGTGCATGCCGGAAATCTCAGCCACTGAGAGGCTAAGGCAGGAGAATCACAAGTTCAAGGCCAGGCTCAGCGACTTAGGGAGACCCTCAGCAACTTAGTAAGACCCTGTCTCAAAAAATTAAAAAGGGAGGGGGATGTGGCTCAGTGGTAAAATGCCTCTGGGCTCATTCCCCAATAACCAAAAAATAAAAATAAATAAACTCCTTAATAAAAGGAGCAGCAGTTCATAGAGAGTGAACTCACACTGGTTATTTCTCTCACTTATAAAAACCAATTATCTTAAGAAACAAAATAATAAAGCAAAAAGACACATTGAGTGAAAAATAACCCAAAGAGTTAAAATGTCATTTAGCTTCTGACGTGTATTGTATGTATGGATGTGAACATCTGCCCACTGTGTACATGTGTGTGTTTACCTGTGTGTATACATATACACATATTCATATACATACGTACATATATGTATACATAAAAAATACACACACACATTTATCTCCTGCACACAATAAATATTCATTAAACATTTGATGATGAATAATTGGCTGATAAATGTATTGTATAGCCTTTAAATGCTGCCTTTGTAAGTTCATTATTGTACACAGATTTTAAGTCCTTAGCACGTAATAAACTTTAGGTAATGGTATTTCCTCTCTATTGTACTTAATTATTGCAGAAACATTTTCTAAAAATTTTTTGTAGTTATTTGTATTTTCTTTCTCTCTCAAACTGCATTTTCAAATCAAGGATATCCCAGGGCTCCAGTATCTGATGATAAAGCACATTTGTTAAAGTGTTTGCAAAAAATACTTATGATTTTAATATGTATATGCTGTTTCTTGAATTTTTGTGTGTAAGTTCTTTTGTCTTTTTTTTTAAACCAGTATCCCTTGGGGATATCTCAGGACCCCAACATCTGGTTAGTGGTTTTTTACAAAGGCACATTTTTACAATACAAAATGTTCTTTTTCTTAAAATAACAACAACACAATTTGCATGATTTTAGCAGCTTAAGAGATTGAGTAAAACTCACTTTTCCTTAACAAATATCAGCTTCTCTCTTATCATAGTTCAATACACCCCCTCTGAAATAACATGAAGTTTGAGGCTAAAAATATGGATGCAAATAAATTCAGAATTCAATGTGCACAATACAGAAAGAGTTGGATTACTCAAAAAGAGCTAAAGAAATAATACAGTGGTGGGAAACATGGGTTATATAAAACACGTGGTGTGAGAGTTAGCATAGGTCCAAGTTCAATGTCCTTAGACTATAAAACCCAATTGCATCACTTTGACATTCAGCAAATTTAAAAAAAAAAAAATCTTTTCAGAGACTTTGTTTCCTCATCTCTGAAACTGGCAGCCTCCTTAGGCTTTTCCCAAGTATCATTTATTTATTGGAACCAGAACATAAGGTTTACTCAATGCTAGGCACTGGGCATTCTAAGGACTTTTGAAATCATTACTTTATTGAATTTTCAGTGCAGCCTTATGGAGAAAGTACTTCTAATTCCACTTTAAGAAAGGAAACAAGATCTCTAAACCTGGTGACTTTCACCTAGCAGCCCTCAGTCAGCAGCATACCAATGAAGGGGGCCCTGCAGGTGGTCTACTCTAGGGGCAGGTGGTTGATGTCCGCCTTTTTAGGAAATAACTTGAAAATAATAGCAAAACCAAGGAAAAACAAGTCCATACTTTATCATCATTGAGTACCAATAATTCTAAACAATTTTAGTGATAAAATATTCCTCCCTGAATTCAAGGCAGATTACTCCCAACCTTTACTTCAAAATATCAATTTCTTTCAATATTTGTAATATCGTTTTTATAATACTATAAGAAAAAGGTATGTGTGCATATATGTACATGTATGCTATTTTTGTTTTAGGTTAGTTAAGACACAGGCATCTGCATTTTGTCTTCATACTATATACACAAGATGTTCACTGATCTTTAGTGTTTGGTAAAAATTTTAACTGCACTTTTCTTGTGGCATGATTCTCTTTCAAAAAAATGTCAATAAATATTTTCAGAATAAATTTCAGGTTAAAGCACACAGTTCCTAAAAGCACCATTGTACACAATAATGACAACAACAACAGGATGGAAGAGGACTTCTACCTATTTTTTTTAAAACCAAAAGATTAAAGTGTGGTAAAGCCCTATAAAGTTTGATTTATTTGAGGAGTGACTCTGTCTCAGATTGACTTCAAAATTCACGTGAAAAACTTTGAGGTTATTGAGATCGACTAGTTATAGTTAGAAATCTGCTGGATAGATTTTTATCTGTCCAATTGGCCATGAGACTGGGTCACCTGGGACCCTGGGTGACCCAGCACTGGAGTCAGATCTGGTAACCCAGGTGTATTCTTAAAAAGAAAATATCAAAGCTTATTTTGGATAGATGTCACCTTTAGGAATTAAGTACATCTAAACTAAAATATTAGTTGATGTTTATAAATATTAAATTTGGGGTCATCTTTTCTTCTGTCCCACCCACTTCTCTGTTTTTCTACTTTTCTTATCAAGGCTGTGTAAGTGAAAGCTTTGCCCTTTGAGTCAGGACTTCTCAGGTTCAAATCTCATTTCTACCACTTGTAATGTGACATTGTCTCTTACTCACTTGAGCTTCATTTTCCTAGTCCAGAAAATAGCAAAAACAACACTCACATTGCAACCTCTGAAGATTAAATGGGTTAAATATATAGTCTAGTTTTTCTGGTTACCAAATTCTCCTCTCACATCTTCCTCCCTCCTTTCACCTCTTCAAAGACCCAATACTTTAAAATATTATACCAAGTAGCAATCTTTAAATTTTCCCCCAATGTGTTGCCATTTTTAGGAGATAGATTAGGTAGGGTTTGGAGATAGATTAGATCTCACCCTCTTCTGGTGAGGCTTACCTATTATGCACAGCAGATTTCTATGGAAAGGCTCATGATGGGGGAATCTCTGTTTTCAGCTTTATTTATGCCAATGTCACAAGGCAAACTGGGGAGGAAATTCATCCTGTTCATTTTTGAACAAGACACCAAAAAATGTCCAGTATGCTTATTATATAGTTATTTTGGAATAAAGGACAAACAAAAGCTATATTTCAACATTAAAAAGATGTTGATATATACTTAGAATGTTTTGCATGTGCCAAAAGAAATAGAACATTCCCTTGCAAAAGTGTGTACTGAAAAGAAATGAAACAAATGGTCTTTATTTATTTATGTAAGGCTAGACATTGGGTATATTGCATCATTTAAGCTTCATCCTCACACTTCATTACCTACTAAAAATGGGTGCTGCTTGTATTTGTATAATCAGTGATGAGCTGTGTTTTGAGACAGAATGGTTCAGATCAAGAATTAGAAGGAAAAAAAAAAAAAGAAAATTGCACTTGATCTTTTGGAACATTTAGAGAATATTTGCTTCAGAATTAGAAATTTCCTCAACTCCAAGTTCAAAAACTTAGACATACTGTATTTTTCAGACATATACAACCACAAATCACATGTTGATAGCTTGGGGAAGTGATATTTCCAATAGTTATAGAGTATTATTTATTTATTTTTATTATTTTAAAATTTATTTAGACCCAATAAAATTCAGATTTGAAGGCTTCTACTCTTGGATTTTCTCTTTCTTTAGTGGGATAAAATTCAAATTCCTTCAGCAAACATTAAACACCTGCTGCTACAGTTTGGCTGGGCTCACCATATTTCTCACTACTTTCTAAAGGTTCTGGCTAGAGTAGAATATTCATTGCTATCTCCTACTGTGCCAAAAGGAAGCATGCATTAATTTTTTGACTTTTTTGTCATTATAAAGCCTTTTTTTTTCCTAATGGGAATTCCCTCTCTATTCCTCCCTAGACATTCATCAGGATTGAACTTAAATTCTACCTTTTCCATGAAAATTTTTCTCTTTTCTGCAAATTACAGAAGTCCCTCCTACAAATGAACTCCTACGATTCATATACTTCCATAATGCCATTTTTTTTGTTGAAAATTTTGCTAAACTTTGCCATATACCAAATCCTGTTATTCCAACCATATGGTATATAATTTGTGGCAAGAAATATGACTTTAGTCTTTTTTCAATGTGCACAGCATTATTGTATGCAGAAACATAGGCACAGAAAGTTAGGTATGGAAGGAAGAGAGCATTATAGTGATATACTCTGCTTTTTAAAGATATATGCAAGTATGTGAGGGTTTAGAGGAGTTTTGAACTCTTGAAATGTCTGTTTTAAAAGGTAAGTTCTGTTTGGACAAAAGGAATTAGAGTTTGAGGGATAGAGATCCAGGTTACATAAAGAAGACAGGAGGTTTCTTCTTAGAGATTCTTCTCTTGTGGCTCGATTTCCAGAATAGTTAATATACTAATCCAATTGGGTCATATTTTAGAACAGTGAATGGTATATTCTAGATGATGGAGATGGACTGCCTTAAAACTTTGCACACTTGAACACAGTTCATTTCCCAGCCTCTCATTTGTTCTTATCAGGTAGTTCCTTATTTCTTCTGCTCCCCCTTTCTTGTGATTGGAGCAATAGCCTCTAAGTGTTCACCAGCAATAAGACTTGGAAATTGCTGCTCCAACCACATGGAAAGTACCAGCAATCTTTCCTCTCTATAGTCTTCTATTCTTTCCTTCACACATTCATAATGCTGAATCCTACCCCGGGTAGGATGTTCCAATATGGGGCTTGACGGTTATTCACTCCTATTCCTTTCACACATGAGTGCTCAGCACATTTGTGGGTTCTACCTCCTGTGATTGATAGGAGGATGGTGGAATACTACCATTTAGTTTTATTGAAGGATGTGCTGGCCTTACATTTCCGTGCTAGACTTTATCTGAGAATACTGTATTGGAATTTGGCATAAAAGTCCAACTACTAATAACAGAGAACTTACTTTTCTCTTTACTATTATCCTTTGGTTTTATATATCTATAGGGTGGCTCAAAGAGACAGTCAAAAGAAGGATTTAAGTTTTTCTTTCTGTGTAGCTGAATCCAATCTGATACTACTCTGATTTCCACCAGAATTTCTAAAAGAATAGGTTTCTCTAGACCCTTTAAGGGGTCATGCTGGGAAATGCAAGTCAATTCTTTCGTCTATAGTTTTGTGTCCCCCTTTATGTGATACAGTGTTTGTAAAAAAAGATTGTTTCTTGACCATTAGATGGAAGGTCATTTGGAACCATAAGCAGTCCAGAACTGTCCATGACTAAACCAAATTCAACTTCTTATAGAACAAACAATGCCCAGCTCCTACACCAAGCATTGCAGTTTAGAGAGCTAAAAGTGTATTGGACTTTGGCATGCCTGTGGCTGGGTAGCGTTTTGGGGACAGATCCTTCAGGACTCTGTGGTGACTTCTGGCCAGAACATACAGTGCATGTGAGCATGTTGGTTTAATTTGTTTGTCTTTTTTTAGGGCATATTTCCTCATGAGAGCTGCTATTTCATAAAGTACAATTAAATGTAAATATTATACTTTCTAATCTTATAATAATTTCCTGATAAATATACCTGATAAACCGGTCTGTAGCATTATATTTCAGCCTACTGCCATTGGCTTTCCTGGTCTCAGATTTACTTACCACAACTATATTTAATCACACATTCAGGACAGAAATAACCTGGTCTTAATCCATTCAATAAAAAAAAAAAAGGTTGGCAAGCTTCTTTTATGAGTAAATGGAAAGGGTTTTGCAAGGCAGTATATATAAAAAAGAAACATTAATCCTAACCCTTCACTCTCTTAAATGGGAATTAAGGTCAACATTCTTAGAGCAGCCAACTGAAGTGGTGCTAAGTTCAGCAAGTCTTTGGTAGGGAAACCAAACAGCTGGCTTTCAGTTGGAGAAACAAAACATTTCAAGAGCTGGGTGCTAGAACTGGTGCTATCTTTCCAAGCCACTTCTCTTTAATCAGGTCATTTCTTTTCAGAGAATACTGAGAGGGCATTAAAAAAATCATCATGTTCATCTGTTCCATTCTTTATTCCCAATTAAGTTCTAATTCATTATGAAGCACAAATAAGTCAGATTTTTTTTTTTTCTGAAAGCCTAGGCTGTTCCCTAGGGGAAAGCTAGGCCTTTAGAAATACATGGTAAGTCTTTCAGTCCATCAGAAATCACTGATGCACTAAATATTATATTCAAGACAGTCTCCAGAAAGAAAAGCTTTCAACAAGATGGAACTTATCAGACTCTTTTGTTTGAGGTTCAAGTGATAAATAGTCATTTTTTTCTGGAGAGAAAAGGCTTTCATGAATAATCCCTCTTAGACTATATCATTTCACTCCTTAAACTGCCATCCCTCACTTCCAACAAGACAGACACACACACCACAACAGTGTCTGCTAGCCAATTCCCAGAGTGGTCAGTGTATGGTTTCATGTTCCTGCATAGCTTAAAATCCAACTTCTGTATCTTATGTATTATGTTGTTACTTACAAGTGCATTGGCAAAATGACAGAATTCCTTCAAAAATCATCTATTTTCTTTAGATGTCTCCCAATATGTGATCCAATTCATGAAGATAAATCTATTTCAAATTGACTAAAAATAGTGCTAAAGTTAATTCCCACTCAAGAGAGTAGGGAATTGAGATACCGAAAAGAACAGTTAGCAAATGGAAAAGGATTTACACTTTGTCAAAGAGGCCATTTTTAGCACCTTATCACAATAACAATAAACTCTTTGTAAATTTAATTCTGACAGTATTGGGATTATCACTTCTATCTGAAATTAACTGTAGCATGTCTTCCCCATATGTATAAATGTCTCACAAGTTTTAGCATGAAAATAAGCTAAATTTTTAATTACTTGTGAGAGTTTACAGAACACTGCATGGTCATTTGGTGGTATTATACACGTGATAAGGATGAGGAAACTGAGGTAGAGAAAGTGAGCATTATATCTCAGTCACCCAAATACCTTGCTAAGCCCATAGTCAAGTTCAAGTATCGTGCTTGGTAGCTGTAGATATGTACACAACATGCAGACCTAGGGGGAAAATGTATCATAGGTGGCGTTGGTGAGCTATTAACCAAGAGGAAACTACCTTTTGTTATGCCTGCTCACTGGACAGCAGGTGATGGTCATAGATCTGGATTCTAGTTCTTACTATACCACTGAGTCTCTATGAGATCATTCTCTGGGACTTAATGGAAAGGATTTTCAGGAAATGGCTGCCATAATCATTTCCAGTCAGTGTGTGTCTTTGATCCTAATTTATAAGTTTGGCCAAATTTGAATTAGATGATAAGTTAAATAAAAGAGTTAACATAAATGAATAGTTTTATTTTCTGCCTTTTATTAGCATGCAGGATAAGAATAGGATGAGCACATTTGTTTCTGTGGTACAACTGTAAATTTAAGGGAGCACCAGGAGAGTGGTTGCTTCCTAAATGACCTCACATTTCCCCAAATTGTTTTCTTATAGCTTTTATTACATATCTATATACTTGCTCAAATATTGGAAGTAATTATTATTATCACTATTATTATTTTTTTTTTACCAGGAATTGAACTCAGGGGCACTTGACCCTGACCCACATCCCCAGCTCTATTTTTTATTTTTATATAGAGACAGGGTTCCATTGAGTTGCTTAGTGCCTGGCTTTTGCTGAGGCTGGCTTTGAACCTGAAATTCTCCTGCCTCAGTCTCCCAAGCTGCTGGAATTCCAGGTGTGACACGGAGCCTGGTGGAAATAATTATTTTTATCAGTAATTTTCAGCTGGGGATGGTTTTTCATCCAGTGCCTATAGATGCTAACAACTATCACACACAGGATGTCCACCCATACACCTGCCCGTTCTTCAAACCATTATAGTTGTTTTTGCTCTAAGAGTCAATAATTCTGAAATTAAAATTTTTATTTAAATTTATGAGTAAGAAAATGCATTCCTAATATCATAAAACAACTTAAAAATTTTCTAGTAATTTCAGGTTGGCCCATATAACACAGTTGGGATGTATGTATTCAATTTTGAAGTCTCTAGTTGATAATGCTCCTTGAGATACAAAAAGTCAGAGTTTAACTGAATAAACAGTCTTTTAGATAATTAAAATGAGAGCAATCCGTTGGAAACCATTCATTTGTGCCCTGTGTGAACTGAGGCAGTGGGAAGTCCCTTTGAGGAAGGAAGGACAAAGCTGGGTCAATGCCAAGGAAGAAGGGCACAGGGAAGTAGGAGACAGCACCAGAACCCTGGGCACTAGGAGAGAGGGAATTCAAGAAGGATGATGGTGTCCACTTTTGCCAAGTTTCACATTTAATCCACCTGATCCCTGCCATAAGTCACAGAGAGGAATAGGTTTTCAATTTCAACTCTCTTCTTTTTTTTTTTTTTTCCTGGTTCAGCTTCAAGTGGAATGTGAGTTTTAAAATATCCACTGATTGGGGAGAGCGAGAGTAAAGGAGATGTTGACAGATTAATAGATTGGCTGACATATTATTTTATTGGCTACTTGGGATTAGGAGTCTCAGCGATTCGTAATTCGTTTACTAACATCTAGACTGCACTGTGTCGATGACTTGAAACCCTAAAAGTAAACTATCAGATTTTGTACACCATTCATGTTTTTGTTTTTGTTTTTTCTTTTTTCTTTTCCGCCCTTTTCCTTATATTTTTCCTATTATTACTTGATTGTATTTTTCCTGTTAAAGTTTCTATCCTGTTGTGATAGCATCCTGCAAATTTCAAGCTATAACTATATAAATTATTTGTTGTGGTCTAACAAATTGTGTCAACATTTAGTTGCTTTTTATTATATCATATACTTGGAGAGATAGGGATCTGGGGATTCCTTCACTGGGTGATTATGTTTCTGGGGCTGCAGTCCATGAAGATCTGACTTCCCAGTTACATGGAGCATCCATTCCAAGCTTGCTCATCCAGTGTGAGTAAGAAGCTTCATCTCCACTCCATGAGAATCTTCCTAGGGCTTTTTCCAATGCAGCTATCTCCAAAGTGAGCAATGAGCATAAAAGAGATAGAGACAGAAAGAGACAAAGAGAGAGTATACTATGTTTTATGACCTAATATGTAAAGTGACATATCATCTGCCCTGCCACCTTCAACTACTATACATACCAAGTCTAGTGGAATGTTGGAGGAGAGATACCACAAGGATGAGAATTCCATGAAACCAGGATCCTTGGACCATCTTAGAAGCTGATATGGGCTTTATTTAGTAATCAACTGGAGTCCATTCAATACAAAAATAAACTTTGCAATTAATAACTTAATAACAATGACAACTTACTTTGTTGGGGAAAAAAGAGTCCATATTCTTTAAAAAAAAAAATGTTAAGTTCGGTGCGGTGGTGCATACCTATAATCCCAATAGCTAGGAAGGATCAGGAGTTCAAAGCCAGTGTCAGCAAAACTGAGGCAGTAAGCAACTCAGTGAGACCCTGTCTCTAAATAAAATATAAAATAAGGCTAGGGATGTGGCTCAGTGGTTGAGTGCCCCTGAGTTCAATCTCTGGTACCCCTCCCCCCCCCACAAAAAATATATTGAGCATTTTGAGTTTATAGTTACTTGCATATGATAATCTTTAAAAGACATTCAAACTCTTTTAGGTTCTGCCAGAGAAATAGCTTTTGTGCTAATCTAGTAAGGAGTCTGTCTAGTTTGCCCTGAAATATCAACTTTTTACTTTTTGGCAACCAAACAAGTGTAATTCTGGAGAATTGGAGAGAGTGGCATCCAGTCCCTGCTCTCCCATTTCCTGGCTGCACAACCAGAGCTAAATTTTAATCTCAGATGCTTCATTTATAAAGTAGACATTGTAGCTCCCATCTCTGATGTTGTTTGAGGACTCAAGTGACACAATGAGCAAACTATTTAGCACATTGTCAGGCACATAGTGAGAACATAATAACAGTAGTCATGAACATCAGCTTCTAATCCAGTGTTTAAGCAGAACATTATGATCATTAGTAAATTGGAAAATAAGAAATGCATTGAGTCAAACCTTCTTACATAAGTGAAATAAAATCAAATAGTGTAGTCCCTATGAGATTTAGAGATCTGAATTTTAGGCTTCACTGGGTCACTGCAATAAGACTGTTTCATGAAACCTTTCTTATTTGTGTACACACGGATATGTGTGTGTGTTGTCCTTGTCCCCATTTTAATTAGGCTTCTGACTGTGCTTCACAGAAGATGAGACAGTCTTTAACTCCACTTTATTATATGGATGTTTTCTCCTCCAGGAGAACTAAACGTGTTTTGTTGTAGTGTCTCTGAGCGTTTTGGAAGTAGGAATATTTTAATTTCTCTTTGTTAGAGAATCCCTTCCGGTTTAGAATCCTATTTAAAGATGAAATCCTAATGCTCACAGAGCCTTGACCTTTCCGTGTTATGCTATTAGTTGCGCCCCAGGCAAGGACATGGCTCATTGCTTGGTGCCTAATAGCCTCTGGTTGCAGATGCATTGATGGTGAGAGTCACAGGAAACTCAGAAGTCTCAAGGGACCTTATTCATTTGGAGTATTTTTCTATATAGAGCAAGCAGCTACAAGGATGTCTTTGGTTGTGTGATTAAATAAAGAAGTGCTAAGCCCCTGAGGTTTAAGAAATTCTAAACATCGATCTATGTTAGCAGAAGCACTGCTTCTCATGGAGCAGGGAAGCTCTGGAGGCTGCTCAAATTGGCCAATTTTATGGTAATGAACCACACAAATAAATGCTCTTTTATGATGTCAGTGTCATATTTGCATTGTCTTCACTTGGTGTTGGTTTTTATTATCAGTGACTTGAAATGTTTCAGTTTTAATTTATCAGTCTATTTAAAAAATTATTGGGGGGATCCCCAAAGCAAAATCTTAAGCATTTGCAATATTGTTCTTTTCTGGACCTCTGTAAATCAAATGAAAGTGATGAATATTTTTACACTCCATCTATTTTAAATCAGATGTTTAGATAATTGAGTTAACCAAGATGTTTAAAAGATTCTCCTTCTCTCTTTTTTCCCCTCCTGCAATCTTTCTCCAATTTCTGCCCTTACCCCCAGACCCTACACAACTCACAATAATTCTGTGAAGGACATCTGAGAATTTTATTTACTTCAGTCCTTACTTTATTCATTACTTGGCCTAGCAATTCAGAGTCTAATCATCTATCTTTGAAATCATAATCACAGATATTTCTGGTTAAAGTTGCTCAAGAAAAGAGTTCCCTCTGAAGGTTCAAAAGAATTAGCACATGTTGCATAAGATAACTTTCTTTCTTTATTCCCACTGGTCATAAGTCTGAAGAAGTTTTTATATATTCTCTATATATATACTACATATATATATATATGTGTGTGTGTGTGTGTGTGTATTCTCTCTATATGTATCTTATATGTATTATGTATATATCACATATATGTAATAAATGGCTTTCTGAAAATTATATTAAAATCCAGTGAAATAGTGTTATGGTTTAGATATGAAGTATCCCCTCAAAGCCGGGGGATTGTCATATATGAAACAATGCAAGAATTTTCCGTTGTAAAATGATTAGATTATAAGAGGTATAAATTAATCAGTGCATTAATCCACTGATATGGATTAACTGAGTGGTAACTGTAGGCAGGTAGAGAATGGCAGAAAGGAGGTCACTGGGGTTTATATTTTGCCCTTGGTAAATGGAGCTGTCTCTGCTTCCTGGCTATTATTTCTTCAGCTGCTTTCTTCTGCCATTCCCTTCCACCATGATGTTCTGCTGTATCTTGGGCCCAGAGCTATGGAGTTGGCTGACCATGGACTGAATCTCTGAAACTGTGAGATAAAATAAACTTTCCTTCTTTACATTGCTCTTGTCAGATCTTTTGGTCACAGTGAAGAAAAAAAGTCAAACAAATATTATCTCTTTCCATGTGATGCTATACTAAAGCTTATAAATATCCTGAGATAGCATTAAAGGGAAAGACACCTATACTTCTTTAATAATGAAAATTTACAAAACTTTTTAGTATTGAACAGGCAGCTGATCATGTTGACACTCGACTGTAATCCTAGCAACTTGGAAATCTGAGGCAGGAAGATGGCAAGTTTGAGGCCATCTCAAACATCTCAGCAAATTATCAAGACCTTTTCTCAAAATAAAAAATAAAAAGGACTAGGATGTAGCTCAGTGGTAGAGTGCCCCACACTCCCCAGTACCAAAAAAAATTTTTTTTGAGCAGGTAATATCATACAGGAATCTCCACTATGATGCAGTAAGTCCTTTATATTTATATGGCTATGGTTTATGATATAGTTTCATTCTAACTTGACAAAACTGCTTTGACAGAGATATAATTATCTTTACAGATGAGGAAACCTATGCTCAGAATGATTAAGGGACTTTTTGTAGTTACCATTTTAATAAGTGTTAGGAAGCTGGGCTTTTCAAAATGAATTACTTATTAATGTTTTTCAAATTTCCATACCATCTTTTGATCCATTCCTACTGAGTAAGTTTAAAGCTATTTCTTTCCATTAGAACTTGTTACCTTATTTGTCAATGGCAGTGTACTCATGGCTTTTCTTGTTGAATCCTCAAACCATACTATGACATAGGTGCATTATGTTTCCCTTTTTCTAGATTCAGAAGCTGAGGTGCAGAGGAGAAAAGAAACTGTCTCAGAATCACAGTTCATCAGTTGCTAGCCTAGAGCTGTCAGAGCCCAAAGCTTACTCTTCTGCTCATACACCGCTCCTCATAGGTCGCTTCTCACATAGCTGTAAATGTGGAGTTGGCAAAAGGAACGATCTGAGAGTTAATATTAACTGTTGAAGCAGTCAGAACAGGACATTCTCACTTCTCATAGATGCCCAAACTGCTTCTCCTTCCTAACCACACCAAAGTGTAAGTATCTGACACAGCCTGCCAGGTATTCAGACACACATTATTTCTTTTTGATCTTTACATCAAACTTTTGAGATGGTTAGGGCAGGGATAATTGGAATGATGATGTTCCTGATGAGAAATATTGATCTCACAGATGTAAAAAAGCCTTAAAGTTCATATGACTGATAAGTGGAAAAAAAAAAAAAATCCCTGGGATCCCCTGATGACACGCTCTGGGATCTCTCTGTAACACCATGCTAAAGATAGCCCTGCAAGCTGCAGGATGCCACCTGCCTGTGAGAGTTCTCCAAGGCCTGTTCCTCACTTGGGAAGAAATCAGAAGACCATCAAGATTCTTGACTTTTGATGTGAGAAACTCTTGCAACTGGGCTGATAGGCATGGTGTGTATTAACTCCATCATGGGTAAGACGTTCTGCTGTGAGTGCCATTTAACTGTGTGTCGTCAGGGAAATTATTTATTTTACCCTCCATTTTTCTCAGATTATAAAGTTGTGGGAAGTGTGAAAACAAAAAAACAGTGTCCGATTTTCTTGATATAATGGTGGTTTTCCAGCAAGCTTCCCAGACTTTTATATTTAACACATCTCGTGCTGTGATGAGAACCCTTGGTTTCAAGTAGTCAATGATCAAGGCCTCAGTGACTTCCAAGGATCTATAGGGTTTAGGTCCATGGATTTCTGAACATCATGAAAATGATATTTTTCAATATAAAAGAAGTTCCTGATGAAGCTGTCAATGCTGAGAGCACCCAGTTCTGTGTGGGAAGGCCAAAAGACTGAAATGAGGCCAGTGAAGAACAGAATTCCCCCAAATTATGTCTGTGCTTGGTCATGATGAAGGAGAACACTACCAAACTGACTTCTTCTCTATGAGTATGTGGAATAAAAGTTTTGTGGATTTCACAAATTTGGGCATGTTTCAACATTTTATACAGGATATCTCTGTGCCAATGTACCACCTCATAATGATCCTATCTGTGCATGTACTTGACTTTTTCAGAAGTCCAGAACTAGGCAGAAGTGTATGTCTTGCATCTTTATATCTCCACACCACCAGGCCTGCTAACATGGAAACTATACAAAAGTTTCTTAGTGTTGTGCATTGAACTGTGTTTATCTCATATAAGAAAATAATACACATGCTACATATATACACATGTATACTCATATATACACATGTATACTACAGGTATACACATACATATGTAATAGAATCTTGATTATATATATATATATATATATAAAGTATGATTGTATATATACATATATGTATAAAATATGTATATATATAATCTTCAAATTTCTGTAAGTATATTCTTCCTCTATAAATATAATTTGCTATTAACAACTCAAAACTTTCAATCAAAAATTATTTTATTTTAGCAGTTTGAATTCAGATATGATTTAATATGCATTAATTTAGTAAACGAAGTATTATTTCTAAAGAATAAAGCTTATTTAAATAGAATTGATTCAATTTTGTTGGATAAGTATTAAAAAGCAGCTTCTTAGAAACCATTAGCTAAGAATAAGTTTTATATTGATATAAGTGAATATATGAATATCAGATATTTTAATTTAACATTTATGTTTACTTGAAAGGGTGATGGTGTAATGAACAGAAGAACAAGAATCATACTAATCCCTGTGACTAATGAAGATGTTTTCCCTGTTCTGATTGAACAAATGAAAGAAAACACTAATGCTTTTCAACAAGGGTAATTAATGTGCCCATAAATAGCATATTGCTATGGTGGTGAGGAAAGAATAAGTCAGCTTGTCATATAAAATAATTACATTACATATTTATGCTGGGTTAGGAAGGTCTCTAAGGTCCCAGTGTACACTGATCTAATCATTCTTTCAGTATTCCTAAGCATGAGAGACAAATAAATTTTTCATTGCATTTAGGAACGAAAAATCAGTATAATGAAGGCTTAAAAAAAAAAAAAAAACAGTTAGATGCTGATAATCAACTATTAGGTGTCTTTATTTCTTGTCCCGAAACTGATGACAAGAAGATGCCTTTAGGATCCTGACAACATGGCAAAGCCCTGTCTTTAAAGGGGGTGGAGAGAAGAGAAGAGAAGAAGGAAGGAGGGAAGGAAAGAAGGAAGGGAGGGGGGAGGGAGAGAGGGAAGAAAGGAGGGAAGGAAGGAGAGAAAGAATACAAGAAAAACAAAAAGTAGTGCTCGCTCAAGGAAACGTGTCAGTGGACACATTGTAGCAGGAAAAGGCCTATTTGTGATCTTTGCATTAACCAAGGAGCTAGGGCCAATTGAAGTGAAAAGAGAATGACAGGGACTTCAGAGAGACTTGAGTTGGAACACTAACTCCGACATTTGGGTTCCATGCCTTTTACCCCAGAACTTGACTTCTCAGAACTTCTGCCTTCTCCTCCTTCTGATATGGTAACCATACCTACTACACACGTTCCAACCATATCTAAAACCTTAGTTCACTGACTGACCCACAGGAAGGGTTCAGTAAACAATGGCAGGCTTCCCCTTTGGTAGACACAACCTGTAGCTGATTCTGCTATTTTTTTTTTTTTTTTTACTTCCATGAAGTCCAGGTATTGTGGTGGGGGATGTTGAAAGGTGACAGGAGAGGAGGGAAACTTCTGGGTCAGTGGGGTACATCTAGGGACAATAGCAACCATTTTCTGGAATTGTTCTGCCTAGGCCCACCCCTAAACTCTGCCAGATGTTCATAACTTTCCCACCACGAATGAATGCACTCTAAGCATATTTCTTTCTCTCATTCTTTTTTTTTAATAAAAAAAATTAAATTCTCACTTTCTTACAGTGGAAAATGCCAAATCATTTCAAGGAGAAAATATAATTCACCTGTACTTCCATCAGCCAGAGATAGGCACTGTTCACAATTCAGTGTTTCTTATTCCATGGCATATAAATGTGGGTCTGTATACACTTACCATAATTGAGAACATACTAAATATATCATGTTGTATACTGCTTATTATGTTGAGCAGAAGGGTTTTTTTTTTTTAAGCCATGGAAAACTGGCATTTTTTAGTCATTTTGTACCTTAAAATATGGACTACAGAGTCTTTTCAATGGAAGGCTGCCTAAAGAAGTTGGGCGGGCTATCTTTGTAACTGTGGTCTTGGTTATTTTAAACTCTTAGTGTAGTAATTTATGTTTGAGAAGAACTACAGAATCAATTTTTAGTTCTGGTAACTTGTTTCCTTTTCTTTCTCAACCCCCTAATTGCTCTCTCTGGGAAATAGCTATTTGCCAAAAATAAAAAATTATTCATTTGAATTCTTGAGATACAGCCTTTAAATGCGGAGAGATTCATCACACAGCTTTCTTTCAGCTCCTTAGTGAAGAAACCCCCGGGGTTTTTGAGAGTCTGAGAAATAATCGGATCCTTCTTGCATCTGAGCTAGAACTTAGGATAGCAAGAGTCTGATAGACTTTGTACTCTTCTCCAGAGAAAGTCAGGACTTAGGGTACAAGAATATTTTATGAGTTTTTAGACTTCCTAAGCCTAACTTGTGAAATTCAGAATAAAGCCACACTGCTAATGTGTTTAAATCTCAAAATATAATATCAGTTTAAAATAATAGAGCTGAAGCCATATCATAAGGTAATGTTTTTGGAAATGTCAAAACACAGTAAGATAGTATGGCATATCATTGAGGGTATATACCTATCCAAAGCACATGTGTCAAAGTGTGACATCTGTTCCACATATATAGTAGCACCATAGCATGTATTATTAATTTCATGTGATTTTAAAATTGTTTCTACAAATCCAGGATTTAGATGTTACAATGAATTAAAACAATCATATTTTAGTTAATGAAGAATGTAAGGTTTTTCAATTGCTCACAGCTTGTTGAGGATGGGAACTAAATCAGGAAGAATTCTGGAAGATGACCTACCACTCCCAAACCAGTTTAATGAGTCTTTTAAACTGACTTTTACAAAAATCATAAAATTTTCTAGAGTGATAGTACTCTGGCAGCACATGGAGTAATGGGAGCAGGTGTTTGCAGTTTCTGATGCTTGGCTTTAATCTTCTGTGGTATGTAGTTAACTTTCAGAGAGACTAATTCATGACAATGGTAATTTGCACTCCTGTCCAATAGCATGTGAGGTGTAACAAGTATCACCAGGACACCAGGAGCTCATGGTGGAAGAAGAAACAATGCCCACTATTTAAAGCACTGTGAGCAAAGTGATTTTGTCTCATTAGGGATTTTGTCTCATTTATGAGATGTGAGCAATCATGATCCCTTTCTTAAGCTTTGAATGACTATTTCCTTCCTAGTAATTCTGCCAAGGGTAATTTAAGTAAGAACTACTCAAGAATATTGTTCAGGAAAAATTCACTGGACCTCACACATAATGCATTGAATGTTTATCATACAATGACACTGATAGTTTTATGCCTGTACATATTGTACATTCTACTGAGTAATCCCATATTGTAAGAGAAAGAGCATGCACGCACGCACACACACACACACACACACACACACACACATTTTTTTCCATTTGTTTTGTGTGCTTAAGCAGAAGAAATAAAATTCAAATTCCCATAAACCTAAGAGATATTGTAGAAGAGAAAGATGATAAATAGAGCTTTAATTCAAGAAAAGAAGAAGCATGAAGGGCAAGGAAACAGCCCTAAAGTCAGCATGTTAAATGGAGGTTTTTTTTAGAATAATATTGGATTTTAAGTGCTGATGTCTTGCAAGTTCAAGGAAGGCATGGTAACAATTTCATGTGAAATACCAGGTTAAACTGATGGCAATGTTTTACCTAGTAATGATATTACTGAAAAATCTACAAATCCCTTAATTATTAAGGCTTTTGAAATTCTTTTATTAAGTATCTTACTTCATCTGCTGAGTATTTGAATTTCACAATCCGTCCTGCAGTGTTTTATTTAATACAGAAGGTTTCCTTTAAAAGCTCGCCATCATATGCTATTTGTTTGCATCATTGTCATTTGCTATTGGAGGGAAAAATGTAGTTTGCAGAAGATGCTTCTTAGACAAATTATCCCACAGAGAGTCTCTTCTATCCCATGGATCCCCACAACCTACTGTCTGCTAGGGTGGTCTATAGTTCAAATGTCAGAACCTTTTTTATGTGAACCAGAATATATTTTGAGTGGCATGCACCAGGTTAAGTTGCATAAGCAAGATAAGCAAGAAGTTGAAAAGTTTTAAATGAGAGGCAGGCATCGTTACAATTTTCTGTTTGAAATAATATCTTGTTTGGTTTTAAAAGATCACTTTTATTGTTATAAAAACAGTTTCCATCAAGTTGCTTTGTGATTCTTCCATTTTTCTGTCATCAAAATTTAAAGTTGGAATTTTGGAATAAGATTTCTAGGTTGTTAGGCAGAATACTGGAGCTTCCCATGATATTTAAGTAGGCAGTTTCTACAGTAATTAAATATTACTGTATGTAGTTGTTAAAAAAAAAAACTGTTCAGAAAAAAATGAGGATTTTTAATAAACTGCAATGAAATCAAGAGATCCACAAAATATGGATATGTCACCTGGCCCTCCTCCTAGGTTGGGAATCTGGGGTTATCACACATATAGGCATATGTAGGTATGGGGTATATATGCATGTATATATACATAAACAGAGTACAAGCTTATATATATTATTAAACAAGTGAACTTTATGCTTGGTATGTTTAGAAATACAGTAAAGTACACAGAAATTATTTTCCTGAACCTTGTACGTGGATCTCATATTAAGACTCCAACATCATGCCCTTGCCCTCTGTGTGTGGTCTCAGTGATATGCCCTTGCTTCTGACTTATCTTTTGATTTCCTGAGAAACACATTCCAGGAGGGCACAACCATCTTGTCCAAGCTAGTGTAGATCCTTGTGTCCTTTTTTGTTGTTCTTTCTTACCTCCACCCCCACCAAGTTTCCCAGGCCTAAATTTTTTGATATTAAGGGAGACATAAGAAATGTTTGTCCTCTCTTCCATACACATTTGGGACTGCCTCTGGGAAGACTTCCTTCAGTCCTTCATTTAGAGGGTGGTTCCTTCTTTAATCCTATCCCATGAGGCAGGATGGACATTTGTACCTTCAGTCCAAATGCAAGATGCTTACGTTATAAATAGTTTTGACAAACAGGGTTGAGTTCCATTCATTCTTTTGCTTTTTCTGTATGGTGCAGTGACTACTACACAGTTAGTTTTGCATGTTTTCCCTGAATTTCACTTAAAGACTTTCTCTACATTGAGATGATTGAGAAGAGAAATGGAGAAGATCACAGTAAGACAATGACATTATATGATCCAAAATGTGAGGATACTTGATTTAGGCCTAGGTACTTTTGTACCATTTATACAGTCTCATTGCCATTCAAGAGGGGATTGGTAATAAGTGCTATTATGATATTTCTTATTTATAAAATCAATTGGAGATTATTGGTATTTTCATGTAAAAACGTACTACTTTATGCATTAGTTTATTTATCTAGTTTGTATTGAGGACCCACTATGTGCCAGGCAGTGATAGTGAAGTAGGAGAGACCAGGCTCGACACCAAGGAACAGCAGGAAGTAGGTTTACTGGCTGCAGTCAGGTTCAAAGGGGGGCTTTTCGCCTCTATCAAATCACCCCTCTGAACCCCGAGTTCAGAAAGCTTTAGAACTTTACACCCAGTGTGTAGTGGGAGGGGCTCAGAGGCTCGCAGTCTGTAGAAGTTCACATAAAAGCAGCTTTTTCCAGAACAGTGGAACCTGGGTCTGGATACAAGATCAAGGGCCAGGACAGGGAGAGTTCTCCTCCTCTTCCCTCCTGTCTGCTTGCTCCACAGGATCTGAAATGCAAAGGCCTCTAAGGAGGCCTCAGGTGAGTATTTCTTATTGCATCCTGCCTCTGCAGTACACCTCAGGCCTGTAAACCCTGTTGCAGAAGTTCTTGGTGGTAGTCTAAGAACAGTTATGGTAGGGGTCTCTGGAGAAGCTTAGTTAGATTTTCCATGAAGGAGGGGGTGCCAAGTTGAATGGACAGTGTTCACCCTAAAGGAACTAATGGTGGACTGAATTGATAGGCAATGCGGTTATAAAAGAAGAAAAAATAAATAAAAGAGGCACAGGATGTTCTAGAATACAGAGGAAAGGCATTGCAGAGAGAGGATTCATAAAAGGCTTCTGACAGGAGGAAGCTTGAACTAAGTTTTTAAAAATAGAACTTAGCCCCAGAAAAGGGAGAATAAGGTGGGCAAGAAACATTTTCATCAGAGCAAAGTCATGTACAAAATGAGTATTGAGCAAAATAAAATAATTCGTGTTTGACTAAATACAAATAACTTGGGAATTTGGTGTTTCTAGAGCACGGAGTAGAGAATCAGAGTACAGATTGCCAAGAATCTTCTATGCTAATTAAGGGGTTGTGTCTTGAAGCCCAGGTAGTGGAAACCACTGGAAAAGTTTTAAAAATGGACTAAGAAGGCCAAGTTTATATTTTAGATACATCCCTCTAGCTAGGTTATGGATGAGGGATTGGAGGGAGCAAGGCAGGAGTCAGGAGACCAGTTATGGGGCCATTAACAAATCCAGAAAGAAAAGTTATGAGTCTGACCTTAGTCATTGGCTGTGAGGATAAAGGAATATGGTTGAAAGATGGGGAAAGGCAGAGTAAGAGACCTAAGCAAATGTCAAGAAGTAGAAGCGACCCGATCTGGTGTTGATTGGATGCAGGAAGGGAAGGAGAAGAATTGTCAAGATGACTCCCTATGACTTGGATGAATGTATAGGTGGCAGTGGTGGTATTCATGGAGAAAAGAAACATGGAAAAAAGACTGAAGAAAGATGAAGAATATATTTTTGACAGAATGGTGCCTGGGAATGAAGCGATTCACAGATGCTAACTCTTTTTCTTAAAACAGATGTGCCTGCTTTAGAGACTTGAGCCAGGACTTTTCTATTGTGTTTTTGGTATCAGTGTTTCCTTACCACCACTAAGGATATGTATGTTATATATGTTCGTATTTCAATTTTCTATAAAAAATTAAGATTTAAATCTTATAGCCTATATTACTCAATAAAGGCAGTTTCAAATCAAGGAATTTGAAAGCTTCAAGAGTTCTTAGAAATAATCTAACCCAGTCTCTTTTATTTCATGGATGAAGACCTTAGACCAACCTTATGTAAATGATTTACTCAAGTTCATGGTGTAAATCTATGATTATTCCTGCATTATCTATATCCTGACTCCTGGCTGAATATACTTTTCCTATATCATCCACCTTTAAAATTATGCAAAGAGAAAAACTGAACAGAAAGAAATGTTCTTAAGAGTTCATGATGGTTACACTTTCCTGGTGTGAGAAGGTGGATATAGAAGAGAGATGCCAGGCTAGTAAAATATGTTTTGGCACTGGCAACCTTTCATTTGTTTATACAAAGAGAGTATGACTTTTCTGGGTCTTTGCCCAGCTCTAGGGCACTGCGTATGACTCTGGCAACTTTCAGCAGCCACAAAAATGTCATCTTGAAAGAGTCATGGCCAAGAAAAATGATTGCAAGGGAGTTTGTTCATCTAGGAAATTCTGGAATGCCCTTCACAGTTTCTCCTTGTGCTTCAGTAGAGGTGTTGCTGGGAAGCGTATGTAGGTGATAAAACCAATATCTGCTCACATTTTTAACATCGGTAATTGTGTTTCCCTATTCAGCAGAGAGAAGAATATGGAAAGAAATATAGACAGTTGGAGTTATACTCCATCACATTCACCTACTCTAGTAAGATGATCCATCCATTGGTGCACAGCTATTTCCTAGTAAACTCAAAATGTCTTGATCTTGTAGTATCTGGCACCAGGTTCAGGTCACAGTGTGCATTTCTCACATGCATGCCTAGATTACACTGAGCCTACATGGAGTGTAGAAAGCCTGGAATAACTTAGGAGTTTGGTCATGCTTTTTGCCACTTGTTGGAGTGATGCATATGAAAAAAGAATGAAATCAAGGGGTTTCTGAAACTCAATGACTGAGGGGCAGCTAGAGGCATTAATGCTAGTAAGCAGAGTCCAGAGAGGGAAAACTGGGTCCCTAAAACTGGAAGCATGAACTGGTATTGTGAAAGGGGATCTCCAAATCAGGAGCCAGTAGAAATTAAGCAAGTAGCAGGAACCAGGGAATTGGATAAGAAATGCAAGGCTGGCCAATAGTATTGGCAGCTTTCCGTTGGCTCAGCCTGCTGCTGTGAGTCTGAGTTTCCACACTCTGAGTGGTCACAGCCTGGCATCTGGCATTAATTAGCTGTTTCACCTTGCTTTCTATAACCTCTCTGAACCTCAATCACTATGTCTATAAAATGAAATTCTTGGCATTTATAACTTTGAATATCTCTTTTAGCTCTCTCTCTCCTACTAATGGCTTCAGGTACCAAAAAGAGAAATGAGATCCATTTCATGGACACCAGCTCTGAAACTGTTTCAAATGTTAGCTAACTAGATCTATTGTCTAAAAAGACACTGGTACTTTTCCATTTGGTAAAAGAAACAGTATATTGGAGATCTAAGAATAGAAATTCCTGCAAATAATGTACTTGGCCTCAGCCATCTCTTTTTATAAGGTCATAAACCCAGGTAGAGTTGCATTCTCAATATTACTACTGATTTATGAAACAATGATATTAGATAAAACCATCAACATGTAAGGCATTTTTTGCATTGTTTTACCTTTTTATTGTTTTTCCATATTTAACCTTTTACTTTATTTCATGGTGATTTTGCCATACCTGAGTAATACCATATGCACCAACATTCAGTGAGGGTCCACTTAATCTATGACATATTTTAAGTCAACAATGCCTTTGTCAATTTTTATAGGGTTTAAAATGTTATTTTCTTAAGAATTACATGGAGAAATTATATTCTTTGTGTATTCAGACATGCTCTGGTTTGAGAGATTCCTTGAAGTATTCTCTTGGAGTGAAGTGACAGAGAATATATTTTACCTGCAGGCCATGTCATAGTCTGACAGTCTTGATCAATGAACATGAAACACAAAGGATTTTGAGAACCTAGTAAGAGAGCTCCCCCAAACTCTTTTTTGTTATTCTCTAGTAGTCATTCAGCAAAAGACAAGAGACAAGTGATTTAGGAGTGAACTACAAATGATTGATAATCTTGATTTCTTAGAAACTCTTTTTTCTATTTTATAATATTGCTTGTCACATAGTCATTGGGATATTTGCTTTCTCACTACCTAAAACATTTTGCAGGATATTATGTCATCCATCAGTGTACAAATGTCTAAACAACTTAAACATTATCTTTGAAACAATTTCACCTTATTGTTTCTATCACTTTCACTTTTCATATTCTGTCTGAATACTGTCTGCTGTCAGAATCAGCCTGTAATATTGGTGGCAGTTTGCTGGTATTTTACTGGTGATTTTCTTTTTTGGATGAAGTACAACTTGCTCGGCAATCTGGCCTCTTTCAAAGCACATACCAGCTCCGCCACCCACTTGCTGTGGGATCTTAGACAATTGACTTACCTTCTCTGAGTCTCCATTTCCATATTAGTGAAATGAAGAAGTTAATATTTACAGCGCCTAGATTGTTGTAACGATTCAACAAACTACATATTTGCAAATCCTGGTACACATTTAGCCTTAGTAGAGGCGTAGTGTAGAGGCGTAGTGTGTCCTCACTCCCTTTGTTACATTTTGTGCTGGTTTATAAGAAACAAATAAACTTACATTGCTAAGAAAAATGTCCTCTTAAGACAACTTAAAAAAAAAAAAAAGGATTCTTTGTATTAATAGTGCAGCAGAGTGAACTCTCCACATGCCTGGGCCTGGGCCCTTCATCTGACTTCCCATCCACCTGTGTAGCGCAGAAGAGTGAAGTTGATCACCTTCTGACATTGCCTGTTTCTCTCAAAGGAATAAGTAGATGAATTCTCAAGAGCTGATTACAAATTAAATCACCCAATTATTCAGCTAACGCACCAGTCAACCAGTCCAACAACAGAGCAGGAACCATGTCCTGAGACATGATCTCAAGTTATATAAGACCTCTGATTCTTGAACTATAATGGTCTCAGTACTCCCTTTGTAGATCTAGAGAGGGAGCATCAAGTCAGATTATGTGTAGGAAAGCTCTTTGCAAACAGCCAGTCACTTCACAGAGGTGATGCTACCTCCTTTCTTAAAAATCATCATTTCATCTCATTTAAAACCATATGCTACATCTCCTTCTGAGTCTTTAGCCAATACCTTATAAAACTCTGGAGTGAGACACTGAGCAGAGCAATATTGTCAAAAAATTTTATGATTCAACTTCAAAGCCTCCCACTTTCTAACTCCTCAGCTCTTATGGTCAGCAATGCTCTAAGCTTAAAATACACCTATTAGATGTTTGAGGTAGCCGTATTTTCAGCAAACATATTTTTTTAAACCACTAGGGAATACACAAATACAATCAAATTTGTTACAAATCTTTCCTGAACCTGGCTGGTATGGTACATCAAGTTGGGTTTCACAGTTATACATCTACAGAGGAATGTCTAGAGATAAGATGAAAGTAACCCTCCTTATTAATCACACATTGTATATTTGACTTCTGCCTCCCCGCTCAGCCTTTAAATCAACTACATCTGGTTCTCTTGCTACTTAAGTGTGCCATTACCTTTTGCATTAAAAGGCAGGTACTCCTAGAGAAAGCAGCCCCATTTGATTAAAAAATAATTAACTAGAGTTATATTCATGGCAGCTTCAATGAGAATTTTAGGATTGGTTGTAGACCTACTTTATTTCCACAACAGGGTTAGCAGAACTGGGAAGCTCTTTGTGGTTTGATCAATGTGTACATGAAACAGCTATTTTCCTTTGCTTATTTTACTTTTATAGTTATAAAGAAAAGCGCAGTGGTACTGAATGGTCAACAGCTGACAGGTCACAAGGATTGAAAAGCAACTGTTGCTTGCTGTAGTCACCTTATGCCAGAGGGTGTCCTCTGGGAAGCTGGGGACTTATGATTGTTTTTATACCCAGAACATGTTGACCTCTGGCAACTGACTCCTGCTAACTGACTGCATAAAAATTGATGTATAATTGTCAAGTAAATTATGCATTGGAGTGCACTGATTAGCAGATTCTTTCTAAGGAGGGAAATCTGCATAAAAATCAAATTATAATTTTGAAATTTTATTTTCAGCAGGAAATCTGACACATCACTGTTAAGTCTGATGGTCTAAATAAGTGCTAAAGAAGTTTTATCCTTTTGTG
This sequence comes from Callospermophilus lateralis, assembly GCF_048772815.1. Taxonomy (NCBI): domain Eukaryota; kingdom Metazoa; phylum Chordata; class Mammalia; order Rodentia; family Sciuridae; genus Callospermophilus; species Callospermophilus lateralis. Next base: position 62,090,924 of record NC_135320.1, on the reverse strand, counting down.
AACAAAACAGGAAGGTTGCACTAGGATGTAAATTGAACATTGTTGTCTTCATTGAAAAAACCTTGTTTATATATATGGATCAGGTGAAATGTGCTTAGCAACCCTGCTAATTTACATTCTGGCAAAAAACTGCTCATTTCACAAACAGTTCTTGTATAGGAAGTTGTTCTATGATCCACATTTTGAAAAGCATTTATCCTTTGGCTGAATCAGAGTTATTTTGGAAAGCTGTCCTAAATATATGCTATCCTAGTATATGCCCTTAAAAACGTATAGCATGTGGTAGGTACCTCTGAATGCATTCTGAACATCTCCTCACGTGCTCCTGTGTAGTTTTAGCAAACACTGAAAGTTAGGAGCTATGTAATAAAATGCACAATTAGGTGATGCTTGGCTAAGTAGGTCAGTTGTTAAGAAAGTGGGTTTTGAACTTGGGGGTTGAGTTCCTGCTTCTTGTTGAGCAAGTTGTTTAGTGGTTTCTAAGCCTGTTTCATCTGTAAAGCAGCTGTAACATGTGGATATGTGAGGTTAAATTCACTGTGACATTTTTATTTATTAAAGGACAGTGCTTAGCTGTCCTGCTGCAGAACAATGTAATTGATAACTGTCTACTGTAAATGGCAGGGTTCATCTTCTTAATGGAAACTTGTCTACCATTTCTTAGGATATACATATTCATAAATAGCCCTAAATTCTCTGAATAAGCAAGGAACATACAGCGAATGTCTAGCTGCCTAAGGCTTCTTTTGCTAAGCAGCTATTGAATACAGCAGTCAAAATTCTTTTGGTTTGTCAGTGTTGAAGACATAAATAAATTTGACTGAAGGAAAAGCAAGACTTGGCGGTTCAGGGAAGATTTAGATTACACAATTGACAACTCCACGTCCAAGGGAAGACCTGACTAGAAACATCATGGCTGGATGCAGGTGCTTGAAAGATATCCTGTTATCTGTATCAAACCTGGGTCACTATCTATCATCTATTTCTCATTATTATTTTTTTTTCTGGATTGTCTTCATTCTTAGGCTTGCTTTAGTTTTTATGGTGGCAAAATTGGGCATCGTCAGGCATCTATGTTATCAGCTATTAACCACAGAGGAAGAGGAAGTTCTTGTGTAAACTAGTTTGACAAAATGCCAGAACCAAGATTTAATGGCCTTGCTTACAATATCTTTCCATTCCTGGACAACCCACACTTGCTAAGTAAGAGTAGAACATTGTGTTTTTCCAGACTTAAATATGTACCCCCTTCTAAAGTTGGAGTGGATCAACTCTACCCAAAGCATCTGCTTTGAAAAAAGAAAAAATGATAATTTCCCTTAAATATGTTAAGGGATGTCGCTAGGAAAAAGAATACAGGGATGTGGAATCTAAATGATAGATGTTTACTACTCTGACCGACCTTCATTCTTCTACCCTTCTCATGTTGCTTAAGTATGTTCATTCAATTGGAATGAAGTCAAGGTTTGGTTTAGAGATCTTCCATTTTGTTAAGATAATTTTCAGATATTTCTTCTGATCAATTTTGTATCACAATATGAGCTTCATACAAAGCTTCCATTTTTGTTAGGTTGGGGCAGATTCATATTTGATAAATAGAAGTAAGCGAGAGATGATGTTAGAAAGTGAACTGCCAAAATTTCGCGAAGGGGAATTTACATTTAGACTGTATTTATTACATGATAATAATGTTACTATGGATTATAAAATAGTGGATGTATTATGGTTCACTAAATCAGTAAAAAATCACGTAGCTGTTAATGATTTGGAACCCGGCTCACTATGCACGACTTGGCAGAGCTATCGAGTGGTAAAAAGTGTTGGTATGAGTTAAGGACTTCGGCACTCAAGTCCAAGTCTGGCTGTTTTTGTGGTGTGTGGCCTTGGACCTGACTTCTCTGGGATGCAATTTCTCCATATGTGTAATTTGGTAATAAAATGCAGTCGCCATGCAGTGGTGGGGGAGAGTGAAGTGTACTGACAGGGAGATACAGACTTCTGCATTTTTCAAACCCTGCATGTGCTTAGCTTTATTCTCCCAGGTGCCTAACAAGATCCCTTGTAGTAATTCACTTAATCATTCCTTTGGCCCCTGTGGTACCATTTATTTTACAACTTCAGTGTACTCTTAGATGGCATCATAAAGGAACCAATTTTACCCCAGGCAAGTAGGGCAAATGCTGCTTTATGGGCTACACTTTCAGTGCCTATTTTTGAGCTTGCAAAAGAGCACAGAAAATGCTTATAGCTCACTCTAGGGATCTGCAGCTCATTCGACACATCCTTGCCTATGTTTTAATATTCCTTAAAGGCTTTCATTTTGGGAATATACTTTCCTCCCTCTCCTTGTCCATTTCCCCAGGGAAGTAGGATATTTTATTTATCATTACAAAAATGGAAGGGGAAGACTGAATTTCTCTGAGATGAGTGGTCAGCATGGTATAACTAGAAGACCAGAGCACTAAGATTTAGACTGCAACTATTTGCTAATCTGGGTGACCTGGGGTTCATCCATCCCTTTCCCTCTCTGATTTGGTTTCCTCAGCTATAAAATAAAAAGAATAAGGAGGCTTGTTGGGCCTAGTTTACATCTTTGCTGTGAGGGTTAAATGAGATCATGTCAATAATAGGAAATCACAGTTCAAGTGCATACTTCCATTATGATTGTGATTATTATTTATATGTATCAGTATATTAGGAGTTTGTTAGCAATTGGATTCCTGTGTGCTCTGCTTCCTTTTTCTCCAGCTCCCAGAGACACAGAACATCCTTGCCAGATGGCCAGTTTGCCAGCTGTGTCTTGTTTTGTCATTGTAAATATTACATGCCCCGACTGGGAGACTTTGCTTATAATCTAGTATACTTTGTCCTTTATCTCTTGCAGCTTGAGAATTACATTGTGGAAAATATGAAGTCGGAGATGGCCCAGATACAGCAGAATGCAGTTCAGAACCACACAGCCACCATGCTCGAGATAGGAACCAGCCTCCTGACTCAGACTGCAGAGCAGACCAGAAAGCTGACAGATGTTGAGACCCAGGTACATACCCAGGGCTGGAGTCCACACACTCATCGAGAGGGTTTTTTTTTTTTTCTTTTTTTCTTTTTTTTTAACCTCCCTATCCTTTAGCTTGCTCCGTAAACACAGAGCACATTTCAGCACAGAGATTGGAGAAGCATATGCATTTTTGTTTATTGGTAATAACAACAATGACTGCTTGACATGCTATGCATGTTTCTTTGGACTTAATGAGGATTGGTATATTTAGCTTTGTGTGGGCTTGCAATAACAGGGATAGTAAAAGACCTAATCAGTGTTTAAGTTCAAATAAACACTGCAGCTACCAATTGTGATAGGATACGAGTGGAACAAACTAACCATTTCAGACAAATCAGTGCCTTTGATATGCTTTTAGGAACTGTCTCATTTAACACTGGTAATGCTTCTCTAGCTGTAATGGCACCTGAAGAGGTTTTATGCATTTATTGGATTGAAAGGAAAACCTCAAATGAACTGATCAGGAGTGTATATATATTTACAGATATAGCCTCCCATTAGGGTCAATGACATATTTATTTGAGTACAAATCAGTAAAACCAAAGGATGCTTTTAATTATTACTGCCACAAAACCAAACTTACAGTTTACAGCAAAGGGCAAATACATTTTTAATGACTAGAAAATAATCTCTTGGTGCCTCTGAAACATGGAAATAGCTATTCCAGTTATCATTCTGAAACTCAGGGGCTGATTCTGTATCAATCATAGTTGATTTTTGAATGAAATTGAAGTAAATAAATGCAAACAATAAGGTGCAACCTTATTTCTTTTTATTTTGTCTGGGTTAGTGGGATCACATCATACATTGAAAGATCATGATCATTTGTATGGATAGAGATCGTATGACACAAACAACACTCCATGCACAAAGGATACTTGTTAAAACCATTTAGAACAGGCAAATCAGCGAGTTTGATTGATTTCTCCCACAGATACAGCTAGTGAATAGAATTCAGGGCTCAAACTCTCATGTTCTCATCTCTTTTCTATCCCTCTTGATACTAATAATTAACTAATCAAATAGAACTTAAATGTCCAATTTGTTTAGAGAAATAAGTCACATAGCTTTCAGAAAATATTTTTGTTGCACAGTATCATCAGCTAACTATGGGGAAATGGAGGGAGGAAAAACCACATTGTAATAAAAAAATTACATGACTTAATCTTTTATTGTCACAGTAAGTGTGGTGATCTATATGCTTTGACAACTTATGGTATAAAATAATGTGACCATATTTTTTTTCTTATTATTATTATAAAATGCTATCTCCTCCAAAACGTTTTCATATGTTCAGAAATGGAAATATGTAATAAACCCTATTTGACTGCACACTTCACTTTTTTATATATTTGTTATAACTCTAATGACACACATGACAGGGGTTTGTTGCATTTTTCCATTCCCCCAAGCCCTCATCTTAAGTTTTTTTTATTCTCCTGCCACTTAGGAGTTGGAGTTGTGGCAGGGATGGGATCCTATTGTTAGCGTTTCAATCTCTAACCTGTAAAGTTGTATGTGATATAAGGTTTTAAAAGATAATAACATGTTCTGTGTCTAAGAGCAGAAGATAAGGACTTTATGAAAAATAGTACAGAAAAACCTAAGAAAAAATAATGAACACTTCTTAGTGGAACAGCTAAAGTTATCATGAAAAGCCAATTAAATCTTATTAGATATATCACGGATGATTTTAAGATAGCCAAATCCTGAAAATCTCAAAAATCACAAATCCATCAAAAATAACAATGGGGCAATTGATTAAACTTTGTCCTAATTTATGAAGAGAAATCCATGTGTTCATTTCATCTTCATTTTAATGTCTTTTAGTTGTTCATGCTATTTGTAGCTGTGATGTTTTAAACCTTTTCTAAGTAAACATATACCCATGTCATGTCATCATGTGTATTGGAATTATTGCATTACGACATGTTCTGTTGAGAGATCTTACTACTGGATTCCTGAGGCAGGGCCAAGTTTACAAAAGGAATCCTGAATTACTTTTTAACGACAATAACTTGTATTAATTTAGAATAAGCACTTATAAACCAAAACATCCTTCTGTGCTAACCAGGTAACCTCAGTTGGTTTTGCTCCTGTGTTTCCCTAACTTGGCTTGGTATGTGTTGCTTTTCCTAAGACTGACTACAGGTCCTCAATTATCTCAAGAACTATGGCAGTGGCTTTCCAATAAATTTTAGTGCCCTGGCTTTCACATGATAATGTTATAAAGTTTAGTAACTTATTTCTTTCTAGTCTTCTACTGACCTTCTACATTTACAACTTAAACAAAGGTGGTACAGCCATGGTTTTATAGATGAATGGATAAAGAAACTGTGCTATATATACACAATGGGATATTACTCAGCATTAAAAGAGAATATAATTATGGCATTTGCAGGTAAATGGATGGAGTTGGAGAATATCATCCTAAGTAAAGCAAGCCAATCTCCCAAACCAAAGGCTGAATGTTCTCTCTGATAAGTGGAGGCTGATCCATAATGGGGGGGACATGGGAAAAATGGAGGAACTTTGATGGGGCAAAGGGACGGGTGGGGTGGGGAGGGGGCATGGGAGTAGGAAAGATGGTGCAATGAGATGGACATTATTACCTTAGGTACATGTATGACTGCACATATGGTATGACGCTACATAATGTACAACCATAGAAATGTAAATTCGTACTGTTATGTGTACAATGAATCAAAAGCATTTTGTTACCACATATACCTAATTGAAATAAAAAGATAGTAACAATAATAATAAAAAAAGATTCTGTGTTTGATAAGCATCATGATCAGAAAAAAAAAAAAAAAAACCAGGATCAAAAATGAACACATCTAAGTAACCTTTTTGGCCATGGTGATGAGAATGGAAAACCAACACCAAAACCTTTCCTTCATCATTAGTCTGGCTGAATATATGCTTACTCTATTGTCAGTTTATACCAATATCTCTTCTCCTTCAAGTTACTCTTTTCAAGTTTGCAATAATGAAGGTGTTAATTTCAGGAATTACTTATGTCCCTCCCTGGTATATAATTCTGTTTCTCACTTCTTCCCCAAGCCCATTTCAAGCGCATTTCAGTTTGGGAAACTCTCAGACAAATCCCACTAAAATTCACCTCTAACTAATTCTGCCTTAAGTGATTTTACATATGTTCACTATTTAAAAATAATAATATATCCTGTGGGGTACATAACAGTATCCTTTATTAAGGTTTAGATCTGGAATGTCACCCAAAACTCATGTGTCGGACAATGCAGCAATGTTTGGAGGTGAAAAGATCATTTATGAGGGCTGTGGCTTCCTTAATGGAATAATCCATTTGATAGATTGATAATTTTAATGGACGTACAGGGAGGTGGTGAAAATAAGAGGCAGGTGGGGCATGGCTGGAAGAAGTAGGTCACTATATCTGTCTCTGGCCCCTTTCGGTCTCTCTGTTCCCTGGCTGTTATGAGCCCAGCATCTTTTCCCTGCCACACCCTTCCCCAAACACTTCCACTATGGCTTTTCTGACTTGCCGTTTGCCAATAGGCAAACCATGGACAGAACCTCTGACGCCATGAGCCAAAATAAATCTTTCCTCCTCGAAGTTGTTCTTGTCAGGTATTTTGATCACTGTGATGAAAAGCTGACTAACGTACCGTCTTCTTTAAAGATGAGGAAACCAAAACACAGAGATGTGAAGCAACTTGCCCTGGATGAAAGAATGCTGAAATTTAGAGCAAGAACTTGAAGTCTGTCCATCTGTCATCAGAATCTGCATGCTTTGCTAGCTCTTTCTCAATGCGGACTCTCTCCTGTAGTTCCGTTCTTTCTTTAAGGTGACAGAACAGCAAATGGGTCCAAGAAGAGGGTAAGATGGAAATCTGATAAAGCAAAAGGTAATGCAGACTTAATAGCATCCCTGGATACCTCCTCCGAATGACAAAGATGCTGCTGCCACCCTGCCGATGACAATGATGGTTCCACCTACTAGTACCCTTATGCCATGTGCCAGGGACCTCATCATATGAAACCCCAGGACCTTGTGCTCTCCATGCCACTCTCCAGCTGTGTTAACTATGGGAAAGTTCCGTAGACATACAGGCTAAGTTTCCTCCCACCTCTAGTCATTTATAGGGTCACTGTAGTGTTAGAACTGAATCAAACTTGAAAATATATTTTGAGTAGTTCCTCGATGCAAGATGTTTTTAATAGTTCCTACAAAGACAACAGCAGCAAATAAAGCGGTCCTTGTAGTCAGTGAGTTTGAGTTAGTGTGGCAAAACATTTTTAAATCCTTTCTTAACTTTTTGTCAAATTAATTAGCTGTGGAGCTTTTCTTCACAGCCATAAAACTGTACCTTTCCATTCTACTGGGGTGGGTGTCATTGACCAGTGGCCCCAGCTGCTGTGCTTTGAAATCCATCACTGTGCTGGTACACAGACCACAATTCCCAGTGGCCACTTCCAGGCAATGAGTCACTGTGGCAGGGATACTTAGTTTTGCTCCTGGGAGCTGTAGGACTCTGCTGACACATGACATTGCCCTTGCTGAACTTTCTCACAGCTGCCCGCGGGGCTGTGACTTCCACAGGACCTTCCTTCCTTTACTCTGTTCTCTGTGGTTAGACCTGCATTCCAGGCTGAAGGCTCTCCTAGCCTCCTTTGTCTGATTCCCAATTTTCCCTCACAGGTATTTTCCCTAATAAATTTTCTGAATGTCTAATCCCCTTTTATCATCTGCTGCTCAGAAGGCACAAATTATCCTACCTGGTGTTGGACCACAATTAGAAATTTCAGGCAGTTCACAGTTTGTTGAATGAGCATGAATCTCTGGGCAAAAACAGATCTGGTCTCATATCTACTCTCAAAGGGCAACTCTCCCAGTTGAACCTCTAACTCGATGAGGGAATTAGTTAAATAAACATTTAGCTAAACAAAATGGTGGTAAAATAAATTAGCTAGGTGGTTATCCGAAGAAAATACCCTGGTTATTAATTTTCTACAATGACTGGAAACGTATTTGATAAGCCACTAGGAGAAGTCTCAGTAAGCTATGGCTTACAATTTGTGTTTGGCTGGCTATTTCTTTTTCTAAATAAAGTTTTATTGAACATAGCAACACTCATCTAGTTATATGTCGCCTGTGGTTACTTTCTTGATAAAATAGCAGACTTGAGTAGATATACTAGATACACTAAGGCCTGTCAAGCTTAAGATATTTACTGTTTGGCCTTGTACAGAAAAAATCTAAACAATTCCTAAAAAAATGATAATAAACTCTGAGAGAACAGGGATTTTGTCTATCTTGTCCTTGTCTACTGCCCTGTCATTAGGATTTAGAGCAGAACCTGATACATAGGAGGCTTTCATTAAGTGCTTGTTAAATAATAACTGATGTTAATTCCTTAATGTCTCTGGATTTTAACACAATGAACCCAAGTCCACAAGCAATATACAAAGGATTGTGTTGATGGTAAAATATATATGCACAAATAGCTGGTTGATCAGAATCTGACTTTGAAGAGAAGCAGCTACTACAAAGATGTTATGACTGTCAAAGAAATTGCCTGAATATATTTCTCTACTCCAAGGAGCATGAGAAATTTGTACACTTCCTGCCTCATAGTGCTTATTTAGTTTGTGCTTGGAAAAAGAAGTGTGATGCTATTGGATGCAAAAAGCAGAAGAGCTCATGGTGATTTGAAAGAAACCATTTTGTTAAATGTTTGTTTTGGTACCAGAGATTGAACCCAGGGGCACTTAACCACTGAGCCACATCCCTAGCCCTTTTGTGTATTTTATTTAGAGACAGGGTCTCACTGAGTTGCTTAGAGCCTCAGTAAGTTGTTGAGCCTGGCTTTGAACTTGTGATCTTCCTGCCTCAGCCACTCAAGTTACTAGGATTGATAGAAATTTTTATCCACTAAGGGAGGCACCTTTCTTAGCCTGTGGGAAGGTTCTTGAAATTTACAGTCACATGAGCTTATGCGAGAGAATTTAGACTCTGGAAATTGACTACCAAGTTTCCCTTCTGACTCTCATATGTTTTAGCTGTGTTGAAAGAGTTATTTCAACCCACAATTTCTACATCTGTGATATAATTACTATCTACTGAACTTCATAAACAAATGAGTTTATTGCATTAAAAATACAATATAAAAATGTATTGTTATAAATGTAATTTATATTCAAATATAATAAGGTTATTATATTATAAACATATTACAAGTTATATAAATATAAAATATTATACATACTTATTATGTGGTATTAATTTTGTATTATTATATCACAAGTAAGATTAATAATAATTTTATAAGATTATCTAATTTCCATACTCTTGTTTTCTCAATGGTTCCACCCAAAATTTTGTAGATGTTTGGTTTTTCAAGGTTTAAGAGTTCCATTTTAATTTGGGGTGGTCTTCTATTTTATTTTCCTTGAGATTCACATTGTTTAAAGAAACTAGGATGATCATTTGGACACTTGTCTCATTTTAAATTGATCTGAACATTTATTTTCATGTCCTTTATTTATTCTTTCTTTCCGTGTAGTTTCTTTAGGCTGGAAGTTACCATATCTAAAGGGTAGACTGGGTTCACTTGAGCGCTGAAGTAGGGTACTCTGTGGAATTACGGCTCACCTCTTGCCTCTCCTCAGGAGGCAGGAAAGCCAGCCTGCTACACCCTCAGTGATGCAGAGGATGAACTTCGTCAGGGGAGTAACCTCCCTGTCACTCTACCCTGATGGTTCACTTTCCCTGAGGAAATTAACAAATAACCTTGTTGTATGATTCTTCATGGCATTGCCCATCAGTGACCAAAAAGTCACTTCATCAGTTTGGCAAAGGGTGATTTTAGAGCCCTTCATTTCCTTCATTGTCAGCTTTCACTCTGCTGGAAAAATCTAACTCTGCCAACCATCATATTTTATGTTACATTTTTTGTTTAAGAAACATAATTAAAAGCAAATAAGAGCCTATAAGTGCGGCCAATTTCAAAGTTAATGTGCTGTTCAAAGAGACTTCCTTTCATGCTCTGTATTCTCCCTCAATCTCTACCTTTCTTTCAATGGCAATGTTAATTTAAAGGCTGGAGACACTCTTAAAAATATTAAGGGGACACAGGTGTGGTGGTGCACACCTGCAATCCCACTGGCTCTGGAGGCTGAGACAGGAGGATCAAAAGCTCAAGGGCAGTCTCAGCAACTTAGTGAGGCCCTAAAGGACTTAGGGAGACTTTGTCTCAAAATAAAAAAAAATAAATAAAAAAATAAAAAGGGCTGGGGATGTGGCTCATTGGTCAGTGGTTAAACGCCCCTGGGTTCAATCCCTGGTACTAAAAAAGGCAGCAAATGAATGAATGAGCAAGATTATTTGTGATAGTGATGATTCCATAAGGAAAATAAAACACAGCGACCTGATGAACAGTGAGGGGCGGGGAGGGGTGGAGGGAGTTACTGTACAGAGCATGGCCAAGAAGAATCAAATGAAAAAAAGATACCTGGGTGTGGGAATTCCAGGTAGAGAAAGCTATAGGTGCAAAGTCCCTGCAGGGGCAATGAATTTGGCATGCTGAGGTGACAGGAGTGTGGAGCTGGAGTGTGATAAACAAGGAGGAGAGTGGCAGGAAGTGAGATGTGGGAAGTACGCGGGGTCCCAATCCCAGGGCCTCATAGGCCAGGCTGAGGACTTTGGAATGTGACTAATTGCAAAGGGAAGCCACTGGTACATTGAACACAGGAGGTGACTTGATCTGATGCATGTTTTTAAAAAGAGCCCTGTGGCTGCTCTGTGGGAATGGACTAGAAGTGGGCAAAGAAGCAGGAAGGCAGATTAGGAGTTGTAGTGGTCTCCAGAGTCAGATACGGCAGCTTCAGTGTCCCTTTCATATGGATCCATTCTGGTCTCACTGAAAGTGGAGAAGAACTGCCCTTTGTAAAATAAAACATTTTGGTGTTTGAGGATGTCAGGAAGTGTGATCAGAGAATGCAGTGAATAAAATAGAAAATGGCTTTTGTTTAACTGTCTGTGATGTGCCTGATTCAGTCACACCGTGTACCTTTCATTCATGAACAAGTCCCAAGAGTCTTCTCTGTGCCGAGCACTGTTCACCACAAGATACCAGGGTTTCACTGTTTCATAAACTGTCATTCAGTAAACAAAGAAACAAAAAGCTTAACTGGATAAAAATATGTTTATTAATTGACAGTTGCATCCTTGTATCCTCAGTCTTTACATTCTCTACCAAGTTTTCCCGAGTGGGTCCTAACTCTATCTTCTACATTGTTTTTCCTTAAATGAAATGATACAAAATAGAAAATTGTGGAGTATTTTAGAATTTTTTTTTTTTACAAACAAAATATGATATTAGTAATAATTTTAAGATTGGCTTTTAGAACCATATCAATAACAAGTTAATATATAAATGAATCATAACAACTTACACTTTTTAAAGTACACGTGTCTCATCTCACTGTTTTGTGCCCAACTCTCTCCCCAACCCCATCCCATCACCACATGCCTTGCAAGGCTTGAACTATAGTAAGGCCAATGAAACCAAGGGAAACTGAATCATGTATGTGCAGGGAGAGATCCTATCTTTATTTAAAAATAATATTCTCTTCAATGTGGGTTTTACACATATATATGGATATTTTTTAAATGGTGCATTTAAAACATCGCTTATATGGATTTCCCAGGGTTGTGTTTTGTTTTATTTTTTTCACTTATTTCCATTGCTTTTAAAGTTGCCTCTCTCCTCATCCTAATTCCTACTTGCCCACCTGCAGATACTTCCCTCTCCCTTTCAACACCCTACAGCCCAATCACAGTATATGTGAAAAGACTTTCTGTGAACATCTGAAATAATGCCAGATTTACATCTGCCATGAGAAAGGAACATTCTAAAAGTGTCCTTTTTAGAGGAAGGTTCTTTACATTAATACTGACCTTGCAAAAGTTTTTCAGTCTCTTTTAATAAGTAGACACAAGGGAAGTGTGATACTATCAATGATTTTAAATTATGTAGGGAGCTTTTTAAACTAATTTTCCTTCTTTCTTTCCCTTTATTCCTCTGGTAAGGAGGGAAGGGCAGGGAGGGTTGAGGCAGAAGAAGGAGCAGAACAGTGACACAGTTTGAAGGCATCTTCTGGAACTGTGGTGTGTGTTCTTTACCTGGAGAAGAAGAGGTTTGGGTACATGGCTCACAGATTCAGGTCATATTAACATCTGACTGGCAGCATGGGTCTTTGTGATCCAAAAGGAGGTTAGTACTTAGAGATTCTGGAGGATCCACCAATGTAGTGGAGTTGAAAGGATAAAGACAATCTGTCTCTAGTACAATCTGAATCCCTGATCACTCATCTCCCAAAATTAAGGGTGCAAATGGTTTGATTCTCCTTCTCCTTCGTTTTCTGTGTAGAGCAATAAATCAAGTCAGACTTTTGGTTTGAACCTCAGCTATTCCCTTGGTTCTTCCGTGAATTTGGGGCTCTCTCTGAACCTCAGTTTCCTCTACCATAGGTGACAATGACAATTCCTCTTTTAACTGGCAGCCACATCTAGAAAGCGATATGACATTTAGAAGGCTTGGCATGACCTGTCATAATGGGTGTTCAAGAAGTCTGTGGTTATGAATCTGTTTAAACTGTGTCAAGGTTATAGCATATCTATTTGGTTTTTGTAAGGTGATAAGTTTAGGAAGGTCTGTTTTACATGCCTATTAGTTAGTCTAAATTATCCACAGTGTCTAAAACCTTGTGCTAATACCCACTTTGCATTTGCAAATGTTGGAGATAAAATACGGAAAGCAACTCCATTTGAGTATCCTCTACTATGGTTTCAGGACACAAAAATTGAAATCTGAAAACAAATTAAACAACTCAATGTCCTCACTTAACTGCAATCTCAATCACAAAAATATTGTGTGCATGAGAAACATATAAAGCAGTAACTGATAGAATATACACCATATGATTAATTATTCTTGAAGAAATATTACTTAAGAAAAAACTCAAAAAATCAATTTTTTTCTGCTGTTTACTTTGTGATTGAAGTTTGAAATGTTTTTCTTTTATCTTAAGGTACTAAATCAAACTTCTCGGCTTGAAATTCAACTGTTGGAGAATTCGTTATCAACATACAAATTAGAGAAGCAACTTCTTCAACAAACAAATGAAATTCTAAAGATTCATGAAAAAAACAGGTGAGGACTATTCCTTTCCAAAAATATTTACGTATGCAGTTTTTTATCTTCCACCTCTCTGCTTACTCAAAAAGAAAATGAAGATTGCAGTGGTTCAAAAGAAATTAATTTTAAACATGAAATGCACAGAGTTTGAGACAAATGCAGTAAATATGTCAACAATGTGATCAGTGTTTACATATTCACGTTTTTGCAATACTTTTTATAACATTTAGCATTAATTTATCTAATGTTTGGTTATTCAAATCTACAAGAACATCTACTATTTATTTGATTCTATAACTAAATTCCTAGACACAAAATATTGACACTTTCCTGCAGAATCAAAGTTAATAACCATAGAGAAGAGAATAGAGCCTCTCAAATTATCATTCAACCCACTCTTAAGTTTTTGCAAAGTAAGAAGATTATCAAAATCAGAGATCTTGCACTAGAGGGAGAAAAAAATTCATATTTTTAAAGAATATTATTTGCTAATAAATGTAATCAAGAGTTTTTTCCCATTTAAAACCATGTTCTTAGACATAATAAATAAATGTTTGTTAGATTTATAGATGTTATCCCAGCTTTGTGTTTTATGAATTATACATCATTTCAGATAAGTGGAATGGGACTTGGTGCTATCAAGACTTAAAGTCATTAACAATTGGTAACACAATTTAATAAAAACAGTGAATTTTTAAGGATGAGTATCTCGCATTTAATTGCATTTCCTTTTATTTGGACCACTAGAAGTTGAGTTTTAGCCGTTTTGCATTATAGTGCTTTAAAGAAAATTGTACTGATAGAAATTAGTAAAATAACATTGCGTTAGTGGAACCAGAGTTACCATGTTCCAAATGAGGGAGGAACCTAAAAGGTCTGCTGTTTCTCCTCTTACATCACAGGTAAAGGAATGAGACTCAGAGAAAATGACCTGTCCAAGGTCACCGAGCTAGCCTATGGCAGAGCTGGGAATGCAATCAGGGGTTCTTTGCTATAATCCTTCTCTTTCCACTTTCACATATGGCTTCAGGTTATCTACAACCTAAAAAAATTTTGCCACTTCATGCTAAAAGTAGACCATAATGCCAACAATTACAATTAAACTTTTGCATGGAAAAAATAAACCTGGCTGTAAGTTTAGAATCAGAAAGGGGTCACTCATGTGCTATGACTTGTATTTCTAAGTTATATATTTATTTATCCTGTGCACTGTCATGGGGTAAACTGTATAACTATAAATAAACTTGACAGGACTTGACCCTGAACTGGCTGCCTGATGAAATATTCTGGAATTGAAATCCTGTTGAAAAATACCACTCATCCTACTGTAGTCTTACATAACCAGTTCTATGCATGCATGTGACAGGCCTACTTTACTTCAGCCACCCCTTGATTTAGAGTCCCTAACCTGTGCTTTACTCTTGTTGCTAAAATGAACCCTATATACATTCAGACACTTCAAAATCTTTTGGGAAAGCTTTTTCCAGGGATCTTGAATACATAGAACAATGGCAATTTTAGTTTTTGAGTCATTATTTGTTTGAGGATTATAGAAATGACACACATTTTTTGTAGCAAAAGGAGAAAATAAATAAAGGAAAATTAAAAGCTATAGTTCCAACATGTAGAGATGAATCTTTTTCTGAATAGCAAATATGAATATATTCTTCACAAAAGGTTGTATCATACAGTACACCCCTTTTCAGTCTGCTTTCTTTGGAGATAGATATCTTTTAATATCAACAAAATGTCCCTCTACTATCATTCTTAATAGCTGTGTGATATTTTGTTTTATAGGTGTAACCCAGGGTGGTTTTAACCCATCTCTCAGTAGGTGTGTTGCCACCTATGATTTATCTTTTAAAAAGTTGCCAGCATGATCTCATATCCGTTGATGCTTCCCGTATTCATGTGTGCATTATCTCTTGGTTTGTGTCTGGCACTTTAACTGACAGGATCTCATAAATTCAATAAGTAACCTTGAAGGGTCTGATCCTTAACTATAAAAACAAATGCCATCCTTAAGTAACAATTATACTAAGGTCTGTCTGTCCATCTCTTTCTCTTTTCTTTTCTCGTCTCATATTCAGTTTTTTTTTTCTTTTTTAAAAAAATCACTTCTACCTAAATTCTTGGATATTTTGCCTTCCCAGTATGATTTCTGAGCTGATATCTGGTATTGTTTCCTATTGTGGGATTTTCACTAGGAAACATATAATGTTTTAAAGGCAAACTGATTAAAAGTTGTTCTTTCGGTTCTTGCAGTAAAAGGGAATCAGGATGAACTCTCAAAAGAATATCCTCTGGTCAAATTCAAGACCTTCTCCTTGTGCTATAGCCTCACAGAGACTCTGATTCCTGACCCCAAGCACACACACATGCCTTCTGCTGAAGACATTTTTCTCCCTAATTAAATTCTAATTCATATTGAAAACTCAAGTTTCCTTTTATATGCAAATTCTATCATTTATTACTCATGATAATTTTTCAAGATCATGACAATTTCTTTTTCTAATAATATATGTATGCATTGCACAAGGAGTTCAGGTGTCTAGACTTTAATTTTAATACAAGACATGTCTTATATCCTTTTCCACACTTGCTTCTTTTTTGACTCTGAACTCCTCAAACATGATATTATCTTATAGGTGGCTTTGAGGGTGTTTTACCTCTTGGCCTTGCTTGAATTTCTAAAGTTCTCTGTCCTTTTGTGGAAGGGTCTAACATGTGCAAGGGAGAGTTGGTGGAATATTTGTTCTTAAGCCAATTATATTTTTCCCTGAACCAATTTTGTTTTATTTATTTATTTATTTTTGGTACTGGGGATTGAACTCAGGGGCACTCATCCACGGAGACACATCCCTACCCATATTTTGCATTTTTATTTAGAGACAGAGTCTCACTGAATTGCTTAGGGCCTCATTAAGTTGCTGAGGCTGGCTTTGAACATGCGATCCTCCTTGCCTCAGCCTCCAGAGCCGCTAGGACTACACGAGTTCAGTTGTCTAGATAGCACCACCATTCCTGTCTGAACCACTTTTTAAAAAGAGTTTTCTTTGTATAAACAACAACAACAAAAAATCCATTTGTGATATGTAGCCAATTTTCCCTATTTTGTTTATTGTTACCATTTATTTTCATATGTGCAATGGAATAAGAGGAGTTCTGCCAACCGCTTCATACAGCAATCAAGTGTTCCTTCCATTCAAGTGAAGAGAAGGCCATAAAGTCAAGAATAAAGCAGTTTGTATTTTTTAAAAAAATTATTGAGCATCCCTATCTGTTCTTTATATAACTTGTAGTTCTCCAAATGCAAGAAGAAACTATTTCTACACTGAAGCATCTCTGAAAAGTAGTAACAACTTGAATTTAGTTAGCCAGGTCTGGTTTGGATCAGCTAATACACTTCGCAGAAGGGATTATCTAAATTAAGCTTTTCTTCCTCCCCAAGGAATGTTAGGGGTTGTATCTGGGTATGTGACTTACTAGCTTTGAGTATGATGGGGCCTTCTCAGCCAAGGCGGTGAGTTGGCCCTTAGAAGTGTCACCATCTCTTTGGCAGAACAAGGAGAAATATTTTATGGATAGGATTACACTACACAAGCATGCTGAGAGTTCCTGCTGATTTACATCCTGACAAATTAAATGCCTCACTTGTAGGATTGAAAACGGATTTTTGGCCTCATTAGATTCACTTCTTTACCCCCTAGATAGCCAAAAGCACAAAGCAAGAACTGGATTAGCAATATTAATTCTACTGTTTGTAGTAGAATTACCAATAGAATGGGGGTGGTTCTGAGAATCTTCCAGTTTACTCTCTTTAGGAAACATTGTTTTTATTTGGTTGGATGTGACACTAATCACAAAATGTGGTTTTGGTTCTTACTTCAAGGAAAAGGCATTTGGAAGTATATATAACTCAGTTATATAACTGAAATTACACAACCAAGAACCCAAATAAATGGAAAACATTAATAATTACCCTACTCATAAGGAGGCAGGAGCACAAAGTTGGTATGCATAATTATCAACTTTTATTAAATTCCTCCAGTGTTAAATTCCTCCACTGCTTTTGATTAAAAACAATGGAAAAAAGAAGTGTACAGGGAAAGATATCAAAATGCAATTTCCTTCAACAGAACCAAATATGAGACTGGATCTTTTAGTCTAATGGAGGGATCATTTGGCTATGTTTCAAGATATGTACACATCTTATACACAATCCCAACTTTTTCCACAGACAGGCAAAAGAAGTTTCCAGAAGAAATATTTTTTGTTGCAACAAGGTACACAGAAAGGGAAAATCAGTACTCCTTCTGTATTAAAAAAAAAAAAATGAAGCATATGGGTTTTCTTGATAACTATGTTGAACATGCAGTTGAAGATGAGGGAAATCTCAGAGTGAAATGAGCTCTACATATGGTGGCAATTCCAAAGTAGTTCAAGCCATACTAGCTGCTGCCTACCTCTTTATTATAATGTAAATGTCTGAGCCAGGTGCTTTTCATTTAATATTGGTAAGCCTCTAACCAATTCTGCAAAGTATATTTTATTATTTTCATTTTACACATTAAAAAACTGAAGTTCACCAAGACCAAATAACTTGCCCTTGACCAAAGAGTCAAAGTATGGCAAAATGAAAGTTTAAGTCCATGACAATTTTATGCATTAATTATTATAAAAATATTTTTACAACATTTTGCAGTATAAAGTATAATTGATGTGGTTGTCAAGTTAGTCTCTTAATACAAACAAGTATAAAACTGAAGAAAGTGGTAGGCCAGTTGTTTTTGGCCTGCCACTGTACACATCATTATTTAGTCCTTCTAATATTGGCATAGGAGATATAAACTATTTATTTTACATTGGAAATTCACTGAACTTTTTTTTGACAAGCCTCATCTATCTTCCAATTGGAGTTATGGGAAATTATTGAGTTAATTAATTGTAAATGATTGAAGTTTTGTACAATTTCAATAGACCAAATTATGCATTACAAACAAATTACTGAAATGGCCTAATAAAGTAGAGGTGCTTTCTTTGTTCATATGCCTAAAGAAATGAAAAGTTATGTCACTGCCTTTTAAATTGAAGCTCTCCTTCATTTGATAAGTTCTTTGCAAAATACTAAAATAAAACCTTGCTAAGTTCTAGCGTTAGATTAGGTTGAATTATATTTGCTGTGGATAGCAGGGATAGAGGAAGAGTATTTTTTAAAATGCATTTTAAAAATTTTATTTCATTTTCATTAAAAATTTTATTTCATTCCTTGTAAATAGAACATGTATAGGCTTATTGAAAAGAAGATTATCTATTTTCCTTTCAAAAATTATTTTTAGTTGTAGATGGACACAATACCTTTATTTTATTTATTAATTTTCACGTGGTGCTGAGGATCAAACCCAGTGCCTCACATGGGCTAGGCAAGCTTTCTACCACAGAGCTATAACCCCAGCCCTCAAAATTTTAAGCCATGAAATTAGTGGCATATAGCATCTTTCTTCTTTTAAATTTCAATTACCTCAGGATCTTAGAGTGAAAATAGAATTCTGATCAAATTGGAAATTGAAGGGTCATCTGCATTTTTCCCTTTCCCTGATCTCTGCAACTCACTAATCACTGTTGTCATTTATTCCCCCTCTTAAATACTTTTTTCAATCCATCCTGTCCTTTGCATTCCCATTGACTATATCTTAGACCAGACTCCTGTTATCTCTTGTCTAGGCCATTGCAATGACCTCTGGGTCTCAAGCCTTGTGCCAGCCAAACCTAATACTCAGACACTGCCAAGGTCTTTGTGAAATGCAAGTCAGACTGTTGCTGTCTTTTAAGGCCCTTCTAACCCCCTAATGATTCCCTGTAACTGACTGAAGGTTCAAGTTCTTTCACACAGGGTAAAGTCTGTGATGGCTATAATGATAATTTTGCAGTGTTACTTCTGCTAGTCTTAATTTTTGGAAGGTATGATCTAATAGCTCAGAGCATGAGCTTTGAGGCTAATCTGCCTGGGTTCCTGCTGCAACCATCATACATTATTGTGTGACTTTGGGCAGGTTAACCTAGAATCTCCATGGTTTGATTTACTAATTTATAATAAAGGGATGATGATAACAAGGCTGTGTGGAGCTGATATGAAGATTAATTGAGTGACAGCATGCAACTCACTAAGAACAGTGCCTGCAGGCACAGTAGCGTTGAATCATGTTAGTGTGTCAGTGTCCTGCTCAACAGATATTATCTCTAACAGAGCTGATGTTTTCTTTGCCTGGCATGGCTGATATTTACTATCTAACTCACAGACTCCTGTTCATTCTTGAAAACTTGGGGCACATGTCACCCCTTCTGAGAGTCCTCTGTAGCTTCCAGGTAGACAGTCATCCCAATTTTTATGATAGCACCATACCTTTGTTTCCCCTGGTTGATTTATATCATGAATTTACAACACATATGTGCTTCTGTGTATGTATGCATGTGTTTATTTCATCTGTAGCTACACTATTAGACTGTGATCTTCTGATTAATAATACATAGTTTTTCTATTCTTGAGCACAATTCTCCTCACATGGCATATGTAGCTCGTGTTTGTTGAATGCCAAATGAATAACTCACTGAGCAATGTCCCAGTAGTTCTGTCACAACCAATGCTTTTTATCTATACATATACACAAACACACATTCACACAATAAAACAAAAAATACTTTTAGTGAAAAATACAAATCATATTTTTACATTAAATATTATAAATCCATTAATTGTTCATAAATAAAATGGTGTTTACGTCATTAATTCTGCATTCCCAAAGGCCTGCTGCATGGTGTCCAACTTTATCAATCCAGACTCTTAAGTTCCCTAATTCAGCCCAACTTTTTAACTTCTGGACAGGATCTGCCCAGTCCATTTTAGACTCATGGCTCTTTACCACATCTCTCTGATAAATATTTTAAAAGACTAATTTAATATAAACATTAAATTATATAAACATACACTCAATTACAGGTTAAAGTCTTGCTAATTCTACACTAAAACCACCTTCCCCCCCCACCCCTTGCAGAGAATCTTCATTAACAGATTAGCAGTTTGGTATTTATTCTTTCAGATTTTCTTTGAATATACCAATATATATGTATCTATTGTGTGTTCTTATTTCTCTGTATATTTACACAAATACACACTGATACACAATTGAAAACATGTACATATTTATATGCTGGGTGTATATGGGTATAGACTTTAAGTACATATATAGCTATATATAGTTTTATTTCAGTTTTTCTTAAAGAATAAGTAGCAACACATTTTTGTAGATATACTATAATTGATAAATTATTATATTTTATATTAATAAATAGATAATTTACTAGAACTAGAATTCATGATATGATTATTTAAAAGTTTTGGAAATATTGACAAGTTATCCATGAACTTTATGTTCTCTCCAAGTGAGCATAGCTTTCTAATTTCCCAAAACTTGTCTACCTGCATCTTTTTATATTTATTAACCATTTGCATTTTTTCTGTGCCTACTCTAGTCACAGGTTTCTCATTTTTCTATTAGATTATTTATCTTTGCTTTATTAACTCACAGAAGCTCTTAAAATAAATATTAAAGCTTTGTCTTATATGTTGCAATTATTTTGTCAAGTTAATTGTTTATTGTCCAACCTATATTTTAATGGAAGTATGTTTTTATGTCATGAAAGTTATCAGTCTTTTTTTTTCTTGATTTATTGATTTCACAACATATTTAACTTATTCTTACTTACCCTACACCTTAAAAATTTTATCTGCTAATGTTTACTTATAGCATCTATGCTCTGCTATTGAATAAAAGTGATTTCAGATTTTGAAAGAAAATGTACTATTCAAATTAGAAGCTTAAAGAATAAATTTATCCAGGAAAAAAATAAAACCCTTTACAAATCCATATCTGCAACACATGTCAACACTATACATATTAAAAAATAATGAAAAGTTGAAAAATTTGTAAATAAATTCAGGCAGGAAATAATGAGCAGGTTTCTATATTTTAATATCTTCCTTCTTGTTGGAGGGGCTATATTTACACACTCAGCTTAGGAGACTCTCACCCCATGAATTCATTAGCTGCTATGTTAAGAGCTCTATTGTGGGAAACAGTTTGAAAGGGAGTGATTTTTCTGTGAAAGTTTCAAGATGTGTTCAATGATTTAAAGTATTTCCAATAAGATATGTTGTAGAAAACAGACGGTGCAGAATGGGGGAGGGGACATCAACCAAAAACGTCAAATGGGGCTTTGTGTACATTCATTTAGAACCTTTTACTGAAGTTCAACGTCTAGATTATTTTGTTTATTTTATTCTTCATTAAAGTGCACCTCTGTCTCAAGCTAGAAGTCAAGTGCCAAAATCCTATGCATGTCTCTTCTCAAAGTATTTCCAGAAAGATGGGAAACAGGAAGTACTGAAAATCCTGTGAGAAACTCTCTTTTTGGATTTCTAGCTCAATTTGTATAGATTTAGTGCACACTTCATATATTGTTGTTCTGTAGAACACTAATCCTAAAAGATGCATCTTAATAAAATCTTTATTTAATGTAGGCTCCTCAAAATCTTGACAATGGAATTCTTGTTTTGCTTAATGAAGATATACTGAATGCACTCCAGAAAATGATCCATTAGGGTTTGGAGCAAGTACCCAGTTTTGTGTTATGCATTTAAACCTAAGCTTATATTGTTATTGAAGGCAGTCATCAGCCAAAGTGACTACTTTGTCTACCTAATTTTAGGACCGTGGAGCTGTAATGTTGTCTTAAAGATCAACTCTATATCTAGAGGTCTGTGTGCCAAGCTGATATAGCATCTCCCAACTCACCATTAGGAGAAATGATAAAGAATCAACAAAAACTTTCAGGGTCAAAATGAAACATGATCAGTACATTGAATAAAAAAATTAAATTTAATGTTAGAGGTGTTAAAGTACAGCAATACTGATGAAAATCTAAGTTCAGATTATTGAAACTATTTTAACAAAGAAATTTTTATTTTATACATGGGAAAGATGGGGGAGGTTCACATATTGTGAAAGACAAATTCCCAAAATAACTAGATGGAGAGAAGCAAATGTGAAGGCAATGTCAAGGTGATGCTTTGATTTCTGTTAGAACATAATTACATTAAACATATTACATTATTTTATTTGAAAGAGATGAGATGGTGGCACATGCCTGAAATCTCCAAGACTTCAGGAGTCTGAGACAGGAGGGATAACAAATTCAAAGCCAGCCTGGGTGACTTAGCAAGATCTTGTTTCAAAATTAAAAAAAAAAATAAAGAAAAAGGGGTGGGGATGTAGGGCCCCTCTAGGTTTGGTCCTCAATAGGAGAGAAAGAGAGAGGGGGGAGGAGTGAGGGAGGAGAGAGAGAGAGAGAGAGAGAGAAGAGAGAGAGAGAGAGAGAGAGAGAGAGAGAGAGAGAGAGAGAAAGAGACGGTAGTTAGTGTTTAGTGCTTACTTTCAAAGCAGTGGGATATGTCACGGGCAGATTTCTAGTGTAACAAGTTAGAAGACGTGTGTTTTACCCTGATTCTGACACTTAATACCTGCATGATTTAGGGATATTTAGATTCTTACCTATATACTAGGGCTTGTAAGATTTACTTAGTCTGTATCTCTCTATTGCTTTAAGAATCAAAGTACATAAGGGTGTTTTTAAATGCTACACAACTATAATGGTATATTACAAACATGTAATGATAACTAGAGATAGTTAAAATTTTCTGGCAAGTAAATTTTGGATTCAAACCGTTTTGGAAGTGGTGAGGAGGAAGGGCTGACTTCCAAAATAGATAATAACCAATGGATGAGAAGAATCAAAGAGGAGAGAAGAGTGTCTTGGAAGCCAGGCATGAAAAGAAGATGAAATAGTGCGATGAAAGTCCTCAAAGGAAATGGAAGGGTCAAGAAGCCAGGAGTCTCCCTGAAGAAGTCTAGAAAATTATTATTAACACAAAAGATTAATGAATAAAGTCAGAGACCATTAAGGGTCGTTAAAAAGTTTCAAATGAAGAAAGGACATGGGAAAATTACTAGAAGAGAAAACTACCTGGTAGGACCTGCCATTTGGGAAACAATGTGCCTGTCATGTGACATGTGTCCAATGTGCTTGTGGTTGTCATCATATAATCTGGGTTTCCAAATCCTGTGAAATATCCATGCTACAGAGCAGCTTCTTGTTTCTGTGACAATTCCTTCTTCACCTTACATGAATATCTCTTCTAAGGTATCAGGCTTTGCGGATGTCCTTTGATACCTGGTAGTCACGGTACATTGAAGTTTCTTTAGTAAATTATGAAAATTAGTGTACTTTCCATTGTGCTAATGCAAGTCTTTTCTTCCCCAAGTCAGTTTCCAGAACTGCTTCCTTTGATAACAGGACTTCTTTGATTAGCTTTTAATTTTCAGGTCTTTCCAAATTAAAGTTAAAAAACAAAACAAAAAATAAAAAATAAAAGAAATTTTGATTTTATACATGGGAAAGATGGGAAGGCTCAAATATTGTGAAAGACAAGTTCCCAAAATAACTAGATGGAGAGATTATCTTCAGGGAGTTTAAAAAATAAAACAAAACAAGCAAAAAAAAAAAAAAAAAAAAAAAACCCTACCTCCTTTATTGGCATCTCAGATAGCAGCTGTCTCTAAGTACATGCTTCTTACAGAAGGCATACATCAAAAGTATGTATTAATGCAAAAATATAAGAAAATGTATTATGCCTGAACAAGAAGCTTCTTATAGTTTGTGTTTCTTTTTTTTTTTTTTTTTAATTTGAGGTTTCCTCGCCAAAAATACTTAGACCAGGAATAGCGTCATTTTATATTTTATGTAACTATTGACACAGCAACTAATAAACCTAAGATGTATATAAAAGAGGATATATTACCTACTGATTAGGAAAACTGGAAGCCAGGGATCATCATATTTCAGATAACAATGTTAATTCAGAACTTTTATCCAGTTTTATAAGGCTTTATAAGACTTTCAAATTTTGAGCTATACATGATCATCATTTTAATGAATGCCCAGGTTTTCTGATAGGATACTTTAACTCCTGTGAATATAAAAGACAATTTTTTAAAATAAGTTAGTGACACTAGATATGATAATTTTGCATCTGATTATTACTCCAGTAATAGAAACAAAGGTAATTAAAAAACAAACTGAGAATGAGCTGAGGCATCAGTTGTGGTTAATTCTCAGAGGGGAAAGCCCACATTCAACAGACAATAGAGAAAACCTCCTTTGCCATCCACAAACGCACTCAACACTTTAACAGTAGGTGGGGGACATTGTTAACCAATAGAGATAATAGAGAAGTTGTTTTTTTTCTTTCCTTTCTTTTTACTACAAATATCTCTAACAGCACTGAGTTACTGGCACAGAAGGAACTACTAAAGGATGAGTCATAACTACCCCTTAGAGATCCTGTTTTTCATCTTACTCTGATTTCCTTGTGAAGTTTTTCATTTCCAAAAAAGGTTTTCTAAAATAAAAGTGACCATCACATTTTCCTCAATCAACTACAGCCAAGATCTGTCCAATTTGGGTTAGCTGTAAGGTCAGCAAAGGGCAGGGCTCCTTTCTCTGCTGGTGTCCAGTAGAATGAAGGCAACTCAGAAGAGAAGCTTGCCTTTTCTGACCTTGCATAAAACACCAAGAGCAACCCCTGATAGGACTCCATGTGAATGCTGCAAGTGTGAACTAGACACACTATATGGAAAGTGGTGGAAGGTAGGATCTTCGGCTCAGCTTCACAAGCAACTTTTTCTGGCACGTTCTTCTCTTTTTTTTTAGCAAAGATCTTAATATCCAAGAGCACATCTTGCCATGATTTCTCCATGTGTATAAAAGATAACCAGATATTACAGCTTGCCCCCTAGTACAGAGTTGGAAAGTTTGACTCTTCAAACACACTCCATTGTACCATTTAAGTATTAAACTTAAAATACTCCCTAGTGTCTTCTTTATGAAAGTTAAGGAAATGACTATTGCTCAGAGTATTAAGTGCCCATTTTGGTATGCTGCATTTGAATAACACCTTGTAAACCAAGGACTGGTTGAACCCTCTGCAAACAGAACTGAGAAAATCAAATAATCCTTTCTCCTGAGGAATAAAGTATATTGAATACTCTATAAAAAATAAATGCTTAAATGCTTTTTATCTCAAGTCAGTTTCTAGGATCCAAGAGGGCTTCTACATTCTCTGTCACTTTCATGTGCAATATACTAGGAGAGGATCATTTAAAGAGCTTTGAGAGGAGGAAGGTTTCTCAGTTAAAGATCACATCACATTGAACAAAGCATCCCAAGTCCTTTTGTAAGATGCTGAGGGGCCTAAAGAAATCTTCCTCTCCTGATTTACATAGTGATGTCGTTAAGCCTCACCTGAAAGAAATTAGTAGTTAACATGATCTGGTATCAAAAACACCAAGGATTTTTGACCTCAGATAGCTAACTTTCTGGTCCTATAGACTCTACATCAAATATACTCTTTCCTCACCGACAAAAACTACTGTGAAATTTAATCAGTTTAAATTATATTTAATTTCAATCAATGTGAAAGTTTCAAAATTCCAAATGAATGAAGAAAAGTAAATGAAAAAGTACATTCTATGTTTTGTTCATATTTTTTCTGAACCATCTTACCTGTTTCTATTAGACCATTACCTTAATGAAAGCTATGTTACAACTTATCTAGGCTATAATTGTCTGAGTCTAAATCAGCAACCCTAGTTATACGAGATCTACCCCAGGAAATTAATTAGACTCAGGAAGCAAATATTACTTTGACAATATCTGGCATTCTTAATAATTCTTTATTTGACATGTCATATGTACAATTCCTATTTTAAACTCTCTAGATTCTTGAGCCTCTTTTAAAAAATAACTTTCATGGTGAAATACCTAGTTTAATTTTCTAATCTTAAATTCAGGAATTAGTTAAATTACTGTTTATTTTTGTATAGTATTTAAAAAATAACTTTCACTTCCTTGTAGTTTATTAGAACATAAAATCTTAGAAATGGAGGGAAAACATAAGGAGGAGTTGGACACCTTAAAGGAAGAGAAAGAGAACCTCCAAGGTTTGGTTACTCGTCAGACCTACATAATCCAGGAGCTGGAGAGACAGCTGAACAGAGCTACCACCAACAACAGTGTTCTGCAGAAGCAGCAGCTGGAGCTGATGGACACGGTCCACAACCTCGTCAGCCTCTGCACTAAAGAAGGTGGTAAGAATTTCTTCCTTGCTTTGGTTTTGTAAATACCTTATTTTATATGAGCAAATAGTTATTAGATACAATCTTCTCTCTAAGGCGTTGATTGCTGTGTGAAAATAGCAAACAGCAGGTGAATTTTTTTTTTTTTTTTGAAATGTATGTGAGGGCTTTTTTTGACAGTTTGTTATGTTCTTAATTTCAGAGAATACATTCCTAAATTCAAATTTGTGAATCCACAATATTTTTTCTAGTAGAGTTTTCTAACTTCTTTTGTTTTTCATCTTTTTTAACCTTAGATAATCTATTGTACCGTCATGGATAAAAATTTGATATTATGATGTTAGACACTTAATCATGTCGGATAGAAATTAGCCAAAGCTAAAGTTTACTTCAGATGGCTGGGAAGAGTTTCAGGAATGTCCCAATTTTAAAGTTAGTATCTTTGAACTGCTGGGGAACTACCAGCTGATGATTTTGTCAATATAGTGGATTTTTAAAGAAGAAAGATCTTATGAAAACTCATATTGCTTACATTTTGGGGAGAGAGATGAGGAAATTAGTGGAGGAAAATGGTGAAAATGGTGCTTTCAAAGGAAAGGAAATTAGGGACAGTGCCCAAAATTAAAATGAATGAGAAAATATGATTATTATTAAAAGTATTTTTTTAAGATCACTTGTCCTTAGTTTTATTCAGGGAAGATTTAACTGAGGTAGCAGGCATATTTTTTTCTAGGACATCTTTGTGATGGTAGAAATTATAATTTTTTTTTATCTCACTAATATCTGGAATCACGTAGCCACTGGAAATATCTGCAGACTTCTCTCTCTTTAGAGTACATCCATCTATTCACCTGTCTACCCACCAATTTTGAATGAGTGCCTCTGGTGTACATCTGTCCATAGATAGCAGAACCTCTTTCCCAAGACCAGTGTGGATCTTCAAAGCATGGGGCTTAAGGTCACCTTCTATAGTGCTACTCTCTAGCCAGCCTTTCTCTGAGTGAAAATGGAATCATAAATGGTGATGAGTGAAAGTTCCAGTAACTTCTGCAAGTTACTGGAGTCATTGAGCTGTGGCTTATAGAACCATCCTATGCTGGCTCATGCATATGCAATGTATACATGGGGGGGGGGGCTCCTTTAATTTAATCATGAACTTGAGTGACATGAAGAATTAGCTCGACTTCAAACTTTCATGTGTAGATATGAATATAGAAGATAACTCTGTATTAAGTGATCGTGTTTTAATGACATTTCACATTTCTCTGTTACACTCCATTACCTTGAGTTATATCTCCTTTAGATAGTCTAAACAAGCCTTTAATATACTTTGTAAAGTAACTTTTTTTTTTAAACAGTGAGTCCCCAGAGCTCCATTTGGGTGTGCTCAGTAATGTGATTGGGAAGGGAAAAACCTGCTAATCAGTCAGAGCCTGCCAAAACCCTGAGTTGAAGCCCACTGGAAGGAAAGCATGGTAGGACTCTGCCAGAGAATTTTAATAGAGCTCATGAGTATTTAGAAATTAAGCATTAATATGAGACATATCTACTCTCATATTGAGATGAATACATTTGGGGAAAAATTGAAAACACATTTTTCTTATCATCCTGAGACTTAAAGCACATGGAGTTGGGTAGTGTTATTTTTTTTTTTTTTTTCCACAATTTTAGAGATGTCAAGCTCTGGTGATTCTCACAGAGCTCATATGTCTGCCTACTTATCATAACCTAACTTCTTTTTTTGAGTATTGTCTAATAAATATGTCTTTAAGCTTTTAGAGGCAGGGAGTGTGATGTTAAAATCAAAATTTCTGCCTAGGTTTGGAGTTTGGGTGTAACGTCAAGCAACCAAGCACTAGTTCGGCTCATTTATTGAACAATTATGATGGCAACGTGATAGTGGTTACCCTTCTCTCCAATCAGGATGTGAGAAAAGTAACTGTGTGTACTCTATGATTTAGCACATACAAAAAACAGTAATAATAATAACACAGACTGAAACTCTCTACTATTCTAGACCTCCTGCTGTAGCTTTTCCTTTTAATATGCAATCGTAAAGCAAATTCTTCTTTAGCTTCAGGGGCTAGACTCTCATGTAAGAGTATTCCCTGATTTTCCAATGAGTTCTGTGCTCTCAGAGCCATAGGTTTTATTTGTTTCTTGTTAATCTTTTGTTTCCTTTAATCTCAGTTAAGTATTCTAACTAAATATTTACTTTAGGACTCACAAGAGACACAAAACTTGGAAGTTTGCTCTCAATAAGGTTTAATCAAGGTGTCAATTATCTGAGATCCTTATTTTTACTGTAGCCATAGTCTTCTCTTGCTGTGAATTTAAAATTTAAAATGGCTAATAGCATAAATAGCAGTTTAAATAGCAGTTACTAAAGAGAACTTTGATTTTATCAAGTCTCTCTTGTATGCCCCAAATGCTATTTATTTATATATTTGTTATTTATCCAAGGATGATTATATGTAAATAATTTACTTTTAAGTTTGTTTGTATGCAAATAGTCCAAAATCAACACACCATCACAAACACACCAAAATTTCTAAAATGTACATTTAAAAGATTTTCTAAAAATATCACAAGTTGTGTCATAGTCCAAAAGACCAAAAGCCAAATATTTTAATTGAAACTAAAAGACTTCTTGTTTCAATTTAACCCAATCATTTGCAAAGAGACCCCTGCACATAATTCATACAACACAAGAGAATAACTTTAGTGAGTTTTCTATTAATGACAATTAATTTAACCTTTATAAAGCTATCTCAGTCTTTATAAAGTCAAGATAATTATGTTTATTTCACCATGATAACTAAATGAGATGTTCAATATAAAAACAAATGGCCAAGTGTTGAGGACACAGTTGACTCATTAAACCTTAATGCCTTCTTTCTCCTCCAAGGAACAAGATTCGATTAACACTCATTAATTCTTCCTATAAACAAAACATTTTTTTGTGGACAATGTGTGAATACAATGCCCTAAAGGGTTTAGCTATTGACAGTCATACAAGAAGCTTCTTTTGCCCTCAGTTTTCTTATTTCTAAAATGTGATCCTCATATTTACTTGATGAGGTTGTGATAGACCATATATATATCACCTTTACCTATCAATTGTATAGCTCAAAATTGCTAAAAATTAATGAATTTTAATTATCTGATCACAAAGAAATGACGTTTATGATATGATGAATATGTTAATAAGCATGATTTGGTCATTACACAATGGGAACATGTATAAAAACATCACATTTTACTTAATAAATACATATAGTTATTATTTGTCCAAAAAAAGAAAAAAATAAAACACCTGAACAAAGAAAGTACTTAATTAACAAAAATACCTATTTTACAAATAATTTTAAAACATTAATAAAAATTAAGAAATAACATCTGTACCTGTTCATAGTAAATACTCAAAATATAGTTTTTTAAAATTTCATTTTCATGCCTTCTAAAGTGCTTATAAAACGTACAAGATAAAGGAATTCCGAGGAAGTAAGTTTGGGCTTGAAATGTACCTTTCCCCAAACATTTTGGTCTAGGAATATAATAAATATATATTGCACATCGAGAGTAACTTTGTGTAGTTCCACAGGATATTTTCTATTAAAATATCTGATGCCATGAAATGCACTTAAGCTAAGTATACCTGATGAACACATTTTCTGAAATAATTTATCAAACTTGACTGTGCATGTTCCAAACAGGCAACAGTGATGTCTTAGGCAAATAGTCATTTTTAACTGAATGTATCCATTTTGTGCAGCTTCCGGGTAACACATTTATTTTTGTCAAACTTTAGTCTGCAAACACTTGGTCGCATTTATTCTTAGAAACATTACCCACTGAAGAAATATGATCCTCAGTGTTATCACAGTGTCAAAGCTTAGCTGATTGCTTCATGCTTTTGGCAATTCACAGTTATTGCTGGAATTGAATAGTTTACATTGATAAAGGCATGGAAACAAGGTTTGGAATTCTTTGGGGGAGTACTGTGACTGTCAAAAGAGTCACTAGTCATCTATGTTCACTGGTGATTAAAACATCATCACATACATTGAACACACACAGGCGAACATCATATTGTGTGACTGAGAATTTAATTCCCAATGAAGTATGCCCACAAGAAATGAAGAAGAAAAAGCAAAAATTAAAAAGAAAACAGTGTTTAGGCTCCATCATAAAATGACACAGACCGAATTTCTCACTGTCCTAATCAGCATGGAGCACATTCCTGCTATACCAAGATGTGATTCATAAATTTATCCATTCATTCAAAAAATAGTTCTGCAACAACTGTTCTGTTTCAGATTCTCTTCTGGGGGGATAAGGATGTTTATCCATTTTCATTTAACAAATATTTGCTAAGTGACTATAGTGTGCCACATATTGGTCAGACCAATGGGAAGGGAAAAAAAGAAAAACAGAGAAAGAAAGAAAGATGTATTTCAGTCTGTGACTTTAAGGAACCTCGAGTCTGATAGGAGAGAAACTGATAAATGACCAATTATATTTCAGAATTCATTGTTGGAGGTGAGCCCAGGGGTTACTGCAGCAGCAAAGTAAACTAAGGGGTATTAAAATTACAGGAAGGACACAGAAATGACTGCAGAATCCAGATTCCATTCAGTCTTCTTGAAGATTTTATTGAATGTTTAATATGATTCTAGCAGTACTTGAATTTTACCTGGATGAACTTAGTCCTCACTCAGCAGCATGAGGGAGCTACCAAGCCCAGAACCATTATATCTTCTGGAGAATTTTCTCAAGGTTGTAAAGCTGGAAAAAAGTCGATCCAGCATAGGCAGGTTGGCTTTGATGGGGAGATGATAGCCAATCCTTTAAAATGAAGAAGGGCACTCCAGGGAGGCCACATACCATGTATATTTTCCAGAAATCCGGAGAGCATGGGGTGGAGGTGGTATAAATAGATGCACAGCTTAAGTCTCAGAATCAAGGGCAGGGGAAAAGATGAGAATAGAGAGAGAAACTGAGGAACATCAAGGAGGAAGCATTTTTGTTTTCTCCTAAAGCAATGAAGAGTCAATATATGAGGATGGCGATAACATATGCATTTTAGAAAAATCACCCTAGTCACAATGTAGGAAGAATGAACTGGAAAATTGAAAATCTTTTGAAAGCAGGGAGACTGGATAGATGTTTTTGCCACTATTTCATTAGGAAAAAAATCTTAGAACAAGCCAGTCTTCTGAGTCATGTGCAAATATTAAATTCATTTAAGATAGGTACTAACTTCCTATGAAATATAAAGAAACTAAGCACCTCTTGGCAAAACATTTCTAAATAACAAACTGTTAGTGAGTAAGTGGGCTGAGACTCTGGGTCCAAATGTACAATCTGGACTCTGTACGTTATATACTGTATTACATTGGAAAGAGAAGGTAAAGTTGATTTCCATTAGGTTCTCAAAGGGATTCCTTAGGAGAGAAATAAGGTCAGAATCAAACAGAGGCAAATGGAAAGTAAATGAGGGAGATTTAAAACTGAAATAATTATAATTCACAATAAACAATGACTTTCTAGAAGTAGGATTAAATACAACTTCCAAATTTCAAGGTTAAGTAACTGACAAGGTGCTGATGACTTTTCAAAAATTGGGAAACAGTATGGAGAGGTGGGACTAAGCAGGAAAAAGAAGGAGTTTAGTTTTTTTTTGTCTATGGACTGATGAGCCTTGGAGTCCAGCAGGCAGAGGAATAGGAACGTGGAGTTCAGAAGAGAAATCTGATTGGTGTGTTCTCAGAAGAAGCAAGTGATAAAATCATTGAAGCTGCAATAAAATAATGACTCCTAACCATATGGAAGGGTCATAAATCCACTGGAGAATCTGACACAACTTGTAGGACATTTCCTTCCCACTTACCTCACACCCTTAATGCAAGACACAGGCACAAATTTGTGTCGTTTTAAAGATTTTAAAGTCCATTTTATAAAATGATACGAGTAAAATCAAAACAGAACAGAAATTTTGTAGTTATTTATGGGACAGACTAAGACAGAGAGAGGGAGAGAGAGAGAGAAGAAAAATTGAATTGGGGGGAAACAGTAGTGAGCAGTGTGGTAGAAAATCAAGTGAAAAGTATTCTTTTCAGCGGCAAGTGAATTTTGGAACTGTGATGTGACCTTTAATAGCAAGACTTAACTGTATGACTCAAATGCATAGGATGAAGACTAAAATGAGTGAGAGGAAGTGAAAACAGAAACCATGATACTCCCAGATTCAAAAAAACTTGGATATAACAGGACAGTAACAGGTTTAGGTAGGTAGGTACACAGGGGAGAGGGACAGGAATAAAGGAAACTTAACAATAAATATCAAGAGACACGTCCATGTTTATGTATTTATTTCCCTACTAAGATATTCAAATTTCAGCTCATAGAATCCTCTGTGAAGTTCATTTCCAAAATTCCTTTACATCATCTGAACGACATAATGACTAATAGTAAAGATTTTTAAGTGATCTACATTATTTGGGCTGAAGGTCTTTCCCAGAGGCTGATTGCAGTGGTATGGGACATTTGATCATTATTTTCTGTCCTCTTCAGAGGGGAAATGAAACATTTGCTTTCTTCCCAGTGCCAAGGAGTCATTTGGCTCTGTTCTCAGAATAATTCTACCATCTGAAAGGAATTTACCTCCTGTGCAGTGTCTATTGAGTTCGAGAAGTGAATTATTCAGTCAAGGAATGAGATAAGTTGAGCTTCAGGTCCCTTGAGTTACGAATGACTTTACAAACATCAGAAACGATGGGAGGAAATTAAAACTCCTTGAATGTCACTCACATCAACATTGATAAAAATGGGAAATATCGTTTTCATTGACCAAGGAAAAGGCTTGTTTTTTTTTCAACCACTTGTAAATGCATAATTTAACATTAGGTAGAAAAAGAAAGAAAAATACAGGAAGTCATCCGCTGAACACCACAGTGAGTACATGTTCCCATTTAATGAGGGAAATGCTTTATCTTGACAGAAAATTCTATGTCAAACATTTACAATTTCCTTAAAATGAACTACACACTATCTAGCACTTCCTTTCATAAAACCCAATGTTAGCTTAAGTGAAAAGGGACTGTTTATTTTTGGAAATAGTATATTTCTCCTTTTTGATGGAGCATGTTATCTGCCTTTTGAAAAATCTTAATTTCTGTAAAAAAAAAATTGTGTGAAGAGTAGATAGCTCAACTAATGATAACAAAATAAAAAATAATACAGTCCTTGACCTCTCCCATGAACTATTTCTAAACCACATCTTTTAGAGACGATTTGGAAATTTGTGGTTAATTCTCATTTAGAATTGGAGTTTCGACTTCAGAACCCAGTTGAACCATCTGCAGATGGATATCTCCTGGTTCCAGCTGAGCCTGGAAGTTACCAAAAAGACCACAAAAAAAGAGTGTTTCTTTGATTACCAAGAGCAAACTCCATTCTTTTTTCTTGTGATTTCATAGCCTGGCTAGCTAAAGAAAAGAAACACAAATAGTTTGAATAAAAATTGAACTAAGTCATTTCCTGGATTCATCCACACTCAAGTCAAATTCTGTAGATATTTTCTAAATCTAAGGACAAAAGGGAACAGCTGGCATTGGTTACAGATAAGTCACAGTATTTACATGGAACCAAATGACACCCAGGATTATTCTCAAAGACAATAAAAAAAAAAAAAAGTTTGTTTAATGTATGTATCTCATGAACTATGGAGTGAAATTTCTTATATTTTAAGGGTAAAAAAATAAGTAAAATCTGAGAAATGCTACAACTGTATATCTGGTTTCAAATGTATACAAATAATATTTATTTTTAGTATAGTATTTTACTGAAAGTCAGTTTAAAGAACATTTATAACTAGTGGTAGAAGGGACTGGGGATGCAGCTCAGTGCAGAGTACTTGTGGAACATGAACTAGGCCCAGGGTTCCCTCCTCAGCACTGCAAAAATAAATAAATGAAACTAGTAATGCAGGACATTTTCAGCTTTCTATGCAAAATCATAATTTATTTACAACTCAAGAACACCAACATTTTAACTAATTTTGAATCTCACCCTATCACTGGCTAGGATTTTGACATTCCAAGTGCGACCATCCCAGAGATAGAGTCATATCAATAAAGAACCTCTCAAGGAAGATCCTCCCCTTTAATGGGTTTACAAAAAACTCAGGTTATTAAATGTAATATCTGTTCAATCAAACCCTTCTTATTTGTTTATGTATCATGTCTTTGCATAAAGTCACAATAATTTTTATTTGTGAACATTCTGGTTTCATAATCAGGATGAGTTCTTTTAGGACAATGAGTTTGAACTTTGGGTTTAGTTTTATGTAGAGATTGAGTTGCAGAGGGAGGGTCGGCCAGTTGTTTAGTGCTCTTGTTCACACAGACACACATATATACACATAAAGCTAGTCTCAATTGTAACTTGGAGCAGCTATGTCTTGGAGCAGCTATGATGGATGCCTTCAGAGTGCAGGAGGCGTTTTGGAAGGAACAGGATTTAGACTATCTGAGTTCTAGTCCTAGCTTTACTACCCAGTGGCTTAACATACCATACCAGATGCCTTAGGGTTTGTCTTGTATCCTAGACAAAACCCCACACTTCATGATCCCTATCAATCTTTCCATACCTTCTCTTGGTTTTGTGCCCTACTATTGCCTCAGGAAGCCCCATGATCACTGTAGAATCCCAGATAGATACCCAACTGGTAATCAAATACTGTTCTTCAAGTATATTACACCACAAGTATAAGAATCAAAGTGACATATTTGTGGTAACAGTAAACCCTCCTTTACTTAAAACTTCCAATGAAAACTTCTGTGTATGTCAGTTTTCAAAAGCATCTGGCAGCTACTTTCTATGCCTACAACATTGACCAAGGACTTTCATTACATTTTTCATAGCTTTAACTAAAATCACTTATTTGTCCCCTCATAATAAGGCACAAAAATATACCCTTTAAACTCTTCCACATGCAGGGGAAGTCTTTTGTGCAAAATCAATACATTTTAGTCAGGCTGAAACATTACATGGAAAATTAACACACATGAGACAGCTGAAATATTTTTGTTCATGAAGTGACTTTCTGAATCAGTGCAAGGGTCA
Source organism: Callospermophilus lateralis (assembly GCF_048772815.1). Lineage (NCBI taxonomy): Eukaryota > Metazoa > Chordata > Mammalia > Rodentia > Sciuridae > Callospermophilus > Callospermophilus lateralis. Next base: position 62,055,303 of record NC_135320.1, on the reverse strand, counting down.
TGCAGTATTCACAACTTCCCAACAGGGTGCCCAAAGAGAAAACATAGAAATAAATTGTTTTAGACAGTTTTTTTTTTTTTTTTTCTGCTCTGACTTAAAGACCCAACCAGCACAACTGTAAAGGAGGAAAAGTTTATTCAAGGGCTCACAGTTTCAGAGGTCTTAGTCCATAGAAGAACAGCTCCATTCCTCAGGGAGGAACATCATGGTGGGAGAGTATGGCAGAAGGAAGCAGCTCATATCATGATCAGAAAGCAGAGAGAGAGAGAGAGTTCACTCGCCAGATACAAATATATACCCAAAGCCACACCCCAATTCCCACCTCCTCCAGTTACAACCTACCACTTCAGTTACCACTCAGTTAATCCCTAATAGGGGGTTAAATCACTGATTGGGTTAAGACTCTTACAACCTAACCATTTCTCCTCTGAACCTTCTTGCATTGTCTCACACACGAGCTTTTGGGGGGACACCTCACATCCAAACCTTAACATGAGTATCGAGAAAAATGAGTGATTGCTTGATTAAACAAAGTTTATGTGTAATTCCATTTATAATTTTTTTGTTTTTTCTTGGTTGTTTTAAGCAGTCATAGATATTGAATATGCATTAAATTATACACAAGTCATTTCACATCAGAGGAGTCTTAGAAAGCTTCTTTAGATATACTCATCAAACTCTAGTAGAAACATGTAGAATTACATGACATTTTACTCTTCTGCAAAAAAAAAAAAAAAAGTACCACAAAATTAGAGATCCTGCAATAGCATAGAATGGTTTGCATGTCCACTTAGATTTAACAGTTTATGCATCTTATAAATGTATCTCAATATTATTAAATTTCATATACCTATAATTCATTATATATCATGGATAATACATTCCACATATAATACAGATGTAGTCCTGCACTAGAAAAGTTTTAGGAAAACTAAATCATATTGTGATGATTAATATTTTCATTGTTTTTCCTCATCTTTTCAGAAGAGAAAATTAAATACAATTATTACTTTGTGTAATAATTCAATTTATTATCATCTCTCTGAATTAGTTCCTATCATGACACCCTGGTATCTTTGGGGAAAGAGTATAATTTGTCTATCTTATACAATGCCTAAAGTATTATTTCTTAGTTTGGCCTATTTTTTAAAGTTTACACTCTCTTTCTCTCTCTCTCACACACACACAGACACACACACACACACACACACACACACACACACACACACACAAGCTTTCCATTATCAATTTCTTGTTGTCCTCATGCCAGATACTAGAAGATGAACATAATCACACACATAGTTACACAAACATACACACACATGCCCACTTTCACCTCCCCATCACCTTTCTTCTAAATTCACAGCTTCTAACAACAGTCCATAGGGTCAGAAACCAAGTAGCAGTGCTTATGGGAAACATACCTTAAATTAATGGGCATTAGTCCTAATTCAGTGTGACTTTTAGGCATGGACATTAGGAAATCCAATGTGGATTAATATGAGCAGTCAGAGTGCTCAGGAACCTCTTCATTCATTCTTTTCTTTTCCTTTCTCTTTCTTTTTTTCCTACCTTCCCTCCTTCCTTCATTTCTCTCTCTCTCTCTCTCTCTCTCTCTCTCTCTCTCTCTCTCTCTCTGATGGAGATTGAGCTAAGGCCCTTGAACATGCTGGACATTTCTCCACCACTAAGCTGCACCCCCAGACCCAGGGACCTTTTCCTTCCTAGTCCTCTGATAGCTAGCCTTTGAAGTTGTGGGCCGGCATGGACTCACATCTCTCCTGGGGGTTCCCATCTCCTAGATGATTCCTCTGCCTGTGGTTCTTTTATCTTCATGCCAACATTTTTCCTCTTGTCATTTCTGCCTCCTGTCACTTTCCTATATATCCTGCTTCCACAAGAACCATCGGAACCCATTCAGAATTAAGGCCTGTTGCTGAACCACCCAGGACTCTGGGTGTGACTTTGTCACTCGAGAAAAGTATTGTTGAGGAATCCGTGATAGAAGACTCTCTGGAGTTCTGTTTGGGTTTGGCTTTACTCCAGATGCTGATTAAAAAGTCATTAAGATTCTCATCTTTATAATCAGAGTGTTCTTACTTGTAAGTTGTGGTGAAGTTAGATAGCATCTCTGGGCTTTAGTTTCCTTTTATATAAAATATAAATAAATAATTCACTTCCTAAGATATTTATGAGGATTAATGAAGCATGTATAACATACTTGGCATTCAAAATTCAGAGTTTAGCACATAGTAAATATTCAATGAATATTAGTTTATTTTATTATGAACATGATTATTATATTTGACCAAGAAGATGATAGATTTTACAAATTATCTATAAAATATAAACTTACAAAGAATTTAAATAGGAGTAAGATATAGCTCAGTTTCCAGAACATTGTAATTAAAATAATAATGCAGAAAGCAAATTGTGTTCAAGTGTTCCCTTATGCCGGAGTTGGAAGGACTATGGGGGAAAGAGTGCAGTATTTAAAAAGGAGAAGCTTTTAGCTACATAACCAAAGACTTCAAATTAGTTAAAAGTATTTAAGAATAATAATTCATATGCTTGTTATATTGTAGCATAACTATTTATATGTAAAACCATATGCAGTTGCCTTCTTTGTAAGCTAAGAATATCATGCTAAGATATCAACTCAGATATCTAGGTTTGCACTCACGTGTTTTATGTGAGAAAAGATGTCAAATATGTAATTTTTAGTTTTTAAGCTTTAATGAATATATAAGCTCAGTATATTTCTCTCTATATAATTATACATAAGTATAAATTTACAAATATATTCATACATAATCATATCATACATATATAATTTATATCTTATATATTTAAATATATAATCTAAATATATTTGTGTATATATTTTTTAAAGTCATTGCTAAGTCTCCCTTATATCTGCCCACTGGATATTGAAACTTGGGCTATCTGGAAATCTGTTAATTTTTCCATATCTGTGAAATGGAATGTATTACCTTCTTTCACTTTTTAAAGGTCCTTTTAAATTAGGATTCTAGCGAATGTCTCCAACATGGTCTATAAAATGCCCACACACCTGGCTAAAGTATATAGAATCTTTTCAATCAAATATTTGCTTGTTTTCACCTTGTCAGATTTATGGTTTGTACTCAGCCATATGCTCAGTGAACTCGAGTGACCTGTTGAAATCACAGATTTAGGGTCAATTTCTAATGCTATGATCTGCCTAATGATGGCAGCTCAAAAAATTTCCCAAGGATTACCCTTGAATAAACAACTTGATCCACATGTATTCTAACGTTTGCTAAATACTGGAAAGATATGAATCATTAGCCACATTTAGAGTTTAAAAAGAATGTTTGAATAATTGATTTCTCACAGCAACTTGTTGGGAAATGGTTAGGAAGAAAGGCTTTGGTGTTTTACATTGTCTCTGGTAGCAAGGCTAATTGCTATTTATGTTCTCTGCTAAGGTTACTGAGACTCTGAATTACCAATTCCACATTCCAGGAAGCTTTCTCTGGAGGGTTCATCTGAATTGAAGTGACCCTCTGCCTCAGCTTTTATGGTCCTTCCCTGAAGTCAGTCTGGTGGAAGATGTACCATCTGGATTGAAATTGGTGAAATGCAGGGAAGAGCAAGATATAGGGAACAGCTGCTGGCATTGGAGTCTCAGGTTGCTCATTGACTAAATGTTGGATGGTGAAAGACAGACATGCACCTGCTTATGTCCCTATTCTTTCCCTTTGAATGACAAAGATGGGATGTACAGATAAGGCTAAATGAAAAGAATGAATGATGATTCTTCTGAAGACTTCTAGATTTATTTTCTGATATTGGTATGAGGGAAGGCTTTGAACTGACATACCAGACTCTTAGAATTTAGCTCAGAGAAGCTTTCTACAATTTATATTTTTTATCTCTTCTATGCAGCCTTCCCTGAGTCCACTTGGCAGATGGAGCATGTTCTTCTTGCATGTGCCTAGGGCACTTGACACATACTTCTAAGACAGTTATTGTCATCATTCCATTTTTTTTTTTTTTTGGTACTGCCTTTAAACTGGTAACATCATAGTCCTAGAAGATTTTGCCAGCTGTCTTGTGACCAGGTAGATAGCCAACAGATGTGAGTCAGAGCAAAGATACAGAAACCAAATCCTGATCACATTGTTTGAAACCTGATCATGACTCACCTAGAGTTCTACCCTGGATTGTTCAATGACATGATTAAACACATTTTCTTTTTGCTTAAACTGGCTTGAGTTGAGTCTGCCCCTGCCGTGGATACCTCTGTCATGAAAGGTCTACTCACATAATCTTACTCCCATCCAGCTGTGATCACATTAAGGGTAGGTTTGTATTTTCTTATGTCTCTATCTCTGTTGCCTAGGAACTCTTATTTATAGCAGATGGTCGATCAATATTTGTGGAATTAATTAATTGAGAGGAACATGAGGCAGAAGACCAATAAAAATGCCACAGTCTAATTATCTTATATTTACACTTACATTAATTTTTAACTGATGACACCCAGGAGAGGAAGCAGGGTCAGTGAGAGAAAGAGACAACACAGGGTTTGGAAGGAAAGATTAGGTGACAAAATGAATGAAAGCTGTGGTGGAAGTAGGGACTGCCTGACAGATGGTAGAAATAGGGATCATGAGTTCGAGAGAGGCAGATGCAGAGTTCAAAATGCTTATGTATCTTATAATTCTCTCTGGAAGTATGAAGCCATGTTAGATGGTTTGCAAAATGAATTTTTTTAGAAGGAATAAAGATCCAAAAATGGAATCCTACTAAACATGTGCATAGTGGGTGAGGAGAAGAGAAAACCATAAAGATAAAGGAGAAAGCATAATTAGAGACATAGAGAAGGGAACAGGAGGGACCAACACAAAAGATGTGGAATAAATACAAAGATGATTTCTACAGTGTAGAGGGAGTAGAGGAGACATAGCCCCCATCCTCATGGTAAATCCTAAACATCATATAAAAAGTGACAGGAGACTGGAGTGGGATTTCATCTTTAAAAAAGTGGAAAATGTTAAAGGCACTTGTAGGAAATATGATAGAAATCTACTAGAAATGACCTAGTGCTTGCAATCTAGAATGGGGGTAAGAAAGTGAATGAAATCTCACCTGTCTGCAGGCCAGAATTTGCCCATGCAAGGATGAATGGGTGGAAGGACAGTCAATAGGGACTGAAGTAAAAGCCACCTGAAACATTCGCAGATGTCTGAGTGAAAGCTAGTGGCTAGGAAGAAAGAAAGGGGAAGCTAAGAAAGGGTTGATAGAAGGGCCAGGATCTAGTAGAGGAAAGACATACTCATTAGGGTTTAAAGAATAGGAGAGGAAAAGATGAGTTTGTGGTCAAAGGGGGAACTTTAGGTGTAAAGACCAATTTTTAAATTCATTCTACTTTATTAAAAGTTTCAGCCACTTTGAGAGTTAGATGAAGACTTCTGTCAGGTCTCTGGATCACTGCCCCAGCTCTATCTAGTTGCTACTTAGTATACTCTTCCATCAGGGATTCTGTCCCTCTCTTATCATCTATCACACATTACTCTGGCTATCTTTTCCATCTAATTGAATCTCAAGACCTTCTAAAAATTTTTAAAAATTAGTGCTGATCCTGGCAAAGTTCAGTAAATTCATCTTTGTGACTGTGTTTTAAAATGTTTTACAATATCTACACATGACCTTGAGCTTCAGAGTGCTCCTATAGTCAATGATATAGGCCTCAAAAAAGTTACAGCCAACAGGCTGGTATATGCATCATACATCATTTTATCTTAAATATTTAAAAATCTTAACTAGTAAGGTGAAGTTTATCTGGTTAAATTGCCTGTTTCTTTTAGGCTGGAACAACAATGGTATAATCTGAATATTTAGTGAATGATGTAAGTTAATTAATCATGTTTGATGAGGACAGGCCAGGTAGGTATGATTTTACATATAACCAGTCTTGTCCTGGGTTCATTAGATACAAAGTCTGAACTTGAGGGTGGAAGGCAGCAGCTCCCAGCACTCCATAGACTGAATTGACTGGCCTTCCATGCTCTCCTCCTGTTTCAAGGTTGCCACGAACAATGTTATTATCATTATCATGTCAACAATGAAAATCACCATTTTAAATGTTTCACTCACTCTGTTTGTAGTTCACATAACTATCCCACTTTATAGATTAAAATAAATCAATAAATACAAACCCTGGAGGTCAACCTACCCTTATATAGGGAATCTTCTTTAAATCATAGTATATTCTAAAAGTAGCAAAGGTAAGCTGTGGTAAAGCTTTTAAGTTGATTTTTATATGATTCAGGGCTATAACTGTAGCCTGAATCAAACTTTCAAGCATAATGGTGGCTAATTAATAAGTAATTAAAAGCAAGAAGTCTAATCATTTTGGAAAGAATGTATCTATGTCTTCTGAAAAAAATGTATTTCAATTTTTAAAAAAATAACGACTTAAATTTTAATGAAATGAAATCTTTGTATCATATATATTACCATCGCAATAACAAAAATTCACAATATAACCATAGTACTAGTTGGACCTTTGATGTTAGAATCTTCAGACCACTTTCCCAGGTATAGATATGATTTAGAAAACATAGAGCAAGTTTCCATAAAAACAAGATACTGACCAGCTTTCCCCCCTTTTTTCTATCATTGAAAGCATATGTGAAATAGCTTCCTTCTTCCCACACAACAGCCCCTCCACTCACATCTTCCTGAAGTGGAAAAGAAAGGGAGGGGGAGGAGGCTGAGAGGAGGAAGGGAGTGTATTCTCCTGAACCACCACATATGGGAGGGCAGGAAGTGGTATATTCAACAAGCGAAGCATTTTCTCTTTAGATAAATGATTCTCCATCTCTCGCCTCCAAAAGAAAAGTGGGTTTACCAGTGGGTCCTGTTGACCACATCTTCCTGTTTTTTTCATACTTTCAAAGAATCATAAATTTTAGTTGGTATTTCTTTATGTCCCTATTTTAGGCATTTAATTGGGCTATTTATTTATTTTAATTTATAACATGAGAAAAGTATTTAGCTTTTAGGAAGGTTTTGTTTTTTAAAAATAATGGTCCATAAAGTTGAAGTAAGTGAACACTATTGAACCACATTGACACTTTGCAAACAATACCTTAATATAATTGATTAATAGGCCTAGTTCCATAAAGATGGTTTTCAAGCGTGTATTTATACATTTTAACTGATATTTTCCTATATTCTATGCAATACTTCTTCACTGTGATATGAACCTATAACCTTTTAGTTTACTTAATTCTGTGTTGATATTGCAATTGTAATAATATATAGCTCTAATTGTTAATACATTCAGGCAAAAACAGTTCAGACATGAGCTATATAGAAAAGTATAGTGTCACTAAATGCTTTAATACATTTTTACATTTTTGTTGTGGCAGAATATCTGATATGAATGTTTCATTTTCTTGAAAAATAATTTAGTATGTTTGAAAAATTGAAACATTCACACTGAGACAGTAATTCTTTCCACAAAAATTAGACTCATTGTTACCTAGAAATTAACAAACATTATGCAAGTAAAATTTAAGTCAGGTTATTATTTTAGATTTTCTGAGTATTTAAAAATCAATTTAAAAGCATTAATTCATAGTTTAGTTTTGCCATTTTTATTATAAAAGACCATTGTAAAATAAACTAATTGAAGACAGATTCTTATTAAGCAACAGAAAATGTTAGCAGTGATACTGCAAAATATTCTTAATAATTTTTAAAGTTAGGTAAATTGAGCATGGTATCCCCACATCTGTAATCCCAGGTACTCAGGAGACTGAGGCAGGAGGATCACAAGTTTGGGGCAAGTCTGTGCAACTTAGTAAGACCCTGTTTCAAAATAAATTAAAAAGAGGGTTGGGAATGTAGCTCAGTGGTACAAGCTTGTCTAGCATGCTGACTAAATTTCCTGTTTTTACTTGACTTTTAGGTGATTATTTCCCCTTTAAAACTTAATTTCAAAGTCTTATTCATTCTATCAATCATATATCATTAACCTGATAATTTAGCTTCAGGGCATTAAACAAAATACAAAGTGCTATTATATTTTCTTTCAAGGTAGTTAAATTGGATCATAAACTCTTTTCTACTTCCCAAATCTAATTATTTTGAGAGTTACTTTGTGTTTTGGTTTTTGTAAAATTTATAGGAACTTATCACTATAAAGCCACAAAAGAAAGGTGCTTCCTTCTTTCAGTGTTTTAAACTGCCATGCTACATTTTGATGCTTGAATTTTTCTTCATCTCTTCCATCTCCAAAAATGTTTTGGCATCTTTTTGACCTTTCCCAGGACTTGGCATATAGCTCAGTGGTATAGCATATGCCTAACAAGTGTGGGGCTCTGGGTTTGGTCCATAGAATCACACATACAAAAATAAATGAATTAAATTTTCCTATGAAATGTAAATAAGAATGTTTTAGAAATTTTGCAGGAAACATTGACATAAATTGCTACCAGTTAGAGGTATTACACGACCAGTTTATTTGTCCTTTGAATTGATGTTTTGTAAAAGATATATAGAAAAACCAAAATTAAGAAATTAAGTTTTATATATATATAGAGAGAGTTTTATATATATATATATATATATATATATATATATATATATATATAGAGAGAGAGAGAGAGAGAGAGAGAGAGAGAGATATGAGAGAGAGAGAGAGAGAGATGAGAGAGAGAATTTTTTAATATTTATTTTTTAGTTTTCAGTGGACACAACATCTTTAATTTTATTTTTATGTGGTGCTGAGGATCGAACCCAGCGCCCCGCGCAAGCCAAGCAAGCGCATTACCACTTGAGCCACATCCCCAGCGCAAGTAAAATATAAATATGCAGTTAGAAATTGCCTTGTAACTTTTTTTCCATTTTTTAATTTTGTAAATCACCTGTAAAAATCTGATATTGTCTTTATGTTTGGTTTTTGGTAAATGCAATATTGACCTTTATGTCGACAGAATGAAGTCATGTTTAGCTACTCTTGAAGTACATGTGGGTGTTAAAGTTACTGATATTCTTATTCATATATTGCAATCTTTTTTTTTTTTTTGCAGTTTTGCTAAAAGGAGGAAAAAGAGAGGAAGAAAAACCATTTAGAGACTGTGCAGATGTATATCAAGCTGGTTTTAATAAAAGTGGAATCTACACTATTTATATTAATAATATGCCAGAACCCAAAAAGGTAAAACCAGAAGTGTTTGTTTATGGGATGTAAAGCAGATCTTAGTTGAATTGCTGGATGATAATCAGATTGATTTGTGAGCTTGTTAAATGGAAAAACAAAAAGTATGTGTGTGTGTGAGCTCATTTCTCCCAAAGATAACTTTGTTTCCCAGGCCCACAGGGGACAAAACCCTATTGTACAGATGTACTCTAAACCTTGTATTGTTTATTCCTTTTTCATATTAGCATTCCCTTTATTCATTGCTATTCATGGGATGTCTCATTGCTCAGAAATGTTTGTCTTGCACAGATCAAATGTTGAAGTCACACCTACCTTGAGTGCATGAGGAATAGCCATATTCCAAAACCCTGAGAACTTAGAGGATTCCCATCCTCCATGAGGGTTGTGGGGGAGCAAGGTATACAGCAGGGTACAAGCTATTTACAGATTACTGCTCCTATTAAAGTGGGAAAATCATACCCTATCTTAACTCATAATTTTGAAAGGATTTGCTTTTCATATTTATATAAAAGAGCAGGTTGGAGAACAGATTTCTCCTTATGTTGAACAAGCCCCAGAGTAAACATTAAAGTAAGCAAGCACTATCTTCCTGCTGTCACCTCTCTTTTCTGTACCACCCCTGTTATTTTTTTATTAAAATATCCATGCCTTCATTCAGTACTATTAAGTGGATGCCATTTATTTGTCAGTCACTATCTGAAGACATCAGTTTGGAATAAACAGTTTCCAGCGTAGTAATGATAGAGATATTTACACAGATAGCTATAAAAAACTGTGGAAGAGTTGTGAGGCAGATGGTTTTTCTGAAGCAGGGAATATGGGGAACATCGTGGTGAGGTAGCCAAATAAAGTGGGATTAGAGGTGAGAGCAGAACTCTCAATGTGTAAAAGCTTTAGCTAGACACCCAAGGTCCAAAGCAGATTGCCTGCTCTTGCAGCACAGACAAACTTTCCTCCCATCTAAATTACCTGTCACAAGTCTCCTTTCTTCTGGGTACTGTGCAAATGTTTCTGGAAGGCCTTCCTTGATTCCCCAAGCAGACTTGCAGGACTTTCTCACTACAAGTTCTATGAGGCAGGGACTATGTCTTTTTTTTTTTTTTTTTTCAAGAGAGAGAGAGAGAGAGAGAATTTTAATATTTATTTTTTAGTTTTCGGCAGACACAACATCTTTGTTTGTATGTGGTGCTGAGCATTGAACCCGGGCCGCAAGCATGCCAGGCGAGTGCGCTACCGCTTGAGCTACATCCCCAGCCCCAAAGGGACTATGTCTTTTATTTTTGATTTTCTGGAAACTGGCATGGTGTCTGCTTATAGTAAGTCCTCAATAAGTATGTGCCAGGATGAATGAATGAATCAATCAATCAATCAATGCTGATGATAATGTCAACACTTTTCTGTAGTATACAGTAAGCAAATCTAACTTTGTCTTTCTGATAATTGGTTTCTTTGATAAGCAAGATATGTGAATCTTTGAGACTAGTTTGCCAGATGTTGTGTCATTGCTGAGACAGAGTCTGGTTGATAATTCAGGTCAAACTCTGTTTCTCTTTTTACTGCTATTATTTCTCTCCAGATTCCCAAAGTTCTAGTACATTAGGTTGGCTCAAAATTTTTTTCCTCTTTTCTGGGACAACATTTTCTTTCCAAAAGTGACCTTTGAGGGTTTCTCTACAAGTGGGAAAAAGGAGGGGGGTGAATAAGTACAGGAGGCAGGAAAGGTGGCAGGCACAGTTCCATATATTGCCCCTCAGTTACCTTCCGGACAAGTTTTGTTTCACCTGTTCTGTGCAAGATTTCATTTCTCTCAAATGCTCAGTGTTTAAAACAAAACAAAAACTGTGAACATAAAATGGTAATCTGAGAATGAGGAGACTAGGATATAAAGTAAAGTTTGAGTATACTAAGGTCATACCTATGATTGAAATCACACACACACACACACACACACACGCACACACACGTGCGCACACACACACACACAGAGCATACACATAACATATAGGAAAGTGTTTAAGAAACTGTCCTGGGGTGGGAGAGGCAAGCAAAAATGAATATACTCTGATTTATCTACAGTACTGCCTTAAATCTCAAAGAACCCCTAATTTGTTATCAGTCGCACTGGAGCTTATAGCTTGAAATAAAAACAAAAATGACATTAACTAAAAATATTAAATGACTCTCCTTTTAGATTCCTGAAGATCCTGTGGTATATATAAAAACAGAAACAGAATTTTCAGGCTTTTCAGATTGAAAACTTTCAGACTTCTAGAATTTTTCACTACATCACCAGTAATACCAGGTGGCTCTTGTGGATGGAGAGAAGCAATTTAATTCATAAAATTCAGTTCATATGTAAGCATAGCTCAACTCTAGTTCAAAATATTTTGAGATGCAAATGATGCAAAGACTATATGCAGAACCACTGCTCTTGTTAGGATAGGAAAATATCCTTTTCTAACTTACAATCTAGGAGAATTTCTATATTTATAAAAGAACAGGCTTATGATCCACTTTACTGGTTCAGTGTCTGGCTTCTAGGTCGTTTACACTGAAACAGCATGATTTAAACTTATGCTTCCCCAAAATAGTGTATTTTACATAAAATGGAGCTTCAGAATTGTTCTTGGATAAATAAAATATTTGAGAAATCTATTTATTTACATGGGGGGAACAAACCCAGTGCTCCTTGCATGGTAAAGATGTTTTCTACCACCCAGCCCCTAAATTTCAAAAAAAAAAAGGTAAAACATCAAATCCACAATGTCAAGTAATTTTTGGATGAAATTTCTGAGTTGTGAGCTTATGAAAAAATTGTAACTTGAGCAAGTTCACAAGAATATCAGAATATATTTGTGAGAGGCAAATTTTAGCACTGTAGAAACTGCTCTAAAAATGGCTTCTCAAAGGAAAGAAGTTCTTACATGACTTGGTCAGGACTATCAGTAGGTTTAGTTATGATTGGGTTTGTTTTTATTGGAAATAAAACAAATGGCAGCAGAGTGTGACAAGAACAGGGGTGACAGAGCTGGGGGGAGAGAGACTCTGAACTTAGGTGTTTCCTTTCTTACTTTATTCCCTCCCCTGTATGATCATGGATTCTCTCACAAGCGGTAATACTATTCTATTGTTCAGACTGATGTAACTATATTTATTTTTAATAAGTCGCACATTTTGACTTAAATCCCTTATTATGATCACTTAGTGTGACCCTGGTTAAGAACACATATTGTATGAATTTCCTCAAAGAAATTCAGAAGCTGGTTAATGCATTGGTTCAAATGTACAGAGCATTAACGGCTTGCCAGCTCCTGATCTGACTGCTTTTCTTTCATTTGCACTCACTCACTTATTCTTTTCAACAATCATATGAAATCGGTGTCCCCATTACCTCTATTTTAGACAAACAGTTTGCCCAAATGACTTTGTTGGTAAATGTTGAACACTGGCTTGGAAACAAAGGACTCTGACTCCAGATTGCACCATCTTAACTAAAGGCTTAAGCAGGATGATTATATTAGTGATGACTGAAGTTTCACAATTCATAATTTTGAACATGAACTTACTTCCAAGTGACACAGGCAAGGGTTTATTATTAGAAAGTGAGTAAATTGATTCATCTTCTTAGTATAATCTACCTCACTCCCCACTATCCTGTAATTTTACTTTCTACTTCTATCTGATATAAAATCAATGATGTTTTCTTAAACATGTAAAAATCACTAAAAGAAAACCTTGTTTTTTGGACTTTTACCCTTCTTGATAGACTGGGCATTATAGATAAAAAGTTTGGTGCTACACTTGGATATGCTTAGCAATAGTTTTGATCATTTTAATGCCTTCAAAATTTCAAGAAATTCAAAACAAACCTATAAAAATAACCCGAAATACATATACTATGGAATATAAACTAATCAATTTTAGACAATTGATAAGATCTTTTAAAATAAGTTATTCATCTTTTAAGCAGTGTAATAGTTGCAAATTTAACAGAATTGTTAGTCTTTGTTTTGCCTGACATTGTTCTGTGCTAAAACAGACATGTTTGCAAAAGCTTGAAAAGTGTTGTCTTTTCAAATGTCATGTGGTTTCCTAGGGTGATTTAATTTTTCAAGAAGATAGAAAAATGAGAATTTCATCTTTTACTTCTTTCTTTTTTGCTTTGATAGTATTAATGGCTTGTGGTTATTTCCTTCTCTGAATTCCCTTCAATGCATGGTACTAGGAAACAGGATTTTCTCTTTCATTTCATAATTTTCTAAAACCAAATGCCCTACAGCCATCTTAGTTTCATCCAAAAAAATAAACCATTAAATCATAACTCTTATTGTAAAATATTAAAAATTTGCTCTGAACTCATAATTCCCCTAATTCTTGGAAAAGGACTGTAACAAATGTGTTAAGACTTTTTGATTTAAGGTTATGGAAAAATAATTAATGTCCACAAAGCTAATCATTCCAACTTGTATGAAACATAAAAGCATAAAAAGTATGTGAATCAAATTTCCCCTTTTTGTTTGGGTTTAGACCTCTGTATTATGTTAAAAGGTGTTTAATGCTTGAGAGCTTTGACCTTGCCTGGGATAGGAGCCAGTTCAATCTTTTCTTGGATAGAAGTAAGCCCAAGTCATATGATCAATACATGCAATAGGCATAGTAAATGTAGTGGGCCTTGTCCACAGGAAGAACCGCCAGATAGCACTGACCACAGAGTGCTGGCAAGTGAACTTTTCAGGTCCTTTCATGTTTCAAATCTTTCTGAAACTGATCTTCTATTTTCTGGAACTTGTTTCATCTCTTAGGCATAGGATTTTAATTTTTATTCTGACTATTGACAAAATAACTGCTTTTTTTTTTTTTAAGAGTGAATCCAATTTTTTAAAGACTGAAAAATACCATGATCAAAGATTAGTGATGCCAATACTGTTAACTAGAAGCCAGTGAATATAATTGTAGGGAATTTTATTGAACTTCTGCATATTTTGAATTTTCTATATTCCATATTATTCAAAGCAAGTTAATAATATAAATCATATGCAATGTTCTATATAATAACCATATTGTAATATATTAAATATTATATACACAGTGATATTATATAATATAAATACATGTTATCTGTAAAATGCATGTAAGAGCCGGGTGCTATATGTGCACACCTGTAATCCCAGTAGCTTGGGAGGCTGAGGCAGGAGGATCTTGAGTTCAAAGCCAGTATCAGCAATTTAGCAAAGCACTAAGAAACTTGGGGAGACCCTGTCTCTAAATAAAAAATAATAAAAATGGCTGGAAAAGTGGCTCAGTGGAAAAGTGCTGGATTCAATCTCCAGGACCAAATAAATAAATAAAATAAAATGCATGTAAGAGATAAGAACAATGGCAATGCCTATTGCTTGAAAAATAATACTCCAAAAACTCTATGCACATTGGCTCATTTAATCCTCACAAAAGATGTAAGAGAGCAGATGTGGGAATCTGAATCCACACAATCCAGCACTCAAGTCTGTGCCCCTGAGCAATGTGTCATTCTGCTCTCTTATACCCAAATTCAACAAATGGAGACTGTTAGACTGTTATCATTGCTGCCATGGAGTCTTGATAAGAATTGTGACACATATGTCAAATCCCTTGACCTTTCAGAATCTCAGCTTCCAAACCTGTAATCTGCCTGGGTAATTTCTACCTCCCCTTGAAGCTTTGTCTTTCTCTATCTAAGATGCAATCTCAGCACTTCTTAACATTTCCAAGTAGCTGGGTACCTTCTTGAAAGGGAAGTTGTCTTTTCTAAAAATTTGTGAGTGATTGTAAAACAAAGCCATAGAATTTTGATAACACTTAACAGCCATTAAAAACTAGACAGCATAGTTTTTTTTCTATAGATACTCTTTTCTTCTGACAGAAAGAAGAAGGGTGAGGGAAAGAAAGGAAGGAAGGAAGGAGAAAATTTGGGATTACCAATGACAGCAGGGTAAAATTTAATTGAGAAATGAGTGAAATTTGTTTTCCTTAGCAAAATGTGTCCTTGACATTTTCATTTTCCTTTGTTCTGATTTAAATGTCATCAGGAAAGTTTCACCTGCTGAATTACCACCTATGCCCCCTTTTAAGCTGTGCCATCTGATTTTATGCTCATAGCAGTCCTGCAATCTCTCAGATCAAGATTACTAATGGCTTCTTCATTTCAAATTTACATGTATATTTTCTTAATTTTTAGTTATCTTGATTTCTCTCAAATATTTGATTATCACATCCCAAACTCAGCATTTATACCCAGTTTTTTTTGCAAGTTTTCTTATTTTATTTTTTAAATATTTTTTAATTGTAGATGGACACAATATCTTTATTTTTATTTATTTATTTTATGTGGTGCTGAGGATCAAATCCAGGGCCTCACATATGCGAGGCAAGTGCTCTACCACTGAGCTACAACCCCAGCCCTCTTATTTTATTTTTATTATATCTCTATTTGTTCAGCAAATATTATTTGAATACCACCTTTGGCTAGGCAATACTATAGGCCCTGAGAATGGCAGCAAATGACACTGAATACCTACCCATCTCTAAGTTACTGATGTATTTAATCTCCACCAGTTACTCACCAAAGTCCACTCATGAACCCTCCTCCCTCTCCCATCCTCATATCTCTAAATCCTTTTTGTTTGAGCTCTTTAAATTATGTATCTATTTTCATGTGACCAACTGCTGATTTTAAGTACATTACTCCCAACAATTTTGAATTAGGTAAACATAGGGTTCAAATCCTAAATTCAATTCAAATCTTGGACCCAGTACTAATGGTTAAGTATAACCATTGGTAAGTTTCTGAAATACTCTCACTTTTTTTCACAAATAAAATGGAAATGATAATCATACCTTCTTCATAGAGTTTTTGTGAGATTAATGCATATAAAGTGCTTGAGTTACCTGGCACTTAACAAAAACACCATTGTTAATGACTTCTTTTTATCTCCTTATTCTTGGTAAAATTTTATCCTTTGTCTC
Source organism: Callospermophilus lateralis (assembly GCF_048772815.1). Lineage (NCBI taxonomy): Eukaryota > Metazoa > Chordata > Mammalia > Rodentia > Sciuridae > Callospermophilus > Callospermophilus lateralis. Next base: position 62,039,081 of record NC_135320.1, on the reverse strand, counting down.
ATCTCCAGATGTTTCAGTAGAACATCTCTAATTTGTCAATTAACACTTCTTTTTGGAAGCTACCTAAAACACTAAATATCCCAAATCATCATCATTTTCTTCTCTCGAATGTTAGCTCTTTTTATAAATCTCTCATTTAGATCATTGTCACTATTATTCTTCAGGTCACTGGAGTTAAAAGTTATGGATTTCAGTGTCTCTTAATCCTATAGGATCAGTCACTATTGCAACTTTGCAGTGTTTTGAGTTGATGAGACATATTTTATTCATCATAATATCCTCAGTTGTAATGTCCAATGCCCAAGAACACTTGCTGAGTGAAAAAGTAAGTGAATGAATAAATTAGAATTAAGGATGATGAGAAACTAATTAGAGGTTAAGGACAAAGAGCAGATGAAGAAGGGTCAGTAGCGGTAATGCTGGGAAAGGGAGGGCAATTTAAAATTTATAATCTTGGAGGTGAATCAGTTCTGAGGAATGACATACAGGGTCAGTGGCTGTTGTCAAATTAGAGGAGAGCCCTCAGGAGAGCGGTTGTCCTGTTTCATATGTTCGCATAGGCATGTGTGTCTCCGTTCCTTTCACTCTGAGGAAGTACATGAGTAGTTTGCCCTTTGAATGACAGTTGTTTCCATTGCTTTCATACCCTTTAGCCATTTGTGCTCCAAATGTAATGCCACAGGGAAAACATTGAGGTTTTTCCTTTAATCAGAGCTCAGTCCTATGTCTCCACTGCCTGACTGCTGTGGCTGTATCATATCCACACCGTCAGCCAACCTTCAAAATGCTTTAATATTCAGTTGCTGCAGAATGGTGTTCCCCATAGCCCAGCCCTTGAATAATCAACTGCCACATCCATGCTACAACAATTCCAGTGATTGCTCTCCAAAGATCATCCCATCACAGATATGTTTCTCTTCTAGGGTGGACTCTAGGGAAAATGAATCAGTTGTTTAAATAAATGCTATTACATTTAGAATAATTGAAATAAGCCTAAGTCTTTGAAAGATTTGGATAACTTTTCCACATGGGAAAGAAATGCTTGTCACAGTCAGAAGGAATATAGTATGTCATGTTCTCCTCTTATTGTTCATGACTAAAACTTAAACACATAATGTGTTCTCCATGTGCTGAGGACCAAATTTTGCCCCTAATGTAGTATTTAGCCATCAAGAATAATTATCATAGTATGTAAATATCTAGAAGTTAGCAGTTATGAAATGAATAATGAAATATATATATATACATATATATAAACTTTTTAAAAATTATATTACCCAAACCTTTAATCTTATATTACCAATACTAAAATATTGAAAAAAGTGAGTTATGCTTTAAACATAAAATGGCTTAATTTTAGAAACTTTAGTAGCATTTTTAAAATTTAAACTTATACAAGTGCCTATTTCCATTTAAGATGTTGATTTTTAATTTTTATACTAAAAATTTTTCAGCTAGCTGATCTAAATTTTTACAAGGTATTGATGCATCATTGTTAGAATTTGATCAGAAGTAACTCAAATATGAGTTATAGGAAGAAATAACCAATATGTCTGAATTAATATTTTCCCAATGTAGTTCTTTTTCTTGCAGGTCTTTAGACCTGTTTTCATTTTGAAATATGTCAGATACATACTCCTTTAAAATAAACATATTTCCCCCCTGTCTTTCTTTTCCCTTCGTCTGCCAGGTATTTTGCAACATGGATGTGAACGGGGGAGGTTGGACTGTCATACAGCATCGTGAAGATGGAAGTCTAGATTTCCAAAGAGGCTGGAAAGAATATAAAATGGTAAGATGGGAGAATTTACGGTGGTGTTTGATGTTTTTTTCACAAAGTTATCTTCATCAGATTATATGATGAACCTTTGCATTTTTAGATGCTTTCAAGTTAATTTAAGAATTAAAATGATGCTTACATTAAGGACATTATTTTCATTAGACACAAAACACTCATAAATCATTTTGAGTAAATGATTTCCATGTGTGCATCAGAAAGAGAAATGTATTACTATAATTATTTCATGAACTGCTGTGGATTGTCTGGATCCATTCCTATTTGAATGAGGGTGGGGGAAGCCAGAATTCAGATCAGGCAGGATGGGTGTCCTGCCAGGCAGGTGATAGTAATGGCCTCACTCAGGGCTGGCTAGGTGTTGCTGCTGTTGAATGAGTTCCTCCATGAGAGCTTTCATGTGGCTCCTCTGAACTTCTCTGAATACCCAGGATTATCAGGCCCTTCCTGTCACAGTTGGCATCCCCACGAACAGGAGATACTTTTAGTCTCTTTTTTAATTTTTTTTTAAATTTTAATTTGTTATATATGACAACAGAATGCATTACACATATAGAGCACAGTTTTTCATAGAAATGGCACAGAGACATCTCCACTGCTTTCTATTGGTTAAAGTTGACCATGGGCCCAGCCCAGATTCAAGATGAGAGGAGAACACGAAGGTAAGAAAGGAAAGACTTTGTTCATTGGTGCCTCTAAAATAAGAGCAGACATACCATTGTCCTCTCGATAGTCATTTCCAACATTCTTGTAGCTGATGTTTTCAGTCCCCTGTATGTACTGGTCTTATCTAATTTTTATATCAAACTGATTACTTAATACTATCCTTAAGAGGAACCAGATTAGAGAGACCAAGTTTTTCAAGGTAACATAGCAGATGACTTAATTAATCCATAATCCAATAATCTCATATTCAGTGCCTAAAATATTGACTATTAAAACCTGCTGACAGAATGTCAAATCATAGTAAAAGGTAAGGATTTCCCTTAATGAGTGAATTTTCATTATTTTATATGTAACATTTATGAATAACTTTGTTTCGAAATCTTGATAAATTTCTCCCTTTGAAGGTGAAAAAAAAATGTGATGGGAGTTCTATACTAGAAAAGTTCCATCTCAGTACCTTGTAGACAGTGTCAAACCTGTGGTTGGTTGAAATTATAATTCACCAATTAGTAGGTTCATAGTTGGTTTAATATCATCAAACAAAGGGGTTTTAGTTCATGAAAGGTACTCTCTAGGGCTGTCACTTTACCTAGAAGATTTTTATGAAATACTCAGCTAAACCCTTAGCATGCAGTTTAATTAACAATTTGGAGGGACATGAAGTTGAAATCCAATGTCTTTAATGAACCATAGACTCAAGATAGAAAGGTAGGCTGAGACCAACAAGACAGAATTCCACAGAGAGAATGTGTGACTCAAAGTTTTTTGATTTGTTGGCTGCTGAAAAACCAAGATTAGTGTACTTACTCTACATTAGTAGCAGGTTTTAGGACACAAAAATTGCAGAATTTACTTTAAAATGTTTTCAATTCTGGAGGTTTTTAACCAAGTGGACAATCTTAAGAATTGTAATCAATATGTGAAGAATCTGGAAATCATGTATGGAGCAAGTGAATGATTTGGATTGTTTAACCTGAAGAAATATTTGAAAAGAATTAGGCATAGTCCTGTCTGATAGCTACCTAATTAACTAACTGGATGGAAGCATGTAGTACCAGAGCCTCCTACACAAAATGTGGACTGGTGACCAGCAGCATTAGCTTCATCTGGGAGCTTAGAGAAACACAGGACATCAAGCTCTGCCCCAAAATTGCTGAACTAAACTCCACATTTCTACAATAATTTAAGGGGAGTTCTATAATGAATGGGGAATATAACAGAAAAGCAAAATTTGACTAAGTAAAAGCAAAACCCTCTAGTGCTAAATTCTAACAATAAATGGACTTTCTACTCAGGGACAAGTCCCCTCCCTCATCAGTGTAAGCACCCAAGTAGGAGATAGATCCTCGTTTTTCAGTATGGTTATGGAGAATAGGAATGGTAGTCAGGTTAGATTCTAAAATCTCTTTCTGTTTATATTATTCTATAAACACACGGGGGCAATTACCTAAGTTCTAAAAGCGGACTTGAAATATGTATGTATTAGCAGGTTTATTCTTTACCCCACTATTTCTAAGTGGGTTGAGTTTAGGCAGATCTCATACACATACATTAACTTTCTCATTCATTAAAATGGGACAACAATTATACATTAGGAGTCTTTCAGGGATGCTATGGAGATTAGTAATCATATTAGTAAAGCACTTGGGCACACTGAATTTTTAATAAACACTAGTTGTTATTATTATTATTATTCAAGATTAAAACATCAAAGTCTATAAAACATTTATTAATTTTGCCCAAAGTATTATTTTTCTAACTACTTTAACTCATGATGATTTTCACCACTAAAATGGGATGTGAAGAAGCTATCCAAGAAGTCAAACAATTGATATAGGATCAAGCAAATCTTAAATGCATTATTATTAAAATTAATGATAATGGAAAATGAACATAAAGTTGTCATCATTGTGATTTTCCAAAATGGTGAATTATTAGCTGTAAACATCTGCTGCCTTGGCAAGCCAGGCACATTAAGTAAGAGATACTGACTTGTTAAATATGGAATTGATTCATGTCTTGTAAGTATTTACCAAACAAATGAATCTACTTTTAAGCAATTCTTTTTTGTTATTGGAACAAGACTGGGATTATTCTTTAATCATAGTTTTTATTCAGTTTGTCCTTATCCCTTTTCTGAATATGAAAGATTATTATGCTTTATTCAAACTTGAAATATTTATCACCTCAATGTCAATTCTTCATGGTCAGGAAACATAATCAGCTCCAAAATTGTAAAACATTCTGGCAAAAATGAATCTGAAGACTTTTTAAAAAATTTAAAATAATTCATCTTATGTTACAAGTTGGGTAATATTCATCAAAACACATGGTAAAAAGTGTTTCATCTGTTTTCTTCAGAGCCTTTAAAAAAAAAAAAAAAAAAAAAACTAAAGACAAAATAACAGGATTCTACCATGAATGGACATGGTCTCCTAATGTCAATTCTTGTCAATCACACCTGTTTCTATTCCCTGCATCAAGATCAAGCGAACCTGCAGTCCACTTCTTCAGCTTGGGGTGCACATCCTTGGAGGAAAACAAAGACTTCCTGGCATGCACCCCTCCTCTTCAGTCTTCCCCCTTACTGGGTGTGTGCCAGGAGGCTGCACTTCCTTAGACACTGAGTGTAGCCATAACATTTCATCCCGCCCTTTCTGCCTTACTTCTCTCCTTCCCTTCTTTCTGGTTGATATCTGCGGGTTGTCTCTTGCCCCACAAGGTTTGTGGAATTGTGTGTTACAGTTATCAACCCATGAAATTACAAATATGTATTATATATTGCTATTTTTAAACCTCTCGCAGCATAAGAGGTTTGCAATTTATTTGGTTCTGGGCATTGGCTTTAATCCTACAAAAAAGTCTTTTACCTGAATTTTGTTTTCACTTAACCTTTTTTTTTTAGGAGGAGATGCACCAAATCTGGTTTATAGATTTGTAAAGATGTTTGCTAAGGGAGAAGTCAGGAATGGGCTTTTATTGGAGACATTTAGGGACTGATATTAGCTCCTTCAAGTCACAAGGGCACCATTTAGCAGCCTCCAGTAATAACACTTACAGCAATGCTTTTGCATATAAAGCCCACTGAAGCTTGGAACCCCAAATAGTACCCTAAGTGACCTAACTTTATAGTAAGCAGTGACTAATGCCCTGGAGACAAACTTGCTTTGTATTCAAACCCTCCCCCACCCCCCAACAAAGCTTCCTTTGACACAAACATTTAATTCTGAGCATCATACCTTCTGGGAGTTCTTTATTTCTGGAAAGAAAATAAACACATTTTTAACCACATTTTAAACATCTTCAAAATAAAAAGAGAAAAATGCTCAAGAATTTAAAAATTATGAAATAAACAGTTCTTCTGCTCTTTCTTGAGCTGGAAGTCTCAGCAATTAGTGTAGATGCTTTTAAATGACTCTAATTGTGTATTACTGCACCTTTGGAAAGCCACTTTTCAGGCCTATTTTCTTTAATCATTTATATGAAAAAAAGTTGAAACTCATAGGACTTATACCCATTATGACAAATTAAGAGTTCTTATCATTGCTTTCACTAGGAGTGTATATCAGAAATAGTTGTGGAGCTCTTTAAAAACAGAGGTGATTTAGTTTCCCCATGGAGATTTGGATTTGGTATGTCTGGTTTCAATTTTGTTTCTTCTATAAAAAGTCAACACTTCCTGTGATCATTATGAGACAAAACAAATAAAGTATCAGAGACAATAATTTTATTAACTCGGAAAAAGCACAAGCCAAAATTGAACATTTCTGCAGGTTTTGGCAAAAACTAATGAATGTTGATCTTTCACCTACATGATTTTTTTTAAATAAAATGTGCCTGTTAAGGCCATTTTAAGGTAAGTATTATTATTTTTTTTGTTAAATTCTAGTATATTTTGCCCTTTTATTAAACTCCCAGAGGAGAAATGAAATTGATCAGCAATGGATCTGAAATGTGTTATCAGAATCTTTTATATGATTGTAACTGACACAACTACACATAATAGCTTCATGAAACTACATGACATAGTATCCTTGGATTTTACTCAAGAAAGAGAAGAAAATCTATTTTTATAACTAACATTTATTTATTTGCTGCTATTTTTAACATCAGCACAATATTTTGTAAAGTTTCAGCTTTTATTTTTATGAATGTTGCAGGATATTTGAGCTGAAATACGAACCTGTGGTAAACTGTTATATGCAATAGTGTATAAACCTGTACTTTGAGTTGTGCATCAGTGATTTCAGTAATTTAGGCATGGATTTGTTTTTTGTTTCAGACAAATCTGCAAATATAACCAAAACTTGCTTCCTGATATGGAGGAATTTTATGCCTGCCCTACTCTGATAATTTTGTCTGATTAGTATAATCTAATTTGCATCTGAATAGTTATTCCACCTTATATTTATATGGTTCTCCACCTTGGTTCATAGCAGACTCACCCGTGAAATTTAAATATCCAAATCCCCAAGCCCACCTCAGACATACTAAATTCAATCTCCATGGAGAAACTAAGTCATCTCTATTTTTCAAAAGCTCCACAGCTCACTCTTTGTTCCTTCCTCCTTCCCTCCCTCCTTTCCTTCCTTCCCTCCTTCTTTCCTTCCTTTCTTCATTCCTCTCTCTTTCTCGCTCTCTCTCTCTCTTTCAATTTAACCCAGTGGCACTTTGCCGGTGAGCTACATCCCCAACCCTTTTTATTTGTTGTTTTGTGGCAGGGTCTTGCTTAGTTGTAGAGGCTGGCCTCCAACTTGCCTCAGCCTCCTTGAGCATCTGCAATTTCAGGAGTGTGCCACCAACCCTGGCTACTCCACAGCTTTTTAAGAGATATGCGCCACTAGTTGAAAGCAACTATCAGAACTAATCATTTATTAGCACAAGTATAAGACCTTAAAATTGCCTGTTTTGTAGATTTTAAACATGTGGAACATGGAGAAAGAGCGATTAAGATAATAGGACCAAGGGAGAGTTGAAGGGGAAAGGTACTCTTTTAGAATTGAGAAGCAAAATTGAGGTGGTCTATACTTTCATTTGTACCAGTTTAATCCCATTTATAGTCAGTGGGCTTTAATTTTTCATTTGGTAATTAATTTCTTGGATTAAAATTATAGTATTTTTTTGTATACACAAATAATCAACATTAGTCTCCAGTGTCTAAAAGCCTTTTAAATAATTATCTCAATATTCCCCTTGTTAATTTTCAGCAAAGACAAGACCCTGGAATGTTTTGTTCCCTTTCTTACATGGAATAGAAAGAAATATGCTTACTCTCAAAGAGCACATAGTGTCATGGAAGAAATGCAACCAAACAAAATGACTAAGTCTTGTGATATGTCTTCTAACTATAACAACAGCAACACCTAGACTTTTGTTATGTGGTTTTCCTGTATCAGCATTCAGTCAGGTGCCATAGGCATATTGCATTCTTACAATGTTCTACATGGAATGCTCTAGATTACTGTTTTGCAGATAAGAAACTGAGGCTTCAAAATAAAGCAGAAAATCCCTTAGTAAATATGTCTCAGAGAAAGGCTTTGAATTCGAGGAGAGATAGGAAATGGGGGTTATTTAATTTAAACCAAGCCTTTGTTCTTACACATCAGATCGGCAGTTGTGCCTGATAAACTATCCAATAGACAGCTTAGTAATGTGGGAACCCATTCCATTTCCCCTTCTTTTGCATATTTTTCATCTTTATGATGTAACAGCTGTTTCTGCTTCACTGCATTTGGCTATTAGAAGGGTTCCTCCCTACATCATCTAACGGCCATTTTGATTCATGGCAGTCAAATATTTTGCTCTTTTGGACAGTTTTTTGGGAAAGTGCATGAAATTCAATTTTGGTTTCTAGAGGTCAATCCCACCACTTTCTTTTCAGTTGCTTCTTTCTGAAAGAAGAAAAAGAAAACTGTTTAGAAAGTGGTATGTCCCTCCACTCAGGGGGGATACACAGTCCTGCATGCTGAGACAGGGACCAGCTTTTGTAGGAAGGACTTTAATGCTTGTTCATTTCTGAAGCTCATCTGAGATCACTGCACTTTTCCCTGGGGAAGCTGGAGAGTTTTATTCACACAAGGCTTTCAACAGCATGGAAATATGTGACCTAAAACTTAACACTTCATCATTCCCAGCCTCTTTATTCACATCTAGTATAATTGCTGAATCCCTTTTCAATGACTACACAGAAAAGGGAATCATCAAGTGGCCATAGGGAGAGTTCTGGCATGTCTGAGCTGAGAAGAAATGCAAAGAAAACCCCAGTGGTCTTCTTTTTCTTCCCAGGGGATGCTGCAATAAAGAAAGTGTTAATTCTTTGACTTGCAGCCCCCTGTAACTTTTTGTTCTGGTTGTGCAATGGAGAAGGTAAGCTTTGCTCTTTTCCTTGGTATGTAGCACCAGCTGCCTTAAGAATATATAAAATTCTTAGCATGTTCAAAATTGTTCTAGTATTTCCTGCCACTGTGGAACTTTTGCAAAATATGACTTGAGTATCTTAGGAGCAGAGAAGCAAGTTATTCCAGCCACTGGAATAACTGCAATGAATCCTATATTTTTGCTTTGAGCTAAAGGTAGATGATCTTCAGTACAATTTGAGTCAAGGATGTTCAATTAATCAAGAAATTAAGTTAAACTGGGGAATTATTTTAAAAGTGTGCATACATATGTAACACATGTCATTTTAACTTTAAATATAAAAAATATGTGTTCATTTACCCACTTTTTAAAAAGTAGGACCAAGGTGTGTGATTTGGGGTCAATGGTTTCTATAAAACTTTCTCCTAAGAGAATACATCCAATGTCTAGTTTCATTTCTGTAAAATAGAACAGTACTTAAAGACATATGCAAAGTAATGTAAAATTTAAAGTCCTCTAAAATTCCATTATTCGAAGTCTTATCTCAGGTTCTCAGCAGCACTTAATTCAAAAAGATTTGAATGATTTGTTTTTATTGAGCAAGTCTACATATTTAAATTAGATTTTATAAAAACCCTCTTTCCCCACTAATATTTAACCCATTTGCATAACACATAATAAACATCACCACCATAATAACAGAACTGGCAAAAAAATGGTTTTGGTACCAAACACCATGGCTTTTGGCCAGCAAGTCCATTGGCAGAGGCAGCAGTGCCCCATGTAGTTAATGCAATTTGAGTCCACTTTGGGCACCAGCACAAAGAGGAATGGAGAACATTGATTCATTGCTTAGTTTTGTTAAAGGAGAAAGCCATTATGAAAACTTCTCTTGTAATTAGATTCTATAAAACTGATAAACATTAAGTGTGAAAGGAAGAAAAAGTTTTCTAAATTCTGTCATCTATACTGAGAAAACAAGAACTGCCATAATTATTTTAGTACTTTCCTCATGGATTAGACATTTATTAATAAATACCTCAGCTAACCAGAATTTGTTTCTTTATAAAACATTGGGAGTGTGTCCTGTCATTACTGAATTTCTTTTAAATGTGTGTATGACAAATTGAGGACTTGATTCAGATGCAGATTCATGTGTCTTGTTCTCAGATATTTGATTCAATGGAGAGCTAGGTGTTTTTGTTTTTAACCAGAACTCCAGTGGTGATAATTCAGTGGGGCAGCTGAGACTCAACATATTGTTCACACACATACACACACACACACACACACACACACACACACACACGTTTAAGATTACTTCTTTGAATGTGAATGTAAAGTGCTATAATATTTGTCTCCCTAGCTCCCTATATGGATCTCCCATCTGTGTCAGTAAAACAAATGCGTAGGCCAAGAATTGAACTGATCTTCAAGTATTATTAGGCAATACTTTCTTAGACAATTGTGAATACCTCAAATCTAGAATGCCAGCAGCTCCTTAGGGTTCTTTATTTCCCTGTCACCAACATCTCCAACATTTAGAGTTGGCTCACATTTGGGGACCACGTCTCTTTCCTCCCACAGAGAAACTATTTTGAGTACTTAACAGCCATGACTGGGATTGCCCCAAAGAAAAGAACAGAGCCATATTGAGATTAAGAGGCACAATGATCAGCCATGTGTACTTACTCAGCTCTTACCAGTCAGCCTTCCAAACCTACATTCATGCCAGTGGAGCAATGTGAATGATTATGGTTGCAGACTTACAGATTTTCTTAATAATATTAAAAAATAAGAATGCAAAACTGCTCAAATCAGAGGTCTAATAATCCATAAAGTTATGGGTATATAATTGGACTCCTGAATAGACACAAAACAGTATTATTAAATAATTTGTCTGATACTACCCTGATAGTACTCAATGAAAAAAATACTACACTGATAGTACTCAAATTATATTCAAAAGAATAACCAGAATTTTAGAAACATATTTGAAAGCAAATGGAATCGAGGAGGGTTTTCTGGTAAAACCTATTGAACAAATTCATTTAATCCAAAAATACTTTATCTCTCTCTCTCTCTCTCTCTCTCTCTCTCTCTCTCTCTCTCTCTCTCTCTCTCTCTCTCTCTCTCTCTCTCTCTCTCTCTCTATATATATATATATATATATATATATATATATATATATATATAATTTGATGAACACAGATTTTCCTATAATAAGAATTAGACATAAGCCTCAAATGGAAGCACGTATAACAGAAGACTATTAAAGTAAATCAATATTAGAAAAAAATCAGTGTGTAAAATTCTGAAAGAAATATCTTGACTTTAAAAGATAATTTTTTTTTATTGTTACTTAGAAAACAGTTAAAGGCTAAACATGAAAAGTTTCCCTCTGGAGTAACAAGTTCATGTCCATCTTCTTTCCCAGGGTTTTGGAAATCCCTCTGGTGAATATTGGCTGGGAAATGAGTTTATTTTTGCCATAACCAGTCAGAGGCAGTACACGCTAAGGATTGAATTAATGGACTGGGAAGGGAACCGAGCTTACTCACAGTATGACAGGTTCCACATAGGAAATGAAAAGCAAAACTACAGGTAAGTCGTGTTTCATTCAGCATAGTACTTGACTACCTTTGATCTAGCCATTTAGGAATGTTCGTGAAAAAGTCTGAAAGAAAATGATGAAAATTGTCTTTAAATGAAAAAAACAAAACAAAACAGTAAAGACTTCTTACATCTTACTTTCCATAGACTGACTACCTTTAACGTTGGCTTGAATTCTAGTGAATGGTGAAATAAATCTGAAGTATAATATGGTTGTTGTTGTTTTAATTATTGCTATGAAGTGTACTGGGTTCATACATGTAAGATTCATAACAGAAGTGACTACAAACAGTGGCTTGAAATAATTAATTTCTTCCCTCTATCAAAGTGGTTTTTTTTTGTTGTTGTTGTTGTTCTACTTTCTTTATCTTCCTTAAATTATTATTTTTCTAATTATCTTGAAGGTGACAAAAGAACAATTTAAATATTTTTGAGTGATTATAAAAGAGGAGATGAGACATAACTAAAAGGTACTTTTTTGTTTGTAAATAATAATAAAAGGGTAAAAATAAATCCAAATAATAACATAAATATACAGAATGCATCACTGGGATATAAAAATAGCCAAACTATACACTTAATTTTAGATGTTTCTGAATTTATTTTCAATTAGCACCTTTCATGCTAGAAAAATTAATTAAAACTATGGCTATGAAAACAACTTGATATGTAAATTTATTCCTTGAATACTTATTGTGGTATTTTTAAGTTCCTAGAATTCTATTAGGCACTGGGCATTTGGTGGTCTCTAGTCATACAGACCTCACAGTCAAACTGTATTTCTAAGTAGTCATAAACACCTGGTTGCTATTCCTGGAGAACAAGGAGACTATTTTAGATGCTCTTATATTGCTATCCATTAATGTGACACTTGAAATGTCCTCCATTGTGTGTGCCTCAATTTTATAATTAGTAAATAGGAAATACAATGATTTTTTTTTAATTATTGGTACTAGGGAAATTTAACTCAGTATTGTGACTACTCCCTGTGTGTCTTGGAATCATGATTGTATACATTAAAAGGATGGCACATTTCTTCAAGCAAATTGCAATGGTAGCAACCAAATCCTTGTGCTTTTTTCCAACCAGCATAGCTATCTCCTTGTAACGGGACTGTTTCGATTTCTTGTCTTTTTAAGACATAATGTTCTTTAGGAATTTAAATCTTCATCTCTTTTATGGCTCAATTCATTTTCTTTCAATAGATTACATATAGCATTGGATCCCTGGAGACATAATAATAGTTTTCTTAATAAATAGTGATGATGTCACCACAACAGAGGGTGAGAAATAGATCTAAAGGGTGGACAGTCCCATGGGAGAGCAAGGGTCTACTTAATAGCAATTTGAGAAACCAAAGATGAGACATTTATAAAATGCAATGGGGTGGAAGAAGAAATGTTTCCAAGGAGGTCAATATTTTGAGAGTTTTATAACAAGAAAAACCACTGTAAAACATCAGGGGTACTCTTATGTAAATGTTTTGACCTGAAACTTGAAACTAAGTGAAACTTGGCTAATGTCATACAGCTTGACAATGGGACTTGCAAATAATTAGTTTGGTCTTTTTCTAGGCTCCTGAAGAATTTGCTTTGGTTCATTTCCAGAATGTCTCTCAATTCTCTATAGGTGGTAGTGGGAGGTTGGTGGGGGGAGCTATGTATGTGTGCATACATGCATGTGTGGCTGGATAGTGTTAGGGGAACAAGGAGTGTCTAGGAAGGTTTAGGAGGAGAGCCGGCATCTGTTGTAGGGGTTGGATGTGTGGTGTGAATGCTATTTTGCCATCTGCATGAGGAAGGAACACTGGCCTCCTCTTGGAGTCCCCCCCTCCTCTGGCCCCAGCTGCCCTCCTGAGCATTTTTCATTCTCTCAGCATCTATGATTCCATCTCCTCACCCGTATGATATGGATCTATGATCAGAAAGGAAGTCTTCCCAGGTAGAATGAGGTACACACTCTGGGATTTTCACTTACCTTTCTTAAGAAATTTGTGAACCTTGAGAATCAGAATCAGCTAAAAAGTAACTTAACAATTCATTTCCCAATCTCTGGTTTTGGGGGAAAGAAAGCTGAAGTCCAGAAAATAGACAACACTTTTCCCAAGGAATGAAAAAGACTTTTGCTTCCTGCCTAGTGCAGCATAGTTTCTGCTGTCATGCTGTTGTAGTGACCTCACAGATGGCAGAGCTGCAACCATTACTTTCTCATGCAGTTAAACTCAGGATTCACACTGGTATCAAATGAGAAATCAGAACTCATTAAAATATAATGCTTTTTCTGGTGGAGGGTTAAAGGAAACATACTATAGAATGCTGTCATTCACTCTTTCAAAGAAAGGGAGGGTAAGCTTAAAATGGAAAGCTAACCCCTGGAGATTTTCTCCCTCCCTAGGCCACCACTGCTTCTCCAGGGTCAGTGGCACCACCTGTGGCCCCAAGTTGCAACTCCAGCCATTCATGTTTGCTTGGAGGTACTCCTCTTCCATTCCTCTCTCTTTGCTCTGAACTGATACCCCTTCCTTTGTGATAAATCATTTGCTAAAATCATTTAGCAAAATGATTTTGACACTTTAGTTAGTTAATCCTCATAGTGACTTTTTGACATAGGTATTATTAGACCCATTTTAAAGATGTGGCACTGGAGGTACATGTCTATAATCCCAGCTACCAGGAAGGCTCAGTCAGTAGGATTGCAAGTTGGAGGCCAACTTGGGTAACTTAATGGTACCCTGTCTCAAGATAAAAGATAAAAAGGACTGGGAGTGTAGTTCAATGGTAGAGTGCTTGCTCAGAATGCATGAGACTCTGAGTAAAACCCCAGTATCTATCTCTCTCTCTCTCTCTCTCTCTCTCTCTCTCTCTCACACACACACACACACACACATACACACACACACACACACACACACAAAGAAAACTAAGGTTTTGATCCATTTACCTCAAATTCAACTGAATTTCAACTTTAATTCAAAACTATGGAATGCATGCCAATTTTTTTATATTTTTGCATAATTTTCTTCTTTTGAATTAAACTTAGAAACTTCTCAAGTTTTCTTGTTTAAAAATATTCTATCTTGAAATTTCTATCAATTGTATTCATAATAAACAGACCAAATTCAAAAAGAAAAACTTTTCTCATGCTCTTAACATGAGTAAGGATTGTGAATGGTTAGATAGGCTTACAAATGTGTGTGTGATACACATGTTTTCCTTCTATCCTCTGAGGAAACTTCAAATGATTTTCTCAGATAGAAAATAAAATTTATAGAACCCAAGAGAATGTGAAGGAGAAAAAATAATAATGTAAGAGTGTCATGATAAACATATCATGTGAAATAGCACACAATCAATGTGAAGTTATTAAATACCTCCCCTGGAGAGGTAGCATTATCCAGAGCCTCGTCATCTAACACCCAAACCATTATGGAGCCTTTCTGCCTCTAGTCTTGATATTCTTCAAAATTTCTTCCACACTGTTGCTTGGGTGATTTTTCCAACAATCAGACATGATTCTTCATCTCCATCATAGATTTGGATGACATTCAAATATCTGCAAGTTAAAGTCTGCCACTAAGACTCTTCATGATCTGGCTACTACCTACTTCTCCTGCTATTGCTGCCATATACACCCTCCAGCTTTATCTACTAGATTTCCTCTTCATTATGATTATGTTCTAGTAACTTGCAACTTGCAATTTCCCTAAGCACTTCATGCCTTTGTTTAGACTATCTCCTTGCCCTACATACATAAATCCAATTTTATCATAAAGATATGTCCTAAAACTTACAGATTCTCTCTTATGCCAGGAACTCTTCTTTGATACCTACTATGGCAGAGGCTGTGATGTGTCAACCCACTGCCCGCTTCAGAGCCAAAGCACTCCTTCTCCCACCTCCCAGGAATGCTGTTGATGGACAGCTTCCAGCTGGGGTCCCCTCTCTAGGTATTGGTTATGACTGAGAAGGAAACCCCTCCTCTCTGCCAATAGATTGCATCTAAGGAGTGATGAATACAGGGATGTAAAAGCCTTCTTGCCTCAATTGGGGACAATTTTGAATGACTGGTAAAGGTCTACAATTCCACTTGAGGTCTTTAACTGAGGTCTTTATTCTCTGTGGCTGTCTGTGAGTACTATTTTCCCTTTGTTCAGTCTTGCCTCCTTTGCTCTGCCACAGACCCTAAGAGCACTCCCCTCTAAAAGGCCCCTATACTGAGTTTCCAGAAATGTACATCACCCTTGCTCTCCAGCCAGTTTAGATTTTGTGTTCCCGTTGTTCTATAACACTATATGAATAAGGATCTGGGATCCACACACTATGATGTCATTAACAAGTGTTTATTAAGTAACTTTCTCTCTCTGTGTTCTAAGCTTCTAGAGTATAGAAATCATCTTTATCATAATTCAAGACATATACCTGTTAGCTAAATTATTAAGAGTTGATAACTAATATAAGGTGTCTATATACTACATGTACCAGATGTCTTGTTTTCAAGAAACTTGAAACATAGTATTTTGCACAAAGTCACAGGTGCTAATATGATGGAGAGTTAGAATTTTAATTTTGGTCTCATAACTACCCACCATACATATGGCCATTCCCCCACAAAGGGAAATCCAATAGCTAGTTTGGGGAATTAAATTAAATTTCAAAGCACATATTCTGACATATAATATATGTTTCTTCTAAGCTCATTTTTTTCTTTAATAATTTCAGTGTCTATAGACTCAGTAACTCATGTCTCTGACTCTCAATTTTCTGTCCCCAGGAATTAAAATATTTGTAATTATTTGTAGAGCCCCAAAATTATTTTTTGAACAAAATCACCTTTAGGTGTGCCTTTCTTTTCTATTTTTTATTTTTAATTCAAATCCAATTTGAATCATTTAATAAACTATTAATTTTTTATGTCTCTAATAAATACTTGAGAGTTTCATCAATTTCATCAATTTAAGGATTAAAGCAACCTTTTACTTCTAATAAAAACTTTGCTTGTCCTAAAACAGAGTTAAAACAAATATACAATCACCAGCACCACAACAAATACAACTGAAAAGTAACAGAGTAATTGTGGGGTTGAAGAGCTGTTATGGCTACTGGGAAAAAGTTCTGGCATAAAATCAGAGATGGGAGGCTGTGAAGAAAACTGACTTTATCATCTGCAAGATCAACATGGCTGTGACTGTCATGCTTCCTCAGAAACGGGGACCATGGTCACTCCCAGGAAAGTCTGAGTTACTCAGCACATTCAGTCACCAAAATGGGACCATGAAAGGGGTACTCTGTGGAGAGCTGTTGTGTTGGTGTAGAGCATTCCCCATGCTTGTGCAGACAAGCATCTTGTGGTGTGTCTGAAGCTATTGCCATCATCAGGAAGCCAAGCTGGATGCTAAATGGAAGAGAGGATAGTGTGGAGACTGCCAGGCAGCTCTATCTGATGATATCCCTAGAGTTGGGCCACTTCTTCCCTTCCCAAATCTCATATGAAGTCCACTTTGCGACCCCATCTAATATAGAGCTATAAAGGCAAGGGAATTTGGGAAAGAAGTTCCCAGATTAATGAGGTTGACAGTAGCACAATCTGCCCCATATCTTGGAAGAATCACCAATACTTGCATACCTCAGTTTTATTATCTTTAAGTGGGAACAATATCCTGTAATTAGATGGAGTATACAAACATACTTTGTATTCATTAAGCTTAAATGCCCTACCAATATAAAAACTGTTTAGATTTTTAAACACAGTTTTATCACAACCTATAAATCTATTATTGATTCATTAAAGATTCTAATGATATATTCTATATTGAAACAAACTTCTTTTGCTGCTTGGTAATTATTCATCTATTTATTTGGATTCAAGTTCCAAGCCAGGTTAATTCATTAAATTTGTGATCTTCTTTTGTCTTCTTGAGCTAGACCAAGCTACCATAAATCCCCAAATGAACCAAATGTTAACATTAATTAGTCAGTCATTATTAATTAAGTGATTAGTTAGTCATAAGTTCATAAAAATAATATTTTTAAAGACTCCAGTTTTTCTCAGAATTTTTCTTTATAGATTTATCTGATGGTTTCTACCTGATTAAATTCAAATTAAATCTTTTTGACAAGAATGTAAGTGAAATTGTATAACTTCCTATTCTCTTACATCCAAAGTCATAAAAGACCAATTGTTCCTTGATTGACTGAGCTAATTTTACTTCATTTGTCAAGGTTTGGGTTCTGTTTACCCAATGGAATATGTACTCTTCTCAAAAAACAAACAGACAAAAAACCTTATAAATGATTATAATGTATAAAGTACATAAAGCTGATCAGTTTTGAAGTATTTGTGGGAACTTGTCTGTCACTCTGATCCTTCTCTTACTAGGGACTCAAGCACAGCAGAGCAGAGTTTAAAAATGATTGCATTACATTATTATAACTAAAAACACAACTTGCCAATCAGAAATAAAATTAATTATATTTTTTAAAATTTTTTTTAGTTGTTGATGGACTTTATTGTCTTTATTTTTATGTGGTGCTGAGAATTGAACCCAGTGCCTCACGCATGCTATGGGAGCACATTA
Organism: Callospermophilus lateralis; assembly: GCF_048772815.1. NCBI lineage: Eukaryota > Metazoa > Chordata > Mammalia > Rodentia > Sciuridae > Callospermophilus > Callospermophilus lateralis. The sequence continues at coordinate 62,021,076 of NC_135320.1, read as the reverse complement.
CCACTGACTGAGCCACAACCCCAACCCCAAATTATATTATTTTCAATAAAGAAACAAGCTAAGTAAAAATTCTCTAAACTTAATGTAATAAAAGCATAGTTTTAATGAATATATTTCATTAGAAAGTATATGTGGTTTTTCTTAAATCTTGGGCACAATTTTTTTGTAATATTTGTAAGTATTAACTAAATTAGTAGATCCTATATTACAGAAGAATGAGTATGTCCTTTAACCAATAAAAATTTTGAATTAATTAAGTCTGAATGACAAAAGCAACAATTCATAATACCCCTGTTATAATGAGTAATCTGGCTATAATGTTGATAGTACACATTTGTGGATATTTATATTTTATTATTAGCATACCATTTGTTGGGTATAATGATACTTCCAGGTTAGAACTGACTAATTGATAGCTATCAGAAAGCCTTTTTCTGGAAGATTCCACATGAGAATGTGAATAGACTATTTGGACAAAAATTGTGGAAAAAAAAACTATTTGAAAATAATTTGGCTATTTAGTATAATTTTACACCATGTTTATTTTTTAGCCTACATCTTTATTGGGAAGTAATTTGATGCAATGTATAAAACATTGTACTGGGAATTCAGAGACACAAATAGACTTGGGTTTGTAGTTGCTTTTCTGCATGACCTGGGACAAATTGCTTCACTTTTCCAAGCCTTAGATCCTCAGGAGTAAAATGAGGAGGTGAGGCTAAAGTTCTTTCCAATTTCGCAAACATTTAAAAAAAAAAAAAAAAATTGAAGTACTCTGTTGTCCTGTGTGTATTTCAAGGACAAAACAATTTCATGTGGACTGAGAAAAATTCTCTTAAGCCTCCTAATGTAAATTTGAGCCCTGCATTTTTGTAGGTATTGGAAAACTTGTTTCATTTATTTTAGTAAAATGTTTCTCATTTCTCTGATCCTCCAGGCTACATGGTCCTGGCTGAAACCAGTAGCAGATATATTGAAATACGGGACATTTTTTTTTTTTTTTTTTGCAGCAGCAGTTATAGAATGAACATAGTAAAAATATGTATGGAGACATTCCAGCAGCTTCAAAATTCTTAAAATCTCTGGCATAGGTTTTCACACTCAAACTTTTACACAGTTTTATTTGAATTTACAAATTTACAATTTGAATTTACAATCAATTTGGTAGGTGTATACTTTTATTTATTTTCTATGTGGTTACTTCCTAAAGCCTAGGAGGAATTGCTTTAGTAAACAAAATTTATACTTTACACCTCCTGACTGAGATGAAGTATTTATGAGGAAAACAAAACAAAACACTTTCTAGGGTCTTCAGAGGCCTGGAGAAGGCAGAGTCTAACAAAGTCACTTTCCTCAGGTCTTCTAAGTGTCAGAAAAAATCTCTTACTTTTAATGAAGATTAATATCAGTCTCTAGAGTCTTGGATTTTCCCAAGCCAACAAAAACAAGTGTCCCAGTGCTGTTTGTTAAGTCTAAGGATTCCCAGAGGATTTCTGTTACAGAATAAGTAATTTTAAGGCTCAGATAACTGCCACCCTGGAAAGTTGCAGGTAGACCCATGTTGCAAAAACCAGCTGTTACAAAAACCAACATTGGAAAGACACTGGTTCCAGGACATAGTGGAAGAGGTGCCCTATGAGCCACTGCTCTAGATTCCCCTAGTGCTATCCATCACCACAGTGGTGCAGCTGAGCATTCATATGGGTACATATATATGTGTGGGAGAGACAGGGTAGGGAATGGATAGTAGATAGCCAGCAAACCATCTCAAGGCCACAAACACAGCATATACTGAAGATGAGTATGAATAAGGAGCATTGATCAATTTGGGTAGGTTGGAAAGACTCACATGGAGTAATTTAAGTTGACATAAGTTTAGGCAGATTGGAATTAGCTGGGGAATAGTTCAAAGTTGCAGGTAGAAGAGAGGAAGGAATAGCACGTATGGAGGCTGAGAAGTAAGACATAGCATGCCTTAGACAAATTGCAAGTAATTAGGAGTTGCTTAAGCAAAGGTGGAAGGGGGCAAAGACCAATCAATCATGAGGCTAAGAGCGAAGGAGGCCAAATGACCAGCAACACGTGGAAGACTTAGGACTAGTAAGGAGCGATGGGCTCTGCAGGGGCCCCTCTGAAATGGCCTTTTCTTACATTGATTTCCCCCTCAATATTCTGAAAACACTATCCATTAAATATGGGTGGGGACAATGTGCAGAACACATCCCACAGCACTCAGCCCCTGTCCTTCAAGAGCTTAATCTCTTTGCCTGAATTGACTTTCTTTATCCTGGAAGTTACAGCTCAATCTGTAGAGCTCTTCATTTTAGACTGGGGAAGGAGCCCCTCTAGGAGCTACCCCTGTGTTCTATATATATCTTTGTCCTGCCTTATCACACTACGTGATAATTGGCTGTTTCCTGTTATTAGTCTGTCACCTTTAGAAGGACAGGGACTTCACAATGCATGGCATGTGCCTGCCAAGGAAGCACTTCTACTAAACATAGAAAAGCACATCAATGAGGAATATTTTTTTGTACATTCCATAAATTAGATTCGAATATTGAATTCATTAATCTGGATGCCAGAAATTCAGAGACTAACAAGTTAGTCAAAGTTTCTGCTCTCTTAGGTTTATGGTATAGGATGAGAGCATAAGATAATTTAAGATTTATAATAAAGTACTATTTTCTTTAGTTTCTGGGACTGTTGCTGGAATGAGATTCACTTCCTGATCTATTTGACTCCTGGTGTTTCTGTTTCTTTTATCTTTACTTTCAAGTGATATGTAAGGATTTCTGTATTGCATGATGCCAGGCAAATTAAATATTCATAAAATAGACACACAACATACCTTGTTCATTGCCCTTTTAACTGAGCATGTAACTTTATTAAATCACTCTCTGAAAAGATGTTCTATCTCATTCATTTGAAATCTGAGCCTGCATTCATTCATATATCTAGCCAGCCAACTGCCAAATATTTATTATGCTGCCAGTGTCTTCCTGGCACTCTATCACTGATTTTTAAACTTGACTGTGATACAGTCAGCTAGGACGCTTGTTTGAAATAAATATTTTTAAATTCCACATCTAGAGATCCTTATCCTGGTGATAATGGTCTTGGAGGTCAGGAACGGGTCCTGGTTCCCTGGTGTTGAAGATTAAACACCCAAAAAATGCTGAGGCAAGCATAGAAAGCAAGTTTTATTTAAGTAAGCGGCAGCAGACTTCTCAGAAGAGAAGGGGATGGCAGAGCTGGGTGTCAAGGGTGTGGGTGTGTCTTGCTCTTTTATAGATCCCAGAACCCCTTACCTTCTCTTTCTTCTCCATGTATATGCCTAAGGGCAGGAACACAACCGATTGTTCTTTGTTTGATAACCAGCCATCATCCTCATTCATTAATTACACTGACTGCTTGACTTTCCCCCACTGCCTCGGTTTGCTGAGGAATGTGACAAATGCTGACCCTTCAGACCAGGTGGGGCTACAAGCAGTTGGTTTTTTTTTTTTTTTTTTGCAAAGAAAGCATATGGAAGGTCTGTTGAGTGGGCTCATTTTATACGATTATTCTCTTAACCTTGTGTTCCCACCATCCTCATCTATCTGTCCCCTTACACTAAGATAGGACCTAGGTATCTCAATCTCCTGAGTACATCAAGGTGATGCCGATGCAGAAATAGTATTTTAGTAACACTAAATGGAGACACCATGCTTGCTACTCTTGGAGGCTACTCATTAAGGAGAAGGAAGCAAACCTGGAAGTTGACTTAAACATTTCAGCCGCAGCGTGTTTTAGTATGTCTGCTTGATTTCTTTTGTTTTTCTGTGTTCTTTGATCAAGGAATCATAGTCATAAAAAAAAAATTCAATGTCACTGTGGACCTGCTCCCCCAAATAATGAAGAGACACAAAATTTTGCTTACATTTATGTGTGATTCAGCTCTATACTCACAGTCTGTAGTAAGAACCCTTGAAATTAGGGTATAGTTGGGTACTAAAGAAAGTTGATCAATCCTACTGGAGAGAAGGATGGATGAGGCCTATCAGAGGAGAATGAAGGGAATCAAGAAAGACTCCACAGAGGGGAAGCCCCTGTGATTTGTGAAATAGCACCAAGTATTTATGAGGCAAACAGGAAAGATGGTGGCAGAGGAGGAAGGGGCTTTGGTTTCCAGCCAGAACAAGGGATGTGGATAAAAACAGAGGTGGGAGGGAGCCTGCCCTCTGTAGAGAGCAGCAGATGTCTTGGTAAGCAGGGGTTCATTGTGTTACAGTTAACAGGGCCCTAATCCATGGTGAGGAGTTAGATCTCATACTAATTGTGAAGAGAAATAAGCACCCTGATGATTTTGGTCAACTTAGGAATCTAGACTAATCTAGTAAATAAGACTCCAGGGTGCCTTATTTACTGACCTCATTGTAACACATTGTCCAAATACAACAAGGGAAAGTGTTTTCTCTTTGCAAAAAAAACCTCAGATAATATCTGTCAATGATTTTTAGCATTCTAAGCAACCTTTCCTCTCTGTCTTTCCCAGGGGAGGCTGGAAAGAAAGCTTCTTTAAACAGAAATAAAAATTAGAACAAATCTATCTCCCTTCAACTTGTTTGTACTGAAAAGTGCCAATTTCAATTACATATTTTACAAGATCCTGACTTAATTTTTGGTAGAAGAAGAAAACCAATTGAAATCTCTGCAATAGTTGTTGGCTTGCTCTTTGAGGCACTAGAGGAGAATTCATCCAGTGAGCCACCAACTCAGAGCTGATGCTATCAGTCACATATTACCCCAGGGGAATTGAAATGTTTAAGGGACTGCCTGTGTTCTTTACCAGGGTCTTATTGCCACATCATTCATCTTAGAATTCAATTTTTTATGTATTCTTAGAAAGGGGAGGGGGGGCTAGAGCCTATTTTGTTTTGAACTAAAAAGAAATAATTGCTACACTGTGTATTTCTGAACTTTGGAAAATGTAGCTCTATTGGCACAAATCTCATGAAAAAAATATTTCAATACATACAATGAGTGTGTTCTTTCGGGACTGTGCAAGGGCAACCAGAGATAATAGTGCTTGGGCTCACTATTTTCCTTGGAGGGAGAATTTATCATGAGTTTTGAACACATGCAAGCATCATGTCTGCATTGAAAAATACTGAGAACTGTATTTTGCTGTCATTTTGAAACAGGAGTCACTTGTAGCTGTATCAAGAATTTAAGGAAACCTGAATTGTTAATAAACTCATTTAGTCAAAGTTTGTAAGTGAAGGGAGAGACATTGAAAATGTATGTCATCAAAACTTAGATGAAAAAATCAGTGTACAATTTGTACATGTATAGTGAAAATTACCTAAAAGAATCATATTAGAAACAGAGAATAAATGAAACTGGATTTTCCAAAGCTTCTCATTACTTGGACTTAGGTTTTCTCTACCTCTGGAAATTTATCTTTCTAATCACAGTGTGGATTCAGGATCATCATTATCACAACCATTTTTTTTTCCATACTTTCACATCTGCTACATGTATTTAAAGATAAGTAATATACTACCTCAGGGCATCGGAGGCTTACAAAATAAGACAGCATAAGGGGAAGGCATATGTGCTGAAATGCTGATGATTCCTCAATAACCCAATTTCTTATGAGAAAAAGTAGAAATAATCGAGGAAGATTTAATGTGATAAAGAAAGTTTGCAGAAAATAGACCTGAGAATTAAAGGATAGGTTGTCCTGGGTAGTCTTTCCAGGGATTTTTTCCTAATATCAGTTAAGAGTAAAGAAAGAAAATACACGTGCTATATTCAGCCAGCAGAGCTCCCTCCTAGCAAGAGAAGCCTACCCAGGTAGTGTTCTCAAAAGACTGGAATTTTAATTTATTAAGGAATAAGTATCTGTACTAGAGAATTGTTATTGACTTTGAACTAGGTAGTCAGTCAGCAAACAAGCAACTCTTTGCTTCTTGTTCTTTGAATTTAATATTTTGTTTATTCTGTATGAAATGAGAAATTTCAAATGATATGGCATCTTATGGATTTGAAGAAATTGGTGCTTTTCATCTTTAATTTCTTTAGCATGTTGCCTATATACAGGCCTTAGTTAGCTGTGTCTTTATCTCATCATTTCCATTACTGTCAGTACACATGAACGACTATCAAGGTCATTAGTTTATACTTGTTTAATTCAGACTCAGTCACACATATTACTCATGTGTACTGAGCCACATTTCCCTTATGGATGAGGGAAATTTCAGTTGTTTGATTTTTTAATTAATATTCAAGTACTTGCTCTGCCTACATGCAGCAGTCTTTTTAAAGACTTATATGTATCGTCTCATATAATATCCATAATAATACAGGGGGGGACATTACTGTTGTTAGAGGCATTTTACAAATGAGGCAAATGAGAATTAGAAAGGATAAGAGCTAGATTGTAAACTCAGAGGACTGAGCTTCAAGCTTTATTATGTCCTATTATCATTCCAGATATAGGTGTACATGGCACCTGCTGCCCTTTGTAAGTTGATGATTTATTTATTTACTTGGTGTGTGTGAGCTAGACGAAGGAAAGAATCAAGAACTTTAGTCAATGACTTTATTGTCAATTATTTTTTCATTCATACTTATTTTGTACTGAAACACCTTTATCTGCTGGATCTTTAGTTTTTCATATCTCTATCGTATCTTTAATTCTTAGTCAAACTATACCTTATTAATTCCTGTTTTTAGCTTTTGCTTTTCCTTATAGATTTATAATGATGCATGTGGATGATTGTCATGCAACAGTTTGTCTTGGACTTGTATTCTTGCACTTTTTCAAGTACATTGACTTTGCTTTTTGTATTTTCGTATCATTTCTAATATATCCATTGATGGGCTCTTGAGAACAGGTAAATAATTCTACTTAATTATAGACAGCTGAGTTACAGAATATATCTCCAGTACGTGAAAAAGTGTATGGTATGCTGAGTTTAGCCTCCTCCACTAGAGAGGACAGTACCAGATTCAACATTGAAACACAAAACTTCTATCCTCCAAGAAAGAACATAAAACTTTTGCAACAGATTCCAAAATGGAATGTCTGGGCTCCAGAGGAAGTTATCCAACAGAATAGACACTTCTATAGTTATAGGTTCCTTTTGAAAACATGATGGTCTCATTTCTCATTTGGACTCCAGTACTTATGAGTTGTTTTTTATCAAGCTTTTGTCTATTGGAAGCTGCAAGCTAATTCATATTCATGATAGCAGAGCCCCAATATGACTAGAACAGACAACAATTCATTCATATTGGACAAATCTCAAATCAGGAAAAATAATACCAGTGGGACTTGAATTCTAAAAGATAATTGCATTGTTAGTGTTAAAATGTTTCTACATACAAACCATCTCTTAAATTATTTGTACTCTTAGTTCATAATTTATTCAATAAACATTTATAGAACACTTGCTGCATGTACAGTTTATGAAAATGGCTAGGGCATGAATAATTCTGTCAGGAGATTACAGCCTGGTGAGGAAGATTGGACAGTTGCATACATTATAATACTAGAGTAGACAAAATGAGATGTGCCCCAAAAGAAGCAAGGAGACAGGGAGAAAGGATGGCTCATAAAATCTCAGGTTATTTATAAGCACAGGATATTCTTGGATAACAATGCATGAGAAGATAAAATGTCACCTTGTAGATGTTATTGTGAACAAATAGAAAATATTACTTATCTAGATAAAATTTTACTATGCTAGTAATAAAGAATGAATTCATATTCTTCCCTTTATCTCAAGGCTTCCAGTATTAGTAGTTTACACTGTGATCAATTCAATTATTTGAACTCTGTATTTTTAAAATATATTTTTTTTGTAAAAATTAATGAATTTTAGCCTCAAATCCTAATGATGAAAAAAAGGAAATAAAAATATACTATCTTAGGTTGTTAGTATCTCTAAGTAAGTGCTCTGCCTGCTTTTCACTTGGTGCTCCCAACACCTTCAAAAAACTGATGGAATCTCTTTTCTTTCCTACCTTTTCTTGATGTTAGATAACCTCGAAATTTAGCTGTGTTCTGAATTTCACAATTACTTGTCGCAAAAGTGCTTCTCATCCTTTTCTAAAAGTTTACACCCTCCACAGCTTCCAAGTGAATCTCCTCTCCTGAAAAACTTGAACAGTTTAGAATCTCCTGGACTTTTACTGTACCCTTTCTCTACAATTCTAAGCATTTGACTACCTCCCAATGGTGTCTTCATCATGCCAAATGCCTTTTCTCCCTCAAGTGTACAGTAAGACAAACACTGTTTGCTCTCTGTAATTGACAAGAGAGATGCCATCTCTGTTTTCAGCAAAAGAGGCCACCTGTGTCATTTAAACTCCACACTAACAGACAAGCTCTGACAGCCCCCTTGGCTGATGGTGCCCTGAGGCCCTTTCCATGGAGTGTGGTGGGGGAGGGTGGTTAAAGCAGAGACAGTCCTGGAGCAGCCAGAGGAGTCAATGTCCTGAAACTCTGTCAGACTGAGTCATTGCTACCAGGTTTTGAAAGAGAACCATGGGGGTCGTTTTGCATTTTCTTCAAGTAATTGTGAGAAAGACAAAGTAGTTCCATATGGTGGCAGGGAGAAGAGAACTCAGAGCCAAAATAAAAATCTACTGGGCTTGTGAGTACCTAAGACCTTGAAGTTCAAATATCTGAGATTGTGTCTACTATTAAGAGTCGAGGCTACACTTCAAATTGTCGTACATACAACTCCCCTGCCTTAGAAAGTGAAAGAGACTCTTGCTTCCCTTAACACATTAGAGATGTAAAAATGCAGAGAAAGGGGCAGTCTCTTAGACAAAATTAGTGAAAACGGGATTCCTGAGATTGGGCTCCCTATTTTAAGAAAAGAATGTTCTAGAAACTCTTATATGACATACTAGAATATACTGAAGCCTGTCCTTCCATAATAGAAGGCACTCTAGTCCGACATTCATTAGGAAATATGAGTTAGCGACTTAGTTATGGACATTTCTGAAGGAGAAGGAAAAGAGTGACTACATCTTTCATCAGGATGACTAGAAAACCGTGACCAATTTCACTAGGCATCCATCTGGCTCATTTTCCATCAGATACTAATTTAAAAAATCAAAATACTGACATTCTTTATGGTCATTGGCCCAAAAGCACTCAGGGTTTTTTTTTTTGTGTGTGTGTGTGTGTCAATTAGGAAAAAAACACATTGAAGAGGATTAATGCCATGATTCTGCCCAGCTGCCTTTCGGTCACATCTAATTGTATTCTTGGAGTATACTTGTGTCTTTGTTTTTGTTGTTGAGTTCTTACCCCCACAGCTTCCTTATTTTTGTCTCTAAGCCAAATGTTTTGCTCTAGAGGAACATTTTGTTTAATTGCCTAACATATCATCCTTCATGCTGGCCATATCTACACTGGCTGAATGCAGAAATAAATGTGCAGGATTCCCAAGATGTTATTTTGGAGGAAGTATTCACTCTAATGATTCACACTTCAAGTCCCCTTTCACTAGAGTCAGTCTGGGCCCTTCTGTGTATTGACTTTCTTTTGGAAAGTGAAGGTCCATTTGGAACAACTATGAACTAGATGGGGAAAGCCATAAATAGTTATATATGACGATTTAAGAAACCAGCCAGAACCACTATTAAAAAGAAACATTTTTGTGAATTTCAAAGAAGTTTTCTTATCTAATTACAAAAAACACATGGCATTAATGAGCAACCAGCCCTTAGTGTGCTTTATCAAATAGCCAGCTACAGGTGTTGGCTTTGGGTCAGTAGTTGTGACTCTGCACTGGGCAGATAAATGTCAAGAAAGAACAGCCCCCTTCCCTGCACAGAGGGCCTCTCCTTGACTCTAGTTTCTCCAAGAATCTTTATGGTTGTCCTCACTCATACATTTCTTAAAATAGTGTTGAGGAGAAATTAATTTTGTGAAATTCCATCTCTATCTCCAGTGCAAGAAAATGACTACCCAGGGGGGGGTGTGTCTTCTTTAGAAGAACATAAGACACTATTCTGTGACATGCTAAGGATAGATGCTGCTTTAAGTAAATTACTAACTCTCCTCAGTCTTGCACAGTGAAATAGTCACTATTCCTTAAGATATTGGTATCTTCTACTGTTAATTCATTCCAACCAGTAGGTCCTCGTGTTTACGTTACACACCTTGGGTGTCTTCTCTACCTCTGCTTCTTGATTTAGTGATTTGTGATCTGAACAGGACCTTTGGGAAGTATTTTCACGTCTAACCAGACCTTACGCTTTTCTTTCTCAAAATGACTTTAACTGAAGCATTTATCTTTCCTATGGTTTGATTTTGAGTTCGTTTCCTCATGTCAGCTGGGTACGCACAAGATACAAATAAAGCATTTGATAAAATGTGAGAACTAAAGAGAAGACGTAGCCTTTTCTTCTTAATTCTATATGTATAATATATCAAGCATGTTTTTATATTCCCAAGTTTCTGAGAAAATGAAAACAAAAACAATTGGATGGAGAGTAGGGAGGAGTATTTTAGGATGCACACACATGTATACATGTCTACACACAGATATATGTATTGGGCAAGGAAGTAGAAACGTAACTACTGATCTTGAGTAACAGCTGAAAGAGTTGTAAAACTTTCTGAAAACACGGGTTAGATATTTTTTGGTTATAAGGGTTATTGATATTTGAGTTATTTTTACTTGCTATAATGAACCTACTGAAAATTAATTACTGAGCAAACCCATCATTCATTTATTTAATGAGTATTGGGTTTTTCATTTCTGGCACTGTTGTAGATTTTGGTGATTCAAAGATGGTAAGACACAGTTTATGCCTCAAGGAGCTCACAATTTATTATGGGATACATAAGTGAAAAGATAAACTGTGATATGCTCTTTGAGGCTATACATGAAATGAATCTTAAAGGCTAAATAGGGGTTCAGCAACTATTCAAAACCAACAAGGTCCCACCAGGAAAAGAAGACAGACATGCAAATGTGCAAATTATTTGTCACTTTGAGAGAGGGAATGCTTGGGTAAGGCTGGGGCACTATTCCTGTATGCAGGAAATAAGAGATGCAATTGGTGAGGACGTGGGTTTAAGTAGACATTAGAAAAGGCCTAGACTCCCAAGGCCTTCTAAACCACCATAAGGAATTTAGACTCTAGCCTTTGAGTGTTCAGGGAGCAACTGAGGGATTTTAACAGGAGCAGAGGAATGATGAGGAGCACAGAGCCACATGGAGCATGGATTTTAGGGGTGAGAAGAAGAAAGGGTGAGACCCCAGGCAGGGAGACCAGTTGAAAGACTTCTGCAGTCACCCAGGGGAACTGGGAGGACACGAAGACTTACCTTCAATTCTTAATCAAATGGATATGGACAAAGATCTCTTTGCTCACGGATCCTAATATACAGCATCAATAAGACTCATATGTGGCAGGTTTTATTGTCAAACTTGACATCTACACCAGCATATGTACCTCGAGATGCATGAAGTCACTCTTAAAAATATGACAATTGGTGCTATATTCATATGACAGTTTCCAAATGATTTTGGAGAATAGTTGATAACCTGAAAAAAATAGTCACTCAATTGCATAGGAAAATAACCTGTAAAATATAATGTAAAGTATAATTCTATTTCAATTTGTTTTTATACAAGAGGGCAAATGACTGAAGGGAACAAAACTGATATTAGTGATTACCCCTAGAGAGAGATAAGGTGGGACTGTGAGTACAATTGTATTCACAGTGCTGAGATTTTTAGAAGAATGTGTTTAAGCGTTGTACGTATACTTAAAAGAAATAACATATTATGTTTGAAGAGGAAAATCAAGGAAAAGACTAAAAATATATATGTCAAGAATAGTTATACTTGATAAGATTTTTAGGTTGATTTATACCCCCTGATTAACGCTTTCCTTTTTATTTTTGTTGTTTTCCTTATACTTATTTTATTAACTGAGAAATACTAATTGTGCATATTTATGGGGTACAATGTGATGTTTTCATCTATGTATACATTATGTAAAGATTCAAAATCAAATTAATTAACATATCCATTTCTCTACCAACTGTTGTATGTGTGTGTTGAGAATGTTTAAAATAATCTACTCTTTTAGCTATTTTGAGTTATACATTATTACTAATTGTGGTCAACATTCAGTGTAAGTTCATTAAAATCTTAGTGATCTTTAGTGTATAGATTACCGAAACATATTCTGTCAGTCTAGATGAAAAACTTTATATCTTTTGATGAACATCTTCCTTTGTCCTATCTTATTTCCTTCCCCTAATTTTTAGTAGGCACCTTTCCACTTTTGTTTCTATAAATAAAATTAACTTTTGTAGAGTCCATATGTGAGTTCATAATAATATTTGTCCTTCTGCACCTAATTTATTTTACTTATTATAATGACCTACAATTAGATCAAACTTGTTGTAGAAGAGAGAGTTTGCTTCCTTTTGGAAGGCTGTATAGTATTCTATTGTGTCTATACACCACCTTTTCTTTATCCATTCAAAAACTGAAGGATACTTATGTTGCTTCCATATCTTGGTTATTATGAATAATTCTGAAATTAACATGAGAGTACAGATATCTCTTTGACATACTGATTTGAGGGAAACCTTGTATACTGTTGGTGTCAACGTCAATTAGAATATCTATTTTGGAAAGTCGTATAGAGGCTCCTCAAAAAAAAAAAATAGAATTACTGTAGATCCAGCAATTCTACTTCTATGATCTTCTTTTCTTTGCTTTGCTTCTCAAATTTATGCAATTGCATATTTGTATTGCCTTGGTTACACAAAGGAACAATTATAAATTATGATACTCATGCTGTAAACTTCATGAGAAAGGATAAAAATATAAAATATATCCAGCATGTGCTAGCCATCCAATTAGAATCAATGGAACTACCTTTGCTGAATTACCTGCAAAAGGTGCTACACTACATCACTCTTTCCCATAAAGTCTGCCTCTGTTATTAGTAAGCTTACACCTCTGCAGGGGAAATGGTAGTGATTTAATAAGGAAGGTAGTCCACCACAAACCACAGGGAGCCAAAGGCACAGCTGGGGTCAACAGAGTTCTTGGAAGAACACCTGAGCACTAAATTCAGCCAGTCCCAGGGCAGCAGGAGATTTTAGATCACCAGAGACTCAGCTACTTAATTTTGGATTCATTCAGAGTCCCGTGACTGTAACTCTGTATTCACCAAATAAGCAACTTTCTGGTTATAATTTGGCTTTGTGTGTAAAAGTCTAAGGAGATCAGGCACTGGGTCCCTAAGGTACTCATACTTTGGCTGCAAATGGTGACCTGACAAAAGTCATTGGTGATTTTACAAGTGTGTGTGTGTGTGTGTGTGTCTGAGGGGCTGAGGAACTCTAAGATAAAGTGAGCAAGTTTAACTTCAGACCAGATCTGGAAAGTAGAAACTTCTCCAGGAATCTTAATGGGGACCTGGAGCTTACTCTCCTCCAGTGAAGCCCACTTCTGCTGAAGCTGAAGCACACACACACACACACACACACACTCACACACACACACACACACTCATACACATACACAAACGCACACACTCTCTCTCTCTCACACACACACACACACACACACAATCTGTAACTTTTAGCTTGCCTCTTAGAGTTTTACAATAGAAACCTTTATATGATAATTCAGTATTGGAAGTTATTTGTACTACTGTTCTATTAATCATTGACATCAACAAAACCTGATTGGGAAAATATATATTTTCCTCAGACTCAAAAATCTCTGCAGAATGTTTATAAAATACTTTGTACAAATGCACAAAAATACTTAGTGTACAAAAGCACTAAATATTTTTGTTAAAAATACTAAACATCACAGAATAATGGGACATGTAACTGCATGCAAACAGAAATCAAATAAATATGCATCTCCAAGCAGTAATCAATATTTATTATGCTTGTTTAATTATAATGTAATGCCTTGGTCAGAGATGGCCTACATCCTAGAAGTTTCTTACTCATATAGTAATATCAATCACCCATTAGCTGTGGATGGATAAGATTCTTAAAAAAGACTCAGGCACAGAAGTAGAGATGGACATGGACTTGAAGGGAGTATTGCTACATGATTTTGGTGAGAACCCTGTGTTGGTACAGAAGAGCAGTTTATGCAGGGTTAGAGAGGGGATAGTCTTACACAGAAAAGATTGTATCAAACAGTAAATGCTGACAACTGCAGCTAAGTTCCTCTGAACACTGAGAAGTCATTGGAGGACATGGACAAATTCAAATTTGCTCAAAATACTACATGGCTCAGGGCAAGAAACAGCATGTAGGATCAGCAGGAAATGAGCAGACATCAAACAAAAACCTACATGAGGCAACTACAATGATTCGTCCTTTAGTTCAAGTTCTAGGACAACATGCTTCAAAATGTAATCCTTATTCTGCAAAGTGCAATCTGAGATGCTCATTGAAAACACAAGTTATGGGCCTAGTGAATACACACTTATATCAAAGATCAGGTGATCTGCCATGCGTACAACTGTTCTAGGGCCACTGATCTTCCTACTAATATTATATAAGAAATATTTCTGGAGAATAAGTTTCCCGGAGAATGCCACATTTAAGATTCTCAGTCGGGGTCTTGAAGTTAAGTTAGGGATACAACTAGAATACAAGTCTCTCAAAGGCATGAATTATTTTGTTTTTGGTTGTTTGCTGATGTGTCTTAAATGCTTAGAATAATGTAGGGTATATGGTATGAGCTCAGCAAACAGTTGTACAGAGGTTGAATAAAGAGCTTGGGTCTACAACTGAATCCCATTCAACTGGCTTAGCCTCGCTAAACCCTTGCAAAATGGGCATGCTAGTGACACATTCCTGGCTGTATCCTGTGGTATCCTGCTTCACTTGTGCTCAAAAGGAACCTGTATTAAACTCATTCCCTGGTAACCTCTCCCATCCCAGCCACCACCTCCAAGCACCTGAAGGACCCCTCACCCAGTTTTGTATACCTCCTTGGCGACCAAGACAAGGGATTCCCACCAGGTCCCAAGACTCCCAAACCACTGCCTGATAACCTGGAGCTCTCCACCTTCTACTTGTCCTGCTACATGTACTTCTACTTGTCCTACTACATGTGGCTTTGAAGATCTGCACCAAATGTTTTCTTCATCAGTCTCAGGAGGAGAGGGAACATGCTGAGAAGCTGAGGGAGTCGCAGGATTGAGGGACTGGCCAGGTCTTCCTTCAGGATATAGAAGGACCAGACCCTCAGAACTTGGAGAGCAGGTTGGAGGCAGTGGAGGGTACCTTACACTTGGAGAATCTCAGTTAGTCACTTCTGGACCTGGACAAACTGGCCACTGAAACACCTGTGACATCATGGAGGTGCATGATCTGAATGAGCAGATGAAATCCATCAAAGAATTGGGCCACCATGTCCATCTAAAGTAAGATGGTGGTCCTGGTCTGGCATGGCAGAATATCTCTTTGATAAGCACACCCTAGGAGATAGTGATAAGGAGAACCCAGGCTTAGGCCAACTTCTCATCAAGCCTTTAGTGACTTCCCTGGTCACCAAGCATTGCATGTAGATTGGGATTGCATTTACCTTTTCTATAAGTTGTATCAAAACATCTACTGACGTTCTTTAGTTTATACCATTCCTCCAAATACAATAATGTGGTATCCCTCTGCCCTCCCCCAAAAAACCTATAAAAATTAAATTAACATTTAAGAATCATTTAGCAGAGTGCCTAGCCAGAAGTCTTTTATCAATGATACTTACCACTCTTTAGCATAACAGTGATACTAGAGATCAATGGAGTGACATGCTTATTGACACATTTTTTTTTCTTATTTACACTCTTAAATAACTTTTTTTTAAATGATACCTATAATAATAAAATTAAAATAAACACATGCTCTTTTCATGAATCCTCAATTGTCAGAGAACCATATGAGTTTTTGTGTGCATAATGAAATAAACACAAGTATACAAGCCATAGACTTTTACCTATTTGTAATTTGAAATTTTTCCTACTTCTCCCCGTTTTTTTTTTTGTTGTTGTTGTTTTTTTTTTTTTTTGGTTTAGAGAGTGATTTATTGGAAGGGTTGATTTCAAAGAAGGAAGAAAATAATGAAAAAGTTATAACAGAATGAGTCACTCACTCTTTTGGGCTCTGTTATTCTGTAGAATGGCTGATCTTTCTTTTCTCTCTCTCTCTTTTTTTTTTTTTTTAACTTCAGGTTATATTTAAAGGGTCACACTGGGACAGCAGGAAAACAGAGCAGCCTGATCTTGCACGGTGCTGATTTCAGCACTAAAGATGCTGATAATGACAACTGTATGTGCAAATGTGCCCTCATGCTAACAGGAGGTGAGTCCTATGGGGCCATGCTCTAAGCTGTGTTTCGCTGGTCTGAGGCTTGAGGTTTCTTATTTGTGAGAAAAGGGTATGATCTTCTGGTCAGGAAACTTAAGAGCAAGTCCCTTGTTCTGCCTTCTAGTTTATCCTGGGTTCTTGTGCAAGACATTGCTAGCATATTTAGAGGTTTGCCTCCTCCTGTAATATCTGTAGTGGGAGTGTGCTGAGCTTGGTTCTCAATATATTCTTTAGCTTCTTGAAATCCCAGCTATTCTACCTTGCAAAGAGTCTTCATAATACCTATACCGAAAAGAACAACAGTTTAGGAATACAGCATATAGAACAGTTGCCTCTTACCCAATGCTGTACAATTGTGTAGTAGATTTCATTGAATATTTTGTTGAAATAAAACAACAACAACAAAAAAGGAATCATAATTAAACCCGAAGTTAGAAGATTCAGACCAGCTCTACCAAGGTTTTCCATTATGTGGTAGTCCTTTACAACATATTTTAGCTAGTATAGGGTATACTATGAAATAATGTTTTTTCTTTAAGTAAGAAAGTTAATCCTTTTTTGTACCTTTTCAATATTTTTTCAGTCTTCTGATTGTGCCAAAGACAAATTCTCAATTTGGTGCTAGAATGTCTGTAACATTTCTCTAGCACTTACTAAACAGTCATCTTATCCAAGAAAGACCAGAGCCTTGCCCTTCTTCTCAGAGATGTGGGTAGGCAATGACACCTACCTAGAATCAAATAATGCTATTTTGTTTTAATTTTATTATATTTTATATCAAGCATCTATTAACACAAGTGTTACTACTGATTTCTTTTTAAAGGGATGCTATAAATTTTGCATTTTAAAATGCATTCATGATATTGCATAATTAATAGATCATTGATTTCAACAAAAAGTATTAGTTAAATATTAGTTCTAGGTATAAATGGATATAGAAAAATCTGTGAAGTTGATATATGGCTGATTACATTCTAAGAAACACTAATCTAAAACCCATTGGCAACTGATGTTGCTCACAAATGGTGTAAGCTCTGGCAAGGGATTGGTGCCAAATAATATTATAAAGGAAAACCCTGTTTTATTGTTTCTTTTCTCACAATTTTGGTGTTCCTTTCATCTCTTAATGGAAAGCAAGCAATGCCACCCTCTACTATTCTGACACTCTTTTTGTGTCTTTATAGAACAAAACATTTTCATCCTAGTGAGGATAAAAGTTGAAATCTACTATTTTCCTCTCCAAACACTATCTTCCTGCTCTTTTAGTTGCATATTATTATATGTCATTGCAAATGTTGTTCTATCTTCCTTAAACTCCAATCCAACTTTGAGACCAGCAAGGAAATTCTCATCTCTACTTTGTACAAAGGAATATGAAAGTCAATCCTGTTTCAAACTTCTATCCTTAACATCTACTCAGAGGATGTGATAGATACATAGGAACTCAAGAGTAAATGTGGTGCATGAGTGAATGAGTAAATATCTGTAACTCTCAAAATAACTTTCAAATTTTAAATCCAATGAATTGAAACATTAGATTAACATTTCACTCATCAGATAATAGAACATGGAAAGCTGTGGAAGGAAGATTTTAGAATAATCTTCTCATCTTCCTCTCTATCTCCAAATCCTTCATTATTACCACAACCAAATCACAGGCTATTGACCTCCATCCCTTCTACCTATGTTGAAATCTTTTCATTATGAAACCAGCCTCCATGTTATCAAAGAGAAGCTATTATGATTCTGCTTCTATCACGTCCTTCTACTTAAGCTTCAGGTATGTCATTTGGAGATCATATTCAACCTCACCAAATATTTAAAAATTTCTTATATGTCTTTGTGACTGCCCCCACCCCCATAAAATATAGTTATTGCAAATCTTTTAAATAGTACCCACAGGTTAGGTCTTGAACATTTTCTCCAAAGAAAATATTTCTTTTCATTACCTTCCTGATCCCATAAATGAACTTTTCAGCAGCTTTATACAAAGACAAAAGAACTTGGATTTTCCATTTTCCTGCCCATTTTAATATTGAAATACACTTCATTTTCACCACTCTATTTTTACAGATAATTTTTTCTTCCAAATAAATAAAGTTACATGAAAGACCAACAGTAAAATCTTTCAAATGTGTGTTATTAGAAGAACATTCCAGTACATTCATATTCCTGTCATAATAATGAAAATATGGAGCAAAACAAAGAGGATTATGCACCTCTTGGTTGTCGAGAACACTTCATTGCTTAGATTTATGATTTTATTTCTGCTTCACATGATAGAACTTTGTCATGTTCTTTCATCCATAATCATTCTTGGACCTGCTTCTTAGCCACCAATAAACACATATGTTGGGGAGAAAAAAAATTTCCACTTATTGCTTGGGCTGAAATAGTCTAAGTAAATGTGTTTTTGTAATAAATGCCATTACCCTATCAAATATCCTTCTGAAAGACTCCAGGTCTTGCAAAACCATTCACTCTGAAAAGCTAAAATGTGGAATTTAGATAGCTGAGAACTGGAAAGCATAAGGATGAATGTCAGTGACAGTCCAAGTACCTGGAGCGTTGCCTGGAACTTATGTCTTAGTTAGCTGCTGCTCCCTGCCACCACTATTTATCCACTGTCAGATTTTCCCTTACAACCATTCTCATTGTCTAATGACTATTCCTTTCTTTATTAAAAAAGTGTTTTATTTAAAATAGTCTCTTTTAAGCCGTAGACTTCAGACTGTTTGAGACCAATAACTCAATGACTTGTCATCATCAAAGTTTTCTTCTTCTATCTTCTTTATTTGTATATTTTCCTTCTAAAAGGAACTGAGGGTACAGTAAGGTTTACTTTGCACTATCTTACATAATTTTTTTTTCAGTACAGGAGGGAGTTTAGTTGGAGCACACTGTATCATTTTTACCTTTATCTGTTAAAAAGAGTGAAAAATAGAAGATAGGCTTAATTAAAAGCAGATGGTCATTTCAGCTAGACACAAGGTGGAGCATCTTGATCTTTGTGTCTTCTTCTTTTCTAACATCCCAAAGTCTTTTTCCTACCAATATGATGTATTTTTTAATAAGTTCTTTTAAGGAGATCAACTACTATTAGATGAAAGAACAGGACAGATTAGAGCTAATCTTCATTGAGAGAGATTGTCAACAAAAGAGTTAATAATAGATGACTCAACTTTGAATCATAACAAGTTCTGTGGATAAAATATACCATGTGGTAGAATTATTTGGGGAAGAGGGAAGAGACTTTAGGTGGAGAGTTGAGGGGTTTCAAAGCTGGAGTAAGTAGTAGGAAGGGTTGTGCCTTTGTAGTGATGGACATTTGTAATAAGAAAATAGAGAGCTATTTATTTGACAGAGTTTATTTATTTATTTATTTCCTGTAATTGTGAGTCTAGTAAAAATAGCTCCCAAGTTTTTGGTCTGTTTCTGAATTCTATCATTCCATATACTCATTGACACTGTTGGTGGGGGAACAAGGGATATTATTTTTAGTGCCTAAGTGGTAATCCATATTACTCAACATTGTTGGTTGAAAGGAGTTACAGTGAGTGGGCTGAGAAAGCATCTGACATTTGCATCAATAGAAATAGATACCACAATGTTTTACACCCTTTTTCCCAGAAGTGTTCATACTTATCCCCACCTTACCAGCAAGCCAGCAATTTCTCTATCCAATTTAAATATTGAAAAACTTTTATGTCTCATTACACATTTCTTATTGTACTAGAGCATATATTTCAAGGTCAAAATCGCCACACACTTTTTCTGTGGAAATGGCCTCCTAACTGACCATTAAATAGAAGTGATTTGTCAGAATGAATTTATAAGCCAGAAATGTCTGTACTATGTGATTACTGTTGACCTCAGGAAAATTCATAAAGTTTCTCCTTAAATTTCCTTCTTTATAAAGGATGCTACTGAAAATCTGTATATTTCTGTATTGGGAGAAATATATTTATAAGGTAATTGTAGGAAATATTTCTTTAAGTCCCTCGGGAGAGTTCCTATTGTGCACCTCACTCCCAATCCAAAGAATTTCACCAAAAATTTAATAGTTTTTTCCTACTATTTATTTATTTGTTTGTTTATTTTTGACTGTGGAAGCAAGCAGGGTTTTCCATCCTCATATCAAATAAAGTAGACTTCAAGCCAAAGTTAATCAAAGGGATAAAGATGGACATTACATACTGCTCAAGGGAACCACACACCAACAAGACATAACAATCATAAATATATATGCCCCAAACAATGGTGCAGCTATGTTCATCAAACAAATTCTTCTCAAGTTCAAGAGTCTAATTGACCACAACACAATAATCTTGGGTGACTTTAACACACCTCTTTCACCACTGGATAAATCTTCCAAACAAAAGTTGAATAAAGAAACTGTAGAACTAAATAATACAATCAATAACTTAGATTTAACTGACATATATAGAATATTTCAACCTGCATCAAGTGGATATACTTTCTTCTTAGCAGCATATGGATCCTTCTCTAAAAGAGACCATATAATATGCCATAGAGATACTCTTAGCAAATACAAAAAAAAGTAGAGATACTACCATGCATTTTATCAGATCATAATGGAATAAAATTGGAAATCAATGACAAAATAAAAAAATAAAAATTTCTCCATCACCTGGAGACTAAACAATATGCTACTGAATGAACAATGGGTTACAAAAGACATCAAGGAGGAGATTAAATTTTTCTACTATTTAATATTAAGAAAATGAAATGTAATTTCATACAGTGAATGCAATGCTTTCATTTGTATAGATTTATTTACTTATTTAAATATATTATAATAAATATTATATATATATTTGGGGTACCAGGGATTGAACTCAAGGATACTTGACCACTGAGTCACATCCCAGCCCTATTTTGTATTTTATTTAGAGATAAGGGTCTCACTGAGTTGCTTAACATCTTGCTATAGTAGAGGCTAGCTTTGAACTCACAATCCTCCTGCCTCAGCCTCCTTAGCCTTTGGGATTACAGGCATGTACCACCATGCCCAGCTGATTTATTATATATAAGATAGATATGCAAAAATCCCTCTTACTGCAAGACTAGAAAAAATGGAAACATTACTAGATTATCACTTTTGAAGTAAACTTAACTAAGATGTGGTCTTTGACACTAAATTAAGATTCTTCAAAATAAGTATTTTTAAACATCTATTTAAGCTACAAGTGTTGAACTACAATTACTATAATTATATTATCTAATTATTAAGGAATTACAGAAATAAGTGTATCTAAAAGTCTGCTGTAAAATAGTCACTAAAGGTTGCTAACAACAAAAAAACAAACAAGGTATTGTTTTACATCGCTTTCCTTTCTAGTTTTCTTTTAGTGTAATTTCCATATTTAGTATATCATATAAAAGCTATGTAAAAACGTGACCTAACCTTCTGCAGAAAGAATCTGTTGCAACAGAAACTCCGATCTCTTTTCCCACACATAAACTATTTCAGCTGACAGACAAGACTTTCTAAAGCTAACAAAGGATATTCTCAGTTCATCCCTAAAAGAGGGGATAAAACCATACGCATAAATTTCTTAGTGTTCCCCAGAAATTACCGGATGCTAACAGAAGAGAATTGATAAATGTTTGCATTGCCTGCTTTGTAATCTTCATGAAGACAGTGAAAGAAACTAGCAGCTTCTTTAACTGGTAGATGACACAGAAGTGACAAAATCTTTGGAAAAAGAACATTATCTTAGCATTTTTCATACAGGGAAAGGACATGCAAAGCATCATGAGGTAAATGTTATTCCCTAGGTTTAAAGAAAAACTATCAAGATAAAAGATACATATGAGGGCTGTGGCTGTGGCTCAGTGGTAGAGCACTCCCCTAGCATGCGTGAGGCACTGGGTTTGATCCTCAGCACCGCATAAAAATAAAATAATAAAATAAAGATACTGTGCCCACTTATAACTAAAAAATAAATATTTTAAATAGATACATATGAATAATTTAAGATTGATTTTTAAAAATCTACATTGCATTACTTTTATTTCAACTTGGTCTATATTTAGTGTATAAGAATATACATCTGTTCCTAAAAAAATATATGTTCCTTGAATGCAGGGACTTTGTGCTGTCCCCTACTACTTCCCCAGGACCTGGCAGAGAGTATGGCACACAATATGTACTCAGTATTATTGGTTAGTTAAATGAATATGTTATCGGAGACTCAGAATGGACACTGAAAAATCATAAATGATCCTGGTGAGATACATAAAAATAAACTAGTGTATGAATGACATTCTTGCTTGCATTTAGGTTTAAAATATATAAACATATACATATGCTTGTATATAAATATATACATATATCTGTATATAAACATGTACATACACTTGCTCTGCACAAACATGAAACAAAAGGATGTATATCAATAATTGGGACCAACTTTTAAAAAATCACAAAACCCCAGAAGATTAAACAGCAGAATAATAAAAATTTGAGTGTTAGGATTCTGTTTAAATAAATTTGAGTTCCCTACATATAAAATTTAGAATTATATTCCTATTTTCTCAGGACATTTTTCTATTCTTAGAAAGCTAGCAAAGAATATCAGAGAACGCCTTTCATAAATTTAGGAAAAAGTGAATTAGAATCCATATGCCTACTCACAAAGCTACAACCCAAAGTTAATAACTGACAATGGATGGGAAATAACCAAACAATTAATTTTTCTTGTATTATACTTAATGAGTGGTACAGTGAATAGTTTTTCAGCTTTTATATTATTTAACAGTTTTGCATTAATTTAAATTGTTTATATTGAGTAACTTACATGCAGTTTCCAAAAACCTCTGAAATAGGATAAATAGGGACCAGAACAATTCCTTTCACAAAAACTGAGATACTGAAAGGTGAGCTATTTACCCATGGTCACAGAATTACAGTTAGAAGTAGGATTTGATGGCCGGCACTCAGTCTCCAGAGGCTGTCACCCTGTGACTCTTTCTACTGCCTCCTTGCACAATGGCATTCAAATAATAATAATAATAATAATAATAATAATAATAATACTCTTTTTACTATTTGTAGTATATTTCCAGGAGCATTTTATCACTTAGATATGGTGAGAATTGAAGCCTGAGCAAGGGGAAAACAATAAAAGAATACCTACAAGTTTTATATGAATTCAATATTACTGGTCAGGATAAACAAGTTTTCATCTTTTGGAACAATAAATAAATAAATTACACTAAGTCCTTGGCCTAAAGCGGGTATAGTATGGGATGACAGAAAAAATGAAGACCTCTGAAAGTTCTTGGACTTCTGCACATGCCCTACAAGACCCGCACAGCTGCTCCGTGAGACTGGCTGAAGGGAGGCCAACTGTGCACACGTAAAGTGACTTTTTCATTACGATCTCGCTGATAACAGCGGTACCCATCAATTCAGTTCAGTAAAAAGAGTGAACTCTTAGTCTCTCCACAAGCTCCTTTACATATTGCTGATCAGAACACATGCACTGAAAATAAATGAAAGAAAGAAAAAGATATATCTTTTTGCTTCGCTGTACTCTTTACCTTAGAAAAGAAGTGTTGAGAGACATTTTGTTTAGGATCAGAAGACTTTGAGAGTTAGGTTTCCTGACTTTCAAATAAATTTGAACTTCCTGAGTACAAAGTTTAGAATCAAATTCCTATTTTCTGGGCAGAGTTTCATTTATTAGTGATAAAATGTGAATTTTCTACTTCAAAGATAAAAGACTCAAGTGATTTTTTTAAAGGCCTGGGAAGGCTGGGATAGTTTTAACAAAACTAAATTTTAATGAGTTAAGTGTAAATGAATTAGAAACATGCATCTCAGATTTCTTATTAAAATATACATGAGGTTACAGGTTATAGACAAAAATGCTTGGCAAAGTACATCTCAGCCCTTGCCAACCTGAAAACATTTGAGACATGTTATCAGTTGTCCCAACCACAGGCAGAGGGAAGCTGCTTTCTTCCATCCCATTCTTGCATCACTGAGTTCTTTTGAAATGAAAGTGTCTTTCCTAGAAACTTCTTTAGTATATTTCTTATTAGTTACTCCAAGGCACACAAAGAACATAGTACTAAGTGAATATTTTTCCAAGATTGCACAGCACATATAAATTCAGCTATCTGGTATCTGGTCAGAGGGGAATTGCAAACACAGCCATGTTCCTCAGTCTGTTCAAACAGAATATCTTCATCTCATGCAAACTTACCTATATACTAAGGACCTGTGAATACCAAGAAGTTACCAGGATAATGCTATACTTTTCCTTGCCTTATATAAATATATTTTAACCACATCTTACCAGGATTCATATTTAATAGACCTTTCTATCCTTAATTTTTTCATAGAAAGGTAGAAAGTAGAAAAACTATTTGTAATATATTGTTACAAAAAATATTTGTTTATGTAGTTTTTTTTTAAAAAAATGCATGTCAAGGAGAAGAAAAAAGAAAGAAAAAAAAAAACAGAGACTACTTACCTGCACAAAAGTAACCTGTTTTTCCTAACTTGTAGTTTATAATATTTTATAATGGAACTGAAATGGTCATGAGAAATACTTGCCCTTTGATTTCATTTTCTGTCATCTCAATTTGGCATCTTTATTATCATCAATTGCTCTCTGATACATCACAGTGTGTATGACCCACTGGTCTTAAGAGATAGTTGAATACTTCAAGGTCAATACTTTTGATTGCTCATATATTCAAAACAGAACATTGGGAGAAAATCTCGGTCAGGTTTTTAAATGCAATGTTTTTATAATGTGAACACTGTAAACTGTGCTCATTTGCAACAGAATTGTTTCCATATTTTTCTAACAGACTGTACCGAACAAATAAAATTTGTTAGCACCGATGACCTTGTCATCATTATTCCATCATTATGGTGGAGCCAAACAATCTTGTCCATTTTGTTCTTGCCCCAAAACTCCCCACTCTGTTTCCTAAGTGACACCAGATAGAGTTTTACAGGGTATCATAGTAACACATTTTATTTGATCCTAACTGAGCTGTGAAAATGGTTGCTGGACATTAGAATCCATATATTATGAATGGGACTTTGGAAAGTTCCTTAAACTCTCTGAGCTTTGGTGTGGTTATTATATACTTGCCATATGCAGAAAGCTGTTTGGGGGATGAAATGAGAGAATGCATGCAAATATCTCCATATAAACTATTCAATAAACACCACATGTTGTTGATATCATTTCCTAGGGTCTCAGTTTAACTGATTAACAGCTTGTTAATTGATGAAGTCAGCATCGAAGCTGAGGTCTTCAAACTTCTCATCTCTCCGGGTCCTCCATTCTTCACAAGAAAATTTAGAAAAAGTATAATGTTTTCCCTCCTGTTTATTTTTTTCCCAACCCCTTACCCATTGGCACTCCGGCCAAACTAAGCTGCTGGCTGACACTCTGTTCTGCTTTTCTAGGGTACATAGAGTACTTGGAAATTCTTTTGGTCTACTGAAATCATACCATCCCTCGAGACCCAGCTCAGGTGGTAAATGAATGAATCTCACAGTCCCAAAAGCAGTTAGGACCTTCTGCCCCTTTATTTCCATAACATGTTCTTTATCTCTTTGTTTAGTAACTATCATCTGATTTATTTAAACAGTTAGTCTTCTACAAAAACGGTGCATACCTTGAAGTCAGGAACATACTTCCCCCTGTCCCCTTGTCCGACGGCTGGTTAGTCTGTGTTGAATTGCTTCTGGGTTCAGTTTTCTCCCCTTCATCACACTGACACATACGCTCAGGATGGCTTTGACAGACCATATAGAATGAGGATTTTACATGCTGCTTGATTAAACATTTAGCCTGGCAGATTTGGTTCCCCTGTTTAAATATGGGTTCCCATTCCTGGCGAATGTTTTACTTGTTCAGCTGATGATAGACAAGCAGGCTGGCTAAACTATAATTTTTTCCACAAACATTATTCAGCTTTCCATCAAGACTATTTCTCCACCTCATTTTCTGAAAGTCTCCTCTCTTCCCTATGTAGCAGTTATAGTGATGCTCTTTTAGTCTCTAACCACACCAAGTTGTCTTTCTTCCACACAACATTCCCATGTGCTGTACTCTGCTTAGAAAATTCTTTCCCTGACTTCAAATGGCTGCCTCCCTCTCTTCCTTCAGGTCTCCCATGAATGTGAAACATTATCTTATCCTCCTTCACAGCTCCCTGTTTTCTCCATGGCATTCTTTGGTCATGATTTGTAGTTCATTTATTTACTTAGATTTATTTCATCTGCTTCTCATGTTGGAAGTAATTTCCTTGAGGGCAGGGACCAGTCTGTCCTGTTGAGTATTGTGTAACACTTGAATGAATAAAGAAAGAAAAGATGAATACAGTAAGCACAGATGTTATATATTGGGGTGTCTATTAAATATAGCTTTTTAGTAAACTAAACAATTCCCCAAGTTGAATCGGTTGGTCAATCACTCAACAACGCTGAAGTTATATGCCAGTCCTGTGCTAAGCAAACTCAATTAGGTGTAGCACGAAAAAATGTAACATGGACCAGTGTATCAACCAGGGTTTTCCATTGCTTTTATGGTGATGAACAAGACTGGGTTAATTTGGTCTTCAAGCCCCCTTATTGTCAAACAACTGTCTTGTTGACTGTAACCCAGCCACAATGGCCTTCTTTTGGTGTCTCCAAAATGTCATTCTCACCACAAATTCATTATTGCACTTTGCTCAGAAAAGAAACACAAAATTAATTTATCTGATTTTCTCCTAGGTCCCTATAGTTTCCTGTCTCTTTCCTAAGCTCATCCAAAGCTTTCCTATGAATAATCCTTTAGCCTGTGCTCTTTATTTTTCTGCTGTCCTCTGTCTATCCACACTTTTCTAGAAGTCCTGTAACTTTGTATAAAACAAATAACTGAGACACACATTTTCAGCATGGATATTTTAATGTGACTCAACACAATAGAGCAATCTTTGAATCTTCATTATTCTCATTAATAAAGTAAGTGCATGAAATTATGCACTTTATGAAATCATGATGGGGATTTGAAAGACTAGGAAAGATTCATTGATACAATGAAAAAGTGCCTCAAGAAAGACACAGAAAAGGAGCAGGTAAATTAAAACACGGAAGCAATAAGTTGGATTTTATTTTGGAGTTTTACTTTAGTGCTTTAGAGTCTTATGTGTAAATAAATTCTCTAATATTAGAATGTCTGTTGTACTACAAATAGCACATTTTTAATAGGAACACTGATCAAAATTAAGGAGGTAGTCTTAAGGAAGTAATGATAGGATTTTACAGTTCTTCCTTCTTTGCCCAACAAGTACCTTCTTGTCCCTTGTGTTTTGACAGCATTAACATTTATGTTTGCACAAAGCATTGCATAGAGTGTCTCTCAAAATCCATTGAGATATACTTGACTGCTTGCTCCAGGATGAATCGGTGATTACTGTAGCTTGTTATGCCTCTAGTGTGACTTTATAAACACAACCCAGCTGTATCCATCTTCCGAAATTGAAAAATGAGAACTAGCTTTTCTTCATTTAACTTTTCTAAAGTTTCTGCAAGACAATGCTCATGTTACAGTCCAACATCAGCTGTACAGTTTTCTCTTTCTTTAGCTATTAGTCCCTTAGGTACAACTCTGTAATCAAAAAGAGGTCAACTGTATCCGAATACAAATATGCCAGAATGTCTCTGGCATAAGTCTCTCCCTAAAGATTTCAGTAGTGTTGCTTCAGGAGACAGAAAAGTACTATGCTTTATCTAAACATCTAAGACCTTACTTCATTAAAAACATAAACCTGGGTTATCCAGTTATCCTTATAGAGTTATGAAAACACAGGATTTCCATACTACCCATCAAGTTTGTTTTTCTTTTTGCTAAGTTTAGGAAGAGCTTGAACAATCATAGACAAAATATTGCTATACATGTACTGTCTGAATACTATGGATGAACTACCCAGTTGCTATAAACTGTTGAGAGGATGGATGAATTGAAATTCAAGTTAAGCATCATAGGCATTTTACAGTATCCAATTTTAATTTTAGAAGCAGCTGAGGGCTAGTTCTTGACAAAATCAGAAGTCAATGGAGAACATCTTTTGTTTCACTAATAATTGTTGTATTCTTAAGGAAGGCTTGAGGTGGAATGCCTGTGCCTTTTACTCACTCCGCATTTTCTTCCAGGTCTGATTTAGACTGTATCTTTTTAGACTTCCCACAATTACTGTGGGAAGTGACTCCCAAGTGTGTGGGGGGGTCACACTGAAAGCTGGTTTTCAGAAGAGCATCCTTCTCTTAGATTGTTCATATACATCTTTAACCAATGTCGTCAGAAACAATCCACTGCCAAGATGATAGACCCTGAATGCCTCCTATTTTCAAATAATCATGACACATCAATAAGTTCTCCACCAGTTAATGTCAATAATTTCCAAATATTCAATTTGTAATTGTTGCATCTCTTTATCTCTTCCGTTATTAACTGCTTTTTCAGGCTGGTGGTTTGATGCTTGTGGCCCCTCCAATCTAAATGGAATGTTCTATACAGCGGGACAGAATCATGGAAAACTGAATGGAATCAAGTGGCACTACTTCAAAGGGCCCAGCTACTCTTTACGTTCCACAACCATGATGATTCGACCTTTGGACTTCTGAAGGCATAATACCAGAAGTAATTATAAAAACAACAAAGAAATCTGGGGAAACTACCAGATGAGAGACTGTTTCTGAAATGAACAGTATTGTCTCCCTTCCAGCAGCAGATGGTAGTTAGGTGATGTCATCAAGGTTCTTGACTGTGGATTTGGAGCCTTTTGAGTTCACAGAACTCTCTACTTGGGTCACTGTGTTTGTGTGGCTTGACTCTAGAGAATGCTACTCACTGACATGCTTTAAAAAGGGAAGAAGAACTGCTCAGCTTGCTGTGCTTCAAACTACTACTGGATCTTAGTTTGAAACTATGATAACCGGATGAAATATGGCTTATTTCATGTGAAACCAAGAAGAAGGAGAAGAAGAAGAAAAAGAGGAGAGAGAGAGAGAGAGAGAGAGAGCGAGCGCATGAGCAAACGAATGAAAAGAACATGCATGAAGATAGAAAAAGGCCTGCCACAATCCTTTGGGAAATAAATATTACATCTGTAAAATGGTATTATCTTTATGCAAACCTACAAATAAGTAAGTTTATACTGTTACATAATTTTGATATAGTTCAAAAGGAGCAGCATTGTCTTCTGAGTTCAATGTTAATGGATTTCAGAATAACAGTTCCACTATCATACTTACTAGTTGATCTGAGTTAACCTGTCTTCAATTGTAAATTCCATTTTTGTAAGCCATATAAATTGTAGTGCATGGAAGATAACAGTGTAAGGTAGAAACACTATTCATTACTCTGATGTTTTAAAATACAGTTTTCAAAAGAGATAAAATCAAATGTGGACATAACATATGTGCTACAATTTTCATTTACCTTAAAAAATAGATGGACTGATAAATATATTTATAACATGAGTAAAATTTAAAGAATGTGAAATGTATCACCTTGTTCTTAAAATAACAAACATGCATTTAATATTTCCTTTGCTATTAGATGGGAAAGCAGTACTTGGAGTGTATTAAGTTGAAATAAAACCAAGTAAACTGGAGCAGTTCATTTTACAGTATCTTCTTACATGTGTATACATGGCTGTGACTTAATTATTTTATAAGTGTTTTTAGATCTTTAATTGTCAACCTGTTATTTCCAGCTAATTTAATTTTTTTGCTTACTAAATTCACCCTGTTCCAGTTTCTATTAAAGGTACACTTTGAAATCTACAAAAATTTAAAAAAAATTATTAATATCATTGTACATAGCATGTTTATATCCATGTTAAACTTAATACCTGTTTAATCTGGAATATGCAACACTGTCCTTAATTGATGCATATAAATACAAGTGTTCAAAGAAATATATTTTTACTTAATTAAATACATTACTCCTCATTTTTTTTCCTTTAGGTTCTATTTCTTTAGACAATTTTAAACTATTAATATTAATGGAGAAAATTGGCAAAAATTCTCTATATCACATGTAAGGGAAACACAGAAAATAAAATTATAATCACCTGATAGAAAATTATGACTGCTAGGTGCTAGAAATATCTTTAATGAAATATTCCTATGGGATAATCTATTGTAAATGAATTTTAGGGCAGATTTCTGTGGCAACTAAAGTCACTAATGTATTTTTTCAAGAAATGCTCTCTGCCTGTAAGTGTTGAAGGTTACAGTATTTTTTTTTCTTCATCGAAATTTGCAAAACATGAGCTATTGTGAAATGAGCACATTGAATGAATACATAGATATTGGATCTCCTTCCTTAGAAAATTAATAGGTTTTCTAGAAGATAATCATGCCAAAATTTCAGACTTGATCCATTATGCCTTAGTGGCTTTTCTCCTTTTGGGAGAATAAAGCTATTTGCATTTTTAAGAAAAAAAAATAAAAGTTTACAATCAAATCTTTTTTTTATATTTATGCATCTGTATATAAACAACCGCTTTTTGCCTTACAAGTGACTTTTGCAGGTATTACACAGTTTTTCTATTATCAGTGTCTTCTTGATAATATCGTAAAGCCTCTCCCTCTCAAAACCTTCTTTATTGTCTTCATTTTAAGTGAAATAAAATGAGCATTTTGTTGTTTGTGTTCCCACAAATTTTTTTAAACCAATCTTTGGATAAAGAATACTATTTTCCCAATGATACTAAAAAAATAAAATGAAATAATGAAAAAAAAAGAAAGCATAATATTTACTGTTGTCTGGGTTTGAAAAATGAAATATTGTTTCCAATTATTTATAATAAAGCAGTATAAAATGTTTTATGACTCGATTATGTGTGTTGTGTAATGCCTACATGTTTATAGCATCTTCACATGTATATCCTTTGCATTTAATTATTTCAGAGTAAGATAATTAGTATTAGAATTTTGTCTTTCAACTTTTTTTGCAATAAAATTGATGTGGTTTCTATGCAAATTTCTTCATATGGATCACAACATTATTTGTTTTAAATAAAATTGGAAATAAAGTTTGTGCAATTTCATCTCATTTTAAATACACATTTTACAAAATTTATATTTGACATCTATGAAGATAAAGAGTCACTGAAAAAAAAAATAGCAAAATAAGCCTCAATCTTTGAAAACCTTCTGGTTTGGAATGGTATAGAAAGCTTAGCCCTATTACAATCATATACCCAGTTAAAGGGTCTGAGTCCCACATACTTGCTCTAGGATACTGTATCCTGCCAATTACTAAATGATGTATTATCATGTGACGATACACAATATGTCTTGAGAAATTTGGATGTAGATTCAGGGGCAAGTGTTGAACATCTGAGTCTGGCATAAAGGGTCAAAGAGAAAAAGCATACAGCAGATACTATGTGCCCTTCTCACCTTGATGCCATTGTGGTCTTATCAGTTAATTACTTTAAAGAAGTTTCCTTTACTCTTGATTCTGTTCCCATTGCCACCACATTGATTCAAACCTTCCTTAATTTCTACCTAAAAGTTCGAAGAAGATACGATTTTTTTCTGCCTCTCTCTGCTGTCCTCATAACTTTGCAAGCTTATTCTTTCCCAAGCCAGGCTTCTCAACATGCTATTTCTTCCCTCCTCGAAGCATTTAGTGTTTCCTCACTACTACTTGAATTTAAAATAAAGGTCAGGTCAACTCCAGTCCATGTCACCTCACACTTCCATCTATTCAGTATTTTAATCAAAATGAAGATACTTTGCAAAAATGACTTTATTTTTCCCCACATATCCATGCCCCTTGCAATCTGACTTGGCAGCTTGTCTTATTAAGAGGTAGAGTTTATTTCCCTACCATCTAATAATCTAATGGCTGACTTAGGACTTGCTGTAGCCAGTAGGACACAGGAACAATGACTATGTGCCAGTTTTGAGCATGGGTCTCAAGGACCCATCAATAGCATTCTACCTCTGCCATGAGAAAAAGCCCAGGGTGGTCTAATGGAGGTTTTGAGACCACATGGAGCAAGAATGGGTTACCAATCTCCACCTTCCAGTGCTTTGCTGAAGAGTTCAGATGCGAAAATCATCTCAACCAAGTTCAACTGAGCCCTGCTCAGATCAGCAGGACTCCCCAGTTAATTTGCATAATCATGCACAAAGAGATAAAGTCCCTATTGTAAGTCACTACATTTTAGAGTGTTTTGCTAAGCATAGTGATTGTAACAATAATTGATAGAGAACACTATTGACTCCACCCACCCACCTCCATACATGATTTTAAGCATCCTAAGCTTTCAGAACCGCTCTGCAGAAATTTCTCTTTCTGCAGTTCATGTATGCAAGGCAATCCCCTAAAAATCCTTTAAGAAGCATCAAAAGATATTAAGCCCTTCCATCAAAAGATATTGACCCCTGTTCTGTTGTGTTCTATTGTCACTCTCTATACACACAGTCTTATAGCTCTTAACACATTTTTAGTATTATCTTATAATCCCTACTGCTTTTTGAGAGTCTGTTTCTCATTCATTTTTTAATTCCCTCTGGTACTTACAAGAACCTTGCAATTTGTTGAAAGAAGTTAAATTACTATGAGAGACTGAGAAGTCACTTCTATCTACATAAAACTCAACACTTAAATTTGACCATTATCTAAAGTTATTTATTTTCAGTCATTAAACTTTTTTCCATTCTCCTCTAGAAAACTATGTCCAAATTTATAATTTAGTTATCTCAGAAACCTACTTTATTGCCAAATTTGATGGAATACAGATATATAAATTGAAGGAAACCTATATGTTTCTTTTAATTTTAAAACTATGTAAATATAGCCATGCCTTGCTTAATGATGGAGACACATTCTGAGAAATGTGTCATTAGGCAATTTTGCATTTGTGCAGACATCATAGATGTACTTAAATGAACTAAGATGGCTATGACAAAACTAAGTGATGTAATCTTAATGTCCGTCTTTATGGTTCATCATTGACCAAAGCATTGCTATGTAGTTCATGTTATGTAAAATGGACTATTGAATGGAAATTATTAATTTTTTCTTAATGTGTTCATTATTGTTATTACACACACACACACACACACACACACATACACACTTGGGCAACTTTGGGATTTAAAGTTCCATTGAAAAAAGGGAGACCAATAGAGTAGAAGAAGGGCATTGAGAAGGAGGGAGGAAGGAGGGCATGCAAAAGTACTGTGGAATTAAGCCTACAAATTTTTTGATGTCCATGTACAAATATAATAGAAGGGAGAACAAGTAGATTATGGAAAGAGGAGGGAAGGAAAAGGGAAGGCATTGTCCATGAGGTCGATCATATTGTGATATATGCATGTACAAATGTGGCATAATGAACCCTATGATTGTGTGTAATTATAAGGCACTAAAAATAAATTTTAGAAAAATATAATAAAATAAAAAAATAGAGTTGCCAGCCCTGGTGACACATGCCTGCAATTCCAGCAATTTTGGAGGCTGAGGCAGAAGGATTGCAAGTTTGAGGCTAGCCTCAGTAACTTAGAGAGGCCCTAAGCAAGAAGAGCTGAGAATATTGCTCAGTGGTTAAGCACCCCTGGGTTTAATCCCTAGTACCAAAAACTAAAAAAAAAAAAAAAAATCTAAAAAATAGACTTCCAACCAAAGTCCTTTCTAGCTGATTTTACTCTTAATAAAAATATCTTCTTCTACACCAAAGTCAATACTTTCTCCTATTTTCCTCTGATCATTGATTTTATCAGGTCCTTGTATGTCAGCATTGAGGTTATGATAGGGAACATAATAAAGGGTTTCCTAGGTAAAACTGACATAAACTTGATGGAGCACATTATAAGGAGTAAATGCACAAAGAGAATTGAGAGAGGTATGGACATGATGAGACTTAGAGTTTTGACTTTTCTATTTAGAATGATTTTTCTAGGATAGCAGAATAGACTGGGGACTTGGTGGAAAGACAGAACCTTGGGTCTCACCCCAGACCAATATAATTCATTTTAATAAGAACCTCAGGTGATTTAACAGGCATTAAAATTTGAGAAGCTTTGGTTTAAACTATACTTTCAAGAAGACTGAGAATGGAAGGGAAATAAGAAGGGAACTGGAGGGTCCAGGATAAGATGTTGATGGTTTCAGGATGAGAGACCCTTGCATGTATTTTCAGGCCAAGAAATAGAGGCTTTACAAGAGATGAGGCCAAGAGGAGAACAAAGCCCCTTTCTGGGACAAGCCAGTTAAGGTCACTGAGAAAGTAGTTTAAGAATAGAGTAAGTGAGGAGCTACTTGGAATAGGAGGAAAAAAATTCTCTTCCTAGTCTAGGAGAAGAGATCATGGTAAGGAAGAGACACCTCATGGCCTCCATCTTATAGAAGAAGTGAAAAATAGTGTTTGAAAATAGATTTGGAATGGCCACATGACAGCCACAAAATATT
The DNA here is from genome assembly GCF_048772815.1 of Callospermophilus lateralis. Taxonomy (NCBI): domain Eukaryota; kingdom Metazoa; phylum Chordata; class Mammalia; order Rodentia; family Sciuridae; genus Callospermophilus; species Callospermophilus lateralis. The sequence goes on along the minus strand of NC_135320.1, from coordinate 61,986,219 downwards.
TAGAATTGTGACTCTACCAAGATCTGTAAAAGTTCAATTGAGATTGAAAATTGTGAATGTCAACAGACTGTTCACTATTGCCAGGGAGTTTTATGTGTATGAAAATAATGAAATGATACCTTAAGATCTTCCCTCTGTCACAGGTAGGTGACTTTACAACATCTGTTGTGTGTCTCAGCCTACATTTGTGTCAGTGAATTTGAACACCCAGGAAAAATTGCCTCCTCTTAGAAGCCAACATTAAAATTCTCCTAACCTCAACTACAGATCTATTTGGCAGATATTATAGGTTTGGTAAAGAGAATATTGCAATAAAATGAGTCACATATTTTGTTGTTGTTGTTTCTGAGAGCATATAAAAGTTATATTTACATTTACTATAATCTATTAAGTGGAAAAAGGCATCAAGTCTAAACAACAATTTATATACTTTCATTAAAAATACTTTATAGTTAAAATATTCTAGCAATTGTCTGAGACCTCAGTGAATCATTATCTTTTTTGATGCTTGTAGCATCAGTCTGGTACTTGCTGAAGGGTGAAGTAACTGTGGTATTTCTAAAAAAAAGACAACACTGAAAGTTTACCACATTCATCTACCAATAGACTATTCTCTCATGGAAGACTCCTCTATAGCATGAAATACTATTTGATAGCATTTCACAACCACATTACAACTTCATTAAAGATTGAAGTCAATCCTTTAAAACCCTGTGATTGCTTTATCAACAAAGTTTATGTAATATTCTAGTCTTTTCTTGCCATTTCAATAATATTCACATTCCATAGTTTTTTTATTATTTTTTATTTACATATGACAGCAGAATGCATTACAGTTCTTATTACATATATAGAGCACACATTTATAAGACCTAACTCCACATCCTTTAAACTTCTATCATGAGATTACAGCAATTCAGTCATTATTCAGCCTTCCAATTCTAGTTCTCTTGATATTTCTACCACATCTGCAGTAAATTCCTCCATTGAAGTCTTGTACCTCTCAAAGTTATCCATCAGGGTTGAAATCAACTTCTTCCAAACTCCTATTGATGTTGATATTTTGACCTTCCATGAACATGAATGATCACAGTGACATCTACAACAATAAGTCCTTTTGGCAAGGTTTGCAATTTGTTTTTCCCAGATCCATCAGCAGAATCACTACAACCTTATGAAATGTTCTTTATACCGAATAAAAATCAAAATTACTCTTTAATTCATGACTTGCAGAGTGAATGTGTTTCAGGCATGCAAACAACATTAAATTCATTCTGCACATCCATCAGAGCTCTTGAGTGACCAGGTGCATTGTGAATGAGTAATAATATTTTGAAAGGAATCTTTTTCTCTTTTAACAGTAGATCTCAACAGTGGGCTTAAAATATTCAACCAACCATGTTGTTAACAGATGTGTGTCATCCAGCCTTTGTTGTTCCATCAATACAGCACAGGTCGAGTAGACTGAGTTTAATTCTTAAGGGTCCTAGCATTTTCAGAACAGAAAATGTGCATTCCTTGGTTTCAACTTAAAGTAACCAGCTATATTAGCCACTAAGAAAAGAATCAGTCTGACCTTGGAAACTTTGAGGCCAGCATTAAATTATCTTAAGATGAAAGTGCTAGATGTCCTGGTCTTCCAACATGAAGAAAATGCACATTGAAAATCCGTAGTTTGGGGTTGGAATTGGAGCTCAGTGGTAGAATGCTTGCCTTTTATATGTGAGGCACATATTAATAAGCAAATATAATAAAAGACCATCGACAACTAAAAAAATAAAAAATAAAAATAAAAGAAAATCTGCAGTTTAGTGCAGCCACTCCATCAATGATGTTGCTAGATCTGAATAACCTGCAACAGTTTCTTCATCAGCACTTGCTGCTGCATCTTGCTCTTCTCTGTTATGGAGGCAGCATCTTCCCGTATATATTATGAACCCCCTCTACTACCTTCAAATTTTCTTTAACTTTCTTACCTCTCTTAGCCTTTTTTTTTTTTTTTTTTTTTTTTTTTGGTGCCAGGGATTGAACTCAGGGGCATTCAACCACTGACCCATATCCCCAGCCCTATTTTGTATTTATTTAGAGACAGGATCTCATTGAGTTGCTTAGTGCCTCCACAGTTGCTGAGGTTGGCTTTGAACTCACGATTCTCCTGTCTCAGCCTCCTAAACTGCTGGGATTACAGGCGTGTGCCACTGCGCCTGGCCTCTCTTAGCCTTTTATACAGCTGAAGAGAATTAGGGCCCTTGCTCCGGGTTAGGCCTTAACTTAAGGGAATGTTGTGGTGAGTTTGATCTTCTATCCAAACCACAGAAATAAGGCTGTTTTGTTTTCTTATCATTTGTGTATGCACTGAAGTAGCGCTTTTAATTTCCTCCATGATCTTTCCTTTTGTATTCACAACTTGGTTAACTGTTTGGTTCACAAGGCCAGCTTTTGGACTACCTCAGCTTTTTTTTTTTTTTTTTTTTTTTTAATTGTCAATGGACCTTTGTTTTATTTATTTATACGTGGTGCTGAGAATTGAACCCAGGACCTCATATATGCTAGGCAAGTGCTCTACCACTGAGCCACAATCCCAGCCCCTACTTCAGCTTTTTATATGCCATCCTAGCTAAGTTTCATCATTTCTAGCTTTTGCTTTAAAGTGACAGATGTGTGACTTTTTCACTTAAACACCTAGAAGTGTTATTAACAAACCTAATTTCAATATTGCATTTCAGTGAACACAGAGGCCCAAGGAGATGGTGAAAAATGGAAGAACAAACAGCCCAAGCGGGAAACAATCACAACACTCAAAACATCTTATCAATTCAGTTCACTGTCTTACATGGGCAAAGTTCATAGCACCTCAAAACAATTACAATGCCAATACCAACCTTTCTTCTGTGTTCCCATGAAAATTGACTTGTACTTATATTATAGAAATTTTACAGTTTGATTTGTATCCTAATCAGTTGTTGATACATTTGTTCTCTTTCTGAAAGATGACCGCTTTATAACAGGTATCAGAATTAGTTTTTGTGTCTCCTGAACCTAATATTGTGGCCCAGGACATTCTTGATTCTCATTTAAGTGTCAAGCGATGTGCACCGTCCTTTTCTGTTGAAACTATAAACTCTGAATGCTTGTTCTATGTCTTCTTTTTAATTTGTGTCTTTAGAACCCAGCACAATATTGCAGTGGTATAAATAAAGGTTGGTAGGACACAGGACACATGAATAAAAACTGCAGGAATTTAAAATGGTCTACTAAGTTATTTTTTTTCCCTAAGAGTTTATATTTCAAGAAAAAATGTCTTCCTGTTTTCAACTAAAAGATTATAAAGACACATTTTTCCCCAAACATCATAGAAATCATGTAAAAAGAACATCAGAATATTTATGTGCTAATAAGAATCATGTGGATTACATTTCCTCAAAATTCAAGATCTTTTTTTTTTTTTTATATAAGGAAAAACAACCATAAACAAGCACTGGATTCTAGCATAACCAAACCATTTGATATTTGAGATGCCTATGTCCAAACTAGTGATTAACACAGGGAGTCTAGCACTCAGAGCAGCATGGCTGTTTGAGCCTCTCCTCCCCCTGTCCTCAGCAGGGGAGACCCAGAGGCCAGGATGACATTTCATGGAGTAATGTGGTAAGGAAAGGAAAATAGGAATTTCCATTGTTGTAAAAAGACAAAAGCTTCCAATGTAGTCTTTCTTGGACTGTTGTTGCTTTTGTGGGGTTATGGGTTAAGGGTAAGAAAGAGCCACTTGGAGGGGGCAAATGGTATGTACAAAGAGATCAATGAATTTACTGACTATCTCTGAACAGATGTCTGTCAAGATTCTGAAAAGTCAAGAAGCAAACACTATTAATGCCCCTGGGCATTTACCTCTACATCAGAAAGCTGCTAAATGTGGAAATCTGTAATTTTCTACCTAGAGGTTTTTTGTTTTTGCAAAGAAAGCATGCTCAGCTTCTGCAAAAGACAAGCTAGTAATTCTGAATAATGTCTCAAAAAATAATTCTCAATAGATGATATATATTTGTACATAAATACCTCACCTCTTGTCCCTTTGATAACTTAATAACTTTGGGGTGTATTCTAAACTGTTTCTCAGATTCCCCAGCAAAAAATGAGCTCCGTTTACACTGGTAATTAACATGGTAGTACTTTATTCTCTTATGTGTCTGATTTCCAATCTTTTACTTGCATTTAATGGAATCACCTCTCAAATAAAATATTTGCCCCGAAACCTTCTGTCTGAATTCAAACTGACAGAAGTTCACACACATCAAGGTTCATTCTTAACTATTATAAAACAATCAAATGCTTTTGATGAGTTGAAGGATGTCTGAATAAGAACTGTCACAAAGAGATTGTTTGAGGATAAAATGGACTAGGTGGTATCTCAAAGCAGTCATCTAAATACCAGTTGTGAATCATACTTTATTTCTGTGACCATTTTTCCACCTTTTTAAGGTTTTGTTATATGTGTTGGGCTGGACTCAGCTAGACCATAGCACACTGAGAGGAAGATTTGAGACTACCCTGTGCTTTCATAGTAGGGGAAACAATAATCCTCTTGAGGCAGTTATAAGGATAGCTGTGGGGATTAGGAACTTCTCAGCGGAATGTAATTAGAGCTCATCCTGCTGCTGTGCTTCAAGAGAAGGAGCTTCCACAATTGGGATGTTTAAGTATTTAAAGAGTTGTCCGATTTCTTCTAGAACGTCCTCTCAATTTAAATGGACCCTATACATAGTGGATGCATAGACCCAAATCCAGGTATGTGACCTACTTTCCCTCTGGTTTTATCAGTTTTTCTGTTACTGTGACCAAAATAATCAACAGGAAAAACTTAGGGGAATATTATGGTTTATATATTAGGTGCTTCCAAATACTCATGTGTGAGATAATGCAAGAAAGCTTAGTGTTGAAATGATTGGGTTAAGAGAGTTTTAACCTAATCAGTATATTAATCCTCTGGTAGGGATTAACTGGGTGGTAACTATAGGCAGGCAGGATATTGTTGGAGGAGGTGGGTCATTATGGGTATGACTTTGGGGCTTATATTTTGTTCCTGGTGAGTGAAACAACCTCTCTCTGCTTCCTGATTGCCAGTTTCTGAGCTGCTTGCTCACCTGGATTTCAGTCTTGCTTTGGTCCCATCCCTTATTTCTATGCCCCCCCCCTTTTTTTCCTTTTGGAATGAAAATGTTTCCTCTGTGCCTTTATATATTAGGTATATGTAACTTTGCCTTTGATTTTCATAGGAGTTAAACTAAGACTATGAGGACTATTGGAAATTAACTTTATGTGTTTGGCAGGGGGTACGGGGTGGAATGTTACATTTCAGATATTAGGTGTTCCCCAGAAGCTGACATGTGAGGCAACAAAAGAAAGTTTAGAGGTGAAACAATTTGATTATGAGAGTTTTAACCTAATCAATGTGCTGGCCCTCTGATAGGACTTAAATGGGTGGTAACTGTAGGCAGATAGGGTATATTTGGAGGAAGTCAGTGTTTGTGGGAGTGTCTTGTTGGTACATATTTTGTTGGTGTTGAGTGAGTGACACAGTCTCTCTCTGTTACCTTATTGTTGTGTCAGGTCTTTTGGTCACAGTGGGAAAAAAACCCAACTTATTAAAACAAGAAAAGAAGTTTATTTGGGGCTCATAGTTTCAGAAATCTCAGTCCATACATGGCTGATTCCATTGCTCTGGGCCCAACATGAAGCAGAACTTCATGGAGGAAGTATGAAGTGAAGAAAAACTGCTCAGCTTGTGATGGGGTCAGGAAGCAGAGAGATGAGGAGGGAACTGGCCAGGGAAGTTGCACTGTTTTAGGGCAAACCGACGATCCACATTCTCTAGCCATGCTCCACCTGCTTACAGTTACCACCTGTCAGTACATTCAGGTTAGGATGAACTGATTAGATTAAAGCTCTCACAATCTACTCCTTTCACTTCTGAATGTCCCTGAATTAAATAACACAGGAACTTTGGGGGACACCTCATATACAACCACCACGCCATCATTCCTCCACTCTTACATTTTGGCATGCTTCTCACTGCCCCTTCTGCATTTCCTGCTGTCCTCCTACTGCTCCAACCCCATTCTTTCCTGATTATACAGACCCATAACATATTTATATAGTTTAACTCAGTCTTTCTTGCTCTTAAAAGTGATTAAATACAAACTCAAGCTGATTTTCAGTATTACTATTTCAATGGTAAACATTTATTTGGCTTCCAATATTTCAGGATGTTTTATTGTTTTCTAACATAAAAACTTTATTTACTCCAAGAAACAGTTTATCAAAATATTTATTTCAAACTGTCATGCCATTTTGTATTATTGCACTGAGCTTTCTGCTCAATGTCTCACAGGGCTAAAATCAAGTCTCAATAGGCTGCATTCTTATCTGGGACTCAGGGTCCTCTTCTAAACTCATTTTTAGCAGAATCAAGTTCTTGGGGTTACCTAACTGCATTTGTGTTTCTCTTGGTAGATGTCAGCTGAGGGTTATACTCAGCTCCTGACCATTCTCAGGACAGATTTTTTGAATGGACTTAATTTAATCACATAGGTCCTTTACTCTGGGTCCACAGGTCAGACACAGGATGGAAATCCATCATATCCACAGTTGGGTATTATACATGCCACATCCAAGAAGGAGAGGGAATCTTGGGGGCTACCATACAACTTTGCCTACCATAGTTGCAAACCAAGGGTATAATAATATTCTGCTTGAGTCTGGGGTTGTGGTTCAGTGGGAGAGTGCTTGCACATGTGAGGCCCTGAGTTCAATCCTCAGCACCACATAAATATAAATAAATAAAATAAAGGTATTTTGTCAATGTACAGCCAAAAATATATTTTAAAAATAATATTCTGCTTTTCAGAAAAGGATCAGGGGTTTTAGAAATGGTGTGCATGCAGTCAAATATTGTCTGTCTGTCTTTCTCGTCTAAAAAGCAAGGTCAGTGATAACCCTAAAAAGTCATTTAATCTCTCTGTGATTTTTTTCCTCAGTAACTAAACACTGGTATTCTTTATTTGCTCCTCTCGTGTTTCCTTTATCATTGTCAGAATAACAATGAGATTATGGGCATAAATCTCATTTTCACAAGTTCAGATTAGCAAGAAATATCACAGTATTTTAAGTCAACTTAATTTTGACTGCAAATTCCCAACAAGCAAATGGGGAAATTAGTCCCTTTGGGAGTTCCTCCCAAACTGGCACAGCTTTGAGGTATCAGAGGTGTATTGAGGGCCAAGGTTATGTAGGTCACATCTCCAGTCATAACTCCACACCACTAACTGGAGACGCCCATTGCTCTATTCCTATTCCTTCAGTTCATCCAGCCCTGCTGAGTCTGAATACTTTGGGCTGGAAACCACAGAGGTTTTGTCTCCAAAACCCCTTCTTGCCTTAACTCTGGATCATTATCTTAAAATGGGATGTGGGGATTTTTACTACACGAAGAACTTAAGGTTTAATAATTCAAGGTTAAACAAACACTGAGATGTGTTATTAAGAGTTGAACTAGAGGTTCTATCATCTATTTCTGTAGTTATATGTGGCTATTGAGCACTTGAAAGATGGCTTATCCAATTGGAGATGTGCTATTATATAAAATGTACACCAGATTTAGAAGGCTTAGTATTTAAAAAAAAGATGTATTATAGCTCATTCATTTTTTATTGATTATGTATTGAAAAGCTAATTTCTTCATTGTGTTGGGTAATATACATAATTGAAATCCATTTTGTCTGTATGTTTTTACTCCTTACATCATGGAGAATAGAGAATTTAAAATTCCATTTGTGGCATGAAATATATTTCTATTGGGCAGAAATAATTCTCTGGAGAGCACATTCCTAGATATATACTGTACTGTAGCCTTAGGACAATGTTAAATATATTGTACATAATAGTTCATTTAGACTTCCAAGTAGTCCTACAGGGCACTTGCATTTCATCAATAAAGAAATAGAAATGTGATCCACTAAGGCTCTTGTCAGTGACCATACAGTGAAAAACTCTGTTCCTTTGATCCTTGGTCCAGTGTTCTCTACTGTGTGTTCATGCAAAATTCTTATAATCTATAATCATGCTAAAGGGACTCTTTCAGTTTTAATATTTCATGCTCTTTGGCTTTCCAAGTTAGCCTTAATAAAAAAGTTCAGTTTTCCAAAGAAATGGTATTACAAGATCAGTCATAAAATATTCTTATGGGCTTAATATATCATATCAATTCACAATTGGATTATAAGTCCTCCCTCCCTATTCTTCTTTCTGTGAAGAAACTTCCTGGTTCATTTCCTAGGGCATGTACTGTTTTTGTGCAAATCCATGAAAAAACAAATTGAACCACCTTTCTTATAGCAAGTTTGCATGTAAATGTCATTAAATATTTTAATGCCATTAAATATTTAAGGCAGTCTTAAAAGACTGCATATTCCCTAAAGAATGGAGTAAATTCCATATAATCTGAAGCTGGGGAAAGGAATTGCTAATTTTCAACAACAAAGGCTTTATAATATGGAATATAGAGTATAGAATGAGGGGGCCTGGGTTGTGGCTCATCAGTAGAGCACTCACCAAGCACATGCAATTGCTGGGTTCGATCTTTAGCACCATGTTTAAAAAAATAATAAATAAAATAAAGATATTGAAAAGAAAAATTTAAAAACAGGAATGATGGTATTTTATGATTTTGATAATTTTGCCACTCTGTGAAGCCATAATTTTACCCTACAACTTTTCACTATTTGAAGTTACATCAAAATCTAATCTATTCCTTACTTTCTTCCTCACCTACAGAGATCTGCCTTTGTTAGCACAGCTCTGAAATTCTGGAAGGCTGAGAGCTGTACTAGAAATGTATCCCAGCCAGACTATTGGGAGTGTGATTCCTCAGGCACAAATTCTTCCCCACCCAAGTCCTGCACCTCTGTGAATTTGAGTCCCACTGTCTGTGATGCCTTCCATTCTCTACCCTGTGTCCAAGGCTGTTAAGAATCTCTATAAAATCCTTAAAGTCTTTGATAATATAATACTTATTCTGTTCTACCTTCCCTGAACCACAGTGGATTCATCTCCATGCCTGTGTGTCCATAATAGGTTTAAATTCCTATAGGAGCACCTAATACATGGTACAATATTCTTTGTGATTTTCTGTTTTTCACTAGATCATGGGCTCCCTGAGAGAAGTAATTCTATCAATTGTCATGTTCTTAATTTATTGCAAAAGTCAACCTTGTTGGACATGGTACACCAAAATCAATATTTGTTGAAAAATATCACCATTTCCTTTCCCTTTCACTCTGTATTCCAGTTATGCTGAATTTTGACCTCATGTTATAGATCTGATTCTTTGCTGTCCCCCCCGTCTTTGTATATTATGTATATGTGTATTATATTTCCTATATATATCATCTACATATGATATGATGATAAGTATGATATTGCAGACTGGATATCTGTTCATAGAATTCCCTCCAGATTCCCAATCCCTTCTTCAACAGACTTACTTACTCTGCCTCTGAAGTTTTTCTGATCATTGACTTGCCTGCCCCCATGGGTCCTCATGCATCCCTCAACATTATACTCTGTGCCCCTTTCTGGAAACAATGTCAGGACAGAGGCCAGGTCTTCTTTGTCCTCTACAGCATCTCTCATACTAGAACACTTCTTGACCTGAAGAAGATGCTTAGCATATCATTCTTGTGTAAATGGACAAATGGGTTTTTTTTATTCAAACATAGACTCATAAATTTTATACCCTACTTAACACTTCAATATGCTTTAAGTGTATTATTTAGATAATAATAAACTTAACTAGCATAGAGAAACTCTGGGATCCAAAAATAATGTAGAAATGCTTTCCTGAGGAGTTCATTTTTCAGTGACAGGAACTGGTAGCTATCAATGTAGATAAACCTATATGGAACTTAGGCAGGGTAAAACTTGGGTACAGTTTCCCAATGGTACAGTCTCTTCTTTTATTTCCTTTACATCGAATAATGAATGGTTCCACCATTATACTTAGTTACCCAAACCAGAACCTGCGAGTTACTCTTCTCCTCTCTCTACCTCATGATTCACCCTTAACAAGTAATCACTAGGTCCTCCTAGTTTTACCCTTTGAATCATGCTTAATTCATCCCTTCCTCTCTTGGGCAGATCTTCATTATCTGCCATGTACACTGCTGCAGCATCCCCTCAACTATTCTCAAAGCTTTAGCTTTGCCCTTCTCAACTTCATCTTCCCATTGGTACAAAAATTAAATAATTAAAGTAATTAAAGTAGGAATATGGAACTCTCCTCCTTAAACATTCCAGTGGGTGGCTCCTTGTCACCTTGGGTTTTAATTCCCTTGCACGGCAAACAAAGTCCTCCAGGACTTGACCCCTACTTACCCCACTAATTTCTTCTTCTTGGATTTAATATTTTAATAATGTGAAATGTAATTTTCTTTTCAAACCATGAGATTTTACAATCACACCAAGTTCCTGAAGGTGAGCTATATTTCATCATGGTTTTTAAAAATAATTTATTCTAAGTATCTGAATCAGATTCTGAATGTCACACATATCTATGTTGTCTAAAAGGTGGGCTCTAATCCTTAAAACGTTACTGTACTATTCTCAATGCCATTCCTAAGGAAGCAGAGTCAAACCACAAAACCATTACTGGGGCATGATACGTGTGCTTCTCTTGGTTATTTAATGTCTATGACCAAAACAAATAATATTTCCTGACCTCCACTTAATTATATTATTAGGTTTAGTCTCTAAAAACATGCCTGAAATTTAAGACTTCTCCATTATTAACCACTATTTATTGGCCTTAAATAATAGACTTGAAGCTATAAAAAAGGATAATTTCTGCCTTAAGGGTTTGCTATGTAAGTTAGACCAGAAGCTCAATAGAAATGTCTTATAGTAGAGCTCCAATTTTAGCTGCTGCATTTGTAGTTCACAAAGGCAATTACAAAATCCAATAACTCCCAAGTTATGATACTTGAAATTCCAAATTTCAGCCAGTCAATATTTATAGAGCACCCACTGAGTGGAAAATGTTGTAGTGGCACCATGCATAAAAAACAAAGTAAGCATTTTATTACAAGCAATGAACAGTTTAGTAGGGACACCACCATGTCCAAACCTTCATTGTCATGCCAATCTCTTGAATATAAACTTGAAGGACATGTTAATAAGAGAACTCACTTGGGTAGTTTTTGTTTCTACAATACTAGCATCTTGTCCATGGTTCTGTTACATGGTAGATGCTGAGGAGGGTGCATTGCACAGTACTGAGCATGCAGGTAGAGTTTACTCAACATGTCTACCTTGTCATTGGGATGCTAAGACAAGTTTTCCAGTTTCCATTTGCTTAAACTCTTATTCTCCCTCTGTAAAACAGTAAATGGGAATTGAAGCCTGACTCTCAGAGAAGAATAAAATGTTCAAACGAGGAAGGGGAAAGAAAAGCTATTCTAACATTCTTAGAAAAGGTGCTTCCAATGATGGATAAAAATTATCATCGCCAACTAGAGGCCCCTATGCATCTCTGAGCAGCATATACTACTAACAAGCATTCTAGGAATAACAAGCATTCAGAAATACAGAATTGTCAGGAGATCAATATCAATTAAATGTGAACATCCAAAGAAGTAATCAACAATTCCTCTGGTGTTACAAGGAGGCCTTGACTACCAGTGTCTGTCTGGGTTTGTCGTGGATGTCTGCTTAGGGGAAATGTGATCTGTGACCAGGGGAAGGAGGTAATCACATTAGTGTGTTGTTGGAATTGGGCCAAACAGCAGAGCACCCAAAATGATTTTAGGAAATATGCTTTGTCGCCAACAAGGCAGAACAACAGCCAAGCCCAGTTCAGAGGAGAACAGGGGAAGTGGAGGAGGGAAGGCAGTAAGGAGACAGAAAAATTATTTTAGAACGATGTCGTGGATAATTAATAATGTATAGTTTGAGGTAGAATCCACTGGAGAAGTGGACATCCTCATGTCAAAAATGCTGGAGAAAGGGGTGACTTAGAAGGCCTATCTTGGGTGAAGAGGGTAAGCCTCCCTTTATCACTCAGGCCTTAACTGTAAAGCATGGAGACATCAAGGCACTCCTGCGAATGCAGGTCAGGGAGGGATGGATTTAGAAGGGAACTGACAACATGTGTTTATTTTCTCGTTTGTGTTTTAAAGACAAGAAGTAAATGGTAGGTAATTGGTACTGTCCTAAGCTGAGAAAAAGATTGAATAGATTCTCTGTTGAGGGCTGCAACCAAGTCAAGATGGCGCCTGGCAGTTTGCCAGGAGGAGTGGTTTGTAAGGCAAACCCACTGAGCCGTTAAGTTGGTGGGGATTCCTTATTGGCTCATTGCTGTAATTGGATGATGCTAATTGAGTCAAACTGTGTGTAATCAGTTAGGTATATATACCTCTGCTGCCCCGCAATAAAGCAGTTCCCGTTTCAACCTTCAAGTTGCTTGTCGCCTCCCGGTAACTTTGCCCAGCCGGACTGCGGCAATTCTCTACATCATTGAGTCTTCATGTTTGTGGAGGAGATTTAATTCGTCAGTACATAAGTTGTTTTATAGCCCATATAACTAAAGAGGCTCTAAAAAATGAAGGAGAGTGGGTTTAGAATGAAGGAGCAGGGGATGAGGAGGCTGTCACAGAGGAAGCTGTCAGATGACCATGAAATGGGGACTTTAATGTATGGGAGTTTGGGGGAAGAAACAAAATAGGTACAAGTTGAAGGAAGAGAGAATTCTCAATGAGGAGGCAGCAAGCTTGAAGCCCAGAGCAGGCACCAGCTCCATGTGTGAGGGAGAGGGAAATGGAGTCAGGAGGGGGCAGAATGCAGCAAGCAGGTTGAGCTTGTATAGGATGTTGAAGGACTTGGGCTTTGCCTTAGGTGCTCTGGGAAGCCGTGGGTGGCTTCTGAGCAGAGAACAATATGATCTGATTTAATGTTTTAAAACTGCCTTGGATTTTCTGCTTTGTGATGAGAACTACAGTTGGACCTATGATAATCTTCATTTTATCACTGATACACAATGGCACAGGACATATGTCAAACATTTTCCTAAATATTATCCCAGCAGTATCTATTAGGCAAAGGTTTACTTTCCTCACAAGGCACCTACACAGGAGAAAGTGTTAGGAAAACAATGAATAAAAAAAATCTTTAAAGATTCCATGAAGCAAAAGTTTCAAGGTATAAAATGTTCCCTGAGATAAAGACCTTCTGTTGGTGCAATGGGCTGTAACAATCAAGTACACTTATTTATTTTTTTAAATTAGTGCCTGAAATTCTTGAATGTCTGTCGGTATCAAAATGAATCCACTGGAATGGAGCTCTGGCAGGAGATGGATCATCTTGGCTTGGCATCTTGTCCCCAGGGTCCCTGCAGTGACCGTCCTTTCTTCTCAGGCATTGCAGACACATTTTCTGCTCAACCAGGAAACTTCTCACTCTTGGAGGAGTAAATTCAAGACATCTATTCTATACCATGCTGCCTGTTGTTAATAACAATATATTGAATGTTGCTAAGAGCAGAGTTTAGAGTTCTTAACCACAAAAAAAGTGCTTAGTATGAGGTAATGCATGCTCAGAGGAGCTTGACCTAGCCACACCACATTGCATACATACGTGAAAACATTATTGCGTATACCATAGATGTATATAATTTTTATTTGATAACTGAAAATTGTGTAGCTGTGAAAAATTTTAAAACACACACACACACAAAGATTTTTGTTCTATGTACTTTTCATTCAGTTCAATTATATGGCTATATATATACGAATCAATTATCACCATTTATCAAGGTTATCTTTTGATTATTTCTTACCCGTTTTAGAACTATCTTTAGGATAAACAGAAAAGTTTTCAAAGATGGCTTTTTCATGTGAAAAGAAAAGGTTGAATCCCTCCAAGGCACTTAGAGCTATGTGATCTTGTAAAAATTACCTAACAGGTCTAGACCTCAGTTTCCTCATGGGGATAATTTCTACCTTTTAAGGCTATTAAAAGAAAGAGTAAAAATTAAAATTTAAAAAGAACTTATTAGACATTCCAGCTACATAAACATGGATGCTATAATAAATGGTAATTTTCATAATCATGTTGCCACAATGACAAGCAGCAGCAGAGTATAATATTTTGATTAAAAGAAAGCACACAGTGAGCTTATAAGCATCCTTGGTTCCTGATAACACTTAAAGGAAGGCAGACCAACCACATATGGAAAGCTTAGAAGGAAGGTCAAAAACTTATTTTGAATGTGTGAATATTTTTAATTAAAATTTACATAAGTCCATCACTGAATAGGCCACCTTCCAAAGTATGCCTTAAGCATTGAAAAAGTTAAGTAATGAAAAAATAATAATGTGATTAAACATTTATGTAAAAGATCAGCTTCTCAGAATGATTCCTCTATGACAATCAGTGGCACATTCCTCTGTAGGCACATGTAAATAAAGCCCTAGGAAATGCCCTAGGGATTATTTTTCCTGGGATTGGCATCTAGATTATGACATTTATTATTTTTAGAAAGAGAATCACTTTTTTTTCCCCCAAAGGAGTATAATAGTTTCTTGGCCTTCACCTCTGAACTCTCACCTTCCCAAAAGACATCTCCAGCAATCTACAAACTTCCCCATATGGAATGATTTAATTTAGCAAAGGAAAAAAATACCAATTAACTTTATTTTAATTGACTCAACTGTGTGATGTCTGGAAAAGTTGATGACTCACATGAAAATCTGACAAGAATGTTCTCAGATCAGAGGGATATTGCAAAACTTCTGGCCATGCACCAAATAGGCAAACTTTGGCAATATCCTGTAATAAACACCAGGAGAAAATTGTTAGGTATGCAACAATTTATTCAGGATAATTTTTTAAAGGTTTCCATCAAAATAGCCTTTTCTCTTTTTATTTAATCTTGAGTGCCTGTCTGTGTTTAGTATTCCTCACAATGAACTACTAATTAGAACCAGACCTAACACAAGCATCTCTAAAATTCTCCTCAGTTAACTGTTGACCTGTAATACTCTTATGATTTCTCCTGGATCACTATTATGCAAAAACTTGCCTTTAAATTTTTTTCCATAATAGATGCATTAACAGTGAATTGCAAATTTGACATTTTTCTTAGCACAAATTAGCAGAACTGGCTCTTCTACTCACTTGATTTGTGAAAAGTGGGAACACCCAGAAGCTACTCAGCTTCTGAGCTTGGACCTTGGCATTGATCTAGGCCACCATTTTAGTCACTGTTTCTTTATTTTAGTACTTGGGAGAACTTGGGCTTATTAGGTAACTTTTCAAAGCCTCAATTTGCCGTCTGCAAAATGAAACAAACTATAGTATCTCATGTAATCTAGGATGATATTGAGGAAAAAATTAATCATGTAAGTGCTTAAGCAGTGTTAAATGAATTCTGGTTATGATTATATTGTTTTATAGATTTGTAAATAAATGCTGATTTTATTTATACACATTTGGTCATACATAAAACCAGATAAACATTTTTAATTATTTCACAGTTTAGCTGAAAAAAATTAATTCCTTCTAGAAAATTTTGGCAAGTATTAATTTATAATGTATGTAGATTTGGTTTCAGTCAAAATTTCTGGACTTCTTTTGTCTGTAAACATTACCTAAGGTTTCCTGGATTCTCAAATTGTATGATTTTATTTTATTTTTTCTGAAGTCTAATTCATTAGAACCAGGACCTATCAGTTGTGATGGACATCATTACCCTAAGTACATGTATTGAAGACACAAATGGTATGAATATATTTTGTATATAACCAGAGATATGAAAAATTCTGCTCTATATGTGTAACATGAATTTTAATGCAGTCTTCTGTCATATATAACAAATTAGATTTTAAAAAAATTTAAATTTAAAAAAATTTAAAAATGCAATATTATTTTACATTCATTTGTTTAGGTTCCTCTTATATTTTTCTTTAGACTATTTTACTCTCCCCCTAAAAATATGAATTCATTTATAGAGTGACTGTAAACTTAAGAAATTTTTATATACATATTTATATGTATATAATATATATATATATTTATATATGTACACACACATCCATATTCAAATATATGTATATACACATGCACTCATATACACACAAACATAGCAAGTTAGAAGGCACAAAACAAATAAAACCACACTGGTCAAAACAAGTGGGATCTTGAGACTTCTAAGGGATAGGTGACTTAAGATGACGACGTGCTCACTGTTCTCTGAAACTGAACTAAGGAACCCCTACATAAAGTACTTCCACTCCAGCCTTCCCAAAATAGTTACAGAATCGACAGAGGACAATGATTAGTTTTCACAGAATATGGAGAAGATGCAGAAGTAATCCCAAAGGTAAGGAGTTATAATAACACAAGGATGTGCAGTTTTAAACTGATGACTTATGTAGCAACTACTGATGGACAGAAACAAAGACTTCAAAAATAAAAGTTTAGGAGGCGTGGGGCTTAAGGATCATCTTCCAGGGATGTTCAACAATTTTCCTACAAGATTAGGACAACATTGAGAAAGGTACTACAGGGCTGAAAGTATGCAGCAACTGAAAAAAAAAAAACACTTTTCACTTTCTAACTTTTTGGCATCTCACAGAAATATATTCAGAAGCAGCATTACTGAAGGCAAAAATCAAATTTAATCACAATGATAAAAGCTTACTTCCTAGCAAGTAGTTGTATTTTTCTCTTCAGATTTAGCAAAAGCCAGTTTTGATTTTGTGTTTAATTTGAATTCTTAACATGATGATATATTGTGAAAATGTGACATGGAAAAAGTCTCAAAGACTCTGTGTGGCTTACGGCAACACTCTTCTTAACCCAAGGAGGTCTCTTCTTTCTTGGACTCACACAGAAGTACATGAGTGTCAAGAAGAAAAAGAAGGTTAAAATGTGTTGTAGAGTCACACCATAAAGGAGATGCTTAAGTGATTTGGGAAATAATCAAGACGTGAATTTTATTATTCAGTAATTTTAACAGTAATTTTGATAATATAGCAAAGATGAGTATAGATTTTATAATAACAGGGAATGAACATGCTAATATTTTGTAGTAACTAAATTTGCTTGGAAGAAAAAAATGTTTGACAGAGTGTTTGACATGGAAGGAAGGAAGGAAAGGAGGGAGGAAAGGAAGAAGAAAAGAAAGAAGAGGAGGAATGAGATAAGGAAGAAAAGAAGAGGAGGAAAGAGAGAAGGAAGGAGGATTATGTAGGATGAGGAAGGAAGGAAAGAAGAAAGGAAACAGGAAGGATTTTAGGATTATGTCCTCTTCCTTCATGCTGGGATTAACAGCCAATAAGACTTCCCCAGAAAGAGGTTTCTGAAAGGTGTTCTAAATTTTTACCAATGACTAATGATGTTACAGAATTCATGTTTAACCAGTTTTCAGATGACATTGAGTAGAGAAGGCCATCTAGCCTACCAGCTGTCAAATCATCTGTCTCTCCCCCACCCAGTCCACACCCACACCCACACACACACACAAACACACAAGCACACACATACTAAAGTGGGAAATAAGCCTAATAGTATGTTTTAGATTATATTTCAATTATAGGACTACATGTTCATTGTTAAAAAAAAGGCTGAGTTGTGGCTTAGTAGTAGAGGACTCGCCTAGCATGTGCAAGGCACTGGGTTTGATCCTCAGCACCACATAAAGATAAATAAATAAAGTGAAGGTATTGTGTTCAACTACAACTAAAAAATAAATATTTAAAACATATAAATAAATAAATAAACAGAAAAAAATAATACAGAAAAGTACCTTATAAGGCAAAAATTACAGGATTCTTTTCAATCTTTCCTAAACTCCTACATATTCCTTAAATATAATCAGTGTTCAATGATTTTTGGACATTTTCTACATGTTTATTATCATACACATGCAGATATATAATATCTATTTGACATACACCTTCTAAAGGCTATGTAAATGGATCAAGTCATAGGTGCTGTTAGCAACTTGCTTTCACTTAATGTTTCTTGACATTTCTCTTTCTCAATGTGGATTGAAATTCAGGCAATTCTTTTTTTTTTTTTAGAGAGAGAGAGAGAGAGAGAGAGAGAGAGAGAGAGAGAGAGAGAGAGAATTTTATTATTTATTTTTTCTTTTTAGTTCTCGGTGGACACAACATCTTTATTTGTATGTGGTGCTGAGGATCGAACCCGGGCCGCACGCATGCCAGGCGAGCGCACTACTGCTTGAGCCACATCCCCAGCCCCCAAATTCAGGCAATTCTGAAATAAACTATACACTTTATGGATAAGACTTTATCAAAAGTGGAATGATTGTAAGCAAAGTGTAAAAATACATGTAAACTTACATAAACTTTAGGATTATGTTATCTTCCCTAGAAATCCAAACTGAAACTCATCTCAAAAAATAAAAATTTTAATGAAACAAGCATAGATCTGAACAAAATACTCAGAATATAATACAATTATAAAGAAGCCATGGGATATGAAGAAAATAATAGAGAAATTAGAACTAAGCTCATCATAATAAAACTACAGAATGTTAAGAACAATTCAAATTTAAAAACAAATAGATGAAAAGACAGATAATAGAAAAGAAATGAAAGTGAGACAGGCAGTAAACATTAAAGGAAAAATATTTAAAGTAAGGTTGTGAACTAAAACAGCCTAGGTAACACATCATGCAGTTGGCATGAGTGCACTCAGTATATGAACTGACTTCCAAAATAAATGGTAGTGAACTTAGAACTTATTTTAATAACCTAGTGAGTGGCTACATTAGAGCAAGAGGAAGGAAGGGCTTAAAATTGAAATACCATCTATTCACAAAAAAATTGAATTATATCAGATTGTGGGATTTAAGTTATTTATATATACCATTTTTATGTCTAATAGATGAACTCAAAGGTATGTGATCCCAGGATCAGGTGAAAGAATTGGAGATACTTTTTAAAAAGTAACATAGCTCATGATAGTTATTTTTAGACAGCTAGTAAATAAGTAGAAAATAAATTAGAAATGTCCTGCATGGGATAAGTGTAAATAACTGTTACATAGAATCAGAATTATTTATATTATATACCTGGTAACTATATGTCCATTGTCATATATTGAGGAAAGATTACCTTATTAATTTAAATCTTCAAAAATGGAAGGAGGGTAGGCAGTGTAGTCCTGTGTTCCATCCCCAGCATTGAGGGGTTGGAGGAGTGAGCTCTTTTAACAGGTAATGAGAGCCCATTGTTGTAGAGATTTCATAATAGCTAGGATTCAAAATTGGCCACCAGGCTTTAGAGAGAATTCAGGAAGTACATGAGAAAAGAAATTTTAACATTGATGTTAGTTGGCCAAGAGGAATTTAAGCCTCCCCTAGGCTGCCTCTCTGGAGGAAAGAGTAGCTATGGGTGGAGACTAAAATATACAACATTCCATCTTTTTTAAAAAATTAATTAATTTTCTTAGATGTTGATGAACCTTTATTTTATTCATTTATTTATATGCACTGCTGAGAATCAAACCCAGTACCTCACACATGCTAGGCAAGTGCTCTACCACTGAGCCACAACTCCAGCCCCTATAACATTCCACCTTAACCATACAAAGATCTCAGCCTATTTAAACTGTTGAATAATCAGGACAATAAAGAGGCAATAATTAAATTTTTGCCTCTTCTGTAAACTTAAATTTTTTAAAATTCTTCCTATTTAAATGTCCTCTTCCTTCATGCTGGGATTATCAGCCAATAAGACTTAGTTTATTTATTTATTTTCTTTGTATATTTGCCCATTAATGTATTTCGAGCTATAAGAAGAGTGAAATAAAGAAAAATATCAAAGTTATAATGATGAATGGCAGCAATAAAAGTACAGATTTTTCATATTCTCAGTCTGGTATTTTGTGTTCAACAGTATATTATTTCTTCTGATAAAGTTAAATTGTTTTGTAAGACAGAGGAAAAGGCAATTCAGCCTACAGAATATAAATTATTTTAAGCAGGAATTGCAGTAATCTGAGGAAAAGAGTAAAACTGTAGAGTCAGACTTGGATTCAAGTGATCACTTTCCCATTCACCAATATACTGTGTGACCTCAAGCACTGTACTTAACCTCTCTAAGCCTTAATTTTGCTATCTGTAAAATGAGAACAATGCTAACTACTTTGCAGAGCTGTTGGAAAGTTAAAAGAAGAGAGAAAAATCCCAGCTCAATACTGGTGCAGAGTTAGTTCTTAATATGTTAGTTTCATTCTCTTCAACTAAGTGATTCTGGCCTTTTTATTTGTTTGTTGTTAAGCAACAAACAAAATGTTTTTACACTATTAAACTCATGATGTTAAAGGACAAACTCGGTTATCATTAGAGACCCAGGACTTGGCACAAACTAAACACTCAAAATTAATGAAATTGAAATCATAATGTACAACATTTTAGTAATATAATTAACTTGAAAAAAAAAAAACTAAAGTTAAAGTTTCCCCTTTATTTAAAGCAATGATAATGTCTTCAAATTTGGGAAGAAGTAACTTTCTTTTTGTTCTTTGAGATGCTGTGTGTCCCAAAAGCTGTATTTTTTTTTCCCTTTTTGTCTCCAAATACAAGAGTCTACATCCCCTGCAGGATGACTTCTCAGGACAGGGTGAAACCCTAAGATCCTTAATATCTGACTGTGTAACCAACAAAAGCTGCCTTTTAAGTATGTGTTTGTAGATGTCATTTAAAAAAATCAACTTCCCATTTCAGCCTAAGAGGCAAGAACCACATTTTCAAGAGAATCCATCTGGTTTGCATTTAATTTCAGAACTCAAAACCAGGTGTCTTTCATGTGCATTTAATTTTAGATGGAGGGGAAAGAACAGAGTTGGAATGATTTGAAGTGGTTTAATAATTTAGATAAAGGACATTCTGATATTGTATTGCTAGAACATAACCACTTCTCCTTGTTGCTGTTGCTCTTACTGTTATTGGTATGAACTCAATTAAAATTGTCCTTGGAGTGGTAGGCTTGGGGTGTAGGACAGTCAGCCTAATTTGAGGTGTACATGGCGCTTACATACATCCACAAACACTGTCTACACTCCAAGAATTTCAGAAGCTAGACAAAAAACAAAACAACAAAAACCAACCCTCTCCAAGAAAAGACAAAGAGGGAGGGTGAGGCGGTAGGGGAGAGAAAGAGACAAACCCTTCACTAACATCTTCCAACAACTAGTCATCCTTGGGCTATGTGGTTCAGTTTCTTTGATAGTGTGAAATTTTAACAAAATAATTATTACACTTTTTATGGAAACTAAGCTAATTTTGAGGACAAGCTCTTGATTAATGAAAGGCAGTTTTACCTCCTGTGTACAGAGTGCTAGAAGACGATTTCCACTGGGGGAATGAGTCCACATCTAATTTAAATAGTATCCTTGGTGTGAATCCATATGCAGTGTTTATTTCCTCCTATAATGAGAGAGTTACCAACAGTCACCTCCCACTCTTTTGCTGTTAGCAGTTACATGAAGTTTACATGTTAAAAAAAAGAAAGCACCAGAAAATACTGATTGCCAAAGACAGATCGCTTATTTTGTAGAACCACTAAAGCTCAGAAAGTAACAGTTTTCCTTGAAAAAATTGGTCAATTATAATTTTTCTTAAATACCTTAAAAAAAGAAACAGACATGGACAGTTATTCATATGGCATTGAGATAGTGCTAAGCCTGTATCAATTAATAAGCTAATAAATTTAAAGTACACATGAAAAAGACTCAGAGTGTAACTCACTATTGAGCAAGAAGCTCTGAATCTAAAATTTCCTTTCAAAATTTGCTTGAAAATATACGTTCTGCCTTTCAGTATGAACTTTCAACAAACACAGCCCTTGGTAATCACAAGCTCTCCATCTGTGTTCTTTCAATGACAGATAACCTTCCTCAGAATGCACATGATACAGAGGTCAAGTTTACCCGTTGCAATGATTAACATCATATCAATATCTCTTTCCATTTTAGTACATCTTAAATAATCAACATAAAAATACAAGAAAATATTTTTGATTCAAATTACTTTTGCCCAGATATGTTAAGATATCTTCTTGCTTTAGGTGTCTGTCTCATGGTGACAGGGAGGGTCATGAGAACCCTCTGGAAACACCTTCAGGGTGTCTGCAGCTATGTCTGCCCATAGTTTCTTGGGGTGCAACATGGTGTTTCCATGTATCAGTCATATATGCAGCAGCCCTTCAGAGGGCCCAGCTTTGTGCGCAGACCACCATGCAATTCCAGAACTGAGAAATTACTTCACCTCTTTGGACCTTAACAGCATTAACTAAAATAATGCATTAAATATATGTAGGCTATTGTAAGGTGCAGAGTAGACAATAAGTATATTTATTATTATTATTATCATCATCATTATTATGGTTGCTATTATGATTATTTATATTAACTCTTAACCCAAGGGGAGGACAGTTGCTTAATGGAGCCTTATCAAAGTGCACAGGGTCAAGTATAAGGGTTACCAACCAACAAACTCAGACATTTTCAGTTCTGTTGAAATTGAAGAATAAAGAAACACACTCCTACAAACTAATTAAGATTAAGGATCACATTTTTTCTCTAATGAAAGCAGAAATAAATTGGAGTTTTCTGCCTATCCCAGTTTAAAGGCTATAAGCCTTATTAAAAACACAGTAAATAATGACTTTTCATTAATTTGATTTATTTAAATGTAAAGAAACTGGAGAGATACACATCCTGAACTTATTATATATCCCACACTCCTAAACTGAAGAAGAAATGGAGTAAGCGCACACTCCAGACTCCAGGAGCAGAAACCAGTGTTTTTAAAGGTGAAACAATTTCACTTCAACTCTAACACATGGAAGGGATTTTTTTTCCCCTTATATAAACGGCAAAGATTTGCAAATAAAGATTGATAATAGAAATGCAACATGACCCCAAGGTGAACTCAGTAGTGAGCCAAGATTTGAGAGGTCAGAGTTATTTCCTTATGACTTGATTCCTCACTTACCTAAGTCCTTTAGGGAGCTGCAGAGCTTGCAGTAGTCAACTGGCAGCAGCTGGGCTGTTTATCAAAGGCATTCATTGGATAAACGTTTACTGAGTATCTATCATGCAGCCAGATGCTCTGCTAGACTGTAGAGATAAAAACAGAACCAAGACATGTCTGCTGCTACCACCTGTAGAGTCCAGGATCCTGGAAGCAAGTGGGTAGTCTCTGTACAGCATGGTGACAGGAGTCATCCCAGAGCTGTTGGAATGTGTGGTGTCATGGATGTTTACAGTAATCCGCACTCTCATCTCTCAAGGGACAGGAAGACTGCTGAGATTGTGACACTTGAACCAGTGGCTTTGGAATTGGAGGGTCTTAGGTCTAGCAATTTGGTCACAAGTAGCTGGCTTGAAGTTTGCTTATATGGCATTTTAGGTAGACGTAATAAAATGTCAGTCATTCATAAGAGAGAAAGTGTAGAGTCCAGCTGACATACATTGTTAGGAGATGCTAACTTGCTCCAAGTCTCTCTCCTTTCTCAGTGCCACAAGGAGCTTCAACTGAGTATTTAATGAAGGACAGGGGTTTGGAAGATTGAAATGGTGAACAAGAACACCCCTCACAGACAGGCAAGATAGAAAGATCACACTGGAAGATTATGGAGTTTAATGTAATGAAAAGTGGTTCTCATTCTGGCAACACATTAGAATCCTTTCATGGGTTTTAAAAGAAATACAAATTCCCAGGTTTTAGCCCAACCCAATCATATCTATAATCTGAGAGAGTTACCACCAATCACCTCCCACTCCTGGCACTGGTCTTTGTTAAAATCTTCCGAAGTGGTTTTACTTGACATTCAAACTTAGAAACAACAGCTCTAGAAAAGGGTACAGAAGTGGCAGACGGTTATTCTGGAGAGGCAACCACCCCCTTGGCCATGAAAATTAGATATCATCATAGAAGTACACTTTAGAAGCCTTGGGGATTTTTAAAATGAGAGAAGATATGTAAGGATAGACATATTCTGTCATCTTGGGACTAGTAGTGTTAAGGATGAGTTAAGTAGGAACTATATGGAAGGCAGTGAAATGAGTTAAGGAGAACAGAGTTGATCAATTCCAGTCAAGAGATGACACTACTGCACTGAAGGTGCAGAGATGGGATGGATTCTAAAGACATTTAGGAGCCCAGAACCCATGTACTAGCAAGAGTGAAGAAGAGAGAAAAGCCAAGGAAGAGAGCCTGAATATAGGTTGAGAAATCTGACAGATAATTTTACCAATAACCAAGTCACCGCACACAGAAGAAAACTAGGAAGAACAAGACATGGAGGCAAAGGAGATGAATCAGGCAGCGGACATCTTGAGTTCTAAATGCACAAGGGACAATCAGATGGCAGTTTTCAGGGCACATGCAGATTTCTGGTATGGTGGACAGAAGAAACACCTGGGTTGAGCCTTGGAGATAGGGAGATTTGGATATCAGCAGGATAACCATGATAGAAAGCCTTGGGTGGGGCTGGCTTACCCTGGAGTGAGTGTGCAGAGTGAGGAGCAAAGTCCGTAGAAGGACAAAACGGTGCAGAAATGTGGTTTTAAAATTCTGGTTCAATCAAAGAACAGCTGTGGACCATATATCAGCTCAATCACAGCATCTGATGATGTGCCCTCTCATAGCAAAGAAAATGTTATTGGTTGAAGAATGCACATTATAACATTGTACATTAAAATGAGATCCCTTATTTAACCAATGTGATTAAACATCACCGTCTCCTTTTTTTATTTTTTATTTTTAGTTGTAGGTGGATACAATGCCTTTTTATTTATTTATTTTTATGTGGTGCTGAGGTTTGAACCCAGTGCCTCATCCATGCTAGGCAAGTGCCCTATCACTGAGCCACAATCCCAGCCCCACCATATATCCTTTTTAGAGTCTAAACATCTAAATACTATTTCTGATAGCACATTCTTATATATAACAGGGAGGCTTAGTAAAATAATTTTAGAAAGCAACTTAGGAGTATGAGTCAAGAATTTTTTTAAAAAAACACATTTTTTTTTTTGCTAATTAATTTCATTTCTGGTAACCTATTCTAAGAAACTATTACAGAAACACCCCAAATCTTAATGAAAAGATTTTTAATTCACATTGTACTCAAGATGTATTTCTAATAGCGGAAAAGAAATAACTTAAATACCCATCATTAGAGCACTGATTAAAAAATACACAAGAACATTTTATACTATGTTAATTAAGAAAATAGGTCCTGGAATTTTTGACTGCCTTTGGCTGTGTGACTGCGGGACATTATCAGTCTCTCTAATCCTTCCTTATATCATCTGTAAAAGAGAAAGAGAGTCATCCCTAATGCATTAGCTTGCTGAGAGCATTAACTTCAAATAAAAGGAAAGTAAGAACTGCTAACATTTATTATGTGCTTATAATAATCCAGGCACTCATCTGTGTACAACTTAAATATATTTTGAATTTATTTAAGCTTCATAAAACCACAGTTAAATCCTTACTTTAAAGATATAGAATCTGATGTGTCTCCAAGAAAGTTGAACAAGGTCACACAGCTGATAATTCTGCCAGGCAATCATCAGAGAACCTTGTTTTTAACTGCTGAATTCCTGGCATTTGGTAAGACCCAATAAATACAGATGATTTCTCCTCTTATTACTATTTTAAAAGATAAGAAAAAACACATAATAAAATAGTTTGTCTTTATGAGCTTATAGATATTATTTTCATTCTTTTTGTATTATTTTTTAGTTATTTTATCAACTTTATAGTGCAACAAAATTAAGTTAACATAAAACCCAACAATCTTAGTTCTGTTTCTGTTTCCATAATCGTCAGAATTATTAACTTTACTGAATTTTTCACTCGATTATTTATTCAAAAATCTTGAATCTGAAATGGGAATTGTACTTAATGGTGACTTTCAATGTTTTCAGCCACAGACTTATTTTCTTTAAGAAAATCTATTTTAGAAGTCCAGTCTTGTAAACAGACCAATCTGTAGCTTCTCTGACTGTACAGGAAGAAGAAGAGGCTTAGTGAGGGGAACAGAGAGTAGAGGAACCTGGTCTACCACCTCTCCATTATGCACACACTCGCAGGAAACCCATTCTGAGTGACACATGCTGAGTTATGTTAGTTACAAAGACTTTTTGCTTGTGATATATGTCTAGAATGGGTAACTGGGAGTGAGGCTCTCGCTCATTTCCCACCTGAGCGAGGAAAAGGGTTCCCAGCAGAGGGATGGGCTGGCTGTGAAATAAAAGCTATGAAAATAGTACCATGAAATAAACACAAGAGATCAGAAATATAGTTTCAGATCGGCGGGGGGCAGCAACAGGTTAAACCTACCAGAGGGGTATGGCATCTAACAAAGATGGAGCCCATGCTTGCTTATTTATAGCACTGAAGATCAAAGGATCAAAGGAGATTGGTAGGTATAAGATTTCAGTGTGAGAGGAATCTTTTCTTGAGCTTGCTTCTTCGGGAAGAATAGGATATAGTTGGGGATAGGCAGGAGGCTGTTTGGCTGTAAACGGGTGACACCCATCTCCCATGCTGTGCTGAACTTGAGATGGAGCTAGGCACGATGGCCACATAAACCAGGCATTCACAATCCAGCTGGATTGCTACTGAGAGTTCCTGATGCCAGTCTTTCCTGCTTAATGGCTTCAACATCACTTTTAGTTCATGCACAGTTCATGAGGGGACATGTTAAAGTGGAGGTGATGGACTTGGGTTGACGCTGTCACTCAAGGATAGAAGTACAAGAGATGCCTTCATCTCATTGCTTTACCTTCAGAAGCTCATGGACTTCTGGTTATGAGGGCAGGGAAAGAGAGAGATTGGATCATTGCATAGGATCTTTATTTGCCTTAATCAGGAAATGAACTGTGTTGCTTCTGCTTACATTTCCCTGACCAGAACTAGTCATATGATCAACCAACTTTGAGAAGACTGGGACACATGGTCTTCCACAGGCCTGCCAGAACAGACGTTGTCATCAGTGAAGCCCAGCAATGTCCATCACACACAACAAAGGGGCCTGAAGGGATTCCACAAAGCACAATTTGATTGTATCCTTTCCATTCAAGTAGTCAGCGAGGTTCTGAGGCCTATGGAGATTTTTAACAAGACTCCTTTCTTATACCAGATATCTCATTGCTTCATTGATACTCTCTGTGCTTACATTTTTGGGTGCCAATAGATGCTGATCTTTCTCATTTCATGCACACAGCTGATAATGTGTTACGTACTTTGCTTTTCATTCAAGGTCTTCTTCCAAGTGAAACAAGGATTTTATGAGAACAACAAAAAGAAATCTATCTTTAAATAATTTCTAGAAATACTAGGGGAAACAAAATTGCTATAATTATTATAAAATCTCTTGCTTTCAATATGGCAACATAAGAACAATTTTCCATGAAGTTGCTATAATACGCAGTATGTACCAATATCAAAATTCTTCTGATTGAATGTTTATCCAAAACTTTCAAAATTCCTAGAATACGGTTGTGAAAGTACTGCACAACTAATTGTTATGATGCTCATAGAAGTACTATGAACTGTTTTGGGCTTACCATATTGTTTCTAATGCCTCCAACAGCCACCAAATAAATAACCAATTTTCCAAATCCCAAATCCAACACTGTGGTATGAAGTGTCTTAGCAGCAGTGCTCCTAAGTTGGCTGTAACAGTAGCACACAAAAACCCACTCATGGTGCTGGGCAAAGGGCATCTAGCATTTGCTACTAACTCTGATAGAGAAGTGAGAAAATATTCCATCTAAGGGAGGAGAACATAGACATCACCTGTCTTAAGGGAGCAAACCAGCAAAGGAAGGCCAAATAGAGCACACCACTCAGGCCCCTGAGAGCCACAGGATAAAGCAAACAGGCAAACACAATACCTAGGAGGCACTGGCACAGTCCAGCATTGTGCAGAACTTTTTCAAGGTTGAAGGCTGAATAAACAAATTGATAGAGACTGGAGAATGTTTTTCAAGTATAAAGATGAGGATTTATTGTAAAGGGTCTCAAAGAGTGAAGTCGCAGTCCTAACACAATCCTCATTTGTGTGCTGAGAATGTTACACACCCTGAGAAAAGTTGCAGCAGAATTCAAAAGATAAACCCACTGCTGACCAGAGTCTGTTACCTTAGACAGCCTGCCATAGGGCTTTTGTCCATTTATTTGTGAGGGAAAAAAAAAAAGGTAGAAGTTTTATCAGAACTATTTCTGAGATAAAGAGACAACCATTACACAGGCATTCCTTATCCTTGACCAGAAGCCTCTTATCCACACTGAGTCCCAAGAGGGATGCACACTTGCACTAGTCGAAAGCTCTGTGTTACTCAATAGGCTTCAGTTCCATATCCCTGTTTGTTCTTCTGTGCCACAAACTGAGCTGACTACTGGGGGACATAGGCTTTTTACCAACAACCCCACCCCCACTCAGGCTTGCCTAAACAGACTTTTGTCTCCATGTTGACTCAAGTCCAAGTTCATTCCTATAGTTTCATCACTGAATATGGTAAGAAGACACATGGAAAGAAGAACCCAAGCAAAAAAGGGAGCATCCTAACAGCGTAAAATAGAGCTGTCCTAATCATTCTCTACATGCTCTTTCATGTTACAGACTTCATAAGGAGTAGAGAAAGGAGCAGGAGTCACATGATGATGCCATTGTCATGTACCATGCAGCCTGATGGGATCCCTGAGGTTTGAGTGCATGACCTCAGATTTTATGCATTATAGAGCATTATAGACCAGCAGCCTCTGCTTCCTGTGGGGTTCAAGAAAATGAAAACATAGCCACACCCCATATTCATCCTCCTCAGTACTCCCAGATCTGTTAGTAAGAAAACTGTGTATGCTTCCATTCAAGTTCTGGGATAATCTGACATGATGGTACTTGAGCAAGGAAAAGCAGACTTCCCAATGGTGGATCCCAGGGTTAGACATCTTAATCCCCAATCATAGGCAATACTGGCCAACCTAAGGTCTTCATCACAACAGGGAGAACCAGGGCAGAAACCATTTTTGTCATTCTTGTCTGGAACAAACCATTAGTAGGTACTTAATGAACATGGGTGAATTGTTTAAGCAGTTGTCTGGGAAAATAGAGACTTGGAAAGATGGAGTTTTTTCATTGCATCTCTACAAAAAACTCTGCCATCAAAGATAAGCTATGATTTAGAGTTTGGAATGGAGTCAAATTGCTTTAATTTAAATTCCAACTACACCATTTAAATAACATTGAAATCAGGACTTAAACTTACATTCTGCTTCAGTTTTCCTTCCCTTTAAAATGGAAAAAACAGTAACATTAACTTGCGGTTTAGAACCAGGATTAGGAGACTTTACATGTTTAAAGTATGTACAGAATAAACACTTGGTAAATATTTACTGTTACTAATACTGTTTTCTGTGGATTGCCATGTCCTCATTGGTAAAATATTGTGCATGGATAATGAACAGCTTTCAGTCACTTTTAGTACATTCTTGGTGGTTCCAGCAGAGAAGTAGAACCTCTTCAAACAGCCTGGCTCAGATCCCATACAAAGGTGGAAGCTGTGAAGATATCTATAGAAGGCTTTAGTGTGCCTGAGCTGATTTAGGTCAGCAGAACCAGCCTCAGCATCTGGGAAGAAATGCTGACCAGGAAGCAGGGTAAGAGTACCCAAAGAGGAACTCTAAAGGACAACAGAAACCCATGAGGTCAAATGGGAATTTGCCTCTCTTCCACATGTTCTGGAAAGTGCACTACTAGATTAACTAAGCTGGCACCATACAAAATCACTATTTAACAACAGTAGAATCATTAAAAACCCTCTTGTCAGATCTGCAGTATCAGAATACAAAAGCAATAGTGAAAAGGGGCAAAAGTCAAGGATCCTAAACCATTTGGTCTTCCTTATAAATCTCCCACAAAATATTCCCTCCCCAGAACTCTGTAGTTTGAAAACTATTTTCACTTGAACTCTTTCTGTGGAAAATGTGTTATCAGTGTGCAAAATGTCAAAGACATCTTATCACAGAGATTTGTCAATTAGGCATCGGGCTGTCAAATAACATATGATTAGATTTCCAGTCAAGATAACACAAACTATTCAAATTAAATTAACTCTAGATTCCATCATTTTCAGGAATGATCCAACATACCACTCTGAGTGATAGTGTCAACCATCTAGCAAATAGATGTCTTAATAATGATTAGGGTATCAGTGTTCCAGTCCAGTGATGGGTAATAAAGAAAGAAAACATGGATGCTACATACACAACAGTCCCACAATTTGTGACTCCAGAATGTAATCCATTGTATATTAAATCCTTCATATTTTTATATGTACAAGCTGTTGTTTTTTTGAACTGTCATGATAGGAAATTGTTTTCCTAATAATTTAAAAGCTTGAAAAGAATATTCAAGATAAGAAGTGATAGTTTCCACAAATCAAAGTACTCAGAAGGAAAACATTTCACAGGGCACATACCCAGGATATATTGTGATATGTGAGTCTATGTGCATTCTAGTTGTCAACTGAGATTTGCAGACATAATTATCCCAAGGATTGGCAAACATTTTATGTAAAGAACTAGAGAGTAAATAATTTCAGGTTTTGGGGCCATATGATCTCTGTCCCAATTATTTAATTCTGCTATGGCATAAGCAGCACAGATAATATGTAAATAAATGGATATAGATATCTTCCAATAAATCTTTACTTATGGATACTAAAATGAAATTCCAATAATTAGACTTAATTTTTTCCAGTACTTCAAAATAAGTTTCATCGTTAACATGCAATCCATACAAAAACATCAGTGGCTAAATCTGGATCAAAGGGCCTGATTTGTTAACACTTTACCTATGTTAATAGAAATTGCTAGCTAATTAATTAGAAAGTTTAATAAAACCATGCAAACATTTAACTAAATTTTATCATCTAAAATATATTTAGAAAAATCAGGATTAAAAAAATAATAATAATATAATTAGATTTTTATTGTTAAAACAGATTGAAATCTAAAATCCTTTTGGAAACTCAAATTTTCAATGCTTCTTTTTTTACATTGGTACTCAAATAGTACATATGCTTCACAGGCATGCTGCTATGCCACAAACCATATATTATTTTATTAAAAGAAGAAAGATAAATTTTTGTATTTGAATTTGTTTTTAGATAAGTTGTAGGCCTTTGAAAAGTTAAAATTATTTCTTAGCTACATAGCAGCATGTCAAGAATAATTAAATAATCTCTTGTCACATCATCACAGCTAGTTGTTGATTATCTTGCTTTTTCTATCTTATGGAAAAATGAAAACTTAAAAATTTTGCCAATGCATTTCTTTCCCTAGTGTTTCAAAAGACAGTTTACAAAGCTATCAATTGCCATAGAAGCAAAAGTATATAACTTGTAATACACAAAATATGTCAAGACACACTATGGATTATCAGATCAATCTAGCATGTGAGAAAGACCTTCACAACCCTGCCAGTATATATGGGATTTGTGTCCCAAAAGGGGTAAGTTTAGTATCCCACCAGGAAATATCGTATTACTGTGTTGATTCCATTATGTTTATCTTCAGCAAGTGTTCAGGGCAATGTTATCAGAAACAACAATTTAAAAAACAGGGCTTTCAATCTTTTAACAAAAATCAGACTAAAAACATCAAGACAAATTTTTTCCAAAGTGAGCAAGAATTTAGTCTTGATTTCTAGGGAGGAGGAAGAAAATAGTATTAAGTTCATGTTAAACTTTCCTTTGTCTCTAGCCATGCACTCTTTATTTATGTTTTATGTTAATTAAATAATGAATACAATGAAAAAATATTCTAAATAATTCAATTATTAGTAAAGAAGAATACAGACTAAAAGTATTCTTATTAACTCATTTTATTTTTCCCAAATTCCAGTGCACTGAAGTTACTTTCAATTTTTTTTTGTCTTGAACTTTTAGTATTTTCTTATTGAAATTATTCCATATCTATGAAAGTGGTTACTATGAATAAGTATTTATTATTATATACCTCTTTTTTTCATTGGACACAAGCCATATAAACATCAGTCAAGACCAAATAATACATAGAGAAAAGAATGAAAGACCTTTAGGGTATTTTAAGAACTGGATTTTGAACTAATGCATCAGAAGGTCAGAATGTTCAAAGTGATTTAAAGTTAAAAGAAAGCAAATAATGATATATTGAAAAGATACAGCTTTTTTCAACTCATTTGTTGGACTCTTCAAACCATTCATTAAAAATGAACTAAAGTGAAGAAATTTTCAATAAAATATGAGTCTTTTATACCATTCCAAATTCCTTTTTGCTATCCAATAAGTGCTTTTTTGTATGTAAGAATATCATAGTATGTACCCTTTTAGGATGAAATGTTATGTGCATCAGAAATTGTATAGGAACAATAAGAAAAGGAGAATGAAAATTCTTTCGAGAACTACATCTGATATCAGAGGCAGGAAATTACCTAATTATAAGTACAGCCCCCCAGATAAATTCTGTTCTTCACCCTCAAAAGTCAGTGTGTTTATGACACCCATTCCTCATCTATAATCACTTTCTATCACAATCTTTCTTTCTTCCATGTGTCATAAAATGCCCAGTTATTTCCTCTTCATAGATGACATGGTCACCCCCTTGAGGTTTTTCATTTTAATACTGGTGGTGTATCACCAATCCTCTTTCAGCTTCAGTCTCTTCATTCAATAAGAGCATCTACTTCACAATGCTTCTGGGAGAATCCAGTGAAATTATGTCCATGAAAATACGTTGCAAGCTGAGAAGAGCATAGGGCAAATCATCTATCATTCTATGACCTCCAATAAATACACAATTTCCACAGCTTCCTTCACCACCCACCCACTCCCCATCACACCAAAATGACATGATTAAAGTAATGAATAACAGAGAAATCCAAGCCCTTTCATGCTTTTTATCATCTCAAACTCTTAACGTTCTTTTTCATACATTTTTATTCAATTTAGTAAAATCTACCAGGGGTACTGGGACCATGTATAGGTTGCAGCAGCTATGAGAAAAAAAAGGAAGAGAAATAGAACCTTTCTGAGCACACATCACATGCTGGGAATTTTGTTAGAAATGTGCACAGTTTCTTTTACACAAATAGTTTAGAGATGGGCTCAATGATGGTAAAGGTTCCAGCCTTAGGATAGAGGGAATAACACTGTGAATAGTTAGTTGTTCTACCTTTCCAACACATGAGTTAAAGAGGTCTTATTCAATCTCTTAATCCATGCGTACAAAAACATCCTTTTGTTGATGCACACCGATCAATGTGGAGGAACAGGAGCAATTGCAAGGGAGTTTGTACTTGTAAATGGCATGCCCCCTCACCCATGAGTTAATTCCTTCCCAAATCCTTTTCTTCAGTCACTCTTCCCCAGTGTTAGCTGTGTTCCTACATACAATAAAAGTTCCCCTTTTTACTCAACATACTGGCAGTTTCTTATCTTTCATCTCCAGTAGAATGAGTTATTTTTGAAAACAACATAGTTACTGTAATAAGGTGGCCATGGGGTTAGGTTAGCACAAAGTGTTTTTGTGAAGAATAGATCTACTTTGTTCCTATGTATTATATAACCAACATTCATGACCAAAGCCTCAAGTTTAAATTTTAGACATCTAAGCAAAAAATTTAAGAAAGGGTTTCCTTTATGTATTTTCTCCTCTTTTGTTAATTGCCTTTATCCCTTTTTAACTGTAAAATAAGCAGGCCTCTAACAGGAGAAGGCACTTGCCTGAGTCCCTGTTAGTAGAGAAAAAGTTTGATTCTGAACTGTGTACAGGCTTTGAACTTGGAAGATGTGCAAGAGCTTCCCAATATCTGTATGACTTTCATCAGGAATTGTAATTTGAAGACCCCCAATTTCCTCTTGGGGATGATACTGAAAACCTAGGCTAACACCATTGGTAGGACTAGCAAGTGGAATGCCTGTGTGAGAAGATACTCCGAAAGGCAGAGCTCTTGTTTTGAACATGCTTTCCCACTGTGGCTTATTCTCATTCAGTCATTTGTTCATGGAGTAAGAAGTATTTCCAGATGGCCTACTCTGTGGCAGGTGTTATGCCAACTGCTGTGATCAACTTAATCCTGTATAAACTTAGAGTAAGAGAAAGTGATGGGTATCTTTATGTTTTACCACATTCACCAAGATGGAGAATGATAAACTCGGAAATGTAGACACAGTAGGGTCTTCATTTTATATTGAAGTGATGGAGAACCTGTGCATGTGTCATAAAGGGAAAGGAGATGAGCAGTTCTGGCTGAGGGAACAGCATGATCTTTGTTCAAGGAAGAGCAGGTGTTCTGCTAAGGTCATGGTAATGGTGTTTGGAGCCAAATTATACAGTGCTTTGAAAACCAAGCTCATAATTACAGATTTTATTTTAGTAGGAAACCGTCTTTGACAATTTCACATAGAGTAATGTTATGATTAGAAGCAGGATCATACAGAGTGAGGTGAGAGGAGCTCAAATGACCCTCTCCACAAGGAAGTGACTGCTTAACGGGTGAAAATTATAAATGCATGCATACGTAACCACTTGAAGTCTCTGGGAATGTTGAGTGGAGAAATATTTATTCAAGATAATCTACTAAATCACACTAAGAAAAGTGAAGGCCTGTGGTCTTAGGAATAACCCTGTCTCAACTCCTTCTCTTGTTCAGTGTAACAGAACCTGGAACTTCAGGATGGTGGGGCACTGTCATAAGTGACAAGAGTGTATGGTTTAGATATGAGATGTCCCCCCAAAAGCTCATGTGTGGGATAATGCAAGAAAGTTTAGAGGTGAAATGAATAGGTTTTTATGAGAGTTTCAACATAATCAGTGCATTAATCCCCTAATAGGGATTAACCAGGTGGTAACTGTGGGCAGGTAGGGTGTGGCTGGAGGAGATACGTCACTGGGGCATGCTTATGCAGCATATATTTTGTTCTGCTTCTTGGTGGCCACATTCTGACCTGCTTTCCTTCATCACACTTCTGCCATGATGTTCTGCCTCCACTAGAGCCTTTAGGAATGGAGCTGGCCACTTATGAACTGAGACCTCAGAAACCATGAGTTTCCAAATAAACTTCTCCTTTCCTCCTATAGTTGTTCTTGTTGGATCTTTTGGTCACGGTAGCGAAGAAGAAGCTGATTAAAGCTCAGAGTAAATAGCAATCAGTGAAGCTGATGGTTATATTAATTATGTGGGGGGTTCCTGAGACCACCACCAGTTGCAAGGTCACTAGAACAATTCAGAGAATTCCACTGGTTGTCATACTTAGAGGTATGGTTTATTGTAGCCCAAAGCTATAAAGCAAAACCCACATAAAGAAAATGTACATAGGATTTAGAGGAAGTTAGGTATAAGTTTCCAAGATTCATTGCCCAGTAAAGGCACATAGGATGCAGTCAAGAAACTTAGAAGGGAACTATTTCATCCATACGAAGAGCATCTGTGAAAAACTCCCAGGTAAGATTATACTCAGTAAGGAAAGATTGAATCATCCCCTCCAAGATTAGGAACAAAATAAGGATTCTATTTTTGTCACTTGTATTCAACATTTTCCTGGATATTCTAGTTCAGGCAATTAGGCAAGTAAAGATAGTGTCCAGATTGGAAAGAAGTAAAACTGTCTTTATTTGCAATTACTATCATCTTACATATAGAAAATCCTAGAGAATACAAACAAAATATATTAAAACTAATAACATATTATGTTAATATCTTCCAGTAAGACTGGAAGATACAGGATAATGTATAAAATTGTATTCCTGTATACTGAAATAGTGTGTCGAAAATGAAATTTAAAGGGGCTGGGGATGTGGCTCAAGTGGTAGCTCACTCGCCTGACATGCGTGCGACCCGGGTTAGATTCTCAGCACCACATACAAACAAAGATGTTGTGTCCGCTGAAAACTAAAAAAATAAATATTAAAAATTCTCTCTCTCTAAAAAAAATGAAATTTAAATTTAAAAAGCTACCCCATTTATGAAAGCACAAAATAATTAAGAATAAATTTAACAAATAAAGTATAGGACTTATGTACTGAAAACTACAAAACATCATTTAAATAAATTAAAGAAGATATAAATAAGTGGAAATTAAGTCATGTTCATAGATTAAAAAGACAATGTCATTAGGATGACAATTCATGAGCTAATCTAAGATACAGTATAAACCCTATGAACATCAATGCTGCCTATTATTTAAAAGCTGCTAATTTTATTTTAACATTCTAAATTTGTCTGGTGATTACTGCACAACTTATTCAATATACTAAGTAGAATTGACTTGGGTACTTTGGATAAATTGAATAGCTTTTGAATTGCATATCAATACACTGTTAAAACATCATCAGCAAAGCTGAATTTCAAAAAGGTTAATTTAATGTAGTCTTAATTGAGGAGCAACTAGAATGGGGAGAAACTGAATGTAGTGGAAAGAACTAGGGGTTTCTGCATTGACCCATTTAAGATGTACCATGAAGCTGAAGAGAAGAGAAAGGTATTCCATTCATTGAGCATTAATTGTGTACCCATCATGTTTGATATGGTCCAAACCTTTACTGCAATCTTATTTTCATTATTTCTCTTTAGTGATCCTAAGCTACAGTACCCTTGAAGTAAGGTGGTAGTAGTGGTAATGGTAAAGAAGATTCTGATGAATTTAGCATATCCTAATTGGTTATTTTTTAGCTTATTGAATAATACTAGTTGGTGTATACACCAACTAGTATACACCAACTAGTATTATTCAATAAGCTAAAAAATAACCAATTAGGATATGCTAAATTATGCTACTGCAGTGGGATTTAAACTTTAGCTTGCATCAAAATATTCTGGGAGGATTATGAATATACAAATTACTGGGCTCCATTGGCAGTTTGACTTGGCACATCTGGGGAAGGACCTGAGAATTAGCATCATTGTAAGTTTGTTCTTGAAGCTGCTGGTCTTAGTCTGAAGACCACAATTTGAGAACACATGTCTTATCTTAACAAATATTTTCCCCAATCTCTGTGGCTTACTACAACAAAAGATCATTTGTCATATATGCTTTTTGTTCATCAAAAGCCACCAGGGTTGGATTCAGAGGCTAAAGTGTCTCTGCTCCATATAATCACTCCAGGATACAAGCTGTGTTCCATCTATATAGCTGTACCATCTAAAGCCCACCATATCCTTGGTTGACAGATCAGGAGAAGAGAGACCTGGGAACCTCATAGAGAGTCTTCTGTGATCTTGGGTAAGCTGCTAAATCCTCTTTATCTTATTTTTAAAGTGGGATAGTACCTGCCAATATAACATTGTTTTGAACATTAAAGGAATACTTATAAAGCTCATAAAACAGTGTCTGATTTATGATGTTATGTGTATTTGTCAAATGTGAAAGAAAATTTCTCAGCAAAGTGGTCAGGTGATTTAATCTGAAATAGCCTCTGATGACAAAAGTGATGCTGCTATAGCTTCTCTAATGGGAATGTCAATGTCATATCCCTTGTCTTTTTTGTTTTGTTTTGGTTTTAGTTTTTGCAGTACTGGGGCCCTCTACCACTGATCCACATCTCCAGCCAATTTGTTTGTTTGGTTTTGGTACAGGCTCTAAGTTGCTGAGGCTGGCCTCAAATTTGCAATCCTCCTGCCTTAGCTTCCCCAGTATTGAAGGTGTATTACAGGTGTACTTCAGGATGCCTGGTTCATATCCATTTTCTTGAAGCAAAAATTTCATGGAGATTACCACTGATATGATGTATTAACATTCCAGAAAAAGAACAAAAATGACTAAATTATGTTAAACCATCTATGAATCTGAGAAAGAATCACAGAAGATATTTTACTCCAGTCCTTCTCACCTGGACGGATGCCCAAATTGCTCTCTTCTCTAGGGATAGGGTAATTGAACTATAGTCCTTCCCTGGGCATCTCTTTCTCACCAAAGATTTTAGGGGCTCTGAAATCCCAGAAGTCAACAGTGCTGAGACCCTAAGAGGAATTCTCAACTCCAATTAGCCCAAAACCTAGCAGGTAAGAGTTGAAAGGTGTACTCAGAGGGGGAAAAAAATTATTTTCCTTTTTCTCAAAAAAAAAAAAAAAAAAATGGACCTAAGAAGGACAAGTCAATTGTTAGTAGGAATAGATCTGGGTCAATTGCCTGAAATTTCATTGCTGTCTGAAATTTGCTTTTATGTGTAAAATGCAGCTATAGGACTAAGAAGCAGATCTGGTCATTTAACAAGCATTTAAACCTATATTACACCCTGTTAGGAGCACAGGAGTATTTCTGAAATGAGATGTGGACACACCAAGATGCTATAGCTACAAAGGAAAAGAAACTTTGAGACCCAGGAGGGACCCCAGGGGAACTTTAACATTATTGCCATGTTTTCAAAAGGAAGTGAAAAAGAATACCAAATATTTCTTGCATGATGTCCCCAGTAAGGAAATTCTTACACCTAGTGGGGACTGGGGGGAGGCAGATGAAATCAACTGTGGGAATAAAACTCTTTTGACCTGGTGACTTATCTGAGCCAAAAGTCGCTTCCCTTGATGGTGGTTTGGGATGCCTTGTTTGTACTCACTTGATCCCTGTACTCCTTCACCCTGCCCCAGCCCCCATTTGCCTGCAGATAGTTAAAAGGCAAAGCAGTAAATCAGGAAGTCTCCAAACACAGCAGGGTTCAGTTTACAGTGCAGCAGGGTTAGGGCTGAAAGCTGAAGTCCTCTGATTCCATATTCAAAGCTGAGCATCCAATGGTGGATTATCATCAGTGACAGAAGGCATGGTGTCAAAGGGTTGTGTAGAGTTCCAGACCTTTTCATGCTTTGAATTCCTATGTTTAATCAAAGGTTAACCAAATCATTGCTGGTAGCAAACTGCTGCTTCAGTGTACTGTGGGTGGCCTGTCTGCCACTGAGTCAGCCATTGCTGATAAGGAAAAAAATACACTCAAAGCTCCTACCTAGGCATACCTCCATGTTGACCACTTTTTCAAAACTGGATTAATTGGCTCATAAGAAGTTTAAGATGAAAAGGGTGTGCCATTTTATCTTTAATTGGAAACAGTTTGATTAGTACAATATATGATTATGGATTTAATATTTTTTTCAATTTATTGTGTTAAATAAGCATTACTGAATCTCAGGCACCAAATACTCTACTAGCTCCTACTTATTCAGAGTTGAATATAAGAATTCTGTCTTTAAGCCTAGAAGACTCATAAACAACCTCCAGTTCATTGTGATAATTATTACGCTGGTGGGACATATAAAGGACCAAAGGACTGTAGGAGAGAGTGACTACTGGCAAGAGTTGAGGACAATTTCATCCAGGAGGTAAAGCTGGGGATGGATTTGGAGAGAAGAAGTTTGCCAAAGTGCGGGAAATGCATTTTAGATGAGAACAAAAATAACTCAAAAGCAAAGATGTGTTAAAGATGTGTTAATGGTCAGGAGATTCAGAATCTGTGACTGTAAGCATGTGACTGTAATAGTTGTGTGCTCAGTGGGGGGATGTGGTTCAGGCTAGAGTGAAGGCTGAATGAGTCTAGAGAAGTTAGGAAGACAAAAAAGAGCCTTATGTGATGCAGTGGTTAATTGGAATTGTCAACTTCATTAGATTAAGATATGTGGAAGATTAAGAGGCATTTGGGTGTCAATGAGGGTGTGTCTAGGAATGATGGGCACGTGGGATAGTGAATTGAAGTGGAGAAACTTCCTAAGTGTGGGCAGCACCATCCAAT
This sequence comes from Callospermophilus lateralis, assembly GCF_048772815.1. Taxonomy (NCBI): domain Eukaryota; kingdom Metazoa; phylum Chordata; class Mammalia; order Rodentia; family Sciuridae; genus Callospermophilus; species Callospermophilus lateralis. The sequence continues at coordinate 61,946,369 of NC_135320.1, read as the reverse complement.
AAATAGGTTGGAGGCTTGGATGGAACAAAAGAAGAATAAGGAAGCAGCAGCAGATGCAAGCTCCACCCTTCTTGAGTGGGTTCTTGATCCCTGCTGCCATTGTCTGAAGATAATCAGACTCTTGCTCCTTCACTCTTCCAAAGCAGAAACTCTGCCAGTGATTCTCTAGGGAGTTTCCAGAAGCCTTCAGCATCTTTGCACAGCTACTGGTTCCTCCAGCTCTCCAACCAGCCATTGTGGACTCTCCAGCTTCTGGTCATACAAAGACAATCTAATAAATTCCCTCTTTTTTTTTTTTCAGAAAGAGAGAGGACGGGGGTGGGGGAGGGAGAGAGAGAATATTTTTTAATATTTATTTTTCAGTTTTCGGTGGACACAACATCTTTTATTTTTTATTTTATGTGGTGCTGAGGATGGAACCCAGTGCCCAGTGCATGTCAGACAAGCGCATTACCGCTTGAGCCACATCCCCAGCCCTAAATTCCCTCTTTATAATCATATTTCCTGTTGATTCTGTTCCTCTAGAGAACCTTGATGAATACACGTGATGATATAAGGAGTCATCCCTGTGTCCTGTAGGTCAGTAGTTCTTTACCATAGCCCTAGCCCTTCTGAGGTTCTCCTGGTTGGCTCTTTAAACCACAGATTACTGAGTCCCACTGATTAAGCAAGTCTGGTGTGGGTTCCAAGAATGCATTTCTAACAAAGTCCCAGGTGGGGCTGATGCAGCTGGTCAGAAGATCATACTTTGCAAACCACTGTTGTTGGTAACTGGGAGACACAAGCAGTTTTTTTTTTTTTTTTTTTTTAATTAAGCTGATAGTATTTATATTTTAGAAAGAAAACATGAGGTAGGATAGAGAAATTAGGGTATGCAAGTTGCAGGGAAGTAAGAAGGCCCATTAGTCCACTTATATCCATTTACCATCTGCAGCATTCTGTGCTAAGAACTAAATTTTTAGCTTTCACTTAACATATTTAAACAATGTAATTGCCAGGCTTTACACACCAGGCTTTGATTTGACTGAGTGTTTAAATCACAGCTAATAGGCTCTCAGGAAGAGGAGATAAGGTTGGTATTCTTCCTGGTACCAGGAAGGCTGCAGTTTGGGGAACCAGACATCAATGGAGCACTTCCAACTGGGGTGAATGGGACGTCAGCACAGCCAGTTCTTTATCAGCTCTCACGTGGGAAGAGAGACTCAGCTGCCATCACCTCTCCTCCGCTTCGACGGCCCTCCACGTCAGGTATGGTGACAGCTGCAATGAGACCTCACCTTCTGAATATAAAGACAGGCAAGTCACCTAGATGTAGCTAGAAATCCAAACCTCTCTTATTGGCTTTCCAGTTTTCCTTCATCTTTAGGTGCCACCACTTTTAAACATGCATTTATTCTTGAGAGCCTGTCACCCTACCAGACCTCAACTATGTCATTTCAATTTTACCTTCATGTCAGTTTCCATACCCCCAAAAGCCCTTCTTCTCTGTCAAGTCCGAGATCCTACTCATACTTCAAAGCCAACCACACATTCTTCTTCTTTTATTTTTCTGGGCTTCACTGATCCTGCAAGTTGTGGAATTCTATAATCACAGTTGACTTAAATCTCAAATCAACTCAATTTAATTATCCTCTGCTGTCTTACTTCTCAGCCAGACTGCCAATTTTTCAAAGTCTTCTATACCACCCAGGAAATTATCAAGGTGCTCTGCATGGAACAGAAAATTAGATTCTCAAATGCTGATCCATACCGACTATGAAAGAAAGTACAGTTAAAACGTGGATCAACCATAGATTTCAAGCAACTTGGAAAAATGTTATAGCAAATTATCTAAAATTTAAAAATGTAAAGCAAACTAAACCTCTCTGAAGAACAATCCACTTGCCCATCCTTGCTCAACTTGGCCTACAGTAACCTCCAATTTCTGATTGATTATTCCCACTCTTGCAGGCTTTTACTTCTCTGTTTTTAGGTTTTCTTCTTCTTTTGCCAGATTTAAAATTCTGAACTACGAACAACCGGAAGAGGCAGGAATGGTATAGGCATAGAATCTTAAAACTTCAGACTCCAGCAAATGCCCCCTACTCCCACATCAGTCTTCCTGACCTGGTGTCTGGGACTGGCTCCAGCTGGGGTTGGCTCTTGAATTACATGGTACCCAGAGCTCCCTTTCTCTAGCAGACACCTACCTGCTCGCTGCCACAGCATTGTTTTGCAGATCATTTCCAGACTACCTTTTTAAGCCAACCTTACCACACTCCCCCTGTCTAGACTTGAACTTTAAGCTCTCAGATTATTTGCCCAAATCCTTCACCTCCTACAAACTTATCACTGTGTGGACAAACATAAAGCTTGCTCTTTTCTCTCTGGTTATCAGGCCATGCTCTGAGCTCTCTTGTTATCATTGGTAGAATGAGAATCCTACCACTGCAGTTCTCACCAGCAGCCAATGTGGGGATCCTTTGAAGTGTTTCTCTTGGTCCATTTTTTCCCTAACTCTTTTTATTCATAATATTTATAAGATCCATATTTATCACAAAAGGAACAATCCATGCTGTGCTCATCACGTGGAAGAATTGTGGTTACTGTGGCATTTCTTTTCTTTTGTTCATTTAATTTAGATTGGTCTTTCTGTCTACATTAAAAGTGGTTGTCAAAGATTCTAATGAAATTAAATTCATATCCCCCCACCATTCCTCTACTGAATTTGGAAAAATTTTAAAAGATAAGTATTTCAAAGTTGACCACATGTGTGTCCTTATTTGTACTCTGTCTTCTTCCTTCTGACTCCTAAAATCAAGTTGGACATTGGCTTACCCCCAGTTCTTTCATTCTATTTACTTTTTTTTTTTTTTTGTCTTTGTGACCTTCTGAAATCTGGTGCTAACATTTGATTGAGTTAGAAAATGTTTTAGGACTCCTGGGCTTCCAAAGAAGATCAGGAGTTACCTAAAACAGCCCACATGAAACACTAATCTTAAGAAGCAGCCTAGATTGCTACTAACTTCTCATTTCTAATCAACTAGGTCAACCCAGACTAACCCATTCATACATAAAGCTGAACCTTCCTTTGGATTTTGACTGAATATTTCTTTTTAGATTCTGTGGAAGAAATAAACAGAGCCATGGACCAAACAGTCTAAGAACTTGGAAGGAATACCTGGAGATAATGGGAGAAAGAATAGTGGCAAACATAATGTCCCTCCCATTTCTTTTCTTTTCATGTCCTGACATCTATTGTAACAAATACTAAATTGATATTTGTAGAATGACTAAATTGACATCAAAATGATGCACAGGTAGTTGTAGCATATGAAAGTGCTCCTACTAGTTCCAAAGTATGCCATATTCTTAATTCAATATACTGTAGTTTCATTTCTATGTTTTGAAAACATCACTGAGGATACAGCCAAAATAGATCATGAAAATTACATCTTGAACATCTCGTTAATTTATGCTTCACTTTAGGAGAATGGAATTTCTAATTTATTTCCCAGAGTCTTACTTAAAGGGTAGTATTGATTACCATGTTTTACTTATACTCTGGAATCTCTCCAAGTTTTAAGCTCAGCATAAAAGCAGGGTCATGAATCTGTTCCTGAGTAAGTGTAAGGCGAAGTTGCTATAATGAAGTAACTTTAGTATTCACGTTAAAATAACATTGAAGTCATTTTAGGTAGACAATTTTCAATGGCTCCCCTGAGTCCTCTTAATAATTTTACATTCTAAAATCTCCAAAACCTTGATTGATGCATTGATAAATGCTCTCTTCTGTTTTAGATAAAGGAGAAACCATTGAGTAAAACTAAAGCCAAGTTTTTGCCTTTAAAATATCTCCAGTGCATGTCAAATTATATCAAAGCCTAATTCTCATTGCAATGCATATCATAAACATTGTACCAATCATAAATCCTGACTTTAAATCCAGGTTTTATAATGACAATTTTGTTTTCAAGCAGTTTTTTTGTTGGCAAGATCTCCCTGAAGACTGACTACAGAGATTACAAGGTCATCCTTGGTTCCAATGAATCCCATAAACTTGTGAATAAGAAGCCCTATTTTTCCAAGGCTTTAAGTGTCATGATAAGGGATGGAATATGTCAATAACCTGCTCTGTAGGTTTCCTGTCTTAGATGTCTGGATTTGATCACATCTCAGGTAATAGTTTTGCCTCATGATTATTTAAGGGAGATCATTTGGAAACAAGGATGGTTAAAATGCTTTAAATTTTCTTTAAAAATTTATTTATTTTTTATGGCACTGAGGAGCAGTAGGACTTAATGTTAGATTTTAGTTGGTACCCTTAAGTAAATTTACTAATTTTGATCTACTTTAATTAATATTAAACCCAGGATAAACAACCAAAATTAGTTGAATTTGAGACTCCTTTGATTATTTCTATTATTAATGTTTGATTGCTTAATCCCCAAATTGTTCTTTCATATGTGAGTTTTAAACGGATGGTAAACCTCAAGTCTAATTCAGATTTCATAAAGGAAATGCACAAAGCTCTCTTTACAGCAGTTTTTTTTTTTTTTTATTAAGAAACTAGAGTTTTGCTGCTACTGTCAATTCGATCATTCCCCAACCTGTCAATGACTACTTCCATAGTCATTTAGATGAAGGCCTGCTTCTTCTAGCATGTACAGCTGACTCAGCCTTACTCTTTTTGGTGCAGATATTCAATTTTCCCAGCATTTGTGTCTTCAATGCCTTTCCTTTCTCTTTCTAAAAAGTCACAAAACTTTCTCTGTCAGCTTCAGCTCCAGGGTGCCATTCCCTTTATTTTTGAATTCTTTGACCTTTTAGCAATTTGTATTACTCCTCATTTCATGTGTCATTGGCCTGTCTCTAATTCTCAGAGAAACAATGTGGTTTTTCCATAGCAATCACAGAGCCAGAGTACAGAGCACTCAGAATATAGTAGGCGTTTCATACTTGCCTGATGAAAGAAGGACCAGCAAACCTTTTGGGAAATTTTCTCAATAAAGCCATCTTACATTCCACAGACTTTTTCTTTGTTAAACCTCATGAAAAAATTTTAGCATGAATTATTAATATCACATCCCTATATGCTCTTTTTTGATCATGTGCAATAGGAACTATCTGACAATATGTTGCTGAGTACAGGTATTTGGGGGAAAATAAAAGAAGTGGAAGAATAAAATCAGAAAGTGGCTCATCCCCAGGCTAATGATTTAGAATTGATCTGATTAGTAACCATAACTATATTGTGATTCTGGTATAAAAAGGGGTTTCAGCTTAGATACATATAGCTTGAAATTATATCTATGTATAAAATTTCCTGACCAAAAAAGTCAGGAAACTGTGCTTGCTATGAAGATTTGTATTAGAGTTTTCTAGCTATGTCATTTCTAAAAGAATCTAAGTGTGTACATATTTACTTAATTTTCTGTGAGCCTGATATTGTTTCTTAGACTGGGGAACAGCAGAAGCAAGCTGTTGAATTAAATGGAGCTGAAACCAAAGGTTTCCTGCACCACACCTGTTAATGACTGAAATGAAAGGGCAATTCAAAGATGTAACATAACACTGGGAGCAGGCCAAAACTCTTGCATTACCACAAATTCACTTATGACTCTCTTGGGACTATCACTGCTGTGAAACCTAAAGACAGAGAAACTTGCCCCAAATTCTATTCAGCAGAGAATGCAAACATTTCACTCATATGGCACTTGTTTGTCAAATGAGCATAGTCAGGGAAATTGATGAGGGTACTAATTATTCTTGAAAGACCCAGAGATGAGAACATTCAAAGACTTCCTAATGGAGTGAAGAGCAAAGGAATGAATTTCCCCAAAGTTTGAAAGGCTTCAGATTCACAGAGAGTAGGACAGAACTTTCTCAATTGAAAACAGTTGTCCTCTTCGATTGGGATCCTGACTTCTCCCCTGTGGCTTAAAGCAGTGGGAATGTAAATTTTTGAAAATTGTGAAATTTTCTATTTTCTTTCCAGCACTGAATATCAGTGCATAATAGGAAAAATATAGACCATAATGTTTTGACTAACCTTTTGTCTTTCTGGGTTTTATGAAAATTAATGTTTTTTGTTCTCCCTAAATACCAAAAAAGGAACACCAAGACAGTTTAGTGTTTAGAGACTTTCAGAGAAAGGTTAAGTTACTCATTATTTAAGCTAACTGTGTGAAGGGACAATCCTAGGCCTAAGTGACTTAAAAAGGACAAGTTCAATTTGGTTTTTAAGCCACAGATAGTTGCCTGCGTCAGAGTTTCCAGTCCAAAATTTCACAGTTAGATTAAACACTTTGAATTGGTATACTAATACAAACAGGCAATTATTTTAAGCTTCTTGCAAGGGAAACCAAGATACCTATATTATCATCTTGATCCATTCTTCAGAAAATAAAGAAGGTGGGCTGGAGATGTGGCTCAAGCGGTAACGAGTGCGGGCCACTGGGTTCGATCCTCAGCACCACATACAAATAAAATAAAGATGTTGTGTCAACCAAAAACTGAAAAATAAATATTAAAAAAAAAGTAGGGTGTGTAAGGCGTGCCTGTAATCCCAGAGACTCAGGAGGCTGAAGAAAGAGGACCACAAATTTAAAGCCAGTCTCAGCAACTTGGGAGGCCCTAAGACACTTAGCAAGACTCTGTCCCAAAGTAAAAAGGGGTTGGAGGTATGTGGCCAGTGGTTAAACCACCCTTGGGTTCAATCCTCAATACCAAAAAAAAAAAAAAAAAAAAAAAGATACTAAAAAACTAGGACCTTCAAAAGAGAAATACCTTGGATAAACAGCCACAAAATGATGAAAGAACAGACTGGGAACTTATTCTGCCCAGGAGTATTTTTGCTTTTAACTAGTCATGGTTAAAGTTTGAGAAATTTCCAGGCCGGGCACAGTGGTGTACACCTGTATTCCCAACAGCTCAGGAGGCTGAGGCAGGAGGATCATGAGTTCAAAGCCAGACTCAGCAAAAGTGAGATGCTAAGCAACTCAGGGAGACCCTGTCTCTAAATAAAATATGAAATAGGGATGGGGATGTGGCTCAGTGGTTGAGTGCTCTTGAGGTCAATCCCCAGCACCAAAAACAAAAAGGTTGAGAAATTTCCAACCTTAAAGAAATGAAGTCTTCTGTCGAGAAATCAAGTGACTGGTGTTTAGGACGGAAAAATATTTGTGTGTGCAGTGATGCAATGAACTACCTGACCTCAGCAAAATACCTGTAAGAAATCAGATATATTCAGTGACAGGTTATCATTTGCAGAGCACTGTTGTAGGTTCTGAGAACTTGTACTTTGTCTCAAAGAGAGCTACAATTCACTAGCACAATTCAGTAGTGCTACAAGAAATTCATAGCAATCTAGTGAGAAAATGATTGACTTAAGACACAGGATAGAAAGAAATGTTGTGAGAAAGCAAGAAGATTAGAAAACCAATTCTTCATGCTGAGATGGACAAGAATATTTATGGTAATTAGGCAGCTGCTTGTTGCACCTAATTGTAGAAACATTCTTACTGACTGGAATCTGCTTTTCTGCTGTTAAAATGCCGCTCAGTTATTGATTTAATGTGTAGCATGGCAATCATGGGAAACTCTAGCCCCCCCCCTTCTCACCTCTTGACCATCATGACTCTGTCACAGAGGGTGGTTGACATCATACGAATCGGGTTAGTCCAGAGGACATAATTTCTTCCCTTCATCCATTATAAGATGTTTGAACTCCACTGCAAGAGAACCAGGGTAGGCTGACCCAATCTGAAGTAAGGAAATATCTTGTTAATTCACTCAACTAGGACAGAAAAAACATGTTCTTCCCAGAGGTTTGTTCAAAAATTCATTCCCGGGGCCAATACATTTGATTTCAATGATTTCCCACAACTGGGACTATGGCTTAATAAAAGGGATTATATTGTCCCTGGTTTCTGAAAATAAATACAAATTATGGACACCAAGTGAGCATTAAGGTATCATTCAAATATCCCATCTACTTTGTGGACATCAAGCCAAGGCAGCACACTCTGTCCAAGGATATCCTGATGAATGCTTCAGCAATGAAACCAAGGGCAGGAAATCGTTTCCCAGGCTGAATGACTTATAAGGGACTTGCAAATGTTCTGTGGTTCTTCAATTTCACAAACACTAGACTGGATTACAGAAAATACTAGCTAAACTATGACAGAAAATCTGTACTAGAAATAATTCTGATAGATTTCTGAACAAAGATAGTGACTCAAATCTTTATGGAGGGTTCGCGTGTGTGTGTGTGTGTGTGTGTGTGTGTGTGTGTGTGGTTTCACTCCTTTTTTTGCTAGAGAACCCCTAGATTGGCCAAGTCTGGACCCATGAAATATAAGGTATACCCACCATCTCAGGCAGATTATCAACATTTCCTTTTATTTTACAAAGGAAATCTTCACTGTGGACATGGATACTCAATAATTACTTTTGTTGTGTTTCTTTTTTCCCCACATTTATATTCAAAGTGGGAAATGCTAGGCTTCTCTGGCTATTTCTTTGTATGTTAGGAAATAAATGACGAGCAACTCATGAGCTTGGGAATTTTCTGCTTGGTTTTGTGGACCCAGGATCTTTAGATCTAAGGCAGGCTGGAGCTGAGAGTGGAAATGGCGTGAGAGCACCATCCTTAGAAGTCTTCCCCCAGGAGGTATTGATTATATGTTGTCTCTCTGTTGCCTTTTAAATCCTTTCCTATGTTGTGTTTTTTTCCCCCTTTACTTAAACTTTGGGCCAGAACTGAGACTTCAGGCTATTCTGACTCTCAGAGGTCCTCAGAGTCACTGGACAATCAGTGGGTTCAGAGTGCCTGCACATCTCTTCCCGTGGTTGCTACTATCTTGACCTTCTCTCCAAATTGCCATGTCTTCAAGTCTTCTTCATAGAAGGGCAATTCCATGGATGAGAGGAAGATTTTTCTCACCTGAATTTTAGAGAGCCAAAAAGAATTTCCTCACAGAAAGCACTCTTGAAGGACTGAGTCGACTGCAGTGTATATATATGATTATAAACACAGCCTCCTGCCAGCAGACACTATTAAACCCAAGCTGACTTCCAGGCAAAGAAATAACAGTATCCTTCTCATGCTTCCTCTTCTGTTCTAAAAATAACCTGGTACCTTTTGCATAGATACCCTCAAAGAATTCTGGTGAGCTAAGAAATGACAGCAGAACCCAAATTCCATCAAACCCAGAGCAGCTCTGCCAGATTGTCCAAGCAGTTCGAAGCAGATTGCCCAGAAAGCTTGTAGTTTCTCTCTGATATGAGATTAGCATAGACTGATTATGATTCCTGAGTAGTTTGCTGGTTCCTTTTCCCTTTTTCTCATAAGAAGTAATGCTAGTCATTGTATTCATCTTCAAGGATCTCATTTTGATCTAAACAGTGTTTTGAAAACATCAACTGATGTTTCCACTCTGCCCTCCTTTATCAATCATGGATGTGTAATGTTTGGTGCTGCCATATCAATGATAATGACTAATATTTTCAGAGTCCCAGGTAAAATTATAACCACAGTCTTACTTTCCATTTTATATCCAGAGTCACTTAAACCCCACTATGCCCAAATCCTACAATTTCCTATCTACTACTGATTTTAGATGGTGGAAGAATTAAATTCTTATTCTGCATTTTTTCTCCTTTCAAAATTGTGCCTTTATTTTCTTCTTCTGAAAATAACCTTCACTATCAGTATCTACTGTATAAAAAAGAAACCCAATAAAATGAAATTTTAACAACCAAAAAACTTACATCTTTCAACATATCAGATCACAAGTTATCTCAAGGTATAAAAATATTAATTATTCTTGGAAATGAAAATTTAAAAAATGTATAACCTAGGATTATCAATTTGACAAAAATAAAAATAAATTATTGATGAAATATAATTGGTATATCATTTCTAAGAGATAAATAAAATATATATTAAAGGTTTTAAAATACACATATATTTTAAGCAACTTAACCTTTAAATTTTTATCCTAAAATTATTATTAAAGCAATGGACAAAGAGACAGATGAACAATAAAGTTTACTGAACAATCTGGTAGATGTTATATAATGGGAGATTTATTAAATAAACTAGTTATAATAATAACAAAAAATTTTATTTGGGCATTAAATATGTTTTAATGTAAAATTCTTTTGAGTAAAGATTAAGTAGACTCTAAAAGTATACATATTGAATGAGCATATATATGAAGTCATACATAAATTTACACTGAAGTGAAAGTCTTTTTATTGCCAGATGGGGAAATTATTTTCTGTTTAACAAGTATCAGATTTTTGGATTTTGCATATTTCTTTCTTACAATAGCTTAAAATTATAATATGTAATATTCCTATTTGAAAATACACAGAACAATTCCACAAGGCCTCTCTCATGCTAGGCAAGTGCTCTACCATACAGCTATCCTTCCAGTTCTATCTTTTGATTTTTGAGTAAAGCCCTATGTTAGGTAATTTTAAAAATTTCATATTTGAGGCCTTATAAAAATATGAAATGTAAGTTTTCAGAATATATAATCTGGTATTAGTGGATATGAATAAAACATCAAGTACTTTTAACCTATACAAACTGTCTGAAATTTTATAATGCACTCATAGTAATATAAACACATTTTAATATAAACAGTATTTTAAAGTAAAAAAAAAAAAAAGAATAAAAACTTCCTCAAACTTAAAGAGCAAATCTTTGAGGGCTCTCACATAATGTAATACCTTAGTATGATTTAAAAAAACAGATATATTGCTCTAAAAATAGAAAAGTAAAATTATTCAAAGACCGCTATCTCTAATATTGAGTTATTTTATATAAATTATATTTTTCTTTTCAAAATATTGTACCCTTAAAATTTTTCAAGTAAATATACAATACTTTTTTTTCTGCATAGCTAATTAACAAAATTATCAACCAGGTCTCTGGGTATTATGGAGATATCCAAACAGTGAAGAGACAGAAGTTACTTAGGTTAATGTTATTCCTCTGTTTAGAGCACATGCGTGGTTAAGCTGTGTGCATATCTGTAATCCCAACTACTATGGAGGCTGAGGATTGTATGTATAACCTAGGATTATCAATTTGACAAAAATAAAAAATAAAGTTAAATTATTGATGGAAGTATAATTGGTATGTCATTTCTAAATGAAAAATAAAATATATATTAAAGGTTTTAAAATACACATATTTTAAGCAGCTTAATCTTTAAATTTTTATCCTAAAATTATTAAAGGAGGATTGCAAATTAGAGACTAGCCTCAGCAACTTAGTGAGACCCTGTTTCAAAAGAAAAAAGAAAAAGGACTAGGTATGTGGGAAAGAGTCTGTTGGTTCAATCCTCAGTACCAAAAATAAACAAATAAATAAATAAGAAGTTTATACACAAAGTCATGAAAACTAGGTCTTGGAATTTTTAAAAATTCCAATTATTTCCTTCAAGACAAAGGGGAATCATGGCTAAGGTAGTGATACCAGTTGACTCTATTTATAGAACCATAATCCCCTGTATTAGTCAGGGTGCCAACAGCAAAGCCAGAATTCCCAGCAATATATGATTTATTATAGGAATTTGAATTTAGGCAATCATCAGAACTAGTTACACAGTCTGTCTGAGGCTATTACTTATTGTTTCTGTGTCTGACAATGGAACCTGAAGTTCAAAAGGCCAGCAATTACAAAGGAAGAAGGGCCATGAGGAGAAAGCATGGAAAATCTGAAGCCTGAAAGGTTGACCTAGAACCCACAAGGAACAGTAGAAACCTGCAGTGGCCTCTTGCTGCTCCAAGTTTCCACTCAAGGATGTAAGTGTCTTGCCTGAGCAACTGCAGCCAAGTTGGTGCTTCACTAACTTGCTGAGCCAACACAACAGCAATAACAGGGCAGTTACAGCCGTTTTTGGACTGGCCCGGGACCTCCAAGAGATGAAAAGTAAGAGGCTGCTGCTGTGGCAGCCCCTGCCTGCCCTTTGCTCAGCTTCTCTCTTCTTGGGACTTTGAATAGGGAAGCTTCTTGAGGAAGGGTACCAATGAGTCCTGCTGGTCACTACCATTGTTGAAGTTGGGGGCTCAAAAGAGTGAAAGGAACTTGGATGAGCTGTTGCACCATTTCATTTCTGAACCTTGCTCTTCCCTGGATTCAATGACTCTAAGCTAGCAACTTAATGTCTCTGTTGCCCATTTTTCTCATCAACAAATTGGAAGAATTTGAGTGGACTCTAAATTAGCAAGCCTAGGAAAGCAATGCTTGTGAAAAGGAAAGTAATATGCAAAACTCACCTTGCTCACCATGTTCTTACATGGCAAGTATAGGTGCAGAATGGTGGATCTGAAACGAAGCTTATGAAATAGAGACAGAACCATCTGAAATAAGTAGAGAGGAAAAAAATAGGATTAAGAATCGGGAGACCTAGACTCTTGGTTCAGGCTTTGACACTGATTCCCTGAACTAAGCTCAGTCATTTAGCTTAAGGGGGGCTCAGGTCTCTGTGAACTAAAGACACTGAGGCCTTGTTGCTCATCATTGGCTGCACAGTGCAATCCTCCAGGGAGCTTTGAAAAATATTGATGTGCAGGTCCCATCCCCAGAGATCCTAATTTAATTGGTTTGTAGTGTGGCCTGGGTATCAGGATTATTTAAAGCTCCCCAGATTCTCATGTGCAGCTGAGCTTCAGAACTCTTTATTAGGATTTGCTTTGGAAAATGGCAGTATGATTTAAGGGTTGTGGGAAGAATCCCCCCTCCCCCAAAATGTACGTCCATCACAAACCTGTCAGGCTGCATGACAGTTCATCCTTAGAGATTCCACCCATTGAGTGTTGAAGTTTCTTCATTACTTATTAAAATTCATATAGTCCTGGTAGATGTGACACCATGAACTTAAAAGTATATCTTCCCTACAATCACAAGAAACTAATTTGGAAAGAATCTCAGAGGTCACAAGTTCAAACTGGCAAGTATTTTTATTGTGATTTTCATAGATAAGGAAACAACCTCAGAATGTCATTCTCCAGTGTTAGGGTTTTCTACAAGCATTTATTTTAGTGTGTATGAGGGGAGGGATTTTAATTAATGCCATCTTTCTTTCTAACAACAAGAGATTAGGGATTGTACTTGTGTGATCATGCAGTTTTTGAAGCCCCATTTTATCTCAACCTTTTTCAGAATTTCAAATTCTTTTAAGATGGAGATCACAATGACTGACCCTCTAACTTTTCATAGGCCTCATTTATCTAAATAAGAATTTCCTGCTCTGTTTTATCATCCTATGATTGCTTCCTATGATCTACCTTTCACTTTCTGCCTTTCATCTTGATCCATGATATCTCTGCACTGCTGGCCAAAGACAATATGTCATTGCCAAATTCAAAGGAAAAAAAAAAGTTCTCCCCTTTTTATCAAAAGACATAGACAGCTGTCTTGTAATACACAATCAAAATCTGATCTCAAAGACATCAGGCATTTTGTCTGTCTGGGAATTGTTTGGGGTTCCCCCAGGGTGAATGGAGCCAAGTCCAAAAACTTGTAACACATTAAATTAATCAATCCCTAGAAGCAAAGTTCCAATGTGTTTAAGCACAGGCTGCTCTAATTGGAGGACACCCTTTCTTTTCCCTCTCATTAGCATAGTCTGTCTGAATCAACCTGTCTGAATCAAATGCAAGGTACCTTAATAGCTGATGCTGGTGAAATGAGTCTGCAAAGGCCCATCAAGGATTCCATTCCCTAAGAAGGGACTCTGGAGGGGCTCACCTAAGCAGGAAGGAGTGTGTGACTAACGCAATTATTGTTCTCTGTGACCTAAATTACAATCGGATTCCTACAAATCTTGTTGAAATTGTATTGGAGAATATGAAATTCTCCACTGGGGAAAAGCAGTTATTTTTCTGCACAAGAATAACTGCAAACAGTTAAATAATTTTTAAAAATTCCCACAAACCTGATGTTTCTCTCCCTTTAATATCTAATATAAAGCATGAAGATGAGTACAACATGGGAGCATCTTTCATGTGACTTATGTTAAGACATCTTATTTAGGCAGCTATATGAAGTTTAAAAAGTAGTTGAAATGTTACATTTTCCAGTGTGAGAGACAACACTCGTATGATTTTTCATAAATGTGACCAATATTTGTCAACTGACAGACTAAAGCAAGCATTTTTTAAAGAATTTGGTACTGCACATTTGCTCTAATATCTCTACATCCTCATCATCACTTACTATTCTCTGGCTTTTTAAAAACTGAAATCTATGCTCTGGGGTGTGAAGTGATATTTCATTGATTTTGAATGGTGGATAATGATATTGAACAACATCTTTATGTGCCTGTTGGCAATTTGCTTGTCTCTTCTGTAGAATTGTCCATTCAATTTCTTTGCCCATTTGTTGGTGGAGTTTTGTGTCTGTTGACTTTTTTTAATTAAAAATTTATTTATTATTTAAAATTGGTGTAAAGATTGTATATATATATCATAGGTCACAAGACAGTGTTTTGATATATGCATGCATTAGATAGTGTTCAAATCAGAGTAAGCATGTTCATCTCCTTAAAGATTCATGGTCTCTGCATTGTTTTCTTGTCTAGATTTAGTTTTAGAATAATGCTGGTCTTATAGAATGTGTTTGAAAGAATTCATTGGTATTCATTCTTTAAATGTTTGGTTGAATTTATCTGTGAAGCCCTCTGGTTTGGGGCTTCCTGATAGGAGGGAGACTTTTTCTAACAGATTCGATATTGCCGCTTGATATTGTTCTTTTCAGGTTTTCTATGTCTTCATGTTTCAATCTTGGTAATTTGTATGTGTCTAGGAACTTATCTAAGTTTCCAAATATGTTGGAAAATTTGTTCATAATAGTTACTAATGATTCTTTGTATTTTTGTGATGACAGTTTTAATGTCTTAGTTTTTCATCTCTGAATTTTTTCATTTGAATCTTCTCTCTTTTTTCTTAGTCTGGGTGATAATCTGTCAATTTTGTTTATTTTCTTAAAAAACAACTTTCTTTTATTGATCTTCTGTATTTTTTTCTTTTTTTTAGTCTCCCATTTTTATTCTATTCTGATCTTTATTATTCCCTTTTATTAATTTGGGGTTTGATTTGTTCTAATCCTTCGAGGTATACTGATTGGTTGTTTGATTGAGATCCGCTTTATTAAAATGCACGTTGATTACTATCGACTTCCTTCCTCATACTGCTTTTGCCATATCCCGGGGGGTTGGTGTGTTATGTTTCAATTATCATTTGTTTTAAAAATTTGAAAAATTGTTAAATTTTTTTTTCTTAATTTCTTCATTGATGCATTGGTTGTTCAGAAGTATGTTTTTTTTTTAATATGCTTGTATTTGTATAGATTCCAGAGTTTTTTCTTGTTGATTTTTATTTTTATTGCAATGAGGTCAGAAGTGATACTTGATATGATTTTAATTTTCTAAATTTGTTGAGACTTGTGTTATGGTTTACAATATAAACTATCCTGGAAAGTATTCCATGTGTTTTTTTTATTATTATTTAGTTGTAAGAATTTTCTATATATGCTAAAGGTAAATTGCTTTTCAATACAATACTTCTTATATTATATGGGTTATTAATTCACATAATTGTTGGTACTCTTTAAATACCAAAGATTTTTAATTTTGATAGATTCAATTTGTCTATGTTTTCTTTCTATTTTGTGCCTTTGCTTTTGGTGTCATATTTATAAGAGTGATTTACCTATCTCAAGTCACAAAATTTTACTCATATTTAATTGCTTTAAGATATTTCCAAAATAGTTCTAAGTTATTTTTCAGTGGGTACTTTAAGATACATATATCTTAACTTCAGGTTTACCCTAACTCTACTCAAGTTAGGTATAGAACTGTGACTCCTATAAAACTATTTCCTTGGGGCTGGGGATGTGGGTTAAGCGGTAGCGCACTCGCCTGGCATTTGTGCGGCCCTGGTTCGATCCTTAGCACCACATACAAACAAAGATGTTGTGTCCGCCGAAAACTGAAAAATAAATATTGAAATTTTCTCTCTCTCTCTCTTTAAAAAAAACTATTTCCTTCTTTCCCTTTTTGTGCTATTATTGCCACACACATGATATCTACATGTTAGAATGTCAATAATACATTCTTCTATTTGTTACCTTATGTCATAGTAGTCTTTTAAAGAAACTGAGAGAAAACATAAGAACTAATAAATATGTGTGTAGTTTTATTAATGTTCTTATTTACTCTTTCTTGAATTCTTCATTCCTTTCAAGTTTTTCTTGAGTGTTATTTCATTACTCTGAGTTTAGTCCTATTGTCTTTATACCATTATTTTAAAAAATTTAGTCACTTTCACATACATAGGACAATAACATAATTCTAAAAATTTTGCTTAATGTGATTATTGAGTAGATCAGTGAAAAGAAGAAAGAAGAATACTTATATAATTTTAACCACCTTTTAATAATTGCTCATCTAGATTATGGTCTTTATTAGAGCTCTTTGATTTTTCATGTGGGTTGATTACTGCCTGGTTTCACTTGCTTTTATCTAGAACAACTCCCTTTCCTATTTCTTGCAAAGCAGATATGTTAGCAACAATTGTTCAGGTTTTCTTTTCACTTCTTCCTCCTCCTTCCCCTTCTTCTCCTCCTTGTTCTTCTTTTTATTATTTTGGAATGTCTTTATTTTGTCCTCACCTTTTCCACATCATTTGGCTGGATGTAAGATTTTTAGTGAGTTTTTGTTTGTTGTATTCTTTTTTCTTTTTTCATATTTTCTAACTGGTACAGTATACTTGTGCATAAGATGGGGATCATTGTTACATATTTGTACATGAAAACGATATAACAACATAATTTGGCCAATATCGTTCCCCAGTATTTCCAGTTTCCCTCACCTCCTTCATCTCCTGGTCCCTTTCCTTTACTTTGCTGGTTTCTCTTTGATTATCACAAGATCCTCCAGTACCACCTCTGTTTTCCTTTTTTCTCTCTAGCTTCCCCATATGAGAAAAATACACATGTGACCAATGACTTTGAGTTTGGTTTATTTTGCTTGATAAAATATTATCAAGTTCCATTTGTTTTCCTGAAAATGGCATAATTTCATTCTTTATGGTTGAATAAAACTCCATTGTGTACATATACACTACATTTTCTTTATCCATTCATCCATTGATGGACACCTAGGCTGGTTCCATACTTCGGCTATTGTGAATTCTGCAGCTATAAACATAGGTATGCATTTATTACTATAGTAAGCTGTTTTAATTTTTTAGGATAAATACCAAGGAATGGTATAACTGGGTCATGTGGTGGTTTCATTTGTAGTCTTTTGAGTAAACTTCATACCAATTTCCATTGTCATTGAATTAATTCACAATCCCACTAATAGTGTGAAATTGTTCCTTTTTTCAATATTTTCTCCAGAATTTATTATTGTTTGCATTCTTAATGGTACCATTCTAACTGGGGTGAGATGAAATCTCAGTGTAGTTTTGATTTGCATTTTCCCTAATTTTTAAGATGTTGACCATTGTTCATATATTTGAACAATAGCCATTTTTATTTCTTGTTTTGAGAACTATCTGGTTAGGTTATTTGTCCATGTATTTGTTGGGTTATTGGGTTTTTTTTTTTGGTGTTAAGTTCAAATTATACTAGAAAGTTATAATAACAAAAACTGTGTGGTACCGACATAAAAACAGACACATAGACCTATAGTGCAGAATAGAATAAACAAGACAAACCCATACAGATATAGTCATCTGATACTTAACAAAGGTGCCAAAAGTATACTTTGGAGAAAAGATAGCCTTTTTAACAAATTGTACTAAGAAAACAAATTATCCATATGTGGAAGAATGAGACTACATTAAACTCTCATCCTGTTTTGTTTGTTTTGCTTTCAGCAACTGTAATATATCACATTATTGCCTCTGTCCTTCATTATTTCTAGAGAGAAATCGGCTATTAATATTATTGTTCTCTTGTACATTATGACTGATTTTTCTTTTATTATTTTATTTTATATTTTATCATTACCTTTGGTTTTCATCATTTTTGCTATGATAAGCCTGGCTGTAGATCTCTTCCCATTTGTATTGGGAATTGTTTGAGTTTCTTGTATGTGTATGTTAATATATTTTTTTTTACCACATTTGTATAGTTTGACTTCTTTCTTTACCATTTTCTATCTTTCCTTTCCTTTCGGTACTCCTGCAGCAAACACTGATGAATTGAGTGGTGTCGTAAAGTTCTCTGTGACTGTGTTGTTTTGTTTCATTATTTTTTCTCTCTGTTGTTCAGGTTATGTAATATCTACCAATAAATCTTCAAGCTTGCTAATTTCTTTCTCTGTTAGTTCAAATCTACTGTTAAGCCCTTCATTGAAACTTTTATTTCAATTATTATGCATTTCAACTTCAAAATATCATCTCTCTTATTATCAATGTTTTATATTCGATGAGACATTGTCATCATATTTTTCTTTACTTAAGTAATAATGATTGCATTTGTTCCTTGAACATATTTATAAAAATTTCTTTGAAGTCTTTTTTTAAAAAATCTGACATGAGAGCTTTCTCATGGTAGTTTCTGTGTATCCCCTCTCCTGCTCCAAGAAGTATGGATCACACTTTCCATTTCTCTGGATGTATCATAATCTTTAGTCAAGAAATAGGTATTTCAGATAATACATATCAACAGCTCTAAGTATTAACCACTCCCACTCTGTGTCCTGGGTTATTATTATTTGTCTATTTTGTGACTTGGCTGGACTACTTTGGTTAAGTCTATTTCCCTCACAGTGTAAAGTCTCTGATCTTATTTATCAGATGACAAAGTCTTTAGTATGTGCAACATCACCCTTCTATGGCAGCTTTAGCCAGGTCTTTGTCTGATCTGTATTAAGCTATCTGCCTCTTTTGGCATCATACCCAGATATTCGCTTCTCCTAATCACTCTCTGATTGCTCTATTATTTTCCACAATTATCTGGGACATAAATTGTTATAAAATCTGATATAATGAAATTCAGATGTCTTTGATGGGATAATTTTTAGGGGCAAGATTTGAGGTTTGATCTGAACTCTAAGTATGCTTTTTATGGCTATCTTTTTCCTAGTTCTCTCTGTGGAGGTAGATTGGGGCCCCCAGTTCTTGGCCCACTGCATCTGAGGTATAGCCTTCTTCTTCCTGTGAGAGGAAACCACCCTCCAACTGCTTGGCCTCATTTACTTAGCATGTTGACCCTGTAGCACAAAACTAAGCAGGGTGAGAAATACTTTCTACTCCACTGGGGAGAGGGAACCAAGTCTTCAGAGCTCCTCACACTGCCATTCTAGGAGTAGATCTCCTATTCAGTACATTTCAACTGTACAAGGAAGAGAAACTTCTTCAGCCTACCACAGGTAACTGCTGCTGTTATTTTGATGTATTTCCTTCAAGGACATTTTTCTCTATGTATCTTCTTTTGACTGCTGTCCCTCCTTCACTGTCTCCCTACCTTTCTATCTTCCTCTCTCCCTTTCTATTTAAATGTCAGAAGGTATTTTGTACAGTTTTATATATTCTGGTGACATTCTAAAATAAGATTTTGTAAATATCAACATTACTGGGAACATGTGGCTCTATCCATTTGGTGTATCAGATTTACATAGGTATATGATAATTATGTGGCTAGTTATTTTTCCTATCATTAGAGGTGTATTGATAACATATTGTCATTCATTATTGAGCACATGCTGTCAATCATTTTATAGACATCAATTCAGCATTCATAATTCTATAAGATAAAGTTTTATATCATGTTTTATAGATAATTAAACTCAGATTCATTCAGAAAGACTTTCAAAGCCACACTAGGAAGGAATGGAACCAGGGTGATCAGATCTATTAGGTGCTAATGAATATGATTGCATAAATTTTGCTTCCTTCATTAGATTTCTTTCTTTTTGGTATATTTCTAGAAGGAAAATGCTAGGGCAAAGATGATGATTATTTTATGTTTTTTATAAAAATTTACAATTGGTTTCTGGAGGTACATGGATGGAGTTGGAGAAGATAATGCTAAGTGAAGTTAGCCAATTCCAAAAAACCAAATGCCGAATGTTTTCTCTGATATAAGGAGGTAGGGAAGAGGAGCATGAGAGGAATAGAGGAACTCTAAATAGGGTGAAGGAGTGGGAGGGGAAGGGAGGGGGCATGGGATTAGAAATGATGGTGGAATGAGATGGATTAATTATCCAAAGTACTTGTATGAAGACACGAATGGTGTGAATATACTTTGTATAAAAGCAGAGATATGAAAAAGTGTGCTGTATGTGTGTAATATAAATTGTAATGCATTCCACTGTCATATATAACAAATAAGAATTAAAATTTTTTAAAAAATGTACCACCACACAAAAAGAGAATTTACAATTGGAAAATCTAGAAAACCATTTTTATTTATCATTTTTTTCTGTGCTGCAATTAATGGAATCTCAATAGCCCTTTTACTTTTTACTGAAAATAGCATTCATTTTCATTACATAATGTTATTGTTTATGTTGGAAATGTCCCCATTTCCTCAATGTGCATGAGTTATTTATACATTTTGTGAATATCTATCAATGCTCATGACACTTTCCTTAACTGTTTTTTATGAGATCTTTACATCACATTTATTTATTTATTTAAAAAATTTGTTTTAAATGTTGATGGACTTTTATTTTACTCATTTATATGTGTTGCTGAGAATCGAACCCAGGGCCTCACACATGCTAAGCAAGTGCTCTACCACTGAGCCACAACTCCAGCCCTTTACATCACATTTAAAAAATAAAAATGATCAGTTTTTGCTACAAGTGCTTTTACTTATTTTTCACTATTTTATTTTGACCATGTTTATTATCTAAGAAATTTGTATATAGTCAAATTTATTAGGGGTCATCTCTTTGATTTTTGAAATGAGGTAAAAGAAGCCTGAGAATACATATTCTGATAGTCACAATTCTGAAAACTATTGTTTACTTTTGGTCCATGGGTACTTCACAATGGCTATAGCAGCAGCTTTTTGAGATGCAAGCCTCTTCTTAGAGGGCTGGTATAATCCATTCATGGGCATCTCATCAATTCACTTTTTTTTTTTTTTTCTGGGAAACTCCATTTCAAGAAATTATGCTCAAAATTCCAATTCTAGTGGATTTGAGAGTAGATCAGCTCTCTTCATATTTCTTAACCTAAACACTTTAGGAATTATGATACTCTATATTGTGGACTTTTATGTTGCTTCACTTTGAAAGTACATCTTTCAGCATGTCAGGTGGGAGAAGCTAACCAAGTAATGTAAGCAAAAACACAGTTCTCAATTCTAATTCCCTCTCTCCTTTACTTGGTTGAATGAGAGCAAATCAATCCAGGTTGACTCTTGGCTCTTGAGTAGCCCCTTAGTAGGAGAGCACCTGCATTTGTCGTCTACTATGTGGATATCATTATCAACTCAAGATCTTAGCTGTTGTCTTCCTCAGAAAGCATTTCCCACCTATTTAAGTGCCTCTTTAGTACATTTTTCCATTTCTTTCGATCAAGAAAATAGTTGTATATAGTTAATTCTCCACATTTCCACTACAAGTAGTTATGGGTGGCAGGAATTCTCAGGCAGGTTAAAAAAAATAAATAAAGTCCAATTTCAAGTTGAAAGCATACTATGCAAATCTGTGTATCAACGCTAATCTGATTAGCAACATTACAGAAGTATACAGTTGTTAGAACTCTAGGTCAGCTGTGTTCACAAATGACCACTGATGATTTTCCCTCCACAAGCCAAATTCAAACATCAGGCAAATGAAAATTCATAACTGGCAAGTTAATGAATATGTATTATTAATATGAAA
This sequence comes from Callospermophilus lateralis, assembly GCF_048772815.1. Lineage (NCBI taxonomy): Eukaryota > Metazoa > Chordata > Mammalia > Rodentia > Sciuridae > Callospermophilus > Callospermophilus lateralis. Next base: position 61,924,518 of record NC_135320.1, on the reverse strand, counting down.
TAGAACTAGCAACAAATTTGATTTTATTCTTTCATTGATATATCTGGCTAGTAGTGGTTGTAATAGAAAATATTTACTAAATTTACTAACATTCCAGTTCATCTGGGAGAGAAATAAACTATGAGAGAGTAATTTTACTCTTCTGTTAAGAAAGAATATATAATCATATTAGTTTAGTCCAGAGATAAGTTGAAATAGTGTGTTATGTGCCATTCTCCTTAACTATTCATCACGGACTATAATAACTTTCAATTTTCTTCTGCCCTGAAAGAAAAACTTTCTAACTGAAAACTCTGGAATTATGTAACCTATATTTTATTGAGGGGGAGGGGTGTCTTTAAAATGGAAATTCCAAACTGGCATTTTCTTCAGAATGCATAGAGAGCTCACTTTTCAGACATGGCCTTTTCTTGAACTTCTCTCAAATATCCAAAATAGCACAGTCAGCTGAATATATTTGTATGAACCTATCAGTTTACTGGATTTTAAAGCATATGCATATGTGTGTGTGTATATGTATATATGTATATATACCCAATATATGCATACATATATTATATATTATGTATTTTCCTACTAATACCTGGCAAAGATGTATGTATAGCAGGGAAATAATACCCCAAATCTTCAGGTATTCAGAAACTTTTCACATGAAATTGTGAATAAATGATGTTTTAATCTGAAAACATTCTACCTATTATTGTCTATTTTTCTCCATGTGGGTCTTCCCATCATGAGCACAAATGCCTGTTGATCAAAACTAGAAATAAAACATAACAACTAGTTAACTCCCTGGAGTATATTATAAGTCCACATCCACTTTTGGAAGGGAGAAGGAAATCAGTTGCCAATTTTGTTTCAGGTAATTGCCAAAGTTACCAGGATAAATAGGAATTCTTCAAAAGCAAGTTCAGTGCTTTTTCCTTCTGTAAATTCTACAAAATGGATGTTTGACCATGCTCCCACTCAGGAGCATCACAAAATACCATGCTATGCCAGCACAGTCTTACTGGAGTGTTATTCTCAATGGTTCAGAGGAAAAAAAAAAAAAAAACATAGAAATTTGTCTGAGCAAGAATATGTACCAATAGTTTCTTACAGTGGGGAAAGTTCAATACCAAGCTCAGAATATTTAATGGTTTTATTAAAGTGGTTTCATAAGCTTTAATATGCTCTCCTGCATTTGGCTAGTGATATTTTAAGTAAATATTACACAGATTTAGTTTTTAGATTCAATCTTAGACGGGTTTGAGGAAAAAAAAAAATGAATAAAACCCTCCAAAAGGGAAATATGTCCATCTTTTGTTGTGAATACTCAAATGCCTAAAAGCATTTTATACAGAATACTACTTAGGAAACATACTTGGCCCACACATCTGTGCTCCATTGTATTTTCCTGGGCAAATCAACCCAGTGACTATAAAACAAGAATTTGTATAAAAGTGTATGTGAGGAAGACACATTTCCCTTTTTAAAAGCTCATTCATCCGTGATGAAGCTATTAAAAGTAAGTTCAAGTTAACAATAAAAACAAGGGATAATTATGTGGATATATGTGGTGGGAAGACCAACCCAGTCAAATAGTGGATTAGAATGATGGAGACTCAGATACTGCACAGACCACAAGGATGTCCTCTGGGGCATGTTTGGGTAGAAATAAAAAGAAGAAAAGCTGTCTAGATGTGCTGAAGACTCATGCAGCAGGCAGACATTCCAGCTGGTGAGGAAAGTGCCATGGGATGTGCCCAAGTTATAAAAGGAGAGGGCTAAGGGGGGAACAGGATTAGTGGTGGAAAGGAATGAGCAGGCAACAATACACAGAGGTTAAGCCGTCAGTATCTGGGAGCCCAGCTGCAGCATGGGATCACATCTCACAGGGCCTGAGTTTTTGAGAAACTGGGATAATAGGTAGGATCACAAAGCAAAGATTCAAGCACAAAGTGATCCTCCTTCTGAGAACAAAAGGTTCAGAAAGAATTCTCGAAATGGGAAGAGGAACTTTGAAGAAGTGTCCCTTGAGTAGAGTAAGGAAAGGCTATTGCCAAATTGCATGATTCTTTTACTCCTATCTAGCCTCTACTCTGTTGTCACAAGCTAACCTTACCAATAAGATAAACATCTTGTTGCACAGGTGTGTTGGTGCAAATTAAAGGGATGGAATGCTGAAAATCACTGAAAACACATGCTTGGTCATAAAAGAGCTAAGTAAAGAGTTCACTATGCATAGTTCCTGAGCTCAGTATCAGAAGCAGAACTGCATTTAGGTAGATCTAGATGCTGAGCTGTGAGTACCAGGGAACTGCATAAATGGAGAGTTAATATACCTTGGAGTGAGGGTGACTTGGGCTCAATTCCCAACCTGCCATAGAGCTTAGGCCTATTTTCAAGTTCACTGACTTTCATTCTCTTTGTACTACTTTAGATCTTCATGATCATGTGTTTAAGAAAAGGACTCAGCACGTTTTCTATACTTTTGTTCTTCTGTATCTTATAACATTCTCCCAACTAAGCCTACCATCATGTGTCTCTTCCCAACCAGCTGGAAGACGGTAGGAAGGGTCCTCAAGTCTGATTCCTTAGGAGTAAGGATAACAAAGGATGCTAGGAGAAGGAGCATTAGAAATTAAAGAAAAATAAATTGGGAGTTTAGTGGGAAAGTAATCACGATCATGGTTTCTCAGCAAGTTAAGGAAGGGAAGCTTATGAGGATTGGGGCCCATCTAGTGTAAAACCAAAAAAATACCTGTGGGAAGCCATGAAATATATGAGGATCTTCTTTCAGCATGGAAGCCAGGGAGAGACAGGCCTGACATTGGGAACTTTCTGTGGCTCTCCCAGGGCAATAGATTACCCAATGCATGTGACCTTTCCCTCCACTCTGCTAGGAAGGTTCCTCATAGTAGCTCTGGAGATGGGCATAACCCATTAGGAACTGAACAGCCCACCTTTAACCTTTTTAGGAAAAGAACATTCTATAGAATCTGTTTGATGTCTCCCAATATAAATAAAGTAGGCGGGGCGGGGGGGGCTTTATCTTTGCCAGAAGCTCCATCTGTCTGATCTTGCCCATCCTGTCCCCACTTTTGAAACTACTTCCTGCGTTCTGTAGTGGTTTTTTTTTTTTTTTCCCACTCTATTTCTCTTAGCTTTTATTTCTACACCATCCCATTCCACAGAGGGGAACCCTATTTCCACCCCTTCTTGAGATGTGGGCCTGAAACACCCGCCCTTGCATGGCCAGAGGAGTCTGGGTTCAACATTCCCTTTGTGTTCTTGGGTTTCCAGTTACCACTTGCCATCTCTTATCTCTTTATCATGGATCTCTTTATTCCTTTCCTTCTGGATTCTCTGAAGAATGTCCTATGGTTGCAAACATTAAAAATAAATTAGTTTAAGTAAGTCCCATTTGTTTATTCTTGTTATTAACTCTTGGGCTATGGGCTTCCTATTAAGGAATTTGGAGCCCAACCCCACAATATGTAGATCGGAGCCAACTGAGAGCCTACATCCTGGGAACAAATTTTTACCCCTCACACTTCAGATAGAGCCCTAATATCCAGAATATACAAAGAACTCAAAAAACTAAACAATAAGATAACAAATAACCCAATCAACAAATGGGCCAAGGACCTGAACAGACACTTCTCAGAGGAGGACATACAATCAATCAACAAGTACATGAAAAAATGCTCACAATCTCTAGCAGTCAGAGCCCTAAGATACCATCTCACTCCAGTAAGATTGGCAGCCATTATGAAGTCAAACAACAATAAGTGCTGGTGAGGATGTGGGGAAAAGGGTACACTTGTACATTGCTGGTGGGGCTGCAAATTGGTGAGGCCAATTTGGAAAGCAGTATGGAGATTCCTGGGAAAGGTGGGAATGGATCCACCATTTGACCCAGCTATCGCCCTTCTCGGACTATTCCCTGAGGATCTTAAAAGAGTGTACTATAGGGATACTGCCACATCAATGATCATAGCAGCACAATTCACAATAGCTAGACTGTGGAACCAACCTAGATGCCCTTCAATAGATGAATGGATAAAAAAAAATGTGGCATTTATATACAATAGAGTATTACGCATTACTAAATGTTTTGAACAACCAATAAAAAAATGATCCACAGTGGAAAAAATAAATAAAAATAAATTAATAACACAAAAATACATATCTATAAACCAAGATAAGTATTAAGTAAGAAAAGGAAAGAATAGAATGAGAAAGGATCATGAGGGTTCTATTTCAGACTGGAGGGTTAGCATTGAGAATTGGGGGAGTAGAAGGGATAGACGTTAAACACACAAAGAGTAGGAGAAAAGGAGTTTCTAGGCAAAGGGGATGCTAAGATGTCTATTTAGTATCACTTGTGATAATTCTAAGAATTATTTAAGTACCTGTCTCTCTTATCTAGAAACCAGCTGCTTCAGAACTAATTCACCTATTTGCTTAGTGAAGCAAAAGAAAAAAATAACCTGGCAACACTTAAATTTTTCAGAAGACTAAATTGGAAATATAAAATGAGAAATAAATAATAATTATTGGAATGTGTTTATTTTCATGTCATGTAAAATACTGTATATCACTTTTAGCAGGCCAATAGAAGGAAGGGGGAGATAAAACATCAGAAATCAGGGATTTGCTGTGGTGTCAAGAGCATGAGACATCTGCTCAATTGAAGGTGAAGAGAAGTGACTTGGGTTAAATAAAAGAAATGTTCAACTCTGTTCAAGTCTTAGAGACTCATAGGAAGGAGAAAAGAAGGGGAAAATGAGAGTATGAGGCAAATGGTTTCTTCTGATTTCCCCTCTGAGGTAGGGAGAACATTCCAGAAGGGTGAGGAAAGCACTGAAGGCAGAGAAAACCTATGCCTGCTCCACATTAATGCCTCTGCAAAGAAGATGGTGTTGGAGAATATCATGCTAAGTGAAGTAAGCCAATCCCAAAAAACTAACGGCCAAATGTTCTCTTTGATAAGTGGATGCTGATCCATAATGAGGATGGGGGTGTGTGTGGGAAGGATGGAGGAACATTGATTGGGCAAAGGGGAGGGAGAAGAGGGGAGGGGCCATGGAAGCAGGCAAGATGGTGGAATGAGATGGACATCATTACCCTAGGTACATGTAAAGCTGCACAAATGGTGACTCTACATCCTGTACAACCAGAGAAATGAAAAGTTGTGCCCCATGTGTGTACAATGAACCAAAATGTATTCTGCTGTTACGTATAACTAACTAGAACAAGAAAAAAAAAAAAAAAAAAAAGAGGTCACTTCTGAAAACTCCTCAAGATAATTGGTATGAAGCTGGAATGTGGCCACAGCGACTGGGCACCACCTGGTAGTCAGACAGAGATTGGCCTCAAAGGTTAACTTTCTGGAGCCATCCTGGGTTTTAAAGTAACTGAGACTCTGGCTATGGAGCTTGTCACACTGGTTTGACAAGATAACTTTGTACCAAGGTTATTGTGCAGACTATAAGGCTGAAATCGAACTGAATTAAACACCTGCAGAGTCTGTACACAGGAGCCATTGTGAAGCTCACTCTCCAGGCTGTTGCTCCCATCTGACCAGGCTGGGAAAGACCGATTCAGGAACTGACCATGCTGCAGACTCCAGCTACAAATGCAAGACAACTAGGGCCTTACCAGTTTAGCCATTGCAAGCCATATTTATGCTTGCAATCACTTAGGAAGAGAAAGACTGAAAGGTTAAAAAGACCATTTAAATTAAGGTAATAGTTATACCAGGTGTTTATGCTCAATATTATTGTTGGATTTATTTTTAATTCTTATTTTTGATGATGGTGATTGAATGAGCATCTCAAGTTGAAGAATCATGTTTTTATTTTTCATTTTTGCATCCTGTACAGTACTCATCCATGGCTCCTCATATAGAGGGAGATAAAAATCAAAAGACAAACAGAAAACCCTGTTGAATGAGTAATGAGTAAATAGATATTAATATTTTAAATTCTCAATGGTTCACAAAATCCTAGAGAGCAGAACATGCTATCTTAAACTTTTCTCCCTATTTCCACACTTCCCTAACTCAGTGCTCCAGAGATATAAATTACCTTGTGTGAGAAGAAGACCAAGTCCCCGTGATTAGCTTTCAAAACTAAGTTTTGTTTTTTTTTTTTGGTTTTGTTTTGATTTTTCCTGTTTTCCTCTAACTTTTATATTGGGAAGAGACCAGCACATCTAGTTTGTGGAATCCTGGCTATAAGAGACTTTTTTGGTCTACACACAAAGACTCACAGAGATTGTTCCTTCCAAGAATAATCTCCCAGGGCCCCATTCAACAATAAATATTTCCCAACTTCTCTGGGCAGAAGTCAGCAGAAGGCTGCAAATACTAAGGAAATTGCCTTTGCATCCAGCCGGCTGATTTGGCAGACCAAGAGTCAATGCACAAAGAAGGTCTGTCTCTGTTTGTATTCCTCATACTTTCCTCCTCACTGAGCAGTAAGCCATGGAGAATTATAGAAAAGCCTGGGAAGAATGTGATAGAGACTCCCTCTTCCTACAGACCCTCTACTTGTGAAAACCCAAAGATGTGCTTTCACTGACTGGACAGTAGTGATTCCAACCATTGGACAGACTGAAAACCTGTAAAAAAAGTCTGGAAGGAGAAAGCTCTGAATCTTCACTCGTTTTATTTTGTTTGGGGCTTCTTCCCCAGCAAAATTAAAATTAAGGGAATAGCCATTGTATGACTCATTGCCCTTTTTACCCAGGAGAATCCTAAGGGACATTCCAGTTCTGGTGTCACAGAAAGAACACCAAAAATAAAAATAAATAAGTAGTTTGATATCTTTTTTTAAAAAAGGAACTTAGCTTGTGTTATTGTATGGGTGAAGCCACTAACTTTCTTTGTGACATTGGCCAAGACCTTTGACCTCCCCGGATCTAAGTTTCTATCCTTAGTTAAAGGAGACCTTGGAATTGTTTTAAAATTCTGTTATACAGATTTATTTATTTTTATTGTTAACTGAATTTAATACTTGGGCATTTTAGCCTCAGTTATGCTTTTGTTGCAAGGATAATTTTGGATTATTTTCTAACTCACTTATTGAATGTATCAGCTTGAACTATTCAACAAATATAAAGTATCCTTACAAGCTATTTTGATTCTTTAAGATAAAATTCATATAGGAAATATAGAATAGATATTCAATTCATTCCTATTATCACAGATGCTGTAATCATAGCAGAGAGTGTCATAATTTATGCATAGAATTCTTTGTGATTTTTTCATTGTGGTTGTGAATAGCTGTCTCTTCTAGATAATTGTGGTTAGTTTGTGTATTCAGCTGAAATAAGGTGTTTTCTGAAACTAGTGTTGGTCCATCGACTAATTTTAGAATTTGTAATAATCTAATAGCTTTATTAATCAAAGGTCTCTTGTGCTGTATAATATATACATATAATGCACACACAAAAATAATCTAGGTAGTCTAAATAAAAGAAAAAGTATTTGTTATGGAAGATAAAACGTCAGTGAGACATTGAGATGGCAATTTGAAAATAGGAATTTGGGGTAAGAAATACCATAGAAAAAGAGTTGCAACATACATTCAGAAGCATATATTCAAAATGATTAAGTGAAATTATTCCTACAGTTTGCACTGGTTGTGCAAAATGGAAGTCATTGTGTTAAAAATTGTATATGTGTTAGAAAGAAGACCTTTCAACAAAAGCATGCTGTTTGTGTTTTTGAAATACTAGCTTCCATATACTATATATATATATTGCTCTATTCGTATCAATATACACTTGGCAAGCCAAGAATGGCTTTATTAATTTTTAAAGAATATCTAGGTTAGCAACCCCCAACATCTACACTTGAGTCAAACAAGGTCAACTGTCTAACAGAAATCAATAAAGAACATAACATGTGGAACCACTACTTTTGCATTTACAGGTGATTATGTCCCAAAAAGAATGCAATAATTCCTTTAATGTTAACTCTACTTAAATGTCCATTTTTCCACCTTTGTCTCTTGCCAGAAGCACAATAATTATTCCAGACCTAGGCTGTGCTATAAATGTCTGGGAATAGTTAACTTGCTTGATCTGTTCTTCAAACTAAGACATAGAACATGTGGTATTCCACCATCTGGGTTCATTATATGTAACTCTTCCTGGTTCTCCACTGGAGTTAGTCACATGTTCTGAATACAATAATGCAAATAATAATACAATAGCGTTTCACCTTTGGTTCAACTTACTACTCAAAGACCCTAAGGAAATCAATTAAACTACTCATTTAAAATGAGTTCTTAAAAAAAAGTTTTGTTAGAAAATAATGCAGAAATTACACTTATATTTTAAATTCTAAAACTATTACCAAAGTATTAGAAGTTTACAGCTTCATAGTAATCCTCAAACAGAAACCAAGTGGAGGGAGGATTTAGGAATCAAATGATCACATTTTAACATGTAACAAGGGAGGTGATGAAAGCATATTAAGAATGAAAAAAGTAAAATGCTAACAGATGTGAAATATTGTACCAAGTCCAAACCCAATAGGCATCCATGTGGAGAAGAGATGAACCATGGAAATGAAAAGCTAAAAGGAGTTTCCTGCGGTTGTTTATTTGGAGGCTGGACTTGGTAAAATTTGCCTAGAAATTTGCATTTGCCTGCCTACCCTGAATACATGATAAATAAGTCTTAAATATCAAGATAAGTGAGTGACCCACTGGGTTCAAGTGTGGACTAGAAACAGCATAGGTGAGACATTCTCTGTGCTAAAATGTACAACAATGTACACATCTTATTACACAATGTGCTCTTAAAAATGCAAAAGCTGATTTTGAATGCATCTCGGGGGACAATAGTCATGGTCCTGAGTTTCTCTTCTAGCCATCACCCCAGATCCTGGCTGGACATGTCTAATACAGAGTTTACCCAACTGGTGATTTCCTTGAATTATCACCTGGGCTCACCTATCACCAGAGATTACACAAGGTTACTCTTACTAAAGGGTATTATTCTTCAAGAGTTTGCTATAACCTACAGGGTTCCATGATCTTTGCCCACTAAACTCAATTTGGTATACTCTGAAACTCCACAGCTCACTGGATTTCTGTCAATTTCCAAAATAAAATATGCTCATTCCTTTTCCCTGCCTTTTCATGTGCCTAAATGTCTTTCCCCATGTCCTTACATGTTTAAATTGGTTTTATTATTCAGATCTCAACTTAAATGTAAAAACTCTTCAAAGAAGCTTCTCCTGAACACCAGGCAAAGCATTTCTCCTTTATGTAGAAAGAAAGGAATCCTTCTCATTAGTATCTATAGCAGCCACCCCCCGACTCTGCATCGTTACTGTTGATGTGTTTACTGTTGGCTCTCCTCACTGGAGTGTGACTGTAAGGGGAACTGTTGTCTCATCTGTTTTAACATCCCCACAGCCTAGCCCCGCTTCTGGAACATGGTAGGCCTCAGAACAATGTCATTAATAAAAGTGAATGAAGCATGAAAAAGTTTTATAGAAAAAAATGGAAAGATGAAAGGAGAGAAGTACATGTGGATAACGAAGATGTGAAAAGAGAATCAGCATAAGAGGTTTCTTCCTGTGAATTATTTTTAACCACCCTCCTCCAAGAAAAAAAAAAAAATAGAAAACTGTGGACAAGAGATCCTTCAGGGATACAACTAAGGGATTTGACCTCAGGAAAGAAAGGAGAGTTAGGGAGGAATAGCTAAAATACCACAAACAAAAGTCTTCAGATTGCCTACCAGGGCTAACGGAGCCTCTTAAAACTCTCAGAGACTGGTTACCTTAGTCATTTACCTTGTCTGTGAGTGGAAAAATTCAGCCGTGCTAGAAGACTGAAGCTTAAACATCTGAAATGTGTTAATTCAAATGAATAATAATAATAGAAGACAAAAATCAGAACAAGGTTTGCTAGAAGACAGAACGAAAGACAGTAAAAAGCATGCTTATTATAACCACAGTTCAAACCCTTTAGAAACAGCATGTGATTGGAGATGTATATTTAAAGAGGTTAAGAATGGGAATCAGAAGAGGGGCACAGCTAAGAGCAGGGTTGTGACAACCTGCAGCCAGATCCCCTCCTGGCAGAAGCCCTTGGTTCAGGTCAGTTGGTTCAGTGACCTTCCGTTAGGCTGCTTGAATGCAATGGATGTTTCCGCTACCACTGAGAATGGAGCAGTTTTTCCCTGATGTCTACTAAGTGGAACTTGCACTATAAAACAACATCAGCAAAAAGGGAATGGGCCACTGAAGCGTTTTCCCACAAGCACACGGCTCTCATTCGTCCCTGGCAAAGGCTCTACCCAGTCTGCACTGAGCCTCACGCAGAAGCCCTGCTGAGGGAACAGCTGCAGCTGGCATGGCGCCCACTGTGGACCTGAGGAGAATAATGCCCCCCACTTCACTCAGGGCTTAAAATAAAGCTGAGTCACCACTTTGGAGATACAGAATATGTCAGCCTGGGGAGACTGAGGTCATTGTCTGTGATCCTTCTGGATCCAACAGGAATGGAGGCCTTCAGAAGATATGTCAACTGGACCACAAACCCAATCACTTCAGCTCACCAACTTGAATTATTTCCCTGGATACTACAGAGAAGATACATGCATGGATTTTTCTAAATGATTTTTGCTCCTTCAGTCATTTCAGAAAATTGAGGATAACTTCCCAGATCTTGAAAAGTACTTCTAACATAATGCTTTCTAAAGAGATCATAGAGTGCTCCCAGACCAGGGTATGTGTGGTCCAAAATATCTAGGGACATGCAGGCTCCAGAATCATCATCAAGCATCCTGAATTTCCTTTCCCTTCTATCCCAAGGTGATGGCAGAGTTTCAAGAAATAGATAGAGCAGTATTTTCACAAATGATTAGACACAGAATTAGTTAACAGGAGAAAGAATGCAACCATGGCTTCTTAGAATACCCGAATAATATAATTACAAAGGTTTTCTGGGATGCAGCTCCTAAAGATTCATCTTCCTTTTGGACACAGCATTCTTAAACAAATATAATAATTCACTATGTACAAAGACTCTGTGTCATCAGAAACAATTTATGAAGCAGTAGGAGGTAGTATGTGGCAGTATATTAAACACTTCTCAAACACATGAACAGCTGGGGGGGCTTATATGTAAATAATTTAAGTTTTCTATTAATCATCTCACAAACTTCAGAGGGAAAGAGAGCACAGAAGGGGCATGGAAGCACTAGAGATACAGAAATATCTTTAAATACATCTAAGAGACTAGATAATATCTTAAGGATGTAGTGTAGTTCTTTTAAAATTGGTGAACTAAATGTTTTAACAGAGGTGTACATATGGACCAGAATATTCCATCCCCCTTTCTATTAAATAAAATTATTTATTTCTTAAATATTTGTTGACACCTGCTTTTGTGTCAGGCACTGTGTTGGACAATAGGGATATAAAAGTAATAATGAGGTAGACAAGATTCATGCTCTCAGACAACTGATTATCACAGCATGCAGACTAATTAGCATATTGAATTATTTCAATTGTATCTAAGAAAGAAATAACTGGCCCTAAAAGAGTTGGTTGCAGGATATCCTGATTTAATCTGGAAAGTCAAATGAGGGTTTTCTGAGGAAGTGGCATTACTCTGATATGAGAAGGATGAATAGTATTAAAGGAGAGGAAAAGCATTCTAGGCCAAGGAACAGCATTGTGAAAGAGTAGAGACTGGAAGAGGTGAGCAAGCCTAATAACTGAAAAGAGTGCTCCCCCAGTGGCTGGAACATCAGATACAAGAAAGGGAATGATGAAGGTGAAAATATAAATGCAAGCAGGATTGTGCCCATTTCTTATAGTAAAATTTCAAATTTTATGTTGAGTCAATTAGAAATTTCTGAGATATTTGATACACTAGAGTGGTAACAATTGCAATGCAATTTTAATGATTGATGTTTTACAAAAACATGAATTTAAACATTTTTCTTGGGAACAAAGATTTGTGTAGAGAGATGCATTTGGCAGCTATTGCAAGGACCGGAAGAGTGAGCATAGCAGCATGAGTTTGGGTGGTAGTAGTGGTAGAAATGGAAAAGGGTAAATGGATCTGCAGTATAATGAGGAACACTTGACTTATCTGGTACATAGAAGCCTTAAATAAATACTTGTTAAATGAATGACTGATTTATTTTGTATTTGGGAAGAGAGAAGAGTCAAGGATAACTCTTATGTTGATTTAAGAACGTATTAGGAGGGGCTGAGGTTGTAGCTCAGCAGTAGAACGCCCCCTTAGCACAGGTGAGGCACTGGGTTTGATCCTCAGCACCACATAAAAATAAATAAATAAAATAAAAGTATTGTGTCTAACTACAACTAAAATATAAATATTTTTTTAAAATAATGTATTAGTAATAAAGCTCTCTCTACTTAAACAGTTGTCCACATACTCTAACATACTGGTTCAGGCACTGACTTCCTTAACAAGACCTGTAAAGCTCAAGAAATAAAACTAATAATCAATTAATGAGATGGCATCAAATTAAAAAGCTTCTGCAAAGCAAAGGAAATCATTAATGATAATTAAGAGGAGCCTACAGAATGGGAAATAATCTTTGCCAACTGTTCCTCTGACTGGGGATTAATATCCAGAATATATAAAGAACTTAAAAAGCATAACACCCCAAAATAACAACCCAATCAAAAAATGAGCAAAAGAACCAAATAGAGTCCCAGTAAAAAAAAAAAAAAAAAACCCATACAAATTGCCAAAAAATACATGAAAAAATGTTCAACATCCCTAATAATCAGATAAATGCAAATCAAAATTACATTAAGATTTTATCTTACTCCAGTTCTAATGGCAATCATCAAGAATACAAATAATAATAAATGTTGGTGAGGGTGTGGGGGGAAAGATATATTCATACACTGTGACACTGGAAATTTATACAAACACTCTGAAAAACAGAATGGACATTCCTAAAAGAATCTAGGAATGGAATCACCATATGACCCAACTATTCCACTTCTCTTTTATCCAAAAGAACCAGAATTAACAAGCTATATAGTGATACAGGCACATCAATGTTTATAGCAGCATGACTTGCAATAATCAAGTTATAGAACCAGCCCAGGTGCCCATTGACAGATGAATGTTTTAAGAAAATGTATATATACACAATCAAGTTTTATTCAGTCATAAAGAACAATGAAATTGAGCAATTTTTCAGTAAATTGATGAAATTGGAGAACACTGTGCTAAGTAAAATAAGCCCAACTCAGAAAATTAAAGGTTGAATGTTTTCTCTCATATGGAATCTAGAGCAAAATAAGGGCAAAGGAGGATAGGATCTCTTATGAATAGAGGTAGGATCAGTGGAATACAAGAGGGAGATTAGTGAAGAGGGAGGAGCGATGGGAAAAGGAAGGAAATACAGAATAAATTTGACAAAATTACACTATGTACATATACAAATATGCAACAGTGAATTCCATCTTTATATCTATTAAGCACCAATTAAAATATAAATAAAGAAATAGAAGGAATACCAGTAGAACAGGGGTATATGGGGAGGAAGAAGGGGAGGGAAAGAGGCAGCACTGAGGACTGAAATGGAGCAAATTCCATGCATGTATGATTATGTCAAAACGAACCCAACTATCATCTATAACTATATTGCACTAATCAAATCAATACAAAAAACAGTTGTCTGCACACCAGCAGCATCAGCATCACCTGAGAGCTTGCTAGAAATGCAAATGTTGACCCTCTCCCCAGAGTTACTGGGACTCTATTAATGAGATCCCCAGGTGATCTGTATGCACATTAAAGACAGTGTTCTGAGACAAGGCAACACTGAGGCTCAGTGTTGATAACATAATCATCCCACAAAATGTTAAGAGGGCATGTTAGTATCAAAGCCAAATGAAGGAAATGCAGGGATGATAGATAAAAACCTACCCAAAAGGGGCTTGAGTTCATAATTAGATGAGACCTTTTATGTAACTCCTCACCAATATAACCAAATTAAATTTTCAAAAATTTAAAATAATAAAACAGTGTTGGTGAGGAAGCTATTTCTCTGCCAAATGATGATGATGATAATTGTGAGGAGGGTTGTGTTTTAGAGTTATTTATTTCTTGTTTTATATATTTTTTCTTTAGAGAAATTTAAGTTAAAGAAAAAAAAAAAACACTTCAGGGCAGAGAGGAAAGGCATTGTATGTTTTATCATGTACACGAAAATGTTGAAATTCTTAATTACTTCCAAGTAGTTTGACAGAGGTTAATAAAAAAAAAAACTAGAATCAATATTAATGTCCTACATAACAATTTAATAAAATCAGTGTGCCCTATGTATAAGAAAAATTATGCTGGGCATTTCTACTGAGCAAGCACTGAAATATTGAAATATGGAGGAGAAATGTGTCCAGTGTTGTTATATCAGTATGAATCTTGATAGGAGGAAAATGTCAAAAATAGTTCTGAGCTGCACTTTAACCCCAAGTACCATGCAACCAAGATTACTAGTCTGCTCACCATTATGCACTAGATCAGTTCCATATAGCCCAAAAACATAAGGAGAGGGGGCGGTGAGCCACAGTATTGCACGTATCCATAATATATTGCCAAAAATAGACAAGGTTCAATGGTGCTCAATGGTTCCTGAGGTCATAGAACATCATTCTTTTCTAAAGTTCCACCTGGCAGATACTTTCTCTGACTCTCCTCTGCTCCCTTGTGTTTATTTTACATTCATGCACATGACAATGAAGTTACCAACTCGGCCTGTGCAATCTTGCAATTACTGTTTTCTGAAGAAAAACACATTGTAAGCATTAGATCAACAACTGAATAATTCAAAGCAGTCAGTTAATATTAATATCATATGTATATAACTTGAAAAGGGCACAGAGAGGAGCAACCAAGAATGTTGCAAGGTAGAAATATTTGACCTAAGAAGAAAGAATAAAAAGGTGACTTGCTTGACTTTGGAAACGGGAGGCTGGAGAAGGAAATAAGAAGACTAAGAATACATAAGACAGGCATTAAAGGGGCAGACACCAGAGCTTGGTCAACATGGAAACAAAGGACCATGATGAAAATGAGCTCTAATGGTCAAAAAGGTTCAGGATAAACCTTGTAGGAATCAGAGAACCCTAGCATAGTGAACAACAACACAGAGCTTTGGGTGTCAATATTCCTGGATCCAAAAGTCAACAGATTGATATGTTTCTATTATTTCAACATTTTCGTATACATGATAAAACATACAGTGCCTTTCCTCTAGATTAGGATAAAACTAACCAGAAAACTGTAGACAGAGAAAAAATATGGAATGCTGTTTTGGTAATGTTTTAAAAGGTTAGAGCACAAAAATTGGGAATGCTCTTATTTAAAACACATCAGCCACCTCTGATTTGTGATTCTATCAGTTACTTGGTAAATTAATTTATTTTTTATTTCACCAGCTCTGAAGTCACACTTCCTGGGTTTGAATATTTATCCACTCATTTGAAGTCTTTGGTCTCATACTTTAAGATAGAAATAAGAATACCTTTGTTGTATGATATTCTAAGGATTTAATGTCACCTTTCTGGTTGACTGGGGTGTAGTAAACCCTCAATGAATTTTAGCTTTCTTATTGTTCTTGGACTGTGTAAGGCACTAAGTACTTGTAAGAAATTTAAAAATGGGGCTGGGGGTAGTGGTATAGCACCTACTATCATGCAAGAGGCCCTGGGTTTCATCCCCAGTAACACACACACACACACACACACACACACACACACACACACCAAAGATGAATCTGGTAAGGAAAATAAGTATAATAGTTTTTAGAATCAAGTAGAAGATATAAGACATGAATTCAAATGACTTTAATAAAGAGGATTGTATCTGCTTCAAGGGAGAGAGAGGTCAAATAATATGTGCATTTAAAAAATAGAACTGACTTTAAAGGACAGCATGAGTATGGGAAGAATTTTGAGGGACGGTGGTATTTGACTGGACTTAAATACATAGGGTCTGATTCTCTGGAGTTGGGGTTAGTGTGGTACAGTTGGCAAAATAGTGGCACCTTGCATTGGTAAGTTAGGGAATAGGTTGGCATTCTTTTGGCAGGGTCTCAGATTCTAATGCTGGCACAAAGATGTTTAATCAAATTTTCCCTCTAAACATATTCCAACACTCTTGTGCATTTTGAGAAGTCAGTTGACCTCCTGCACCCCAGCCTCAACCCTGTGATGCTTTTGTAAAGAAGCAGCCACCACTTCCGTGAAACACCACAGCCTAGCATTGGCACAACCCGTTACAGTGAGTTTTCACTGTTATCCCATTATGGACTTACTCCCCAATTTTATCATTTAATCATCCATGTTGTGCAAGAACAGTAGTTTACTCATGATTGCTAAAAGTGCAAGTAAAAACCCCAACTATTCAAAACAAAACTATTTAGACTCTGAGTACAAAACTCAAAGAGCATCTATTTTGCAACTACTATTCCATTTCACACTTTGATTCAAATTGAAATGTTGGAAATCCTGAACATCAATAAATTAAAGATTTTAGAAAAGAATGGATTCATTTTCTGAGACACAGAGAATTTATTGGGATTAAAATACTAGGGGGAAACATACTTGGCAAAATACATTCTCGATGTTCCTTCAGACAGTTAGTTTGGACACTTGCATAACAACAAGGAAATGACTGGGAGACTCCTACACAAAGCTTTCTCTCTCTGCTCCCCATCCCATCTTTGCTTATAATATAGTTTTTAAAAAACCACGCTTATATAAATATAAGCCTTTTACAGTTGTGCATAGCAATAAAAACTGTACTGCTGTAGTCTGGGAACTTAAATTCTTACCTCCACCCAGGGGGCCTTGCTTTCTGAAATTTTGCTGAATAAGGTATAAGGAAGGTGAGGATGCCATCATCTTAATAACTTGACCCAATCAATTCAGAACAGCTGAGAGGAAAATAGAAACAGATACAGAGTAAACTGGCCCATCTTGGGGGAACATTAACATCCTCCAGCCAAGGTGTCCAAACGAATCGAGCACGCATCTCTGACCTCCATAAGATGGCAAAACTTTGAGCAAAGGGTCATGGTGAAACTTTCAACTTTGGTCATAAGCAATAGCATTTTACTCATCTTTGAAATGAAATAAATTGAATTTTTTTTCAGAATCTTACATTCCTAAAATTCCTAAAAATTAAATCTATTACCAGATCAAGTTTCTTCAAAGATAAATCAGATTTGTAATCTCAAAAGAGCTGATCTGAATTGATTTCAGTCCAATATGGAGACCCCTCCTGGGGCTGCATTTCTTCTACTAATATCCTTTCTACATTTGAGACATAATTTTATTTTTTATTTCCTTGTATTTTTCTCCATAAATGAAAAAGTTCAGAGAATTTCTTAAGGAGGGTAATGCCCAGATTTATGAAAAACATAATGTCTTGGGAAACTCACTTTGTTGTAAACATTTAAAAAAAAAAATACTTCCATGAAGTAGACTGCCCTGTGGGAAATGGAGGGCAGCCCGTCATCTGTATACCAGATGATCTGATAGTTGAACAGCTGTGGTATACATATGCATTGATTCACATATTGAAAGTGATAGCTACATCAGAGCCCACAATTCTAAAGAAAACTACATTGAGTATCATCAGATTGTAGCAGTGCAGCAAGGTTTATCAAAAGTGGATGAGGACACAAGCCTGCCCTAGGGAGTTCATTTTATGAGAAGATCAATGAATTCTAATTTCTAGGTCATGAGAAATGCCAAATATTGAGAAAGGAATGCTGTGCCTATCTATGTCAAACAGAAGACACAGCAGTATTTTTTTAAACACATGATCTCAGGAAGGCTGTATGGCACAGTGGAAAGAACGTGAACTTTTTAGAGCAAGAATAGCTGCATTTGAATCCAACCTCTGCTACTCACAGGAATCCTGATCTTAAGTTGTTTATTTCTCTGAGTTATAGTTTCTTATATATCTCACATAGAAATAGTAATGCATATCTAGAAAGCTAACTGTGGGGGCTTAGATAAAATCATCTACATAGCCAATCATTTCTAGACTTCATGAGACCCTGGGTACTCTTGGCAACAATGCAGATTTCAGTGTCTCTTGCCCAGAGCCTCATAATGGAATATTTGTACCTTATCTAGGTCTTACCCATGTATTAACATCCCTAGAGAAATTTCCTTAAAAGTTTATAACACCCAATATCTTCTTCAGAAGGTTTCTCTGAGCACAAAACCCTCCCTGAGCCTGGGCTGCTGATGTACTTTATGACAAGCACAATGGATGTGCTGAGAACACTGGCTTCCAACACTTCCTGAAAGGAATCCCCTCAAGGTGTTTGGAGACTTACTTCTCTTGAATCCTACCTGTACTAAAACCAGGAAGAGATCTACTCAGAACTGAAAAGAGAGTCTCTTTGTCTCAAATTCTGTTACACTGTGTCATCTTAGTCCAAAACCTGTTTGTGCCACCTTGGTTTTCAAAGTCACTTACAAATCCAGTTTCTTCACCCTTTGTATGCCACTTCTCTCTCCACACCACCAAGAATGATGCACCTAGGCTATAGAGAATGGCTGTGTGATCATAAGTCTCTTAAACGTTCTGTATCTCAGTCTCCTGCTATATAATAAAGTTACTATAATAATATGTGCTATATAGGGTTGTTGTTGTGACCAAATATAAGACAAATGCATACTGTGAGGACTATAAAAGGATTAGTGCTTATTAGAACTTGCATCATACTCAGAGTTGTTCTAGAATGCAGGCTCTGGGAATAAGAGGAAAATGTTGGAAGAGGTTATGTGACTCAGACTATTTAATTGAAATATTACAAAGAGAGTGGGTTAACACTTTGCCCCACACTAGTATAGTTATTTCCATTTATAACTAAGTTTCAAAAAAATATTTATTTTTCTTGTATTCTTAGAAAATGCAGGAAGAATTAAGTTTTCTTAGGGATGCAAGTGGGAAAGGATTCATATTAGTGTTTTTGAAGGATCTGGAAAATGCGGAGTGATTTTGAAAGAAGAGAAGATGAGATGGTAAAGCCAGATTGATGCTATGTCAAGCAGTAGAGACAGGCATAAAATAAAGGAAAACTGGAGAATTCTGACTGGTATGTGGGGTAATGGAAATGGAGGAACAGTAGAAGATCAAGTTTGAAAAATAAGATTGGATGGCATTGAATGATTTGCTCAGAAATTTAGACTTATTCCTCAAACAATGAGGAAACACCAAAAATCTTTGTAAAGGGAGCTCTCAATGATTTTGATGTTTTCAAACAATGCACATTTTTAGATATTATACTGAGAACCCTTAAAATTGCCTTTTATTTTCTAAATCTACACATTTGTACCCATCCAATAAATTATCATTTTGGTAGGAGTGCTTACCATATAATTTGCAGGTGTGTCAACGTCTACACACAGGAATTTCTGGAATGTATATGTCTTATTGAATTTTACCCATAATATTTCATAAGCAGAAAATGTTTTAAAATAGTGCTGACATTTGTGATAAGCAATGACCTGATGAACTAAATAAACTCGAGATCAAGATGGTAATCATTAAACTAAACACAGAGACTACTAAGGCTCCATTGGACACTCTTTGGACCTAAGCTTGTGGACTACAAAATGAGTAATTAGGAAAGGAAAGAACAAAGTTAAAGAACATGTGTGAAACGCTAGTCATAAAATTTTAAGACTGTGTCTAAAAAGTGAACTTTAATTAAGCGTTTGGATTAGTTTTTAGACTTCCAGGAATAGTTTTCCTGATACTATTTAATGACATAGGTGACTCACATACATTTGGGTTTGGTAAGTTTTTAGGAACATTGTTATGTAGGAAAACCAGGGTCTATTTGAAGTTGATGCTTTAGATAGGAACCTAAGATAGCTATACAAATGGGGGAGGAAACCTTTTTTATAACCCAAATTAAAGATGCTGCAGACCTAAGGCAAAAGCAGAGAGAATGGAAAGAGGTCCCATAGGAACTGCACAAGGAAGAGAAGGAAGATCAGAAAGGAAAGGAACTGGGATGACGGAAGGTGGTCCTGACTCTTCAGTATGTCTCATGAGGTGTCTATGGGCTTAAAAGCAGACAAGGACAAACAGAAAAGGAAAATTGCAGTGCAATCTGTTTTCACATTTTCATAAAAGTCCTAAGAAAATATGATCAAACCAAAGATAATGGTATATAAGAAAATCATGACCCCATGGATTTATTCCATGAATAAAAGTTTCACATTAAATATTTAATGTACATCATTACACTAGCAAATTTTCAAAAACAAATCATCATTTTAAGTTGTACAGGGAAAACCCTTTAATTAAATTCAATGTCTATTCATAAATACATTTATAATAAATTTTTTAACAAAATAAGAATGGAAGAAAACCTGCCTAACCTTGTAAAGGTTAAATTTAAGTTTTACTCTTCTGTTAAGTTTAAGTTTTGCTTTTCTGTAAGTTTAAGTTCTGTTTTCCTGAAACCCGAAACTTATGTTAAAAACAGTTACTTATGTCAAAATGTATCCTGACCCAACACCTCCTGACAAAAGGCATGATTATTCTGTAATGGTTATTTTGTAACAATCCCACCCTCGCACCCTAACTGTCATATGAACTTCCCTGTTTAAACACTGCATAAAAACTCTGCTTAAGCTGTGCTCGGGGCTCTAGCTTCTCTCAGGAGAACTCTGAGCCCCAGCATGCTGGTCTCCCAATAAACCCTTTGCTTTTGCATGAGACAGTCTCTTGGTGGTCTCTTCCTCCGACGTTTGCCCGACCCTAACAACCTGATGTATCTGTCCAAGTCCAATCAGGAGAGGGAAAACAGAGAACAATATGAATAGGAAAAGTATAACGTAAATGTTTTTGTTTTGTTTTGTTTTTAACTCTATCAAGTAATTGGAGTAATGGATTGACCCAGTGAGATGTCAAAAGAATACTAAATAACACAGATAGTATAAAAAGCAGTATTGAAAAGAAATTGGCCCAGGACTGATCACATAAGCACATGAAGAACAAAGGCAAAAGCAGATTTATTGTCAGGAGCCTGACAGGATGCCCCCTGCCACACACATACACCCTCTCTACCCTGCAGAAGAAGAGCAGCAGCATCTCCCCCTCAATCCTTACCTTTAAAAGGTAAAAATCATGGTCTTGCATTAGGGGCAGGGTTAGCCCCTGTGATTGGCATTGTAAGCATCACCTGATTTCAGGGAAGGCAAGTTTCTATTTCTTATGGAAAGAGACTGGCAAGTTTCTATTTTTCAAGGACAGGCAAGTAATTTCTTAAGAACAATAACAATATTCATAAGGTGGGGGTGGAGAAAGGAAGATAGATGTAGTTATGCCAACAATCACTATGACTAGGTTTGAATACTGTGTCCAAGGAGGACCCCACCACCACCTCTGCTGAGGTCCAGACTTCCCTGAAGAATGAGATGGCAGAGAAATTACTATGGAGCCATGTCAGAAATTTGGTTGAAATCCTGCCTCAGGGAATTCTCAGAAACCTACTTAAGGATTTGGGGGGAAAAAATCATTCCTAGGGAGGTGTCTTGCTGGGGAAGCCATGCAGTGAGACAATACAAGAGGGAAGCCAGTGGAAGCTGCTGCTCATTAGTTGGTACTGACTTCCGGGCAGGACATTAGCCCAGTTATGAAGGAGCTGGACATTGGGGAAGTTGACAAAGCTACTGGTGCCTAGGAGCCCGGCCCCTGAAGACTACAGTGCAAAAAGCAAAACTGCCTTTGCGACTGGGTTTCAGTGGTACACGCATGCAATCCCAGCGGCTCAGGAGGCTGAGGCAGGAGAATCTCGAGTTTAAAGCCAGTCTCAGTCAAAGCGAGGTGCCAAGCAACTCAGTGAGAACCCCATCTCTAAATAAAATGCAAAATAGGGCCAGGGGTGTGGCTCAGTGGTTGAGTGCTCCTGAGTTCAATCCCTAGTAACCCCCAGCCCCACCACCCAAAACAAACAACAACAACAACAAAATAAAACTGCTTTTGTTTCTATTGCTGGGCACTGCAGAATCCATTGAGCAAGAGCAGGCTCAGTTAGCACCCTGCCATCAGGAAGGAAAACACTTCCTTCTAGCAGTATCACTCTACAAACTTCAACTGGCCAAGTTTAACACCAGCTTGTCAGAGGAAAAACATTTCAAGGATATATTCCAGTTTCACTTTCCAGTTTCACAGAACAGACAAAGAAAGGGGTATGTGGCACCGAGAGGCAATAATTTGATAACTAGTGCAGCTAGTAATAGAAATCTAACATAAGTATGTAGTCTATACAGCAACTAATGTAATTTTACAATGTTTTAAAGCATTCAATTTAAAATCAAGAACAGAACACAGATTCTAGCTGTTATTGCTTCAATTTAACATGTAACTAAAAGATATAGCTGGTAAAATAAGATAGAAAATGAAATAAAATACATAAATATTGGGATCAAGGGACAGTACTTTTATAGTTTTATTAAAAACATAAAATATATTGTAGATAAGAAATCAAACTTAATATTATTTTTAATCTAGGCTGTCATGTCTTTAATCACTTTTGTATGTTGTGCTCTTAAGCAATTTTCAAAGACGAGCGGGCCTTTAAACATTTGTCTGTGTCATATTTTTAGGTTCCATCTACTCCATACTTCTAAAGCTGAAGAATACACTCTGCGCATTCCCTACAGACATGGAAATTCATTAAACCCTATAGTACATAAACACGCACACACATATACAAATAAATGCAAAGAGGAAATAACTGAAGAAACCGATTACATTAGCCATGGGACTATGGCCCGGTTTTTACTTCATCTGGATATCTGATATGGCTCACATTTTTATGGTTGAGATTCAATATACTACTTCAAAACTAACAAATATTCATTGAGCATTTGCTATGGGTCAGATGATTTTTAAGATGCTGGGAAAACAGCCGTAAAAAGATAAGCAACGTCCTTGCTCTCTTCAACTTATGTTCAGATTACAGAAGTTCTATGAACAAAGACAAGGTGATCTATCAGGAGTCTTGGTAGGCTTAGCAGAAGTCCTTCTTCCAACAAATCAATTCTACATATATTGTCTGTCTCATGAGTTTTAGTACTGGTTACAAAACCAAATTTGATATAGCATCCTTAACAAAACTCACAATCTCACCCATCACTTTCAGTATTATTCAATACCTAAGGTAGTTTTGAATAAACAAACCTCAATTTAAAGCCTCCATTCACCACTTTATGGCTATTCATGATAAAATAAGGATGGTGATTGGGCTGGGGATGTGGCTCAAGTGTTAACGTTGCTCACTTGGCATGCGCAGGGCGCTAGGTTCGATCCTCACCACCACATAAAAATAAAATACAGATGTTGTGTCCACCAAAACTAAAAAATAAATATTAAAAAGAATCTCTCTCTCTTTAAAAAAATTAAAAATAAAGATGGTGATAAAAATGACAATACATATCTAATACATAAAACCATGTACACTCTCTTATGGTGGTTATCAGGATTGGATGAAGCATGACCATTAAGGGACAGTTAATCAAAAGATAGCTTGTACTCAATAAATATTGAAGATGACAATTTTATTTTATTAAAAAGGATCTTATTTGTGTAAAAAGTCATATATCTTAACTCATAAACAGATACCCTATCCAAAACATACAGCCACTCAAATGGCAGGCTTGTCTGATCATTACTGAGCTGGGTGAACGAGTTTGTTGATCTATATCCAACTACAAAATCTAAAGGGTTTTGCTGTTAAAGACATTATTAAGGCTAGGGAAACAGTGTTCTACATGTTTCTCACCACTGGGTATAGGCACTCCAGTTTTAGTGGAAACACATTTATGGGCAAGCTTACGTGGAACCATAGTTTGGATTTATATAAAACTATACATTTTCAAAGCATGTTATGATTATTTCCCACATTGCCATGATAAAAAGCTAAAGCTGTAAGTTAGTATTGTTTGAGAAATGCTTACAAATTGACTACAAAGAATAAATAAAAAGTGCTTACAGAAGCTTTAAAGGAAAGAATAAAAAAGTCTTAAAAAACCCCATTCAGTATTTTTATTTTTTGTTGAAATGCTGATTCGACCTTCTGTGGTGATCCCTTTAGGTTAAGATTGGTGATGTGATAATGTTACCTCACAAGTCTCTTGCCAGTAGTAGATTTCCAGATTTTGAGTACTGGTATCAAAATGAAGGTAAAGCGAGAAGGGGACAGAGTGACAGAGAGAGGGAGGCATGGAAGGAAGATGAGAGAGAAGGTGGAGGTGGAGAGAGGACCCTACAGCTTCTGATAATGGCTCATGGGTGTGTTCCATTTAAAGCTATAGCTGAGACATTCCTG
Organism: Callospermophilus lateralis; assembly: GCF_048772815.1. Classification (NCBI taxonomy): domain Eukaryota; kingdom Metazoa; phylum Chordata; class Mammalia; order Rodentia; family Sciuridae; genus Callospermophilus; species Callospermophilus lateralis. Next base: position 61,900,140 of record NC_135320.1, on the reverse strand, counting down.
TAAATGAATTTCTTTTCTTTTCCTTCTCACCATCCAGACTCCCTCATTCCCCTTCTCTTATGCTACTTTTCTTATTTTCTTTTGACTCCTTCCCTAAGCCAGTTATTATATTGACTTTTGACACTTTATTGTCTATTTGTTAACAGAAAGAATGCTCTCTCCAGATCATTGGAGAAACTAAATAACAACGTTGAGCCCTCTATCCTTATAGAAATAACACAACTAAAGCCTTACCTAGGAGGAGGAATTAAGCAAATTACCTAAAAAGTTTATTCTTGGTGGAAAGAATAGATGGAGATATTTTATTGTTGTTCATCATCGGAAAGAGCTGTAGCTATATCCCCAGTAGCACCTTAGTGATAGATATCTCTGGCCCTAGGCATTATTATATATAAAATGCAATACATAAAAATGATTATAATGGAACTAAGTAATTTTCCACCTACCCAGAAGTCTCTCTTTCCCTAACCCCACTTTGATTTCTGCCTGAGGAATCATCTTTTCTCCAGGTATACAGTTTTGCTGAGCAGTAGTATCTGCCTCCTGTTACAGAGTCACATGATCAGATTTTTCTCTGTATGCTTCTGTGCATACAATGTATTATGTGCTCAAGGCCAGGACAAAGAGATGCTTTGTCCCTGGACCCAAATAGAAACTCCATGAGGGCAGGGACCTTATCTATGTTCAGCAACCCATGGTACTTGACTTTTGGAAGGCACATAATATATACTGCTGGAACAAAAGATTGCATTTCATTTTTTAAATTTAATGATAATATGGTACTTACTAGAGTACTAAAAGAGTTATAATAATATTTTTAATTCCCATAACAACGCTATGAGGTTGGAATTAGTATTATCTTCATTTGAATGATTTATCAAGCTGAGGCACTAGGGTGTTAAGACAGGAGTAGGAGAGCTAAGGTTCACAATCGGCAGCTGGCTCTAAAATCACCTTCCTTCATGTCTTGCTTCCTGAATACAATTAGAATGATTTAATTAACAAGTTGACTAATAAAATACTAGTCCACTATAGGTGGTCTGAGAAGGCACAGTTTAAACTTAAAAAGCTGGGATTGCTCATGTAACTCATGAGTTTGCCCTAAGAGGTCCAGCCAGGCTGCAGGAATGCCTCTCTCACCAACCACAATTGTAGTGGGCAGGGTTGAAGGTTGTTAGGCTGCAGTGATGGTTTATGAATGTTGATAAAATATTTCATATCTGTTTAATTTTGTTGTATAACTGTTGTCTGTTGAAAAGACATCAATTATCTTATTCATGGGGAAAGATCGAAATGAGGAAAGACCTCAAAGGCAAATTTTTCCCATTCTTTACAAAGTAGTCTCAACATTTTATAATGTTAGACTAACCATTTTATAGTTACTGCTGTTAAATTTCTGAAATGCATTTCAAATCCTACCTCCCGTTTTCTTTAAAAATTTTGCAATACTTATGACTCCACAGTACTCATTATCCACAAATACAATAAATTATAATAGAAAGGATGTTCCTCATTTAATCTTCAAAGCCATTTTTATGTTAACCAACCTTTAAAAGCTGTGGGTATATCCTTTTCTTTCCATTGAAAACATTATTCTTCCCTTGTGATACACGACTTCCCCCCCCCCTTCTTTGGGTACAACTTAATCCTTACTGAAACAAGTTGCAGCTGTTGTACAAATTCATATTTTTATGCTGATAGAAAGCAGTGAGACATTTCAACTATTCAGTTTTGTTTAAAAGTAAGTGAACAGTTCAGTTCATTCTTAAGAAAACACCAATGAAGAAATGGTACAAGAATGTGTTTGTGGCCAATGAATGTTTGTGATTAAAAATACTTGTGAAGGCGGTACAGATAGACTTGAAAAGAGATACGAGGCCCTGTAGGCTGGGAGAACTGTATTGAGGAAGAATCCACTAACTCTGGAAGTGGTAGCTTTTGACCTCTGGCACTGGTAAATACCAGCCAAATGATGAACAGATTCACTTCTAAGTGAACCAGCCCTTACATAATTTCCTTTCCTTAACAACTCCATGAAGGCTATGATACTTAGAACTACAGAGCCATACATAACAAGATCCATTTTGATTCCAGACTCCCCTGAAAACCAACCACTCTCTCCTCATATCTCTATTCCTGACACAGAACCACATTAATTTCCTTTGCTGAAAACTTGGAAAGCATTGAAAAAAAATCATCATTTTGTACACTGTCTCTACTCACCCATATTTCTCACTAGCAACTCACATTTTACTTAATCTTATAAAATAGTGGTTAAAGGCATGGCCCTGGGGTTAAACTTACCAGAGGTGAAATATGTTTAATGTAGGCTTGTTAGAAAGTAGCCCTACCACTTAACAGCTGGGTATCATTCAGGGTAGATAACTTTCAAAAACCTCAGGGTTTTTTTTTTTTTTCCTATACCAAAGGGATAAAAATTTTCCACTTCATAGAATTTCAGTGGGCATTAAAGAAAACAATCTATGCTAATACCAGGTATCTGATAGTTCATCAACAAAATCCCCCAATAATTATAGGAAATATCAAAAGCTTAACTTACAATCAAATATTTAGTTACAGCTTGTACTAGTTTGTATGTGTTAGAACTAATTCAAATTAATCTGAGGGAAAAATTCCTTAGTCATACCTCAATACTAGAATATCTTTTGGAAATCAAGGATAGCAATGCCACCGCTCTCAGGAAGAACTAGGTAAAGAACTTTAAAACCATCAGGATTCTGTCTCTCCTCCGTCCATATGTCTGAATATCCACATGATCCTTATCTTCTCTGGTTTCTTCTCCTTCTCTTGACCATGTGGTAGATGTCATGACCATAAATATCTACCAAAGGTTACAAATTCAGCTATTCAAGAAGAAAATTATTTATCTACTTACATGCCAAATCCAAATCCCTGATGAAAAGCTTCTTCACTCCATTGGCTTAAGTGTCCACTGTTGGTCCAGGAACTGCGGCCAGGGGCCCCCTTGCTACAACCATGCTGGGGGAAGGGTTAGCAGTATTCAGAACAATTTAGTTTCTTGGAACAGATTTTCTTGGGTGGCCACGAAAACCACCAGCCTGATCCAACTCTGTCTGCCCAGCTCTCTTCTTTTGTCATGTGCACTTGGAATGGAGAGATTCCTTTTCCTTGAGTCAATTCTTGGACATTCTGGCTGTCATGGTTGCTGACACCCTTCTAAACCCAGGCCATGGGACCCTTTTGCAGAATTTGTTTCATGAGCAAGCTACAGCCATTGATATAACATTTTCTCAAAAGTCTGTACCTGGTCTAAATGCCTTTTTCTATCCTCCTCCAAGTAGATTTAGAATTTCAGGACTTCAAAGTTTCAGAAACCACACACATATCACACCACACACACACACACACACACACACACACACACACACACACACATTTTAAGGATGAGAAAACTAAAGTCCAGATAAGTGAAGTCCTTAGCTAATGTCACACATCCAATTAATAAATCAGGGACAGAAGCCAACTCTTTGGATTGCAGACCAATCTTCTTCTTTCTCAATAAGCTGGATATTTCTGTGTCACCTATCACCACTCATGACCCAATCTAGTTCTTTCCCTACAACATGCTGACTGTTTCTGAGTCAAGAGCACTGTTCTTTGCCAAAAGTAGCTTCCTTTCTCAACTCACCCTAGTGATGGCTTTGCTGATTATATCCAACCACAGCAAAGGGAGCACTGCACACAGTTGTAAACTTCTGTTGCTTTTACCTTGGAGGCAACAAACTATATGTGAAGGGGATTTAAATTGTAGATCATAACCATTATCTTTGTTATTCATTTTTCTTTGATAAGTTTCTTGTTTTTAGTACATATATTAAACAGCCAAATTTCTCATTAGTGACTCTTTTCAAGTATTTATAGGTGCAGACAGCAAATAATGCACAGTAGTGAAGAATTTGTACTACATTCTGAGACATTATAAATGTGCCTGTGCCTTTGAAGTAGCTTGACATTTTTTTTTCCTAATTTCAAAAGGGAAAGGGATCAATCATTCCTGAAAGAAAAAATTAGAGAGAAACCCCAATTGAAAATTATTTTTTTCTTTTGGTGAGTCTCCAAATAACCTTAAATATAATATTTTTTTTTATAAACTAAGGAATATTCAACAATTACTGCCCAATGTATAATGTTTCATTGATTAGGTTATGATGTACAAAGTCCTATGATTATTTTTATATTATCTATATATATGTATATACTCCCTATTAATATAATATCTGTGTACTTTTCCTCATCTGTACATAGTTCATATTGCTTGATTTGGGCTGCTTAGAATAGTACTCTAATTTTCCAAAGTTACGTTTTCTCCACTGTGGTTCATATGGTTCTAGAAAATTGGTTCCAACTTTATAGCCATGTCATCAAAATTAGAACACCAATATCCTCTGGCCATGCTCAGGAATAATTATGTGTTCTAATAAAAGATACTGAAACTCAATTTTAAGACATTTGCTGGAATAATTGGATAGAATGCTTTAAGTTAAATTGTAAGTTCAAGTAATTGGAAATCTTCAGGAAAAGGAAGTTATTCTGAGACTTGAAACAACACAGAAGAAAGCCAACTGAAAGATAAATTAAATAAAGGTTTTAGTTGGTACTGATCTTCATACTAGATCTAGCCATGCATGCTTTTTTAAAAACAAATTTAAGCTAGTTTAATTATTCTTCAGTTGTAGTTGGAGGAATACTGACCATGTTGATGTGAAAACTTCTTTTACAAATCTCTACTTTATATAATCACTCTTTGATAGCCTGCTTTTTAGAAAAGTAGGACTCATTGAAAAGTAAAATTGGAATAGCACAAGATCCAAAAGAATAGAATGTTATATTTTCCAAAATGAAAAGACTGATAATTAACAATAATGCACTCACACTAGAATTGGATTTTTAAAAAGTAGACTATAGTAATCAAGATGGGATAGCCACCCGTTGAAAGATGAAGAAGAGAGCAGGGATTGCACATTGTAAATTTGGAGGGGGAACACCAGCATTGGTAAAAATGCTATTTGCATTCATGTTTTTATACCTTTGGTGATAGGTGGTATGATTCAGTGCATTTGGAGACAGGGAAGAGCAGGGGATCATGAAAGGAAAATTCAATGTTCTTTGCCGAATATTCTTTGATTTGCCACCAAGACAGCTGGGTTCAGAGTTTTGAAGCCTGGCTCACAGGTAAATAAATCCCTTTGCATATGTTGTGTGGGGGTAGAGAAGGTGGTTAAATGAGAGGAGAGGAATGAGCAATGGGGGACTTGTAGAGATTAGAGCACAAGGTCCAAGCTAGGATGCTAGAAGCTCACAGAAATTGTGAAGAGAACTGTGAGAAATGGTACCCCTGGCATCAGGAATCTTAAAAGGTAGGAGAGGTAAGCTGGAGAGGGACACCTCTTTTCTGTTGGACCATTCAGAGAGGCCAGGGAAGCTGAGCTGGAAGTAATTTTCTAGCCCTTGTCCTGTGTGTCAGAGGCCACTCACAGTGTAACATGAATTAAGGGGAAGAAATCAGGATCTTGAGTTTTACTTTAATGTAAATTTAGCCATTGTATCAATTTTTTATAATACTCTCCTAGTTTGCTTATTTTCAAAAAATCACGTGGCAGAAAAAAGTCCTCAGATATGTGTTCAATAAGTGCAAAATAGGTCATGAAGCAAAACATTGTGGTTGTTCTCTTCTTACCAGAAAGACACCTGTTTCTCAACTAGTAAATTCCTGGTGATTTACTTAAAGCAACATTCTCTTTAAAAAATTTAAGAAAAATGATAGTTTGGTGATATACAACAATCTATAGTGTATGATGTTGAGGGGTCTTTGACCTTATGTTCTGTTAAAACATAATTTACACTGAAGCATCACTTTAGTATAATTTAAATAACTAAACATATGTCAATGTTAATATTATTACCTTTCATATAAATAGTATAAGGATTTTTCATTTGGAACAAAAATAGACATGGCATAATACTTAATTTTCTAGAAAATATTGAAAATGGAATATTATTCATTTATATGCATGGCTTGAATTGATACATCTTGATCAATTCTTAAAGCACTTTATTTTGTTGCCAGAATATTATGTATGGGATTATTTGCATTTCAGGAAATAACTACAGAAACTATAATTATTAACAAAAATAAATTTATTAATTCTATAACCAGAATTACTTTATTAATTCTAAAATATTTTCATAAAATGATTCTTTGCTTAATAGAGCTATGTGATCATTAATTTTGTTAATCCTTTTTCTTTAAAAAATTAGAAAGGATACTTAGAAGTTAAAATAAACGTGGATTTTCAGAAGAATACCTCAATCCCCCAAAGTCAATGAACAACTAGTAGATAAAAATCATATGTTAAATATTTTAATACTTCATGATGATTAAGTTAAAAAGTACATTTAGACAATATTTATGCCTAAATCAACCTGCTTCTAAACTTTTGTGACTAATTTAAAAGAATGGAGAAAAAAGAAGTAAGAGAAAGAAAAATAGCATGTTTGCCTTTCTTTTCAGTTCTAACAGTAATTCTAATTAAAGTACACAAATATCCAGAATGAAATTTACAAAAACATGGTATGGACTTGATGGTCCACCAATTTGGAACACCTTACGAGGCATCCTGCACTACTGCACTACTCTTTTTTGAGATTTGAGACAAATAGGACCTGTTTTTGAGGTAAAAACATAAGATTCTATTGGCCAAGTTGTTTTTTCCCATGTATTTGACTTACAGATGGGATTCTTGCCTTGAATCTCCCATTTAAAAAATTCCTCAGAGTCTCATTTAATCCACAAAACCCTCTCTAACAATTCCTGCCCTGCTCTTATCCTAACTATCTTTAGACAACAGTTATAAAATGAGAACATGTAAGTGACCAGAGTGTTGACCGACATCTTTAACACTAAAAATACATCACTAGTTGATATTATAAGGGTCATGTCTTTTCTTTGACCTATAGTTTCTATTCAGTTTCCCTACTTTAACTACGTCTATTTTTATCCCTCAGACCATATTATTGTCTTATAGAGAATTTTTTTCCTTTCATGCTTCTAAAATTTATCTCATGTGCTCAGGAGTTTGTCCCACTGCCTCTTATAAATTCTAATATTTATTACTATGTTAAATGTACTGGATAACATTTTGATTGAAGAATCTAACTATAAACGTCATCTTGTATCATCTTCAAGTCTTTTATTTTATATTTCTAGTTTCTTTAGAAATGCCTGAGTAGAAATCTAAGTAAATTTAACAATGTTTGATGGGCTGAAAGATATATTGTTTGGAAACACACACTGGAAAGGCTGCAGGCAATCATTTAAACAAAGCACATAACTCATTTATTTAGTGATTCACTAGTCTAGGTGGAATATTTTCTATACAGTGATCATAGATGGAGGTATATTAGGAGTAGTAGTAATAACAGAAGTATCCAATTTCATTGTTCCATAATTTTTCTCCTTTCTATACCCAACCAAACAGAAGCAATAAAAAGCACTTGTTTTTTTCCTACTCCTTGAAGTTGTGCTGTTTTAGAAACTTTATTGCATTTCCATTTTATTCTTCAATAGGGAATACACTATGATTACCCAAAACATATCCACATAATCTGAAACACTAAAATCCAAAAAACTCTATACTGGGGTTTTGCTCTCTGTTTCTCCAGCTTTGTTTCTTCTTATAGTATTCATCTTAGATTTATATTTGGGAAGCTAGATAGGCAAGGCTGCAAGGTACTTAGGCCTAAACTGATGAACACATCCATTACTCTCTTCTGAGTGACTGGCTCCCATATGAGCACTTCAAGGAGAGGTAACAATATGCAATGGGATTTTTCTGGGAAAATTGCAATAGAAGCTTCCCTTTTCCACTGGCATCCCATTTGGGAGTGTATGGGAAGATGATTCAGCCATCTTGCCACCACATTGGAAAATCCTGGAGCTTCTTGGGTCCTATTATTGAAACTAAGTCTAAAACCAATGCAGGGACAAAAAGGACTGGTATATGAAGGGGAACAGTCCTAGCAACATTTGAGTCCAAAATTCCTACACGTTTGAGGGTCCTGCTTCTAAATGTTCCTGATACCATTGATAAATGTACTTGAACTTATAAAACCTCTTACACTTTACATCACAATCTGAGAAGTTATTTGATGTATAATTCTTAAAATAGGATTTCTTAAAGTTTTGGCCAAAGTGTCTTCCAAATACGTAACTCCCAGGAAATTTTTCATCAAAATAAGCTTTCATTTTCAAATGTATTTGGGGAAAGCTAAATATAATACTACACTTTCTTCAGGAAAATGGTATTTTACACATCAGTCCCCTCATTAAAATTCTGTCTTAAGAAAAAAGTCATCATTCATAAGGTTTCTGAATTTTGCATGAATTACCTGTGATTACTTCTCCTACTTTACATTGGGCCATTTGTCTACTGTAGTCTAACCACATTGGCCTTTTTTCTCCTCCAACCTAGCAAACTACTTGCGCTGAGCCTATGAACTTGCATTCTCTCTTCCTGGAATGCCCCTATTTATCTGGCTAATTCCTACCTCTTGCTTCATGTGACCTCACTTCCCATGGGAGAACTTCCCTAAATTCATCCTCAAATTAAATTGCTACCTCTGGTTGTTCATTCTCACGGTGTCTTGGTTTTTGTTTGCTTGTTTTTGTCTTCGTGGTACACTACAATTTACTATATAAATATTTACAACTTTATTTGTTTAATCTCTGTCTTCTCATTACTCTGGAAATCCTATGAGGACAGAAACCATGTCTGATTTTTTGATATTTCTTTGAACAGAGCATAGTGCCTTCTTGGCACACATTAGAAACTAAATAGTTATTACCTGAATGTTATCTGGAACTGTGAAGCACTTTATGTTATTACAGTGCTTTAGTAAATTATCCTGTTTTAATTTGTCCCCAATTCTTTAAGAAACAACTTTTTGTGAGTGTTTAACATGTGTTAATATTCCTACATGCCGTTATTCTGTAGTTTCTATTTCCAGAAACACTGTTTTATGTTGTTCAGGTCATTTTCAGTTTAACAAGTATGCCTTCAGCTTTGAAACCTGAGCATTGGGTGAGTCTAAGCTTCAGAGGTCCAAATGAAGCAAGACAACAGTGAGACTTTCAGATATTAACCCAAATCACTTTAGTGAACATTATATGATATTCATATATAACATTTCTTATGCTGTTTTTCAGAGAGAGGATTTAAAGTATGTATCTTAAAGATCATCAGCATAGAGATTTATAGGTACTAGAGTCTAAAAACTAATATAAATTCCCTTAGATTAAAAAAAATTACTTAATAATTTTTCATTAAAAATATGGTTCTGGATTTGAGTTTTAGGCATCTCTTAAATTAGATAATGGCAATTAAATACATTGTTTTGAGAATTAAATAATACCCCAGGGCAGATTCTAAAGTTCATATAAAAATAGGCTAAAAGCTCAATAAAAGATGATGGTTTTAGTTATGTCTCCATGTACATTTGAAGTGTATATTTTACCAATACAAAACACTTGATATCAATGAATACATTTTAAATAGAATCTGCAAAGAAATTAAATCTGACACTTGCATTACTTTCCCTTCATAATTTTGAGTTAATTGAATTCTGCCAAAAAGAAATGAGATGAGTGCAGGAATATTTTACATGACCGCACACATGGACAATCAAATCTTGAAGCTCAGTTTCCTCACTCCAGAGCACCATGGAATGCAGAAAGCATTGAAAGCTTCCATTATTCTGAGCATGTGTTGAGTAAACTATTATTTCCTCTGCTGGCAGGAAGTCTGTCCCAAATGCAGGATTCTTCAGAAGCCACAAACTCCTCACTAAACATAAATAGGAACGGCTTGCTCAAGGAAGGGTTGGGAAAACATCATCAGCTAGACTTGACATTCCTCTTCCCCTCCACGCACATCTATATCTACTTTCCCAATTTTATTTGAAGCCAATGGATTTCAAACTAAAATTTACCAAGAAATGTTATGATTTTCCACTTGTGATTTGCCCAACACCATCTGTGATGGCTTCTTTGATGTGTCCAAATTCATTTTCAACAGCTGTGGAAGGTAAAAGGTTTTCTTCTTCTTAGCCCCACACTGGAACATAACACATACTCACTACCCTTGTGGAAGTTGAACTTAAAAGGCTGGACAACAAAAGAGAGACCCTGCACTGAACCCAAGAGCAAGATAAGAGACAAAGAGTCTCTCTGGTGAAATAATACTCAGGTGTCCTGCATGAACCTCGCTATGCCAAAGGCTGTTTAGCCAGTAGAGACTTGGCACTGAGATCAGACTAATAAGAGTTTTTCCAGTGACCTCACTTCAAAAATTTCCAACCCTCCTTGGATTTGAAGGTTCTCCAGTTTCATCTAGGGAAAAGGAAAAACTAAACTCCCAGCCAAAAGAGAAAGTGGGTGATCCTATGGCAAGAGGCGGGGTGTGTGCTATGTGAAAGAGGATCTAGAAGGCCAATGGGGAGAGGGTAGAGAGAGGGGAGTCCTGGAAAGAAACAGGTCCTTGGATGCAGGAAAGGAGAATGTGGTTGGGGGAGACGGTCTGCCAAGGTGAGGACTGGTCTAAATGGCCTGCCCTGCATTTGTTTGTGGTTGATTTGTGTGTGACTGATCAATCAACACCAATTTCCTTCAGTGATGGCTACTACTCTTCCATCTACCCAAAGCTAAGATCAGATTAAGGAAATTTTTAACAAAGGTTAAAATAAACACCTCATACAAAACAGAAGATTCTGGAATAAACATATTTTACTGTTATTGGTGGAATAAATGCCTATTTTAGGACAAAAATTCTAAATCACTTTACACAATATCAAATATACAGATAGCGAGGTATACATAATTCCAAGTATATATAAGAATGTCCAATGCATGGCAGAATTTTTTTTAAAAAAAAACTGAGATTCTACACACACACACACACACACACACACACACTCTGCACACCATTGCCTTAAGAATGATGATTCCACTGATAAATCTTATTAATGCCACATATTTGTCCTGATGCTCTTTTGCTTTCTGAAAATAAATGTAATAATTTAAATCAGGGAGCTTTACTAATGAACTCTGATATTAAAGTGAGAAGAAAAAACAAAATATTTATATTTCTGCAAATTCAAGCCAAATACGGGTGGGGGACTATTAAGAAATTTACTTCTTTTTTCTGGGGTCAATGAAGTCTCACCAATGAGAGCCAACAGTTCTGTAAGCCACCCGTTGAACATCATTTTACCAGGCTTCAGCTGTAACACAATCACATGGCTCCTTATTTTCATTTACAATGAAGAGTAGATAACACTTACAAGCTTCACCTAAGTGTTTAACTAAATATTGAAATAAAAATGCCTAATGCAAGACAGACTCAATTTCTTCAGGGAAATCTTCATTCAATCAATTTTTAAGTATATGAAAAGGACCAGGATGCAAAATCACTAAAGAAAGTCTTAACAATAGAGAAAGGGTAAGAAATGCAAGTAAAAACATGAAGGCAACAAAGGAGAAAGAGAAAAAATGGACATCGAGAAATTCAACTTTCAAAACCTGAAACCACAATAAGCTAGAAAATATACACACAGAAAACAGAAAATTAGATAAATAGTTTTTTTGTTGTTGTTTGGTTTAATTCTGGGGATTGAACTTGGGGACCTTAACCACTGAACCACATCCCCAGACTTTTTAAAAATATTTTATTTATAGATAGTGTCTTGCTGATTTTCTTAGGGCCTCACTAAGTTGCTGAGGCTGGTTTTGAAATTGCAATCTTCCTGCCTCAGCTTCCCGAGCCACTGGGATTACAGGAATATGCCACTGCACCTGGCAAGTTTGTTTGTTTGTTTGTTTAATATGAAAAGAAAAATAATAAAAAGAAGAAATAGGAGACTAATTTTTACTTAAAGAAATGGAGGTTTAGGCCACCTAAATAAATGGGTATATGCTTCAGTAGAGAAATTTCAGAATAAGAACATATCTTTGTGCTTAAATGTAAAGCAAATTGCCAAAAGAGATGCACAAAGGAATCAGATGTAGTGTTATATATTTTTTTTAAAAAAATACCTATGCTCGATAAAATATCAGAAGGGCCCTTGCTTAAATTAATAGCCAAATCTCCATCCTGGGATTCTACCCACCTAGGTTTGAGGGCTGGTCCGAGGGGATGGGTTCACCATGTTCATTTAATGGGTGAACATGGGTGAACAGGGTGGCTGGAGGGGTGCTACCTGGCAAGGATGCCATCTTAAAGAAAAAAAGGACAGAAATTTGAGATGAGCCAGTAACAATACGTTAGTATTCAAGGGGCAGGCCTCTTTGAAAACAGCATGGTACCTCTTATTTAGCATCTGCTGTGTATTGAGTGCTTCTGCCATGACCCCTACAGGGGAGGGTCATTCTTTACCCTTCCTCTGTCCCTGGCTCCTTCCCATCCTCTTTGTGAACATGCCTCAGGTGCAGGGATGGGAACTTGCTCATATTAAAAATAATTAAACAACAAAATAAGAATCAATAGAGACATTTAATCTCCAAATCTTTGTGAGACCTCTTTGATCTGTAACAATAAACAAAAGAAGAAGAAAATAGATTTTTCTCCCTTAGTAGCTAACACATCATGAATCTCTGGAGAACACAGCCTGTCACTGACCTAATAATAACAGCACCTCAGGGGCCTGAAGAACAAGACCATCACTGCCCCGACTGTGCCATGACTGTCATTACAACCCTGAGCACTAGTGCCATAAGCTGCTCTCATGAAGCTTATTATTTTGAATTTTTAAAAATTGGTTCTCATTAGTTATACATGACAGCACAATGCATTTCAACTCGTTGTACACAAATGGAGCACAACTTCTCATTCCTCTGGCTGTACATGATGCAGAGCCACGATGTTCATTCAATTATACATGTACATAGGATAATAATGTCCATCTCATTCTACCATCCTTTCCCCCACAGCCCCACATAGCCTCACTCCCCTCTGTTCAATCCAAATTTCCTCCATTCTTCCCTACCTGCCTCGCATTATGGATCAGCATTCGCATGTTAGAGAGGACCTTTGGCCTTTGGTTTTTTCATTCTTCTTTAAGGTTGAGTAATATTCCATCGTGTATATATATACCATATTTTTATCCATTCATCTGTTCAAGGGCATCTAGGTTTGTTCCACTTTGAGTTGAGTTTAGTGCAAGGTGAGAGATAAGAGTCTAATTTCATTTTGTTACATGCAGATTTCCAATTTTCTCAGCACCATTTGTTGAAGAGGCTATCTTTTCTCCAATGTATGTTTTTGGTGCCTTTGTCTAGTATGAGTAACTGTTTATGTGGGTTTGCCTCTGTGTCTTCTATTCTGTACCATTTGTCTGTATATCTATTTTAGTGCCAATACCATGCTCTTTTTGTTACTATTTCTCTGTTAAGGTCTGATCTTTCACCTGGTAATTGCTCTGGCTAGTTTCCGGGACTATGTTCAATAGAAATGGGTGAAAGAGGACATCCCTGCCCTGTCTTGTTCTAGTTTTTAGAAGGAATGCTTTCAATTTTTCTCCATTTAGAATGATGTTGACCTGGGGCTTAGTATAGATAGCTTTTATAATGTTGAGGTATGTTCCTTCTATCCCTAGTTTTTCTAGTGTTTTGAACATTAAGGGGTGCTATGTTTTGTCACGTGTTTTTTTTTTTTTTTGCATCTATTGAGACCATCATATGATTCTTACCTTTAAATCTATTGATGTGATGAATTCCATATATTGATTTCCAAATATTGAACCAATCTTGCATTCCATCATGGTATCTTATGAGGTTTTATAGGCATGTAAGGCCCACAGAAAAAAAGTTTCTGGGAAAAAAAAATGATACCTGCCACAAGATAGCAGAAGTGACATATTTGTAAACACAGAGAGACATCCCTGGGGGCTTTCCAAGAACAGTATGGAAACTCTGAAGGAAAAGCTGGATTTCTATGAAATTTCTTGTAGAAAGTGGAGCCAGAATAAAAAAGAAAGTATGTTACCAAACTCTTATCCTACCTTGGTTTGAGATTAAAGTGGTCTACAAATCAGGACTTTGTTTCACAATTATAACAGACATAAAACTGCTTGTATGACTGCATACTTACCAATAGATATTTTGCAGATTGAGAACAAATAAAGTACATAGGACTAGATTTCCTATGTATTCAATTTCTATGAATTGAAACTCAAATGAATTGAAAGTCTGGATGAAGTCTGCTTTCTATAATCTAGACCTGAGATTCAAAAGATCTTTTCCAGTGATCCTAATCTCCATTTTTCAGGCCCCAAATCATCACAGATTTTTCTCACCCAACTGTCTTTGAAATCCTTCTGAAAATTAGTGTCATCTAAATGGGTCCCTTTGGAACAGCAATGTCCATGCTGAGTGATTAAGGGTAAGAGCTGATGCTCCATTCAGCCTGTGTACACATTACACTTTCCCCATTGACTATTCTAAATGTTCTATACCCCCCAGTATCCTTATCAGTGAGATAGGCTTAAACACAGGACCTAAGCTGATAACAAAATTGTATCCATCACAACGATATAAATTAAACATTTACTTATCTTGATAACATAAATATCATTATGAAAAGTACATAATTTCTTGATAACTACCCAAGGGAAAAGCCATGCAATTTATGCAAGTTCACTATATTGACTTCTATGTGATTCTGATGAAAATTGAGATGATTTATCAAATATTTATGATTTGCATAATTACCCCCAAATATTTTACAGATTGAGAAAATATATAGTACATAGGACTAGGCTTCCCTCTTCCTTCAACACATATCTATTGAGTGCCTACTTTGAATCAGGTTCTGTTTTGGAGCCATAGACACAGTGATGAGACAAACTAATTTTTTTCTTCCCCTCCTGGCATTAGATATTCTTGAAGATAAAATAAAAAAGTCATAGAAACATATTATATTCTAAAAGGCAGTCTATAATATGAAGGGATGAGAAGGTGCTAATTTAAATACTCTTCAGGGTTAGAAATGCATCTTTGAAAAAGTGATAGTGAGAAAGACAAAGAACAAAGGGGGACAATGTGACTTGAAAAGATATGAAGTAAGGTTATCCCACCAGAGGCAACAATAAGTGCAAAGGCGCTGAGTCAGGAACAAGCTGAGCATGTTCCAAAAAGAGCAAGAAGTCCAATGTGGCGGTTGAGAATGAACAGAAGAGAGTAGCAAAAGATGAGATCACAGATATATGCAGGAGCCAGATGAGGACATGGTACATTAGGTACCATGAAAACACCTAATTAAGAGTTTTGGATTCATGTAATAAGAACTAAATTGCAAATATGGAACTAATAGATTATTGTCTCAAAAAAGGAGGGGGAAATCAGAAAGTCTTTTAATTACCTCGGGGTCTGTGAAAGAGCAAATAATTATATAACTCAAGGACTGGCAGTACTTCTCAGGAAGTACAGCAACATAGTCAAGGGTCACGGATTGAAGGCTATGAGAAGCGGCAATCTGAACCCATAAAGGGGGTCATATGACTCTCATTTTCTCTGATCAAGGCTCCCAGTTACTAGTTCTTAGGAGGGGGAAGGTGACAGATAAGACAAGGTAACTAATGGGCAGGCTTACAAAAGATAATTGAAAATACAAAGTTTGTGTGCCTTAATATTAGACTTACTATGGCAAGTTAAAAATAAATGGTCTAGTTAGAACATGTATGTTTTTATTGGTGCATATTAATCATAATAATGGTGGATTTCATTGTGGAATAGTCATACATACCTAAAAATATCATTTGATCAGTTTCACTCCTTAGTAACTTCTCCCTCCCCCTGATTCCCTTCTTTTAACCCAATGGACTCCTTTCTACTTTCATGGAATCCTTGTTTCTTGTGTTTTTGCTTGTTCCTTCTAGCTTCCACACATGAGAGAAAACATATCACTCTAAGTCTGACTTATTTTGCTCAAAATTTTGGTCACCAATTCCATCCATTTGTTGCAAATTACATTTCATTCTTTATGACCAAATAAAACTCCATTGTGTGTCATATTTTCTTCTTTTTTTAAATCTAGTTGTACATGAATACAATAGCTTTATTTTATTAATTTATTTTAGGTGGTGCTGAGGTTTGAACCTAGGGCCTCACGTGTTCAAGGCAAGCACTCTACCACTGAGCCACAACCAAGCCCATCATATTTTCTTTATTTATTTGTTAACAGACACCTAGGCTAATTCCATAATTTTGGTATGGTGAATTATGCTTCAATAAACATGGATATGCATGTATTTCTAAAGTAAACTGACTTTAAATCTTTTGCATAAATACTAAGGAATGGTATAGCTAGATCCTATAGTAATTCTATTTTCAGCTTTTTGAGGAACCTCCACACTGATTTTCATAGTGGCTATACTAATTTATAATCCCATCAGTTCCTTTTTCTTACATCCTTGGGAATATCTATTGTTGTTTGTATTCTTGATATTGCCACTCTTATTGGAGTGAGACAAAAATCTCAAAGTTTTTATTTGCATTTTCCTGTGGAATAAAGATGTTGAACATCTTTTCACATAATTGTTATTCATTTGTACTGCTTTTTATTGAGAAATGTCTGTTTAGTTCATTTGTCCACTACATATAACGTATGATCTCAAAATAAAAATCACCACACATATGAAGGAATAAGCCATATTAATTACAGTCAGCAGAAACACAAATTGTGAAATCATACCTGAAAAAACAGTGAGATCATCAAATATGTGTTATAAAATTACGTTGGATAGTAATCTTAAAAATGAAAGAAAAGTACGGAAAAAGAATATACTACAAATTGAACATATTTTTTGTTTATCTTCGTGTGTGTGTGTGTGTGTGTGTGTGTGTCTAGAGATTGCTTTGCCACTGAGTCAAATTCCTAGAAAAGGTCTCACTGAGTTGCTGAGGTTTGTCTCGAACTCACCAAGATTGGCTTCAAACTTGCAGTCTTCCCACCTTAGCCTCTGAGTTGTAGGGATTATAGGCATGTGTCACTGTTCCCAGCTTGAAAATAAAAGATATAATTAGACTTTTTATTATAAATAAAAAAATTAAAATATGAAATTCCATGAATAAGTTAGCCATCAGTTTAGACAAAGAATTGGAAGATCGAACTGAATTTCAAGTGGAAGATCTAAAGACATTATCTAGCAGTTCCACCATTATCTGATAAGTAAAACAATAGTCTTAGACATAGGGCAGATTGTTTGACCTGGTTGGTTCTCTGAGGTAATATCTACAGCAAGGATCTAGACCCAAATGTTCTCCTCTTTCCCATGGGCCCTCAACTCTAAGTCAGTGGCAGTGAAAGGAATGAATCTATTTTGTATAATTAATGTTCACAAGACAAATGAAAGTTTAAAATTTTAAATGAAGAAACTTATGATATATAAATGTAAATCGTGACTAGTTTAGCTATGTTAACATCACAGAAAAATCAATTTTAAAATAGAAAGCAAAACTAATAATATTTATTTTAGATTTATCACATTTTGACAAATTATTTAATTCATAATGCTAACAGCTCTAAACTAGGATGCACTTAAGAAACTTTCAAATACAAGGAAAAAATGTTGATACATCTACATACAAATTGACAAAATCATTTATGAATGTTGGTCATTTCTTTAATACATCCTTCTTGATGTTGATACATCAAGCACACAAAGTATATTGATAAAACTACAAAAATTTCATCTAAAAATTAACAAAAATGACTTAGAGGGTATATGCAGATATTCAAAATGTTCAAACCCATATAGAATCTCATAGTGAATTTCTCACATCTTTATGTACATACTTATCAACCCCAAATCCAATTATGATAAACTTCAGAAAAATCTTAATATTTATATGTCAAAAAAGAACTGCTACTAAAGATTAGAAAATACCCAGAACTGATCACTATTTTATAACAGTAAATGTGGCATGAGTAGCAATATAACAAGATGTAAGATAAAATATTATAAACAATTTTTAGCAATGTATGAAAAATCTAGATGACATGAAGTTCTAGATTTAAAAAGAACAAAATGTTTATTGAAAACTAAATAGAGTGCAAGGGATGTGCCTTTGTAGGACAGTGTAAGGCTCTGGGTTCAATCCCCAGCACTGCAAAAACAAACAACAATTTTAAAAAACACATAAAACAGTATTTTAAATATTTTTTCCAAATAGTATATCATGTTTTGATATTTTGCTTCATATTATAAAAAGAATCATATCTTTTTTATAAACAGAGAAAAATCATATTTTAGACTATACAAGAATTTTAAAAATAAATTAGATGTATAAGGATTAGGAATAAGTGGTATTTTCCATTGTTTTTAAATACTTTGTATACACTGAAAACTCAAAATTAATTTTCTTTAATAGGAGATTTTAGCAAGATTGATAGATAATTAATGTACCAGACTCCATTGCATTTGTTTATACTAGAGACAAGAAAAATTTTAAAATCATTTTTGATGATATTTTTTAAATATCTAAGAATAAATATAGCAAATAATGTCCAAGACTATTTTGGAGCAATAATAAAGTTAATAGCAAATAATAAAATTCAATAGGAATATTTTAAAAGAGATTTTAGAGAAAGCCAAAATAGGTACAAATATATAATAGTCATAGAACAGGACATAATAAGTTAAAGACATCAATTTCAATTGCCTACTTAAATTGTTCTATAAATTAATGTAAAATCAATTTAAAATACTGTGACAAAATACCTGATAAAATCAGCCTAAAGAAGGAGATGTTTACTTTGGCTCAGAGTTTAAGAGGTTTTAGTCCATGTCCAACTGGTTCAATAGCTTTCAGGCCTGTGATGAGGTAGAAGCATCATTGTGAAAGTGTATGGTGGAAGAAAGCTGCTCACCCCTTGCTAGCTGGGAAGCCTATAGAAAGAAGAACTGAGATCATTGAGTTCTTTATATATCCTAGAAATTAGTGCTCTATCTGATGTGCTTATGGTAAAAATTTGCTCCTATATATAGAGTTCAAAAATCTTAACACCAAAAAACCAAATTACCCAATCAATAAATGGGCCACGGAACTGAACAGACACTTCTCAGGAGATGATATACAATCAATCAACAAATATATGAAATAATGTCAACATCTATAGCAATTAGAGAAATGAAAATCAAAACTACTCTAAGATTTCATCTCACTCCTGTCAGAATGGCAAGAGAGAAACAACAATAAGCGTTGGCGAGGATATGGATAAAAAGTCATGCTCCTACATTGTTGGTGGTACTGCAAACTGGTTCAGCCAATATGAAAAGCAGTATGGAGATTCCTTGGAAAACTGGGAATGGAATTTGACCCAGCTATCCCATTCCTCGGCCTATACCCAAAGGATTTAAAGACAGCATACTACAGGGACACAGTCACATCAATGTTTATAGCAGCACAATTCACTATAGCTAAACTGTGGGACCAACCTAGATGTACTTCAATAGATGAATGGATAAAGAAAATGTGGCATATATACACAATGGAATGTTATTCAGCAATAAAAGAGAATGAAATCATGGCATTTGCAGGTAAATGGATGGAGTTAGAGAATATAATGCTAAGTGAAGTTAGCCAATCCCAAAAAAACAAATGACAAATGTTTTCTCTGATATAAGGATGCTGATTCATGATGGGGTTAGGGTGGGGGAGCATAGGAGGATTAGACAAACTCTAGATTAGACAAAGGGGTGGGAGGGGAAGGGAGGGGCATGGGGGTAGAAAAGATGGTGGAATGAGATAGACATCATTACCCTAAGTACATATATGAAGACATGAATGGTGTGACTATGTGTACAACCAGAGAGATGAAAAATTGTGTTCTATATGTGTAATATGATATGTAATGCATTATGCCGACATATGACATATATATCAAATTAGAATAAAAAATAAATAAACAAAAAAAGAGGGCCTGAGATTAGACACAGCCTTCCAGAGCATGGTCCCTGTGACATACTTCCTCCAAGACCCACAGAGTTTCCTGCCACCTCTCAGTAATACTATCAAATTATTAATCTATCAATGAATTAATCTACTAATAAGGTCAAAGTTCTTATGATCCTATTACTTCCCAAGAGTCTTACCTCTGAATATTGTCACACATGAGCATTATGGGGACATTCTAGAATCAAACCATGATAAATACCAATAAAGATTTTTTTTCTGAATGTGAAAGTTATATAAAAAATAAAAAATCAGTGAGCCAAGAAAAGCTAAAACATTCCTAAATGATTATCTAGGGAAAATGACTTATTAGATATTGACATTTTTAGAGCCACAATGTGTTAGTCAGTGTGATCATGCAAGAAGTTCTATAATTAAACAAAATGGAGAGCTCAGATAAAACACAAAATTGGTGGGAAAAGGTTCAATACAAAGACGTATAATGCAGGCCCATTATTCAAAAATTGTACGTAAAGTAGAGTATGGAGGGATAAATTAGGTTTCTAACTCAAAATATAAACAAAAACAACTCCAAATTACTTATGAACTTACATATGAAAGATAACACCTTAAAACTTTGAGAAAAATATGTAAGGGGATAATTTTCTAAGCTTGTAGTGCAGAAGAATTTCTCAAGATTCTAAATATGCAAACTAAAAAATATTTCTAACAAATTTGAAGGAAAAAGACAAACCAAAAGAAAAACAAGTATATATGGACAAACATTTCTCTAGAAAGAAAAAATGTGAGCAATATAAATATGAAAAAATAATAAACTTTGATAATAGAGAAAATTAACATTTCACTGTGAGCTGACTTGTAAAATATTTGAATTTTAGACCTAGTGCCATTGAGATGATAATCCAAAAAGAATTCTTATTCACTATATATAGAAATAGGGTCAACTTTTTGGAAAATAATTGTATCTAATCTGGTAATGTTGAAATGAAATGTTAAGTCTACAATAGGTATTTCATTTCTAAGGCACATGACCTAGACAATGTTGGCACATACTTACACAGAATTACACAAAACATGAATTTTCACAGTATCATTCTTATTATTTAAAACACTGATGCAAACCCAGAAGTCCTTCAAGAGAAGAAATGACTTAAAGTGGCAATCCATAAAATAAACTATAATACCACAGTAAAAGCAAATGGACTTCAGCTATACACACTGAGGTGAATGAAACTCAAAAACATATATTGAGCAAAATAAGCAAGTGACAAAAGAACTAATACAATATAGTTGCATATATATAAAACTCAAAACTGAGCAAAGTTGAATACCATGTCTTGGGAGATACACACAGATGTGGAGAAATGATAAGACAATCAAGAGAATGATTGATTCCTAGCTCAGGCTAGTCATTTTATCTCTGGTGGGAGGAGGGAGGGGATGAGATGGGGGTAGAGAAAGGCACTTGAAGGTTCCATTTCCAAAGCAGGTTCATGAACGTTCAGTTTTATCATTCTTGTGTATACCTGCAAGTACATTATATCAATTTTTTGTATGCATTAGATATTTCATTTTTGAATTGAAAACCATGTCTTCAATGTGTGGCATATTTTTAAAAAAATTTTAAAAAGTGGGCTGAGAGTTCACCATACTCTCCCTCACATACATGGTGACTTTGAAGCAAGGTAGCTACCCATCATCAAGGTCCCTGCTACAGTTGACAGACTGGAGCAAGAGAAGCATCTATAATTTTCGTTTTAAATGGTGCTGTTTCAAGGATAGAGAATCATATCATCTAGAACAAACAAAGGTCCCAGGATGATTAGCATGGAACTAGGAAAGAAGAATCCCCTAGCCACTTCTGAATACAGAAGGAAAACCAAACACTTTTTTAAACAGGAACAAAAAATGTTCTAGACCATTCAGATTTCAACAAGAATGCTGGAGAGAGAGGATATAGACAGAAGTTATTATTTTGTTTTCATTTTTGCAATGCACCACAGGCTGCCATGGCCTAAGGAAATAAGAAAAACGTGTCAGTGTAATTAAATCAAACATAAATATTTCCCACATTGAATAACATAACTATGCAGAGTTTCTAATCGCCAAGTCCTTTATCGTTTAAAGCAAACTACACAAGACAATCTGCATTTGAAAAATGAAAGTCTATGTAGGTCACTTACAATTCTAATGTTCTTCAACAGAGCTAAAATTAGCCAGTATTGCATTGCTTAAGTTTGTTCTGAAATTATTAGCACATTCTCTGAGAAGCTAACCTTCTTCCAGGAAGGCTTTTAACCTCAGAGGGTTAAAGTCTTTCTGCTTCTTCTACAACAGCTATAATATGAGACTAGTATTTCCTGCCTTACTCAAGAGATGGTAGTAAGTGATTGCTGAGAATCTTTAAAAGAATTATATCACTCTATGGAATAAAGGACAAGTAAGGTATTGTTATATTTGGGCAATTTTTTTTCCTCTAAATGAACTCTTCAATGTTTTTGATTGGTATCATTCCAAAAATTATAAATGAGGAAGAAATATGTGTTGTCTCCCAAAGGGCAGTTGAACTTTGTTCAGAATGCTTAAGAAAACATCCGGTGGGATGTTTGCTGATGGAGTTATGTCAACTCATCTTCAAGATTTCTCTTTGAGAACAGTGCAGCAGTTACAAGTCCAAATGCCAGGAATATTTTCGTATCACTGAGATCTCATCTCCTAGTGGCCACAGAGCAGTTCCAATCAGCTACTGCTAGGAGCCTGGACGTGCTGTTTATTCAAGACCAAACCGAAGGTTATGGGATAACATAAAAGTTAGGATAAGCACAGGAACTAAGTACAAGAGATATTTTCAGCAAATGAGAAATAAGTGTGTGTGTGTGTATGTGTGTGTGTGTGTGTGTGTGTGTGTGTGTGTGTGTGTGTGTCTGTTTAGTACTCCTCCACTGAGAAGCACTTAAACATTGAATTGTTACTAAGCAAAAATGCCTAAAAAGATCTTTACAGGCAAGAGCTGAGCCTCAGAACATCATCGATATTTACATGAGAAGAAGTTACTATTTGACCTAGAGTCCCTGTCCCTTCATTTCTTCTTATCTTGTTCCCTTCCAGGGTTGCAGCACAGACATCTTCCTGATAGAGAGATTCAGAGGCAGGGACAAAGGTCATGAATGTGTGACTCTACAAAGAGAGGAATTTAAAAGGAGATTACTTGGATACTTTCTGTTCTTTTCATCTCTTAATCAAATTATATGTAAAAAAGTTATATAATTTCAGGCATTTAAAAAAGTCTTGATTTGTTTTTCTAATTTAATTCATTTCAGCAAATACATTTGGTAGCCCATTATGAACAAATTAATGGGAGATTAATCAAAATTTAGAATATCACCAGCTGAGTGTGATTATGCACATTGGTAATCCCAGTGACTCTGGAGGCTGAGGCATAAGGATTGCCAAGTTTGTGGACAGGCTCAGCAACTTTGCAAGGCCCTCAGCAATTTAGCAAGACCCTCTCTAAAGATAAAATATGAAAAGGGCCAAGAATATGGATTAGTGGTATAGCACTTTTGGATTCAATCACCAGTATCAAAAAAAATTAAAATATCACCAGATTTAAACATAGATCTGAAAAATTAAATATAAATTAGAAAAATGAGATTATTCATTTTTCCATAGCTAATTATCATACACCAACTCTGTGCCCAGCACTACACTGGACACTGGGAGATATATACATTACCCATGTGAAACATACTCTAGTGGAGTGAGCTTCTGTTATACATTGTTACATCAAAGTCTAATTACTAACTATAAGTGCTTAGGTCTGAGAACTGTAGTAAAGACTATGCGGCAGGTAGATCCTGACCTGGGTTGGATGTCAGAGAAGGAAGTCTTCCTTTCCAAAGGAAGTGATGGTTGATCTTATAACCAAGGATGAAGAGAAGTCAGTTTGGCAAAGGATTGAAGATAAAGGACTGTATGAAGACAGTTCTGGACATTTTCACATTTTTTTAAATTTAAAAGGAGGAGAGGTGTGGTGTTTCAGTAAGGAGAATTTTCAAATATATTTCCTAGAGTCATTCATCCTTGAATACGGCCCAGGCTGAGAAAGACTGCTGGCAGAGTGGCTCATCAGTGGCTTCAACTCTGGTGTAAGCACACCTGTGGGCAAGGCCCACTGCCATTACACAGGACACCTGAAACTTTGTAAGGTCAAAGAAGGCTGAGTTTTTCAAATTTAATCAACTTAATAAATTGAATATTACTTTCAGATTCTCAGTAACTACAATGATTTTTCTTTTGATTCATCAAGAGTTATATATACCCCCAATATTTAAAAAAAAAAGTATATAGCAACAAATACCAGTTGCTATTAGTCACTATGAACTTAAAATAGGATAAAACCTCTAAGAATTTCTCAAAGTATCTTCTAATATGTGTTAAGAGACTATATTCACTATGCACCAATTATTAGCAGGTTGATAAACCCACTCAAATGTATCCATCCTAGATTCCCCAACAGTATTTTCCCTAAGGGATATTTAATTTTTAGATGTCTATTATCTCTTTGAACTTTAAGCTCTATATCGGTGGAGAATTTATAAATAAGGAACTTCTGTGTGTCCAAGATGTAGCCCTTCTCTCAGCTAGGAGTAGCCCCTGAAGGGGGTAAAGAAGAGACCCAGCAGGGATGGTAGGGAGTTTGCTGGGCAAGGGGAGAAGAAACCATAGAGCAAATCTCTGAAGTACACTTGGCTCATGGACACCATTTTAGGTCATGCCTACCTGATGTTTTTCATACACACATTCCTATGCATAACAAGATGATATTGATCTATTCCTCTTTACTCTTCATTTCAATTTCTATTACACCTGGGGGAAAATTATGAAATATTTTATTGACAGTTTTGTAATTGGTGATTTTAGTACTGTGTCATTTGAGAGGCTGGTATATGGAACTGGTAAAATATTTGCTTGCTACCACAAAATTCTAATACATGTGAGTCACCTGGGGAAGTCTTACCCCACTTCCTCCACATTCCTCTGATGTCCATGTTTTAGTACATAAGACGTTCATCTTTGGGTTCCATGGGTTCCATCTACACTGGGCTGCCCCATCAAGGGCACAACAGTTATTGCACAGGAACACTTTGCTCCTCAAATCTTAAACGTGTCTAGGATACATTTTTTTTTATCTTCAACTTTCTCAAGCCTGGAAATTATCATTTTTATTTCCTGTGGAGGTTTTTCTCCCCCAGCCAATCTCTTATTTTTTTCATAAGACATGATGAAATGGTGTGGGTTGTGGGAATGCTATGTGTGTGTGTGTCTGTGTGTGCATATGTGTTTGTGTGTGTGTGGGGGGGGGGGTGTATGTGTGTTTGTTATTCTGTTTTCTAAAGCATTATGTTATACATAATTTTTGTCAAACCTTGTGTTGGCCAGAGAAAATTATGACTGTTTTTTAGTTCCTGGTGGTGGTAGTGGTGTGTGTGTGTGTATGTGTGTGTGTGTGTGTGTGTGTGTGTGTGTGTGTGTGTGTGTTCATTCTTTGAAATTTCTCTAATTACTTGCTGTTATAATTTTGTATGGTTGAGGTTAGCCAGAGGAAATTCATGAAAAAAAAAAAAGGATGCTCTGAAGAATTTTGTTTCCTGTCCATTTTTTCAAGATATTGTAAAAACAAAGATGATATTCTGTTCAAGCACATGAGAAAATAAAATTTTTATTGGAGAACTGCACTTCAGAAATTGAGTGTGGTTATATAAAGAATATGAGCAAAATTTCTGCCTGGAATGACCTGGAGTTATCTCAAAGGGTTTGATATCAGTCAATGTCCTGAAATTTACATGCTTAAGGCATACAAACAATGAAACATAACATTGACCCTTCTGTAAAATTATTCTGGGCTCCAGGCTATCTAAGAGATAAAACTTTTGTGTTAATACTATTACTAACCTACTTTATCTAAATCACACATTCTCAAAGGGAATGATATTAACTCCAGTGGGACCAAATGTTTCTTGATAGGTGAAAAATCTTAATTATTACAATGGTTTGAGATTGCATACAAACAGACATACAGAATATCTATGGTATTAAAATTTCATGGGGTGAGGGAGAAGTAATTAGGAAAAAAGTCTGAAAAAAGCTCATTGGCAGGAGAATCATCAGACTGACAAACAACTCTAAAATAAAACTTAAGATGAATTGTTGGAATTATTGAAAGTTTATTTCTCTTACATTTATCAGTCCTTGCTCTGAAGTTATGCTTTATATACAGAACCCTTTGCCTGTTAGAATCTTGTTCCTTTGATGATAAAGAGTTGTGTCATTTCTCATTGCCATGCAATTTTTGGTATTTCTTGGATGACATGTTGGGAGAAGGCTATATATGTGAAATGCAAAATGACATTTTTCAATGGTTCATTTCACTAAACCAAATTTGACCTTCTTATTGGCCTAAGAAAACCCTAAATGATTGGACTACATTGCCACATAATTCGTAAGTACTTATATTTTATTCAAACTCATAATTTTCATGCCTACTCAATCTTCAAGATCCAAATCAAGGATCACCCTTTTTTGAAGGCTAAATAGAGCTTCAAGGTCCAAAGAGTAATTATTCCTTCTTTTGAGTTGGCAGGATGGAGTATATATGTCAATTCTTATACTGACCACACTGCATGGTAATTATTTGTTTCTGTATCCATTTCACCTTCCTCATTGAAAAATCTGGGTTGAAAGTAATGCCTTATCCATTTCTATTTTTAGACCCTAAACACTAACTAACAGATGAACTGTGGTATTGCAGCTGAGTAATGTTTGGTGTGCCACGTGCAAAGGCGAAAATGGAAGTACAAGACGCCATGTATAAAGATCTCTTTGGGGTTTTGCAGCAATTTTACAGGAAAGATTTCTCCATTAAGTTGCTTCAGTGTCCAACTCCCAACAATCACAAGCCAGAAACAGTTTTTTTGCAAATGACAGTGCTATTTTGTGCATACTAAAAATATTTAACATTTAAATTCATTTCCTCCTTCATCCTTCCTCCTCTTCCTTTTCCTCCAGTTTGGATGAAGACACAAAAGTTTTATTTATTTATTTATTTATTTATTTATTTATTTTAAGAGAGAGAGAGAGAATTTTAATATTTATTTTTTAGTTATCGGCAGACACAACATCTTTGTTTGTATGTGGTGCTGAGGATCGAACCCGGGCCGCACGCCAGGCGAGCGCGCTACTGCTTGAGCCACATCCCCAGCCCGATGACACCAAATTTTATGAGTTGACCAAACATGGAAGTTGAGTTTGCTTCATTTTAATCTCCACATTATGTTGACCTGTTTTCTACCTCCTTAATATTCAATCCTGTTTCATTTTCTAGTGTGATTGAAATCGTTTCATAAAATCACATCTCTTCACAGGCTGCAGGATTAAGTTTGCTGTGGATGCAAAGGCGTTGTTTATTTCAGGCTCTGCAGCAGGTAGTAGCAGAGTGTTACAATTCAGTATCATTTGGAAAGGGATGTACAATGATCTCAGAATCTGTAGCCATTTTATTGCATAGCAGAAGGGAGAACACTGGAAAGAAGGTACATCAGCTGGACTACTTTTGAAGTAATGAAGAATTTTTAAAATTTAAGACCCACTCATTGCTTATCTAAGACTTCTCCATAAAACATACATTTCATACAAAGTTCATAATAGGCTAATACTTATTATTATATATGTACCTCCAGTTCTGAAAAATATAGTTTCAAAATTAATATATTTTCCAGAATTATATATATTTTTTCTTTTTTTAAATAATTGTAAACATTCTCTGGTTAGCCACAACTCTCTATCAAGTAATTTTTAAATGGGTCTGTTTCTTTCTGATCTTTGGAATTTATATGAGATATCTATCATCATGCCACATAATATTTTTCAACTTTTAATTGCACTTAACACTTTGAAAAATAATCATATGCATAAACCTTAATACATCTTACTGATTTTATATTCTGGAAAATTCCAGGAAGTCAAGATGCTGAGTCATGGATCACAAGCATGTTTTTTTTTCTTTTTTTTTAAAGTCTTCTCTTGAGCACTGCTGAGTTTCCTTCCAGAAGGGCTGCATAGAGTCATAA
The DNA here is from genome assembly GCF_048772815.1 of Callospermophilus lateralis. Taxonomy (NCBI): domain Eukaryota; kingdom Metazoa; phylum Chordata; class Mammalia; order Rodentia; family Sciuridae; genus Callospermophilus; species Callospermophilus lateralis. Next base: position 61,872,003 of record NC_135320.1, on the reverse strand, counting down.
AAAAAATATATTAAAGACAATATTCTAAAACCACAGAGTGGCCCACCTCCACCACACGTCATGGGATGACTTTCAGGACATACCACAGCAAATACAATGGTTTATTATGTGGCAATGAGGAAAGTTCTCTTATGGAAAAGTTTGAGGCAAAATTACACAGTAGCTAATGGCAACAGCCATGATCTAGGGTTCAAACCACAAGCAAGTATTTATGCCTACTTTCCTTGCTGGTCACATTAATAACTTTTATTTATAGCCTAAGACAGGTGAGTGCAATCACTTTCAGGATTGTGTGTGTGTGTGTGTGAGTCCTATGGCACAATATGAGCACAGCAGAAAAGGAAATAAATGAAAATACACATAAAAGCCTTCCAAGTAAAGACTCTACACGAAGAGGTTTTAAAAGACAACTTTAGAAATTGCGCCTTTCTCTACAGATTATCTCTGCATCTACATGTCAAATGAACTTCTCTCTTACACTGTAGGAAGATTTGGGGGACTTAATATTAACTTGGTCAGCCACTTGCTTCCTTAGAAATGACACATAAAGAAAGTAGAAGCCTCAGACCTTATTGAGCCATTTCTCCCAGGTGTGCAAAGCATTTCACACAGGTGAGAGACACAGTCATTTTTGAAAGCTAAGTAATACTGTTTTTATTTGCATAGTTCTCTTAGGACTAGATCATGACACATCGTATTCTCATAGACAGAAATAGGCTTTATAGTTCCCTTTTTTTACTCCCATGGTTACCAGAGGAAAATACCCAAATGTCCGAAAGCAAAGATCTGAGTTTTGGAAGAGTTAATGCTGTCATCAACTCATAGCCCATGGGTCCTGGTTTTGGATATGGCATTCCAGTAGAAAGTGGCTAACATGACACTGCTGAGGGTAACGGGACCCAAAGCTATAGAATCCATCAGGCTAGTCATCCTGCAAGACTCCATTTATAGACAAAACCCATAAAATTTTACGGTCAGGAAAGAAACCTTCAAAGAGTTTCATCTGTTCAAAGGATCAATTTTCATAATTAAGGCCACAATTTCAGGCAGCAAAATATGTTTAGTGGGAATACGGCCTGGTGATTATCTATACAAAATAAGCAGCTCTCAACGCACAAAGGAATTTGCCCATGCACACTTCTGTTTGTACAAGCAATCTTCTCCTTTGCACAGGAGGCTATATACTGTGCAGACCTGGCTCCTTAAAATGATCTGGAGCCACTGTGATTTAGCTGCTTGGTATTCACCTAATGTCAGTAATTAGAGTACAAGTGCTGACCTAGGGGCAAACTCAAGTTCTTTATTGTCTTAGAGCTAAATATGTGTATCTTAAAAACCAGAGTAGTTTAAAAATTGATATTGTCTACAGTTAAAATTGATATTGTCTACAGTTAAAGTGTTCAAGGAGAAATATTTAAGAAATTTAACTTCTATAAGAAATTTTCCTCCGACCTGTTTCTTTTTAAGTCTCCAACTCAAAAGCATCCAATCTTCAAAGAACCTAAAGTCTATCAACAGTTTCTCTTATTCACTATCTTCTGAAATACCTGCTAAAAGCATTGTTGTGAACCCTTGCCATATATTCACAGAGAATTTGTTGGTTCAAAACAGGAAGTAAGGAATAAATTGTGAAAAGCAGAAATCATGAAGAATAGTTAATTTTGAAGAATAGTCAATTTCGAAGAATAGATTAACAAAAGTGTTTTCACTATGTGTGTATTGAGTAGAGCCCTCCTAAGTCTATGCAGGACACTGGCAATGATTTTACAATTTATTTTGTCTCATCCCTTGGCATTTCAAAGACTAGGTGTATATTTTGGAAATACCATCTTAGTGCAAAGAGCTCTAACAGTTTCTATTCTTAAAATCTCCACGTATCTCTAAGGTCTATATAAGATAAAAATGAAATGTTTTTTAGCCTATAAATCCCTTCATAAATGTATGATCCCCTGTACTATTGCCTAGAAAGCTTTAAATTATTCCTTATATCCCTTCTTGCCATGTGAGAACTTGGTGTCTTATGGAAAATATGCTTTGAGAGTTATCCAGACTCAAAATTGAGTTTATTTGCAGCTAGAAACATGGCACCATAGGACAAGTGTGAGCATACAGGGCGCACTTTAAAAATGTCAATAGAAATAATGACTAAGACCCAGTCTAACCACTGAAATGTAGAGAAGCAACCTATGCAAAGATGAATCAGGGACAGGAGAGGTGGTACAGGGATATAAGAAACTATTTTTATAAACTTAAATGGCTCAATAATGATAGAGAAGGTATATTTTCTTAGAAAACAGTTTTATTTAATAGATCCTTGAAATGTTAGTGACAGATATGACTGTTCCCAAAGCAGATTAAAAAGTGATGAATGAGAAAAAGCAAAGATAACAGCCAACAGAACAGGGCACTAAAATTTATCATCAACAATAAGTACAGCTCATGAATCAAGATGTTAATGCTCTGTCTCATATACAAAACAAATAGTGTGACTCATCTATTAATTCTGACCTCAAATGAGAACATTTTATGTGTCTTCCCAAGATATTGCTAATATATACTTCTTCCAAGTAGCTAAGAACAAATCACACAATTAATGTTTGACGTAATGACAGATTGGGGCTTGGAGTGAAATAAGTGTCTAAAGTATAACATAACATAACATTATGAAAAGCTGTATTAAAATTCCTCAGAAAACTTGGAATGGAATCACCATTTGACGCAGCTATCCCACTCCTTGGTTTATACCCAAAGAACTTAAAAGCAGTATACTACAGTGATGCAGCCACAGCAATGTTTATAGCAGCACAATTCACAATAACCAAACTTTCAATTATCCTAGATGCCCTTTAACAGTGAATGGATAAAGAAAGTGTGCTATATATTCACAATGGAATATGACTCAGCCTTAAAGAGGAATGAAATCATGGCTTTTGCAGGTAAATGGGTGGAGCTGGAGACTACCAAGCTAAGTGAAATAAGACAGTCCTATAAAACCAAAGTCTGGGTGTTTTCTCTGATATGTGGATGCTAATTCACAATAAGCAGGGGGACTAGGGAAAAACAGAGGCACTTTGCATTAGGAAGAAGAGAGTGAAGAGAGGGGAGGGGTTATGGGGGTAGAAAGGATAGTAGAATGAATCAAACATTATTACCCTAAGTACATATAAAATTGTACAACTGGTGAGATTCTACATCATGTACAACCAGAAGAATGAGAAGTTATACTCCATTTACGTATGATGTGTCAAAATGTATTCTACTGTCATGTATAACTAATTAGAATAAATAAAAATTAAAAAAAAAACAACAAAGTCTCTGTTGGAAAAAAAAATACTCAGGCCAGGCATGGTGGCCTATAATCCTAGTAACTTTGGAGGCTGAGGCAGGAGTACCACAACTTTAAAGCCAGCCTCAGTAACTTAGTGAGACCTCAAGCAACTTAAGGAGGACTTGTCTTAAAATAAAAAAGGGCTAGGGATGTGTCTCAGTGATAAATGATAAAGCACCCCTGGGTTCAATCACCCATACAAAAAAAAGGAAAAAGAAAAAGAATACCCAGAAGGGAAAGTAAGTTTCTCTTAACTCATAAGGCAAAAAAAGGCAAAAAGCACAGAAAGACAGATTCAGAGCAACATAATTCATGAAAGAACTGCATTCCATAACAATCTGAGAAAGAATATTTAGCAACCACAGTTGACTAACAATGAAACTGACTCCTTATGAAGTTGTGTGCTCCTTGTTAACAGATGCTATATAGAGTTTTAGCAGAGTCTAGACGACTGTTTTCTAAGGTGGTTCTATGACAGCATCTTATAGTTCATTTTTCTACATATTTATGGAGTGTTGAATACCAAGCATACTGAGTTATTACAACCATGTGTTTCTGGAAAGACAAATCTATATTGCAGCATACCTGTCACTGGGAAATGCCACATCCCACCAATATTGGGAAAAGTGGTCAGGCCTGAGCTAAGGCTTTACCACCTGTTATGGTTTGGTAATGAGGAGTCCCCCAAAGCACCAGTGTAACTGCGGGAATAGTCAGAAGTAAAATTATTAGATTGTAAGAGCTATAACCTAATTAGTCCATCCTAGTTTGAATGAACTGACTAGGCAGGTAACTGTAGGCAGGTAGGACAAGGCTGGAGGAGGTGGGTCACTGGGGGCATGCCCTACAAAGGTCCATCTTCCTTGCAGACCCTTCACATTTCTCTCACTCTCTCAGCTTCCTTACCCTGCAAAGAGTAGAACAGCAGCATTCCTCTGCTGGACCTTCCCCCCATGATGTGCTGCCTCACCTTGGGCCCAGAGCAGAAGGAGTCGGCCATCTATGGACTGGAACCTCTGAAACTGTGAGTCTCAGATAAATTCTGCCTCCTCTGAGTTGTTCTTGTCAGGTATTTTAGTCACAGTTAACACAAAAGCAGACTAAAATACCACACTAACCCTAAATTCCTTTCAACCCTATGAGTGTTATATACCACAGGACAGATCAAGAACAGCCTTTGAGGACACCATGTGATAGATGTCAAGGAACTGGCAATATGTTGAGCTAACAGTCTAAGTAATCATCTCAAGACCATACTGTGTGTCTAGATAGAGTCTTGGTTCTTGTCTACCACCTCTTCTTTATCTTTTGTTCTTGATCTCACCTGGTTTGAAAACTTAAGATCACAATGAATATATGTTCACAGAAGACAGTCGTGATTTATATGTTTTGTTCAAACATTAATTAATAGTGTCGTTTTTACTCTCAAACCTGTCTCAGTTGGAATACTCAATTGTATTGCTGCCTATCCGTGATCCCTGGAGTAACTACAAGTTATCCTCACTTTACATGGTATTGTTACTGAAAACTTAAGCAGGTCAGAACTGCTTCTTTGCTTTGTAGAGAAAAACATACAAAATAATGTTTCTGACATCTGGTGTGCACAAATGTCATTTGAAACAATGTAAAGAATGCCTCTACTTTCTGTTATTTATGGCAGAACACTTCTAAAGCAATTTTATCTGGCTAACTGGAATTGCAGATTCTCTCTCTACCTTACTGTAGATACTGCCCAACTATATACATATCAAGGAGACTTTTCCAATTAGGATGCTAAATATTAAATAGGTTATTCATCTTTCCATGCTGAAATAAGTACTTTAGATAATCAATTTATTAAAAAAAAAAAAAAGGTTTATTTGGGCTCATGGTTTCAGAAGTTCAAGTGTGAGATCAATTGTCCCTGTTGCTTTGGGCCTATGGTAAGGTAGCATAGCCCCGTGAGAGTGTATGGTGGAGCAAAGCTGCTCACCTCCTGCAACCAGAAAGCAAAAGGAAAAGATAGGGTTCCACAATTTCCTTCAAGAGCACACCCCAAATGACCTAAGACCTCCCAGTAGATTTACTCTGTGAATTCCTGTTCTGGGAATGATTAGTGGTAATGTGTAATAGATTTAATATCGTCAATGTAGTGTGTAAGATATTTAATATAATTTACACTTGTCTTATATACTACTCAGACTTTCTTATAGAAAGATTTTTAAAACCAAAGTACTATCAATGCTCTTTTTCCATATTTATGAAAAAAATGTTTGCCGCATGTCTTTAAAGTGAAAGAATTTTATTGCCTTGTAAACATTCTTTATTTTTTACCTTTAGAAATTCATTGTCCAAATTAAGAAAAAGGCTTCATAAAAATTTTACTTATTGTATAAACTCTTTCATAGTGAATGGAAATGGACAGAAGCCATGAGGTGAGCAGGTTTGCTTTGATACACCCTTCTACCATAACATACTGTGTTTCCACTGGCCTAGAAACAGTGGAGCCAGCCTATCATGAGCTAAAACTTTGAAACCATGAGCCAAGATAAACTTTTCTTCCCTTAAGTTGATTTTTAAGGGAACTCCAGTGAAATGGAGGAAAAGAATATTTGAATGCCATGAAAAATAAAAATAAAAACCCTGATGTTCTTCATGCACATTGACATTTGGGATGTGCATCAGAGCACAGTACAGAGTACTTTTTTAAAAAAGAAAAAATAAGAAAACACAAGTAACAAAAGCAGCCTGCTCAGTCTAGCATGATCCCCAGTCGACCACCCAACAATTTAAATAAGACTTCCTGTCCCACAAACTTCCTCTAGGCAAAGATTTGATTAAACAGAAGGCTAGATATTTTCTTCTTCTGTCCATTTCCATTCACTATGAAAGAGTTATGACACTGGTTTGACATTACAAATTAGGTCCCTTAAGTTGTTGTTACAAATAAAACAAAACAAAAAGCAAAAAAAAAAAAAATCTATAAAATTTCTTTTTGAAGAAAACTCATGATTTTTTTTTTACCTACCTCAATTCAATGATAAGTCATGGGGGAGGGTCATATTAGAGAATGTATGAAATATCCAAACTATATTGCCTTTGTCCTTATGACCCATGGCCCCACTCTTGCTACACCACTACAGTAGCACATGATGAATTACCAGGATGAAACAGAAAGAAGATATTGCTAAGCACCTATTATCATGGCCAAAATCTAAAACAATAGCATCAACAAATGATGGTGAAGCTGTGGGGCCATCGGAAATCTCATTCATTGCTAGTTGGTATGATAGGCTGGCTCCACTGTTTCTAGGCCTGTGGAAATGCAGTATGTTATGGTGGAAGGGTGTAGCAAAGCAAACCTGCTCACCTCATGGCAGCTGGAAAGCAGTGAGGGAGACATAAGAAGGGGATGGGGACAATATATAGTTAGAGCACACCCCCAGTATATACTCCCTTTAACTAGGTCCCACCTTCTATAGTTTCTACCACCTCCCAATGGTCCATTCAGATTATAAATGAAGGCTAGAGCCTTCATGATCTAATCACTTCCCCCAAATCCCCACCTCTGAACATTGTTTCATTGAGCTTCAACACATGAGCCTTGAGGGAACATTCCATATCCAAACTAGAATATCTAGAAATAACTATATTTCATATTTACCCAAAGAATCTAAAATACTATGTCCACACAAAAATTTGGGTATTTATATGCAGCAGCTTTATTCATAATTAGCAAAACTTGGCAGCAACAAAGATGTTCTTCAGTAGGTCCTGGGTAAATAACCTATGGCATATTGAGACAATCAACTATTATCAGCACCAAAACAAAACTATCAAACCACAAAAAGACATACAAGAGACTTAAATGTGTATTACTTTGTAAAAGAAATCAACCTGAACAGTCTATGTAGAACATACAGTACATGATTTCAACTATTTGAAATTCTATAAAGGGCAAAATTAGAAGACAGTACAAAGATCAGTGTTTGCCAGGAATGAGGGAGTGGTGGGAAGAATGTATAAGAGAAGCACTTAAGAGGCTATAAGAGCACTTCTAGAATATTTCAGAAAATATTCAATAGGATAACATAATGATGGATATACATAATTATAGCTTTGTCCAAACCCATAGAATGTACAAGAGTAAGCTCTAAGGTAATGTGTTAGTCAACTTTGCATTACTGTGACCAAAGTACCTGATGAGAACAATTTAAAAGAGAGAAAGTTTATTTTGGTTCATGGTTTCAGAAAGTTAGTCAATGATTGGTCCACTGCATTGCTCTGGGCCCAAGGTGATGCAAAACATCATGTACTAGAGGGAAGCTATTTCGCTCATGGTGACCAGGAAACAGATTGATGGGAGCAGGGTGTGAGCTGCAGAAAAAATGACAACTTCTAGGTTATGCCTCCTACCCACCTTCTCCAGCCATGTCCCACCTGCCTACAGTTACCACTCAGTCCATTTATACTAGGATGGACTGATTAGGTTATGCTTCTCATGATCTGATAATTTCACTTCTGAATATTCTTGCATTAGCATAGAAGCTTTTAAGGGAAACCTCATATCCAAACTATAACAGGTAAACTATACTCTTTGGGTGATTATGATGTGGCAATGTAGAGTTATCAAAAGTAACAAATGTATCATACTAGGGGGGGAATTAGATAATGAGGCAGGGGATGTATGTGTGGGAACAGGAGGTACAAGGGAAATCTCTGTACCTTCTTCCAATTTTAGAGGGAACCAAAAACTACTGGGAAGAAATCAGTCTTAAAAACAAAAAAAAAAGTTAAGATGAGACTCCTATAGAGAGATCTATTAGATCTCCGGTGAGATCTAAATTGCCAGTTGAAAAGACCAATCACTCAGTTAACAACCAGTTGTGTTTTCAGCGCCACAAAAGACTGATTCTTGTGCAATGAATAAGACAGACCATTTAGCAGTATTAGCATAGACTTCTAAACCCAAATTGAAGTCTGAAAATTCCTTCTTTAAGTTTCAGGGAGAAAAGAGAAACTGATTTCCAGGCAGTTAATCCTTGTTTAGATAATGGAGGAAACATAAATAACTGCCTGGTCATGTGTGACTTGATAAATGTCCTTAAGACTACCAGAAAAGCTAAGTGCATTGTTTTTTAAATGACAAGATTTACCCAGAATGTTGACCAATAAGGACTTTATTATAAAATCTTTGGAAGCAAGAATACATTCTTGCTTTCTCACTCCTTTAAATTAATTAAAACTTGATACAAATGAGACAAATTATTTACTTGTAGTAATGACATCTTTCAAAATAATGATTGACACCTGAAGAATTTTCAGGTATTCTGAAAAGTAGCTACTCCTGACAGAAAATCATTTTGAAATATGTTAAGAACAATATGGTATTTTATAAAGAAAAGAGAAATGATACATTGATAGCAAAACTCTGGAAATTCATATCCTTTTCTCTTTTTTTAAAAGCAGTGGATTATATTCTCTGATATAAAATTTCTTTGGCCAAAAGAGAATTTTTGTATGAATTGTTTGAATTGCCAAGATCATTGTAATGTCATGTGTAGCTAATAAAAAAATAATAAAATTAATTTAAAAAAGAAGAAAAAAGGAGAATTTTTAATATTATCAGAATCTGTATCTATACATAATTCTCACATTCCTTTAATTAATTGCTTGACAAACTAAGTATTGAACATAAATTTGTGTACATGAGAGTATTGCTGATTAATAATTTCAATGATCTTTAATCACACATCTTTACAAAAATATAAATATATATATCTGTTATAGGACTTTCACAAATACATGAGTGTGAATTTATTGGTAAATTAAATTCTTACAAGTTAGATAGATAGATAGATGTAGTTATGTGTATATAATTATGTCCAAGAAGGATTCTGTTGTTATTAGCAATCATCTAATTTGGTTTGGGTTTTCTTTCTCATTGTTTTATGGATTGGACAGGCCCAAAAGACAAAAACAAATTCATCCACGTCTTTCATTCTTATTTCCCCAAACCTCTCACCTGTGGTGGCTGCTCTGTTGGGAATCTTTTCTCTATATGTTTTTTATTTTTTAAATATTGTAGTTGTAGACGAACAAAATACCTTTATATTTTATTTATTTATTTTTATGTGGGTGCTGAGGATAGAACCCAGTTCCTCACACATGCTAGGCAAGAGCTCTACCATTGAGCCACAACCCCAGCCCCTCTATATGTTAATAGAACATTTCTCAGACTGTTCTCCCCATCTAATCTGATATCAAAATACAGCAAGTGTTTTTTATCATTAGTGGCTCAGGAGGCTGAGGCAGGAGGATTCTGAATTCAGAGCCAGGATCAGCAACTTAGTGAGGCCCTGAGCAACTTAGAAAGAATCTGTCTCAAAATAAAAATAAAATGGCCTGGGAAGTGGGTCAGTGGTTGAGTGCCCCTGGCTTCAAACCCTGGTACCAAAACCCAAACCAAAACAAACAAACAAAAAAACACAGTCCCTACTACATGGGAATCTTGCTGTCATCTGTTTTCCAACATAACCACCTCAACAGAACTGTCTGGAACAACTTTGTGAGGCCCCAGATTACCTGGAGATTTTGCTTTGGATTATTTTGCCCTATTACTATGAGATTAAGCCCATGTAAATCCTTCTTCAGTGTCTTTAACTACTGAACACCTGTCATTTTTACAAAGTTTTAGCTGTCCTTGAAAGGGCAATTTTTAGGGCTGGAGTTGTGGCTCAGCAATAGAACGCTCGTCTAGCATGTGTGAGGCCCTGGATTTGATCTCAGCACCACATAAAAATAAATAAATTAAATAAAGGTATTGTGTCCAACTACAACTAAAAAAATAAATATTAAAAAAAAGAATGGGCAATTTTAAATTTTTTGGGGGGGCGGAGACTAAAGGATAGGTACTGATATTAATTTTGACAAAAAAGTTAATATTGACAATTTAAAAATAATAACTTAATGTGTGCACTATTCTTATTTTTTCACTGTTATTAACATCTAATTTTCTAAAATATGATCTTGATTTAAAGATCACTAAAATATCAACTAAGTAATGTTATATCATAGCTTTTGGATAGAATAATAAATGTGTTTCTTGACTTGCAATGTTAAATTGTGAATTAACATTTACTTTACTACCACAAGAGAAATATTAATTTTTGAATATAGTGACAATTCTCATTATCAAGATAATCGTCCCATATATAACTGCAAAGATATGTCATTCCTGGGTCTGTAGTGCAAGACTCATAATCTTATTCTTGAATGTGTTTCATGCTCTTATTTATGAGCTTCTTATCATTGCAATATTTATATTTTAAATAAGATGTGTAATTTACACTTCTCTAATCTAAATGTGACTAAGTGAAGTTGAGGTTACATGATCAGAATGAGCCAACGTCTGCTCCTTGAAATTTCATCTAAGAGCAATAATACATGTGTCAGTTGAAAAACATAGTAAAATTTCTGCTTAATGTTTAACTCTCAATTTACGTAGAGCTACTTCATTAGATAAGCAGACTTCTTAGAATCCATACCTCACAAACCAACATTGGTTATAAAGAAAAAAATGAGGTAATTGCTTAATACAATTACCTCATTGTTGTTGGTAGAGTTTTATATTTTTTGTTTCTGTTTCGGGTGATTTAAAAAAAAATAAATAATCAGCAGAGCCAGAGAAGTTTCTATTATTGAAATAGGAAGAGAAGAAACTTTAAGGAGGAACATAATTAGGTCCCTGTGATCCAAAATATCTATAATATAAGTAGATAAATCTGTGAGTTTAAGTAAATAAATAACATTAAGTCATGTTGTTTTCTTACCCATCATTATTCTAAATAATATGATGCCCTGTTCTAAAATATAACTATTACTGGCCCTGTCATTACGGTATGAAACTCATTTCACCATGCTATATTATACTCTAACATATATTGTTAGATGCAACTTCCCTGGTAGTTAACCCCAATGTTAGCCCATCTTCTCCTCAAGCTTGCCTCCACAAATACACATACAGATGTGGAGTGGCTTGCCTGAACTTTTGCTTTAAAGGCTAGTTCTGCCCCAGTTTCCATCTCTCAATAGAGATCTGACCCTAAGACAAAAGGAGGAATTGTAATCTTTCACTGAGAGCCAATAGCACTGAAAATAAGAAACCCTAAACACTCTATCTCAAGAGACCAAAATGTAAATACCACAAAATCCTGGTGATAATCATGATAAAATTATATTTGATGTTGGAAAATATTCTTTCTTTATATATTCTTAGAAAAGACACTATGTTTGTTTTCAATATAAATTTGAAATTTTGAGTGTTCCTGAGTGACCCCACAGATACAAGGTGTCTGTGTTATTTGTGATTTGGCTGCCTAGTAAGTGAGTACTAAAGCCAAGCATCCTCTAACAAGTGCACACATCTTCATGAGGCTTTGTGTGTGTAACTTGACATAAGTTATTCCTGAATCCAGGCACTGCAGAAGGTCCCTGTGGAATAACGGAAATCCATTTTACATGTTGTGCTGGATAAAGCCAAGCTAGAATAAGAGAACATCTACATGTACACAGATCCAGACAGAAAAAAAAAATTACATTGAAGAATCTTAACAGTTATTTGAAACATCTTGATTTTTTAATTCAATATTATCAATAAAATTGCTAAGTTAGAAGATCATTTAAAATCTTTTAAATGCAATATATTAGAATATACTGGAGCTAGAAATCTAATTCATAGTAGTGTTAAATTAGTATGCCAAGTGATAAGAACCAAATGATAATGACATGAACATATTATTGTCTTCCTTTTTATAATAGACAAATGAATCAGCCTACACTATATCTTATAACCATTTCAATTTTCAACATAAACCATAATTAAATCCTCTAAAGCTCAGTTACAATAAGGAAAAACAATAAGTTACAATAAGGAAAAAAAAGTCTCTAATTAGGATTATCCCTTACCAGCTTTTCCATAAAATGCAATTGAACCTACATACAATATTGTCCTAGAATTAATTGCTTCATATTTTTTCATCTTACCTTACCAGCAAAACTTACAGTTCTTCAGTGCAGAAATTATGTCTTTATTCATTCAACAAAGATATATATTTATTTTTCTCCCTGTGCCAAAATGAACAGTGCAGAACCTGTAGTTGGAGCTCAATAAGGAATTATTAATTAGGCTTGCTTATATGACATTTCACTAGGCTCAGACAGACGTTTCAAGGATGGACATCTTTAATGAAGGTGTTGTATTTCATGTAAGGAAATACATGACTATTCTTAGTAATTCATAAACAAACCCAAGAATATGTATGCTTTCATTATTCTTCTCTAATATGGCTATCACTTCCACTCACCAAAATGCAATTGATTGCTTCAAATATAGATGTGCCAATGATTCTCCAAGTAAGGGAGGAACATTTCTTTCCTTCCATGTTTTGTTTCAAGCCTACAAATAACATAGACTCTCTACATCATCACCTCTCATGGAAGGAAATCCCACTGTGATACAAAGAAAGAATCCATGCACAATCATTGATTCCACTGCATCCTCAGCTGTAAACAGCAGATTATGTGACCAAAAATGTATTGGCCAAAATTGGAACAGTGGACAACAAAATTAATAATTATATGATTGTATTATAACCCAAAGAATAAAATAAATATTTATGAATTCATACCAATACAAATACATGATTAAACAAACAAACAATAAGCAGACTGGGGAAGACAATGATTTTCTAACAGAAGAATTCCAAGCAGTAAGTGTTAAATGTATGAAGGAAACAGAAAACCACCGTTGGAAAACCACAGTAATAACTGCAGTGAGCAAGGCTCCCTGAAGTGTGCTAAAGAGAAAGAAAGCCTGGCCTTGACCTCCCTCCCTCAACATGTTTATTAATAACTGTGGTCATTTTAGCATCACAACCTATTTTATAGCACATAGATTCTTTGCTGCTCCTTTCTAGGAAGTGAAGCTACATCCTCTTCCCCTTGAGTGTAGGCTGGACTTAGTGATTCAATTTCAAAGAACTGAGTATAGAAAAGGAAAAAGGAGTGAGCAAAACCTGGCAAGTACTGCTCTAACCAAGTGATCAGAGTTCATGTCACTCGTGATTAAAAAATTGATATCAGGAATTTCTCATATGATGAGGAAGGCATAGCATCTCTCTGCGTTCTTCCCCCAAATCCATGACCTCATTGTAGTCATAAGAAAACAACAAGAGAACTCAAGTTGAGCCACATTCTATAATGTATGACCAATACTCTTCAACAGTGCCCAAGTCATGAAAGACAAGACAGAGGAGGGACTGCCCAGGAATGAAGGAGGCATGGTAGCTAACTGCAGTGCACTACCCAGGCTTGGACACCAGAACAGCCCAAAGACATGAGGAAGAAATGAACAAAACCTATAGTTTGGTAAATAACATTGGTACAATTTTAAGATCTTAAATGTTGACCATTTTACCAGGCAAGATTTTCAAAGCTTAGGCAAACAACAGAATTCTGTACCATCTCTGTAACTCTTCTTGAACTAAAATTATTTCAAAATAAAAAGGATTCTTTTTAAGGGCTGGAGATGTGGCTCAGTGATTGAATGCCCCTGAGTATCCTTTTTTTTTTTTTTTAATTTGAAAGGAATATTAAGTGAAAAAAATTTAGCAACCTGGCTTCTGTCAATTGTAGATCACCTATTCAAGCATGTATTCCTAGTATGCAAGTTTCACAAGAGCAAGGAACTTCCCTGTGTTGTTCACTATTGCAGGCCCAACACCCAGGCATTATAAGAGAGCTTTTCAAATTCTGAATTAAAAATAAGATATCACTTAATAAATTTGGCTTATCCTTTTATCTTAAAAGTAAAAAAATATATATAATATTAATAAACATAACAATAAGAACAACAATTCAAGACATCCAGGGTGTTTTCACATGTTCTGTGTTCCATGGAAGCTTTCAATTCCCATAAGCCATTTCTCATCCTTCCTAGGTTGGAGAGCTAAGATGAATTTATGGATAAAGAATCACAACGCACATTGTTTAAAAATTCTTTAATTGCGAAGTTAGACGTTGCCCTCTGAAAATTCAGTGAACAGCTGCGGTGGCTTGGTGCAAAAGCCAGCCAGTCAGCATTTAGAGTGATCTGGAACTCATTCCTGATCACCAGGAACTTGTTAAATGATGTACTCTGAGACTCATGGAGCTTTTTGAGTTAACACTCTGCAGGAAGCTGACAGGGCACAGGTTACACTCTGCTTTATCTTCAAACAGGTTTCCAGAGGAAGGGAAAATAGGAGGGAGATTACAAACACCTCTGGTGAGAATTCTTTAAATGTGAGAGAGTTTCACCCTGCTGTCAGAAAGCTTCATTCCTGACACTTTCCTCTATCTAAACAGAATCATCTTTGGAGCATAAAAATGACAGGATATGGCTTTTCAGTTAGAGAAAGGCTAACTATTGGTGAAATTATTCAACCCCAGGAATCTGACACAACAAAGAAAACAAAAATTCTGATCCATATTCAAAATGGACTACTTTGAAGCCAAGACGCAAATAATATGTCTGCTTAGCAACTGAATTGGCCAAAATAAATAATGTTTTTTCTTCTGCTTTTTACCTCTCTATAGAATAGATAATTCTTGCTGAAAACCAAAGAGAACATACCATATGGATGGCTTTTTTTTCTAATCTCATAAAATTACAAATAAAACTTTCACAGAATCATAACATCTGCTTCACCATTACCCTGGAGAAAAGTCGTCTTTGCAGAATCACACGAGGACATATAGTTTAATGTCCAACTTGCCTTTCACATTTGGTATTCACGTTGTCTTGGAGGGGGTTGGAGAACCCCAGCAATAAATACCAGATGAGCAAAACAGAGCCTCTGGACATAAAATGGCTTTTGCTTTATGTTACTGATAGTAATATCAAAATTGAAGTATACTGCTATTAATTTGCTCACAAGAATCTGTGGTAAGACTTTTAGTGCACACTGTCTCAACAAACAAATGGTTTGACTAAATGGACAATGGACAATGGAATGCCTGAGAGTTCACCTTTACCTTCCAACTGGAGCTACTTACAAGGTGTCAGGGTGGATAATGTACTGATGTATTAGAAATAAACCTGGTGCATTCTCTGCCTTTCTTCTATCTCTATGCCTATGTTTCCAAAAACAGATCACACCTAAATATTTCACAAACATAAACATATCTTTCTGTTCCCTATTGTGATCACCCCAATCCAGGCCAGCATTTTTCTTCTTCTTGCTTACATCTATCCAGTGGTAAAAGCTGATAAACCAGCTTTCCAATAACAAAACCCAAAAAAGCAATTACCAAAACATTTATTTGAAAGTTTTACCAATTTCCAACATGAAAATATTCCCACCACAGCCAATAATTTCAAAACCAGTTCAAAAAGCTCATGAATATTTAACATTTGGCACTCTGTACCAGGATGAACTAGCTCCAGTGCCCCACTTTCTTGATGCCTTGTGGAATAGAGCTTTTTATGTATAATCTTGCCTAAATTCTTCAACAGCTCCCATTTTCCTTAACACTAAATGAGAAATCTCTCCTGGGATTTATAAGGCTGTCTACAATATTATCCACTGTTATTTCTTTGTTTTGCATTTTCCTTACTTTATTATGGGATCTCTGGCTGTAGGACTATCAAACATGCTGTGCCTGCTCTCTTCATCTTGAAAATATACATTTCATTAGCTATCAGCAAAAACATTCATCATCTGGGAAGACTTTGGATATCCTTTCCTATCAGAAAACTCCTCAGTTTATAGAATTACTATTTTAATTACCTTGCTAATCCCAAACTGTAAGTTATCTGAAGTCTTTTTGACCTCTCTATAACCATCTGAAACCAAGGGCTTAGAAAAAGCGCCCAGTACCAAGGGGGCCCTTATGTTCTATAAATAGTAAGCAGGGGTTTTCATCTTACATAATCTGCTCATAGGTGAATGTGCAAATTTATAAATCAAATAAATTCATAGCTACATTCAAAATCATAACTTTTGCCATATGGAATTAAATAAATTCCAAAAGGGAAAGTTCCCCAGATTCTTGAAACAAAAGTATGGTTTTAAAAGTAATATATTCTGAAAGCTGAGTTCCTATGAAATCAAAGTGTAGCTTATAGCGATGACTGAGAAATGCCACCCTTAAAGAGGCTTTCTGAGTATAATACAGGAATACATTCTTTCCTACTCCAGGGCACAACACTTTTGAATCTTGGTTCAGAGCCTAGAACCCAAAGACGAATTTTTATAAACTTGTCAGTTCTGATATGTAAGAGATTCCTGCCTTAAGAAAGACCTGAAACCAGACAATCTTCCAGTTTGCTTCCAATTTAAGGATTCTGATTCCACAAAATAAATATGGGTGGTGAGTGGTGATAGAATTGTACAGTTCTCTTCTTCTGACTCCCCTGGTTATTTTGTTCTGATGCTGGGAAAGTCCTTGGAAGTTAGGAGAAACTATACCTACAAACAGGGAGACATTTTCTGAGCAGTTCCCAGAAAGCAGGAATGGAGAAGCAGGGCAAAACAGTTTTTCTATACAAACCTTCAACCTCTTATCTAAAGTCAATGTCGTAAAACAAAATCAGTTACAGAGATTTGAAGAACTAAAAGTGTAAAAACAAAACATAAAATGCTTAAGACACTGCATATGTATAGTCTTAAAACTCATAGACTCCTAGATGTGGTTTTCCACATAAAGCAAAATATCAAAATATCAGAGCAATGTATAAAACATGACTTATAAATATTAAAATGTATTTTTGAAAGCTCAACTCAAATTATAACCCCAGAAATAAGAAACAGTCTTTCATTCTTAAGTACTGGATACCTTCTATTAGAAACCTAAAATTAGCTCTGCAGGTGGTTTTGGTAGTATACATCTGAATAGGACACAGTCCATACCCTCAGGGTATCTACAGGGTAATAAAAGAGACAGACATAGTGTAAATACTCGTAATTCTGAATGATAAGTACTGTCATAAAGAATGTAATAGCCATTATTTGAGAACAAGGACTGAATGCCACATATTTCCTTTTAATTAGTTCTTTAAAAGACAATACAATGTTTTCAAATATATCTTAACTTGTAATTCATAATATAATTTCCTCCAAATGTTAATATACCCCAAACACTGTTAAATGTGCACATTGATTATAAATCATATCAGTATCACATTTTCAAAAATATCCATGTGAAAACAATATGTTTCTATAAAAGCAGTGAGAAAATGAGTCAAAGAAAACTTACAAATGGCAGTTGAAATCTGCTTATGTAGGAATTCTATTAATGGGGAAATATTGTACTGCAGGTATGTTTGATAAGTGATGTGCTAATAAAGTACATTCCTCTCCTGAGCTTCTGTTCTGGCCAGGCAATTTGGGTGGGAATGAAAATAGAGATAGTACTATGTTATGTAAAGAGATATTGAAAAGATTTTGGATTTTTCCAGGACAAATACATGAGTAAGAGCAGCAAAAATGAAAGAGGGAGAGGAAATATGAATATTGGAAAATAATTCACAATATGCACACTAATCAACATATCCATAACTTGTATCATTAACTTTGTGTGTGTGATAATGAAATAACTTAAGATCCACCATCTTAACAAATTTCATGTATACAATACAGTATTGTTAACTATAGTCTCATTGTTATACAAAAGATCTTCTTAAAGATATACAGTTTTAATTGCCAACTATATCACAATAAAATTAGGATAAAAACTTGAAACTTAAAATATTGTGAGCCTTGTCATCAAATACATGAGAATGTAGGAATTTTAACGAAATGGATAGGTTTGCATCATGAAATGTGAGATGAAGACAGGGCTGAGTTTATGAGCATGCTGCCTGTATGGTCACCCCACACTTCATTTAACGTTCTGTCATTGTTCTCTTGAAATTCTTAATCTTTGAAGATGCTATTTGTAGGTAAAGTACAATGGGACAATGGGCCCTGGGCATGAGTAGAAGAGAAGTGTGCAATATGCATACCTGTCATCTATGCTGCCCCATTTGCATACTGTGGCTTCAGTCTCCCATGAGCATAGAAATCCCACAGACCTACCATGCCTGGGAGTTCAGCAAGTTTCAGAGCATGGACGGAGTTAGCAAATTATCTCTACTACTGAGTAAGTGGGACCACTAATAGGCCCTAGAAACCACATTGTCCATTCAAACCAGATCTATAGTCAAATGCAAAAAGGAGGCAATGACATTCCAAGAAACATAATTGACAAAGACAGTCTATCATACCTTTACTTACTACCATTGTCTCTGTGTCTTAGCTGACTCTTATGTTACATATGTTGACATCAAAGGAAAGGGAAAGATAAGATAAAGCATAGCTTCTTTTCCTTTCAGTTATTCCTTACATATCTATAAGCTGGAAGTGAGATGGTTGGTAGGATGTGCACACAAGAAGAAATAAAGCCTGGAGTGGTGGCACATACCTATAATCCTAGCAACTTGGGAGGCTGAAGCATGAAAATCACAAGTTTGAGGCCAGCCTCAGAAATTTAGCAAGACCCTGTCTTCAAAACACAAAAGGGCTGGCCAGGCTCAGTGGCTCATGCCTGTAATCTCAGTGGCTCCAGAGGCTGAGGCAGGAGGATCAAGAGTTCAAAGCCAGCCTCAGCAACTGCAAAGCACCTAAGGAACTCAGTGAGACCCTGTCTCTAAATAAAATACAAAATTGGGCTACTGATGTGGTTCAGTGGGCCAGTGCCCCTGAGTTCAATCCCCAGTACCTGCTCCCCCGAAAAAAAAAATAATAATACAAAAGGGCTGAAGGTATAGTTCAGCAATGGATAGCACCTGGGTTAAATCACCAATTCGGGGAAAAAATGGGGGGTGAAGGAGAAAAAGAGAAATGAAATAAAATAGATTTTGTACAGCATTTTCATGGTTCTGGTAAAAATTTATATGGATGTATAGAGTTACAAAACTCAAACTGTGATTTTAGTAATTCTACATATGAGATAAATGCCGTTATATTTGTATTTAAAACTGGCACTGTACAATATAAAGACGAACAGCAAAGTTCATTCTAATAATTTAAAGCTTTTATTTTCTCAAAACATCAACAAGTAACAAATGGAAAAACACTATAACAAATTGAGGGGGAAAACATTGATATTTTAGTATGTTTTAATAGCACTTTTTCTAGTTTTTTTTTTTTTAACAAGAGACCCCATCATCTTATTTTTCAGTGGATCCTAAAATTATGTAAGTGGCCTTCATCAAGAATGCACCAAAAACAAGGCAGGGGAAGAGAAGCGGGGAAGGAGGTAAGCACAGAGTCGGAGAGGTTTAGAAGCGAATAGGGGAGGGGTACTTCTTTTAACATCTTCACCTTAATTGTACTAAATCTCTTGTCACCAGGAAGTGGTGAGGTGAGAGCACCATGCTGCAGGTACTTCAGAGATTGCAGGGAAGCTGTCAGGGGCTCCTAATCCAGCAGCTTAGTCAAGCACTTGCCCTTGATTAACACCTTGAATATTCTCAGCAGGTCTGTGGTTTGGTTTTGGTGCTATTATTGACTTGGGGAGCTGGGATGAGATTCTTAAGCCAAGTGGCCTCTTCTGCTCCTGAGGTACATTAGAGCATGAGAAACTGCCAGCCTATTTCAATAAATTCAAGAAATCCTGATCCCACTTTGTAAACTGCAGTCCACCTATTAATACTACGGACCTAAAACTTGAAAACTGTTAAATATTTTTAATGCATCCCTTCCAACATAAAGTTGTCCTTAGAAAATTATAAATGTATAAAAGGCCAATTCATAGTTTTTAAGATCTTTTTAGCCAAAGTAACTTTTAGAAGGCAAAATGTTTATTTTCAGAATTCTTTTCATTGAAAATAACAGAAAAACATCTCAAAATAGATGAAGAAAAAAGTGAATACATCTAAGGGGAAAGGTTGGTATTGAAATATGTGTATTTGGGGATTCAAAAGATATTATATGAATCTCCCTTTCTCCCCTCTCCTTCTTCCTCTTTTTTATGTTGTAAGCAAGATAGCTGATAACATATCTGACCTACATCCTGTCAATTCATCAATCTCAATGGAAAAAGAGTTTCATTAACATTTGTGGTGAAGAAAATAGGAAGAATTTCCTGTCTGAGATGGTATGCCACATGCCCATCCTTTAACCAACCTGTCTTGCTCCCCACCTTGTAGTGCTGGGGACCAACCTTGACCAATTTATTTAGCCAAAGAAAGTAAAAGTCTGATTGACCGGGTCTGGGATTTATGTCCTCCTTTTAACAGAATAGTGGAATAAAGCGGGTTAATGCAACCACAGAACCCAAGGGAAGAATGCTGCTTCTCCTGAAAATACTCAGCAAAAGGAATCATAAAGTATTCCCTGGATTATTATTTATAATATCTATTTCTAGTCATGTTTTAGTGTTGTATCACAGAGAGACTTCCCGAAGACAGGAGGCATGGATTGGCAGTGGGGTGGTCACACAGGGACTAGCGGATCCCAGCTGTAACAGGCAATGATTGCTATGTTAGGTTTTACCTCCCTCATTTTCTGTTTAAGGTTCAAAGCAGACCTGAGAGGTAGATGTTATTATTACTTCTCATTTTACAGATGGGTATATAAGTTTCCCAAGGTCACACCTGGTCACACACAAATCAGAGTTCAATTTTGAACCCAAATCTAATTCTGAAAACCACATGCTTTTGAACACATGAACATGTTCTTACTTGGAAATTGTTGTCAGCCTGACAAAAGTAGGGGTTTTATTTTATTAACTTCCCTTCTTAATTTTCTCTAAGAAAAAGGACCTGCTATCTGCAAGAAATCGATTTTGGGAAAGTGATCCATTTCTTGGATCTAGAACCATGGGTCCTGGAAGACTGGGAGGTCATTCATTGAAAGCAACAAGAAGGATGGGAAAGGCCTTCAGAAGTGACCTCAAGATAGATTTTTCACTATGTGAAAAGAAAGGCAATATGGTACCTCTCCCATTTCTCTATGCAATTGACAAATTATTTGTTTATTTTTTTTTTAATTTTATACGAAGTAGTTGGTATAGAAAGAAAGACTGTGTTAGAAACTTATGTAACAACTATTATTGGAGTTTTTAATATGGGCTAAGTGTGAAACAAGAAATCTAAGGGCTAGAAATACCCTATGAAACTGTTACAATATAAACCAGTGCAAAAGACACAGAAAAGTACCAAAGGAAAGAGCAAATTTAAGCTAAAACAACAAAATCTCACATAGGCCACCCAATGTCATTTGACTATTCTGATCCTTCTAAATTTAAGGGAAGAATATGTTATGGCCAAGTTCAGCTCTTGTTCTTCCTCCTACAAAATTACAGTACACTGTGAACAGTGTGGTTTCTGTCCAAGTGAAAACTTCCCACGATTATGTTCCTGACATCTCACTGTATGAAAAGAAAAACCTAATGTCTCTACAGAAAAGCAGGGCTTCAAAATTAAACCTGCAGAGGTGAATAGTTCAAGCTACACAATCTCTCAGTTATTTGGGATGGCCTTCAAGGACACTTACTTGGAGCCACTAAAGAGCAAAGGTCTTCAGTTTTAGTTTTTGGTTTTAAAAACATATCTCTATATAAAGATCCAAAACCCCAAAGGGAGCTGGACAGAGCTGTTCAATCCAGAATAGACCTCATCAGTATCCACAAATATTTATTCACAGAAACCTGCAGAGTTACTCAATCCCTACAGGACTAAGTCCTAAATTTTAGAATGGCATACATGGGTTTCTATCTCCAGGACCCTATGTACCCTTACATAGTCCTCCTGAAGGATCTAAAGGTGGACTTGGTATATCCTCCATGCCTTTATAAACACCTCTATGGGAAAAGATACTTTTGCAGTTTTAGAATTAGCAAATTCCAATAGTCCATTTCTTTAGCTCAAACAAAATCCAGAGTAGTGTTACCAAAGGGGAAAAAAAAATATTCAACCCAACTATTTTTTTTTCTCTCAGAGTGTTTTATTGTTGTCTTTTGTTTTTTGCGTACCTCTATCACCGATCTTTTATTATGTTATTTTTATATTAAATTGCATTAAACTCATTGTATTTAATCACTTATTTTGTTTGATTTACTTCATTTAAGGTCATTTGATCCGCAAGTTTCTCATGAGACCTGTCTTATTCTTCTTTATGTTCTCAACCCCATAAGGGTAGATGCCTTTGTGTCAGAGTAGGCACTCAAATAACTATAGCTGCAGGGTGACTAAAGAGAGAGGATTGCTTGAGCCAGAAGTTCAAGACCAGACTGAGCAACACAGTAAGTCCTGGTCTCAAAATAATAATAATAAGAAGAAAAACAACAATAATAACTCTGATTCCAGGAAGTTTGCCATCTGTTTACAAATGAAAGATACAGAAAATGATATTTTGATGACAAAATAATAGAAAATACTTACATAGCACATGGCACGTGCCAGGAATCATTCTACGTGTTTTAGATGTAATACTTTAATCTTCATAACAGCATCTATAAAGTAAAAACAGATTTACCAGTGAAAAACTGAGGCACAGAAAGAATAAGGAATTTGTCCAAGAAAAGCAGTGAAACTGAACAAAATCCTAATTTGTATGGATTTAGAGTTACTCTTAACCTATGTATGATGTTGTAAATAAATTATTAATTCCAAAAGTTAAATTCAAATAACTTTTAGCACCAAAATACTATATAATTATTAGCACATGCAAAATACCTTACAAAATAATCAATATTTTTAATTTCACTTTGAATCAAGGTTTGTGCTTTAACATCATACATCTTTTTAACCATTAAATATATAAATTCCTGACAGCTGCTTCTCGCAGCCCCCTCCCGAGAAGTAGAAACGCAGTGATACCAACTGCCACTTCAACCAAGGAAGCTCTGTTTTTATTGCCCTTATTGTTTGAGGCTCTATGTAAACTTTTGTTCACTAATATTATAAAATGTACTTTAAAAATCACTATTATATCCTGTAAGACTCAAGAGTGGTTCCCCCCAAACATAAAAAATTAAGTAGAGTATACCTTCTAAGATCAGACAGTACTCTTTCTTCCTGCACCCCATCATGCCAACATTATAACACCACTTTCCACAGCCACAGTCAACCACATGCAGTTCAGCCAACTCTTCCTTGAATGAAATGTTGACCTTCCATAAACCTTACCTTCATTAGCCAGTCCTGAACCTTTCAAGCCATCTCCCATCTCCTACTCCTACACTATTGGCAAATCAGTACTTGATTGCCTCTATTTCTCATCTGCAAACCCCCTTCAACCTTGAAAACGATTCTAAGTGCACATTTACTTCAATACTCAACAGTCTGTGAGGTCTTGTTTCCTAAATTGTTACAGGTATAAAACTCCTCCCCCTGGCCTAGGTGATCATTCTGGAACCCTTTAGATCACCAGTATTCAGGAGAAAATTAAACAATTACAGGGTCTCCATTAAGGCTATAGAATTTTCTGATTGCAGATGTCCCAACTTCTGAGACTTCATATAAAATAGAGATTCTTGTGAAGCTAAAAAAGTGTATTTCTCGCTGGATGTGGTGGCACACGCCAATAATCCCAGCAGCCTGAGAGACTGAGGCAGGAGGATCAGAAATTTAAAGCCAACTTAGTGAGGCCCTAAGCAACTGAGTAAGACCCTGTGTCAAAATTTAAAAAAAAAAAAAAAAAAAAAAAAAAAAAAATTTAAAAAATGAGCTGGTAGTTGGGAGTATTGCTGGAAGTTGAGCTCCAGAGGCTTATCTGCCTACCATCAGGTTCCTGACAAACCATCTCTTCCAAACTCACATAAAAGGCAACTATAAACTGTGGTGTCACCACCTCTTCTATTTCATGTTTTTCCAATATAGTATTAGGAAATATAAGCCTCTGTTTGTATGTGGTACTGTTCTCAACTCCAGAAACCATGAAGTATAGGCTTTGAAATAGGGCCACATAGTTAAAACTCATCCAGAAATAGAATCAAATCAACAAGACCTTCAAACTCTTCTTTGACATTAGAAGACAAAAATGTCGAGTAAAAATACCCGTAGGCCAACATTGGTTTCATAAGCATTGTCATATGTAGGTTTCTGAAATCCCTAAAGAACATTATGTGCTTAAGGTAGACAAGATCACTCAGAGGGCAGCTATTCCATATTCTTGAAATCAGGCTGTGGCTTGTGGAAACACACAACCACTGGGCTTCAAAACTGAGCAAAAGACACAAGTACTCCTGGATGTGATATGAAATGGTTGAATACAACATGTGTAGAAACAGGGAAAGCTGGAAAAGAGATATGAAAGTAGAGGCTTAAATTCTGGTAAGTCAAATCCAGTGGACAGACAGTAATAGCACCTTAAGTATGGTGAGAATCTGAGGCAAAAATCCTGTGATCTCTACACAAGGCAGTTTAGTAAGGTGCATGGATGTCTGTAAATAACCCCAGTGAAATCAGATAACTGATATATATTGGTAAAAGATCAATCATATGTGCATCTTAAAAAACAAAAAACTAGGAAAGAAAGTGTCACGATTCAGATATTAGGTGTGTGAGACAGAACAAGGTTTAGAGGAGAATGATTGGATCATGAAAAGCCTTAATCCAATCTATGAATTAATCCCCTGAATGGGATTAACTAAGTGGTAACTGAAGGCAGGTGTGTGTGACTGGAGGAAGTGGCTTGGGGATGTGTATTTGGAATATATATTTTGTATGTGATGAGTGGAATTTCTTAGCTTTCTGATCATCATGTGAGTTGCATCCCTCCATCACATTCTTCCCCAGGGTGTTCAGCCTCACCTTGAACCCCAAGGAATGGAAGCAGCTGTCTATGGACTGAGACCTCTGGAACCATGAGCCCCCAAATAAACTGTTCCTTCTCTAAAATTGTTCCTGTCAGGATATTAGCTGAATAAAAACAGAAATGAAATAATCTCAAGGTGCATCTTTGTGTACAAAGAACACAAACATACATACTACTCATTCAATACTTTATAGGAAAAAATTGGGAGATTCTTAACAGCTCATTATGGGACTCATTTATCTGATTATCTATCTTCTTGCAGTTCTTTGAATATAACTTCTTTTTTCTTCCTTTCCTTCCTCCTCCCCCCCCCCATTGAACTTTTCTACCTTCCCTTGCCTTGGCTTTCCTTCAACAAATAGTTATTAAATTCATACTCCAAGCCAGGAACTTTACTAAACAGTTCATATGTTTATATACTATCTCCCCACAGTAATAGTCCAACCTACATCCCTGAAAAGCAAAGCATATACCCAATGGGTCTTGAAGTTATTCAGCATAGGATGGAGTCCAACTGTGTAGTCTTTGGCAAGTTATTTAGTCCTTCTACTGCTATACTCTTCATTTATTGCCTGAGAATAACAGCTATCTACCTCCTAAATTTATAGTAAATACTAACTGAGATAACCCCAGTAGAGAATTTTATTATTACACCTTACATATAGTTATAGTAATGGTTTAATAAATCTTAGCTGTTGTTATCACTGATGTTTTGAAGACACCTGGTAGACTCACCACCTATGATCTACTCCTGAAGGCTGAGTGGCAACTTCTAGAGTTCCAATGTTTTCATGATATGTGGCTGACAGAGATGCACCCCTCAGATCTCGATGCAGGAAAGGATCTGCTTCCTAGCTCACAGGGAGTGTGAGTCAGACAGTTTCCTGCTGTCAGCCTTAGGGTCTCCCTCCACTGCAAAGAGCGACCTGATTTCACTCAAGGTCATGCCCTTCCTAGGGAAGCCCACATTCAGTCAATGAGAATGGGATTTAAAAGACCCAGGTTGATGTGGGACAGATCTAATGAGCAGTATTTACTCCAAAAATCCCACTGTGTTGTCTAACACTTTGGCAGAAAGAAGCACATTTTGACTTTTCCCTTTACCCAATTCAGCTTCCTCCACCATCATTTCATAAGTGTTCATCCTTCATAAACAACATGGTACCCAAATTTCATCAAAGTATCTGCTTCCAGAAATCCTAACCTGATATTACAATATAATTAGCTGATTTCTATCTAGTTCACTGACTGGACTATATATAATATTTGAGGATTGGGAAAATCTTATTTAGCTTTGTATTCCCAGAATCTAGCAAGTGATGTTTAACTAGAAAACCCAGTCAGGATTCATTCATTGAATGAATTAAAAATGAAATCAGCTTGAGAGGAAAGTTAAAATTTAAAAAAAAAGATGAAAATGAAATTATGTTTCATGTTAACTTAAAATGCTTCCTATGAATGTGATAGCAGTTTTTATGGATTGTATGTACACTGTTAGAGGAAGTGAACTTTATTAGTCAACTCAATGCAGCTCTGGACAGAATCCTCTTAGCCACTTAGCAGCAGCAGTAGCTTTTTTTTCTGTCTAGTGCTTACTACATGTACTTGCAGAAATCAAATAATGAACAATGTATGTACGACATCTGGTGGCTTCCAGATTATGTTACATCCACCTTGCCTGCCTGGAGTCTGAGCCACGGGGGTTGGCGATGTGTGAGCCTGCACCTTCAGTTACATTGAAATTCTACACTAGATGCACAGGGGCGAGTCTGCCAATGGTAGGAGGGAGAGAGCTATTAATTTACCCAAGATGCCAGTTGTGATGAATATAACAGCCCCATTCTCTAAATCCTTTTATTTATATTGTATTTAGAATTAATAATCATTCATCCAATTAAATGTCCTTGCTCTGGGCCTCTGGCCAATTCTATGTCATAGAAGGTGATAAGATCTATTAGCTGTAAGCCTTAAATTAGCCAACATCCGACCCAAGGGAAGTATGCTGCCCAAAGGAGACACCTCCTTCCTAAGCCCACACTATCGTGACTGATGCTGGAAAATATCTTTATTTCATTGCTGCTGCTGTAGCCTGCAGAACAGATTTACATGCTACAGTCAGGACTAGAAAGCTAAAAAAACTCATGAAACTTGAAGCTTCAACTCTTAGTGAATTAAATTTAGGCATTTCTAAAAATCCATGCAAATATTATTTGGCCTAACATAAATTTATTTAACCATATGTACACATTTTAAGGTTGGAAGGATAGACTAATCATGATAGAAAAATTTATGAGATGCTGCTATTATTATGACAACACACTCTGGGGACGAGCAATTTTAACCTGATTGAAAAATACTCCAAGAAAAGAAAGAGAAAGTTCAGACTTTGGTTTTTATATTAATAGGTAGCAGGACTAAATGTGAAATTATCTTTATTTGTATTAGTTGGATAATTAACTTTATTCTAATTTTTTTTAATTCTGCATGAATTCTTATAGTTTTAGCTGACAAAAAAACATAAACATAGAGAGATGTAGATCAAATGTTGTAGAAACTGTTAAGAAAAAATAAGTTAAAATTAGGAAACATTTGCAAAGTATCTAAATTTCTGCTTCTTCAGGATGCCAAAAAAAAAAAAAAAATGTCCACTAAATCTAAATTTAAGTTTGGGGCCTTTCACATGGATTTGAGCATATGCTACTTTGTAATGGGCTAAACTGTGAACCTTACTTTGAACTACAAATCCTCAAAAATAAGAACTGATGAAAAGGGTCAGCAAAGTTAATCACCATGGAAATCCAGGCAGTTTTACACTCCTCAGTTTCAAAGTTGACAAGTGTCATTGGGTTGAGGTCAACATTGGTATTCAAATAAGAATGTATCTACATTCCTTATAACCAAAGCCTAACAAGCATTTTTGGACTATGTTATTAGTGGAAACTCCAACAAACCCTTTCAAATCTTTTAAATTTTCTTCTACTGTTTAAAAAAAATGGAAGTTTTCTCCAACAATGATACTGGAAAAGATATCTTTATTAGTTTTCATATAAGTACATGAGTTGTCTAAATTAGAATTACTAGAATTTATTGAAAGTGGTTCAGAGAAAAGCCAGGAGATTTTCTGGATCAAATTACCTCACAGCTCATTGTACTCCACTTCATTTATGATGATTTGTGTGCAATTTCACGACTTCAGTTTCCACAAGCATTTGATTAGTTAAGAAGCATATGAGACAATATTCATTCTTATTGCCTGCCAGAGAACATGCTATACATCCACAGTACAGTAAACTTATCTATCTAGGTATGGGTATACATATATTGGGTTTTAATTCTCTTTATTTATCATGCTTATTATAGTATCATGTTCTTTCATTTATCATTCTTTATCTTTTGTTAAACTTTGAACTTAAAATCTTTCTCAAAAGTTATCTTCATTGCTTTCTATCTTACATAAACTTCTGAAGAACTGAAGTAGCTTAAATTTGTATTTCATTTTTTTTTTTTGATTGGGGTGCTGTGAATCAAACCCAGGGCCTTGTGCATGTGAGGCAAGCATCCTACAAACTGAGTTATATCCCCAGGCCTTGTATTTAATTCTTAAATGCCAGGATTGTATCATATTTGGCAAGATTTTACTAAAGGAAAAAAGTGCAGGATTTAAAGATAGCTAAAAGAAGATGTCAAAAAATCCAATCTTAATTGTAACTTTACTCCAGAAGCTCTGAAAATTCAGAAGGGAAAAGAAACTATATGTCAATAATTGTCAATAATGCTGCAATCAACTAAATAACACAGGTATCTCTACAAGGTGCTGATTTCATTTCCTTTAGATTTATACCTAAAAGAGGATCACGGGGCCATATTTTAGTTATATGCTTAATGTAATGAACAATATGGGCCTTTTCCATACTGCTTTCTACCATAACTGTACTGATTTCATTCCAACCAATAATACGTAACTTTTCTTTATTCTCCTCACCCTCACCAATATTTGTTACTTCTGTTTGTTTGATAACAGCCATCCTAACAGTGTGAGATGATAGCTTATTGTGGTTTTGATCTGTTTTCTTGATGATTAGTTATGTTGAACCCCTTTACATATATCTGCTAGCCATTTTTATGTCTTCTTTGGAGATTTTTCTATTCAATTTTTGCCTATTTTTAAATTGTGTTACTGATTTTCTTATAATTGAGTTTTGCAAATTGCTTATCCATTTTAGATATTATCCCTTGTCAGGTGTATAGTTTGCTAACATCTTCTCCCAATTCATAGGCTGCTTTTTCATTTCACAGATTGTTTTCTTTGCTAGGCAGAAGCTTTTCAGTTTGGTGTAGTCCCAATTATTTATTTTTTATTTCATTACCTGAACTTTTGGTTTCATGCCCCCCACCAAAAAAAAATCATTGCCAAAACCATCACCAAGGAGGCTTTTTTCTCTTTATTTTTCTTAAAGGGGTTTTATTGTTTCAATTCTTATATTGAGGTGTTCAATTCAATTTGATTTGATTTTTGTATATGGTAATACAGAGATCCACTTTCATTCTTTTGCATGTAAAAATCCAGTTCCATCCAGTGCCATTTATTGAAGAGGCTATTCTTTCCCCATTGTGAATTCTTAGTGTTCTTGGTGGAAATCAGTTGACCATATACATGCTTGGGTTTGTTCCTGGATTCTCTGTTCTGCTCCACTGATCTGCCTGTTTTTATACCAGTACTATACTATTTTGACTGCAATAACTTTGTAATTTTTTTCAAAGTTAATTTAAAATCAGGAAGTGAAGCCTACACTTTCATTTTTCTTTCTCAAGATTGTTTGGCTATTTGGAGGCTTTTTGTGGTTCCATGTAAATTTTAGGATTGTTTTGTCTGTTTCTGTGAAAAATATCTTTGGAATTCTCATAGCAACTGAATAGACTACATATTATTTTGAGTAATATGGATACTTTAACAATATTAATTCTTCTAATCCATGAGTAATATCTTTTCATTTGTTTGTATCTTCTTCAATTTCTTTTATCAATGTTTTACAGTTTTCCTTGTGTAGAGCTTTCACTTTCTTGATTAAATGCCTTCCTAAGTATTTCATTCTTTTTGATGATATAATACATAGCATTGTTTTAATGAAGCACATGTTATTTTTTAAAATAATACATACAAAAAGCCATACCTTATTTCTAATTTTAATAAATTACCACTTTATAAAATATACCAGGACCTGAACGGAGCAATAGCATTCAGGAGAATCCAGTGATGATGCAAATAGATTATGGATTAGGAAATTGTGAGTATGTCCTAGAGGCTGGATTTCTCCCATCCACACTGATGCTCTATCTGTAGTCTTGTTCTTCCATTTGTGACACCTTGTGATCTCAGACAAATTATTAAATATTTCTGTGTTGCCCTATCTCCCTCTTTAAAATGCATATACTAAGGATCAATTTCTTGGGTTATTATATATAATAATTCTCATAGTACTTAATACTTTGACTCATAATTGACACATAATGCATGTTAGCTGTTACCATTATGGAATTTTTTTTTTGGTAGAGTCAAATGTTGCAAAAAAGTAAAGAAAAATAAAGAATCAATAAAGAACTTCAGATAATTGTTTTGAGATTGAACAACATTAAATTTTACAGGTTAAAGGCAGAGAGAAAACATTGCCTTTGAAATCAGGAAAAATACATTTGTTGTTTTGTGAATTAAATGAACATATATAAATCCAAACTCCACTGCTTAGCAAATAGATCAACAGATGCAATCTATAATTAGTAATGCTATTATTACTAATATAATGGCAGTGTTATACTCTACATGGCTAAATCTTGGAACAAAAGTGCTAAAGACAAGCTTGAAAAAACAAGCTGAAATCTTATTAAGGAAAATGCCAACTCCTCCTTTTGGCCTTTTGATACAGACAAAGGGCAAAAGCATTTATCATCAACTTGATAGATATGTCAAATTTAAGTCATTTTATAAAAATAGGAAAATTATTTGAAGGAAGTAGTGTGTTTTTTGTTGGGCGTGTGGGCAGGGAACGTTCACAATGGGATATGTATTCCAAAAGACGTATATCAAATGTCAAAATGCTGCCACTGTCATGGGAGAGATTAAAAAAAAATGAGGAGTAAAGAAAAACAAAGCACAATAAAAAATGGAAAATAAAATGAAATTTGGGTACAGAAGATGAGAATTGTACAAAATTAAGTCATTGCAAATTTTCTAAATTTAATAGAATTCACAGTGGTTCTGGATCTGACTCTTCTTTCCAGCCACCTAGTTTGGTCACAAGGAAGCTAGTGAAGTCTCAGGAAGGAACCAACAGTATCAAATGTACATGGCTGCCTAACAAGGCAGAAACAATGCAATGTGAATCCTGATCCTTTTTTATATCCTCCTCACCACACGCAGGAACCAATTTCCATCGTGTCAGGCAGGTGAGGCAATGAAATCAAATAGTGCCCAATGGAACATGGCAGGTGTACTGTTCATCATTCCTAGCACTAGCACCTTTTTAAAAGGTAAACCTTGTAGCACCTTCTTTCTTTTCCTTCTTCTGCTAGCTGTATGCAAAGGATCCAGTATACAATACTGAGGCTGAGGGGATAACAGAGCCCTTATTTGAAGAGGGTGTGGGTCATAAAATGATTGCATGGCAATGCCCTCCCCTAACCCAACTTTCATTTGACTGTAGCATGAGCAAGAAAGAAACTTTCACTCTTCTCAGACATACAGATTTCATGAATATCAATATGCCTAGCCCAAAGAAGACTATGAATTAATCCTTGGTAGAGTGTGAGTGATTGAAAACTTGATTTAAGTTTCTAGTGGAATGGTGGAAAAGAAAACATGACTATCATACGTTCAAGAGATGATGTGAAGTGATTGTTGAGACACAATTGTTAGGGGAGTTTTCTTCTAAGGGTGGAAACAGTTTATATATTTGTATCAATATTTATATGTATGCATCAGTAGCATATGTACTACTGATATAATATGCATTATAAGGGGTATGGCAAGCAGAATGTGGTTTCCAAAAAAAAAAAACAAAACTCTACAACTTAATCCCTAGAACCTGTAAATGTGTTGAGTTATATGCCAAGAGGGAATTTGAAAAGTCACAGGTAGAATACAGTTTCTAATCAATGGTTCCTAATATAAGATTATTCAGGTGAACCCAATGTTGTTTACAAGCCTTAAATGGAGAAAAGAGGCAAATGACTTAGCTGGGCACAGGTGGCTTTGAAGATCCAAGGGGACCAAGAGCCAATGAAATAAGTCAGCTTCTGGGACCCTGAATAAAGAAGGAAATATATATATAGGCAAGTAGAAGAACTTCAGCCTGGCTGACATCTTGATTTTGGCCCAGCAAGACTCCCTTTGGACTTCTGATCTTCAGAATGGTAAGATTCATTTTTAAAAAATTGTACTGATTTAAGCCTCTAAGTGTTGAGAGCCACAGCTGAGTCGGAATGGGGGTAATTTGTTAAAGAAGCAATAGATTCGAAAATGGAGGAAAGGACTCTTTGTAACAAAAGTAACCAAAAATGGCATGTCTAAAAATATACACTATTAGGAATATGTTGCTTATGTGTGGAGAAAATTTTAAAATTTTATTCTTATTATAAAAGAAAATCCAAAAATCAAAGCATAATTCACTCTGAAACAAAATGTTAGTTCCTAGATTTTTATACAAATTTAATGCAATAGCACTCACATTCTTCAAGGCCTCATGTGTTAGTCATGTCTACTAAAGCAGCTCAAACCAGAATTTTTAATAGTGGTTTTGTTTTGGAGAGAAAGGTAAGTGAAGATAGAAAATCATGGAATATTTTAATGTTTTCTCCCTCCTATCTCTGTTCCTCTCTTTAATTTCTTTCAACTACAGACTGGTTTCTTCTGGTTCTCTAGGGGAGTGGGTCAGACTTCTCTGTAATAAACAATAAGTTGACTAGCCCACTCTGGGTCATATGACAGTCCCTGAACTAGTATGTGTGGTTAGAGGATTGGATATCTAGTCTGGGACATTTGCCAGTCCTGTAGCCAAAGCAGATGAGTCTGCTATCCTAAGCAGGAAAGACTCGGATAAACAGAAGAGGTCTTCAACCTCATAATTTTACTTCTAGGAAGCTACTCTAGGAAAATAGATGCAGAAAAAATATAGAAATGCTTTTCATCACTATTTATAAAAATGAAACAAACTAAATATTCAGTAAGATAACATATTAAATTATGGTCTGTCCACCAGATGAAATACTTTGAAGTCATTAGAAGTATTTTTCACATTTTAGAACTGAAAGAATTCAAAATCCATACAAAAATACTCAGAAGATAGAGGTGAGCAAAAATGAAACCTACACATGTGCACACGCATGTGCACACACACACACACACACACACACACACACGGTGGCCTAATCGTACAAAAATGTTATATATTT
This sequence comes from Callospermophilus lateralis, assembly GCF_048772815.1. Lineage (NCBI taxonomy): Eukaryota > Metazoa > Chordata > Mammalia > Rodentia > Sciuridae > Callospermophilus > Callospermophilus lateralis. Next base: position 61,838,406 of record NC_135320.1, on the reverse strand, counting down.
ATGTAATTAATCAAATATCAACAATATAGAACCTGTAAATGTGTTGTTATATGCCAAGAAGGAATTTGAAAAGGCACTGGTAGAATTCAGTTGCTAATCAATGGTTCCCAATATAAGATTCAGGTGAACCCAATGTTGTTTACAAGCCTTAAATAGAGAGGCAAAGAATCAGCATTAGTGAGAATGACTTAGCTGGCCACAGGTGGCTTTGAAGATCAAAGGGGAATCAAAGCCAATGAAATAAGTCAGCTTCTTGGATGCTGAATATAATAAGGAAATATAATAAGATTACATTTTTAATATTTTCTATATTTTCAAATACTCCAAAATGATGTTATTTTCTTCATTTTTAACTCTCCATATAAAACTAATTTCATAATTCATGTAAATATTCAACAGGTGTGGCTATCTCTTGCCCCTAATTCCCAGTTCCATTGTCCCGTGGTGCTTAAGCTTAATTTTGCATCACAATCACCTGACAGTCATGTTAGGTCATAGCATACTGGGACACAGCCTAGAATCAGATTCATCTGGTCTGTGAAGGGGACTGACAAATTATAGCTCTAACAAGTTCCCAAATGATGAAGGTCTGGGACCACAGATAAAGAACTGCTCTAATCATAGCTGACCAAATGAAATGCCTCGAGCACTCTTCTCAGATGCACCTCTGGGCTTTTGCAGGCTGCTTCTCCACCAGCTCTACTACCATGCTTTCTGGCTTACCCAAATTCTCCCTTTTGAAGAACCAGCTGAGGCATCACCTCTCCTAAGAGGTGTTTCTTTAACTTCCTAATCTGGATCTGGTGACTTTCTCATATTTTCTCAAAACATCTTGCATTGACTTCTGTCAGCCTCTCCAGGGATCTGCAAGCCAGCAGAGCCCCTAGCATGGCCTGAATGCATAAATGAGCCAATTACCTTTTTTGTATCTACAGTTTTGCAAAGAGGTAAAGGTTGTAACTTAGTCAAATTGTATAAAGCCATAAACAGGTTCACAGAAATGACCTTTCCATGGTGAACCAGATAGTTAAAATCATTGTCAAGTCTCGGCTCTAGTTTTCCTGATTTCAAGTCTTGTCTTTTCCATGTCATTTCATGCTATTCCCCAATCACAGTGAAGTATGCTATACATATAAAACATCTTCTCACCGTCCTCTACTAATAATGAATCTGAACACTTCATCCTTGTATCTTTGGAAGAAGCCACCAGTAGTAGAGAAGTAGAGAGGGGAAAGGGATGATTCCTATTTTAAAAACAATAAAATGAAAACACTGGGGTTTTTTGTTTTGTTTTTACTTTTTGTAATAAGTTTATTGGATATAATTGACATATCACAATTTGCTCATTTAAGGTGTATAATTCAATAATTTATAGTAATTTACATTTGTGCAATCATCACCACAATTTTAGAACATTTACCCACATTGAAACATTTTAGCTTTCATCTCCCAACCCCATATTCCTCTAGCCCAAGGGAACAATGAATTATCTCTACCAATTAGTCTGTTTGAACATTTCATGCAAATGGAATCATGAAAAATGCAGACTTTTGTGACTCTTTTTAGTTAGCATATTTTCCAGGTTCTTCCATATCGTAGCATAATTCATTCCTTATTGTATACCGTATTTTATATATACATCATGTGAAGACATTCATTTGGTTCCAATTCTTGGTTTTTAGGATTAATGTTGCTGCAAACATTTGTGTACAAGTTTTTGCGTTGGAGTTTTCATTTCTCCTGGATAGATTGCAATTGTATGCTAATTCTCATATTTAACTGTTCTCTTTGGGCTGTTTCCAAGGAGGCTGCACCATTTTAAATGAGTTTTGTGAATGGTGAATTTGTTTAACTGGTGAACTTTATTTATCCAAAGTTTAACCAAAATATTCACTTTCTTTTCAACTATTCATTGCCAAATCATCGCAAATGACAGTCTGAGAAGTGTCCCCTATCTTCTTACCTGTTCTTATTATCCATGTTTGATTTATCATTTCACTCACTATCACCTAGTTTGCCCTTTCTATAACCTGGACTAAGGCTAATTGAGCAAATAACTGTAGTTTCAAGTAAGAAACTAAAAATTATTTAGTAAAAATATCTGAGTTTGCTCAACCAGCAGATAATGTTTGGCCAGTTTTTTTCCTCCTTTTTTTTTCCCACTAGTGATCACTTTTAACATTTTGATATGTTTCCGCTGAGTGCATGGAAAATATTGTGCCTTTTAGAATACTAATCAAGATATCTGTTTCCCATTCCAAAAATATTTATCTGTGATCCCATATAGGTTGTTCTTTTATTCATGTTTCAATTAGACTTTTTCATAATCAGAGTTAGATCTCTTCTTAAAAAAAAATCTAATTTGCCAAATACTTCAAATTGGGGGAAGAAATGAGGGTGCAGAAACCTGTACTCTTTTTGAATTTAAATTTCAGTTTACAGTTATTCTGAAAATTAAAGGGAATAAGCCATTGAAATAATGATCCTCAATTAATGAAGAGTTAGTAATACTCAATATTTCTCAAATAAATATATAATTTTTTAAGATTACAAGCTTTGGTGGGAGTCCTGGCTCTGCAGTCACAAGCTGGGTGACCTTAGATAAGCAGTGAAATATCTAGTATCTTTATTGGTAATACATAAGTATCAATAATATCATACAGAATTTTGTAAGAATTAAACCTGATCTATAATCAAAGCTCATTCCTCAATACCTAGAAGATAGTAAGTACTCAATAGGTTCTAATAATTATTTTATTTTTGGTATTACTGGTAAAACTGAAACAATCTTAATGGAAGAAATAGCTTCTGAAATAGCTGTACCAAAATTATCTCTAAACTCTGAAACTGTGGCAAATAGAAATATCAAGTCAATAAGAAAAAATTTCAAAGGATTTATTTACCTTCAACCAACACTTACAAGCAAATACAGTTTTCAGAGAAGAATTTTGTGCAGTCCCTCTTGAATACATTCATTCTCTTTCATGCACTATTTGAATCTTCTTCAGGTTATTTAAGCAATTTTTATTAGCTGGTCCCCTTTCCAATTCTCTGTTCTTTCTCTCTAGCTATATCACTGTAATCTTTCCCACGAATGGATCCTCCTTTAAAGTTTTTCTTTTCAAATGCAGTCTTAGGTGCTAATGATTTTTTATATTATTTCTAATGAGTAGTTTCTTTTTTCACCTCTATCATTTTCAAAGCTTAGAATCCTCTTGTTTTGCCACATCAATCTTTATAGCAGCACAATTCACAATAACTAAACTGTGGAACCACCCTGGATGCCCTTCAATAGATTAATGGATTAAAAAATGTAGCATATTTACACAATGGAATATTACTCAGCAATAAAAGAGAATAAAATCATGGCATTTGCAGGTACATTGATGGAATTAGATAATGCTAAGTGAAGTTAGCCAGTCCCCAAAAAACAGATGCCAAATGTTTTCTTTAAGGAGGCTGATTCATAGTGGGATAGGGAGTGGGGACCATGGGAGGAATAGATGAACTCTAGATAGGACAGAGGAGTTGGAGGGAAAGGGAGGGGGCATGGGGTTACTAATGATGGTGGAATGTGATGATCATTACTATCAAAGTACAGGTATGAAGACATGAATTGATGTGAATATACTATGCATACAATCAGAGATATAAAAAATTGTGCTCTATATGTGTAATAAGAATTGTAATGCATTCCGCCGTCATATAAATTTTAAAAATTTCAAAGAATGTGCAAGCATGTACATTATTGGCTTTCAGTGTAATCAAAAATCTATAAATGGAATTAATATATAGATACAGCAAACTATTATTATTTTCCTGCATTTTCTGATATTTGACTACTTTATCCCTTAGAAAATTGAAACATGAAGATATTGGTTGTATATTAATTCATATGAGGTGCCAGAATTATGTCTCTTGTTAAAATGTGTAAATGTGTAATTAAAAGGACATACTTTCATTCAAAAAAAAAAAATTCTGTAGTTTCCATTCTTACCTGTCAACACAGGCCAAATGTCATGTTTACTGAGAGGCCTTCACTACTCTCTACCACTGCCTCTAATCCTATTTGGAGGGTTTCTCAGTACTTGAAAGAAGCTTCTAACTTAGATTTTTATCATCTATTATTCAAAGTACTGTTTTGTCTCCCTTAAGAAAAAGTGAGTCACTGAAGTATAAAATCCTTACTATTTCTCCCTGTGGCCTGACACATTGTTGCTATTCATTAAACACATGGTGAATAAATTAATCAACTAACCCTTGAGCACATGATGGAGGCCTGCAGTGCAGGCAATTTCACAGAGTTCTTTGGGAGATAAAGTGGTGTGCTGGTTCTGAATTACTTTGGGATCTAAGAATGCCTTTAAAAGTTGTACACAAGTTCAGAACCCACTCACCACAAGAGTGTTTACATGGACAACCACACAAAATCTCTTACAATGTCAAGTCTGTGGGCTGGGCTGCAGATACTCACTTCTGTGGATGATGATTTTTTTCTGTCAAAAAAGTTTAGTTGATTTCAGATTATACCTCTGGGAGAAGCAAACAGATCCCCCATCTATTTGTCTAGAAAATAACTTAAGCTGGCAGAGCAGTACCATGTTGACAACAGAAATTTAAATAATTACTGTAGTATTTTAACATTAAAACAACTGGTGCCAGCTGTGTCTACTAGTTCCAGATGAATTTGCATGGTTAAGCTCAGGATAGTAGAGAAAGGAGTCCTTGGTATCCATAGATTCTGCACCCACAGGGTCAACTAACTATAGCTCAAATGTTTGAAATAAATCATTGCATCTGTACTGGTCATGTACAGGTTTCTTGCTATTATTCCCTAAGCAAATGCAGTATAACAACTTTTTGGATAACATTTACATTTTATACAAATAGTATGCCATTGTATATGAGATATATAAATAGCCATAGAGTTTGGTATCCTTGGGGCACCCTGGATAAGGTCACCCTGCTTGGAGACTGCAGAGCGAGGACTCCAACCAAAGCTGAATCCAAAACTTGTGCTCTGAAAAATATTTATTTTGTTTGGGAAATATTAAAACCTATAGCATATTCCTAATTCCTCACAACTATATTCCTTTTCTGAATTCATGCTCAGGCCTTTAAAGCATCTTTACCTTCAGAAAAGATTTAAATTTAAGGAAGAAATGGGCATTTCAACATGGAGAAACTAGCCACTGAAAAAATCGGCTTTCCTAAATTACATTATTCTATAATTTAATCAAGCTAAGTCAATAGTTTTCAACTTCGAAGAGTATGTTCAAAGACTGCATCTTAAAAATGTGGTCAAGAATATTTTATAAATTCAGTGGTATAACAGATTATTCTGTAAACTTCCTGAAATAGAAAACTAATGAGAAAATAGTGTTAAAGCTAGACTTTCCAGATATCCATGATGCAAAAGATATTGAAGTAGAAATTTAAAGGAGAATAGCACAATTTTATATGGAGCAAATATGTTTAAATAATATTTTTTTTCCTACAGAATTTGATCTTCACTGGTTTTTTTGAGTCCAAATTTGCCACAAATAACATGGATTTGAAATGTTAGTGATTAACAATGAGTACTTATATGGTCAAACTATATAGATAATTTAAAACTACAACTTTGGCAATTATGATTCTTCAATAATTTAGAGTTTAAGATAATAGTCTCAAAATTTTTCCACAAATGAGGCAAACAGTGGATTCTGCTCTTTGTGTTTTGGGGGGGGTGAGGGGAGAAAGGTTATTCTCAACCCTCCTATGTCTGTAAATGAACTGGCAAAAATGGATTAATAGGAAGAAAACATAGATTTATTTAAGTTTTATATCACAGAAAAGCCTTTGTAAATGCAGACACAAATAAGGAGACTTGTGTATTTTAATGCTGATTCTGAAAGAAGTGGATAGTCGTGGAGAAGCATAACTGAACAAAGAGGTTTATGATCTAATGGTAATAGATTGGAGAATTTAGGGAGACTATTTATTCAGATTCTTCTGTGCACTTTATCTTCAGAGATAAGGACCTTTCATTCCTCCAAGTACAGGGTGGGTACCTCTCACATGAGGGTATTGCAACCTGTGTCAGGGGAAAGTCAGGAAATGCTCTTTTACAGTCTGCTTCAGGACAGAAAGGTGAAAGAAGCTCAGAGACCTTCTGCTACTGCAATTTGCTCAAATCCTTCAGTTCAAAATACTCAATATACCAGTGTGTCTTATTTGGTACTGGTGTGTTTCAAGTCCTGTCAGAGAAAAATAATGAAGACATATAAAGTGAAAAAGGACATGCTCAGGCTAATTTGCTTTAATCCCTCTAAAATTAATATTTTATTTCAAGTACATTATATATGATAGAAGTATTACATAGACGAATAATGTTAGAGGATAGGAGGAGGGAGAGGTCATGATTCTACCATGTTATTTTGATGATTTTTCTGTTGCTTTTTAAAAATATTTTATTTTTTAGTTATAAGTGGACACTATCTTTTTTTTTTTAAGAGTGTGTGTGTGAGAGAGAGAGAGAGAGAGAATTTTTGATATTTTTTAGTTTTCGGCAGACACAACATCTTTGTTTGTATGTGGTGCTGAGGATCGAACCCGGGCCGCACGCATGCCAGGCGAGTGCGCTACCGCTTGAGCCACATCCCCAGCCCCCACAATATCTTTTTTTAATTTTATTTTTATGTGGTGCTGAGGATCACACCAGGTGCCTCACTCATGGTAGGCGAGTGCTCTACCTGTGAGCCACAACCCCAGCCACTCTGTTGCTATTTTTAAAGAGAATAAGTCCCGGGAGGGGCTCTCATTTTTGTTTAATTGTGGTTAATAGGCGCAAATTATAAAATGTCCACGTTTTAGTCAGTGTTTTCACTGCTATGACCGAAAAATCTGACAAGAACAACTGTAAGAGGAAAACTTTATTTTGAGGGCTCACAGTTTCAAATGTCTCAGTCCACTGATGGCCAACTCCATTCCTGGGTCTCCAGGTGAGGCAGAACATCTTGGCAGAAGAGTATGGCAGAGGAAAACGGGTCAGGACATGGCCACCAAGGAGGAGGGGGAGAGGAGGGAGACAGAGAAAACAGGAGAAAATGTGTCCCTCAGGGTCAAAAATAAAAACCCTAAGGGCACATCCCTAACAGAACCATCTCCTCCGGTCACACCCTACCTGCCTACAGTCACTGGTTAATCCCTATCAAGAGGTTATCAGGAGAGAGTATCATTGTAACAAAGAATGGTAGCATTCTGTGTTGGTAGAATGTCAATTGTGATGAGTTATGTAAATACAAATAGTTGAATAATGTTTAACTGGATCAAATTACATCTGACAAAATGGGCGACAGAACAGAAACATGATTTATTGTAGCAAAGTAGGGTATACTAGCAAATAATTCTTACTAGACAGTCTTTTTGAGTTGCTTCTATGAATTATGAACATTTCCAATTTGAAAATAATTTTGTGTTAATTTTAGAAACAAACATTAGAAACCTATTATAATGGACTCATTGGGACTTGTAGTATGTTCTTTAAAATGTTACTGCTTTGATAAAATATTTTAAAACCAGACAAAATTGCTGCAAATAGTTAAAAAATGTAGAGATGTGATGAAGAAAACTATCGTTTTGCTTAACATTGACAACTTTATAACTGTCTCTATTCATGCAGTAAAATTTCTCTTTGTACAACTTTATAAAAATGACTTTTTATGCTCCATGAAGGCTAAATAGATTTAGATATGCTGTTTTTATTAAACAACATATTGTTGGAATACCTTGCCGCAGTCTCTGGCTGGGCACAAATCACGAGTCTCCACACAGCTTGTAGATTCAAACAGCAATTCTTTATTCCCGAACTCACACCGGCCGTCTACAAACACGCTCTGGGGGAATCCACGTTCTCTGCCCAAATCCACTCCGCATGGGCTTCTGTCTCCCAAAATATACTGTCTGACCCTAAGCACTCAAGAGGAACTCAGCAGCAGGATACGCCCTATTCTAAAGGGGGAACACCCTAATCTCCTATTATGCTAAACCGCCCTATTCTAAAGGGGGAACACCCTAAACACGGATCCTGCCCTGGTCCTTGAGCAAGGTCACCTTTCAGAAGTCCTTCCACTAGACAGCATGGGAGTAAGCTGGCAAGGAATTTGTCATACCTACTTGGCTGATGGCTCCCAGCAATACCTACTTACTATTTTATCCCAATTTTATTAAAAGGACATGTAAAGAAATAAACATACTAAACATCTTTTCCTGCTAGAATATAAAACCATCTTCATTAATTGTTTGTGGGGAAAATGTTGGAGAGTTGTGAAAGCATAATATGCTTGCTAAGAAGTATGATAGAGCAATAGGTATAATGTTAGCCCTTTCACACGCAAAATGAGTATTATACTCACCCTAATTATTAAGTGTATGTCAACATGCCAAGCATAGAAGATTCTGTTTTGTACTGGGAATTGAACCCAGGGGTACTTAATCATGTTTTATTTTTAGAGACTTACTAAGTTGCTGAGGCTGGCTTTGAAATTGCTATCCTCCTGCCTCAGCCTCCCAAGCTAATGGAATTACAGGTATGTGCCTCAACACCTGGCCACATAGACATTTTTTAAAAGCAAAATAATTGCTGACCAAAAGGTTCTAACAATATAGCAAGTGAAATACATCAATCAGTTCTACAAAATAGAACATAAAAATTGTCTGACCTTTCCAGCAAGATGCCCTAAGGATTAATATGCTTTCCTTGGAGGTATCCTTCTGCCTAGTCTCCATTTGTGGTGGGACATGTTTCTTACATTTAAGGAGGAGCACATGAATACTCAGTATCAGAACTGAACATGCCACAGAAATGCTTGAGTCAGTTCTGAGTGTGTTCTCACTCTCTTGAGTATTTGATAGAAATGGTATATTCTTGAAGCTTTCTGTTGACTTTTCCAAGTAGAAAATATTTTGTTTTTTATAATATGCTAGAAACTGTTCTTTGTTTTGTCACCTTTAAATATATTGACTTATGATACCTTCAAAGCAACCTTATGAATCTGATCTCATGGTTATGTCTAATTTACAGATGACAAAACTGAATTTCAGAGAGGTTAACTTGTGTCAGTGCCTGATTTAATAACCATGGAAATCGGGATTCAAATCCAGAAGTGTGGCTGAAAACTCTGACTCATAACCAGTGCACTGTACTAGATTTGGCAGAATACCAGTTTGAACTTGGAATTGGCATTTATGCATCGATAATTCTTAACTATCATTTCATGTGAAACATAGGTAGGTTAAATGTTATTAATCTCCTATACAGCTAAATTTGCTTACCTTATAGTTGATTATCTTCCCAAATAGTATCCATGCTTAAAAATGAAGGCATCTAAAATTGCCTGGGGGTACATTATCCTTTCACAAGATAAACATATACTAATGTTATTGGAGAAAGGCGGGGGTCTATATTTTAAGGGTCAGTGAAAAAGTAGCTATTTAAGCTCCAAAACCCACAGGAAATCCATAATTCTTTATCCAACAGAGCAATCAGTCGAGTGGTCCAAGTATCCATCATTCTAAATAAACCTCCCAGAAGACCAAATGAAGATGATAGGTTCAGTCAAAATCTTCAGTCAGAAAAGCTCTCTAACATGCTGGTCACATAAAGATACCTGGCTTGTATCTACATTTTGAGTAAGTTGGTTTAAATTTTATTTCAACTATAAACAGATGTAATTATCAGAATAGTACTAGAAACACAGGGACATAAATAGGGTTCTCATGGCCTACCTCCATCTGAAGTAGAATTGTATTTTGTCAGAGTATTCTAAGTACCTTTCATAACTGGGTTTCTTCTTATTGTTTTATGTGTTTGCTAACAGAATTGATTAGAGCCCTCTTAACTTCAGCCAGAATTGTTGAAAAGCCTTCCTCCCTAACTGAATTTGTTCACTTTTCCTGTTTGTAGTCAAGTAGAAAGATTTTAAGATAGCCTCTACCAGTTTCTGAAGGAGGCAGTGTAAAGCAGTCAGAGTAAAAATAAGTTTCAATTGTTATCTGTTCCTAAAACTTAATAGCTGTTATTCAGGAACACAACTGACTTTTTGCCAAATATTTACAACTTATTGGTAATTCTTGACTGAACCAAACTACCATCTCCACCGTTCCCTAATGATGTATTCATATACATACACATCTATTTAACCATGTCTGTCATTTATTAAAAAAATATATTTGAAAATACGTTAGCAGAAAAGTTGATCCAGTTTGTTTTTAATGAGTTCACTGCCATATAGTTTAACTTATTAAATGTATGTAGTAATTACTATGTTTTATATTTTATTTTCTGCATTTCTGTACTAAAATAGATCTTCTCTTTTGAATATTTTCTTTTAGAATTTAAGAAGCTTTGTGCTTTTGTCTTTTTGGTTACCTTTGTATTTGTAGTTTAGAGCCCTTAACTCTTCCTTCTTACTTTTATATAGTCCGTTTTTTAAAATAGTAAACTTCAGCTGCCACCTGTTACCTTTCAACCATCAGTGACTGCCATTTCTCTTTCTTCTTTGTAGTTGCTGTCTTTCTAAAAGAACAGGTATCATTACCCATATTCTTCTCTTATTCACACTTGTTTTTGTTTTTCTTGGCTTTATAATTAAGCAGATTGACTATTGTATATTCACCATAAATGTTTTATTCCCACCAGTCCTTTTATTGAAGTTTCATGTTTTTTTGTTGTTATTATTTTGTTTGGGGGCTGGACAACACTTATTTAGTGGATATTTCTGAGCAATATCTCTTATTAACCTTTTAAAACTGTTTTTCTACAGCTCTGCTAATTTAAGAACAGGGTGTATGAATAGACATTCCTGGTTCTCCAATTGCTTCCTTGAGGAGCTATTGGAAATCTGTACTAAAAGTTGCTCAAGAGTTGCCGGATGCCCTGACCTTATTAATGATTTTGGTACTTTGCATGGAAACCCTGAGGATATTTTCATCTAGTAGTTTTAATCAGCATATAGTGAAGCTTTTTGATTTGAAGATGTGTTGTTTTCTTATTTCTAGAGGACTTTCTTGGATTATAATCATAAATATTAAATATGCTTTATATATTTTTTCTTTCAGAAACTCCAATTATTTGTGCCTTTTGGGTTTGGATTGCTTTCAACCATTTTCTCTTTGACCCCCCACCCCCACCCTCCCCCCCACACTTTTTCCTCTGTCTCATTTTGTTGGATTACATTATTTTCTTCAATACTCCATGTTAATTTTTTATTTGAAACTTCTCCTTTGTGCATCTTATAATTTATTCTTTACTTTTGAGGCGATTTGGGGTTTTCTCTTATTTTTCCTGAATATGGTAAGCCCTGTTTCCTCCCCACGCTTTGGTTATTGAATTTGATTCTAGTTGTTTATTGGGTTTCTTTCTTTAAATATTCAAATGCCTTTTAACATGTACTAAACTGAGTTTGAAATGCTGTTATGATTTTATTCTGCTTCAAGATGGTCAATGAAGGATTACAATATTCCAACTTGCATTTTCTGTTTCTTTTGCCATGAATTTTTTCCCTATTGCCTTCTATTTCTAGACATTTTTGGGGAAGGCTGTGCTATTTTATGATATCCCTCTTTAGCTACCCACTTGCTCTAGTAGCTTTTTTAAAGGGATAATATTAGTGGTGGTACTTGTGGGGAATTGGGAGTGGTTAAAATGTCTTGATTTTTTTTTTTTTTTCTGAAAGAGATTTCATTTTTCCCCAATTAGTTCCTTTTTTTCCCCATAAAAATCCACCTCCCTGAGAATATCACCCTTCTCTATTTATCAAATTCTCTTCCAAAAGCAAGGCTTCTCTGAGGTGGTCACTTTGGGCCCCACTCACTTTCAGGTCCTTTCCCTGTAGCTGGTGCTATCAAGTTCCAAGTTTCATATCTTAGTTGAATGCTGCTGGCACTTAGTTTAGAACTTATCTTTCTAGAGGTGATTTTATTCATGTGACACGGACCTTTTCAGCTTTGACACTAAGAATTCTGACTCTTAATAATGCTAAAGAAATGGGTCATACGTGATTCAGTATACACCCTTTATATTCATATTTTATGATTTTTGAGGAGAAAGTATAGAGAGATTTGATTCGGGTTCCATCACTAACCTCCAAATCCTGAACTCAGATTAACTACTGCTTAATGATGAGTTAAGGGAAGTAAGGGTCAGTGAAATACGAAGAGAAAAATGTCCAGAAAGAATGACATAGTTAATAAAAAATAAGAAAAAAGTTTTTAAAAAAAAAAAAGTAGACTCAGGGAAGAAAAGATATCAAAAAGGACAGAAACCTAAAAAGTGAGAAGAGACTAATGGGGGGAAAAACTGAGAAAAATACCAAGAGTGACATAAAGAGATATATACATATGTGAAAAATACACATACAAGACATTTAGGAAAAAATAGCTAAGTGATACTGCTAAATTCTTTATCTGTGTATCTGGAATAATTCTAATACTTTGGGAGTGCTATGAGAATTAAAGGAATTAATATAATCAAATGATCTAAAGTAGGGGTTGGGTATTGTAAGTACTCACTATATGTTAGGAGTTATTATTACTACTACTATACCACAAGAAAACTACAAATGCAAATTTGAAGAGAGTTGGATAGGCAAAAGCATATTAATAGGGGAAAAATATCAGGAAGAAAACCTCAAAGAATCAGAAAAAGATTCTCATTTTGGTATTAGTGGGACACTTCCTCTTGAATCAAGGTTTATAATTATGATTGAACATAGAAGTATGAGTTAAAGAGGACATATATATTGAAATTATTTACCAATACATGATCAATTTAAATCTGACCATATCTGTGGTTTGAAACTTTGAAGCACTGTGGTATTGTTTCACATTGGTTTGTTTGAAACTATAACTCAAAGTATTTTGAAGTCTTACAAAAATATATGCAGAAATATATATATTTTAAAAAGCATAAAAAGGCAGATGACCTTTTGAAAAGTTATGTCAAATTCTCTGTAGTCTTTTTTCCTTGGTAAAATTATTTTTCCCATGTTCTTTATAGTTCTTTATTTTTCCTACTCTATCCTAGTTATTTTGGTGTTTTTACGAGGTACAAAATTTTTTAAATGGTCCTAGATTAGTTAGAATAGGTATATCATTGATATATAATAGGCACTGATATAATAGTCTACTATTATATCTATGGGATGGTTACAACTTAAATTATGTGAATTTGGCTTACTTATTGTTCTAAAAAACGGTATCTAGTATGGTGCCATCCTTATCATTCCTACAAAACTACTATGGTTACTGGAGACCAATTATTGCCAAATCCAGCATTTACCTATCTCTTTTGTTGATTTTTCTTTTTTTTTACCCACTTTTAACAGTGTTTTCTGTTCTTTTTTTTTCCCTGAATTCTTTTTCTGCTAAGCTTCTATATCCACAACATGCCCATTTTTTTCCCTCAGGGGCTGCTCTTATCATTTAAGATCTTTATGCTCTGCCAGACCTTGACAATCCTACTTGCACAAGAGTTCTGCCCTTAACAACTCCTCTTGTTCTCCTTTCTGTCTTCCACAGAACCTTCCCAGGCTCCATGGCTTAAATATCATCTATATGCCAATGTCTCATAACTGAGATATAGGTAACTAAATATATAAACTTAGATATATAATTGCCATCTCCTCTTGAATGTCTAAGAATAGTTATTTAATACAGTTTTTATATTGTGCATTGAACATTCATGTGGGGATGTCATTCCAATAAAAGATGATATGGATGACTTGTATAAATCACTTAAATCATCCAATTAATATAATCATCTGGAAAAGAAATTCATCTAAATAAATTCCAAGGTTTCTCCATACATTAAATAGTAGCTTTTCATTATATTTTTACTATGTCCTTTATATTTTAACCAAAACTGGAATTACACTTGCATTATTCAAATACTAAAAGCTATAAATTATTAATAGGCTTTAGAACTTACTTATATAAATTATTGTAATCCCAGCAGCTTCGGAGGCTAAGACAGGAGGATCAGAAGTTCAAAGCCAACCTCAGCAAAAGTGAGGTGCTAAACAACTCAGTGAGACCCTGTCTCTAGATAAAATACAAAATAGGGCTGGGGATGTGGCTCAGTGGTTGAGTGCCCCTAAGTTCAATCCCTAGTACTCCCCACTGCCCCCCAAAAAAGTTGTCTACAGGCTTATATAAATGAATCTTATTCAAAGATAGTAAGCAGAATTTTGAAAGACACTTTTTAATCACTGCTACAAAAACAAATACACTGAGACTATGATAAACACATGTGCAGCTACATTTTACTTAAGGAAGAACGAATACCCATTCATCTACTCAGACATAAAGCAGCTTGGAGAATAACTCTCCCATGGAGGGATAACAGTAATGAAACCAAAATGTTGCCAGACTTCTTGGTAATGAGTGAAAGAGGAACAGTGTCTTTCGAGTCATTGGTTTGACTATTAAATAATAACTGATTACCAATGCAGTCCTTCAGTTGTCAATAGTTGACTGAGAGAGCTTCCAGATCCTTTAAGATTTGTCATGCGTGTTCTAGTGTATTCCACAGAACCTCAACTCTATTCTGGCTTAGATTCTTATATCCAAATTAAATTGTATTTCCCAGATTTGTGTAATTTTTTGCTACTATTTCTTCATATATGCTTGCAGCCCTATTTGTCTCTGTTCCTTTTAAACTCCTGTGACTTGATCATTTGCTCTTTTGATGCTGCCCCATAAATCCAATGAGCTTTATTCCTTTGTATTTTCCCCTCTAATTGTATATTTTCAAGTAGCCTGTCTTTGAGTTCAGATTCTTTCTTCTGCTTCATTTATACTCTGTAATATTAACTTTTTATTTTATTCAATATATTTTTCAACTCATGAAATAAAATATATATATATATATATATATATAAAATATTTTATATATATATATATATAAAATATCCCCCCCCCCGCCACACACACAGTTAAATGTCTCGTTTGGATAATTTATTCTTTTCCTGACTTCATTAACTTTTTTTTCCTGTATGTCCTTGAAAGCAACTTGATTTTGCCGAGTTTTTTTAATTACTTTAAATTCTTAGGCATTTCATATACCTCTATTTTGTGGGGGTAAACTACTGTGTTGTGTTCTTTCGGTAGTGTCAAATATCCCTGGATTTTCATGCTTCTTGTTACCTTATATTGTGATCTGTAGTTGACTCTTCCACACATTTTGGCTAGTGTAGCTGTGGATAAACCTCCCTCTGTGGTGGGGATATAAGGGCACATACTAGGTGGGATGAAGTGATTTTTGGCAAAACTGATTGTGCCAACTATATAGTATCTGTGTAGTTCTTACAACTGAGGTCAGTGTAGGCAAAGATTGCAGGATCCTCAGTGGTCAAAGTTATGAATTTCCAATGTAGTGGTAAGGGTTTTTAGGATTTTCAGTGGTTATGAGTGCTAAGGGTCTCAGTCTCAGGAGGAAGCTCCCCTCCCCTCCCCTCCCCTCCCCTCCCCCCCCTCCCCCTGGAGAAGTTGTGGCTGCAGGGATTCATCTCCTTTGAGTCTGGTTTGTGAGCCTGCTTACAGTGTCACTGCACTGGTGTCTAATGAGTTGCAAGCATGGAGAACTCATGGAGCTATGGTCGGCCTAAAACATGGCATGTACGGGCGATCAATGGCTCTGAGATCTGAATGGAAAGGCACTGGTGCCTCAGGCACAGGTAACCCTGCTTCTTCATTGACAATAGAATTTAAGGTGTTACTATTTCTGAAAAATTTTGGGAGAACAGAACATAGGTAGTCACAAATTTACCATGGCTGCAGAGTCCGAGAGGGATCTAGTTCTCTCTAGTGGTTAAGTTAGTTTTAGAGCATGGACCTACACAGTGAGAGCTTGACTTGGGCTGGAGAGTGAACCAGACTCTGGTCTATGGATTGGCCCAGTGTAGTCACAGAGCTTGGGTGTAGCATGTGGGCACTTGTGGGCCATCATGGCTTGGAAATCAGGGCTGCTATAGTGTTGAGAGAAGTGGTGGCTTATTCTCAGAGTGGCTCAACAGCAGCCATTTCTTGGATGGGAAAGGATGTAGAGGTACATTTTTCACTTGGATTCTCCAGTGCAAATGAGTATTGGTTGCCTCAGTGCTAAGAGATACAGGTATCCTCTGGGGGGCAGACTAATGTGTGGTTGGTACTGAAAGCCTCTGCCTTTCTCCCCTCCTTCAAACCATCTTCTGGCATCTTAGGTATATTATACCATCCTTTCTCTTGTGTTGTTGTAGATTCATTAATTGGCCTTTGAGTCCTCTGTGGCATGCATACATATATATATATATAATCATACATATATATATAATCTCTTTTTGTAATTACCTGTTTATATTTATTGTTTGTTTGTGAGGTAAATGAGGACTGCTGTCCTCTTCTCTACCATCTTGGTGATAACTTTTTGTCATTTTTATACTCTTGGGAATGAGTACATTGCGTCATGGCAAATACCCAAGAATCATTGATTGAACTTGAGTTGTATATATTTTATTTTCTAAATACCAAATCTTATGACATACATCAGTAATGATCAGGTTCAAACATTCTTACAAGTAAGGTGAAAGCAATTTTCCAGAAAAGACTTTTAAAAATACATGACTTTATTGAGCTTGTATGTTTGTAATTACTTCTTGGATCCCAATCAACCAATAGCCCTATTCTCCTAGAATAATACAACAAAATAAAAAGCAGATATTAAAGTAATATAATAGGACTCTAATTCTCTTTCAACAGTGCTTTCTTTATGCCTATGAGGAAAGTTCAGTACCAAGCACAGAACAAAGCGAAGAAAATTTTTTTTTCTGAAAATATATGATTCTCCTCCCCATTGATACCTGAAGTTCCATCACCAACTAATTCTAAGAGACAAAAATATCTTCATTGTTAATATATATTACTTTGATAATATTTCTGCCAGTGAGAAATATAAAATTATCTTCATGTCTCCCTTTCCCCAGTGTGTTCCAGACAAAGTAGTAATTTTACAATTGAAAGTCACTAGGAAAACAAATAGAATTAAAATCTTGATTAAAACCCAGATGTTGAAAAATCCATGGCCAAAGTCCAGGTCAAAAATCTATGAATTTCAGGGGCATAGCTGCCAAAGGAATTCAATTTAAAATCTGGTGTTGACAGGAGACCAGCAGTGCAAGATCATAGGAGGCAAAAAAGCATATAATTAGATACTTGATCTGAGACATATTAAAGTTAAGTCAAGATGATGTGAACCAAGTTATGGCACAGTTTGAAAGGCCTACCATGAAGCCAAAGGTAAAAACAGAAGGATTGTATAGCCAAAGGACCCAAAGCAGTAAATAAACCAAGACAAGCTCTTGAAGCAAAACGACATCTCTACTGGTAAGGACCTGGGGTTATCATGTGAAAAGCAATCACATCTGTATACAATAACCTTGATCTATGTTTAGGTATACAAATATTCTATATATATGTACATACATATACATAGTACAAAAATGTTTTCACCTATGGCTTTCACATATCCAAAAGCCTGAAAAACTCTCAATCCACCAAATACAAAGCTGTCCTGTGCCTGGCACAAGATGATTTCTGCAGTTACAAAGCCATAATAAATAACAAAGCATAATAAATAACTCCAAGCTAGCAAGGAATTAGCAAAAATAAGTAACCTGAGCAGACACTAAGCAAAGCACAGTTAAGATTCTGGTTCTCTGTATTTTTAGAAGACTCAAAAGCCAGGTCTCGACTGAATTATAAACCCAAGCCTACAGGCTGTATTTCTGCAGATTCTTTGCTTGGGGGAAAAAAAAAATCCAAAGTGAATCTAAAGAAATGTTGAGTGCTCAGTTTTCAGCAATCGTTAAGTAGAATGTTAAGTACCTCATTAATAGTACTACTGTGATTTAAAAAATGCCATGTCCTGTTCAATTCTTATGCAGCACCTATTACAAAACAAAGATGTTCTCAGAATCTAGGCACACAACAAGTGTTCATAAAAAAATTTGCTATTAAAGCAGTAATCCATAGTCAAGATTTAATTTATAAAATTAGTTGAGAGGATAGATGAGGAAGGGAGGAAATATATCTGCCTCTTCATGTTTAAGTGCAAGTGACATGACATTAAATGCTATTTTCAGTGGTGTGTTGATTAAATTTTAAATACTGTGCAAGAAAAGTGATTAGAATAAATCAGATTTGAATGTATCAAAATTTTTGTTCTGTTATTAGCTCTATGATCTCAGACAAGTTTCTTAATCTTTCTGAGCATCACCTTCCTAACTTATAAACAGGATTAAAATGTGAAATACAATGTAACAGATACAATATACAAAGTGCCTGATTTGATGTTTGTCATATAGCAAGTGCTTGTAAACTGCACAGAGTGGGATTTACCATGCCTGTAATTAAACATTTCCTGTCACCTCATTTGTTTGAGACATCTTCAAAGCTTCTGAGAGAAGCTATAGCAATGTTTGATTTTTGTGTTTTAAGTTAACCTCAATTTTTTAGATTTGGTTTTGTTGTATTATTTCATTCTAAATAAGTTTGACTTTTACACCTAGATTTGCCTTTATAATATTGTATGTATGTTCTAAAGAAAGTCTCCGAAATGTAGCTTGAAGTTCCACAAAACCTTTTTCTACTTATAATTGTGCCCATAATTATTAGTCTTGAGTGAGAACTACTTAACACTAATATTCTATATGACTTGGCTACTTTTCATGGCCCAAGTTAATAATTTTACATTTACAGGAAATAGACATTAAACTGGACTCATGAGTACCTGTAGTCAGTTTTGATTTTGAAATAGTCATTATCAACAATAGGTTTGTATTTTGAGGACAAAGTCAAGGCCAATGAGCATTAAGAAGTCAGGTATTCTTTCAAACCTGTTGTCTCCAAAGAGACAGATGTTTAATTAAATAAAACCAGACATTTTTTAAAAGGTAGCATATTCTCAACCTCAGTGCATTTGGAGAAGAAAGAACATCTTCAGATGAAGAACAAAATATTTTCCCTATATTTTAATTGGTGCATTAAAATTATACATACTGTTGGGATTCACTGAAACACAATCTTCATGATATATGAGCTTAGTTTAAATTGTCAAGCCACAAAGACATCTATATATGCTTTGTCTACCCAGAGCCAAAACTTACAAATCAAAACTTCAAGAATGAACAGAGTCCAATGACCAATATTTAACTTAATCAACTGTACAAGAGCAAGAACCTGAGCGTAGAGAAAGAGAGTGAACAATGTGGGGGAAGTTGCCTTCCTTCCCCTGAATGACGTCGTGAGTGGTGGTAGGAATATGTCCTCCTCTTACTTGGTATCCAATCCCATGAGTCTCTTTTGCTGGGAAGTCTTCAAGCTTAGTATCTGGAGATACAAAACATACAGATTAACCTGGTGTCACCTGAAAAACAGCTATTCCTCCAGCCTGTTGGGTTAACTGAATGAGAGCTTGCAGTACTATGCGCTTAGTCTAAGTGATTTTTATTATAAACAATTTACTTTATACCTGGTTTGAGAAACTAATCCTTAATTATAAAATGATTTCATTTTACCCCGAGATAACCTCAAATAGAGTGCACAAGAGAAATGGGAGGAATGCTAGTATAAATTATCAGGTCCTAACATTCAGATAGGCAAAAATAATATTGTCCTGTACTCTTTGACAAATCATCAACTCAATCCCCATCCCATCTGACTTTTTACATTCGAAATGGAATTAGTCATATAAAATGTAAGGCAACTAAGAGGTTCCCTTACCTAACTTATTACAGAATATTGAGATAATGAGCAAGTCTGTAGGGGCAGGGAATACAAGGTTTGGTCATGGTGAGCGTCTAGCCATTCAGACATTTTCAACTTCTCTGGTCCCTGACATCTCATCCTCCCAGGCTGGCTTCCACTGAGCTCCACTTACCCATTGGTCATAATCATTATTTTACAAAGTCTAAGACAGATTAAAACTGAGAGGTCCTTTCTGATATGCTCGCTCTCATTCATCTATTTCTCTTCCACTCTTGTGACATGAATCATAAAATAACAACTGCTATAAAGAAAATAGATTATAATGAGCCAAATCATCATAGCATGGAAACAGATTCAAGTTACTCTGAATGACATGTGCCAACATGGAAGAAGTTACACGAACTTTTATAGGCAAAAAAAGTCATAAATTTATGAAGCACATCAATGGGAAGATCAAGGATATGGGCCACAGTGTTGCAGGAAATTTTCTTCTATAGGTTTTAAATGTCATAGCTTTCTTAGTTTTGGGATTGGTGAAGGCTTGATGTCTGCTAAGCTCCGAGATATAGCTGAAAAGTTTGTCAGGAGAATGCTAGATTGGATACAAAAGGCAAAGTGATTGGCTATTAAAAGCACTAAGATATCCCAAGATTATTCAGGCTTTTAAACTACAATGTTCCACCTCTCCATAATCATGATGCACTAGTAACTCAAGGGTAAGCTGTCAGTAGGATCTTTAAAATAGATGTAGCTTCGTCAAAGAACTTCAGTTCACTGTTCCCCTTTTTGGCCAAGCAGCATACTCTACATGTGCAGAAGCCAAATTTTTTATTTCCACAGAGCTAGGAAGGCTCGTTCCTAGGATGAGAAAAAGATGAGGCTGAGCAGGGAGGAAATAATTATTATATCCATTAAGGAAGATGTCCCTAGATCATGTGAATGCTATCAGCCATAATGATCCAGTTTTGAATGTTCTTCCCCCACCCTTTACATTTAACATTTATATGCAACACATAATTGGAATATGATACGTAAAGTTATGATAATTGAGAACATGGGATAGCCTAGAGATAAAAAAAAAAAAAAGTATTGAGGGAAAGTAGTGAGGGAAACAGGCTATCTAATCAGCCCAAACATTCTCTGTGTATTATCATACTCCTTAATCATACTGATGCAGTCATCTGTATGTTATGACATATTCCATTACCTTTAATTCTAATTTTTGTTTTTGCTAATTTGGCTCCATTGCTATGAACTCATGTGGTATAATTCTAAAAGAGATTTGGTATTTAATATCGAAATAATTGTGGCTATTATTTGCTACTAATTTATTTCATCCCATTTTGCTTTTATACCAGATTCTTGTCTAGAATATTCAAGTCATATTCCAGAAGAAATCAGAAAACTCAGTATCTTCTTAATTTTTTTAACCAACAAAATTGTTCATTTCCTATGTACCAAATGTTATTAGTAGGGGTAGAGACAAAAGACTAGACTTATGAGAATTTGGGATGTCATAGATGTGAAAATAATCAAATCTTATTGCTTTTCACAATCAGAAAGGAAATGGAACTCCAATGGGAGTTGTTTTCCAATATTGCCCATTGACTTCTTTTGGTAAAATGAGTATGGGTATTTTTTCCAATGCCAACTGACGGTGTTACAGGATATCTTAAAGACATTTAAGTTGGGAACATGGGCTTTTATTGTATAGTATCTCAGGTTTTAAGTTCCATCTATTTTCCATAATGCATGCTTTCTCATAGGTCCCTAACTTTGCACTAAGAAGTGTTGGCCACTTTAGAGTAACATTGTCAGTAACCCTGTTGGGTAATATTGTGCACCCTTTTCCACCTTTGAGTTCAGGAGTAGACTCATATAATTTGCCCAGTATTTTTTAATCCATTATTTTTATAAATAATTTTCTTAAGAGTTTTTTCATCCTTGTTCTTTCATTGTGAAATATTATTGCCTTATGTCCTATTTTTTAAGGTGAATTCTTTTTAAGGAGAGGTTTTTACAGGAAATTCAGCTTGTCCTAAAAATTCCCACTCCAATATTTACGCTTCCAGTGAAGTCTCTTTGGTCCTAATATTTGGCCAGTTTTGATAAATCCAACAATGCATGTTGTTGTCACTGGAGACTAAATTTAATAGGGACTTTGCTAAACTAAAACCTGGAATGTTTTCTTGGTCTAAATGTATCAATTAATGAGAGAACTATTTCTTAGTAGTAGCATAAATTTTTAATCTTCCTGAATATAAGGATTCACCTTAAGGAAGGGGATTTGGGAAAGCAAACACACATAAAAAAAAATATGATCAGTAGAGGATGTAATATCATTTGCAGTTTCATTAAAATCTTCAAGTTCACTATTTTCTTTATTTAAGAAAATATACCAAGGAAAATTCAAAATAGCTCAAATAATGTCATAAAGTTCTATATAAAGATAATTTGGACTATTGGGAATGTTTTCTGAAAGAGTGACAGCCTGTGGATTTGTTAGAAGGGTTTGGGGTTTCTTCAGTGACAGTCCTTAATTGTCAATATAGTCCAAGATGAGTGTCACTCAGTGTTTTAAAATCATGTGGAAAAAGTTCACATAAAAGGTGAAAAATGTGAATTCAAGAGTTTACTCCCTGAAATTTTACAGGACAGTAGGTGTTTAAAAGGCCCTAAGAAGGCCCTTTACTAAGAAGCTGAAGGGAGTCTTTGATGTGGTGTCTCTTCCAATAGACAAAAATCACCTAGTTTTAGCTCATTCTTTTCAATTCTTTGTCTCCTGGGAGCTCCCTGTGGGAATGACCTGAAGTCCACTGTTAAGTTGTTTTATCTGTTCTGTAGGCAATGGGTCTCATCTCTGAGCTAAGCCAATGTTGTTAGAAGTTCTACTTCTGCAGAAGTAGAATTTTGATGGGCAGCAGGTACAAAGTTAAAATACTCTCCTTTTAAACATGTTTTTTTTTTCCTATAGTAATACCAATTTTAACTAGATAACCAAAGATAAAAACAATTTATAAAACATGTTTAGCCCTTTAAAAAAAACTGAATGCCAAAAGAAAGAGAATAGCCCTGGTTAAAGACCTGATGACCACTCAAAGTTGACACAGAAATTTCGTTATTTTATACCACATATTAATGGAACATTAGAATTATGACTGATAACATATACTGTGACAGATTTCTAGGGATCTTATATAACTTTGGAACTTAATAGTGTCATTATATAAATATAGGTCTATTATGCATCTTTTGGATTTCCAGGGACCCTCTGAAAATACCCAAATCAATTCAAGACTAAAATAGACCTTAGAATTTGTCAAGCATAGAAAGGTTTTAGAATATTTAGCCAAATAAGATCATAATGATATAAAATCAAGGTGATAATTTAAGATGTGAAAAACAATAAATAACATTGACTTTATTGCAAGTTACCTAAAGTGGAAAAAAAAAACCACTTTCAAAAACTATTAAAAACAAGAGTATTTCATCATTAAAACCCAGGGTATCCTGGGTTTTACACCAATATGCCTTTGATATCTGTTCAGCCCCTAAAGGTAAAAAAAAATAATTTTGTAAAATCTTCCATAAGTTCTATTCCTTTTAAAAGTCCTTTACAACCTTTTCAAACCTTTATGACATGTCCAAACCCTCAGTTCTGTACTATACATTGTTTGAGTATTTTAGAACCACAGTCATCTTTGGGACAAAATTTACCTTCTTTTTTTCTCATCAAATTTTCATATTCTATAACTTTAAAAAACACATTTCATTTTCCTCAGAGTTGTTGGCCTTCCTATTGTTTGTTTTGGTTATCAACACTCAGCAGTGTGTAGACTAACTTTTAGAGTATGTGCTTTCTCGTGATACAATTTTTAGATGTAGAAAATTAATCCAAATATATTTAACATTTCTTCTTTTATGTCCTATAAAAACAAAATGTCAAAGTATATGGATACACAATAACTGATGTCTTAATATTTTACCTTAGAATCTAGACATCTAATAAGTATTAGTGAATTTAGTATAAGATGGTCTTAGGAATTTTAGTTTACTAAAAAAGATTGGTGAATCTTTAAGGGAATCATGGACATTTTGAGGCACTATGCAAAACTAGAGAGCCACCTTTTTTTCTTTTTTCTTTTTTTTGTAACATGAGGGTGTCATGCAGGCTAAGCAGGAACTCAAAGTTGAATATATGGGTATGTTGATTAGAAGACACAGCTGCTTTTTATTAACCCAATATTAAATGAATCGTATCTACTTAAGATTTTCCCAAATCACAAACTTAATTTATGAGCATTCATTTATTTCTAAGTCAATTTACTACCATATAAATAATATCTACAAACATAAACACACTTGTAGACATAAAATTCTCACAAGCACCTATACATAAAAATACAAAACAAAGATTTTATAGGTTTTAGACTCATCATTTGCCAGTTTTCAAAATGTTACACTGGTGTGCTAATAAGCTCCACCACAGCAGTTTTTAACCCTAAATTTGCCTATACAAAGGTGATATTCTTAAAGATGCAGAACTTTACCTAAACATCACTGAGAAAGAGCATGACTAAAGCCCAGTGAAAGCCAAGAGGTCAAAAGGTGAGGCTTGTTTTGCAGTCTTAATACCTTTCCCTATTTTAATAATTAATCAGCAAAGAGGGACACAAACTTACAGATGAAAATTTCTTTCATAAAAGGTCCATAAGTCATACTGTGGAGAACTATATAGTAGATAAATCCTTCTAATCTATTTTTTAAATTAGATGTGGCTCTTAAAAGAGTAGGGCAAAGACTATTTTCTTTGCCCAACTAAACTGGAGAAAAAGCCTCCTTGGAGCTTTCTAAAGCTCCACCTTTCTGCAGATTTCAGTCTTTTAAGATGGATTCTGCTGGGCTTTTAAAACATTTTCCTCTGTTGAGAGAAAGAAATGAGTGCGTTGAGTGTCTAAGAAATCTCTGCCAGAAGTATGAGCATAGATGAACCAAGAAGAAAGCAGTGAGATTTGAAGAGACCTCACTTAAAACATTGTGGGTTGGGACTTGTAAATGGTCCTCAAACTATTAGAAGAACCCTCACTATTTGAATGACTACAGTACTCCAAGAAAGAGGAGGACCTAAACTGATTGGGTTGAGAACAAAGAGTGACTCCAGCCAGTGTATATGTGAGCCTGGGTTTGTTCTGCATTACAGGCTTTTGTGTCATGAGCACGCTGTGCTAATAACATGGAACATCATACTTGCATCTTTCAGCAAAGAATTTATTGAATACCAATGGATTCACAAGCTACCTGGGTTTCATTGGCTTTTCTCTCCGGTTCATTTGGAGTAGTGACCTTGTCAATTACAAGTTCTTATTCCCTTTCAATCTCAGTTACTAATATCTACAGCTTTCAAATCATGCTTCACAAAATTTATATACACATGTTACTGAAAAAAAGGGTAAAGAAACCATAGGATTTAGAGGTAATGCAAAGTCAAAGCAAAAGCAATGAGTCACTGTAGGTGGTCAGATTTTGGGTTAATGAACTGATTGTAGATGGTCACAGCAGGGAGTACTCATGTTGAGCTGAGCCCAGGGCCAGCCAGGAGTTTGTAGGTTGCTGCTGTCCTGGGCAGAAGTCAGGATGAGGATGCCAAAGTGATCCATGGTAAAGTGATAGGCTGGTAAGCTCCATTGAGTCTGAGGCATCTTTTTATGTGTCTTGGATAAGGTAGTTGCATCATTTATTGACCTGGGGCATCTAACACACTCACAGATAATATTTTTTTATTAGCACACACAAGTCATTTAACAGTTTGTGCCTTGTGGTTGTGCCAGGTAATTTTAAATGGCAGTGGAAAGAAATTTGAAAGTTATTAGTACTTATATGTTAACTCTAACTGCAGTTTTAAGAATGATCTTAAAGATGCTTACAAGGAAATTTTAAATTAGGCATGCCTGTCAAACAAAATATTAAACTAGGCACTCGGAGCCAAAAGTGAGTTCGCCAAAAAAGGTTATAGGATGTTACCATGAATAACATTATATTGAAGAGTAAAGATGAAATCCCTCCTAGGCAAGAGTAGGGTGCCACAGGGATTCCTTCCAAAGCTATTACTGAGACTTCTGGGACAGTTAATCTTCATGAGCTTGAATTCTGTCAATACTGGTCCTAGGACCCATTTTCAGGTCACTTCTTTCCTGATTCTAAAGAATATTGAGTCCAGGTGGTAGGTATTAGAAAGGTCTCTTTTTCGTCGATTCATTGTTGAAAGTTGATCAGTTTTAGAGAACGTAACCCAATACGCTCTATGTGGAGAACAAATTAATATTTTCCATTATGTCAAAATTTAGTTATAGCTGGTCAGAAGTTTATATATGCTTTTCCTTTTGTTTTATTGC
This sequence comes from Callospermophilus lateralis, assembly GCF_048772815.1. Taxonomy (NCBI): domain Eukaryota; kingdom Metazoa; phylum Chordata; class Mammalia; order Rodentia; family Sciuridae; genus Callospermophilus; species Callospermophilus lateralis. Next base: position 61,812,232 of record NC_135320.1, on the reverse strand, counting down.
CCCAGGTCTCCAGGTTAGCTAGCAACACCACCATCAATTTTAAAATTTAAAATGTCCCCCATTGATAGAAATATAAAGCCAGCAATCTGAGGCATCATGATTATCAAACATAAATCCAGCTGGAGTACTGAATGTCAGTTTTTATTGAACTATTTCCTTATAATGAAGGAAGGTATCAGGAGAAAGACCAAATGCTGGCAAATAAATGTTCTGATGAAGGTGTTGAAGTGACAAAGGATATCCAAATTAAACAGCTCAAGACAAACCAAAGATCATCAATCCCAGGGAGGTCCAGGCCCCAGAAAGGCAATGCCAACCTCCACCCAAGAGGTGATTCAGTTTGTAGGCACAAAAAACCCATGCTGCTACCTGGCACCAATCCTGGCCACTCCTCTGGACAAAGTGGATCATCTATGAGGACCCACGTTAGGCATCAACATTTCTGAGATAAAGTAACAATCCTATAAAGGAAAGAATAGTTTATTCTGAGCCAAATATGAGTGATGGTGGCACAGAAACATGGATTTAAGTTACCCTGAATGTGAAATTGTGGAAGAGGTTATGTGAGCTTTTATAGGCACAGAAAAAAGTCATAAATAATATATCTACCAATGAAATTGGTGGGAGGTTCGAGAAGGGCAAGGCAAAATACTTCTATAGATTTTAGATGTTATATCATTCTTAACTTCAGAGTTGGTTGAGGCTAGTGGTCCACTAAGCTTAATGATTTATTCTGAGAACTTGTCATGAGAATGTTAGGTCCAATACAAAAATTAAATAGATAGTAAAAGGCCTAAGATAGACCAAGATAATTTAGGTGCTTTTTGGGGGTGGGTACTGGTGATTGAACCTAGGGTTGCTTTACCACTGAGCAATATCCCTAGTCCTTTTTATTTAAGACAGCTTTTCATTGTGTTGCTTTGTGTCTCGCTAAGTTGGTGAGACTGGCCTTAAACTTGTGATACCCCTTGCCTCAGTCTTCCTAGTCACTGGGATTATAGGCGTGTGCCAGCATGCCTGGCTAATTTAGGCTCTTGACCTACAACATTTCATTTCTTCATAGTCCCAAAGTTCTGGTTATCCAAGGTCAAGCAATCAGGAGAATCTTTAAAATAGATGATGCAGTTTCTTCAGAGAACTTTAGTTCAGAGGCCAGTGGGATAGCTTGACACTTGTCCTGGACCTTCCTGGACCATATGAAAATATCCATTATCTGCATGCTCCTGTCACACCATTTACACCACACGGCTATTGCCCTATGCTGTTTATACAGGGAGAATGTCCAAATTTGCTGGATTCTTTGGATTGTACCTTAGAAGAAAGCATAGGTCCCTCTTGCTTATGAATGTCAAATCTAAATATTAGGGCATAAGGGATTCTATTATCTGTCTCCAGTTGAAATTAATGAGAGGGGAAATGCAGAAAAACTTATTTATCTCCGAGACTCCAAGATTCACTGTGTTGTGCTTTTGTCTTTTACCACCTAAGCCTAATTTGAAGGATCTTTGTCAAGATTGGGGGGGAGGGGAGTTTACTGATTTTTTTTTTTTTTTAACAGTATTAACTTTATGTTCTAAACTTGACTTTCTGCCTCTTAAAAATATAAAACCTGGCCAACACAATTCAAAATTCCCAAGTACTATTAACTTTACCCATAACTCTCCAATAGTAAACACCAACATTTTTTAAATTTTTAGATGAAAGCCAAGTGAAATAACTTAAAATGGGGGAAATTATGTCTGTAAATAATTTTTCCTAGAATCTTTTAAAGGCTGCTACTGTTTCTTGTTTTCTGTTAAATTCTACTTAGTCCATATACAGTAGTGTTTCTTGAGCTATCATGGAACTCTCTGATCTTCCTGTAATAACTTATTTTTATTCCACCTCCTGACTTGGAAGCCACTGGTTCTTATAACTTGCCTCTTCTTGTCATGGGTTGCAAACAGATAAAAGTACAAAAAGAATGGTTTTGAGACCCAATGTGGTTCAGTTTTGTTAAAAGCAAAACTAACCTGAGGCTTCTCATAAGTATAGGGCCATAGGGCAATAGTATTCTGCTGTTTTTCTTATTTATGTGTTTATTTTTGCTTATATTGGGTTTAAGTGAAAAACAGCCACAACTTAAATAAAGTACACTTATAAAGGATTTCCATTGTGAGGAAATGTTGCCCAGAAACTCTCAGTCCAGGCGGTAATATATTTCCTGCCAAAACTTATTCAAAAATATTTCAGTTATTCTTGTTACCTGAGGGCCTTTGGAAGGAGTAGCACCAGAGAAGTCTACTTGCTGCAATTCTCCTTTTGCGTCAATTTGAGAAACAGTAGAAACAGAAGAAGCAGTAGTTATAACTGATAGAATCCATGGAGTTCAGACAGAAAGCATCTGTCTTTTACAGGCCAAGCTCTGAACAATCTCAGCTTCAGATGTAGGGTACAGAAGCCTGTCATCTCTGACAGGGACAATTTAACTTCCTGATTTGCATGACTTTGACATCTCTCTTGCCCAACTGCTCTAAGATTTCCAGTAGAGTTGAGAAGAATGTGCATCCTTGTCTTGTTCTAGATCTTAAAGGAAAATCGTTCAGCTTCCCACCATTTGGGTGTGATGTTAGGTGGGCTTGCCATGTGTAGACTTCATTGTATTGAGGAACATTCCTTCAGCTTCTACTTTCTTGGAGAGCTTTTATCATGAAAGGATGTCAGATTGAATGTATATTCTGCATCCATAAAGATGTCACTGTAGTCCTTCAGTCTGGTAAAAATGCATCACATTTATAGAATTGCACGTATTGAGCAACATTTTTACTCCAGGGGGGGAAAAAAATCCCACTTTATAATGGTGATACTTCTAATATGTTCTCGAATTCAGTTTTCTAGTGCTGAGGATTTTTGCATCTAAGCTCATGAGGGATATTGGCCTGTAATGTTCATGCAGCATCTTTGCCTTGCTCTACAGTAGGGATAATGCTGGCCTTATAAAATGAATTTGCAAGTATGTCCTTCCCTTCACTTTTTGGATGAGTTGAGGAGAGATTGGTATCAGTTTTTCTTTTATTTGATAAAAATTCAGCAGTGAAACCAGCAGGTAATAAGCTTTGTTTGAGAGGAAACTTTTTTTACAGATGTAATCTTATTTGTTATTGGTGTGTTCAGATATTTTTTTTCTTCATAATTTTGTCTTGGTGTATTATCTAGGAATTCAAACTCCTCTTCTAGGTTAGCTAATCTGTCGTGTCATTTATAGTCTATTGTGATCCTTTTTATTTCTGTTATTAGTTGTAATATTTCCTCTTTCATTTTATTTTGAATATTTTTTTTCTTGGGCAACTAAAGGGTGCTTTTGTAACCATTTCTAAAATCTCCTTAGTTTTGTTCCCTTTTATAATGCTTTTCTAGCCACTATTTGTTTCTATACTGATCTTATTTCTTTCTCTTTGCTAATATTGGCCTTCATTTGTTGTTTTTTTCCTAGTCCCCTGAGGAGTAAACCAGGTTGTTTATTTTGGTTCTTTTTTTCATTTATGAGGTTCAAACACTCTCAGAGCTGCCTTTGCTGCATCCCATAAGTTTTGTATGTTATGTGCCCATTTGTTTGTCCCAAGAGATTTTTAATTTCCCTTTCAGCTTTTTCTTTGACCATTGGTTATTTAGGAACATGTTGTTTAATTTCCACATATGTGAATTTTCCAAAATTCCTGTTGATTTCCGATCCTATATTACTATGGCTTAAAAAGATACTTGATATGATTTCAGTCTTCTTCAATTTATTAAGTCTTGTTTTGTGGCCTAAATATGATATATTCGAAAAAAAGTATATTCTGCTGCTGTTGATGGAATGTGTTATATATACCAATCAGTTCCATTTGAAGTGTAGTTCAAGTTCAATGTTTTCTTATTGAGGTCCATCCAAATTATGTTCATTGCTGAAAGTGAGTTATTGAATTCCCCTGCTGTCATATTACAATCTGTCTTTCTCTCCAAATCTAGTGATATGTGCTTTACATATTTATATGTTCCAAGGTTAGGCATGTGTACATTTACAATTTTTGTATTTTATTGAATTTCCCCCTTTATCGTTACATATTACTTTCTTTGTCTCATTTTACAATTTACATTTTGTTCTTTGGTGCTGAAGATCAAAACCAGGGCCTCATGCATGGTAAGCAAGCACTCTACCTCTGTGCTACGCTCCTAGTACACATTGCACAGTTTTTGAATGAAGTTATTCTAATATAAATATAGCTATTTCTACTCTATTTCATTTCTAATTGCATAAAATATCTTCTTCCATCTCTTCATTTTCAATCTACATGTTTCCTGACCAGTGAAGAGAGTCTTTTGTGGGTAGCACATAGTTTGAATGGATGAATAGATAAAAATAAAATTTATCTTTAAATAGAGAAATTATAAAAATGGTAGCTATTTTTTAAAAAACTTAATAATGCTACTTTGTAATTGTTTGTAGATCCTTTTTTCCTCTTTGCTGTCTTCCTTCGTCATACAATGATTTCATTAAGGATATGTCTTGAATCAAGTTCCTGTATTCAAATCTTATTTTGAATGCTGGCAGTTTTCTGCACTTCCTTTGTTTCCTCGTCTATAAAATGGGGCTTACGACAAAGAATTTTAATATGGATTCACTGCATTTTATGCCAATTTAGTATTTCCATTGCTTAGGCTCCAATCCTTAAATCATTTTAATCCTTTCCACACCCACATCCAATCTTTCAGCAAATTCTGCCATCTCTGCCTTCAGAATAAATGCAGACTCTACCTACTTCTTGTAACTTTCACTGCCACCAACGTGATACAAGCTTCCATCATTTTTTTTTTCTGAGTCATTGCAAAAGCTTCCTATACCTCTTCCTCCCTATGATCCATTCTTTACAAACAACTACATAAAATCATGTACTGCTTGGTAAAATCCCTTCAATAACTACTCATCTTGCTCAAAAGCAGAATTAAATGTCCAGCCAAGGTCTAGAAGGACTTATGAATGCTGGCGTCTTGTTTTAGCCTTACTCTGACTGCTGTAGTCCTGCTTACTGTCCATTTAGGATAAAAGCATAGAATAACACACTGTGCTATTATGAATTTGATAGAACTCGTAGGTCTAGAAAAATGACTGGCACCTAGTAGCAGCTAATAATTTCTGAATGAATGTGGAAATGCCCTCAGTACAGTGCCTGAAAGATAGCGAGTATTATAAATTTTAAATATACTCAAGATGTGACAATATCATGAATTGTTGGAAATATTAAACTACCAAGTTAAGGTAGAGATTTGAAAGACAATTATCTGACCTTTAAGGAAGCTCATTTTCAGAGTACTTGCTACCAGTTTTAGATCATTCTATTTGCTAACTAATGACTGAAACTGTCTCCTTGTCAGTTATTATTGATACACACTCTAAAACTTAAGTCTATCCAACTTCTATGTAAGGTACAATTCTAAATATTTGAGGACAGTGTTCAATTTAATTCATCTTTTGTTTAAAAAAAAAACACTTCAGTTTAGTAGAGTTTACATGAACAAAGAACACTTCATGAATTGAACAGCACTCAGAACTAGAAGTGGTTCAACAGTGGGAGCTTCTACAGGCCAAAGTAAATTAGAGAAACTGGCTATAGACAGGCATTATTTGTACCTGGTATAATTATTTGGCTACCTGTGATCAGACTGACTGAAACTTGGTTGCTAAAAGCCCAAAAACATAGTGGATTCAGTATGTTTTCAAACTAAACTGGGTTGCAGTTTGTTACTTAGAGCCTCAAAGTATAAAGATGGCTAATGGCCTCTAACAATTCACCTAATCAGCCTCTTGATCTTGAGAGATTGAGCCAGAAGACACTTGGGCATTGATGCCATTTTATAATAATCCCCTTGTTGGTCTTGGTGTGGAATTCAGAGCATAAAGTCAACTGAATAATTCTTTTGTCACTTTAACTGGGGTGACTCCATCTGATGCACAGTAGTGGGCTACACACAAACATTTAAGCCTCTGGAAGGAACATGGTGCACCAGGGGGATAACTATGAAGAGTACTAAGAGACTGGAGGGCACTCCTTAAGGAGGCCCTTTAAACCACTTAAATTTTTAAAAAAACAAAACAAAATAGGAGCCAAAAGAGGAATTCTACTATACAAAAAGCCTTTATTGAAGTGCAGCAAGAGGTGGTATTATCAAACACACTCCCTCATGACCTCATTTACATTTATGCCAAGTCACAAAAAGAACTATCAAAGATGTTCATTTAGAGGGTTATATGCCTTCTGGAAAATTGCACTTTAGTGCAAATTAAAATGTGTGCTTATTAGGCATGCATGATAATGGTACTGTGAGAATCCCTAATCCACATCAGTCCCTTAGTTTCTACTTACTGAGACATGGTTGTTCATATACATGAATGATTATTAAATGCTGCACAGATAAAACCAACTAGGTGAACAGTTTCTTGTGGGGATGCTAGCATTTGGAGTCACTAGTAAGAAAGCACTAGTAACATTGATCTAAAACCTCACTATTTGAATTACTGTATGCTTAAAGGTAACTGAATATTAGTTTGATAGCTTGTAGATAAATTTATAACCCTAATCACTTATCTAAACTTTGGTTTTCTTATTCATTTTGTGTGCATTTCTTTTTCCAGTGCTAGGGATTGAATCCAAGGACCTTAAGCATGCTAGGCAAGTACATATCACTGAGCAATACCCCCAGTCCTTATCGGGCACAATTTAGCCACAAAGCCTCACTATAGGTTTTACCTACTGTTAAATAAGGAACCTGAAGCCAAGCATGGTGGTGTGTACCTGTAGCTCCAGTGACTGTAAAGACGGAGGCAAGAGGATAGCAGCAAGTTTGAGGCCAGCCTGGCAATTTAGCAAGACCCTGTCACAAAATTAAAAAAAAAAAAAAAAAAAAAAAAAAAAGGGATGGGGATGCAGTTCAGTGGTAGAGGTCCCTGGATTCAATCACCAATAAAACAAAGAGGAAAAAGACAAAACAAAAACTCCCAAAACCTGAATATATGAAGCTGAAAGGTCAGTCTTACAGAAAGGCCCACGTGTGCAACTGGAACAAATAGTCCTACTTCAAATATTAACATTTGTAGGAAGATGAACTCAAGATCTCTACTGTTCTGTGAAGATTTAAGTCATCATGACATATCCACTATTTGTTTTCTATGTGGAAGCTATTGGTGTAGAGCCTTAATCATCACAACATCTTGCTACACTGTAAACAGAAGAGATAGAGGCACAGGGATTTTGGGGTGACAAAGAAGTCTTGATCCATGATCTTGGGAAAGCTGTCCCTATTTTGGACGTCATCTACTTCTGAGGGAAAAAAAAACTCCCTCTTCAGTTTACTTTGAGGCCTCCAACAGGTGTACAGGTTCAAGAATCTGGAGGTGCCATCTTAAGAGATATGGACCCAATACCCGAGACCCCCAAATTTTACTACGGTGTGGATGATGATAAGCGGTTAGAATGGTCCCATGTATCAGAGTTCAAGGGCAGTCTTTATCTAGTGTTATTTCAAAAAGACCCAATCTCCAGGCTTTAGGTTGTTCTCAGTTTCTTATTTCACCTAGTGAGAATATACTATGACTTAGTGCATTAAAGTCATTCAGTATTTAGTCATATCAGTTCAGAAGCACAGGAGATATGTGATTCATTTATGTTTTTCAGTAGGGGAAAATCTAATTGTCATCAACACTAATGGTAATAACTTTGGCCAAATCAATCTAGTTGATTGTTAGCTTTGCCAATTTCAGATTTAAAAGACAATTTCTCTTTTTGACCTTCTCAGGTGATTGAGAATGGCAGGAACAATGATAATGCTATTGTATTATACCTTCTTTTATAATTTGTCCAATGGAATAAATACCTATTTCTAGACATGTCTTAGGAATGCCCCACAAAAAATACATTATCACCCAAGATTCCAGCTACTGTTACAGCGTCAGCCTTCCTGCATAAGATTCTATCCATCCAGACAACATATTGATAAGGAGAACATTTTGATAACCATTGCAGTAGCAATGGAATAAAATCCACCTGTAAATGTTAAAAAATAGAAATGTGCCACCTCAGGTTTTACTGATGTTATAGGTTTAACAAACCAAAAATGAGTTATTAACTATTTGAGTAATTTTATAGTAGTTACAACACTGATATTTTCCCATAATCTGTATCATTTTGTCAACTCCATGATGAGTTGTGGAGTACAGATTGTAACAAGTGAAGTTTTAAGGACTTCCTTGGAAAGGACCAGATAGCTCTCCTGCCCCTCCACAAGCCCATGCATCATATTACATTTCTATCCTTTTTGGTGTTGGAGAATATCATGCTAAGTGAAATGAGCCAATTCCCAAATACCAAAAGCTAAATGTTTTCTCTGATATGTGGATGCTAATTGACAATAAAGGCAGGGGTGTTAGGGAAGAATAGTTGCTTTAGATTAGGTAGAGGGGAGGGGCATGAGGGTAGGAAGGAGTAGAATGAAACGAACATTATTACCTAAAGTACATATGACTGCCTGACCGATGTGATTCTACAACATGTATGTTCAGAAAAATGAGAAATTATACTCCCTTTATGTATATCAAAGTGCATAAATGCATTCTACTGTCATGTATAACTAAGTAGAACCCATACTTTTTTTCCTTGTAAATACCAGTTTTGTTTCTCAAGCTTGGACACATAGCATTTTGAAAAATAAGTTATCCTAGGTCATTTGACTTGGATCAATCTTATGGAGCTTATTAAAATTGCATAGTTTAGTAAATTCAGTACTGGCTGTCAGCAGGAAAATCTGCCAAGGCATTTCCTTAATATTCAATTAATTCTTGATTTTGGGTTAGCAGTTTTATGAACCAGTTTTTTCACTAGAGTTCTGAGAATTCTTACCCACTCTAGTGGTATAATCTTAAAGAGGAATCTGTACTTAACAGATTCATTTCCATGAATCTCATTAGAAAAGAGACTTCTTAATTTATGGCTGCTTAAATTCACTTTCATAAAAGTACCAGAGTAAAAAAAAATTAAATTCCTATAGATGATAAAACTTCCAATGGCCATGTTTAGAGACCTGATGAGAGTTCATTACAATGCAATTGATAATGACATATTTTAAGATAATAACCAGAATCATAATATCAGGACTGTCTAATTTATAGGAATTTCATGATTTATGAAATCTATGTTGACAACCTATCTGAACAATGTAACTTAAGGTCCAGTATCACTTAGTTGACAATGCTTTCCATGAAATATATCAAATGAATCTAAGTTAATATCTATTTTTTCATAGGTATCCCTAGGGCCCATTTGAAAATGCTCTGTTAATTGGTCAGGAGGTCTTAATGTTGAAGTTTTCAAAATGTTTAAAATAGGATCACAGATAATCATCAGCTAACGCTCATTAACTACAGTAAAAATTAAAAGACCTCAAGAGAAAATATAGAAAGATACATAGTTGTGGAAAAAATTGTTTCCTTTAATAGAATTGTATTATTTTAAGTAATAAAAGACCTAGTATATGTCCCAGTATGGTGGTCCTATAATACCAGCGGCTGGTGAGGATAAGGCAGAAGGATCTGGAGTTCAAAGCCAGCCTCAGCAAAAGTGAGGTGCTAAAGAACTCTGACCCCATCTCTAAAGAAAATACAAAATAGGGCTGAGATGTGGCTCAATGTTCAAGTGTCCCTGAGTTCAATCCCTGGTACCTGCCCTCTCCAAAAAAAAAAGACCTAATAATAATGTAAAGGAAATTATCTTGCTAAAGCATGGAATCTTAGATTCATAGGCTAATTACTTAAAACCTTATTTTAACAGAGAACCAAATACTAGTTTGTTTTTTTTTTTACCACTGTATTCTTTTTATTACTTCTCTTAATATTACCTCTCAATTTTTAGAAAAAAAAGTAAATAATTTCCTTGACATCTTAGATTGATCACACAAAAACATTCCTCTTGCACAAAACTTTTATGACTTTCTCATATCCACTAAGTGTTTGCTCTATACTTTTTCCCTCTTTTTAGAACAACCAATCTTTCTAAAGAAATGACTCTTCTTCCCTTAACAAAACTTATCCTCATATATTTCCTTACCAGTCTTACCTTCCTTACTTTTGTATATAGGGATATTTCCCCTATTATTACTACTAATATTAGCTACATATATCAATTAAAATTCACAAACCTTACTAATCTTCTTTTCTACTGAATGCTAAGAAGCCAGCACCATAACATTGTTATACCAGCATTCTGTAGGTTGACAAATGTACAAAATTTCTAGCAGCTTGGGCTTATAGTTCCATTTCTCAATGTGGCACATAATGTATCTACTGATATTTCCAACTTCCTTAGCCTCTTTTTGAAGAACCCTTTGGAGGAGGAATAATTCATCTCTATCCCCTTAGGTATTTTTGTTGTTGTTGTTTTTTATTGTTGGTATGGAGAGGAATAGTAGGCCAGATTTCTTTCAGCCTCAAGTTTTTCTTAATGTCAAGAGTATTAAAATTTACTAGTGTTGAACACATCATCCATATAGGAATGTTGTATTACATCTCTTTATCTCGTTTTTAAAAATTTTGCTCAATGTTTCATCTTCATGAGCAATCCAAAGAACTAGGTGTCTTATATAAATAGGAAAAGCTGTGCATATGTATTAAACTTAAAAACATTCCCATTTAATCAAACAAGTTTTTAAGTAGCTTTTATTTGATGAAAATTATCCCAGATCATGTGAGCTTCAGAATCATTTTGGGTTGGTTTCGAAGAATTTATGTAAATATTTAATTTATATTTGTTTCTCTTTTGGCCAAGTAAATAGAGCTCTTTAACAGTTTAGTTTTCCATAGCATCATGTGAAGGCAAAAAAAAAAAAGACATAAACAAAGACAGAAGCAGATTTTATAACTTTGATCTCATAATTTCAGACATTTGCCAGGTCAATAACACAAAGCTCACTAATTTGTTAAACAATATCTAGAGCCTGTTATGATTTGGATATGAGGCAATGCAAGAGGATTTTGGGGTGAAATGATATGGCCGTGAGAACCTTAATCCAATCAGTGAGCTAATCCTTTGATGGGATTAACTGGGTGGCGGCTGAAGGCAAGTGGAGTGTGGCTGGAGGGGGTAGGTCATTGAGGGCACGGCTTTGGGATTTATAATTTGTATCTAGTGAGTGGATTTTCCCTCTGCTTCCCAATCATGATGTGAGACACATTCCTCTGCCACCCTCTTCCACCCCGGTGTTTAGCCTTACCATGAGCCCCAAGGAATGGAGCTGGCCTTCTATAGACTGAGACCTCTGAAACCATGAGTTCCTAAATAAACTCTAATATTGTTATTGTCAGGTTTTTTAGCCATGGCAGCAGAAAAGCTGACTAAAACAGAGTCAAGCTGTATTTCTGGCCAATGGGACAAGATTTTTCAACTAGAAAGATAGATTTATACTTGCCCAGCTTTCAAATCTACTTTTCTCTTCCGATGATGAGCCATTATATTATCCCAAGAAACTTGCATATTAAAGGGATAACTATGAAGTCCTACAGAAGACAGGGTAGATAATTTTCATCTAGAATGGACCAGACATCAGGTTTTAAAAATGATTTTTCTAAATCAAGAAACCTGTAGGTAAAGGTCCAATTAAAATAAGATGGCCAGAAAAGCACCTCAACAAGGTAAGGTTGGGATGTAATTTGAAGCTTCCATTGTAAGAGTTTCTAGTGGGACACTCCTTCCCTCTTAGTACCAGAGGGAGACACTTACAAATATATTTCTTTTGTAGATCTAAATTTCTCCTATAAAAATACCTCAATGAACAGCTAAAAAGTCCTAATGCCAGAAAGGTAGATTTCAGAAACCAATTCAAGTAGATCATCAGTTTTCTAGTCCAGTTTGCTTTTCAACTAGATAATTGAGTTCAGGATGTCCCTTTGAGGAATAGAAAAAGCATTTTTTATTCCTCATTTGGCATAAATACTTTGGGTCTTACCTGATAGTCATAGACTAGTTTATCCTCATAGGTTGGGTTTTAACAATTGAATGATAGAACTGTTGGGAGTTTTTCCTGAGTTTCTGAGGCATAAAAATGATTGACAAAAAAAAAAAAAAAAAAAGGTGGACAGGCAGCAGAACATATGGTCAGCAGGAGATTAAGAAGGGGGTTTCAGTTGAGAGGTTCCCAGGAGAGTAGCAGGATTGAATAGAGAAAATAGGACTAATTCTTATGAATGTTTTCTCTGAAAATTGTCTGAGTTGAACAGACTTGGACACATTTGGGCTTGGGTTGAAACCCTCACCCTAGAAATATCCCAATACCCTCAGGGACTGCTGGTTATTGCCATAGTATTGAAGACACTGGTTTTTTCAGAGGTGCAAATCTTAGGGGGCAGGGGAGTCTCAACAAATTGGGTCTAGTCACTTGACCCAAAAATTAAACAGAAACGTTATGGTGAAAAGGAATTTTAATCAGTATGGCTGATTAAAAGTAAAACTGATTCCTAGTAAAGTTGGAAAGACAAAGGGACCAGTGTGTCCAGCCATGTCTTCAGGGGTACTGAGCTTCCAGCTTATGTAGATGGGTGCAGAAGAATAAATAATCAAGCAGCCTTTGTCAAACTGTGGTCTGGTTGATCATTATCTCTGGATTGGTCAATTCTGGTTGATGGTGATAAAAAGATATTGCTCTTGCCTGGGGAGATACTTTCAACTCATTACAAGATGTTTGTTGACTATGCATATTGTTTCCAGGAATATAATAACTGAGGACAAAGGGGACAGATACAAAATGGAGGAAGGGTGCCAAGTGTTTTATATTTGCAAGCCCAAGTGAAAAGTCAGTGTCCCTAAGGCCTGGTTACAATTCCACCTTTGCCTTTTGTCCATTCTCCAATCTTAAGGAAATCAGGCATTGGCCAACCGGCTTGGCAGGTTTCTTGAACATGGTGTAAACTAGTAAGAAGGGAACAAGCTCGAACTTTTCTGCTTCAGCAATTGTGTAAAGATCCAGATGATTAAGGCCAAAAGGGAAAATATTACTGATATCCTAGGGGGAAGGCTTCAGTGGGTCCTATGCCAATCAGACAAAAGGAGTGGTGAGGGCAGGAAAGGAACTTTAATCAGCTTGATTTTGCCAGGAATAACAGATTTAGGACTATAGTGACCAAAAGGCTGTATTCAAGTATTTGACAAGGACATTATCAAACAGGTTTTTTAGAAAAGGGGAGCAAATGCAAGGATAGGGGGCTTGCACATCTGGAGGGGTGGGCTAGCATGGTGACGTCATTTCTGGTACATCATTATCTTAGGACGGATTTTGTGAAACTCTGGATAAGTCATCACTTGAGGGAGCAAGTTCTCATCATGAAATGACTGCTTCATCTCATTGGGGGATGATCTTTTCTGTGACGCTCACCATTGCTTGAGAGTAGTTGCAGTCCCTTATCACACAGGTGATCACTAGAATCCAAGGTGACTACAAAAGAAAGACGTTGGGAGAGAGTAATGGGATAAAAGGGAGTTGGTTAGGTTAGTGACTGAAACCTCCTTCAAAAGTATCATTATAAATTCAAAGCAGAATCCAAAAGGGAGCCCAAATCAGAAGATATCCAACTAAATAAAATCATAAGAATCCTCTCTTCTCTCCTTCCTTTACCTAAATAGAGTGCCTTTGTCAAAGCTATGCATTCCATGTTCTGGTGGAAGGGCTTTAGTATCATGCATAAGAACACTTTCCATAACCTATCAGCTTCACTTTTTTTATTTAGAGCTGATACAAATGACTCCCTTTTCATTCTGATAATTTCAGAGGCAAGGGGGCAGGGAGTTATTTATTAATTACTCAGGGTGTTGGTCCCTTATAGCTGGATGAACTCATCCCATTCTCTCTAATCTGGCCCCACATCAGAGGGGAAGTGATAGATGGTTAAAGGACCCATGTACTCAAATTCAGGCACCTGAGATGTTGAGAAAGGGTGAGAATTAGGTAAGCTTACCTGGCGTCCATCATCAAGTTTAATTATCTGTCCTGTCTACCATCTCAAAATGTTGAATCAGATTATTTTGTTAAAGTTGTACTTCTGCAGAATGTTACAGGTGACAGTTATAGCAATCTATAGGCTTTTTTTTTTTTTTTAACAAAAACTAAAAGTAACAACAACAAAAAAAAAACAAATCCAATTGAACCAAGAAACAATTTCTTTGGAACACAAATGGGGCTTTGATATCTGCTTAGCCTCTAGAAAGCCACATAAACAATCTGTCAACTTGATGACACAAACTCTGTTGTAAGTTGTACTTCTTTCTAAAATCCTATTACAATTTAAGGACATATTTTATAAAATGAAACAGAATTAAGTAAGGGGTTTAGTATATCACATTTTTTGTTTGGGGATCACACAAATGTAGGACAAAAATTTACCCTTTTAAAAAACACATTTTAAATGGATTTAATTTTGGCCCCCATTGGGGGTCATCCTGACATGGAATAGGGCAAAGGGCAGAGCCTTATTGCATGTGAGGCTGGCCTTTGACACATCTGAACTGAAGTGTTTATATTTGTAGCTAGTCCTTAACCCTCTCTAAGTGCCATTCTATTTAAGAGTATACAAAAATTAATTTCCTGAAATTATTTAAAAATCAGTAAACATAACATTTAAATGTGATTTTTCTTTAAAAAAAAAGGTTAAGACAGCTCTTTTGTTGAAAAAGTTAAAAAAAAAAAAAAAGTTTGTTTTTTCCATTGTCAAGTGTATTAGCTTTTAATTCTGTGACCAAATACCTGATACAAACAACTTGGAGCCAAAACAAATGCTTTTTCCTCTATTTTAAAAGTTTGATTCCATGGTTGGCCTGCTCCATTGCTCTGGACCTGAGATGCGGCAGAACATTTGATTGAAGGGCATGTCCAAGGAGAGCTCATCAGTTAATGGAAGTCACTAGAAAAGAGCTGGGGACAAGACACAGTCCCTGAGGCAGGTCCCAGTAGTCCATTCTAATTATGTATCTATCAAAGGATTAATTCATTGACGAGGTTAGAGCCCTCGGGATCCAATCACTTTTCAAAAGCTCCATTTCTGGACATTGCATCAACACATGAACTTTTGGGGGACATTCCAGATTCAAACCACAGCACCACCACCTTTTAAATCATTCATGTTCTCATTATCTTTCCAGAAATACACTTAAGCTCCCACCCCATTGTAAAGAAAGACAATTTTTCATATATCAAATGACTGCTGTTATATAATCACAAAATAATTCCACTTAGATTTCATATTATTTCTTCCTTATCTAAAGTTGATACAGGTTTTTAATTGAATACCCTTGTTTACAGATATACTGTCTAGAAGACCTGTTTAATTATCAGAGTGGCACTTCTTGTAATGCCAAGTGTTCAACACATCTAATTATCTTTACTAAAAGATGCAAGTCATGACACAAAGGAAACAAACCTGAAAAACGGTTATCACTACTAGTAGTTTGGAGGTCACTTGCCTAGAAGTACTCTCCTAATTCTGCGTTTTAGAAGACTTTTATATTTGGGGGACAGAAATACATTTAATGTACTAAGAAATCAGTAATAATTAGTATCATAGCTACATAGAAATACTAATATATATTACATATTTATAATGTGTGTGAACACATGTGGGTATACACATACACTTAAATTTCACTTTAAAGGTAAAAGCTAATCTGTGGTTCAATGGGATGACTATGTGGTTCTGCCTTTCATAAGTGTACATAGGTTGATAGCACTGACAAAATCAAAGTATAGCTTTAGACCGTTTGCAAGTTTAGGAGACAGTGATAGTGACCACAACTTGACTTATTACCAGATGTACAAGTGTATCTCATATACACGATAACAAAATACTTATTCAAAGCAACAAATGCATACCAAGACTTAAAGGGTAGGAATACACAAATGACAGGCTTCCCACATCTGAATGCTACAGTATATAAATAGAAGAAACACTGAAAGTTTCATTGGCTATATATGTTTAAGACCCAGATACAATACATACTGTATAAAAGAAACACTAGTGGTTACCTTTTATATTAAATCTAAGGCTCACATGTATTAATTCTACAAACTTTTGTACAACTTTTAGACAAAGCTCAGATGCTTAGCCCTCTAAAGTAAACACATCTCTAACAGATTATTGTGTGTTTGACACCCTATATACCTAATATTTATTTATTTTACCAGTTTATAAAGTGATCATTTAAAAGACTTTAAAACAAACCTTAATTTTTGGTTTCCATTACTTAAGAAAATAGCAGAAAACACAAATTGTTTTGATAAAACAAACAAGAAAAACCGTTGCTCTTTAAGCCAGTTCTTTGTAAATGTTACTAACGGAAGGAAGATCAATATTTTAAGAAAGCTTTGTTGCTTTAATCTGAAAATTAGGTTCTGGTTTTATATTAGTCAAATATTTTTGTATATTTATTTTTTAGTTATAGGTGAACACAATCCTTCACTTATTTTATTTTTATGTGGTGCTGAGGATCAAACCCAGGGCCTCATGCATGCTAGGCAAGTGCTTTACCTCTGAGCCACAACCCTGGTCAAATTTTGACCTTAGGAAACCCTTTAAATATTTAAAGTTATAATTTTTCTTGGGTATCTGTGGCTATAACACTCCACTAACTGTGACCTGCTTCAACCCTCTTATAACTTATTTACAGCTCTATTTCATGTCCTCTCTTCTTCCCATTTTGGATTATAGGACAAAAATTTTACTTTACCATACAAAATCCTTTCTTTAAAAAGACTTAAATTTTATTTCCTTCTCTTACTTTGCAATTCTTTTTGCCTTTTGTCTTAGGTTTACCTTTTTTAAAAAGCTAAAATTCTAAAATATTCTGTATGGAAAAAAATAATTTATCTTTAAAATAAGATTATTAAGAGTTTAATCAAGGAATAGATATAAATTATTCATTAATAATTTACAAAACCATATTAAATATACCCAAATATATTATCTTTTTATAGTTTAAGAAGCCAAGCATACTTGAATATTTACCAATTGATGTTCCAGTATTTTAACTTGCAAGTGCTGTTTTTCCATCATATATTCTTATAAATGTTCTCTCCCACATATTTTAACAGCTTTTTTTAGATTACTTATGAAAACCAAGATATCAGATCTGCATAGTTAACATTTTAGGTTATTTTATTTTTCTTTTTGCCAAATAAACTCTACAACTTTCTGTTCTTAAAACAGAAAGTAATGAACATCTTAAATATCTAACAGACAATTATAATCCTGTTTGGCAAGCAACACAGGCAGAAAAACATGTTAGCAATTTTAAAGACTTTTTTTCAAGCTTAACCTATTTGTCAAAGATTTATCTAAGTCATGTGAGCCAAAAGATATTTGTGCCAACTTAACAGTTTTAATTTATGCGAGTGCATATCTACAGGCTAATTTCGTATCATGCAAACAATTTCTACATGTGCTTATGTCGTTATAAAACACAATACGAACATGTACTAAAACGTACAAATATAACAAAAAACCTCAAAGGTTTTAGACTGTTGATCTGATGATTCCCTTCATAACCCTAAGTGTCATCTCAGAAGTGAGCCTCAACATCATTAAGAAATGTGTAAGTAAAAGCCCAGTGAAACGGAAGGGGCTAAAGGTAAATCTTGTTATGTGGACTGAATCTTTTCCTATTTTTAGAGCTAATAGAGAGGAAGATACTCTTACAAAAGTTGTTTCCATTTGTAAGCGCTCCAAATGATTCTCTTACCCTATGTAGTTAAATTCCTTGTTCTCTCATCAGAGGTAGCCCTTCAACACTAGAACAAAAAGTGCTTTGTATGCCCATCCAACCTGGAATGCTTTCTTTGGGCTTTCTAAAACTTTTTCTTACCATTTAACTTATCACATGTTTTAACAGATGATTTAGAAAGAACTTGATTTAAATTAAAAATTTCCAATTGTCAAAATTTAGAGGAAGCCAGTCATAAACATTTTATCCTTTTGTTTTCCTACCTGACAGCCCTAAGTGAGACTGAGAATTAACCCTTAACACCTGCATTTTGGCTAGGACAACTTCAGATAAAAACCTTGAGGAACTGCTTTTCTTAGTAAATAACCAGGGGATGGGGGATAAAACAGATAAAAATCAAGAGCCTTCAATCTGAACAAAAATATAAAGCACACAGACCCCAAAACTGAATTCACGAGAAAAACTGATCTCAAAAAGGCAGAAGTTCTTGCTAAAGAATAAAGCGACCACAGCTGCTTTAGTCAAAGGTATTTCTATAAATTTTTAGGGCTATTTACCTTGTAACTATAAATAGAGGAGTAACCCAGGAGTCTCCCTAGGGCAGTCCAGGATAGAAACAGCACTTTTATTCTTATACAAATCATAACACAGATCTCAAACATCCTTGTTTTTCTGTGTACCTTACAGTCTATCCTTGCCAGTTAAAGAAAAATTTGGATTATGTAGATTTGTCGTACTAAGACAACAGCAAAAGCCAGAATTGGCTGAAAAGATTCTGAAAGGACAGAGCCCCAAGTAATTGATGCTGCCCTGAAATACAAGTTGTACCTTGAAATTAATGAAATTTTGGCAGCCACCTTTTTATTCTGGGGTCAGCTAGCTGAAAGTAGCTAATACCCACAGGGTGTAGTTTCTCCCAGCATGACTCACCAACGGGGGGCCCCAACAAATCGGGTTCAGTCACTTGCCCCAAGACCCAATGGAAAAGTAATGATGAAAAGGGAGGAAAGGAACATTAATCAGTATATCTATACTGGGAAGACAAAGGAACTGGTGTTTCCATTCCTGTCTTCAGAGATACTGACATGAGCTTCCAGATTCTATACACAAGGGGGACCAGAAATATGCATAGTCAAGTAGTCTTGGTCAAACTGTGGTCTGATTCATCCTTGTCTCAGGATCGGTCAGGTCTTACCAGTTGCTGTTGGCTGGGGGAAAATTTCAACTCATCACCAAATGTTTATTAATCAACATGTTCCTGGAACTGTTTCCTCAGAGAAAAGAACACAAATGCAAAATGGAGGCAGAGATGTCAAGTCGTTATATTTTACAAGTCCAACTGTAGAGTTGTGTCCTAGAAAAAGCAGTCTCTATGTCCTGGTTACATTGTGATCTTTATCTCCCAAAGAATCAGTCCGGGAGAAAAGGAATAGGTCCATCAGATGATTGGTGCAGAAGTAGACAATTTCTTTTCCTATGGCTTGGCCATTTATGATGAAGGTACTCATTTCAGGGAACACTTCAGTTTGGGACACCTTAAGTTTTGATTTAAAATATATGAGGAGGTATTTTTGATCTCTAGAGCTTTTATAGCTTTGAAGACATCCATGTGTTTGCCTTTTCTAAGGAATTTTCTTATTGTGTCCATTATAATTTTGTTATGTTTGACCCAAATCTCTCAAGCACAGATTTTGGGTCCATAGTTCTTATTCATTAAATTAAATTAGCTAGAGTTCCAGATGGAGTCCTAAATTTATTGGAGTCAGGTGAATCCATGATTCCCTGTCTTCTAATAATCTTACTTACTGGAGGCCTCCTAGTATTTCCAGTTAATTTTCTTTATCAATCCCAATCCAATATTGGAGTAAGTCCAAGAATTGCCCAAATAAAGTAACAGAGCTCAAAATGGAAATTCATGGGCTAGAATCCAAGAAGGAACTAATCATAACTTCTAGTTACTTCTGCTCCATCACTGGAGAGCTCCTTCTAAACTGAAACTGTGCTAAAATTAACTTGTATAAAGTTTAGTAAAGCAAATAATTCATGAATCAGGCAGCACTAAAAACAGGAGGAGTGTCAGAGTTGTTTACAACAGGATGAGCCCTGAGCTGTTAGAGGCCAGACACAGAAACAATTAGAGAAATCACCTGTTTGCTACAGATTTGTATCTGACTTATTTGAGCATAATGTGATGAATTGCCTACCTGTGATTGGCTGAAACTTAGCTGTTTTGACAACATAATATTTAATTTACTACCTCCCCATAAATATTTAAAGTCTTTACTATCCTCCATTTCATCCATAAATGAACAAAGGTTATCACATCAAGACTACATTAATATTTTACCCAATGTCATCACATCATTAGCTTGTGTTGAATCTATAGTGATATAAAATGCTCAGATTATTTTGTTTTCACATTGGCTTCTTTTAAGTAGTTATCTTCCATTTCATCCAATGCTTTTCTCACATACTTGAGATATTCATTGAGGCCCTGTCCTCTGAGGTTCAGAAATAGAGAAGCATTGTAGCAGAACAATCAGGCTGGAGATGAAAATAAATTTAGTCATCTATAATCAGAAACACGTGGTATATTTTTAAAGGATCATCCAGGAATTTCCATAAAATCTTTCTCTACCATATTATCTTCTAATTTTTCTTCAGAATTTTCAGCCAAAGATGATCCCACCTTCCATGACATCCCTTCCCATACTCCCCTCAGGCACTCAACACTTGAAATTTTGGTTCTGTGGTAGGTAGAGATTTCCAACATCAAGATTGCTTTTCAAGGACATTTCTCCCCAAATCAAGGAATCCCCTGATGTGAAAGGAAAATATGGAGTAGAAGCCTTGATTTTTGCAAACTTACTGCTTAACCTCTTTGTCATAAAAAGTGTGACCATAGCACAATACCTACAATGAAGTCAGATAGGCTTAATAGGATACATTTTGAGCTCCTTACAAGACACATTATCAGTAATATTGGAGTTAAAGAGTCAATGCAAGCAGTGAAGAAGTATTCAATGGTAGAACAGTTTTTTCTCTATTGAAAATTCTTTTCATTATACAAGAAACTTCCCCAAACCACTTCTCAACATGACTAAAGAAAACAGGTTTTCTTCCACCCTCAAGATTTATTACACATGTATAGGTATAACACAAATTAGTATCCAGGAAGACGGCAAATCCTACACACTCAGAAACAGAATCATGCATATTGCCATTAAAACAGATTTGTTATGATATACTTCCAGCACAGGTTACACCTGATTATCCAATTTGGACATGAGAAACAAACACACAAAGACTTTCAGAAAATGAAATGTTAATCAAAATGTCTTTCATTTGCCCTTACATGGCTTTGGCTATAATATGGGTGCCAGATTTCCTAAATAAAATACTGATGCCCATTTAAATTCCAATTTCAGATTAACAATGAATCATTTTTAATGTAAGTATGTTTTGAATAGTACATGGAATATGTATATATTAAAAAGAATTCATTTTTTATTTGAAATTAGATTTTTTTTCCTACTGGGTGTCATATATTTTATTTGGCAGTCAGGCAAAGGTCAAAGTAACATGCCTGTCATTGGAATTCTTACCAATGTAACCATACTTTGAAAGTTTTGGTCCAAAATACTGTAGGGGAGGAAATTTGTCTTTCCTTCTAACCATACTAGGTTCATGCCCAAGTTCTCTATAACAAAACATACAAATTGTGTAATATAGATTTTACATGACCAGAGAACCCTCATAAGAGAAAACATGCAGGTTTAACTGTTTTTCTTATGTTTTTAATGGAAAATGAAGAGTCTTGGAAAAACATAATAGGTACCAAACCGTATGAACTAATTGTAACAAATGGGAAATTTAGCAAGACCTGTTCAGGTTCTCTTCAGTGTCCCTGTATCTTTGGGGATTAGGTTGCTCCCTTCCTCTGGGTGGATCCTTGGCACTTCTCACAGGAGGGTGTACTCTGCCTCAGAGGTTAGTCTGGAAATCTTTACTAAGTTTCATGAACTGACCCAGAGGAAAAAGACACGGGAAGACCAGAGAACCTCCAACTTCTGTTTTTTTCAAATTCCTCTACCTTATGATATTTAAAGTGCTATACTTTTGGGATAGTATGTCCTGAACCGATTACAGGAAAATGGAAGTGAGGATGTAAACAAATCTAAAATCCAGACACAATTCTGGTTCCAAACTTCATGAGCTTCTTAGCCAAATCAAGGATCAAGAAAATGATCATTGGTTGTAGCATGTTGAATAGGATGTTTTGTGGACAGTTTTTTGCTGTCACCACCTTGGAAGAAATGTCCTTCTGCAATCCTAGTGGAATCCAGAATTACAGCTAGAGATCCAGGGTCCAAGACAAGGTACTGATGAGTTCCTCTTTCTCTCTGCACCTTCCCTAAATGCCTTAGCCTGTCATTAACAGTCCTGAACTAAACTTGTCGATTAAAGAATGAGTTGCTAATTAATCTTACAATGGATTTTTAGAAGTATGCTTGAATACTATTTCAAAACTTATTAAAGTATAACTATAGAGCTTAAGCATGATCATACACATTTGGGGATCTGCTGAATTTTCATCCAATGGAGAAACAAAAGCTCTCTCCAACTAAAATTAGAGGTTATTCAGATTATATCCTGTGATTCATGTGTATTACTATATTGGTTATTTTGGGACAGGGATCAAAATTGAGTCCTTTCTGTAAAAATGTGGTTGGATGAAAGAGCTTAAGATAAACCTCTGTGTCCAACTGTCCATCATATTGATTAGTCAAGCAAAATGCTGCAGCTACTGCCCTGGCCACTTTATTTGGCCAACAAGTGCAGCATAGCCAGAGTGTGAGGTTCAATTTCACGAGTCTATCATTGGATACTTTTACAAGAATGGGAAGGGAATATATATAAAAACACTTAAAATTTTTCGTAGCTAAGTAAGGTTTTCCTTTGAGTCACTTTGTAGTTTTTTTTATCTGAAACTTCATGCAGTTTTTTCTTTTCCTCCATTTCTTCCAACTCTCAAAGATTCCTACATTCCTTTCTGCCAGAGAGGGAACAATGCTAGAGATTAACCTCAAGAAACTGAGAATGAGGAAGACATATAAACATATCTGGAATCAATAACAAAATCTATCACACTAATGTATAACAAAAACTCCTAACATAGCCAAAACATGATATTAGCCAAATACTGCATAATCTGAAGGTAAAAATTTAAAAGTAAAAATAGTAGATAGTTTTTAGCATAGACAGAATGTATAAAGTACTGTAATATAATTATCTCACTGGGAATTCAAGAGTTAGAAGCAGTGAACTGATGTTCTAAATACATAGGAGCCACCCTATTTTCCTTACTATTATCTGTTATGATAAAGAATAACCAATTCCACTTCTGTGAAAGAAAGAAAAGGCATGCTTGTTATTGAAAGTAAAATTACATTGTAATATCTTGTTAGTCCATTAGTAAAATTTAGATTTCTGTCCAAAAGTATTATTTTCCCTTTTTTTAAATTTTGAAAAGTTTAGTTTGAAGGCAATAATCCAGAAATGCAATTTATTATGCTCTCAAACATTTCTGAAAAGTTCTTCAGAAGAAATTTAAAAAGGAAAAAAAAATATGATGTTATGGGGTCACAATTTAGAAATCCTGGCTGCAATCTCCTAATCCAAACTTCAGTTCAAGTGAGTACCCAGAAACAGGACAGAACATGAGAAAACCTGGCATACGTGTGTGCACACACACATTTGTTTCTGCAATATAAACAATTTTGAAATGAAGCATTCATGCCAATGAGAAATTCCATATTGGAGTCATAGTCTAGAATGCTATCTAATCTAAAACACATTGTCTATAATTTCTCATTACTTTCTGCCCCAGTCTTTCTCAATACAATATTAGTTTTTACAGTGGAATAAGTAAAATGGACACAATATAACCAAGATTCAAGTGAAACTCCAGCCTACATAGGCTAATCAAAACAAGTTTTCCCACCAATTGATTTAAAATAAACCAAGCTCTGCCACATATCCAGAACATTTATTTATTTTAATTTCTACTATGGGCTTTACTTTGAAAGCTGTTCCTACACCAGCTTCAATAGGAGAACATTAAATTATATTTTAAGTTCTGGGACTTTCTTTTGGCCTTAATGATGCTGGATTAGATTGGCTCAGCCTTGTTCACTACAATTCCTCTTTCTGACAATTAAATTTATACTACTGTTATTACACATAATTTCCTTTTTTTTCCCCCATTCAAAACATTCTCCAACAAGCATTTTTGAAAATTCACACAAGTAGCAATCAGGGAAAATCAGTTTTCCTGCCAGCCACCTTCAAGTATTTTTTAAGTCATTTTTGATGTTTGTCTTCCAAGACTGACAAAAATAAATGCACTTCAAAACATCTGCATTTTATAAGTTATATACTAGGTATATATACATACACATTTTCACTTTACTTGGAAATGCTAATAGAATAATATAATCTCTGCAAATATTTTTAGTGGCATCTAGTATTTTGAAAGGATATACCAACGTGTGTCATCATTTCTTATGATTAGACATCGTGCTTCCAGTTTTCAACATTAATGACTATCCTATCAACTTCTTTGAATGTAAAGATACTTTCTGTATTTGGCCTTATGTTATTATGGTAGATTGTCAAGAATAGATTTACTGTTTAGAGGACATCAGATTGCTTGAGACTCTTAATGACAGATTGCTGTTCAGGAAGGTCATACTGTTGACTGTCGGCAGTAATGATGGTGCATTCCATCACACTGACTAGTGTTTTCCTCTCACTAGCATCTTTGTTAATTTGACAGGCAAAGAACTGGATCCCATTATAGCTTTTATTGTGCTTCTTATAAAATTCAGAGACATATGCACATGGATTGAAAACTTAGAACCTTACAGGACTTTATGAAAAGCAGTAATCCCTCACACCCATCCTGCACACCCCAACCCTTTCCTCATTTCCCAGAGACAGACATGTTGTAGATTGCTACAGACCTAGAGCAACCTGACCTCCACTCTCCCTATTCTGATTGCTGACCTGTCACCTGAGGGAACCTACCTTGGCATAGCAATTAGTTATGTAGCCTCTTTCTATTGTAGTGCACTAAAACACCCACTTACCCTCAGGATGTTAATCTGCTTTTGCCTTGCTCTTTAAAGTCAATGGCCTACCCTGAGCTGCTAGCCTTATTCCTATCACTCACAGGAATAATGGGTCAATCATTCTTACTGGGCTCCATCATGCAGCCAATTTTCTTCATTTTAGTAGTCCATGGGCATTCAGATATTTCGTGGTTAATTACTGCTGCCTTCCTCCAATGAGTACCTGTTAGGTATTAACCCATTCCCTTTCCTGCCTTTGTTCTTCCAGAATAAGTTTCTCTAATATCAGAGCTTAGGCAAAAATAGGAAGATTCAAGAGGGGTGGGGCAGGAATTCTCACTTCTATTAGCCACTGGTTGGATTGTTGGCAAATTCCTTAATCTACAATTCCATCTTCTTGCCTATAAATTAGGGATAAGTCTACCTACCTCATAAGGCTATTGTAATGATTACATATAATGATTACTGGGGTGGGGGTAGCACTCTGTCTCATGCTTACAAACCATTTGTGCTAACTGTAACAATTTTATTCCACTTAATTCTTGCCATCTGGAATGAACATCTTGCATTCTAGTTTGTGAATTCTTGCTGTAGACCTGACAAATTTAACTGTATATTGTTTCAAAGCATGATCCAATTCTGTGCTCTAATTCTCCAATCAGGCCTCCTCAGGATTCAATGCAGAGGCTTTCTGTGCTGTCACATCCTTACTCTTAAAATGTCAGTAAGAATAGTTTAAGAGATGTACAGCTGGATTTATATCAGGGCTGTTAAAATCATAAATGAATTTGGGGAAAATTGACACTTGTACACGAGTTCATTTTCTCAGTTTACATTAGGACATGCTCCAAATCTCTGGTGTCAGAATTCTATCAGAGAAGCAGGACCACTCTGTTACCAGATTGAATATTATCCAGTCTTGGGAGCTGACTAAGCAGTATCCATAAAGCTGCTGTCTTTCATCAACTGTTGGAGCTTGAAGTTCATACAGAAAGAAGTTAGAAGGAAAATCTGGATGGAGCCTAGGGAGGGTCAAGGACCAGTTGGAACCCGCAGGGAAACAATCAAGTCCGTGTCAATTTTCACCGCTGGAGATCCTGAGGTGGGTTTCCTGCACAGAAAGTTGGCATTCCTATGCATGTAGCTAAACACACCTACCAAGAAAATAAGCTGGAGGAAGATCCAGGGTAAGGTAGTGAAGCTGTAGACCCAGCTGCCATCCTCACTAAAGCTTGAGACAGTGCCCTTGTGGAACTACACGACGGCTTCTGCTTAAATTCCACTTTGAGTAGCCTCTTAAAAAGTCTCTATTGACTCACTCCAACAGGAAATATGTAAGAAAGGAAGTGGGGGAGGGTATTTCAGCCTTGGTGCGTTGCAAGCCCAGCACATCTCTGATTTGTTAACAGATAATGCATATATCACGGGTAATTGTTTATGCGTTTGCCATCATCAGTGTGACCTCTACACAATGTACTTACTACATGGTTGTAAACACCCCGACTCCCAATCCCCCTCAAGTCTAGACATCCCGCATTGCTTTCGACACTGAAATCGCTGAATATGGCCAAAATAAAACCTGAACCCATGCTGAGCAGCCCAATTTCAAATTTATGAATAAAAATACTGAGCCTTCAGTTATTGCCTGCCAAACTGCTATTCCATTTCCATGGTCAATTCACTTTCCTAGTCTATATTATTCTGTAACTTCTTCTCATTAGTCTACTTGGACTGTGAAAACAATATCAAAAACTGGGCAGCTTAAACAAAAGAAATTTTTTTTCTCACATTTCCAAAGGCTTAAACTCCAAGATCAAGGTGCTGGCCTATTTTGTTACTTGGTAATGACATTTCCCTGGGTTGCAGACAGCCCTTCTTGTGTCTTCACTTGACAGAGGGAGAGAAAGGGCAAGCTCTTTGGCAATTCATCTCATAAGGCAATAATCCCATCAAAGGGGTGCATGCCCCATGACCTCACCTAAACGGAAGTAGGTCTCACAGGTCCTGTCTACAAATAATATCACTGTGTGGCTTACACTTTCAATTTATGAATTTGGGGAGGAATACAGTTTAGTCCATAGCATCTCTCTTCCCATCAGAATTAATGATTCTGCTTTTTATTTTTTTTTTCTAGAAAATGCAAACTTGTAGATTGTTGTTCATACAGATCTGTCAACTCACCCATATTAATTCATAACTCCCTACCTATGACAACAGTTGAAAAGTATGCACTTCCTTAGGGGACTAAATGCTCCCCTAGTGGACTAGGTTGCATGCTTTCTTGTTCTCTGAAGAACCTCACTCTAGTGATGGTCCTTTCTCCTGCAATATCAATTTCTTTCTCTCTGCTGAGTCATCATGAGCCAGTAAACATGCTGTAATCTCTAATCTGATAAAACTCCTTCCTAATGTCTTCTCACAAACCATTGTCTTTAGAACAAAATTTAGGAGTGGACTGTACCCACAACCTCCTTCACTTCTCTTCCCCTCCTCCTCTTCTTTCCTGGACCTGTTCCAGGAAACTTTGACTGATAATGATAAACTAAAGCCATTCTTGTGAAGTTACCTGTGAGCTCATCAACAAACCTCATCATTAGTCTCCACCCACTGGCAGCATTTGATAATGTTGAGAACGCCCTCTACCAAAGTACTTCCCTCCTCACATTTGGGACAAAAATGACTAAAGTCTTTCCTAGTTAATAATTATTTTTCCCTATAATTCTTTGCTGGATCTTTCACTACCCAACTTCTAAAGGTCAGAATTCCTGATAATTCAATTCTCTATCCTCTTCTGTAGTTATATTCACATTTAAGTGACCTCAGTTTTAAAAATTCATGATCTAGTGATTTCTAAATGTGTAGCTCTAGCCTCAGTCTTAAGACTCATGTATGTGACTACCTATTCAACATCTCCTCTTAGATGTCTAAGGAGCACTTAACACTCACTGTTGAAGCATATTCCTAGTTCTTCTTCCTTTCAATGTGGTTTCCTCCAGATTTCCCTTTTCAGTAAATGGCCACTCTATTTTTCCAAATACAAAGGCCAAAATCTGTGTAATTATCCTGCCTATCCTCGCATACCACAGAGCCAACCTATCAGTAAATCTTGTTTCCGTTTGTTTTCAATATATACATCCAACCTACAGACTTCTAAATGCCTGGTCCCTGTACTATTCTATCAAACCTCTCTCCCAGTTTTGCAAGTCTATAAATCTATTATAATGCTTTAAGGTCGATTCTATTATTAGATTTTTGAGGCTAGGTTTGACATAATCTCTCCTTTCTAACAGAATAATCCAGAGTCCTTTGCATATGGTCTGTAGATCCTCTATTGTGGCCTGTAATTATCTGGCCACATTTCCATTCTCCCCTTAGTTACTTTAACTCCTTGGTAACTGGCCTTCTTGCTATACTTATAACATATCAAGCATGTTCTAGCCACAGGACTTCTATACCTATTATTCCTTGAAATTCACTTTTAATTCCAAAATACCTTCATAGCTAAATTGAAACAAGTCTCCCGAGTGTCACCTCTTCCTAGAGACCATTGCTCAACATCTTAACTAAAACAGCACTCCTGACCTACTCTACCCCTTATTCTGCTTTACTTTTTTTTTTCCTGTTACTAATTAAATCTGACACAGAAGCATGAACTTCCCAGATTCGAAACCTGTCTCTACCACTTTGTTGTAACATGGGCAAATTCCTTACTTATGATTCAGGTCTACAGCTGCAAAATGGGGAGAATAGAACCTATCTTATAAGCTGTTATATAAAAAACCATTTTATGTATTTGGGAATGTATGAGTGAGGCACTTATAAAAGTAACTATAGCATGTAAATACTACATATGTACTAATTGCTATTACACATACCATTGTGCCTTCATTTTGGAATATCAGTTCAATAAACACAATGCTTTTCCCCTATCATATCCCTAGTATTTAGTAACTTCATGCCATATTATTGCATGAATTAAGGAAGGGGCATTCCTGTTATACGCATCATATATCTGGCCACTTAAATTAATTCACATCAGTTTTATTAAAAATTTTTAGTGGTTCTGGCTACTTCTAAGTATTGAAATACATAAACATCAAATAGTATCTTCTTACTTTCCTATATTTACTATAATTTGTTTTGTGTACTTTTTAATTGACCCAAACTTTTAAAACAAAATTATTAGCCCTTGTTTTTCTTCCATCTCATAACAGTAGCTACTACATTAACATAAATGCCCTCATAGAGCATTTATTCTAAGTGAAATAAGCCAGGTACAGAAAGAAGCTCCACATGATCTCACTCCTATGTGGAATTTTAAAAAGTTAATCTCCCTGAAGTTGGGAGTAGAATGGAGGTTAGCAGAGGCTGGAGTGACTGAAAGAGGGGGCTGGTCAAAGTTCACATAATTACACTTAGGAAAAATAAGTTCAAGAGATCTACTATATAGCGTAATAACTATGGTTAATGACGACACATTCTTGAAAACTGCAGAGGGTAAATATTAAGAGTCCTTACCACACACAAAAATGATAACCATATGAGTTTAATATGAAAAGCTTTCAATTTTTAATTGATAGCTATATTTAGCCATCCCCAGATGTTTACATACTTCAGAATATGTTGTACATAACAGGTAACATTACATATTTTTGTAAACTTAAAAATAAAGAAATGATGAATAGATTCCATTTTGAAGCTTATTAAATTTCCTTTTAAATGTAATGCAAAGGTCAAAGTATTTTTTTTTTGTTTAATCTGATCAGGTTCTAAGGGTTCTTGTGGCAGCCAGTTGCTGCAATCTCAACACAGGGACCCTAAGATCGTGCAGACATGAGCTCAACTCCCAGCTTGGAATGACCAACCCAATGGTTTGAGCAAATCACTAAATCTCTGATTCTGTTATGTTTGTATTTCCTCAAAGGTTTACTTTAATAATTGACTAAAAGAAGATAGGTATGAATTACTACAGGAACACTAATATTTAATAGAAAATGTTATAGTATCTTTTTCCCTTTGTTTTTTAAAATCATTTTGAATACTTAAATTCACATGTTTGACATCTTAGCCATTAATTTAACCACTGCGATAGTCTAATCAGAAAGAGATCACCAAACACATAATTATAGTGTATTAACTGTGCCTGAGAGCAGATGTTCAATTAATACTTAGTGAATACTATAAGCAAACGGCTAGATGAAAAGCTAAACTATAGTCTCTTTCTAGAGATTCCAATTTAAAGCTATCATTTATTCTATGTTGATGAAAGCTAAAATTCTCAGTTCATGTATACTTCAGGACAATTTCTTGTATGTCTGTGGCTAGAATGGAGAAGGAGATCTGAGAGGTAGGAAATAGAGTATGCAAATCTCCAATACTAGAATGACATCGTGGTTTTTATGCTTGTTAAAAAAAAGTGATTCAAAATAGAAAAATCTTCAGTAATTTATTTCGGTAAATATTCAGTGCGCTCAATAGCAGCATATTTGAACAGTTACATAAGGAAGTGCCATTAGCACAAAATGAAAAAATTCATAAGACATCTAAATACCCTTTGACTGTTTCCTTTTCTGAGGTTCCAGTAAGCACTTAATTTTGAGATAAGGCAAAAGTCCAAAATACCACCCTGCTGTTTTTCCAATTTCAAGAAAAATAAATAGACACCATTAAAGTTAAACCTAAAAATATTATATTCACCTATCATCATCCATCTTTACTTAGAAAACAATAGTTGACTATCCAAATAGAGTTTGATTGATTCTAGGTTCTCAAAACACAGATGGATGGTTTTGGACAGATGCTTCATCAATGACAAATTGGCCTTGAGGGAAATACGACCACCTTGGAAAAAAGCCATCTAGTCAACTACTCTGACTTTCAGCAGCACTCATATGAAACTATTTTCTAATCTTAAATTTCTAAGTAAACTTTTGTTAAAATAAATATTAAGGAACTCTTTTAAAATTAGATTTAAATAAATCCACTAAAGGCTAAGATTACAGTTTTAAGTAACCCACTAATCAACTCTCCGATTTTTATGGCAATAAAATTGTTGGCGAGATTTTGCAAAGTGGTTGATGGCATCAACCACAAAGCTCTGTTTATAAGTACATATTATCACATTAGGGGCACACTGTTTTGA
Organism: Callospermophilus lateralis; assembly: GCF_048772815.1. Lineage (NCBI taxonomy): Eukaryota > Metazoa > Chordata > Mammalia > Rodentia > Sciuridae > Callospermophilus > Callospermophilus lateralis. Next base: position 61,781,195 of record NC_135320.1, on the reverse strand, counting down.
TTTTTAGAGAATTCCATTGAAGTTCTGACCTTGAACTGATCTGATTAATACTTTTCCTTGTAGTGATTATATTTCATTTTTGACAACCCTCAGTGGGAACAGCAAATTTTCCACTTCAAATGACAGATTCTGGGTATCTATGGTTAACATTGTTTAGCACCAAAAGATGTGAAATTGTCGCCTAGATATATTCCAGAAATTAGGGAGGAGGAATCTATGGTAGCTTTAAATAGTGCAATAGAGAGGTATAAGAAATTCATAGCTAGGTAGATCAGTGATTACTGAGATGTTTGTGCTGCTCCGGTATTAAACTTTCTTGGACCTTAGAATTACAAACAAATACATTCACACACAAATTCCCTTGTCATATACAATGAAGGCTCATTATGCCAGGAATCTCTTCTAGCCCAGCCACCCCTTCTTTGTTATTTTATTACTTGATTTTCTTACACATTTTATAGCCTCTTCCTTGAGACCTGTTTTAATGCCGTGTTCTGGAAAACAACTGACCAAACCTGAAGTGCAAAGAACAAATGCAAAACCAACAATCTGCCTCCAATCTTCACCACATGAAAGTGGATTTATAACTATGTTCTCATAAACCTAATTGTTTATGGGTGTTCATTTATGCACACAGTGTTCTCTTGGGTCAAATGAAAGATTGCTAAGGAAGATATAAGAAGTGCTAGAAAGTTTGCCATTCTGCTCAACCTCTATACATTGAGTACCTGTCACAGAAGGTTCTTAGAGGTGATAAAGGATGAGTTGGGGTAACTGGGTTCTTGCCCTCCCTACCTTATCACTGTTTCAGAATTGCTGCAGCATAATGGAAATGACTCCTCATTAAACCCCGAGAAGCACCACTAAAATGCTCTCTCCCAGGACGGAGGGTGATGAGAAATTTAAGATCTTATATTCAAGACGGGCACTACAGGACTCATGTACTCAGAGTTAGGTTGGCCTGTCACTTCAAGGGGCTTGCTTTCTCCCTAGAGTCTAGAACAATGGCTTGAGTATACCTCCTCTTCTCCTGGCTGTCCCTCTCTCAAAGCATTTGCCAAGTAACACCATGTGATCTAGATATCCACTATTTCCTCATCTTTATAGTTCAACTGGCTACTGGAGGAAGTGGTCAAAATAGGTTTATGTCACACACTCCACTGTTGCTAACATATAAATTCTACGTGTATCTTTTTCAAAGTTTTCTTCTCTACCATTCTCCTTCCAGAAACATCTGGCCTTCAGGATTCTCACAGTTCTATTAACACAGAACAATTGCACTTTCAGGCATAAACAGACACAATAGTGTTGAACAAAATAAGGTCACGCAAATAAAAGCATCTACAATCCCCAAAGAGCAATTTAACACTAATCTGGTCCAGAGTTTCCTAAGTATGCTCTTTGAAAACTCATTCCACCCCAGCTGCCCCCCGCACCAACCCCTACACACACATAAAAAAATTCTTTGGTCCAAGTTTCTACCAGTGTGATTCAAGTACTCTATCTCTGCTTCACCATTTCTCCAGCAAAGAGAGTTCTTACTGTCTACCATTTTCCCACCTCACAGTTGCTGTTACTCAGGGTTGGCCTCCCTTACAACATCAGCCTGTACATTGGATCCATGAGATCATGGTGGCCTCTGACCTTTCACTTTCTCCCACTACCACCTATTTCAAATATCCAAATGGGGAAATCTGAGCAGCCCAGCTCTTTGAGGCCTACCCCTGGTCCCCTAGCTTTATGGAGGTCGTATAAGATTCCATGGCACGAAAAGACCCTTCCTGCAGCCATTGCTGAATGCTTAGCAGCTTCCTGTAGATCCTTATTCCCTTTTGCAACAGTGTGTGGCCCTCACCCAAAACCCCATGCAGGCCACTGGAGCCTTCTCATAACTCTCTGAGTGTGGCCACTAAAGACTTTCCACTGTCTTCCCGCCTGGGGAACTGTCCTTGGTTGACTGGAGCTGTCTCACCCCACAGTTTACTCTTCTTTCCCTTAATCCACCTTCCTTCTCCTGCCTCTCAATTTTTTGCTGAAGAGCATTGCTTCAATAAATCTGTATCTGAAACTTTGTCTCAGGCTCTTTCTGGGGAATACAACTTAAACCTGTTATAAGCCATGTTCCCTTGTAATTCTATTGGAAATAATTCTTCCAATTATTTGTGGCAGTAATAATTGCATGTTTAAAAGTCCAGAAGGTAGATTCTACGGTATTTTCAGACATTAGTGCCGCTCCGACATATAACTGCATAATACTCCTAACGAAACAACTTTACCACAAACTTTTCGTGATGAAATTAAATGAAATCAACTAAACCAGCTTAGCAATTGTATTTATATAAACCACATTTTTTTAAGAACTCAATATGAAAAACTTCTTAAAAGTGCTTTTATAAAATGAAGCAGAATATTTGCCACTTAGGAATCTTCCCCTAAAAAGGTAGAAAAAGGAACGAATATTAGAAGTTTATATTATAGATAAGAAAGTTATAATTAGACTTCAGTTGTTAAAATCTAGCCTGTTCTTCAAAGATATAAATTTATCTGTTTTATGACTCAGTATATATATTTTAATAAAGCTGTTTGAGTTCTTAAATTGGTCATCTCAATTAAAAATAATTCTAGGAGCCAAATATGCCTGTAACACCACCTACCTGAGAGCTAAGGCAGAAGGATTGTAAGTTTGAGGACATACTTGGCAAGTTAGAAAGACCCTGTCTCAAAATTAAAAATAATAATAATGAAGCAGGGGTGCTGGGCTATATGGCTCAGCAGTAAAGCACTCCCCAAATATAATTCCAAGAGGAAAAAATCTCACTTTTGTGGTAAATGTCTCATTCTGTTAGTAACTTCTGCTATTATAGGACATCAAGTTTCACAATTCATTTGAAGACATGAAATGTTTATATGTAAATTTTAATACCATTGCCATTTACATTGAGGTTATTAATGTTACTATTTTTAAAACCTTATAAAAGATTTTTGCTTTTAAATAAATAACCTTATCCTTTTGCTTAATGATTCCACAATTAATTTGACTTCTCTAGAATGGATTGGTTTGTTTCGAATTTTTAGATTCCCTGTAATACTGATGATTTCTTATAATGTAGCATAAATCTAGCATTTTCCAACAAGATATTTGTTTCAATCAGCTATTTTGCTGCTGTGACTAAAAGACCCAACCAGAATTATGATTGAGGAGGAAAAGTTTATTTGAGGGCTGACAGTTTCAATGTCTTAGTCCATAGAAGGCAGGCTCCATTCCTCAGGGCTCAAAGTGAGACTGAACACCGTGACAGAGAGTGTGACGGAGGGAAACAGAGAGGTCTCCATTCTCCAGATACAAATATATACCCCCAAACTCCCACCTTCTCCAGCCATACCCCACATCAGGGAATCCATTCAATGAATAAGTTCTTACAACCCAATCATTTCTCCTCTGAACATTTTAGCATTGTTTCACATGTGAGCTTTTGGGGGACACCTCACATGCAAACCATAATATTCTTCATTCTCTTTCAGTTTTTCTAGGCAATAAGGATTGTAGACCTTAAATTCTACATTTTCAGTCACTCTACATAAAGTGGGAGTGAATGAAAAGTTCCTTCTAAGTGCATTCTTAAGTTTGATAAAGGAAAACCTTTTGTCAATCATTATCATCATTAACACATAAATATTAGTACCTATCCAGTAGGGAAGATAAAGATAATAGGGAAACTCATGCTTTGTTTTATTGTTGTTGCTCATGTTATTGTATTGTAATAAAATTTGCCAAAATTTCTTCATTTCTTTTCATATTCTTGTCATGGTACTCTCCTGAAATCCCAGCTACTCAAAAGGCTGAGGCAGGAGGATTGCAAGTTCTTGAAACAAAATGTTAAAAACAAACAGGGTTGGGGAGCTGGGGATGTAGCTCAGAGACAGAATCCTCCTGAGTTCAACGCCCCCAGTACCTCAAAAATAACAATAATATTCACCATAGCCCCTTTTTATTTTACAGAGGGGGCTAACTGGCCCTCTATTCCCTCTGCTTTCTAAAGTGTAACTGGTACTTAAAAAGTGAAAAATTATAAACTCCCTTGAAGCTAAGATTGTAGTTGCCAAGGAGGTCACCCCATTCCAGATCTAGAAGATGGACATGGGGTGGAGGTCAACACATTACTTCTGCTTTCTATGGGCAATTACAGCCAGGGATGCTGAGTCTTTCTGAAATGATGCTCTAGAGCCCGGTCTCTGCCCGAGGAATACCCAGCAATAGGTGTGATTCCTGCCCCTTGACTTGGCCCAGGAACGCACCTTGGGGCTCACTCTGGATGTCAGTTCCTGGAAGGCTTACCTAAGCAGCTACATTTTCCTTGTTTTGAATCCTTTTCTGCTTCACATGGGTGAATTTCTTACAACTATATTCTGACTGATAACTACCTCTCCACCAACACTGAGGCAGAAAAGAACCCTGAGGTGTATTTGAAGTAAATTCAAAAAACAGTTATAAGTTTGAAATGATTTCCAAGAAACTCAGCCACTGAGGATCAAACTTTGTTGTAGCCTCCAGCACCTGGTAGAGAGGCAATAACTGATTAATTATGCTGATAAGCAGTGCAATAGAGTGCAAAGAGTAGAATCTTTGAAGTCAGACAGGAGTGTGCAGCCTAATGGGCTCCTATTTACAGCTATAGTTTCCAGACCGGCTGGCAAGAGGTAGCAAAATCAAAGAAGAAACCTATACTGAGATAAAGAAACCTATTCCAAGATAAAGATCAAAGTTTCATGGTTGTCACTGAAACATCGGTATCCATACTAAACTAGACCAGGTGGACAGAACACAGCACAGTTAATAGCAACAACTTTGAAAGGCGACAGTCCTGAGGTCGTCCATCAACTGTGCTGCAAACTGATTGCATGACCTTCAAGGTTTTCCTTTCTCTGAGACTTTCATTTACACAATTTTAAAGTGTGCATGTCAACACAACGCACACAGTGTTATTTTATTAGAAACAAAGTGTGCAAAGCATCTATGTCATAACCAGCGGTTCAAAATGGTAATTAACTATTCCCTTGGATTTTCATTTGATTATTTGTTTACAAGAAGCACAAAGAATACAACATGAGGCTTGATACAAGAAAGCAAAAAGATAAATAGCAAGAAATAGAACTAGAAGGACTAATATTGTCTCATGGGCACTGAGACATAGGGAAAAAACAAGTGGTCTGGAGACACAAAGAATCTGAGGCAGGCCCTCCTGCTGCATGAACACTGTGAAAATCTGAGATCTGTTCTCAGCAGCAGAGGCATGCATAATGGTTTCTATTATAATTCTGTTTTCACTGAAAACTTGCCCCAAATTTTCTTTTGAGTTGAAATTTTCCAGTATTTTCTACAGCTCAAATTGATTATTTGAGGTGGCACTCAAAGACACACTTGTTATTAGAAAGCAAGGAGATCCAGAGTCATAGGAAGACCTTTGTAAAAAGTTAACCATATTAGGATGCCCATAGGAATCATTAAAAAGTAATTGCATTTTTAATTGAAATTTAGCATGCAAAAGGGTTTTTCCAATGAGGGTGTTTACTATGCTTTAAAAGTTCTGAATATGGATAATACTGATGAACACATACAATGATGTGAATTCCACTAGTGGAACAGCCATATTCTCTGCTTGTTTGTGCCAGCATCACTTAAGGCACACTAATTGTGTCCACAGCCTATGTGCACAATTTCCACAGACAACATAGCATGAAAATTCCTGGCCCATTCAGTTAAATTAGTCAAACTTTTGGTCAGGTTAGTGCAACAATTGTTTTACCATGCAAATCAAACTTGTTTATAAATAGACAAATCTACATTCTCCCAGGTAATTTAATTTTTATCATCTTAAAGACCATGGCAAAGTAGGACAGAGCATGCATCGTTATCATAAACTCTTGAGTATGGATTTAGCTATACTTTTGAGAATGACTAATCACTTTCAATAAAGTTTAAGTTTCATCTGGTGCCATTTTTCTTTAAGGAAGCTGGGTTTGGTCAGACAAAGGTAGGTCTGAACATTACAACTGTCTTGAAGTTGGCTCAGAAGTATGATTTTTTCCTGGGAAGCCATGAGCTCCAGACATTTCAGGAGATAACAGCAAGTCATACAAGAAAATGAATATAACTTGGAAATCTGGCTTAGTTTTGAATGTGATTCCATGCAGATGTTTGAACATAGTTGGAATCAGGAAATACGGCACTAATGTTGAACCATCTGGCATTAAGTACCTGATTAGAGGCACCCTTCAGATCAGTGGCCTCTTTAAACATGGAGGTGCTATAAAACCTTTGCTCTTAGATGCCAGCTTCCTGTAGTCCTGCTCTGCTCATCGATATCCACTCCAAGCCCCCGAAGAACTTCTGACCAACAATTTCCATTTGCCTCTAGTAGAAACAGTAGCCCTTTCCCAAGCCAAGGTTTCTCTCTCACTCAGCAGTATAACGGCAGTTGTAGTCCACTGTGCCCTTCAAACCACAACCTGCTGCACAGAGCTTTGGCGCATAGATCACATCAGCAAGAATCCTACAGTACCTAGGTGGCTATTTTAAGCAAAACCATCAACCATTCTCCCTAACCCAGGGCTTTTATACTGGCCTCCTGCTAGGGTTCTGGTAGCAAAGGTGTATGTAATTCCCGTGGTGATAGCCTCATCACTTCTTGCCTGTGGCATACACTCCTACACCTATGGACAAGTCTGCTGCAAACATTTCATCCCCAGTGCAGTTGGGAAAGGTGGTGAAAAGAAAAAACGAACATGAAAATGCTCCTTTTCTGGTCCTCTTTAGTTTACTCTTTTAAACATCCAATCTATTCTGAAGTCCATTTTGGATCTTAATATTAGACTAAAACTGCAAAAATTTTCTTTCATTCTGATTCTGAGCCACATTTTTAGATTCATAAAACAAAGAGTTCAAAGTATATTTATTATACCGCTGAAGCTGTAATTTGATTTAAGACAAAAAAAAAATCTCATAGTAACATTTTGTTTGGTGTTTACTACATTCCAGATACCATATTAAGTAACTTACATACACAAAGATGGAATGGAATAATGCTTAAAAGCATCCATTTAGTATCAGCCAACAGATTCAAATCCCAGTTTGGGCATTTACTAGCTTTGTATTCAAAGCAAATTAATATTACAGACCTTCAGTTTTCTCTTCTGTAAGATAAAAGTACTACCAGTATCTACCCCAGGGCTATTTTGAGAATACATGTAAAACTATTAAGTGCCAGACATTCACTAACAAGCAACCAATGCAGTGTGTTAGCCCTTACTGGTGTGTGTGTGTGTGTAGATTTTTTTTTTCATAGAAGGAAAAAGATCATCCAAACCTACTATATAGATGAGGAAGGCTCAGAAAAGCTATTTTCCCAAGATCAGAAGCCTGGCAATTGCTGCAAAGAGCTTTATTTCTAGAAATAAACTGTAAATAGAACTCAAGTTCTCAAGCAGTGCACTGATGGTTCCTGCCTGACTTTAAAACTACAGATGCACCTGTGTGCCCATGGGTTTTCACAGTCATCCCTGCTGCTCATGGATGGCTTTTCATCATTATTTTATGGGTAATTTTGATTCATCTAAACAATGCACACTGCCTCTCACCTGCAAAAGCTGCAAACCTTTTCTCATGGTGTTCTGATGAGAATGACATGAGAACAAGTATTGAAAGCCACTTATAAATATTGGGCTCCTAGCACGTGCTGCATATGAAGAGCTATTATTTCCCAATTAATAAGAAAATGGGTAAATATGATTTTTACCTATACATGTCTCAAAGGAGTTCTTGCTTTTGGGGTCAAAAACATTGCACCAGATGGGATGGACACTCATGGTGGCCCTCTGTGCAGCTGAACCTGTTTTGGTTTGTTATATTCTAACTCTGAAAAAAAAAAAAATCTGGAATTTTTTTTTCTTTGAGATGTTGAAAAATAGTTGCTCCCTGGGCTATGAAAAGAAAACTCAATACCTGGGGGGTGACACTGTGTCCCCAGCCAATTGTTCCAGCAGCTTGTTTGACTCCGCTTCTTCCTCATACCCAGTATTGGGTACCTGCCCTGCTGAACCTTTTTTAATCTAACCCACTTTTTGCATCTTTTGTTCTACCATTTTCTAAGATTTTACTTTTCTCCTGTAACATTTTAATAGTTTCATGCCATGCTTCTGAATTCATTTATACACTATGCCACATCTGTGTATAGCCCTGATTAAAATGTTTTTTCTAACTAATATTTCTATAGTTTGCCAGTCAAGGATGCCTATGAGCTGATTCTAGCAATAACTCCGTTTCTTTCCCCTGCTCATGCCCTCTGCTTTCCTTTTTTGTTGTTTTTAACTGGGGATTGAACTCGAAGAATACTTAACCAGTTTGCTGCATTCTCAGTCCTTCCTATTTTATTTTGAGAAGGGGCCTCAACCCTTCAAGTCGCTGGGATTATAGCTGTGTGCCATCAAGCCTGGCACCCATGCTTTCTTTAGATTGTGCTTTTGCCCATCTTGTTATATCTCCCTGGAGTTCTCTGCCATCCTTCCACATGTATAAGTCCATTCCTGCTCTCAAAGTAGAGCTCCAAGGTCAGCTTCTCTCCAGCTTTCCTGATTTTTATAGCCATGAATTCATGCCACATGCTACTAATATATTAAATATAATAATTTTATGCCACAGCAGTAAGAAAAACGTGCCCATCTTAGATTCTTGAGCTTGGAAATCTACAAATTGGACTTGTTGAAGTAGATGGCTAGACAGACGTGAGCAAGGGAGGTGGGAATAAGAAATTCATTCTCTTCCAGTAGACAGCACCCAACTGGCCATTACAAACCCCAGGGACAGCCTTCCTGCAGTCAGAAAACTTCCTGTCAATCTGGAGAAAATGGAAATGGTCTATGCTGGAAAAATACCCAACATGTAGAAACTGGCACAGGTAAATGTGGTAAACAAGGGTTGTTTAGTCAGGTTTGTTGTGCAGATTTAAGTCAGGTGCTTCATAAAAACTGTTAGGAGAAAGACATGCCTATTAATCTCTGAAATTTCCTTTACACGGGGAAGATTTGTGCAGTACTTTCAGAGCTTTTTTTTCTCTTCTGGCTCTTAGTTTTTGGCTTTTAGCTCAAAATAATCCTTATGGCACAGAGGCAAATTTGAGGGTGGCATATTTTAGTACCTTTCAGCACTACAACTCATTACTTTGTATCTAAAAACATCTAGTCTTGCCTGATATGTCTGTATTTGAATTGTCTTAATGTAGATTAAACTTTAGATCTTTCCTCTTTCTGCTTCAGCCAAAAAAAAATGTTTTAAAAGGAGGAAAAGAATATAAAACAAATGAGGTCCATCTCCTAACAAGGGGATCCTGGAAGCACCAACTCATCATTTACACCCTCCAGGGAGAAAAGCACTTCAATCTCTAACAACTGTTTTATCTGATAAAGATTGGTGGTACTGAGTGGCCCCATTGTCCAGGGAAAGAAAGAAAAACCAAGGCTTTTATATTTCTTAGTTTAAAATAAGAGCAACTCCAAGATTGGATGCATTAGCCAGGAGCCTGGGAGTTGGCAAAAGTTCATTCCAATTCTAGCCTCCCAGGGAAGAAAGTGACAGAACTGCCACAAAGAGGCATTATCCCTTTTATTTATTTATTTATTTATTTTTATTATTGGTTGTTCAAAATATTACAAAGCTCTTGACATCTCGTATTACATATATTAGATTCAAGTGGATTTTGAACTCCCATTTTTACCCCAAATACAGATTGCAGAATCACATCGGTTACACCTCCACATTTTTACATAATGCCATATTAGTAACTGTTGTATTCTGCTACCTTTCCTATCCTCTGCTATCCCCCCTCCCCTCCCCTCCCCTCCCCTCTTCTCTCTCTACCCCATCTACTGTAATTCATTTCCCTCCTTGTTTATTTTCCCCTTCCCCTCACAACTTCTTATATGTAATTTTGTATAACATTGAGGGTCTCCCTCCATTTCCATGCAATTTCCCTTTTCTCTCCCTTTCCCTCCCACCTCATGTCTCTGATGTTGATCTTTTCTTCCTGCTCTTCCTCCCTGCTCTGTTCTTAGTTGCTCTCATTATATCAAAGAAGACATTTGGTATTTGTTTTTTAGGGATTGTCTAGCCTCAAGGGAAGAACCAGCTCAAGCTCTGGGCTCACAAATCTCTAGGGATCCTGCTCAGGATCTTCAAGAGGAAGTAAACTTGGGCAGCCCTAAGGTCCTTGAGTTCTGTACCTTAGAATTATCTGAGACACCTACTCAGTTTCAGATACTGGGTATCTGGCTCTGCATCCTTAGCCCTGGGAGACCTCCCAAAAGGGATTTCAAACTTGCTGCTACTGCTGATAAATGAAAACAGATGTTTCAATCATCTTGTCCTGTTCATAGACTGAAACCTACAGCAATACCTAAATTGTTAGGTAAAGAGCCACCTCAGTTACAACAGTGACACCATTTTAATAATTGATCTCTTAGAAAGGTTTGATAATGAGACAGGAATTGGGGGATGTAAAGAAAGAACGATGTACTGAGTATCAAGAGAAGTGCCCACGAAGTGATAGAATGTAGGGAATGCCCAGGGGCGTTGAATGCTAAACCAGCAACTCCTGTACAACCCAGGCCCAGCCTATGTCCTTGTGCCTGCACCCTTGTCCATAGAAAGCAGCATGATTCAAGGAAAACATGCAAGCACAAGGAAATCTGCCCTGGATCCACCTTAGTCCAGCTCTCAACTACTATCCCTGTATCAATATTAAACATCCAGATCAAGGGAGTATTGTTTTGTACTTTCCCCTTAAGAATGTAATTCCTAAATGAATCTATCTGTTCCTTCATAGTTGAGATGTACTGAAAATTCTTTTCTATCACATACATCAAGATCCCTGTGGACCTGAATTGAGGTCACCCCCTCTGGGACCTGCATAGACCCTCCTCCAGTGAGAATAGCACCTTGCACAAATGTTAATATTTATTGACTAAAAGAAATATAAAAGCCCAAAACTTTCTGCAGACACTAAAATCTGCACATGCTCAAATCCTTTATGTAAAATGGCATACTATTTCCATATAATCATTGGTATTTCTATATATTACATTCTCTTGAATACTTTAGATTATCTACAGTACCTAACACAATGTAAATAGTTGTCATATTGTATTATTTGGGAAATAAGAAAAAAAATACCTGCACATGTTTAACACAGACACCATTTTTTTTCAAATATTTTCAGTTTTTGTTTAGCTGACTCCTCGGATGTGAAACCCAGAGATACAGAGGGCCCACTGTAGTTAGTTACATCTTAAAATTTATGTTTTATATTTTTAATAAGAAATGTATTTCACTTGTTTTTTTCTAATAGAGTACAAATGAGAGGTTTTATAAGATTTGAAATGTGACATTTATGACTAAATTATTTACATTCCCTCAATATAAAAAATAATATGTACAGGAAGCATGCTAGATGTAAGAGTAATGGAGATGGACAGCTCCTATACCCAAGACACTGAAGGAATCCAGAGAATGTCACTTCAAAGTAAGGTGCCTATTACGCTGATTATTTTAAAGGCACTTGGAGATTAGCAGATGCTGGGATGAGACTTTTCTCTGAACTTCCCTTATCTCCCTAAAGACCAGATCTACCAAAGTGGCACTCAATAGCCTTCGATCTTCTTATTGAAATTCCACGTCGGGTACACACCTAGAATCCTAGTTACAAGGGAATTCAAAGTTGAGGGCAGCCTCAGCAAGATCCTGCCTCAAAATAAAAGAGCTAAGGATGTAGTCAGTGGTAGAGTGCTTGTCTAGCATGTTTGAGGTCCCAGATTCAATCCCTCTCATACACAAAAGGTGTGTGTGTGGGGGGGGGGAGTGTTGAAGGAAATTGCATTCAAGGAAGATTAGATATCACTGAGGAAGAGACTGAAAATTAAATACCACATCTAAACCCCAGAGGAACTTTGTCCCATTTTTTTGTTCTTTAGGACCATTCATCTCCCCTAAAAATTACTGAACACCCTCTAAAATTTGTACATTCATCCTTATCCTCCCCCTTATGAAGAACACATAAGCTTCTTAGCCTCATTGGGTGCTCTCTCTCTTCATCTCCTGTTAATCTTTCTATTGTTAGTTCATTTCAGTAGACTTAAAAAGATTTAAAACCCAGAGTGAAATAAATTCCCTTTAAAAACCTGCAATACATTCAGATAGAGATTGCATATGTGAATATTTGGTGAGTGCCTATTTTTCTTAATAGTAATCATCTACCTGTCTATTCAACACCTGACTCAGCCCTTTTGGGACAGTACTGCCCTTATCAATTGAATATTTTTCAATAGTTAACTACAAATTATGATGAACACTATGAAGACAACAAATGAGGTAGAGGTTTAGAGAATTTTCCACTAAGATAGGACAGGGAAGTTCTTCATGAAGAGGTGAAGTTTCAGCTGAGACCTGAAGATCAAGGAATAATTATTCATGACAATCTTGGTTCAGACAGAATAGTCTATGGAATGCTCTAAGGTAAGAAATAGCTTCTAAACAGATCCAGCAAGACGATGTAAAGGCTTGAATTGTTAACAGTGATGAAGATATTTGAATATATTTTTGACAAATTATTTACTGAATAAATACAATGAGCTGGAGTCAAAGTGGTAAATAAAGATCTAAACAGTTCCTATTATCCTGGAATTTACAATTAAATCAGGTAAGACAGACGCTGAGCATGAAATTCCAAGTGATGAGGGTCAAGTGTAATGACAATGCAGATAGCAGCTGAATTTTGCCAAATTTAAAAGAAGTAGGGGAGTTCTTTTAGCAGGACTGATATTTAATCCAATAATTGAAAGTAGGTACTCACTGGATAAGAAGGGTTAGAGATGCAGGAGATTGAGAACAAGGAACAGTTGGGTCTTCTCTGATTGTGGGAATGGGTACAAGTGTTATTTCAAGGAAATGACTTTCAGGAATTGACAGGCAGTTTTAATTGGATGGGTGATAGAGAAGGAGGTATTGAGATATTGAATACAAAAAGTTGAAAGTACTACTCAAGGCTGAATAAAGAATCGTAGTACATTTGAACCTGAAAAATCACTGTGCAACAATCAGTTGGCCTTTTACCTCTTGTTAAGTTACTATTTTATACTGTATCCCTCTCTTCTACCTCTAAAAGTGTGTTGTTGATGATATATTTTAATTCTTGCTGAAACTGCCAGAAATAGAGCATTTGGATTCTTTTCCTTAGGGTACACATTTTGTTTATTTTCACTCTGAATTGATTTCCTTGGGGGAAAGAAATGGAGATTTTATGGGAACTAAATATGTCACAAAACAACTATATATCCTTCTCTCCAAAGCTTTTGAAGTAATTCTGAATTCAGAACATTTCTGATTTTCTTCTCCTTGCTGCAACAAAAAACATTCATAAGAGCAAGGAAGAGGTCAAAGAAAGCAAGTGGGTTCTTGTAAGCATAATTTGTGGGAAAGACTAAAATATTATTTTTCTAGAAGCTCAACCAAAGGATGGAAAGTCTATATTATTACTAATCATATTTTTACCTTGTGACTCTATGTTGGGTTTATAAAAATAGTTTTACAATATCAGAATTTGCTGTTTTAAACACAGCTTTATGACACGACAAATTATCCCATGATTTGCAGAACTCACAATGCATATTGAATTAGCACAGCTAAATTCAGTCTTTAGAAGCAGCATGTAGAAATCTTGAGCCCTGTGTCTCTTCTATGAAACCTGCCTATCTTCCCTGGAAGATCTGGTTATTTTCTGTACTCAGCCTTTCATTATAGCATTTATAATTGATTGTAGGTATTGTTCTATGCTGCCTCCCTCACTAAACCCATTACCTCAAGGGCAGGGACTGTTCATTGTTTATCTAACTACATGACCTTGCATATAGATGTTCAAAAATATATTTCTGCAGGAACAAATGTGAATGAAGTTATTAAGACATACTATCTAGATCAAAGATTGAACCTTTGTTTTAGTAATGTGTATGAAACTTAAAAGGAGATGTTTCATCGAGAGAGACTTCTACCCGAAACTGAACCAATGTCCAAATCCCCCCTCAGCCATTTTGACACCTAGTTCTTTTAAATGTTTACCCTCCTTCCATGTATTCACTCTCATGATCCAGTGAGTCTAGGAAACATGGCCATGTTTAAACATCTGGGATTCATCATGCTGGTTCTGTTAATCAAAGTTCTGGAGATCAATTCCAGATGTTGACTAACTAAAGTTACACAAGCATTGCTCAAATTTTTGCTACAGTCAGACCTAACTTCCCTTATCTTGAAAGGAGCTTAATTTGTATAGGTAGGAGTTACACTTTTCATTATTTTTTAAAAATTAACTCCTAATATAGATCTAAGGCTGATACATTGCCCTAGAAGTGAATTGATGAAAATTCAAGATATATTCTTGGAAATCATTCATTTAGTGACGTTAACTCAAAGATGTCATAAGAAAGTTAGTTTATACTATCCAAGTGTCCACTATATATTGGACTGCATGATGGGTAATTACATATGTATTATCTTGTTTAACTGATTTAATTCTCATAATAACTGTGTGAAATAGAAATTATCTCCATTATACAAATGAAGAAATACAGGCCCATAGAAGTTTAATTACCTTGTTGAAAATCATATGCTTAGTGTCTAAACTGAGATTATAGTCTAGTTTTTCTGACCCCAAATTCAGTATTCTTTCCATATGCAGCTTTTCCCTGCAATCTCAGACCATATGGGGCAGAAGAATGAATTTGGAAAAAAATAAAAAAATATACCTACAAACCTGCTTGGAAACAATGTTTTCTAAGGAAGTTTGTAAATGTAAAGCCTAGTTCTCCTTTTCAAATGTAATTTAGTATTTTTGTGCACATCATTAAAAGTTAATATAGCTATCTGATAACATAATTGAATTTTCATGAGGCCCCAAAAAATCTGGCACATGAGAAAAATAAATCAAATCAATATAATTCCAATGCTGGAAGCTCTATAATATGTACTTCATATTTCAGAGGTGGTACAAAACCCTGGAAGCAAACAGTGCTATCAATAAATGCCATGGGCTGACTTATGATGTTTGTGGGACTGTGGGATAGGAGTTCCATATGGCCCAGCTCTGACAACACAACTTGATCCTGCAAATTTACTTTTTTTTGGTAGGGGGGATGGGGATACCCGGGATTCAACGCAGGGGCACTCAAAAAAAAATTGTGCCACATCCCCAGCCCTATTTTGTATTTTATTTAGAAACAGGGTCTCACCAAGTTGCTTAGCATCTCACTTTTGCTGAGGATGGCTTTGAACTCATGATCCTCCTGCCTCAGGTTCCTAAGCCATTGGAATTACAGGCATGCGCCACCATGCCCACACCTATAACAAGCTTACTTTTAAAAGCATCATTGGACTTAAAAATGTTGTAGGAAATATCCAAAGATGAAGACAAATAAAAGATGTTTGGGAGAAGATAAATAAAAAGAAAGTGGAAGAAGAAAACAAAAATAGAACTTATCATCTGAATCTGGAATTTTGCTAGTAAGCAAACACAAAAGCCAAGGGTTCCTGATTTTAATAACTATCCTGGAGCCAAGATACACATAGACCATTCTTCAAGGTCAGGATGCCCAACATTAAGACAAATCCTCCATAGGAACTGAAATGATTGTAGGTCTCTGTGCCTTTGGCTCCAGTAGAGGAAAATGTAAATCCTATATGGAGGGAAGACATTTATAATTATCAAAGATTAAGTATAATTAAAATAAGCTCACATTTCTAAAAAAAAATCACCTCACAATAATTGAATAGGTCATCGCAAGTAAGAATTACCAGAAACAACAACAAATTAAACTATCAAAACCTGGAGATATTGGAACTACCTAGTGGGAAATAGAAAATGACCACATTAATAAAGAAACCAATAAGTGAGTATGGCCAAGTAGATTGGTTTTAAAAAGATCAAATAGAAAATTAGAAGTGAAAAACAAATGCATTGAATTCCAAGCTATGAACATAGTGACAACATTAGACATGGCTGAAGAGACAATGAGAGCCGGCACAGTGACACACACCTGTAATCCCAGCAGCTCAGGAAGCTGAAGCAGGAGGATAGCAAGTTCAAAGCCAGCCTCTGCAAAAGCGAGATGCTATGCAATTCAGTGAAACCCTGTCTCTAAATAAAATACAAATTAGGGCTGTGGATGTGGCTCAATGGTTGAGTGCCCCTGAGTTCAATTCCTGGTACAAAATAATAATGGGAAGCAAGAGCAGAAGAATTTGCCACAATGAAAGACGGAGGACATGAAAATATAAGAGATGTTAAGACCTATTTGAAAACAGAATTAAGATAAAAAGATCACACTTACAGCTAGTTGTAATCCTTAAAAACAATACACAGAGTATGGAAAGAGGTTATAATGGGAAAGTTGAGAATTAGGCTGAGATTTGCCTGGCACTCATGATAGACAAATCTACAGACAGAGGACAACCATGTGTAGCAAACAGATTAAGCACAAATGTACAAGTCAAACATGCCAAAACTTCAGAACACCTAGAAGATTTAGTCTAACTGCAAACTTCTCAGTGGCTTCACTGAGAGGATGCTAGATTAATGTCTAAGATATGAAGTGAAATAGCTATTAGCCTAGAATTGCTCTGTTACAAAGATTATTTTTAAATGACACTATTGAGCAACACATTTCCTAGAATAAAAACTGAGTTTACCACCAACAGACTTTTACTAACATGCATTCTGAAAGAAAGGAAAGATTCCAGAAAGTTCTGAAGTGCAAGAAGGGATGTTATTAAGGAAATTGTTAAACCTGTAGATTAAAGACAAATTATGACAATAAACCCAACAATAACCAACTTCTAGGTTCTGAAAGACAAAAACATTTCAACATTTATACTAAACACAGCATCTACTAGCTCCAAGTTGCTACTTAAATTTCAATAAAATTAAGTTAAAAATTTTGTTTTTCAGTCACCCTAACCACATTTTTATTTGTTGTGATCAATAGCTTACACATGGATAGAGATCACTGTTTAGAGCAACAGTGATGTAGAACATTCTTCATATGTTAGTTATAGTAGATGATGCACTACTACACAATTTATATTTGTACTTTGGAAGGGGGTTAATCAGAAGTTGCTCTAGGGCCTCTGTATTCTTTATAAGAATAGCTAAGAAACTGACCATCTTTAGACTTTCAAATTGCTAAGTAAGCCTGGTAATTTTTTTTAATGTTAATCACTAAGGTTAGAAGGGCAAGTTGAGGAGAAACCAGATAAAGAAAAAATAAACCCCAAATCAATAAATGGTTAAAAATGTGAAGAAAAACAGAAGGAAATGAAAACGGAGAAGAAACATTTACAGATACTTTTTTTCCAACTTACAAGTTACCTCAATTCTTACTGGCTTAACATAGCAACATTTATGTTGCTGATGACTCAAGTTTGAGCAGGGTTTGGTGTAGAGAGCTGCCCCTGGTGGTGAGCAGATCAGAGAGCAGCTGAGTGGAGGCTTGAACCCTCTGGAAGCTCAATCACTAGTTGCTTAAGGCTGGGCTGCTTGAGGAGACCTTGGCCTGGCTGGCAGAACATCCATCTATAACCTCCTGATGTGGCTTAAGCTTCCTCAAAGCATTGTGGTGAAGTTACAAGGAAGCACTCCAAAAGAGACAGACAAGAGTTACTTAAGGCATTTTATTACTTGGCCTTAAAAGTCTGACACATCATTCCTCATCTCATGCTATTTGTTGATGCAATCACAAAGTTACATCAAGTTTTAAAGGAAAGAGAAATATAATTCACCTCTTATACAGGGCTAAAAATATTCTGGCAGAAGTTATGAGACTGACACATTTCTGTGACCATTTTTGGAAAATAAAATTAGCCACAAAATTCAACAGAAAATAGGACATACCTTCTTAATCTTTGAGTCTAGTTTTACCTTGACCCCCCCAAAAAAAAAACACCTATATAAATATAGTAAAAGTATAGGCCAACTGAATTTACAAACATAATTTAAACAAAATTTGGAATAATATCCAAAGGAAATGAAACTGATGTGTTAGAAAGACATCTGTACTCGTTTATTGTAGCACTATGTTCAAAAGCCAAGGAATAGAATCAACCTAAGTTTTCATCAATGAATAAAGAACATGAATATTTATACACAATTGCATGCTGTTCAGTCTTAAAAAAAAAAAAAAAAGTCAGCATTTCCTTTAACAAAGATGAATCTGACGGCTGGGGTTGTGGCTCAGTGGAGAGCACTCGCCTGGCATGTGCGAGGTGCTGGGTTCTATCCTTAGCACCACATAAAAATAAGTTATTTTTTAAAAAAGATGAAACTGGGGCACATTATTAAGTAAAATAAACCAGACAACCACCATGAGATCTCACTTTTAGATGGAATCTACAAAAGTTTAACTCAAAAGAAACAAAATAAAATGATAGTTAGCAGGGGTGGGGATGGAAAAAGGTTGAAAAATTGATGGTCGAAAAAATACAAAATTTCAGTTAAAAGAAAGTCCAAGAGATCTATTGGACAGCATAGTCATATAATTAGTAATAGTGTGTTATAGTCTTGAAAACTGCTAAATTTCAAATGTTCTCACAACAATAAGATAATATATGAGGACTGCATGTTGGTTAGCTTGGTTTAGTCATTCTGCAACATAGGCCTATTTCAGAATGTCATGTTGTATATGTAAAATTTGTATTAGTTAATTTTAAAAAATAGTAGTAATTAAATGTAGCAGTTATCAAAAATAAAATATATCATGAAGAAGTTGAATTTACCTCAATAACCAAAAGTGGTTTAACATTGATATTTATAAATGTTAACTGCAACATTTTTAGGCCAAATGAAAAAATTACATGAGATTATATGATCATTAACAGATGTGGAAAAAACATTTGCTGTAATTAACACCCTTTTGCAACAAAAGTAAACAAAATTCTTTGTCAGATAAGCTTTAACATTTTTTCTTTACTGAGTATTGAAAAGTAAAAAAAAAGCTTATAATAAATGTTACTGTAGAACATTTAAGGTGTTCATTTAAACCTCATGAGCAAGAAATGGATCTGGGCAGATCACCACTTCTTTATTGTGCTGGAGGTGCTAACCATTTGAAAGAGAAATGCTATAAATATGAAACTCAACTGCCAGTGTTGAAAGAAAATATTTTCTATATAAAAACACAACCTACCAACAATATCTTAGAATTTGAGAGCATAAGGTAGCTGAATGTAATAACATTCAAAAATTAATGCATAACTAGAATCAACAAATGGGACTTACTCAAACTAAAAAGTTTTTTCTCAGCAAAAGAAACAATAAGAGAGGTAAATAGGGAGCCTACGTCCTGGGAACAAATCTTTACTCCTCACACTTCAGACAGAGCCCTAATATCCAGAATATACAAAGAACTAAAAAAATTAGACAATGAGATAACGAATAACCCAATCAACAAATGGGCCAAGGACCTGAACAGAAATTTCTCAGAGGAGGACATACAATCAATCAACAAGTATATGAAAAAATGCTCACCATCTCTAGCAGTCAGAGAAATGCAAATCAAAACCACCCTAAGATACCATCTCACTCCAGTAAGATTGGCAGCCATTAGGAAGTCAAACAGCAACAAGTGCTGGCGAGGATGTGGGGAAAAGGGTACTCTTGTACATTGCTGGTGGGACTGCAAATTGGTGCGGCCAATTTGGAAAGCAGTATGGAGATTTCTTGGAAAGCTCGGAATGGAACCACCATTTGATCCAGCTATTCCCCTACTCGGTCTATTCCCTAAAGACCTAAAAAGAGCACACTATAGGGACACTGCTACATCCATGTTCATAGCAGCACAATTCACAATAGCAAGACTGTGGAACCAACCTAGATGCCCTTCAATAGACGAATGGATAAAAAAAATGTGGCATTTATACACAATGGAGTATTACTCTGCATTAAGAAATGACAAAATCATAGAATTTGGAGGGAAATGGATGGCATTAGAGCAGATTATGCTAAGTGAAGCTAGCCAATCCCTTAAAAACAAATGCCAAATGTCTTCTTTGATATAAGGAGAGTAGCTAAGAACAGAGTAGGGACAAAGAGCATGAGAAGAAGATTAACATTAAACAGGGATGAGAGGTGGGAGGGAAAGGGAGAGAGAAGGGAAATTGCATGTAAATGGAAGGAGACCCTCAGGGGTATACAAAATTACATACAAGAGGAAGTGAGGGGAAAGGAGGAAAAATATAAGGGGGAGAAATGAATTACAGTAGAGGGGGTAGAGAGAGAAGAGGGGAGGGGAGGGGGGAGGGGGGATAGTAAAGGATAGGAAAGGCAGCAGAATACAACAGACACCAGAATGGCAATATGTAAATCAATGGTTGTGCAACTGATGTGATTCTGCAATCTGTATGTGGGGTAAAAATGGGAGCGCATATCCCACTTGAATCAAAGTGTGAAATATGATATATCAAGAACTATGTAATGTTTTGAATAACCTACAATAAAAATTAATTAAAAAAAATTAATGCATAAATAATAGTTATGAAGTTACAAACAATATATTTTTAAATTTTTTTTTTGAGGGGTGGAAGGTACTGATAGTTGAAACCAGCGACACTTTACTATTGAGCTACATCCCCAGCCTTTTGTAAGACAGGGTCTCAGTAAGTTGCTTAGGCATTGCTGAGTTGCTGAGGCTGGCCTCAAACTGAACTGCTGGAATCATAGGTGTGTGCCACCATGACCAGTTTGATAGTTACTATTAAAAAACAAAACTACAAAGAGAAATATATTATGCTCATGGATACTCATTACGGTAAAAATATCTCTCAATATTGGAACTTTCCAAATAGACATTTTCCTTAAGTTAGACTAAGATTTAATGTTTTCCAATAAAAATTATTAAACAGGGTTTTTGAAGAACTTCCTAAACTAATGCTAAAATTCATGTGGAAAAGCAAAGGGTCCAATAATGGGTAAGCACAAAAAAAAAATAGGTGGGCAAAATTGTACCATCAAAAAAAAAGATTTATTATAATGCTATCTCAATGAAAATAGATATTAACTTAAAGACCAATTAAGCATTGTGATCAAATCATCAATAAAATAGAACCCAGAAACAGATTAATGCGTATTACACTCAACATGACAAGATGATATAGAGAAGCTAAGCTAATTACATGGAAAAATAGCAAAATTTGTTCTTTGCTCATGTAGTAATCATCAATTCCAGGTAGACAAAAATTGTAATGCAAAAAGGTAATCATTATGATCTTAGAGTAGAGAAAGTTTAACTTTAAATAAAAAGAAAAGGCTGAACTAGGAAGAACACCTGTTTATCAAAAGACATTATAAGAAAGTGAAAATATGAACCACAAGCTATTTGTTACATTTGGATTCAACAAGTTAGAATTTATTTAGTATAATTAACTCCTGTCCAATAACGATAAAAAGAAAATCCTTCCCTCTTCCCAAATAAGACTAATAAATGACCAAATGGGCATTTCAAATGAAGATTACCACTGACTCAGTGTCATTAGTAATCAGATAATCATAAATTGAGATCACACCAAGATATAATTTCATTTATATTATACTAAAATTAAAAGTTCTGATGCTATTCATTATGGATAAGGAAATAATGAAAATCATACATAGCTCTAATCTAGTATAGAGAATAGTTTGGAACATTTTATTTAGAAAACAATTATGTAAATCTGGACACTAATTTGTCTATAACCCAGGAAGTTTACTCCTAAAAGAACTTACATGTGAGACCTAAACAATATGTACAAGAATTAGATTATTTAAGATGGGAGGGGAGGGGATGGGGGATAGTAGGGGATAGGAAAGACAGCAGAATACAACAGTCACTAATATGGCATTATGTAAACATTGTGAATGTGTAACTGATGTGATTCTGCAATTTGTATTTGGGGTAAAAATGGAAATGCATAACTCACTTGAATCAAATGTATGAAAGATGAAAAAAATAAATAAAAAAATTTAAAAAAAAGAATTAGATTATTTATAGCAATAATCGTTGTCAATGATAGCAATAGAAATAATAAAGTTAGGTAACATCGGTGAAAATAAACTGAAATTTTATGAGTGCATAAGAAGGTAACTGGATGCAGTAACATTGATTTAGCATAAATTAATGAATGCTTGAATATAGTAAAATTGATTGAAGCATAGCCACAGAATATATTATTCCATAGCCTCACCTATATATTTTTATCACCACCTTGAACCTTCTCCAGTGTCAGCACAAAGATTTTCATTCTCTAATCTCACTTTCACAGGCATTAAGATCACAGCTCTCCTTGGTGATCCTGTTCTCTTATTGCTACACTTACACTGGGTTCTTGAACATTCAATTGGTTTGGGATACCATCATTGATATCATTGGGCTTATCAATGACCTTCTAGCCTCAAGAACATGTGCTCCAAAGGAGCACATGGCCAACTTGAGGGCAGAAAAGGTCTTTATCCTCATCTACAAAGAACCTAAGAAAAAATACAATGATAATCTGATAATACTATGGTTACTGTGAAAATGAAATTAAGGTATATGACATTTATTGTAATGCAAAAAGGCAGCTTATATGTCACACAAACAGCTTGCCAGACACCAATATTAAATTTCTGGGCAAGAGCAACTTGACTGAAATACATTCAAATATAAAACAAGTACAGATCATTAAATTCACGGCATCTGAAAAGAACTATGAAAGAATTAAAAAATATAAAGCAAAGGCATCTTGCACAAAGAAGTATTTGGGAAATTTTCTGCATATGTAAGTAAAGCAACAAAATGAGCTTTGAGGTGTATTCAGATCATTACTGATGGCAGAGAGTGCACAGGAAAGCAAAAGATTAAATTACAATCATTTAAATTCCTAGAGTAGGGAATAAGACAGAATTCTGTCAACCCAAATCTCAGGTGTTGACACTGACTTTCTTTAAAAGAGCACTTGTAATTCTCAAGTGGTTGAAATAAGCTAGGTAATCAGATAGTGGGGGGAACTTTATTAAAGGTTTCTGTTGTTTTACTTTAAATTTATTGATTTGTTCTAATTTGTTATACATGACAGCAGAATGCATTTCAATTCATAGTACACATATAGAGCACAATTTTTCATGTCTCTCTGGTTATGCACACAGTAGAGTCACACCATTTGTTTTATCTTCATATGTGTACTTAGGGTAATGATATCCACCTCATTCCACCATCTTTCCTATCCCCATACCTGCTCCCTTCCTCCTATGCCCCGCCCCCCATCCCCATTATGGATCAGCATTCTTATTTGGGTTTTTATTTCGTTTTGCCTCTGACAATATCTGTATCTGAAACAATTCTTATCCTATTTACCAATAAAACACATAAGTGGAGGGGCCTCACTCTGGGCTCTACTTTTCTAAGCATTTAATGATTTCAAACCTATGGAACAGGAGATCCTAGAATAACTAGGGCTACCAGCTGTATTCTCTTTTGAGTTACCTCTCAGTGTTCATTAAGGAGATGAATGCACACTCTGTTATCATAATTGGAACCTTGTATTTCTTTATCCTACTAAAATAAATGGGGTTTGAAGTATAAGCAAAGACAATATTTTGGCAAGCATAAGATCCAGAAACCCATAAAGAGCTCTACTAAGACATATGAAGATATATTTTAGCCTACTGGAATTTTATTTGTACAATTTACTATTTAGTGTTTTTTTTCCTGTTGCTGTAACTTAATACTATAGTCTAGATCATTTATAAAAAAAATTTCTTATGGATTCAGAATCTTGGTAATCCAAGGTCAAGGGACCATATCTGTTGAGAGCCTTTTTTCTGGTATGGATGCTGCAAATTCCCAAGGCAGCCAAGGACATCACATGGTAAGTCAGAACAGCTTTTTAGCTTGGTGTCTTTCCTCCTCTTTTAAAGTCGTGGGAGTCCTACCAGCATGACCTTATCCATTCCTAATTACCACCCAAATACTATTAATATATGACTTGGAGGATTAAGTTTCTAATGCATGAATTCCTGGGAATACACCTAAACCATAACACCTACTTATTCTTGTACCATCTTAAAGCAAATTGTACTTTGCCTCGAGGTCTGTTTCTTATCCTTTGTTTTTCTGTTCATAAAACAAATCTTTCAAAGTAGTCACTTATTGATACATAGTTCACTTCAGTTTTCACTGTTCCTACAGGTGTCTCGAAGACGGTTCTAGTTCCTTCATACAAAGAATAATTTTTTTATTATTAAGATGAACCAAACAGGCAATTTACAGCTATATAGTGTGTGATTGTAGATATTTGTAAAGCTGCACTAGAAAACAAAAGGGTCACAAATACAAAGCAGTTCCCACTTTTCATCCAGGCAGAAAGCCAAACCTAAAATAAGAGAAGTCATATGTATGCATTTGAGAGAATGTTGTCTACATAAGTAAGGATTTTCCTCAAATAATGAAGTTAACATTTTGATGGCTGTTGGTGGATGATGGAAATGTAATGGCCAGAGTACAAAACTTGAAAAATATTTTTCAAATACCTTGAGGTAACTTTTGAAAAAAAAATAGCAAGATAAAAGAACCAGGGCATTCATCAAAACTGATTAATGCAAAGAGGGCAGCGATGGTATTTAAAGGTTCACCAGTTTCCCTACACTCAAGTGTAGCTGAAGTTTGTTCCCAGATATTTTTATCCATGTCCCAAAGAATTTTTGACTAAAGAGGAGGAATCCTGTAGAACTTTCCTCCCTCTTCCCCTTCTAAAATTCGTTTATATTTCAAGGGAGTGAAGACAAATGAGTGATAGAACCCTCTTCTATACGATTTAGTGCACTTCAGATAGATTGTTTAAACACTGGAGATGTTAGGATCAGACTAAAGATCTTCCAGAAAAGGTTCTTCATCAGGAGCAATTTCATCCCAGGATACAGTTGATATACCCAAACACATTTTTCATGGCTATGATTGGATTTGGGGAAAGAGTTTCTGGCATCTAATAAGGAGAGGGCAGAAATGCTTCAAAGCATCCTAGAATACATAAGATAGATCCTGACGAACAATCTTGGCCCAAAAACCAAATGTAGAGGTTGAGAAATGTTCTAGAACAATCCCCCTGGATCAGCTGTATCTGCTAGAGGATGGTCTTCCCGACAGATTAATTTCTGACCTAAATGCATTCATTACAAACATCTCTTTGGAGCCACATTCTTTCTACAATATCTGTATCCAATTGGTTTATGGATGCTGTATAATCTTCCCAGTTTTGAGCTGGGAAGTCCTATATGTAAGCAAATATTTAAAGCTCCTGGCCCAGCTCCCCTGTCCTAGTAAACCTGACTTTCAGAACCTAACCTGCTATGTCCTAAAATGTAAGAAAAAGATAGTTTGGGCTCTGTCAGTTGTTATTTGGGGCTTTTCTCAGCCCACCTGGAATATTCTAAATCAAATGAAAATAATATTCGGAATTTGTTTCTACCCTGTGTCAACCAGTGTTTTGAATGACACTAAAAACATTAAGAATAGCTTGAACATTCAAATTTTATATTATTCTATGTATGAATTTCCAAACTAATACATTTAATTAAGCAATTGTCATAAAATGAAACAATTTAAAATTTTTCATTTTCTTAAAGCATTTAAATATATACTTTTCAAAAATTTCAGTGCAAAGTAACAAACTTTCTGGTCTTGGGAATGAAAAGCAATAAAACTCTGGGATAATATATTTCATTATGTTAGTTGTGAAATGTTATTTTACTAATCCATCATAGAAATAGGTAGTATCTGTTTTTTTGCCTGCTTTATTGTGACAACGATTTTTAGCAGAGTAACAAGTTGGAAACTGTTGGTTCTCCAATTATTCATTTGAAATTTTTGTGGTTCATGAAATCTAAAATTCCAGAATCCCTGTTCTATAACAATGATCCTCTTATAGGAAAATAGTGAAGGCTTTCGTTTAAGCAACTCTGGTGGTTAGGAAACCATGCTTTCTGAAGAAGACCCTGTTGCATCTGGCTGGTTCTATTGGCAAGGGCTTCTTTTTATTTAGGTATAATATAATGTTTGCAAGCATCTTGAAATTTTCCTCCCTTGGTATATCCTCTACTTTTAAGGCAAATGAGTCAAATCCCACTCCTACAGGACAGCACTAAGCCATGGCCTTTGTGGACACCATCTTCTCCAGACAAGCAGTTCCTAGTGCTACACATGACACAATTCGGAGCTCCTCTTGTCATTTTGGCTGTTGTCCTCTAAATAGTGTGTGAACAAAAATTTTCTGACCACTGAAGCATTGGATAGTGCTATCATTTTTCTGTTTTAGAACTTTCATTTATAATGTTCCACTATAGGATAAATTAGATTTGTAGGAAGGCCTTAGTAGTATCGATACATGAAATTCTAGTCATATCAAATCTAGATATTTAAACAAATTCTTGTTTTAACCCACATCCCCCCTACTGTGTAAGCATTCAATTGGTGGGATTTCCATTTGATTCAAAACTGGGATTTTAAAAAAATTCCTCCCTCTTAAATTTTATCTTATTATTGTCAGTACCTTGTTCCACCCTGCTGAGACTTTTAAAAATATTTGTCTTACAAAATATTTCAAACACATGGAAAATTAGACTAATAAAAATCCTTGTGCCCAAGCCAGATTTAATAAATATTAACATTACACCGTTATTTCTTTTTCAGAAAAGCAAACACTAAATGTAGTTGCTGCCACACTGGCAACTCAAATCCCATGCCTTTACCTTCCTTCCTGTAAAACCTTTATTTTAAAAGTGCTGTGTCATCTTTCTCATCCCAGGTTTAATTACCTAATCCTACATATTCAAATATTCACAGACTGTATGTAATATAACAACTTCTTAAAATTCTATAACATAAGAATCATTCTGTAGCTTTTCTCCCCCCAAAATTTATTCAGCTTTTGTTTCTGATGCAAATCCTTGTTGAAACATGAAATAACAGGTACTTTTCACACATCTATTTTGTCCACTTCAAAAAAATGGTGCAGCAAGTGTCCTTACACACATCATCTTAAGTCCATGTGTAAAAGTATCCCCAGGGCAAACATCTAGAACCAAGATTTCTGAGTTACAGTTATGTATCATTTTAATAGCTATTTATCATATTGCTTTTCAAACCAATAGTACTGATTTATGTTCCCAGCAACAGTATATGAGAGCTTGCTTTAATCTACATCCCTAGCAATACTTGGTATTATGAATTGTACACTCCTCAAAATTCATATGTGGAAGTCAACTCCCATTGCCTCACAATATCTTATTTAGAAATAGTCATTGCAGATGAAATTAAGATGAGGTTCTATTGTAAGAGTGTTGTCCTCTAATTCAGATGCCAGTGTCTGATTGAGAAGGAAAATTTGGACAGAGACATGTGCAGAAGGAGAATACTATTGAAGAAGACAGACTGGAGCTGCCACAGAACTTGAGGAGTCCTAGAGGCTGCAGTGCACCCCCAGAGGCTAGAGGAGAGGTGTGGAACAGATTTTCTCTCATGGTCCTCAAAGAACCCGTTCTGCTAACATCCTGGTCTCAGATTTCTAGGTCCCAGAATGTGTGAATGAATACATTTCTGCTGTTTGAACTACCCAATTTCTTACGATTTGTTGTGGCCATCCTAGAAAACCAATACACATGTTACTGTCTTTTTTTAAACGTTTGCCAATCTGATGCCTATGAAACAATCTTAGTTTTAATTTTTATTTTCTTTCACTAATGATACTGAGCATACATATTAGTTATTTGGGTATTATCTTCAAAGACTGATCTTTATGTTTTGTCTACTAAGTGTTTTACTTCCAAATTTTGTTTTATAATAAATTGAAGTTTTGAACAATGAAATGGGTTCTCTTTATCATAACCAAAGATGTTTCCAACCCTGTCATAAATATCTTCTAATTCTTCTAAAAATTTAAAGCCTTGCTTTTCAAAATTTGTTTTTTATAATCACCTAGATCTGAATTTTATATGTGGAATGTGAAAGAAATTTATTGTTTTATCCATTTGGATTCTCATCTGAACTGAACTACCAATTCTTTCATAGTCCATGTTCCCACACGTGTGTGATGGCTTTCCACGCTCTCTGTTCTATTCCATGTGTCTATTTGTCTAATCCTGTTCCAATACTATAATGTTTAAATTATCATAGCTCTGTAATAACCCTTCCCATAGTTGTTTTTTCTAATATTAAATTTAGGATCATTTTCTTAGTTTTTAATTTCACTTCATTATCATTAGAAAACATGATTAATATCGTACTGACTCTAACAGAATGTTAAAATAGGTCTCTGTTTTGGCAGAGTCTCTGAAGCCAAGAATAAATTGGAAGTATCTATGCTAAAATAATGGGATAAATATCTTTGAAGGAATTGCTGACTAGCTGGTGAGAGGACAGTCACTCCCTGAAGGACAAATACATAAAGGTTAGAGAGGCCAGGAGAGAGAATTTCCACAGTTAAACAGTTTGAGTACTATAGCATTTTCTTTCCTATGCCCTATAGAAGGAAAAAAAGGGAGAGAGAGTCCCCTTATGACCTGGAGAGGCTGTAAGAAGCCACTGAAGAGATTGGTGCCAGTCTTGTGGAGCTCAAGTAGCAAAGGTTCTACTAGAAAGAAGGGAAGACTTCCCACTGGGGGCAGAAACTGGCTGGGGAGGAACAGGAAAGGAGGCATTGCCTGTGTCAGGGAGCAGAGCCAGATGTTTCCAGGTGGCGAACCTCAGAACACTTGGACCAACCCACAAGACAAACATCTGAGTGATTATGAAAGAATAACCAATGCTTCTTAAATTCCTCCAAAAACTAAAAGGGAAAAGAGCGTTTCCAAACTCATAGTGTGAAGCCAATATTATTCTGAACCACAAACCAGACAGATATCAAAAAAGAAAACAGATACATATCATTTATAAATAGAAATTCTCAATAAGCAAAGCAAAATCTATGTCTAACAATATATAAGATGTGTGGTTCACCAGGGTCAAGTGGAAGTTATGTTAAGAATGCATGCTTGGTTCAATGTATGGAAAGCTATCTAGGTAATACACTGTATTAATAAATGACAAAAATGATTATTTCAATAGGTAGAGAAAAGGAGTTTGAAAAATCAGCATCTTTTATCATGAAAATGCTCAACAAATTACAGAGAGAAAGGAATTTTCTATAGCAGATAAAATATATCTTTTGAAACCACACAGTTAACTTGGCTAACTTCACAAGTTAATGGTGAATGAAAGAGTGTTTCTCCCAAGATTAGGAGCAAGAAAAATTGTCTTTTCTCCCTATTTCTATTTAACATTACATTGTAGGTTGCAGCCAGAGCAATTAGGCAAGAAGAGAATATTAAAGGCATCCAGATTGGCAAGGACTTGTATACTTTAAAAATGATATGACTCAATTAAACATGGGCAAAGGCTTACACATTCCTCCAAAGAAGTATACAAATGACTAATAATCACATGAAAAGATGCTTAAGAGCATTAGTCATTAGGAAAGAAAACCACAGTGAAGTACTACATCCCACCTAGTAAGATGGCTATAATGTAAAAGACCACAAGTGAGTATTAGCAAAGGTGTGGAAAACCATCATGTATCACTGGGCATTCTACTGTCATGTATAACTAATTAAATTTGAAAAAAAGAAAATAAAGTATTATATCCATTCACTTTTATAATTGAACAATAATATGTTGAATAAAGTACTGAAACATGCTACAACATGAATGAACCCTGAAGACAGTACACTGAGGGATAGAAACCAGAAAAGATAGGCCATGTATTACTCCATTTCATTATATGAAATGTCCAGAAGAGGCAGATGCAAGGAGATAGAAAGCAGATTGGAGTTTCCAGGGAGGGTACTGGATGGGTAAAGGTTTAACTTTGGGTAATAGAAATATTATATAACTAGACCTAGGCCATGATGTCACAGATTTTTTAATATCCTAGAAACATTCAATCATAATTCATGTACCATAAAAATATATCTCATGAAAATTGATCAATGTAATTTGCTACATAAAGAAGGGAAAATGGGCTCAAGTGTAGCTTGGTGGTAGAACACTTGCCTAGCATGTGTGAGGCCCTGGATTCAATCCCTAGCACCAAAACACAAAAAGGAAAATAATATGATCTCTTTAATAGTTAAAAAAAAAAAAAGAAAAGAAAAAGCTGATTGCAAATTAGAAATGGAAGGAAACTTACTAGTTTATATTTAATACAGAAAACACACAACTATGATTAATAGTATACTTAATGAAAAAAATTAAGACATTCCATTATAATGATGATATAAGGTGTAAGTCTTGTAAGAAAATGGCATAAAAATATTGTTGCTTCTAGATAATGTTATCTACCTAGAAAAAGCATCTGAGTTAAAGAAAATAGGAGTTTAGCAAGATTGTCAGGGGAAAAAAAGCCATTTACAAAAATTAAAGGCATTCTCTATACCAGTAAAAAAGACAACCAGAAAACACAATAAAAAAAATCTTTCCCATCACAACCAGATTTAAGGTATTTGGGGAATTATCTTTATTAAGAACACAAAATTCCACTTTTAAAAATGTTAGATGTTGGTGAATATGTAGGCAATTATCTGAACAAGTGGGGATATATTCTATGCTCTTGGATGAGTTTACTTATAATGTTATAAATTTTTCCTGATTAAATCTATAAACTCTTTGGACTCCAATAACAATTCTACTTAAAACTTTAAAAATTATAAGACAGATTCTAAAGTTTACATGGACAAATAAAAGTGTACAAATAATTAATTCAACCTAAAAGATGGTTTAAATACATCATCGCCTCTCGGAACACAGAAAAAGCATTAAATAAAAATCCCCCACTCCTTCCTGCTTAATGTGACAGTCAGAGAAATTCTCACTCAACCAGCACCAGAAAGGATGCTCACTGTGACCACTGTCTTTGTTTTTCTAGATGTTCTGACTAATTATTTTTTTTTTAATGTAAGTCAGGAAACCTGGATATAAGAGGGTGAAAAAAAAATTCTATTTCAACAACTCTCTACTTCTAAAACTCAGAACTAATTGAAAGATTATTAGCTATGAAAATTCACTTCAGTAAAGAATCTAAAAAGAAGTATTCCCAAGTGAATAATCCTTCTGATTTTCTAACAGAAGGAAAATAACAAATTTATAACAATAAATGACTTTAATATAGTAAGCACCACTAGACAATTTTTCTAAAGAAAATTTACATTAAATAATGACAGTGCCAAATACTGTAAAGACATCCAGTTTTCTAAAATAAATGTTTAGATTAAACCCAAAGACAACAAAAACATGTATTTAAATTTATCTGAATATCACATAACTTCTTTTGATAACTCATTGAACAAACTTGTACACAGGCCTTGATGCCTACTCTGGAGAGAAATCCCTTGTGGCCTTTTGGGACCAATCTGAGGATTTCAAATGTAGGGCTCCAGGGAGGAGACACCTTTACTTTTTATGAGAAGCATATTTTTTATGAAATGTTCATAAAAAACTTAATATTTGAGAAGACCTTAAGTCAAAGGCATAATTTGAATATATAGCTATAAGAGGCACAGTTCATGCTAAAGAAATAGCAATGGAAAATCGGAAGCAGGGAGGCAAAGAATTTGACTTTAGTTTGAGGAACAAAAGAGAAGAAGAAAAATCTAGTTATTAAAAGCGAAGAAGTTAGTGTAGATAGCAGGGTCAGAATAATTTAAGCTATAAAAATTACATGTGCTTTGTTATTTTTTCTGGAAATTGGGAATTTGTAGTTCAGGTCATGGAAGATCTACACCAAAACAGATTCCATCAAAAAGAATACTGAAGCTACCAAGAAAAGTTGAACCAACAGCCTACCAAAAAAAAAAAAAAAAAAAAAAAAAAAAAAAATGGACTATAACAAAGAAATCTGCTGGAGGCTATACAATTCCCAGGAATTTTGCATGCTGTAACAATGAGCAGCAGATGGTATTAAGTCCAAAGAACATCAGTAAATAAAATAGCCAATGGTTTCAATCAGTTGAAAAACTGGAATGTTAACTCCAAATCCTATGTAAACCAGTTTCCACAGAGAATTTTTTTCTTTTTAAATGAAAACATATTTGCATTTTGATGGCACATTTCTTCCAAGGCTCTCAAAGCATTTCCATGGGTAGGTTTTTCAGCTTTATGAGTCATCCAGGGCAGATCACTTTCAAGTTGGTATTATGGTGTTCTTTTCATTATACATGCAGAGTGCATATTTCAGGTACCCTGCATTCGTGGGGTTGAGTGCTAACTTTCCTGGGAAAGTAACCACAATTTATAGCAATATTTCTATCTGAAAGTGAATATATGACTAAGGTGCAAACAACAAAAACATAAGCAAGCTAGAACACAACAATCTTAAAAGCATATTGCCATAAAATGCATCTAGTTGAATCCTAGTCAAAGCTTTTTGCAGACTAAAAGGGTTGGCACAAATTCATGAATAGTAATAGATCATGCAAAAATTAATGCAACCCACAGAAAGCCATTTATATTAACTGCACAGTAAAATAATTTCTAACAGGGGTTATGTTCTAAAAGAAAATACTTAAGGAGAATAATGAGTATTGCCAATATTACCCTAAATATCCCCCAAAGCCACCCATAATGTACATTAGGTTTGGGGGCACTCTCTCTCCAAACTGAGATCAACTGCTGTTTTCTTTCTGTTTTGGGGGTTTTTGAGAAGGTACCAAATAAAGTAATTAGCTAATATAAAGGTCCATATTGAACTAGATAAAAGTTAGATGAATTTTAAAATAACAAACTTGTGTAGTTGAACTTGGATAAGAGAAATGACAACTCCACTTTCCTAAAAATATTCTATTTGTTTAGGATTCACTCCCTTGTAACTTGAGTCAACAAAATATCTTTAGGCACTAACCTAACCCTTCATAGTCTCCCTTTTATTTTCCTTGTCTCTTCTCATTTCTCTTTCAGTCCATAGGTCCTATAATGCAGGTGCTAATTCCCAAAGGATCTAATGGGAAAAAGTACATTAGGACAGCCAGCCTCAACCAGCCTCTGCCATTCGCTAGTGAGAGATACTAGGTAACTACAAGTCTGTAATCATCACCATAAATCAGGGTTAATGTCTTCTTTATATGATTTAGAAGAAAATACATAAATTATAGACCATATGTCTGTGTAAAATGGTACCCATTTTAACAGATAAGGAAACAACTGGAAATTATGATGGACTATTTTAATTCAAACTTTTCTAACTTTAGAACCAGACTCCTTCACTACTCCATATCCAAAATACAAAAGTTATAGAGACAACAGGATCTTCCTCAAGATCTACTGCACTGTATTCAGACCTGAACACATTCATCTACCAAATGAGAAATCCAAGCCCTTTCGTCTTCTGCCATCTGTCTGAAGAATTGATGCCTAAATTACCACATCTGAAAGTTCCCCATCTATTCTGGGTCACAGAAAATACATATGAGAACTAAATTATAACACATAATGAATGGAGATAAATTCAACTCAAATGTACCAACAAGAATAATTATTTGCTCCATATCTATCTCATGGGAGTGTTAAGAAAATTTTGCTTATAAACACCTCAATATCTATTTCAAATGAGATTGGTATTATATAATCTTACTATAAACATTCTCTTATTTTACTAAACTGAAAATAATAGTAAAATAATTTGATAAAAATCATAATTTTAAGGAATAATCTCAAAAATAAAATGAATGTCAAACATAAATTGAGAAAATGAAAAGAACTCTAAATTCAGTAAAATAGGAAAAGATTTCAAAGGCACTGCTTCCTTTCTATTCCAACTATCTTACTCTTGCTTATAATATTTTAGGATTTCTACAGAATTCTTGGATTATGATGCTTTCTGAATATAGAAATTCTATTCTTAGGTCCTGGTAAATTCATAGCAATAACAAAATGAATGTGAAATTTTGAGATTCTTGATCAATAATTATTTCTGTCAATTAGAAATAGTTTATACTCTACTTGTTAATACTCTTTAGAATTTATACTTAGTCTAGTTATTAAAAATTCCAAATATTAAAAGGAATCACTAAAACATGTTTATGGATTTTTTTCCTGATCACAAGAATATGCATATGCTTCTCAAAAAAATTTTTCCATTAAAATATATAGCATAAACAGATGTTCCATAATCCCCCTTAAAATAATCCCTATTTCATTTAAACAATGTGAAGTTCTGTGGTAGGGAAAAAAAAAAACAGTAGGCAAGTTGCTGATTAAATTTGGTTTTAAATAATTCACAACTCTAGTTTTAGAAAAGTTTACTTTGGAAAATATTTTTGATTGTCTGTTAAAGAATTTGAACCCCCATCTTATCTGTTGGACAAATACTGATTTAACAAATACCAATTCTCTATTCAACAAATATCCATTTGACATATACTGATTAAACACTAAATTTCATGCACCGTTCTAAATGATGGGATGGAACCAAACAAATGTAAATTCCTGACCTCAGAGAAAATATATTCTTCTGTTCAGGTCCTTGGCCCATTTATTAATCACTCCAGTCAGAATGACAGCTATTATGAATACAATGGAGTACTACGCAGCACTAAGAAATGACAAAATCATGGAATTTGCAGGGAAATGGATGGCACTAGAGCAGATTATGCTAAGTGAAGCTAGCCAATCCCTAAAAAACAAATGCCAAATGTCTTCTTTGATATAATGAGAGCAACCAAGAACAGAGCAGGGAGGAAGAGCAGGAGGAAAAGATTAACATTAAGCAGAGTCATGAAGTGGGAGGGAAAGGGAGAGAAAAGGGAAATTGCTTGGAAATGGAAGGAGACCCTCATTGTTATACAAAATTACATATAAGAGTTTGTGAGGGGAATGGGAAAAAAATAAGGAGAGAAATGAATTACAGTAGATGGGGTAGAGAGAGAAGATGGGAGGGGAGGGGAGGGGAGGGGGGATAGTAGAGGATAGGAAAGGTAGCAGAATACAACAGTTACTATTATGGTATTATGTAAAAATGTGGATGTGTAACCAATGTGATTCTGAAATCTTTGTAATGTTTTGAATAACCAATAAAAAAATAAAATAAAATAAAATAAAATGAATACAAACAACAATAAGTGTTGGCAAGGATGTGGGGAAAAAGGTACACCCAGACATTGCTGGTGGGTCTACAAACTGTTACAGCCCATAAGGAAAGCATATTGGAGATTTCTTGGAAAATTGGGAATGGAACCACCATTTGACCCAGCTATCCCTCTCCTTGGTCTATATCCAAAGGACATAAAAAACAGTATCCTACTGGAACACAGCCACATCAATGTTTATAGCAGCATAATTCAATAGCTAAACTGTGGAACCAACCTAGATGTTCTTTAATAGATAAATGGATAATATGGCAAATATACACAATGGAATATTACTCAGCAATAAAAGAGAATAAAATCTTGGCATTTGCAGGTAAATGGATGACACTGGAGAAGATAATGCTAAGTGAAGTTAGCCAAAATGTTTCCTGATATAAAGAGGCTGATTCATAGTGGGATAGGGAGGTGGAACTCTAGATAGGGCAGAGGGATGGGAGGGGAAGGGAGGAGTATGGAGTTACAAATGATGGTGGAATGTGATGGACATTATTATCTAATGTACATGTATCAAGACACGAATTGGTGTGAATATACTTTGTATACAACCAGAGATATGAAAAATTGTGCACTATATGGGTAATAAGAATTTTAATGCATTCTGCTGTCATATAAATAAAAAATAAAAATAAAATACTTCTAGTGAAAGAGGGAGACTAAAACAAAAATATTTTTAAAATACTATACAGTATTTTAAAAGGTGGTAAGTGCTTTGAAGAAAAGTAGAGTAAGAAAACAGTACAGAAAAGAATAAGAACTATTGTAATATTATATAATGTGGTCAGGGAAGACCTTATAGATAGGATGACAAATGAGTAAAAAGCTGAAGGAGATGAAAAACAAGCCAGTCATGCCTATGTTTGAGAAATGACTCAGACATTTCACAGGTGCCTTTAGTTATTATCTCAAAAAAAGTTTTAGCAATAATTATTCATTTTCATTTGCAACTTAGAGCTAAAATTCCTATTTTTTTTTTTTTTTACAAAAACCTATCACCAATCCGAAAATTATGTGCAATCAGACTTAAAACTAATAAATATTTTAAAAATTGATTTAAGTGGACACAATAACCCTTATTTTTATGTGGTGTTGAGGATTGAATGCAGTGCCTCACGCATACTAGGTGAACACTCTCACTGAGCCACAACCCCAGTCCTCAAGCTATTCTTAATAATCATTTGAGGGCTGGGGATGTGGCTCAAGTGGTAGCATGCTCGCCTAGCATGCGTGAGGCCCTGGGTTCGATTCTCAGCACCACATGAAAATAAAGATATTGTGTCCACCTAATATAATAATAATCACTTAACCATCATTTTATTCTGTATGGAAACTCATGTGAAGCAATCACAATTTAACTTCATTGGGATTATGTCCAAAATTATGGATTCTCATGCATTAAGCCTATGGGAAGTCTTGCAGCATATGTGCAGGGATATTTGGTAATTGATTTTCATGTTGTGTTAAAGAGATAAGAAGGAATGGCAAATAAGCTGCAGAGGACATTTCTATCAAATGCTTAGCTACTACCTGACTATTAAATATTACCACTCAGGATAGTTTAAGGGAAAAAAAAAAGTCTGGTTATGTATTTCTGGATTTATGTGTTATGTTCTAATTTTTGAATGATGGCAACTTTCAATTAGAAACTTAATCATTCTACACTGATAACAAACAGCAAGACTTAGCTCTGTTGTTTCCATTTGAAAATCTTCAGTGTGGAATTAGGAGCATGTGTCATGAGTAAAAATACATCTTCCCCAATTCCTACTACCTTGCCCTCCATCCGACCAGACTATCAAGACCCTTGGACTTTGGGGATAGATAGATGTCAGATTCAGATAAGCTAAATATGGATAATTTCAAGTGGACTCCAAAACCTAGAAATGGCTTATTCCTCACTTTCTGATAGGCACTCAAAAGATCACAAGACCCTTATTATCAAACAATGGATATCAGAGAACACTACAAAAACTTAAAGGTCATAGGACAAAGCTGTGGTGTCCAAAGGAAAGGTGCTTCCAAGTCAGTGATGGCCAAGGATGCTGTGGAATGAACTCCTGGAAAAGGACTTAGAATCTAGAAACTGTGTCCATTTCTAAAGAAATTGGACAGTAGCCGAGATCACCATCCTATCTGACCTGCTGTCAAGAGAAACATGTCTATGCTCTAATGCTCACTACCTGCCCAGGCTCTATGAGAGAGGCCAGTTGGGAAATCAGTACTACTTTATGGGGAAGAGAGAGACAAGTTTATCTTTCTTTAGGTGCAGCTGCTCCTTAAATTTGGACCCTCTGACCAAGGAGGTATACAGTATCTTTACTACCTTTTCAGACAGATTTTCACTTTAGTCTACTCCCATGGACAGTTCTCAATAGCAAGGGGGTAGCTGTCCATGCACAAATAACAAATTAAGAAAAATCTAGGCATCCTGTAACTTCTTACCGTTCCTGGGGTCATGTCTGCACCGAAGTCATGGGTGTTTCTTCCTTGGGGGATGAGGCAGACAGCTGTCCTCTTTCTGGAGCGACTGACATTACAAGAATTCAGGAGTCAGTATTTTAGAGCAAAGCTGACCTTGGAAGCAGAGGAAGATAGCTTCGGAGCAAAAATGAGGCTAGAATTGCTCTAGAAGTCAGTAATAGTATCAAGTGCCATCCCATGGACAAGAACATCCAAATTCATCGCCATGTAACTTATCAAAGTCCAGTCAAAACCAGTTACTTTTTTCCTCCATAGGGAATACCCTTATGAGTGTGCCCTCAATAATCTGGTTTTAAATGATCCCCTGCCTTACTATGCAACTAGGTTATTAGCAATGGCTCATGAAAAGGCAGCTTAGATTTCAGCCCATTAAGAAACAATACTGAGAACAAACAGAATTTGTCACCATTAAGATTAATGGATGTAGTAGCTAATTGACTATAACCTCAGCAGAGATAACAACACATTCCCTGATGGGATAGTTTATCAAGTCTAAAGTCAATACTCTTACCTAAACTCCCAGCTCAGAAAAACAGCGATGCATGCATTTTTCTTCCTAGTGGATGGACAGCCATTTACTTGTGGTGTTAAGTGATTCTTGGAGTATTGGTTTTATTCCTTGACTTAATATGCCATTTTACAGAAAAGGTTTCTCAATTTTATTCTACAATATGGGACTTCAGCTCAAAAAGTTCCCATTATAGAAAGGGAATATGGATTTATACAGAGTTTTTCTTTAATGAAAAAATTCTCCACCAAATATGATGAGGTAAATAACTTGTAAATGTTCACTCTGTATAACCTTAGCAGGTTTAGGTAGAATAGAAAGCTCCTACAGGTGTACTCAGCATCAACCCATCACGCCCTCATATCAGTCTTAGACAACACAAATTCCCTTTGCCAATTATGCAGCATGCCCCCCCCCCCAAAAAAAAACCCCACAAAACCAAAACAGGAATCATGTTTCATCTAAAGGTAAAAAATATCCCCAATTGTGACCTAGGTCTTTGAACTATGGCTATTACCAGTCTCAAATTGAAAAAATAGAAATTTATTGAGGAAATCCTCAGATCTGTGAAATGAGTTTCCTGGGCTCTTTGGAGAAAAGAGCAACTTTAAGGATTTCCCACTCAGTCAGCTATTTCCGCCAAGAGAGACAAGGTGAGGACCCCATAGCAGTTTTTTAGTTTGAAGGAGTTCCCACATAGAAATCAGGATCAGTTTTACTAGATGGTATGGAAAGTCACAGGAGGGTCTTTCAAGAGCTCCACTTCAAACCACCTCCATCAATGAGACTGAATTGCCAAGTCTTTAAGCTCTTCTTCTGCATTTACTTTCAAAAGTTCAGGGATTTGCCTATTTAACATTCAGGTGAGAATGAACAATGCTAAAGGGATTGCTTTGTTTCATGATTATGACTGTTCTAACAATTTGCTCTTGCTGGTAGCCTAAGCTGTCTATTTTTTAATTTTTTTTTAGTTATAAATGGACATAATACCTTTTATTTATTTATTTATTTATGTGGTGCCGACGATCAAATCCAGTGCCTCATACATGCTAGGTAAGCGCTCTTATGTGGAGCTACAACCCCAGACCTAATTTGTCTTCTTGATTATACACCCAACAGCTATTTCCTTGCACCTTCTTAGGTTCATTTCTTTCGCTTCTGTATCTCTACAAGCTTTCCTGTATCTCCTGAAAGTTTGAGAAGCTAAGAGTTGCCTCTTTATCCATCCCTTTTCATAAAGGCCTTTGTACCATTGTATGTGATAAAACCTCACAAGGAACTTTGGCCCTCTACTCAACCCCCTTTGCCTTTCTAACTGCTGTGATCAGAAAGGTATTGTCCTTTCAAGGATGCCCTGTCTCCATGAACTTTGTCAATGGAGGTATCATCTGTGGTTTAGAAGTACTACCTCATCCTTATACAGACTGGAGTTCCAGGTGCTTCCAGGTCAAGAAACCATGACTCACTATTCTCTCTTCTCTTCATGGCAGATTCGTGACTTCAGGGCTACAGCAATTCCCAAGACTCAATCACTGTACCATAGACCATCCCAACTCAGCCAAGTGGTCCTTTATCACCTCCAAAAGTATGTTTCTCATGTGAGGAAAAGAAATCTAACCCCTTTGAGACTTTGAGAAGACCACATCACTAGAAATAGTAGACAGTGTCTTGTATCGGGGCCACTCAACATGCCAGCAGCAAGGGTAATTATCACAACATACTTGCCCGATCTAAGACACATATGCCTTAAGGGGTGTCAGATAAGAAGCACTTTGATATCTGAGGGAAAGGCATATATGAGTCAGCCATGGCTGGGATCTTGGTAGGTTTTGGTCCAGCACAGGAATCCCTTATACTTACTTATAAAGAAGTCTTGGAAAAAAGGCAACATGATCTAAATGATTTGGCCTTGGTGGCAAGAGAAATCTCCTGTTTTCTCACATCAGTGGGAAGTGGGCTGCATGTGAGCTGTCTTGTATGATTCCTTACTGAGCCACAGACTCATCTAGTGGACATATTTCTGGCTTCCTGGAGTTCACTTTCTAGCCCCTGAGGCTCACAAAACACCCTATCAAAAACATGTAACTGTTGCCAATAATGTGACTTGTTGGCACTTGGAGCTATCACCTAGCATCATTTTAAGAGGATTTTTAAAGCTGCATCTTAATAGTTACAATCTGGAGGGAGAAAGGAAGGATATTTTACCATCTAGGCACTATCATGCTGCTGCCCGATTTCTCGAGTTGGCAAGATACACCCCAGAGTCAGTTGCCACCTCAGCAGGAAATGCCAAGTCTTTTGGATTGCTCCTGTCACACTCCTTCTTGGATTATGTCCAGCCCAATTATTGTCTTCTAGGGGATGCCAAAATTCTGGGAGGTGATGTGTATTTTGATAGTCCAATGCCCCAAGGCTTTAAGAGGTTATGCCAGATCATGTCTTTTCTGGTATTTATCCTATCTCTTGCTCAACAACCCCAGAAAAAAATGAAACTGCTTTGTACGGTTAGATAGAGAAGGACTCTTCGAAAATGGATGGTCCTGGATTGGATTATGTTAAGCAAAATAAGCCAAACTCAGAAAGTCGAGGGTCATATGTTTTCTTTCATATGTGCAAGCTAGAGAGAAAAAAGGAGAAAACAAAAGGCATGTGTGTGGGATCTCATGAAAACAAAAGGGAGACCAGTAGAACAGAGAAAGGGAGCCACGAGATGGAGAAGGGGAGAGAAAGGGGAATTACTGGGGAATGAAATGAATTAAATTACATATTTGTACACACACACACAATAGAACAATGTAACAATGACTCCAAGATTCATGTAATAGCAATGCACCAGTAAAATATTTTTGAAAATCATATAGAGAAAAGGAAAGAAAAGAGGACTCTTCATATATCCGGGCATCTATATGAAGATGAGGGAATAATTCTGGGCTGAATTCAGGTCAGCCATAAAAGGCATAATTTTCCACAGCCCTGGAAAGGTCCAAGAACAAAGGCTCGAGTAGAATACAAACGCAGCCAAGAGAACACAAAATATGAAGACTGGTTAGAAGAGATAAATCCGTTATGAGTTATATGGACTATCTGGGACCAACCTACACAAGAAGTGATTGGATGGAGGCCATCACGAATGAAGGGAAACCCCGCCCAGCCTCCTTCAACATCCTTGCAGACTGTCACACATGATCAGCCAGAACCAGTCCTGGGAAATTAGGAAAACACTGAACTGACCGAGTTTCAGATAGCATGAGGAATGGTAGTTGATTAGAAATTAACAAAAACAAAACTAGTGGGTTAGTTTTCCACTATGTGTAACCAACAACCCACATTTAGCGACTTAAAACAGTATACTTATTGACTTGCAGTTCTTCAGGTCAAAAGTTTAGCATGCCATGGCTGGTTTCTCACCTTAGAGTACCACAAGACTGAAATCAAAGTGTCAGCCAGGCTGAATTTTCCTGGCTGAAGGAAAAAAAAAAAAAAAAAAAAAAAAGTCTACTTCCAGTCTCTTTCCAGTTGCTGATAGAAATCTCAGTTCTTTTTAGTTGCAGGACTGAGATTCCCTTTTCCTTGCTGGCCTTCATCCAGGGACCTCTCTTTGTTCCTCAGGAAAGCTCACATTCCTTGCCCAGTGGCTCCTTCCAATTTCAAGCCATCTTTTTGTGCTTCAAAACTACGACTTCCCTATGTCAGGCCTGTAGACCCAGGTTTAAAGCATTCATGAATAGATGAGGCCCACCTGGATAAACTCACTTTCTGAAAACCAGCGTGCCATTTAACATGATTGAATCATGGTGTTAATATCATAGTCGTCGTACTCAGGGATTTTTATGAGGCTTACATTTAAGGAGCTAGAAATTCTGGGAGACACCTTAGAAGTCTATCAGAACTACGGATTTATTGTGTTTCTTAGTTAACAGACTAAAAGACATATTTTTACATGTATATCTAGATTGTGAAGTCCTTAGGGCCAGCAACTGTTTTCCTAATTGGTGTATGACATAAAGAAGCTGCTCAGTAATAATTTGATCATTTGAATAGGATGCAAGTGCTCCAAGTAAGTATGAGGAAAACAGCAGCACACTAGCACACACCACTGACCCATCAAGAATACCTTTACAAAACTGTAATCAACATTTAGTTACCTTTTTGTCCCTTTTATCTTTTTCTTGCTTTCCTGTTTACTTCATTTTCTTTTTGCTACTTCTTCCTTTATTTTCCTTTCCCTGGCTGATGCCTAAGAACTGTCATCATTGGAATGAGAACAAAGAATCCAGACTCTGAACTCCAGCACTGTCAAGAACTGGCTGGTCTCTAGCAAGATTCTTAGTCCATCTATGCCTTCATTGGATGGCTGTGGAAAGCATGAAGAGGAGTTGTATATTGAATCACATGGTATAATGGGGAGACTGTAGAATGAATTGGACCCTCATGGATTTAAATCCAGGCTTCTCTAGCTACTAATAGTGTGGCTTTGGGAAAACACTCAAACTAGCTAGTTCCCAGTCTCTTGTAATTACCTGGAAATAATGGTAGTACCTGTGCTGGAAAGAGTATTAACAATGCCTATCACATACTAAGTCAAGTGCTTATATGCATAATCATGTTATCAATGATGGCTACTATTTTTATTAACCATATAAACATACAGTATTATTTTTTCTTCATTTGATCTGATTTTATTCATGGCTAAAATTGATATTCTTCTTAGTTCCTTTAGGAACAAAGTAGCTTTAGCAAAATCCATATTATACTACTATCTATATTAGATACTACTTGTCTCATCACCAATCAACCAATGTCTCATTCTTTGGCAGTAAGAATGCTCTCCTTCTAACATGAGTTTGTGCTTTTCCTCCCCAGATCTCATTAGCTTTTCTGTCACTTTGGGAATCTCAATTTGCCAAGATTTATTTGCTGTATAATTTTTCACCTATGAGTCCATCTAATACATATTTAGGAGGCTCCTGTACCTTCAATAACGTGAATAACAGTAAACTAAATAAAGCACTAGAATATCATTTTTGTCTGTCTCTAAGCTGCAGGTGACCAACTAAATGCAAGTAGACATGGAAACAGGAAGGAGAAAAAATATTAAGCATAAGATCATATAAAACAAAGAACTCAGGAGAGACAAGTAAAGGAA
Organism: Callospermophilus lateralis; assembly: GCF_048772815.1. Classification (NCBI taxonomy): domain Eukaryota; kingdom Metazoa; phylum Chordata; class Mammalia; order Rodentia; family Sciuridae; genus Callospermophilus; species Callospermophilus lateralis. The sequence continues at coordinate 61,737,802 of NC_135320.1, read as the reverse complement.
TGAAAGCTATGGAAAGCTGAATAACTGTGCCTCTGGCAAGGGCATCTATATCCCAGTTCTCTAAAGCTAGGAATCTGTCATCTTATATAGCAAAAGGGACTTTGCAGATGTGATCAAGGATCTTGAGACAGGAAGATCACCCTATATGATATAGTGGGTGCAATGTTTTCACAGGGGTCCCTGAGAGGGTGGGGAGGCAAGACAGTGAATGTCAGAAGGCATAGTGCTACCAGGACTCAACCTGCTATTCCTAGCTTTCAAGATAGAAACAAGCCATAGGCTCAGCAACGTAGCAGCCTCTCAAAGTTGGAAACAGATTCTCCCCAAGAGTCTCCAGAAGGAATGCAGCCATGTGATATCTCAATTTTAGCCCAGTGAGTCTCAGATTTTTTACTTACAGATATGTAAGGTAATAAATTTGTTTATTTAAGCTACCAAGTTTGCGGGTAATTTGTTACAATAGCAATAGGAAATTGAAACTGAACAGGTATCCAATAACTACAGTGACACTTAGATGGCAGCCCTTTCATCAAGAAAAATCAGCGTAGATATCATAGGAGCCAGTTATAGTACATTTGCTGCTGAACAGCCTCCATTCACTGTCTTGGGCTCCCAACAACACGATGCTTTGCATTATTTTTCTACTGTCCTTTATTGCAGCACAAAAACACCATTAAGATGGGCCAGTCAGAACTCATTTCTTAGAAACAAGAGAAATAGTCTCTTTTGCTATGGGCATTGTAACAGATGCACTCAAGTGCCACCAGGATCATTTTCTTATCACCACAGATAGTGATCACACACATACATGCAAATACAAATTCATATAGTATAAAATATATACATATACACATATATAAATGAAAATAAATGGGGGCAGGGGGAGTATTCCCAAGCTCCATACCACCATCTAGTTCCTGGCTCAAATCTACTCTGAGGCCAAGTTGCATTCCTGCCTTTCACTCCCATGAAAATGTTCTCATTCATGAACACTTGCATAAGCCAACTTCAGGTGGTTTCTTTTAGTTAGAATGCAGAATGTCCTAAAAATTGCAGACAAAAAAGAGAAGTGCTGGCTTGACTTGAGACTTCTACCTAAAACCTATGACCTAATGAGCCATAGTCAACTCCACCGTGTAAGAAAGAACTGGTGTCCTGGATGGAAAAGTATATAATACACTATTATTTAATTTTTTTAAATAAATCATGAAGACCAAATATATACCATTTCATAAAGTGCAAATGCCAGCTGAAAATGTGGCAATTGAAAAAGAGTAGTCAACATCTGATCTTTGATTCTTTGGATGCCATGGGAAGATGAAGTGCATAAAAGGGGGTCAGAATGAAAAGTCAATATGATTTTGAAGAGATCCTTTTGTGAAGAGAACTTTTTAGAATGACACAGAATTCTGGGAAACCTGGCTGTTAAAGGCAAATACTGTGGAACCACACACCTCAAGACAGTGAGGAGAGATTCCAGCCAGACTCTGTAGAGAATTTAATCTATGATCTGGAACTGTGGGCATAGAAAAGTAGGGTGCTAGTAGCAATAAAAATGAAATGGAGGAATGTGGAGCAGTAGGCTAGAGTATGTTCTATGCAGAAAGAAAACTGGAAGATGTCAGACCACCTGACTTGGTGCTTTGGTTGTAGAACCAAAATCTTTGCATGTCACTGGGACTGGGTGCATCCTTAGCATTATGTTGGAGCAAAGAGGGTGTGAGTGTTTCCCATTTGCCCTAAATGAGAAAGAGCTAGTAGGAGGTCACCTTATATATTCTAGAAAGGTAAAGGAGGTTTGCAGCAAGAGGCTAGAGATGGAAGCATGTTCCTGGAGGCCACAGAAAGAGGTTTAAGGGATTAGTTATGGTGGACAATCAATCTCCTAATATTCTGGAAGGCACTATAAGAGAGTCAACTGTAATGGTTCCAAGTCTAGAGGGCACAAAGCCATCCAGCCAAGAAGCATCTGTTTCTCTTCTCTTTTCTCCCCATGCTTCAACCCTGTTGGGGTAGGGTTCCTCCACTGAAAGATAAAGTAAGCAAGGGTGCATATGGTGAGTTGTTGTGGCTATGAGTGAAGACTCTTAAGTAATTTGGATAAGTTGCTCTTATTTTTTATTATGATTGGTTTTGTGACATAAATTGACAGCAGGGCAGTCCAATATCAGTAATGGAGCAAAGTGTGCCCAAGAATAAAGTTTTAAAGGGTTATTTGTGTACAAAGCATCTTTCACATCCTGTGAGTCATGCATTCAATGTGTAAGTTATACCTACAAATCATATATGTAATCTTTGTGATGAATGTTGTGTTTTCCAAATTTTAAGTTACCTGCAAATAATTGGGTATGCTGGTTTAAATGCTGTAATAAATTTTATCATACCCATACATTTAATATGTAGTGAATTCTCCATAAGGAATGGATGGTTATAAGTCTGCATGAAGGCAGTGTAGCAGCTGGGCACAGTGGTGCCTATAATCCCATCAGCTCCAGAGGCTGAGGCAGGAGGATTGCAATTACAAAATCAGCCTCAACAATTTAGTGAGGTCCTAAGCAACTGAGCAAGACCCTACTTTCAAGTAAAATATAAGTAGTGTGGGGTATGTGACTCAGTGGTTAAGTGCCCCTCGGTTCAATCCCTGGTTCCAAAAAAAATGTGTAGCAGATGAAGCAAATGTCCTACCCCATAACCACTAGGCTCACTTCTGAACTCACTTTAAGATGGGATGGAGAGTTTCCTGTAGGCTGACAACTAGAGATAGAAATGATTAGCAGGGAAATGTAAACAAATTGTATAAAAAGAGAAAGACTTTTTCCCCTGGGGAGCAGGGCAAAGGAAGGGTAAGAAAGGTAACCGTGGATTTCCTTATGGCCTCCTGTTTTCTTATCCCTCTATCTCCAGTTCTTTGAAGTATTTATCAATACATGCTTCACCAAAGGTGTATGTGATATGTTAAGTTATAACAACAAGATGCAGAAAAATATGTCCACTTTCAGTTTCAATAGAACCAAAGGCATGGGAACCCACAAAAGAAATAAAATGTTTGGAACTTCTCTTAAAGTAGGCAATTTATTCTGTGTCATCTTGACCAGAATAGTGGTCAATAGTGGTCAATACCCAGAAGTATTCTGATGGATGCTATCTTGAGACTAGGAAAATACATATCTTCTAGGGTGGGAATAGACTAAAAGAAAAAAAACAATAAAGTGGTGGTAAGTAATGGTCAAGACCTCCTCCCAATTTAAAGCAAAATCTTAGGAAGCACATTTGACAGGTTGAGGAAGAGGAAGGGCTTTTGCCCAGTTTCCCATTCATTTGTCCTGTGGAAAGGGACCCCAGAAAGTGGCCACCACACGGTAACCACAATAGCACAGTGCAGTCCAGGAGGTGTAGGACCTACGTTTATGCTTCTAGAACCTCTGCCAGCTGCCCTCACAAGATGCAGAGGATATACAGAAGTGCTTAAGTGCTCTCTAGGGGGAGGATAGGTCTGGACTGATTCTACCTGGGAAACAGGCTTAGGAGGAAAAGACTAGGCCAGGGTCTGCAGGGAGATAGAACAGGGCAAGGCAAGAATAGGTGGGGGAGAGGAGGAGAGGGGAGAAGCAGCCGACCACAGTCTCATTACAAACTTGTGTACAGTTGAGTTTTCATATGCTCTCTAGCCACAGGCTTCAGTAACGGGCCAGTAGTGACCTCCTGGAGAAAAGGCGCCATGCTGCAGAGATCAACAGAGACCCAGAACTTCAGGACTCTCATGCAGATCTGAAGGCTTCTCTACCACACCTCCTCAGCCACCCCTAACAACCCAAACTGCCCAAAGACCAAACAGGCAATTTGGAAAGGAGAAGTAAAGACACAATCTGAAAAGCTGAGCATTTATTTATGAAGGGCTCTCAGACACACACACAAATAAGACACTTAGAACCACCATCATAAACTACAAAATACACCTAGGAAAAAAGAAACATAACTGCCAGAAACGAGTTAAAACAGGAAATTGGTAAGTCAGGAAAACATCACTTTCCCCTCTGAGACGGTATAAAGTGGACTCGGGTTTGTGTTAGGAGACAGTGGAGGATGAAGAGGACAGAGTGTCACCTAAGGACAGGCCTCCCATCCTCTATCTTCTTAGAGACCTCCACTCAGGTTGCCCTGGTTCTTCGTTGGTATTGGCTCATTCATGGAATCAGAATCAGCTAGTGTGAAACTAATTAATCAAAAGCACATAAGGTTTACATTGGGCTAATTAACTTCAAAACAAACAAGTCTTGAGAGCCTGTTCTACATAACCGCAGGAGTGGGTGGAATGAGCCATTGTTACTGCAGCCCCAGCTCCCAGCTCTGCAGTGCTTCAAAGGGCCTCACCACTTCTAATAGAAGATGAAGCTGTTCTTCTATACATGATGGCAAAACAATGACCTGAAAACTAAAATATGCAAGAAATCAAGGAGCCCTTTCCATAATGCTGAGCTTTATTTTTATAGCGACGCTTTGCACTGTGTTTCTCACCACGCTGAATAGCTAGAGATTGTTTCAACACCATAGATTGAACCTGAGTTGAGTTAGAGTGACAAAGCCTATCTCAGCTCTCATTAGAGGTGCCACTCACCACAGAGGGACACACAGGTTATAATAAGCTACGAGGGATTTTCCAGCAGGTTATAAAATCTGTCACAGAGGTAGCTTGGCTTGCAGAACACAAAAGCACACCTTAATTGTACTTCTGATTTGGTTCCCTCTTTGGTGAAATAAGATTAGTAATATTAAAGAACTTAATAGAAACTGACTGTGGCTGTTTTTAGGGAAAAAGATTTTATTTAAAGGATAATAAGTAGCTTACAGGGAAGATCAGAGAATCGGGTTTGGAGGCTACCAACCCTGCAGCAGTTACCACTAGGAGATGCCCACTGCATACCATGACCAGATCAGAAAAATGGACATCTTCTTCTACCCACACTGCTTCTATACCTAAAATGTTTTTTTCCATGCCTCTGGTTCTGGAGGATACCCTTTCCCCATTCAAGGTCAATGTGCTTTTTTCTTGCTATGAGAGAAGCTAGAAAATGAAGTAGAAGAGAGTCTCTGCTCAACATCTTTTGAAACATTGTAATAAAACTGAAATGACACAGACCTCAGTTCCATCCAGAAAGAGACTTTTACTCCTAAGGCTGTCACATAATAGACGCTCTATAAAAGTCATCAGTAATAAATTTTTAAAAGCAAGAAATGGATGAACAATATGGGGAAAATAATTTATGTACACATAATAGACAAGTAAGCGAGTTTTTTTCTTCCTCCCATCTGATACTGCTCAGTAGGGAGGTCCCTACTGACAATATTCTGGTTTTTTTATTTGGCAATGAGAAAACAAGTTTTTTGATGTCTGGATTAATATGTTTAAATGGGATTATATATCATATAATATAAATGACCAATTTTAAAGTAGAATGAAATAAATACTGTTACTGACAAAAAGTTTTGAATTCAATAACACTTCTTGCATATTTAATAAATTCTACAGTGTTACCAGCTGGAGATTATTTTTTCATATCTTTAATATTGTGATGCTGAAAGAAAATGCCACAGACTTAATTTGAATTGTCTTCTAATCCAACTTTTAAACCTATACCTTTCTCAGCGACTAAATATTAGTACTAATATTTTTAGAAGCATAAGCATGAATGTTTAATATATCATTTTTAAACAATAGTATTTCATCTTTAATAGAAAGTACTGCTGCTTTGAAAACATGCAAAGTAGTTTTTAATTGGCTCATTTATTATCCTTTGTTTGTGCTGGGAAATACTCCCACCTCCAAGCATAATTTGCTTCACTAATGAAGCAATCCTTCTGATGAACCAAATTTCCACCCTATTCAATTACCAGAAATCAATAGTTCTCTATAAAGATGCTATTTCCTAGGCATGGCACTGAAAAATGGCGCGAGTTGTATAACTCACCATAGGTACTCTGAAAAATTTTATCTTTCCACATCTGAACTTGGGGGCTTATAAAATTACAAAATAAACATAAAAGTAATTCAAGATGTTCTGAACCATGGTAAATCAGAATTAAACAGACCATGCAGTAAAGCTGTTTACTCAGCATAGCATTTTTGGCCATCTGGATCATCTTTAAACCGGGCCAGGCAAAATGATGAAACATGCAGGCAGGACTAAGCCACGCGCAACAAAGCCTCCAGCTCTCACCTCAACCCTGTGTGTGGCCCCGCTGCTAGAAACGACAGAAAAATGAAGGTTTCAGAAAAAGAACTGACTTTCAAAAAAAGCAAAAAAAAAAAAAAAAAAAAAAATTGATTTTTTTTTTTTCAATTTCCTTATATGTGAAAATTAAAAATCAAAAACCAGCATAGGGCTGGGGTTGTAGCTCAGTGGTAGAACACTTGCCTCGCATGTGAGAGTCACTGGGTTCAATCCTCTGCAACACATAAAAATAAAGATATTGTGTCCATCTACAACTAGAAAAGTATTTTAAAAAACACAGTATAATCATATCACCAGAAATAAACACTAAATAATACACCAAGATGTTGTGCATCAAAACACACACACACAAATAGACTCTATAAGCACAAAATGGTAGCATAGTGCAACTACTTTGTATAACTTAATTCACCCCCAACAGTATTACTGATCTCACAGTATTCCACTGCATGGAACAACAAAATTATTTGCTCAATCTTTTCCTCGGGTATTTAACTTGGTTGTGATTGCTTGTAGGAATAAATAGAATTAAGATGAGTGTACTATGATAAAAATTTGACTTGACTTTGAATGTTTGGTCACTGACTGCTTTCAAATCCCACCCTTCTTCCCTGACTTGTTCCACATATAGGTAAACTCTGGAAAGCCTAGGGACTGCTGCTTTTGACCCCAAAGGAAAACAAACCACAGAATCCCACAGGAACATTCACCTCACGCCTAATCCCCTGCCACAATAAAGACCACACCTATCAAGCCATTGCAAGCAATCCCAATATTTGGGTATTCAACTTTTCCCTATCCTCTTGGTACATGGGGGGCAGCATGAGTTCCAATATCTGCACCAATTTTCAGTGAAAGGTCAACTCTGCTTTCCAGGGGGTGACTAAACCGAATAGTCTAGGCCATGACTTCCACTCCTCAGATCTTTATCCTCTGGCTTTTGGCTTGCTAGCTGGATGATCTGCCTGCTGCAAGCACACTTTGAGCTGCTACATGCTGACTAGCATGCTCTTTAAGCCACATGGCCGTCTGCCGACACGCTTGCATTTATGCTGTCCTGTAGTCCGATGTGTTTGCCGAATCCTACCAAGTTTGTTATTTGTTTAACCTACTTTGATAATTAGTATTTGAGGTTAGAAGTATGGGGAGGGAGCTTTTAAAGTGCACCTGGATTATGGATCTTGGCTGGGATACATGTGTCTCATAATGAATCATCTCTCTCAATTCTAGAATAATCTATAAACTAAGGTAAGTCCATTCATGCCTCCACAAATTAACCCACTGAATTGGGACCTCTACAATAAACGAAAATCATAAAAACTGCAGAAGCTATTCCAGTTGCTATGCAACAGGCATTGCCATTGGTGTCCCCAGAGACTACTTCACTGCAGAGGCCTTAGCAATCTCCCCTCTCATCTCCTGGAGTCACCGCAACATTTACAATGGCCACAGTTGCCCATGTGAGTCTGGTATGTGAAATTACACTCCTCAGTTAAACTCCTCTACTGTGGCATCTTCTGTCTTCATATAAGACCCTTGTGGAGATGACAGCTGTCAGAAGCCCCAAGTTGTTGTGTCTTGGGTTGTGTAGGTAGAACCCTGAAAGGCTGTCATGGCCCAAGGCCTCCTTATGAAAATAGAAATGGTACTTTCAATAGAGCCAGACCTGGGCCCTCTGACATATTCTACCTATATAAAGAAACACCTTCCTCATCTTCATTCCCTTGTCATGTACAATGGCACCAGAGGAGTCTCACTATTTTGACCCTCTGGCCACATGGGAAGCCCTTAGGAATCAACTGACCCATCAGAATCAGAGTTAATATACTTTACAGGTTGCACATGTGATGAGACTCCCCAGGGAGCTGCTGCCATGGATCCCCTCACCCCGATACCTCTGATCAGATACAAGAGCCAGTGGTCTTCTATTATGTAAATTGATCAAACATCAGGCAATAGTCATAGCATGCAGGATGTCCCGTCTTTCTGGACATTTTTATAGACTCTTGGGCTGTCTGATCCACTCAAAGGCAACAGAAATAGTTCCTTATCCAGGGTCCTCCTCATCACGGTGAAGAATCAAAGTCACACATTTCTCTACATGAATATCATAATTCCTACCACACCAAAATACCCTTATCACCTACAGTTTCACATATTGTTAGTTACCAAGGTCTTGCATTAAATTTCCTTCTCAAAATCTACAGTCCTGTGTCCAGCAACAGACATTTAATGGAAATTTCATCTTCTTTACCAGCCTTAGAAAGCAGGCCAGTAAGATGACATAATAGCTTAATTAAACAAGTTCAATTTTTTTTTTTTTTTTAAATAAGGTGCTACATATTTCTACTATCCATCAGACAGAGGAGTGAATTGCGATAAAGAGTTTGACTCCATTTTTGGTGTTTGATTACAATTTTTAAGCCCCACCACACATCTGGGCAGATCCACAGGAAACCACCTCAGTGTGGGCAGGAAATTCAAACCATGCCAGTCACTGGCCCTGCACAAGAGCACTCACCCAGCTCCATGCCCTAACCACAGTGGAAACCAAGTCCCTCACCTCCCCCTCAAGCCTTTGCAGACTAGCTGGGTGTCTGCCTTGCTCTCCCCAGACAGCCCCTTTATTAAGTTACAACCATTTCCTACCGCCTTGGGTGTGTGTGTGTGTGTGTGTGTGTGTGTGTGTGTGTTGTGTATGTGTGGCTTCATCAGTCTCCACATCTGAAACTATTTTGGGTAAGGGGTTGATCCTGCCCTCCAGGAGCAACCACAAAACACATACTTATATCACTGGGCACTTGTCTAGTTCCATAGGAAAAATTCCTAGAAATAAAATATTCATGGCTTATGACTTCTAAAAGTTGACTCTAAATGTGATGTAACTTAAGTATCTATTTCCTGTAAATATCAAATAAGGTACTATTTATCATTGCCTATTTTAGAGTTGACAAAATAGTATCTTATTGGCTTAAATTTATAATTTTTAATGATGTTGAGAACACTTTAAAATATTTTTCTATAACATGCACCCAAATTTTTCTTTTATATATTTCCTTTTTGTGTAACTTGTTCTTTCTGAAAATAATTTTCTATATTAACTATGAAGAAACTTGTATATTAATTCTTTGTATATATCTTACAAATAGATCAAGAAATTTTTATACTAAATACAAAAATGCCAAATAAAAATGAAAAAAATATTTTGTTAAAAATATATACAAAATGTTTGTCAATTGCCTTATTTTACTACATTTATGAGTTTTTATTTATGGTATTTCACAATAGAAAGGCTTTAAAGTTTTAAATTAAATTCATAGTTGTCTAGTGCTGGTTTACTGAAATACTGGTAATCTAAAGGGATTTCTTTTCTATAACAATTTAGGAAATTTTTTCCAACACATTTTCTACTGCTCAATTCAACTCTAAGATATATCTTAGTATTCTGCAAAAATCTACCTCCTACAAGTATTTAATCCATACGGACTTTGAAATTTGGTATTTGCTATAAAAATATGAGCTATTTATACAATAGCTTCAAGTCTGCCCTTATATTCCAGGGGTTTAGAGTAAAACACCATTGACATGAATCAAATGAAGCAGGAACCACAGTCAGCCAAGATTCTTCTCCTGATGTTGAATAATTTGAATTCTCCCTGGGCTAAGTCAACACATGAATATTACAGACCATGTGCAGCTCAGAGAGTTTACACCTATGAAAGGCTTCCATCTCTGGCCATCTGTCACACAATGGAGTGAACAGACTGCTCCCATAGCTACTTTTGTGGACAATTTGAGAATGAAAAAAAATATCCTTCGGACTTTAAAAAAAAAAGCAGATTGAAAGCAAAATGTGAATCTGAATCTTATAAAAGTGGTTTTCTGCTTTCATTGGCCAACAGATCAAATGGTGTATATGCTGGCCCTTTTCTGATTTTAGGTCATGGGTTTATTAACACAGGTAAAATTTATGCATGGATCTGTAGTTTGTACAGATTTGGTTTAAAAACTAAGAGGAGGACAGACTTTCATTTGGCAGGAGGTCTGAATATCAAGTGAAGTACAATAATCTAAATCCCAAAGGCCAGACACATATGTGAAGAGAAATTTTATAGAATCAAACTGAATTCTCAAAGATACTTTCAAAATAAATTCAGGGATATTTGTTTCTTCACAAAATAGAAATGTTAGTCTTCATTCTACTAGTGCCATCTTATTTGGTTTTGTTTAGGAGGACGTGGGACGGGAGAAGGATGTACATAGTGGAAAGCATTAGGGAGGGAAAATGCCCCTACTACAGAAAGGAGGTTTCTGTTTAAGCATGTGACCCAGAGAGAGAAACTTCGAGCCTTTTGTGAAGCAGGACTTATCAGTAGAGACTATCAAGAAAGATGAATTGGGAAGGACTGAGTCGAAGGGAAAGCACCTTAGTTATTTAGTTATGTAAGCTCTGGATTGAAAGGAAGCTTCTGGAATCAGACAGACCTGGATTGAAAGGAAGCTTCTGGAATCAGACAGACCTGGGTTTGAATCCTGGTCTTGCCAATTACTACCTGCTTTTTAACCTTGCTGCATTATGTGTAAACGAGCATGATGTTTCCATCAAAGGTAAAATTAATGCATGAACATTAAAATATTGTTCAGAAAAATGGTTGTCATCTAGTATCCACTCAATAAACACTAACTGCTATGTAAGGATAATAAAGTCAACACACTTATTACTTGTCTTGTTTCAAAAAGGACAAGAAGATGGTTTCAAAACTGCAAGCTAAATGGTAAAGTTGTTTTTTATTTTTTAATTGACAAGTTGTGATTAGGGCAAGTTATAAGGAAATTAGAGACTAGTTTTCAAAATACATATAAAAGGTTTATAATTTTACTCAATTTGAGCCACAAATTTGTCAATAAACCTTCTTGCAGGTAGCATGAAAGGGAATCTGGATAAGATTCATAAAGTCCCAGATAACATTAGTGGTTCAGATGAAGCACAGCTATTTCTGATTTAGCATGCTAAACATTCAGAGAGTCAATGAAACAGTTTCATATGGATCTGTTTCTTAAAATACCTTTCAAAATAATCCAGTGCCATTAACACCAATCCATTTATATTATGGAGACACAAATACACACACCCAAGCATGCTCAAGTCTTCAATTCACAATGGTTCCATTTACAATTTTTCAACTTAACGATGACATAAAAGCAATCCAAATTCATACAATGAATTTTGAATTTTGATCTTTTTCTGGGCTAACCCTACTCTCTCATGATGCTGGGCAGCATCCGTGAGTAGCAGCTTCCTGTTAGTAACAGGATCATAAGCATCAACAACCGATACACTAAAGTGTTCTGTGCTGCTAATCTATGATTTTTGGTACAAATGTATTTAATGCATTTTTGATTTATGATACTCTCAACTTGCAATGAGTTTACCAGGATGCAAATTGAGAAACATCTATGTGTGTGACTTTTCAAAGACTTTTTTTTCCCCCTCATTCTACAGAAAAGGGACTATGGAGACCAATATAAATATGAAAATGTGACAGCTTTAAACATATTCACAAATTTTTATTCTGCTCTTCTATTTCCTTCTTGGGCAGAAGCTAGTCTTAATTATTCATTTCTAATAAAAAGAATAAAGTAGAATGGATAGAACACAGAAAGGCTCTATCACTCTATCACATTCTAACTATCTCTTCACTCATTCTGGAGGGAACCCACATCCCTGGGCTGAGCTGAGAGGGCCATGTGGTCAGGAACTGAGGCCTAACCGAGCGCTAGAAATAAACTTGGGCTTCCTATCAGCACCATATGAAAGGACTTGGAAGCACATCTTCTAGCCCCAGGGACATTTAGATGACTGCAGCCCCTGTATCTTGACGACAGTGTCTTGAGAGATCGGGTGCTTCAACACCTCACCACGCTCTCTCAAATTCCTGACCCACAGAAACTGAGATAAAGAAAGTTTATTGTAAATTGCTGAGTTTCGGGGGTAATTGGTTCTGTAGCAATAGATAACTACTCTGACTGCCTTGAAAGACTAGAAGATTTAAACTATTTATAATTACAGAATCACAAATATCAATTTCCTGAAGACAAATTACTTTTACTCTTTCATAGCATAAGAACAAATGATCTATAAAATACTGAAAACCTCACTGGGGTCGTGGCTCAGTGTTAGAGCGCTCACCTAGCATGCGTGATGCACTGAGCTCCATCCTCAGCACCACGTAAAAATAAAAAGGCATTGTGTCCACCTACAACTAAAAATATTGAAAACCTCTCTACCAATATCCAAATGCAGATATGCACAATTAAATGAGTCTAATTCAAAACAATGAGTTTTACTCAAGGTCAAAGTGTGTTTTCCTCAGCTTTTAGTTTCCAATTTTGTTTTGAAAGCTTCCTTACAATAACCACAAATATTAGAGGTTGGTCAGGTTCAAAGGCATCCTTAAGTGTCATTGTTTTGAAAATTATACACAACACTTACACCAGGAGAATAGTTTGTTTTCAGCCATAAATCAGTTGCGAAAGTAGAATGAGCTAAGTTGTCAAACCACATCATTCATTGGTTCATTCTTTCAATATAAAAGATTTATTGACTCCTATTATGCCTCAGACATTGGGCAAGATATTCCAGTACAAAGCCCTAAACTTGGATTTTTAACAAACTACTCTTAAAGTGTACCTGAACTGATCACCTGTCCATGAAGTAATCCCCAACATCTAAGAAGCCTTCCTCTCCTTTGGGCTCTATAGCATCTTGTTCACTCAACTATATTGCACATTATGATACCTATGGCCAACATGTTAATATGAAATTTATCTTATTCCCCAAATGAACCTCCATTTCCTTGAGCCCAAGCAGTGCATCTTAATATTTAAGACAGATTAGGAGCTGCATATTTGGATAATTTAGTACCTGATGCTACTTTAACAACATATAAATTAGATGAAGATAGTAGCAAAGAAATGATAGCAAGATAGGGATATATACAATGTTATATTGTTCATTTTCTTTCTGGATAGACAAAGTTTCAATGGAAAACAACTAAGAAAACTGAAAACTACTTCAGGGAGACCTATTGTGATTTAGCACAGAGAAAATAATAATAGCTAACTTGGGAATTGGAGAATTGTGAATACATCTGGGTTTGAATTTTATTTCTTCTACTTATGAATCTGTTTCCTGGGCATATTAACTTCTCTGAAACTGAGTTTCCTCAATACCTAAATAGAGAAAAGAAACTACATATAGAGTTGCAGAGAACATATTTATTAATGATGTAAAATGGTCACACTTATTCCTGGTACAAAGTAAATATCTGAGTCAGATATTTAGCGGTCCAGCTGAGAAAGGCTAGAGAATATCCCCAGCCCAGAAGGATGATTTTTAACCCAGTTCCTACACAACCATCCATGGAACATTCTAAAATGCTGATTCCTAGGCCTTAAGCTCAGATATTCAGATTAACTCTCCAAAATATGATGAAAATGATTATAGGGTCCTGGTCTTTAAAAAAAAAAACTATTTCTAGTAATAGTCATCATTATCATTGCACTATAGATTGAATGTTCATACAAGGCTAAGAACGAGGCTGAAAGTTTATCAACATTTATTCTTTCCTAAAACCATTTTATAGATGAGGGGAAAAAAATCACAGCTCCCCAAGATTATGCAAAACTAAAGATCAAAGTTGGAATTCAAACCATGGACCTCCAAATTCCAAAGCCATTCTCTACAATACTATTTTTCAGGGTCTGGGTTTTGAGGCTATTGCCAGATACAGCAGTCCTCTTATTCATGTGGGAAATATTCCAAGACCTCAAGTGAATGTCTGAAACTCCAGGTAGTACTGAACCCTAAACCCAAGTATGTGTCACCTGTACAAACACACACAAGTTTAATGCCTTTTTCACATTAAATAAGTATTTATCATACTGTGGCTGTAACTTTTTTAGTTTGAGGTATGACAGCAAAACTAGCACACATTTCTTTTTCCTTCTTCACAATTTCATGGGTAGAATATTTGTTTTTATCATGGGTCTCAGCAACCTCAGTCTATGATTTTCTTCTCTTTCCTGATTGGCTTTAGGGATTTCACATTTTCACTGGAGAGAGAAACTTCATGAGTTTATCATATCTGCCATTGCTATGTTTGTTCTTTGAGATCAGGATTAAGTAAAAGGGGAATACTTTCACTTAAACATTGTGATACCAGGAATTATCTGATAACTAGGATGATTACAAGTGACAGAGATGATGGGTAAGGCATGAAATGTGGATACACTGAACAAAGGGATAATTTACTTACTAGATAGACTGGAGTGATGCGTGAGAGGTTTGCTTATACAACACAGGAATTAAAACTTAGGATTTCTCGAAGTTTCCATTTAATATTTTCAGATTGTAGTTGATTGTAGGTAACTGTAGAAACTTATAGATATTGGGAGTGGGGAACTACTGTACACAAATTAATCTTTGGGATCTTGGAGTCAAAAACATTTAGCAGAAGGTTCAGCTCAACCAATTCTCCAAAGGTAATTGATGTAAACCTAAGGAGACCCTGAGACAAAGCATATTAAGAGCCTGTCCAAATCTTCAAATCTTACCCCATGTTTATCTGCAATAGGGAAACAGATTCTATAGGAAAATTACCCCCATGCTCTCCTCCCATTAGGATGTGACCTTTCTAATACCACCCTACTAGCAGCCACATTTAAAAAAAAAAAAAAAAAAAAACCTGAAACAAATGTTGGTGTGTGTGTGTGTGTGTGTGTGTGTGTGTGTGTGTGTGAGAGAGAGAGAGAGAGAGAGAGAGAGAGAGAGACACTATGCACTCATGTCTGTGTGTTAATTATAAAGGTATGTGTTTTGTTTTTTAAACTTAAAACAAATTTAATTTCATAAACTCAAATCACAACAAAAACTGAAATTGGAAGTAGAATTTGCCATAATCGCCCTTTTCCAGAATTGTGCATCTTGGATAAAGTCGTTTGTTTAAATTAGAAACCTCTGTCTGAGCAATAGCTCTCAAAAGAGGCTCCGCTACTTAGAGCATGGCTATTCTCAGGTTTCAAGGTCACTTAAATACTTGCACAGCCTAAGCAGAGAAGAATTCATCACCACCACTGCTGCAATGTACTGACATACATCATGTAAACTGGAAGGTAATCAGGATTTTTTTTCTCCAACCACTAATGGGATAAATGCATGTGCTGAGTTGCCAGGAGAGACAAATGAATGCAGACCATGGGAAAAGTTGGAATACTTTTGCCACCAATTTATGTTGCTCTGTATATCCATCCATTCCTGAAATGGGATGTCAAGATAAATAAGGCAATCTTTTTTTGGAAACTGCAGCCAATTGTTACCATGGGTACCCAGTAGTTCAACCTGTTCTACTTGACTGTGAATCAATGTCTTTGATGCTTCTCCCAGGCCCTAACCTGAGCCATTTCTCCCCACATATTGTTGATCACATTTCTTCCATATGTGAAGTCAAAAATCTATCTTCATTCTCTGCAAAGATGGGATGATAATTAATTATATACTTTTTGCCAAAGGATCATCAATTTCTCTGTTATAAGTATTAATATATAATATTGTTATTCTTTTTTTCTTGGCTAATTGGAAGTTACTAAAAGACTAAGGGCTTCAAAAAACATTGCTCCAAGGTCTCAGTATTCCAAAGATAATCAGTGACAGCACAAAATATTTCATTTAAACAATTTACAAATTATTTCTCTTGCTCTCCTAGAAGGACCTTATGCATGGCAGATCACCTATCTCTAGAAATACAGCACCCAAGTATTTTGAGATCTCACATTGTTACACTGGCAGAGTTTTAGAAGTGAAAAACGCCAAAGGCATCAATAGTAATAGAACTTGTTAACAGATTGACGGGTCTGTTAAACCTCCTCCCATCAGTAGGCTTTGATTTGATGGACATAGATGCCTCAAGGGAATGAGTTGAAGATGGAGTGCCCCATCTGGGGCATCTTTCCTCATCCCCCTCCAAATTCCCTTTAGTTTCAACTGATACCCCAATTCTATTCACGTAGTATACAGTGTGAAAGGATCAGAGGGATTTGACTGATGTTTGAATAGTCTTTACATGTGACCAGGGACTTGACACACACAGCCTCACTTAATTTTAGATCTTCTTTTCTTAGTGTTTATTTTTTAGAGCAGTTTGAGGTTTATAAGACGACTAATGGAAAGTACAGAGTTTCCATATACCACGGTCCTCTTAGAGGGAGGGCTACAAACTTCTTTCCTATAGCTATCCCACCCAAGAATGGCACATTGGTTACAGTCAATGGATCTACACTGACACACGCTTGTCATCCAAAGTCAAAGTTGACATTAGGGTTCACTTTTGATGTTGCACATTATATGCATTCAGTTAAACATACAATGATGTGCACTTACCATTATAGTATCTTAGGAGTAGTTTCAGTGCCCTAAAAGTCCTCTGGAAAAATCTGCCTATTCATCCTCACTAACCCCTGGCAACCATTGATCTTTTTTGCCCTGTCCAGAATGTTATATTGCTGGAATCCTAAAGCTTGTGGACTTTAAAGATCTGTTTCTTTCACTTAAATCTGCATATATGATTCTCTCATTTCTTTTCATGGCCTGAAAGCTCATTTCTTTTTAGGGCTGCATAATATTCCATTGTCTGGAAGTACCTCAGTTTAATTATCCATTCTGAAGGAAGTCATGGCTGCTTTAAAGTTTGGGCAATTTTGAATGAAGCTTCCATAAATATTCGTGTACAGATTTTTTGTGTGTGCGCAGAAATAAGTTTTCAACTCATTTGGATAAATACCAAAGAATGCAATTTCTGAATTGTATTGTAAGACTATGTTAAGAAGCTGCTATGGGCTGGGGATATAGCTCAGTTGGTAGAGTGCTTGGCTCACACGCATAAGGCCCTGGGTTCAATCCCCAGCACCCAAAAAGAAAAAGAAGAAAGTGCCATCCCATCTTCTAAAATAGCTCACATTTCCTTTTTATCCAGTGGGAAGTTGACTTGGGACTCCAACTTTCTCCCATTCTTTACACCATCATGCTTAAAGTATATCGCCAAATAGAGCCGGGCCTCTGGCTAGGACACCTCCATTTCCTTCCTTACTTCTATCTCTAGTCAGGGCCTCTGCAAAATAATGCCAGTGCATAAACAGCACAGCACTAATCAGGTGGTCAAAAACCATATCCAGAAACCTCCAACATCTGCTTCATGTCAGGAAGAGGCTACATACCAATCACAACTCCGTCGATGTGTCGTATTGGCAACAGCTTTTCCTAAACACAGGCCAAAGTTAAGATTTGCAAACACTTTTCTGCAGTTTGCATGTTGGGCTGTCAGGTGGCTCACCATTTGTGGTTGCTCATCTTCCATCAAGCAATTCAGGATTTTCTCAGTTTGAGAAAAACCTCGCTGTCATCAACTAAATTGAGGATGTGGAGTTGGAGAAGTCTCTAGTTCATTTTCTATGGACTCAAACCTTAACAAGTTTACAAACTCTTAACTGAGTAAATGAATGGTTACACAGAATCACTCTCCCTTGCCACCTACAACACACAGGCTTGGACATTACTCCTTTAGCCACAGATACACATCCTCTTAGGCAACCTCAGAGGCTTTGCTGAGCCTATCAATCTCACAAGACAAAATGATAAATCATTGTCACTTAAATGCCCTCAGGATTCTCTTAAGGACAAAGCATTGCCAGAAACATCAACATGTTAATTCCTCAGTCCAAA
This sequence comes from Callospermophilus lateralis, assembly GCF_048772815.1. Classification (NCBI taxonomy): domain Eukaryota; kingdom Metazoa; phylum Chordata; class Mammalia; order Rodentia; family Sciuridae; genus Callospermophilus; species Callospermophilus lateralis. Next base: position 61,719,796 of record NC_135320.1, on the reverse strand, counting down.
AAGATAAAGTAGCAAACCAGGGAAAATGTACAGAAATAAGATGTATAGATCATAATATCCACATCATGAATGAATGACTTTTGAGTTTCAAATTATAAAAGAGGGTTATAACTAAAAATAGGAATTAGCAGACTTCAATGTTTGAGCTGGCCTTGATTGTGAAAATGTAAGGTATGATTGTATTTGATGAGAATCATCTGAAGAACTGTTCTGCTGACATTAAAAGGCCTGATTTAAAATCCCATTTCTGAAAAACAAGCATACAGAAACATTCAGGAGCCTGACAATATATACTTGGCAAAGATGAACTTGGTAATGAGGGCAGCTCACTAGTGGGCAGTTCTGCAAATCTCAGAGCAGAGTCTTGCAGGAATTCAAAGGGAGCCATTCCCACTCCCAGACCAGAAGGGGGCTGGAGAGTGAGATTGGGGTTTGTAAGAAAACTGAATGGAAAGAGTTGCTTTTAAAAAGGACCTTAGGAGAGAAGTCTGACTTTTATAGACAAAACACAATCAACCTGTAGCAAGAGGACAGGGAGAAAGCTTGGATAATAAAACCCAACTCTCCTTTCCACCTCCAATATCTTGCCCTCTGCCTCTGCCGACAGAATCAGGGACCCTGAGATACAGATATTAGCCAGAAGGAACAATTGTCTTTAAGTTGAAATCTGTACAAGCTCTGTTTCTCATTAGCATGATCAAAGCTCTTCTCTTTAATATTCAACTGCTTAACTAACCTTCTGGTTTAATCACAAAGGAATGTAACTTTTAACTATAAAGCTTTTGATAACCACAAACCTTATGAAACATTTGTTATAGGAAGTTATACTCATTCACTTAAATTTTAAAAAGCTTATAATCAGAAGTTAAATTGACACACTTAAGTTATAAATGTGCTCACAAACATCAGCCTTGTAATCAATCCAACCCTCTGCAAATGAACTCATCCTTCTTGCGGATTCTCTTTTAAGCCAAGAGTGTTTTAGCTGGCTGCCCTCCACCTGTAGCTGCAAAACTTAACCTCGCCTCTGAAAAATTCATCTAAATGTATCGCAAAGTTTATTTGCTCTTTCATGTAAGGTAGTTCTCTAGTACTCTGGTTAGAGAACTTGTCTGTCCTGTGATATTTATAGTCACAATTATTAGGTCTTGGGATATAGAAAAATTGTAATTTACCAAAATTTTGTATACTACATTGTCTTTTACTTGTAATCAACCAAATAAACTCTTCAGATGTTTGCAGGGTATCTGTAACATTACCTGGGATCAAGGTAATCACAGGAAGATCTTTGTCCTTGCAGAAGTAATCCACTGAAAAGAAATGTCAATGAAAGGATGGGGTACAGATCCAAAGTTCTCAGGACATGCCGCTTCTCTCTACAGTCTACCTTTGGAACATCCATTAGCTCTATGACAGCAGGACTCAAATATTGACCAATGATCCTTCCTCATATGTGTTTATCATTTTGAAAACTACCTGGGCCACAGAAACTCATGTATTATTGGAGCGGAGAACTCAAGTATTGTTAAAATATAAAGACAGATATTTGATTCTAACTTTTCAAATACCAACTCTCTGCATTTTTCTACCAGTGCTGTGTACATCCAAATAGAAAAGAATGCACTTTCCTCCTAAGATGTATGGCTGAGCCAGCTGCTGTGGAGTATTTCTAAACTTTTTCTTTAGGACTTATTCCGTTTCTCTCTGAATTTGAAACTATAATGTTTCTTTTCCCACTAACACTCTTACATCAAGAATCTCTCTTTATATTTAAATGAAAGTAACAACATTCCTTCTGAGATGTGCCATCTCTCTGCTAAGCTTTCTTTCCCTTTCCCAAGGGACCACTAAAAACTTTCTTTTCCTACTCTCCTTGGTGATGAGGACTTTAGACAGTTTGTTTGGGTGACTCAACTCCAGTAACACCTGTTTTTGAAGGAACATTCAATAATGGCAGTTTTCCATTCTCTTATAAATTTTTTTTAAGTTTTCTTTCCTTTTTCAACATTTATACTACATTCTCTTCTCACATTCCTTAAAGAAATATGTAACTGATGTTCACGCATTCACTCTTCATTTTCAGTGGCTTATAATCAGTACTTAAATTATACATTCCTTCTAGTGTTATTACTATTTACTCACACTTTTTACTATCTGGATATAGTCACATATATTTTACATGCAGTTTAAATCTTGTTGCTTGTCATTCTTCTCTTTATTTCCATCTAAATTGAGGTTTCTTTTGATGCAAGTTGTTTTTATGAGCATCTTTCTTGGGATGCATGCTTGCCATATTCTGTGAATCCTCACAGATTCGAAGATCTCCTTCTTTCCTTTTTAGCAGTAGAATTGTAGCAACATTCTCAGCTTACAACTCCCTTCTTCCAGAGGTCTATATCGTTTTAATCCACCATTTCCTTGCTTCCAGAATTCCAATCTCAATTTCTTACTTTGTAAGAAGCCCATTGTTTTGGATTTTTTTTTCTTCTGTCTAAAACCTAGCAAGACTTTCTTTTTCTCTTTGCATTTTCAACTTCTCATAATTTTCTAGGCCTATTCTTCACATTTTCCAATTTTTTTTCTTTTTTAACATTTTCCTAAATTTCTTCTAATTACTTAGGACCATGCCAAACTAAAATTTTTGTAATTTCAGATTATTTTTTGCTTAGTACTAACCTTTTTCACCATTTTACTACATTTGATTCTCTTCTTTGCACACTCCTTAAAGAAGAAATATGTAATTAATGTTCACACATTCATTCTTCAGAATACTGTACATCATGTACTCTTCTGCCTACTGGAGATTCAACAGTGCATTTAAAAAGACAAAAATTTATACTTTTATTGAACTTGCTGTCTTCATTTTCCTAATCTCCTTTCTTCTACCCACTGAAAGCTGCTTCTATCGTCTCTCCCATCCAGGTCTACTCTTGCAAAGTCTGGGAAAGAACTGATTTCTATACCTGCACCTTCCTCAATTTTCTGTACTAATTAACATTGGCAGAGAGTGTCAAGTTATTACACACTTGTCTTTGTTACTATGTAGATTTAAAGGTTTACCACACTACGTTGACATAGTTAAACAATTACAATAGTCAAGAAAATTAATCTGTCAACTTCCACATTCACCTTTTTTAGTGGTTAGATCAACTAAAATCTGCCTTAGAAAAATTCAGCATGCACTATTATCAACTATATTCTTCATGCTATATATTTTGCATATTTCAGTTAGGATGTTTTCCCTTTCAAAATAAAGAAAAACTCAACTACACTTGGCCTAAACAATAACCATATATATATATAAGTTAATGTAACAGATTTCTACTTAAAGGTAGATTTCGGAGCTGATTTGATTAGGCTTTCCCTCAAGGACCTAGTATCTTTCCCTCTCTTCTGCTCCTTGAGTGTCACTCTAATCCTGTGTTGTTAGCTGACATGCTGCACCTTTCAGAATGTAAAGATCGTTTTTCAGAAAAAATTTTTTTAAGAAACCTCAAACAATTTCCCCATCATGTCTAATTAAGTTTAATTAGGTTTTTTCCCTTCCTAAACAAACCCCTTCTCATCTTGGAAATGAGACATTCTGATTATCTTGGGCCATGAACCAATCCTTACTGCAACGGTACAGGATTACTTTCAATGGCTATCTTAAATCATGGCTCATCCCTAGAGCTGGACTGGAGTCAACTTCCTTAGCATCAAATGGAAAAACATACAGACGCCCAAACAAAAGTCTTGGTGCTTTTATGAAGGGGAACCCGGGTTGGGGTGGGGGTTACTGCTTGGCTGACTATAGATGAAAGCCAATCATTATTACCGTTTCTTCCTTGAATATGAGTTAAATTTTGCGGCTTTCTAGAGTTTTATGTACAGCAATCTTGGTATTCTAACCTACCACCCCTTGGCTTTAACTACCAGCTATAGAATACATGCTCTCAAATCAATATCTGCAATCTCAATTTCTTTCCTGGAATCTAAGTGTATATTTCCAACTATGAGATAATTATCTTGGCTCATTTAGTTCTTCAGACTTAACTTCAATACCTGCATAAATATTTCAGTAATCCAAAAAAGGAACCTCATAATTACCTCTGATTAATAATCACTCCTTTTGTTATCCATACCTTCTCCAAAACTGGGAAATTCTTGCTATCTGCACAAAATACTTGGATCTTCTTCATTAAAATATTAATGTGCACTTCGCCTGGCTTCATGTTACAGGCACTAAGGCACTAAAGAGTTTTGCCAAGTGGAAATTTCATGTTGGACTTTTCTCCTGACAGTATCTTTGGTCCTAAAGTTCTACTCCCTTTTACAAAAAAAAAAAGCAAGTGAGCATGATAGTGTGGAAAGGTAAATGTCATTGCCCTGTTGTTCGACCTTCCATGGCGTCTCAGCTAGCACTAATCAACTAAAAATACTTTGCTTTTTCATGTCTTTGTATCAACATCTGTTCTTTATGCCTTTTTCCCCTTTCTTCTAACTTATAGGAAGTCTTCCCTGACTCACTGCTAACCTTAACAGATACTGATCATCTTCCCAAACATTTTACAGACTTTATCCTCTTACAGAAATGATTTACCATTGTCTAGATATACTGCATCATAATTTTTCAGTTTCATCTGTCTCTCCAGCAGATAGCAAGTAATGATGGATTGTTGGGTAAGTAATGATGCAGTATAAATTTTTAAGAATGGAAGGAGGAAAGGAAGAAGGCATGTGTTGTTCAATAAAGTTATATTGTGTCCCTTACCATAGTTGCCTTTAACTTTCTGTAGATAGATCCTTCATGTTGGGCACGGGTGGGGTGTAATAATTTGAACATAAAAAAAAAGGATCTGAATATAAATTCTTCTATTAATCATAACATATACTAGATCCCCTGACCCAGGGGCAAAAACATCCATTTTCTTTCCAGGTCCAATATCAATGATTTACAAATGCATATAATTCTAATCAGTCAGAATTTTTAGGTCGGCTTTGGAGCAGCATGAGACACAGAGTTCAGTGAAAATGTTGTGATCCCAGTGAAGCATGCCACGTTGGTAGTACGTATCTGGTTTCATGTGCCGCACACAGACCTGCACAGGCACTAAATTAGACACAAAAAATCCCATGAGGATAGCAGATATCTTTCTGCCCCATTTAACAAACACAACTTTTTCTTGTTTCTTGGAGATTGATAGGCAATAAGAAAGTGAAACAAGAGCTCAATCAGCTCAAGAAGACACTTACAATTGTATTTGCCTCCTGAAGATATAAATCCTGGCGTCAGCAGCCGATGTTCATCTAAAAACTCCATACTAAATTACCTTTGTCAGATTATAGAAAGTTAAAGGCACACTTCAGTCTTGCTTGATTAAATCAGAGGACGTACCAACTAGCCAAAGAAAGGGAAATCCTTTCCATTTATATGCTCCATTAACGCCACTTCACTGAAAAAAATAAATCTCGGTGCACTTCTTTACCTCTGCTCCTCTAATTGCTACTTACAAATTCCTTTCTTTCAATTTTGCTATCTCTCATAAATCAGGAAGCACAAAGCATTTGCAGCCAAGTCACTACCTCTATTTAACATGATTGGCATAATAGTGGCACAGCAACCTAACACCAATAACATAACAAGTCACCAAGGGAACCAGGCAGAACATGACAAGGAGAAAGCCCTCCTATACACAAGATGAGTGGCACATCTATGGACCCCTGTGCCCCAACAATATGGAGGGCATGCCCTCCCAGCAAAATTCCTCAGGCTCAGCCAGTCCCCCATCCCAGAGAATTATAAATCCACTCTGCATTTCCTGAAACTTAACCCATAATTGGTTCACACCTCCCAGTAAGAAAAATCATAGGGCCATCATTCACATTACAGATTCTTCATTATACATTCACTTTCAAGAAACATGGCACATGACAAAATAATAAGGACCAACTTATAAAAAAAAATAAATCACCTGAGGGTAACTACTACCATTTAATAAGTACATTTCACTTATAAAATCACTCATCTCAAAGTTCTATGACGTATACCTCCAAGTTCTTTTGTATACATAAAGGATGGATAATTTCAACATAGGAAAATGTGGTTATATTGTAAAATTAGAACAAAAATAAATTAAATACCTCTGTAGATATAAACCAGTGAGAAGGAATTATCCCCTTTTTTTTAGAACATTAATTCCCATAGTGTTTCAGGGATAAATCTCATTTCCATGATGTCATTTGACTGAATACATGCCCTTTGACTGTGCCCCTTATGTACAAAAACTCCCATATAATTTCCCTGTCACCCAAATATTTATTTCTTAGCCCTCTCCATTTATATCTTATTTATTCAGCTTTGGCCTAATACAAACAGAGAATGCTAATTATAAGGAAAGAAATAATTGGATCTCCACCATAAGAAAAATATTTCTTTAGAGAAGAAAGACAAGAGATAGTACTAAGATGATTATATATAATCACTTTGGAGTCCAGTCACATAGGTTTTATATATAGTATTGAATGATATCACTCATTTATTTTCATACAAAATTTTCAGTACTGAGTTAAGTTTCAGAACTGAGTTAAATTTCAGAACTGAGTTAAGCAAGCAACCACATTTTCTTTTGTTACATTTCTATAAAATGTAAAGTTGAATTTGGTGCACAAATGCACTGCTGGTTACCAGAGAAGCAAATCTTTGCCACACATGTTCATTTCATTGTGATTGAAACTATTGCTAACAGTTTTGGATAATTAAATCTGGAACATTTTATGGAATATTTTGGCCAATTAATTTTAATACCATGAGTTCTTTAATGAAGAAAAAATTAATCCTGGGGCTTTGTTCTCTTTGAAATCATTAACACAAGTGAAATTCTGGATGTTGAGTCAAAGTGAGCTTCATATATAAAATGACAGAGTGAGATGAAGTCAGAATTAGAATTAGTGCTTTGATAGAGGTGAAAGCAGGTGTCAGTACATACCAATGAGCTACCATGAAACTTAGGAGGATCACAGTGACTTACAGGGTACAGATTTACTACAAAGCATCTTCAAATAATTTGATATGTTTATCTTAGTAAACTAATCTCTCACATAAATCCTTTCTGGTTATATATATGCATATACAATATTAATAAAATAAATTCATCTTAAATTTTAAGTTTGTTGATTAAATATCTTTTAAAGTATTTATTTTTTAGTTGTAGTTGGACACAATACATTTATTTTATTTATTTATTTATATGTGGTGCTGAGGATCGAACACAGGACCTTGCACATGCTAGGCAAGCACTCTACTGCAGAGCCACAATCTCAGCCCCATGTTGAGTAAATTTCTTTACATGACTGTTTAAGTATTAGGTGAACTATAAAGATAGAAAAAGACATTCTTGAAGTGATACTAACAAATACTATGTGTTGAGTACTTACCATTGTCCAGATTCCCTGCTAAAGACTACTCACAAATCATCTCATTTAATCCTTAAAACAATTCTATGAGGTAAAAACATTCTATTTGTCAAATCTATTCCAAGGTGGCGTATACATTTTTTATATTCATCCCTCATAAAGGAAAAACAATTATCCTTTATGAAAGTAAGAAAAGTTGGTCATAATAAGAGGCTTTTATCTCAGGTATTATCATCTCCAAGATTAAGCATTCAGGAAAATGCAAAAGAAAAATGTGATCTATTTGGACCGAGGTCAAGACCAGATGGTCTGTTAGCATATATACTAGACAGACAGTCTACGCCCTAAACGTTGTGCCAGGCCCACTCAAGCAAGATGAAAACATTAGAGATAAGGCCCTTCACTTGCAGCAAGGAGTTACTGTTTTAAATATTCACTCTTCCTCTGAGGATTATAAAACCCATTTCATTAACAGATTTAGCCACACAACTCGCGTTGGATAATGAAATGTGAACAGAAGGTAACACATGTCACTTCTCAGAAGTGTTCAAATTCTGTACATAAATCACCATGTTTCCATTTTTCTGCTTATAATCTTCACAATGACCCTGATGGAGATTATCTTTCAGCCCAGGTCCAGGAATGAAGACTCCAGCAGAGCCCCCAGCAAGACCCTGAGGAACCTGTGAATGAGAAATGCACTTCTCTGGTTTGAAGCACATACGTTTGGGGAATTGTTACTTCACATTAACTTTGTCTCCCCCAACAGGTACAAACACCAGAAAATTGTGATTGAAAGAATTGAGATCAGTAGTCAAACCACCTGGCCTGCAATAAAATTTTTACCACTGTTATACTACTAAAATTTCAATTCCAAAATCTGACCCTTGCATTAGCCAAAAGTAATAAAACAAATTTAATTTGGTTCCTTTAATATTTTCACTGCATAATATTGAAACAAGTAGGGTGATTTATAATTAGTTTACAAAGAAAAATAGAAAACTTGTAAATCTCAAAGGCACTTGTAAAAGTTTTTCCAATATGACTATTTTTGACATTTTAAACCGATTTTGATGCCCTAATTCCTTCTAATAACACACACACACACACACACACACACACACACACAGTTCAAATTTGAATTGACATCTTCTTCCTCCCATATCTAATATATCATTAAGATTTTTCTATTTCCAATCTTCTGCATACTTTGGATTCCATACTCAGAAAACAATGGTGTATATTTTCTACAGTGTCATTTTGCACAGTTGTTAGTTTATTCCTTATCACTATTTATCATTCTTAAAAGTTTTGATAAGAAAAAAATACAAAATTTGTTCAGGTAACCACATCCACCCTACATGCTTTCAAGAGGATTTGGAGTTGCCTACAGAAATACAGGTAACACAAATTGTAGAGTAAGTGCTAAGAAGAATAAAGGCAGCTCTATCAGATGAATTCAGCACATAGCAGTGAATCCAATAGGAGATTATAAGATTATTAAAATACTCTTAAATTCAGCTTTGAAATTCCTAGTGTTCTAAGAAAAGAGAAATACTTATTGTATATACAATGTCCAAAAATTTTAAAGGCGATCACTCAGGAGAGGCACTTTTTATATCATAGAAACCTGTTGGATATTTCTTCTATGTGTCAACTTAAAAGAAAATGTGAGATCAACCTTAGTAATGTCCTTATCAATATGCCCATAAACAGAAAAAAAAAGAAAAAGGATTTTGCATTCTGCATTATTAAAAGTTGTATTTAATATCCACTCCAAGATGATAAATTCTTCCAAGTTATTTCTCTACACTAAGCTTATGTAGTCATTTAGGCCATGTTAGCTTCTTTATATATGATATTCCAAGTGACATTTCTGAACCAAATACAAAAACAGAGATCGAAACATTGCTCATTGTTACAAATCCTCCATGATCTATGCACTACAATTTCTTTATGACAAGATATTAGAAAATCATTCTGGTTTATCTGAAAAAGAATTTTGAATACACAAGATCATATTCTTTTATTCAATCTGACAATCTCTACATAACTCACCATCAACATGTCATCTCTAATTCCATAGTTATTTTTGATTTAGAATTTTCTGAGGCCATTCATCACTAGTTGGTAACCTTGGTTAAGACAACAGGCATGTGAACCCCACAGGATGCGTGTTGCTAAATAACAGTGTGACTCATGATCACTGTACCCCATTGCTATTGCACCTTGCTCACCCTAGAGTTTTCTGGGTTTGCTTGTCTTCCTATATAAATTTCAATGGTTTTGACAGTAAAATTTTGCCTTGTTGAAGAATATCAACAAATACCGTCTAGGGAAAAAAGCAGCAAAATAGCAGCTCTAAGTATCTTTGAGATCTCAATCAAACTTATGAGCATGTTTTTCAGAAGCTCTACAGTGAATTTACAGGAACAATCTTCATTTAGAGTTTATTTCTAAATAAATAAAGTATTTCTAAAATTGTTTGTAAAATGTTTCACTTTGAAAATATTGAAGCACATTATTCCCATTTGCATTGCTTTACCCAGAAGAAAGTTGGTTAATCTCCTCATAATTCTTTTTCTTTATGTTTAAAACAGATTACAGCCGCCCCTACCTGCTGGGGTGGTTGCAGAGGTTTACTTGGGTTAAAATTCAGGCCCCACTTAGGGCTATCCTGGTAACAATATAAATAAAGTACATAAGGTAATTATTGCTCTTAAAAAAATATTCATTCCTGCATTGTTTCAGATATTCAATAGCATAAAATGATGTAAGTAGGTACCATGAAAATTACATACTTTTAAGGTGAGTTCCATATTCTACCTCATTAGGAAGAAAACAAGCTACAAGTTATTCTTTTTCTATTTTAATCAAAGACAGCTTGACATTTCAGTAAGTGAGAATAAGAAAAATTTGATTGCTCATTCCTCTTCACAAATTACATTTCGTGGTGAAGGTCTAAATGAAGACTACTACACTTTTGGAATTTTTAAGTTCAAAACCCTTTACCCTTCATTCAGTGTGTCCCTAGAGCCCTGTTCACCTATCCCAGGGTGGGCCAAAGAATACAATAGAAAGAACACTGGTCTATAAATCAAAACCTTGTCCTAAAATGACTCTGTCATTCACTAGCTCTTTAGATTTAAATAAAGCATTTTTCTGCCTTTAAACTTATTTTCTTTCAGATAATAATTTTTTTAAATATTTTTAGTTGTAGATAGACACAATCCCTTTAAAAAAAAAAAATATATATATATATATATATATATATATATATATATATATATATATATATATATATTTTTTTTTTTTTTTTTTTTTTTTTTTTTTTAATGTGGTGCTGAGGATCGAACCCAGTGCCTCACACATGCTTGGCAAGCGTTCCACCACTGAGCCACAACCCCAGCCCAGGAAATGACATTTTATAAAGACCTATAATTATCAGAAGTTGTCTGTGTACACTCTACATCTATTGAATAAGGTGACATTATTTCTTCTAGTTACACATCTAAATGCAGACCTATTTAGAAGGTGAAGGATCCTATTCTAAATCATATTACCTACTTTTATTCTCCCCAAAAGGAACATAAAATTATTCACATTTAAAGCTAATTTATAATACTTTAATAATTAGAGTATACTTAACAACATGTAAACTCTCATCACTCTCCACAAAATAATGAAATTTGACAGGATTTAGTACTTTTACAATGTCAAATTTCTGGCTTCTTTTTACTAGTTGTTAACAAACATGAGTCACATAATCATTACTAATGTTCATCTCTCAGAATATAAGCCCCTAAAGATAGCTCCTTCAGTCACTTCTACACAAACCTTGCCACCACCTGGTATTTCCATTTCTACACCTCAGAGCTAGAAGCCATCAGATTGTTTGGACTTCCAGGGTCACTGATACCTAAAAGGTAGGAGCAGTCATTTTATTCACAACTAGAATCACTTACTGCACATGCTTGAGATACTGCCGACGTTTCCAAAAGTATGGGATTTGTGCAGTCACATTCCCCTTCCCCCAAAATAATAAAAACCAACAAAGGGCTTCTGAACCAATGGCTTCCAGGGACAGGGACTGGGTCAGGCAGGAGACAAAGCAGGAATTCCTGAAGTTTTCAGTGGGAACATCCTGGAGCCTCCCACAGAGAAGGGGAGTCTTAGCTACAAAAGTACAGACACACAGAAGTGGGCAGCCAGAAAAATGGAGGGCTGGGCTGAATCGGTAGGTTATCACAGAAAAGCTGGGCCAAGACCACCATGTTGTAGGGATAGTTCCAAGAGGCAAAGCTGAGTCTCGGAGTCATCACCGAGTCAACACTGAGATGAGAAGATGTGAAAGATCTGGAGTATCTGAGATAACCCACCACTGAGCAGCCAAAGCAGACTCTCCCTGAGGAAAGCTTCCCTCGTTTATCCCACAGATGGAAACAAATATTCCATCACAAGATCACACACACACACACACACACACACACACAAAAAAAAAAAAACCACAGGAAAACAAGCCACTATGTGCAAGAATCAGCAGTCAAAAATCTGAAGCTTTAAGTTGAAAGAACTGCAGATATTGAAACTGCCTGACATGATAGAAAATAGCTACTCATGAAATTTGTAAAAGAAAAATGCAATAACAAAGAGAAGCATAAAATTAGAAAACTCAGAAGAAATTAAAAGGTTGTAATTTGTAGAACTAAAAATTGTTGAAATAAAAAGTGCGATACGTGGCAACTGATTAGAGAAATAATGAGAGGAAGATATGACTAAATGATTTATACATATTGTAGCATAAAGAGATAAAAATAGAGATTAAAAGATACACAGAATAGAATGAAAAAAGTCTGATATGCTCATTTTATTGAGGATCCTCAAAGAAAGGGAGAAAGGAGGTTGGAAGTGGAGGAGGAAAAATTAAGGTAAGAGAAGCAAACAGAGCTGGGGTTGTGGCTCGGCAGAGAGCACTTGCCTAGCACATGCAAGGCCCTGGGTTCAATCCTCAGCAGCACATAAAAATAAAGAATTTGTGTTCAACTATATGTATTTTAAAAAGAGAAGCAAACAGGGAATAAAGGCAGACTTTAAAAATAACAATGGCCATAAAATTCCTAGAAGACTTAAAAAACAAGATGACCCAGGATCAATAAAAATTCATCCATATTTGGCATATCATAATTGCAAATTTTCTAAGAAACAGAAAAGGCATAGTTCACCCCCACTCCCCAAAGGAGTAATAATTAGAAACTAGCAAATTCTCAACTAAAATAAAAGTCTGAAAAAAAAATAGAATAACTTCCAAGTGATGAGATAGATAAACTGTCTACTAGATTATCTAGTGAAGAATGAAGAGAAAATATTCTCAGATAAAAGGTTTGCCACTTATAGGTCTCCAATTTAAAAACATATGAAGAATGTATTTCGAAAGGAAAATATCTAAAGAATATTGGTCTAAGATTTTAGAAAATAAATATTGTCTTTATAAGGTTTTGTGTGGTTTGCTTTTTAATTGAAAGAAAAAAAGTCAAGAAGATTTGGCCTTATTTAGATAGGGAAGGAAAGATCAAACCAAAATGTTTTAATATGCATTTATTTTAGAGACTAGAAAACTATGAAAATGTATAAGTTAAAATGTATATAATGAAATTATAAGGATAAGCTTAAAGATGAGCACTAAAGAACAGAAGTTATGTGTGTAAATTCTAAACAGAGATCAAAGTATTGCAACACAAAAGGATTAAAAGCAAATCCATAACTCACCTAAAGGAAAGGTGAGTAAAAAGCAAAAAATGCTTAAAAATGGCTCCAAATACATCAATAATCATTATAAACACAAATGGGTTTAAATAAACCATTAAGGAATAATGTTAAATTCAGAGGAAATTTATTATAATAAAACACTTGTTTGGTATATATCCCCAGTTTTAGGCACACAGCTCCTAATACCCTTGGAATATCTGAAGCCAAAAGAGTGTTTACTCCATAATAATGAGATGACTAGTGGCTTGGAGTGAAGGGTTAGGGACAAATAAAAACTTCAGAATTAGGGCTTGTTACCAGAAAAAACCCAAGCATACTCGAAGTGTTGAAACTTTCAGCCCCATCCCCTGACCTCTGGAAAGAGGAGCAGGGCTGGAAGTTGAGTTAGTTGCCAATGAATTAGTCAATCACACCTACCTAATGAAACTTCCATAAATGACAGGTTAGAAGCTGCTGGGAGGATGACGTACAAGATGACATGGAAGTTCTACAACCCTCCCCAACATTCATCCTGTCTCTCTCTCCATTGGGCTATTTATCTCTTTTATAAGAAACTAACACTAGTAAGTAAAACATCTCCCAAGTTCTGTGAACCATTCAAGAAGTCATCAAGCGTGGCATAGGGGACATGAGATCCAGTCTTCTCTACACCCTGGTTTTAGCCTACTGTAACCTGAATCAGATTAACTTGCTATAGAATCCATACCAAGATGGCTAGATGACTCTAATATTTATGTTTAGAACACAATTCTATCAAATTAATCATATGCTTGGATGGGCCATGTGTTTTGTTTTTTTGTTGTTTTTTTTTTAATACAAATTACAAAAGAAGGTCTATTCTACTCGACTAATTCAGAATCCAGAATTTTAGCAATTGTTCAAGAATGACAATTTCTACTACTGAGACTAGAAATAATGACTGGTTGTTGAGAGTTCTTCCAGAAGCTTCCTTGAGGATGATAAACAATTACGGGACAAACTACAACTCTCTTGTCTTGCAGCTGCTTACAAACATCAAACTTCCCATTCACAATTAAAATTTGAATTTTCCCCAAAACCTGGCAGAGCAACTCTTTTCAAATGAATAGTATGAAATGCTTAATTTTTATAAAACACAGGATTTTTAATACAATCATCAGATAACACTTTAAAAATATGCTTTCCTATGTCAATGTGGTTAAGAATGTTAGTTAATAACTTTGTTATAGTTTAATTATAAAGATGAACATAAAATTATTATGCATTCCTATAAGGTCAAAATGACTCCTTAAAATACCCACCATGCATTATCTTTGAAATCACTCAGACTTGAATTTAAATCCCCTCTGACATTAATGCATTATAGGAACTTAATCTTCTTAATCTCTCTATAGTGACCTTTATAAAAAATTTTCCTTAAAGGACTGTAATTAAAGAACAGGATATAATACAGACAAAGCTCCACCTATTATTAATTCTTGGCCCATACTAAAACAATAACTAGAAGATATTCCTTTTTTATTAGTTCATAAGAAGTACACTTGTTCTTTCCCAACTTAAAGCTCCTCCAGTGTAGATTCTATACCTACTTCAGTCACCTCAGCATAATATTTAGAGTAATATTTCATAACTGTATAAAACTGGGCCTTGTGCATGCGAGGCAAGCACTTTACCAGCTGAGCTATATCCCCAGCCTTTTCAAAAATACCTCACAAGATATATATCCATAGCAATAACCAATTCATATAGTTTTGGAAAGGAGAAAATGGTGGCTTAGATAAATTGACTTATTTTGTTGCAAGGAATTTCTTGTCTCCACTCCTATAAGAATGTGCAACTATTACATAAATCCATAATTACATAATGACATAAATGAGCCAATGGGTCCAATCTCAAGATTTTTATTTTGGACTTAAGCCAAGAAAGTCCCTGACTAACCAAGCTTCAACATGTTTAGTTCTGGAGCTGCATCTGCAATTTCTACAGAAGGGGGAAGATTATACTCTTTAAAAAAATATAGAATGAAGTAAATATAGAAAGAGAAGTGAAGATGAAAGCAAGTGACAGAGTTACCATTCCACTTATTCCAAAAATCCAATCTCATCGTATTCCTGTTCAAGATTCATGGAGTACAACAGTAACCTTATAATAAGTTTAATTTTAGTTGAAGCTACTTTTTATGATTCCTATAACTTGGAGCCATGAAAGACCAAAATGGGTTTTACTTATGCTACATTTTGCACCCACTTCCCTAGACAGATCACTAATAACCACTGCTGTTCTCTAAATACCTCCTGTTGCCATTCTTATGTATTTAATCTTTGACCCTAAGTAGAGAAGAACTATAAGGCATTGTTTTCAATTTTTGTGCATGCACTGAACGCAACAGAGTAGGTAAGAAGGAGGTGACACAAAAAAGGACAGGCCTGAATCCTAAAATTGCTTCAATTCATCCAGTATATGTTATATCCCAGCTAATGAATAGTCTATTCCTTAAGTTTTTCCTGCTCCATATTATCTCAGCCCTTTCTACATGTTTGCATTCCCTACCAGTTAGTACCCCCAACCTGCAGCCCACAACTTTGGCAGTTTTTGACCTAGCAAAGCGTCATTACTCAAGTCTTGCCATAAAGATAGTACATTCCAGGAAGCCTGCCCTGAGTCTTCAATTTTAGGTTCTATGAGCCTCCTCTATGTCCGTGAGCACCTGCATGACACCCATCCAGATTCTTGTCCCTCTGCACCAAAACTGACTGACAAAAGTCCAACTAATATAATCCCAATAGGGAAATAAGCCTGCTCAAAGATATACCCTGCAAAATTCTGCATCTTCGATAGTAAGCTTATGTTTAACACACAGCAAAGAATATTTATGACAGTGACTGAAGAAACTTCCTTGGGATTTTATACTTCCCATAGTGCCCCTCTCACACAGATTACTGAAGAGGCATCTCACCTTCTGATGGAACCATCTGAGATGACTCAGTCATGCCAGGATGGACATTAGATTGAAACCACTCAATATTATATTAATATGCCTCAAGTACTCTTCCTATATATCATAGAAAGACTATTAAAACAACCTTAAATGGGCAATAGGAATCATTTTCAAAGCATATTTAGACGATTTTATTTATATTTATATTGGAAAATGAGGGACTAATATCAGTATTCTACCAAAGGACAATAAGAATAGCCAATACTGTCCCCTAGAAATGCAATATGTAACCATTTAAAATCGAAAATTGTAATAATGCTCATATAACTATTAACTCCGATTTTGGCAATATTATTGTAGACCACCAATCATCAAAAACCAAAAGTGTTTTGCCTTATGTGGGCGGTAATAACTATGTCACCAAATCCCTCTCAGAATATATTAAAAATGACAGTGATCAAATAAAAGAATAACAAAGTTAAAGAAACATGTATGCTACTCATATTCCACAAGCAATTTAAAAGGTATGAAACAAATGATCCCTTCACCGGGTGACATCAGTCTGACATAAACAATAGCTCCAGGAGAGAAACATACCTAAATATACTCTTGTCACAAGGACTTAGGTTGAAAGGGAAAGAGAGAAAGCCCGGTGTTTTCATTTCTACAAACTGTTTCCCATTGTTTTCATCTTACTGCTGATCTTGGCCCTGACAAACACCCCACTCTCTATTTCTTAGAATTTCTAGAAATGGTGCATCTCAAAACTACAAGGGCAGTGTGCAGACCAGGCTGGGAGAATGGCAGGGCCTACTAATGTGGTATTCCTAAAATCATCCCTAGCATACACTACGTTATTTGATAAGTTGTCTTAATAAAGGAATGCACCAACTAACCAATGAGTCTATTGCTTGACTGTATACTTTGAATTTATAACTTTACTTTGGATATATTTAATTTTTAGTTGGTTGACACAGAGACACAAAAGCAACTTGGTCAGTGTAAGAGTAAAGTTACCCTATTCAAAAGCTTATTAGACATCTTCTACCACAGCTCAAGTTTAAAGCATCTCTTTCTCAGACTTTACCTAATAAGTCTGTCCTTTGAGTCACTCGGGATTTGTTTGCAAAAAAGTGCCCACCAAATTCAGATTTCTTCTCTGGATGGGTTGGGTATTTGCATATGAGCATACTTGCAGCTTTTAACAAATAAGACTCATTTGTATATTTACCTAGGTTTTTGAAAAATCTGAAGAGCAAAAACAATCATAAATTTATATTATACCAGTATGTTTAACAACCTAAATGAATGGATAACTTCCTGCAAATTATCCTACTTAGGATCAGTTCCTCAATAAGAAACTGAAGATGTAAATGTTCCTAAACCATAAAAGAAATTAATTGTTAGGTGAAATTCTACTCAGGTAATCCAAAGCATCTGAGACATACTCCTGATTATACTAACTAAACAATTAAAGAGAAATAGTTTGTTGAAAACTTCACAAACTCTTTAGAAGAGGAAAACAAACAATATTTTTTAGGATAGTATAACTTTAATCCTAGTATATCAGTGGTAAAGGCAACTTTAGATTAAACTCACTTATGAATAACAACAATGTATGTTGAATTTGTTTCATGAAAACAAGAAAAATACTTTCTCATTATAACGTGAAATCTGAAAATTATTGTCCCATAGATATTTCGAGTAAAACAGTATTTACCCGAGCACCTGGGACTGGAGAGGTGGAACTCTGAGAAAAGGTTGAATGATGGGATCCAGCAAGAAGCTTCACGACATTGCACAACAGTGTGAAATAGATAACAACTATGCACTGTACGTTCTGAAGATCTAGAAGAAAGAATTCTGGATATTTTCATCAGAAAGAAATAAGTGTTTGAGGTAGAGAGGTTCCCCTGACTTAAACATTACCCCATGTATGCATGCATTGAAACATCACATAGTTCCCATATTGTTTTTGAGTTTTAAGAATTTAAATAAAATTGTCATTTCTCTACACTAGTAGCAAACAGAAAATGAAGTTCTAAAAAAAAGCATTTTAAACAAAATAGAAATAAGCTTTTTAAAAAGAGATTTATGGGAAAACCTATAAAACCTTAACATAAAACATTTGAAAATATCTGGATTCATGGAATGATGAAATGCAGCATTTCTCAAACACTGTGACGCCTCATTGGAACCACATGAGTTTTGTTTTTGTTTGTTTTAAATCACTGAGTGCTAGAATCATCTCTCAGATACTGTGATTTAACTGGTCTGGAGTACAGTCAGGGGGCTTTGAGAGTATGCAAAGCTCCCCCGGGTGATCCTGATGTGCAGGTAAGTTTAACAGTGTTTTATTGGATACTGTACTGCCCACCCAGATCCCCAGTATAGGACAGAAATAGCATTCCCCAGCCACTGGGGCTGTACTGGCAATTGACAGTTCTCAGGTGACATTCTATACAACTTATCCTCAAGTACTTCAGACAGTAAAATTGAAGATTATTATATTTGAAGATCACCATGTAACTCTCCATGTGCACCCTTCACTATTCTTTCCTCCGAAGATAATCACTACCCTGGATTTGTGGTTGCTCATTCTCATGCATTTATCTTTTACTACATATGGATGTACCCTTAACCGATACACAATACCGAACAGTGTGTTGTACATAGTCATTTTTTTTAGCTCAAAATCTGTAAGTCATTCACACTACTATAGTTCTATACCACTTCATAGATTTCTCTTGTCTGTATATGCTATAGTTTATCCATATTCCTGTTGATTTGTTGTACTGCATTTGATGTCTTATATTTAGGAGAATTCATTTTTCCTTAAGAGGAGTATTATAAATTGTTTCAGACATATTTAATCCTATAATTTCTTTAAATACACAATGCAAGACAGAAGCTCTGACTGGAATGGAAAGTTAATAAAGATGGCATTATAGAAAAGAAAAAGACTTTAAAGAGTAATACAAGGTTGTAAAAAAAGAACTAAGATAAAAGGTAACTGGGATCTAGGTCTCCTTTGGCCCAGCTAAGGAATTTTTTTTAAGTGGTATTTCTGGGAAAACTTTTTTCTCTTTATCACAGCTACCCTAAAACAATTTCCAAAACCTCTCATCTCTTCTCCTTAGGAAGTGCTATAGTTACACATGAGTTAAGTTGGGTTCTGTCATTGACAACTTTCTTTCCTCATCCTTTCTTATGTCTTTTGTTCACATAGAGGATTATGATCCTGTAATATTAATAGAAAGTAATCATGCTACTTATGGTCCATTTGTGTAATAGTTGAGAGCTCAAGTTTTATCATCAGACGATCTGGGATCTATGTCGAGGAGTTACTTAGCCTAAATTTCAGACTGAATACCTGGAAAAATGGAAATATAATTTAAAATTCTTCATGTATTAAGTACTACTGTGATATATGCTTATAAAGTCAATGGACCTATGCCTTGTCCAAAGTACTCAGTAATATCTGCAGAGTACTGTTTTCAACTGGTCTGGGTTCCATATTTGATATCAGTCATAACCAAAGACTATTGCCAACATGTGGTGGCGGCCACAGACAAATGCATTTGATGGAAAGCTCTCCTTAGAATTAGTTTATTTCTGACCTCTGATTAATTGGGAACCAAAGGAAATTCATTCAATGAAATAATAAGCGATACACAATTCACAAAAGTGAACTTAATGTAACCACTGATAAATTCATATGCACTTTTATATTAGTTAATCCATGATGGTTTTGATCATGTCTAATTCAATAGATTCTACAAGTTATATCCTCCTAAGCTTATTATAATATTCTTGAAAAAAGAAAAGCAATTATATATATATTATATCGGGAATTTAAGTCCGTATTTTCATAGGTGGCTTCATAGAAACTGAGGTTCCCCTGGAAATGCAAAATCTGATGAGTGTGATAATTCTTCTGGAGAGTGTTTTCTTAGCTTTTGTCAGATTCAAAAATAATCCGACTTACAAAATTGAACAAATGCCAGTTTACTTAAAGCAAGTTTTAAAGAGGGATGAGCAACAAGCAAGACCCTCCCTCCTGGGCTAATCCTAGTGACCTGTGATTCATAAGGTCCTTGCATGTACAGGGCATTGATCCAACTTGTCCAGTGCACCTTATGACATAGCACATTTTTTTGTGTCAATGCGTCTCATTTGAGATACCCTGAAAATCATTTCTACATTAGAGCTAGTAGGAACTATCATCCTCGTTTGCTAGAATGGTCCTACTTTCTACTTGTCCCCCAAGTTTAATAATTATTAATAGCACCCCTTTCACTCTTAAAAGTATTCTATTTGAACAAAAAGTTTTATTACTACCATAAAAAATAAAGACAAAACAGTCTTTTAATAAAGCAATTTCATCCCACAGAAAGAAAAAAGAAACTGAACTTCAAATATAGCCATTCTTTTCAGCAGTCAAAAAATATCTTAATATTCAGAAAGTCCCTGCCTCAAACCGCGGCTGCCAGCCCTTAATCAGATACTCACTGAGAAGGTAGAATGGGACCAGATGGTTGGAAAGAAGTTGTTCTCCACTCTGTGAATCTTAGGAGAAAGGGCTGGCTGTAGGTCACCATCACTTGTCCCAATGTTACCCTTTCACTGATCAAAACACCTGACCTCTGAGCTGATCCCATTACTTTTAGAAAATCACTGTAGATTCACAGAATTCTTAGTCCAGATCCCAAAACTGACTTCATGATTGCAAGAAAACACATTAAAAATTTATGACCAGTAGTCCGTCCTATGTGCAATTTTAAATGGAAATGTTTATTATATTTTCAATGTTTATCTTTGATGCAATAATATACAAATATAAGAATGGATGACTAAAATAATGCTTTTATAACTGGAAAATGTTGCAAGTTATGATCAAATGAAAGTAGAGCACAGCATTGTTTTGAATATTACATTAAATACAAATACGAGGCCACAAAAATGAACTAAATCCTGTTAGTGATGTGGAACTCTTCAGAGACCATCCCAAGTTTCAAATTTACTTTTAAATAAAATAAAGTAGTAATAAGGAAAAAACAAAATTTTATATCTAAATTTGAATTATGGGTAAAACAATATGCTACATGGAAAGAGTCTTTATCATGTGAAAATCTCTACAGAGAGAAATTCCTTTCTTTAAGAAAATTGCTAGAGCTTTAAGTAAATTGAATTAATGTGAATATCTGATGCCAGTTAGGGTTAGGTAAATATCACTGGAATCCACCTGGCTTAAGGAATAAAAATCCTCTTGTTGAAAGTATTTTATTGAGGGAAGAAAATGATTCAAGTATACAATCTCTAAGGGGGGAGGAAAAATAAATAACCTAGGCTAAGTACCACATTACCAAAAAAAAAAAAAAAGGGACCTTCATTCTGATAGAAGTGTTGATGGTCTCACTAGATGTTCTTACATGGCTGAGATTTCTCTTGAAGCTTGAAAGGAATGAAAGTTCAGCCTTAACTGACCCACAGGGACATACTCCCTGTTCAAAAATCCACTTTCACCAAGTGTGGCAAAACCCAAATGTACGTCAACCTTGAAGGGATGAGTGGTTTTTATTTGGCTTGAGAATGTGATATGCAGAACGTGAGCTGGGAACAGAGTTTAACCCAGTTCCCACCCAAAGCCTAAATCCAATGAATCCCTCTTGGATTTTATCTGCCTGGTACAATACAGGCTCTGTCAAGTTAAAAGAAAGTTGTGATGTGGTGGACTACACAGCTAGTGCCAGGAAACTGGAGTTTTTATGAGATTCAACCATATCCTTCCTGAACTTCCAGTTCTCATTTGTGCCCCACTATTCCTTCCACTGGAAGCTATTTGAAAAGGCATACTATTCTGTCAAGAGTGTAGGCAAGTAAGGCCAGCTACAAACTTACTAGTTCCTGAATCTTCTAAATGCTCTCATTCCATTAGGCAATTTTCCTTCCTATTAACAAGGACCAACGTCCTGGAGAGTATGGTGGGTTTGTGAAGAGATGTCTTACATGGGCATCCCTTCCACCACTGAGCTGACCCTAGACCATTTTGAGCCCTTGGAAGTCAAAACAAAGAGTGCTTTTGATACAACCTCATGGCCATGCCAAGTCTCTGGCTGTTCAAGAGAAGATACAATTTTTATGTATTCCCAATTAGAGCTTTTGTTCATGAGAATAAGATTTTTGGTTATCAGCATGGTACCTTGTAGAAGCCAGAAATATCCGATTTCCTACTGTCTCTAAATATCTGCTTTTTAAGTCTTGTGAACTTGGAGTATGTTAGAGAACCAGTGACTACATAAAGAATATATTTTACCCTAGTTTGGGATGGTTATAAAATGGCATCTAGAGATTTCAAGCTATCTATAAAATGTATTAAACACTGTTTTAGAACTGATGTTTTCAAACTTTTGTTTAGAAAAAAGGAGCAATATCACCAGTGAACAATTGTTTATTAAGTAGTTAGTTGTTCACATTAGTAGCTAGTAACTCAAATAGCTGTATGTAAATAGGTACAAAGTGTAATAAGGCTTTCATAGCTTTTCCTTCTCTCATTGACTAAAATTTTCCGACTTCAGTTTGCCGTGCTATAATGTAAGTTGGAAAGTATATATTTATTGTAGTTAATTTCCATTCTAACATGTTGTGATGGTTAATTTATCTGTCAATTTTCCTGGGCCAGGGGTGGCCAGATAGTTGGTCCAATGTCTTCCTGGTTCATCTTTGAGCATGTTTTTGGATGGCATCATCATTTAAATTGGTAGAATGAATAAAGCAGGTTGTCTTCCCCAATATGGATGGATGTCATTCAATCAGGTGATGCTCTAAACAAAAAGACTGACCCCTCTTCAAGCAAGAGTAAACTTTTCTCCTGCCTGACTGCCTTGAAGCTGGGTCAGACTTTTCCTGTCTTTGAACCTGAAACTACACATAGGCTCCTCTTTGGTCTTTCCCTGGAACTTGCATCTTTTGTTCTCTTGGTTCTCAGCCTCCAGACTACCACGGCATTATCAGCTTTCTTACATCTCCAGGTTGCTAACTACAGGTCTTGGGACTCACCATCCTCTGTAATAACACATGCCAATTTCTTATAATAAAAATAGGTTGTTTATTCTATTTTTCTGGAAGGATTTTCAGAATATGCACAAGGAAAAACACCAAAGTATCTACAAAACTCACCAAATAGTTATAAAATAGACTTTGGGATTATAATCAAATGTGCTTAAACAATCAAATATGCTTAAACATCTAGGGAGCAAAGGTGTCTGAACAGAGAAAAATATAATAGTGTCTAGTAAGACTGAAAATCTAGCTAAGAAAAAAAGGAATGCATTATCTAGTTGCAAATGAAAATTACATTAAAAAATATAACCAAGTGCTAGATGGTGAAATACAGAAAGAATTCTTTCAATGTAAGAAATAGCCCTGGGATAATCAAAAGCATAATTGGCATACAAAATCCAATTATTTTATATTTGCATTTAGTATTTCACTCTATTCATTTTATATCACGTCTTCCTGAAATTTGGGAAACTGAGGTAGCCAAGTATATCATGTTAAGAAAATGAAAATTCAAGTCACAAACTGGGAGAATATAATCTCAACACATATGTGTCTGAGGACTTACACCCAGATCCATTAAGTCTTACCATTACCAAGCTGTGGTAAGTTAACAACTGAAGTTTAAAAATGGAAAAAGTAGCCTGGCATGGTGGCACACAATTATGATCCCAGGGATTTGGGAGGCAGAAATAAATGGGAAAAAGAATAGGATTGCAAGTTTGAGACTATCCCAGGCAATTTAGTGCGAATCTGTCTCAAAATAGGGGGAAAAAAAATCACTACTGCTTTGAATCCCCCACACCACAAAAATATAAAAACCACACAAGTATTTAAACACTCCCAAAAGATTACAAACAGCATTATCAGTAATCAAAAAAAATGCAAATTAAAATCACAATAACACTACATACTAACAGAATAGCTAAAATTTTAAATGATTGGCATTACCCAAAGTTAGTAAGATACAGGTTTATTGGAACATTCACGTTGTTGGTGGGAATATACAATAGTGCAAACACTTTGGAAATAGTTTAATGGGTTTTGTAAAGTGAAATATATGCTTATGTATGATCCAACAAGGCATCTCCCTCTAGATATCTATAAAAGAAAATATATGTCCACATAAAGTCTTGTCATAAACCTCCACTGCATATACACTACTGAAAAATTGGAAATAACCCAAATATCAACAACTCAATGAAAATTTAAATTACAGTATAAACTTCTTTAACAGAGAAGTGTACAACAGTGAAAAAGGAATGGGCTGCTGAAATACAAAACCAAAGAGATGATCCAACAACAATTTATACTGAGCAAAAGACAGACACAAAGGAGTTCATATTGCATAATTTCACTTTAATGAAATTCTAGAAGATAAATCTAAATTATAGATACAGAGAACAGGTCAGTAGTTAGTTATCTAGGGATAGTAGTATAGGGTGAGCATTGACTGAAATGGGCAGAGAGCAAGCTATGGAGGCAATAGAAATGTTCTAAGTTTGGTTGTGGTAACAGTAACAAGGTATTTACATAACCTCACAATGATGATGGTAGATTTTACTGAATGTAAATTGTACTTGCGTAAAATTAATTTTTCAAATCCAAAATGAAATCCAATGTTCTTCCCTCAAAAACCCACATGAAAGAGTCCCTCACCAACTTTGTGTCTTTATTCAAATGTCATCATCTCAAAGACCCCTCTAGTCACATATTTAAGATTGCAATCCTTTCCAATCTTGATCATTTATCCTTCTCTATTTCATATAATACATAGTGTCAGATAAACACACAATGTAAGTTACAAAGAAAATGATCATTTATTACCCACTTTCTAAACTGATCTGGACTCTTCATGAAACTAGATAATTTATCTTTACTTTTACTTTGTTAACTACTGTATCCCAAATTATCATGCATCTTAGAGCACATGGACAATAAATCTTTATTGAGTTAATTCCAAGAAGAAGAAATCCCAAAGAGCATATCTTTTCAAGCTAATCTAATTTTAACAAGTCACTAGATAGAAAGGATAGGAACAACATTGAAAAAAGTTATATTTTTCTATATTGTCAAACCCAAGCAGTCTTCCTCAAATATACCCTCAGGGTTACTGGTGGTGGACTCTCAGCAACAACTGATACATAGTCTTGGCATTACTATAGATAGAGAAGGGCCAAGGACAGGATTAAAAAATGACAAA
Source organism: Callospermophilus lateralis (assembly GCF_048772815.1). Lineage (NCBI taxonomy): Eukaryota > Metazoa > Chordata > Mammalia > Rodentia > Sciuridae > Callospermophilus > Callospermophilus lateralis. The sequence goes on along the minus strand of NC_135320.1, from coordinate 61,694,456 downwards.
GGTTATTATGTCACATTTAGTAATACAAAGGAACTCACATAATACATTCTGGTCAAATGTCACTATAATCACATTTTTTTCTTAGGAGTGTTAGTGAAGTTGATTTGTTCTTTGGACCATTCAAAAGGGTTTATTAAGTATTTTATTTACTATAATGACATTGTTTTTGACCTTGCTGGATTAGTTTTCTCATCTGTAAATAGAGCTTTCAGACTTGACAACATCATTGAGAGGTATTAGTTTGCTTGCTTGCACTGGCAATCAAACCCAGGAGCACTTTACCACTTAGCTACATTCCCAGACTATTTATTTGGTACTGGGGATTAAACAGTTCAACCACTGAGCCACATCCATAACCCTTTTTATATATTTATTTATTTATTTTAAAGAGAGAGAGAGAATTTTTTTAATATTTATTTTTTAGTTATCGGCGGACACAACATCTTTGCTTGTACATGGTGCTGAGAATCGAACCCAGGCCGCACGCATGCCAGGCGAGCGCGCTACCACTTGAGCCACATTCCCAGGCCCCTTTTTATTTTTTAACTTTCAAGTGGAGTCTGGCCAAGTTGCAGAAGCTGGCCTTGAACTTGCAGTCCCCCTGCCTCAGGATCCCAAATTGCTAAGATTACAAGCATGCACCAGCAAATCCAGTCTTGAAGGAATTGTATGCATGTATGGAACAAGGGAGGGGATTGTTTTTGCCATGTTGGGGAACCCAGGGCCCCCAAAATGGTAGGGAAGTGCTCTACCACTGAGTTATACCCTCTACCCACTGATAACCAAGATTTGAAGATGCTCATTCAATTTCTAAAGGATGTTTTGCAAACAAAGTTGGTTTTAGTTAATTTTTTTTTTTTATCCAAGTCATCAACATATCAGAATACTGGATAGAACATCTGCAGATTCCGGGTGACCCTCCACACTTCCCCATTCTAAATCTTTCCACTCTTCAGTTCTAAAGTTATCACAGTGAAACCCTTAATAACCCCATCCAGCCCTTTAAAATTCATAACCAGAATCATCTGCTATTGGTTGCTCCCGAGTCCCAACTAACAAAGAAATTGGTCCTTGAATTAGGATGTCACTAGTACCAAATGCCAAAATGTGAAAATAACTAAATGGAGTTGGAATGAGAAACACTGAGGCTTTTTGACATTGAAAGCTGAGAAAATTTCAATTTTTGCTAGTCTACATAGAAAAGTTATTTGATTGAGCCACCACCTACTATACTTTGAAATAGATCATATGCCTAAAGATATCTAGCTGCTAGATATGAAATATTAGGATACTAAGCTTATCAGCTACTTCAGATTTTGATAAAAATATGTTTTTAAAAGATTTTATTTCTTTATCTGTATGTGGTGCTAAGGATCGAACCCAGGGCCTCACACATGCTAGGTGAGCACTCTACCACTGAGCCCCAGCCGCAGCCCCTGATAAAATCTTCTTGATAGAGACAAATGCTCATGGCTCAACGTATTCTAGCTGTAGGGGGTCAGCTAGGGAATTGCAAAACTTTGTTAGGAGAGGTTCAGTAATCCAAGATGGTCAGTGGGAGACATTGTAGTAGTTAAATTTGTTTCCTTTGGGCTTTGGCTAGGAATAGATATGAATGAGAAGAGGAATCGAGAAAGCTGTGGATGAAATGATCATAGAATTTTACCCAAGAAAAATAAAAATAAAGAATTCTCCCATGAAAAAACTACATTTAATCTAGACAAAATACGAAATACATTTGTATTAATTTACGAAGGTAGATCAAAGGAAAATAAAGAAGAGCCTAAAAGTAAACCTATGCATTTACAGTAAACTTATGCCAAAACACACACACACACACACACACACACACACACACACACACAAAATGGGGGAAAGGACTGTCTCTTCACCAAATGGTGTTGGATACTAACAGAAGAATAAAATCAGACCCTTATCTCATGCCATATACAAAAATAAACTCAAGGATTGTTTCAAGATGACAGAATAGTAGAGGATGCTTTCCTGGCTTCTCTGGGGCATGAAATGGCAGAAGAATAACAGGCAGAAGAATAAAATCATATGGCATGAGATAAGGACCCGATTTTATTCTTCTGCCTGTTAGGTAGCTCCTTGGCAAGGTGAGTGGGGAAAAAAGTAGGTGGAGACTTTACTGGAAATGAATACTGGACATTCAAGGCAGATCAGAGCCTCAGGACATTGGATATGACAAAATGAGGAGGAAATGCCCAGCATCACCACCACCACCACTGCCAGCACCAGCTGGAGTGGTCCCTCAAGCAAAGTGGACGGGGTAAGGGAATTAATGGAACCCACATTTTTAGGTGGTGCGTGACATGTCAAATGTAATCCATCACATCAATAGACTTAAACACAAGAATTACATGATTATTTCAATGGATGCAGCAAAAGCATTTGACAAAATATACCATCCATTCATGTTCAAAACACAAGGACAGTAGGAACATACCTCTACATTGTAAAAGCTATAGACATTAAACAAGGCCGGCATCATTCTAATTGGAGAAAAATTAAAAACATTCCCTCTACAAACTAGAACAAAAAAGGAATGCCCTCCTTCATTACTTCTGTTAAATATAGTCTTTGAAACACTCAGAGCAATTAGACCAAAAAAAAGAAATTAAAGTGATACAAAAGGAAGAGCCAAAACTATCCCTATTTGCCAATAGCATGATACTATACTCAGAAGACTCAAAAAACTCCACCAGAAAACTTCTAGAAGTCAAACAAATTCAGCAAAAGAGCATGATATAAAATAACATCCATAAATGAATTGTGTTCCTATATACCAATGACAAATCAGCTGAATGAGACATCAGGAGAACTATTCCATTCACCATAGCCTCAGAAAATAAAATAAAATACTTGGGAATCAATCTAATAGAAGAGGTGAATCTCTACAATGAAAACTATAGAACACTAAAGTAACACTGAAGCAAACCTTAGAAGAAAGATCTCCCATGTTCTTGGATAGGCAGAATTAATATTGTCAAAATGGCTATACTACCAAAGCACTATGCAAATTTAATGCAATTCCCATCAAAATTCCACTGATATTCTTCATAGAAACAGAAAAAGCAGTCAAGAAATTCATTTGGAAAAATAAGAAGCCTAGAATGGCCAAAGCAATTCTTAGTGAAGCAGGAGGCATCAAAATACAGAATTATACCACAGAGCTATAGTAACAAACACAACATTGTATTGGCACAAAAACAAAGACCAAAGGATCAGAATAGAAAACAGAAAAACAAACCAATGTACATAGTTATTTTACACTAGACAAAGGCACCATATACATACATTGAAGAAAAGATGACCTCTTCAAGTGGTGCTGGGAAAACTAGAAATTCATATGGAACAGTAAAATTGAACCCCTATCTCTCACCCTGCACAAAATAAAATCCAAAGTGGATCAATGGCACTAGACAAGAGACCCTGCACCTATTAGAAGAAAATATAAGCCCAACACACCGTTACGTTGGCTTAGAAATTGACTTCAACAACACTCCTAAAACACAAGCAGTAAAACCAGGAATCAATAAGATGGAATCAAACTAAGAAGCTTCTTTACAGCAAAGGAAACAAGAGTGAAGAGCCTCAGAATGGGAGAAAATCTTTGCCACCTGCACCTCAGAAAATTAATCTGTAGGATATATGTAGAATTCAAAAACCTTAACACCTAAAAAAACCAAATAATGCGCTCAAAAAATGGGAAAGGGAACTAAACAGGCACTTCACAGAAGAAATACCAATGATCAGGAAATGTATGAAAAATATTCAACATTTCTAGCAACTAGAGAAATGCAAATTAAAACTATCCTGAGATTTTACCTTACTCCATTTAGAATGGCAATTATCAAGAATACAAGGAAAAATAAATGTTGCTGAGGATGAACAGGAAAAGGTACAATCATACATTGCTGGTGGGACTGCAAATTGATGCAATCAATTTGGAAAGGAGTATGGAGATTCCTCAGAAAACCTGGAGTGAAAACACCATTTGACCCATTTATTCCACTCCTTGGTATATATCAAAAGGATTTAAACATCAGCATACTGCAGTCACACACATTACTACAGTGATTTTTACAGCAACTCAATTCACATTAGTCAAGTTACAGAATCAACCAAGGTGCCCTTCGACAGATGAATGGTTAAAGAAAATGTACATACAAACAATGGAATATTATTTAGCCATGAAAAAGAATGACATTATGACTTTTGCTGGAAAATGGATGGATCTGGAGACTATCATGCCAAGTGAAATAAGCCAATCGTAAAAAAATAAAAAATAAAAAAATAAAAAACAACAACAACAACAACAAAAAAAAAAAACAAAGGTCAAATCTTCTCTGATCTGTGGATGCTACACCCAACAGGAGGCATCGGGTTGAAGTTCAGTGGATTAGACAAAGGGGAATCAAGGGAGGGGAGATAAGAATAGAAAAGACAGAATGAATTGAACATAGCTTTCCTATATTCATATATGCATACACCAGTGAGACTCTCCGTCATGTACAACTACAAGAATGGTATCCTAATTAGAATAAGTTACACTCCATGTATATATGTCAAAATATACTTTATTGTCATGTATGTCTGAAAATTTTTAAAAAATAGAAATAAAATGAAGACTGAAATTTTTAAGACCTAAAACTTTAAAACCACTAGAAGAAAGCACAGGTTAAAAGTTTCATGACATTAATCTCAGCAATAACTCTTTGGATATGTTCACCAAAGAACAGATAACAAAGCAAAGTTAGACTAATGGGATTACATCCAATTAAAAGCCTACTGCATAGCTAAGGAAACAATCTACCTAGTGACGAGAAAAACAATGTATGGGAGAAAAAATATTTGCAAGCCATAGGAGTAAATAAACCAAAATATATAAATAAGTCAAACAACAAAGAAAACAACCAATTTTTAAAAATGGGCAAAGGACTTAAGTAGATATTTCTTAAAAGACATACAAATGGCCAATGGATATGTGAGAAAAAATGCTCAAAAATCACTACTCATTAGAAAAATGCCAAATAAACCACACTAACTTTACAATGGCTATTGACAAAAGATGAAACATAGCAATTACTGGAGAGAAAGTGAACAAAAGGGAACCCAGCCATATTTCCTGTGATATGGAAATTTGAAGAGTCATTATGGAAAACAGTATGAAAGTTCCTTAAAACATGAAAAATAGAACTATCATATTACCCAATAATTCCATATATAAGTATGAGGATGTCTGCTTTCCTGTGTTCATTGCAGTATTGCTCATAGTAGCCAAGATATAGAATCAACCTAAGAGTCCATCAATGGATGAATGAAGAATGTGTGTGTGTGTGTGTGTGTGTAAATAAAATGGAATACTGGTCAGCCTTAGAAGGAAAGTCTGATTTGTGACAATATGGATGAGCTTCAAGTATATTGTGTTCAGCAAATTAAGCCAGGCAAAGAAAGACAAAAAGCACACAATCCCACTTATGTGAAGTCTCAAAACACTGAATTCACAGAAACAAAGAACAGAATGGTGGTAACGTGGCTGATGATGGGAGGGTTGGGAAGATGTCAAAGGATGCAAAATTTCAGCCAGATAGGAATAAATTCAAGTGATTTATTAAAGAATAGGGTAATTACAATTACTATATTGTACTGTTGAAAATTGCTAACCGTAAATTTTAAGTGTTTAATAAAGAAATGATAACCATGTGAGGTATTGTATACATTGTTTGATTTAGCCATCCTACAATATATTTCAAAGCATATTGTACATATGTGCAGTCTTTATTCTTCATTTAAATTTTAAAAATAAAGTCATAAATGTAAGGAGTGAGAAATGTTATCTTTTCCAGTCAGGTAATTAAAATTTGTAAACAAGATTACAGAAGAGGCTAAAAATGGAAAATCAGAAGTTACAAAAGAGTAAATTTAGCTCTATCAATTTATTAGCTATGTGGTTTGACTTTAAATTTAGAAATTTATATTAGAGGTGTGATTTTTACTTTGAAGGTTATAAAATAGAGATTTACTAGTTTATAGATGGTATTGTTAATATTAAATGTAATCTGATATATTAAAATGTATAAGGTTATAGAAATTTTATTTAGAAGTACTATGGCTACCTTTAGGAATATTCTTGTTAGATGTGTCTGAAAATCTTAGAGTGTTGAGAAAAATCAGATATATTATTATTCTGGAATATTTAGAATACAAATAAAAGTTATATACAAAGAAAAAATCATCTGTTAAATTCAGCACACTCTAGTGATCGAACCATATCAATGATCATAAACCCTATCAATCATAGCAGCACAACTCTCAATAGCCAAGATATGGAATCAGCCCAGGTGCCCATCATTATATGAATGCAATCTTTGTAATGTTTTGAATAACCAATAAAAAAGATAAAAAATAAAAGAAAATATGGTATATATTCATTGCTGATAAATGGATGAAACTGGAGAACATCAGTCTAATGAAACAAGCTAGACTCAGGAAAGTCAAGGTTCAAATGTTTTTTTCTCATGTGGAAGATAGAACTAAATCAAGGGGAAAAAGGGGGTTCAGGTATCAGAAAGAGGGAATGTCAGTGGAGTCAAAGAAGGAGATTAAGGGGGAGAGAGGAGGGATGGAAAAGCAGAGAAAATGTGGAAAGAATCTGACCAAATTACACTATGTGCACATAAGTGTGCCACAGTGAATTACACCTTGATCTACAAAGCACCAATTAAGAATACATAAGAGGAAGGCAGACCCGTGGAGATGGAGGGAAGGAGAGTGAGCCGCAGACTGAAATGGGGTGAATTAAATTCCATGCATTTATAATTATGTCAAGATGAACTCAACTATGATGTACAATTACAATGGGCTAAAAAAAAAAGCCAAGAAAAAGTAGGTGATTGCTTATATCATGCGAATTTATAAATGGAATAAAATTTGTAATTGGTACATTGGGTTTCTAATTTATACTTCTCATAATTTCCACATTAAAACTTTAAAGAGTTCTTACATAATAGATTTCTCTCATGTATTAAAGTATTCCATTGATATAGAATATGTAGTTTACCACAAATTTCATATTAATTAATTTCTGTGAATTCCTATAGTTTTGACTGTACTTTTTAAGTATTTGCTATAATTGTCTAAAATTATACTAATGAAAACCAGTACCCTTAGATTATACAGAGTTTCTATTGTAAATCCTATATTCACTTTATATATCCTCCCATAAGAATTAAGGTAAAGTTCAGGACTATATAACAGAAAAGCTTAGCTAGTTATAATGCTAAAATGCAGATCTCCACATGGGTTAAATGTTCCATTCTTTAATTTTTTTTTTTTTTTTTTTAGTTGTCAATGGGCCTTTGTTGATACATGGTGCTGAGAATCAAACCCAGTTCCTCACACAGGCTATGCCAAGTGCTCTGCCACCAAGCCACAACCCACAACCCCACACCAAATATGCCATTCTTTGATTCTCTTGGAATATGCTTTATTTCTTACATTATGTAATTATTCCTTTAGCTTCTCTTATCGTCCATTAAACATCGACTTTGTTTTTTAATTGTCTATTGTCTTTCTACTGATCACATCACTGTTTTATTGTGACAGCAAGACAATTTTAAAACAAAGTTGTAGACAAAACTTCATCTGTATCCACTTACATTGCTTCTAGTTCAACCTGTGAAGTTAGGCTAAAGTTTGAGGGAATATGAAGGTTTCAATTCCATTGTTAAGAAATCATCTACTTAATAAATATACAAATACAATGTATCCAAAGCTATTCAAGGTGAACACAATTATTAACTAATAGGTAAGTCCTCTACTAGTGAGTTATATCTCCAGTCCAGAGGTTGGTACTCATCTTCATCCTCATTTTACAGATAAGGAAGCTGAGACACCATGACCATAAATAACTGCATCTGATCATCCTGTTGATAAGGAGATTCGAGTCTGGCTCCAGGATAGATTCACAAAGCCCCAGAGAAAATATCAAAATTCAGTAACATTTTAACTAGCCATCAGTTTTATAAAAAGATGAGACCTTAAGCTAGTTGTACTGTTAGAATAATGACAATGCTGAAAGCGGTAGGCTTTTTTATTGCTGTTGTTTTGTTTTTTAAAACTATCTTTACAGCAATCTCTTGGAAATAGCAAATAAGTATATCCACATTCCAAAATATACTTTGCAAATGCCCACTTACAGAAGGCCAAAGAAAGCTGTTGATCCTCTCCAGGTTAAGATCACTAGGGAAACACCTATCAAACAGCTGGCATTACTGACAGTGACTTACATATGGGATTCGGGATGAGGTCAGTAGAAACAGAACTGGGGGTAGATCTATTATTGGGCATCTTCATTTCCATCTAGAAGACGAATGAAGCGGGGCTACAGCTATAATTGGTAAAGAAGTAACAACCACTCACACCAGCTATTTGGACATTTTGGGATGTTTGGGCATTTTTGTGACTTAGGCGATGGTCTTGCATCTTTCTGACATGATTATGAAGTTGTCTTGCAAACATAGTACAGATCAGTTTTAAGAAACTGCTTAAATTCTGGTACAGTTACAAAAAAGAATATTCACAATTATCTGAAAGTCTGGCATGATGTATTTGCATTGCCATAGCAAAGTACTAGGCAATTTACAAAAAAAAAAAAAAAAAAAGAGTTATTTTGGCTCATGGTACTGGAGGCTATGAGGTCCAAGAGCATATTGATCCCACCCTTTCAGTTTCTGTCAAGGGCTTCATGCTGCTTTAATTCAAGGTGGAAAGCAGAAGGGCCCTTGTGAAGAGATAAAACACGAAGGATGTTTTATCACAGCCCCTTCTTTCTGTAACTAGTCAGTCCCATGTGAATAAACCCAGTCCCAGAGGGAGAGCATCAGTCTCTCTAATGACCTCATCACTTCTTAAAGGTCCCACCTCCCAACACCACCACGATGGCGATTTTGACATGAATTTTTGAGGGAACACAAAACACAAACCTCTTATATTAAAATGTGTCTCTCTCTTCCAACAACATACTGGAGCAAGGCTAGACTTTATTCGGACTTCAACCAAAACAATGTTTCCAAAGAGTGAATGTATAAGCAGACAGAAGTATTAACTGTCCTATTGGCAGACATTAAAGATTTGAAAAAAACATAAAACAATGCTACTCCTCATTTAATTTTGAAACAGGTTATTTTTAAAAAATAATGTTATTTGTAGCAATGTAATGGGCTGTTGTTACATTAGAAAATTAAAAATTATCTTCAATTTCAAATTTGATAGACAATCTATGTCAACAAAAGCTCTTTGCAATCCTCAGTTACCTCCAAGAGGGTAAAAGGATCCTGAGGGCAAATGGTTTGGGAATTGGTGATGTACGCCAAGGGATTATGTATGCAAGAAACCAGAAAGGATATTGCAAGAGCTGAAAGAAATCCAGCCTTATTAAAAAATAGAATGTGAAGAGAGACGTTCTGTAAGAGACAAGGAAGAAGTGGCAATAACTGAAGGAAAGTACCTGTCAATATGACAAAAACTTTTTAGGGACCTCAGCATCTCAAGGTCCACCGTGAAGGCCCATCACATTTCTTTAAAAGTTCTTTAATCTACTTTCACCAGCACCCACTGGTTATGAACTAATGTCACAGTGAGATCTATATTTAGGCAAAAACAACAATTGCAATAATCATCTGGAAGAACTCCACCCTGCCTTGATTTTTTTTTTTTTTTGAAAGTGGAGAATATTAAGATGTCTTCTAAATAGAGGTTCTTAAAGAGCAAGAGACTGGATGACGCAGAGGTTAATTACTGATAAACAGCAGAAACAATCAGTTAGCTGCCATTATAGTGTACAACATTAAATACAGCTATTAGACTTGATGTCACTTAAAATAATGATCTAAACTATTTATGAGCTAAGTAACTGACTACACCAGGTCTCATCTTCAGTATTTTGATTTTGTCTTTACTTGGGCAGGAACAGCAGGGTTCTCCCTAAATGAATAATGAAGATAGGACCTTAAAGAGCCATTCTTTTCTAAACATAAGTGGTGGGTAGGTTGGTACTAATCTGTGGCTGCTTTCCACATGGAAATGTGAAGATACATCATTATAACACAATGAGTATAACCACCTAAGTTTTCCATAACACAATGTAGAGAAGTTTGAGCAATGAATTCTAGTCATCCATTTTACCCAGAAACAATACATCATACATTCGTTATAATCGTCTTTATAATAAAGAACATAAAAGCAAAAGAACTTTGAGGCTAAAATAGTTCACATGACAAAGTATCTCTTTACCTCCAGAGAAAATCAGCACAGGAAGAATATTGAAGGAAGCATTCAGATATGAACATATTGAATTTACCTAACGCAGGATCTCAAAATGTCTAACTGAACGTGTTAGAATTATTCCTATTATTCCCGATGACAGACATACAACATAAACATGCATTAAAACTAGTAAAAATGGAATTGTCTGACCGTTGTTTGACAAATAATTGCTACAAACAATGACTTGTAACATACAAACTGATCTCATCTTACTGATAAGTTATGAAAACTGATGCAACATGAAAAGGTTATGGCTGCTTTTTCAAGATGGCAGGATAGAGGAGGTGGCTTTCCTGGCTACTCCATGGCATAAAACCAAGGAAGTACCTGGGCAGCTTTCCAGCGAGGTGGGTTTAAAAAAAAAAAAAAAAAAAAAAAAAAAAGGAGGAGGGAGGGACTTTACTGGAATTAACACAAGACATTCAAAGCGGCTCAGGGCCCCAGGAAGTTGAGCATAGTAAAGAAATCCCCAGCGTCACTGCTGCTGTTGCCAGCGTGAACTAGAACCATCTTCCAGGAGCAAAGTGGAAGGATAAGGGGGTTAAAGGATCCTTCAGTTTTAGGAGGCCTTTGGCGTGTCTGGTATGGAGACATCAAAGACCCTGCGGGGCTCACCTGAAAGGCTGCTGCAGGATATCCTTGTGTGGGAAAGAAGCCACATCTCCCTGGGCTGCCCACAGGGGACAGAGGAATGAGTCATTGTGCAGTTGCACCATGGGGCCCAGCAGCTGGAGGAGCAGGTTCCTGGCCAACCTGAGCTTGGCCCAAAATACACCTAGAAAATCCACACCACATGACAGAAAGTACCCAAGTGACCAAGGGTGGGGGGGGGGGTGGAAAAAAAAAAAAATCAAATAGTACACATTAAAGCCACCCAGGGGCTTTTTAAAAAATACCCATATTTGGTCTTATCCAGAATTTGTGATTGAATTGTTCCAGTAGGTAGATACTTTAGCATCAGTACTTTTTAGACAACAGATCCCACTCCAGTCCCCATTTCATGTAAGAATCACCCAATGGACTTTCAAACCAAGCCCAATGCCAAAATTGATTAGATTCTGGGGCAGCACCCAGCTACAGTTTATAAAAGCTCATAGCCCAGAAACTGATAGAACTTCTTTTACAAAATTGATGAGAGCACCCAAATTTGCCTTTATTAGAAGATACTATGAATAGATAATCTCTCAGGCATTATGGTGGCAGATTATGCTCTATATATCTATCAACGTGTGAACTGTTCTGTGGTCATAGAATACAGTGAGACTATCATTTCTAAGATAATAGACAAACTAGAGCCCATAATATTTTCAAAATTCATTCATACACCACATTTTCTTTATCCATTCATCTGTTGAAGAGTACCTATGTTGGTTTCATAGCTTAGCTATTGTGGTGTAAATGCACAGTGGAATATTATTCAGCCATAAAGAGGAATGGCTTTGATATTTACAAGTAAATGGATGGATCTGAAGACTATCTTGCTAAGTGAAATAAGCGTGTCCCCAAAAGCCAAAAGTTGAATGTTTTTGCCAAGATGTGGAAACTAGCCCACAATGGGGAGGTGAGGGGAGAAAAAATATTCAGTAGATTAGATAAAAGGAAATGAAGCAGAAGAATGAGGATAGGAAAAGGAAAAAATGAAATGCATCAGACATAATTTTCCTATGTACATATATGAAAATATCACAATGACTCCCACCTCATGCACATCCATAAGAATGGGATCCATCTTATCCTAGGATAAGATGTATTCCATACTTGTATAATTATATAAAATGGATTATAATGTCATATATAACTAAAAAGAATCAATTTTATTTTAGTATACAGAGTCTTTTGGAATATCACCATTTTGAAAAGAATCTATAAAGACAACATTCCTAAGGAAGGTCAGGCATCGTCACTACATGAAAATAAAATACATAGAATAATTCAAGAGATAAATAAGATAATTATAAGAGGACTAACATTAAGGCATAGTCAAACAATGCTGAATCAGAGGACTTAAGGCTGTGTGTTATTAGATAAATAGATTTTAAAAACTATTCTAATTTGTTATACCTGACAGCAGACTGCATTTCAATTCACAGAACACACATGGAGCACATTTTTCATTTCTCTGGTTGTACATAGAGTCACACCACTCGTGTCTTCATACATGTACCTAGGGTAATGATGTCCATCTCATTCCACCATCTTTTCCACCCCCGTACCCCCTAGATAAATTCTTGTAGCCTCTTCTTTCCCGAAGCTATGCAGGAACTCCATGGAAAGATGCAAAGTTGTTTGCCTTTGCTACTCACAGTATGGTCCTAGGACAAGCAGCCCCAGCATCACATAGGCTCTGGTTTAAAATGCAGAATCTCAGGTCACACATAAAACAAACCGAGTCAGAATCTGCATTTAACAAGATTCCCCAGGTGATACATATGCACCCTCAAGTTTTGAAAACACTTCATCAATCAGTGGAGGCCTGTGATATCAAGTCTTCTGACTCAACACAAACACTTTACACAGAATTCACCTTCAGATTTCCCAGGAGCAGTGAGAATGTGTGAAACATGGGATGGTTCCCACACAGGTGCTATAGACCACCTTGAAACTGGATACTGGGGATTTAGTGGCTTATCTGAGTCAATCCATGGGAAGAACTCCTATTGGGAGCCAACTTTAAAGTTCCTGCTCATGTGAAAATGGCATCTCAGGGGAGAGGGCAGCTTACATTCAACTATCTCACATTCAGTTTACTAAGGAAAAGCCCGTCCTTTGTTTCCTGGACACATCCTAACTGTTCACAAGAGGATTGAATCCTATCAACTTTAAAAACCAAGATCTTAATCAGGAAAAGGGCACATTGCAGAGCTTGACTCTCTACAGAAAAGGGAAGTTGGAATTTTTAACCCTTAGCTATATCCCATTCTTTTTTTTCTTCTGGAGCTTTTATAAGAATTATTTTTGTAGTGATTAAGCTGTTTACTGGTGGATAAGATCTCTTGACATTGGTACAAAAATTACCTGGAATTTATGAAAGCTTTTGAGTTTTGCTATGAAAGAAAAAATTTGCTATATAATTATGATACCATTCATCTTTCCTCTCTCTCCATTTTCATGAACAGATACCAATGCGATACATAAGATGAACAAAAGGGATGATTTGACTATGAAGCATCCCCAGGGACTCACGTTTTGAAGGCTTGGTCCTTGAGACAGCAATGTTCCGAGGTGGGGCCTTTGAGAAGTGCTCAGATTTGGACATGGAGTGTCTCCCCAAAACACCTGTATTAATACAGGAGGTGAAATGATTAGATATGATGTCTGTAACCTAGTAAGTGGATGGATCCAGTTGGAGAATTAATAATTTGAAAGGTAACTACAGGCAAGTGGGGCATGGCTAGAGGAAGTGGGTCGCTGGAGGCATGCCCTTGGGGATTATATGTCCTCTCATCTTCTCCCTGCCCCACTCTCCCTTTCCTCCCTGGCCTCCTTGTCCCCAGCTCTTCAGCCACAATATTTTGCCCCATCTTAGACCCAGATCAATGAAGTCAGCTAATCATGGACGGAGTCATCTGAAACCTTAAACGAAATAAACTTTCCTTCCTCTCAGTTGTTCTTGTTAGATAAGTGACAAAGAAACTGACTTAAACAGAATTCATTATTGAGAAGGGACATCTTTAATGTGATTAACCTGACCATGTGGGTTTCTTTTTTTTTAATATTCATTTTTAGTTGTCAATGGACTTTTATTTATATGAGGTGCTAAGAATCAAACCCAGTGCCTCATAAATGCTAGGCAAGCACTCTACCACTGAGTCACAATCCCAGCCCTGAGCATGTAGTTTTGAAGGACAGACAGACACACACACACACACACACACACACACACACACACACACACACGCCTATTCTGTTCAAGGAACACCAGACAGGCTAGAATGCTTAGAAATTGGGAATATGTGAGATGAGGTCAGAGAGGTAGGCAGTAGCCAGTCCACAGAGAGGAAGTGGGGAGTCTGATTTGAATGGAGCTCCCCACACACAGAAAACAGTGGAGAAGCATCAAGTAGATGGTTGCATAAATTAGGACATATCAACTGACAAGGCCCGCTGCTAAATGAGCTATGAAAGGAGAACAAAAAAGAGGATTCAAAGATGTCTTGTAGCCATTTCTTTAAACCAAAAGGAATATGGGCACTATAAGTAAGAATAGGAGGAACTTTTACAGGGGAAGGGTCCAGGTTATTTATTGGAGAAAAAACATTGAAGAATGAAGGACAACGTATCCGTTTCTGCCCTAAAGGAGCAAGTTACTCAGTGGAGGAACATAGAAGAAATTTCAATAAAATGGGGTAAGTGCTCCCACTCACAGTATGCGTAGAGTTCTGTAGAAGTCCCTAGGAAGGACACTGGCACCATCCTTGGAGGTTAGGGTGGACTTCCTGGAGGAGGTAACCATCCATTGCTTGAATGAAGATCCAGTGGTAAAGAACTTTGCGTTTTCACGAAGCTTCAGATGGTTGAGACAGAGCGCAAGGCAGGAAATAGAGAAGGGCTGGAAAGATAAAGACAGACCGACCATGAAAAACCCTTTGGATGATAATCAGGCTTTGTAAATATGCAAAGGACAATGGGATGTCAGGGGAAGTAACATGTAAGCTGGGAAACCCAGAAGACAATATTCCCCTTCTGTTCACATTTCATTTGCAGAAACCCAACATGGACCTCACAGAGCTGCATGGGCAGGGGAGCAAGTTTGCCCGTGAGCCCAGGAAGAAATAGGCGAGTTCTAGCAATGTCTACCGCAGGTGGAGAACAATGATCATGTATTAAATACCAAGTCATCAAATCATCCATCTTCAGTGGGAAAAATGGAAGTGTAAAAAGTGATTAAAGTTCCAATCTGTAAATATTCATCTACTGCTACAGTATATAAATAAGAAT
The DNA here is from genome assembly GCF_048772815.1 of Callospermophilus lateralis. Lineage (NCBI taxonomy): Eukaryota > Metazoa > Chordata > Mammalia > Rodentia > Sciuridae > Callospermophilus > Callospermophilus lateralis. Next base: position 61,679,165 of record NC_135320.1, on the reverse strand, counting down.
GTATGTACCCTGTCACCAAATTGGAGCTCTCTGCCAAATGCCTGAACTCCTGAAACAGGAACAGGGAGAGCCCAGGATGGCAGCCAATTGGAAGAAATTTGCCAAGTATGTTAAGATACCATGGACAGAGAAAATGGTGATTTCAAAACTGATCTCCAAACAGAAAACCACAAGTACAGATGCTTCAAATTGCTGTGGAGGGCTGTGTGTGTGTGTGGCCAAGGGAGTAAAGCAATGATTGATTTTTTTTTAACAATGGTGTGATTCTCCTGAATAACTCTAAAAAGAAAAAAAAAATCAGCCAGCTTTTGATATTACAGGGAAAGTCCAGTCTGGGAAGCCCAGTCTGATATGATCTCTGCTGAGCTCATTGATGCTTGAGCTCCATTACCTTAGCCTTATTTAGGTGAGGGACTTGGCATACGTTTGGATTTGGATAGAACCCAAATTAACCCTAGGTTCTGCTGTGTGGTCTTGGACAATAAGTTCAAACTTGTGAGCCTCAGCTTCCCCATCTAGTATATGGTCACAATAATGCATATTTTACTATGTTGTTATAAAGATCAAGCTCTTAAAACCTGTAAATCACATAATACCAGGCTTGGCTTGTCATGAAATCTCAATTAATGGGAACTCCTCAACCTCATTTTTCAGTTCTCTGGGCTCAGGAGCAGTTTTTGGATAAAACCCATTTTTAAGCTATTTAAATTCAAAATAACATGACTATTTTAAAATGTACAAAATAATTATATATAGGAATTTTTATAAAGTTCATTTTAATTAACCAGTTTTATGATTTAAAAAAACAAAACACATGAATCCTATTAAGGTCAGATCAATTATTTTTCATAAAGTGCTGACAAGTCAAGTCAGATATTTGTCCCATGTTTTCCCATTTGCTAGGGATTATAGCTGTCCTGGCAGAGGGTACGGTAACACCCAGTCATGCCCACAGGCTCAATGGAACACCTCAGAGTGTTCAAAAAAGATCCATAAACACATAGCCTGCAATGGGCCCTCGGGTACCTCTAAAATTTAGCACTGTATTAAGAGGCTTTAAACATCAACCATCTATTCTGCAGATCCCCTAGGGATCATGCCACAGAACAAACAGGTCACAAAGAAGGAGGAAGAGAATTAAGGAGGGCCAGGACATTTGTACTTAAATATTAGTTCTATAAAACAAATGAGGGTTAAATATGAAAGGCATGTAAGGTTTAAAAGAACTGTGTCACTTCCTATGCAAATTCACCAGGCTGCCAACATAAGAAGGAAAGACAAAACCATCAAGGGAACTCTGAAATCTGGTTTCAGAGAACAGTAAGACCAAAGTAGATGACCCAACATTCTGAAACCATGACATTCAGCTCATCAATAGCCCACTCACTAAGGCCAAAGTTCTTTCATTCAATTCCTATTGCCTCTGTATGTACTCAGAACAAACAGACAACTTCTAAACACAGGCTATAAAGTAAGAATTCACTTCAAATCCTACTCTCTGATCTGCACAGTTCCCAATTCAATCTTTCTTGTGAGATGAGTGCAGAACATTCATTAAAGAGGGAACCAGAAAGGGGTGGTCAAGTGCACAGTAGAAACTCACGGCTCACCAAGAGCCCTGCCTGGATCCCTAATGGTAAAAGTGACTTCACTAAATTACATTGCGGAACCTTGGTTGTATTCCCTAATATGTTTTATGAATGCTTAACCAGCTGATCTCTTTGTAAGAGCTTCTACATCCCAGAACAATCTCAGACCTGTTGCCTAGAGTTGTTATAGCATCTCTTCTCACTCTCCACCATAACCTGATTTAAAAGTACATGGCCTGCCCTACCCCTTGTATTGTCTTTCATCTATAAAAATCCTATGAAATCTTCTGCTTGTTTAATTGTCTACATCTAGACCATTTGTTATGATTTAGATATGAGGTGGCCCCCCAAAAGCTCATGTGTGAGACAGTGCAAGAAGGTTTAAGATGAAATCACTGGGTTAAGTCTCTCATAATTCAATCAGTGCATTAATTCACTTGAATTGATTAACTGGGTGGTAACTGCAGGAAGGTAGGGTGTGGCTGGAAGAAACAAGTCTCTAGGGAAATGCCTTTGGGGTATATATTTTATTTTGTCCCTTGTAAGTGGAGCCCTCTGCTTCCTGTGGACCACACTCTGAGCTTTGCTTCACCACACTCCTCATCCATGGTGTTCTGTCTCACTTCAGGCACAGAGCTATGGAGCTATCAACTTAGACCTCTAAAACCATGAGCACCAAATAACCTTTTTCTCCTCTAAAATTGTTCTCGTCAAGCGTCAAGCTTTTGGTTACAGAGGCAAAAAAAAAAAAAAAAAAAAAAAATCAATCCATAAACAGCATTCATATACAACAATACTCTTACCAGAGAAATAGCAACTGGTGCATATTCACCTATCTTGTTAAGTCAGTCAGAATAACCTTTCCTCCAGCCTTGGCTTGTGGCTTCAAGAGCTCCAACTCTTCGGCTGGAGTTCTGCTGGAAGTGCAGGTTATATTCTGTCTTATAGGAACAAATTCTGGAAGCATTTAATGCACTTGAATTTCATGACAAGGTAAACAAATGCTCCTCATTTATTTTCCTGTCAACAAAATATATCATTGTATACCCAGTGGCCTTTCACACATTAAAAAAAAAAAAATCATGATGAAATTCTCATTTCTGAGGCTGCATCCTGCTTCCTATTTACTTCCTGGTTAATACACTTACTTCACAAAGTTCAGGGCTTTTACATGTTGAAAGTCATTGAAAATATACACACTATACCATATTCTTGTGGAAGATATCTAAGGATGTCTCAAGGCAAAAAAAAAAAAAAATTCCACAGAATATATTTAAATAATTTTAACAACTTTATTCCCAGCTTAAGGAATATAATGATTAGTTACATATGTTTTAAAGTTTTAGTATGCCAAAAAATTCAATAATTTAAATCTTCTGTCTGGATTTGGGGAGGGGATGGGGGGAAGCTAAATCTCAAACCTGCCAATTAGATAAAAAGGAAAAAAAAAAAAAGACTGTATTTTAGTATAACCTAAGCCAAGCAAATCTGTTTCTTGGCCCTCTGATGGGTAGTTGATGATCCTCCTTGGAAATTCAGACTTCCTCCCTTCCTTCTCCATTTCCTTGGCAGCCGTGATTATTTTCTGGGTCACTCCTTCCAGGCCTCCTCCACTTTCCCCCAGTAAGTCAACCGCTGACTTGTCTTTATCCGTCTAGCACACTTTAGCTGGGGCTGCTGGTAGTTTATAAACCTGAGCCATTTTCAACAAAGTGGAGCTTTAAACATTAACAAGACGTGTGTTTGGGGACATCTACAGGCCGTCTGCTGCCATCAGAGGAGGGAAGGAGCCAGCCCAGGTGAAGGATTGGACTACTCCAGGTCAGGACACCATCACACCCTGCACGCTCATCTTTTCTCCACCAATTAATCTTCACATGGGTCACCATTCCAAAAGAGGACTCATGGATCTTAAATTCATCATCCACATAAATCTACAAAGTCCAGTCTATAAATATCTTTTAAAATACTTTCTTGAAATGATTATTTTCTCTACCACGTATTTCAAAACAAATATTTTGAAGTGGCTCACTTTTGTAATAGCTCTGGGTTATTAGAAAGTTAGGTAAGTCATTTCATATTCAGACTTCAAAGTACTTTGGAAAATCTAATAACAGAAGAGAACAAAAAGTTGCATGCTCTAAGATTGAAAACAAGATATGAAACAGGTATTGAAATAGTCAACGTTTGCTGGGTACAGTGGCACACTCTGGTAATCTCAGACTCAAGAGGCTGAGGCAGGAGGATTGCAAGCTCCAGGTCAGCCTTAGCAACTTAATTTAAAAGATTAAAAAGGGTTGAGGATGTAGCTCAATGGTAGAGTATCCCTAAGTTCAATGCCAATACTGGGGCAGGGAGAATCTGATTGGTAAATGTTAGGTATAATTATAATAAACACTATTATCATGTCAGACTCCAATATAAGTTAATATAGCAGAAAGTGCTTATATAATCAACACCACAACCATCCACAACCCTAGGAGTTTACTCTTTCAGAGATAAGAAAACAAAACAGTGGGAATGACTTCCCAGTAATGGGGTAGAGCTGGAATTCCACTCCAGGACCAATTCCAGTGTTCTTGCATTTAAAATTGCTCTGATCTTCTACACAGATAAAGGAATTTCAACCTTATCAAATCAAATACCACCACCCTTAAAAACATTATATAACTTCTTGCTCTTCTGAAAGATAGAAAATACAATCTGTCTACAAACTTAAAAATATAGAATGCCCTGTTACATAAAGCAGACGAATGCAATTTATAGTATTTCACTATAATTCAGTATGTCAATATATTAAAAGAAAAACTGATAAACAGCCCAAAATGCAAACTGGAATAGACATGCTACATTTTTAACTCCAGGATCTCATGTAGTTTTGTCATCAGTGATGTGATTTGTCATAATGAGGAACAACTCTTGGTAAAGTCCCAGAGAATGAAGTAAAATCTTTATGTACACAACAGTTGCACTCTAGCAAATTCAGTTGATACTTAAAAAATGCATAAAAATACCATGCATTTATATGTGAAAAGATAATTTGACTTTTCCTCCAGAGTTTTAGGAGGCTCTTGCTTATATGGATGTCTGGGAAGACACTGAAGTCAGCAGCCCAGGAGATGATTATTTATCCTGCAGGACTCTCCTGAACATTGACAACCAGCCTTCTATGTTTCTTGCTCACTAAATGCCACCAGGACCTCTCAGTCACTGGGACCACCACAAACACTCCCACCTTCCCAGATTTCCACACCCTGGCTTAGAAGGGCAACTGCCCTTTCCTGAGGACCTGGTGTAACTGACGGAATGGATGGTACTCTGAAAACAAAGAAAGGGCAAAAATAAAGCAAGAAACTAGTGAGAGATGGGAACATTTTCTTTAGAATACTATACTCTAAGGAAAACTGACTTTAAACTTTAAACAAACAAAAATAGATCTTCCAAGCTCTTGTAGCATTTTGTTCTAACATTTTCTCCCTTCTCCCCAGCAGAAGGCATCCATCCCCTGACATCACCGTGCCTTTGGCTCCTGCCTGGATCCTTTTCTAAAAGGAGCTTTGGAGAGATACAGTCTACTGAGAGGGAATGTTCATCTGCTCTCAGCATCTCTGACAAGCTTCATCACCTCCCCTCTTTCATTTATCATTCTTCCATTATTTCTAGCAAATACTGCAAGGAAGCAGAGGGACAAAAATGAGCCCCAAGAACAAACTTTTTTGATAAAAGTGAATTGATGCTACAAAAAGGGGCTATGACTCTTCTAAAAATTTCATTCACTCAGCAAACATTACTAGGCTCCTTCAACTCGCCAAATGTGGCGTTCTGTATCCACCCTCCATCTGAAAGGGCATCACGCTTAGTGGGAAGGCATAATAGTTTCAAGACACTGTGGAAAAATACTATAAGTTTAGGATGGTATCCATAATATGGAAATTCACAGAAATGATGACCCACCAATTCTTGAGAAGAAACCCAAGGCTCTGAAGAGTGAGGTGGGGAATGAAGAAAAGCGCGTTTCCAGCATCAGGAATAACGTTTAAAGACTTAAGGTCAAGAGAACTTGCTTGAGCCAGGAAATACTGACTAATTCAGCTGTTCTTGGATGGGACTGAAGTGACAAGGATTTAAGTGTTAGAAGGTGGCAGATCATGCTGGGTCGTATTCGCCCTGCTAGAAAGAATCACATGGGACCCTTCTGTAAGGTTCTCATTATGAGATTTTCATTTTAAAAACAACATTGCAGCTCCTTCTGGAGAATAGCTTAGAGAAGGGCAGTGGTGGAGGCAAGGAGACCAGTAGCAAAGATCTGTGTTGTTCCAGGTCAGAGATGAGGGTGGCTGGGGCTGAAGTAGTCCTGTGAGGGTGCACAGAAGGGGCTGCTCTCAGTTATGATGGACAAAGGAGAGAACAGGATCAGGCGACTGCCTGGATCACAAAGGTGAGGGTGGCACCTACGCAGGCCTCCCGCTTCGTCCCCTCAGTGGGATGGGGTGCCATTGACCAAGATGGTGGTCACAGAGAAGGTAGAGTGAAATAAGAAAGTCAGGGATAAATTTTGTGGCAAAACCTCCACTTAGGACTAATGTCTCAGTGGCCAATTTTTCTGTTCATGGCTATTCACTTTTAGAAGATCAAAACTAAGGGAGGCTTTGATTTTCAGTGATCTTATGTTCCAAATAAGTATGTTGAGCATGGAGGAGGAGAGAAAGCAACTTAATCCCAAATTAGCAGCTAATTAATTTCAGCGAAGGATATAGTCAATGGGGGAAAAGAAAACATGATTTCAAATCCCTGATCAGCTGTTTGTTAGCTGTGCAAGTTTTACAAGTCTCTTCCTCCGACTACCCCATTTCTTAGCGTTATGAAAAAAATAAATAAATCAGATGCAAAAATGTCACATAGCACTTACTACAAAGTACTGAAAAATGTTTTTTTCTCATTTCTCATTCCAACAAGTTGATCATTAAGTGAAGTCTTCCTTAAGTAAAAGGGCAAAATACAATGTTCCTAAAAGTAGTTAGCTCTGTGGCTTGGGGCAGGATAAAACTTCTAATACTCATTAACTATACAAGTTATCCAAATATCTTAAAGCTCAATGTCCCCATCTTTTAAATATGAAGATGGCATCTACTTTGCAGGTTTTTCCAAAGATTGAGTAAAATGACATGTGAAAAATACCTAAAAATAATTACAATAGTAGATGCTCAATAAATCCTATGAAGTAAGCATAGGTGGCAAAAATTTTAATCCAGTAGTTCAGAAAGGAGATAAGGATGAAGGCCTAAATGGGGTCTTCTAAATAGAGAGGATAGTTGATGTAAGGTTGAGATTGGGAACAGATGCTCAAAGAGGGGAAAAGCATTTACTCTTCAGGAGAGCCTATATTTAGAGAAGATGGGAAAGAAGAGATTAGTCAAAGGAAAATAGAACCAAGGATTAAAGTGCAACAAATACTATCAGATTAGAGGGAGGAAGTAGGGACTAATCAAGTAGTAAATGGAGCTCAGAAGTCGATAATGAGACGCCAACCAAAAGACTTTGAATTGTGGAAACTGGATATGAAGGATGAAGAGCAGTTGCTTTTGAGCTTAAAAGAGAGTGAACTAGTACAAAGTGAAGAAGTCAGTAAATATATACCAGTTATCAAATATAATTTACAGACTGTGTGCAAATGAGATCGTCTAGATATTTTTGTTTGGGTGTTTTTTTTTTTCCTTTTTAAAGTTGGCTTTGAGGTGGGGAGGCTACTTTGGTTTAGAGAGATAATGAGATCTGCAAAATTGTTGCTTTGAAAAAGTCAACCCAAATGAATATAAGGACCTCCAAACGTTGAGGCATATAACACTGGTAGTGAAGGTTTGAACTATGCTGTCAATAAATGAGTTTATAACCGTTTGCATATGTACAAACATATGTACAAGTTATAGAAGTTTATGCTTTGGAAAATGAAGCCTCTAAAATGTATTTTCTTACCCAATACTGTAAATACTCTCTCACTTGATACTGCTGAGCTAATAGTGAATAACAATGTTTTGAAAATGTTTCATGAGAACTTAAACATGTATTCTCAATGAACAAAAAAGTTTGGTGAATATTTTTGTTTTTTTACATGTCTTGGTGAAAATACTAGATGCATTTGCTATATTACAAAAGGGTGAAGAGACATTTGACTTCTATGACTATTGCTTTCACTTTACAGTGTTATGAGATTGTCCTTGTGTTAAAATACAAAAATTTCACCATTGATTCAGATAATTTATTTTGATGGGTAAATTATCTATTTAATGCTTTCCCCCATATATCATCCTTTAAAGGATGTTTTGTTTTTAATTTCTGTGCCTGATATATCCTTGTCATTTTTTCTACTCTTTACACTTTGTTACTTTAGATTTGTCTCTTGGAAACAGAATATATTTGAACTTGAGTTTTTCTTCTCTCATTTAACATAAAATTTTATACTTATTAAATTACAAACATTTGTTCTTTCATATATGTGTTTTGACACACTATCTACAACTTCCCCTGTCCTTTAACTTGCTTCCATCTTTTGCTTTGTGGATCATTGCTATATTTCCTTGGCTTTCATCACTTAAAACTCACCTAAAGTGCCAGAGCGGTCCTGAAATAACTTTCTTCAGATCAATTAAAATGCAAGAATATGTCCCCTGAAAAATAAATGTTTTTGATTCCTTTAATTATATCTGCCTACTCATTTATAAAATGCAGCTTTCGTTATTTACAAACTAGGATTTTTGAAGCCCAGATCATTTTTATTGTATTGATTTTCTTTGGGCATGTTCTTATATTCAAACTATATTTGTATTTATATTTGCAGCAAGAATATGGGCTTATAGCTATGTGTTGCAGTATTTAACAAATCCTTTCATAGTGTAATTTTTCTTTAAGTTTGTTATTAGGTCTTGCTCAAATACATAAATTATATTACCCATCTACCTTTGAATATACTTTGAGTCTGATTTTATAAGCCAGTGTCATTTATTGTCATGGTTTGTTTATTCCTATTTCATATAGATCTTACATAAAGAGAAAAAAAAATGGGTTTGAATTTTTCCCAGGACTATAGATATAGTGCTTTAGATTCAAATATTAATATTGTGTGGAAATGTAAAAACATTTTTCATTTGTAGCTGCCTTGGTTTGCTTCTATTTTTTTTTCTGCCTGGATACTTGTTTCAGAGGTGGAAAGCACTGTATTTGACAATTCATCAGGGTGGGCATAAGGATTGTTCTTTTCATCAGCTTCCCTTGCTATTTAAGTGAGCTTGCTTCATCTACTATGGGTTTTTCTTAAATCAGAAAAGCTTCATATTCTTTCCTCCTCACTCCTTGTACTGGGGATCAAACCTAGGGCCTGCTCAAGCCCAGCAAGTGCTCTACTATTAAGCCACATTCCCATGCCCCTAGCCTTCATTTTTCTGATTAAAAACTCTCAGAATAACGAAATATTTGTAAACATCTCCTATGCCCTTTACTGCCTCTTTTGATATTGTAAATCATGCTACATAATTTTTTACTTTGAATACAAGGTTTTTCTTATTTTCACCTGAATAAAAGCCCCTTTTCTTTCACCCTTTGTCTTTTATATACTTAGGCCAGTCATCTTTTAGTAGTATAATATATTCTATGTTCTATATTTTATTGAAAATACGAAGAAGATAGTTACTAGAATTTGCCTTTATTTTGTGGTTTTAATAACTTCCAGAAGTCTGACATTTCTGTACAATGAGAAAAATTTTCCCATTCTTTATATTGTGGAATCTTTATATAAGTTGAATATTCTTCTTATCCAATTCCTTATCTTTAAATGATGAGTGCTTTACTTAGGACACAGGTTTTCCACAAAAACAGCATAAGAACATTGTCCTTAAGAACCCGGAATCTTCATTCTAGTTAATGTCCACAACCCTGAAACAAAATCCTTAGGCACCTTAATACACCACAGTGTAACAGTTCTCTGTGCAAATTCTATAGCCCAACTACCTAGGTTCAAACCCCAAACCTATCTCTGAGGAATTGTGTTAATTATATACGTGGAGAAGGCCCTTTGGGGTTATGGTGAAATAAGAATTTCAAAAGCTTAAATCCTCCTCTCTAAAACTGTAATAATAGTTTCTCTCTCATAGGGTTATGAGGAGAGAAAAAATTACTATATGTGAAGTATTTGAAATAATGCCTTGGCACAGTGTTATGTGGCATGTTTGCTACTTTTAGGAAACTTTAGCTTACAAAGAGACTGTGGGAAGTTTTTTAGGCTCAGCATTGGTCCATATCTGTGCACTTTCCAATAGGAACTGAACCAGCCAGAGAAATAGAAATAATTGAAGACTCAGAGTGAGTGGAAAATCTTTGACTGTTAATCATCCACTCCATTCTGAGGAAATTGTGCCTCCACAGAGTCAGTTCCTCTTTGGATGTGCTACCCCTGACATCATGTTCTAACAATTCCATAAATCCCAGGATGTATATTCATGCCTATTAAAACCCTCACATGGAAAAATGTGTCCATAATGATATAAGTATTCTAACTCTCTGGCTGGCAGTGAACAATAAAGAGAAGACAGCTGTGTTTTTGGAATTTGAGACATCTGGAAGGATAAAGAAGTGCACTGAGGTGGCAAAGGAGATAGGCAGCGGAAAGATGGGGGCTCAGACAGAGCCAACAAAAAGACCGAGTTGCTTAGTACAGAGAAAAATGCCCATGACATTTCCAAAAAAAGATAACAGAGAAAATTGGTCACAAAGGATTAAATGCAGAGGAGGAAACCACCCCACAAAGGACATTAAAGGACAGGGTGTGGGTGCTGCCTGTTGCTGGCTCAGAGAATACCCACTGTGTGCAGCCCACATGGAGGTCAGACCATCCACAGAAGAGAAAGGGCTCTGCACCCAAACTTAGAAAAGCTTCTGCAAAGCAATGAAATTAAAAGTGGTACCTACCCCTGGTGAAATCAGGACAAAGGAAGAAGAGAAAAAGTAGTTACACTCATTTGTTTAGCTACAAACATAGCCTACCCCATTCTGGTCCTGATCTGTGATTATAGGAGGTAAAAAATGAAAGGTAGAGAATCCTTCTCTCTGCTTGATGGACTTCTCTCATTCTTCCTTTATCAGTCGTCTTGCTCGGTTTCCAACCTAATCATCACAGGTTTTAAGAAAACTAAACAAAACTACTTAAGTGAAATTAGAATTTGATGATACCAAAGAATAAAACAGATTCTTTATGTTCCTTCACTCTAACTGGATCAAGTGTAAGACAGTTTACTGGAAATTTTGTTTAAATCGCTTTAGTAATTGGTGCAGTACAGGTAAGTTCCCCTTTCTCATCTTAATCATCTGAATGATTATCTCAATTCATGTCTTTTAAAAACTGCCCTCTCCTCCTTGATTTGCTTTTTGGCCTGTGAGCAGTCACGATTCACCAGAGCCCCCTGCAATTCTCACTGTGTCCTCAAGGTGGCAGAGGGGAACTGAGATTGAACTTCAGGCTTCTATTGAAGCTGTTTTTAGTTTTTTCCCTGGTTCAGTTCTATTGTTGAATCTATTGGCAACTCTTGTTTGAATGCATTTCATGTGACAAGGATTATATTAAACTTTGGGAGTAATGTCACACAGTTCTTAAACGTTCCTTAATTTACCGGTTAGAAAAACGTTGGATTTGTGTGTGTGTGTGTGGGGGGGGTATTTAAAAAAAAGGGGGGGGGCAAGAATTTTTTAATAGTATACTAATATAATTATACAGTACACAAGAGGCCCCAGCTGAAAAGTATGAAAGAAATGCAATATATCAAGCAAGAGTCAAAATATTGGAAAAATTAGGGCATATTTGGCAATTTAGAAAATCCTTCCAGGATTACCACAAAAATCTGAAGATTGTCTCCAAAATCCCAAACGTTTTTTGCTTCCAAAAATATTTTATTGGGAATTTAGTTTGTTTACAATAATAAAATTTTAAAATATATTTTTCAGAAACCAATGTTAACCTTGCCAACTGAAAATAGTGAGTATTTCTCAGCATTGATAATCCAAGCTATATTACAAAACTCAATAGAATTATATTTTTTTTAATAAAGGACATTTGAAAGGTCAAGAGTTAAAGGAAAATGTTCACTACCCAAAATATTAACACCTAAATCTGATAACTTTCCTTTCTACCACTTTGATACTGGACAATCTAGATTGAAACTGTTTATATTTCAGTATAGTTTATTTTTCATGTGAATATATTTTCAATTATTAAAATTAAAATCGTAAGAAACTTTAATATCAGTATCCAATATTAAAGACATTAAATAATGTGACAGTGCAAGATGGTATCATCAATGCGATTCTGGAATTAAAAATAAAAGGTATATTATTCAGTAGTAAAGTTAGTAAAAATCTGAGTAAACTTTGTAGTTTATACTATGATTGTTAATTTGTTGGTTGTGACAAATGAAACCTGATTTTATGACAAGTTAATATTAGGGAGACAGGAACTGAATGAGGGTCATCTGCAACACAGATATAGTTATAGGAAAAGGATAAGAAAATAGAAGAAATAGTAAGAAAGGAAAGGCATGTGGCCTCATCTGAAATCTCCTCAAACTAGAAGCCTGGACTGACCTGAGCCAAGCCTGCTCCTGCCCAGTCATTATCAGTAGGTGGACCCCAGGCAGTCCCGCTCATTGGATGTACTAGAGGCTTCTGAGAAAAAAAAGCCAGTATTTCTGAGAAATTTACTACCTTTAACACCCTCCTTTAGTAAGTCAAAATAATTCAGTCTCCTCCTGTCTGGGTCCAAAAACCCAACACAACAGATTATTTTCTTGAACATATCACAGTCTCTGTAATGGAGTATATTTCAGTACCAGGAGACATGGGAATGGTACAGGGGAAATTTGTAACTCAAAATTGAGTTGACTGGCCATCTAAAATGTAATGATATTTTACTAGAAAATATTTCTCATTTCAAAAACACAAAAGTTCATGAAGTGGGAAATGCTCAGAGAAAGGCAACCCCAATGATCAGAGGAAAGTGCCAGAAGTTCAGAAACATGGTTTACAAGGGCAAGGCTAGAATGGGAACAGGAAAATGAATAAAATGGTTCAGTACGTGTATTAACAGACTCATTCACCAAATTCTATAATGCCCAAATATCCCTTGAAACTTAACATGAGGGCCAGTTAAGTCATATGAAAATATTGCTCTTTCTTTTAGGTGATTTATGGAATTTAAAAGATGAGAATAGTGAATTTGTAGAAGTTAATTCAACACAGGCTTGAGGACAGAATTTTGACTAAAACATCCTAAGTGACCGCTTGACGACCGCTTTGCCCATCACGGCTCCTCCAGGAATGGATTCCTTCTCAACCTCAGTGTTTGTTGCAGGAGCCGTCAGGGGGCCTGCCTACTGGCCAGTGAGTTTCCTTCCCTGTCAGAGATCGGGACCTAAGTCAAGAGAATTGAGACTGTCCTTTCGTGTGTGCTATACTGCATCCATGAGGCCTAGGAGTTATGGCCATGTTCTGTCTTGCAGGTGGAGGAGAAAAAGCTGGGTTATAATTAACAGAGAAAAATAAACCTGAACAGAGTGAGGAGCAGAGAGAAAAATCCAGGAAGAGTCTTGTCATGGGTTCAAATCCCCAAATCCCTGAAAGAAATTTCCCGAGGCCCAGAAGCAGTCCTGTTCTTTGGTTCTAGGCAATAACCAGTATCCTCACAACAAAACTTCTGGCTAAAATCCATTTGACTTGGTTTCAGTTTCTTTCAACTAAACAATCCTAACTAAATTAAAAGCTATACCCTCCCCGCCTCTAATTTTTTTCTTTGGCTATAAAGTGAATGTGTTCTCCTAAAACTTATATGTTGAAACTGAGCCCATGATATGATGGTATTAAGAGGTGGGCTCCTCTTGAATGGGGCTATTGACCTCATAAAAGAGACTCCAGTGACCCCCTCATACCTTCCATCATGTGAGGACTCAGTGAGAGGTGGCCATCTATGAACCAGGAAGGAGTCCTTTCCAAACACCAAATCTGCCTGCACATGGATCTTGGCCTTCTCAGCTTCCAAAACCATGGGAAATAAATGTATTGTTTATAAACCACCTAGTCTGTGTGTTGTTATAGCAACCCCAACTAAGACTAAACCTTCAATCTCTGTGGAACCATAATGTACAGCAGGGAGAAAGCAGAGGAAATAAGCAAGGTCCCTGCTGATGGGGAAGTGAGAAGATTTAACCACAGGTACAGCTACTTGGGTTTCAGGCGGGGGCCGTGTGGAAGTGGCACCTGATGATGCAAACGAAGAGTAATGCATTTAGTGATTAGTCCAAGTCAGCCTGAAAGGGTTAGCCTCTTCCAACAGCATTAGGTTACCCAGAAAGATAGCTTCCAATGCAAACACTGGCTGTGCTAAATCTCAGGATTCAATATTTGCACATATTCTCTATTCATCTTGATAAGATATCCATCCCATGACAGAATTATTGAAAAACCTTAAACCAAGATATGACCGCTTGGGTGTTACTTTGGCTCCAGAAGGGGAAAAGGATAGCAGGATCATTGAATGTGGACTAGTCCATGAATCAGACGTATACGTGGTCTATTAGATCTGCTCAGAGAGCATCTCTGAGAACCTGCCACATAAGAATCAGGATCAAGATCAAGTATTTTTTATATATCTATCACAAGTATTTCTCCAGTTCCCTGGGTCACAGGACACCCACATATACTGACATATCTCATTTCTAGGAAGAAGTCCTAGCAAATGGAGCTGCTTGGGCAATTTCAATTTTTCCTTGCAGCCGAGCATGCTGCTGTGCTTTTTATATTCCCGAATGTGAAAGCACTTTGAGGTAGATGCCATTAACCAGCCATTAGCAATGACAGTAGAGGAAGTGGGAGGTAGTAAAAAGGCAGAGGAAATTAGTAAGTGTAAAAAGCCATTTATTTCATCAAAAAAGGATTTTTCTTGTTAAAATATTTGAAGTTTTTAGAACATGTCAACATCAAAATACCTCTGGAATAGATATCATGATTCATCCAACTAATTGACTCTTCATTCTCACACTTCTACGTGCATTAGCAAAAATACATATATACACACAGTCAGATTATATGGATATGTGTTTTTCCCCCCCACACTTTGAATACTACTTTGATGCAACAATACAGACCTGCTGCCTTCTCTTCAAGTAAAACCTCTGAAGAGCAGGCTGGATTAAGTTACGAGAATAACAATCAACTTTGCTTGAGAAATTAATATGCACCAGGTACTTTTCTACTGTATATGTAATGTTCATCCTATTCCTGTGTGTCAAGTATTGTTCTGTACTTATAAACATCCCTTCACAGATAGCAAATTAAAGCACAGAAAAATTCTGTAACTTGCCCAAGGACCCACATCTAGGAGACTGAAGTGTTGGGATTTGAACCCAGACTTTCTTCTTTTAGAGTTGCACTCATGATCTTCATGTAACACAGCTTTTGGAAGCCCCGAGGGTTTGTAGGATAAGATTTCATGTATAGGGACTTGGTGCTGACTCTGAAAACAGCCCCCAGAGCCTCAACTCAGGTGGAAGACACCAGTACAAAATTGAAGTGGGCCATTTTGAGAAAAATGCAATAGATTTTCATCTACTTGGCTAATAAATAGCATATGATAGGGGACCAAATACAAGTTTAAAGTCAGTTCCACTCTATTTACTTTATGTTGCAGTAAGAAATAGCCCGAACCATAAAAGAAAATATCTGATTACTATTTTGCCCACATAAAGTTCAAAATGATTATTAGGCTGCCGGGACCCAAACCAAGTCCCCTAGATCATTTAGTGGCTGCCTCAATCACTCATTCACCCATGTGAAAGTTAATAGGGCCATGCAAATAACTCCCAAGGAACTTGATTTTTAATATTGTTCACTGACTTTTAAAAGTATTTAATAATTTGGGATAATTGTCTTATTAAAATTGCCTTTTGGAATTGAAATTCCACGGAAGTATGGAACTAGTAGAGAGTTTATAAAGCAGAATTTACATAGAAGTCCAGGTTATAGAAAATACTAGAAGTCTAGCAGCCTCGTTAAGGGGACCATGGAGTTCTGGAGTCTCCTTCTCCCCCACCACACTCTCTCCTTTCCCTAAGGGACTGCCTCAAAGGAGTCCATAAAAGTCTCCATCAAACCCCTAGACCTCCAGACCATTTGAAAAATCATTGGTTATTATTGAGTTGAAAACAAATGGAAGTACTTCCAAACTCCAGCAAATATATATAATTATTTCTGAGGACCATGAAAAAGAGGTTGCATTTTGACAATCTCTGTCAAACTACCCGGTGATATCCATTTCTCAGGTCTTCATAGGAATGGAACTATAGAGGAAGGGATAACTTATGACCTTTCCTAGAATTCAGAAAAGCCCAAGTCCATATCATAAGCCAATCCCAAGTTCATTGACTTAGGATTTGAGGAGCATTTCAGTTGAAAGTCACACCGAGTTAAGAATGAACCAAGCTGAGATAATTTTAAGAAGATCATTAATGCATATAGGAAAGGTGTGAGTAGAAGAAGGAATGGCTACACTCAAAGGCAGAAAATCGGTTCATGTTTTAGTGACAAAAATTGTTTGAATTTTAGAGAAGGTTTGCTGAAGCAAACGTGTACATATGTACTTATGCACACATTTATGCATATAAATTATGTACATACGAATATATATATGTTCCAAGTCATGATATAAAGTGTTTTTTTTTCTTAGTGTTGGGTCATATTCAAGATAGTTTTGAAAGTCATTGGATCATATGACCTTCTGGTAGTGTCAGTGTAGGGGAAAAAGTCATTCCTATGCACTTCAATTGAAAATGTGAAATACTATAGCCACTTTAGAAGACAACTTGACAATAGGTACCAAAAATTCTCAAAACCCTTCAGACCTTTTGATATGTAATTCTGCCACTCTAAATTTAGCCTAAAGAAATATTTGATCAAGCACTTACATGTTTCTCACAGCATGGTGAAAAATAATGAAAACCTAGAAACAGCCAAAGATGAAGTAATGCTTTCAACAAATGTATGTCAGCCATATATCATAAAACCAAAATTGCTAGTTGTCATTTATCAATAAGGATATTTATAATAAGTTTACAGAGCATGAATGCCACCTAATTTTTCTAATGTTTGACCATAGAAAAATTTCTGAAAGGATATATAGAAAGAAAAAAAATGTAAAAATTTAACTGTGGAAAGTAGAAAGCTACTACAGATGAGTTCTATTTCCCCTCTTCTATTTTTTTTCCCAAAAATTCTATTTTTTCAATAATTCTATTGTTTCAAAAAATTCTTTTTCTATATCTAGAAATGATCTGAACTTCTGGTGCTCAGCCCAAATAATTTCTTATTTGAACATTTTGACTTAAATATGTCATAGCCTAGAGTTTGAAGTAGGGAATCAGAACTGTGTACAAAACAGACGAGAAGAATCAATCCAACTAGAATAGGCTGTAGTTTAAGAATATTCCAAAAGATTAAAAGGATGTCAATGAGATCAGTCCTTGAGTTTTTGTTTTGTGGATACTGGGGATTGAATCCAGAACCATGCCATTTCTTTTCTTTCATTCTCCCAGTAGTGGGAACTGTACCCAGAGGTGCTCTACTACTGAGCTGCATCCCTAGTCTTTTTTTTATTTTGAGACAGGGTCTTGCCGAGTTTCCCAGGCTGGTCTTGAACTTGTGATCCTCTGGCCTCAGTCTCCCAAGTCATTGAGATTACAGGTGTGTGCCACCTCACCTGGTTTAGACCTTAAGATTTAAGATTTGCAATATGGCCTAAACCTTTGTAAAGTAATGCAGAGTAATTTCATAGGTAGAACATCAATTTCTTCCTATCAGTACATTTCAAAGTTCCCGCCAAACAATTAATACATTGTGAAAACAAATTCTAAAGTGTAGTGTGAGATCCTGTGCAGAGTGAAAGTGGTGATATTTGGAATGAAAAGTGAAAGTGAGGCAAGAGAGTTCTATCATTGAACTCTTCTAAAACGTCAGACATTCTATTCCGATTACTCTAGATGGCACTTAAATTTTTATGACAAACTGATGAACGTTGCATTTAGGTATCCACAAATATCAGCTTAAGCCCTAAGCTTAATATTAATGCTCCATTTTGTAGGGAAAAGGTCTTTAAAGTTCTTTCTTTGCAATATCCCAAGCATTATGTTTGGAATGCACTGTGCCTTTATGTAATAAGGCATTATGTTGCTCTAAGGAAAATAACAGACTATACTTAGTATTTTAAAAGTTAGGACCACACATACATTTTGCCTTAATTAAGCCTTAGTTTAGGGGTTGGCAAACTTCTTTAATGGGCCAGATAGTAAATATTTTGGGACTTGATGAGCCAAATGTTTTCTGTTGTAATAGTAAGCACAGATCATATATAAATAAAATCAGCTATGTTCCAATATAACTATTTTCAAAGGCAGATTATGGGACCAATTTTGCCCATAGGCCAGTTTATGAGTCCCTAACTGGTACAATACAAGCTGTTACAAAACAAACAATTTAATCCACATTCAGAAATTTATCAAAAATTAAAGTAAATGAGCAGAGATTATTTTATCTTTTAAGAATGTTTTAGATTCTGTAAAGTAAGTCATGACATACTGAACTTACTTTTTCTTAGATTTTATAAAATTTGAAACTTTCTAATGATATACAGAGGAAGATCAGGTCTCTTTAGATACTTATACTCTAATTTCAAATTTAATATTGTTGGAATTATAACTTGGAATTTGCACACATTTTCCATATATAACTGTACAAATATGAAGATACCTTTTCTAACTGAAGTAGACTAGCTCTATGGTAGAATCAGTCAAAATATAGTTCAAATTCCCTCCACGTTTTGGTCTTTGTTCAGCTCCTAGATAGCTCTATAGTCCGAACAGTATTATGGTTCTAGATTTCATACCTGAGTTTTTAATCCCATTTTCCCCTGGATCACAATTGATACATGTTCCTCTAATGAATAGAATGGCAAATTTAACAAAACTGATTCCACTTCCTTCCTCCTTCCTGGCTTTTAGGATCTGTTGAAATTCCAAATTTCCTAAAGATACCTGGCATCAACTATAATTCTCATGATTCCTCCTCCTAGGAGGAATCTGGCTGGGCACAATTCAGGAGCCACTTGTCAAAAGAAACTAACTTTATTTTTAGGAACCACACACACCAAACAAAACAGCTCCTCAGGAAAAAACCCTCAGAGCCCAACTGCCACCACCGGCTTCCCACAAGCCACTCCCTCAACCATTTTGCCAGGCGCCATCTTGACTTGTTTACAGACTCTAACAATTCCCCCTTTTGTTTAATTTAAATAACGACCATAGTGGTTTTTACATAAACACCATAAATAATCTGCTACAAGCACAAAGGGGGGATACAAAATGCCACAATACCAAGCCAATTGATGGCTCCGTGCAAGAAGCCCTTGGAAAAATTATACCAGCAATGACACCGTTTGCAAAGATATCGAGTTAAAATTTGTTGTAGATTACAGTTTGTTATCTCAGTTCAGATAAAGCAGTGTCTCAATAGATTAACTCACAGTCCAGGTAAATCACAGTCCAGGTAAGTTCTGCAGGCAGCTAGCTTAAATCACAGTCCAGGTAAGTTCTGGAGGCAGCTAGCCTAAATCACAGTCCAGGTAAGTTCTGCAGGTAGCTAGCTTGATCCAAAGTCTCGTCTGTTCCTCAGCCGAAGTCTCGTCCAGTTTTTAGCAACACTGGAAATTCTGAATTGTGCCCAGCCAGACTGCGGCACTGACCACCTGGCGACAGACCAGGGAATAATTCCTTTTTGCCAATTCTCTCCAATCAGACTCAGGTTCCTGTCAAATGGTTTGGAGCACCAAGAAACTCAGATGGGGAAAAAGAGCAGTCCCTGACCCTCTGATACTACAATATATTGTTTCCATTTTCAGCTGTTCCCCACACCCACTGAGGTCAGTCATGTGGGGGACTTGTGAAGATCTGAGACTTGGAGTAGGTGTAAATTCAGTCTCAGATCCCCAAATCCAAGTGGCAGTGGAGGGATGTTTAAGGTGACAAGTCAGGGCATCACATCTCTACCAACTACTACCTACCTCATTATTTCCACAGGTAATTCTTAACATCTGATAGAATAAGCACCATCTAGAGCAATCCCTTTGTCAAATCTCACTTGATGAGATAGATGTTAGGATGATTTACAAACAAAACCCAAACCTGGCCTCCTAGATGGAGGCCAAGATTCTCCCAGCCTTTATCCCAAGGAAATTCACACCTCTAGTTGTCAACATCCCAGAAACCCAGGAGAGAGTGGTGGGAACAGGACGCTTGACTAGAAGAGGGAAGTAGGCGACAAATGATGAAAAAAAATTTTTTTTCTAAATGATTCATACATTTTAAAGAATTTTCAGAAGGCAGTAGGAGCGTGATTTAAACTTATAGACTAGAGAACGAAACTGCTCGGGGCCAGTGGCAGGGGTGGATATTAGGAAATTAGTCCTTAAAAGCATCTAGAAATATAGAACAGTGAATCTGAAAAGCTTTATGTTGTCTGGCAGCTCAGCAGTCAAAATGACCTAATTTGGAAACCATCTGTTCCCTTCCTTTGCTGTCATGGATGAACTTCCTGCTGCCACCTATGGTTAGCCACTCTACTGGTACAATAGATCCTTATAGTCCTAGTCCTTTGAAGAGTTTGTTCCTACACAGGCCCCCTTACTCTTACATCACCCTTTTACTACCTCAGTAGTATCATTTAAAAATCAATGTACCATTTTTAAAAGACCCCACAACTCTATCTAGCTATCAACCCTTTGTTCCCATTTACAGCAGAATTTAAGATCTGGTGTCTACTCACAGTCTATCACTTTCCACTCTAAGGAAGACGTTGGCTTTTTAAATTTTTTTTCCTAAATAAGCTTCATCCTGATCACCCCATGAAAATCTAACCCAGATCACTAACGGACAAAGCTGATGGTGAATTCTCAGACCTCATCTACTAAGATCTTTTGACAATCTTCAGCACCACTGATGGATTTCTTATTTGAAACACTTTAAGTTGTTCTCCAAAACAATATACCCTTGGAATATGCCTCCTACTTCACTGGTCCATCTTTTTCACTCTTCCTTGACGATTCCTTCCTCAGTTCTCTCCTCTGGTCCATCCTCACTTTTCCTAATGAGCTTACACATTTTTTCTTTTCTTTAAATTATTTAAGTAACATTTAGAAGTTAATAACACCTGAATCTTCAGCTCTATTCCTGACACCTCCGAGATCCAAAAAACCTGTCTTACATGTCTACTCAAACACATAGTAGGCAGCTCAAATTTTGTTGCTCCAAAAAGAATTCAAAACCTTTCCTAAGAAGAAAACAAATGCAAATAGTGAGATTTACTTAGTAGGTAGCTTTTCTTGTGATATGCATATCATTCTGAAATAATTTTATGTATATTCCAGGATATTAGCAAATGGGGATATTAGCAAATACTGAAAATAACGGGAGCCAAATATCTCACTTTGGGAGAAGTTATAAATATGAAAATTGAGACATCTTTCTGGAATTGAGCTATACTAGCATGAACTCATGGTGTTTGACATTTAGATATGGATAAACAAAATAAACCTAGATGCATACATGGATACACATTCATAGCTCTTTCTGCTGAAAAGACAGTAGCACTGACATCCCCAAAGCAGTGAACTCACTTAGCATATACATCTTGATTTCAAACTATCACTCCTTGCAATAAGCAGCCTCTTGGAAACCATGGAGCAGGGAAAGCACAATATAAACCTAGAACATCTTGTGCTATACAGTAAAGAACTGCTCAAAGAATAATGAGGATGCAAGAATTAGTATGAACAGACTCTCAGTGGCTTAATTTGAGCACCAAAATGATGTCAATAGATACTTAACCATTGACTACAACAAAATTTCAGTCAATACTTATATATAATTATATGCAGGAGAAGGTAGTATATTACCTTAGAGCTGAACAGAAGTAGTAAATGTAGAAGTAATGACACAGTAAGCGGGGAAGATGGTCACCACTTCACAACCATCTTTGTAAGAACTAATTTAGGCCAGAATCAGTGATGTGTCTGATGAGAAACAGTATTTATATAATCTCCAAATCTCTCAGATTATTATCAATGACAGAAAAACATTAGCAACTTTGCAGTGGAGCAAGCTGGTGGACATTATTTAAATAGATAAATGGAAATTAATATCACCAATAACATGACAATGCTCATTATATCCTCCCAGTATAATGGCCTAATACACAATAACATTATTTCTTTAGTATTCCTGCTGAAAATATGTAAGTGAATCTAATCATCAAGAAGCCAAATTAAAGGACTTTCTTCTAGTTAATTACCTGTTCTCACACAAAGGTCAAGAATGACAAAGAAAGGCTGAGGAACTGTTGTAGGTTAGACTAAAAAGATGTCAAAATTAAAAACTAATGCATAATACTGGAATAAACATTAGGCAGTGGAGAAAGAAGGCATAATTGGGATAACTGAAGATTTGAATATTGCATTTGAATTAAATAAGAGACAATATTTTATATTAAATATTCTAAAAGGCTATTGTAGTTAGGAAATGCATCCAGAAATATGTAGAAGTTAAAGAGGTATATTATAAAATGATAAGAGGAAAATAAAGATAAGGCCAAAGGGGCAGAAGTAAGCACTAAATCTGAAAGTTCTTATACTAGTTTTTGCAATTGTTTTTAAACACTGAAGATTAATATATAATATATATGCATATTATATATTATATGCACACATTTTTTTGGAGGGAGGGCTATTACCAGGGATTGAAATCAGGGGTTCTTAACCACTGACCACATCCCCAGCCCTTTTTTTTTTTTTTTTTTAAATTTTGAAACACTTTTGCCAAGTTGCTTAGGGCCTAAGTTGCTAAGGCTGGCTTTGAACTTGCAATCCACCTGCCTGAGCCTCCCCGCCGACCCTGAATTACAGGTTTGTGCCACCATGCCCAGCTAGGTTTTACGTTTATGCTCTTTTTAGAGGAACAGGGAATAGTAAGGAAGTCTTATGTAATGCCAGAACCAATATCAAGTCCAACAAGAATTAAGAGTTAGAGAATTCAAGGGTGTCAAAAAGAAATATTAAAGTTCATAGAGCAATCTATATCAGAAGGTGATACAGTCTAATTCATGGCTAAATTAATTGTGATGGTTAATTGTATGTGTCAACTTGGTTGATCTCAGGGATGCCTGGATAGCTAGTAAAACATTGTTGAGTGTGTCTGTTTCTGGAAGAGACTTGGATTTGAATCGGTCCTCTGACTAAAGAAGGCCACCTTCACAAGTATGAGTGGGTATCATGTGATCTGTTGGGGGACTAAATAGAACAAATAGGAAAAAGGGGGGAAGGGGCAAATTTCTGTCTCTGCTTGAGACAAGACATCCATTCTCCTCTGCCCTTGGATCTTTACAGTTCTGATTCCTGGACTTCTACATTCAGACCAGAATTGATACCATTGGGTCCCCTGGTACTTCAGGCTTGGCCTGGAACTTAGCACCAGCTTTCCCGAGTCTCCAGTTTGCAGAAAGAAGATTATGGGACTTTTTAGTTTCTATAATCACATGAACCAACTCCTTATAATAATGGATCTCTTCCTTTATATCCATGTGTATGTGTTCTCTTGGTTTTGTTTCTCTAGAGAATCCTGAGAAATGTGAATAAACGTTTTGAAGAGGGACTCAGATCACTTGGCATTGTGGAAAAAAAAAAAGAAAAAAAAAAATCAAAGAACAAAGAAGTCACTCATCCATACCACATTTGAAGTCTATAATGGTAACAGTAATTCAGTTGTAGAGAAAGACTCTTCTCTGAAATCTTTGAGTAAGAGGGAATTAGTGGATCATAACAACAAGGATGGAGAAAAGGTGGCATAAATTGATAGCATCCAAAGAATAACACCAACAAAAGCCAGTATAGGAGTAGTAACAAAGAGGCTGAAAAACAGAACCTAATGTGCACTGATCTTTCCAGGATCTATGAGAAGGAGAAAATAGGGGGAAAGGTCTCTATTTGAGAGAGTGACCAGAAAATTGACATCAAGGAGAACCACATTTCACTTAATGGGCACAAAAGGACTAGAAAGGGCTCCAGGGAGATATCACTACAGGGCTGCCTTTCCAACAATAGAGCAGGTAACATGAAGATGGATCCTTCCCTATTGCTATATGCAAAAACCAACTCAAAATGGATAAAAGCCTAAAGGTAATCAATAAAACTAAACGATTCTTAGAAGAAAACAGGGAAAATCTTCATAACGTTGAACTTGGCACTGGTTGCTTAAATGTGATACCAACAAGCAATGAAACAAATAAACAAATTGCATTTCAGCAAAATTTCAAACCTATGTGTCAGACACACTATAGAGTGAACAGTCAAATCATAGAATGGGAGAGAATATCTACAAATCATTTGATAAAGGTTTGGTGTCTAGAATATACAAAGAACTCTTATAATTCAATAATAAAACAAATCAAAATATATATCAATTTACAAATTTATTTATATTGTTTTTATATTATTTTAAAATATATAAGTACATAAATGGGATGACTCTTTACATAGTATTAGATATTCTAAATATATACATATTCAGATATATGAAAGTTGGTGTCCAAAAACTTGTATACAAATGTTCCTAGCAGCTATATTCACAATAGCCAAATAGGTTTAAACAACCTAAATGTCCAAAATGAATGGATAAGTAAACAAAATACACTAAAACTCAGCAATAAAAATAAAATATGGATACATGCTACAACATTCATGATTCTTGAAAGCAATGCTTAATGAGAGAAGTCAGATACAGAAGGTAACATACTACATGGTTCCATTTATAAGAAATATCCAGGATAGTCAAATTCATAAAGACAGAAAGGAGATTAGTGGTTGATAAGAGCTAGTATGGGGAAGGAAAATAGAGAGAGGTGATTAGTGGGTACAGGTCTCCATTTGTAGTACTGGAAAAGATCTGTAACTCGATAGTAGTAATGGTTGGTCACCATTATCAATGCACATAATGCACTGAATTTTATACTATACAATGGTAAGATGGTTCATAGCACATTTTTTAAAATTTACGGTTGTTTCATGTCTAGGTGTTTGAAAGCTGATGGGGGCAGGTATTGCACAGAGATCTCAGAAAGGGACTTTGGGACCAAATTTTGAAGCACCTTGAATGTCATATGTAAGAGTTTATGCATTATTCTATTGAAGACAATAGGCAACCATTGAAGAGTTTCAAGCAATGGTTAACTGATCAAATCTATAAAACTACTGAATGGAGGCCTAACCTGGCATTTAAACAGATGTCAAGAATTCTTTCATTGAAAATTTCATTAAGGAATGCAATTATCCCCTGCCCTTTACCAGAAGCTAGGGCTCAAGAATCCTCTTAGTGTGCAATGTTTTTGAACTTCTTTTTAAACTGTAAGCCAAGAGAAGTAACCAGACTAGTGACCAACCCTAAAAAGGTTTTACATACCTCTTACAATACTTCTTACAGAGTGGTATGGAGACTAATGCCTCTGTAAACAGTTAGTGGATTAAAGGCCTAGGCCATTTTGAAAGGAAAAAAATTAACAAAAATGTTTCCCCTGCTCCCAGGCAGCCCAGAAGCCTCTTCTGGGCTGTGGGATGATCTCTCATGTGTCAGTGCTAAAGCCAGAGCTGTGAGGTTCCATGGCAGAAAGTGAACTCTGCCGCCTGCAAGTCTGATACATAAGGCTTAAAGATCTATCTTTAATAAAAAGCCACAGGCAGTTGGCACTTTGGGCATGCCAAGAATGTAGGCAAGAATTCTCTGTGATCCAATTCTGGCCAGCAGCTCACAGGAACACCTGATGAGAGACTTGGTGAGATCTATTGTGAACATTCTGCTATTCTAGGTAGTCTAACCTCTACACTGTTTAAAGTTAGAAGAGCTAGTCAATCTCATACAGAGACCTCATTACCATAGTCCCTATTTGGATGATATCACCGAGTTTTAAACTAATTTTAGAGTCAAATATCCATGTAATATTTCTTTTATTTTTAAAACCCACAGGTTAGCCAGTGTTCCTTCAAGATGCTTGATGAGCTGCCCAGCCTTCTACCCTTCTAGAACCCTCTCCTACTGTTCCCTCATTCAGCTCTAACTTCTGCTCACTTATTACATGGCTGCTCATGCACCAGGTTCAGAGAACCAGGAATAAAGGGGTAAAAAGGGGTAAAGACGATTCCTGCTTCAAGATATCATAGTCCTTAGAGAGGCATCATGCCGTTTCAGAACAAGGGATCTCAACATCAATGTTTTAGCGTCTGCCAAAATTCTATGCCAAACACAAAAGGAGCTTTACCAAATTAGACACTTCCCCATTTCTAGGCAGGACCTTATTTTGCTGCTTTGTTTAATCTCAGTGAGATGGATATTGGTGGTAGTGAGGGGGAAGAATCCGTCTAGCCAAAAGGGGTTACTGACACTTTATGCCCAACAAGATGAAGTGCCAAGCAATATCCAGATATCACCAGCTTTGCCCATGATCATAATATAAAGGTATGCACCTTCTTCACCTGAGGGTTTCAGGACACCATAGGTTTGCATGCAACCCACAGCCATGACCTGGTGATGTGAGAAGATAAGGAGGTGCTACATATTTTCTATTACCTCCTGACCCTCAAATGGGACTATCCAATTCCAATCCTTTTACTTCTTTTGAGTCACTAAGGGGTAGGCCTCTTTCTAACCTGTTCTAGAAACATTAATCAGCCTACCAACTTTGGGTACAAAGTTTTATCCCAAATAGTTTACAAGATAAATTCTATATATGACACAGGTAGACAACATGTTTATCTTAGAGACATTTAAAAATAAACAATGGGCACAGTTTAGTAATAAATAATAAACATAAAGCAGTAATTTTTGCCAAGTGTCAGGGATTCTGGTCAAAGACCTTTCATAACAAATGCCCAACAGGATGCTGGGCATATGGAGAGTTCCTGATATGTAGCTGTCTTGCATGTAGATGCAGAACATAGATGGCTAGTGTGATCTGGATCACCAGAAGCACATGGCCTGGGAGTAGTTAGACATGGTTTTAGACTCTGTGCTATTAAATGAGCTCAAGTGGCTGTGAGAAAATTCAATCTTTGTGGTTTTGCTTTCCTCATCTGAAAATTAGAAACTGAGCTTAGTTAATTTCTAAGATTCCTTCCAACCCTAAAAATTTTTATCATTTTGTACTCTTTAAGCCATATCCCCTATGCCAGCTCTAGCCTTCCCTCTAAAGAGCCCCAGTCTCTTCAATCTATCATCACATAAGTCCCTAAAATTTTTAATAAAAAACTCCATATTTCTTTCCTATGGTGCACATTTCATAATTTTAATTTCATCTTTCCATAGAAAGACAGTAATTTTAGCGCTAAATATTAGCTTTCATAGAGAACCGATAGATGCTTTTCTTTCAGTTCATTCAGATTCAAATTTCCAAATAAAACTAGTGTTTTGAATGCTTGAGAATAATCCTATCTATACATAGGAATTCTACATAATTAGTTAATTTATCACTCTTGCCATCACTTTGCAAACTAAAGTCCATCTGATGTTTTCATCAGAAGAGTCATTAAGGCATATGCCTTCTTTGATACTCCTACCCTATGCACTGATGAAATGAAAACAAATAAAAACTGAACTTCACAAATAGTCTATGGGTTAAGGCAAAAAGCATAGTGTAGTATCTCCGAACCATGAGTAACTTTTCAGTTTTGCTTACATGGGTCATAGACATCACTATGCCAAGGCTATCATCCTGAGCAGACTCACATGGGAATGTTTCCCCTCTCCTGCCCGCACCTGGCAGTAAGGCAGCCAAGATCCTGAGGAGCTGGTCGAGTCAGGTTACTGTATGTTTTTCAGACCCAACTTTTTCAAGGCCAGTCCCAGATCTAGATTAAAAGGCAGAAAGAAAGCCTTTATTATGCCTTAATTACCAAGCAGGGAATTCTAGGTTTTGAACTGGTAAAACTAATACATTTGTTTGCCCTGGATCCGTTTTGTACTATTAGCACTTAGAGCAGAAGAGGGGCGATTAACTGGAATCCCAGAATGCCAAAAGGGTTAGAAGGCCATTTATACGCAGGTTTCATTTCACTTTATGACTCCATGGGAAAAGAAAAACAGTGAACACATGGATTCTTATATCTAGCTCTTCCTTTCCCTGAACATGGACATGAAGTCTGTAGGCTGATGAGAGTCTAGAACGTTGAGTAAATTTTTACGGGTCATCTGTTTTCTGCTTCTCTCTCAAGTAGCAAGAGCAAGAGTCTATGAAAGGGAAACCAGAAGGAATATGAGAAAGTAAGTAGGTTAACAGCCCCATAACCCAGAAAATAAATTCAACCTCAGCAAAAACAAAAATTATAATAATGGAGATCCTTGGGGTGGGGGTAGGGGAATAGAACACATCACCAGAAACGTGATGCAGAAGCTAGGGAAGCTAGATGGGCATATCAAAGGGCTCTTGGAGGGACACACAAAGGCAATAAGTTAAAAATCCTCCGAGATCCAAATGCATTGCCCAGTCAGAACACACCAAGCTGCTGTGCAGCTAAAGCAAAACTTTGAACAGCTCCTTCCCTACAGAGCACAAGAGGCCACCAGGTGTCAGTGAAAACCAGAAAGTAAAAATAAGCCCAAGTTTTCCTGAAGACAGCTTGCCTAAACTCACACAGGAGATAACATTTTGTGACTGTTTGAAGATTTTGAAAATAAAGGAAACCTCAAGTATAGAAATTCATAAATATTAAAGTCTGTTAATGAACACCATGACAAATGAACTCCCAATGTTCCCCAAGCTAGTCAGTTTTAGTTAACTAATCCCACATTTGGGAGGAAGAAACAAAGGTTTCCACTGGCTAGATTTACAGCAGGTAGTAAAGTCATTTTAATCAACTTGACTCTAAGGAATTTTAATTAGCTTTTCTACACTCCCCATGCTAATGGCCTTGCTTCAGATTCTTAACTGAAAGTATAGAGGAAGTTCAGCCTCTTTGGGGAATTGCTGCTGCCACAAAGAATCAAGTGGAAACAATCAATTCCCCATTTCCCCACAAGGAAGGTTACCAAGCTCAGAAAAGACTGACACCTCCTAGAGCTCAAGTTCAACTCTTTCTACTTCAGAGGTCAATAGATGCTCCTGGGGGCCTCACCTGTACTTTTAAATTAGTCGTACTCTTAATTAACAACCTCTTTACCCCACGAGCAAAATAATCCCCAAGTAAAAGCCAGCATTTTTATATCACTTTATGTTTATACAACATGTTCACTTATGTTTTTTTGATATTAAGAGCAACCATGTTACCTAAGGAAAAAAATACACACCCATTATATAATTGGAGAGGATGAAGCTCATTGCACATTGGGTTAACTCCTTAGCCTCATCTTCTCATCTTGGGTCCGAGAGTACAAAGCAGCATATGCTCCTAAAAATTTTTAGGTTTCTAAATACAAACATTGCGCAAAGATAGAATAGACAAATGTGACTGTGGCTATCCAAAGGGGGAAAAAATAACATTGCAAACTGTCAACTAAAGCAAATTTTCCCAAGTTTAGGCTAAGGAGATTAAATTTGTCTTGTGGTTAAAGCACTTTAAACAAAAAATTGATTGTTTTTTCTCTATTTTTGGCAGAAGTAGAATGAGTTGAGTCAAAATCACTGTATTTATAAAGCTTAAAAACATTTTTCTTATTATAAGGAAATTAATAGAGGTAGAAAAGTCAATGTTATGGGGGTTTGAGAAGGAACCCCAATAAGGTAAATCATTTATTTACCTAAATTCTGAACGGAGATTAGTAGAAATCAGACCAATAGGGCTGGAAATGTCAAATTTATCACTCAAAAGTTGATGGAAAATGTGGCATCCTTATTTAGGACTCCAAAATAATAGACCCTGAAGATTCTCCCAGAAGCAGAACGTAAGGCAAGGATTGGGCTGCAAGAGGCTTAGCTAGGAATTAATCTTAAGCAGAGTTGGGAAGGGAGAATGGGAAGGAAACCACCAAAGACAAGGTTTTAAAGCCAATTAGTTGCCTTTCTACCATAGACAGCCTGAGCTCTGCCCAGCTGGGGAAGCTGGCAGAAAGCATAAAACATACCTTTGAGTCTTATCTTGGCCCGATGTCCAGGTAGTCGGGGTTTTTATTCACCAATTCCCAGGCTGTTGTTGCATGGAGGCTGCTTCTAACGACATCAGCTCTAAACTTCACCAGCCTCCAGCTTTTTATAACAGGCCAATAATGCGCCTGTGGCCAGGAAAACAGAAAGTACAGGTGTTTGTAATAAGCAACTTTCTGCCTGCAGAGGTGAATGCCAAGAGAGAACGGGGCACCACAGCATTTATTAAACCCTTTAAGTAACAGGCTGCACCTGCCGACTTCAGGTCCCCTGTCCACAACCCGTTTCCAGGACCCAAAGGCAAGTTCTTCCCTCTTGACTTACCACATGGCCAAGGGAAGGTCAGACATTAGAGTTTCCTGAGTGACAGAGACAATAACTCAGAAGCAGGTAAATGAGGGGGTAGAGGGGACCAGGATGTACTCTGGTGGAACTAGGGAGAAAGCATTTCTCAGCACGGATAGAATTAAACATGGGAAAGAATCAAAGCAGGTGAGGAATATTTAGGAAAATCACTTAGAATGTATTCACTCACCTTTTAATCTATTGCTACTCACCAAAAATAGTTATCCTGAGCAATATACTTTTTTTTTTCTGGTTTAACTTAGGTTTTACGGAGTAGTTAGCATGTCTCTACAGAAAGAACAGCAGGCATAATTTAGGATGTCAAGATCTAAAATACATACATCTAACCCAGAGTCAATTGGCATGAAAATTAATTTCAATCAGTAATGTATATCCTCTAAGAATAAAAAAATCACAACCCAGCTATTGGGTAGTAAAATCTGCCTATTGTAAAATATAAGTAAATTGACTAGAAAAGGTAAGAATTGGGTCATCAAAATAAATACTATGAACAGCAAAAGAGCTTACTTTGTAACCTATCGGGGGAAAAATGTATTAAGTTACACAGGACTGAATAGCATCTGGATGTGGCAGGGAAGGCTTTTGTTGGGAAGGCCCAAGATGGCTTATAGTTAGGGTCCCTCACCTCAGCTTCTGGTGGGCTATGTTTTTAGTGTGTATTCAAGGTCATGAACACCCTGATTCAGCATATGTACTCGCAGTCATAAACATTTGCTTATGAGCATTCACCCACTTATATAACCAGTTGGCAATGTGCCCTCATTGGCCTGCATATTTAAAAAAGGCCTATAGAAGGTCTCAAGGGGACTGTGGACTGAAACTGAAGGCAGGGGCTAACTAAGGGATATTACCTCCTCCAAATAAAGCATATCTACTATGTCTACTATCCCAAATGTGTCTTGTATCTTATTCCACCTACTAAAGTCCCAAATCTTTTTCCTGGGTCTGAGCCCATGCAAGGCATGTTTGGCAGATCAGTGTGTATATACATGCATATATATAATGTGTGTGTTTATATGTGACACATTGACATTAAATGGAGTCTATATAATGGTCTTTAGTAATTTTCAGTTCTACAGAAGTGGGATATTACCAGCAGAAACCTAGAAAATCCCACAACAAAAGCCCATCTGTGCTGTGAGAAACAGTGGGCCACTTGAGAGCCAAAGACGGTTCATTTGTTCATTAATTCATTTGGTCAGCCTTGACTTCCCACTTGGCAGAGGGAAGGGAAGAAAAGAGATTACATAAGTTATCTGCTGTTGTCGATCAAATCAACTTATCATCTAGGAGCTTAAAATAACAAAAATTTTCTATCTCACAGGGTTTGTAAGGGTTGGAATGGGAGAGTGTCTTAGCTGAGAGGATTCCAGGTCTTTGTGGAATTGCAATGGAGATAGGGGCTGCAGAAGCAGTCACCTAAAGTCTTCCAAGATCCATTTCCAAGATCACTCGTAGATCTGCAGGCCATGGACTTTAGTTACTCACTACATATATCTTCCTAGGACTACACACACAGCAATGAGGCTGGCCCCGGAACCATATTAAATGAGAGAGAGAGAAATCAAGAAGGAAGCCATAGTGACTTATAGTCTTAGAAGTGAAATACTACCACCACTCTGCCATATTCGGTTAGTCATTCAGAATATACAGGCAGGATCATAAGGAGGCTGGTGGAGAAAATAAGCACATAAAATAGGCCTTTGCTAAGAACCTTTGGTAAAACCAAAGAAATGACATTTCTCAGTGAAACCTTTATAAATTGAGGGATCCTGATGCAAGAGCCAATTGTGGTTTAAAAACAATCTCTTAATCACTGGAGGAAATAAAATATCACAAGAGAAAAGATAACAGAAAATAAAGGACAAACCTGGGTAGAAAAAACAGTCCATCTATTGTAAAGTAAGAGTGCAAATTCTGGTCCTCATTTTGGACATGTCATATCAGATCCTACACAGAGAGGAAAAGTCTATGATTTTTTTCTTCAGTAGTCTAATTCTTTGTCTTGCCTCTCAAGATGGTTTAGCTATGGCTTCCTAGCTAATGGAGCCCATAGGTAATCTCTAGGCACACAGATGAAAAGAAGGAAAACCTATCAGCTCCAAACCTAGTGATGGATTCCAAATAGACATAATTCAATTTTATCTTCAGATCACTATTAACAACCTCCACAGCATAATGGTAAAATTCTAGGCTTCAAACAATACCACTTGTCTGACATAGTGTTGAAGAAAAATTTTATTTGTTATGGCCATTGGCCTAGGTTACCGATTTTGCCATAACCAAAGTATTTGAGTTATTGTCCACACTAAGATCAAGGCTTTTACGTATGACTTTGCGGTTGGTTGTAGAAGACGACTGCACCTGCTTTGATGTTTCTCCCATTAACTCTAATTTCTCTTCCCTTAAGTATGGACCAGGTACTAACTCCTTCCTAACAAATAGGAGAAAGGACTTCTATAGCCTTCCATAGTTCAAAGCAACATGACTGCCAAATGCACTGAATGGTCATGAAGCATTTTCCCCTGGATCTAATTTAGAAGATGTACAGACATGGAAGCAGCCTCAGGAAGAAGCAGTGTCTGCCAATGACACCAAACCCCAGGGCACTATAATCAGCAGAGCCAGGACAGAAAGCAAGCAGGGGATGAAAGGTAGCCAAAGTGCACAGTAAAAGTAATTGGAGATAAAGCAAACCACCTGACCCTCTACCCCAACAGGACTTCAACGGTTTCTCCTAAATCTGTGCATCTTTCTCTACAGGAATTATTGTCATCACATAAGGCAGTTCTAAACTAAATGACCTTGTTCCTCCTTTCTTTGGATGTAGAAAAGTAAAAAGAGCCATGCCTGGTTATTTGATTTGATTTGCTCGGTAGGACTCACAAACCTTCGCAGCAGTTTTGTTTCAGCTTGGTTTGGTTTTGGTTTTGGTTTTTTTGTGGTTTTTGTTTTTGTTTTTGTACCAGGGATTGAACCCAGGGGTGCTTAACCACTGAGCCATATCCCTGGTCTTTTTCAATTTTTTATTTTGAGAAAGGGTCTTGCTAAATTACTAAGACTGGCTGCAGCAGATTTTGGACTTTTATATACTGGTCTGGGCCTGTTCTACTACTGATGATAAATGTAATACAGAAATGTGATCATGAAATTCTTTCCAGGGTTCTGTAGTTTACCCCTGGTTCCTTATACAAACTCCAAAAAAGCTTGCTTGACACCATCTTCACTACCCAAAAGAATCATTACAATTAGGCTCTTTCAAAATGTATTAAACTAATTAAATGATAGACAGGTGTTGGAGAAAGCACATGTGTTTTCAACAAATGCTGTTAAATGACCATGGCCTTCATGTGAGTGCTTGCTGCTAACAATCTCTACAGCCGTGGTCCTCAATTCTGGCAGCACATCAGAATAACCTGGAAAGCATCTAAAAATACTGATCTCAAGCCTAAGGGTTGGGCACAGGCCTGTAATCCCAGCAGCACAAGAGGCTGAGGTAGGAGGACTGTGAGTTTAAAGACAGACTCAGCAAAAGCAAGGTGCTAAGCAACTCAGTGAGACCTTGTCTTTAAATCAAATACCAAATAGGGCTAGGGATGTGCCTCAGTGGTCAAGTGCCCCTGAATTCAATCCCCAGTACCGCCCTGCCCCCCCCAAAAAAAACACTAAGAAAAGGGGACACATAAGGGTGTTTTTAAAAGCACCTTTGTGATTCTAATGTGCTTTTTTGATGAATTTTTGCTTTATATTATTTTCATATATAATGAATCCTTTTTTTTCTCTGAATAAATGTCTGTTTTCAATACCTTCTGATCTTTTACTCCTACAGTTCAGATGTAATGCTGCAGTTAATACTGAAAATGACCCTAAATCTTGATTGAAAAGATATTTTCTGGTCAGAAACATTGAAAACAAAAGAAAGAGTCTTGAGGAGCAATTGTCTGTTGCTTGAAAGCAGATTCTATACTCAACATTATCCTGAGTCTAGTCATTTCCCATAAAGACTTGGCAATGACTTGAGAGAATCTCATGAAATCCAAATAATAATCCAAGTGAGAGTCCCATTGACCATAATCAGCATCATATTGCACCAACAAGATAGCACAAATATATTTCCAAAAAACCCTGACAAGCAGTGTCTTATATTTCTTGAAAAGTGACAGAAAAAAAAATTGTATGGTAAAATAATCTTAAAATTCTGTTTCCTCAGATTTACATGTCACAGATAGCAAATGCTTCTAATAATTCTGCTCTTTCAAAAATACTGTCTCTTAAAAGTTCAGCTTACTTAGGATGTTCCAAGATCAATATAATCCCTTTCCAAACCCATTCCTTCTTTCTATATATAACTTTTTGTCTCTTTATCAATCATTGACACCTTTTATTTCTCATATCCATAATTCATTATTTCTTTTCTTTCCAGTTTTGTTAAAGTATAATTGAAAAACAAAATTTGAACATATGTACGGTACACAATGTGCTATTGTGCTATTTGGGGATATACACATACATACATGAATGATGAATTCAGGCTAATAAATATGACATCAAATGATTACCATTTTTGTACCGATAACATTTAAAATCTACTCTCAAGAATTTCCAAGTATACAATATATTATTATTAACTATAACCATCATGTTGTATGATTAGATCTCTAGAACTTATTAATCTTTACTGAAACTCTGTACCGTAAGAACAACATCTCCTATTTCTCATTCTAAATAATAATTTCTTTAGTATTAAAACCACTTTTCCTAAAAGATAGCCTCTCTAACCCCTTTTAAAGTGCTTCTAGTTTAGTTGATCAAATATGCCTCCAGGGCTGAGCATAAGACCTGGTCAGTCATCTGCAACCCACAGTGATCTGTTTACGATGGACACATTGTCAGGCCAATTAGGAACATTGGAAAAATTCCAAGACTATTTATGCTATTAGATAAGAAGGACTGTTTTTCTTCTGAGGATACCAGCATTGGTAATTTAAAAGACCATCACTGCCAAAAGCAACTATAAGAAATCTGAAAATGAAACCAAGAGTAAAGGAACATATTTATAGGTAGGAAAAAAGTGTACCTGGACATGATAGCATCACTCAACAAGGTTAATTCCAAACCCACTAAGCTTTTGATGGAATCCATCTGTTTCTTCTATATGTGTTATACATATAGAAGATACTGAACATTTTGAAGCAAGTTGAGTTAGGTTTCTATTCCTCGATACTGAAAGCTATGTATAATACAGAAACTGGTACTTGGAAAGAAAATATGTGGAGACCATAAAATGCAAAATTGGTTAAGTGATGGTAGGTGGCAGTAGGATATCTCTATTCTTACCAAGCTAAGAGGTTGGAAATGTTTGTTACAAAGTGACTAACCTGCCACCTTTTGTACCTGGGAATATAGATAATGTGTCTAGCAAGGCTGGAAAATTAAGAAACTTTTCAGAAACTCCAAAATGCAAGAGTAGAAGGCTGCTACTCTTACAGCCTGCACTGAGGTCCAGCATGAAGGAGACTTCATTTGCAAAGAATGTCTGTGCATGCTAGCCCATCTGGAAACAGAGGGAAGGCCATTAAATTTTACCAAGGAAGACCCTTTCTGTATACAAGTAATTAAAGATAGTTTAGAGGCTGTTTCACCATTTTTTACTTGAAGTGTTAAGAGATAGGAAATTTTCTGCCCCAGGCTAAAGTTAGAAGTGAGGCTAAAAGTGAAACAGAAGATAAGATAGGAACCTGAGAGGAAGCTTCAACTCCTTCTCCTTCTGACTTCCTCTACACCTCTAACCTGTGAAGTCCCTGTCTACAGCAGAGATAGATAACCACCCCAAGGAAAAGTCAGTCATTGGACTATGTATGGAGACAAGGAAAAG
Source organism: Callospermophilus lateralis (assembly GCF_048772815.1). Classification (NCBI taxonomy): domain Eukaryota; kingdom Metazoa; phylum Chordata; class Mammalia; order Rodentia; family Sciuridae; genus Callospermophilus; species Callospermophilus lateralis. Next base: position 61,643,087 of record NC_135320.1, on the reverse strand, counting down.
ATGAGATCGTCTGTTGAACTATGGTAGATAGAGGCCCCACTGGAGAATATTAAGCTAATCACTGGTCAGATGTGCAGAACTCTGTCTGGGACCCATTGGCCAGAATTTAAATTCTGAGGCATTGATTTGGTAAGGTAATTAGCTTTGCCAGCACTAAAATTAAAACAAAGCAAACAGGTCACAAACCTACTATGTTTTTGAGAGAATTGTGTCTTCAGAGAATCTTCAGTCTGTTGAGCAAAGGGATGTCCACATATTGTTCCGAAGCTTTCTTCTTTTAGGAGGAAGTCCATACCAATGCCTACCAGCTTAACACTCCCCCAGCCTCTTTAATTTCTCTTCAAATGGTTATTGCATTTTAAAAAGTTCTTTAGTTTATTATCGAATCCACCATTGCTGACCATCTGATTTCATAAGAATGATTCAATGACTATCCTCCACTGTACTTATGAAAATAGGATTTTGCTTACCACTCAAACCTGGTACTATGGGAAGAGCTAATGCATCATAGATGACAGCTCTTAGGGAATAAAGCAAGTGTCTATTCAATAGATAGATCATTATCATGAGTGCTGTGCTTTATTCACAGATCCAAGAATCTCAAAATACCTTCCATGCATTCATCAAAGATGCCAATGATGGACGCCTAGTGACCATGGACAGTGAATTTAGGTGCTGGCCTTTTGTGATGCTAAAGCAGACCACCAGCACAGTCTCCAAACCCAGATTCTCTTTACTAGTTGTTTTTGTCAAAGCTCCCTGGTCTCCTAATATGCCAGCAGCATGTTTGTTTTTCATTTGCTTGTGGCTTATTAAAGCCACAGATGTGGGTGGGTGGCAGGAACTCGGCACTTTCCTTGCTTAGCGATAAGTACTGCCATCAACTACACACATATGGCTCCTATTAAAGTAAATGGAAGGCACGTGGCTAATTCGGAGGGCAAAATTGGCAAAACTGAAACAGCTGTAGCTATTGACCCTCTGTTTTGAATGGGAGCTATGTGAGGTGAATAGTTCAGCCCCTTTTCCTAACCTGTTTACATGACTCTTTCCGTGCATAATAGTTTCATTCTATCTCTGTTCACATATTCTAGGATTTTCTCCAGGCTTTTCTTGGTTTAATATTATTATTTTTACTTTCTCATCACGAAAGAAAAAAACCAGGAAAGCCATTTCACATCAAGTCTGTAAATACCAGTGGCAATAACCATCCAGTGGCAATAGAAGCTAAGTGACCATTAATGGGATATTGTAGAGGGACTCGGATATCTAAATGGAACAGTGGATTGAAGGTCTGTTTCCTTTTGCCCTGAATTGTCTATGATTTGTGGATTAATTTAGTGAAGATATTTTTCATCATCTCAACATGCCAATGAGTGTGAGAATCTGGACACATACAAAACAAAGATGATTTCAAGGATTTCACCTTCTAAGGAGGAACAGTCAATAAGATTGCCACCTATATGAAACCATGGAGGCAGAGGAACTGATCTATTTTTTTGCCATGTTGTCAGTGCTTGAGAAATATTTGTTGTATGAATAAAATAATCACAATGTATGTGAGAAAGACAATAAGAGAAAGTGGGAACAAGCTCTAAGAACTTGGACAGGAACTTACCAATTATCACCAGAGACATTATGGAGACAACATCAAAATGGATGAGATGACCAGGAAGAATGTGTGAAATTAGCTGACTTCTAATAAATTGACAAAGGACAAAGAGTCACCAAGATGTACTATGAGACATAGATGAGAATCTATCAAGGGTAATGTCATGGAAGAAGAGAGAGAAATTTCAAGAAAGGGGTTTATATAGACAAGGAAAGCTGCAGTGTGTATATGCAAAATGCAGACAGAAAAGGATATATTTAATGAAAATGATTGAAAAATAAAATAAAGAAAATTAGGCTAAAACTGTAGAAAAGTAGACTAGAAAAAGGAAAAAATAAATAAGTTTAGAGGAACAGAAGTTTCCTTTCCCCATCTTTATTGAAAGAAGCTTCCTTTGCAGCTTTCCACAAAAACCAACTGAGATTGTCTGAAATATTCTCCCATGCAATTCAGATATGCTTCAAGCTGAACAAAAGATATTGATAGTATCATTAAAGTAAAATACTGTTAGTTTTTCCTGATTTTTAAGAAAATAATAGTCTAAAGACAAAGTATTCATTTCAAGTTTGTATCTCATATGTCTGTATTACATTTTTGGCATCCACTCCATACCATTGGTGTCAAGTACTGGAGGCTGAAAAAACAAGGGAATGCTATGTAATAAATATTAAATAGAAAAATCTAAGAAGAAGCTAACCATGTTGGTTTGGTGATTTTAGTTCATGGTCAGGTATGCTTAAAGTTGTGATTTCATGTTATAAATATAAAAGTATGTTCCTAGGTCGTGTAATAGAATTAGCCAGTCTGTTTATATGGTATTTTCATATGTACCATAAAGCCTACCCTGGGACTCTAGATCCTGACCAAATTTGAGAACCACTGGCCTAACACATTCATTGGCACGAAGTAAGCAAATGAACTTCTAAATTGTCAATTACATAGATTTCTGTGGTAAGAGTCAGTGGAGCAATGGGTGCAGTGGAGCCCTAAAACTGAAGAAATGTAATATTTACCACTGTTCTTTCTTTTTAGATGTCTAATTGAGAGCTCAACATGGAATCTACCCTCTGACAAAAATGCAGCTCACTCCTTTGGGCCTAGAGGAAGATGGTCATTGCCAAGTACATAGAGCTATCAAGAGTGGGAACTGAAACTGTTGGGAGACTGGAGAAGCTAGATAATTGAAGAGAAGAATAACAAAAATTTTAATAAATATTACTATGTACTGTTTTGACGTCTTCTATTAATGTTCTCAAATTAGCAGAAGTAAAATATTTGAGTTTTTCTAGATTCCTTTTCGAATCTGAATTATGTTTCTTGAATGTTAACTACTACTTAAAGGGGACTAAGTGAGTCTCTGGGTTCAATGGAATCACACCAAGAATTTCAGATCTATTTGGGGTCACTCTGACAGGTATATGGGTTTAACCACAGCACTTTCCTGGGCAGAGGACTTTTTTCCCATGATACCTTGACACACACATTCTCTCCACAAATTTCTAGGCCCACTGCCTCTGAATAACCACATCCTAGGCAAATGGCTCTGTCTTCCCACCTTGATTTAGTTCATTATTACGTTTAAAATCAAAGGCTTTCTGTTCATCAGCAGTACGTGTAACCTACTTCCCGTTAATACCTACAGAATACTAGACACCAACTCAAATGAAAGAAAATGTTCCCTAAGAACCTCAAGGAGACAGAGCTAAGGTGAAAACATTTGAATACTATTGTCATGGTTTGTCTAGATGAAAGAGTCACTCTCTTTGGACATACTCAAAGCTGAGGATGAAGATCTGGAGTCCTTTAATCCACGGTAAAGAATTACTCAAACATCATCTATCGATGCTATCATTTTCCAAACAATCAGTAATTGAGATGCTCAGATTTCCTATTTTCACAATGTATGTGAGAAAGACAATTGGGAGAATAAATCGACAGTGGATTGATGATCTGGACAGACTTGCCCACCTATGTGAGGAAATATTTCTCACAGAGCTTTTCTCAGCTGTTGCCTTTTCCTGACACAGTGTCAAACACTTGGCGGTGAATTCTGCAACCCTGTGGTGGCCCTGGGTTTTGGCATTTGTAAATTGGTGTATTTCTGTCATCACCCACATGCTGAAGCTCAAAAGAAAGCTACATGTGCACTAGAGGAGAAGCAGCTGCCACTGTCCCGGGAAGAGAATGCAATTAAAAAGCTTTCAGCAGACAACCTTGGTGTTTCCTTTTAGAGAAAGGTGGGAGAGCTATTCAGCTGTAGAGCTAAGGGGGTTCAGTCCAGGGGAATAGACTCTCTGGGATTAGATCTATATCTGAACAAAAAGCCTAAGGAGACAAGTAGAAGGGAAGGGTGAAAGATCAGAGCCCCATTCAATCTCATTTTGCACAAACCCTTTCACCCAAATGATTCCTTTGAATTTTCTATGACAAGACACACTTTATCTTGCATAGACATAGCATGAACTAATTAGAACAAAAGGAACTAAATGTACAAAGTTCAAGAGGCATCCTACCTTTAACCCAGCCACCTGTCTCACTGACACTGTACTAGAAGACAAGTAAGTGCATTTTTTTACCTTGTCAAATGAAAAGAAAAAAGAGAGAAAGTGGATATAACCATCAGAATGAAATGACACTTCATATATAGAAAAGAATATGGACTATTAGAGCCAGAAATTACCTAAGAATTAAGATTTTCCAACCCTTCATTTTGGGTGAGGAAACTGAGGCTCAATGTAGTGAATTCGTCCAGTTCAGTCAGCTGGTTAATGACAGTAATTGCCTTGATGTAGGTATTTGGCAAAAAGTCATTTAGTGATTTTTTCCCCAGTCCTGGTGCTGGGAACTGTGGGTGATAAAGAGGAAATAAACTACAGTATGAGTTGCTTGAGGTTAGGGGCTCTGTTTTCCCACTGAAAAGTACAGGCTGAAGTATCACACTGATAATCTGAAGTGTATGATGGAGGATAAATCCAAGAGTGGATGAGCTCCTTCAGGTACATTGTGCAAAAAAAAAATGGAAACATAAACCCAGCCTCCTCGTAAGTAAACAAAGATTCTTTCCCAAGGCTCACCCAGTGAATACTCTCAAAAGAAAACCTTAGTGCAATCTCTAAAGCATAATATTGTAAAGTCATGTGATTTAGGAGTTTTATATGAATCAAAAATGCTATAGCTATTACCAAAATGCTATTGAATCTTATCTTTGTGCAAATCACCATACAGCAAATTTTGGTACATAACACAAATACCCCAAACAGAACCTGTTACCACGATTGGAACACTTTAACCTTCTAACACATAATATTTTGCCAGGTTTTCTTTCTCTAACATTTTCTGAGTATCTCAGTATCTTGTGTCCTCTGTATTATTCAAGATTTTCTAAAGCAGAGTGAATAAATAGGATGTGTGTGTGTGTGTGTGTGTGTGTGTGTGTGTGTGTGTAGATTTACTACAGGGATTACTGTGGGCCCCCACAATTATGGAGGTGAAGTCCCCCACAGGTTTTCTGCAATCTGAATAACCAAGAACACTGGCAATTTGACACAATCTAAGACCCAAAGCCTGGGAACCAGGGCCTCCAGTATTGAAGAGGGAAGATGACATTTTAGCTTAAGAAGTCGGACACTCAAATTCATTTTTCCCTCACCTTCTTGTTCCAGTCAGGCCCTCCATGGGTCTGAGGATGCCTCCCCACACTGGTAAAGCTGGATCCGCTTTATTCAATCTTCAATCTGCTGATTCAAATGCCAGTCTCTTCAATGAATACCCTCCCTCACACACTCAGAAGTCATGCTTTGCCAGCTCTCTGGTATATAGTTAAAATCCAGTCAAAGTAAGACAAAGTTAACCATCACAATCCCCAAATCCTCCTTCACCAGCCAGCTGATTCTAGATTCTGAAGGCTGCATGTTCCTGTTCTAACTTTGCCAAACCCAAGTACAGCAGAAGCTGTTTCCCTCCATTTCTCATAGCATTGCCAAATCAAGCTACCTTTTGAAAGAAAGCAAAAGTTTTCTAAACGTAGCCCACAGATACTGCACAATTTCTGCTTCCTCTTTGGTCCTTTACAAAGCAGACACCCATCATGTCCTCTATCCTAGGCCACTTGATCAAGTCCAGGGATTTGTCCTATTCCCAACCACTGTGTGAGCTCTGGGTAACTTCACACTTCTGAATCTAGGTCAAAGGGAGCTCTGGCCTTAGAAAGAGAAGACAGTACTTTCCTAACTCTGTTCTAAGACTCACCTAGGAATTAATTCTTCCCAAGTGATTGACTTTTTTTTTTCTTTTTTTTTTTTAGGCTGGGGCTCAAACCCAATGCCTTGCATCCATTAGGCAAGATACACCCCCAGTCATCAATGGACACTTGAAATACCAATTTCCTTCTAAGGCGAATCTATTCCTATCTCACAAGGCCTTGGTTGAACTGCTCCCAAGAAAATTCTAGGATGACTGATACCAATGCATTTCCCAAAGTCCCTATTCTTTAGTTTGTTCCTGCTTGTGGAACATCAATAAACAGTGGAATCCGGGTGCTACCAAAATTATTCTGTGATAGGCAGAATAATGGCTCCCAGAGGTGTCCAGATCTTAATCCCTGAAGCCTATGAAAATGTATACCCCCTGACATGGAAAAAGGTGCTTTCCATGTGATTACATGGAAAGATCATGAAATGGAGAGTGAATCTAGGATTATAAGGCCCAGTATAATCACAGAGATCTTTGAAAATAGGTTACTTTTGGGGGCTATGGCCAGAAGAAGATGGGACTACAGAGGTACAACATTGCTGACTTCAAAGTAGAGAAAGAGAGCCCACTCCAAGGAATGCAGGCCACCTACGAAAGTAGGAAAAGAAACAGATAACTTCAATAGCCTCCAGAAAGAATGAGGCTCTGATAACACTTTGAGGTAGCCCAGGGAGATCCAGTTCAGGCTTCTCAGCCACAGAATTATAAAGTGAAAAAAAAAAATGCGTGAAGTTTTTGGCCACTAAATTTATGGCATTTGTTATTGGAACAATAGAAAATGAATACTGATTCCTTTTCAGTCTCCCCTCATCATGAGTGCAAAAATGCAAGGAGAAAGCCTTACCTAGGACACTTTGTTATGCTAGTGAGGTGGGTCTATCTTGGATATGACTGCTTAGGGGCTTTTGATAAGTAGCAGTGCTTTCCCAACCTCAGAAATTGTCAGACTCAATAAAATTACCAAAAATAGTAAATAATTTCAAGGGAATAGAGAGAACATTTAAATCAATTAGAAATAAATTATTCCAGCAAGTATTCTCTACCTCAGCACTACTAGATATTTTGGGCCAGATAATTCTTTGGGAGAGGAGAGGGGCTGTCCTATGTACTGCAGTATTTGTAGCAGTATCCCTTGTCCCTATCCACTGAATGCCAGTAGCAACACCGCAGCCATGACAACCAGCAATGTCTTCATATGTGGCCAAATGTCCTCTGGAGGAGAACATTACCCATGGTTCCAGTCCGATGATCTCCTGAAGAAGAAGAGAAGAAGATATCGTGTCAAGATTACTTTGACTTTTCAGGATATGAAATTGTTTTGGTGAGAAGTATACATTGGAAGAACATATGTCAATCCTTTAGGCCTCTGTATTTCCAGTAGGTGAAGCAAATAGGGCCAGGGATACAAATATCCATTTCTAAGTGATTCAGACATCAGGCCCTCATTAGGTAAATTCTATTATGTGTTCTCTACTTTTAATACCACTCCCTTTCCATGAGTCAACCAGTATTTACTGGTAAGAGGACTTGGAATGGCATTAAATAAAACTAGGCACTGTGCCTTCACTTGTAAGGGCATGGCATGACTTCTTGGGAGATCACGCACCAACATGATCAACTGTGTCTGGCTTCGAGTTACAGAGCACTGGCCAGTGGACAAGGTGGGATGGCGTCATAGAGCTACTGAATAAGAAGGGCAGAGATCTCGAACATAATTAACTTAGGCTAAAGTTGTTAGATGAACTCTGTTACCAGGAAAAAATATTTTTAAATTCCATCCAATTAGATGTTGCACATACAACCAGTCAATCTTTTATTCCATGAACAAGATTTGCCATATCCCTTAATTTTGACACCTCAGGCTGTCACATGCATAAGAAATCAAAGGTTATCTATTCTTCTTAAATATAGTAATGATCTAAAAATAGGGAAATGATTTAGAAACTAAACAAAGCTACTGAGTTGTTTATAACCTGTGAGTAAGTTACTGCACAAGTTCAACTGACAATAATTTGAAAATGAAGCATTCAGCATATAGCACAATGTAAATCCATCATCATAATTTTATTAACCAAGTTAATAAATTAATGGAGCAGATAATCCAAAATTCAAGGTTTTAGCAGAATAGCTAAGATTTGGGTGACATTTCTTTCAAACCATTAATAATGTCAGCTAGGTTTCCTGAAGGATTGAGACTTCTTAAATTGGGACTTTCTTTAAAGTCATTACAAGGTTTGTACACTGTAGAAGTATTATGTTCCTCTAGAACTAGGCCCCATAAATGGAAGTTTTAGAAAATCAAATGTCAGATCAAAATACAAAAAAAAAAAAAAGTTATTGCATTAGAACTGCTTACAACGTAATGACCTTTATTATGACTTAGTTCTTACAGAAGAGGCTATGTGATAATTTGTTTAAAATAATGCCGGTGAGAGTCCTGATTTAAATAGGAGATTAGAATAGAAGCTCTAAGAATGGCCTCTTCCTAAAGTTGGAGTCTACATGTGACAACAGTATCCAAGAGGTGGCTGTCATTGGGGTCTCTCAAGTCCTAAGTTCTAAGATGCCAGATGACATGACTTCCCTTGTCCTAGAGGAACCTGACATTACCCACACCAAGCATCAGTGACAAGCTTCTCTGTTGGAGCCACCCCTCCTGACCCAGCATGTGGTGTGTCTGTAGCACAGGTTAGCAGGGTTCCAGGAATGGCCTACTGCCCCACTTTTTCTAACCCTTACTCCTTTTTCTTCAATAATAAATTCTTGAGTAATCCAATTAAGTTTCCATTCCTTCTTGATGTTTTAAAATAGCTCAAAATTTTTGGCTTCAACTTTTTCACTTTGGATATCTGAAGATAAACTGAAATCATTAGTTTATTCAGTACATATGTAGTAGGTTACTATTTGTGTCCAGTACTGTAGCAAGTAATGAGAATACAATGGTGAACAAGGCTTCCATTCCATTCAAGGCTTTCACAGAAAAACAGGAAACATAAGCAAATAAACAAACAATAGCACAAGTGGAGCATGACAGGAAATATCACAGAAGCAGATGGCAGCATCCATTCACTTATTGGAGGTGAGGCTGGGCTTACCAAAGCCAGGAGTCATTGAACTGAGACCTGAGGACAGAGTATGAAATTAGAGAGGAAAAAAAAAAGTTCCAAATATAGGAGGAAGAAGTACAAAGACCACAGTCAAGAAAGCACCAGGCTTCTGAGAAAGTGTAGAAGTTGTATGTGGCTGGCTTTCAGGAGAACACTGAGAAATGAGACCGAGAGCAGGTGAAGGTCCTTCTTCCATTTGGTGATGTGTACTATAGCCACATTAACCTTGTTATCCTGGGAACAAGGAAAACACCACCCACAGTACTACAAAACAGTTTACTCTGTCCCTGCCCAGGCAATGCCAGTTGTCAATCTGTTTAAACAATCTTCTCCCCATAGCCTAGAGGGACACCAATGGTGGAGTCAATGACTGTCCATATGCCTCAACTCTGCATTTGCAACTAGAGGCTGCAGGAGTCTCTGCTCTGCCCCAGAAAGGCCCTACTGATGAGGTACATTGCACAGCACAATCTCTAGACCCACCACCAGCTCCCTGATTCTGGTACTACCCTGCAGGTACATGCCTAGTAGACAGCTTGAGCAAGGACTTCGGTGGGGTTTGACAATCTATAGAATTGTTCCCAGGGCATAGCCTCATCCAGAGAGGAAGTTCTAAGAGCAGAGTATTATTGAGATAGCATGTCCTCCCATACTGGGATGGTTTCCATTCTTACCTTTCTCCTGAGGTTGACCAGAAAGAATATTCTGGAATGAGATAATACAATCCCAGCCTCTCTTCTCCACCCTACACCACCACATTGTATAACGTGAGTGGGTAGGGAATCTGTATGGAGGCAACTTCGGTTGTGAAGTCTCCCCAGTCTATAATTAGGGCCCTTGCCCATACTCCTGCATGGTCCAGCTTACTAAAAGAAAGGAGTATGCACTTTCAGATTTCCCCACTAAGCCACTACCTATTAATCATACCACCCATGGGTGTTTGTGGGTTTTCAAAGCCTACCCTCTCCTTTATGCTTAGAGTTAGCAGTTCTCCTGGGTCTTGGCATATATTAATTGCATATCATAATTCCTTGAGGGCAAGGAATATCCTGAGTTACAAATAAAAAGGATCAATTGGCTACCAAAGATTCTTGCTAGGAACAAAGTGGCCATCAGTGGGTAACGACACATACTGATGATGCTCTCTGGAAATCACACTTGGGAAGAGAAGCTACAGTTTTTTGAAGTCAAAGGTATGATTAATTTGAGGGAATTTGAACCCTGACCTACTGATAATGATGCTAAGAAAATATTGCTTATTTTTTAGATGTGATCATGGAATTATTGATATATTAAAATAAGAAAAACATTAACTTTTTAAAAGACAGGCTGAAATAATTTTTCAATAGAATGACATGCTGTTCATTTCAACATAATCTGACAATGGAGGAAGAGTGGGAGCCTATAGAGATAAGAGAAGCTTACCCATTAGTTTATGACTGTTAACCTGGGTGATCAGCACTTGGGGAACATAGAAGTTATGCTATACATTCTACTTTCATCTGCGTATAAAATTCTTCTAGAGTTTTAAAGGATGTAATTAGTAAAAGTGTAAGCTACCGTAAAGTGCTAAAGTACCTGAAATCCTTTAAAAAGTTTTGATAAAAGACATTTCACATGATGAATAAAAGCAGAGGGAAGTGTTCACAGTATATGTTGTATTCAGCAAACCAAAATCGCTTTTGGAAGATCTGCTGATACAAGTGAAAACTTTGAATTGGAAAATTAAAACTAGATCAGATATCAGAAATGTAAAATTAGTAGAGATCTTAAATGCTATGTATTTTCTCTTGGTAATGTTATGATTGGGTTTACCAGTAAATACTCAGTATTGAAGAAGAAGAGAACATTTATTCATTTTCTCAAATGTTCTGGGTCCAGTTAGTTCTGCTGAAGGGCAGAGGTATACTTCCAACTAACCTCTAGATGTCTAATTTTAGTTTCTGGGTAAATGAGAGATTATAGGAAACCTCTCAAAGTCATTCTATCTCATTAATGGCAAGGTTAATCCAAAAATGTGGACACTAATTTTATTATCCAAGGGACTAGAGATGCCCAGATTTAAATTCATGGTGTGGAGATATAGTGAGATTCAGCAGGTGGATCCTAAGTCTACAGGTTGGGCCTGCACTCCAAATGTACCATAAAGGAGAAGAATGCAGTGAGCTGGTCATTTCATTCTAACTTAGAATTTAGATGTTGGTCACACTCCCAATTCTTAGCAATCTGCTTAAAAAAGACTGTACCAAGGTCTTAAGGTCACACTTCAGCTGCCACTGCGGAGTTGCACACAGGGACAAACAGATATGAGCATTTGAGCAAGTGTCATGGCCAGTTTCAGGTAGGATCAGAGTAACAATGAACTACTGCGTGCTCTCTGGGTGCTAAGTCCTTCACCAACATCATCCCATAGAAACCTTTCAGCCCCATTATAATTATCTTCCCATTTTACAACCAGGACATAGAGTGATTCAGAAAGTCGAGGCGATACAACTAGTAAATGGCTCAATGGAGATTTTAAACCAGATCTGCCTGACTTCAGAGGCCCTGTTCTTTGCCACCACACATGCCTATTTTATTAAGTACTTCAGAGAATAACAAAATATATCAAAGGCCATGTTTTCTCTGGCATTGGCCAAGTAAACACATGCCTTTTTGTTGATTCATCAGGCAAATCATCTAGCTATGTCCTTTACCCCTCACTGCCATTAACCTCTAGTGCTGTGAAATTCCTTTTCTTGCAGAAGCTCACAGGGCTCCAATCTGGAATAGGACAAAGAGGCACTTACACATTTAAAAGTAGCTACTGGTTCTGTTCTGTCTGTCTCTCTGTCTCTGCCTCTTCCTCTGTCTCTGTCTCCTCTCTCTCATGATTTTGTTGAGTTGAAAGTTAGAAACTAGGACAAAAGAATCGTTGAAAAAGGTGCCCAAGATAGTAAAATATAATTTTTTATTAGAACTCAAGAGAGCCCACTCTGAGGCCAGACTGACTTGTTAACTAACTTACCAGAGAAACTGTCCACTTCCTGCTCAGGGAGGAAGTAAATTTAGACCTGTAGAGCTCTGGGCAAGGTGGTTACATATGAATTGTGAAAGAGGCAGGAAAGGAAGAACTCCTTTTGGATAAGGTCTTTCTCAGGAATAAGAGGAAACGCTGATCTTTTTTCCTACAAGTTCGAGTTTAATATCTCTGTCACTGGCCTCAAATGTGACCCCAAAAATTCACTGAAATTTTTCTAAATGGGTCCAGTTATAATAGTTTTGTCTTCATAATAAGAAAAATGATTGCATTTGGTTATACCACCAACACTTGCTTCTTATAAATCAATATAAATTGTTATGAGCTTTTTAAATGGCTTATGCTCTCAAGGAGCAACTTACTTCCGTGAGTTGGAATAGAAAGAAGAGAGATCAAAGACTCTCTGTGTGAAGTGAGAATTAAACATGGAACAGAGAGACAGGTGTGGAGGCAGATGTCCCTTCGAAATTTATATATTGAAATCCTAATACCCAAGGTGATGGTTTTAGGGAATGGGGCTTTGGGCAGGTGATGAGGTCATCATGAGCGGAAATAGAGATCCCCTAGCCCTCCTGCCATGTGGTGTAAGAAGGCAGTGCCAGATGAGAATCTGTGAGCACTTTACCCTTTCACTTCCCAATCTCTAGAGCTGTGAGAAATAAAATGATGGTTGTTTAGAGGTTGTTCATGTTTTTTTTTTTTTTTTTTTTGGTAGAAGTCTTAATAGGCTAAGACAGGTGGTGGTGGAGAAACATCTCTCTGTAGTGGATCAAGGTATTATGCAAAGTAGGAGAGTATGGATTCCAGTGGATTGTTGCATGGAATTTCTAGGATAATTCTAAGAATAAAGGCAGCAGGTTTAATGAACAAATAAGTTTCTCTGGGGAAGAAAAACTGACAGTCTAGAATACAATGAAAAGACAAATCTAACTCTGCTCAAACATTGTTATATCTGAGACCCTATATGGAACTAAAACATAGAAATTAATGGTTTATCATTTAAAACATATTTTTGTCTGTTTTTATTTGTATCATTTTTTTTTTCATTTCTTTAATGTCTACGCCTGGTTGTTTTACAGTAAAAGGCTACTTTCACTAAATGTATTAAAAATGGTAATTCAAAGGAACGCTCCTTGGATACAGATATTGGCTCACATCTGGAATTATCCTATAACACTCGATATGCTGCTGTTTTCCTTCCATGTTTCATGGATGTCCCAAGCATAATCAGAGAGGCTCAAAGGCATTCAGGAACCTGAGTGGACACACATCCCACTCTACTGAGGTTTCTAATCACAAGTTCTTGACATGATCAAGACACACAGGATGCACAGAAATTGTTTGATTGAGGTTCACGATGATCGCAGCTTGGGTCCAGAAGTAGCTTTTGGTTAAGAAGTGTGAGGTCTGTTGGAAGGCTACCTTTCCAAACACAACATGGCAGTCTGCTTAGCAGAGTAGCTGGTGGCTGGAAAAGTGAAAAAGAACCTGTTCCTCCTGTTGCTATGAAACGTGAAAGGATGTAGCTGCTAGCCCAATTTGCCCCAAGAGACTCTGAAGGAATGAAAGGTTAAGCCACTCAGCTGTATTTTTAGACTCAAATGCAACTGAGTTGTTCTTCAAAGCCCAGTCCAGTCGGGGGAGGATAACAAGAGGGGAAAATGAGATCATTTGGTCTGGCCTGGTCTAGCCACTAACTAAAAAATCAGGCTATGATTTTAGGGTCTGCCACTATATTGTAAAAGATAAAACTTCACCAATTACATTCAGTAGCAGGACCCAAAAAAGATACTGGAGGGGAAAGAAATGTAATGGAAATATATTTCATGTCAAATCAGAGTACATATGGCCCTGGAAAAAAGCACAATAAAATGGGTCATCAGTCAGAAAATACATGCATTTTCTCAATGTGGACTAGCCATTACTAACCAGAAGAAAGATTTACTTGGAAGACAGGGATTAGAAATGCAAAAGAATTAAGCTCCTAATGGAGAAAGAATCAATTTGAGTCCATAGGGAATAGAGGTTGAGACTAACATCCTAAAATACCATTTTTGAACAACCTTTGAAATGGACACTAAACATCTAAATATTTATCCTTCAGTCTCCTCCTCTAAGAAAACTGGAGCTATTAGATACGTTGGAAAATTAAGGTGGCTCTTTAATATATGAAATGTTGTTCAACCTTGTATTATCCTCATGGCAGAAAACAAGAAGGAGTCATTTCTAAGATATTTAAAACTTCAATTACTAGTCCTTTTCCACTTAAAGCAATACAACTAATGAGGTTTATCAAACTCCATTCACAGACTGTGTTATCTTCCAGGAAAACAAAAACAACAACAATAAACTCTTCTTTATTCCTGTGTGTTTGAGGTTTATAACAGCCAGCAAGATTTGTAGCCACATGCCCAAATGCAGGCATTCTCTGACATGTGATTCTGATATTATTCATGGTCTCTCCTGATTATTGTTTTAAAGCAAATATAAAGACTCCTATATCTCTTTCCTGTCTCAGCAAGAGTTTTTAGCAACTCCATGGAGGTGTTCAGATTTCCAAATATCAGACGCTGTGAAATAACTTTCCAGGCTGGAAATTTACAGAGTAGAAGTAGGGTAAGTGATATTTGTGGAGTTTGAGATGAAATGTTATGAAACATACTACAAGGTAAAGAAAAGAAAACATTGCAACCCTTTTCAATATAGCTACAGGTCACTTGCACCCCTGAATTCCACCAGCACCACAATCACTTATTGAATGACTATATCCATGGGTGATGTCCAGAACATGGAACCACTTGGAGAGTCTGAGCAGAGCTGGGTTGTGAAGGTGCCACGAGACACCAGATGTTAACCTGGATCTGGGATGTCCAGAGTTCCCTAGAGCAGGGGTAGGGTGTTGGGCACAAGTGCTGGTCACCATTACAGCTCTGCCTCTTTATGCCTACATCATATTACTTCTGTCTCTATCCTTTTCTGCCCCCTGAATTGTTGTCACAAGATACAACAGGAAAAAATAAGATAGTGTGATCTAGATTCTGTACCTTTGCTTTCTATCTTATGCTATGTGTGATCTATTTAATATCATTATGTCTTAGTTTTTTTATATAAAATACATTTTCCCCACCCTAAATCAAGACATCTTAAAAACCCAGTGATTGTGAAAGCTTTGTGAAGGAAAATCTGTATGCTAAAACTAGATTATTCTCTAGTATTGTTATTCTCTAATACTTTTTAAGATGTTCAAAGAAATTTTGTCATGTTACTTTCCTAACATGGCCCACTCAAAATGCACACACACTAGTTGACCTGACGGTGCATCTATTTTATGATCACTATCAGTATTATCATCATTCCATTGTGTTGGTATTATCTAGTTATCTTCAGCTCCTAATAATGTTCTAAAGGGAGATTTATACAGTACTCACTTTTTCCACTATTCCCAAGTCAACTTTAGAGCAGGTTAAAAATATATTCTGTAGTAGTGATATTGCCACAGACAAAAAAGTAATTGATGATGTTGACCACTTAGGATTAGAGTATGTTATAAATCCAGGGACTTCTAATACAAAAATATAAATATTTTTACATGAGACATGACCTGTAAATATCCAGACTGGCATCTTAAATTGATTAATTAAAAAGAAAAATATACACCAAGTCCATCACATCAGCATGAATATCTGATACACAGTTTTCACAAGTCACACTCCTCCTCAGCAGGCTAAGGTGAGAACAGCACATTTGCATTAACAAAAGAACAAACCTTTAGTTGCTAAAGGAATGAAAAGTAATACATACTGAGAAGGATAAAGCCTTTTCTTCACCTCACCCTTTAGTGGGTTAGAAAAAAATTCTGAGGAAGAAGAGTTTGTGGAAATTCAGTTGCGCATAGCAGAGGATGATTTATGAAAGTTCATTTTTAGAATAAACCTATCTGTGGTTCATTTGCCAGGAACCAAACATATGAGTGTCTTTGGTGGACTGGAACAAAAATCACCCCTGAATACATACATAACAAACAGCAATGTAGCAGTGGTCTAGTAAAAATACAGGAACCCCAAAAGAGCATTTTGATTAAATATTTCTGAACAGAATTCTAAATACAATATACAAGTCCACTCTAATAAGCAGGTAACACAGGTATTGGCAAAGAATGGCAGGGATATACTCAGAAAGTGCCTGAAATTGTGTGGCCTGTGTAGAAGCTGAAAAGAATTGGGTGTCAGAGGAAAGGATGGAATTCATCACCTATTCTAATTTTATTGTTAGGACATAATTTTATGTCATGATGCTACCCTAAAGCACAGAGAGCTGTTTCTGCTTCCGTATTGTTCAAACTTGGCAGCAGTATGGAGTAATCAGAAATAACATTTTAGAAGTCCCAGGACAAAGTTTCTGTCAAAGAGAGGAAAAAAAAAAAAAAAAAGGATGATCCATTAATTGGTAAATCAGGAAGAGCAGACACAGAAAAAAAGAAGCATGAGCTGAAATTCATGCTGAGAAATGTCCATTCTATACAGTCTGCACTCTGTCCGTCTTGCCACCTAGCAAATAGCTTAAGGTGTTATGAGAGTCTGGGCCTGAATCAAAATGCTGGGTCTCTATCCCATGGGTGCCATCAGTTTCCACCATGATGTGGACAAATAATTTTCCTCACATTCTATGTATCATCCATAAAATGAAGATAATGGTACATGTTTTCCTACTTTGGATTGTAACCAGTAGATGTTTAGAGACATTGTTTTTAGGTAAATAAACAGACACAGGAAGCAGCTTAGGCAAGAAGCACTTGCCTGCATTTTCACTGAAGCAAATTCAATAGACATACTTGGGATTCTTGTCCTGGAAGCTCATTTACATGAGCTGGTCTTTATTCATTTAATCCATGCTGCTTCAGTGTTCTAGTCAGCTTTTTTCACTGCTGTGACTAAAAGGACCTGATCAGAATAATTGTAGAGGAGGAAAGGTTTATTTGAGGGCTCATGGTTTCAGAGAAACCTTCCATAGAAGGCCAGATCCATTCCTCAGGGCTCAAGGTAAGGCTAAGCATCAGGCCAGGAGAGTGTGGCAAAGGGAAATAGCTCACATGACCAGCAGGAAGCAGAGAGAGAGAGAGAGCTTCACTGACCAGATACAAATATATACCCCCAAGCCATGTCCCCAATTCCCACCTCAAGCCATACCCTACCACTTCAGTTACCACTCCATTCATCCCATCAGGGTTTAATCCATTGATTGGGCTAAGAGTCTCAAAACCCAATCATAATGTTTGGACTAAAATATTTTACCAGAGAAACCTTTTCCATTTAAAGAAAAAAAAAAAAAAAAAAAAAGCAAAGGCTAAAACTTCCTTGGTTTTTGAACAGAATAAATATTCTTTTTGAAGAAAAGGCTTACAAAGATTTAAAACATCTTAACTAAGTACAAATAACTCCTCCCCAGACTATATGCTGTAATGGAGGGTGGGAGGTGGGGAGGGGGTCATTCTCACCAAAAGAAAAAAGAATGTTGAATGCAAGTTTCTTTTTCAGTAATCTCTCCCAGACAGGAAGCTGTTATCTACCTTCTCTTGCAAGTGCTGCTCAGACCCTTACAGCTTAAATTTAGCTCTCAGGCGGCCTCCCCTGTCTCCCTGTGGGCTACAAGTGGTGTTAAATGACAGACATATGTTAAACAAAGATACCTCCCCACAGCTTTCTTTGACTCTAAGTAAGCTCCAATCTCTATTAAAAGAAAAAAAAAAAAATCAGAAGATAAGCCTGTCAGAGGACTCTGAAATTAACATAACTCAGACCTTTTGCCAGTGTCCTAAATCTTGAAAGAGTGAATTTCCAATTCTGTCAGAGGGCTGCAGCTTTCAAGGTAAAGCTGGTGTTCTGAGGCTGGAGACAGACTCTAGGGCTTACTTAGCCCTGAGAACATGAAGGCAGAAGAACCAAGATGAATGTCTCCATAAACGGCTACACATTACAAAGCTGGAGCCTTCTGATCTCTATACTCTAGATGATGACCACAATGACATCATCTCTTTGCAAATTTACTGAGATGTTCTACTAGCTTTGCCTTCCATGAATCATTTGATCCTTATGACAGTCCAGGCAAATGTGAATTTGCCATTCCCATATATATAGAGAAGAAGCAGAGGGAAGCTAAGTAACTGCCCAAGGCCTAATTTGACCCAAAGCCAATCTACATGATACAAAGAAGAAGTACAATAGGATGCCAAAAGAAAGTAAAAGGACACCTTGCAAGGAGTGAGTGGAATGTGGCTTTCCAAAAGGATGTGTCCACACCCTAAGTTCTGTGACTGACCTGATCTGGACAAAAGGTTATTTACAGACATAAATAAGTGAAAGGTCTTGAGATGATATTATCTGGATAATCTGAATAGGCCCTAAATCAAATGAATAGTATTCCTTATAAAAGAAAGATGTAGGGAGATTTGACTCAGACAGAAACGAAAACACAGACTCAGAGGAAATGACCACTTAAAGACAGAGGCAAAGATGGAAGAGAGGCTGACACAAACCAAAAGTTGGGGCAGGCAAGGGTAGGTTCTCCCCAATTAGCCTTGGAGGAGGCATGGCCCTAGTGACCCCTTAATTTTAGCCCGCCAGTATCCAGAAGTGTGAGAGAATCATTTTGTTTTAAGTCACCAAATTTGTGATCATTTCTTTTAGCAAGCCTAAGCAAATGATCACCAGAGACTCAGAAAAAAAGAAATCCTCAGTTGGACTCCTGGAGTCCCCTTTAATTATTATGTGCACCTGCCTCCCTGATTAACTGTCAGCCCCGAGAGGCATGGATGGCTCTGCCTGCATCTTTGTATCGCTGTCATTCTTTTTTTAAAAGTATTATATTTTGCTTTATTAGAAGAAAATTTATCTCATAAATAAAATTTCCATAACCAGAATCAAAATATAATATGATATAAAACTGAGTAGAATTCTCAAATACTAGTAGAGTTAGGTAGAAAACTATAAAGATCTCACCTAAGTGTAGCTCCGTGAATGTTTGTTGAATTGGACCATGGAAATAGCTGGAAGTCTAGGAAGTAGAGACTGTAGAGATTGCAGGCCTGGAATTATGTGAGAACTTGCAGAGATGGGGATATGGCAAGTCAAATCCTTGCAAAGGGTACAGGCCAAGGTGAAAACAACCCTGTGACCATTCTGCAGGATGGGGAGGGTGGCTGGGACATTCAGAGCAACCAAATGCTTTCAGTTCTCATCTCATCAAAACATAGTCACGTAAATGGAGACTAATTCCTATAAATTCCCAAAGAGGAGAAATGGGAATAAATCTGAGACCCTACTACCATTCACTCTTTTGTTGTTTTAGTTTTATGTTTGAACAAATTTATTATAAAATTTTGCAAAGGTAGGCAGTGAAGTCTTGCTTTTCCCACCGCTTATTAATATGCTGAGTAAATATTTATTATCTATTATGTGCATTGTTCTTGATGTTTGGGATCCATCAGTGAATAAAATGGACAAAAGCAAAACAGACCTTCCCTTTCACTATGCAGAGGAGTAGCAGTTAGCCTCGTTGACAAGAGAGGACTTGAGTAAAGACTTAAAGAAGTGACACAGATCAGCCAAGGAGATATTCTCCACATTTAGATTTTTTCCAAATCCTCCTAGGGTATCTTTATGGATGAAGCCACATATACAAACACATATTCCTATTTTCCATTTTTTTAATGCAAATTACAACATGTTGTATGGACCATGCTTTCTTCATTTAGTATATCATGAAGCTTTTAATCAGGTTAACTGTCAGAAATATACCTTTTTAATCTATTTCTATACTACTGCATGGAATCTCTATTTGGGTGGCTGGGTAGTGGTTTATTTAACCTCGTCCCTATGAGAAAATTTAGTTTGTTTTTAATCCTATGCTATTTGGAAAAATGTTGTAATGCGTAACATTGTACAAATATCATTTGAATCCCTTGGATAATTTCCCAGAAGAGGAATTTCTAGGCCGTATGGATAAGTAATTTTGACAAATATCGCCAAATGGCTTTTCATTAGGGTTTTACTGATGTATACCTCCCAACAACAGTGAATGAGAGTACTTGTTTTCCCACAGGTTGCCAATAGAGGATGAGATCGAACAAAAATTTGGGGGCATTTTGGTCACTGAGGTTGGAAGAAACATGATAATCTCACATAATTTTTAATTTTCACTTGTTTTATGATGAATAATGCTGAACATTTTCCATGTGTTTGTCATTTATATTTCTTTTCCCATGAACTCTTTAATGTATTTTTGCCCAATTTTCCACTGGGAAGTTGACCTTTCTCTCATCAGTGTCTATGCACTTTTTATATATTAGGGAGATTATTCTGTTTTATGATGTGCAAATATTTTTTTCCCGGGTGGTTGTCTTTTGACTTTGATTATAGTTTTCTCTTACATGTAGATTTTAAAAATATGGACAGTAACATTTACCAAATGTTTTAATGGCTTCTGGATTTTGAGTTATATTTTAAACGATTATCCCATCATACATTTAAAAAGGAGTTTTCTTATGTTCTCTTAGTATGATTATGGCTTTTATATTTCATGTTTAAATAAATTGGAAGTATTTAGAATGTATTCTGGTATATAGTATAAAACATGAATCTCACTTTTATCCCCCATGACTCTCTAGCATTTCCACTATCATTTAAAAATGTATTTACTTTTTAAACTAATATGTAAAAACATAGAAATTTCACCCATTAAATAGGGCATCATGTAATGTTTTAATTCATCTATATTTATTTCATAATGTTTAAGTCTAGGTGACTATATCTCTGCAACTATTTATCATTTCCTACTGGTGAAAACTTTTGAAAAGTCCTTTCTTCTACTGGTTTAAAACATACAGTGCATTATCGTTATTTATAGTCACCTTACTGTGCAATAACACACCAGAACTTCTTGTTCTAAACTGTAACATAGTACCCACTGAGCAGCCTCTTCCCATCCCTGCTCACCCCAGCACCCCACTCTCCCCAACCTCTAGTCATCTCCATTCTACTCTCAGCTTCCATTAGTCCATGACTATTTTTAAAATAAGTCTATTTTCCCCTGCTGATTTGAGATGACCCACCATCATGTACTGAATTATTGTATATTGTTGGTTTACTTTTAAACAAACATTGATCTGTCCTCAATTCATATGTGAACATAGTTCTATTTAATAATTAAATTTTCTTATTTTTCAATGTCTCCCTGGCTGTTATTGGTTGTTTAATTTTTCATATGATCTTTAAAATCAATTTGTCTCATTCTAAGGTAAGAAAACAATTGATTTTTTGTTGTTGTTGGAATAGAGTTAAATCTACCATAGACATAAATGATATTTCGATGATGTAACATCCTCCTAGTCAATATTAGGGTTTTATCTTTTTTTGTTGTTGTTCAATGATATTTAGTGTCTTTCAGGAATACTTGAAGTATTCTTCATTCAGTTTTTATATGTGTATTGGTAAACTTATTCATAAATATTTTATCTGCATTGCAGCTATTATAAATGGTGAATTTCTTCCATGTTATCTTCTAAGTGATTTTGTAAAATATTTGAGTGCAAATATATGCATATTAATGCTTACACCTCACCATTATTGTTAAAATTTTTAACAATAATGGTTATTGTTAAAATTTTTCAGTTGATTCTCATGTTTTGCAAGTATCCAGTCATATTCTTTGAAAATAATAGTAGACTCCTCCACTTCCTATTTTTCTGCCTCTAATTTCTTTTCTCCAGTGTATTTTTTTTCTTTCAATAGGTGTCTATCCATCTCTCCATAAATTCTTGACTGGTTTGTACTCTCCCTTCTTTCATAGAGGTGATGTTTCTTAGGCTTTTAATTCATGGCTAAAGTTTCACATTTTTCATCCATTTTGTGACAACTTTTTTTTTTTTTTCTAGTAAAGTGAGCATTTTTCACATGTTTTTCTTAGAGTATTTGGGTTGAGATTGTACTTTTTAAAAATAAGTATCCATCATTGAGTGAGTTAGATTTTTCTAGACTAGTTACATGGGGAAAGTTTGTGTGGGGATGGAATAGGGAACAGAGTGTCTTCCAGGTGTCACAATTACCTATGAAACCTAGATTGGCTGTTTCCTGCTACCATGGCACATCCATTAAATTCTGTAGCACACTACTGCCTCTGCACCTTCAAACCCACTGCTTTTCAAAGTTGAAGCCCCTGAGGACTGTATTGCCAGTACTACCATCAGATATCTTCACTCCCTGTAGCAAACAAAACCTCTAGTGTTTTCACTAGAGGGTGGACTTCTTCCTTTTTAAAATTGTGGTTTTGCAAAAATCTATGCCCCTATCATTTCCAAGACTTCTTGGGACCCCTTTTAACTTCCTTCTAGATGGGTTCTAACTAAGCTCAGTGTTTTAGTCAATTTTTTTCCCTGCGTGACTAAAGGATGTGACCAGAACAACTTTAGAGAAGGAAAAGTGTATTTGAGGGCTCACATTTTCAGAAGTCTTAGTCCATAAGAGGCTGGCTCCATTCCTTAGGCTCCAGCTGAGGCTTGAGCCATGGCTAGAGAGTGTGGCAGAGGGAAGCAGCTGACATCAGGAAGCAGAGAGACTTCACTTTCCAGATGCAAATATACACACCAAATCACGCCCAAATTCCCACCTTCTCCAGCCACACACCACCACTTCAGTTACCATTCTGTTAATCCCTATCAGGGTTTTAATTCACTAACTGGGTTAAGACTCTCACAACCCAATCATTTTTCCTCTGAACCATCTTATATTGTCTCACACGTGAGCTTTTGGGGGACACCTCACATCCAAACCATAATACTCAGCTAGCTTTAATGGTCATTACATATATGTCTGAGTCTGCAAGTTACAGATATCTTATTTTTCTGAAGAGAGAATTTGAGAGATTTTTTTTTAAAATTCTTATGATTTTAGAAGAGGGAGAAATCTACTATAAAAACCTATATTCAATGGCAATCTCAGCATTTTTTTTCTTTTTGTCAAAATTCAGCCCAGCACTGAAAGAAACATTATGGCACAAAGTTTCAGGAATGGGAATATATAAAACTCTGTAGGGAATGTGCATGTCTAAACATGAACTCTTGAGTGTGGAGTCATTATGGTTGCCTTTTTCTTCTAGCCTTTCCAACATTCTATTTCTGTCATGATTCCCCCTCAACACATATACACATGGACATACATTCATGTGTGTGTGTGTGTGTGTGTGTGTGTGTATGAGAGAGAGAGAGAGAGAGAGAGAGAGAGAATGAATATGGGAGAGAATATAAAATATGTGTATGGGGGTGAGACAGGAAAAGAATATGTATAAGAAAATAAAATACTATAGAAATTTAAAATAAGTGAGAACTAAACAATTCTCCTTTGTACAGAGTGATAAAGAGATCTTTGACTTTGACAAAATTGGCTTTTTAGGCAGAAACCAGGATTTTTAATTGAGAAGCAAATGGGAGTGATGAATTATGGAGCATAGACTACTTTTGAAAGTCACTTGGCCAGTAAGTAAAGGAAAGTTTTAAGGGATCAAATTGAAAGTCAGGGCTAAGAAACTCTATATTTAGATCCCTGTAAGAAGCTTATTTAGACAGTGGTGTCACAAGTTTGTGAAGTCCTGTCCTTCAGGGTGGGGGTGGAAAGTAAGGAGAAAGGAAGGACTTTGTGTTAGAGCAATTCTCAGCTACCTTGACTCTGGAGCCAGAGTGTTTCACTTGATCCTATGTAACTCTTACTGGTTCTGCAACTGGGCATGCCAGGCTTTGTCATCCTAAATGATGCCCTAATCTATGTAACAGCCCAGACCTTCCTCCTGAACTCCAGTCCCTGACTACTGGATAACTTCACATGGATGTCCTGCAGGCACTTCCAGGTTGATATGTCCAAAATATAATTGAATATCTGGTCCATCACCAAGCTCATCCCTTCCTGACACCTGAATTTCCTTTCTGGATGAATAAAACCATCATCAATCTAGAAACCCAAGCCACAAAAATCCATGTTCATCATGACCAAATCATATATATTACACCAATTACACCTGTAGAATTGATGCCCCTCTCCTCCTTTATTGCCTCCATCATGGAGGGTAGGTTACATCATCTCTTACCTGGACAGTGGCTACTGTTCCTTAATTGGTTTCTCAGCCTCTACTCTTGCCTCCATGCTGTCTTTGGATCATCCTTGTTTTAGCCAGCTTTTTTTGCTGCTGTGACCTAAAGATCTGACAAGCAGAATTTTAGAAGAGGAAAAGTTTATTTGGGGCCCACAGTTTAAGAGATTACATTCCTTAGATGGCCAACTTCATTACTCTGGGCCTGAGATGAGGCAAAACATCATGGTGGACATGAGTGGTGGAGAAAGCAGCTTAGGACATGGCCAACAGGAAGCAGAGAGAGACAGCTCCCCTCACAACAGACAGAAATCATCCCTCCCCTGGTGATCTACCTCCTCTAGCCACACCCTACTTGCCTAAAGTTACCCGGTTAAGCCCTGTTACTGGATTAATGCATGGATTGAGACTCTCAGAGCCCAATCATTTCTCCTCTGATCTCTCTTGCATTGTTTCACACATGAGGTTTATGGGGTGTTAGAAATAACGAGGTCCCGCAAGAAATCAAGCATGTGCTCAAAAGTGGGTGGGCAAGGCAAACTTTTACTTCTGCCAGAAGGATGTGCTACCTGGCAAGCAAGCATGCCTGGGCTTATATCCCTAAGGCAGTGCTGCACTTTGCACTGATTGGAGGACTCAGGGGTACAATCTATGCAATTGGCTAATTTTAAAATTGGGGTGGGAAAACAGGAAGGACTATTATTAAAACAGCTACAGTTGGATCCCATTAAAGCTAAATACTATATTTTGAAAATTGACCACCAGATTTTCTATTTTTCACAGGAAACACCTCATAACTAAACCATAATAATCCTTCACACCATCAACAAGGTGAATTTATTAAAATACAATTCTAATCCTGCCAATTTAAAATGTAATTTAAAACCCTACAATGCATGATAAAAATCTACATTTTTTTAAAAACAATGAAACAGTGTTCTTCAACAATCCCATCTTACTTATTTACCTGTCCAGCCTCAAACTGTATAGTGCATACTTTCTCAATCTCCACTGTAGAAAGTTAAGTTAAAGAAGGTACTCTACCGTCTACTCTAGAAAAGAAAGCATTTCTCCTAACAGAACCTCCTTTGTTGAGAAAAGAATTCTAGCAAGTCTTTTTAATAGGCAGAGGCAGGGGCACCTACTTTGGTGGGGATCAAGGAGGATAAGACAAAGGAAGACAGGAAGTCCTGAGGCAGGTACAAACCTGAGATCAGCGATACTGAAACTGCAAGGTGAATAACAGGAGAGGGAGTCAGGAAACTAACAAGGGCCCCAACTGTAGGGTTTTACTGACCTTTGTGAAGATATTTTTTGTTTTATACCCTAAGTGAGATGAAAACCACAGAAGGGTTTTGAACAAAGTGATGTGGTCTGTGTGTTTACAGGATGTGGCTAAAGTTAAAAACAGGTTATGAGGGCAACAGTTTGGAAGCAGGGGGGTCCGATCCATTAAGAAGGCTGGTCAGATGGGTGGGGTTTCAGATGATTCATGGTGGTGAAGATGGTAAGAATTAGTGAAATTCTAGATACAGTTCAAGGTAGATCCAATATGATATGGTGATGAACTGGTTGTAGGGTGTGTGTGGAGAATAACGATTCAAGTTTTGCTTCAAATTCTTTGGTCTGAGTAACTGGCAGGACAAAGTTGATTTTCAGATAAAAGGAAGAATACTCTGAAAAGCTCAAATTTGAAAGAAAATTGAAAATTCAGTTTTGCTCTCATTCAGGTAGAACTAGCCATTAGACAGCTATCCAACAGAGACAAATACAAAGTTCTTGAATATGCATGCGTGAAGTATGTGGGAGAGGTCAGACTGGAGATAGTTGTTTGGGAATTATCATCACAGAGATGGCATTAAAGACAGATATCCAAGAAAGAAGTGTTGGTTGAGGGGCTGGGGATGTGGCTCAAGCGGTGGCGTGCTCGCCTGGCATGCGTGCGGCCCGGGTTTGATCCTCAGCACCACATACAAACAAGGATGTTGTGTCCGCCAAAGACTAAAAAGTAAATATTAAAATTCTCTTTCTCTCTCTCTCTCTCTCTCTCTCTCTCTCTGTCTTAAAAAGAAAGAAAGAAAGAAAGAAGTGTTGGTTGAGTAATGAGAACCCAGGTTGAGCCCTGCATACTCCCATGCTATTTCAAGTAGAGCAGGTAGTAATAAAGGAGGCAGAGGACCATCCAGTGGTGCAGGAGGAACCCCAGGAGAATGCTTTGTCCCAGAAGCCAAGTGAAGAAAAGCATTCAAAATGGAAATGAGTACTCTGATGTAGCAAATGCTGCTGATGGAATAAGGAAATTTAGGATTCATGATTGATCATTAGATTGAGTAATGTAGAGATTACTGGTGATGGAGTAAGAGAAATTTTAGTGAACTGTGAAGGTAAAACCTGTTCATTTTTGGTTCAAGAAACACCCAATCCCTCTAAAAAGTTGTGCTCTTGAAGAGCAGGAGAGAGGATCAGAGTGGGTATGAGGTTAAGAAAGTATTTTTTTTTAATATACAACAAATGCCAGTGTGCTTCCCTGATGGGAATGAGATAGAGAGGAAGAAACTGTGGTGAAGGAAAGAAGAAAGACCTATCAGAGCAGTGTCCTGACAGGAATGAGGGATGCACAACTGGTCGGGCTGGTCTTCACTGAAGCACTGATGGCAAAGGCCAGGTTTATGGACCCAGATGCAGGAAAATGGGTGGACTTAAGGGTAGGTGTTCTGGGATGCCTCTAGTGGCTAAGTGAAGTGGACAGCAAGCTGGGAATGAGGGAGCTGGGAAAAAGCACTGGAAATCTAGAGAAGAGAAAACAAGTGGCCCGGGATTGTGGAAGAATGAAGGAACAAGGGAAACATAGTAAATACCTGAGCAACAACTAAGGTTGCTGATCAAAATTTCAAAGTGAGACTGGCAAATCCCCTTGTGTTTCTCCAGTCACACAGCTGTGAGGGACTGGCAGGGAGGAGACGGCGCCAGGCTGGGTATGCTCTACTCTGCAACTCAAGGAGCAGGAAGCGAGGGCATGATGCTGAAATGGGTGTGCTGTTCTAGGTGTTTTCAAGAATTATGAGATACACCTCTAAATTAATGCAGCGTGGAATTAATTGGGCCCAGTCTGAATCAAGTTAGTGTTACCTAACATAGTAAAAACTGAGCAACTGCTACTGAAAGAAAAGTATGCTTGAGTCATAATTTCAAGGCCAATTTCTAAGGCACCATTTTTTTCAGATTGAATTAGTTTTAATGAGAAATGATTATATATGTTTGTCTCCTGAATTAACTTAATATAGTTTAATAGAGAATGGGATTTTTATGACATCTGTTCTCTGAAATTTTCTTTGGGCACTGATAATGTATGTAAATTATTATTGTCTATAATATAAAATTATATTTAATATATTCTCTATGAGTTTAATATATTCTCTATGAGTCCAGTCATTTACTCAGAAGTTGGCATCATTATCCTCATTGGTGGCATAAACAACAAAATTATTAGCCTCTATTGGTGCTCAGGTACAGCGCATTAGGCACAAGGTTAATTTCTTCATAGACATCAACTCATATAAACCTGTCAGCAACAGGAGTTGAGAAGGAGGTTAATATTATTGCCATCTTCAGACAATGCAACTGAGTATCACAAAAGTTAAATAACTCCTCCTAGGGTACCCAACTTCTTTTTTTTTTTTTTGTACCAGGGATTGAACTCAGAGGAGTTGACCACCACGCCATGTCCCCAGCCCTATTTTGTATTTTATTTGGAGACAGGGTCTCAGTTGCTTAGTGCCTTGCTTTTGCTGAGGCTGGCTTTGAACTCATGATCCTCCTGCCTCAGCCACCCAAGCTGCTGGGATTACAGGCATGCACCACAGCACCCAGGTAGGGTACCCAACTTCTAAAAGAAGATCCAAGAATACAAAAACAATCTGTCTTACCCCAAATTGAGCTATTGATCACTACACTCTTCAAACATTCCTGT
This sequence comes from Callospermophilus lateralis, assembly GCF_048772815.1. Classification (NCBI taxonomy): domain Eukaryota; kingdom Metazoa; phylum Chordata; class Mammalia; order Rodentia; family Sciuridae; genus Callospermophilus; species Callospermophilus lateralis. The sequence continues at coordinate 61,614,996 of NC_135320.1, read as the reverse complement.
TGAGTATCTGCTACACTGACTGCACTGTAGCAGCTCCAACCATGGTTCTTGATTCCACTGGTACATTAAGTAAAGTGGGTGCCAGTATCCTACCCCAGACCTGCTTCCAGAGTCAGCACTTTACCCATGTTATGTTTTGAAAGTGCCACAGGTGATCCGAACATGGTTTAAGAACCTAATGGAATCCCCAGTGATTGGGAACCACTGAGATCTATATTCCAGGAGGTTCCAGGAAAGAATTTTGGTTATCACTACCAAGTAACGGAAACCTCATCTGACCTCATGCACTCAGGCTAAGAGAAACCTTTTAGAAACAGTCTTAAATGCCACAGTATAAATTACCTTAAAATAAAACACTATAAATAAGCTTTGCTTTATAGCCTCTGCTCCCTACAGGTGACCCTACTTGACCCTCTTTCCTGAAGACTCACCCTAGCCCTGCTCTGGTATCAATCCTGTTCTTGGTTAGACAGAATCTAAGAAGTTTTAATTTGCTAACCCCTGTGACTCAACATTAAGATATTGTGACCACATCTCAAGGGTTCTCATGTACCAGTCCAGGTGCTAAGTGTGAAACCTCTGTTAACTCATTTACTCCTAACACAGGCCCTATGAGGTTGGTGCTCTGATAATACTCATTTTATGGGTTCCGATAAGAAACTGAACCTTGAAGAAGTTAAATGGCACAGGTCACCCTGCTGACCAGCAGAGCCTGGATTTCCACTAGCTCTGCTGACCATGTAGTACAGGCTTCTGATGACTCTCCTTACTGGACATCTCCACATGCATTCCCCAGAGCTTCCTTTATGCACAATATAAAAACTTTCCCTTTTCACCAGTATCTCTCCTTCCACGGCTGTCTACAAACTGATGTCACCTCTTCACACTTGTCACTTAACTCTGAAACCTCTAGATCATTGTTATAGTTTGAATTTGAGGTGCTTTCCCAAAAAGCTCATGTAAGGCAACATAGATAGCAATGTTCAGAGGTGAAATGATGAGTTTATGAGAGCAGTAACCTGATCAGTGGATTAATCCACGTGATGGATTAATCATTTAAATGGATTTTTGAGTAGTAACTGAAGGGAAGTGTGGGGCTTGTGGGGAAGGAGTAAGTCACTGAGAGCTTAGCCTTGGGAATGACATACCTGCTCCCTCTTTCTGTTGTTTCCTCCCACCCTCTCTTCCTCTCTTTCTGATGCCCATGAGTTGAGTTTCCTCTATCATGCCTTTCCTCCACGATATCTTGCCTTACTCTGGCCCAGAGCAATGGAGTTGGCCAGTCATGAACTAAGCCTCTGAAACCATGAGCCCAAAATAAACTTTTCCTCCTCTAAGCTGTTGTCACTATTTTTGCCACAGCAATGAAAAGCTGACTACCCCAGTTGTATCTCACTTCCCTCTCCCCTGTCAACTAGTCAGTCCCTGTGTCCTTTTAATATTATCCTCAGTGGTTTTCAGACCTATCTTCTTTAATGCTCAATTGGTTCTTTCCAAGATATATTATTAGTCCCTGCAAACTGTCTTCCTACCCTAGTCTTATCTTTCCCAAATTACAACCTTCATTTTTCTGGCTCTAGACTAAACACTTAGCAACACAAATTGATATCACCTTAAGGCTTAAGGTTATTCAGTGATCCCTCCTTCCACACACAGACACATGATAAAACACTCCTTAGCAATGTTTTCTTCACAAAGTAGCTTGAACTTTTTTTAAAGATAGCTCTTACTACTCCATGGCTCATTGTACTTACCCCATAAACCTTGCATATTCTCCAAAGGTCATAAACTGTGAGCATCATGCCAAATCCAAGCCAAAGACATGCTGCATGGTGTTGGCTCACCCAGGACTAGTTATGTGCTTCTGTGTGTGTGTGTGTGTGTGTGTGTGTGTGTGTGTGCATGTGTATGTCATTATATATGAATTGGGAGATTTCATGTTAAATTTCAGATCACTAACTTTCTGAAGTATTAGCTCACCAGATGCCCACAACCCTCACCACCTGAGGTTGCGGCCCCAACACAAGTCACCTCAGACTTTTAAGTGACCTGCCTGACCTCAAAGGCATCTGAGTTATGAACGCTACTGTGAGTCATGAGAAAGGCTCTTAGTGTACCGTGGAATCTTGAAGCCTTTGTAAGTTTTTATTTTTGTCTCTTTAATATGATGGTGCTGGGAAGACTAAATTTCTGCATGCAAAATAATGAAATTGGATCCCTTATCTCATACTATATACAAAAATCAAGTCAAAATGTGTAGAGGACCTAAGTGTAAGATCTGAAACCATTAAAACTCCTAGAAGAAAACATAGGGGGAAACCTGAGCATTGGCCTCAGCAAGGATATAAAATAAATTTCTAAATATAATCAAATTGAGACATTTTATTTCTCATGTATTAATGTTGATTAAACATGTAATGTACTATGTACTACTAAGGATTATTGTGATCGTACATTATTTTATGGTGTCAAGAATTAATGCACGATATACATAGGAGCTATTGTGTTTTATAGCTGAATAATCAATAGTCACATAGAAATCAAATTTGGGGGAACTGGAGGAGTATTGATACAGGGAGTAGTTTAAGTTAGTAATATCAGCTTTGGGAATTGAAGGTGGAATTTATTATTTCTTCCCTGAAAATTGCTCTCAGAAGATTTAAAGCTTCATTTTGGTTTACAAGACCAAGGTAATATTTATATTATTAGTGCTCTTCGTTTAAGGAATTTGTTTTCAATTAAACTGACAGTTGGTAAGACTAGTAGAATAATAGTGAGGTAGAGGCTAGATGCTAGTTGACCAAAAATAATAAATGGGTACTCTACTGGTTGAACTCTAATTCAAGTAAGTTTGACGAGTTTGGCAACTAGGATTCAGAATAAACATTGGCTCAGGGTTAGAATATCATAGTTTGTTGTTTGGATACATGGAGAAGGGGAAACTTAGGGGAAATTTTTTTTAACTAAAAACATTAAACTAAAAAAGCATCTATGCAGCAAAATTAACAACAAAATGGAAAGGCATCCTGTGGACTGGGGAAAGTATTTGCAAACCACATATTTGAGGAGTTAATATCCAAAGTTTATAAATAACACTTACAACTAAAAAGCAGCAGAAGAACTAACCTAAATTAAAAATAAAGAACTCAAATGGACCTTTATTTAAGAAAGACATAAAAATGACCAATAAGGATATGAAAAAATGTTCAACTTCACTAATACCTAAGAAATGCAAAGTAAGAGTTGGGATCGTGGATCAGTGGTAGAGCACTTGCCTAGCATGTGTGAGGCACTGGGTTCTATTCTCAGCACCACATACAAATAAGTTAAATAAAAAGTACATCAACAACTAATAAAAATATTTAAAAAGAGAGAAATACAAAGTAAAACCACTATTATCACCCTGTACCTGTTAGGATCATTATTAAGAAAGACAAGAAATAAATGTTATTGAGTGTATAGAGAAAAGGAAACCTTTGTACGCTGTTGTTAGGAATGTATATTGGTATAGCCACTATCAAAAATATTATGGAAGTTTCTAAGGAAATTAAAAATGGAACGAACCAAGTGACCCTAGCATGCATTCTTGTGGGTATATACCAAAAGGTATATACCTTTTGTCCATCCCATAAAGTAACTGCACTCCTGTATTTACTGCAGCATTATCCGTAATAGCCAAGATTTGGAAACAACCTGAACATCCACCTATGGAGAAATGAGTGAATGTATAAAGCAACAAACAGTGGTACACATACACACACACACACACACACACAAAAAAAAAAAAAAAACCAAGAGAATAGTAACCTTAAAAAGATTCATATCCAGCCATTTGACACAACACAGACAGACTTACAGGACAATTATGCTAACAAGTTAGACAAAGAAAGAAAAATATTTTATGTTCAGACTTAGATATGGAGAGAAAGAGGAAGAAGAGGAGAGGTGGAGGAACAGTCTTCTTCAAATATACCCAGCAAATAAAATAGTGGTTAACAGAAGCAGAGTTGGGGAGGAAATGGGGAGAATTAGTTCAAAAATTACCAAGTAGGAGGTAAGTGAGATTAACAGGTCTAGAGGACTATAGTTTTTTTGTTTGTTTGTTTTTGTTTTTAAAATCATACTGGGGATTTTTTGTTAAGTAGATTTTAGCTCCTCTTGTGGAAGAAAAAAAGTTATGTGAGATGATAGATGTTACTTTGCTTCACTATTATAACCATTTTACTGTCTATCCCATGACATCATGTTGTAAACATTAAACAAACATTTATTTTTAGTAAGAGAAACAGCAGCTATGAGCAAATGTAGTTTTCTCAAGTCTCTAGGAAGCTCACCCAGCTAGGTCTGAAGGTCGGCTGTATTTGATTTTTCAGTATCCTTGAAAGAGACAATATGGAGTTCTCTTTCTTTCAAGTGCTATTCATATGATTGAATGATAACTAATTTTGTTTTTCAAAATACTTTCACACTTCTGATGCATTTCACACTTCACTAATCAGGCATGCATCTTCACCAACAATTTCAGATCTTAAGGCTTCATAGGAAACTCACATTGTAAAGCTCTCCTTACATCTTCTTGGAGATTTTGCTTCCGGTTCTTTTATACCACATAAAAGTAGAAGAACATGGAACTCCTAAGAGTCTGGATCTAGACTGACTGAGAATGAGAGCAAAACATATTACAGTTATCAAAAATGCATGACAGGTAGCATACAGACCTTGTTTTAGGGAAGGAATGTCCAAAGTAGAATGAGGAGCAAAGGATTTTACATTATCTTCTATGCAAATGTGAATGAAGAACCCCAGTTGCCATGGAGTCTGAATCTCAGAAGCATCTTTTAGAAAGCTTCTTTTCTTTTCTTTTTTTTTTTTTTCCAAAACCATCTGCTGACAATCTCAAAACCCAGGCAGCTGACTGTAATGCTTATTAATATGTGTAAGACTGTTAACATTTTGCCATCTCCATTTCTTCTCCCTTAATCAGGACTGAACCTGTAGCAGGTGTGTGCAGGGAAGCAGAAACCTGCCCTGGAAGGTGTAAATTAGCCTGATCCTTGGCTAAGCTTGAGGGAATCTCAGAGGTAGCCCATTCTTTCCCAAGAGCTTCCAGTGGGAAGAAGGAAATCTGATAAGAACCAAATAGTCTTTGGTGAATCTATATTCCAGGATGAAACGCCAGAAATTTCAGACTCAGATTGAAATCTTTGTTTGCAAAAGTTTTCTTTTCTGGTGATCCAATTCTCTCTTAATTAATTAAGAAGGATTCTGTCTGGACATTGTTGGCTTTTAGCAAAATTTATCTGATGTTGCTGAAGTCTGAACACGTCTGACAGATTTCCAGACAGAGTATTAAATCATTTCCCGAATTGTTTTAATCCTAGGACATAAATAACTGACACGATGAGAAACTGACATCAACTTTCTCCCCCAAAATAAACAGGTTTCACCATAAGAAGTAATTAACTTTTATACTTATTACAATACTTTCAAATAGCTGTTTAGTTAGGAGGTGAACTGCATGTCAAGATCAGTGAAAAGTATATAGTTTAAGGCCTATAGAACTCTTGAAGTTTAAAAACATCCCTTACTTGTCTTTAAGAAATTATTCAGTGCTGAGCCCTCCGCATTTTTATCTGGTTTAATAATATATTGCCTAGATGGTTCTTTTCTATACAAGTGACCTATGTTTCCAATCCTTTTAAAATATTACAAATATTATAAAAATATTATAAATATTTATAAAAATATTCAGTCTCTGTTCTGAGGACTGAGAAAAACAATTTGCCTACAAAAACCTAAAGGCCTGCTAACAAAGTTTGTGTTTTTCAAAACAAAATAGGAAGGGTATGTGTACTTCTGATAATATTAAATTATTTTGTTTTTAAATATTCTCTTTAAACAATTATTTGCAAATATTTATTCTAGTAATAATTTCTAAACTGCGACATGTGTGCAGGTCTTTTAATTCTTGAGATGATTAGACTGAAATTGTGATTGTCTTATGTATTAATATGACTTGTCGATACTTTGAGTAGAACCCCAAATTAGAAAATAATCCGTCTTTAACTGTGTAGACATTGGTCTCCCTGTTATCTGGGATTCAATTTTCTAATTTAGAAAGTAAAAGTTGGATCAGTTGATCTTCTAAGGTCTCTTTCTAAAGGAGTTGAAAGAAAAAGAAAAACACAACTTAGCATCTTGGATAACAGAATGAAAAAACAGGGTTGAACTAGATGGATCTGGGTTTGAATCTCAGATATTATTAGCAGTGGGAAGTTAGATTTCATTTTACTCAACTATAAAATGGGACTAGATGACAGCTGTATTGAGGGCTGCTGAGGTGTACATGAGAACAAGCCTGTAATGTTCCCGGCACAATTTGTGCACATACTGTATGTGCTTATAAATGGTAGGATCATATTTTAAGGTCAAGGAAAACATAAAGTTGAGCACATGATTTGATCTAGTAATTTCTACTCTGGCACCCAGAGAAGAAAGGGAGTGAGCACTGTCCTTTTCCAGCAGAGATTTCCCTCTGCTGTGATGAAACCAGAGCTGTCAGGGTTTAAAAAAAGAACACCATCAGGGCAAAGGCACCACATCTTGGCAAGAAATGCTTTGCATAGTTTCCACCATCACCACGTTCTCCTTCCCACTGCACACCCTGCTTCTATTTAAATCCCAGGCCCTTCGCTGGATCACACTCATTTCAGCCAGTACACAGGCTCCCAGCACAGAAGAGACAGGTAGCATGGCACCAGGAGAAAAGGAAAGGGCTGAGGGCCCAGCCAAGAGTGCCCTCCGGAAGGTACGCACAGCCACCCTGGTCATCAACTTGGCCCGAGGTTGGCAGCAGTGGGCGAATGAGAACAGTACCAGGCAGGCCCAGGAGCCTGCAGGCTGGCTTCCTGGAGGGACCCGGGACCCACCCCAAGCTCCTAAACCAGCAATAGACCCTATCCCCCACCAGAAAGCTCAGGGTGCCCCAAAGTTTCCATCCCCAAAGCCAGAGGGACGTGGAGATGGACAGAGCTCAGAGGAAGCCACGGAGGTCTCCCATATCAAAAGGAAAGAGGTGACTAAAACAGTTGTCAGCAAAGCTTATGAGAGAGGAGGAGACATGAGCTCCCTTAGCCACAGGTACGAGAATGACAGTGGCGTGCCTGAACCCGGACAGCCAGAGGATGACATCGACAGGAGGCTCCACAGACACGACTCCCCGACACGGAGGAGAAAATGCGCCAACCTGGTGTCTGAACTGACCAAAGGCTGGAAAGTGATGGAACAGGAAGAGCCCAAGTGGAAGAGTGACAGCATAGACACAGAGGACAGCGGCTACGGAGGGGAGACAGAGGAAAGGCCCGAGCAGGATGCAGAGCAGGTGGCTGTTGTCAGGATCAAACGCCCCATGCCCTCCCAGTAAGTGAATGTGTCCTACCAGTGTACCAGGATCTCTAATGATCAGGCATCATCTCCAGGAATCCAGGAAGCCAGGGAAGCACTACTAGAGTTAGTAAGAATCTGGAAGACTGGGCGGGTAGTGAGTACTATAGGGAAGGCGTGTCACTGGGCTGAAAGGACAGTGCCAACCTCAGACATGGACATTTGGGTCCATGCACTACTCTTCTCTCGACTGAAAGTGGGAAGTAGTATCAGGATCCTTTTCTGTGTTCCTGAAATCAGGCATGCATATGGCACTTTCTCAGGGAGAAATATAGAAGTGCTGAATTAGAGACAATTAGATTTGACTCATGGTTTCTTGGACAATGTTGAGTTTCTGTGTTCTCATTTAAAAAAATAGATGTGATAATTCATATTTTATTGAGTTATTTTTATATTAACTATGAAAAACAATGGATTCAGGGGAGCTCTTTAGTAAGTTGTACCCATTATATTGCAGGAGCTCAGACTTGGTGATCCCAACCCTTTGAGGTGCTAGGGGTCTGATTCTCTGTGGTGTTTTGGTTTTGGTTTTGGTTGCAAGGGAGCATAGTAAACTTCCTTCTTCCCTTCTTCAGTTCCTTTCCCCAGTCTCAGAGTACACAGGGTACCAGAAGGAGACCTTCAACAGCAGCTCTTAAGGCCAAAGGTAATCCTAGCTGTGCTTGGCAATTTCAGCAGAAGTCCAATGGGATTTTTTTTTTTTTTTTTTTGCCTGAGGAGACTCTCGAATATTACTTGAGAACTCAAAGTTCCATTATTATGTCTATATCAAAGAGCATGGTTTTTCTATTTTTCATTGTAGGTACTACCCTCTCCCCATAAGAGACACCAGAGCAAAAATTTTGTCATGGTTACTTAAGTAGAAAGAGTTCTTGGTGGTAATAATGTTCCATGGAGTGGTTTTGCTAACTAGGATTTTACTATGAAAATTATTTATATTTTATGCCTTATTCTAAAAAGGGTCTTTTGATTATATATGACTTGTTCTAGTTCCTTTAGCAAAAGAAATCGGGTCCTCTCTCATAAAGGTGTATAAATAAAGCACCAATCATCCACTCTTTCTCCCCAGTTGTGTTTGGTAAAAGCAGCAGATGTTGCATGTGAAGGTGCCATTTTATAGATAAATGAATGGACGTACACAAATGTCAAGAAATATACAAGTCACAAGACTAGGTAATTAGAGAGTTAGAAAGGTTGATCTAGAGCTTGTGTTCTTAAACACTTACTCTCCCACTAGAGATCAGTATCAACTTCATCAATGGGATCCTAGTAACTCCAAAAGTGTAGGGCATTTGTACAACCAAGTAGAAGGACTTCAGAAGTAGAGGCAAAAGTATGACCTCCTATTGCCTGCCCTTAGTTCTAGAGCAGGGAGGGAACTCTTCTCTTGGGACTCTGGGGCAGTTACCAATTTGCAAAGAGAATCACAGCCCAGGTCTCAAAACTGTTGATAAGAGAACAGAGAAGAACATGAATGATCAGAAACGATCATATTGCCTTTTGGATGCAAAATGATGCAGTCATTTTGTTTCTGATAAAGGTGGCCCTATTGATGTCATGCTTCCCTTAATCAAATTAGCAACACTTCCTCCAGGGAAGCTAACTCATACACAGAGGAACAAACTCTCCCCAGCACTTCTTTGCAAGGACAGAAAGTGTGGCAGATGTTCTTTACTTGACTCACAGGGAAGGGCGCCTTGGCACTAGGAGAAATGCTTCCTTTAGTATCTGTGGGGAGGGTCACCTTCACACACTTCCCAGACAGACCAGAAAACTCACCTGTAGGCTCCCATGACATTTCAAGGCTGGGATGCTGTTGAAGGGCATCTGCCAGAGAATGTTTTCCATGCCAATCCACTCGGGTAGGCTTGAAATATACCTTTTAGATATTGTTAGTTGTAGGAGCAAACTTCTTTTGTATTTTATGTTACTCCATTACATATTTAATAATTTACCCAGATAACTGTTACTCCAAAATGACAAAATTAGGGTAAGATGCATTTCCATATTCTCACCATACTGCAACAAGGCCCCTTCACATTAGCAGCACTGAACTGATGTCATGTTTACCATTGACAGATACAAAATTCTTTGTAAAATTATTTTCAGTGAATGAAGCTAGATTTCCAAGAGAGATTGCTTGCAATATCTGGTAGAATTAGTTACTTTTAAAAAATGCAGAACGGCCATTATTTATTTATTTTCATAATAGAGATTGAACCTAGGACTATGCTTAACCACTGAGCCACATCCCCTTTTAATTTTGACACAGGGTCTCACTAAATTGCTCAGGGTCTCTCTAACTTGCTGAGGCTGACTTTGAACTTGAAAGCCTCCTGCCTCAGCCTCCCAAGCTTTGGGGATTATAGGCATGAACCAGCACATCCAGCAGAATTTTTTTAATTAGTTACAAGAAAATTTGTTTCTGATAATAAAGAAACTGAAGAAGTGGATATGGATTCAATATTGATCTCTTAAGTGGTTCTTTGCTTTCTTTTAATTTATTAGATTGACTTTCTAAAGCTCCATGTAAACTATTTTTCATATTTTTCACCTGAAAATAAAAAAAATAGGATAATCTGGCATTCATTGTTAAATTCATTGACCAAGAAAATATTCAGGGTATGAGGCTTCCTAATGCCCAGAGGCTGGGGTAGTAGCTCAGTGGTACAGTATGTGGAAGACTCTAGGATCCATCTCTAGCACTGAAGGAAAAAAAATCCTAATTTAAACCTCATATATTCAAACTTTTTAAAAATTAGAAATATAAAACAATAATGTTTATAGATTGAGAAAATTACCCATTAAGATAGATTTCTTCCTAATTTTTAAAATAAACTTATTTTCTAATTGTTAGTTGTAGGATCAAACTTCTTTTGTTTCCTTTTCCTTCTATTATTGGAAATAACAATTCGACAATGTAGCAAGGTTGAGAAAGTGTTTCTTTTAAAAGATAAATGTCTTTCTTCTATTTAGATTTATTACCATGTCAACTCCAACCCTTATAACCAGTGACATTTAGTTTCAACACTCAGGAAATCTAAATTCCTAATTAAAATCAGAAGAACACTACATCAAAGAATCAGAGGACTGTATGACATAAACAAATTACCTCTGGAGGGCAATGTCTTTAAATTTTATTTCTTTAGATTTTGTAATTCCTTTAAATTTATTTTCTCATCATTTTCTGAATTTCTTTTCTTGGAAATTTCTTTCAGCTACAAAATCAATATAATACCAGTGAGAGAGAATTTTAAGAAAAAGAAAAAAGTTATCTATATACCAACATAAATAGTTTCATTTGTGCATATGCTACTGAATTCTTTACCCTGGTGTATATATTTTAGAGTGGCAATTGTGTCATTCACTGAAATTTGTATTAGATTATTTTCATGAGGGTCTTTTAGTGGTTTTCTTTTTTTTTCTTTCTTTTCTGTTTGTTTCATTATTGAATATCCAGAATATACCTAAAGCAGTGCCCAGTAGCTATTCTAATAATTATAATAAAGAACAGAAGGATTGTCACAATGCCCTGATGCTCTATAAATGTAGGCTGTATTACTTTTATACAATAGGACCAAACTACAGTTGGTGCTCAGGAGACAAAGTATGAGTCAATGGGTTCCACTATTAACTTTCTTCTGAGATATTTCAGGTCTTTTTTCATGCCCTAAAATGAAGTAGGCTTGAGATTTGGGTTTTGCCAAGATGGCTTGTGCTGGTTATGAAGACTATGCCTGCCATTGATCACTGTGGCTCCAAGGGGACAAGGGGCTTGCTCTCCTTTAATAACGAGACCAAGCTCTGCATGCTGTGGGCATTTGAACAGGGACAGTCGATTGTGTGGCAGGTGATCGTGAGGACCAGCCAGACTGACAGAAATCCATTCTGCTCCAATGTGGTGTAGCTTCTAGCACTTTTTCACATGTAAAGGATTTTATAAAATTGTATTAATGCATATAATTTTTATATGTTGCTTTTTTCCAATTAATTCTGGCACACTTTTCTTCATATGACTCATGCAATGAAGCACCAATTCTATTCTACTGTAATAATGCAAGCTGGAATAGGGCTTTTGAAACACAAGGCATGAGAATTAATGAAAGGTCGCCATCTAGTGGATGTCATTCCCCTTTTGAAAGCGATGTTAATGTACCTATGCATTCCTCCCTTACTGCATCTGTTTGATTCCTGCACCTGGCTGGACTCTTTACCCCATTTCCAAAGGAGCAAAAAGGCCATTGTCTTCTTGGTACCACAAAAATAAATGACAGAGTCTTCATAAATAGCTCAAGGCCATCTTGGCCAAACCCAAATCTCATATCATAATTGAGGCTGAAGTTTCCTGCCAGGGAAGAGACTTGAAAATCCTCAGAAGAAAATTAATAATGTGATTCAGTAACTCATATTTTGCCTCCTGAACTCCTCCTGAGCAGATTTTATGAAATGAGTTTGAATAGCAAGGGACATCCAAGTGTGATCTGTATCTGGTTTTGAATAGCAAGTTGTGAGAGTTCAGATAGCTCAGGCATGCCATTCACACAAATAATTACAGCACTACTCTCCAATCGCAATGCATCAGGGCATGAGCTGGGGGAGAAGGAAATGTGGATCACCTGTGAGATCGACAGGTACAAATCTCTGTTTTACTAGTGCATGCAAAAAGACCTGGAGAAAGAAGTCTAACAGGGTGCAGATACAGAAGTGTCAGAGAAGTCTTACAACTCATTTATTAGACACTGTATCTGCTCATTGAGTGGCATCATTATAGGTAGAAAGAACATCAACTGCATCTTCAGTCTTGTGCTTGGATCCTGTCTCCGCAACTCATTCAGGGAGTATTTCCTATTAGTTATATACAGGCTCTGCCACCAGCTCAACTGTGGTCCAAATTCTGGTTCTATGACTTAATATTTCTGTAACTATAAGAAGTGAATGTCTCTGGACTGTTTCCTCATCTGTGAAGTGGGAATAGTGGTATTTATCTGATAGAATGGTTGTGGAGAAAATTAATAAAAAGTATTTAGAAGAATGCTAGTATAGTGTTCAATAAATATTATTGTTGCTAGCCAGTGTTTTGATTGTACAACCTATACTTAAAGTTTGTAAATATCATGTATATATGTTCTCATTAAAAATCCAAATATGAAAATCTATTCATAACTGGATATTACAATGTATGTGTGGGTAGTATAAAGATTATCTTTGGAAAATAATTGATTTAGAGACCCTATACATAGATTCTCCAGTATGATTTGTTTCTACTTCTGAAATGTTAGTAACATGTGACAATAAAATTTGCATTAATTTTGTATGATGGTTGCTTCTTGAAATAGCACTTCATATCATAGTAGTTTTAAATATACTATTATTTATACCAAAAATAATCTAGAGCACACATCAAAATAATAATGATAGTGGGGGTGTACCTTTTGTTTTGCAGTTCTAATTTTTTGTGGTATATTTATGTCTTTTATAATGAAAAAACTATAAAGACTCACATTAAGATGCAGATGCATGGGAGAACAAATGGAAAGCAACACTTGAGTGCTAAATCATCGGTATATATTTTTGAAAGACATTTTTAGTTTTAGGTGGACACAATACATTTATTTACTTATTTAAAGTGCTGAGGTTTAAACCCAGTGCCTTACACGTGCTAGGCAAACGTTCTACCATTAAGCTACAACTCCATCCCAAATTATCAGTACCTTCATTCTTCATCCTCTCTCTCCTTCAGGGCAAACAGATTTACAGAGCAACTCAACTGCAAGGCCCATCGGAAATACAGCCAGGTGGACAATTTGAAAGGGAGATGGCAACAGTGGGCTGATGAACACGTACAATCCCAGAAGCTCAACCCTTTCAGTGAAGAATTTGACTACGAGCTAGCCATGTCCACTCGCCTGCACAAAGGAGACGAGGGCTATGGCCGTCCCAAAGAGGGAACCAAAACTGCTGAAAGGGCCAAGCGAGCCGAGGAGCATATCTACAGAGAAATTATGGAGCTGTGCTTCGTCATCCGCACAATGGCTCGCCACAGACATGATGGCAAGATTCAGGTTACTTTTGGAGAACTCTTTGACAGATATGTTCGTATTTCTGATAAAGTAGTGGGCATTCTCATGCGTGCCAGGAAACACGGACTGGTGCACTTTGAAGGAGAGATGTTATGGCAAGGTCGGGATGACCATGTTGTGATCACTCTACTTGAGTGAGCCTTCAAGAATAAAAATCAAACTTGACCCTCTCCTGTCTTACTACAAAATGCTAATGCACTAAATATTAAAACACAAACTGCTCTGTAATAAGTCTGTAAATATTAAAACATTTTTACATAAACGACTTTTGGGCTCTACTTCTGTGAAGAAGATTGAAGCTTTTGAGAAAGCACACAAAGCATCTTAGAAAGCATGTAGAGAATGTTATTAATATATTACTATTATTAACATTTGAAATTCCACTTATCTTTTTAAAATATTTTTATTTAGTTGTAGGTGGACATAATACCTATTTTTTTAATGTGATGCTGAGGATAGAACCCAGTGCCCCACACATGCTGGGAAAGTGTTTCAATTCTGAGCCACAACCCCAGCCCCTCTATCTTTTAAGGCAAAAATATTAGGCTATTCACTGCAGATATTATTTATAGATTTTTAAATATTAGCTCTAGGAAGAATCCCCACTTCAGGAAAACATCAGCAGAACATACTACAATGTCAATGTCAATTTTCAAGAAAAAATTCCATTGTGTTAAACTAAAATTTTCCAAGAAACTAGACTTATTTTGTTTTTAATCATAGCATCACTTATGAAATGGGTACAAGTTGTTGTCAATTAGATGTTTAAGTTCCTCTGAGGGCCGAGATTCTAATAGGCTTCTTTTTCCTTCTGTGTGACATGCAATTTGCATGTTATGGTTTAGCTATGAAGATGTCCCCCAAAAGCTCAGGTATGAAACAATGCAAAAAAGTTGAGGTGAAACAACTAGATACAAGAGCTTTACCCTAATAAGTGCACTATTCCATTTGAATGGATTAACTGTGTGGTAAGTGTAGGCAGGTAGGGTGTGGCTAGAGGAGACAAGCACTGGGGGTAGGGGCATGACTTTGGGTATATATTTTGTCCCTGGTGAGCAGAGCACTCCCCTGCTTTTCCAACTGAGCTGCTTTCCTCCGTACCTTTCCACCATTCCTGCCCACATCTCACCCCAGTGGTGGGAATGGGGTTCCCCTTGGTGGAATGGGCTGGCTGAGAAATAAAAGCTAGGAAAAATTGAACTGCGTAAAAACCACAGAATACAGAAAGTAGTTTCAAAAGTGGGGGGCAGATGGACAAACTGTACAGACAGATTGAGCTTCTGAACCAAATGAAGTCCCCGCCTGCTTTATTTATATAGGGAAACATGAGATTCTATAGAATGTTCTCCAAAAAAAGGTTAAAAGTGGGCTGTTCAGTTCCAAGCAGGTTATGCCCATCTCTGGAGCTACTATGTGAACCTTCCTAGCAGAGGAAAAGGTCACGTGCATTGGGCAATCTATTGCTGTGGGAGAGCCACAGAAAGTTCCCAATGCCTGGCCCGTATCTCCCAGGCTACCATGCCGAGATGAGGATGCTTCCCCCACACCGTGACATCCTGCCTTACCTGGGTCCCAGAGCAACGAAGTCCACTGTCTATGGACTGAGACCTTTGAAATAAAATTTCCCTCCTCTAAAATTTCTCTTGTGATGTTTTTTGGAAGCAATGAAAAAGCTGAGTAAAACATCAAATAAAAACAAAAATCATGGTGGCTGGTGGTCTCAGATCTGATAAAGAAGGTGTCATTTATGTCAAAGTACAATGAAGTAAAATACAGGACATTCTATGAAGTAGAATGTTCAGTGTAGAAGAATCTCATAGTCTCATTGGTGAATTAATAATCAGTTTAAAAAATTTTAGTTTTCCCCATTCTCTACAAAAAACAAACACAAAAAGACCAAAACTAATCACACATGCTAATGGAAATTCTTATGAGTATTTTTTACAGTCACCCAAACACACAAAATAATTATCACAGATATTTCTAAATTCCCAATAATAGTTTAATTAATTTAGCAATCTTCAGGATTTCCTTTTTCAAAACTTTCCAATGGTCAAAGGATTTTGTACTGTTGATACATACTTCTTCACCCTGTTTGGACCTCCATCCAAATATTTTATTGCTCTAAACTTTCATAACTTGAAAGTTTTCTGACTCCTGATTTCAAAGTTCACCTTCTTGTGACTCTGCCCACTTAGAACACAAGGAAGTTCAGAGCTTAGAGGTTTTTTTCTTCCTACCACTGACAAAATGAGGCCATATCTATTCTCTTGGTTTGCCTTCTGCTTTTTCATTTCTGAACCTGAGTTCCTTCTTTTCCTTATTAGAAACAGGAATAGTGTATATGTATTTGTAAACAAATATATGCACACAGGGCTGGGGTTGTTGCTCAGTGGTAGAGCACTTGCCTAGCACGTGTGAGGCACTGGATTGAATCCTCAGCTCCACATAAAAAAATAATAAAGTTATAAAAATATATGCACACTGGATTATATATTTATAAATGTTTATATAGTTTGAAAACAGTATAAGCAGAAATAAATCAATTTCCTGAAGGAATGGGTATAATTGAGAGGAGAGATACACTTCTCAGAACACATCTGTTTGTAGAGCTTTATTTGGGAGCTTCTAAATATTTTACATATATCTGGGTAAACAAATATATACATTACTATGGGTGCATACTATTCAGGAATTAAAATTTTCTAGTCAAAGGTATGAACATGCTTAGTTTTAGTAAATGTAGCACAAAAAGTTTTCTAAATGTGATCTCACATTCTCCTTTAATAAAGATTTTATTGACTGTTTTAATAGTCTTGGGTTAACCCACTAAGTCCCAAGTGTCCAATTCCACGTAGGATAATAGGACACAATGTTTAAAGTCCTGTGACTTCCTTTGCTGAGCAGGTCTTTTGATTTGTAGTCATTTCTATAATGTGAATGAGTTATTAGACTTATTACAAAAACCTTATACTTGTCTTTTCACTTTAAACAATGCCTTTTGATAAAGTGCTTAAAAATTTTAACGTTATACCATGTTTTCTCCTTTATACCATCTTTTCTTCTCCTCTGATCCTTAGTGCTTTTTGCATCCCACTTAAGAAATTTAAGCCTATCCTAAGGTTATGAAGATATTTTCCTCTTTTTAAAACAGCTTTATTGATTTACTTTTTACAATTAAACATACAATCTGTAATTATTGTTTGTGGTGAATTAAGTTTTTCTATTCCAAACAGATATCCAATTAATGTAGCACCATTTACTGAAAAAAATATTTCCGGGGCTGGGGATGTGGCTCAGGCGGTAGTGCGCTCGCCTGGCATACATGCGGCCTGGGTTCGATCCTCAACACCACATACAAAGATGTTGTGTCCACCAAAAACTAAAAAATAAATATTATAAATCTCTCTCTCTCTCTCTCACTCTCTAAGAAAAGAAAAAAATATTTCCTTTACTGGGCAGTAGTATTATTAGCTTAAAAAAAAAATCAGACTTCTAATAGTACCTGTCTTACTCAAGCTTTTTAATAGATAGCTGTATGCAAATGTCACACGCTTGTTCTTCAATGTTGCCTTACTCTTAGCCTTTACATTTCCACATACATTCTAGTATAGCTTAATTTTCACAAAAATAAGGTTGAGATTTTTCACTTATCAATATTGATTTTTACAGAACTGACATCTTTCAGTGTTCTCTGTCATCATAAATATGGTATTATCCTTCCTACACAGATGTTCATTTTTTTGGATATTTAGCTGATATTTTCAGTGTTATTACAAAATAGCAATACTTTAGATTTTCTACTTCTTTGTACATAAAAATGGATTTTTTTCATTCCAATTTTTGAGTATCAAGCTTATAATCAGTGCCATTGATAAATCAACTAATTTCAATAGTTTGATCTCTTTAGAACTTTGGGTCAATAACCATACCTTATTCAATGACATTTAAATGTCTTTTTTCCTGTCCTATGTATTATTATTTTTTTCTTTCTTGATCTATTGCACCAGTTAGAATTTCTAGAACAATGCTGAATAGAAGCCATGTAGTGGTTGTTATTGTCTGGTTTCCCATCTCAAGAGAGGAATGTTTCAATAATTCATCATTAAGTATACTTCCTGTACATTTTTCAAAGGTATTTTCTGTTTTGTTGTTTTAAGCAGATTGAGCAAAATTCCCTTCTTCGCTTGTTGGCAATTTTTTTTTTTTTTAAATCATAGAAACAGGTAAGTATTGAACTTAATCAAATGCTTTTTCTGGACTTTACAAGGATATTATGGATTTTTTTTTTTTTTTGTAATGTGGTAAATGGTCCCAAATGAAAAAATGTTAACTACTCTTTTCTAGAATAATTTGGTTATTAAGTATTGCTTTTTTATATATTGCTGGACTTGACATGATTATTTAAAAATTTGCATGTATGCTCTTAACAGATCCTCCTATAATTTTTTTGTGAACGTTGCAGGGTTTTGACTTTGAGGTCATGCTAACCTCAAAAAGCAATTTGAGAAATGGTGTTTCCTCAATATGTTGGAAAATCTATGACACTATTTTTTCTTTGATTATCTAGAAAAATTACCCAGTGGAACTATCTGGGGCTGGGATTTTTGTTAAGAAGGTGATTTTTTAAAAAATTAGCAGATTTAAATTCTTTAATTAAAAATTTATTTCTTCTTGGATCAGGTATCATAATATCTCTTTTCTACATTTTCTAAATGTTCCCTACATTGCCAAGTTTAATGACACAAGAAATGTTTATACTATATCTTAAGGTCTGTAGTGATGTCTCCTTTTAATTTCTTCACAAGAACCATTTATTTTGGTTTTTCTTCCTTACTGTCACTTTTGATATGTAAAATTTTATTATTTTCTTGAAGATTTGTAAATTTTTAAAAATTATTCAAAATTTTAATGTACACTATGAGAAATGAACTTTTAAATCAACTGAATTATATGAAAATAAAACAAAACCTGACATTTGCTTTTAATTTTTAGATTTCTGCTTATATTTTTATTTTGGCTCACGCTCTATTTTCTTTATGTTAAATTTGTTGTTCTTTTAACTTCTTGAGTTCAGAGACTTCTCTTCTGCCTGTCACTTACTATAGTACCAAAATTTATTTCAAGGACCCTCTTTTTGATGTGACCTATAATCTGCCAAGGCATTTCATACATAGATATAAGTTCACATCTACTTGTATGTTGTTCATTTGTATAATGTTTTGTCTCTTAGAATGGAATATTAAATGCCATCTGCAAATTGACTCTCCATGTGAGAGTCCATAACTAATGTAATTTTGTAGCAGATTATTTCTCCTATGTACACTGACCATAACAAGATGAATAATGCACTTGAGTTCCTGTGTCAAAATCCAGAGAACTACCCTTATTCTCATTTTCTCTGACATGAAATCAATATCTAACTCTTGATAATCCTAATTCCCAAATCTCTTTCAAATCCATGCCTCCTTTATCACTATTATACTATTATTCTTATTCTGACATCATCATTTTTCTCTGAATTTTACAACAAACTCATTATTGTTTGCTTCCTATTTCTTCCCTCTATGAATCTATTTTTCACAGAGATTATTCCTAAAGTACAAATTTAAACATGTAACCATGTCATTCATTCCTCTACTCATGTTCTTAGTTGTTCCTGTGAGATATGAAAAAAGAATGAAATTTTTTGGTGTTGTGGACAACATAGCTCTTTATAACATGACAGGCTTATTTTTGTTATGTTTCTCCATCAAAAAAAATGAAAACATATCTCAAAAATATCAAATGACATACTTTTCCATGTGTCAAATGCCTTCTATCTCCATTTTCTAAAACTGTAGTGCTACATCTAGTTGACTATATCTTTCCAACACTATTACCACCACTACCACCAGCAACATCAATAAAATTATTAGAAGCATCTTTTTAAAAATAAAAGATAAATAAAATATGCTTAATTAAAAGATTTCTCAGATGTGAAAGTAACTTGATTATTCAATAAATCCAAACTCAAGTTTGTATTTATATATTTAATTTTATTTGGTATACGCCACTATGAACTTGTACTTGAAATCCATTACAGGATTTATTTTATGAGTAGTCAACTCCACAAAGACAATAATACTGCTGTGGAAGACCAAAAGGGGGAAAAAAACTGATATATTTATTTACAATTCCCTACTTTGTAAACATTTAATCTATATACTGATACTAACTTATAATGATAGAGCTTTATATAGACAAGGAAATGATGCCCTGTGTTTCTATTAATATTTGTCAATAGCATATTATGATAGAACACCAGATTTTCTTTTTGATTAGCATTATGCTTTCTTTATATAATAAACTTTTAAAGAACTAAATATAATTGTTATACAACTAAAACTACTTAAGCCACCATATTTGGCTTATAATTCATTTTTAGAATAATTTAAAGTGCTAGAAGCAATCTGGCAATCAACACTTTCTATATGAACAAAACTACCTTTAAACATTAATTTACAAGATATACAATGTTTATCTGGAATAGCTGAAATTTCAGCACAAAGTCACTGTCACATGAATAACTGCAGGATTTTTTTTTTTTTTTTTGCATAACATGAAGCTTTGAAAATTAGCTGATGAATTATTGCCACAATGGCTTATTATTGGTTTCCTACAAAAGAGGATAAGAACTACTAGTGTATTCTATTCTTTCTTTTTTTTTTCTTTTTTGAGGTCACTTGACAGTAAGTTTGCATATTCACCAAGTCTACTGAGTTACAATGGTGTCTACTATAATCAATGCCCTTTTATAAGAGCAAATGCTAATGGTAATTAATAACATATGTCACAAAAAATAAAAAAACTACAAGATTGTTTTTCCTTTGGAACAGAAAAATGTTTTTGGAGTTGGTATGCAACAAGGCTAAAACAACAGAATTATAAAACAGTATAATAACTGACACAATATGTTGAAGAAATATGCAATTGTTTCATAGTTTTTGTACTTATAATGCCCTATTTAAGCTACAAATATGTAAAGAGTATAATTTCTTGCCTAATATAGTAAATCCAATAGAAACAATAAGTTCTCATTCTCCTTTGTCAATGTATAACTCTGTATCTGATAATTCAATTCAATGAGGAAACTATGTGCCCAAACCTGCAGATCATGTGCACTGTGATTCTATTACAATCAGAATTCTCCTCAAATTTCATTTCCTTAAAATGAAATTGAGAATACTTGAAAAATTAATAAAGAGAATATTGTAGTGTGCATCTAAACTAGAACTCAGTGGCCTGTGAAGTATGTATTGTATTGGCTTGTGGTTTCTCCTCCATAAAAATAATATGAGCAGATCCAAATATCACTTTTTCCAAACTCATAGATACAAAAGTATTTAGACTTCATTTCCTCAATGTCCCAATTTGACTGCTCTAGTAAAAGAAACAATACAGTTAAAAAAAAAAAAAAAAAGATTCAACAAAAGAGCACCATCCTATTTGAAGACTGAGATAACATGACCTGAAAATAAGGTAGTGACTATGATCTAAATGCTGGCAAAATTCTGACAAACTCAGGTTATTATACAACATGGACCCAGGCCATTGTCTAAACTTAGGGAACTCT
This sequence comes from Callospermophilus lateralis, assembly GCF_048772815.1. Lineage (NCBI taxonomy): Eukaryota > Metazoa > Chordata > Mammalia > Rodentia > Sciuridae > Callospermophilus > Callospermophilus lateralis. The sequence goes on along the minus strand of NC_135320.1, from coordinate 61,593,858 downwards.
GGGACAGAAACATGATTTGAAAAATCAACTCTAAACTTATAGCTGTTATAAATGGTGATAGAGACTAATTTTAAAGCATGAGTGACATGTTACATTGTATTGCTTCTTGAACATTCCAAATAATGCTTGTCCATGACAGGTTTGGGCCATTATCCTGCTAAGACAGACAGCACTGTATTTATTCAAAAGCCCAGATTTCAATGTCTTGGATAAAGAAATCTTCCTTCTTAGAAAGTGTATGATTCCCAAATGTTTTACAAGAATGGCTTCTTCCATGGTAGAGATCTCCATCAAGCCAAAGGGCAAATTCTCCTCTGCAATATATAAAGATAAAAAATTTTAATATTCATGCACTAGATTTTAAAATAATTCAATTCAATATCCAACAATTCTAAAATTATTAGTTTTTCCAAACCCTATCCTATCCTTTATAATACTGACACAGGAAACTTTTTGTTCATGTGCCACTATAACATTTATTATTATCTAGATCAATGAAATGAGTCCCCTAAAATTAACTCCTATAGAATTATATTTCAGACAGGTGTCACTCTGTCATTCTCCACTTAGTATTACTAGTTTCTCTTTGTTATATGGTTTCAATATTTTTTACAATACAAAAAGTTATGAAACTCTGTATCATCTAATATAAAAGATAGTGTTAATGTTAAAGAACTGGTGAATAAAGCTTATATTTCTTTGATGTAAGTCAGAAGAATTGCTGTCAAAAGTAGATTATCAGTAAGAGAAATCAGTATTTTTGCCTAACATGCTAAACTCCATGAAATAAATTTTGATTGTTTGGGTAGGAAGTAGTTAGCTAAAGGGCTCAGTTTGAAAAGACTTTAAATGGATAAAGATAGGATGCTGAGATTCTTTATTAAGTAAAGGGACCAAGTCAGAATCAGATATAATAGGAACTAAAATATAGATATGATCCAATTTATCTAATTATAGTATATCTCCAAGAAGGAGAAAAAACAGGTTATAAAAAGACTACTTTCTACCCTATAGAGAACTTTTTTCTACTTAACAGAAGAGGAGAGGGGGACAAAGAGTAATTATTAACATAATAAAATTTACCTCAGATATTAAGCTAGTAGAACTGAGCCAGAGGAGAATAAGAGTTTTAAAAATATGGGTAATTATATTTCAGTGAAAAAAGAAAAAAAAAGTAGTCTGTAGACTTATGGGCTACTATCTATGTGAAATTGGGTTTCAGTTACTTCTCTGGGATAAAATTTGACAATTATATAAAAACCATTAAAAAAGCAGATTAGATAATTTCTAAAGACCCACTAAGGTCTACAAGTTTAATAGATATAATTTCTAACCTTTAGGATTGCCAACAGAAGTTATACAGCATCATACATAAGTGATTTGTGTGAAAAAGAAATCTACTTTTAACACTATTTTGGAAGACAAAAAGATTTATTTATTTATACTCTGTAATCAAAAATATCAGAAAGTTAACATTATGAATCAGATATTCTAGGCATAGAGATATATTTCTGAATAAGCAAAGAAGAGTGGCTACACTGACCATGTAGAATGTAATCTACCAACTCTTTTCAGAACCAAACAGAAAAGACTCAACAATGTGGCCACTAGGAGATCATCCGTTATCATTCAAAAGGATAGCTGACAGTACAGAAAAAAAAAAAAAAAAAAAAACTGCAACGGCATAAACAGTAATGACTTAATGAACCTTCTCTACAAATAAAAACAATACTTTGCTATGACACATGTCCCTGAAATCATGCCAGTCTGGAGAAGTCCATGATTTGAAAGCATTATAAAAATAGATGGTCCCCTAAATGGATGCTCCACGAGAAAACCATGATTCTTAAGGTCAAATCTGAATTCTTCTTTGATATATATTTGCAACTTTCTATGTGCACATATTATGAGTCACAGAAAATGACTGTAAAAAATGAAGATAAATTCGAAACTATTTGAATAAAAAAAATTCACTGTCTTATAGCAATAGTCTATTCTAGAGTCACTAAAAGTATTAATATACTTTAAGTGATATCTGAATCCATATGTCTTCTAAGTAGGGATAGCTAACCATAACCAATCTGTTAGGAGAATATAAAAGCTCCATATTTCCTTGTTAAACTTGTTAAATATAAAAGGATCTTTTATTATTACCATCATTAGTATTAATGTACAGTAGTAGGGATTGCTCTACCACTGAGCTACATCCCTAGACTTTTATTTATTTATTTATTTTTGACAGAGGATCTCCTAAGTTGCACAGGCTGAACTCAAACTTGTGATACCCCTGCATCAGTATTATCAGTCATTTATAGGTATGTGTCATGGCACACAGTATGTGTTTTTTTTTTCTTTCTTTTTTTTGGTGTTGTTTGTGTTTTTTTACACAAAGATTAGACATTTAGCTGAAATTTCAGTTGACTGGATCTAAGAACTACCTCAAAAGTGACTTCAAAGCCACTCATAGCCACTCATAAGTGGCATTACTTCTGCAACAAGCTTTATTATCTATCCCAAGGTAGCATGAATTTTCTGAAGCTTCTAACTAGAAGTTTTAAGATTTTGTCGATTATTTTCAATGAGATGAAAAACATGATTTGTATAATTATTTAAGGACTACCAGTTCCATGGCTTTCATCAGCATTTCAAATATATCTGTGACTTCTAAATATTTAGGTAAATGTATTCACTTCTAAATATTTAGGTAAATGTATTCAAAAGGGTTATAGATCTATTCTAGGTGAAACACATAGAAAGTGTGTTTTTATATTAGCAATGCTTTCAACGATGATCCATGACTTTCTGAAAAGAGAGTGGCTAAGAAAGTGGAAGGAACAAAAAAGTTTTCTAAATCCTTAACTAATGTCATGTAACTTACGTATACGATGATATTACAAGAACCCAGGAAGAACTCTTGCCTTGGTACCAGATGGGAAAAGGTGGTTATTGGCAGAAGGAAATGAGTAAAGGTGTCTATCATTTGTTAAGGACCTATTATGTGGTAGAGACTATGCTAAAATTATAGAATATCTTTTCCTCACAATCCCTTATAAAGTTGATTTAACCTCTAATTTACAACTGAGGAAAGTTTAGAATGTTAAGGAGTTTGCTCAATGTCTCACATAAAGTATATGCTGAAACTCTATCTGAATCGGATCTGATGCTAAAATCTACATTAAGTCCACATCATCATGATTTCAATTTTTTGAAAATGATACAGTTTGAGACTGTTCCCCAAATATCCATGTACCAGATGCCTATTCCTCAGCATGGTCATGTTGAGAGTAATGAAACATTTAACAGGTGGGACCCAGCAGAAGGTGGCCAAGTCCTTGTGGCGGGGGGTACTACCCTAAGCAGTTTTCATGGACCTCAGTTCCTATGAAAACAAGTTGTTAGAGCAAGCCTAGTCCCTGAATACCTCTAGTGACATCACTACTAGATGTGATGCAGCTAAGAGAACACTCACCAAAGGCCAACCAATGAGTTGTTCAAATCTCAAACTTCAGACTCCACATCTTTGAGATAAATAAACCTCTTACAAATACCAGCTTCAGGTATTTTGGAATAGCAAATGGATTAAGATGGGCGATGCCTGCTTTGAATTCTAGAATACTAAGTCCCTGTAGTTTCTGTTTTCTGAACATAAGATGGGAAGGTTGGCTCATTATCAAATGATCTGATGGTTAGTTTGGTCAAATCATGTTTCCTAATCAAGATCTTGTTCCAGCAGACACCTAATGACACCGCATATATTATTTTCAAATATAACAACTTGAAATTGTAATACTTGATTGTGATAACTTCTTACAGAGCTAAAAGAATCACATGTTAAGATAACCATTTGGGGGAAGGCTGAAATGACACTTTCCCCATACCAAAAATGTGTAATTGGGCTGAGTAAACATAAGTTGAGTCTAACAACTGAAAATAACTGAGAAAGCTACAATAACCATGGTTACTTTTTAATCACTGTAATTATGTCTTCTAAAAAATCTGTTTATAGAAAGAAGTTGTAAGAAAATTTGTTAAAATCACAAGGATGATGAATATTTTGAAGGCTAATAAGATTCCGTGGCCTGAATGAGTTATTACTACATGTCCTTAATTGTGAGCTATAATCATGTAACACTTTTACAAATCTAGGAATTATTTAGCAAGACTTATGTCAGAGGCTGAAGGATAAAAAGAAATAACAATGGAAGAAAGTGATGCTTGTTAAGCATGATGTGAGTTTAGGCTATGAGGTAGCAGAGGAGGATAATTCTAAATAATACATAAATGACTGAATGATGTTGGGATATTAGAATAAGAAAACAAAAGTTCCTTACAATGCTTGTTACGTCAAAAATAATCAAAAAGACTGACTCAGACTATTAAAGAATAAGCAAAATGGTGAGAACTCAGGCGAGTCACTAAAATTTTTTTGCAGGAAAAAACATTTCTATTATTGTCTAAAACATGAATCCAAATAGTCTCCAGAAAAAACATAACAAAAAAACTATTGAGCTTGCTCTATACATTGGGAGAAACATACCAACATGTTTATTTGAATAATTGATAACTTCTAAGTTATTGAGATAGATAGGCGCCTTTTAAATATCAAAGAGTCACTATACTCAAAAAAAAGAAAAACAGAAGTTTAAATTCACAGAGAATCAGCTAAACTGCATTGTAAAATAAAGAAACAAGCTAACAAAGTTTCAAATACTATACTTGAGTGCCTTTTTTTATAAATATACTTTCTTTGCCATAACACATGTTTGGATTCTAATATTAAGATTTTCCAAAGATAACTGTTTTTTTAAAAATCAATCCAAATGCATTTTAAAGCTTTCTTCCAAAATCTTATGGTGAAAAGTTCAAGAGGCTTACCCTCCACCACCAAAAGCTAGTGAATCCATGTCTCCTTTGATAAAAAACATATTATCTCCTGTCCACTTAAAGACCTACACAAACAAGAAAAAAAAAAGCTTTGAATATGTAGATAAAAATGATAAATAAACAATTCTTTAAAATTCAAAAAGAGTTGACAAAGTCTGAACTAATAGTAACAGAAACAACAGCAACACAAAAAGCTTGGCAAAAAAAGGGTCTGGTACTTTCAGTGTTTACAACATAATTTCAAATTACATAATTTTACCCTTTTAAAAAACCAATTATGTAGATAGATTCCTTTCCTCAATATTAAATATAATTTCATCCCTTCACCTACTTCTCTCTCTAATATTAACTTATTACATTAAACATAAGTATACTAATTGATGCAGGACTAAGGTTTTTTCTTTGGGTATAGGTTGCTGTTCATCCTTCTTTTATTAAGCATAGTCATGATGTATATTCCTGATTTTGAGTTTCTATTTCTCTAAAGAGCAGTGAGAACTTAAAAACATTTGAGAAACCTGAGGGGAAAACTAGACATTAATATTCTTAAGTACTTTCTTCTTTTATGGCTGTTTTACCTAAACCTAATAACATCAATTTCTAGTACTTTACCCTTACTATATTTTTCCAAAGTATTCATTATAGTTTTCAATAAAACTTTTAACACTCATATTTTCAGTTACATATTATTTAATTAATCACATTACTGTAGTTATCAGGTAACAATAGCATAAAAGGATCTGAAACTAAGCACAACTGAAGCTTAGAACATTTGTACAACTACAGGCTTTCAGTTAATTACATTAATTGATATATTTTGTGGAAAGAATGGAAAGCACTGATTAATCTAGTGAGGCAAGTACAAGAGTTTTTGGAGAACTTCTGTTGTATTATCAAATCCTTCCTCTTTTGTTCATTACAATTCTTAAATACCACCCTTTTAAAAAATCAATTATGTAGATTCCTTTCCTCAATATTAAATATAATTTCATCTCTTAGGGAAGATTTGATATGTTGAACCTGAATGTTAGTGAGTATGATTTTCCCCATTATGTCATATTTTTATATAAACAGAATATGGGAGAAATTGTCCTTACCTCAAACTCTGGACAGAATGTAAAAACAAAGGTCTCTCCAGTACCATAAAAACCATCACTTACTTTAAATGGCTCAGATGCTAATGCACCAAAAACCTAAGGATAAAAAAACGACATGTTCAATGATATGACTATTAGTTTGTTTCATTAAGGATTACCCTTTATCATAAATGTTCAACTAAAACATAAAAATAAAACTGGAATCTGGAATAGTTTTTATCTCCTTGTACTTAAGAAAGGAAAAAGGATCAGTTATTATATAATTCACATTCTCATCAAGTACAAAAATTTATTGGCTTTCTTATGAAGAAAAGTTCCCTTCTTGTTTTGAAATCTCAAATGGTATTTATTTTAAACAAGCAATGTTAAAAAGGATTAATAAATTTCAGGAGGACTTCTAAGAACAACATATGTAATAAGGACAATAAGTTGCTGTAGGATCACAGTACTTAGGAAAGAAAAAATTCTTCAGTATAGGTAAACATTCTACAACTAAAGAAGTATTAGAAAACTCCATAAAGGCAGGCTTTGATCTGAACAGTTTGGCCCTTTAACCTATGGCCTTGCAAAGTATAAGATACACAGTAGATGCCTTAATAAAAGAATACACACATATATACTGGGATAAGTAATTTCAGTGCTCTAGGTTTAAGAATCCACAACATAAAATGGAAGTGTAGAATGTCTGACAGATAAACTCTAGAATTATCGTCTCTCTTGATATTTTATCTTTATTGTCAATCTTAATTTTTAAGACTCCCTGATTGAAAGGTTATTTTACATGCAGATATAAAAATGTGCAGCCCAATTTAGAATTATTACAAGGCAAAGTACCATATCGCGTTCATTCAAACCAAGACACAGAATATGAAAGGTACTTTAGAAGCTTTCCTTTGCCTTCTCATTACCAGCTCCACCTTCATGAAGGATGACGCTAGCCTGACACCACCACAGATTCATTTTGCTCATTTATGAACTTTCTATAATTGGAATCATGAGAAAGTTACTGTGTAAGTGTGTGTGTGCATTTTACTGGAGATTGAACCCAGGCATATGCCACCAAATAAGCCACATTCCCAGCACCCTCCCTTGTTTTGTTTTGAGAGTGCGTCCTAAATTGCCCAGGATAGCCTTGGACTTGCAATCCTCCTGCCTCAGCAACATAAATCACTGGGATTACATGCATGTACCTCTGTACCTGGCATGAGTTACTCTTATACTAAGTATGTTTTTAAATTTAATATTATGTGTGCAACCAATGCATGTAGTTCATGTATATGGACTAAGATGGACACAAGCTAACACTAGAAAAGGATAACAGTATTAATCTCATAGGACTTTGACGATTAAACAACATAATGTATGATCAGACAAGTATCTGGCACGGAATAAATGTAGGAAAGATTTTAGTAGTACCAGTGTTTTGTTTTAATTAATATTGCATTTCACCTTTTCATTATTTTCCAATGCTGGTAAAAAGACTGAACTTACTATATCAGGAATAAACAAATGTTTACCCCAGGGCTTTCCTGAGTTAAAAAACTAATGAACTTAGGAATAAAGCAATGTTTCTCTCTTTTATCTGTGATTTTGTTTTTACTATTACTCTCACAAAATTATCCTAAACTCTTAAAAACTCTACCCTTGCTTTAGGACTTTGTCAATTCATACTCTTTGCATGAACCTCATTCTTAGCTCCTTCCCAAATATGAACAACTCTTATTGTAAACACTTTACACCTTTCTTGGGTTCTTATTATACTTATATTTTGCTCAGCATTAGTGATATTGGTATGATTAAATGTTCTTTTATACCACATCTCAATCTCTTTGAAAAACAAACTTCCCACTCATATACATCTATGTAATATTTGATATTGCTATGTGTGTTTTAAAGTACCTGATAACTGTGTACATGCCTGTAATCCCACTGACTTGGAAGGCTGAGGTAGGAGCATTGCAAGTTTGAGGCCATCCTCAGCAACTTAGGGAGGACCTAAGTAACTTAGCAAGATCCTGTCTCAAAATAAAAAACAGAAATGACTTAGGGATATAGTTCAGTAGTAAAGCATCCCTGGGTTCAATCCCCACTACCAACAAACAAACAAACAAACAAAACAAAAAAACCTGATAATTATTTGTTACTCAATAAAATTTTTATCAAAGGACTATATTAAAAGTTACTGTTGGAGAGATCCAAGATGGCAGAATAGAGGAGAGCTGTTCCATGGTGGGAAGCCAAGAAAGCAGACAGGCAACTTCTCCACAAGGTGGGTGAAGGAAAAAAAAAAAAAGGTGGGGGGTGGATATTTTATTGGAACCTGGACACTAAAAGCAGACAGTGGGCACAGGAGGTTGGATATAATAAAATAAAGAAAAAAATCCTCAGCAGCACAGTGGCTGCCACAGCTGGGCTAGAAGCTCCAGCCATAGAGATCCTATGGTGAGCATACTAGATGGATAAGGGAATTAAAGGAACCTGGATTTTGGGGAGGCCCGAGGTGTGTCTGGGTACAAAGAGTTTAGAGACCAAGGGCATTGTCCAACAAACCTGAAGGCCATGACAGGATATCCAAGTATGGGGAAGGAAGCTGCCATGTTCCAGGTGGTGTGGACAGGGCAAAGGAAGGAACCATTTTGTAGCTGTGGTGCAGGGGGCTGGCAACTGAGGAAGCCGATTCCTTTCAAACCCAAGTTTTGCCCAAAATATAGGCCCAGTGAACACATGCTACATGACTTAGAGTGTGCCTAAGTGACCAGAAGAAAATAAAAAGTGGAGAGGGGTTTACATAAGGGACAACTGGTCACAGGAACCCACCCGGCTCTCTACTCTTCTACCTCCAATCCTACTGCTTGCAAGACTGGCTGGGAAAGAGGTATCTGGCTCTGAAGGGCAGGGTCAAGGAAGGGTCAGGAGAAATTATTTGGAAACTGAACCTGAGACCAAGAAATGTGGGGTCTGCAGGTGTCTTAGGGGACTAAGAATTAGCTCCCCTACCACACAAGTGGAACTCGGGGAAGCCCTGGGGTAAAGTCCTCCAGCATGGACCAGCAAGTACTGGGCATAGGAGGTGTGCTATTTTAAAATATTCAGACCAACTGGCATTTAATGAAGAACCTGGAACTTGACTAAGCCTAAACCTGGACTCTAGGAATTCTGCCTATGGGAGCATCACACTCCAGAAGACCCCACCTAAAACTGCTGAGACAAAAAGGTGAGAATATGTTGAACTCCAATGGAAAATAATTCTTTAACATTTCATCAAGATATTTTAAAAATTATTTTTTACTGTTTAATTGTGACCTTAATGGTACATGGACATCTATACAGTTTACTATGTTTTTTTCTTCTCACCTCTATCATTTTTGAAAACAGTTATTTTTCACGGATTAGTATTTTGTGAACTAGGTTGATTAGTATAATTTAGTTTTATTTTGTATTCTATTTTTATTTAAATTTTTGCTTATGTGTATCTTTTTCTCCTACCTGTTTCCTTTGATTCTCTCCTTTCTTCTGGTATCAGCCAATCCCTATTGTTCTTTCATGTTTTAACATTTTACTTCTATCTTCTCCTCTTCTCCCTCATAATAATAACATCCTATATTATTTCTTGAAAATGCAAACTCTTTTGCAAACTTGCTATTTTTATTAGAGGCATAACTGATCATATCATTTCTGTTTATTGTGATAATAATTAACATTGTATACCTCATAGTAAGAACTATTGGGTTTAATAATGTAAATTGTTCGTATTGTTTGTTATTTGTCTCCCCCTAAACAGCAAGGTACTAGAAACTGTCAGGGACACTGTAAGTCCACAGGGTAGAAGCTCTATTGCCTCAGACCCATACTGTTAGATGGGTAGACACACAAACAACATAAAAAAGCAAGGGAACAAATCGGCGTAAACAAACCAATATCCTCCAATAACAGAATCTATTGATATCACAGTGGGAGAAATAGCAGAGAAGGAGTTTAGAATTTACATAGTTTAACTGATCTGTAAAGGATGTAAGAGAGCAAATACAGGTAGCAAAAAGATTACTTTAATAAAGAGATAAAGATTTCTAAATAAAAACCAAACATAAATCCTTGAAATGAAGGAAACAATAGACCAAATTAAAAATTTAATAGGAAGAATCACCACCAGACTAGACCACTTAGAAGACAGAACCTCAGGCAATGAAGACAAAATCCATAATCTTAAAATAGACTTGACCATACAAAGAAGATGTTAAGAAAACATGAACAGAACTACCAAGAATTATGGGATAACATGAAAAGACCAAATTTAAGATTTATCGGGATAGTGACAGATGAAGGCATAGAGATCCAAACCAAAGGAATGCACAATCTTTTCAATGAAATAATATCAGAAATTTCCCAAAGTTAAAGAATAAAATGGAAAATCAAACACAAGAGGCTTACAACAGGACCCCAAATGGGCAAAATTACAACAGACCCACATCAAGGCACATTATAATGAAAATGCCTAGCACACAGAATAAGGGTAAAATTGTAAAGTCTGCCAAGAGAAAAAATCAGATTACATATAGTGGGAAACCAATTCAGGTCTCAAATGATTTCTCAACCCAAACCCTCAAAGGTAGGAGGTCCGAGAATAACATATACTAAAATGGTTGCCAACCTAGAATCTTATATCCAACAAAATTAAGCTTCAGATTTGAAGACGAAATAAAGACCTTCCATGATAAACAAAAATTAAAAGAATTTGCAACCAGAAAGCCTGCATTCAGAAAATTCTCAACAAAATTATTCCCTGAAGATGAAAAAAAAATGAAAACCAGCAAAGGGAGGAACTACACTAAAGGAATAATCAATCAAAGGAGAAACTAATTCAAATTAAAAACTACAAACAAACCAAAATGACCAGGAACACAAATCATATTTCAATAATAGCCTTGAACAATATTAGCCTAAACTCATCAATCAAAAGAATATAGACTGCAGGATTGGATTAAAAAACAAGAATGAACAATATGTTGTCTCCAAGAGACTCACCTCATAGGCAAAGACATACATAGACTGAAGGCAAAAGGATGGGAAAAAACATCACTCACATGGATCACATAAACAAGCAGGGGTTTCTATCCTTTAAAATAGACTGAGTTATGTAAGCTATATAATTGTAAATATTCAATTGTAATATTACCTTAATACATTTTTAGCATCTGTAGGGTTGTTTTGATAGCTCTTTCCATTGATATTTTTTCTTGATTAGATTTGTTATATTTTTATCAACTTTTAGCTGTATTATTTCTTTTCTATTTAACATATTTCTGCTATTTGTTCCTTCCTTCTACCTAATTTGAAAATAATTTATCAATTGAGCTTCTTTCTGACACAAAGTATCTTTAAGTTATAAGTGTGCATCTGAGTATTATTTTGTCCCAGATATTAAGCATTTATTACCACTTAGTTCAAAGCACTTTTTAATTTACTTTTCTTGTGCTTTCTTCTTTGATCTGTGAATTATTTATAAATGGGCCATTTAATTTTGAAGTAGTTGAGACGTGGGGGTGGGGTTCTATATAGGTTAAGGTGATTGATTTCTAATGTAATAAATGGATGCAGGAAACAGTCTGCATGATTTCAAATTTTTTAAATGTCTCAAAGCCTATTTTATGACAGAATATAGTCTATCCTTACTAATTTTCTACTTGTTATTTTTGTGTATAGTTCTCTATAAATAACAAATAGGTCAAGGAGGCTGATAATATTGTTAAGCCTTCTATATCACTACTCCTTCCAGCAAAGTGAGGGGGCTTAAAACCTCCAAATATAATTGTGGATTTGTCTTTCCAGTTTTATTAATTTTTACTTCATGTATTTTGAAATTTTGTTTTAAGGTCCATAAACATTTAGGATTGTTAATACTTTAAGAAGTTACTCTATTATGGTTATGGAATGTTTCTCTTAATCTCTGAAAATACTTTTTCTTGAAATATATTTTATGTTAATAGCTCTACTTCAGATTTCTCATGCTTATTTCCCCCTTCTTTTGCTTTTAACCTATTGGTTCAAATTAAAAACTACATTGAAATTTAAAGTGTGATACATGTATAGAGAATATAGTTATTGTTTACTTTTTACACATGTTTAACATTTATGCCTTTTAATTATAATATCTATACCATATATATTTAAAATAATTATTATTAAAAAAAAGAACACCTGACATGAAGGTCAGAGGAAAATTGGGTCAATAATAGGTTGGATGATGTAATATTTTGGAAAACAGGTTGACTAGTCCTATTGTCGGGCTCAGAGAGAAGATTGTTGGAATGCTTTTGTTGTAATTGTTCATTCTCTCATTTATCATACGGTACACAGTAACTGATTTATTTTATTATCTGTTAAAACTTTTATTTTCAAATAAAAAATTACACATACATATATACATCTACATGTATACACACACACACACAAATATATATATATATATATATATATATATATATATATATATATATATATATAAAATAGCACAGGCAATCTCTGAGGTCCCCCATTATGGTTTTAACACGAAATTCTCTAACAACAAATAATGCTGAGTATTTTTTCATATGCTTATTGGCCATTTGATTTTCCTCTTCTATGAAATACCTCTTTATGTATTTTTGTTAATTTTTAATTGCATTATTGGCTAATTGTTGAGTTTTCCAGTCTTTGTGTATTTTGTAAACAAGTAGGTGTATTGCAAATGTTTTTTCAGTGTGTGGATTGCTCCTTTATAAATGATTTGTTGACTAAAAGAATTGAAAAAATAAAATTAAAAAACTAAATTTATAAAAAGTTATTGTTACTATAATCTCTGTAGTCACTTAAAGGATAAGGTATTGCAGTTAATTTTTCATACCTGTCCATCACTGTCTTTAATCACCATCAGTACTGGGGTATCTAAACCTGACATTGTTCGATAAAGAGTCTTCAAGCTTGTGCCATGCTTCCCAGTACCATAAACAAGAGTCCATGGATAGCCAATTGTTCTGGGTGGAAGATGCTTGGTAAGCTTAGAAAAACAAAATGTCAGCATTTACTTGATAGCTTATTGTCAATATTCAGGATACTAATAGCAACTGGAATTTAATCATTCTTATAAATGTAGGCTACAAAGAAAAAACAACAGAAATTTTTATCATTCTCAAAGATTCTGAGATGCTTGAAAAGCAATTACACATTTCTTAGCATAAAATATTAATTATAAACTAAGAAAATGAAGAATCATTCTGAATCAGACAGATTAGAGGCAAGAAATATGGATTATTTGTTGTTTATGTCCTCTGTATTGAGTTAACATAAATAACAGATGGACTGTCATTTTGATTATTCAAACATCTCTCATGGGAGCCAGATTAACAGATATTAAACTTCAATTCTTCATAGCTGAACTTGAACAAGTATGTCAATAATTTCTCTACTTATATAAGACTACAAAATAGTAGCATCCAATTCTTACAGTGGTTGTAACAAGTGCATGAGATAATAATTATTAAGCATAAACAGCACAATAATAAACCAAAATTGGCTAGGCTGGTGTTGCATCTAAATTGCTATCGTTATTTATTCTAGTGCCTGTTTATTTAAATCTACTAACACCTTCCATTAACACTGGTTAATGTATTTATTATGCTTACTTCCTCTTCATGGAAAAGGAATAGTATTAGCAGTAATCCTGCCACTGCAAACACAACTGAATAGCTGTGTTTTAGTCTCATAGGCATACCTCAAGTAATGTACATATGTGGACACATCATACCTTTTCAATTTGATCTGGCAGTAAGAGTTCACTGGGATCACTTAGATTTGGTCGAAAAGATTCAGACTCCAGGTCTGCTTTCACCGGAGCAACCTGCTTTGAATTTAAGTCTTCTCTTGTAGTAATCTAAAAGAGTAAATACCAATAGTACATTAATATAAAATTGTGACATACCTTTAAACATTTCATGTCTTTTGAGTTAAATAAAACTTTATACCTCAGAGTAGGTAGCTAAAGTTTCAACTTAAGATTTTATAAGGTAAAAGATGCCCCGTCTATTATTAGTGACATTCAATGCAGAAAAAGATTTCCAACAAACAAACAAAAAAAGACATCTTTCTCATTTACTATACAAGGAAAAACTGGTAATGAATAATAAGTGCCCATATTTTTGTGTAATAGAAGAGAGTTGCACGCAAACTTTAGTCCTTAAAGTGCAAAAGTGAGCCAGCTAGCTTGCTTTTAATTAATTAAATGCTACTTAAAATACATAAAATTATTGTTTTTGATGTGAAACATAAAAGTTTTAAAAACCAATTAAGAAAACTTCTGGTATCAAAATTTTAAGGTAAGGGATAGTAATTTAAAAGTACAACTTGATTTTCATTGGTATGTATGTGTATTTAGTTTTTTCATTGAAAAATTAACCATTTTTAATGCCATCATTTTTTTAACATTTAAACACTGATTTTTTAATCTAAGTTGAACCAAACAATAAATTTAAAAGTTAATTTATTTGCAAATCTTTTTAAATACTAGATCAACTTAATGCTTTGCTTGATGGAAATGATGTGACTAGTGTTCTTAAAATGATAAAAGTGTTAATTTTGCAAACCTTAGAACTATATATCATTTTGTTGGTACTTAATTTATATTAACTTATGTAAGTAAAACACAACATTAGAGAATAAAACATATGATGAATAACTGTTACTGACAAAACTTTAAAATTGGGAAATATATAGTATTCTATTGGAGCAGATAACTAAAATGCGGCAAAGCTCAGCAGCTGATTCTATGTGCAAATAAAATCTTGATAAATGATTTTATTTCTTTAACAGATTTCTTACCAAACCTAAACAGAATATACTTTCAAACCATACATATTCTATAACCATATTACTTTAATGAGAAGCTAAATATTATTTCTTTCACATCATTATAATGTTATACCCTTATTTTAATGATGTGAAAAGTTTAAAAAAGACGACAAAAAGATATCCAAGAAAGCAATAGGAAGCATTAAAAGAAAAGAAAAAAATTCAGTAGGTCCAGCAAAGCCATAAATTATATGAAAGAATCTTATTAAAAAGAAAGAAGCATACAACTAATAAGAACAAAACTAAAAATGAGTTTTCAATTATATCTCTTTCTTGTTAAAAAAATCACAAGAGATCATTTCACAGAATTTTAAATAATTTATATACTTCTACTGCCTACCCTATATTATTCCAAAATATTTCCAAAATTAACGAGGAATGAATTCATCAAGAACAAAAACCAATTGGTCCCATTAAGATATTTGATGTGGAGTTGATACAACTGAAATAGCATTAAAGAAGAGAAAATATCTTAGCCTTGATATCCATTAACATTTTTAAATTTTCCCATCATCTCACATCTTTCAGATTCTGTTCAGTAAGGATTTAATCACAAAACACAAGACATTCTTCCAATGTTAAAAGTAAATGAAAACTCATTGCTCAAAGAACAGAGTACTAAGGAAAGTTCTACCATGATAGAAAATTCTGAACACGTTTCAAATGAAAAGATAACAGAAAAGTTAATCCTATTTCTCTTCAAGGCAATACTGTATTCTTTAACACAAAAGGAATTTTGTGGTGGGATATTTTAGTGCTCCAGTCAAAACAAATCCTTCAAATGTGAGATTTGCCCTGACAAAAGACACTAAAACAGGTAGTATTCAATCTCCAGAGGGATTTAAACTACTGAAGGGGGCACCTGGAGACGTCTGCAGAGTGTGCGCAGTTCCTCAGTATTTAGAGCATCGATCCTGCGGTGATACTCAGCCACTGACACTACCTGAATATGGAGACAGGAAGACAATAATTCCACTGACAGTTGAGAAAATTAAAAAAAAAAAAAAAGAAAGAAAGAAAAGAAAAAAGAGAAACTTAAATGGGGAAAGAGAACTGTAATCAGGATTTCTTTCCCAACTCCACGCTGAAAAATCCATGAAATTTACATATCAAACTAGAGTAAAAACATACATGAATGAGTTTTACCACTACATCAGACTACTTAACTGAGTAGATTTTATACAGGAAACACTATGTAAAATATAACACACTTTGCTAACATCAATGGTAAAATCTAAATGATCTTGCACAAAGAAAGTGTAAAGTATCCCCTCAAATCATTGGAATCAAAACATTACATCTTAATGGCTATGATGGAGTAATTTTTCTAGGCACAGGTGTCAATAATACCCATATTAAAAAAAAAAAAAGGAGAGAAGGACAAGAAAAACATATGAAATGCACTTTAAAATCCAAGACAATAGAAAGAAAAAGCTCAAGAAAGAAAATTAAATTTTCAAAAGGATGGCTAATTAACAGTATCTTCTTTCAAGTTGTTGCCTTTTCCTTTTATTCACTGATTATGGTTTGTACTGTAACAGTTATTTGTGACTACTTTGTACATTCTAACTTCCCAAGGGAAATACTATATCTTTCTTAATTATCTAGACTACTCTCTTGGTTAGTACCAAGTCTGAAAACCAAATAGGACAAATAAACAATTACAGAAAACCCACAAAATATACAAGCTTTGTCAGGTTGACACAACAGATACAGCTTTTTCAGATAATGACATAATCACACAAACTGTTACCATAATATAGTGAACTACTACTATACTAAATATGACTGCTTCTCCAGAGCTCCTGTTATCAATCAGAAGAGATTATGTATAGAGGCTGTGGCTTTGAAATGTGGTCTATAAAAAGTTTGTACTTCTAACCTATTTTTAAGGGTTCTTGGTCTAACTGACTGAAATAAATTGGGTGCCAGTAAACATCAAGATAAATTCTATGAAAAAATTTGTCAATCGCTCTAAAAGACATGAGAAAAGAAAAAGAAACTGGACAGATCCCATTCTGGTCGTTGTTAGGTTAACTTTTGCTAAGCCACAATGGATGCAATATGGGAGCTGACTTCTTACTTAAAAGGCAACTCAAAGTGATTATGTCTTCCAGTTTGGGGGAGAGGAGTCAGACAGTCCCTGGTTTAGTCTTTTACTTTATTAAATAAAGGAAACAATAAGAGTATGTACCAAATAGGGGTTTTATGTAACAAATAGAGATTTTATGCAAATGAAATGAAGAAATGCGTATAAAGGAATGAGTATAAGCGCCTAGTACTTTCTAATGAGAACTACTAGAAGTTATTTGGGTTAACACTATTTTTATTTGATCACTTTTACCTATTACCCTAAATACTAACTAAGAATAGCTAAAGAGCCTCCTTATTTATTTTTGGCATTAAAATATTTCAAGTTTGAGATCTCAACTATTTTGTACACTTTGAATATTCTGAAATTAATTTAAAATTTTAGTAGTAGATAAAATAAAGAACTTTCAATTAGAACAACAGAATTATCAATAAATATAAAAGAAAAATTAGATACAAAAAAATGAAAAATTATGGCCTTGTTTTTTTATGACCAGAAAAAGGTTTCTATAAAGTATTTAATGGCAAATTATACCTGTGTCTTTATTTTTGTTCCATGGTATTCAATCCAAGAGTTTCCTAGACAAGAATTCTCAAATAATAAGACTTATGTATTTCTCTGCAATCCTTCTATCCCTCCAGTTAACTATTCTAATAACTATTTTTTTTCATATGGATCACAATTTTTTAAAATTTATTTATTTTATTATTTCTTACATACATCACAATAGAGGAGTGCATTACAGTCATAATTGTTTTGCATTGCAATTCTTAATACCTTTATACCACAATTTATCAAATCTCTGTTTGTATAATAACTATTTTTTTTAAAAAAACTATTTAATGTACCATATTAAAAATACTTCCTGAAACAAAGTGAAGTTGAATTATGCCCACAAAAGGGATCAATTTTAGTTTAATTGTATCAGTGTCACTGAGAATTTAATAAGAGACCAATACACTGACATCATAAGTCTAAGCTTATGATGTAGTAAAACCATGGTTTCCTTAATGTCACAAATCTGCCTTTTTTCTATATTTTTTAAAACTGTATTCCTTCATAAGACTTATAAATTCACTGCTTCTTTAACTCTAATAATCACTCATGTCCTGATAAGTAAAAATACAGAAAACTATCTAAAAGAAAGTCTTTAAATAATACTTCCTCCTTTCAAAGCAAAAGGATAAAAGGATGTAGATTTCTAGTATATATGACTGAATTTGATTTAGTCATATTAATTTTTATACCCTTGGTAGATCATTATACTCCATATTAGTATTTATTACTTTGCCAAAAAGATGGAACCTAATAGAAAATCGAAACATTTCTATAGAATACCCCATATCTCATTCCTAATTATTAGGGCTATACAGCTGAGGAAACCAATATCTTCAATCAAAAGCATATTCATTGTCTGGCTAAAAAATCCATTTCTTGAGTAATAAAGTAACTAAGTCCCATGAAACATCATGACTCCACTCTGCAGAAAAGGGGTTACTTTCTATAGTCTTTTCAGTCATTGACAAAGGAACCGTACACATGAAAGTATATTCCTCCTAAAGCATTTTTTTTCCCACAAAATTACCAATGTACAAATAAGATGAAAATTCACTCATCTGTATTATAAATGAACAAGCAACAACAAAGAGTCAAGAAAATTCGAAATTGTCATCACCTATTAGACATATGAGATTTATGATATTTATCAGAATCTCATAAAGGAAAATATCACCTTGGCCTAATAGTCCTCCTTCCAAGATATTTTAGTGATTCCTACTGAGATTACCCTCAAAGCTAAGCCCTCCCTTTACTCCAACTGCCATAAAAACTAACAAAAGTCTGGCAGATGTTGGTAACTGTACTATATTTATTACTTTCTTAGTAAAAGGAGAGGGGGTAGAAAAGAAAAATGCCATAGAACTAATGCCACTTATAAACACTTTGGTATTCAAAAATGTTAAAGAAAAAGGAACTATAAGCCTGAGCTGTTATGGCTTACCAAAAGGACATACAACAGCATCCTTGAAGTCACATAACCTTGAAGTCACATAATGTGTTCTACTACATTTCATCATACAGAAGTCTTTATTACAAAATAAAACAGATTGTTAAAAACTTTGCTTCATTCTACCTAATTAAAACTATTGTTTTCAAAATAACACTCATGGAACTACAATAATAGAGATGTAAAAGGAAAAATGGAGCAGTGTAAATTCAATAACTGGAAGAATTGAGAGAGAGAGAGAGAGAGAGAGAGAGAGAGAGAGAGAGAGAGAGAGAGAGAGGAGAGAGAGAGAATACAGAATGAATAAAAAATATAACAGTAATGTTGAACAACTCTTCTGCATTTAAAAATTACTTTCTAATTATATTTGTAGATAACTCAAAGGTTTTCATGAGAAAGCAGATAGCCATTGTTCTTCTAGTCAAAAGGAAACCTGTACTTATTCAAAACTATGTAATCACAATATGCCTATATTATATTAACTTTTGGAAACAATAAATACAAAAGGTGAATCTCATAAAAAAGCGATATACTTGTTTACTATATAGCATATCATGGAAAGAGAACATTTACATAATATTGAATGTTCTGTATGATCTACAAAACAAGAATAAAATTCTGAGTTAAACATAAGGTTACTTTTGAGACACATATTAGTTAAAATTTAAATAAAAATATCATAAGATTCTTTTATTAAATATGGTTTTAAATTATCAACTTTTTCACTGATAAAGTTTCTTCTACCACTACTTTAATTATCATTCAAAAAAAAAAAAAAAAGGTTAAAAACATAGCTGGTAGCTGTGAATGCCAAAGACAAAGACATTCACCTCCTGAAGACTACTGTTAATATACTGTGTTGTGATGAAGGCACTAAGTCTATAATCAGCAAAAAATGGATACTAAACTGAGTCTCCTGCAGGGGAGACACTTAGTTCAGGTATTCAAGATTCACACAAACTAAGATAAAGCAAATATAAAATCATAATGAAAGATAACCTAAGTAAACTGAAACAACATAAGTAAACTGAAACACTCAACCAACATAACTATCAGACATAAACTGTGTGTGAAATACTAAAAAAAGATATACTCTGTTACAATCAGGTCCCAGCAAAAACAAAACATTTGAAGACATAATAACCTGAGTTATTCTTTAGTCAGTTCTGGGATGAACTGACTAAAGAATAGATTCAAGGAGCATTCCATACCCTAAATAAGAATTTGAAACATAATATACTAAGTAAAACTTTATAATACATAAAGAGAAGCCTTTAAAAATAACCAGTGAGAAAATTGACATACTCAGTTAACTTGACAGTGGACTTTCCAGGAGCAAATGCAAATCATCTTAGAATTCAGACCTTCAAACTTATTAATTAAGCAAATATAAATTTAGGATGAAGGATTGTTGCAGTGAAAAATCACAAAACACACTGTATATCCTATAGTGGAAGATGGTAAACCTGGATTGTTCCTACAAGCAAAAATATTTTCCAAGATGAGATAAAGATACAGTTGTTCCTTACTATCTGTGAAGATTTGGGTGTAGGACTGTACACAGACACCAAAAACTTTCAGATGTTTCAGTCTTTCATACAAACTGGTACAAAAAGCATTTGCATATAAACTATTCACATCCTGATGTACTTTAAATCACCTCTAGATTATTTATATTACTTAATACAATGTAAATGCTATGTAAATAGTTGTTATAGGGGCTGGGGATGTGGCTCAAGTGGTAGTGCGCTCGCCTTGCATGCGTGCGGTCCGGGTTCGATCCTCAGCACCACGTAAAAACAAAGATGTTGTGTCCGCCAAGTACTTAAAAATAAATATTAAAAAATTCTCTCTCTCTCTCTCCCTCTCTCTCTCACTCTTTCTTTAAAAAAAAATAGTTGTTATATACTCTATTATCTGGCAATAGTGACAAGTCTGTATATGTTCAGTACAGATGCAATTTTTTTTTTTTTCTAATTTCAATCCATGGTTGGTTGAATCTGCAGATGTGGAACTCAAGGATAAGAAGGGCTTGCTGCATTTTCAGATACACAGAAACTAAGTGTGTTAACCATGAATAAATCTTCACAGAAGAAATATCTAAGAATATTTGTCAGGATGAAGAAAAATAATCCCCAAAGAATGATTTGAGATACAAGGAGGAAGGGAAAACAACTAAAATGACAAATGTGTATATAAATCTGAGCAAACATTGTCTGAATAAAATAATAAAGTCTAATTTGTGATTTGATAAAAGAATAGAAGAAATACAGGCCACAAAATCATGCAACTGGAAAGAAGACGAATGGCATTAGGGACATCAAAGATTCTTTTTTTTATTACTGTTCAGTAAGCAAGATGAAGATATTCATTAACTTGACTTTTTAAGAAACAAAATTTCAGGGAATTTCAATCAAAGTATAGAAATACAAGCTCATGCAAATCTTTTTTTTTTTTAAGAACAATAACCAAAAATACCTCAATATCAATGCCTTCCTCACTGGATGGGGAAAGGAGTAAACTTGATGTATATGATGTGGCACAGCATGTCCTTAGGAAAGTAGATATATCAAATAAGAAGTATTTGAATAAATGATTTTCAAAATTGAAAACTATTTTTTATATTGAAAAGTATGGAAAGAAGAATACTACCTTAAAATACAAAATAAAACAAAACAAAACAAAACAAAACAAAAACGTGCAATGAAAAAACTGTGGCAACCACTACAAAAAATTTTAAATAATTAAGTGTAATAGGTATGCCAATAGATGACTGTGGAATCATGTAAGATGTTCAACTAAAAGTAGAGAGGGGAAAAAAAAAATGTTTTTCCCTGAAAAACAGAAACCATGAAAAGTCACATAAGAAGAAACAAATCATCTCATTAGGCCTGTCTCTATTGAATAAATTGAATCAATACTTAATAATCTTACAAATTAGAAAGCACAAGGACCAGATGGATTAACTGGTAAATAACTACAAACATTTAGGAAGAAATTATACTAATTCTCCACATCTCTTGTAGAAAATAAAAGCAGAGGAAATACTTACTAACTCATTCTGTGAGGCCAGCATTACCCTAATAAAAAAACAAATAAAGACATTACAAGAAAGAAAAACTACAGACCATCATCTGTTATGAAAATACATGTTCAAACCCTTTATTGAATACTAGCAGATCAAATAAAACTATATGTGAAATGAATTATACAATGACCAATTGGGATTTATTCCAGATATACAAAGGCTGGTTGGTTCAACATTTAAAAGTCAACTGATGTATATGAACAGGCAAAAGAAGAAAATCATGTGATCATAACAAGAGATGCAGAAAAGAACTCCAATACTCATGTATGTTAAGTGTTAATTCAACAACCAAGGAATAGAGGGGAATTCCCCCAACTTGGTAAAGAACATGCATCACCCAGCCAAAAAAAAATTCCTATAGTAAACATCACAAACAATGGTGAGAAACAAGATTCTTTCCAACTAAATTGGGAGCAAGGCTAGGATATCCCTCCTTACCACTTCAATTCAACATCATACAGGAAGTCCATATAATTAAGTCAGTCAAGGAAAGGAAACAAAAAGTATACAGATAGGGAGGAAGAAATAAAACTGTCTTTGTTAATAGATGACATGACTGTGAAAATAAATAGAAAACCACCCAAATCAATCAAAATACTACTGCAGTTAAATGGTGACACCAGTTTGCATGGTATAAGATTAATGTAAAAATGGCAATTACTTTCCAATAAAAAACAAGAATTTTAAATTAAAACAGCATAAAAATGGAATTTTCACTTAAAAATACCATTAATATTAGCACCAACACATGGAATAGTCAGATATAAATCTAAAAAATACATAGAAGATCTATAGGAAGAAAACTAAAAAATTCTGATGATAAAAACAAGATTTAAATGAATAGACTGTGTGTTTAGGGAGTGGAAGAATCAATATTATCAAGGTATAAGCTCTTCCCAACTTGATATATAGATCCAACAGAATTCCAATTAACAGATCACCAAGTTATTTTGTCTTTAGGCAAAGAAATGCCTAAGTTTATATGAGAAGCATGCAGAAAGACCCAGAATAGCCAAGTTAATAATGAAAAAAACAAAGTTGGAGATCTGACACTACTCAACTTCAAGATTCATTATAAAGCTCCAGTAATCAAAACAACATAGTGGAATAAGAATACATAGAATAGAAAGGAGCACATAGAAATAGATCCATAAAAATACAATCCAATGATCTTTGACAAAGAAGCAAAGACGAATCAATGAAGAAAGGAAAGGTCCAATAACTGGAGCATGTAAAAAAAGTTGACTAAGACAAAGTCCTTATGTTTTTCACAAAAATCAACTAAAAATGGATCACACACCCAAATAGAAAACACAAAACTATATAACTCTTTGAAGATAATATATTTTAAAAATCTAAAATTTGTTGATACATTTTTAGTTGGAACAATAAAAGTACAATTATAAAAATTAAGAAGTTTGATTTCATTAAAACTAACTCATAATAAGCAGGTTGGGGGAGCAGAAGTTCACCAGATTACACAAAAGAGAATGAAGAGAAGGGAGGGGAGATGGGGAATAAGAAAGGTAGTGGAATGAATTGGACATGACTTTCCTATGACCTTACACGAATACACCACCAGTGTACAACCACAAAAATGAGAAGTTATACTCCATGTATGTATGTTAAAATTCATTCTATTGTCTGTATAACAAATTTTTTTTTTAAAAAGTAAAACCTTCTGCCAAGTGAAAGACACTAAAAAGAATGAAAAGTCACAGACTCAGAGAAAATCTTTGCAACATATATATCTGATAAAGGACTACTGTCCAAAATATATGAAGAATTCTTAAAACTCAACAATAGTAAGAAATCAGATCACCCAATTAAATCATGGGCAAAAGATCCAAAATAAAAATCTCACTGAAGATATGCAGATGAAACTATCATATTTCACCAGGGGAATGCACATTAAAACAATGAAATACCAGTACACACCTATGAGTATGACCAAAATTCAAAGTCCTGATAGGAATTGTCCATTCTTTGTTAGAGCACGTAGGAAGTGTGTAGCCACTTAGGAAGACAGTTTGGCAGATTCTTATATTCTGACTATATGATTCAGCAATTGTACTTCTTGGTATTGACTTAAATGAGTTCAAACTTATGTTCACACAAAATCTGCATATGAAAGTTTGCAACAGTTTTTTTCATTAGTGCCAAAATATGGAAGCACAAGCAAGATGTCCTTCAGTAGGTGAATAGATGAACTGATATAGCTTATACTATGGTATATTATTCAGCAATAAAAAGAAATTACTTGAAGAGCCAAGAAGACCTGGAAGAATCTTAAGTGCACAATATGAAGTGAAAGACCCCAATCTGAAAAGGCTACAAACTGTATGATTTGAACTATATGACACTTATGAAAAGGCAAAATTATAGAAACAATAAAAATATCAGCTGGTACCAGGTGATCACAGGACAAATGAAGGGAAAAATAAGTGTAACACAGAGAATTTTTATGGCAGTCAAAATATACTCTTTTGATTCTATAACTGTAGATACATATCATTATACATTTGTCAAGCCCACAGATTATAGAACATCAAAGAATGAACACCAATGTTAACTAAAGACTCTGGGTGAAAATAATGTATTAATATTAGTTCATAAATTGAAAAAATGTACTTCACAATGCCACATATTAATAATACAGTAAATTGTGTTTAGGGAAAAGACAGTATATGGAAACTCCCTACAATTTCCATTTTATTTTTCTTTAAATCTGAATTTTTTCTAAAACTTAAAATCTAGTAATTTAAAGGTAGGGGGAAAATAGGCAATACAAAATTGAGGGAGGTGATTATCAACTGGGGGGAGAGAGTAGATAAGACAAAAAAACACATAGGCAGATGCAAGTACACTAGTAATGTTCTAGTTTTTATGCTGGTTAGTGTATTCACAAATGTTAATTTTATTATTATGTCTTATAACTTTATATCTGATACTTATTGACTATTGACTCAAATACAAAAACAAAAAAATTCTATATTGAACACATGTGTAGATCTTCTCCATTAAGTTGTAATTGATAAAGAGGAAAAAAATGTTTTCCTTATAATAAGGCAGATATAAATACTTGTTAATTTCCTGTGAATGTGTACTACAGGTAGGCAGCATAATATAGTGGAAAGAATATGGCTTTGTGTTTATAACTCTACCTTACTTTTGATTCAGTTTTTAGTAGTTTTGTGAATTGAAACAACCTCATTTAATTAATTTCTGGTTTTTCAAATGGAAATAACATCCACATTAATCCACATTTCATGAGGAATAAATAAGAATAAGGTACATATAAAATATATCCTGATACATTAAATACATGAGATTTTTTAAAAAAACAACCTTTTTCTTATATATCGAAGATTTTAAGAGTGAAAATGGCTTTAAAGGCATGAACTAGAGTCAGAAAACCTAGATTTAAACCTCAGCTCTGACTCTTATTGGTTACATGATTGCTATATACCTGTTTCTTCATTTATGAAATGGAGATGATAAAGTGAAACACTTCTACAGGGTTGTAAGAAATAAGTTAACTCATGTTAAGTGTCTAGAACAATATAGAATCAAAAGAAGTAATTATTTTTATCATCTTTATCATTATTATCTCAAGTTGAGGTCAATTTTTTCCTACAATTCTACATGTGAGAGAATTCTTAAACAGATGTAAATAAATCACCAGGAGCTTTTTCTCCTATGTTTTCATACTTGAAAGAAAATTTTTAAAAATCTGTCTTTTTTAGATATGAGGGTATAAAACAAACAAAAATCTGGTGACAAAATCAGTAAATTATTAATAGCGACAATAAAAAATGTTGATATCTAATAATTTATGAACTGAATCTGATTAGCCTAAATCCTATTATAAGTGAATTTATAACTTGCAAGAGAATATAAATTATTGACAGACACCACAATGGTAGGGTGTAGGAGAGGAGTATACAAAATATATGAACAGCTTCAAGTAAATGAATAATTGAAGGTTAAAGTTTAAGTTGTTCATCGGAATAAACTTAATTTCTATGAGACTTAAATTAGTTAATTTATAAAGTGAAAATAATCTGTCACACAAAGTTACTGTAAAGGGTCAACTGTTATACTATAGATCAGCATTTAAAAAACTGTCAAGGTTAAAAGAGATATATGGCCACTTTATTACTAGCTCTATTTGGCAGTTTATCTCTAAAGTCTATAAATACTACTACTAATCTGTTTAGTGAAATATGTGAATAATCCTAAAAAGCTACAAAAAACAGTCCCAGAATAATAAATTTCATTTGTTTTAAAGTATGGCTACTCCTCCAGAAGAAACAATTTCTATTATCAGTTTTAATACAGAAGAGCCCTTGTCTTCTGCAAAATCTTATATAAGGAGTCTCAATCTATAAACAAATGAAAGAATTACTACCCCTTTTTAACCCAATTTTCTTACATCTTTCCCCTGGCTCTACAGCTCCATAGGAAATCCACTTTATAAAGCAAGAAAAAACACCTAGAAAAGTAAGAGTGGAGCTTGTCTTCTAGTCTTAACACTATATAATTTTAGAGTGACTTCTAGGCATTCTGAGAAAGGAAAAAATTTGTGCTAGGGTCAAGCTGTCTCTGTACTCCAGGACACCTCAGTTCAGTAACCATTCCATGCTCTAGTTTTGTTATCTTTAAAATGAGAAGTAATATTACTGTACTTTCAAAGTTACTGTGAAAGTTAAATGAAATGAAAAGTTGTTTTGCAACTGTACACAATGAATCACAATGCATTCTGCTGTCATATATACCTAATTAAAATAAATAAATTAAAAATATATAGGGAAAAATATATATAATATCCATATAAATCAGTTTGGCCCATAATTTACTATATGTATAGAAAGAGCTGATGAGCATAATTGCTCAGAAAAATGGTAAAACACCTGATAAAATTACATAGTAGCTTCCTATAAAATGAACAGGAACTGGTGAGTATAAGTTTACGATATACATTATACTGAACTTTAAAATTAAAATATCCACGATTTATTTTGCTGTATCTGTAATAAATTAATGATGTTTATTCAATCTACTAGTCAAAAATATATTAATAGCTTTAGCTAATCTGGCAACTCTGATCACAAATGCAAATTCAATTATTTCAGGTGCCTAAAACCTTCTGGATTGATATATAACATAAATTTGAAATTATAACTAAAAAATAACACTAATTGAGATCATTTTGTTATTTTTGAAATATAAAACATTTAAGAGAGGAGAGATGCTTTGGGGGCATTTTTCAAAGTCACCTCAGGTCTTAAGTATGTATCTGTCCTTATTTAACCAATAATTATAGCAAAAAAAAAAAAAAAATCATCATTAACAAATAATACACATTTATACTAAATAGTAACTAGAAAAAATAATAAGTAGAATTCTCAAAATAGTACAGTTAACATAAGTTTTCCTTTACTAGAATATTTTTTAAAGTTTTGTATTAGGTAGTATTGCCTAAAAACTTTTGAATACCTTTAAAAAAGCATTTTATCAGATTACTTAAACAAACATTATAACAGAATTTAATCTCCAATCTACTCAATACAAATTATTTTATTCTGTCCTACTCTTATTTTTAAGCAAGAAAAATATATGAATATTTCCCTTCAAAGTTAAATTTAAATAAAAGCATTAAGGTAGCAATTAAGATTGGATATCTTTCTTCTTTTTAGTGACAATAGTAGAATCAAAACACCTTTAAAAACAAAATTACAGTCCCTTACTAATTTTCTGTTTTGAAATATTTACAATCAAAGTTATTTTCTGTAATCATATAATTTTGAATTCTATAAAGATTCTGTTAATACTTTCAGAAACTGCATAATTTTGGATCATGTCATCAGAAAAAGACTAGTATATATAGACTGAAATAACTGACTAAGATTTACCAGAGTATATTTATGATTAACTGGTTGATGTCTTCTCACTTTTTTCCCATACCAGAGTCGAGACATTTCCTTCCCAGAGCAAATTTAAGTTACATCAAATCACGTAAGAACTGTTTTCAAAAGCATTCTTCCTCTGTCAAAGATAAATTTCCAGCACCAGAGCCTTACTACAGTGACAAAATAGTATGCTAGAGACAAAGATTTGATTGACAAGACAGAGAGCTAATCACTAAGTAGTATCCATTGCAAAGATAGTCCTGAGTGGAGACTGTAAAGCTGGGGAGGGAAAAGAAGGTTTCCCATACTAAAGTTTGGTTGCACTGTACCCAAATGTACAGAGAAAGGGCTCAACACTTTAAAGATACAGAGCATATATTTCCAAACACCAGTACAGTAAACAAATATACTACAAGTTTCTTTGTCACAATAATGTATTAAGCACAATTTCCAGATTCCCTCCCAAATTTTATAAATGATTTCTATTAACATCCTTTTATTTGCTCATACAGTAATAAAATCCTGTGCTTTACAGCTATGAATTGTATAAAAGTTCATCTTTTATGTGATTTTTTAAAAATAAGATGTCCATATTAAACTACATTTCCTAATATCTTGTTTATTGAAAAGGTATTTATATATAATATGCTTACATATACTATACTTCAATAAGCAGTAGTATTCTGCATATAACTGAACTTTTAAAAGATTAAATTAGAAATATATTTAAACTATACATTGACAAAAATCATAGAACTCAATTTTAACTATAATATCAACACTGTAATTGTATATCTGAATATATTTTTCAATTTTAAGGTAAACCTGTTCCTCCCCTGTAATCTTGTCATTTTTTACACAAGCATCATGTCTTCAAATGCACATCACTTTTTGAACACCCACAATAATGCCCACACTTCAGTCTAGCATACATGGGACATGGTATACTCTACAGTGAATACTCTCCCATCCCATATACTAGCCATCCCCTCATTCCTGTCAATCAGCCCCACCATAAGCATTCTAAGACTCTCCCCCACATTGGTACACCATCATCAACTTCACACAGGCCTTAGAATGTCCTCAAACTTACAGTGCATACTGGTCACACACCATCTTCTTAACACGAATTCTCCCTACACAACCATCAGCAATATTATAAAATTGGGGGAGGGCATTTTTAAAACCTGTCATAACTTCCAGCTAGATTTTTCTAAAATGAAAAATACTAAATGTGTTCCAAAAAGTATGATATTAAAAATAAAACAAAGAAAAAGCCATCAGGTATAGCATATTCTGTTGGTTATCTATTCAACACCTATATCTGAAAAAATGAGTCTCTATATAGCGAATTTAGACACAAAGGCTTCCTTCATTTTTTTGACAAAATCAATTCTATGTGGATTTTCTGGCAAGGCTGAGAAGAGATCAGGAGAGTTTATTATTTGTTGTTTATTTGCTATATGACTTAATTTTAATTTTGCTATTATTGTACTTTAATAGCAATAAAATATTGGTTTATTAAAATGAACACCAGAATAATTCCTACCTGGACATTTAGTAAATAAAATACTAAGCATATTATTGAAGCCCTTTGATATCATGCTTCCTAGAAGCTGAAGTAGTATCTCTTTTGAGGTATTCTCTGAGAAACCCAAGAACTATGGCAATACCTAATAGCAGCTCTGCAAGCAAATCTGAGAACATAAAACAACAACCACACAAGGGTTAAAAAAAATCCAATAATTATAATTATATAATATGATGGATTTTATGGCTTATATTAATTTTAAATATTTGGCATTTATAAAATTAAGAGAGAATACTAGAAATTAAAATAAAACTGCAGATTATATAAATGATTTTAAAAACTAGCTAACCAGAAGGCAGATTTTAAAACCTTTAGAATAATGGCATACAGGTTCAAGAAATAAGCAGTACGTGTTTACATTTATACCCAATCACTTGAGCTTTGACTGAGAAAACAGTGTCAAACACCAAAAATAGTGCAAGAATGGAACATTGTTTTATCAATACTTTGGCAAAAGTGAGAGGTAGAAAATATATCAAAACAACTTTCTTCTAATATTGTGGGTTTTTTTTTTTTTTGTATGGGACAATGAACCCTAAGTCACATCCCCATGCCTTTTTTTATATTTTATTTAGAGACAGGGTCTTGCTAAATTGCTTAAGGGCCTTGCTAAGTGGCTGAGGCTGGCTTTGAGCTCACCATCCTCCTGCCTCAGTCTCCTGAGCTACTGGGATCATTGGAGTACATCACCATGCCCAGCTCATACCAATCATTTTTAAAATGAAAGACACTACTATGTTATGTAACCTACTGAAGTTAATAAATAGACTAATTTTTAAAAAATTAATCAAAAAGCTTAAGCCAAAGAAATGAATTTCTAAATAAATCAATTAAAGCTGATCCAAAAAAGCCAGGTCATTAGCTATTTTTACTTATCATACTAGGAGGATTTGATGTTTTAATTAATAAGTTTGGAATATGGGAAAACTGAACTAAAATTAATTTTATAATAATGAATTTTGCAAGACATTTTTTTGGTCCAGATCTTAATTCCCAAAAGAATAAAAAGTCACCCAAAGGATGTGAACAAGCAATTTTAGCTTAAAAAGCTCTATCTTTGAGGTCTCACGCAGCAAGATGGGTATACCCCAAACATGTGACAGTATGAAATCCAAGACTCTCAGAGAATTCAAGAACAGAGCCTCTTGAACGTGGATGGTGACATATATAGCTCAGGGATACAGTAATGTGCCATAGTACCTCCGGATATATCTTACTGTAGCATCATTTTTACTTCATAAGCAAGCCTTTGAATCAAAATATCAGAAGTCTGTTGTTTCCAAAGTTAAGTGCTCCAACCTAATTGAGGGAAAGGTCCTACTGGTTTGGAAAAATTACTGTCCACCACTTCACCTTCCAAGTTAGAAACTATTTCATATCCCAGTTGTCACTACATCCTAATTAGCTAGGTAATATATTTTTCTATTTTATTTCATCCTATTCTACTTTACCTTTAACTGTTACTTAGTATAAGTGTAGATTTTTTCATTACTTGTGTTTGATTAAAATAAAGTTCCCTCCTGTCCCTTAGCCATCTTCTCAACCCCCAGCAGTCTGATGACTATTAAGCTCATTTTGCTCTTTTGAACTTGATGTAAATGGAATTACATAGTATATACGCTTTTGTGCCTAGCCTCTTTTATTTGAATGCCTAAGAGATTCATCCAATGTTGTTGCCTGTTTCTGATCTTTCTTTTTTAGCTCTATATTACTGGAAATTTTATTAATATTCACAAATTTATCCTTATTCTCCTGCAGATGGGCATTCAAGTCATTTCCATTTTGAATATGAATAAAGCTGGTATGAAGATTAATAATGTTGGTTTAAGCTTTAAAAAATTCCAATATAAATGCTCAATAACTGTCACTTCTTTCCTTCCATTAAATTGAAGTTACAGTGGAAATGGATGCTGTATATACTACACAGAACGAAAGTAGACACATTCACAATCAAGTTCACCTTTTAAACAAGACATGCCATGTATACTGCTAATCACTATACATGTTATGTTCATGCATAATAAATTCATATAACATAAACAACCACAAACATTAACCAAATGATTAACAAAAACTGATTTCTTTGATAATCACATTTTAGCATCTGCTCTATATTTTCTAGTACATCAAGAATAGATTAATTCAGGCAATAAGAAAAACTGTATTGTCAACCTATCAACCATACAACTCAAGGCATGTGAAATGAGATCATTTAATCTCAACAGATTGATCTAAATGGAGTTCAATAAAGCCTATCAATATTTATTTGGACAATTAAATAAGTTCATTAACTTTGAGCACATAAAAATTATAACTTTATTACATTAGCACAAGCTAACATTCCCTAACATTACTATTGCTAAACTCATGTCAATATAATGCTTCGGTCTGAAAGAACTGCTATTTGCCTCCACGTGTTCAATAAGTATTACACCTCCTCCATGCAGGAGAAGAAATTAAAATGAATCAAATATGAAATAAAAGTTTTAATAAAATTAATAGAACAGCAGTTAATATTATTTCCATCTTTGCCACAGTGTTACTCCTTCTGAAAATAAAGATTCTAAAATACACTGAATAAAAGTCATCTAGAAGCTGCTGGGTTGTTCTAGTATTTTAAATCAAAAGCAGAGTAACAAATGGTATTAAAGCTACTGCCAGATTCATTCTGGACCTTTAAAAACTAACTCCTTTGTACAAAGATAACTTGTATTTAATACTACCATAAAATTATAAATTCATACAAAGTAAAAAAAAATAAATGAAATCTTCATATTTTTCTTCTTACCTCCCATTCTCTGGCTGCTGCTTGATTAGTAGAATCCTCATTTGTTTCAGACTCTTCAATCTTTTTTACTACTATAAACCCAGGTTCTCTAGTATATTCACCAGTATCTTCTGCATATATTTCTGGACTCCACTGAATGAAGAAGGCATATAAGTGGTCCGTCCTATTAGAACAAGGGAGTATTACTATAACTAGTATTCTGTGCTATTAACTACATTTATAAAATCATATGCGAGATATCTTGGTAAAATTTATAGACAAAATGTACACAAAATATAATGCACTTTATATAAAAAGCCCATTGGAAAAACATTAACTTAAAAACAATTTATTTGGCTATACTCTGTTGTTTTGAAAAAACATATTGAGAATTTCTTTGGCATGCTTGGACTAGTTCAAATGTGATATATAGCTAATATTTTTCCTCTTTAAAGATATTAGTGATGGAAAAGAAAATTGAATCTGTAACTTGTCCTCATTCACACAATGATCTAATGATTAAATATAACAATTTATTAGCTACCTATTTTGAAACCTGGACATTGTACAGAAGTTTTCCAATTTAACAGAAATTAATTTCCTTAAATTTTAAATGATACCAGTAATACATACTTAATTATTGACTCAGGGATAGATGATCTAGAGTTTAAAATCTCTGGTTCCTCTTTCCAATGTTTTATTACCTATAGTAAAGCAGGCTGTTGAATTTCTTAAGAAACACATTTAAAGGCCAAACACATGTTTTAAATATCTGTACTTTATTGGCTTCAATTAGCATGAATAACTGAAAACTGATTATAAAACCTTCTGTTCATATATAACAATAACAACAACTATGGAAATTATAGATTCAATCTAATAATTTTTTTAAAAAGCCTGTAATTCCTTATGTGACAGCCAACATAAAGTGTACTGTTTTATCTTTCAGATAATTTGTCCCTATCAAAAGCAATATAAATTAAGTCATGTTTAAAAATAAAGCTTAGAATCCTAGTAAAATTATTTTTAAATGAACATAAGCCAACATGAAAGGAAATTATTAAAACAAACTTTCATGTAAAAATGAAAATATAACCAAGAGTAAACAGAAAAACTAAATTCAGTTAAAATTTTCATTGGAGTCATTTCAACATGACTGATGAATTTAATTATCTGGCTCTATCCCTTTTAATTATTTATGAACTATACAAACATACCATAAACTTTATTTACTGTAACCACATTTTGTTGAAGGCATACTCATTGTCTGATGGGTTAAGGGAAACAGGGATAACTTTATCATTATAACCCCCTAAAGCAGTAGTACTCAAAGCAACACAGAAATCTTTTCTAAGAGGTATATGGACTCTTAAGATCGTTCTAAGGGAATCAATCAATTTCTCTATAATTTCTATATTTTTCTCTTCTCATACTAATCTCCCTAAGAATTATACAATAATGATGGTGTGCAGATTTACTCCTTCTCTGCTTCTGCTAAAAATACCTTTACTAATTTGTAAAAGAAAGGTGTATCATCTTCCATTCAGATTTTTACAATGGTACATTCCTTAAAGTATAACTACTTCTAGGTTGCCCAAGACTGGTATTGAAACATGGAGAATTATAAAACTGGGTAATAATTTCTTTTGTAAAACTCAGTTGTTTCTAATCCATTGATTTCCGCAAAACTAAAGGAATTTTCAATGGAGTTGCTTACTGTTGATCACTAAAACCAATTTTGATGAAAGATAATGAAGTTTTGGAACATAATAAAACAACTTGAAAGAACTGAATGACATAAATAAAAATATTTGAGTATTAGTGACTTTTATATAAACAAAGCCTCTCAGTATTTAGAAAGAAAATAAAAAAGGGAAAAAGTGATGCTGAATCCTTCCTCATCCTTTCAATGAACAGCCTTCATCAATCCATATCTGATTACTGCTATTGTTGTGACTTTTCAGCCACCATGTATCAAACCAAGGCAGGCTGACTTATAAGCTTCCAAGTGGGTAAAATCTTAGGCTTTTTATTATTTTGACAACAGTAATGGAAAGTTATGAAATAAATGGAATTTCAGTATACATATATGCAGATATGTAAATGCCTATGTTATGTGTAGTTTGTTGCAAAGAATAATAAAAGATAAAAATACCTTATATAAAATTCTGTGAGGAGGCACAATGGAAAATAGAAATACAAAGCTAAAAATGTAATGATGCAATTTTTAACTATTAAAGGAGAATATAGGCTGGGCGTGATGGTACACACCTGTAATCCCAGCAGCTCGGGAGGGAGTTCGAGGCAGGAAGATTACAAGTTCAAAGCTGGCCTCAGCAAAATTGAGGTGCTAAGCAACTCAGTGAGACCTTGCCTTTAAGTAAATACAAAATAGGGCTGGGGATATGGCTCAGTGGTCTAGTGACCCTGAGTTCAATCCTAATACCCATTAAAAAATAAAAATAAAAAAAAGAGAACATATGAGTTTTTAAGTGGATTATGGTAGATGGCAAATTGTTAGGCTGTTTAGTTTCTATTGGATATATAGTATTTAAAAGATCAACTTAATAATTTAACTTAAAATATCAATATTTATAATTTATTAACAATAGACATACTTTTAATTGATTAAACTTATAATGAAGAAATTTACTGTGCTCTAATGTACACAAAAACAGCTTGAAAATACTACATCCTTTTAGTAGCTAATTTAGTGTCATGTATATAGAATGCATTCAATATATTTGCGGCAATTGAAATAAAGAGATTATAATTCTAGCTTATTACCTGCCTTCAGGCAAAGGCCATATCATTTAATATTTCTTTTAAATACTTTTTTTAGTTGTAGTTGGACATAATACCTTTATTTTTATTTGTTTTTATTTTTATGTGGTGCTGAGGATTGAACCCAGCACCTCACATGTGCTAGGCGAGCACTCTACAGCTGAGTCACAACCTCAGCCCCTCATTTAATATTTTGATGAACGTTCATAGCTAAGATATCTTAAAGAACATTTTTTGCCACTAAAACTGGATACATAGTCACATTTTTTAACAATAAACTCCAAAGATATAATTAAAAATGGGATAAAGTTAAGTGTACAAAGCAGGAGTTAAATGATTTTAAATAGATTTAAAGTACAATTTTAATTAGAAACTACTTTTTACAGTACTTTGTCACTGGTATGCAGGTATACAAAATAAATTTAATTCATGGAATCTTAATGTTTTCAAGGTTTTGTTTTTATGTTATTCTACTTTACCTTTCTTGTGGCACTGCAAACCAATATTCATGTTTCTTATCTCTTTGTGCATACTGTTGCATTGTAGCACTTGCTTGGGATACAAATGTTTTCCTCATTGGTTTTCCAACTCTGAGACACAAAAACTTATGTAATCTATTTCTTCTCTTTTCCTTTAAAAGTGCAGAACCTAGAAGTGAGAGCCAAACAGTATTTATACAATCCTCATGCATCACATAATTTAGATTAAGTAATCTTACCTTTCAACTTCAGACTAATTACAGAATAAAAACTCATTTCACTGCTACTCAGATGAATTATCTTAAGTAACCTGTATTTTTCTCCCAACAAAGCTGAAGTCATAAACACAGCAAGACCAAATACTATGCAAAAGTAATTACATATACATTTATAATTTTCTGCATATTCTCTATCAGTCTTTAGAATGGCATCTAAGTAAGTTTGCAGGATTTTGTAAGGCTTACTTTAATATAGTAATTATAGACAAAAGTTGAGTAAGTTTCTGAATTTTTACATACACACAAAGTGTGATAAATCTAGATTCATTCACTTATTTGGACAGTTAATTAAGCCTGAATAATCTTTAACTCTCCCTACCAAAGATACAGATATGAAGTATACTGAGTGTTTGATAATATAGTTGAGTTCATGAAATCCGGACATTAATTAGCTTGCAAAAGCAGCATATTAATTATGAAAGGAAGTGTGCTTACAGAGATCTGGGTACCTTTTGGCATTTTTTCTGTGTAAAACTATACAAAGCACATGGCTTTTCTTCTGTGTAATACTGTGGGAAGTACATAATCTATTTTAGCCTCAGTATTTACATCTGGTCAAAAGGAGGAACTATAAGCATTCTTCCCATAGCTGTATTTCTCAGCTTTATATTTATTATACAGTTTTATTACAAAGTCATAAAGATCAGAAAGTTTTAATATTTCCCTGTTGTAGAGTATCAGGTTACTTAAAAAATACTTAAAATTAATTTCATGATATATAAAAAAAGAAACCAAATAGCAATCTATAGACTATATGAATACAGACTCTATGAATACCTACCAATTTTTCTCCTTTTAGTATCTATCTGGTTATAAAAGGATCTCACCTAACCCCCACAACAATCCCATTAACAGATTATTGTTATTCAACAGAATCCATAATTTTATCTTTTTCAAAGGCTTCAAAATATAAGGCAAAAATCAGATGTAAAGGTCTTCAAATAAAGATATTCACATAAGTATGATTTATACCAAAGAAAGTAAATGTCTTAATAATATAAATTGCTAATAACAACCGAGAGTCTTAACAATATGAAAATGATTGAATAAATCATATGGCTATTAAAACCATGTTTTCAAAGAATTATAACATAGAAATATTCATGACAAAAGTGTTAAGTGGAAAAAAAGCAGGATAAAATATTATATATAGTGTAAACCTGATTTCAGATAAAGAAATCTATAAGTATAGTACATGTAAATATCAAAGTTATGCGCGCACACACACACACACACACACATGCATATAAACACATAGACCCTATAACAACAAATATTCCAAATGTTAATAATGACTGCCTCTGGGTGATAAATCCCAAGTAATTTTTATAAATTGTCTAATAGCCTCCTATATTTTTCATATATTCCTTAATAAATATTACTTCTAAATAAAAATATTATAGAGGAAATAGTCCTTGATTTTAATTAATCTTTTATAAAACATGCTTCAACTAAATGTATTTTTTAATATTCTAATAAATATAATCCTTAGGTCTTCAGGGTATGTCAATTGGATGATACAAGGACTATTTAGTATTTTAAAAATTAAAACAAATCATTACGCATTGCTAATGGGAATGTAAAATGGTGCAGCCACTATGAAAAATAGATGGTTTCACAAAGAATTAAACATGGAGTTATCATATGATCCAGTAGTTTCATATGTGCTCTAAAAGACCAAAAGGAGACTCAAACAGATATTTGTATGCCAATGTTCACAGAAGTATTATTCACAATAGCAAAAAGAAAGATATAACAGAGTGAATAAACAGAATGTGACAAACATACAATTGAATATTAATTACTAAGCTTTAAAAAGGTAGAGAGTTCTAACTATGCTATAACATACATGAACCTTAAAGGCATTATGTTAAGTAAAATGATCCACACCAACACACACACACACACACACACACAAAAAAAAAAAAAAAACCCTGCATGATTTCACTTAAACAAAGTACCTAAAGTAGTCAAAAGAAGAAGAAAGTAGAATGATGGTAGCCAACAGCAACAGCTATGAAAAAGGGAAAATGGCCATTTACTATTAGTATGTAGTTTCAGTCTGGGAAGATGAAATGTTCTGGAGATGGATGTTGGTCATGGATGTCACAGTACCTAATATCACTAGACTGCAGACTAAAAAATGGTTAAAACAGTAAATCTTAAGTATATTTTACCACAATTTAAAAAAACAGTTAAAATGGTAAATTTATTTCATGTATATTTTAGTACAATTTTTAGTTCATATGTAAATTGGGATCAGTATTTCTATGGAATTACTTAATTCTAGACGTGTTTGCTGTTATATGAGCCCATTTAACCCATAATGCACTAAGTATAATTACAGTATATTAGAAGGAAACTGTTTTATAATTTTCATAAATAATATTACCAAAAACAAAACTAAAAGAGAATATGATATTTTAATTTATCCTGTTTTTTTTTTTAAAGGAAAACATATAATATGATGATGATGAAACTTCTGGATATTTGGAAGTATTTTAGGAATAGATTTTTATATCCAATTGTACTTTCTAAAAGAAAGATGAAATCACAACTTCGGTAAGTATAAATTTCAACTAAAATGTATGTGCAATGATAAAGGCATATTAAGAACTAAGAGACACAATGGAATAAACAAGTTATTACAAAACTTCTGTGCATTTCCAAGAAACAAACTGCTATTTAAGAAAGAATGCATTCAGTCAAGAATGTTAAAAAATGATACAAAAGATTCTCATTTTGTGAACCTGTATCTTTGGGATACGAAAGACAGCAGGTATCAAAGAGTTGTCCCCAGAGTAACTTCAAACAAGGGCTACTTGATTATCTTTCAGACTGATCTAAGATACAGCAGTTTTTGAGTCAGTTAGAAGAGACAACATGCAATAAAATAAACTAACTTCATAAGTTCCTTGAAGCTTACCTTCTACATGCCCATCAGCAGATATAATTTTATGTTTGATTTCTTTCTGTGACACTTGCTGAATATTTTCCCTTTGCTCTTTAGTTTGTTGCATGGTATGAGTTTTCCAGAGTTTACGTAACTCTTCTACCTCTGTCTCCGAGTCCCGATTTTGTTCCTTTCCTTGTTTGCCTTTGTCAACAGTTTGCTTTTGTTTAAATTCTGTCGTTTCTCCATAAGGCATATTTTCTTTTCCACTCTCTTCTTGGTGCAATGAATCCTCATGACGAAAACCATCTTGGATTACATGACCTTTTATACTTATGCTTTGTTCTTTAGGGGCTGATAATTCTTGAAGGTTATCTGTAACTGTATCTCCTCCCTTAGTGGACATTTCCAGATTATTTAAATCAGCTGCATGAGATAAAGCCCCAACTTCATTTGTAGAATGTTCAGTATTGGATTTTGAATGATCAAGAGTACTAGTAGACTCTGATTTGGCCATTGAACATTCTACTTCAATCTGATTGACAGTTTGCACAGATTCTGATGATGCACCAGATGACTTATCTTGTCGTAGCTGATCTGAAGAGATAAGCTCCTCTCCTACTGGAGAGAGTTCTGATTCTGTGAACACATCTTCAGAAAGAGACTCCTCAGTACTCCTAGGAGCAGTGCTGGCACTATCATTACCTGCATCACGGATTCTTGAGTCCATTTCCTCAGTATTAATTCCTGTTATTTTCTTTGAATGGCAGAAGTCCTTTCCTGATAACTGATCTAGTTCTCTGTCATTAAACAAAGTTAAATATTATTAGACTTTAAAAATTGTCTTTTATATTCCACCAACTGAATAATTAATATCACTGGAGAGGTTTTTCAAAGAAGATAAAGTATATGTCTCAATAGAATATAAAAATTTTGATTTATTCACAAGGAGAAAGTAATCACATTCAATTTTTCAGTAACTGCTTAAGATCTGGAAAACAACAATATAAGATTTCCTTGAAAGGAATCAAAGAAAGTTTGATAACATAATTCTAGCTGAAGCTAGAATTTTAAACTAATATTTACTCATTGATGGAATATAGAAAATAGCTTAAAGAAAATTTCAATTAAAATGTTGTATCTTTTAATAAAGTAAGAATACATCAATTTGTTATATACACACACAGCATTCATTTACATTCAAATAGAGGTTGAATTAAAATATAAGGTTTAAATAGAAGGCTTAAAAACAATCAACAGAACTGAGGCAAAACTATTTTCAGGAAATCTTTAAGCTAATAATCCTAAATAAAAGTTGTAAGAGAATTTATTCAGGTAAAGAATTTAGACATTGGAATGAATGATTCATAATTGGGTTCAGCTTTACTTCTTTATTGCCATTTGTCTGGACAAACACTCATGTTCAAAGGCCATAGTTTAAGTTCTGGAAAAAAATAAGTACACATCTTTTTTCATGAAATATAAGTCAGCAATTTACAGTGATGGTTATAAGTATCTTGTGGCAAATAGAAACTACATGAATTCTTAGTAGATACAGTATTAATATTTATACATATACAGTTGGAGGACAACCTAAAAACACTATAAATGGAAAGTAAGGTAACATAAAAATAGTTACTTCTCTGTATGGAAAAGTTGTACATCTTTTTATCTCATTCTCTTTCTTGCATTTATCAAATTATCTGTAATAAATATGCATAATTTTTATAACTAGACTAAGTAAAAATTTTAAAATATTATTCAGTTGAAGTTCAATTTATATCTCTGCCTCTAATGTACTGGATTCATCTTTTAATTAACACAAGCATCTAACTTGTGTTATTTAATATACAATAGTGTCATCTACTGGTATTTCATTTAAACTGCATCTATGAGTTCTTGGAATTGTACACTAATTTTGAAAAATCTTACCTGTACATTAGAATTATAAGACCCTTAGGATAAGAGATAAAAATAAGAGCCTAATAGGAAATATATTTAGGTAAGTGCTAAACTCTTCAGAGTTAATATGTTTAAAGACTAAACATTTATGCCAATGAAGCTGCTACTGTTTCAATATAGTTCCAGACAGTATCTCTGAAATCAACTTTCTAGAAAGTATAAAAAGACAAATCAAAATTTTCAACGCATTTTTTGCTACATATGGCATTATTCTGCAAATAATTTCATGCTTTGTTTATCTAATTTGGTGCCGAATATTCTTTTTCATTAATCTATATGGCAAGATTTAAAGATATTTTTCTTTTTTTTTAAAGTTTGAATTTAGTGCATAGTCTTTCCACATGATACTCTAAATGATAAAACAGTGAACTGAAAGAAAAAAAGAGAACATCCTAGTAGAACAGACATATTGTTCAGAATAAGATAACCCCAAAGTATCATAAAACAAATAGAAAAGTAGGACAACAAAAAAAATCTCACCAATGATTATATATTCCCAAATATAACCTTCCTCTTTCTATCTGAATCATATTCTTTAGGTTTTCTCCTGTCTCATCCCGCCACCCACCCTCAATAATACTTAATTGCTGAATGTGACTCTGAATAATGATCTACAAACATAACCAACAGAAGAAGATGATGACACGTTCTAATTAACTGTGTCTATAAAGATTAATTTATCATGCCAAAATAATATGTGTGGTTTGGAAGGTATACTGGTGAATTTTCCAAGAGATTTTTTATTCTATTACACATATCCTAACAACTCATCTATTCTTAATCAGAGACAAAACAATTGCTCCTTTCTCCTTTATAAATTTTCTGCCCAAGAGCCAATTTTGAAACAGCCATCATCACACCTATGAGTTCATAAAGGGATGGAAATATCAGTATTAGTCAAAGTGAAGCCAGTTTTTAAACTGTTGCCAAAGTAAAACACAGAAGGATAGGGAGGTTCTTTTCTACTACATATTAGTTTTCTTTCTTTCCA
This sequence comes from Callospermophilus lateralis, assembly GCF_048772815.1. Lineage (NCBI taxonomy): Eukaryota > Metazoa > Chordata > Mammalia > Rodentia > Sciuridae > Callospermophilus > Callospermophilus lateralis. Next base: position 61,552,155 of record NC_135320.1, on the reverse strand, counting down.
TTTTTCATTGTCTGTAGACCTATATTTTATCATTTTCTCCTTTTATTTCTCATTCCTCTTTTTCTCTCTGGTCACTAATTTAGTCAGCTTTCAAAGTCTATGACACATCCCTATGTTATTGAAATATATAAATCCCCTGAACAGTGTATTACAAGGTTAACGCTTCCTAATAATACAACTTTTAAGTTTTCTCCTTCACATTCTGTACTTTTGTGAAGAGTGCAAAAGTAAAAATCAATAAGTTAAAAAATAAAACTATTCTGGTTACAGCAGTATCAAGTATTTATTTTTGTGGCCTGTCCCACATCCTGCACCTCACTCATTCTTTAGGCCTTTTGAGGAAAATTTAAAAACTATCTCTGACAATGATTACTCACAGAGGTAAGTCAGAATTCTAGATACTGTATCTAAATTAAAAAAAGAAAACTGATAAACATTGAATTAATCAGTATTATAGGTTACTTCTCAAATATCTGGTTCTTGACCAAAGATACAAACATAAACCTAACATAATTGCTAACTACTTAACACAACCAAAAGTAGTTAGCAATTATGTTAGGTTTATGTTTGTATCTGTTAAGAATAATAGTTTTAATACTGCACATATTTTTGTTTCATTATTAATAAGGTGAAAAGTACGTATAAAAACTATTAAATATTTTTAAGAGCATTAGAATAGAATTCACTTTCTAGATGTAAACAAATTGCAAAGGAGCAAAAATTTCACTCTTACATGGGTAAGGATTCCTTTATTTTGCTATCCAAAATTTCTTTGTACATTGCAGCTGACATCACCTCTTCCATTGGACACATGATGCCATATTCCTCACAGCCATTCTCTTGAACCAACGGGTCATTTTTATGTGGATCAAACATTATATTATTTGGAGTAACTAGCAGCACACCACTGACTGTGCCCTAAGATGAAAAAAGAAAATAATATTTAATCTTCAAAGTTTAAAATTTCAAAAAGAATTCTAGCAAGGTTTACTAACGATCTTATGATATTCAGCTATCATACACACAAACACACACACATACACACACACACACACACACACTAAATCATATATATGACTCAATAACTAGGACATTCTCATGAAAATGTTTCAAATGACAATCCATTTTCCCAGTGAATTCTGCCATTTAGGAGAGGTAGAATACAAAAAATATCATACTCCACCTAAAATAATCAAGCCAGGAATTAATTCTGCAAACTCAGCAAAATACTATATTATCATGTATCAGAAAAATAATTTCAGTAATGTAGAAGGGACTGTAAAGTACTGCAAAAGCACAAAGCTATGTTTAACCTTAATTTGCATCCTTCTTCCTGTGCTATTCCCTCACTGCAAGTACCAAATATAGTTTAATGTATACAGTGCAGACGCTATCAAATCATGTGACAATTTAATCCATTATAAAAGGAAAAGAGCAAAATTTCTTTAAAATAACTTTTTTTTTTAATGACTGCTTTTCTCTTGATTCTGCTACTTCCAAGTTATGTAACTTTGGGAAGCAATGCCTTTGGGTCTAATTTTTTATTCACAAAATTAGATTAGATGACCTCTAAAGTATATAACAATTATTTTTAATTTCACCATGAAAAGATATAAAATTTTAAACACATTTATATAAATCTGATACAAATTTGCTTTCTAACCTATTTTTATAAACTAAATTTCACAGGCCGCTGATACCATTAATGTTAATTAATATTTATTGATTACTTCATTTGTATCACACTTTTATATACTTGTTCATTTGATCTTCATAATCGTATCTCTGAGATGGTAGAATTGTTTCTGTTTTGTAGATGGGAAGCCTAAGACTGAGAAAAAGAAGACATGTTGACCTAAACAAGCAGGATTAAAAATCCAGATAGTCTGAATTCTTTACTATATTCTTTTGGCATATGGGTTAAAAACTACAATCACTCCAAATCAAGTATGGAATATTCTTTAACTAGTATATTTTTTAACTCTTATTCCACTGTGTTCTATATATGCAAAAATGAAGAGCAAAAAGAATTCTAAAAATCCTACGGTTACTTCAAAGTTGTCTTCCTTTTCCTGAAGCTATTAAGGGAAAGAAAATCATAAATCTTGCTTGATTTAGTATCATACCCTTCTTCCAAGTTCATATTCAGTTCTGTGAGTTACCTAGCTCAACTTTAAGAACATAAACAACTAAATTATGGAAAACACTATCATTAAGAATGACCAATGCCAAATTAAAAAAAAATCTAATGCTGAATATGGCAACCAAGAACAAGTGGGAAAAAAGTGACTACATGTGTTACAGATAGTTAAATATTTTCATTTATTATTTATAGTAAATGCATGTAATTGGAGAGAAGAGAATGTGCAGATACATTTTGGTGGATTAAAGGGAATCAATCTGAAACTAAGCAGCACTTCTTTTGGTCCAGACCATGAAACAACTAAGTAATCAGTAACTATGTAAAATAGCAGCTTATTTATATTTTGATTAATATTTTAATTAGATTAATATATATTAATTTGTATTTCCGGAGTACATGCTGACTCAAGTCAATGAGACAGTAAAGTATGTTGTAGGGTTAGGGTTAGGGTTGTATTGCAAGGTACATCCAAAAAACATATAATCAAGACTACGGTAAAATGTAAAAAACCTTAAAGGTTTCCAGTATCTCATATCTTCTCTTTCCTGTAGATTAAATTATTTCAGAAATTAAACCAAGCAATCAGCCAGAAATTTTTTTAAAAAAGGAGCAAATTTCAGGTTCTCTCAAAAACTTTAGATCACTCTTAATTTTATGTTCATTAATTTTAACCAGATTATTTGGTTCACTAGCATAACATAAATTTTATCTTTCATCTTAAGAGTACTTTTACAAAGATAATGCTAACTAGCTACACTGCAATAAAAGGTCAAATGTAATGATAACACTTTTAATTGTCCATGCACATTAATACTATTGAAAACTCTATCAAAAACTGTGCTACTACTTTTTAGATTAGAAGGGACTTGAAACCCCTTCTTACTAGATGGATCAATCTGCTGAAGCTAATTTCCAGGAATCCATGCTTATATGCTATTTACTAAAAGGTGAATTCTTCAAGCTTTCTTTCGGCCTAAAGAGCAGGAGGATTGTGGGAGGTGAAGAGGCTGGTGGGTGTGAGAGTGGCTAGTGGGAAGCCAGTGGTGGCAGTTGGGCTCTGAGGGTTTTTTCCTGAGGAGCTGTTTTGTTTGGCGTGTGTGGTTCTAAAAATAAAGTTAGTTTCTTTTGACAAGTGGCTCCTGAATTGTGCCCAGCCAGACTGCGGCAAACTTGAAACCCCTTCTTACTAGATGGATCTGCTGAAGCTAATTTCCAGGAATTATGCTTATATGCTATTACTAAAAGGTGAATTCTTCAAGCTTTCTTTCCTCTGCAGCATAATCAAGGGTTCCATACTTGGCACTTTTTGAGGCAATCGGTCACATGCATTCTCTATAAATCAAGAGTTGACCATGAGAAATGTTTCTTCAGCATACAATTCATGAAAATATCTTGAGAAAGTAACATAAAATTCATTTGACCAAGATCCAATCTAAAATCATAAACTCACACTAATGCATTCCTTTTTGATTATTCTAAAATATTGACATATCATCATTATATTAAGACTATTGTGAGCAAAAGATTTCCAATTAAGTATCTTCTTAATCCATGACTTTTAGAAACTTCAGACACAAATTATTCTTTAGTATTAACATTTTCGCTTTCTTATGTATAATTTCCTGGAATCTTTTAAGGAGAAATTATTTATATTCTAATATAAAGTCTATCTCCAAGAGAAAAGTCATCATTTATAATAATTAAATAAATACTAAAAGATAAAAAAGACTATGATTTAGGAACCCATCTCAGTTAATAGAAAAGTATACAATGATTTTTATTTTTATTTTTTAAGTCCACAATAATTTAATCATTATAGTTTTGAAAAATTTCTATTATTTTATGTGAATAACTTTACTATAATCAATATGTAGGAAGATGAAAGAAGAAAAGACAAATTGCAAAAGAAATAACAATATCCTGCTTACTTTCTTCTGTGCATTATAATAAAGAGAGCCAAACTCCATAAGAGATTATATTGCAATAACATCAGGGAGCAGAGTATTCTGGCTATTCTTAATCCTGCCAATGACTTTATCTTTACTTTGATCCTTAAACAAAATTTTTATTTGTATATTTGCAAATACATTTCTGCTTCAAGCCAAGAACTAATTCTCAGTATGAGATTTCTGGACATCTAAAAAGGGTTTCCTTCAAGATTTTGAACAAGTACATATTACTAACTATGCATAGAACAACTATCCAAGGATGAGAAAGGAGCACACAAAAGAAACAAAAGCAACCCCCAGAGGCCACAGAGTCAGGAATATTTTATATGCTCATTAATCAGAGAGAAAAGCCTTGTATGTAGAGGGCCTCAGAATATTTTGAAGAGTATTTTCTCAATAAAGGGGTAAATTAGTCACAGATTAAAGACTGCAGTAGTCTTGCCTAAAAAAACTAACAACAACAAAACTTTAAAACAGAACACAACAGGATTAAATTGTTTATAAGAAATTTAACCAAGAAAAAACTATAAAAATATTTACAGGAATACAACTGTATCCAAAAATCATACACTAGTCATGGAAAGAAACAGAAAAAAAATGACCCACAACAAAGAAAAAATTCAATTAACAAAAGATCCTGAAGTGAGACAAAAGAAAAAAAATAGTAGAAAAACTATTAAAATAATTATTATAATGATATTCTAAAATAGTGAAAAATGATAGTGCATACAGGTGGAGATATGAAAAATATGAGACCTACTTTAGTCTTACAAAGATGAGACTTTCAAAATTGAGATGAAAATTACTCTGGAAAGAAATAACAATAGATCATACATGGGAAGAAAAACAATAGTTAATTTTAAGATATATAATAATTAAGCTGGGGAGAGCGGTATATGATTATAATACCAGCAACTGAGGACGCTAAGGAGGCAGATCCCAAATTGGAAGCAAGCCATTTATTGACATCCTGCCTCAAAATAAAATAAAAGGATGGGAGATATGAAGTGCCCTTGTGTTGAGAGCCACAGCAGAAGGGGCCCCAGCAAACTTTCAGACTGCCAGCTGATGATTGGCTCACAGCGGCCCCAGCAACATCTAGCTGATTGGCTCCTCTGTGGTGATGCTCATTGGAGATGCTCATTGAGCTGTTTCCCCGCCCTTTCAGACTACCAGCTGATGATTGGCTCACAGCGGCCCCAGCAACATCTAGCTGATTGGCTCCTCTGCGGTGATGCTCATTGGGCTGTTTCCCTGCCCTTTCAGGCCACGGAGCTGCGCATTGGGGGACTTTTTTGGCTCCGCCCATGCGACCCAGCCAATCGGCCTCAAGAGGAGGAGGATTGTGGGAGGTGGAGATGCTGGTGGTTGAGGGAGTGGCTTGTGGGAAGCCGGTGGTGGCAGGTGGGCTCTGAGGGTTTTTCCTGAGGAGCTGTTTTGTTTGGCGTGTGTGGTTCTAAAAATAAAGTTAGTTTCTTTTGACAAGTGGCTCCTGAATTGTGCCCAGCCAGACTGCGGCATTTGGTGGCCCGTACAGGGAACGAACCCACGACCTTGGCGTTATCAACGTTCCTGTTATGGAAGGTTGCCAATGAGGAATTTTGCAAGGAGAAGGCTAGGCGAAATGCCCCAAAGATAAACTTAAAATAACCCTTTTTACTCTAAACTTTTTAAATTTGGATTCATCAGGGCTTAGTGCTGCGGAAAGGCATATGTGTCCAAAAAATGTACATAAGCCCAAGGTACTTTGGAAGGATATTCTAACAGGACAATGGAAAGGTCCTGACCCAGTAATTGTCTGGAGTCGGGGGTCTGTCTGTGTGTTTCCACAGGGAGAACAGCAGCCAATTTGGATTCCAGAGAGATTAACTAAGGTCCTGACCCAGTGATTGCCTGGAGTTGGGGGTCTGTTTATGTGTTTCCACAGGGAAACAGCCCAATGAGCATCACCGCAGAGGAGCCAATCAGCTAGATGTTGCTGGGGTCACTGTGAGCCAATCATCACCCTTGAGTTTAATCCCCAGTACTATATGTGGAAAAAAAGTATAGCAATTAAAATTATATAAATGAAAAGACAGGAAATATGTGAAAAGAGTTTCAGGGACCTCTGAGATAATGTTAAACAACCTGTGTGCCTAATTGGAGTTTTTAAAGAAGATAAAAGATGGAAGAGAAAAGATATCTGAAGAAATATAGCCAAAAATATTTCCAAATTTGACATAAGCTACAAACCCACAGATATTATAAGTTAAATAAAGCCAAAGCAAATTAAATATGAAAAAGGCATACCATAATCAAATTGTTCAAAATTAGTAACAAAGAGAATAAAAGAAAAACTATCACAAAATTTCTATCACAAAATACCAAATATAGAAACAACAGAAGACTTCTCTTTGGAAAAATAAAAGCCAGAAAAATAGCAGAATTATAACTCACTGGATATTGGAAAAGATGTATAACAACAGGACACAGAATGTTATAGGCCCAGTGGGAGACAGTTCAGCAATTTCTAATAAGCTAAACATAATCTTATCATACCATCCTACAGTCATGTTCCCTGGCATTAACCCAAATCAGGTCAAATTTTACATCCACAGCAATCCACACATGACAATTAGCATGGCGTTATTCATAAATATAAAATTTGGAAGAGACTAGGATGTTCTTTAATAGGGAAAATTGTTAAATAAATTGTAATATAACAGCACAATGGAATGTTATTCAGCAATAAAAAGAAATGAAATGTAAAGCCAGAAAAGTCGTGGAAGAATCTTAAATGCATATTGCTAAGTGAAAGAAGTCAATCTGAAATCCTACAAAAATATTATCTGATTTCAAATACATGGCACCCTGGAAAAGATAAAAGTATGGAGATGGTAAAAAGATAATTAGTTCATGAGGAATAGAGAAGGGATAAGTAGGTGACACACAGGGGATTTTTAGGGCAATGAAACTATTCTGTATAATAAGGCAAGGATGGATACATGTCATTATACATTTGTCAAAACCTATAGAATGTTCAGTAGAACACAAGACTCAGTTCTGTAGACCATGGACTTAATAAATACTAGTTCCTCATTTATAACAAATATAGCACACAAATACAAGATGTTACTAATAGAAGTAATGGGGTAAGAAGGAAAAAGTATATGTGAACTTTTTCTATAAAATTCTTCTATCAATTTAAAATTGCTCTACAAAATAAAATCTATTATTTTTTTAAAAAATCAACTGAGGATAAAAAAGGATACAGTGGCAGAAAATAAAGGGATTAAGGATTCTTTTTTAAAAAGTTCATATATACACAATTTTAAAAAGACACATAAATATGACAGTATTATTTTAAAAAGAAGGGAAAACACTTTTTTAGATATTTAAACACCAAAAAAATTTATCACCAGTTGAATTGCACTATAAACATTTTTAAAAATCTTCAAGTAGAAAGAAAAATGATACAAGCCTGAAATCTGGATCTATTTTTTAAAAAAATGGAAAGCAGAGAGAATGAAAAAGAAGTGGATAGATATAATAGTTTTTCCTTACTTTTAAAAGCAAAAATAACATTGCATTTGGAGTTTAAAACATGTAGAAATAAAAAGGTAGAACAATAAGAGTACAAATGTTGTGGGGGAAGGTGTGACAAAACAGTTGACCCTTGACATAAAGAGTTTGAACTTCATGAATTCTCTTATGAGCAGAATTTTTTTGCATGTGATTCATAAAAATTTTTAAAAACTGGCAACTGAACTAAAAAAATTAACAACTGTGCCATGAATGCATAAAATATTTGTATATAATAGTCTATTATTAATTACCACAATATATAGGAATCTTGTAAGTTAAAATTTTACCAAAATTTAAATAAACACTTAATAGACAATTACAGCACCATATGCACTAAAGAAAAATGTAAAAAAAAAAAAAGGAAAGATGCAGCATTAAGTCATAGAATATAAAACTAATTACAGTATATATGTATTACCCTAATAATTTTGTAGCCATCTCTCCCATTGGTATTATGGTGGGCTTAAGTGTTGAGGTTATCTGCTTCAAACACTGAAAATCTAACAAAAGAGGTAAAAGAGTTCTACAAATAAAACTACAAAACACTTAAGAAAAAAATTGAAGACCTTAGAAGATGAAAAGATTTCCCATGTTATTGAATAGGCAGAATTAATATTGTCAAATTGACCATACTACCAAAAGCACTATGAGGATTTAAAGCAATTCCCATTAAAAGTGCAATGACATTTTTCATAGAAATAGACAAAGCAATCATGAAATTCATTGGAAAAATAAGAGGCCTAGAATACTCAAAGCAATCCTTAGCTAGAAAAGCAGAACAGGAGGCATCAAATACCAGACCTTAAATTATATTACAGAACTATAGTAACAAAACCAGCATCAAAACAGGCATAAGACCAACAGAATAAAAGACACAGAACAAACCCACATAAATACAGTTAATCTCATACTAGACAAAGAAACAAAAAGTATACATCAGAGGAGAGAGACTTTTCAACATATGGTGCTGGGAAAACTTGAAATCCACATGTAGTAGAATGAAATTTAACTCCTATCTCTCACCTTACACAAAATTCAATAATTCAACTCGAAATGGATCAAAGACCTAGGTATTAGACCGAAACCCTGCTCCTACTAGAATAAAAAGTATAGGCCCAACACTTGAACATGTAGACTTAGTAATGGACTTCCTTAACAAAACTTCTAAAGCACAAGAAGTAAAAGAAAAAAAATCAATAAATGGGATGGTATCAAACTAAAAAGCTTCTTCACAGCAAAAGATACAATCAAGAACATGAAAAGAGAGCCTGCAGAATGGAGAAAATCTCTGCCATCCATCCCTCAGTTGGGTGTTAGTTTCTAGGATACACAAAGAATTAAAAAACTTTAACACCAAAACAAAACAAACAAACAAAAGCCCCCCACAAATAACTCAATCAATAAATGAGCAAAGGAACTAAAGAGACACTCTGCAAAAGAAGAAATATGAATGGTCAACAAATGTATAAAAAAACTCTTCAACATCTCTAGCAATTAGAGAAATGCAAATTAAAACTACACTGAGATTTCATCTCACTCCAACCATAATGGCAATTATCAAGAACATAAGTTAACATGTTGGCAAGATGTGGGGAAAGGGTAACACTCATACATTGTTGGTGGGGCCACAAATTGGTGCAATCACTATGGAAAGCAGTATGGAGATTCCTCAAAAAAAATAGGAATGGAACCACCATTTGACTCAGTTATCCCACTCCTTGATATATATATTCAAAAGAGTTATAATCAGCATACTACAGTGATACAGTCACATCAATGTATATAGCAGCACAATTCCAACAGTTAAGCTACAGAACCAACCTAGATGCACACTTCAACAGATAAATGGGTAAAGAAATGTGGTTTATATACACAATGGACTATTACTCAGCCATAAAAAGAACAAAATTATGGCATTTTCTGGTAAATGGATGTAACTGGAGACTATCATGCTAAGTAAAATAAGTCAACTCCAAAAAAATAAGAGGTCTAATGTTCTCTCTGATAGATGGATACTAACACACAATAAATGGGGGAGGAAGAACAGAAGTTCATTAGATTAGACAAAGGGAAATGAAAGGAAGGAAAGGGGGATGAAAATAGGAAAGATAGTAGAATTAATCCATGTAACTTTCCTATGTACATATATGAATACACCTAAGTGAATTTTACCATTGTGTACATCCACAAGACTGAGATCCATTATTACAATAAGATATATTCCATTCTTGTATAAATATATCAAAATAGATTCTATTGTTATGTATAACTAAAAAGAACCAATAAAAAAACGCTGTGTTACATTAATCATCTCTACTTGAGTAGTTGTCTCTCCAATAAATTATACGTGCCACTAAAAAGTAATTTCTTGCAGTTCCCTTCACTTGTCTCACAATATATAATATATATAACACACAAAATATGTGTTAATCAACTGCTTGTGTTATTTTGGTAAGGCTTCCAGTCAATAAAAGGCTATTAGTTAAGTTTCTGAGGAGTCAAAAGTTATAGTGGATTTTCAACCGCATGGGGAGGGGCAGTTTTAACTAATCCCTATGTTGTTCAAAGGTGAACTGCATATTTTTATAACTTTCTTACACAATATGTTAACTAATTTAATATTATTTAAATTAGATTATGACATATTAAAAATATATACTGTAAATTCTAAATGAGTCACTAATAAAGTGCTATAGGTAAGAAGCCAGCAAAGGAGATAACATGAAATTATAAAGTACTCAATGCAGCAGGGTGCAGTGGTGCACACCTGTGATTCTGGCAGCTGGGGAGGCTGAGGCAGGAGAATCAGGAGTTCAAAGCCAGCCTCAGCAAAAGTAAGGCACTAAGCAACTTGGGGAGACCCAAAAAAGGGCTGGGGATTTGGCTTAACAGTTAAGTGCCCCTGGGTTCAGTCCCTAGTACCAAAAACTAAAATACGTACATACATACATACATATTTAGGCTCAATGTAAAAAAAAGGAAAAAGACAAAACACATTAACACTTATTGAAAGAAAGATGAAGTAGATATAATACTATTCGCAGAGTGGGTTTCAAAGCCAAGAATATTACCAAGAATAAAGAAGGCCTTTCATAATGACAAACAATTCAATTCATCAAGTCAATATAAATTCCTAAACATTTTTGCACCTAATAGCAGAGTTTCAAAACACACACACACCCCAGAAGAAAACTGAACTGCAAGAAGAATAGACAATTATACAATTACAGTGATATATTTCTACATCTTTCTGTTAAGAAGAAATAGAACAAATAGAAAATCAGCAGGAATCCTTAAGAACAACACTATCACCCAACTTGACTTACATGATTTATAAAATATTCTACCTACAGCAGAATACACATTTTTTCAAGTGTACATTGAACATTTCTCAAGATATACTGTATTCTAGACTTTAAAACAGGTCTTATCAGTGGTATACTCTCCGATGGCATAGAATGAAGTTGGAAATTAGTAAAAGAAGATAACTAGAAGGGCTGGGGTTGTAGCTCAGTGGCAGAGACCTTGTCTCTCATATGTGAGGCACTCGGTTTGATCCTCAGCACCACATAAAAATAAATAAACAAAATGAAGACATTATATTCATGTATAATTAAAAAATATTTTTTAAAAAGTATCTAGAAAGTTCTCAAATATTTGGAAATTAAAACAATCTGAAATATTCAATGGGGCAAAGAAGAAATCAAGATAAAATATTTTTAAATGAATGAAAATACTACATTATCCAGATTCTGGGATGCAGCTAAAAGACTGCTCAGGAGGAATTTATGCACTAAATGTTTGTTATTTCAAACAGTTCATGAATTCTGACTCTAAGTAATGGTTCTCATGTATGCCTGCAAAGTCAGTATCAAGTTATAGTCATTTTCCAAGTAAAACCTGGAAGTTATTTTTCAATTCTGTATTAATTTACAATAATTCCTTTGAAAATTGGAAGTTTTTCCTTGAAAAAGCAGCCAGGTATGGTAGATAAAACAGATTCAAACTATGAATTCTGCATAATGGAGAAACCTTGGATATGTTAATCTTTTCTGATTTTTTTCCTATGAAGAAGAAATAGGACCTCCTATTTCACAAATTATTCTGAATTGATAAATTAATTAGTATACCTCAAGTCATTCTGACATATAGTAGGTACTCAATAAATAATTTTCTTCCCATTTATGTGTTATAATAACTTTACAAAAGTAGTATTTCAAATAGTACCTATTAATGATCTCTCTTTTCTTACATGCTTCTTGAAACATTCTAGAAATAGTAATTAACTGCATTTTATAGTGAATTTATTTGTACTCCATTACCTTTAACAATTGTAACAGACCACCAGACTTTAGGTTATGTGAAAGGACCATGCTGACTCAAGCTAGGAATTATCTCAAATGCCTTTAAAAAAAAATTTATTTTTAGTTGTAATTGGACACAATACCTTTATTTTATTCATTTTATTTTTATGTGGTGCTGAGGATCTAACCCAGGGTCTCGCACACAAATGCTTTTTAAAATATTCAGGTATTTGGGGCTGGGGTTGTGGCTCAGTGGTAGAGTGCTTGCCTAGCATGCATGAGGCACTGGGTTTGATCCTCAGCAAAATGTAAAAGTAAAATAAAGACATTGTGTCCACCTTAAAACTAAAAATATATTTAAAAAAATATTCAGGCTAATGTTGGTGAGAAAAAATGTAAATGGCAAACTGTCATGTTTTAGTTATTAAATTAGGCATGATTAAAAGTTTTCTCTAAAATGTCATCCATTACCTTGCCACTGGTGATATATTTGCAATTGATTTTAAGAAATTTCTCAGTAAATGCTTCTTCTTCCTCAGAAGTTGAAGATACCACTCGGGCAGGTCGAATACCAGTAAAATTTGATGAAGGAGTTGCTTCTTTTGGATGGATTACATCAGTATTCTTTAAAAAAGAAAAAAAAGGCACTTTAGAAAACTAAATAATAAACACATTATGAAAGTCAAACGAAGTTCTTCCCAATGTACTATTCTTTCCTACTACATTCTGGAGATTAGCCCAAAATGTTCTTATATAAAAAAAAATATAATAATAGTGTTGTTTATGAAAACAATAGTAAAGATCTCAAATTACAACTTAAACATACACTTCTAGTGATTTCTTAAAAGGGAAATATTTGTGTGGGTGTATGTCTATACCCACACAGGCACACATACAAAATATGTAAATGAAAACATGCATAATCATCAGGAAAACATTAAAAACTACATTACTTGTACTCTAATCCCCACCAGCACCCACAGTGAAGCGTTTATTAAAATACTGTTCTTCACAAGATTGTACAATACCCATCAGGTTTTGGGAGTAGAGAAGAGGTGAAAAGCTTGTATTTGTTGCCTAAATATACCGTAAAACCCATTCATTGGAATACCATTAAATTTCAAACTACAAAGTTTAGTTAGATTATAGTTTAAAACTTTTGGTGCCATGAACCTTTTGCAGAACAGCCTATAAATGTGTTCTCACAATGTAATTGAATGGTTCAAATAAAAAGTAAAAGAAAAAACCATTATTGATATACAATTATCAAAACATTTTTAAAAACAAACTGAAAATTAGTGCATACGTTTCTTAATATACTAACAAGATCTAATTATAAATAATATAATGTGTAATTATAATGTTGAATATAATTGTTGTTCAATTACTGAAAACCACATTTTGTGATGTTTACAACAGGAATAAAGTGATCTCAAAATATCTATGCATTATATTGAAGAGAATGCCACAGGTATGCCTATTATTATATATTTGCCATTTAAATTCTTATTTATTAATAATCTTAATTTTAAAAATATCTGACTGCACTTAAAATTTTTATATCCAAGTTCTCAGACCCTTTAAATTACTACACACAATATCTTCCCACAGAAATTCATTTTTCACTTGAACACTTTAAGAAGGCTAGATGGATTCTCTTTAACCTTTTTAAAAAATATGTCCACAGAGGCATTTATTTCATACTTTATGAATAAATGTAACTGCTTTATGAACAGTTTTCATAGTAGAAATACTTCTGAGATTTGAGTTAAAATCTGTCACTTTGTAACTTCTAACTAATAGTTTTAATTTGGGTTTTAGAAATAATAAACAAGACTGCCTTCTCTTCTGTCTCATAACTGAGATATTGGAAAAGACTGCAAACCTTACAAAACTTTTTCTAACCTAATGAAGAAATGTAACTTCTTCAACCCATATAGGGCAGACTTTTTAAAGGAAATTTACTCTCAGCTAAATTCTGTAAATTGACAAATGAGTAAGATGAAGCTGAGATGCAAATCCATGTTACCAACACATGTTGCCAGTAAGTTTAACTGTTACACTATAAACCTTCCCTTCCCTTCCATCAAATGACTGCAAATATGCCAAGAGAAAAATAGCTGATGTTGAACCACCAGAAAGGACCAATGCAAGCTGGCAAAAAGCTATCAACAAATTTTATGACTGCTCAATAACTTCCAAATTAACAATAATATCATTATGTAATATGCAACCCCACTAACAAGAAGGTACATTATCAAATGCTTCCTTAAATGAAAATAAACCACGTTGAACAACATGATCTCCAAGGTTCCCTAAAAGGATATAATTCTATAACTCAGTATCTACAACAATTCTGATTTTTCAGTGTAATCCTATTACATGAGTTAGCTTGCAAATGCTCAAAATATAGCACAAAAGAGATAATTTCTTTCAGAAAGGTCAAAGTTGTTCAGAGGAATTATTATCAGACAGTATTACAACTTACATAAATTTACATTATGCAGTGTATAAGTATCTCAAAGTAGCTAGTTTTGACTGATACTTAGAGATGTGATTCTTAATACAATTGTTTGAAGCTCATTTGAGGACTTTCTTATATTTCTCTGTGTAATTTTGTTTTAGCCAACAGAGAAGGAAAGGTCCTTAGAAATCCAGACATATAAATATTTATCTAGCCCCAATATTGCCCCATATATTCAAGTGTGAAAAAGCGAAGTATTACCAGGACAAATTGTTGAAAAAGCTGAATCAGAGTCATTTTTCATGCGATAACTACACATTACTAAAAATATAATTTATATAATATTACCATAAGTCACTACCATAAACTAATAACTCCAAATTCTTCACTTGCCTTCTTGCCTTGGCTTTATTGTGTTTTTGCCCCTTTGTGGTTGAAAATTTGTAGAAATGTTATCTAGTAACACAGAGGTAACACACAGGAAGTTTGTGGAGGAAAAGCCATAGAGGCAGAAATACCAACAGTTTTCATACAACATATATATGGTAAATAACTTAAGAGAAAATGTTTAATATTAAAGCAATGTATGTTAATTTCTTTGTTTAATATGATATATAATGAGTACCATTTACTTCCTATACCTTTCAGAATTTATTACATTCAATTTCTTAGAATCAAGAGGTTGAGAATGCTAAAAATCAAAATCCAAAATAAAATACAAAAAAAAAAAGAAAAATAAATGTAACTGTAACAACACCATTAGTGCTATACAAGGGGCTTTGGATCTGGCTTTCAGTTTTCTAACAACCAGATTAAATGCAAAGCAAGATCAATTTTTTATTCTAATTATGGAAGTGATACATCCATTTAGAATCTAGAAAAAAACTGTTGCTCCGTACTTCAACCATTTCTTATGATATTGAAAATACAGAAATTTCTTGTATATAAAAGAATTAATTTCTTAAAATCTAAATAAATAAAAAGCCATATTTTAAAGTTCTATTTTATCACATATTAAACATAAAATTCTGTTCTAAATATTTAAGACCAAGCCATAATTTGGGCATAATATATTAAAAGCACATAATAAAATATAATTCCCAAATAAGTTGTTGAATTTAAAATAAGCTAGAATTTCAAAGTTAAACTATATATAACATATAAGTATTATATAGTTTATTTATTAATCATATATTTGTTTGGTACTTATATTCACATAACTTTATTATAATATGTAAGCTTTACACTTAATAAAGTACATATAAGTTGCAGATATTTAGATATTAGGATTTAAATTTAAAATTAAAGTTAAAATTCTAATTTACATAGTAAAAAAAACAGGTATAACACATTTTTATATAGTCTTAAAATAGTAGATATTACTGTTTAGAAATTATAAGTTTAAAAATACATAGAAATACAAAGAGAAAGATGAGAGGTTATAACTTATTTAAGTATGGCATATGTGAGAGCAATTCTCAGAATGGGACTTGATATGGAAATATTCCCAATCTGAAATCTGAAATGCTCTTAAAATCCAAACTTTTCTGAGTACTTCCATGAGGCCACAAATGGCAAATTCAGCACCTGATCTTAGATGCAGTAAAAACTATGGCACACTGAAAATACTGTATAAAATTACCCTCAGGTTACATGTCCTAAGGTGTATATGAAACACAAGTGAATTTTGTTTAGACTTAGATATCTCAATACATATATGGAAATATTCCAAAATCAGAAACCTGGTCAAAAGCAGAGATGGCTCAACCTATACATTCCTTTTGGGTGACTGCATTCTAAAGTACAAGGTTTCCATACTGACACAAATAAGATACAACAGATAAGCACTGGAAAAAGACCTCACATCTGTCTCTTTCTCTCTTATATACATGCACAAGGGAAAAAGTCCTTGATAAAATAGTTATCAATAATAACATTTAATTTACTCTATAAAAAAAGAGGAATATGATGAAATAATACGGATCAAAAAACTCAAAAAACTTAGAAATGAATAAATGTAGGCAAATTAATAATTTGTGCTTTGTTACCAGTTTGGTACTTGGTATCCTAAACTTTATTTGCATGCAAATTGAAGCAGAGAAGAAAAATAAGCCACAGAAAGATAACAGAGCAGCAAGGAAGATTTCCACACAACAATCTAGCTATTTAATGGAGAAAGTATCATATGCAAATACTAGGTCACTATGAAAATGAAAAAGTATGATTGGTATTAACTTATATAGGAAAGGCAAAGAAACATATAGTTCCTTTCAGAGAGTTTAATCAAAATTATTACATAAAGTCTCTTCCTGGAAATTTGTTTGAAAATGTAACTTACATACAACACTCATTCCTTAGATATGCAAGATAAATTAATCCATAATGTTATACTCAAAAGAATGATTAAGTTGATAAGTTGTTTTTAAAAGGGAGTGTTATCAAAAAATGTAAGTTTTCCAAGTACTAGTATATGCATATTCACAGAAACAAATAAAATTCAAATTGGATATGGACTTCTCATTGTGATACTCTCATGTATTATGTAAAATTCCTTTCTATATTAAATTACATGGAGTTGATGAGCACCTTTGGATGATCACCACCAAAAGTAAATCAAATTTAATAAGAATATTTACTTAAAAATTAAAACTTGCCACTTTAATTAACAAAAGGTACACTCTTGTTTTAAACATAGTCAAAGTAGAATGAAAAAACATGATAAATGTATACACAGTAATATTTCTTCATAACCATCATGAAAAAGCAGAGATACTTACAGTGGTCTTTTCAAATTCGGCTTCAGATGATGTTGGTGACAGAGGACTTATGGGGCTTAGAGATGGCGAACTCTCAACACTGGACACATATTCAGGATCAGGAACATATAAAACCTGTAAGAAAGCAATCACATAGAGATGAGTCAAACTGAAAAGTTAACAATCAGATGATGTTGTATAAGTAAATACAATTATCAAAATAGGGAAAAAATAAAACTTTCAGATTATAAGAATATTTTTTTACCATAACAGGTCTATGGAGTAAAAGTAAAAGATATTTAAAAATCAATTTAAACACATTTGATAAGCATAGTACTGACACATGGTGGGGAAACAATAATTTTCAAATACTATAGGTATTCATCTTAAAGGCAATCTGGCAATAGTATAAAATCAAAATCAAAATTAAAACTGCACATATCTCTTTGACATAGCCATTCTACTTCCAGAATTTACCCTACAGAAACATGAATAAAATTAAATATGTATAAGAGTATTCATTGTAGCCATATTAACATCAGCAAGATAAAGCATACTGTGACTGAACTGATATACATCAGTATGCACACATGAAAAAATCTGCTGTGCTTAAATAGAACATTTTCCAATCAACAATAATTAAATTTAAAATGAAAAACAAAAGCCCTAAAAATTAAAAAAAAAAAAGAATATTTCTAAAAGTATACGTGACCTGTAACTGGAACTGGCTGCTTTTGAAAAGGAAATTAATGAGAAGGAAGCATACAGTACCTTTAAAAATGTTGAAATTTTTTAATCTAATCCATGTACTACTTAAATACTTTTGAAAGCTCTTTAAAATTATATTTGAAAAGATTATTTAGAATTATTTTTAGTATATATTAAAAAAAACTCAGACATAAATGACAATTTTATAGAAAATTGAACAAATCTGATGAGATCTGTTCCAATCATAAACCATCCATAGTATCATATATGATTTGTTCAAAGCATTCATAAAATTATTCTTATTACATTTTCTACATTATACACTACAAGCAATAAATACTTTCTACTTAATGATTCTAAATATCAACACTTTTAAAAGAAGGTAATACCTGTCCAGTAACAACTGCTCGGGAGAATAATTTATTTAACTGAACAAGCTCGTTGGGCGTTGTATCAAATTTCAGGGCTATACTATTCAAAGAATCCCTTGATTCAACCTGTTTAAGAAAAAATATAATGAATTATTTTAATCTGTTAGAACAAAAACTACATTATAATATTTAATGAGTATTAACATATCTATAAAGCAATCTTAAATTTGATTAATAAAAAGAATTTTTATCTTTGGAGACAGCTGTCAAGAAATATTATGTTTTGTTAACAAATAATCTCAACTTATAATATAGAGTATATGCTTATCATAATACATATGGGTCTCTAATTCAAGCTTTTTCAAAATATCAAATACAATTTAAAACATAATATGTACTTTACAAAGTCATTAAAATACTATACTATTCATTTACATAATTTCTAAAATCTATGGAACTTCTAAAAATATAATCATT
The DNA here is from genome assembly GCF_048772815.1 of Callospermophilus lateralis. Taxonomy (NCBI): domain Eukaryota; kingdom Metazoa; phylum Chordata; class Mammalia; order Rodentia; family Sciuridae; genus Callospermophilus; species Callospermophilus lateralis. Next base: position 61,533,419 of record NC_135320.1, on the reverse strand, counting down.
TATTTTAGCAAAGTATACCTACCTATATTAAAATAAAAATGCCATTTCTAATGATTTTTCTGTATATATTCTGCCATTTATATGTAAAAGTACAATGTTTAAATCAAACTTGATCATCTTCTTTTGAATTAATATAATTTCATAAACATATTTAGAGAAATTATAAACAATGGAATTTTACCAATCAGACTTAAAAAACTCAACTGATCTGTCAATATATTCTATTGAAGTCCTCCTTGTGTAAGGCATTTGAAGAGAACACAACTAAGTGCAACTAAGTGGTTTTAGTCTAAAAGGGATTTATAATCTGGTTGGAAAACAAGATAGATAAAAATGGTTATGTTAAAAGATGGAGAACAATTTACAATAGAACAGCAAATGCAACTGAAGTTTTGAGTACAGACAGTGTACCATGTACTCCAAAATTGTCCAGGAAAGGGTGTAGGAAAGTTTTAAAACAAACACTTAAAGAAAGGGATACACTGTGAGAAATTGAGAGAAGTAATAGAACTTTCAAAGTGAAGATGTGTAAATTGATTCTTGAAGAAGGGGAAAGAATAAGAGAAGAGAAAAAAAATTTTTAAAGTGAAGGTAACAGACATGGTTAGGAGGTATAAAAATATAAAGCACATTTGAGAGATATCTCCTCTTCCTCCTAAACCATCCAGAGAATCTTCATGAAGCACAGATTTTTAAAAAGGTTATTAATTAGAATTAAAACTCTTAAAAAGCACAGGATTGAAAAGGCATTTAGAATTAGGTTGAAGAAAAGTTGGAAAGTCAGAAAAAAAAGACTGTGTTTTAAATAATAAACATAATATTTTCTTTACTTGATTTATTAAATGAAATTTATGCAAAATACTTGAGCTAATGATCTATCTCTGCATCTTCCATCTCATCTACACAATGAACTACTTTTATTGAAATAATATAAGATCTCTGCAACAAAGTTATTTTGTAGTAACATCTATAAGTTTACATAGGACTCTCATATAATCATAACTCTTGGTTATAAAGCAAAGGAATTTGCTTATGTGGCACCTTATGATATTATGGCAACAACCTAGGATTAATGGGACAAGAGAATGAATACAGAAAAATCAATATAACACTATTGCAGATTAGGTTTAAGGTAACAAAATGTAAAGAAATAGATCAAGGTACATAATTTTCAACTAAGATTAACGAGTTTTTAATTTATAGATTAAATGGAGTTTTTATAGTAATAGTAGGTCAAGAAAGCAAATGTGAATAAGCAACCAATATTGACTCTAAAAATTCCAAACTAGATAAATAACAGACTGAACAGAAATAAGAAAATCTGACATTATTCAAGGATGGAAGAAAAAAAGGTTTGCTATACTTTTTAAATATGACATGATACTAGGAAATGTAAGCACCCCAAAAATCAGGAATAGAAAAATTCTGACCTTACTCTAAGTAGCTCATATAGTAAAGTTATTAAACTCTGCAAGTAACAAAATAAACATTAGAAAAAATGAGAAAAAACAAGGGACCACTCATATTTGGAATCAAGAAGAGACGAACAGTCAGTGATGTAGATGGAATATATAATCAAAAGATAGGAAAAATACAAGGGCAATAAAGGATAATGATAGTAAAATGTAGTACAATTAGTTTCAAGAATAAAGTAGGGTTCTAGGAAGAGAAAATAGAGACAGAAGGAGCGGATATAGCTGTAGATAACTAACGACTGACAATTTTTTTGGAATGTAAGAATGATGATTCCTTAGACTGAAGAGATACAATAAACAAAAGACAAATAAAATATGCCATATCTAAAATTATTGATGCCATTACAGAACTACAAAGACAAAGACAAAACTTTAAAAGTAACCTATAAACAAAAAGATTGCTTAAAAAACAAAATAACAACAGAGTACACAGGACAATCAATTAATACTCATTGTCCAAAGACTGGCAGAAAAATAACTATCAACTTACAAATCTACAGACAGCTAAACTATGAGGAATGAGAGTACAATAAAGATTTTTTGGTATATAAACTGATTTTACAGCTTCAAGTTCTCACTGAAAGCACTTTTATAGACCCTCAGAAAGAAAAGTGAAAGTAGAAAGAATGATGAACAGGAAGCAACAAGAAAAAAAGGTCACTGTGTTTGATAATTGGAAAGGTATTTCAGTAGAAAAATATAGAAATATTAAGTTATTAAAGGAAAAAATATGTATATCATTTTTAAGTTCTACTTATAATTCCCACTGACAGTGATTTTATTCTAATTTTATAACTAAACTGACATGCATATGTGTACAAATTATATATATATATATATATATGTATGCACGTATATATACACACACATATATGTACATATACACACACATATATGTAGACATACATGATTTTAACTCTAAGGTTACATAAAGTACAGATTAATTTTATTTACACTATATACAAAAGGTTTGTAAATATATTTAAGGTAGATCATAAAAGTAGGAGAGTATAAAACAATAATCTCTTTCTTAGTGTTAGAAATATATGATTCTTTTAGAATCTGGAATATGGAACACATAAAATGAAAAAAAAATAAAACTCTAAACAAATACACCTGTTAGCTGTTTAATATGATTTCCAGCAAATACTTGATTTTCCAAAGGCAATTTATAATGTTAGAGGAGAGAATTTTAGGTTTCAATTAACCTTCTCTAATTAAATAATGGTCTTAATTTTAGTTTTAATTTTACCACAGATACTCAATTACTTTGATTACAAAGTAATTTGTTTATTTTGTTCAAAATTAACAAAAATTTTACAATTCTTCACAGTCATGATTACATGTATAGATTTTTTATACCGTATAAAAATAATTTGATGTCTTAACATAAGGAATACATCAAATTATTTTATTCACTCTTACTATTTAAACTTACTCTCTTTTCCAACATGCAGGTTCAAGCATACACAATTTTAAGTTTTATAAAATGCTTTACTAGATTCCTTTTGAAAGTAGTAATTAATTCTACCTTAAATTAACTGGTTTGTAACCTTTAAAAAGTAATCTAATATATTTGATATTGTCAATTATATATTACATGAAAATTGAATATAACTCAAAATTTTGACAATTTGTTTAACTTTATGGATTCATGGAAAATAACCAAGAGTCATACTGTCAAGTTTCATGAAGAAACAAATGCTATATTAACATTTTAAATCACTATTTTCTTCATAATGTATTAGAAAAGCATAAAATAAAATTAAGCTCAGGGAGCTGGGGCTGGGGCTCAGCATAAGCACACTTGTCCGGCATGTGTGAGGCACTGGGTTCGATTCTCAGCACCACATATAAATAAACAAAATAAAGGTCTATCAAGAAGTAAAAAAAAAAAAATTAAAAATTAAACTCAGCTAAAATAATTTCTTTATAATGTGTCAAGATATCTAAATAAACAATTATTTACACTCCACCAAATAAGCTGCACACCAAACACCAAAGTCAATCTCTCACTTCAGTTTTCTATAATTGAATCAGAAATGGAAAAAAAAAATGACAACAGGAAGATTTGATTGTCACTTCAATAACAGAAAAAAACAACAAAAACCCTCCACTTGCATAGCTAAAAAATCAAACTAAATCTATCAACTAATCTTTTAAGTATTTTTTTTTTAGTGGGGTAAGTAAACAGGGATTGAACTCAGGGGCACTTGGCCACTGAGCCACATCTCCAGCCCTATTTTGTATTTTATTTATTTAGAGACAGCGTCTCACTGAGTTTCTTAGTGCCTCAATGTTGCTGAGGCTGGCTTTGAACTCTCGATATTCTTGTCTCAGCCTCTTGAGCAGCTGGGATTACAGGCATGTACCACACCACTCAGGTCTTTTAAAGCATTTTATCTGTCATTAACATTATCATTAGCACTACTGGAAACATAATGATAGTCACATTTCTAGAAAAAGCAAATATTTTCCTAAAAGTCTAACCTAATAGAATTATTAAAGCATAAGAACTTTGATTCACAGTTAAATTATCATTAATATTAAATTTAATTTGGTGGAAAAACATTTCATAGCTCATAGTAAAATTCCTTATTAAGGAAAAATAATCCTAAAAAACTTAACTGTTATTATTAATAAAAGTTATCCAGAGGGAAGTACAGATTTTTTTTTAAATAAGGCAATTAACAATCCTTGCCATATGTGTAGTATGAACAGAAACTGTCTTAAATAACATAATTACAAAGTTAAGTTCCTTTTTTAAAAGCAAACAACTTACAGTATACTCAATAGTCCCTTTAGGTTTCTGAAAAGACATCCTTCTCCCATCTTTCTTGTCTAGGGTCTTTTTTTGGCCAGTGTCTGTAAAAAAAAAAAAAAAAAAAAAAAATGAGGCAAAAGTCCTATTAAGTTCATTTTCCTTTCAGAGTAATGTATAGAAGTGCTGAACAGAATTCACTGGGCAGATATCTAATTCACAAATAATACAGCTTGCTCCCTGGGACTCCCTGCCCTGGACAAAAAAAAATTTAAAAAAAGGAACTGACCAATACAAACCACTATAGTAATTAGAAGTCAATTCAAAACATAAATAACTGTCAACAGAAAAATTTATTAAGTTATTAAACACTAGATTATGGGTCATTATTTCTACATTATAATAAGATAATTTGAAAGATATTTTAAAAATATATTTGAAGATATATACATGTATATGCTTATGTATTTGTGTATGTGTGTGTATGTGTATATATACAAGTCTCATAGAATCCTCTCTAAAATACAATAATATTGTTATCTTCCTTACTTACACAGTGAAGTAAATTAAGGTTTGCTTTCATATATGAACATTTCACGTATTTAATTTCAGTTTATGTATCAATTATTTTTCATTTGCTTATCATGACATTTCATTTGAATATTTCCTTATCATTAACATTAAACTAACTTGTTTCAGTTTAAACTTTACACTAGGCTTAACCTTATCTATACTTCAATGCAATTAGTACAATGATTTATTAAATTCTACTCTCAACTAAACATTGAAAAATGAATAAAATGGAAATTTCTAAAATGCTAATTTGAAAACTCAAAATAGTAAACAGAAAAGAATGCTACATTTACCTAAGATTAAAAACTAGAGTTTTCAAAGACAAATTAGTTCCACCTGAGCTAGTTCTAATCTAGAGAAATATATGTTTTACAGTTCTCCCTCTATCCAAACTTGACTGATATTTGAACCATACTAGTTTATTTACATGTATCTAAGTAGCCCAGTTGCTGAGTGAATAGTTTTAATGAAGCATATTAATAAGAACAACAAAGTCTGAACCCCACAAAACCCAGTTAGCTCTTTAACGCTTAAGAATACTGTCCTAAAACCTTCCAAATCACTCAGGATAATCCAAGTCTCATTATTATTTACTCGGTATATTTACACCCTACACAACATCTGGAACAGTTTTTGAAATTATTATCTGTTTTTAATCTCTTCCACTAAACTGTAACCTTCAAAACACTGCCTTTGTTCTACATTTCCTCCTCAGTGCTTAACAATGAGCCTAACATGGCAAACATCTAATTTGGATGAACTGAAGCAACAACTTGATCTGTACCTAGAATTATAAGAATTATTGTTTTAAAAAAATTGATTACATTTCCCATAAATAAAAGTAGACAATTACAGTTCATATATCACAACTGCAGTGAAAGTGTGTTTATATACACACATATACAAATCCAATTTTTATATTCTATAAATGTATTCTTAAAATTTGAAGAGAAAAAAAGATAAGAACTTAGGTGAAAAAAAAAATGGGGCCAAATATATAGTCAGAGAATTCACAAAAGGTCACAAAAATGGCCCTTAAACTTAAAAGATATTTAATTTCACTCATAATTTGAGAAATTCAAATTTAAATTGCAAGATATTTCTCCCCTATCAGTATGGTAAAAATTCAAAAACTTGCCCACACACTACTTGGCTGTAAAAAAACATTAATTCTTCCATATTTCTAATTTTAATGCAAAATGCTACAATTGTAATGAAGGAGAATGTTACTTTTGCTCATCAGAATATTTAAATCTTTTCTATGTTGAATAGCTTATACTTAAATTTGCTTCTCTGGGAAAATAAAACTATTTTAAATTAAGTTTAAACAGTAATTTATTACTGTATTTTCAAAAATGGCAGAGGAGTCAAAACCATTTTATTTTGCAATTTAAGCTTCTCTTAGCAATGCAAAATACAATTATAGATGACTTTTCACTAATAATGTATCTCTCCTTATCTCATTTTTAGAAATTATCAATAGTCTACATTTACTTTGAATAACCCTTATTTGAAATTATTCAGACCAGAAATTAATTCAAAAATCAGATTTTGAATTATACTGGATTTAGGGATATTTATGTAGAAGATTAAAAAGTTTCAAATTTTGGAGCAATTCAGACTTTGGTTTTTTGGATCAGGAACACTCCAACTTTAGAAGCTTTTGAACCTGTGTTTCATAATCTCCAAGGTTAATTATACATTTAATCACAAGAAAATTGCAATTACTCTAATTTTCAAGATCTCACCATGGAATGCCATTCAGGGAAAGAAAATTAATTAATATAATAATCTCAGAGTTTAAAGTTTGAAAACAAACTGAAATATTTCATAATTTAAAACTATAAAACATTTTGTAACAATTTTATCTATTATAAAAATAGTTCCAAGTATTAATTATTAATATTAGGTTTTTAATAAACATAAATGCCAGAACAAAATTAACTGTTCACCTTTGTCTATCAAAAAACAATACAATCAGAATCACAGTATCTGAGAGTTCAAAGTGATCACCATTGTTAAGTACAGTCTCTTCCTGAGTAACTTCAAAGTATCCTTTAAAGACAACTGTCAGCAAATATGAATCTGGTTGGGAGCATGGAGAGGAGGAGCCCTATTCTTCCTCACAAAATTTATTGCAGTTTAGAAATACATACTCACCGTGGTCTATTTAATAATAAAATGCAGATGATGTCTACCAACTGTCTACACGCCAAGCACTTTTGTAGTACTTCACATATATTATCTCTAATTCATTGACCCTATGAAATATGTATCATTATTATCTCCATTTTATAACTGGGGAAATTGAGACAGAGAAATTAACAGCAACTATACAACAACAGCAATAACAAAAAATAGTGATGGAATTCAAACTCAAGTCAATTCAGTCTGAAATAACTGTTCTATTTAAAACTATACTCATTAGATTATCAGCTTCATGAGGGCAGAAGACACACTTGTTAGTTACACCAATACAGACAAGTGGTTCTCAACCACAGATGTTTGCCTTCCCTGACCCCCAGAAACAGCAGGCAAAGCTTGGAGACTTCTGCTTACTCAAATTGTGGGCATATTACTGTTACCTAATGTAGAGAAGTTATGGCTATGCTAAAAATTTTGTAATGCACAGGACAATCTCCCACAACAAAGATTTATCAGTCACAAAATGTAAATACTACAGAGGCTGAGAAAGCCTGTTGCATACCCAGCACATAGTATTAGGCATGGCATACTACTGGTGTTCAATAAATATTTGATAAAATGAATAAATAAGACTTTCCCTGAGATATCATCATCTTGATATAGTGGAAAGATAAAGGGAGTTAGATTTTATCAGTGTTACCAAAAGCCAAAACCTTAATTATGTTATGCATATGTTCTCCTCTACAATGAATACTACAAGTTTTGACATGGTCTTCTAACATGTGAACTCTAAATATTTTCTGACTTCTACTCTAATTTTCATTTACCCAAGTGCTATTTAGATAGTACTGATTAATTTGCCAATGATAATTTTAAAATTTTATCTTTTTGGCAAAATAAAATATTCAAAAGAAATTCAAACTTTTGAAAAAACGTAACTTGCTTTATGACTATATGTAAATTTAGCAAAAGTTTCAAAAAACCATATACTACCCTGTTGGATATAGTGTTTTTTTGTCAATGTCCCTGTGCAGAAGGTCAAGTTTGCTACTCTGCTGTTCAAAACCTCAATATCTGCATTGAGTTATTTTTGTGTGCTTTTTCTGATGGATACTGTTAAAATCTCCCACTATGACTATGAGTTCTTTAATTCTTCATGTCTCTTCTACATTGCTTTGTGTATTTTGAGACCATATTATTGGGTTCATGAGATTATATCTTTCTGGAAAATTGAATATTTTCTCAGAATTTTTAACTTAAGGCTGGATTTGTCTAATGTTAATATAACAACTTTCTTTTCATTAGCTTTTGCCTTTATTTTCCAATCTCAATCTTTCTGAATCTGTATGCTTTTGATATATCTCTAAGTGGGTTCTTTTTATTTCTATTTGTTCTATTTTTTCTCCTTTCTTGTATTCACTGGATTAGCATTTGTTAATTTTTCATTTTCCTACCATTAATCTGGAAGTTACATATTTCCAAGCCTGGAAATCAACAATTAAATAATTCTTTTAGTGGTCATTCCAGAGATTACAGCTTGAATTACTAACATATAAATTAGAGCTTAATATTAAGTAGTAATTTTGTTTTCCTTTCACTGTGTTACTACCAAGATTTACATGCAATATTTTGTTATGTACCTTTATTACATGTGTATATAAAAATCATAAGAAATTATAACATTTTTAAACATTCAACATTTAGTTTTATCCTCATAGCTATCACCTTTATTGCATCTCTCGGTAATTTCATAGGTCATATTATTCTAGGATGGCAAGTACTTTTAAGACTTTAAAGATAAAAATCAGTTGCGACTATTTCTGGTGGAAAAATCAATATCAATCTTAATACTAAATCATTAAAGGTTTGGGATTATTTATGTGAATTGACTTTAAGATTTTGTTGTTGTTGTTGTTGGTCTTTAGTGTGGTTTCTACCAGGGGCTCATAGGGATTTTTGAATCTGTGAAATAAAGTCCTTCTTCCGTTGGAGTTTTCAGTCATTCTCTTGTTAATGTTTCTATACCATTCTTTCTTCTCCTTCAGGGATTCAAAACTCCTATGTTAGAAGTCCTCATTAAATCTTTTATTGAGCTTACCCTCTCCTCTATTTTCCATTCTTTTGTCCTCTGTTTATTCTGGATATTTTCCTCCAACTTATCTTCTAATTCATTAATTCTTCTGTGTTGTCTACATTGCTCTTAAATCCATCCACAAAAGTCCTAATTTGGGGAATTATATTTTTCAATTATAAAATAGGCATTTTTCTTTTTTTATAGTTTATAATATTCTCAATTAGCTGAAAATTCTCAACAGAGCCATAATAAATCCAATAACTATATCTAAAGTTCCTATAGGTGTGATTCTAGTCTCTGCTGTTTCTTATATCTTGTTTCATCATGTACCTAATTAGAGTTTGTGTGCTGAATACTAAATCTGCAAAACTTTCTACAGAAATAATTTGATATACAGAGCTAAATTTTTACAGAGTATTAATGTTTGTGTCTGTCAAGTACTCGAGGATATTAGCAATACCAGATTTTGTTAATGAAATTGTAAAAATTTTGATGAAGCTAAATATTATCCCACCACAAGAGCCTATCTACTTTGGTTACAATCTTTTTTTTTTTTTTTTTTTTTTTTTTGGTGCTGGGGATCAAACCAAGGGCCTTTTGTGTTCTAGGAACATAATTCTACCAGTGTATCTCCAGACTTTACTCTGATTTAAAAATCTTTCACCAAATGCTAAAAGATTTGGGGTTCAAAGTACAAGAGATTCTTCCCTCTTCCCTATAGTGGGCCTTGCACTAAAACTCTTTTCTGGAATCAATGCTTTTGAAAGAAAGAAAAAAGAAAACCTCAAAGATAGGTGCCTTCTCTTTAGACCGCTGTGTCTTCATTCCGACCCTAACCTAGTCATACCAGTTAACATTCTGATAATATCCTTCATAGAATTTGCTTTATTTTGGCCCAATGTTTTGTTCTCAGGGGGGTTGTCTGAATTATCTAGCGTGCTATTACCAAGCTTAGAAGTACTCAAAAATTTTAAAGCAGAAAATTAACAAAGCAGTATCTGACCTTTAAAAAGATCATTTTGTTAATAGAATGGGAAAGTAAAACTGGAGGATGAGAGCAAGCCTGGAAATCAACAATTAAATTAATATGAGATCTAGTTTCCATGTACTTAAAAATTCTTATTATAACTGAACATTATAATTTCGGTAGTAGCTACTGAAAAAAAGTTTGATGATTTTTTAAAAAATATGGATTCTATATTTTATAATATAGAATCATTTCAAATAATAAAAATACTTTAAAACTATATTATGAACTAAAAAAGATATACTGATTATAGATTTTCTGATTAACTGATCCTCTCTATCATGAGGTACTGGAGGAAAAATGTCTGTATTTTGGACTCTTCACTCTCTAATGACTCCTTATCCATAAAGGAAACAAAACAAAAGCCTTCAATTTTCTTTCAAATCTGTACCCATCCTCTCTAAAATGTTACCCCATCTGTTTCTTTTAATAGTTGAACTTTTGAAAGTATGAATCTTTCACTGTCCTTGCTCCATCTTTTACTGATTCCACAATGCGCTGAAATCACTTCTCTGTTCCCCAGAGTTCACTACGTGTGCTTTGGAACAAATAAGTTATTTGATTTTTTTTTTTTTTTCTTTTGGAGAAGGGGATGCTGGGGTTGAATGGAGCAACATCTCTCTTATTTTGAGAGGGAGTCTCACTAAATCACCTGGAGCCTCCCTAAGTAGTTGAGGCTAGCTTTGAACTTGTAATCCTCCTGCCTCAGTCTCCTGATTGGCTGGAATTATAGGTGTGCACCATTGTGGCCCGCCTGATGGATTTATTTTCTTCTTCTAATTTCATTTTACTTAAACTCTGTGAAGCTTCCAACCAATTCCTTCTGCATGCATCTCTACACCTTTATTTGGAAACATTATACCTCTTTGTCTCCTACTTACTAATGTCCCCGCTCCTTCAGCATCCCTTTCCTCCATCTAACTCTTAAATTAACATTTAAGGGCCACCAAGGGCTTTTTGGCAGCCTTAATCTAAGTGAAAGTGCCATGATATAAAAGTCTATATAAAGCCTTACTACTTAAAAGTATATTCCAGGAACCAGCAGCATTGCATCAGCTAGGAGCCTGCTGTGAATGCAGGATCTCAGGTTCTTTATCAGACCAGCTGATTCATGATTGATTTGTATGCACAATGAATTTGAGAAATAATGTAAAAGAGATTTTGAAGGAATCAAACTGTTGATTAGATAACTGACAAAATAAATGTTATTTACTAATAACTTCCTACTTAATGACAGCTAATACTAACAGTTTTCAAATCTCTGTCAAACTAATATAATTGTTTCTAAACAAATTTTCTAAATTAGTCATTGTGATAGATTATATTTTATAGTTATGTTGTATTTCTCACTGTGGAGAAATATAAAATCATTCCACTGATTTTACACATAGCTGTATGACTTGCTTTGCCAATGGAATAAGAACAGAAATGGTATAAGTGTCCCAAGGAGAACTGTATAGAGTTGACAATAAATTTGTTTTCTTTTCATTCTTATCTCAAGACCAGAGATGTTCTACAAAGCGGTTGCTCCATCAACATGAAATCTAGAGGAAAGATGTAATTCCTAAAAGATTATTGCCCATATACACATATGTGGTAGGCACACAAGTCTGACTATTCCCATTTCTGTTCCTGGTTAAATTATTGTTCTTTGAATATATAAGAATTATTTCAATAATTCGTATATAAAAAACAAATTACTTTCCAGAGGGAAAAAGAAAACAGTCTTTCTTGAATGAGAACACTTTACTGAAACCACAAGAGTTAAAGTATGTCAATTGTATCAAAATATGGGCTCAAGATGCTAAAAGTGCCATTAAGAAATACTGAACAGAAAAATTTAATTATAAAAATAAAGTTGAAAAAATTTTTTACAAACATTAAAATGTAAACATAATATAATGATCAGGATGTGAGGAAAAAAATGGGAGATGAAATTGCTAATCTCATATCAAAGCATGATATGAGATTACATATGAGATTACTACAGCCCACCTAAAACTAAAAAAAAAAAAAAAAAAAAAAAAAAAAAAGATCTGTTGATGTTTTTAACAGGTTACCAACCTGTTAATGTTTTTTTTCTGAGAATCAACCTAACTTCATAGATGTACTTTGAGAAATTAATTTCTCATGATAATTAAGTATGATCTTTCATTCTGTTACTTCCTCCTTGTATTCATTCATCCATGCTGTAGTTATGTACACATAGAGGGGATCCCAGTAGTAATAGCTACCCTAATATCAATTATTTCTCTGGATGACTAAATTTAAGGTGATTTATAGTTTAATCTTTACAAGAATTCCTTTATAGATAGCATGCATCCATTTTACTACACAAAAGAAAAAAAAGAAAAAGGCTTTTTTGTCTGTACACTTCCATGTAAAATCCAATTTTAGCAAGAACCTTCTAAATCAGCTTAACTGGAATACCCTCTACCTCCAGATATCTGATCACCTTCCACAGAAGATCAGGAATCTCATCCTTCTCAGAGGTGTACCCCAGAGGTGAAGTCTGATTACCCTGGATTTTTTTTCAACAAGAATTCCCTTTACTCCTGTTATTACTTACCTCTTCGTAATTTTCCATCCATCTACTCCCACCTTACCTCTTGGTTATAAATTCCTTCTTGCCCATACTATATTTGAAATTAGGTCCAATTTCTCTCCCCCATTGTGAAATTCTACTACCACAGCCCATATACCTATGGCAACAGTCCTAAAATCTCTTATCAAGCTTTAATAAATGTTATTGAATAACTTTTCCTTTGAATCCAGAATCCAAATTCCTCAATTCAGTTCCTTATTTGTACTAGCCACATTCAAGTACTCATTAGCCACATTTGATGTCATATACTACTAAATATCACAGATACAAAACATTTCCATCATTGAAAATTTTTAGTACTATTTCAGAAAATACAAACTCCAGAGCCTTGACTATATAATTGAAAACTTACACTTAAATTAAAACCCTATCCCTCAGTTCAGACTATGAAATTAATGCACATTTGGATGATATTGTCCCCATACAAAACTGCCATTACTAACTATTATTTTGGAGTTATACCACTAACCTAAATTTAAGAATAGTGTTTAAAAAATAGATTTCTGAAATTGCAATCTGCACATACTAAAGTGATAAGATTTTATATTTGTTTTTTGCTATATTATAGAGTACCATGAGAAAATTTTTCTCTTTATTCTTAGTTTGTGAATAGCTGTGTTTCTCCTGCCTGCCTAAGTAAAAAGTTTATCTTTATATTAGGGCCAATGTTATTTATGTCTAGTCACATTTCCCTCTTTTACTGATTGCAAGAAAACAAGAGTAAATTTTGGGGCTTTCTCCAACATTTATCTGCACTTAAAAACATATTCCTTTTTTGTACTAGTACCACTCATTGAATAAAATTTATTAAGATTTTCTTAATATAAGTTAACAGGTGACTATGAAAGGACCTTTCAGAGTAGCCCCTTCTCTACCTTATAGACAGTTTCACTTTCCATAGCTTCAGCTACTCCCCCAGTTAATTACATTTCAAACAATATTAAATGAAAAATTTGAGAAATAAAAAGTGTTAAAACTTCACTTTGTTCCAAGCAGCATGATAAAACTCATGTCATCCTGTTCTATCCCGCAACAGATATATTCCCTTTGCAACAGATATATTCCCTTTATCCTATGTATCTACTCTATACATTACTCATCCACTGATCACTTAGTAGTCACTTAAGTCATCATCTCAATTGTCATGGTACTGCAGTTCTGTGTTTAAGTAACCTTTATTTTATTTAATAAAGGCTCCAAAGTTCAAGAGCAGCCAAAGAGAATGTTGACTATTATCAGAAGTCCATGTCTTGGTTTACTTATTGTCCATTATTATCAAAAGTGAATTGTTAAGAAGAATATCAACCTCAGGCTTCTCCTTCAGGAATATACACATTCAGTATATAGAACTTTTGTGCTATAATATGAAAAAAAGAACCCATTTACATAATTTCTTAATGAGTTTGAAATTTAAAGTCAATAAAATATAATTTGTTTTGTTCCTAGATTAAGCTTCTTGAAGGCTACCTTTTAAATTCAGCTCTATATACCTTTACAGTCACAAATACCAAATAATTTTAAAAAATATATATTTTAGCAAAGTAAGAGGCAGGGAAAATACCCAGGTAAAAAGAAACCTACTTAAAATTCAAACTCACAAAATAGAAGCATCCGGGATAACTGATTTAAGAAAAAGTATTAAAGCTTTTCCCTGAGATGTAAAATAATTCAAGTGATAAAATTTTAATGTCCCTATTTTACTTCATTCTTCATAAACTCTATTTATACACATAGACACACAACACTAATCAATGTGTTATGTAGCAGCAGGTTTAGATGACCAGTTTAATCAACAATTTGCAACTAAAATCTTGTGGTTGGTAATAAAAATGCTTAAGGCCTACATTCAAAGTTAAAACAACTGCTGACTACTAAGGTCAGCACTTGTACACAGAATAGCAATCTTAGCAGAATTGGTCTCATTACTTCTTCCATGATGCTACCCACACTACTATACTTTCCCACCAAGGGGCAAAGGAAGACTAGGATGGAAAAACAGACTCCTTCCCTTCTCACATCCCAACATCAAAGGAGTTATTCATTAGGACAGGGTGGGCAGAAATTTTTAAGAGTTAGACCACACCTCTCCTCTACTTCAGACCTAAACAGGAATGGAAATTAGTAGGGAGATAGGTTTTAAATTGAACATGAGACTTAATTTTTAAAATAAAGTGACTAAGAAATGACTGAAAGGAGCTGTTTAAACTGCTAAATATAAATCAAAAGAAAATTTAAACAGGGCTGAACTATGTTTAAACGATTCTGTCACCAACTGAGAAAATAGGTTGACATAACAACAGTTTTGATAAAAGCTGTTTCATGTTCATATTATAATAAAATTCTAAATTAATCTATTGATCTTTATTTATTTATTAAAATATGATCTAGTAAAGTGAATACCTTTAAAGAATACACAATGTGTGCTATGGTCCCATCCCAAACAAGAATACTACAGAACTAAAACAATTTTTTAAATCAAATACTAATATAAGCAGGAAGAAGCATTTTTAAATGTTTTCTTTGCAATTGTTAATAAGACCAATGGTGTGACAATCTCCTTAATATGTCCAAGTCTCAGTTATGGTTTTCCTAAGGGGGCTATAATGTTGGAGTGAACAAACACTAAAAGCAAAAGCAGCCATCATGGACAGGAGTAAGGTGGCAATAATACTAATAGTCCAGTATGTAGGCTGCTTATAGAATTTCAGAAGCACTAACCAGTTTTATCTGCTCTCCCCTTAGTCTGTCAATGTGAAAACTATTATATTAACATCATTACTGAAGATTAAATGGTGAGGGACAAGATCATGAGCAACAAAAATGGGGCCTTGGAATGCAGCCAAACTACAAGTGAGAAAGTTTTTGTAAAAGAAATACTAAGAACTTTTTCAAGAATTTAAGGAAGAATGACAGCAGGTAATTTAAGCAGTTGTTAAATATATATCTATACACACACACACACACACACACACACACAGAAATAAAGGTAGCCATAAAATATAGGGCAAAAGGATATCCTTCAAATAAACTGACCCATACTCAAAAGGACACAAATGCAAAAATCAACCCAAGAGCCACAACCCATCTGGCATGCAGCTCCAAAGAATAGAATTCTCATTTAAGCAAAGGGTGGCTAGAAATTTAAAAAGAACCGTTTATTTTTTACTTGTATATATTCATGCTGCTTCTCTAAAGTCAGAGAAACTTAGGGAAGCCAAACTTAGTCTAAACACTGCAAAGGATGGTCAAGTGATTGCTAGAACACTTATTCTTTGAACTGTCTTCAGAAGGCAGTATCTTAATTTTAGTTTTTACCACTAAATGCTATTTTCCAGCTTTATCACCCATCATCTTCACTAGTTCCACTCCAAATAAAAAAGTTCTAGAACTGGAAATTCAGATCATCCAATCCAACCTGTTTACAGGAAACAAGAAAATATAGACCCAAAAGGAATAAGTAACTTGCCAAATTCTTTCAAGAAGTTAATACTAGCTTACCTGCCCAGTTGACTGTGGTCATACTTCTGTGACATCATAAGGCCTCTCTAACCTATTAGACATTTGGAGGCACCAAGAGTTTTTTTTAAATGTACAATGAATTCATAAAGCAGCTTCAATAGAATAATTTTGGCTTTTAAAGTTGCAATCAAGAAAAATATCAGACATAGAGACATGCTCAATACATGTTTATGAACAAAAGATCTGGATGTAGATTAGATATTTGAGCATATTTATTAATATATTAATTTTACTGCTTTCTAGTTAAGTTACCTTACATATTTCTGAATTCTCCATCCACCTAGAAGCTGCTTATACATCAACTGTTAGGCAACTGAAAACTTTTTAAAAATATTCTTTATTTGAACACTTGAAATTTCTGTAACTTCACAGGGCCTGATGCTGCAAGCCTGTAATTCCAGATACTAGAGAGGCTGAGACAGGAGGATCATAAGTTTGAGGCCAGTCTCAGTTATTTAGCAAGGCCCTAAATAATTTAGTGAAATCCTGTCTCTAAATAAAAAATAAAAAAGGCTGGGGATGTAACTCAGTGGTAAAGGGCCCCTGGGCTCAAAGCCCAGTACCTAAAGAATAAAAACTAAAGATAAAAAAAAAAATTTCTGTACCTCATCCCTGTTCTCACCTTTGAAAGGATTCTGCATCTGTCCAAAGCCCTTAGAAGCAGACAATATTTTCCCCTATTTTTGCTTTCTAATTCCACAAGCAGGAATTCTATAAAGAAAATATTGTATGTAAAGTGAAGGAAAATTATTTAAAGGAGCCATGCTAAAATAGATTTGAATACTGCACTAACTCCAAAGCTTAAATTACATACCAACACACACAGATCAATGGATATTCTCAGTGTTTCACTATTTTGAAATGACTGTCAGGAGAAGGGATGATTTTATATATTTTGTGCTTTTCTGTATTTTTTTTCTAAACTCTCTAATGCTCATATATTTACTCTCATAACCCCTAAATACATATTAAAACAAGTAACAAAAATAAAATATAAATGACTAGGAGGTCTGACACCTTTAAAGGAAGCGAATGACAGTGAAAAGATATGATCATGAGTATTTTCCTAATACCCCTTTAGCAGCACTTTAAAAAATTCTGTAAGATGTCAATATCATGCTATTGATATTTTTAAAGAATAGGACAAGGCCACTATGATGAAAGAACACTAACACAATGCTCAACTGGGAAAAAGTTTCAAAGTTCTACCACCCCAAGAAAACACGCAGTCTTTCAAAGTACGAGATGCAAAAATCAATCAGGCTCCAGTGCAAGTGAAGCATTTTCTATCACGAAGTAGTATTTGCTTCTTATTTTATGTCAGGAAGTGAATGCTAACAGTTGGCAAATATCAAATAAAAGGAGAGACCCAAGCCAAAACAAAAGCAGAACCGGCGTTCTATGTCTCTAAAACCACGACGGTCATAATTGGTTCAATATTCACGTCCCACTGGGAGGTAAAATGGATCAGACCCTTGAAATACTTGGCGGGGTAAAGTCAGTCCAGACTAGGTGAGGAAAGCAGGAAGAGCCGGGCAGGAAGAGCTACGCAGTCGAAAGTCTTCAGTCCCCAGACTGAACCAGTCCTTCTTTCCTCACCCCACCCGCAGCTAGCCCCGCCGCGTCGCCGGCCCCGGGTCCCGGCACACCTGCGGTCGCCAGGCCGTGTACCCCGCCGCTACCGCTGCCTCCCCCAGCCCTCAGCCCGCGTCGGCCATGCGGGAGGCGAAGGAAGGTGGGCTCACCAGGTCCCTCCGGGCTGGACGGCGCCGGGGGCCGGTGCGGCGGGGGCCCGCAACCCGGGTCCCCCTGGGCGGGCTCCCTCAGGTAATCCTCGAAGCGCACCTGCCGGGCTTCGCCGCCACCCCCGAACCCCCACAGGCGGTTGGCCGTGCCCCGCAGAAGGCGCCCGCTCTTCCCCGTGAACGTGGTCAGGTAGTCCATGCCGTCGCGGGGCAGGCCGCGGGGCAGGGACCGCGGAGGTGGACGACTCCTGCGGCAGCAGTAGCAGCCACCACCGGCGTGCCTGCCCTGCCGACCCGACCCGGGCGCGGCGACTCCGCGCGCCTCTCAGGGGGCGGGGCGGGGCGGGGGAGGGGGCGTCCCGCCTCGGGCCCGGGAGCGGACCATCGGGAAACTGCGAATCGGGGGAACAGAGATAAACAAAAGTTTTTAGAAAGTTCTTATTGAGGTTTATAAAGGCCGAGCTAAACACAACTAGCTTACAAATTGAGTACATTCTTAATGGAACATATTAAGGTCAGAAATCTGGTGGCTTTTAGGGAAGCTGGACAGGTCCCATCTGCTGTTCCCCCACCCTTCCGCTCCAGTGGAGCAAGCCTACCCTTCCCGCCCCGCCCTGTCCCGGACCGGACCGGACTTTCAGGACTGCTAGGGAGAGGGAAGGACGCCTGGCCTTCTGCCCGAGGACGAACGGGGAGACAAATGACCCAGACGAGTTACACAGAGTTCGCGAGACTAGAAGGGTTTTGCAAATAGTGTCAAAAAGTTTGTATGTGTATGTTGAGAGGAGGGGCACAATCCACATAAAACTTATGCAGCTCACAGTTTTGTTTGTTTTAGGAGCGAAGAGATACTTTAATAATAAGAGTAAAGTCGTCATGAAAATAAAGCATTAATAATCACATTTAAATTTCATCATAACAAACGAACTGACATTGGAATTTGCTTTCCGTGAGTGCAGTCCTGTAAGGCAAGGTAATGGAGTGCTGTAGTGAGCACATCTGACTTATAGGGCGAGAGAGAGAGAGAGAGAGAGAGAGAGAGAGAGAGAGAGAGAGAGAGAAGAGGAGAGGAGAGAGAGGGGGGGAGGGAGGGAGAGAGAGAGAGAGAAAGAAGAAGAAGAAGAAGGGGAGGGGAGGGAGGGAGGGAGGGAGAGAATGAGAATATATCACATTTGACAGATATTTACTATAAGATTTTCTTATTATTTCCTGTGAGATCTGGTTATTTTCTTACTCTCATGTCTGTTTATAGCCCTTTTAATTTTCCCACGCATTAAATAAACCCTCTTTCTTGGAATCACCAATATATTAAAGTATTTGAAGAAAATGTTTGAATTACTTAGGAAGTTGAAGAGCTAAATATTCTAATAAATGAAGTCCAGAAATTCTGGAATTGAAGCTTTACACCCACCCGAGGCCTCTACCCTCTGGTAGATTTTTTAAATCATTTTTTTCTGATCTTTTCCACCCCTCACCATTTTCCCTTTAAATTCTTATTAGGTTGGAAAAGTTCCTCATTCTAACATTAGCATCTGCATTATAACTAGTTAAAAATATAAAATGTTTGGGTTGCAGCCATAGAGTACTAATTCACAGTGCTTATGAGAAAGGGACCCAGGTATTTGCATATCTAGCAATCACCCATAGGTTCAGAAGTGTTACTTGGGGAAGAATTCTTGTTCCAAGCTTCCTTCTGTTCCTCTTAAGGACTTATCTTTTAGATGGCACCAAGGATAGAAAGTTTGTGCCCCTCCCTGCAATTTGTAATTTGATATCCTAACACCTCAACTTGAAGGTGGAGTCTTTGAGAGGTAATTAGGTCAAGAAGGTGATTACTTCATGAATGCGATGATAAGTATATATATATAAAAGGTCCCCAGGAAAGTCACTCACTTTTCCACCATGTGAAGATACAAAGAAAAGACAGCAGACTATAATCCTGAGAGGTTCTTCACCACAACCTGACTTTTCTGGCACCCTGATCTCATTTCTAGACTCCTATCCATGTCTCTCTTCCAAATTTACTTTTGCTCTTAGTCTAGTTTACATCATCTGTCTCTCTTCCAAATTTACTTTTGCTCTTAGTCTAGTTTACATCATCTGTGATTTGCCAACCTTATTAGTCCCCTTTGTTATATTATTTCTCTCTCCCTCCACTGTAGATTCTATTTTATGCAGCTTATATCAGCCACATAAATTCCTTTCATCTATAAAAAATTCCTTATGTATCATACCTACTTTGGTAAACTACCCTTTGCCTCATTTTAAAAAGTTTTATTGATAAATAATTTGCATACCATAAAATTCACCTGTTGAAAGTGTACAGTTAACCTTAAGTATCAAAAACCTAATCTCTGAACATGTCCATCACCTTAAAAATAAACCTCTTATCTATTTGCCCTAGGCAACTACTGATCCTGTTTTCTGTCTATGCATTTGCCTTTTTATGAACATTTCACATAAATAGAATCATATAAGATCTTTGAAGTTTGCCTTTTTTCATTTAATGTTTCTGAGTAGTATCTGTGTTGTATCATGTATTAGAAATTCACTACTTCTTATTGCCAAGTAATATATCCCACCATATGGATGTATCATGTTTCATTTATCTGTTCATCAATTGTTGGACATTTGGATTGCTCCTATTTATGGATATTATGAAGAATATTGTTATGAACATCTATGTGTCTAAGTTTATGTTGGCATATGTTTTATTTCACTTGGATATATATATATATATATATATATATAGAGAGAGAGAGAGAGAGAGAGAGAGAGAGAGAGAGATTTTTTTTCAATATTTTGTCACTGTAAGTAGAAAAATGCATCATTTCATATCAGTAGGACATACCACAAGAAGTGAGGTAGCTGGGTCAAAGACTACATACTTCAAAAAAGCAACTAGATTCTGTCAAATAGCCCTCTCTAGGATGTACTTCTCTTTACATCCCCCCCCCACATTGTGTGAAAGTGTTAGTGACAGAATCTACTCCCCTTTTCTACTTACAGTGGCAAAATATTGAAAATGCTTTAAATGGTAACTAACAAAGAAATGATTAAAATATGACATGTCTATATAATGGAACATTATTCAATCATTAAAAATAATCGGTCCTTGATGTAACTGCTTAGAGAAGAATCTAGAAAATATTTTCAGGGGGAAAGTAAGATTCAGAACTGCATGTGGTATGCTACCATTTTGTAAGACATATATTTTAAAAATCCACATATATAAAAGAATATTTATACACACACAAACACACACACACATAGAAAACCAGGGCTGGGCACTGTGGCACACACATGTAATCTCAGTAACTCGGGAGGCTGAGACAAAAGGATTCTTAGTTCACAGTCAGACTCAGGAATTTAGCAAAGATCCTGTCTCAAAAAAAAAAAAAAAAGAAAAGAAAAGAAAAAGAAAAAAGAAAAAAATTAAAGAGGGCTGGGGATATAGCTCAGAGGTAGAATGCTCCTGGATTCAATCCCTAGTGCTGCAAATAAACAAACAAAAACAGAAGCCAGTTACAATGGTTGCTTTATGAGAGAAGAAGTAACTTAGGGATAAGGAGCCTTAGTTTTCATCATGTGTATAATGTGCATGAATCATCTAGTCACAAATGGTCTTCTATTAGTTAAATAAGGGGACCTTATTTCAGTGAGCCCATTCTATCTGTAGAAAGTTGCTAGACTATCCAATTTTGATTTGACTATTATTTAGCAATCAGAAAACATTTGAGGCTGGGAACAGTGGAGCATGCCTATAATCCCAGTGGTTCAGGAGGTCAAGGCAAGAGGATCCTGAGTTCAAAACTAGCCTCAGCAATTCAGGGAGGCCTTAATCAACTTAGAGAGACACTGTCTCTAAATAAAATATATAATGGCCTGGAGTGTTGCTCAGTGGTTAAGCAACCCTGGGCTCAATACCCAGTATCACAAAAAAAAAATTTTTTTTTTTTGAGATAGACTGCATTAAGAAATCATCAGTAGGAAACTTGCAGTCCATTTTGCCTTTTTCTCTGAGAGTCATCCTCATATCAGGTTAGTTCACTTGAAGGTAGTTTACATGACCTAGAATGCAGTGTTGCCTTATCTTTAAGCACATGAGCTGAGTTGAACTTTAGGTTCTGGCTACCCATCTTACTAGAAGTGTGATGGGAAACAACTTAGTCCTTGTTCCTCAGGCTCTTCACTTGTGAATTACAAAGAGAGATGCTGAGAAGATTTAATAAGAAAGTGCAATCAATGTACCTAAAAGAATGCATTAAGTCCTTCATAAGGTGAGCTGTAATGCTTTCTATTAAAATACCTTATTGAATTATGCCTTTAGTGTTATATTCTGACTTTTATTGAAGCTCAATGCCAGAAATAATTGTGAAATGAACTGATATTGAAGACATTACTCATTGTGCTATTATTTAATATACCTAAGTTTAAAACAGTTTTGAGAGAGATTAAGAATTCCCTGTCCAGGAAAATCCTTGTGAAAAGCTAGCACAGACCTTCATTAATCAGACAATATATGTTATCATCTTGCCTTAAGTTTCAAATACAATGACCACCTTTTATTTCAGAAAAGTAGAAGTGACTTTTTTCTTTTGCTCAAAAATTTCTAGTTTCATTAATTCAAAAATTTCTAATTTCATTTTTACTAGACTTTTTAGTAAAAAGGACAATATGTAGCAAGATATATTTACAATAATATTTACAATATTTGGTAAAAATTTTTTTAACTCCAATTTTTTATTTCAGACACATTTCCATAGAATTCATATCAGATCCACTTCATTCTTTTTGTAGTTTCAGAGTTGAATTTATTGTTATCTATTGAACAAGGCTGTAATGTCAGTTGCTAGATTACTTAACTTTTAAATTCAATTACATCATATTTACTACCCTCAAATTGTAGAAAGTAATAATTCGCTGGAAAGCACCTGTTATTTAGTTGGAATCTAGTGCACTAGTATGCTGAATTTATTTATTTACTTACAAAAAAGCTCCCCAACGTGATTTAAGACATCTTGCTTTTCTGACTTCATTTCTTAAAGGAAACCTTGTTATTTTGTTTGTGGGAATAAATTATGACAATTTTAGTACTTATTATTTAAAGTAATATCAATAACTTATTTTTAAATATGACACTTTCAAACAAGACATTCATTGCTAGAGATTTGAACTGAAGATAAACAATGTCACGGAAACTAGCAAAACGGTTCTCACTTTATTCTTCTACTAGGTAGCTGTGTATATCATTCTTCTAGTAGAAGAATGATATACACAGCTACCTAAAAAGAATCAGAACTAGATTTCCAAACAGATGAATTAAATTATTCATATTTTAAAAGAGTTATTCTCTGATTTGTTAATTTGCACTGGCTAACGCTGAAATACAGCTTAATATTGACTTTTTGTTCATTCCTCAACTCCTATCTCTAGCAGTCACACTATATGCCAAGTTCTCCAAATTTAAGCTCACTTCTTTCTTTTTTGTAAAGATGGCATCAAATGACTTCGCTTTTAATAACCATTTCCTGGCATACTTCCTGGCCCCTGAAATTATTAAGAGTAACTGCAACATTGTAGTCAGTACTTTTTGAAAATACCTTTCAATGCAGATAAAATTATTGGATCATAGGGAGAAAATAAGATTCAAATTGGAAGTAGAACTATAATATTCTAATACAGAGACAATGAGCTATCTGAGTACCAAGCATCTTCAGATCTTTAAGCAAAATGGTAAAAGTAACATCCATGATCTCATTAAAAGGCTAGCTATAGTAATAAACCCAGAAAAACAAGTGGATTGTGGAAGAGTGAAATGAAAAAGATGATTTTGTCAAGTCAAAGTAATCATGTTATATCTACCTGGCAACTATTCTATGGGACAGAAATATGAGCACTCAAATTCCTGGTGTGCTAAGTGGAAACATTGATAGAATCAATAGAGCAGATACTGAGCAAAGGGGTTTTGTAAGTGTTAAGAAACAACGGATGGCTCTTACACAATCTGCACATCTAGATCTGTCAGTAAACTTAAAGCCTCTCTTGGTAGAGAGCCAAACTTTTTACCCTTGACTTTAACACTTACTTTACTTAAAGCCATAGGACTTCTTTCTCTACTAAAAGGCTTATATTCAAATTTCTTATCTAATATGAGACTCTTGCTTGTGCAGCACTAGCCCAGAGAGGAAGAAGAGACATTGGGTACAATCATGATTACAGTATTGAACACTATATGATAAATATTTAATATGGCCTTTCAATTATGGGAAAGAACCTAATATTGATTTTTTAAAAAATCCCTGCTGGTTGATACCAATCCTGGATCTAATCATTTACAAACCCTACTAAACACCAAGAAACCTTTTCCCAATTCTGAAAATTGTCTGAAAAGTGTTAACTCCCACACTTGTCAGGAAAACATTGCATGTCAGTGAAGCCAAACAGGGACCCAGCAATACCATCATTAAGAATTATAATTAAAACTCAGTTCACAATAACTCACATCAACTAACCATAGAATTATTTCAGTACTATTTTTATATCCTATTGAAGATTGTAATTACAATTATATAATTATAGCCCAAGTACTCCCTACCTGGAATGTGGCAGCTTCTGGGGCTTTTGGATCAATTTCACTCAGCTCATTGAGCAAGTGCCAAGGGGTATTACCATGTATGCCTTAAGTCATGAAAACTCCACAAAGCTTTAGAAGTCTCTAGGAACAATAGCTAATCAGAACCACCAAGAGGAATGTTAGAGGGTGAAGATGAACAGTGTCATTCTCTTTCTATCTCAGTTTCCTTTTCTGCCTGTGTTTCCTGTAGGGTTATAGAGGAGAGTGTCTGCAGATGAGACTACATTCATAGCCATAGGGTGGTCATACCCTCTCATGACCTCCTCTTCTTTCTGGGCTTGCTTTCCATCCTTGTTCTTTCCTCTCTTAACTCTATAATATATTGCTTCAACTTCTTGTGTTTATTTAATAGAATTTTGATACTGATTATTTAGATTGTTTGTTGGCTTGTTTTTGTAGCCTTGGATGTCATGCATGCTAGACAAGTATTCTACCACTGAGCCACAACTCCAGCCCAGTATTTATTGTTTTCCCATCTAAAAAGATGTAAAATAAACATTTATATTATATTAAATGACTTAAATAATATATTAATTAATATTGGATATTAACAGGTCTTAATTTCAGGTATTTGCAAGTTATATAGTATATACTTAAAATTTAGAGTTTTTAGGTTAAAATTATAAAGAATGATTTCCCCTTTTTGATACATATTGGATTTGATTCCATTCAAAATGGAAAGGGAAAACAGAAAAGAAAGGACAAAATAATTTGGGGAGCTCCTAACTCTGTTGCTAGTTTTTAGATGCTTTTGTGCCAAAATACCATTTTCCAGTTCCAGACTGCAACTCTTAATTGGGCTATTTGATTTTTTTTCTCCTGTGGGGGGAAAATATGAACTGTTGGATTGTATCAATACTAAATAAATTAAGTCTGGCAATAAAAAAGAAAGCCTGCCTACAAGTCCATCCATCTCTCTTTGAGTGCTTTTTATCAGTATTCAACTTGTTTTAGTGGTACATGAGCAGTAAACTGAGAAGTTGCTAAGCCTAATATCTGAAGGGATGAGAACACATTCCTTTCCCCAACGTTTTCGGTGATTCCCTGATACCCTGTCTCTTCACCATTTAGTCAGAAATGCTAACAATATCAGATGAATCAGCCAAAAGGCAATCAGCATATAGAAGAATGAAACTGGACAGGCAATCCTTAAATGATCTAGCACTAACTAGATAACTTTGGTTTTCAAAAAGAATCATTCATAACTCACTTTTTCCTGTTGTAGGTATGTATACTTTTAATTTTGTCTTCCCAGAAGGCAGCAGGCACAGCAATATAACCATATGTTAAACTCCAATCTGTGCTGACCTAACAGTCTTTTTGGCCCTAACCATCACCTCTCAGCCATGTGCACCCACTCCCC
This sequence comes from Callospermophilus lateralis, assembly GCF_048772815.1. NCBI lineage: Eukaryota > Metazoa > Chordata > Mammalia > Rodentia > Sciuridae > Callospermophilus > Callospermophilus lateralis. The sequence goes on along the minus strand of NC_135320.1, from coordinate 61,507,495 downwards.
TTCCTATGCCCTATCCTAGGACTCATATGGGTTCTGAGTGGGCTGTACAACCAACAGAATCAACAGCCTTTATTGAATAAAACTGAATAAGGACCATCTGGCAGCCACTTCATACCTATCCTTCTAAGTTTCTAGGAGCCAGGAAGGAAGGGGTGGGGATGAGATTCTTAAAATATTCAGAGAACTTAATAACAACATTGTCAGGTCCTCATACTGAGTTGGTCTTGCTAACACATTGCAAGATTTTTAAGGACATGCATTTATGTTTGCTCATTAAATGCTATACATTATGAGATGAAGTGAAATCCCCATATCTAGTTTCTCTCCTCTTTAATCCATCCCAACACTGCAGACCAGATAAGCTTAAATTCACTGGCCTAATTATTGCCTCTTGGGCTGGGGATGTAGCTCAGTAACAGAACACTTGCCTAGCATGCATAAGGCCCTGGGTTTGAACCCCAATACTGAAAAAAATCTATTGGTTTTCCTTTGCTTGAAAAATATATTGTGTTCACAGCATTGCTTCCTGTTGACAATGAGAATCAGCTGTGGAACTTTTTTTAAAATGCAAATTCCTAAACTCTATGCTGAGATCCTTATTCCAGGGTTGTAGGGTAAAAACTCAGGAAACTGCATGTTTGTGTGTTTGTTTATATTTTTGTGGTTCTAAGATCGAACCCAGGGCCTCCCACATTCCAGGCAAGTTCTCTACCACTGAGTTACATCACTGGCCCCTGCATTTTCCATTTAGGAGCCGAGTTTGAGATCTGGGGCTTTATATTTCTTCCAAATGATTTTGCATATTTAATTCATGTATATTACATGCTATCTATGGCAGCTTTTGAGCTACAGCAGCAGAGATGACTAGTTGTAGCAGAGACCTGATGGCCTGAAAAGTCTAAAATATTTACTTCCTGAAATATTTCAGGAAAAATCTGCTGACCTTTTCTAGACCATGGAGAGCATTTTGAAACTACTCTTGAATTTTCTATCCATATAATTCAATATCCTTTTTTATTAAGATAGCCACACATTTATTCAAGATGCCTTTATTCAAGATGCTTATAAAAATGTTCGTGACATAGGTAGGAAAGTTGCAAGGCACAGTGCAAAACTGTCTTCAAGATTGACAATGATTTTTATTCATTAAGGATTTTAAAAAGTAGAAATTCACCAAATGATATGATCACTCAGCTCTTATTTATTAGCATTGTCACATATTCATTAAATGTCTTTCTAGTATGCAGAAGAAGATAAGGTACAAACTCCAGTGGCCATGATTTTTTCCTTCCCAAGTGTTTTCAAGCCTGCAATACTTTTGTATTTCTTAACTCCATTTTTGAAACTTGGATTTTTCAACAATTTTCTGGAAGATCTTCCATTTTCCAACTAGAGAATAGCCAGTTATTACTTAACCTGTTTCTTCTTCCTGATTACACAGCAACACTTTCTCAGCTTCCTTTTGGGTCAGGGGTGCTCAATAAACTGATTTCTTCCCAATGGAAGGGTGACAAAAGTGGTATGTGTTATTTCTAAGCTCAATCCTAAAAAGCTCCAATTGCTGACCCTCCATGCTTTTGTCCTTCGTATGGCCTTGTTACAAATGAGCATGGTGACCTGAAAAGCCACTTATTTAAAGATGGCAGGGATACAAGATGGAAAGGACATGGATTCCTGAATCCACCCTTGGAGGAGAACCACTCACCATTTAGAACTCTAATTTTAGATTCGAACAAGACACATAAACTCATTTAAAATTGTATTCAGACCCTTTCATATATTTTAGAGTTTTTCACCACAGAGCAGAGTATATTTTCACAAATGCACTACAGTTCCTCTAAGATTACTACTAAAGGTTTTGTAGTCACATATGAATATAGGTGATAACTCAATTTTCTCTGAACCAAGAGGTTTCAGTTCAAGTAAAGTAGAGGTGGGTGTTCTTTCAGTATATCCTCATCTACCCTAGACTACAAATTTCCATTTCATAGTACTTGTGTACTTCTTAAGAGTTCATTCTTCTTGAGAAAAATAAAGCAATAGGCATTAACTTGCTGTGTCTTTTAATAATATTAAACAGTGTACAACTTCCTCAAAAGAGAGCCTCACTCAAACTTCTGTTTCTCCTTCATCCCAGGACTACTTCCCTTTTCATAGACTAATTCTAGTTAGCGAAGTTTCTTCTAGGTACCTAAAAACTCACTCTGAGTCACGGTGTTCACAACTTTTAAGACACTCTTTTCATACATTTGTGCCCTTTTTCTCTTTTAGTTTTTGGTATCATGCCCTTCCTACTGTTATTTTTTTAAGAGATAAGCTCAGAAAATATCTTTTCAATCACATTGGGCTTCTCCCTATTTTGCTTTCCCATTAAAATTATTCATGGCTTTTTTTTTTTTTTTTGCCAGAGTTTGATATTTTGGGTGCTACCCTCTCTTATATATAGGCCTTAGGTCTAGTCCTTGGAATTAGATTAAAACAACTTATGTGTTATTTTCTTTTTCTCCCTAGTAGCATCCATTAAGGACAGGAGTCTCACCACTTTTGAGAACATGTCCTGGCACATAGTAGGCACAAAGGTATTACATTTGTTGAGTGAATGAAAGAAATCACATCTGTTTTTCTCTAAATTCTATATTAACCCACTTTTCTGCAACCCAGGATGGAGATGGAGTTTAGTTGCATTTTCTCCCTCTCTTTTCATTATTACCTGATATTATCTGATATGTTTTTCTCCAAGAATGGTTCTCTGCCTTGGCCACATATTTTAGGACAACTGTTGAGCTTCAGTAAATCCTAATGTTCAGGCCACACTTAAAACCATGAAATTTAGATCTCTCTGGTGTAGTACACAGATATCTGGCAGATCTTCCTCAGGTGGCTTCATTGTGCATCCACGATTGAGAATTATAGCAAGGATCCTGTTATTTCCATAATGGTTCCATTTTAATAATGAAAATAAAGTCCAGAGACCAGTATATATTATGACTATATCCTAAGAAAGATCATTAGATAGATATAAACATCACATATCAATTGGTTACTGTACCAGATATTGGACTAAGGGTTTTTCATGTTATTTCATTTAAATCTCATATCTGCCCTCTGAATGAAGTTGAGGACCTCCCTTTTGCAGACCAGGTTACTGGAGTTAGAGGGGTTCAGGAAGGATATCTACTAGCTCAGTAAAGAGACTCCTAGATGTCTTGCTCTTAACTTACTATTATATAGAGCACAGGGATTTTCAGTCAGGGCTAATCTGCACTCCCCACCCTAGTAGGGAAGACAGATAAACAGGGATCCTAATTAAATTTGAATTTCAGATAAACAATACTTTTTTAGTATAAGTTAATACCAGACGTTGCATGGGATATATTTATAGCAAAAAGTTATTTGTTTTGTTATCTGAAATTCTAATTTATGTGGGTGTCTCTCTTTTTCCTAAATCTGACAACCCTACTCTTAGGAACTATTTGTGAATGTCTAGAGATATTTTGATTTTCCAGCTGACAGTTTGCTAGTACTGTCTAGTAGGCTGAGGCCAAGAATGCTGCCAAAGATCCTGTAATGAATATACAACCCCCAAACAAAGATACACAGCTTCAAATGTCAATAGTGCCAATAATGAAAAACCTTGGTGTAAAAGATGCAGATATTGGGAAAGATTAAGAAATGTCATAACCAAACCATGCCTCTGGAAACTTTTATAGTCTGTTTTTATAAAGGCTTATTTAATTCCATAACTGATTAAAATATTTAATATTCTTTTATTTTTGAACCTTTGTATGTTCTGCGTCGAGATCTTATGCTTCTATTGATCCCCATACGCCTCCATCTCATTTACAGAGATGTGGGCAGGCTGTTGTTGCTTTCCAGCATGTCTTCCTGGGCTTGCTCTTTCAGCCCCAAATTTTCACTTAATAGCTTCAAAAGCTGTGTGGTTCCATTTAAGACACCCTCTCTCTGAAGTCCTCTTTGCACCAATTTGACTTAGCTGCAATTAGCACAGAGAAATCTGGGACTGAAAGAAAGGTGTGATATAGTCCATATGGCAAAGGGAGAAGATAGCTCTATGCAAAATAGTTTATTGCTAACAGAATGATGCTTCTATAGCTAGAAAAATTGTATATTGTGAATGCCATTAATGATAGCATGTGTGTGCGCGCGTGCACGCACAAACACACACACACACACTCAAATACATATGTGTATAGATCCTGGGGAATGGAGCACTTTACCCCTGAGCTACATACCCATTCCTTTTTAAATATTTTATTCTGTGACAGTGTCTTGATAAGTTGCTGAGGATCTCACTAAATTGCCAAGGCTGGTCTTGCATTTGCAATCCTTTTCCCTCGGCCTTCAGAGTTTTTGGGATTACAGGTGTGCAACACCATATCCAGCTTAATTGACAACTTCTAAAATTATACTACCATCAATGCAGATGTTTCCTTAAGATTTTAGTGAATGAATATTTAAATGAATTTTACCTCAAGGATTTTATAGAAAATGTGTATTATTTTGTCATGAATAAGTCATGACAAACTTTTAACTTTCTGCTTTGATTTTGAAACCTATAGAAAACATGCTAGGTATTCTTTTAAGTAATATGATTAAACATAGGGTATATTTGTGTAAACACAATTTTAACTATTCAAGAATTTGAGTTTTAAGCATTGAATCACTGGCAGAATTTGAATTTCAAAACTGACTTCTTCTCTCAGATATACTTTATAATATACTCACTTTAGGGTGTTTTTAAAAGTAAATTTGCAAAACAAGAGGCATTATTTTATGCCATCAAATGTTATAATTTGAATTACTTCCTGAAGTAATGATTACTTACTATTCAGCCTTTTATACACACATACACACACACACAACACATACATATATACACACACCTATATATAAATATATATTTAATTATATATGTAAAATATATATTACATATATATATATATGTATATTTCTTAAATAGAGGATTACTGTACTGCAAAACTATTATACTAACTACTTACTCCCACAAACAAGAGGCCATGAATTTTGGATAAAAAGGATCTCTATACCTAAGTCCAATTGTCCTTAAGATCCCAATGAGGATTACATGAATTTGCAAGGGCAATATTACAACAATCGTGAAAACCCAAAATATAGTAATTTGAAATATATATGTATTATATGTATCATATACAATAATGGTATGAATTATTTCTACTCCCCCCCATTTAATATTGATCATTTATAAGCTATATATTGTGAAAGCATATGTGTCAATTTCAGGGATGTTAATACCATAGAAAAAGAAATAAAACAAGTAAGGAGGAATGTTACTGTTTTAGTCTATTTTTTAACTGTATTGACCAAAAGAACTGACAAGAACAGTTTTAAAGGAGGGAAATTTTATTTTGTGATCAAGGTTTAAGAGATCTCAGCCCTTAGACAGCCAACTCCATTTCACTGGCTCAGACAAGAGGCAGAACATTAAGGCAGAAGAGTATAAAGGAGGAAAGAAGATCAGGACATGGCAATCAGGAAGCAGAGAGAGTTCTGTTTACTAGGGACAAAATATAAACCCCAAAGGCACGCCCTCAATGACCTGTCTCCTCCAGCCACACCCTACCTGCCTATAGTTTACCACCCAGTTAATCCCTGTCAAAGGATTAATACAATGATTGGGTTAAAACTCATAACCCAATCATTTCACCTCTAAACTATCTTGCATTGTTTTGGGAAAAACCTTTTATCTAAATCATAACAGTTACCTAATTAAATTAAATGCCTTTTCCACTGGAAATCCATATGTAGCAGAATGAAATTGAAACTGTATCTCTCACCTTGAACAAAACTCAACTCAAAGTGGATCAAGGACCTAGGCATTAGACCAGAGACCCTGCACCTACTAGAAAAAAAAAGTAGGCCCATATCAGTTCATTTTAGTGTATGAACCAAATTCCTCAACAAGACTCCTAAAGCACAAGAAGAAAATCAAGAATCAATAAATTAAACTAAAAAGCTTCTTTACAGCAAAGGAAACAATCAAGGATATGACGAGAGGGCCTACAGAATGGGAGAAAATCTTTTCCACCTGCTCCTCAGGTAGAGCATTCATCTCCAGGATATGTAAATAACTCGAAAAAGTTAACAGCAAAACCACAAATAACCATATCAATAAATGGGCAAAGGAACTGAATCAGCACTTCTCAAAAGAATACAAAGGTGAACAAATATATGAAAATATGTTCAACTTCTCTAGTAATGGTAAAGGTTGGTGAGGATGTGGGGAAAAGGTACACTCATACATTGATGATGGTACTGCAAATTGGTGCAACCATTCTGGAAAGCAGTATGGAGATTCCTCAGAAAACTTAGAATGGAACCACATTTGGCCCAGTTATCCCACTCCTTGGTGTATACCCAAAGGACTTAAAATCACATACTGTAGTGATGCAGCACATCAATGCTTAAAGCAGCTCAATTCATGATAGCTGAGCTATGGAACCAACCTAGCTGTCCTTCAACAGAGGAAAGGATAAATAAAACGTGGTGTATATACACAATGGAATATTAGTTAGCCATAAAGAAGACTGAAATTATGGCATATGCAAGTAAATGGATGGAACTGGAGACTATCGTGCTAAGTGAAATAAGCCAATCCCCCAAAACCAAAGGCTCAGTGTTCTTTCTGATATGCAGGTGCTAACACACAATAAGGCAGGGAGAGAACAGAAGTTCATTGGATTAGACAAAGGGGAATGAAGGGAAGGAAAAAGGGATGGGAATAAGACAGTAGAATAAATTGGACATAACTTTCCTACATTCGTATATGAATACATGACCAATGTAACTTCACATCATGTACAACCACAAGAATGGGAAGTTATATACATATGTCAAATACATTCTACCATCATGTATATCTAAAAAGAACAAATAAAAAATAAAATAAAATTCCATTTCCTTGATATATAGAAATAAACCAAAGTAAGATATTCACAATCTTGAAATTCCTGGCAGTGGCAGATGGCAGGGAGGTTCTAGTACACGCTTACTTCCAAAAAGCTCTGTGACTACTTCAACAATACTTCTCATACTAACTTAGTTGTTTTTGTGGCAAGCCTGTCTCTGAGCATGGAAACCAGCATCCTGAATGATGTTGTCAACTCTTCTGTAGAAAGCATTGATCAATGTATACAATAGAAGTCTTTGAACACCTTGCTTCAAAATCCTCATCTTATTTGATCAATCCTGAACTATCATATTATGATCCTTACTCAGCACTAACCAAGTCATATTTAAAGATCTTCCTTAAATCACACTTGAAAATCCTAAATATCACACCTATGCCCCTCTGCCCCTTCCTCCCAGGCACAAGGGATTCTCTGTAGAGGTAATACCTCCCTTACCTTAATAAACTAAAACTTTGCTCTACCAAAAGGTGATATTTTGGGGTGCCAGCTCTCAATACTCCCACTAGATTTTAAACTCCTAAAAAGTTGAGTCTATACTTCAATCATTTTCTTATCTGAAGTTTTTCACATGAGTATCTCTATGTTAAATTAAATTTATCAGAGGTCATTATTAAAATAAATTTGTGATAAGTCAGAAGCTCCTGTACTAGGCCCTAGTAAGACCAAACCAGAACAGAGTCATCTGGGCCACATAATCCAAATGAACTTTAAATGCATCAGTTAGAGAGAGAGAGAGAGAGAGAGAGAGAGAGAGAGATTGATTTGCAACCATCAATCAGAGGAGGCCCAGTCAATCTGACCTGGCATGATAACCACGCCCTCTCTGCCTCTCTATCTTAATTCTATAAGGATTGTTACTTTGAAATGGACCATTCCCCTATTTGTTCCCTGTTTCTCTTTTAGCCCCTTTATGTTTATAAAGCTCACCTCCTCTACTCAGCTCGTTGGAGCATCTTTCTGTTTTATAGCTGGGATGCTGCTTGATTCACAAATCACTAAAAACAGAAAACTGATTAGATTTTTAATTTGTTGAAATTTTGTTTTTTGATATAGCTCCTCCTATACAGGAGCTTCTGACTTATCACAAATTTAATTTAATAATGACCTCTGATATTTGTGTGGGTGGGGCTCATCAATCTGTATTTTAACAAATTCTCTAATTCTTAAGATATATTTCCGGTATGGAAACTGTAGAGAATGGTAGATAGTAAACAAGAAGGAATGCTAAGGACTATCCAAGAGAAGAATTACTCTCTAATAGGATAGCAATTCCTACTTAGAGTGGATATAGCACAACATTGCTTCATAGAGAAGGTAAGTGGTTGGGATTTGATAGATTAGTAGGATTTGGGAATATAAAGTTAGATTGGCCGAATTAAGTAAAATGCAGAAGCACTGGGGTAGATAACAGAAAATTTTGGGAAGAGGTTCAGCTGACTTCTGAATGTCTGCCTAGGGAGTCTAGACTTTCTGTTAGCAGTAGAGAGTCATTAAGTGTGTATTGTGCTCAGGGATGCAGTATAGTTGGTTGAATAAGTGAACTTGAATGGAAAACTATGTAGTGAAGAGAATATACTTTTCTAGGTTATATGATTCTCAATCTAGGGGAGGTAATTTACAGCTCTGTAAGTTGTAAAAGCTGATAGCAATCTTAAATAATTCTATAAACTAAGATATTCTTGTGTGTCCAAAATATGTCTAATAGACTTTGAATTGACTTTTTCTCCAATAGTGGAAGAATGTGCTTCCATTCACACATTCATTTAAATAATCTTTACCTATAAATATAGATTCTCCTTCGAACTGCCTATTAAGATCTTAATAGGTTCCTTCAATAAAAAGGAAAATAAAATACTTAACACATGTTCATTTCTATATCTATCTTGATCATGAGCTTATCTTTTTAGGGGAAGGAAATGATTCTTAAAATTGTCATTCTTAAAATTGTTCACACATGCACATGTGTGAACCTGTATGTATATTCAGTCATATACATACAGGTTCACACATGTGCATGTACAGTGCACACACCCACATTAGAGTTCTTTCTTTAACCCTAATGACATACTTTTAAAATGGGAAAAAGAAATGATTGTTGCTATATGGTATTCATTAATTCTTTGAACTGGGAAATTTTGTACTCTGTTTCTTCTCAAATCCACCTGCAGTAGCAGAGGCATTTTAGATCTCTTGCAACATTATTATATTTTAATAATAATATAATAATTTGGTAATGACTTTAACAGTAGGAACAAGGTTAGGAAAGGTAACACATTTTTTCTACTTATCATTCTGTAGTCAAAATTATGAAATTGTACTGTAGCAAAGTACAATTATAAAATTGTACAAGCCCAGGGACAGAGGGATGGGTGGAATGTGTTTGCAGAATGCCAAAGGAATGATTACAATTCAAACTACTAGGTTTTGTTTGCACTGACTGAGGGAAGGTTATGGAGCAACAGAGAGAATTTTATGCAGAGGATCCGCTTGTGGAGAGATCAGAGAGAGACTAGGTGACTGAGCATTTATGAGAATAAGAAGTTGTCCAGTACAATACAATTGAAGTGTATAAACACTTGAAAATCATACATGTCTAAGTGTGGAGCCTCTTGATATAGGCTTGCCTAGATTAGATGGATTTAGGGGACAGTTCTAAAGTGTTATCAATTCTGTCTGAAGCTGCAACCAACATTCCCTCCTCTAGTCTATTAATTTACTGATTTGTTCCTCCTCATCTACAATTGTCTAAAGAAGAACTTAGATCCTCTAGAATTATTCCAAACAAGCAGACCGAAATATAGTTCAATATTGGGAAAACTCCTTGTACTTGAAATGGAAGTTTGGTGGAAGCAAATTTATGCTGGAAAATTGACTCATTCTATAAACATGAGGCATCTACTAAACCAGTCAGGCGTCAGTGGTTCTACAAACAGAATGGTGTCTACTTCTGGGGATGTTGGTTGAATTTACTTATTTACTTTTTGTCTTTGAGAACTAATCTCAGCTTCCTATAGAATGAAATCAGAAAATTTATAAAACATATTACCACAAACACAGCCACTGAATACTTTGTAAAAGGGGCTGGTTTTTAATAGCTTATAGTTCTATTTTGTCCCCTCTTTCCTATAAACAAAAAATAATATGCTTTACAGTGGTGAGAACATTAAGGGGTTATACAATGTTGAAAGGAATGCCTTTCTATATGACAAGCATACCAGCTCAAAGGGTTTCTTATTGATTATGTACATCAAAAGGCATAAGTCTGCACTTAGAAGCATAGAACTCCAATAGAATGAGATTAGTATAGGACGCTATTAAATGCTTGATTCGGATGAGTAGGTATCTCAACATTCCATCAGTCAACCACTACAGTGAACTGCCTGTGAAGAACGCCATGAAAGGAAATAGAGCACTAAAACAGGCATTATCAAACATAACATTAGTTATGTTTAAACCATAACGAAGGCATTAAATTTGAGATCGATGGTTCAGAATATTCACGAAGTACAACACCTACAATAGAAGCTGTTTTTGAGAGAGCCTGGCAGATTTTGAAGTTTCCTAGTTTTCCCCAGGACTACATCTAAAATTGCTCCAGACCAAGGAATTTGTCCTATTTTTAAAATCCTTTGAAGAAAGAATTTTCTGGCATATCATTAAAGGATTAAACACTCTTAGTATAAGAAATTTCTTTCTTATTGCTACCATTATAATTCCTTAGGCATAAGCCCATTTCTTTTTGCATTTAAAAGAATTTTATGAAAAATTCTAACATCCTCCAAAGTAGAAGAACAGAATGGCCAATGACACATATTCAGTAATTTTCAAAACTTTGTTACATTTGCATCACGTATTGCTATTTTCTTTGCTGCAGCATTTGAAAGCAAATTCCAGACATTTATGCATCTGTATGCATGCCTAAATTTTAAGGATTTGGAAATTCACCCATAATCACTTGGGACCACTATCATGCTTAATGAAATCTGCACTCATCCCTTGGTAGAATCTACATTTCTCCAATTGGTCAAACTATCCTTTTGTAGTCGGTTTATTTAATCAGGATTCAAACAGCTTCTCTATATAATTGGTTAAGTCTGTAGTTCTTGAGACTAAGGTTTATCAACTTTAATATTAACTTTAATATGCAAATGAATCACTTTGGGATCCTAAGATTTAGTAACATCAACCTAAAAGAATGCATTTTTTAAATCTCCTAAGTGAACCACATTTTCAGCAGCAAGGTCCTAGCAAGGCTCATTGGTTTACTTGTTTGTTTGTGGCATGCCATTGACTTGTTGCAGAAACAGATCAGTTCTCCTGGGCTATTTTCTGTGAGCTGGATTTGCATGTTTACTTCCAGGTGCAAGTAAAGTTATTCCTCCTCCATTACCCTTTTATCAATGATGTTACCTCTAAAGACTAGAACAGATACAATCTCACCTTCTTTTGTGTGAGTATTTTAAGAGATTGTGTGATTCAATTAACTATTCAATCTGTATAAATATTATACTTACACTTTTTATGGTAACTGTGGTGTTTGAGGGTGGGCTCAAGAGTGACATTTCTATGATTCAACTTATACCTCTACCACTTACTACTGATACAATCTTAAACTAGTTACCTATATTTCTTTAAGCCTCAGTTTCCTCATATGTAAAAAAGTTTAATAATCATACCTAATCTATATAGTTGCTGTGAAGACTGTCATATGGAAAATATGTAATACATATATTTTTATTGTTGATTCTTTTTTTTTTTTTTTGTATCAGGGATTGAACCTAGGGGTGCTTAACCACTGAGCCACATCTCTAGCCCTTTTTATTTTTTATTTTGAGAAAGGTTCTCACTAAGGTGCTTAAGCCCTCGTTAAAATGCTGAGGCTGGCTTTGAACTTATGATCCTCCTGTGTCAGCCTCCTGTGAGGTTTTTTGTTGTTGTTGTTCCACACTGAAATATTTTAGTTGCTAAAACCTTTTTTGTAAAACTAGCTTTTCAGCCTTTCAGCCCTCTGTCCATTCTGGGTTCTCCTCAAAATCAAGTATAATTTTTCTCTTCTTTTATACAGTCCTACCTCAGAATTAGGAAGGGCTCTAACAGCAAGCATGTTATAAGTTTTTGGAGGATTTCTTTTTTATGTTTTATCTTCTCTTTCAGGTTATGATGGTTTTTAAAGCCTACAAATAAAGACTATTCCAATTAAATACTTCCAAGAGCATTAGATCTTGGTAGTTTATCATAGAAATTTAAATAATAACATTGTATAAATTTAATTGGTTCAAAGTTAACCATATTGAATAGTTGTTAAAAATTCTGTAAATAATGATATGGGTGTGTTTAAGGGAAGAGAGAATTTTCCAGCTCTGGTTTGTCTTTATAAGACTCCAAGGGGTCCACAAGGGGCATTGCTGGCTAGTTCCTGAGTGGTAATGATTTATGTCTGGGGCAGGTGGGCAAAGCATGTTTCCTCCATATTGCATAATAAAGCCCTGCTTCCTGAAAAAAAAACCAACTATGGGAGCTTATTGTTCATTCATATAAATCATATATAGATTGTTTACTTGGATGACACAAAGAAATCATACAATCTAAATATGATTTATATGAATGAACAATAAGCTCCCATAGTTGTTTTTTTTTTCAAACACTTTTTGATATGAAGACTGGGGTACAGTCAGAAAGAAAACCTCCAAGAGATTATTGAAATTGAGTTTATCAGCCTCTGTTTTTTTCCTAATCTTTCTATAACAGGCCTCTGCAGTTTGGAGAGAATCCCCAATTTAAACTTGATACTTTGGGAAATCTAAGAAACTAGAGTAGGAAGCCTAGGACAACCAAAAACAGCACAGTACATTCTGAATTTTCTTGTGACTGACTTATGAACACAGCATGTGATTTACATAGATGTGAAGACTGTAATTATACATTGAAGGCATGACTTGTAAATGATTCCTTTCTTTATAATGAATTCCATCAGCCAAGAGTAACTTTGAGTCAATTTTCATAACAAGCAAGTGCTGACCCAGATGATCAGTGCCCAAAATAATTTAGGTGATGAGTCCAACATTGTTCGACACTGTTCTTTTTTTTTTCAATTGGGTTCAATTTTCTCAGATGTCTTTCTTATAGAACTACAATGTATTTATGTGCGCCAGAGATGATTGTCTTAGTTTAATGATATATGGAGAAAAATGTAAGAAAGTGAAGTTAGCAGAGTACTAAGACCAAGGCAAAATACTTGAAAGAACAGTTTGGAAGTCAATGACTTTTGAAGAGTTATTTGCAAAACAGCCATATGTAACCGAAGAATAGAAGAGTGCTGTTACCATAATATTTTAGTGTTCAATATTAGGTGTCTTTCTTTTATGGAATCACAATATTTATACAGGCTGTGAGGAAAAGAATAAGTAGAAATTGTATGATAAACTACATAATTACATTAAACTTGACAAAAGGCAGAAAAATTTTAAATGAAATCAAGAGTGATATATTAAAATGTTCTATCTACCTACCTACCTGTCTACCAACCATTCATCTATTCATCCACCTGTTGTGCCTGATCCAGAATCAAGATCAATTCAGAATAAGCAGTAGCCAACAAAGACAATCCTTCTGTCATTAGATAACAGAATATTTTATTTGGCAACTTGTTCTATTTATAGATATTTTGTTGCATTTAGCCTGAAATTATTGATTAAAGGCCAAACATAAACAGGAACTAGAGGGAATATTATTTCTCAAAAGCACACAAAATAGCACTATAAAAACATGTTCAGATTTTGGGCCAAAACAGTTTTCCAAACCTTATCCATATAAAGACAAAAGACAAAAAAAAAAATTTAAAAACTAACCAAAGGATGGATGACATTCCAAAGTTAGGTATGTACTACCACTTGGAGGTAAAAAGTCTGCTTCTACACTATGAAGGATACTATTTTTTCTCCCCAGATCTTTTATTAAATCTGAAGAATATATCTAATAGGAACATGTGGTATCTTTCTCTATTCTAAGTTTTATTTTTAGGAAAACTATCTTCCTAATTTTATTTAAGTTTAGGGAACATATCAATAACCTTTTCTCAATAATAAAGTCATACATTTTTCTATTCTTGTCTAGGATATAAGCTAATGTTCCCAGGACCTATGATTTTATTTTAATTTCCAAACTAAATATTCAGCATATTTTGGGTACTGTACCCTAAAGAGGGTCACAGTAGTATAGCACATGTTACAATAAATAACAAACATAGCAGTTTCTTCAGAAGATAAGACTAAAGCTTCATTAATTGGAGTTTTCATTTGGCAATTAAATGATTATGTAAGTAACATTTGCCCCAAATAAATTTGTGTTGTAAAGTATTGAATATTTATATGATATTAGAATCAAATTTATATGTTATTAGAATCAAACCTTTCTTAGTAGAGTGATCATGATATCTTATCTTATGGCATGATTTAGCTCATTACTGGCACACAGCAGCTATTCAATACATACATTGAATGGTTTGTATCATTAACACTGACACTGCAATGAAAATATATTACAAATTCACTGACTGCTCTCAATCTAGACTTGACATTCAGGGACTCTTTTACCTTTACAACTCATTTATAATGATTTAAAATATAAAAATACAAAAATATTTTGAAAACTTTTATTTTCTTGCCAACCCCCCTTCTCTAATTGATAAATGAAAAGTGAAATGCATAAACAGTTCAAGGGTGAATATTTCTGTAGACTTAAATTTGGTGTTCCATCCATGTGCATCCCCCTTAGATCCCAAGATGGCTATCAAGGGCTCCCAGGAAGAGTTTCTTTGTCCTGTATGACCTAATGGTATGGAGTCACTATAAAAAGTTGTGAGATTTAACAAAAAAACACAGGTTATATTTGTAATTTCACCTGTGATATTCATATCACTATATGTTTATATGCTTATGTTTATATTAATTTGTATTTCATTTATGTAGATGTGGAAATTAAGGAAATGAATAAAAAGAACTGGAACATAAGAAGTTTTGGCAAGTTCCAAAACACACAGTGTTAAGTCAGCTGTTATTTCAAATCTAAAATCTTTAGGCACCTCCACAATCTTCCAGTTTATTCTGCCTTTATCTCTCACCACTATCGATCTTCCTTACCTCTCATTACTGAACGGCTTTTTGACATATTCAATAAATATTTTCTCCTCCTCCAATTATTTTCACACCAAGTAATTATTCCCCACCTCTTTCCAACCCCACCCAATCAGTCCCTTGAGCATCCTGAACCCTCTGCTCCCAACCGGCACAGGAAGCAATGCAGCATAAAGCAGAATTTTGGCTCTTAACATTAAGATCTGCTGAGTCCTGGAATTAGAAGAGTGTCAGAAACAGGAAAAACAAAGAATGTGTTTTTTTAAAGTAATTCTGTATATTAAAATGTATTCATAACAAGAGCAGGGTATGGTGGCACTCGCCTGTAATCTTAGCAGCTCCTGAGGCTGAGGCAGTAGGATCGCAAGTTCAAAGCCAACCTCAGCAAAAGCAAGGTGCTAAGCAACTCGGTGAGGCCCTGTCTCTAAATAAAAAAAATTAAAAATATGGCTGGGAGGTGGCTTATTGATTGAGTGCCTCTGAGTTCAATCCCCAGTATCCCACCCAAAAATATATATAATCACATAGATATCATAGTAGATATTTAACAATGTAATACAAATTTAGTTAATTTGAAGTTCTTCACTTTAAAGTCTGTATTTGGCATTCTCTAAAACTTCTAAAAAATAATCTTCCTGTACCTTCCTCTGTTCTCATCTGCTGTCATGTTACTTCCTGTTTCAGATCATTTTATTTTCTTTATATCAAGTTGTTGCTATCAAGTGAAAAAACAATTAACACCCCACAAAGGGCCCAACAAAATAATAGCAAAGCACACGGGGCCAAGACTTGCTTTCTGGTCTCAGATATGTGACTCACTGGCAGTCCAATGACCACGGGCATAGCATTTTATTGTTATTGTGCCTCATTTTTCTTAGCTGAAAATGGGGACATTAGAGTCCATATTTTCAAAGTCTTTTTCACTTTCACGATTGTATGACTTAGCCCATATTTGCACATGTCATTAATGTCTGCAACAACTTTGTAGGGAAGGAGGGCAACATTTTTCCCATGTTGCAGATAAAGAGATGAAAGCTAAAGGAGGTTTGATGACTTGCTAGTTTTGCACACTGTTTATCTCAGCTAAGCCACCATCTCTCTATATAAAGAAGAGACAAAGAAGGCAAAATGGATGAGATTTTAAGGCTCATCTGTGAGTTCACAGAAGCAGTGATTTCTCTTAAGAATGGGACTATAATTTTTATATATGCCATATGATATTTAGGTCACATTGACTATTATTTTATTTCACACTGTAACTATTTGCCCCCAGAGGGTTATATCAGCTTCAGAACTTATAGTTGTTGACGCTCACTCAGGGATGGGAGGATCCTGCTGCAAGTTTTTTTTTTTTAAAGCAGCTTATTAAAAATAATGTTTGTTCTTCAGTAGAATAGCAATGAAGTATGAATATTCATGTAATCTATAAAATGCTTTGCAGGGATACATGTGGGCTCTTTATATTTTAGGGGCTAATGTAAACTACAGAAGTATTTCTATACTAGTATTTTTGACATAATATTACATAACAACCCAAAGCACAGATGCATTCATGAGTTTTAAAATTACACTGTTAAACATGGAAAAATAGAATATGAAGAACTGCGATGGGAAGGATTTCCTTATCAATTGTGTGGGCTTCTATTTTTCACCAAACTGTGCAGAGAATATGATAGAAGTTGGAGGACTAGGACCCTGGTCTAGCAGTCAGAAGATCAAGCTCTATTTCTAGAATTCTCACTGAGTCAGTGAGTGCCCATGTGCTTATCAGTTGATCTCCCTCAAGTTCTCAGATGGTAGAATTTAGTAGTGTTTCCTCATTAATTTCCTCAGAAATGCTGTGAATGTAGGTATGACTGTGTCTGCAAAATATTGTAAAAAGGATCAAGGGATAAATAAAACACACTTGAATCTTAACAGACTTAGCACAAGGCATAACTACTATTTTTTTTTTTTGAGAAAGGATTCAAATCTTATTTCACTAATTTTAAATGTCTCTTTTCTCCTTCAACCTTGTCAGTTTCTCATGCAGCAAGAAGATTCTTCAATTTAATGAAAAAAAAAGAGGAATGAAGTAAAAGAGGTACATTTGTCTTCTCTCATCTACTCTTGCCTTTTTAAGTCTGACTGTGCTCTTTCATAATGACCTCCTTTATGTTAGTTGAAGGGTTAGTGCCCATTAAGTGGAAGCATAAATTCAGCATTTTTGAGAAAGTGGAAAGCCCCGTACATACTTGAAAATTCTGCTTAGAGTCAAAGGTTAAATTGTTCAACAATTGTGGAGTGGAACACATGATGCTGGGCTCTGAGCACACAAAGGCAAAGGGCATGTACTGCCAGCAGTCTAGGAACTACTAGCAGATTAGAGGCCGTAGGTATCTAAGTAAATGATTCTACTACAGTGTGGTGAGTGAGAACATGGAAGAAGACAGCAGATTAAAGATCTTGGTTTCTAGAAGGAGTCAAAGAAGTGGGATGTCACCTAACCTTGTAGTGTGAGAGAAGCAAGAAAAAAAAATGACATTTTTCAGGTACTATAGTAATGGTTTTTATAAATGAATATTTAATCAAGTGGAATTGTATATCAGGCAATGTGCCAGGCAGCAGTAAAATCTATAAAAGCTTCAGCTTTGGAGTTGGATAGATAAAATTACAACTCCATTTCTATCTATAGATGTGACCTTGGGCAAGTTGCCTGACTTCTCGAAAATTTTTTTAAATTTTTTTATCTTTTCATTTATAAAATGGAGTTTATAAAAGCAACTCTCCTGGGGTTGGTTGAAGATTAGTGAGAGAATACATACAAGAAGCCAGAACAGGCCTTGGCTCCTGGCAAGATGATAAGAGCTCAAAAGATGCTAGTTACTATCAAATGCTCTATAAGCATTTTCTCATCAAACCCTTGTGACAATTCAATGGACAGGATTCCCTAACATCATCTCTATGTGAAGATAGCAAAGAGATGCTAGCAAGATAGATCATAAAGCATGAAAGATTATGTGCACCATGACATGGAGTTTGGAGTATATGAAGCAGACACTGGGAAATCTTGCAGGATTTTTTAGAAGAGAACCAATAAATTCTATGTTTTAAAAAGATCATTAAGATGGAAGTGTGGGTAATAGACTAGAAGGCAAGGAGAAAGATGACAGATTTGAAGTCCAGTTAGGAATTCTTTATGGTGAATAATATTGTATAGTTGTAGGTATAGGAAATCTCCTAAAGGCAATAATGCAGACCTTTAGAAGAGATGTCCAGAGCATCCTCTGTGCCTCAAATATTCACTCTTCCTATGATTTTATCTTGTCACAGCAAAAGCTTTAGGATTCTCCTCCAAAATGCTTAATTCTTTTAATCATGAATCCCACCAGCAATGGTGGTCTTTTTAAATTGATTTTCCTTATTACTAAGTGGTATGAAGTTTTCATCATCTGGAAACAGAAGAACTGAGTCAGTATGATTTTTTTTCTAGGTTGCAGTGGAGAAGGAGAAAGAAATATATGCCCTAAAAGCACATAAGTAGTTTGGTGGCTTAATCATTTTTGTCTGCTTTGTGCACTGAAAATGTTATCATCATTGATCTTTCACACTTCTTCAACAGCAGTAAATCACATGTAATAGTACAGTCAATACATACAAATACAGACCATCTCACCATTGCTTCAAAACCACATAATCTATGTTTAGGAGTCAGTAGACCCTTTTCATTACTTTTATTGGAGAGTTTCAGTAGTAAAATGTATAGTTTAGAAGAGAAGAAATGCAAGTGAAATTTAAAGCATATTATTGAAAGCCACGTTTTTTTTTTTTCCTCAAGAACCAGCAACTAGGTAATTCAGAACTGGTCTCTATTGCTGTGTGACAACATCTGAATATATGCCATGAGAAATCAATGAAAAACCAAATTTCCTTTGAAAAACCACCATTTTTATCCCAATCCAATTTTTCTTAATAATACATGCTTTATTGCCTTGATTTCAGTTTGTATGACATGTAAATGTACTTTGAGATGCATGTCTCTGCTGATATGAGAGGCAAGTATTTGGACAAAAGTGTCAAAACATAGAAGAGAAAGGGAGTTTAAGAATTTTATACTTCTCAAAATTTTTAATTTTTAAATAACAACAAAAATTGTGTTAGCTCTTTGAAAAGTACTTGAGCACTTAAAATCATGATTTATTTAAAATGTTAACTATCATATATATTTATATATTTTCATAATGAGAATTACTGTAAGTACACTGAGTAATTTTTGAAATTTATGCAATATTAAACTTGTAATTTAATTTACTTAATTTTTGAAATTTATGCAATATTAAATTTGTACAATGTGTTTGAAACTGAGAAAAAACATCATAACACTAGTGAATAATAACCACAAGATATTTTTCTTCAAGTTTAAGACCTGATGATGGTGGTTTTTAAAAAAAAATTGTTAGAAGGATCAACAGTATTAAACCAGGAAACCAGCATTGAGACTTGTAAGAAAAGTGGAGAACTTTTTAAAAAGACATTCTTAAACATTTATTTCAACCTTAATAAATATGTGAAAGTAAGAAAACAAACTAATAAGCTACTTAAAATTTTTAAAAATTACAACAAAGATTTCATCATCCAGATTGAGAAAGGAAGATCAAAGGAAAATCAAAGGAAAAATAAGCCAATTAATGTAAAAATATGAAAAGGACTGAATTAAAAGGGGAAAAACCACAAAACTTCAGCCAAGGTCTTGTTATACAGAGGATGACATTTGTAGAAATACAACTGAAATTATAAAAATAACAAGAAATAGAAAAGAAAAGGTTTTTAAAAAATTCCAAAAATATCTTGATTTCAACATTTAAAAAAATGAAAAGGTTTTCTTAGTCATTAGGTTTAAGACATTAAATAATATAGTTGAACACATCTTATTTTAAGAAATTAAAATAAAAAAAGAACTTGTGATTAGCTCTGTAATCCTGACTTGCCTCTAAAAAGTAGTTTGGTAGCATCAACATTGCAACATATCTAACATGTCTAGATTGTTTTCAACTTTTAAAATTGTTCCTTTTTTTCTTATAAGAATTTATGCAACTAAACAAACATATGCATGCACACACAAAATGAAATCCAAAAAGAGCATCATAATACTCCTTTATAAAAATAAATTAATTTTTAAAATTATGGATAGATTAGTATTTGAAAAGATAATAAGTTAAAGAAAAAATTTTAAGGATCTACAATAAAAAAGTATGCATTAAATACAGTTGGAATTCCTACAAAATTTTACAGATAATCTAAAGATATCCCTTTTTAATAAAATAAACATCTGAAAAAAATATTAACTATAGCTTACTTCTTTGAATCTTTAAGTGCTATCACATGTGATATTATTTCAACAAAATAGGGAAACATTATTGATCCAATAGTGCAGAAAGCCTTTAGTAACTAAGGTGGTTGATCTAGGAGACATGGAGTTATCCTTGTCTCAGAAGTCAACTGAGTTAACATCTGGCTCAGTCAGAACATATGAGTGATGTGGAAAGGCGAATGGGGTTTCACCCCTCTTTAAGGCCATTTTAAGGAAATCACATAATATTTATGTACTGTAGTTCCCTACTCTGTAAAGGAAATAATGTTAGTCCTGCACACTTCTTAGGGATGTTAGAAAATGTTAAGCAAAATAAGAATGTATGTTAAAGGTTTGTATAAATTATTTAGTTTATAGAAAATTCAAGATATTATAAGTAATAGTAGGTTTATTATTTGGACACACCTGAAGAACAACAATTTCAATGCTTGTAGGCATTAAGTGAAGGTCAGGCTTGAATATATACCCAGCCCTCAGCTTTGTGAGATCTCATTCTGTAATTCAACCACTCTGACTGGTCATACTAGAATTCATTCTGTTCCTTGAACAAAGCAAATTCATTTTTTACCTCCAGGCCTTTCTCCCTAACTGGAGAGCACTTTTCTGCGGTTCTTCTTTGGCTTCCTTCTTTGCATCATTTGGGTTTCAAATGATACCTTCTAAGAGATGCCCCCATCATTATCCATGCAAATTGCACCACTCTCTACCTACTCCACCCTCAGGTGATTGGGGTACCCTACTATTTTCTTTTTTAGCACTTATCTAAACATCCTATTTTATTTCCACCTGCTTATTTATGTAATGACTATCAATGCCCTCTTAACACAGGATCTCTTTTTTTTTTTTTAAGTATTTGCCAAACATTTATTAAATTTTTATACAGTCCAATTATTTCAACAGAATGTCTCCAAGGTAGTATCAGGCCTCAAAGGATTGGGGATAAGCCTTCTCAAAGGGCCTCTAGAAATTTGCCTCTCTATTCACACACTTCCCTCTTTGCTTTCCCAACATGCTCTCTGTCATCTATTGGCCCTAGAGCAAGACAAACTTACAGGATCCTGAGTAGGTTTCCTCTAAGCTAACATTAACAGAAGTAGCAATACTCTCAAATTCATCATTGGGGGAACAGAACTGAGCACTACAAACTACAGCAGATACAGTTTCAAAATCAGAGCTATGAAGTTTGATAAACACATTGCTTTTGCTTCCTGAGGTTTTAAGTGGCATTAAGTATATTTTAAAAAAAAATCTAATTCCAAATTCTACACTTAAATTCTTAATTGATATTTCTTTTAGTTACAGCTGCTGATTTCACAGGATCTCAAAAAAAAACACAGGATCTCAAAACAAGTAGTCTGTCCCTAACTTAGATCAGAACAACAAGAGTTTGGGTGACAAAAGTGCAGAGTGATCCTGTCAAATCAGGGAAATTATCAGTCAAAAAATTAACTTTCCAGTGGAACTAGGTAGGGTAAGGAAATGCACATGAGGATAAAAATCATACATTTTTTTTTATTCTATCACATGTAGGAAGTTGGCCTAATAATGTTAGCAAAAGTAACAATTTGGAAAACAGAATTTCCTGTATCCTAAATCCTGGGAAAGAACAGATTGAGGTAGTCTAAGAGAAATAAACTTGACAATTTTCTGTATCATGCATTTGGGTAATGCTATCCTTTTATGAGTTAAATCCAACACATCCTTCTGATAACTGATTTGCCTATAATTCTGCTCTATAGCACAGGAAATGTTATTTTAAAAAATCCTCTCCCTTAGTTAGTTCCATCCTCTAAAACGAAATTGTGAGGTATGTCACATTTATCTTTAGCATTCTCCCACCGCTTCTTTCAAAAACTGTTCCTTTACTCTTTGAGTCCTTTAACTCCTTTTAACGAATGTTATTTATCTGCCCCAATTCACTCTCTAAGGTCCTGCTTTTGGCTATCAGCCAATCTCTCTTTGGTGTTTCTACTCAATTCCAATTGAGAATTTTTTTTATAACCCTTCTGTGACAGGTAATTGATTGAATAGCTGTCTCTCAATCAGACTCTATTTGTATTATCAAATATGTAGTCCTAGTGACTACTTATTATAGAACAGAGTAGGTATGGAATAAATATTTTCATTTTATATTTTCCTTAGTGTTAACTATTTTACCCATGTACCTATGTATTATTTTATATATAAAAAATCATATCTTCTTTTGAGAAAAAAATAAAAATAAAAAGCCATAGGTAAGAAAGCTGTGTTGCATCTGACTGCTAAGTCAGACAACATTCATGTTTTCCACTTAACAGGAAGGAAGAATATTGCAGAAAATAAATGAATCTAGATGTTGCTCTTTTCTTCCAATTAATTTATTCAGTTACCTAAAAAGGTAAACTATGCTATAAGAAAATTTGAGCACAAACTCTGAAGTCTTGGGTTTGAATCCTGTATCTCACAGTTGCTTAGCTTGTTTGACCTTAAATAAATTTCTTAATCTTGATGTTTCTTACCTTCTTCTTCTATAAAATAGGGGTAATGATTGTACCTAATGAATAGGGTTGATCTGAGGATAACTCAACAAAACACGTAATAAGGACATACTGTGTACTTGGCCCTACTCTGGGATTAAAATATTTAAAAAAAAAAAGACAAAAACTTCTTCTTCATAAAGTGGCATTCCAGTAAGCAAGATCAAAATATACACACGTCTGTGCTAGTGATGAGTGATAAGAAGAAGGAAAAAAAGAAAAACAGATAAAAGCTGCTTGAGAGAACTGGGGCATTTGAAGTTTTAGATAAGGTGGTCAAGGGAGATGAACTGAAAAGACAACTTCTCAATACAGACCTGAAGGAAGAGAGGGAGCCATGTCACGGCCAACTATAGGGGAGGAATTTTCAGACAGAAGGAACAGGGGGTACAAAGACCTTGAGAAAGCAGCATGCCTGGTGTCTCAAGGAATAGCATTGAGGCCAGCAGAGGTGGAGTGATGAGGGGGAGATTATAGGAAATAAGGTGTTTATGTGTGTGTGCTTGTGTGTGTGCACACATGCACTTGTGTGTAGGTATGCTAGGGTGATCAGCTAGGACATGGTGGGCCATAAATTAGGACTCTCAATTGGCTTTTACTCTGAGAAACACAGGGGCCCTTAAAGACTTGGTGCAAAGGAGTGACACAATGAGAACCATGTTTTAACCATATTCCTGGAACTGCCTTACTGAAAACTCTTTGGCCTCAGGCATATGGAACAAGAGCAGGGGCAGAGAAAACAGCTGGGAGATTATTGCTACAGTGCAGTTGAAAGATGATGGTGTTTGGACCTAGGAGGGAGCAGTGCAGGTGAGAAGAACTGACAGATTCTGGATTTATTCTGAGAATAGCATCAACAGAATAGAATCCTTGATGCAGGATAAGAGAGCAAAAGAAAAGTCTAGAATTACACTAATGTTTCTAGTCTGACCAACTAGAAAAATGGTACTTCCATTAACTGAAATGGTAATGCAATTTACTGTATGAAGAATGTGTCACTGTGCTAAAACATGTTCATGTTAATAAGTTAATAAACACAGAATACTTAATGTCAAATAAGCCTGATGTACTTGATGTTGTTAATTATAGATTGAGTTGGGAATACATTTTTTAAGTCCTAGTATATTATTAAATGTGAAAATGCTCATGTTAGAGTCATAACTGTAGTCTTTGGGAAATAAAATGATTTAAATGTGAGATATTAACAGACTTTCCACTGGCAGATATAGTTAAGAAGAGAACAAGATTTTCAGGAAATGACTAAGAGTTCCCTCTTCTTCAATTCCCCTTTTCGTCCGCATGTGCCTTTAACATAGTACCCCTTCATTTCCGAACTCCTGCCTTTGAAAAGTATCCCTATTCTCAAACAACACATGCACTAAACATTTACCTTTGAAGAAATATTACATTTTATAGTCACTGTGGCCATGGGATTTGTATTATTTCAAGTATCATTGAAGTAAATTGTTTTGAAGATACAACAATGACATTTATTCTTATATTATGTTCTTAAAACTGTGAAAGCCAATACAATAAAAGATAAGTCATACAGAATGCTTAAATATATGCAATGGTCATAACCACTTTTTTTGAGGGTTTGTTTTGTTTCCTAAATGATGACTTTGAGGACTTTGGTTTGTAGGCAATGGTACCTATGTACTTATATGAATTTATTTTTCATTGACAAGTTGTAAGATGATGTTTCAAGCTGAAAATATCTGAAGTTTCCTTGTGGCCAGAAAAGGATCATGCCTATGGAAATATTTATGTGACTGATCCTGTTTGGTTTGCTTAATTTTGTATCATTTTCAATCCAAGAATATCTTGACCTTGGAAGTAGCACCTTCGCACAATTACTATTAAAACTTCAGACATTTTTTTCCAGTGGGCAATTAGCTTATGCCTATAATTCTTCCAGTGGGAGAAAAGATTCTGTTCAAATGTAGATTCATGTTATTTCATTTTATGTCTTTATGTATACATGTGCAGCAGGGGTGGGGTGCAATAAAAAATAGATAAGGTTTGGTTTGACCATACAACTAAAACAAACACATAAAGAATATTAATTACTGGCACCACCCTCCAAGTTTTACCTCTGAGAGAGAGGATCAAATAAAACCCTTTGTCGGAAGTTCAAAGTAACCCTAACAAAGCCTCTTAATATACTAACCCCAAAGTGTACACCTTGTTGGAGGTTTTTGATAATGTAAAAATCCATTATTAAATGTACTTACATTATTTCTTAAATAGAAGGAACAAAGATAGTAAAGGAATTGGAGGCTCTTAAGTAACGTCTTTTATTTTTAATGCCACGGAGGTGCTGTGGACTGTGGCTTGCTAATTGCATAAAGGGCACAGAGACTGGCATGCATTCAGCACTGGGATTTGAAGTAGATAGGACTCTTGATGTGCAGGAAGTTCTCTCAAGATAAATTTCACAGTTCTTCTTTTAATTCAGACATTTAATGGGTTCATATCATAATTTCCAATGATAATTAAAAAGCTACATTTACTCTCAAGTTTGGAACGAATTATGTAATTTCTCCTCTGTCCTCTTGCCAACATTTTAGTCACACCTAGACCTGTCTAATAATGTTTGGTTTAATGTCAATATTTAAAATTTATAATTTGACATTACTCGTGGTTTTAAAAGTATTGCCATATATATTTAATTTTCAATATTTTTACTGGCACAATATTTTTTATGAATTGTTCTAATAATTCTGTGATGAAGAAATTATATATATTATTTCAGTTCTTTGGACATATAATTGGGAGTTCTGAGAATACTTATTGGATTGTTTAACACAAAAAGTTTTAAGGAGGAGAATCATAACTTGAACCTAGGTCTTTAGTTTTAATAATCTTGCACTCTTTCCATTTCATTAAAGCTGAATGCTGATAATTAAATTACTAATAACATAGTCTGAGTATTTTTCAGGGTGTTCAGTCAAGAGATTTGGCCTCAGAACAGGTAGAACCACAGTGCAATGGAACCAGGGAATCAGGGTGAAGATAAGCAGTGAAGAGAGGCCTAAATTGCCACGGATAAGCCACATAAGAGTAAAAGAATACTCTTACAATGTCTGAATGTGAAATGCATAGCCTTCAGCATACTGAAAAATACATTTATCTATATTTTTTTACTATTGCACTTCATTAAACCAGGCACCATTGATTATGTGATGCACCACCAAGAAAGACTTGTTTGAGTGAGGGAGGGGCTGGAGGTGCAGCTCATGGTAGAGCCCATGCAGAAGGTCTTGGGTTCCATCCTAGCATTTCGGGGAAAAAAAAAATTAAAAACGGCCAATTAAATCAGTTTAAACCATTGATCCTAAGATGATTTTTGATTTTGAAAAGTTAAAATCTTTAAAAAGCTGCATCTTAGGGCTGGATATAGCTCAAAGGCAAAATACTTGCCTAGTCTTGGTGAAGCCCTGAGTTTAATCCCCAGCACTGCAAAAAAAGTAAGTACATAAATTAAAAAAAAAAAAAAAGATGCATATTAGAATTAAGGAAGATATAGTCTAGTAACTGCAGATGGCTTGAAATTTCTCAAAAAAGAAGTCATAATAAAACCTTTCTAGACAATCAATAAGCTGTTATTAATTGCCTATGGATGGTTACAAAGCAGCACAATATATAATCTAGATAAGGAGGCTTAAGTGGTACATATGAAATATTCATTGTCAGCCTTCAGTTTCACAGTGATGACCATGTTAAAGAAAACAGATCCACTTGTGCAAAAATGTGTCTGAGTGTGCAGTACAAGGAGAATAGGAGGCATGCAGGGGGGATGGGTAAAGCATAGGAAGATAGTGGGGGAGGGGAGGATAGCATGGAAGAGGTAGGAAGAAGGGACAAGGAAGAGGGATCTAATCAAACAAGGAGTTTCACTGAAATTCAAAAGTGGCCCGAGTCGAGTCCTGTCCACACCAAATCTATTGACCTCATAAAATGCAAATGCTGTCCTATATATGAAATGATACTTTAAAACATCAGGTTTGAAAGGGGCCTTCATTTTTTTTATAGCATCTATACCTTTATATGTCTAATACTGAAGATTCTCTCTTTCTGCTTATTTTTAAAATTACAAAGACAATTTCAATGCCTCTCAAATTTGAACTAAATGTATCTGATTAAATATTTGGTACTACTAAAAACAAAATTTTATTTTGACTGGTTATCCACCTTCCCAATGACTTAAAAGCTTTAGAATTTGTAATTATAATCAAAGAATTGTTTGGGCTAAAGCCATCACTTAAGTATTTTAACTGAGGATTTTGCATATAGTAGCATTATCCCCACAGTATCTGTGTACTTAATCCGAAAAATGACACAAGATAGTTTATTTGTAATTAAAAAATATTTCTGCTCTGCAATGAGAATTTCACAAATAAATTGCCACCTGATATGAAATAATTGTTTTTGAAATTGCCCAAATAAAATGATAAGATGGCCAACCTTCTAGCTGTTCATTATGTTCATAAATTTAATATTAATTCATAAGAATAGTATCCTGAAACATCATTAATCTTCATGACTAAGGGGTAAACTATATTATATTATACATTACAATATTGTCACTTAGTAGTTTGTGTTTGAAAAGAGACTAACTAGTTAATGGTAATTATTTCTTTTGAAAGGCAAAAACTATAAATAAATAATAATGCACCACAATTTCATTTGTAAAGTCAATAATGAATTCCATCTGCTGCATGCCATTAACAATCAAAGAGGATACTTACATGCCTCAGTTCTTTTTATATCTTTATTCAGCCCGTTTAAAAGTACAGGTCGATCCATCAGTGATAATGTTATTTTGGCTTATTTGACCCAAACTTTAAAAAATTAAAAAGGGCGAAAAAAATCCTACCTATTTCTCTCCAGCCTAGATAACTTGAAGTAATAAAATGCTGAAAGAAACTAGACAGTTAAGCAAATTTTTAAAAGAATGGTTAGAAGAGCCATAATGCAATGTATTACCAGCCTTTAAAACCCAGAATACGTTGGTGATAAAAGCAAGAACATGTGACTTGATCATTACCCTAGTCATGCACAATTTTGCAGTTAAGAGTAAGGTAAAGCAAAATGGAAGTCCTACTGATAAATGATTTCCTGTGGGTGAATAAAAATTAAAGTCACTAATGCTTTGTTCCAAATGAGCATGAAACACTCAAAATCACTGTCTGAAAGATTTGGGGGACCACTTTCTTATAGTATCATAATTAGTGGCAGCTCCTAGAACAAATTATAAGGAAATAATGTATATGCACATAAAATCCTTAAAAAAATACATTCTACTTAGATTTAGTATTTTGATAGTATATACTCTCATCTGGCCTACCCACCACACGTTCCCTTTCTGTAGGCAGTAGCTATAGAAGTTCTAACTGCATCATCATCAATCTGCACAGCTTGTCTAGATTTCAAAAATATAACATACACCAAGATATCCAAATTATACGTTATCGAACTTCCCCAAATGCCTTGTTCAAAGGTGAGAGCATTTACACATACCTTTACGTGGGCAGAACATTTCTGAAGTCCTCTCCTTAAATCCTTCTCAGCCAGCAATATACTGCTCTCAAGAAGAGAGAATTTTGGTTTGTGTGCTTCCCTTTGTAACACAATACTTCCTTTCTGGGAGAGTGGCCTCTCTTCCTGCCCAGTCTCTGACCCCTGGTGGCAGTGTGCAAGGCTCAGAGGTTTCTGTTTCTGCATACAGGCATCCCACTGTACCTGCCCTGTAACTGTGGACTTGCTCTTGGCTCACTGAATAGTTTGGGACAGTGCCAGTACACTCTGCATGGTATGTTCCTAAGTTGGCCCTGTACAGTCTATCATGAATGAAGATAGCAGAACTCAATTTCTAACTTCTTCTGTATGGCTTCTTATCATAAAGTAAATGCATGGAATACCCACCTTTAACAAATGTATTTTATAGTCCTAATGGACTCCGGCAGGCAGTGATTTGACAAGATGGGCATTAACCAGGTTGGTATTTGGTACCTTTTCCGATATTTAAATATTGCTAGCTATGATCAGAAAAAGTTTGACTCCCCCCAGAATCTCTAACTGCATCATCTTGGTATAGTTCATACTCTTTGCATTATAGTTATTTTCCTTCTTTTTTTTTTCTTGACATCGTGCTGAACAGTAACTGGATGAATGGCTAAGAGTAATCATAACTCTACTTCCTATTTGGCCTCCTCTTAATCCACATTCACTCTTAGCCCCATAGAAGCAAAAATGGCAGCATCTACAGCTTGGCTCTTTCTGACTTGCTGTTCATGACCTTAAACTTCAGAATCCTGGAGAAGATTTTTGTGGATATTTCCCTTGATTCTCCCCATTTATCAACTTTTTATGAGATCTTTCAATGGCAATACACTGAGATATATACATTTACAATATTCTTTTATTTGGGTCTAGGATAGCAACCATAGGGAAACATAAGGTCAATTCTTAGGTAAAGATCGTTCTGAGTCCAATAACTACTGAATATCCCCACAGGTGGGCTTCAGGGGTGAGTAAAAAGACTTCCAAGGTATTGAAAACTGTGTGAGTTACTACATTGTAAAAAAAAAAAAAAAAAAAGTCAATGATCATAAAGAAACTAGAGTTCACATTACCAACAATTCACAACACTGATGCTCTTGTAAATAATAGTAATAACACCGAAGATTTTGCGTGCAATACAAGTTTTTATAGCTCCAAAATAAGCTACTCATTGACTAGCAAAGTGTATGATCAAGTCAACTTGTTTTGAAAGGTAAGTGGTATAAACTGGCAATATGATTCATTCCCAAATGAAAATTTATGATGTCTTATGTTCTCTGTGGAGCTGCATTTTTACTCAGTACATATTCTTTACTCAACTCCTTTAAGAGCTGCAGCGGTATTCCCTTTGAATGTTACTAAATAAATAAGATAACCTATGCAAAACTTCTACTTAAGTTCCTGACATTCTGTTATAAATAGGTGTTTAGTAGATATTAACTTCCATTCCCTTCCTTAGTAACATGACTGGCTTATTCCAGTCCTAAACACCATTCTATCACATTAAAGTAATGTTAAGGATAGCAGTGCTTTGCTCATCAGTGGTGCTTTATCATTTACAAAGTGCTTCCACTAATCTCTTGTTAGGCACACAATTATCCTGGGAGATGTTGCTTATTCTCAAGGTTTTACAGAGCCAACTATGTATAGAAAATCAATGATAAAGTGTTTCCTTACAGCTTTATATGGTGAGCTAAAAGGAGAGGGCAGAAATGTTTCAAAGACACCCTGATGTTCAACTTCAAATAATTCAGCCTAGCTGCAAACTCTTGGGAAACAATAGAAACAGGTAGAAAGCAAGAAGGAATTATCTCTTTTTTAAAGCAAGACTTTGTTTTACAAGAAGGAAAAATATACAAACAACACTCCAAACAAACTATAAATATATATGGTTTTCATCATTTGCAGAATATGTAAATATGAGACTTATACATGTTTACGTGTCACATAGATACCTTTATTGTGTTTAAATATGAATAAGAGCTATGAAGATACACATACACACAAGCATACACTCATATCACCCATATCAAATACCCCTATGAATTGATCATATGACATGTAACCATACAAATAAATATACCTATTTTATTTATATATGTGCAATATCTACATAAGATACAAACTTCCCACTATTTTTTTTTTTCGTTTTGCTTTTCTTTGCATTCTTTAGGAATCTGATAAGAAATAGACTTGAGTCATCAGTCACCTAAGTTTAGTTTTTTTTCAGGATTTTGTAACACTAAGTTAATCTTTTCATTGTGCTTAGAGCTTTCCATTAGGTACCTAATAAACATAGTTTGTGATGAATATTAACTAAATGTTGGCTGTCCATTACTTTTGGATGCAGGTTGCTAAGAAGTCCTGATTTAAAAGCATTGTTAATCTTGTAGTCAGGAATGCCCTTGCTTCTAAATCTCCTGTTGTTTTTGTTTGAGACTATTTTTTTTCTAGTTTAGTACTTTATTAATAAACATATATATGTTATCACACTATAGACATTGATCAATCTATGATAATGTGTCTTTAAATGTCCAGGTTTGTTGATTTGTTTTTATGAGATTAGTAAGTCTACTTAGTTATTTATGCTTCAGTTTGTTCAAGGTGGATGGATTTTTTCTTTTATTTTAAGCTGGTAAGAATACAGCTTTTGCAAAAAGTATATTCATGGTTAAAGAAGCATCTTTCTAAGACTTAGGTGATTTGGAAATTAGCAATCATCTTCCTAATTATTTACAGGATTATAAACATGCTTTTGCTAATATCATGTTACAATGCTAAGGATGTAGCCTTAAACTGAGAGGGGCATTTTACTTGCAACATGCATTCTTATCAAAATGTGCTCTGAAGAAGAGTAAAAGGAGCTCTTTGCCTCTCAGGAGTGGTGCTGAATGGGAAATAAAATGTCGTCACGAAGCAGTGATGAATGTCATCAATTCTGAAACAGATTCTCTAAGGGATGGATGAAAAGGAAGAGTGATCCACCCTGGTCCAGAGAAAAGACCTAGCCTCACTCTGTCAGAATAATTAATTATCAAGATTTAACTTCTTTCCTGGGGAGTAGAGTGGGTATTTAAGTGATTCGTAAAAGAACTTTTGAAGTGCTTATGGCAGCAATTATCACTAGTTGATATTTATAAGACATATAAAGTGTATCAGGCATGGAAAATAAATAGCTCGCAAAGTTCCTCCAAGTGGTAGCTTGTATAAAAAGACCTTCCACTAAACAAGATCACATACCATGCAATAAAATTAATTTTATTTAGTGAACAACTATGTGTTGGAGGTAGGCTCCACACTGGGCTCATAATGGTGATTCAGCTCCTGGATATATGCAGACCTTTATATTTTCTTCTATTTTCCTTCCTGTGAACATACTTTCCGACTAAGAAAAAAGTCCCTTAATGTTCTGTGGTTTCCCCTTTGGAAGAATGTGTCATATTATGTAGGGAGGACATTTTCCACTCTGTTTGTCCCTTCTGTTACGCTGCTGGGTAATCTGCACTGAGAAGTTGACTTGCCTCCTATTCTTCTGGGCTGTGTCAGCTAGTAAGTTCTGGGAGCAAAAACTGCAGAGCAACATACAGTTTGTACTCTGGAGACTGCCTGCCGGGGTTCAAGTCTATTTCCATAACTTAAACCCTCTGCTTCTCAGATTTTTTCAACTGTGAAACTAGGATTTTAATAATATCTGTCAAATATGGGTTGTTGGGAGGGTTAAGTGACTTTTTACATTGGAGATGCTTAGAACAGGACTTGGCATATAATATATATATTGTTTATAAAAGAATGTAATCTCATGTACTTCCTATTTAGTTTCAATTATTAATATTTTATACCATCTGCTTTACATTTGCTTTCTCTTTTTCTCTCACATTCATATCTATACATATGCACACATATATACACACAAACATGCATATATATACATATATATATATGTATATATATATACATAAACACATATGTACTTGGTGAGCTATTTGAGGATAAATTACATGCATCGTGCTCCTTTGCCTTTAAATACTTAAATGTCTATCTCTTCTACATATATTATTTCATATAACCACAATAAAGCTTTCAGACTTTAATAAATTTTTCATTGATAAAACACCTTTTTATTATCTATTATCTGTGTTCCAATCTTGACTACTGATTCAATAATGACTCTGGTTAACCTTTTAAAATTCCCAGGTTAAGATCTATTTCTGTTATTTTCAGCTTCCATAATTACACAGAAATCTAAGAACAGCATTTAATGGTTGATTTAATTTGCATTTTCCTTCCTATAAAAGAAATATAATGTCTTTGTATTTCTGAAGGCCATTTCTTCCAGCTTTTCCATCATCTTCATAGAATCCATGAGGACAAGGCTACTTTGTAAACAAAAACTAAAAACTAAAAATTGACTTTCTTTGTATACAGCATTTGCTTTGATGCTTATTCATGAGAAGGAAACAACAACAACAACAACAACTGATTAAGACCCAAAAACCCTTCTTCCTATTTTTAAGATCACCTGGTTTGAATTATGTTTTTCTGTTTTTAAAAAAAGTAAATACAGGGCTGGGGATATAGCTCAGTTGGTAGAGTGCTTGCCTTACATGCACAAGGCCCTGTTCAATCCCCAGAACCACACACACAAACAAACAAACAAACAAAAGTAAATACAAGCCAATGAGGAAAGGACAGGTGGAGTGGTGATGGGGATGCAAAGTTCATTCTACAGACTTTATGATATAGGTAACCTTTAAGGAGGATCAAAATTCGAATATTAAAAAATGCAATTCATTAAGCATCAGCTAGAATTAAATTCATGATGTTGCTACTAGGGGTTCAAAGCAGGAAGCTATAAACCAGAAGCATTCCAAACCTAACATGACCAGAGAGGCACAATGGGAAGCTTTATTTATAGGAATCCTTTTGCACCCACTTGCAAAGTTGCTAAACTGGTTTTTGTTTCCTTTGTGGGTGTTTTGGTCAAAGAAGAAAAGCATGTTTTGGCCTGTCTCTGGGTACAGGCAGTTGATCTCTAATGGAAAAAGAACAGATTTGTCAGGATTATTTACCTCCACAAGAGCCCTAATTTACTGTGGCTCAAAGCCACCCACACCTGGAAAAAATTACTTCCTTCCCTCACTACTCTTGCATTTAAAAATATATAATAAATGTACCTGGATTAATCTGTAAGCTACTTCAAAGGGAGATGTTTGAAAAGTACTATATCTATGATAAAAATAATATACATGGCAATCTCCAGCTGCCCACAGAAACCACCACCAAGATGCCCAAACCATAACACATTTGTCATTAGATCACTGGGAAACTTGCCCCCAAGAACATGAACTCAAGCAAGCCTTGATCAAATAAAGCCTTGACTTTAAAACCAAAGTCAAATGATAGGGCCCCTAATGGAGGGGTAAAATTAGGGGTTTCAAAATCAGATACATCTGAGTTTGAATTCTCTTTGCCACTTACTCTGTTGTGTCTGCTTAATTATAGAGAGCTCTCTGTCTCATTTGTATCACTAGTAAAAGAGGAGAAATAACATTTACCTGCCAAAGCATTAAATTAGGATTAAATGAGATAATGTATGCAAAATGTCTCAACACAGCATCTGGCATATGGTGGGTGCTTAAAAATAACTCCCTGTGCCCTTTACCATACCGACAAAGACTGATTTCATGTGAGGCAGAAGGACTGATTTAAGGTAGAATAAATGGGAAGGAAGAACTGAGCCTTCCTGGAAATGATGTCACAAATCAGTGGAGGAATGAAAGCAGGAGGCAGAAGTCTATGTCTGTTGTCCATGCAAAGATACAAAAAGTTTGACCTTGGATGATAGCACCAGTGAGGAGGAGTACTTTGAGGACTTGCGAGACTGTTAGGGAGGTTAGGGAGTACGAGGAGGCGAGTGACTCCAAATGTTCACATGCACATGACAGAGGAGTGCTTCCCTCACAACTAGCAGGGAGGATGAGATGGCTTGAGTGGCAAATGGTCATTTGAATTCTGAATATGTGTTCTGTGGAGACAGAATCTTAGGGGAGGTCATGTAGCTCACTGCAGGACTTGGGGTGCTTTAAGCTCCACAGAAATATCTGCACTAAAGTTCCACTTCTGAGGTGTCAGCTACACAGAGTAAGTTGATACCACAGCAGTGAAATGTCCTCAATAAAGCAAGAGGCACACAGAGGGGAGAAAGTAAGACAGTGGCAAAACCTGTGCATTTAGGTCAGACTTAATAGGCAAAGTGCCCAAACTACTGTTTGTAAAAGGCATTGAAACTGCGTGTGCTGGGGCTCTACACTCAACAGGTTTCTGGGACATTGGTCAGTTGGCATCTTTTTACCAAAAAACACAAAGTATTCAGAGAAGGCTCTTTCTTCCCTTAGGTTAAGAACAGCAAAAACTAACATTCCTTGGGTGTTTATTTAGTGGCAGGCACTCTGACATGGTAGGCAGAATAATGACCCCTAAAATCATCCTTATCCCAATCCCTTGAACTTGTAAATATTACCTTCCAACATTCAAATTAAAGTTTTGGGTGGAATGAAGATGCTACTCCACTGACCTTGAGATGGGAAATTATCTTGGATTATCCTGGTAGTCCCAACAAGAATCTTCTACAAATGCAAGAGGGAGGCAGGAGAGTCAGAATGTGAGGAAGACTTGACTGGCATTGCTGGCTTTGAAGATGGTACTTGGCAAGGAATGGCCCAAGGAACACATGCTTCTAAAAGCTGGAAGTGGCAAGAAACCATTGGATTCTCCCCCAAGGCCTCTGGAAAGAAATGCAGCCCCACTGAAACCTTGGACTTGAGTCTAGTGAGATGCATTTTAGACTTTGGACTACTGAAACTTTATAATGATAATTTTGTGTACTAACTTTTTCATTAATTTGTTATGATTACAATAGGGAAATAATATATCTGGTAAATACTTTACAAACCATGTCTGAAACAGGATCTATTATATTACCATTTCATGGAAAATAAAAATGGAGGTTTAGAGAAGTCACACCCTTGTCTGATACCAAAGTCCATACTCTTAACTGCATATAAATATAGATAATGTGTGTATGTGTGTGGGGGTTCTGGGGATTGAACCCAGGAAAAAAATATATATATATTTATATGTATGTATGATGTATGTGTGTGTGTGTGTGTGTATATATATATATATATATATATATATATATAAAGCAAAACTGTACCACTGAGCTACATCCCAAGCCCCTATTGTGTTTTTTTCCCCACTGATTTCCTTCAAAACATCTAGTGAGGCGCATCACTAGATGAATCTTTCATCTTTCTTAAGAAAGTCCTCAACATATTCATCATTTAAAGATACTGACATCATGATATAATGGAACAAGAATGGAGTATAACCATACCTAATAAAAACACGGTGATTGTGTTTTTATTAAGATGACTAGTTACTTTGTGTTAGGCACTCTCAACCAGGAATGTTAAATGGTTTGTCACAGATAACTAATTGTCATTCCTTGAAGCTTAGTGTATAGGCTGTTTGAACATAAGGAAGAAATAGGAGATATCCTAGTTGAGGTTTTTAGCTATGTCTTTATTCTCAACATTAAAACCTAGCCATTTTTATCCTGGCTCCTCCCTTACAAAAAGTGATTGGTCCAATTAAAGCAGGCCATTAGGCAAATCTAGGGTGAGTATTGTTGAAAAGGAAAGAAGAATATCTGATGTATGTAAATAAGACTCAGATGGAAACCAAATCAGCAACTCAGGAGGCCAACCATACCTTGTCCTTGAGTTTTAATTCCTTAACTTAAATTCTGATAGTTAATTCTTTTTTAGAAATATTGTTTCTAAGTGTAAAATATGACAGTTTTATCTTTATGAATTATACAGCAAATTCTTCTAAAAGCCGCTTTCCCTGGTGGAATCTTTTCCTCACAACTCTTCAGCACAGGGGAATAGCTTTACCCCAGTACAAATTAAGTCCCAGGATCCTACTTCCTTCAATTTATGAGATTACAAAAAAAAAAAAATGAAATTGAAGAAAGAACTACATAGTCTCTGATCTATTAACCCACTGTTATCTAAATGGCTTTCTGTTCGGGATGAATGATGACCTGTGCTTCCTCAAGTCCGTTGCCAAAAGTCTTGTGTGAATTGCCTGCATGCACATAGCACAGACCCATATAAACATACTCACAGGTTTTTGCACATAGGTAACCAGCTTAAATAATTTCTGAAATGCTTTCTTCTTGATAGAACCTTCAGGCAAATTACATAAATGTTTTTGCAAAGAACTCTATGAGAGCAAACAAGAAGGGCTTATGCAACAATTATCAAAAGTTAGGCATGTCTTCCATGCTGTTATAAACAGCTGCACAACCATTTGTCAAGCAACTGTGTGCTGGTAAGTTTTGTTCAATAAAACTCTTCTTTTCTCCTTTATGTCCCACATATACAATCACATGGTCTAATACTTTAGCAAAGCAACTAAGTGTTGTTACTGCACAAATGGTCTGCATTTGTCCATACAAAACAAATGGATGAGTTCAAAGTTTAATGCTGCATGTCCTAATGGTGATAGTCACAGAATTTTATAAAAAGATAAAATCCAATATCTTACCTAATTTGAAGGCTATCCACAATGACAGAAAGGAAAAGAATGTTGGCATCTAAGTGTTGTTCATAAAATTCACATAAATTATGCATTTGTCCAATGAATTACCCATTTTGTATTCCCTGTTGAAAGACAGTTCTAAGTCATGCACATAAGGAACAAATTGTGTACTTTCTTTCCATCAATAGCAATGGCCTTGTCCTGACATAGCCCTATTTTCCTGTTCTGCAGCTCTTGGTTATTAATGGCCTATATTTTTCAAGTAACTATGACTGTGAAACACAACAAACTTTATAGGTAGACAATAAATTCAAGAGGGAAAGAGGACAGAACTGTAGTACAAATATACTGGCTATACAACTAATTAGTGAGTCGGACCTGGTATTACATGCCTATAATCTTAGTTACTCAGGAGGTTGAGGCAGGCGATTGACAAGTTTGAAGCCAACCTGAGCAAGATCCTATCTCAAATAACATTTTTTCAAAACAGGCTGGGATGTAACTCAGCAGTAGAGTGCTTTCCTAGCAAACAAAAGGCCCTGAGTTCAATTCTCAGTATCAAGAAGTAAAGAAAAAAATAACTAGTAATAAAAACTTAGTTAAGAATTTTAAATTGAGAAAGAGCACTTCCTTTTCTAATGTTCATTGGATTATTCCTTCCTTTTTCTAACCTTTAAATACTAATCAATAAGTACCACTTACAAACTCAGAATAGTTAAATGTCCCTTGGATAAACTATGAAAAAACCCATCACATGGAATTCCAGCTTACATGGGGATAATTTCTAAAGTCAACATAGAATAGCCAGAAAACTTGGAATGCCAAATTTAATACTGAATAAGTCATTAAATCGCTTTTACATATGGTACACACAGATTTGTGTATATATCACATGTAGAGAAAAACTTAAGCACATTAGATAAACAAAAGGAAAGTCTACATACAGATATTTGAATGCTTAAACTACACTGCCTTTGAGGGCACTATGAAACCCTAGTGGTGAATGGAGCATGGGTAGTAGAGTCTAGAGTGCTTTTACTTTCTTGTAGGTGTACTCTACTTTTTTTGGTTCTGTTTTTCGTTTAACATTGCATAATTTTAGTAGGTTTACTTATTGTAAGGCTTAGACAACAATAGGAAAACTTATTTGACATGTTATATACAGATTAGAACCTAACCCCATATGGAGTTTCTGGATAAGTTCAAGGTGATGTTATTCCACTGTGGCTACAGATGGTAGAGATGCTGAGGAGTAGCACACAACTGACTTAGCTCCCTTGTTGAAGAGATGGGTCCATGTTGCATGTGGTATTCCATGACCACCTCCTCAGAGCTGATTAGATGTTGAGTTCTCACTAAATTCTTGACCCAAGGGTTGTTCTCCCATAGGCAGATGATCTGGGCCAATCAGATACTCTCTCAATTAGAAATAAGAGAGATTCTCTGGGCTTAATGACCATGCAGAATTAGAACCTAATTGAAATCAGAAGAACAAAGCCATGTGCAAGCTAATGATAAGTAGAGAAGGTAGTTATAGATAGGAGAATGGACAATATTCACAGGCAAAAGTGAAATCCAAAGACCTTAAAATGCAGGGATAATTAAACTTGGCTGCTAACTTTCTAGAATTGAGTCTTGTGCCCATGAAGACTGTCCTGTGAATATCTATGGGGCCACTTTCTTGATCATTAACTCTTTTTTGAGTTTGACTGGATCAGTTTTAATTTCTTATGACTTACAGATCCTTGACTAGAAAGAACACTACCATTGAACAAGCATCAAATATCTTGTTGAAAATTTAAATAGTTTTCTCATTTGACCCTCATTAAACTCTAAAAAGTATATCACTCCTATTTTACAGACCAAGAAAAGGAAAAGTAAACAGGAGGGTCTTGTTCTTTGTTACAGAGTTTTTTCCATCGCTGGAAGAACTTGAATTTTCAACTCAGGACTACCTTCCTCTACTGGGCTAAAAAAGAGTTTCTTCTCAGTAGCTGACAAGCTTCCTCTACAAACATGAGTGCTTTTATTTTCTTAATAATTGATACCATGTCCAGAATCCCTTTAGTATGGTGGAGCTTTCTTACCTCCAACACTAAGAGAACACTAGAGACCTATTCTTCATACCAGATTATGAATCTGATGGTGACATGCACGGGGTTTGAGGGACATAATGCATAAGTAAATCTTTCTTAGACTGTGTACTATTTGAAACACACTTTTCAATAATACCTAAGCATACAAAGAGTGGGATTATGCTGTGCCTGGCCCATCAGAGAATTCAAATAACTAGAATGTAACTGCCAATTATAAGTGTCAACTTGACTAGGCTAAGATTCCCTGATGTTTGGTTAAACACTAGTCTAGATGCTGTGAATATAATTTTAAAAACGTGATTAACGTTGAAATCAGTGTATTTTTAAAAAAAATTATGGCTCTCCATAATGTGTATAAGTATCATTTAATCAGTTGAAGGCCTTACAGGAAAAGACTGAGGTTTCTCAAAGAAGAAAGTATCTGGTTTGAAGACTACATCATAGAAACCCTGTCTGAGTTTCTAGCCTGCCTTGCCTAGCTTGTGGAATTTGGATTTAAGACTGCAGTATCAATATCTGAATACCCAAAGTTTACTTTCTGGATTTCAGACTTTCCAGTTTCCACAATCACATAAATAAATTTTTGAAAATCAATCGGTCCATAAATCAATCTGCCTATCTATTCATTTATCCATGACCCACTCAAATTTATTAGGATCTCTGATTGGGCAGATGGATAAAAGACATACACATGTGTGTATATGTATGTGCACACATATCTATATCTCTACCTGTATCTCTATTTTTACCTATTTTACCCATGTCTATATCTATATCAACATATCCTGTTGGGCCCATTTCTCTGGAGAGCTCTGATATGCAGGGCTTATTGAGATTGTTGGGGGAGTATGATTTGATTCAAAAGATGACATATAAAACTATAATTTCAAATTTCCATTAAATCTTTTTTAAAGATAAAGGCAGAGATCCTCAATGGATAGCACTTTTCCCAACAGGTTATCTTCATGAATTATTGAAATATAAACATAGGATCAGTGCCTAGGCTGAGGTAGAGGATAGAGCTAACCAGCTGAACAAACTATTCAGTTTGGGAGGGTTTTGGAGAATAGGACATAAGATGGGGGTTGTACAAACAACCTGCAAAAGATAAGTCAGAAGGTTTGGCAACATGTCAAGAAGCCCGAACCTGAGAAAGAAGTCCCCTGTTTGGGGGAATTAGCCTTACATTCCTAGAAAGAGTAGTTTCGGATACTAAATTTGAGTTATTTCCTGTACTTTGCAGTAACCACTTTTACCACCTCTTCCATAAAGTGAGTCACACCCATAATTTGATTGTGTTCCAGAGTCAAAAGGAAAGAAGCTGAGGTTTCCACCTTGAAGTAAACCTAGGCAGCGAGTGAGGCACCTCCCTGGTGCTTTATCGAGGGGCACAATAAACGATGGATCATGGCACAGAAGCAGAGCCCAGCAGAGCCTGAGTCACTAACAGTTATTCTTAAGAGTAGCAGAAGTTTAAATTTGCCTCTGCTAGGGAGAAAACAGTTTAGAAAGACAGCTGTCTAAGGAATACAGATATTCACTGAGAGCAAGAATCAGGAGCCAGACAATCTGGGGTCAAATGCTCAGCTCACTATTTACCAAGGGATGAACTTGGCAAATTGCCTCTGAGAGTTTTCCCATATGTGAAACTGCGTAATTGAAAAACATGCCTTAAGTGTTTAATAAAACAAGTGCATGTAAAAGCATGTAGCTGATGACTCAGAGCGTGGAAAAACTCATATAATAAATATATCATCATCAGTCTATTAAAGAGAAGCCCGTGGGTTCTTTAATGTGGTTTGCCAATGCCATTTAATAACTGGTATATGTGCTTACTGAGCTGCAAAAGTTTTGTGATTTCTTCTGAAAGCCAAGGGTTTTGACTCAACGGCATTATGACTTATCCTTCACCCATAGGAGTCATGGTCCTTGACATTTTTTCCCTTCTGTTTTCTTGTGGTGGTTCTTGACATTTTTTTCCCTTCCATTTTTTTTTTTTTCATCTTTTGAAAAGGTGTTTGAAAACATATTTAAAGGGTAGTTTGGGGTTTTTAAAAAGTATAATTTGTTAGAGGATAAATCTTAAGGTATACAATCAGCACACCCATACCCCTAATTTTTACAAAAGTTTTTACATTTAATTCCTGTTGTTTATGTTGCTTCTGTTTTTATCTTTATTTTTAAAGATTTTTCAAAGAATCACTCCTCAGAAAAATCTTAAAGCATTTATAGAATTTAAAGCACTATTCAAATTTTTATTTTTTAGGTAGAATTACATGTTCAATATTAAATGGTTCAGACAATGCATAAAAATAACAAAAATAAGATGAAATCACTCATTCCATGCCTACTACCCATAGGAAGCTACTATTAAATGATACACAGCCCTCAGACACTGAATATAATTTTCTAATTACTTATTACTGATTCTTGAATTATGTTGCCAGTTTTTTTTCCTTGATAGTTTTATCATTTACCATAGTACTATTTGAGAAATACAAAAAAAATATATAGGATAAAAAAATGTTAAGGACTTTTTTCTTTTTCTTTTCTGTAGGCAAAATATATAAAAAGTACTTTATTTTATATGATTTGGGGGAGGAAATCTGAGGAGGACAGCATTGAGGCTTTTTGATTCTAGACATAATCTTAGGAAAATTTAGAAGAAATGCTCATGCTTTTTCATGGAGGGTGCTGGGTACATTGACCTCATTCTATCTCTGCATGGTGCTCTGGAGAGCTGGA
Source organism: Callospermophilus lateralis (assembly GCF_048772815.1). Taxonomy (NCBI): domain Eukaryota; kingdom Metazoa; phylum Chordata; class Mammalia; order Rodentia; family Sciuridae; genus Callospermophilus; species Callospermophilus lateralis. The sequence continues at coordinate 61,465,513 of NC_135320.1, read as the reverse complement.
TCTGACTCCAGACATATGTACTAGAATCCAGTGAAAGAGCTCAGGTCAGGCTGGCAAGAAAGAAAAAACAAAACAAAACAAATTGGCAAAAAAACCCTAAAGCATGCCATCAAGATAACAAGGGTGGTGATACATTAATACATAAGTGAGATTTTTCTTTCACTTTAAATTGGCAAGTTTTTAAAATAGTAATACTCAGTGGGGGGAAGTAAGGTCAGCTAGCTTTCTTATATACTGTTAGAGGGAATATAATTATAATTCACATTTCTAACGAGTGATATATATATTTGAAATTATAAAATCCAATAAGAATACTTACTAGGACATCATTCATAGATGTAAATGAAACCAAAACAGCTGACTAGCAATAGGTAAATAAAAAGCTGGATAAGTACTTGGCATATCACACAGTAGAATATTTTATAATCATTAATATTCATGTTTTTACAATGAAGTGGAGAAAAAGTAAAGTGGAGAACCATACTGAAATATTCGAAAGACAAATATCCAATTGTGTTTTATCTATACATGCTCAGGTGTACAAAATGTATTTAACTGCTAACTTGATTAAATATTTCTAAGATAAACATCATCTTTTGCCTGTCATCCCACAGGCCAAAATGTTCCATTCCCTACTTTTTCAATATTTACAGAACAGCATCCCTATCTAGTCACTTGCTCAGGATGCCAAAATCCCAAGAATTGTTCTTGATTATATCCTTTCTTTGACCCTCCAAAGTTGGTATATCAGCTTAGCCCACTCTCACTTCTAAAATGTATTTAAAACCTGCCCATTTATTTTCCATCTCCAATGCCAGAATCCGATTTCAAGCTCCCATTGTCTTTTGCCTGATCATGACAGTGACTCTCTAAGTGGTTCCCACTCTTGTCCTTCCCCAATCAATTTAGTCATAGAGAAGATCATGCCATTCCTTTTGCATTCATTTGCTGTTTCTGGGTAACAAATTACTATTTAATTTAGTGCCTTAGAAACAACAACGCCTCACAATTTACTAACTATCCTTTCTGTGGTTGAGGAGTTCAGACATGTCTTTGCTGGGTTCTCTCTTCTGGATCTTATCAGCTGGAGATCAATGTATGGGACTCAGGCCACAGTCCTCATGGAGCCAAGGATCACTGGCATGCATCATTTTCCTTTGTTCTTTTGGTTGTAGAACTGAGGCCCTCAGCAACTAAAGGCCACCTGCTGTTCCCTGTCATGTGGGCTTCTCTACATGACAGCTTGTTTCTTCAAGCCAACAGGAAAGAAAGCTCCATATCACTTTGCCTTCTGTTTATGACCTTTAGAGACCCTTTTAAAGGGCTCACTTGATTACAACAGGCTCACTCAGGATAATCTCCCTCTTGAATAACTTAAAGTCAGTTGGGGAAGGACCTTAATTATATTTCTGAAATCTTTCCACCTTTGTCTCATGACATAATCAGGAATATATGTTTTCATGTTCACATTGCAATTCCCTTTCAGATTGCAGGGAAAGATTATACAGGGAAGACATATCAGAGAATGGGAATTGTGAGAGCTGTTATGGATTGCATATTTATGGTTGTCTCAAAATTCAGATATTGAAGCCCTAACTGTCCGAGGGGTGATATTAGCTGGTGGGATCTTCAGGAGATAGATAATTAGGGTTAGATTTGGTCCTGAGAGTGAAACTCATGATGGGATTTATGCTTTTATTGTATTACATGAAGGGACATGTTATATGAGGATAGAAGGAAATAGTTATTTAAGACCATTCTGCTTTTTGCTTCCTTTTTTTTTTTTTTTTTGTTTTTGTTTTTGTTTTCTTTTTTTTGCAATGCTGGGGATCAAACCCAGGGATCCTAGGCTAGGCAGGTCCTCTATTGCAGACCTACTAGCCCAATGTCATTCTTAAAATTCCTCAGTGGCTTCTCATGGTGTTCTTAGGAAACTCCAGACTCCTATTGCCTTAGATGTCCCTGCATGCTCTAGCCCGTTCTTGCCCAAAAATGTCTCTGCAGACATTTTTCCTTCAGAGAACTTAGCACTTTTAATTTCTTGATTTTGTTTTCTTGCTTATTGTTCATTTTTCTGACTAGAATGTAAGTGCAAGGAAAACAGAGCCCTTCGTGTGTTTGTTTTTACACTACCCAGGACACACACAATGTCTAACATGAAGAAATTGCTCATATGTGATGGGATGAAAAAATACTAATGGCAAATAGGCCTTTTTGAGATTAGCTAATATGAAATAAATCACATAAGTAAAGTTGGAATAAAATATGAGGACTCTTTTTACTTCAAAACCTGTATCACCCATGAAACAAAGAGTTGTAGTCTTCAACAGAGCCTAAAGTAACAGTCAAAAACAAAAACAGGCCCATTGGGCCTTTATTGGTCATGGCAATCTGCTTATTTTTGTCCATCTGCTGTTATTTTTACCCTAAAGCATAAAAGAGAATATCATTACTAAGATATCCCACAAATGACTTGGTAGCTCCAAAAGCTGATGTGTTCCTGTCACTGGAATTATTCAAACAGAATTTGAATGGCCACCAGAAGGAATGTTCAAAAAGGCACCTGAGCCTTGAATGAGAAGTTTGCAAGAAACCGCAGTCTAGACTGTCCTAAAGTGTGAGGGGACAAAATGGGGAGCCATAGGCTACATTTGGCTTATGGACAGGTTTTGTTTGGAAGGAACACTATTTTTAAATTGATTTGAATATTTTTAGATAGGGCATCTGCTCTCATTCCCATGGTTTCTGTCACTCCTACTATTTAGAAATGATGGATACCCTCATTTATAATAGCTTTTGGCTCCAAACAAGCATATGGGTTTCTACTCTTGGATTCTCTAAGGTCTTTTCTGACACCTGAATATAAAGGACAAGGTAATAAGCTAAAAAACTTGTTGTTGGGGAGGGATATAAACTTTGCACTAAGAATAATCATGATTGGATGTCTTTCAAATCCTTTCTTTATCCTTTAATCCTGGACACACTAGCCCATGAAATCTAATTCTCATTACTTAAGCTTGTGGCTCACTTTGAAGATTTTATCTGCTATCAAAATATTAACTTAACCTTTCCCAGTAAGAAACTCAATAACAATCCAATACCATGTGGACCAAAAGGAAAAATCAAAGAATCTCTTTTTGTTCCTGGTTGAAAAATAAATATGACCCAGTTCAGACTTTAGAAGGAAGATATATAAAGTAAGAAGTCTCTCTGATGATGTAAATATTGAATTTGGGCTCAGTGTTCTTTTTGATTCCATACCACTGAGTTATAACTGTATTCCATTTTATCAGTGTACAAATTTAAACCAATGTTGTTGAGTGACTTTGTATCCCACCACCTAGTTTTACCATGTGAGATACTCACAAAGGGGATGATGACATTTTTTTCTTCTCAATAACAAACAGCAACTGGGAAGAAAGAAAACTGTTCATTGTGCATGAGGAGGTAACAGTATCCTTCTAACCTGCCATTCAGCTAGTTCCTTTAAATGAAATGAGGCCTCCTAAGCCATCGAGCTTGTCTGCAAAGTCCCCTCTTTCTTATTTGTTTATAATTTTCTCAAAAATTGTAACTTTACCTTTCCCAGAAACTTGAAACAATCTTTTAAAGTGCCAATTTTAAAGTAATTTCCTAAGTTTAATCAAATAAAGTCTATAAGGGATTTTTTTTTTAATTAAGGACATGCAAAAAATCAGTCTCAATTCAAGGAAGCTATATTTATGTAAAACATCAGGTACCTCCTTTGAACTTTCTGAGGGCAGGATATTCCACAGTTGTGAGATTTTATTTTTGAAGAATAATTTGGGAGCAAAATTTAAACTAAAACTTCATCCTGAATATATTCCATCTGGACTATGTAAATATGAATATTAAGCACTTCAAAATTAGCAGTGGTTTGCTCATGAGATTTATTTTTATAGATATTTTTATGCTTTCTATAAATATTAGAATTTTAATTGTAATTCTAGTTAGAATTACAATACAGCTATGTTATATGTTGCTGAAAGACAGTTGCCTTGATTTTTGCAATCTTTTGGTTCAATTAACACAAAATATTAAACATAAGTCAAAATTAGAATATAATCTCAGATATTCGTGAATAATTTTGTTTCATAGGATACATCTGAGTTGCCAGGATATAATTTAATGCATTAATAACAATCACTTTGTAAACTCCTAATGGCATAGACTCAGAGAAAGGCAGGCCTGACTGCTCAGATATCTGATTATTTTTAGGAAGTTCTTCAACATTAGGAGGTTAAAAGACACATGCAGTTAAGACACACAGCACACATTTCTGAGAATCACTAACACCATCAATTATGATAACCTTTTCTTTGGTTCCAATTTTATTTATGATTGGGTAGAATATTTACTTATCATTGGCTCCTGCACTTGTTGTTTTTTTTTAAAGAGCTCTAGTTAGTTCTTCTCTTCACTACATTTCAAAATTCTACATACATTTTCAAATTCTACATAAGAAAATTGAGGCACAGAGTAATCTTTCCAATATATTTCTCTCAATTCGGTCAATCTGAAAATTCAGTTAAGCAAAACTGTCTGCACATTCTGCACATAACAGTTTTCCTTAGGTTAGGGCTGGGGATTTAAATAATTGGTACCAATATTGAAATGCTTATTACTCTATAAGAACTCATAATGAAGCAAAAGTCTAAGCAAGAGCAAGGGATGAAAGAACTCTGCTGGATAGGCTCTGGTCCCTTGAAAAGTCCCTGGCACTATAGAGTAGCATGGGTGGGATATGAACAGGAGCTCTGGAGGGGTGGTCTGATGCTATTTGAAGAAACTTTGAGGTGAGGTCCTGGTCCTGATACTTCTGCACAATCCTGGACTGAAAATATCATTCAACTTTTCTAAGCCTTTTGTTCCTCATCTATGAAATAGGCTTCATGGGGCTGTAAGAACCAAATTAACAATGTGGGTTAGAGAGTTTTGTCTTCTTGAAGGACCCGAGAAAGCTCATGTATTAACTGTCAAATTTCCAAATTAAAACAACTCAGTCCATTTTTCTCTCCTCTGAAACCAGCAATCCATCACCTGTATTCCCGGAAAAGGTGATCAAGGATAAGGATTTTCAAAGTTCCATTTCTTTTTTTATATATGACACATAATAATTATACATACGTGTGGGGTGCAGTGTTATGTTTATATATATATATATATATATATATAGTATAATAATCAATTCAAAGTATTTAGTACATCCATTATCTCATATATTTATCATTTGTTTATGATGTGCATATTCAAAATTCCTTTTCCAGCTATTTTGAAATATTCAATACAAATATTGTTAACCATAGTCATCATACTATGCAATAGAACTCCAGAACTTAATCCCTCCCCTTGACTGTAACCTTGTACCCACTGACCATTATCTCCTTATTACTTCTTCCCTCATCCTCCCTAGCATCTGGTACCTACTCCTCTTCTACTTTCTACTTCTATGAGATCATCTTCCCAGTGTTCTATTTCTACTATGAGTGAGAAAAGAAAATCACTGGGCAAGCAATGTTGGTATGCCTTGATCCGAACATATACATCACAAGAACTGGACCATGATGCTAATGATCTTCATTCTCTCTCTTTGTTAATGATCTTTACTGCTAATTGTTCTGATGAAGAAAGTCTCAGCCATCTAGATGCATAAGACAGCTGTTGGACATTCTCCACCTACATGCAAGATCTGTGCTAGCCAAGAGAAAAGGAAGCAGCAGACAATTCTGAAAGTAGAAATCAAACACCAGTGAGCATATTGGATTTGTTTGCACAGAGTGAAGAGAGGACAATTGCTGTGGGACTAGGAAATTGCAGGGCACTGGTAAGTAATTACCCAAACTGGAGGAGTTCTAGAGAGGCCCAGAGAAAGAGAAGAGGGTGTTACCTTCTCCCCTGTAGGGACAGAGCTGTAACAAGGCCAAAAGCACCTGGCAGGAAAAAACCAAGGTTAGCAACAGTGAGACACAGGAGACACCTAAACAGCAATCCTGCATGGGAGGCATGAAGTGACTGAACTATCATCTGGAAAGCTCAAGAAAGAACTCAAAACTCGGTGGGGAAATGTTGACCAGTCAGATTAAGGGTTTGCCATATCTAAGCTATAAGACTCCACCAGAACAAGTTTAGAAGGTTCAGGTAAGTGGTGGGGATCATCATGTGGGATTCTTAAGGGGCAGTGCTGAGATGGACTGTAAGGACCAGGAGGTGTGCATGGAATATGAGGAAGGCCCTAGACTTAGAAGATTTTGTATGGGAAATTTGAGCACTACAACACCACAGGTAGGCTGAACAACTGATTGATCAAGTTGTTTATTTGTTGGCTAAAAGACCCACATGGGCAATAAACTGTGGTGGGCACTGGAGATACAGAGATGAACAAAATGCAGTCTCTCCCCTGAAGGAGCTCACACACAAGGACACAAGCAAGTATAAAAACAGCAGTTAGCACATGATAAAGACTGGCATGGGTGTTAGGGAACATAGGTGTGGCGTCACCAATTTCACCTTTTATGCAATCGGGAAAGGCTCATCAAAAAAAGTGATCCCAAATAGAGAGTGGAAGAGTCTTTAGAGGGTGGCCAGGGGAGGTGACTGAGAAATAGCATGTGCAAAAGTTCAGAGGCAAGAAAAAGAGAGCTTAGCAAACAGGGAAAGAATTAGCTCAGCATTGGACAGGGAAGGAATTGTCAAGAGATGACATGAAAAGTTAAGCAGAAACCACATCATGAAGGGCCCTGTGGATTATGATATGGGGAATCTGGGGGATCCACAGGAACCACTAAAGATGAGTAACTTAATTAAACATACAGGCCTCAGCTGCTAATATTCACATCATGCACTTCTTTGCTTGCCTTTAAAACTAAGTATTTGGTTAGTAAACAACAGATGCTAGTTCCTCACCACTTAATTTATACACCTTGATAAATGAAGAGAACCACTTATTCTATTGAGTAGAAAACAATAAAAACACCAGCCCCCTTCTCTGCAAGTCCTTACTCAGCAGTCAGCTGAAGCCCTTTCTATCCTCTCTATTTAGAAACATAAATAGAGCCTGCTTTATTGTTGCTTTTTTTTGTTGTATTTATTTCCTTCTAAAACACCATGAAACTGATTATTTATTAGATCTGGAATTTAAGCTTCCTAAGGGCAGGATCTTCGTGATTTGTAATTTTATATTTTTAGATGGATACTTAGTACCAGTTAAGTAGTTAGTGAATATTTATTGAATAAATTAAATGAATAGATGTTAGAAAATGGTTCAGGGAAAGCTTTGCTAAGATTTATATTTTTAAAATAAAATATGATAAGTTCAAATTATAAAAAGAAACAGTGTGAATGCATTTTTCAAAAATCTAAAGCCTCATCCTATACTTTCTTTTACAAGGTTTCCTGTTAACTAGTCTTCTCTGACCTGGTCTCTAACTGTCTACAGCTAGATATGCCACAGATCTCATTTCCAAATTCAAGTGTGTCCTGAATTGAGATTCCAGCAGGTTATGGAGAATACTTTGAAGCCTGCTCTAGGAGTTTTATTTGACACTTTTATTGGACACACCTTGTCCCTATTATGCCTGGGTGTGTACATTTACAAGCAAAAAGGACAAATTCCTTTCTGCCATTATTACATACTGGTAACAGTGACCATAGAAACAAGAAAAATGCTGCCTTTCTTGTTGTCTATTCCCCATGTGCTACAGTTCTTGCATTCTTAAAGACAAATGAGGCCTTATTTGAATGGCAATGTAATGATGCAACCAGTCGTTCATAAAGCAAAATGCTTTCTATGCATGCTCCTTTTCAGTAATCTGTTTTAATTCTTAACAACAACAACAACAACAAAAAAGCAGGAGTTGCAACCTGGTGTTCCACAGGCCATATACAAAGAAGCCTATTGTTTTGTCTACATGTTTCAAAAAACCTTTTGGAATTTATTGTTAACTTTCAAAAAGAGCAAGTTTTCCACTAAAACCAGAATGCCAACTGCTTTTTGAAAAACTGGACAGCATACTGAAACTAAGCACAAGCTGCCTGTTGGACCAGACAGGTGCTTTCAGGTTGTAACATCTCTCCCAGGCCACATTCCCTCTCATGCAGTACAGACCTCTGCAAGCATGGGAGGCTGATCACCTTTGCATTGAGGATAGACCAGCTGTGGTTCAATTGTGCCCTATCTGCTGTTTTGTTATTTTTTTAACTAAACTTGCTCTTAGAAGAGATTTTGCACATATTCACAGAGAAGGCAGAAAGATGAGAGTACCAAGATGTCTCCAAACAGGAACTATACCTCTCAACTAAATAATAAAGTTCTTCAAATAAAGTAGCAGACAGCTAAGCAGGTTGAAGTGGTAGAAGAGGTCTCCAAAGCTTCCATGAGGGGCCTACATCCTTTCTCCATTCTAGTGTGTAAAAAAAAGGAGCCCTGTCCCTCACTTTGCTGGTTTCAGGGACATTTTTATCACCACAAGATGAAATAGATAATCAAAGCATTTGATTCTGAGTTGTTTTAAAAGATGACAAGAAGGTTCTCTTACACAGAAATATTAGCTGACATATCCCTGTTGAGATTCACTTTATCAAAGAAGAAATCAGACTTCAAAATATTCAGAGCTACATGTTCTTTTAATTGTCAGAGAAAAAATTAAAGTCTCAACAATCTAATAGAACCTTTTTGTCTTACTTCCCCTGGACATTCTGTGTCCTCCTCTGAAATGTGTCATCACCAGTATGAACAGACGTTTCTAACCTGTGGCTTCCCAGAGTACGGTGCCCCGCAATGCAGGGTTGTAATGTTTCAACACGATGGCTATTTCCATTTTATGCCTTAAAACAAGTTCACCACTTTAAGGCACAGCCTACCAAGCAACTGAAATGTGGGATACCTTCAGTGGAGCTTGATAGATTGCCCAAGCCTATTCCTTTATCCCATCCACCCCTGTGAAATGACCCATGATATCATGAACCTTGAGCCTGTGGTTCACTTTCCACTGTACCTAGTTACTCAGAATCAATTAAACCATGTTGGTCTATTAGATACTGGGTCCACTGTTCTATATGATGCCTTAATGCAAAACAGACAAAAGAAGATTCCCCTTTGCTAGATGCATCCTATGTCAGGGAGCTCAATTTGATGAGCAGAGTTCAGTTTGGATTTCAGCCACAAACAGCCTTGGTCAGGTGACTTCCTGAAGGGACTATGCATGTTCATACATGGTGGCTCTGAAGTCCTTGTGCTTGGTTTAAGACCAAACTCTAAACAATGAAGCAGGCAGTCAAGTGAGGAATCTCCTAGGACAGAGGTCAACACAGGACATTTGAAATACTACAACAAAGATTGCAATTATTATACAGTCCAGGGTTCTGGAAAAGCTTCCAGAACCTCTCAAAATTTAGGTGGCAATGGAAAGAATGTGAGGACTCGTGAGAGAACTTCTAAATAGAAGAAAACACTTGAAAAAGAGCAGGGCAGAAAATGTAGATGTACTCATGGTAAACATCACAGGGTTCAGTATTGCTGGTGTTTGTGTGATATTTATTTAAGTAGAGGATATAAGTTATAAGGCTCTGTAAGTAGATTGGGTCCATGATGTGGAAGACTCTGAAGGCCAAGTTGTGGATTCTGCTTCTCATTCAGTGGTCACTCTCTCAAGTATTCTGAGTAGAAGCTAATAATAGATATAACAGCTAATAATTTTTAAATACTGTGTGTCAAGAATTTTGCTATGCCTTTGGCATGAGTTATCTCATTTAAATCTTGTGAGAGTCCTACAAAATATGTACTGTTATTGTCCCCATTTTACCTATTAGGAAACTGAGGTTAGGAAGGTTAATGTTTCCATGGCTCTGCATACTAGTAAATGGGAAAGCAGAAGTCAAGTTCCTTTCTGACTCTAAAGGCCTTAAATACAAGGGTTCTCATTAAATAAGCCAGAGCTTCACTTTGGCAATAGAGGATGTTCAGAAGAGGAAATATTGAAAACAAAGGTATTTGGTGGGGTGCTCAGCAGAAAGTTGGTGCTAAAGAAAATTAGGGGTTAAAGGGACAGTTGAACTTAATGGTCTAGAGGAATGTTCCGCTGACGATAGCAGGTAGACATAATGGCTGGACAGCTAACAGACATGTCACAGATGGAAGCCATGCATCAAAGATGGTAAAACCAAAGATAGAAAGCAGGCAATGACTTTGTTTACTCCTGACCATTTTACATGAGTATAAAAGCTTAATTTTTCTATATACCGGACTTTTGGTCTCTGTTACCAAGAGCTAATCCTACTTTTTGATACACATTTTCACTTATAATGGAAAAATGCCATTCTACTATGCTGTTTTCATTGAGATTTGCAACTTATAGAAATAAAGTTGAGGAGTTTCTACCATTTCACTCCCATTCTGCTACTGCCTTCAAAAGAGGGTTTTTCCCTCCACCCCTATCATAAAATGCTAGTCCAGGTAAAGTTAAATAACCTAGCTAAGAGGTTTTAGAATGATTCACTCAAAGTTTGGGCAAGGAGAACATTTTCAACTAAAAAAAAAAAAAAGCAAATCAGAAGCATTCAAAATTCAAAGCACCTTTGTTGCTGGGAAGAAAGGTTAGGAACAAAGTTAATTTTTACATTTAGATACATGAGAGTTGGTCTTCATAGTTTTCTAAAAAGGAGTATCAAAAGAAATCTATTGCTAATGACATGATGTGAGATTCTGGGCTTTGTGAAGATCAAACTAAAGATAGGGTGACTTAACTGGCCACCTTCAATCTCACCTCCTTGGGATCATTAGGAAGAAAAGTAGGAGTCTCAACTGCAGATGATGGTATGATGTGATTAAGAGAGTTTACTGTTCCATCCTCAAGATGATTTTTAGAGAGGGTACCAGTGCTGGGAGCCACACCATGAAAAGGACGGTGAAGAAACCAGAAGCCATCAGAAAGTGACCAGGCTTTAGGTTCTGGTGAGAGGGAGTGAGAGAATTCAGAATGTTAGAGGGGACCCAGGTGAGACATAAGTTACTATTCTCCTAACTAGTTGCCCTTTACTCTTTTCTACAATCTACTTTCTTTTCAACATCCGAAATGAGCTTCTTACATCATAAATCAGGTCATTCCTCTGATCAAAATACTTCAGTATTTTCCTCTTGTACTTTGGAATAAAATTCAAGCTCTTTACCACAACCTCTGTTAGTCTTTCTGCATGCTTCTCGAATTCAACCATATGGGTTTTTCTTTTTTTTCCTTCTACCTTGATATTTCAAACTCATTTCCACTTCTAGGTCTCTGTTCCTACACTTCCCCTAGACATTCAAACACCTGTCTTTGTCTCTTCATTTCAGTGTTATTTTCCAGAAAAGCCTGCCCTAAACATTTTTGGAATCAGAAGTGGTTTTGTTTCAGATCTTGGTTCCGCCCCTTAGGATCATTCTTCCTTTGCTTTGGTATCTTGCTCTGTAAGTGAAGGAGCTACTTGAGAGCTGCTGTAGGGTAAAAAAAAAAAAAAGTAATCATGAAAGACATTTAGTAGAGAGCCTCTAATTTTATGTTGTCCCAGTGCTCCATGTTCTCATTACTATATATCTATTATCATGTTAAATTATTTTATCTATCGGTGTTCTTCCTGTATTTATTGTGTATTTACACCCACAAGAATATGAATTCTATCAGTGAAAAAAATCTTGAGAGCTTCTAAGTAGCTACAAAATAAATGATTTGATATTTAATTTAATAGGGGAAAAAAAAAACCCAAGAAGATAAAGCAGGAAGAAAGTACTTTCCAGTAGTCTAATCCTGAACCTTCCACTATCCGTGTCCCCTTGGTTACTTTCAGGGCCTGGGTTTCTGCTTTAGTATGGCTCTGGAACTTTGATTACAAATTTGCTTGTTTTGTAAGGTTATGTGTAAAGTAGAAAAAGCACGTGTCAGGCAGCAGAGGGCAGCAGTGTTTTGACAGAAGCACCTGCAGCTCTAAGACCCAGGTGTCCTCTAAATGAATGATCTTCCCACTGAAAGAATGACCTTGTATTTAAATTTCCTATTACGTCACGGCATCTTGTGATATAAGGAAAGAACTGATGTCTTTGGAGAAAAAAATTGTAAATCATCTTTTTCATTTCTGTAAAAACAGAGTTTTCAATTCAGGGATGAAGGAAAACTGTTGCCTTCTGATTTCAGACAGGTGAGAAATCAGGAGAACCACAAGAACTGGATGGAGTGTGGTGATGGGAATAGGGTCTCTAGTTCCTAGCTATGTGCTGCTTACTAACTGCAGGAACTTGGGAGGCTGGGAACAAGCAGGAAAAGGTAACTTATCTATACCTCTACTGCTTATAAACCTGAGTTAGGTAGTAAAACACCATACAGTGAGAGATTAAGTAAACTGCCCACATCCATGCAGCTAACTAGACGAGCCCTGGTAGGAAGCTTTCAATTATTTTGTAACATAATAAGTAATTTCTTGGTTTAAAACTAAAAGAGGGATTATATGAATTTCTTATCAATAAATAAAAGTGAAGAACCTAGGAATATTTTTCTTCTTGCTTAAAAAGTCAGATCTTTAAATATGAAGTTCAGTATTCAGATAACACAGCATCTGGCAGTCCCCAAGGGAGTTTGGGAATCCTTTGAGAAGACTGAATTTCTGCTCCATCATCCTGCTTGCTTTTTTTTTTTTTTTTTTTGTATTTAGAACAATGTTCAGTCAGCCTTTCTTCATGGGTCTATCATTGTGAGCAATTTCTAATCTAAATCATATCTCTCTCTTCTCCTATCTCATTTGAGTACCTTTTACCTTCTCCTCGATTCAAAAATTGTAGTTATTTATAGTCATCAATTCAGTATTAATGTTTCCATCAGGATACCAACAAGAAAGGGGAAACATGCAGGGAGGGTATACAGACAGGTTTCTGAGAAGGCGGAGAGGACAAGCCAGGCTGTAGAGTTGGTCTAGGTAGAGCAGCAGCTACATGTGTGCATGTGATCAAACAAACTCTGCAGATGATTACAAATCAGTTGCTTTGGCCTGATAAAGGAAATGCAGTCTATTATTTGAGAACATTCTTCATTTAAAATCCATCTTAAAAGAACAACCTATGTAAAGCTTCCTTTGTGTGTTCAAATATAAGCATAGCCATGAAAACCAAGCTCTCCCCACCTCAGGCTAAGCTTCAAGTGGGCCAATACTACTATAATGGACTTTGTACTGTATATTCTTAATTTCATCACCCTCCCACTCTCCTAGACGATGGTTTCACATTTTTTCTCTTTCCTAAAAGTCCCAGTAAACTCTAACTCTATCCTTCTTCACTGAAGACCTTGCTTCTTAATTTACTGGAAAAAAAGAAGTATCCAGAGACTTCCACAGACTCTCAGTACAACATCAACCCACCTACCAGCATCTACACCCACTGATTTCTCATGTAGTATTTTAAGTTTATTTATCCCCATTTTCTGACCACTCCTTGTGCTGCTCCTCTTTACAGAAAAATTCCTTACTTGCTGTTTCTGAGCACTTCTTTCCCATGCTTTCTCTTCAAAAAGAGAAGGAGCACTTCTGCACTGAACTCTTATTAAAGCATCAATGAACTCTACCTTGACAAAATCACAGTTACATCAGTTTGCATTCCACACAATGTTCACCACCTCCTCCAAATGCTTTCTTCACTGACTGCCAGGAAATCACAATCTCCAGGGTCTTCTCCTACTCCACTGGCTGCTCCTTCTCTGTCTCTTTTGCCAGGTCTACTTCGGCCATCATTGGAGACCCTAGGCTGAGGTTCTTGGTCATCAGAGTATGCTCCTCCTTTGGTGAGCTCAAACATAGATATTATTACTGTCTGTATGTTAAAGACTCCCAAATTAATATTTCCAGCAGATTTCCCCCATTTTCTAGATTCATATTGCCAACAAGCTTATTCTAAAATGCCTCTACTTGGAAATCTAATGGACATAAGAAACTTAACGTGCTCAGATATGAATTCCCAAATTCTCTGCACACCAGCTTCACTCTCATTGTTCTCAATTTATTTGAGGGCAAATCCATCATCTTCTCAGTTCAAAAGCCTTAGAGGAATACTTGACTCCTTCTTTTTATTCACTTTCTCTCTGCTTTTTCACATTCCATATGGTAACCACCAAGTAAATCAGTTGATTGCCTTTAAAATATGTATGAAATGTGACCACTTCTCACCTCCATCACCATCATCATTTCCCATCTGAATCATGGCTATAACTTCCTCATTAGTCTTTTGACTTCTAATCTTATTGGTCTAACAGTCTACTTTCCACATTTGAGCTAGAACAATTCTTTCAAAATGTGAGATAGATGTGTCAATTCTTTGCTCAAAATCACTGATCATTTTTTATTTCACTTGTAGAAGAACCATACTCTTATAATTCAAAATAAAAGCTTCCAAATATATTATCAGGCCTCATTCACTCTCTAAACCCATCTTTTTTATGTTTGTGTTCTTTTCATCCCAGTCGCACTTACCTACTATTTCTGAAACATTCAAAGAAAGTTCTTACCTTAAAGTCTACCTTCCCTCTTCATGGAATTCTACTTCCACAAATACCCACATTGCTAAATCCTTAGCTCCCTTCAAGTCTCTACTCATTTTTACCATTTCTTTTATTTTTCATGTTTTAGTTTTGTTCTTTTTAGTTGTACATGGCAGTGGACATCTTTGTCATTTCTTAATGAGGCAGACCCTTACCACCAGTGAAGAAAAATGGAACAAATCATCCTGATAGTCCTAATCTCCTTTACCTAGCTTGATATTTTCTTCACTCTATTATACTTAAAAATTTACTAAATAATATACTTATTTCACTTAATTTACTAAAAAATTTACTAAAAAATATATGTTATGTTTATTCTTTGTTAATTTTTTGCTTCTTCTGATGATGTGTTTGCCCCATGTAGTATTGACTTGAATTAGTATTGCAGGTAGAATGGTGGATAAGGAAATAATATAAAATAAAGAAAGTGCACTGAATTCTGTCTGGTAGAAAAGATAAATTTGATTTGGGCAATGGGTAAATTAGTTTGGACAAAAGTTGCCTGAGGTTATAGGAAAAGAAAATGAGTAAGAGAATATGTGATGCACTAAGTTCCAACAAACGAGATGGGCTTTAAAATCCCATTAAAAGAATGGATTTGGCTTGCTAACTTGTAATTGAGACAGAATGTTCCTAGAAGAAGCCCTGTCCTGGAATTATAATCCACAAACCAAAACCATGACCACAGATGCTGTAGTGGATTAGAAATGATAAATCTCAGTAAACTGGAACATGAAAAAAAACCAAACCCACAAGTTGGGTTTGTAAGGGCAAGTGGATTTTCTAATTAACAAGACAATTTAATTATATGTGGTTTCCTTGTAAGTTTAGTTTTAATTTCTGTCAAAGTTACATAAGAACTACAGAAGATAATCACCAGTTCTCCTGAACTTCTCATAAGATAAACAGTTCCTCCAATCCTTTCTTTTTCCCATGCCCCAACGCCAGCCTTTTTGAAAACCCTTCATTCTGAACTGCTCCAGTCTATATTATTGTTATAGGAAAACTATCTTATCAATTACATTTTGGGGGATTCCTTTCATTTTTTCCTTATGAACATCTTCTGTTTCCTGAATTCCATATCTATTCTTTTTTTTCTTTCTCTCTCTTTTATTGGTGGATCACCCAAGAAATTATAGACATAAGGGAAATTTGTCTTAAAGGTACATCTGTAAAATGGTTTTATTCTACTCAGACAATTGATTTGTAATTTTAGTAAAGCTTCTGATAGGAAATAATTTGCCATTAGAATCTCAAAGCCATACTATATTATTTTCTAGCTTCTAGTGTTGCTATAGAAAAGTCTTATGTCATTCTCATCCTTTCTCCATTAAATAAATGTCCTCCTGAAAATATGAATATCTTTTATTTGGCACCAGTCTTCTGACATTTCATGATAAAGTGCTGTTAGTCAGCTTTTCATCACTGTGAGCAAAATACCTGACAAGAACAACTCAGAGGAGGCAAAGTTTATTTTGGCTCACAGTTTCAGAGGTTCAGTCCATGGATGGCTGATCCATTCCTCTGGGTCCAAGATGAGGCAGAACATCATGGTGGAAGGGCATGGCAAAAGAAAGCTTCTCCCCTCATGATAACCAGAAAGCAGAGAGGGTGCAGGGGTGGCGAAGGAGGCATAGGGAAGATGAACCCTTTCAGAGTATGCCCCCAGTGACCCATCTCTTCCAGGCTTGTCCCATCTGCTTACAGTTACCACTTAGTATCTCCATTCAAACTTGAATGGACTTAAGTAAGTTATGTCTATCACAATCCAGTCATTTCACCTCTGAATCTTCCTGTATTAACACAGGAACTTTTGAAGGACACCTTATATTAAAACCTAATGCATGCCTACATCTACATATGAGTAGATTTTTATTCATTGTTCATGTCACTGAGTCCTTTTCAACCTAGAAATTCTTATCTTTCAGTTCTAGGAAATTTTCTTATATTATTTCTTTGATTTTTCCCCCCTGTCTTTTATCTCTGGCATTTATTTTTAGAATTCTTGTGTGGATGAACTTCCATGAGTGGTTCTCAAATTTCCATATGATTTTCTCTCTTATTTTTAATCCTTAATTCTCCTATCCTACTTTCAGGAAGATTTTCTTCAAAATCCAGTTAGTGTTTGCTGTGTTTCTCATTCATGCAATTATATGTTGAATTGCTTATATTTGTTTTGTTTTCTGGACATTTCTTTTTGTATCACTCTATTCTAGCTTCATGGATAGATTTTGCTCTTTGGAGAAGATTAAGAATGGTTTTATAATACTTCCTTTCTTTACCACATGTATTCCATTCCTTACAATGTTTTTCTATTTTTCCCCCTGTTTTTAGTTTCAATATTCTCACATCAGACCTTTCTTTAATAGCTCTCCTATTTAAGAATGAAGCAATATAAAAGAAGGTTTTAATGAGACTTGTTGACTATAGTCTTTACTGTAAAATGCTCTTGTTGAGCTAATTTTTAGGAGAACTCCTGATATCAGTTACTTTAGGTCTCCTGGGTCAGTTTACTTTTTAAAATAGATTTTAAAATGCCCTCTTTTGTTAATGCATTCTGAAATAATATCACCAATTACTTTTAGGAATTCTGCACTATAAATGTGGTACTTCTCCCTTTTCTCACTGTTAGCCTTAGATTTCTTGAAATTGTTAACCTATTCGTTTTTCAACTTCCAATGTTTTGTTGCTGTGATCTCCTATTTTGTGGTTGGTCCTTTTAGCCTATGTCTCCTTCTTAAAAAATCCTTTCACTGTTATTTTAATTGAGTATAGAAAAGGAAAAGAGTTTACTGAATGCTTTTAATCTGCCATCTTTTACTGGAAATTTTAAGATGAATGAAATGCTTAAGAGAATCTAATTTACTACACTTGTAAGATCAATTTATTAATTTTAGAGTGGCTATTTAAGGGTGCAGCAATGATTGGCTTTTTATATTTTAAACTGGTCCCATCAGGCATTTAAAGTAGTTGTTAAAAATTATATAAATTTATATAAATGTAGTTTGATATATTTAAACAAGTTTAACTAGGTTTATAAATGAGTGTACATTTTGGAGGAATTTATTCGTTTTTTTTGGCAAACAGAGTGCTAGAATAGAAAGGAATAAAATATTGTAATGATTGGCTGGCTGTTGCTCATTATCTCCAACTATTACTAAAATGTTCCTTAGATAAGCCAAATATCTCTATGCTTTCCTCTTCCTTCTCAATTTTCTCTAAGAAACATCTTATTTGTGTCATGGCCACTTCAATAGTGACTAATACACAGACGTCTCTAAAAATCTCATCACATGATAAATGAGCGATTCCTTAATGAAATAAGGTTGCTGACCAAGTGGTAAGCTTCATTTACTTAATTTTGAATGATAGGAAATACAACACGACTATTGCTTAGGATTTTTTTCATGGTATATAGAAAGTGGTATTTTCTCTCTAATTTCATTATTATTAAGATTTACTCATAAACTCAATAATAAATTAGCCTCTTTAACATTAGCAAAGGCTAAGTTAAAAGTTTTTCTTTTTTTAAAATGTTGCAGGAATGTTTCTGTTTTATTCATTGTGCTAGCTAAACAGAACACAGAATAAATAGAGGAAGAAAAGCTTCCTTGTCCCCAGGTTATTGCTATTTTTAGCTGCCACACAGAACACTGCTTTGTTTTTAGCTTATTATTAACTCCCACATATTATTATGCTTCTACATAATCTTATTTAATCTAAAATTAATTAATTAATTGGTTATTTCTATTTCTGTCCAAGTGTACAGAATTTGACCAATACTTGTCTTTCTATACATCTGTGCTCATTTAAAAAATTACCCATCAGTCTTGCTGTCTTCCTCCTCCACTTCCCAGTGCTGGGGATTGATTCCAGAGCCTCTTGCATGCAAGGCAAGTACTCTACAACTGGCCTACATCCCTTAGCCCTTGCTGTCTTCTTTTATCCATTATTTTTATAAACTATGTGATAGCTTGAGAAAATGTACTAGTAACTGGTTGGAGAATGTTAAATCGTCTGATGTTTTCCTCTTGCTAGCAATTCTTATAAAAAATCTCTACATTGTTCTCATAATAAATAAATGTGACATGAAACATAATATAATTTCATTTTATTCATATACTTTCATGTATGGAATGAAAAAAAGATACTTGCTTCTAGAAGTTTCAACTAAGGAAATAGGAAAGGAATATAAGAAAAATCAAGCAATGGTAATAGAAATAAGATGAATGTTTAAATTAAAAAAAAAATCATACCATGGAATCAAAATATTACAGATGGCACATATACTAATACTGTTTTTTAAAGCCAAAGGTTGACATTTTCTGATACTTTACTTCATAGAAGGTCCACTGTACAAATATCCAAATATGTTGTTTACAGTCTATTTCGTTAATTTCTATGCTTTAGTACCAGGACTCTGCTTTTCCTAACAAATGATTGACATTTCAAGCAAATGAGAAGTTTAAAAAAAATAGAAAAGCATGATTTTTTAGAAACTTACTTCATAGCTTCATGGATATTAGGCATATTTCCTTGGAATTGAGCCTTCTGCAGCAGTAGCTTATCAAGTTCTCTTTCAAATATTCTTGCTATTTCCCTCGGTTTATTTCCATCCTGAATTCTAAATCGTCAAGTACAGAGAGTCTTTGAATAGCACCCTTTTTTCTCCATCTTTAGCAGACTATTGAAGTGAGAAGTCTCCACATTCCCTCTTTTCTCCTATGACTAATTTTAAGAAGGTTCTAATGCTGGGTAAGACAGCAGTAGCTAAAAGACTGAAGAAACAAATAAGTGCTTAAGGTTCAAAAGAGCAAGTTATTCATTTACTGAAGGAATGTTCAGGGAAATATTTAGCTTCTGAAATTAAACATTTAGAGGACTAGAGAACATTTAAATATGCCAGACATGGATTTAGTTTAAGTCTACAACATTTTCTGAAATAATAAAATATATTGTTTCATCAAAAGGAAATGAAAAGCCGGGTGTGGTGGTGCACACCTGTAATCCCAGTGGCTTGGGAGGCTGAAGCAGGAGGATCCCAAGTTCAAAGTCGGCCTCAGCAAAAGCGAGACACTAAGCAAATCAGTGAGACCCTGTCTCTAAATAAAATATAAAACAGAGCTGGGGATGTGGCTCAGCGGTCAAGTACTTCTGAAGTCAATACCCAGTACCAAAAAAAAAAGAAAAGAAAGAAAGAAAGAAAGAAAGAAAGAAAGAAAGAAAGAAAGAAAGAAAGAAAGAAAGAAAGAAAGAAATGAAAAAACGATATAATGTGTTACTGACTATTAAAAATGTAAGTGAAGATGTGGAGAAATTGGAACCCTGTCCACCAGTGGTGGGAATGTAAACTAACATAATCATTATAGGAACCAGTATGAAGTTCCCCCCAAAATGAAAAAAAAAAAAAAAAACTGAACTGCCATAGGGTCCAGAAATTTCAATAATGGGTCTATATCCAAAATACTTGAAAGCAGGGTTGTGAGAAAACTCTTACACTATGCTGATAGCAGCACTATTCATAACAGCCTAGTGGATCCAAATGTCCACCAACGGTGTGAATAGTATACAGAATGTAGTACATATAAGTACACTAGAATATTATTCAGCCTTAATACGGAAGGAGATCCAGTCACATACAACAACATGGTTTGAGGACATTATGTTAGGTGAAAAAACATCACAAAAGGATAAATGCCATACGTTTCCATTTCTATAAGGTATCTAATCTAAAGTAGTCAAATTCATTGGAATGAAAATTAGACTGGTGGTTCTTAGAGAAGAGGTAGAGGAGGGAAACAAGATACAGTTTAATAGGTATTGAGTTTCCGAGTTGCAAAGTGAAAAAGTTCCAGAGATTTGTTTCACAGCAGTGTGAAAATACTTAATACTAGTGAACTGTACATTTAAAAATGATTAAGACTGTGAAAAAAAGATTTAATGCTCTAAAGGATAGTTATTTAAATTATTCTCTGCCTATTGTTCTGTGAAGTTAGAGTTACAATTACTGGTCAATCATACACAGGAAGAAATACTGATTATCAGTCTATATTTTCCAACCTAAATCATGAGTGGTGATTTTGTGCAGCTGGCTGGAAGTGGATGGCCAATCAGAACACACACTTCTGCTCTGAGTCTAGGATGGTAAGAGCTTTCAGGCTGGTGCCATGAGACCAGTGAGACATCTTGGAGTTCAAACCAGTCATTGCTACCCCAAACATCACAGTATTTAAGAACTGAGATCATGAAGGTTCAATGATATAAAATCAAGCACATATAGCATATTGATGGGACCATAACTCAGCCTAAATTTAAATCCTGATTACCCCACCCAGCAACTATGTAGTTTTAGACACATTACTAAACCTCTTTAAACTTTTAAGTTTTCTTTCTTGTTTCTGTATTGTGAAAGGGTAGTAACTACCTGTGGAGTTTTACCTGTGTAGTAACCACCTGGGGAACTATGTATTAGATGAGGCATGTGAATGCTTACTACTATGCCTAGCCCTGAACAAGCACCTGGTAAATCTTGGCTATTACAATAACATTTTTGGAAGAGATGTTTGAAGATAGAGCTTTTTTCTCAATATTCTGAGGGATAAAGGATAAATCAAAATGCTTTAGTGAGTCTCTATAATTGGTTTTTATAATTAATTTGCTTTTGTAGATTATTTGATTCTTTCAGATATTTCACTTTACAGTGGCTACCCTCAAACTCTGTGACATCCTGTGAGGGGCCAGAGAGTTCAGAGGCAACAGAAAGAACAATAGATTCTGAGTAATGGTATGAGGGGGTAATTTGCTGTTATACTTGCTCTGTTATCCTGGGCACAAGTGTAAACTTTACATTTTTAGGTGAGTCTCCTCACTTACAAGATAAGATTAATTTTTGCTCAAATATTGAAAGGAAGCTCAATGTGAACAATTGTAATCTTGCTTGTGAAAAACTCAATCCTCATATTATACAATGTAAAGACTAAGTTCTTTAGACTTATTTGATAATTAAAATGTATTCTTAAAATAAGAATCAAATAGATGTACGATGTGTATGATTAGTATCTCCTCTTCACAGATTCACTGTCTAAGGGAAAAAAGTGGAAGTCAGTCACATGCAGGATCACCATCATGAATGAAAAAGTCTGTACATTTTTTTTTTGTACATTTGTTTTTGATCCACACATTGAAAGTGCAAAATAATATCAACCCTTAATTGCCTAATCCGGCAAATTAGTTTTGGAAGAGGCTACTCTAAAGCCTCCATTCTGATCACTGTATTTCTCAGTTTCCTACATACTTTGGGCCTTTCAAACAGAGACTGAAATGAGACTCTGAATTATTTACTAATAGTCATTTTTCATTTATAGAAATAGGTGCAACATAAAGATGGAGCAATAGTTGTGTAAGGGAATCAGGTCTACTCAACAGTCCTCCATAAGGGTTCATGAGCCCCCAAACATAGACATGACACTCAATTTTAGCCATTACAAAATCATTAAATATCATAATTGAGGGCTAATGTAAAATAATAGCTAACCTTTGATTATTTTTTATGTGATGCCTCTAAGAAATGTGTAGACAGTTTAACTTAATATGTACAATAATCATGAGATACATATTATAGTGAAGAAAACTGAGGCTCAGAGAGGTAAGGAAACTTCCCTAAGGTTACACAACTAATAAGTAATTTTACCAACATTTGAGCTTAAGCCTCCTGGCTCCTGAGTCAGCAAGCTCAGTCCTAAGACTTTCCAACGTCCTTCCCCGGATGCTCATGGATAACCTGATGTGCAGAAATGGGCACTTTCTTCTACCACTTTGGCATATGTTTTTCTACTCGTTTCATTTAGTCTGAAGCGCATGATGCTTTATTTAGACAGGCCTGGGAAGTAGCAAGGGTAGGGCAAACTTGGGGCCTTAGGTAAGATGAAAAGATCCAGAGGAAAACCAGAAGTTTGACATAAATCAAAGGTGAGGAGTTTCAAGTGTCAAGGGATAGCAATTACAGGGTTTCAGACAGGAAGAGATGAGTTTCACGTGGGCAAAACACAGCCATAAATGAGGAATTACAACAAGAGCCAGGCAATAAGACAGAAACGTGGCCCAAGGCAAGCCAGGAACTCAAAGTCAGTTCATATAGCCTAAAATCAAAATAGTTATCCCTAGAGACAGGCAAAGGAGGAGGGAGTCAAAAATTTCAGGAGTTATGCAAGGGCAGTCCAAATCAGGAATATAGAAGGTGGCATTTATTTTAGAAGAGCTTGGTATATTTTCATCTTAGGGAAGAAACTGAGAAGACTATCTAGGTGGTCAAAGTCACCACTGTAGTACTGGGTGAATTAAGATGATAACAGGAACAGGGTCAAGAATAAATTGGAAGACTTGGACAACACTGTTGGTAAGAATAACACACCATGTGAACACTATGTAAACACTACAGATGAATATGTCTCTAGGTATGCTAAATATTTGAATAACAAATGAATTTAGTTAGTGCTTTGAGTCCAGAACTTATATGCAAGGAGGACAATAAAATTAATCTATTTTTCAAGTTTTCAATGATCCATTTTACAACCACATTAGGTCCAGAAGTTGTTTTTCTTCTGGTATTTTCTGTCACATTTTTACAATTACCCACAGAAATGCACTCTAAAGTAAATTCCGAATTACTTTAAATGTTGATAAAGAAGATATGCTGTATATAAAAATGTGCCATGATTTGTAGCCCTCACTCATAGAACTATGAATATTCTCCATATGAACTCATTACTTTGCAAAGTAAACAAAGTCCAGCTACTTTCTATCAGAATTAATACATAGGTATCCATGTTAACTTATATGTGGGAACATTAACTGACAGGAAAGTTATGTTATCAGTACCAATATTGTTCTTTAGGAAATTAGGCTGTAGCTGTGTAGTCAGGAGACAGAATAGAACATAAATAATAGGTTTGTTGTAAAATTGTTAACACTAAGTTATTCCCATAAAGGTTGCAATTGCTGGAGCAGCTACTAACTTAAGGGCTAGAGAGCAAAGTGAAATTAAAAATATACAATTGTTCCCAGTGGCTAGGGAGGCTGAAGCAGGAAGATCATGAGTTCAAAGCCAGCCCCAGCAACAGTGAGGAGCTAAGCAACTCAGTGAAACCCTGTCTCTAAAATACAAAGAAGGCCTGGGGATGTGACTCAGAGGTCAAATGCCTCTGAGTTCAATCAATCCCCAGTACAGAAAACAAACAAACAAAAACCACAAAGGCTTCTAGAGAATGGAACCTGCATAAGACTGCAGATAAAATATGTGATACAGTTAAAAATGCAATATTGGGAACATATTTATACCAAGTGATTATTCATTATTATTTATCTGAAATGCAAATTTAACTGGGTGTCCTCTGTTTTTATTTGCTGAATGTGAAACCCCTACCTCTGAGAGGCCATAACCCAGAGCTCTGCAGCTCTACAGAGGGGCACCTGCCAGCTGACATTGGTGTTTCTGAACAAGAGACTGAAATAGGTCTGGTTCTGCAAATCTTTGAAAAGTTCACATTGGCCAGTGGTCCCTGCTGGAATAAATCTGGAAAGATCCTCAAAGGAATCTGTAAAACGGACAAGAAAACAAATCCTTTCTTTTCAGTCTGCAGTCTCCCTCTGGTGCCCTCTATTGGCAGAATCTAGCAGGTAGTTGCTGGCAAAGCAGAAATTAGAGACCCAGACCCAGAATCACAAAGCTTAGCAGGGAAGGGTGGGTTTGAATCAGAGAGACAATGTAGAAATAATGTAACAACATTTAAAAAGGAAAATCATGTGATTCAATTGTTCATATCGTTTAGAAAATTTGCTGATGATTAATTGTAAACTATTATTAAAAGAAGTGTTTCATACATTTGATAATTTTCTAGAGAATATTATGAATTCTCCTAAAAAAAATTATTTTTTTTAAAGTTACTCCTTTCCCAGACTCTGGGAATGTAGCTCAGTGGTTCAGCGCTTGCCTAGAATGTCTGAGGCCCTTGGTTCAATCCCCAGCATTGCAAAACAAACAAACAAAAAACCCAAAACAACAAACAAACCATACAAGGTGTGTATATATAAAAATACATAACACAATATTTTGGACAAAAATTCTTACGCTTCTACTGGCTTGAAATGTAATTTAAATTTGTAAAGTATTCACAATATTATTTATATGGTATGAGCACTCTTTCTAAATATATATTGTCTCATCAAATTTAAGAATTTCCTTCCTAATGTCATCATGGGTAATTAATCATTATACTCATTACTTTAAATAATAAATTATTTATTATAGCACCCCAAAGACATCCTCAACAGACTACTGCCTAAATAATAATTTTTATATGTATTTTTTTAGATGTTGATGGGCTTTATTTTATTCATTTATTTATATGTAGTGCTGAGAATTGAACCTACTGCCTTATACATGCTGGGCAAGTGCCTTAACACTTAGTTAAACCCCTAAATAATATTTTTAAAAATCATCCCAGTTATGTATTTTGCATCTCTTCTGTTTTCCATTTTATATGTTATATATACAACATAATTATGTTTCACTCTGTAAAAATCTTTGGAAACAGAATATTCCTTTCCTAGGTCTTCACAATTCAGCCTGTGGAGCCAAATTATTTATATAAATATATATATATATATATATATATATATATATATATATATATATATATATATTTTAATTTACTTGCTTAACATTAAAAGCACAAATTATTGTAAAATTGTATATGTTACTAGTACAGATAATAATATTTTTAAGTTTTCAAAACATTACTCTACATAACATAGATTTAATTATTTTCAATAAAGTACCACATACTATTTAGAAAATTTAGAAGAAATTTAAAAAGATATAAAAAAGAAAAACAATATTACCACTCTCAGGAAAATCATAATTAATGTTTCCATATATTTACTTCCAGGATTTTTTTTTCAATTTTTAAAACCATATTTGTGACCAATTTTATCTGCAAAGTTACATACAGCTTCCCTCTCTAAAGGGTATTTTTTGGTGATATTAAAACATTGTGTAAAATTAATAAACATGGACTTAATAGTCTTTGAATGGATGAGCCATAATTTACTTAAACACTATTAACGAAACATTACAATTTTTAAAAACACAATTTCAGTGTTTTTTTTTGTGTGTGTGTGTATGTGTGTGTGTGTTATAAACAAACAGCTCTCTCCTCTATCACTCTCAGTTATCATTATTTGTTGTTAATGGATCTGTAGCTCTTTTCCAATTCGCCATTTCTAATCTGCCAAGGGTTAAGAAATCATATAGTCAAATGTGTTAAGACTAAATAAATTCAGAGTTAATGTGCTTTAAATGAGCATTATAGTCTTCTGAGAAAAATACATCAGCTTTGGCACATAAATGATGTGCCATTAATTTCAGCAAATTAATTCCTACTCTTATTTTTTTAAAAAAAATACATTCTTCCAGTTTCCTGAATGAACCAAATTGATTATTATTAAATTTATGGCATGTCAACAAATGTGGGTTCATTAAGTGAGTTATTTACGTCCACTTTGTACCTTCTGGAGTGCCTAAAACAGGCTTGAGTGTTCATATGTCCATTAAAACAAGGGATGAATAAGCAACCAAAATCATAGAATTTAATGTAAGCATGAAAATATTACCAATGCCTGTGAAACCATACTCAAGCTTATCAGCCATGGAGGATCTGTGTTCTTTTCTACATGATCAACTGAGTGCAAATTTATTTAATTATAGTAATGCTTGGGAGGATAACACAAAAAAGAACTAATATTAGAAGAAATTTTCACAATGCTTTGTGGAAAGTGATTTAGCAATATGGATCAAGTGCCTTTAAAATCTTCCCACCTTTTTAAGACTCTATTCTAATAATTCAAAATGCAGATGAAATGTATGTACAAAGACATTCATAGTAGCATTATTAATACTATCCCACTGAAAATTCTGAGCATAAGCTATTAGCAACATGGTGAATGAATTTTGGTACTTCTATAATTTGATTAAGGCAAACATAAAAATGATATTTATAATATAATTTAGAAAGTGTGATAATAAAAACCACACTTTAATGATATTAGAAAAATATGTTTATCTGGTTAAAAAATGTAAAACTGCCCAAATATGTTAATAGAAGGAAAAATCATGTAGAGAAAAGTCATAAAAGAAATTCATCAAATTCTTTTTTTTTATTAATTTTATCTTATTTTTTACACAAATGGAGCACAATTTTAATTTCTCTGGTTGTACATGATGTAGAGTCACTCCATTTGTGCAATCATACTCATACATGGGGTAATAATGTCCGTCTCATTCCACCATCTTCCCCCCTCACACAAACCCCACCCCTCCCCTCCTGCACTCTGCTCATCCAAAGTTCCTCCATTCTTCCCTTGCTACCCCCATCTCCCCATTATGGATTGGCATCCACTTATCAGAGAAAAAGTTTGGTCTTTGGATTTTTGTGATTGGCTTACTTTGCTTAGGAAGATATTCTCCAACTCTATTTACCCATAAATGCCATAATTTCATTTTTTCTTTAAGACCGAGTAATACTTCATTGTGTATATATACCATAGTTTCTTGATCCATTCATCTACTGAAGGGCATATAGTTTGGTTCCACAATTTAGCTATTGTGAATGGTGCTGCTATGAACATTGACATGGCTATGTCACTGTAGTATGCTGTTTTTAAGTCCTTTGGGTATAGATCAAGGAGTGGGATAGCTGGGTCAAATAGTGGTTCCATTCCAAATTTTCTAAGGAATCTCCATATTGCTTCCCAAAGTGGTTGCACCATTTTATAATCCCACCAGCAAAGAATCAGTGTACCTTTTCCCCCACATCCTTGTCAGCACTTATTGTTGCTTAAATTCTTGATCATTGACACTCTGACTGGAGTGAGATGAAATCTTGGTTTTGATTTGCATTTCTATAATTGCTAAAGATGTTAAGCACTTTTTCATAAATTTGTTAATAGACTGTATATCTTCTTCTGTGAAGTGTCTGCTCATTTCCTTAGCCGATTTGTTGATTGGGTTATTTGTTTGTTTTGGTGTTAAGTTTTTTGAGTTCTTTATATATCCTGGAGATTATATGCTCTATCTGATGTGCCTGTGGTAAAAATTTGCTCCCATTCTGTAGGCTCTCTCTTCACCTCCTTGATTGTTTTGAAATGCACCAAATTCTTTATGGTTATATCTGGTTAATGGAATTATGGTTAATTATTTCATTCTTTATATTTTTAAATATTTCCCAAGCTTAATAAATGTGCTTTTAAAAAAATAAAGACTACATGTTTTAAAAATGTTGGAATCTAGAACCTATGGTAACTACAGTAGAAGCATATGTTTTGTTTTCTATCAATGATAGTTTGCACTTGGACAACGTGGTACACATATTGGAAGAACTGGGCAGATGTCCCTCAGTTTGGTGGAGAGTAGGTTAAGTAGCCTCCTTTCTTCAGAGGCTATGTACCAGGGTCTGCTAGTTTCTCCTCCATATTTACATTCAACTTCTATTGTGATAGAGGGTTTAACTAAAAGATCTTATCACCCAGACTCACTAGTCCCAGGTGTAGCCATGTGATTAGACCAATGACCTGAATAATGATAAATGAAAAGAAGCAATAGGGAACTTTGGGGTCATGTTTGTACAAATAAAGTTCTATGGATACTTATCAGATTCTCCCTTTTCCCTGGCTGAAAGGCAGATGATGCAGGGGGTATTAGAGAAGTCATTTTAAACCAAGAGATGGTATTGAATATTAAACTGGATTCTAGAAGAAGTATCTAGCCTTCATACTAAAAAACCTGCCAGGAGGTCACTGAGCTCCAAATTGTTGTGAGGGACAAAAATAAAGTTTTGGGGGCCTTTATTATAGCAGACAAATTAGGATAGTAATTATCACTGTTTCTATCTAGCAGAAGCAGCTGGGTTTAGTTGATTACTTTTAGAAGATTAGATCACCACTAATTATCACAAAACTAAAATCACTATATTTAGTAGCCGTTCCCCAACATTTAAATATCTTAAAAACCAATTCTATAAGCCAATTAATATAGCTATTTGCAAATGGAGAATACCATGATACTTGAAACCAGATGTCTCAGAAGCCATATGAGGTTCTTTGAAGAATGAATGCCATTTTTCTTCAAATAAAAAAAAAAATTTATTAAAACCCATATAGCTCAGCCCCAATTGATGGAGAAGACTGAATGAATTTATTCATCAGGAAAATATTGGAAGTATGTTGAGGTCACATGACTTCGGATCAGTGCTGAAATGAGAATTAGGTTCTCAACTATTCACAATAGAATTCCAAACCCCTCAGATTGAACATCATAATGTCTTACTTAAGATGTTTTAATGTCTTAAAATGCTGTACTATATTAGAGAAGTAACAGCAACAGAATACAGTTCAAACATTGAAAATGGCTTTACTTGAAGTACTAACAGATATACGCAATCAATTTTAGTTTTTCTAAAGCCTGTTTCTCATTAACTGAAAACATTAGAAAACAATGTATGCAGAAAGTTAGTATTTGACCAGTGCTTCTAAATTAACAGAATCACCACTAAATATAGTATCTCAATTAATCAGACTTTTTTTTTTACAATATTCCACTCAACAAATATTTGCTTAAATTTAATTTGTGAAAGTATAAGGTAAACCTCAAGCTTCCTTTTCCCCCAAAATATATATAAAATACATATAATATATAATATGTATTTATAGATTTGATACAGCTTTGATTATTAATTTTATGTGTCAACTTGAGTAAACAACAGGGCATCCAAAGATTTGGCCAAACATTATTCTGTGTGTGTTTGCCTGGATGGGATCTTGATGAGATTAACATTTGAACTGGTGAGTTGAGTAGAGCACATTGCCCTCCTGGTGTGTATGGGCCTCATCTAATCAGATGAAGACTTGGAGAAAACAAACAGTAGGAGAGAACTCTTCCTGTCTGAGGATGCCCATATTTCTGGCCTTCAGACTTAAGCTGACACCTCTCCTTTCCTTGGGACTCAAGTAAGATTTTTTTGCACTAGAGCTGACATCATTGACTCTCCTAATTCTCAGGCTTTCAGAATCAAGCTGCAATTACACACTGGCTTCTCCTCTGCTTCCATTATGCTGGCTGCAGATCGTGGGACTTCTCAGCCTTCCTAGTTGTGAGGGACTATCCCTTCTCTCTCTCTCTCTCTCTCTTTCTCTCTCTCTCTCTCTCTGTCTCTCTCTCACACACACACACACACACACACACACACACACACACACATTCTCCCCTTTCTCCCCCAGTATATTATTATTAGTAAGTTTTGGATTTGTTTGGGACTTGATCTTCCTTTTTGTTTATTTCTTCCTTTTGGAAGAAGAATTTTTGTCCTAGGTTTGTCCACAATTTTATTAACTTGTCCAGTTTCTCAGCTTCATAGTTGGAGAGTAATTTGGTATCAGGAAGAACTGTAATATTAATGATCTGATTTAGATAAAATTTAGATGAAGCTTTAGACTTTAGAGTTAACAGTGAAATGGCTCTTAGTGTTGTTGGGATGGAATCAATGTATTTGGCATGTGAGAGGAATATGTATTTTGGGGGTCGGGGCAAAATGCTATGGGATTGAATCATATTTTCCCAAATTCATAAGTTGAAGCCCTAACCCCTAATGTGATGGTATTAACATGAGCAGCCTTTGGGAGCTAACTGAATTTAGATGAGGTCATAAAGGTGGGGCTCTCATCATGCACACCAAGGAAATATGACAGCTTGTCCCCCCTTCACCCATCCCCCATGAGGACACAATGAGAAGGCAGTTATCTACAAGCTAGAATGAGAACTCTCTCAGAACCTGACCATGCTGGCTCCCTGAAATCTGAGGCTCAAATTCTAGACTCTGAGAGAAGAAATGTCTATTATTTAAACCACCCTGTCTATGGTCTTTTTTTTTTTTACAGCAACAAGAGCTGATGAATACAAAAACCAATGCTCCCCATGTAGCTGGTTTGACCTTCAAATTAGAAATAGAATCCATGATTCAAGGTTAAGATAATTGGCATTACTCCATATCCAGCTGCTTTATTGGAATATAAAGTGTTCATTTAGGCCAAACATCAGGATTTTTATTTGAGATAGGAAAACTTGTACTCTTCTTTGCTGGATGTGAATGAGATACCCTGTAAGAGATTCAGGTTCTCAACTACTCACAAAAATAGAACTCTAGGAACTTTAGATTGGATATCTAAACCATAAGAAGCCTGAATGTGAAAAAGTTAGCCATCTCAGGACTATAAAGCAGGATGTCTGCACAGAATAGAACAAGCACCAGAGAAGCAGAGTCAGGAAATGGAGAGAACAAGAAATGGGTCCTTCATCCTTATTTTATTTTTATGTGGTGCTGAGGATTGAACCCAGCACCCCTCACATGCCAGGCAATCGCGCTACCACTTGAGCCACATCCCCAGCCCCTCATGTTAAGTCTCTTAACTCGGGATTTCCATCACATGTATCTAGGAATTTTTTTAATTTGTTTAAATCCATTTGAGATAGATTATCTGTTACTTGTAACCAAAATCATCCTGTTAGGAAGAAATTGACACAAATTCAAGGCTTAAATCAATCTGATTTCATCTCATACTTCTGGTAACACCAATCCCCTTCCTTAAAGGTAGCCCTTAATTTTTTCTTTTTCTCTGTTTTGTTTTATATAATTATGTCATTTTAGTATATTGAATTTCATAAAGCCCTACACACCTTTCTTGTATTGCATTGGACTATGATTGAAAAGAAGCATTAATGCTCAGTCTACTTTGAGTCAGGTATTTAATGTACTCTATTTTATGTATTTAAAAACCAAAGGTAGGTTTATCAAAGACAGATATGGGAAATGAAGCTCATGGAGACAAGATCCCCAAAGTCATACAGCAGTTAATATAGCTGCTGGGGCTTGAAGTTCAAGTACCTTTCCTTACATCAGATTGCCTTAGATGAGTAATAAAATCAAGATAAATAAAAACAGGCTTATGAAAGTACTATTATGTGAGTTGTAGACATTTGGCCACCCTGCCTCAATTGATTTGTCTAACATTTTAAGAATAGCAATTGTGCTTTGGAAAATAGAGAATTTTCCAGATTATGTTAAGATAACTTAAATGTCTCTGAACTAAGACATATTTCATTGACTATGAAAAACAAAACAAACAAACAAACAAAAAACCTTTGTGCTAATTTGAACAGTTTGACAACCAGTAACTACTTTCTATCAATTTTTAGCCTCAATAGGTACCATATGACTAAAATGATGCTTTATCAAAGAGCTATTTTCAGATTTTTCTCCCATCTCTCCAAGCTCATCAGAGCCCCACAGTTCAAATCTAGCTCTATTGTTAAAGCATGATTCTTGGTCATTCTTCTGCTTTTCTACTGTAATTTCTACTTTGATTTTTTTTTTCTTTTTTTGGCACCATTCTTTCCCACAATGATCTCTTTCCCCTGCAGGTGGAAGCCAGCCCCTTCGCTTACTTTTCTATCATTGCTTTCTAGCACGCATCCAAGTTCAAGTTTCCCATTTTTTTCTCTCTCAACATCCTGTTTAATGCTTTCTTTTTTGAAGCCTCCATTCCCTCCCCTCTCAGTCTCCACACTGTCACTAATCCTCCTTCCTAACTGCTCATGTTGACAACCTCATAAATAGCAAAAATATGTCTAAAGCTATTGGAAACCACTAATTGATCATATCAAACTGAGCTCTATGCAATACAGACATTGCAAAACAATTGGCTATGCACTTCCACATAGTCAAGAATATCTTCAAGAGGGGGGGAAAAATCTCAAGTCTAGAAATACAGACACAGAGGAGGCAGCATTAATGAATGTCCTGAATGTCAAAGTCAGAGAGCACAAGAAAGCACAACTGGATATTATTGGATTTATTGTTCACATAAAAGTGGATGATAAAAATGTGAGCATGAATCACGGCTGGGGGTCAAACTCAGATCAAACTATCAAAGCCACACCATGACAGTATGCTGACAAGAATGCAGTAGCTGTGAAAATTATGTAAGGCCATATTCAGCTGCTACGTGTTCTGCTTATTTCAAAGCGTTTGCACCTAGAGATATAAATAATAAGCTATTTACCTTGGTAAAACAAGATATCCCACATAGATATTTAATGTTTGATTAAATAAAGTGAAAATATATATAGACTATAAACATTTCACAGTTTTATAGCATTTCTTGATTTCATAACAGTTTAGGATTAATTTAAATGGACAATGTCATCAAACTACTCAAATGTGAAATATGATTTACTGAAAATGATTTTAGTGTAGAATGGTAGAATATCACATTGAGAGTACTGATGTGAATGTCAATGAAAAATTTATATGAACTTTGCTATCATTTCTTTTAAATTAACCAAATTAGCAAAACAAACAAGACAGAAATCATTTAATACAGCAAGACTAGATCCTTGTGGAGTTATAGGATCTTGAATCTCAGAAAGTGGTTTGGAAAGATGTCTTAGGCTGGCAACATAACATACAGCACAGATATTTTTACCATTTACCATTTAGCATGCAATAAAATGCTTTAAAAATGATTTTTAAAATGTTTTTCAACACAATACCTAATATCTATGACAGTACAGGGAAACGGCTAGTCTTCATTAACTGGATTGTAAATTGAAGTTATCTTGTGTAAAATAATTTGCAGTTACCCTATGTTGTGAGGAGATTACTTGAACTTGAGAAATTCACTTTCAAGAAGTTATACTAATAAAGAAAATCACTGAGAAGAAAGAAGAAGGGAAATAAGTTTATTTGCAGGGATGTTGACTAACACACTGCTGTAGGCAAAACTGAATGAACAGAAAACCAAGCAAGTCCATCAAAATAGACAATCAATTAAGTTGTGATTATATTTATGCTATAGAACCCTAAATAATGATTTAAAGGACGATATAGAGTTATATTTATTGACACAAAAAGACATATAGTATATATTGGGTTAAAAAGAGTACCAAGAATACCCTCTGTGACTAGCATGTTTTGGATGGTTCTAGATGCTGATGAACAAACAAAGCAATGAAGGAAACCAAGCACCTCCCAGCCTTTGTGGATCAACTGTTATGGTGATATCTCAGAACCATATGAAATTAACAGTTTTGTAAATGTGTTACATCATGTCTACATGTAGTTAGAAAACATGGCACATTACCCTAGAAAAGTAGCTATCTCTGGAAAATATGTTTATGCTTAATTTCTTCTATTTGATTATATTTTTTAGCATTTTATATAGTGAAAAAATTATGTTATTTAAAAAAAAACTGAGCTATTCCACAGCCAGCAATAATGAAGAAAAATATTGTGAAAAGGAACAAGAAAATAGTTCCTATTATTCAAGAAGAAAGCCACTTTCTTATGATTCAGATATATGTATTTCATTTATAAAAGTCAGGGTTGATGCTAGACTTCAGGAAGGACAATTGTTCTCAGTAGATTCTATAATTCATTTTACCAAGACAAATCAGAGGGGGAAAACTGACTTTTATGTCTTTTCTGCCATGTTTCCTTAATCTACATTTTATCATCCTGCTAATATATTCTCCAAGATTGTAATCTTCTCTGTAGGGACCAAAGGCCAGAGGCCAGAAGCTTTCACAGAAAAGGCAGATCTAAAATTTCCAAAATGATGCAAAAGAGGAAAAGAAATACAATTTACAGAGGACCTGGCAAATGAAGGATTCTGTATTTGGCACTTTAAAAACTTCCTTATTTATTTATCATAATCCCATGATGTGGGTATTCTCCATTTTTTTAATATATGAATAAGCTCAGAAAGTTATTTTGTTCATGTTCACAAGATGAGGAAACAAGACTCAAATTCATATTGGTTCCAAAATCAGTCCTTCTTTCATCACTTCATTGACCGAACAGAAGAAAACAAGGTCAATAATTTAAAAACTAATAGAATTTTAGATTAAACAGGATCTTAGAAATGATGTGTTTCGATTTCTTCATACTATAGATGGGAATCCAGAGACTGAAAGGATCAAAACTTGTTCAGGTTCACATTCCCCTAGCACTAGAGAGAATCGATCATAAAATATCATAATATTGAATCATGAAGCAATAATTCTACATCATTTTGGCCATTTTTCAGCGTCTGTTAGTAAATTATTCAATGATGTCATATAATCAAAATAGACTTATGCAATAAAGTCCATTTACATTTTAATTGAAGATATTCTGTATTTATTAATAAATCAGAACAGAGAACTCCATAAAATTAAAAAAAAATTATTTAGTTACTATCTCTATTTTGTTTCCTTATCAACCCTTCCTAAAAATTTTGTTTTCTGAAGGGATTGGTTTTCAAATTATGTAATATATTTACTATTTTGACACACCAATGTGAGCTTTCAAATGGTCCTCATTTTAATAGTATTTGTATTTGGTATTAAAATGAATTTTGGCAAGCCAACTCCAGACAAGTAACACCTTATTTAGGTAATTATTTAGCAATGTTCTCTCAGAAAGCAATGTAAACAGATGAAGTTAAAAAATGGATATGAACTCATTCTCCACTAAGAAAAGCAGAAAACAAAAGTGACATTAAACTAAGTTTCTCCCCCCCTTTTTAACAGTATTTGTAAAAAGCATGCAGTGCTGATGAAATCACAGAGCATCTGGTGATTCAGTGAGTCATCTTTTTAAGACTTGAGAAACTTACCTGAAGTGTCAGGTCCACCTGCTTTGAATGTAAGTAAACTTAACATCCCAGAAACCTCCATATGCATAATAAGCTAACAGAAAAGTCAAAGCGCCCTCTATTCTCTTCTCCTTGCACCCATAGAGACACTGATGGTGCGAAAACAAAATAATTCCATGAGAGTCAAGATAAATCAGTTCCCAATTCAAATTTGTTATAGCATGTTGAATGAAAATGAAATAGAATGAAGCAGTGTGGTTTGATCAGAGGGTGAGATCTACATTTCCCTCAGGAATGTCCAGTGACTACACCACCATCTGGAGCCCCAGTCATTGTGACACCTTGCTCAGCAAACATTGCAGTCAGGGAAGACAGATGCTTCAAGAGAATGTCCCCAGATTACATGTCAGGGTTCAGGCAAGAACCACCTTTGAATGCCTACTTTGAGCAATCCTGGCCAGAATTATACAGCTTCTGCAGAAATGAAATAAGTGAGTTGGGAGTGTCAGTGCTAACAGGACAGGCTTCTGGGTGGATTATGTGAAAAGAGTGTGGAGGTAAAACCTGAAGTGGCTTATGAAGCAGAAATCTATAACCAATGGATATCTCAAAATTACCTGGCAAGCTTAAGCGCCTTTCCTTATCACATAGATATCGATAATGGCACTTTTAAAACAGTTGCCTCCATACATTGAACAGTCTATAGTCTATGCTTTTCCAATTTCAGCATCACTAAGAATTATTTGTTTAAAAAATATAAACTCCTGGGTTCTACCCAAGAGGTTCTGGCTTTCTCCTTATTTTATGTTTCTCAGTGTTTTTAACCCATGATGACTTTTGAAATGGAGTGTATGCTCTTATAAAAAGAGGCCCGGGGGTTGCTAGCCAACCCTTCTGCAAGGCACCATCTATAAAGCAGACAGAATCCTTACTGGATAATGAATCTTTTAATGGACTTCCCAGCCTCTGGAACTGTGAGCAGTAAATTCCTGTTATTTACAAAGTACTCATTCTAAGGCATTTCATAACAACGACCCATGTGGACTAAGACAAAAACTGGTACCAGGAATTGGGGTGCCACTGTACTAAATACCTAAAAATGAGGAAGTAACTTTGGTTTTGGATAACGAAGAGACTGGAATGTTTTTGAAGTACAATGATATGAAAAGGGCCTTAAGAGCACTTCTGGAAGGGCTTAGAAGAAGAGAGCTGCATAGAAAGTTATACAAAATTACATATAAGAAGAAGTGAGGGGAAAGGGGAAAAAAACAAGAGAGAGAAATGAATTACAGTAGATGGGGTAGAGAGAGAAGATGGGAGGGTTGGGGAGGGGGGATAGTAGAGGATAGGAAGGGCAGCAGAATACAACAGACACTAGTATGGCAGTATGTAAAAAAGTGAATGTGGAACTGATGTGAATCTGCAGTATGTATATGGGGTAAAAATGGGAGTTCATAATCTGCTTGAATTAAATGTATGAAATATGATATGTCAAGAGCTTTGTAATGTTTTGAACAACTAATAATAAAAAATAAATAAAAAGAAAAAAAGCAAGTTTTGATCTGTTTAGAGATTAAGTGGTCATGAAAAGGATGTTGGTAGAAGTATGGATAAAACAGATCATTTTTATGAGGTCTCAGAAGAAAATAAAGAGCATATTGGAAATCAGAAGAAAGGTCATCCTTGTTATAAAACTGCAAAAAAAACAAAAAACAAATGTGGCTTTATTGTTTGTGTGCTGGTGTTTTATGGATGGTAGAAATTTGGAGCAATGAAATAGAACATCAATAGAAGAAATACCCAAGCGAAATGCTGAGGACATGGCGTGGCTTTTCTTGACTGCTTACGTAAAAATGCCAGAAGAGAAAAATAAAGATAGAATGTACAATCAAAATGGAAGCTGACAAAGATGTAGAAAATTCTCAATCTAAGACAAAATCATTGACACTCCTTCTTGAATTAAGAGTTACTGATAAATTCCAGAGAAGTGTTTATATAGCCTATATCTTGATGTAGGATTTCAGGGCAGGTGGAATGGAGAGACATCTGAATGTAAACAGTGTCCTGAGTGTGAAAAACACAGAAAATACCAGTGTTAATTGAAGAATGAGTTATATTAGAATTAATATGCCATCAGTCTTGGGGCAACTTGGATAGGAAAATGATTATCATATGAGTGAGGCAGGCTAACATCTGACCAGTGTGTATCAGATATAATATTGTATGTGTGTCAGATTGCCTTCTCCCTCACTGTTCCAGCTCCTCCACCTGGCTCATCAGACCACCCGAATAGCCAGAGAGTAAAGGGTTAACAATCACCTGGCGGTATCCAGATTGGTGATTTAGTAGTGCAAACAGGGGACGCTTGACTGGTCCAAGTTTCTATAGCGGCTTAATATCTTGACTATTACCTCTGAACAGGGATAAAATAGATAAATATTTTTAAAAACTTATTATTTTGAATGAGCCAGATGTAGAAGCATGAGAGCAGAAGAACACTCAGATGAGACCTGAAGAATCACCCATCTAAGCCCCATCAAAATTACCAACTCAAAGATTTGGGTTTGATAAATGGTGGTTGTTTTAAGCTACGGGCTTTTGGATTGGTTTGTTACACAGCCATAACTAACTGCACAAAAGAATTCTGAAAGTTCAGAAAGGGGAAATGACTTCTTCAAAGCTAAAAAGAAATCTAACCAATGGGAAAGACAGAATTCAAAGCCAGTTACATCTGACTCCAAACAGTTGAGGTTAACAATGGTAACAAATGGCAAGGTGTTTTAGTTTGTGGATGTGTCTTTAATTTTCAATTCAGTTTCTGCGTTAGGTATGTCCAAATTGTCCTTGATTTATTTCATTCTTTATTGATAGT
Organism: Callospermophilus lateralis; assembly: GCF_048772815.1. Classification (NCBI taxonomy): domain Eukaryota; kingdom Metazoa; phylum Chordata; class Mammalia; order Rodentia; family Sciuridae; genus Callospermophilus; species Callospermophilus lateralis. Next base: position 61,427,332 of record NC_135320.1, on the reverse strand, counting down.
CTCTCCTCTTAAAAACAAAACAAGTGAACCAAGTTCATCTTAGTTGCCTGTCGGGATGTAGGATAAATGCTTAGTCCCAATATTCCTTTTTGGTGCCAAAGGATCCTATGTGAGGAGTTCAACAAGTAGAATTTGGGGTAAGACTTGCTTTTATTAAACAATTTCTTTTCTTAGGAACTGCCTTATAATATAGTTGTTCCCAATAAAAAGTTTAGAATTATATAAAACAGTCATTTCACTGTGCTTTCTGCTAATTCTTGTGTATAGAATTCTGTGGCTCAGATGGACATGCCTGGGAAATGCTACTGACCTGAGCTGGCTCTCCATCACAGCTGTCATTTAAGAGAAATCTATGCTGAGATCATAGTTTCAGTTGATAATATAGTCCTTAACTCTATGGTTTATGATCCAAATCTCATTTAAAAATGAGCATTAACTTACAGCTATATAAGGAGTTATTTCCAATGCTTCAGCTCTTTTATTAAGGCAGCAAGAGATTCAAATAGTTTTAAGTAGAATAGAGGAAAGGTTTCTTTAAATCCTGCTGATCAGCTTTTCAGGCAATGGGTTATGTCTCCTTTAATAGAAAAAGAAGAAAATCCTAATTAATTGAAAGGCCTCAATATAGAAAATGTTTCATTAACTACAATGAGAGCAAACACTAAGGGAGAGAATGGAGTCTGAATTTGTGCATTATGTGTAAGAAGAGGAGGAAAGAATTGGATGCATATAAGAGTTTGGAAATAAAGAAAACTGCAGGCGGGTATTTGCTCAGACTGCTTAAATACCTCCAAGGTTATACAATTAATGAGGGAAGGGAATTGCTCAGTCGCCAATGAATGGCCTGGAGCTATGGAAAGAAAGCTCTGACTAGCTGTTGGGAGACACAGTGAGACAGAAGGAACATTTAGTAGTGAAGCATACAGACAGGAAAGGGTGCAGCAGCACCAGCAGGGAGGTTGCATAAGCAGAGAAGGAAGATTATGTAAAAGACAGGCTTGGCACTGATGGTCACCTTGCATAACAAGGGGCTTCTCTTCAGCTTTTGCTGAAGTGAGTTTTAAATTTCTTTCATATCTGTTCTTTGTTAAGGGCATTTGGCTTCCTGCTATGTTCAGTTTTCTATGCATGATCTCATTTAATTATAACAATTTTAGATTAGGTCCTTCTACTAGTTTCTCTTTTGAAGATGAAGTGAGTGAAGCCAAGGGATATTAAATATTCCCCCCCTAGCTAACAAAGGCAGGGTCCAAACAAAAATTCTGTCATGTGATGTCAGTGCATATACTCATCACTATACTCTGTGGCTTCTGATACTTACACAATTAACAGGATCTAAAAAATGAAATCTTTGTATTCTTCAGCACTGCCAGGTCTTAGTTTGCCTTTCTTTCTGGAATGACCTAAGTCCAGTTTTCAATGAAAGCACAATGAACAAGTCGGTGTTACCCATTCATTACTCAGTAGCCTTCCAGGTAGCACCCAAGTCAAGTCACAAGGGCCTGGAATTTGTCTGTTTAAATCTGCTTCTTCTAGCTTCCTAAATCTCCTTTGGATCTTCTCTCTGCTTTATAATACCTACTACTAAGACAACTATAGGAGGTCCAATGCAGATCCTGCTCCCTGCTTTACTTTGTGGAGTGCTGGAATTACTCAGAGAAAAAAGAATTCTCAAATAATAGCACACATTTTGCTGCAATGCTTAGAAATTACTGTCTTTGGAGAACTTGTCATTCTATTTCTGTTAAGATTTCTCAGTACAATTTTTCTCATTGCAATCTCTAGCCAGATTGAAAGAACTTCCACTGCTTTGATTTTGTTTTGCTACCCTACAGGTGAATAGAACTGTCCTTCCAAATGGACATGGAATTTTCCTCAGAGGTGAAGTCTTGGGCCATTTTCTATTACATCCAATTTCATCTTCTTCCTAGAAGACTCTGCTTATCTACTTTTACAACTTAGAAGCAGGGAAGTGGGGGCAAACTCTGTTTTAAGTCCCCAGGTCAAAGAAAAATTATGTTTTCCATTCCATAGAATAATAATCCAGTCTTAGCAATGGTATATAAATATAAATATAAGTTTATATTTCCTAACTAAATGTTCAAAGGGAAAGGCTTCATATGAACAAATCGTTCCAATAAACTAAGCAATTTATAGAACTTAGGCTCAAATAAATAATAATGACTAAATTCTTAAATTGGATGAGAAAATTATAACTATGTCTGTACATAATGTGTTAGCTATGACACTTAAATATATTATTTGTTTAGCATGTTGTCTACACTACTGTCCCCAAATTAATATTTTCATGGTCAATTCAAATTATATGGCAAAGCTCTATATTAAAACATGAGCATATAATTGTGCTATTCAGTTTTTTTATTGCTGTGATCAAACTACCCAGTAAGATCAACTTAGAGGAAGAAAAGTTTATTTTGGTTCATGGTTTCAGATGTTCAGTCAATGGTTGGTTGACTCCATTGCTTTGGGCCTGAGATGAGGCAGCACATCATGGTGAAAGGATGTGATAGAGCAAAGCTGCTCTGCTTAAGGAAGTCTAGAAAGAGAGAGAGCAAGGGGAAAGGGCCTAAGGAATAGGCTGTGCCCTCCATGCCCCACTTCTTCCAGCCATGACCCATCTGCCTACAGTTACCATCCAGTCAATCCATTCAAGACAGGATGGACTGATTTGGCTACAGCTTTCAAAATTCAATTATTTCACCTCTGAATGTCCTGGATTAACACAGGGGACACCTCACACCCAAACCTAACTCTAATTATGGTCATACTTTGTGCTGTATATTTTGTTAAGATGATCATAATCAAAGGCTAGAGTATCTTCATTTAATGCTTCATTGAAACCTTGGAAAAAGTTACCCTATGATAACTTGAAAACACTGAGACTAAGACTCATAAATTAAAACCAGCATATTCAAAAAATGCTCTCACATTCAATTATATTATCAAAAAACTTATATTAAGTTGAATATACTCTTGAAATAAAAATACTCACTTTTATGATGGTAACTATTTTCTTTTTTAGGACATCACCTATCCTCTGGCAAAATTATAGTTCTAGAACATTATATGTAAAGCCACTGTTCTGGGAAAGGAAATTTACCTAGTGTGTTTGATTTCTCAGAGTTTATGTAACGTATATCATGTCACTATTAGATGGGGCAAGAATGAGTATTAATATATATTTTAATTATTTCTTAAGTTATAAGGATGTTAAACCATACATATCAGCAAACTGTTTTGGCTTAACAGCAATAGAGGAATTAATAAAGTATAGAATAAATATATACATGAATAGAAATATAGTTTAATATATATAGTTGGTATAAGCAAATTCATTATATCTATACAAAGGCAGAAAAAGTCAAAGCTTAGACCACTTTCCGACAAGGATAATTATTACTTTGTACTTATTAGCATGGTGCTGTTTGTTTTTCAAAGGAAAATGAATGGAAAACTATTTCTATTAGATACAGAAAACTTGAATGTATTCAATGTAAAATGCAAAATTCATTTTCACATACTTTTCTTTTTAAACATTAATACTATAAACAAAAATACTTTTAAAACGATGGAGAAGTCATGCTCCTCTTTTGAAAAGATTCCTTATCAGTTGCTATAAAATAACATTTTGGGGAAGTATAATTATAGCTGTATTCCCTACTAAATGCCTTTAATAATAAGATTAACCTGCAGGAGAAGAGAAACTATATGATACAACTTCCTCAATGAAAGTATTGCTCTTGAAAAAAACAAGGTGGAGCCAGATGACCTTCCCACAGATACAGTACAACCAAAGGTGAACTGTCAGGCTCTTCCTCCCTAAAGATCAGCATAGCATCAATCACTGGTGATCAAATACCAGAGGACAGGCAAAGGTTCCAGTTCAAGGAAGGTCTTTGCACTACTTCAGCAGGGATGCCATCTAATGAGATCTTAATGAGGAATTAGGTGTATGCAAGTATCCTCTCAAGGTCTGCAAGAGGTCAGTAGATGGTCCCCAGTAGACTTGACCTGAGTGATATCTACAGAAAGGCATTGATATTTAGCTCAGTTATTTATTTCTACTATAACTCTATGCATTTTCACAGGAGAAGTAAAAGCACATACAGATTTTTTTTTCCCCCCACTAACCATTCACCTTGATTAGTAACACTTACATGGGTCAGGTACACAAATAGGCCAAAACCAAACAAACTCTACTGAATTTAGACATGGCCCCAGCATTCTAACCTAAGTTGATATTATAAATAAAAGCCAGAATTTAACTTCTGACGGGCTACTTCATTTCAGTCTGTAATAAGAGCAAAAACATAAACCAAGTGGTAAAACAAGCAAGTAATTAAAAGTTTGTGTTTTTATCCAATGTGAATTTGAAAAACAGTTTCTATTGGTTAATTTCTTTTGTTAATTGTTGTGTTTCAACTAAATTTTGCTCATTTCAACAAGAAATATTCCCTAACACATCAGTTATTAAGCCCTAAATAGCTGGTTGTTCCTTGAATACTATGTTTAATTGACAATTTCCTCAAATAAATATAGTGCTTTGGAATGAGTGAATTTTCCTGATAATTTACATACTTATTTACATATGTAATTGCTCTTGATGTAAAACAATTTGAATTATATTTTCAACTAAGTTCCCAAGTGGAAAATGTACAACATAAGGAAACATAATGAAGGAAAGGCTGATTTGGGGGACTAGGATGAAGTTTCCTAGGAGAGGTAACACTTGAATTCAGTTTTAGAACATCAATATGTTATTAATTAGCTGAGGGTTAGAAGAGAGGGGGACCAATCTATGATAAAGCCACAACTGAGTGCTTAAGAGTTATGATGACATTTCCTGCACTGAACAGGCATCACTTAGTTTGGATCATCAAGTGTTTTAGACAGGGGATTTGTTTCCAATCTGGGTGAAATCTACCTGGGTAAGTCATCTGGAAGTGCTACTGCAGAATTTGATGGAATGCTATTGTGTGAACATTCTATCATTCTGGCTCTTTCTCTACTGTGTCTAATGTTCAGCAAGCATTTGAGAGATGTGACTATACATCTTTCTACACTGGGATCCTCTGTTGAGACACAGAGCAGTTATCTACTGGTAAATGAATGCATGGTGGCCACATGATCAGTAGGGCCCAAGATTACCAGCACAGGTTCTTGAGTTCTATTTCTTAGCATTGTTGATGATGTGTAGGTATTTAAGCTCTTTACAGGTTTTCTCATATGTAATATAGGAATGATAATGTCTACTTCATAGGGTTAAAGTAGATATGCAGGTAAAGCTCATTAATACCATGCCAGACAAATAGGAAGAATTCAGAAATATAATTTATTTTATTCAATGTGACCTCTGGTAAATGATATACTTTCCTCAAAACAGGAGATACAACAGTGAGGATCACTTGCTATAATAATCCCTGATAGGTTGGGATTGGGGGTGGTTAGATTATGAGGGAAGATCTTGTTGAATGGAAGGCTTTAGACTGTTCTTATACAAAAGAAAGCCCAGACAGCTTCCTCACTGCTTCTACATGTGAGCATACAGTGAGAAGAACGTCATCCATGAGCCAGGAAGTAGAACCTCACCAGACACCAAATCTTCCAGCATCTTAATCTTGCATATTCCCGCCTCTACAACTGTCTGAAATGAATTTCTGTTGTTTATAAGCCATGTAGTCCATGGTCTTCTGTCATAGGAGGTGAATGGACTTAGAGAGCAATCACATTATTTTAGAACTAGGGAGGACAGCACACTTGTAAGAAAGAACCATGTGGGAAATAAAGCTTCAGAGTTTTTAAAACTTGGAACTTTCCCAGTTGTGCTCATATATATTTGCTAATATTTAACTTTGTCCACAAATTCATCAGATGTTTACTGTGTTTCCTATGTGTCTACCCCTAAATACATTGCTCTGGAGACAGCAATGAGTTAAGCAGCCACGACTCCTACCTTCCCGGAACTTATGATCTGGATACAGATGAAAGTAATATAAAAAATGTTTGATATGTTTTTTGATGGGAAAACAGGCTGTGGGGAGCTCCAGGGATTTCATAAGCAGATTTGTGGCATTAGAATTTCCTTCACTTCAAGGTAAGGGCTTTAGGATGTTCCAAATCTCTGATGGCACTTGTAGCCCATAGCTAGATCTACATCCCTGTTGTTTTCTCCAGTGATCTGTCTTTAAGGCAGACATAATCATTGCTGCAATAGAATAGCTAATTTAATGCATTCATGCATGTGAGAGGGTTATTTTTGTGTTTTGATCAATTCCAGTGAGGGGGAGGGATTTTATGATTGGATGTTTAGACAAGCAATTCTTTTTCTGCAGCTGGTTTTAGACTTCCAGAAAATGGCACATTTTATAACACTCAGAGACTACACTACCTCTGAATGCCCAAATATTTTGAGGACTTTAAAAATCAAATCCAAATCTTTTCATATTAATAGAAAATGACAAAGCAATAGTCAATACACATCCCACAAGTAGATTTAATGCTCTTTCACACATAGCGATTTCTTCCAAACTCCTTCATTGAGGTTGCAAACACCGTATACTACTAAATTATAACTACTTCAATGGTGTATCAATTCATGGATAACTAGTTTTAATTCACCTTTTTGTACTGGTTTGTGGAGAAAATAATATTTGCTCATTTCTGACTAAGCTTTTCATATATTATAGCATTTTAATAGGTTTTTTTTTTGTCATTTGTGATCTCCTAACTTTCCTGTTGTTTTTTATACTGAGAGATTAGAAAACATTTAGCAATTAAAGGCAAAGAGGAAGTGAAATGAAACTTTTCTCTCTTATGTCTACTTGTACAACGTCAAGAACATTCTGGCTTGGTGGGAGGTGCACCAGAGCAGGAGTCAAGAGAGGTGTTATAAAGCTATTAAGTCTAAATTCTCTAGATCTGAGTTGGCTTACAGCATGACAAGTGAATCTAATTATGTTATTGCTAAGTTAGCTCCTAGGTAGAAAAATGAGTGATTCATACTACTTCCCATGCATGAGGAGAACTATTGTTAAAAAAAAAAAAAAAAGAAAATAGCAAGTGTTGACAAGGATGTGAAAAAACAAAACAAAACAACAAAACTGGAACTCTTGTGCATAGATACTGGGAATGTACAATGGTGCAACTCATATGAAAAACAATAAGGTGGTTCCTAAATAGATTAAATCTAGAATTACCATAGGGTCTAGCAATTTCACTTCTGGGTATGTACCCCAAAGAATTGATAACAGGGACACAAAGAGATATTTGTACATCTATGTTAATAGTAGCATCAGGCACAACAGCCCAAAGTTGATTGCAACCCAATTTCCACTGAGGGATGAACAGATGAGCAGCATGTGGCATACAATGGAATATGATTCATCTTTAAAGAAAGTAATTTCTGACATATTCTGTAGAGTATGGATGGAATTTGAAGACATTTTACTAAGTTATAAAAAGACAAATACCATATGACGTATCTAGAATAGGTAAATGATTCACAGATTAAAAAACTAGAACATCCAAGGTGGCTCCAAGGTTAGATGGGAGGAGAAACAGGAAGTTCTGGTTTCAGTTTTGGGGGTTGAAAAGTTCTATCGATGGATGGTGTGATGGTTACCAGTGTGAGTGGACTTCATGCAATTGAGCTGTGCACTTGAAATAGTTAAATGGTAAATTTTATTATGTATATACCTTTTTTTATAAATTAATAATTTATAAATTTTATAAATGAATAATTATAAAAGTAATTTATAAATAACCAACCTACTGGGATAGATCCTGGGAATATGGTGGTAGAAGACTCCTAAAAATACACACAACTTAGCAGTGAAGAGAACTAAGTAAAGAGACATTCATGATAAAAGCAAGGCATATCCTGTGTGCAATTACATATGAGGGACTTTTCACAGAAACTGCAGTGTCTTAGAGGAGGAAATGACTCAGCAAAGCCAATGATGAGTGTCAAGAGGCCTAGTAAAGGAGAAAGGATAGACCTTGGGTCAAATGAGAACCTACCATATGGCATATAATAGCCAACATCTGTTTTACTGAATTGTAAGTTGTGAAGCCTTAATATCTTTCTTCTGAGTGGTTAGCCAGTTGTACTAGCATCATTAAATAAATAATCCTTCTTTTACTTTCTGATTTGCAAAGCTCCATTTAAAACCAATTTTTAATATACATTAAGATCATTTTTGAAGCCTTTTTTGTTCATTATTTTAATGATCTGTTGATTAGTTATTGTACTGGTCTCCAATTGGCTTAATTATTATAGGTTTATGACATGATTTGATGTCCCCAAAATTTCTTGCTTATTTTTTTTCTATTTTTCCCTATGTTTTTGTTATCCATTATAGAAGGAATCTTTAAATTACCATTTCTAATTTTTTAAGGAGGATTATTGATTTTTGTAGACAGTTGTCTCTTGTTATCCATGGAGAATTTGATTTAGGACTGCCTTCACATACCAAAATCTACAGATGCACCAAGTTCCTTATATAAAATGCATGGTATTTGAATATAACCTCCACACATCATTTCACATATGTTAAATAATCTCTAGAAGACTTTTACTACATAATGTAATGTAAAGCCTATTGTAATGTAAAGCCTATGTAAAATCACACATAGTATAGTTTAGAGAACAATGACAAGAAAAAAAATCTATATATCTTCACTATACAATTTTTTGTTGTTTTTTGAATACTTTCAATCAAGTTATTTGATCAGAGAAGGTGGAAGAAACAGATACAGAAGGCTAAGTGTATTTATACTGCTTTGGCTACTTTATCAGCACCTTTAGTCCAAATAACTTTTCAATTAAATGTCTTGCTTTTGCCAGGCAACTAGACTATTTAAAAAGGGTAGCTTTGTCTCCCTCTTAGTAGCTATGTATATTGTATTATCTGGAAAAATGATCCTCAGTCAGGGCTATCTTTGCTCCCAGGGGTGACTTGGAAATATCTGAGGACATGTTTGATCATCAAAACTGGGGATGGTACTATTGATACTGAATGAGTATAGACCAGGGATAGTGTTAAACATCCCAACAAAAGAAATATTTGGCATTGGTACTGAAGTTGAGAAAATTTGACCTCAAACTTTCAGAAAATGTTGAATAACAGTGGTAAAAGACGGCACTGTGACTGGTTCCAGGATTGTCACTTTTGAAAAGAAAAACTGTTATAAGCTAGACAAAATAGAAACAATAAAATTAGAGTCTATTTAAGTTCACTAGCCATTGTGAAGGTTCTTATAACAGGATGGTCACAAAAAAAAAAAAAAAAGAAAGAAAGAAGAGAAATACCTGTGTCATTTTTGGAATAATTTTGTTGTGAACTTTACAAATTGTCCCTGCTCATTGATAAAACCTTTCATCAAAATTGGTAGTTGATAACTACCCAAGTTATAGATGAATCAAACCATCATATTGTTCCACATAAATATGGGCACAAAATATTGAAGATCAAAAAACTTTTAAAACCAAAATATTAACATTTTATTTGAAAGGTATAGTACATGTAATTACAAAGTTCACACTAAATTTTAGACTTGATATGAAATGAAAATATCTCATTGATTTTTTTGTACTTAAAAATGTAAAATTAATAAAAGTTCTGATACCAGGTTAAATAAAATATATAATTAAAAATTCCTATGATGATGAGTTTTGGCATTAGAATTTATTCAATATCTTCTTTGCCAGGGGAAAACAGAATATTTGTAGGTTAACAGAAAGAGTATGATACACCAAGAAGAGTATTGTTCTTTTGTCAGTACCGTCTCCCACTGGGAACATGTATGCATGTTTAATTTCTTTCCAATTAAAAGTAAATTGGATAGAGCCTACAGATTGGGAGAAAATCTTTACCACATGCACCTCTAATAAAGCACTAATCTCTAGGATATATAAAGAACTCAAAAAACTTAATACAAAAAAACAAATAACCCAACCAATAAATGGGCTAAGAAACAGAATAGACATTTCACAGAAGAAGAAATACAATTTATCAATAAATATATGAAAAAGTGTTCAATATCTCTAGCAATTAGAAAAATGCAAAGCAAAACTACACTAAGATTTCATCTCACTCCTGTCAGAATGGCAATCATCAAGAATACAGGCAACAATAAATGTTTGCAAGGATGTGGGAAAAAATGTACAATCATTCATTGCTGGTGGGACTGCAAATTGGTGCAGCTAATATGAACAGCAGTATGGAAATTCTTGGAAAAACTTGGAATGGAACCACCATTCAACCTAGCTATCCCACTCCTTGGTTATACCCACAGGACTTAAAATTAGCCTACTATAATTATGTAGCCATGTCGATATTTATAGCAGCTCAATTCACAATAGCTAAACTATGGAAACAACCTAGGTGTCCTTCAATAGATGAATGGATTAAGAAAATGTGGTACATGTACACAATGGAATATTACTCAGCTTTAAAGAAGAAGAATGAAAATACTGGCATTTGCCAGTAACTGGATGGAGTTGGAGAATACCATGCTAAGCAAAATAAGCGAACCCCAAAAAACCAAAGGCTTACTGTACTCTCTAATATGCAGATGCTAATTCACAATAATGTGGGGATCGTCAGAGAAGAATAGTATTACCTTATATTAGGTAGAGGGAAGTGAAGAGAGGGGAGGGGAGGGAATGTGGGGATAGAAAAGATAGTAGAATGAAACAGATATCATTACTTTATGTATATATGTGACTGCATGACCAATATGATCTACATCTCAGAAAAATGAGAAATTATATCCCATCTATGTATGATATATCAAAGTGCATAAATATATTCTACTGTCATATATAACTAATTAAAACAAATTTAAAAATAAAAAGAAAGTAAATTGAATATACCATAAAGAACATTTCCTTATTGGGGCTAACCTTTTACCTTCTAAAACAAGATTAAAGGAACATCTTGAAATATATTTCTGCTTGCTTACATTCTGACAAACTGATTGGATTTGCTAACAAAAATGTTGATAAAGTCAAAGGAAAACTGAAAGTTTCACATACAGTTGGTTCCTAGGGAACTTCTTCAGTACCTGAACTTCTTTACCTCATACCTTTCCCCCTTGGATGTATGCTTTGACAAGAATACCGTCTTGTAAATGTCACACACACACACACACATGCTTATCCTCTCTGCAGTTTTAGGAATGAACAAGCAAACACTTAGGATTTTAATTCACTCAACATTGCTCAAGTCAGTGCTTTGCAGGAAAAATACAATTCCATGTACAACTTACATGAGCTATCTGTGTGCTTCTTATTTTATGGATATCAAGGCAGTTCCACCCTTGACCTTTTATATACAATATCCAAAGGATTAGAATCCTAAGAACCATATTTTTCTAAATTCTGTTAGTAAAACTTTCATTTGGATTGTGTCAAGAAGAGGTACTCATGAAAGAGTTGGAAAGGAGTCAATAAGGAGAAACCATTACTTTCCTCCACTAGTGGCAGAGGCTGATTCAGGGATGGATGGTAAGGTGAGATTTTCACAGGTTTCTCTGCCAATGTCTGCAAATCATTCTCTTCAGCGCCAAAGGCAGCTGAGAACCCTGGCAGCAGCTTCTGGCCATATTGACAATTGGCTTTTCCAAAATCTCTCTCACCTGTATTCCCACCCATTTAAATAGTTTTGTAAGCATATAACTCTCTGTATGAAGTTCTTTCTTACTTAAATATCTAGAGTGGTTTCTGTTTCCTTAAGGAAGCTTTAGCTGATACATAGTATCAGCCCATCAAGGGCATCCTTTGGGAGAAATTCACCCAGTTGTGTCTAAGAGGTCGGTCACCTGTCTAAGGAAACTAGTAGCTTTTCATAAAATTTTAAAGATATCAGTCCTGGCCCAAAATTACACAATTTCAACATTATCTTCTCTTGGGGAAAACATAAATTTTTCACCTCTCCCCAGAATGAAATAATTCATCAACACAAAACCTGGAAGAAAAGCAAAGATAAATTGACTGCATCTCAGATGGGGATGTTTATAGCAGCGCAATTCACAATAGCTAAACTATTATAAAAAGGATGTAAAAGCAGTGGAATAACCACACATAAATTAAACTAATTACACTTAATTAATTCCAAAGTAGGGCATCTGACAAAAAACTTTTATGAGATTCTGTAAATGATGGTGTGATGCTCATTAGGGAGCCTCTTTCTCCTTTTCCTCACTTCTATACTGTAGAATCCTCCAGTTTCTATATTTGGAGACAGCCACAGAAGATGTCTCTGAGAAGTGCTGACAAGCAGGAGGCCTCCTCTTTGTGCTTGTGGTGGAGAAAGTTGCAAATTTCTGATAAAATAAAATTCATAAATTGAGACTTGGGAGCCTTGTCAGAAATTAGTGAACTTAACCTCATTTGGAATCAGTTGTAAGCAAAATGAAATTTTCCTTAACATAAACCCTTTTGTGGAGATTGTTGACATAAACTGTGAATTTATAAAAAAGAGAACAAACTAGATATTTAAAAATAAGGTAAGAACCATCTGAGATACCAAAACTAAATTACACATCATTCCATCTTTTTCCTCGTGACCTAAAGCCAAATAATGACAAATTTAGTTTCTTGCCATGATATTACTTTCTGTTTGTTGCTAATAGCATGTTATATTTGGGATATTTGAACTGAATCTATGTATATGAAGTAATGCTACCATGGTTTTATCTAAGGGAGAGGATATTTAAAAAAAAAAAAACTCTAGGGCTCAGTGATGGAGTGCTCACCTAGCATGTGTGAGGCACTGGGTTTGATCCCCAGCATCATATAAAATTAAAATAAAGATATTGTGTCCACTTACAACTAAAATATATGTTTTTTTAAAAAGGAAAAAAGTCTAAACCACATAGGAAACTTACTAAGACAAATAAATTATTATAGTTTTGTATGTAAGTATATGCATGTGTATAATTTTTTTCAACAAACTTGCAGAAATGAAGATTGGGAAGAAAAATACGGCTTTTCTTATGAGCTGTCCAAATTCTTAATAAGAATTTCATGTTTATGATATTCTATCTTTCAAATTTCCTAGAGTTGGCTTTTAACCAATTTGGGGGGAGGGTATTTTCCCCAATCAAGTGCACAACCAGTTTAATAAACATATTTTTTAGACCACTTACTGTTTTGTTTTCTTGTGAACTTGTTTTATAATTTCTGATCAGGTATTTCCATTGTAATCATCTGGAATAACTTAATTGCTAATCTGTGAAGTAACTGTGATCCTTATTAAAGGAAGGATCACTGTTTCCCATGAAGGGAAGGACACAGAATAGAGCTTTTATACAGAATATAGAGTCCTTACTCCATAGGTTCCTAACTGTGGGGTCTGAGGCAAGCTACTTACCCATTGGAGTGCTAATTTTGTTCACTTACTAAATAAGATGCAAAATACACAATACACATATTGATCAAGATCAAACAGAATGATATGCATAGCCAAGGGCAAATTAAAATACTGGACCTAGGAAGGGCCCTGGTATCTTATCCCCACTTCATATCATATCTTCCTTCTCTATCACTTTGAGATCTCTGTTCCCTCCATAGGTTCCCCGTGGTTCTCTTTATATTTGAATGACTCAATGTTAATCCTCATTCTGTTTCTCCTACCTTTACTGAGATGGGATATTTCTGTAGCTCATGATATTCCAGGGACTCTCTTCTGTACTTCTAAGGTTTCAACTACCATTTTGCTAAACTCAGTCTTCCTAAGATGTTACTAAGTAAGAATCAAAGTTGGTTTGAGATCAACCAAAAGACAAACTATTTGGGAGTATTCAAATGGACCTCCATATCTATGGGTTCCACCAACCATGGATCAAAAATAGTTGGAAAAAAATGTAAGTATGTCATTTTCTTCCTTGTCACAACTCCTAAACAATATGGTACATCAACTATTTATATATCATTTAAATTGTATTAGTGTTGTAAGTAATTGAGAGATGACTTAAACTATGTGGGAGGATGTATGTGACTATAAACAAATATCACACCATTTTTTTAAATGAGGAAGTTGAACATCAGCAGATATGGTCCTGAACCATTCCCCTTGGATACTGAGGGTGACTACAATGCCTTATAATGTTACTTGAATCATGCAATGTAGGCTAGCATCAATGTTTTAAATGAATCTTATTTCTTCACCATTATAATCCTCTTGGTAGAGAATAATGTAAAGGATAATAGTGAAACAAATTCATATTACCTGAGGAAAAGTAGGAAGAACATATAGCACAAGGATTGGAAATAAAGAATTTGTTTCATGTCTTTATACATTTGAAATGCTGTCCCAGGCTAATCATTATACGAATTTATTACATCAACATAATATTAACTTTTATTTATCACTTATTATATGTCTAAAAATACTTGTGCCTCTTATATTTTTAAAACATTAATTATCATACTCATAAAATATTATTTTTATTCTATATGTTAAATATATGTTAAAGAGTACCTTATTTACATTGATTAGGATAATAATTAACCCAACTTAGGATATTTAATTTTTGGAATGAACTAGTTATATAGACAATATCTTCTTTTTAACAATGTAAAAATCGAGATTCAAAAAAATGAAGTAAATTTCCAAACATCATGAACATGTTTCATGTGTATTTCCCTCTCTTTTTAAAACCACATCACAAGAAATTTGTCAAAGAATTCTGCTGAAATACTCATAGTAGCTCCTATTACATAACATTTTTTTAAATTTACCATTCCTTTAGCAGTATGTTTACTTGGCTTAAATTTGATTTCCATAAAAAGATTGAAATTTTGTAAGTTCATAATTTTCCAGAGCATTAAACATAAATATTTGAAGTCCTACTACTTTCTAGCTTACTACTAAAGTATATACAAAGAATTCCAAAACCAAACCAAACCAAATCATACAATGAGTTTTCAAACACTGATAGTATTCTACTTTCAAAATTCAATATTTCAATATTCTACTTTCAAAATTCAA
This sequence comes from Callospermophilus lateralis, assembly GCF_048772815.1. Classification (NCBI taxonomy): domain Eukaryota; kingdom Metazoa; phylum Chordata; class Mammalia; order Rodentia; family Sciuridae; genus Callospermophilus; species Callospermophilus lateralis. The sequence goes on along the minus strand of NC_135320.1, from coordinate 61,412,315 downwards.
AATTTCAATATTCTACTTTAAAATATGGAAAGGGCATGTTTAGAGCTTCAGGGGGAGCAATATATTAATTATAAAATGATATTTTAAATACACATGAGAAGCAAAATTACATGAGCATGATTCATGCATAACCATGCATATCAATTATTTATTAATGTTCCTTTGGAATTTTTAATGACTATCTACATTTATCAACTATAGCAACAATAAGTAACAGTTGTATGCACCTTACATTTTATAGAGAGCTGATACAGCCATGATGTCCTTGTAACCATTGCCAAAGATGATAGGACATGACCCACAAAGAAAACAAAATTTAATGGAAAGAAGATAGGCTTTTAAGTCAAATGTAGATTTAAACATCTGCTCTATTCCTTATAAACCAGATGATGTTGGGCAAACCAGGGAATAGCTCTGAATTTCATCCAATAAGTGAGAATTAAAAAATCCTACTATCCCAAGGTTTTTACAACGATAAAATGAGAGGAGAATGTATAGCACCAGCATACTCAGTTCCTTCCTCCTACCTATTCCCCACTTGGAAATATGTCATGCCACATGCAATTTTTTTCTCAAACTTTACCTTTCCTTTCCTGCCCACATGTATCTATTTTTATACTGTTCACATCATTGAGTTCGTCAGAACTATCTGGGGTCATTAAAATAAAACAAAATCCCTTCCCATAAAGATATTTAATTATCACAAAGCATATTCATTTCATGCAGTAATACAATTATACTAAATAAAGAAGATTAATAGGTTATAAAAAGACAAATCACAATGAATGGTTGAAATTATGAACAGGAAATAGGTATTTGCACCTTGGAACTGTATATTTTAGAAAAAAAGAGGCTAAATTGGATTAATTAATATCCTAATTTTTAATGCAACAAAAAATTTAATGAAACAGTATCAAAAATGGCAGCAAACAAATGGCATAGTAATTGAACATGTTTTTTAGAAAGAAACATCACCTTGATCTCTATTTGAGAGGTGTCATGCTAATCACCAATCCTCAAAATAATTTGATTTGAACATAAAATAATAAAACGTACCTCAGTTAAAAACAGCCATTTTTAAGAATTTTAGAATTGAGGCTTATAGGGGACACTGTGAGGGTGAAGATATTAAATATTAAATCACATCTGTGAGAGTTAGAATCTCAGGCCAGGAAGCACATCTCTGCTAAGGACTGAATATTTGTGACCCAGCCCAGGATCACACATTTGATTAAGAGTAGATATGGGAACAGTTCCAAAATCATCTGATATGGGGTCTTCTCTTGCACTTGCAAGGACTACTTGCTGTGATTCTGATGCCACCTAGGGGTCTCTCTACCCTCTGTGTCCATGCAGACTCTTACATCTACCTAATTCAACTAGTGCAACTTAGTCCTTTTATCAGGTATTATAGGAAATCCAATAGCAGGTAGAATTTCATCTTTTGTAGAAACTTTGCTAAAAAAATCAGAGGTTGTAGATAAGGGCGGTGGGAAAAGGATATCATAATGTCCATTATTCCCCTGCTTATCCCTCCTCTCTCTCTCTCTCTCTTTTCTTCCTCTTTCTATCAGGGTTTGGCTCTGAGCTCCACTCTCCTCTTCTGGGATTCAGAGTATAGTCCCCTTTTCCTCAACCCTAAACCTAGGTCAAGTGTCTGTTTGGAACTTCTTTATCTTTCCTGTGGAAATCTGTACCTGGCCCTCAATAATGAGATGTTTAACTATTTAATCTTTCCAGTAGTTGAAGGCTCTTCTCAAAGATCCCATCTCCCTTTGGTGTGAAGCTATCCTTTATTCACCTTAAGTGTGAGCTCTCATTCATCTAATCTCTCATGGCTCTTGTCTTGAGATTTATATGTTCTGTGTTGTGTTAGCATCATGCAACTTCACTATCTTTTTTTTTTTTTTTGAGAGAGAGAGAGAGAGAGAGAGAGAGAGAATTTTTTTTTAGTATTTATTTTTTAGTATTCGGCGAACACAACATCTTTGTTTTGTATGTGGTGCTGAGGATCGAACCCGGGCCTCATGCATGCCAGGCGAGTGCGCCACCACTTGAGCCACATCTCCAGCCCAACTTCACTATCTTTGATCAGTCACACTAGTTGTCAACTCCTAAGGAAAAGGGAACTTACTTTGTTAGCTTCTGTACTGTCTAGTACATTGCTACTGTGAGCTAAATATTTATTTCTCCCCAAAACTCACACACTAAAGCCTACTCCCCAGTGTGCTGGTATTTAGAGTGGGGCTTTGGGAGGTATTTAGGGCATATGGGTAGAACCCTCATGATTGAGATTTGTGCCCTTATAAAAATATGACAGAGCTCCCTTTCTCTCTCTGCTCTCCTACCATCTAGGAATTCAGTGAGACTACAGCCATAAACAAACCAGACTGGGGGGTCCTTACCAGATACCATATCTTCTGGCATCTTTTTGTTTTCCCAGCTTCCAGAATTGTGGGATATAAATATTTGATGTTTAAACTATCTAGTCTACTAATTTGTCATAGCAACCTAAACTGACAGAGGCAAGTGCTTTTCAGATATTAGATATCTTGTTCATTTGAATTTTTATCAGGTTTGGATATTTCCACAGGGTCCCTTGGAAGTTTGGTTTAAAAAAAAAAATGCTTAGCCTCTGAAACCTGAGCAACAAAGAGAGTTTTGGAACTGTTTGCATTATTAGACTTTTGTCTCTGCAGCTGTATTTCTTCCTCTTTCATGTTTCCAAATTCTTGCTTCTAATGACCCACCACCAGCTGGCTGGATTGCTTTATAACATTGTTTCCTAGTAGATCCCCAAGCTTGGCATAAACTCTAACTATGCCTTTGAAGAAACACGGAAATCTTTCCCTCTGTCTCTATGGTCCATTTCAACTTCTCTTTTATTAATTGCTTGGAAGTTTTATCCTCCAGTCATTTCTGCATTTGGCAATGACAGTGTATTATCAGTGATGCCACTGTTAGGCACGCAGCAAATTCAAGGCCTTGTGACTGAAAGCCAATGTGATTGCACATTGATGGAAACTGTGTAGAGTATAACCTTTTCATTTGGTCAGATGTTATTTGCCTGATGGGCAGACTAGAGAACAGCATCCTCAATTTTTGGAAATTTGCTTTCTATTTTTATAACTACTTGCACATGTACTGATAGAGAAAATAGTTCACACCCCAGGAATTATTTAGAGAGAAGAAGAATGATCTCTATTAATAAATAAACATTTCAAGGAGACTTGTAGGAAACCTGAGTTTTTCTTCATATTAGAATAAAAAATAGATTGAGTAGGGATGGATTTGCTAAGGCTGTTTTATACTTTCTTTTATTATGTGAGGTGTTTCAGCCAACTTTTCTTGGCTATGATCAAAACATCCAATAAGAACAGCTTATAGGAGGATAAGTTTATTTGGGGCCTATGGTTTCAGAGGTCTCAGGAAATGGCTGACTATCATGGGGGAGGACATAGCCAAGGTAAGATGCTCCCCTTATGACGGGCCAGAAAGCAAAAAAAGAGAAAGGGATGGAGGGGAGGGCAGCAGGGCAGATGCACCTTCCTAGGGCATGCACTCAGCGACCCATCTTCTCCAGCTAGACCCCATCTAAGTTACCACCCCAAGTCCACTCAAACTAGGATGAACCGATTGTCACAACTCTCATAATCTAATCATCTCACCCCTAAATATTCTTGCATTAACAGGAGCTTTTGGAGGACACCTCAATCCAAACCTTAATATGAGACAATGAATAATTTTGCTTTCCTTTATCCATGTAACTTCGTAATAAGGTTTATAATTGTCAGGAAACAGTGAGAGTATGTTTCATGTTACCTGCATGTTCAGGATTTCTGAGCAAAGAAAACTGGCATCTGGAATAAAGGATAGCGCTCAGGAGGGAGGTAGAGATTTATCTCCCTGAATCTGAGCATTTAAATTTCAAAGGAGGCTACACCCCTGAGCTATCACCTTCCAATAGATTAGATAAACTTAGGAATCTCTTCCTGAGGAGATTCATTTATATGATGGACAAGGGTTCTCTCCCTCTTTCCACGTGGTAGCAGGACAGCCTGCTATATTTATATATTTATATAAATATTTATATATTCAGCTAATTATATATTCAGCTCCTATATAAATGTGCAGATTGGTAATTTTAAGGTTCCTGAAGTATAAATATCTGCAGGTAGAGCAAATATTGGGCTTCTCTCCATGTTGTCTTGGGGGGGACTGAGGAAAGGACAGCTGGCATACTGCTACTGTCATAAGTAATAAGACTGATCCAGAATCCTTGAGTTTACTTTCAAGACAAAATAAACGTATAGAGTAAAAAAAAATCAATCATGTACTTTTCCCAAGCTAAGGCTATTTTATTATTGATTAATTCTACCCCAACTAACCCTTTTCCATTTTCCTTCTCCTGCTTTAATAAAATTGTAGGTATTTGTTAAGAATTTACTGTTTAGATTCAGTACTAAGAGCTTTACATACATTATCTTATTTAGTACTCACAAAGATTCTATGAAGAAAGTACATTTATTCTCATTTAATAGTTGAAAAAAACTAATAAACTTAAAAAATGCAAATGGTGACTAACAGAACTAAAACATATAGATAATTAGTATGTTCTAACATGTTCTCTTATGTCACCACTACTGCTGTTTGCTAAACTATATTATACCCTCACAACTAGCATGCCAGGCTAATCAAATTCAGAAAGTGCTAAAATTTTTAAGTGCTTCCATCTTAGCACAATTTTATCTATCATTCATTTATGATAATTTGCTTTATTATGAAACCATGTATATGTGTGTGTGATTAATATAATATTTTTTTCATACTCTAAACATATAGGTGGTATTAAGAGCTGGGAGTTAGGGAGTTTGTTCTGAGGCAGGAATACAAATGTTAATGACAAATTCCTAGTTCAGGACGGTAACTTGGGCCCAAACAGTTAAAAGTATTTTATATCTGCACAGAATAAAGAAAGCCTTCAGGCTCTTTAAATTAGTCTTGCTACTCATGGGTTGGTATTATCAGCATTACGCAGAATCTTGATACAAATGAAAAATTCTGGGCTAACCCAAGAGTTACTGATTCAGCATCAGTACTTTTATAAAGTCCCCAGTGCATGATAAAATTTGGGAAGAAGTTATTTAGATATTTGAGGATTTAAAGCTTTCCCCTTGAAGTCCTCCTGCTGAACAGCAAAGTCAAACCTTTTCCCTATTCAAGGGTATCTAAAGGAACTGTTCTTTAGACCTTGATCCATTTGGAATCTGCCTAAGTTTTAAGTCTCAAAATACTGTGGGAGAAAGATCTCAGGTGATGGGGTGTGGTACGACTCTGCAATAAACAGGGCGTTAAAACAGAATCAATCCTAAGTGAGATTTACACTAAAGAGCTTGAACTAATGAATATTGATTCCATACTGCAAAAAGATCTTTTAAGATGAACTGGCTTTCTCTAAATCAGATAGAAATCACTTGTCTTTGAATCAAAAGGTTTCCAGGGTGATATATAGATATCTTATCCAGTTTGTCCCATTTTTTTTGTTGATACATGTTATTATTCTAGGTTACTTGAATCATAGGTGATGACCAGATAGCAACTACTAGGTCTCTTGCTCTTTCCATGAAAAAACTGATTCAGCACAGCTTTTGTATATTCACTAACCCTAGGATGTCATGGCCCCATCTGGAGCATTGTTACATTTTTGGTCATACAAATATTTGACCAAAAATATATACATGGTTTCATTTATTTCCTAACAAACAAAAAACAGTAAAGGCTAAATATGGGAATATTTATTGGATGATACAGCTGGACGAAACAATCAAAATTGCCTCTATCTGATCATTTGCAGCTTCCTTTTAGCCCATTTGTCTCTTTCTCCTTCATTAAGAGTTCAAGGAGAGTTATGGGCAACCATGAGTTCAACTCTACTAGAATAGCTAGGTTTTAAAGGACACTATGAACTGTCACAGCCAAGAAGAGCCCAAGAAGATATGGCAACTAAACACAATGTGGTATAATGGATAGGATCCAGAACAGAAAAAGACATTGGAGAAAAAATAAGGAAATCTGAGCAAAGTGTGGTTATTGCAATAGATCATCAAGTTGATCTTAAAGCAGGAGATAGAACTATCTTTATTCACCAGTTGGCAGTCCAAATTCACCAGCTGGCGGGCCAAGGAGCAAGCTGCAAATCTATACCCTTTACTTCCTTCCAAGGGCTCCAGTATACCTTCATAGTCCAAAACCACATTAAACACAAGTGGCTGTTGCTATAATTCAAAACCATAAACAAACTTCATGAGATCTTAACTCATAAGCAGAAGGGAAAGTTGGTCAAAATGTCCCTAGTTAAGTATAATTTAAATAATGGTTACTAATGTCTAGATAAACATTCTGTGACAGGGTACATTGTCCAAGAAAAATGGGAATCAAAAATAGAACAATTTTACATTGTATAAGAAGAACAGAAATGTTCGCATTTCTAAGCAAGGTATGCTAAGCAGGATCTGGTTGGCAGAAGTGGAATTTTCTCAGGGGAGAAGCATTTCTTACATGACACAGAGTCGCAGGGCAAAATGGAGTCTGTTTGGTCATTGCCCATATATCCTGACCCGTAGCAGTGTGAACAGTAGTAAACAACATACCCACATAGTATCTCCTGAGCCAACCTCCATATACTTAATGCATAGTGTTTCTGATGGTTCTTTTCAATTCAATTCAATTAGCTCAGAAGACTGATGGCATTTTTTGAACTTTATAAAATTAATTAATTTATTCTAATTTGTTATACATGACAGAAGAATGCACTTTAATTCATAGTACACATAAAGAACACAATTTTTCATGTCTCTGGTTTTACACAAAGTAGAGTCACACCATTCGTGTCTTCATATACATACTTAGGATAATGATGTTCATTACACCATCTTTCCCTTCCCCCATACCCCCTCCCTTCCCCTGCCTCCACTTTGCCCTGTCTAAAATTCCTCCATTCCTTCCATGCTCCCTCCCCTCATCCCCATTATCAGCATCCACATATCAGAGAAAATATTCAGCATTTGGTTTTTTGGGATTGGCTTACTTCACTTAGCATAATATTCTCCAACTCCATTTACCTGCATATACCATGATTTTATTCTCTTTTAATGCTGAGTAATATTCCATTGTGTGTGTATATGTGTGTGTGAATGTATGTGTGTGTGTGTGTGTGTGTATATATATATATATAAAGAAAATTTGATATATATATGGATTTCCAGTTTTCCCAGCACCATTTATTGAAGAAGCTATCTTTTCTCTAATGTATGTTTTTGGCACTTTTGTCTAATATGAGATAACTATATTTATGTGGGTTCATCTCTGTGTCCTCTATTCTGTACCATTGGTCTACAAGTATATGTATGTATGTGTATATGTGTGTGTGTGTGTGTGTGTGTGTGTGTGTGTGTATAATTTTCTTTATCCATTCATCCGCTGAAGGGCATCTAGGTGGGTTCAACAATTTAGCTATTGTGAATTGTGCTGCTATGAACATTAACGTGGCTCTGTCACTGTAGAATGCTGTTTTTAAAGACCTTTAGGTATAAACTGAGAAGTAGGATAGCTGGGTCAAATGGTGGTTCTATTCCAAGCTTTCCAAAGAATCTCCATACTGCTTTCCATATTGGGCTGAACCAATTTGCAGTCCCACTAGCAATATAAGAGTGTGCCTTTTCTCCCACATATTCACCAACACTTATTGTTGTATTCTTAATAGTTACCATTCTGACTAGAGTGAGATGAAATCCTAGAGTAGTTTTGATTTGCATTTCTCTAATTGCTAGAGGTGTTGAACATTTTTTTCATATGTTTGTTGATTGATTGTATATCATCTTCTGAGAAGTATCTGTTCAGTTCATTGGCCCATTGAGTTATTTGTTTTCTGTTTTCTTTTTGTTTTTGCTTTTTTTTTAGTGTTAAGATTTTTGAGTTCTTTATATATCATAGAGATTAGTGCCCTATCTGATGTGCATGTGGTAAAAACTTATTCCCATTCCATCAGCTCTCCCTTCACCTCACTGATGGTTTCTTTTGCTGAGAAAAAGCTTTTTAGTTTGTATCCATCCCATTTATTGATTCTTGATTTCAATTATTGCACTATAGGAGTCTTATTATGGAAATCAGAGCATAATCTGACATAATAAAGATTTGGATCTACTTTTTCTTCTATTAGGTACCGGGTCTCTGGTTTAATTCCTAGGTCCTTGATCTGCTTGAGTTGAGTTTTGTGCATGGTGAGAGATAGGGGCTTAATTCCACTTTGCTACATATGGATTTCCAGTTTTCCCAGCACCATTTGTTGAAGAAGCTATCTTTTCTCCAATATATGTTTTGGGCACTTTTGTCTAATATGAGATAACTATATTTATGTGGCTTCATCTCTGTGTACTCTATTCTGTACCAGTGATCTGCAAGTCTATTTTGTTGTCAATACCATGCTGTTTTGTTACTATTGCTCTGTAGTATAGTTTAAGGTCTGGTATAATGATGTCACCTGCTTCACTCTTCTTGCTAAAGATTGCTTTAGCTGTTCCAGGCCTCTTATTTTTCCAGATTTCATGACTGCATTTTCTATTTCTATGAGGAACGTCATTGGGATTTTGACTAGAATTGCATTAAATCTGTATAGTGCTTTTTATAGTATGGTCTTTCTGACAATACTAATTCTGCCTATCCAAGAACAAGGGAGATCTTTCCATCTTCTACAGTCTTCTTTACTTTCTTTAGCATTGTGTAGTTTTCATTTTAGGGATCTATCACCTCTTAAGTTTTCTCTCTCCTTCTCTTCAGTAGTATGGCTAAGGATTTATCAATTTTATTTATATTTTCCAAGGACCAAACTTTATTTTTTAATATTTTTTGTAGTTGTAGATGGATATAATATCTTTATTTTATTTATTTATGTTTATATGGTGCTGAGTATTGAACCCTCACACATGCTAGGCAAGTGCTGTACCACTGAATTACAACCCCAGCCCCAAGAACTAACTTTTTGTTTTGTCAATTTTTTCTTTTGTTTCAATTTCATTGATTTCAACTCTGATTTTAATTATATCCTGTGTTTTCCCATTGGTGTTGATTTGTTCTTCTTTTTCTAGGGCTTTGAGATGTAATGCTTGGTCATTTATTTGTTGACTTTTTCTTTTTTTAAGGAATAAACTCCATGCAATGAACTTTCTTCTTAGTATTGCCTTCATAGTGTCCCAGAGATTTTGATATGTTGTATCTGTGTTCTCATTTACCTCTAGAATTTTTTAATCTCCTCTTTGATGTCTTTTGCAATCCATTGTTCATTCAATAGCATATTATTTAGTCTCCAGGTGTTGGAGTAGCTCTATTTTTTATTTTATCATTGATTTCTAATTTCATTCCATTATGATCTGATAGAATGCAGGGTACTATTCTACTTTTTCATATTTGCTAATAGTTGCTTTGTGGAATAATATTTTAGAGAAGGATCCATGTGCTGCTGAGAAAAAGGTGTATTCACTCGATGATGGATGAAATATTCTAGATGTCAGTTAAATCTATAGTTTCTTTGCTTAGCTTTTGTTTGGGAGATCTATCCAATGTTGAAAGAAGTATGTTAAAAGTCACTCAGAATTATTGTTTTTGTATTCTATTTGACTCTTGAACTTGAGAAGAGTTTGTTTGATAAATGTAGATGCTCCGTTGTTTGGGGCATATATATTTATAATTGTTATGTCTTGTTGCTGTATGGTTCCTTTAAGCAGTATAAAATGTCCTTCTTTATCCCTTTTGATTAACTTTGGCCTGAAGTCTACTTTACTTGATATGAGGATGGAAACCCCTGCTTATTTCCACAGTCCATTTCCAACCTTTCACTTTCAGTCTGTGGATGTCTTTTCCTATGAGATGATTCTCTTGAAGGCAGCATATTGTTGCATCTTTTTTAAAATCCAATCTGCCAGTCTATGTCTTTGGTTGGTGAGTTTAGGTCATTAACAATCAGGGTTATTATTGAGACCAGATTTGTGTTCCTGGTCATTTTTGTTTATTTTTCATATTTAACTTGACTTGGTTTCTCCTTTGATTGTTTTTTTTTCCTTTAGTGTAATACCTCCCTTTGCTGATTTTCATTGTTGCTTTTCATTCCCTCCTCATGGAATATTTTGCCAAGGATGTTCTGTAGTGCAGACTTTCTAGTTTTAAATTCTTTTAACTTCTGTTTATCATGAAAGGTTTTAATTTAATCATCAAATCTAAAGCTTAGTTTTGCTAGATACAAGATTCTTGGTTGGCATCAATTTTCTTTCAGAGCTTGTTATATGTTGTTCTAGGATCTTACAGCTTTCAGGGTCTGGGTTGAAAATCTGCAGAGATCCTATTTGATTTCCCCATATATGTAAACTGATTCCTTTCTCTCATGGCTTTTAAACTTCTCTCCCTATTCTATATGCCAAGCATTTTCATTATAATGTACCTTGGTGTGGATCTGTTTTGATTTTGTATGTTTGATGTCTAGTAGGCTTCTTGTATTTGATTTTCCAATTCATTCTTCATGTCTGGAAAATTTTCTGATATTATTTCATTGAATAGATTGTTCATTCCTTTGGTTTGGACCTCTATGCCTTCCTCTATCCCTATAATTCTTACATTTGTTCTTTTTATAATATCCCATAATTCTTGACTGTGCTGCTCATGTTTTCTTACCATCTTCACTGTGTGGTCAACATTCTTTTCAAGATTTTATATTTTGTCTTCATTGTCTGAGGTCCTCTCTTCGAAGCGATCTAATCTGTTGGTGGTGCTTTCTATTGAGTTTTTAATTTGATTGATTGTTTCTTTCATTTCAGGGATTTCTGTATGTTTGTTTTTCTCAGAACCTCTATCTCCTTATTGAAGTAATCTTTTGCTTCCTGTATTTGCTTATGTAGCTCTTTATTGAAATGATCTTTTGCGGCTTGTATTAGCTCTCTTATATCATCCTTTAATTCATAGGACATTTTAATTATGTACATCCTGATCTCCTTCTTTGTCGTTTCTTCTGTTGTGCTGGCCATGGATTCTAATAATGTAGTATCTTAGTTTGTCTCAGGCACTTTCTTCCCTTATTTTTTCATGTTGTTCACGTGTCTTCCCCTCTAGAAATGTGGATCCGAGGCATTAAAGTTTTTATCCTATAGGCTTATAGTGTCCCTGCAGGGTTCCAATACCTCTCCTTTAAGGAGGAGAAAAATATTAACAGATGGCAATAGCTGCTATTAAGATGTTTACAGTTTTGTCACAAAATACAGAAATAGTGAGTTCAATTATTATCTACAATATAAACAGTAGGTTAGCCAAAGGGTTTAAATGGTTACTGATGGTGGACAAAGAACTGGGGGTGAGATGTAGGATGAGTTGTTGAGGGGGTAGGAGGTGAGGATATAGAGTTATTAGATCTTAGAAAGTGTGAAAGAGGAATCTAAAGATATTGGTTAGTAGCAGGAGAGAGAAAGTCATTGTGGGGTGATAAGTAAGTGGGAAGACAATAGAGTACAAAAAGAAACAACAGAAATACTAAGAAAAATAACAATGTAAAAATAGGAGATAAAAAATAACAATGTAAAAATAGGAGATAAAATATACAACACCACTGTAATACACTATTCAGACATCCCAGTCCTCTGTAGCCCTAATTCATGAAAAGTACTTGGTTTCACAAGTGTTAGAGATGTGAGGGTGGGAGAAGAGAGAGAAGAATATCTTGAAGGAATATATAAGGATTGTTTTTGTTGAACATCCATATATTTTCAGCTTCCCTTCTCATCTAATAGGTGGGGTTGTCTGTTGTTTGCTGGTGTCTCCACCCTCAGGATGGTAAAGGTTATTAGGGTGGGAGGGTTGGTCTTGGGTGTGGAGCTCCTGAAGGTGGGATATAGCACTTGCCAGTCCCTGATGAGAGACTACACCCCAAGGATTTCCTTTGGGACCTACTTGTGTGATGTGGGTGCCTGGTCTTATCTCCTTATGTTGTCCATAGACCTCACAATTCCTGGTCTCTAATTTAGTCTCTGAACTGTATTTCACTCACCCCCTCCCTTTCTACTTCCTCGTCAGGAACCTTTCTCTCCAGAAGTCTTATGGGCTGTGCTCTGGGAGCTATGCACCTGTTGCAAAGAGCTATTTTGTATTGGGCAGTTCAGGACCAGGTTTTTCGAGCTACAGACAGGCTGTGTAGCTGCAGACACTGTGCCTGATAAGCAGCTGATGGGGAGAGGGGGGAGTTGGGGACTATAGGTACCTTGATATTGCTTCTAAGCCCTAGCCAGTGTTCCAAGCTGGGAGTTGCACCAACTAAAGATGGCAACAAAGGTGTCCCAAGATGGAGGTGATGCTTTCAGCGATGGAGTGTTGGGTCAGGTAGGACCAGGTGTTGGCATTGGGCAGTGTGTTCAGAGACTCAACTCTGTGGAGTGCAGTGTTGTGGCTGGTGGCTGTTTCCAGATCCTGTGCAGTGTCCCCAGGTGCAGGATATAGTGTGTAGGGAACTATGGCAGTGGATGCAGTATCCCCAAGATGGAGGCAACCTGAGAACTCCACACTGGGTAGATGGGGGTCCACACAGGAATGGCTGCTGGAATTCCTACACGTGGGCAGCAGCTGGGTGTCCTTTATGGGAGTGGTGTCTAGGATTCTTGTGCAGGTGGGAGGACAAGAGTCCTGTGCAGGTGCTGATGCAGGAGGTCCAGCACCTGGATATCCTGTATTGGCGAGTGGCTGGGAGTCCTGCACTGACACTGAGGCCTGGAGACCTGCATGGGCACAGTGGCTATGATTCCTGCACGGGAGCAGTTGTCCAGGGTCCTCTAAACACTCAAAGAGGAACAGTATTCCCACTACTTGAATCCCAGATCATGGAGCAACACAGAATGCAACCTCTCTCTAGCCAGATATCTTGGATCCTTTTTTGTACATATGAATTTATTACTAATGTTTTCACCCTTTTTCTGACCCATAGAGATATTCATTTTGTTTATGAAGAACTAATATCTTTTTAACTGAAAAATGTTAGCCATCACCTATACAGTATTTAAAATCAGAAATCACAGCACTGACTGAAAAAACTTTCCTGTTTTTTCATTTCAGGTTGTTCAACAGTTCTTTGAGATGTATGTCTCTCATCTCCCTGAGATCTTTCTCTTGTCATTTTCCTCTGTCTTACTTTAGGAGCTTATCAATCTTCATTGAAATTGTTGTGATATTATACTCTCTAGTTTACATTTACTGCATGCTTACTGTGTTTTAGGACCTGTCAAGAAATTTGCACATATTATGCCATATAAACCTTATTAGAAATTTAAGATATACAGTGTAGCATCCTCTACTTTACCAGTGAAAATCAGATGTCCAAAGAGGTTAAGTGACTTCTCCAAGTCGTAGAGATACTAGGATCTAAACCAGGGCTTGTGTTATTTCAGAGTCAAAGTTCTTAAATAATACAACATATAACCTTTTTAGCCCTTGCTCTGTCTTCTTCTGTTTGTAAGCACATATATCACCATCTCAACTCCCTAGGATATTAGAAGCATCTCTTGATAAAGCATTGTAGTAGTCCTGAGTCCTGGAGTACAGCATACAGACTGCCCATCTGGCCTCTCCTCTCCTTTAAGCCTCATCTCCTCCAACTATTGGTGGCTGACAATGAAAGGCATTCAGTCATTTAAAAAATGAATAAACATCTTTAAAACTATCGACTGAAGTGAAGTTTGGCTAATCTTATATCGGGGTGGAGGAGAAAGATAAATTAGAAGCACAAAACGAGGAAATTATGGTCTATGCTACCTTTTTCTTATTTAAGTGGATCTTTGTCTAACCCCATCCCATCCCACCCGCCCTACATTTATTCACAAGATCGTTTCTCATATCACAAACCTCTGTAACTTGACGGGATTATTTAAAGCAGGAGGTCTACAACTTGTAGCCCCAGACAGCAACCAGACACCCAGTTTCTTAGAGTAAATGTAATTATGCTGCTTGTACCACATCTTGACTCACTTGATATAACACTTGAAACCTGAAGACCTCAAGAAAAAAACCACCAATTTTTCAAGGAAGTTCTTTTGAATTGTTTTGTAAGGCACTCAGTAAATCTGAGTGACAAAGGTCAACTTTCTCTGGGCATTTAGGATATTTTATGTCCAACACACTATCAAAGATAATTTTTATCTCTTCTAGATCAGAGAACCATGAGAGAAAATCAATTGACTTTCTGTTAATATACATTAAAATTTAAGCAATAAAATAAATTCCTATGATTTTTGAGTGCAAATCCCAGCAATTTTTTTTCTTTTTCTTTCTTTTTTTTTTTTTTTTTTGTGTGTGTGTGGTGCTGGGGATCGAATCCAGGCCCTGTGCATGCAAGGCAAACTCTCTACCAACTGAGCTAATATCCCCAGCCCAGGAAATCTTGATGTGCAGCAGGCAGGCGACCTTGGTTTGTGTCTTAGCAATTTCTGTTGGTGGTCTGTCCTCCATGTACTCACTACACCATGTTACTAATATTTGCATGGGGAATCTTTTAAATTCCAGGCATGGTACTCTATATATGCATATAATTTTTCATGTTTTTATGAATTAGTAAAAATAAATTTAAAAATATTAATAGAGGGTGAAGGGATTCAAAACAAATAAGCATAACCTCCAATACTCCATTACCCATAGCATTATTTTCCAACTGTTCACTAAGAACCAGTTCCAAACCATCTTTCCAGCCTCTTTATTCAACCACTCATCCACCTCTAGCCAGGTCTCAGGCCCTTACATTTTCCTTCTTCCTACATACTTTTGCTCAGCCTAAAAATATCTCTGGGCATAAAACAAACAAACAAACAAACACAAAAACACACAAAAGCACACCCAATATATGAAAGTGGTTTACCAAATCAGAGGCCAAATAATGGAGAGAGTAGGACGCTGAGGTTTGCTGGCCATGACTAGGGAAGACAGAATGGACTTTCTCTCCCAAGAAACATCAATCTCTATGACAAGACTTATGTAATATTTAGATAGGATGTCACTTTGTTATTTTCAAACATATATGGTGATAGGAAATAGATTAATTAATAAATATTATTACTTTGAAAACAGCACATTAATTTCTTCTAGTAGGTTTTGCTTATTTACATAAAAGCTTTTTGTAAGTGAATTTTCTATTCCTAATATTTTCTGTGTCCTGAAATTATGTTCCATTATAAATACACAAATTATATTAACAGAAATGTTTTAATCTCATGGTTTGTCCAGATCACCACAAAATTTAAATTCAAAAAGTTTTAAATTTTCTTACAAATAACTTGATGATGAGTAAATGTGCACATACCTATACCTACGATGAATTTATTATGAATGATCATGGGACACTTATAATCTTAATTTGAGTTATTCAAAGTTGTTAACTATAGAAAAACTAATTTCAAATATGGGGAAAAGTAGCAGTAGATCCTTCTTCCAATTCTCTGGCTTTTAACATTTTTTTTCATTTTCCTAAGTAAAATTGGTCATAGCTGTAAATACAACATTTCATTAGGGAACATAAATTTGGCAGTATTTTTATATGTGAAGAAATATCTTTACATATGGAGTAAAAAGAAGGGCCATTTAAAAAAATGAAGAAATACAAATAGTTTTGTTTCTCAATATGTGCAAGAGGTCTTTAAATTCACACCCTTTAACAATGGAAATACTGGAGGAATTTGGACCTATCATACAGTGCTCAAATTGCAATTAATTCAATCCTTAAATGTGGAAAGTAAAGTAGGCTTTTCTTAGTAATCTGTCATTTCCTCCACATATCTATGGTTCAGTGCAAGGGAACATTCCTACAAGTGTTGGCAGGTGGAAAGGTCAAGTTTTGGTCTCTGACAGAGCTGAAGGGCTTATATTAATGGGGATTTAGCAAATTTCAAACAGGATCATGATTATTTCTCAACCATGAATAATTCCCATTTTAATTATTCCACAATTCAAACCAGTATAAGCTTAATTGGGCAGTTTAGAAATCTTTAAATCAACTGACAGGTATAATTTGTTTTTAATAAGTTATAAGACTATTATGCTGCAAATCAAACACAATACCCACACAATTTGCTCAGAGAAACCACAAGGTTATTGACATTTCTTAATCCATTTATCACACCTATGATTAAGCTGTACTTCTTGATTCTGGCTTGATTACTCCTGACAAAACAATCACAGAATTAGGGCAAAAGTGAACAAAGCAAATCTACAAAACATGGGGCTAGCTCCATAAAATCAGAGTCAGCAAGCTTATCTAGCACCTTGTAAGCACTAACAATCTATAGGAACATCAAATGAGCATATTTTCTTTCTTCTGAGTTTACTTCCTGCTGCTTATTAAAATCTAGTTAAAATTGTATAAATGACTAGTTTAAGAAATCGGATTTCCTTTGAAAGAAATCTGCCTGTGATTTCCTTTAGCCTCGTGGTTTAAAGTGGATTTTAAATGGCCTTAAAAAATAATAAAAAATAAAACTCCATCAAATATCCCCCCAATACATCTACATACAGAGACTTAGACTCTCAATACAAAAAGAAAGAAAAGAAATGAACTTAGATACTTGATAGCTTCAAATTTCACTATCTTAATTTAAAAAAAAATGCACATTTTAACATAGGCACCACTCTTCTAAATTTGTAAAAAGCTGAGGGTCCATTTAAGGAATTGCAGCTTCCATGAATAACCAGAAACTTCAGCAGCAAAATAACTTTCCCTAACCATTCTTGTGACCCAGAAAATATAAAAGTCATCCCAGTGTCAGAACAAACTTCAATTCAAAACAAAGTCATTTTTCTCACAAACTTCCTTTAATTGAAACCCTTAGAGCAGTTATCCATTTTAGTTTCTGTGCTCATAGATAGTGACCTTTCTGCCAAGATAGTTCTGCTGATTAAATCACAGTCTTCCTGCCTTTACATGAACAATCTTCTTGCCCGAAGAGAAGGTTCCAGCTCAGTGGTGACCCAGTTTCATGCTGCAGTATGTCACCTCCAGCAATACCAGTCTTTTTGTTTTTTGTTGCAGTATTTTTTATTACAGTATTTTCATTTTAAGTTGATCTTTTTTATTCTTGTAATTAAAAAAGTCTGGCTTCAAAATGAGAAGCATACAAATTATGTGATAATAATTTAAAATGTCTAGTGTTCTGCAATTAAAAAGCAGTTAAATATGTGGTCTGATTTTTCTCTTTTTAGAGTTTTCAAACTAATCATTACAGTTTTAATTTTGCCAGTCTCTGAGAATAATTTCTGGGGAACCCCTAATTCTATTGGCTCTCTTTTCAATATGTAAGCAGCCTGGGGATAGTAAGACAAATCTATATTTAACTGTGCTTCGCTAAGTTTGGAATGTTGAACGTATTCTATCCTGAAGATAAAGCAAAAGGCATGATCATTGGACTTGATATTTTAATAATTTCACAGATTAGCAAAATTCCAAAAAGATATTATTTTGCTAATGATATATACACATATATATAAACTCTTGGAAAGAGTATATATGTGTATATGTATATATGTGTATATGTGAGAATATATCTCAACCTATACTACATATTAAGGCATCATTTTGCAAAAGATTCCTTATAACACAAGGAAGGAGAAAAAGAAGAAAAGAAGGCAGGAAGACAGTGGAAGGAAAAATGAGAGAGAGAGAAAGGTGGGAGGGAGAAGGAGTGAAAGGGAAAAGGAAGAAAAGAAAAGAAGATAGTCACTTTAACTAAATAAGTAAAATTTCATGAAAAACTAGTGTTCTTTTTTTAATGGGTCTGTTTTACCATTAATAGTAGAGACTAGTGCTTATGAAGCCACTTGATGAGATCTCTTTTTTTTAGAAGAGGACTTCATCTGAAAACACGTGCAGAGGCCAAGCTCTTTACCACTGGTCAGCCTATCCAGATTCTTCCCTTGACTTTGCCACTTGTAGTCACAAATGAGTCATTCTACTTTCAGTAACTTAAGCCCATAGAACGCTATAGGGTAGCCACCATATATGTCTTACTTACCCTATAGGAAGGTCATAAGCATATGTCCTATGGAAAGAGTATTTGTTAGTCACTAAGAAGACAGATACTGTGTATGTTAAAAATGCTTTTAAATCTCTTCATGGTGATCAGACGTGCAGAAAGTGTGCCCTGGTATAAGGAAAGTTTAGGTTGAATCTTGACACATGGATAGTTGATCATAAGGGTTAAGGAGGTGGAGGTAACTATGATAGGCAGAAGGAAAAGATACATAAAGCCCATAGGACATCACTCAGCATAACATCTTTGGGACACAGCAGGGAGTTTGGTGTGGCTAGAAGGTAGGGGAACCTTTGAAGGAGAGAAAATAAGGTCAGAGCTTGAAGAGCCTATGGACTAATGCCCTATTGCGTTGGGAAGGAAGAAGCACTGAGGGCGATGAGATCCACCAGCATCAAGAGGAAGGCTTGCTTCACTGCTCCTGAGGGCAGACATTACAGTGCCTCAGTGGTGCTGCATGTTCATGCATAATCCATGCACACTAATACTTGCTGAGTACTTGTGAGTTCGAAGCACAGTTAGAAGCACTTTACATGGATTGTCTCATTTATGCCTCACAACAACCCTTTTATGAGTACCAGTTTTATTTCCTTTTGTAAGTGAAGATACTGCGCTTTGAGATCCTAACCACCTTGTTAATGGTCAATTAACCAGCAAAAGGAAGGAGGTCTAGACATCAGAGTCTCGAGGCTAACTTCCTCACTGATTCACCTGCCTTTGTGATTCAATATGACTGAACTTCAGCTTTCATATCAATGATGGAAATCAGTTAGGAGTTTTGGAGCCGATCTTATTACCTTTCCTGCTGTGCAGGTAGACACAGGTGCACTGTTTAATAGTTATATTAAAAAAAAAAACCTTCACTATAAAATGTTCTAAAATTTGTTAATTTCCCTGATATTTAATATTTAACATTCTACATTCTCACTTAATATACATGCTCATTCTTCTTGTGGTGGAAATGAAGAACTTCTGAATCCTTCTATTGAAGGCAATGTGGGAAGGTATGAGGCTCATTAAGTTTCTGCTCATTTTCTTCTTCATGCTGCAAATACTAATTCCATTAGTATTTTCATAAGGTAATCGTATTCCAAGGAATCGGAAACACAACTATTTGAAAGAGCCTTTTATTAATATATCCAATGTCCTATATTGGAAACCAGCCTAATTGATTTCTCAGTTAGAACTGAGATAATTCATCAGCTAGAATGTTTATAACAATTGTATAGATTTAAACATATTTTACATGGATAATCCCCTCTATCACCAATCTTTCTTAATCTCTTTTATTTTTCTTCAAAAATTTATCATTCCTTGACATGTGATAAATGTCTGCTTATTTATGGCTCATCTTCCTCATTAGAATATGAGCACCTGATAGTGAACTTGGTCTTGTTTACTCATGTATTTGTTGTGCTTTGAACATAGCCAGGTGTGCAGTAGGCATAAGATAAACGTTTACTGAATTAATAAATGAATGGAAGCACAAGCGAATAAGCATTTTCAAATGTGGAAAAGTTTGAGTTGTAAATATATTCCCCCAAGAAAACCAGAGTTCACTCATCTGTATATAACTAGAACGTACCAGGAATACTGCATGAGTAATCAAAGGTGGTATCTTACAAGGAGAAGGTGCTATAGTGAGATTAATTTAGGATGAAAAGTGGAGACTGATCCGTGAGAGCAAACAGGAGATCATAAGGGCCCAGCCGGATTGCCCAATGGCAAGGTGAGAACTTGAGAGGGAATATCACAGTTGAAGGAAAGATCCAGAGATATTACTTGAATACCTGTCAGCAAAACAAGCCCTCATCTGACCTGTTTGGAAACCTGCAGAATAGAACCTTGGATGGCTAATGCTTTTTTTCTCCCTTCTCCATGAAGTTGCAGACAATATTTACATAGCATAAGTAGTAAAGTGGGGCACTGACACCTCCAGTCTCTTTTATAGAAGCAAAGAATATATTATCTTTACTCACTATTCTCCTCAGTAGGAATTCCAGCCCTTCATTAACGCCCTGAAGCTTCCAAAACTCTTCCTTAAACTGCAATCTTAGAACAAATGCCAAGGAGTGGGAGAAAAGCAAGCAGATCATGGGAAAGAGGAGAGGAGGGAAGGGAAGGTACAGAGGAATGAAACTGATCAAATTACATCATGTACATGTACAAATACAGTATAAAAATCGCACTACTATGTATAATTACAATGCATCAGTAAAAATATTTTAAAATATTTTTAAAACTTAAGAACTTAAAAAAAATGTGTTCATAGTAGACTCTCCCCTCTTTTCCTTCACTGAGAAGGGCAAGAGTTAAGCCATAACTATTTCTAATTCCTCCTTTCTGGTCCCCATCATTTAATTGGCATTTAACTATGTTCATCAAACTGTACAAAGTGCTGGGTGAATGAACTTGATGGCCTCATTCCCTACCCATAGGAAGAGACCTGGGATAGAGACAGACACCCCAGTACAGGTCAGAAGCACACGTAAGTATGGATGCCAAAGGAACCCACAGGCAAGAAGGCAAAGAGTATGCGGAGGGAGTCTTGTTCCGTGCAGCCTATGAGGAGTCCACAATCTGATGAAGTCCCTCCATCTGTGAATTTTACCGCCCTGTGAGCCAGCCTTCCCTGCCTTCTCTGGCCCTTGTTCATCTCTTGTCCCCCTCCTGGAGGTTAGGGCATTCTGCCTTGTATTCTACCTACCACTGTGTTCCTTTAACCAGCCCACGTGATGACCACCTTGAAAGCAGGGCTGGGTTCCGCCTTTCTCTGCATTCTTACCTGCTTTACCTACTCTGCCTCTGCACAGTAGGGCCTGATGGCGACTAATCAGTGTTTGGCGTTTCACTCAAAGACTCTGATTGCAGGGACCTCCATTCAAGAGCTGTCCTATTTCCTGTCAAACCTAAGTCCTCAGTATGGAAAGACATCAGCACCTTTGACTAGTAGTCCCAGAAGCTGGGAGATATGTATGAACTCTTGCTCTTGATCCCTGAAGCAAGAAACAAACATTACATAAAATCATACACATCCATCTAGGGAGCGATAGTTCATTTTTTGATCCTGTATGCACAGTTGTCTACATAGCTCTAAGTTTCGTTTACATTTTTTTTAGAAGTCTTTACTTCTGAATTCAGTAATCCAGTTCTCTGAATCCAGAGCAGTAATATAAACTACCCAGATATGACAACATAACAAACATCTGAGTTTATTATTTTGTTTCATGTCCTTTCTTTAAGTAGGGGCTGTGGTTTCAAAGAGTATATATATATATATATATTATATACATTGTCAAAGTTATGTAGTTTCATCTAGCTTAGACAAAAATTGGGTAGTGAAAAATTCTACTTATTTTTCATCTGTTTTCTCAGTACTGCAGGCTCACTAAGTCATTTTTTATTATTTTAGTTCTAATCAATAATTCTTTTTTAAAATAGAATTTCAAGCATTTGAAGGGCTTCATATCTAATCCAATGACTTTTTTCAAATTTCAGGACAGAAGTTACAAATAGACTATGAAATTAAGGAGTTGAGATCCCATTTAAAAATGGAATCTTATTCAGAGAGAAAAAGAATGATCAAAACCTGATAGTGAAGGAACTACTTTCAGGGAATTTTTTTGTTTGAGCTGTATTGGTATGCCAATGTGTATATACCAGGTAGTGGTGTTAAAATGTATTAGGCAGGACATTTCAAAGGGCCTCAATATTCTCTGCCCCTCTGGTGGGAACACCTGTATAATCCTCATTACTGTGAACATAATGGGTTTTATTCCTATAGTTAGACTTTGTGGACCCGGATGTAGAAAAGTTATCTGGGTGGGCCTGACCTAATTACACAAATCCTTTAAGAGCAGAGAATGTTCTTGGTTGACCCTAAGGGAGGAAGTCAGAGGTTCAAGTGAGAAAAGTTTGATACAGAATTTCCTGACTTGAAGATGGAAGAAGCCACTTGGCTCAAAGAGCAAGCAGCTAGCTGAAAGTGGTCCTCAAATGAGATCCAGCAGGGGAATGGGGGGAGGTGTCTGTCCTAGGACTGCAACAATTGAATTCTGCAACATGAATGAGCTTGGAAGCATATCTTTCCCAGTTGAAATGCCAGATGGGCACTAAACCTAGCTAGCATCTTGATTTGAGCCTTGTTAGGCCCTGACCAGAGAAGCCAGCCATGCCACATAGACTTCTGACCAAAGAACTCTGAGCTAATAAGTGAATGTCGTTTTCAACAGAAAGATACTGATTTGGTCTAACTCTTTCACTGCACACACACACACACACACACACACATGTAAATAACTTGTGCAAGATGGTATCATAAGTGACAGACGTGGAACAGGAAAAGCTCTTACCTAAGCTGCAGTCCTGGTATAGTGATTACTATCCTTTTAATTTCAATAGAGATTCTTAATACTTTACATCAGTAATCAGTCTATGTATTCCTCTTTTTTATAAGTCAAGGAAATTTTATTATGCCTGTTCTTATTAAAAAGTGATGAGTTTATGCTGTGTCATTTTTAATGCTACATTAGGCTTAATACATTGATTGCTGTTATTAGGAATGATTAAAAATCTGAACCTATTATGTATCCAAGGAGGCTAAAAATTCTATTTCCTAGGGTTCTCTCAGAAGGAAGTAGATCCTATATATAAGTTCCTGGAAAAGAAGAGCTGTGAGATCAAAAAGAAATTTCTAGAGAAGTTACCACCGTCACTCATTAACAAACAAGGGATACTTAAGTGACTTCAAAATTTTTCCACTTCTTTATTTTCTTATTTGAAAATTCTCTTAAGTGCTAAAACTATTGCTTGAGTTTAAATACAGTAAGCAACACAGAACTTCATTGCTGAATTTAAGTGTAGTACTGTACTTGGTCACAAGAGGGCTCCCAGGCTTTTCCAACAGTGTGAACCCTAAATTGATCTTGAAAGACATCTTTCAATGAAAGGGTCTGTTGGGTGGTGGATGAACTGGTTAGCATAATTTCCCTCAGTGAGATTCTCTAGAAATTATGATAACATATTATTGCATTTTATTATCCATAGAAATTCCTCCAGTCTACCACTATGGAGAGGATGGCATCCTTTTCAGTAACATAGAAAGCTCCTTCTGAAGTGCCAAAGGTTAAAACGCAAAGTTTATTTGCTGAGTTTAGCAGCTATAGCTCATAGGTCCTTCTCAAACCTCTCTAAAGCTCTATCCCTCATCTATAAAAACAGAGTGTAACACCTATCTGTCAGCATTGTGTGGGATGAATTCAGAGGTACTAGTATAAAGCTCAGTGGTAGAACATTTGCCTAGCATAGGTGAGGCCCAGGATTTTCATACCAGAAACCTCTACCCTCCCACACACAAAAAATAAAAGATAGGAATTTAACTTGTTTTTGGTGTATGAAATTACCAATATATGGTCTTTGTTATTTTTGGTTTTGTTTATTAGCAATATTTTTTGAAGAGATACTGAGGTAGATTTGTTTTGCAAAGTGAATTTTCTATTACATGGTTTCTAATAATTAAGCCTTGAAAAATCATATTTTCAGATGCAAATTAGTAGATGAATTACACAGACACAGTGAATTTGAAGTTCAAATGTCTTTTTTAACATAGTAGATATGCATTGGCATTGAATATGAATCAAATTGTTGCAAATTCATTTGCTAAAAATTCAGGCAGAGGTGCGCACCTGCAATTACAGCAGGTTCAAAGCCAGGATCACAAGTTCAAAGCCAACCTTGGCAACATAGTGAGGCCTGTGTCAAAATAAAAAAGGAAAGGGTTGGGGATATGGCTCAGTTGTTAAGTGCCCCTGGAAAAATTAAAAAATTTACTAGGAGTAATGCTACTTAAAATATTCAGTTTCAGTTTGTTTTTTTAGCAATTAACACTTCTGTTTTTCTACTTTAGTTTAGTGTTTCTTTCCCATTTTCTAATTTATAATGAATATTGCACTTGTAGGATAAACAATTTTATAAAGGCAAAGTACCATCTCTTCTTAGTTAATAAATCAGAAAAGCAATAGAAGGTGAGAGATGTGGTTAAGGTTCGGAGGTAAGGATTGACAAATAGACAGTATGAACTTTATGGGCTTTTCTAGGTGATTGGTTTTTAGAAATATGCAATCACAGTTTAAAAGAGGGAAATATTCACTTGTCTACACTGTCTTATATCAATCCTTATTATCTGAATATGGACATCTTCCATGACATCATGTTTGTTGCCTATTGAAAAATAAGACTTGAAAAGTTGAAAAGAAGATTGAGTGGCTATAGGAAGGGGACATAAAATAGAACAAAAGGAAAGTATGATTGGAGCTGCCAAATCCTGCAAGAACACCAGCCCCACATGGAAACCACTTAACCCAAAGACATTGGAGAATAACAAAGTCACACAGAAAATTGAAGTCGGATTCAGAACTAGAAACATGGTCTCCTATCATTTCTAGATAGATAAACTACAATACCTGAGAAAAATTTCAATTGCTTTTAAACAAACAGTACCATATTGGGGTGGTGGGGATAGTGGATGCCAAGGAAAACATGGCGACCTCCTTGATAAAACTTTGGACAACACTTTAAGTCACAGTCTATACTTTTACAACTTGAATATGATCAGATTCCTTTAAAATGAAGTAAAGGCAAGGACAAAACAGCAATCTTCCTTGTTGGATTTATCTCCCCTTCACATCATCATGTTTAAGACCTTCTATCTCAAATAGACATAAGATATTGAAAACTGTTATAATTAACAAGCATTTGTCAAAAGACTTGGTAGACAAACATACATACACAAAAGTTGTTATTTCAACTTGTTGAGTCTGATGAATTACAACTCTCAAAAACAAGTTCAAAATTTCAGGATATTATTCTATCTGAAAAAAAAAAGAAATATAATGCCAGCAAGAGCCTATTCATAATCTACTACTCTCTCATATGAAGACTTCTCTATTCAATTACTCCAAAGTTAAGCAATGTGCAAAGCCAAACTGCTGGGAGCCATCAGCCAAGTAGGTATGACAAATTCCTTGCCAGCTTACTCCCATGCTGTCTAGTGGAAGGACTTCTGAAAGGTGACCTTGCTCAAGGACCAGGGCAGGATCCGTGTTTAGGGTGTTCCCCCTTTAGAATAGGGCAGTTTAGCATAATAGGAGAGTAGGGTGTTTCCCCTTTAGAATAGGGCGGTTTAGTAATAGGGCGTATCCTGCTGCTGAGTTCCTCTTGAGTGCTTAGGGTCAGACAGTATTTTTTGAGAGACAGAAGCCCATGCGGTGTGGATTTAGGCAGGAGAGGATTTGGGCAGAGAACGGAGTGGATTTGGGCAGAGAACGTGGATTCCCCCAGAACGTGTTTGTAGACGGCCGGTGTGAGTTCGGGAATAAAGAATTGCTGTTTGAATCTACAAGCTGTGTGGAGACTCGTGATTTGTGCCCAGCCAGAGACTGCGGCATCTGGTGGCCCGTATGCGGAACGTCTGAAACTTGAAGGTAAGTGAAATTGCTCGCCCCTGAGGGAAGGCGAGAGAATGGGTGACCATTTCAGAAAACAATGTGTTCTTCTTTTGATTTATTTTGTTTTTCTTTCAAGCTGCCTATCCCTAGAAATTTCTCAGGCAAACTGGAAAAAATGGTTGACTAAAGGTTTGAAGTTTGTCGGCCCTGAGGAAGAGAAAATTGATACAACGATTTTTTATTCTGTTTTTGCTTCATTCAGTTTCGGTTTTGTTTTGTGTTATCTTATTGGGTTGCGTTCTCTTTATAGTAGATTAAAACAAACTGAAAAGATGTTAAGTAAATTGTTAGAGGTTCAGAATATGGTGAAAGACATTTTAGATCAAGCAAAAGAGAAGGTCTCTCCAGCTAGTCAGACAGAGGAAGAAAATTTAAAGGAAAAGGGGTTGTTAGAAAAAAGGCCACAACAGGAGGCTGTTACTAACTCCGTTTTATCACAAGAGGCTTTAATTCAACCAACAGCCCCACCGATAGAGACAGCTGAGTGGCCCTCAAACCCCGTAGTTGATAATTGGGATCCTGAGACAGGACCTCGAAGATTAGCATGCCCTGTACTTGAGCAGGCAGGAGGGCAGCGAATTCACCGTGCTTTAGATTTTAAAACAGTGAAGCAGTTAAAGGAGGCTGTAACAACCTATGGTCCCCAAGCTCCCTTCACGGTGAGCATGGTCGAGTCCATTACTAACTTGGACATGACGCCAGCAGATTGGGCTAGCATGTGTAAATCTGTGCTAAATGGAGGACAATATTTGTTATGGAAGGTTGCCAATGAGGAATTTTGTGCAGAGACAGCTAGGAGAAATGCAGCAGCCGGTTACCCTCAAAGAAATTTAGAAATGTTGCTAGGAAAAGGACCTTATGAGGGTCAGCGGCAACAAATTGAATATGATCCTGCTATATATGCACAAATTGCTGCAGACGCAGTTAGGGCATGGAAGACTTTACAAGGACATGGAGATTTACAAGGTCAGCTATCTAAGGTAATACAGAGAGCTAATGAACCTTACGCTGACTTTGTAGATAGGCTAATTCAAACGGCTGCCAAAATTTTTGGGGATACGGAACAAGCAATGCCATTAATAAAACAACTGGCTTATGACCAAGCAAATCGTTGCTGCAGAGAGGTTATTAGACCATGGAGACATGAAGATTTAAACACATATATTAAATTATGTAGAGATATTAATGAACAAGGGCAAGTCTTGGCAGCTGCAGTACAACAGGCTTTAGATACCAGGCCAAAAACATGCTATGATTGTGAACAAACAGGACATTTTAAAAGGAGTTGCCCCATAGGAGGAGGATTTAACAAAACTAGGTATCAAAGAAATAGAATACCGGGTATTTGCCCACGATGCCGTAGAGGGAGACATTGGGCTAATGAATGCCGTTCTCAAACTACCATAGAGGGTACTCCCTTACCAAAAAACGGAAAAGGACCAGGTATTTACCCACGATACCGTGGAGAAAGGCATCAGGCTCCGTTGCCAAAAAACGGACAGCCGGGCCCAATGCTCCGGGGCCCACAACCACAAATATACGGGGCAGTGGAGGAACCCAGCAACACCATCAGAGTAGTGCCCAGGACACATTGTCCATTAAATCCCTCATCAGACAAACCCGAGGGAGCGCAGGGTTGGACATCTGCGCCTCTGCCAGAGCAGTACTAACTCCAGAGATGGGAGTTCAAATCATTCCCACAGGAGTAAAAGGACCTCTTCCCCAAGGGACAGTAGGCTTATTATTGGGACGTAGTTCATCTACATTAAAAGGACTTATGATAAGTCCCGGGGTAATTGATCCCGATTATGTAGGTGAAATAAAAATTATAGCTAGTTCTCTAAGAGGTATATCAGTAATTTCACCTGGAGACAGAATAGCACAGTTGTTAATAATACCCAGCCTACATAATAAATTTCCTAGTCATAGTGTAAAAAGAGGTTCCAGGGGATTAGGCTCCACAGGTGTAGATTGGGCTATGTTGTCTTTAAATTTAGATTCTCGCCCAATGTTAAAACTAAATATTCAAGGACACGACTTTAATGGGCTACTGGACACAGGTGCAGACCTTAGCATCATATCTAGTAAGGAATGGCCAAAACATTGGCCATTACAACAAGCCACTCAAACGCTTCGAGGCCTAGGAGTGGCTACTAATCCCCATAGAAGTGCAATGATATTAGATTGGAAGGATCCTGAAGGTTGTGAGGGAACTATACAGCCCTATGTATTGGATCATCTTCCTATAAATTTATGGGGACGAGATGTCCTAGATCAATTAGGTTTGACATTAACAAATAACATCAATCCTAATGCGCCCACTACTAGGGCTAGACAAGGTTTTAGGAAAGAAAAAAGATTAGGAAAACAAGGACAAGGTATAGCAGCACCAATTCAAATAGATCAAGGAACAGACAGACATGGGTTGGATTTTCAGAAAGGGCCACTGAGACAATCAAAATTACTTGGAAATCAGAAAGACCAGTGTGGGTTCCTCAGTGGCCCCTGACTAAAGAAAAGATACAAGTAGCCCATGATCTGGTCAAACAACAATTAGCGGAAGGACATATACAACCTTCCATATCTCCCCATAATACTCCCATTTTTGTCATTAAAAAGAAATCTGGTAAATGGAGATTATTGCAAGATTTAAGAGCCATTAATAATGAGATGGTTATTATGGGACCTGCTCAATCAGGGATTCCTCAATTGTCTGCTTTGCCAAAAACCTGGCATGTTTTAGCCATAGATATTAAAGATTGTTTTTTTTCAATTCCAATTCATCCCGAGGATAGTCCACGTTTTGCATTTACTATCCCTGCATTAAATCATGAAGGTCCTGATCAGAGATATGAATGGAAAGTACTCCCTCAAGGGATGGCTAACAGTCCAACTATGTGTCAAATATATGTTAATAAAGCAATCCAGCCACTTAGAAATCAAAATCCTGAACTACAAATATTTCACTATATGGATGATGTATTATTGGCACATAAAGATAAAAACATATTGCTGGAATGTTATGCCACACTTACAAACTTATTAAAAAATTATAATCTAGAAATAGCAATAGATAAAGTACAATTAAATTTTCCAATTAATTATTTAGGAGTTCTATTATCCTCAACCATGGTCCGTCCACCAAAAATTCAAATACGAGTAGATCAACTCAAGTCACTTAACGACTTTCAAAAGTTATTGGGAGACATAAATTGGATAAGGCCTTATCTAGGCATACCAACAGGAGAGTTGGGACCTTTATTTGATATTCTAAAAGGTCCATCAGATCCAAACTCACCTCGCATGTTAACTCCTGAAGCAAGAAAGGCATTGAAAATTATTGAAACATATATGGAAAATATACATTTGGATAGAATTGATATAAGTTTGCCTTTATTATTTATTGTACTACCAACAAAAAATATTCCTACAGGAGTATTTTGGCAAGAAGGTCCATTATTGTGGATACATTTATCTTATTCTCCTAACACTATTCTTACTAGGTATCCTGAGGCTGTAGGACAATTAATACTCAAAGGAATAAAAGCAGCGAAGGGAGTGTTTGGAATTTCTCCCAATAAAATTATTACTCCATATACTATGGATCAAATTGATGAGTTAGCTAATGAGTTAAATACTTGGGCAATAATCATGTGTAAATCTAATGTTTCATTTGATAATCACTTACCATCTAATCCTTTGTTGTCTTTTTGGTCTAAGCATCCTGTAGTTTTTCCAAAAATGACAAGAAAAACCCCTATCATGAATGCTCCAAATATATTCACTGATGGGTCAAATAATGGTACAGCAGCAGTAGTTACCCCTGATCAAACTTTTACATTTTTAGTACCCAAACAATCAGCTCAAAAGGTAGAGCTTAATGCAGTATTACAAGCCTTTTTAATGTTTAAAGATTCTGTATTTAATTTATTTTCTGATAGTCAGTATGTAGTTAATGCTATAGTATCTCTTGAAGATGCTGGTAGGATTTCCCCTTCTTCTACTGTTTTCTCTTTGTTTTCCACTATACAAAGTCTAATCTGGGACAGAAAAGATCCATTCTTTATAGGACATATTAGAGCACATACAGGATTGCCTGGAGCCCTTAGTTTGGGCAATGATTTAGCAGATAAAACTACACATGACATACATATTTTCTCTACACTAGAAGAAGCTACGAATTTTCATAAAAAATTCCATGTTAATGCTAATACTTTACAAAAGCGTTTTAAAATAACTAAGGAACAAGCCAGACATATAATAAAACAATGTCAAAATTGTGTGACCTTTTTACCACAAGTTAATCTTGGAGTCAATCCTAGAGGACTGATACCTAACCATATTTGGCAGATGGACGTCACACACTTGCCAGAATTTGGAAAATTAAAATATTTACATGTTACAATTGATACTTCTTCCGGATTTTTGATGGGCTCCCTTCATGCCGGAGAAAAAACTAAAGATGTTATAGCTCATTGCTTACAAAATTTTGCCACTGTGGGCGTTCCTAAACAGTTAAAAACTGATAACGGTCCTGGCTATACCTCTACCTCTTTTAAACAATTTTGCTCATCATTTGGTATTACTCATATAACAGGAATTCCATACAATCCACAGGGACAAGGCATAGTTGAAAGAGCTCATCAAACTATTAAAACGTACTTACTAAAACAAAAAGAGGGAATTGGAAAGGGGTATATATCCCCCAAAGATAAACTTAAAATAACGCTTTTTACTCTAAACTTTTTAAATTTGGATTCATCAGGACTTAGTGCTGCGGAAAGGCATATGTATCCAAAAAATATGCATAAGCCTAAAGTTCTTTGGAAAGATATTCTAACAGGACAATGGAAAGGTCCAGACCCAGTGATTGTCTGGAGTCGGGGCTCTGTTTGTGTGTTTCCACAGGGAGAACAGCAGCCGATTTGGATTCCAGAAAGACTAACTAAAGCAATTTCTACGAATCGAAAAGAAGATGATTTGACTCAAATCCATAACAGCTGATATCCAGAACTCCAGCTTGGCCATTCTTACATCTGCAACAGTGATTAACAAGGATGCTTTTTTCAATATCTATTTTATTACTGCATTTTTCCCACATCATAAGGTTCTATTTTTATTTTTTGAGCTCACACAAACCTAGGTTAATGTTTTTCTGATCAGTTTTATTTTTTGACTATAGAGTTTTTAAACATTGCAATGGAGATTTCACCTAGGTAAAGCTACAAGGCCTTTATTATTATCTTATGTGTTGTACGTTTGTTTGCACATTTGTGTTTTGTGTTATATGTCTGTGTGTGCGTATGTCCATATTTCATATATGAGGAGCGCTCATGAGAAAATGGATCCAAATTATTATTATTTTTTTTTATTCACGTGATTTAAATGGCTTAATTTAAATTAGGTAAACAGCTGTTAAAGATTGTTTTTAAAGGTGCTTAACATATCTGCTTGTTTACTAATTTAAATCAGGTAAACAGCTGTTAAGGATTGTTTTTTAAGGAGGTTAACAGATCTGTTTGTTTACTTTCACCTTTCCTTTTCATTATATTTAATAATTCTTTTCAGGTTAATGTCTTTTTAGCATCATTGCCAGAATTCCTATCTTCATCCCAATGAATATAACTCAACAAGTATGCTCAATCAAGGAGTCAACTTACTTTGGGAGGACACGGACTTTGGGAGGAGACGGACAGATTGATAGATTCCTCCCCTTTGAACTGCTTACAGAACTTGCTTGGACTATGTAACTACGTTTAGTGCAGCAAATTGTGGTAATGCTGGCATATCTTTGCTGATGGTGTCACCAGTGATCTTTGCTGATGGTGTCACCAATGATGCAATTTTTCCAAAGGAACTGTCAATTGGCTTGGTGTCGTGGCATTTCTGTATTCTCCTCCCTTCTGCTAGTGATGGTCTAAATTTGGGGGCCAATGGCTATGCTGGACCGGCAGTCAGTGACGGGTATGATCCAATTGCAATGGTATGTTGAATTGGACAACCTACCAGGCGCGGTCCTTAAGCCACATTAACCTCACTCCCCCACTGGCACCAAGGCCAAATTTGGGGGCCAACAGAGGTGAGGCAAAGAACCTCACCCCCCCACTGGTGCATAGACCTATCCACAAGTATGGCTGTATGCTGGACCGGTAGTCACGGGTATGATCCAGTTGCATTGGTATCAACCTAAGACAGGAGGCTGACGCCTAAAGGTCAGTTTTCCAATGACGGGTAAGAGCCATATGTTGAACTGGACAACCTACCAGGCACGGTCCTTAAGCCACATTACTTGTTGTTTAATTAATCAGAAGGGGGGAGATGCTGGGAGCCATCAGCCAAGTAGGTATGACAAATTCCTTGCCAGCTTACTCCCATGCTGTCTAGTGGAAGGACTTCTGAAAGGTGACCTTGCTCAAGGACCAGGGCAGGATCCGTGTTTAGGGTGTTCCCCCTTTAGAATAGGGCAGTTTAGCATAATAGGAGAGTAGGGTGTTTCCCCTTTAGAATAGGGCGGTTTAGTAATAGGGCGTATCCTGCTGCTGAGTTCCTCTTGAGTGCTTAGGGTCAGACAGTATTTTTTGAGAGACAGAAGCCCATGCGGTGTGGATTTAGGCAGGAGAGGATTTGGGCAGAGAACGGAGTGGATTTGGGCAGAGAACGTGGATTCCCCCAGAACGTGTTTGTAGACGGCCGGTGTGAGTTCGGGAATAAAGAATTGCTGTTTGAATCTACAAGCTGTGTGGAGACTCGTGATTTGTGCCCAGCCAGAGACTGCGGCACCAAACAGACCCACAATGTAATTCTTCCTCTTTCACAATGTAATAGCTTTCTACTTTCCTTGTGGCTTTGTTCATTATGGGCTGGCATCAACCACTGTCTTAAGAACCTGACAGAACAGGGTCAGAGACTTGGGAGCCTCAAGGGGAAATGAAAAGAACAAAATAAAGAAACAACAATGGTGTTGGCTTAGAAATGACTAAAACGAAAATAGTGGCACCTAAGCTGAAAAATTGGACAACCTAATATATATATTCCCCTTAGGCTAGGATACAGAAGTTCCTTAAACCTGCTTCTTCATCCAACTTTTCTGAATGTTTTCAGTGTTTTTCCATCTTCCTGTTTAGACTATGTAAGAAAATGTCCAAAAACCATCATAAAAATGCATACATTAGAGAACAAGGGGATCACTTAAGTAAGCAGATCCACAGACCCACAATACCATTTAGGTAGATTTTATCAGCTCACTTGCACAAAACATTTATATAAACTTACCGATGGTGTAGAACCTCTTCAGTTCACTCCTTCGGGAAGGATGCTTCTGGGTATTTGCTGCATTGTTCTGCTCTTCTTCAATGATGGGAGTCTTGGGTGCAGGGGGTTTACTAGTTTGGGGTGTTTGCTTTCCTGCACCAGCCAAAGGATTGAATCCTGGAGCTGTGATATCCACTGACTGGGACTTCTTCTTCAACCTACAGATAAAAAACACCACAAGCCATGAATAACATCTCAGGAGACACATTTGTTTCATGTTTATCTCCATCATATTTTTTTTCAACAACAGAGTTCTATGTGGCTTGAAAGAGAACCAGATCTATTCAGAAATTATAAACCTTCCCTTTAGTATTTTAAGATAAATTCTTCATTTTTGAAAGCAGTTGGAAATAAATCTTTTGTCTAATCATTTTTGAAAGGTCTCACTAAAATGTACCAAAATGTACTTCTAATAGCAAATTAAAAGGGATTGGACAAAGATAATGTGTTGGACTATTCATTTCTGAAGGAAGTATTTTTTTAATAATATAGTAGAGTGTCACGTAAATAATTGTAACTCATATAAGATAATGAAATGGTTATTTTTTAACTGGAGGCTACTAATGCTTTTTGGTTTACTGTACTGTAAATCAACATGATAGCTTTAAAAACTACAAAATTCACATTTTTTTCTCCAAGTATACTTAATGACAATAAATGTGTTGCTCACTCTGTATGTGTTAGAGAGCTGATATTAGGCCAAACTAACATGAAAATCAAAAACCATGAAATATTTTCTACCCTCATCCACTTTTCTTTTGGTGTAAAATCACTGGTAAATGATATGAATAAAGTTGAAACATTTCAAGCTAACAACTAGTATAATTAAACCTTAAGCAGTTTACTTTTGACCTTTGGACCTTCTGGAAGCTAATATTGTCAACTTTTTTGTTTTGTTTTTAAGATTTAGTTCTTTATTGAAAGCAAGGTGGCAATTGTCTTTGTTATCTGTGATAATCACTCTGGAACACTTGCGATTTCCTAAATGCTTTGTACATCTTCACACCTCCACACTTTATTCAAGTTTTTCCAATACCTTGGATTCTACTTCCTGCCCCCACTGTCAGACTCTGCTCAGGCTTCAAGGCTGTGATCTCCTCTGGAAAATTCCTATGTCTTGTGGTGTTTTTATATCTTTGTAGCCTCAGACCATCCAGCAGAGAGGGTTATTCATAGTTAACCTATTGCATCAAATTTATCAGAGCAAAAGCATATTAAGGGGAACACAATCTATCAATTAGTAAATGATTTTTAATGAAAGAAGTCTTTATAAGTTTTAGTCATTTAATTATCACCTACATCATTAATACCTTATTGTCTACATACCACGTATATTATATACTTAACACTCTTGAAATAGACTTATCCAAATTTTTAACAGATATATTAAAAAATTCTCAATGGCATAATTTGTGAGAAATGCCATTCGTGAGAATGCCACATTGCACTCATAACACCAAACAGAATTGCTAAAATATAAAACACATGATACTGTGGTGATAAGAAACAAGTGGAAATCTCTGGGTGCATAATGGTGAGACCATTCTGGGAACATGTCTAGCAATGCCTCCTAAAGCCAGAGTTATGTATCTTTACATGTCCACTAAAAGATACATCTCAGAATGTTCATAACAGCACTGTTTGTAATGCACAAAAACTGAAAACCACCCAGATGTTTATCAATGATAGAATGAAATTTTATACAATGGTGAAAATGATGAACTACAATTACTTGCAAAAACATGGATGGTTTCCATAAAAATAATTTTGAGCTAAAGAAGCCAGATATAAAAGAGCATATGGTACATGATGCTATTTATATAAAGTTCAAATGAGGGCAAAATTATATATGAGAAGCCATTCCACTGATGGTAACATGAAGATGTTCTTGGATTCTACTAATGCTTTGTTCCCTAGTCTGGGCATGGGGTTCCAGGATATATTGGCTTGATGAGAATTTCATGTTTCAAAATTTTTGCATTTTTATGGGGCTATGTTACACTTTGATAAAACTTTTCCATAAGATAATGAAATTCTTTTTAAATGTACTCATTTACAATGAAATTATATATAGTTACAGAATAACTAATGCCACAAAAAGGTAATAGTAAAAATAAATACAGTGAAACTTTTGGGCTTCCTTTCAGCTTCCCAAACACTGACAAAGTAGAATAGAATCTAACTAAAAATGCTTTCTACACTGGGGATCACTGTTTCCCAATTCCATCCCCTGCCTTTCCATGAGCTGAAATGGGTTGTTCACTGATTTCTTGAATAACTGATTTTATACAGGGATATAAGGTGAACAAAACAGGAGAAACAAAAAACCCACTGTTGAGCAGCCATCATTATTGTGGAGGGAGACCAGCAACAAATTAACTAGAATATAAGAAATCAGGTGGTAGCTTATATTATATAAAGCACTAGACACCTTAGCTGATAGAATTCCACATCACTTCAAAATGCCCAAGTGTCCCCCAGTGCTTTTCATAACCTCCTTGGAATGAGCAAAGAACACAGTGCTGGATGCCCAAAGGCCAAATGGAGGAGAACATGACACTTTGTTATTTTCTTTCTCCTTTCTTCTTTCTTCTTTCTTTCCTTCCCCACCAAGCACCTCTCCCACCAGTACTTGAAAGGTATCAGGGTTTTATCATTGTAATTGAAGTTTACAACATCACTAGTAGGTTTTCTGGCTCACTGAAGAGGAGACTTCCATTTGCACATTCTTAGAGAGCAGAACTGTGTGGGTAATTGAATTACTCCCCAACAATTCTAAAAATGACTATTGTGGTTGACAAGGAAACCTGCTAAATGCTACCTTCGATTTCCAAATTTCATGAAAGGGGAAGTCTTTCTAAGTTTTAAACAATGTTCTTAATTAAATGTGTTAAACAAATGTAAATATAGCATAATGGAATATGTAGGTGTGCATGAGATAAAGTATGCTTTGATAATAAATGAAACATTACAAAAGAGACAAAAATAATATCTTAATAGGACCAAAAGTATCTTTGTTTAATGTACTTTGCATTTCCAAAGGAAAATGAGTGTCAGTATCTTGGATCAAAAATAGGAAATGAGTAAAAGGAGCCATCCCTCTTGGCCTGGCTTCTATAGGAAGGTCCTCTAATAGTTCATAATTCTTGCTTTCCTACTCCTCCACAGAGGCATTCCAGCATCTCCTTTCAGCATGGTAATTGTGTTAGAGACTTTTCTGAGGCTCAGTTTCCTCATCTGTACAACAGGGATAAACTAAAATCTTTACCCAGAAGATGAAGTAAGCATTCTCTGGAAAAGTGCCCTGAATAAGTACCCACAAGGGAAGGTCTCACTGATACAAAATCCAATCCCTTTACGACTGTGGAGGGGGATGGCGTAATTCTTTAATATCTCAGGGACATTGAGGACATTAGGTCATTTCCCAAAAAATGCAGCTCCTCTGCTGCTGCATGGTGGTAGATAAACATGGAACCTGCAGGAGCTGCACTGCACTTGGTGGGGCTGGGGGGGAGGGGCTGTCACTCACTTTAGAGTGTGGGTTTTTGGGAAGGAGTAGTGGATATGAAGAAAACAAGTTAAAAGGAAGTCTCTGGTTTGGTGAGCAATGTGATACTTCATTAGTAGTCCCCATATCTTACAGAAAACAAACACCCTAGATAGTCACTTGAAAAAAAATATGCACATGAATATATATTTAATCTGTATCGGACTGACCTAAGACACCATATTCAGAAGCAGAGGTGGACCATGAGGAAGTAAGGACAAGAAATGCCAAA
Source organism: Callospermophilus lateralis (assembly GCF_048772815.1). Lineage (NCBI taxonomy): Eukaryota > Metazoa > Chordata > Mammalia > Rodentia > Sciuridae > Callospermophilus > Callospermophilus lateralis. The sequence goes on along the minus strand of NC_135320.1, from coordinate 61,375,631 downwards.
GAAGTGTGAGGAGTGTTTTGAGTTCCTTATTCTGACAAATAGGGTCCAAGCCCTTTTCAACCAGTTCTCCAAAGAGCAGAAAAGCCTAACAGGCTAATGATGAAGTGTGAAGTCACAGGAACTAGAGAAAAAAAAATGGCAGAACACTTTTAACACCAAACAATTTAAACAGAATGACTCTCATAGTAATCAACTAAATTTCATCCTTGCAAGATTTATTTCCACTTTATGAAAAGCACAAGAAATCGTGAACTCCTTTTTGAAGCACCTTTTGAGTAGAATTCATGGAGTTTTCAACTTAAATGAGTTAATGGACATGTTGAAGCCTAGGGTTCAGGCCAGTAGTAATGGAATGTGGCTTTGCATTGCCTGCCACAGAGGAGACTTCTGGAAGATCTGCTTATCTCTCCATTTCAATAGCTGTCACTATGCCTTCACATTGAACCCATTTGTACTATGATCCTTTACTTGTTATATTGTTTTGCTCTTATCTTCCCTTCTCCTCTCACTTCCAACTATTTCCATCCTTCTAAATCTTCCCTGCAAGCCATAACCAAGCAATGTTCTTCATCTTTGCTGTATATCATGCTCTGTCTCTTTCAAGAGTTTCAAAAGTCTTTTCCATATACCACATTCTATATATTTGACTGTATATCTTGAGAATAATGGTACAGCACTGAAGATTATAGACATGAGACATCACTAATAGACTAAATCCCTAACACAACATCTATTAGCTGTGTACCCTTGGTAAATATTCGTGACATCACCTTGGTTTGCTCACTGGCAAAATGAAGTTATTAATAATATCTATATTATTAAAATTATATGAGAATTAAATTGATATTTAGAAAAGCATTTAGAAGAATATTATAATACTTAGCATAATCGTAAGTGATATTTAAGTTTTTGTTAAGCATTGACAATTTATAATGTATTAGGTACAAGACCACATGCTATACATACATTGCATTTATTGATCACAAAAAAAAAAAACAAACTTATGAGGTAGGTGTCCTATTTCCTATTTTCAAAGGTTTAGAGAAAGTGACGGAGAAGCTAGAATCCAGGACATTTAACCTAAATCCAGAACATTTAATAGTTCATTATTAGAAAGTAGAGGTAAATTTCAGGTCCTCATACACAGAAGTAAGGTGAGTTTGGGCAAGGACTTAAACATTGTAAGCCTTTCCCAAAATAATGGCATTCAGACATCTACCTGCTTTACCTAAGACAGCTATTATCAGCATAAAATGTCTTACTTTCTGTGAAAGCAGTTGGTAAAATTCCACAGGAATCTATAGTGCTAATGGTAGTGGTACAAATATACACTTTGCTCCATTCATTTGTTGTATAAAACACAAGCACACATATGTGTATATATGTGCATAGATGCATGAGAATGGCTGACTCCAAATGCCCAACACTTGTAGTCCTTTCCAGTAATTTCCAGCCAGAAGACCATCTGTGGTTTGCACATCTCATTACTGTTAGAGAAGCTGTCTCCTTGCTTTCTAAATGAGCTAATGTAAGAATATTATTTAAAGTAGTAAGGCTGCTGAGAATGCAGGTTTTCCAAGTTGGATACTGTGGCTGCTGCAAAAGTCTCAAGTCACTCAAAAAGAGCTTTGGGGAGCAAATGCCTAAAAATTTTCACATTGCAAAATTAAGGCCTTTTGTTACTCCTTGTATACAGTCTGACTAAAAATCAGCAGCTAAAAATGAACCACAAAATCAGCAAAGAACAGCATATTCAGAAGTTCAACCACAGAAGAAATGACAGATTGGAAACTTAGGCATTAAAACAAGAAAACAGTCCCCTGAGGATATAGAAATGCCAATTCCAGCCTACTCTACAACTGGAAAGGCCATACTATTTTTCATGTCCCCAAACAGAAAGATTGAGATGGAAACTCTCCTTAATGTGGGCCTTTGGAAACACAAATTGGTACTGGAATAGTTAATGGGACCCAATTAATTATTATATATAATCATCATATAAATATATATTATAATAATATAATACACAATATTATATATAACTATGTAATATTATAATATATAGCATATATTATAATAATATATAATGGTTTTATATATATATATATATATATATATATATATATATATATATATATATATATATATATATACACATACAAACAAATTTATTCATTAACTAGATATTTATTATTATAAGACATATTTCCAGCCCCATATTCTTTCTAAAATATTCATTCTTTCCTCCATCTTGGACATTCAGAACACAGAAAATTCAAAAGAACTAAGCCATAGTTCCAATAATATATAGAGATGATTTGCTAGAAATTCATGCAAAAAGAAAAACCAAAATTATTATTAAATTCAACTTTGAAAGGCAAAGATAGTATAAATACTAAGAATTGCATAGAAGCATAGATGGATTCATTGCTATTATACCTAGTTTTATGCTATAAATACTAGAAATTAAATTCTAAACCAATTCTGCCTCTCCAAATTTTAATACATTCTAGAATAAACACTAATCATTTCTTACTGAACCTTCAGGAAAAAGACATCCAAGTCCTCTAAGTTTGCTATTTGGTTTATTTATATTCAAGCTTATAGTGGCTCAGAGAAAAGGCATATATCAGAAAAGTATTTTCAATTAGAAGTCTTCACCATCAGATATAATCAATACATTCATGGAAACTGTAGTCTGTTTATCATTTTATTACTAGGACTCAGCACAGTGCTTGGTAGTAAGAGTAGTAAGCACTTAAGAAATAAGTAGTTGAATGCATGAATCCTTTTACCATTGGGTAAAAACCACAACAACGCAAAAATGCAATCAAGTCTACACAAAATCTCATGAAAATAAACTAAAAGAGTAAGATTTAGGACAATTTGTTAGAAGATTGAATAATTAACTTAATTCACCCACTAACTAGCCTTCTCCCTGATCATTTATGGGAATGTGTCTTACAGGTTGTATTGAAAAAGGAAATTGTCTCATCTCCATCATTAATACTATGATAAGTTCAAACAATGTCTTCATTCTTCATTCATTAAGTCCAGTTTAATAACTTCTAATTAAGCATTCTGAACTTGATAAGTCCAAATCCGTATGTAAAAGATTCAGAGGTGGTATTGTGGAATAAAAAGAGCAAGGCCTCTGGAATCAAAGACCTTGATTCAAGTTCAAGATCTACTGCTTTTAACAACCCAATAAGATGACAGTTTAATGGCATTCGTTAGGTACACATGTTACATGTTCTTGGGACAATCATTAGGATTTTTTGCACATAATCTTTCACTATAAAGTTTCAGAGTACTAAGTTAATAATAGTCAAAAATTTTATGAGTTTCCCTCTCCATGTAATTTCTGATCAGGGCATTATATTACAAGCATTCACTTTAAAATTACACAAATATCCAATTTATTTCAGTTTTTATGTTGGAACTTCAAAGCCTTTCAACTGGAAAAGCTTGAAAGTGGAAATGCATTATGTAAATCCAAAGATTAGGGCTTGAAGGATTTGGAAGTCAAATTCTTGTAAATGCTGAACCGTCTTCAGCAATAACTCTCAGAGCTGAAATTTAATTTCATTACCTCTGATGAAATGATTTGTAACATGCTATTGCCACATCGATTGCATTCTGTTTATTCATTTTAGGAAGAAGGAATCAGAATACACAAGACTATTTTAAGAATTTAGGCTTCCATCCAACATTGCTGATTAAAGGAATCTATTTTTAACAGGGCCTATTACAAACGATCTGTGGAAAGCATATGGACTAACTGATGAAAATGTAGTTTTGCTTCTGTACAACATAAGGTAATTCCAAACTTAATCAAGGTAGTTTCTGCTAGTAATAATAATCTGGGCCAAAGTCCAATGGTTTATAGTTAAATGACATTGTACTACGATAATCTTACCATCTAAATTTTCCCAAGTCATGAGAATAAGGAACAATTCAGAAATTAAATATTAATTAATATATTATTTCATGACCTTTTTAGACTAAATTATCCTATTGATGAATATATTCAACACCCTTCAGTCATTCTAAATATTTTAAAATGAAAATTTTGTGGTTTTTAAAATATAAGATTGCATCATGGATTATATTTTGGATTGACAAGAACATTTTGGAAAACTGACCTAGTTAGAGTATGATTAGCTCCTTTAGCAAGAGTATGCCATGTCTTCTCCCCCAGTTTCAGAATCTCTTAATTGCTAAGTTTCCTTCTTTTTGGATCATAGTGACATCCAACATGATGTCTATGTCATGCTCCATGTACAACAAAGTTGGATTTTTAGACTATCGTTAGATAAACATATATAATCTTGAGGATTATATTAAAGAGATCACTCTCTTCCCAACTGAAACTCTATAAAGCTACATTTCTCTTTCTAGATCCTTCAGAAAGAAAATAACTTCCTATTTTATTCACCAAGAAAGAAATATAAGACAGGGAGAGAAAATTTCCTCTTTCCTCTACACCAGCTTCTCAAGCTTTCTTCCTCTGTTACCTCCTCCCATCCTGGTTTCTTTCCCTTCCTGCTAACCCACTTCCTCCAGCACTCACCCAAGTGCCATCATTTACCACCCCTTCCTACTTGTTCTCTCCAAGGCCACCTTCCCTTCCTCTGTTTCTTTTCTGCTTCAGGACACAGTTTCAAACCCCCTTCACTGTGTAACCCTCTCTAATGGTGCCTCACACCACCACTTTCACAAATTTATTTATTTACATTTTCTATAACTTCGCAAGGTCAGGTAAAGAGTTGCTTTGGGGGTTGTATTTTTTTCTGAGCCTCTTAATTGCAGGGTATTTGTGGAGGAAGATAGCTCAGAGGTTAAGGCTATGGATTATGGAGGCAGAGCATCTGGGTCCAACACTTGGCTTCGTATTGTAGGATCTGGAGCAAATTATTAATCTCTCTACACTTTCCTCATGTATAAAATGGATCTAATAATAGCACTCATCTCAAAAAGTTCTGAAAAGTGTAACAAAACATGATGCTTATAGACTGTTGGTTGTGATACATACTCATATATTTTAGCACTCAACTTTCTATCTTGAAACAGTCTATATCCTTGGAATCCCTGATACAGAATTCTTCTCATATTTCTCTTTACATTAATCCTTAGAACTCCTCTTATTCTATTCAACTATTCACAACTTGAAAATTGAGGGGTCTTATGAAGCTAAGCCTCCCTTTGCTCTATTTTTACTATCTCCCTAGAGTGTTCATTCATCCCCATGGGGTTAAATATTCATATGCTGAAGACTCCCACATTTACACCTCCCACCAAAACTTTTCCCAGAGCTGAAAACCTAAATATCCTGTGAGCTACTTGGCATTATTCATTATATGTACAAACTTTAAAATTAAAATATCCATAAACAAATTCTCAGTTCCTATACTTGGCCCTAACCTCCTCTCCTGTCTTCACAGTTACTCAAGCCAGATACCTCGAGGTTATATGATCCATTCTTTTTTCAAGTCTCTACTTTTAATTCATCAACAAATTCCCTTTATTCTGCTTCAAAATTATATCCTAAATCTTTCTATTCTCTGTTTCCCACTACCACCTCCCTCATCATCACTTCTCCAGACTACAGCCTCCATGTTGATCTCCCCAGTTAGATTTTATATGCTACTACCTGTTATTCTTATAGCAGCACAACAAGTATTTTAAAGCACAAGGTGTAAAATAGATCATTCTTCTGAACTGCGGGATTCAATTGCTTCCCACTGTGGTTGGATGAATTTCTAAACTTCTTTCAATGGTCTGTACAGCTCTGTATTTATCTCCTACCAGATCTTGGACCATTCTTCTTACCCTTATTTCTAGCTGCACTGATATTTTTTAAGGCTCCCAAATATGTCAGCTTCTTTCTTTCCTCAGTGCCTTTACACATGCTAGTCCCTCTGATTAGAATGTTCTTCAAGTTGCTGATTGTTTTTCACTTTGTAAGTTTCCTCAGAGACACCATTCCCCACATTTCAAACCAGGTTGTCTCTCATTTTCCTGTTCTGTCTCCTACTCTACTATTCTGTGCTCATCTACTTCCCAAAGTATTTATCACACAGTCTAATATATATTTGTTCATATTCACATTTCTCTGTTCTTTCATTTCACATTCTTATGCATGTAAAATAGAAACCTGAAATTTACCTGCTCACTAAAAGTATTTACTACATGAATGACTTAATGTATCCGTTAACAATGAATTAATTACCCCTTCCCATAGGTTCTGTGCCTATCTTTGTAAGAAGACTCACAGGGCATGAGGTTCTGTTTGTTTTCTACATCTTCTTTTATTCTTAGTTTGGCTCTGTCGCAGTGTTCCAAAGATTTCTCCATAAATTACAGTCAGATCTCTTTGATTAGAAAGCCACAGTATTCATTACAGTTGTGTGAAATAGAGCTGTCTCCTGATCTATGACCTAGACCAATTTTGAAATATGAAAATTATGGTGGAATACATGGTCTAAGAAATAGACTTGGAATAGAAGACCCTTTAAAACATGGGTTGATTTATTGCCATGTGCTAATGAGCATTTCACTCCTGCATTTTCTAGGCTTCATACTCCTGCAGGTGGTAAATTATATTAGAAACAAAAATCAAATGGAGATTGAAAGCAGAAAAGCAAAAGATCATATATTAAGAAAGCCAGGAAAAATATATACCCACATATGTTAATTTCTAACTGCAGGAAGCACTGCTAAAATATTCCTACACAGTCCTTTAAAACAGTATATTCAGTCAATCATCATTGAAGGATAAGAAACAAAATCTGATGATGGCCCAAAGTAGCAATTTATCTTTAATTACAGTTAGTTTTTACATTTTTAAATCTTTAGGGAACACAAATTCAATTGTTAGTAACACAGTGGCAGTAATGGAACTCACATTTCTTGAGCTCATGCTATATGTTAGAAAATGACAAATCACTGCCTTTAATTCATACAGTGTAAGTTTCTTGAGGTTAGGGATGGTCTTATTCATAGTTAAGCCTCACTGTCCTGTGTCCTGACAGTCATGTAGGAATCACCACCTGAAGCTGAAGTGATTCACCAGGAACATAAAACTCCACAGAAAGAACTGCCTTGAAGCCCTCTCATGGCACTTGGTAGCTTTACAGCTCACACTTAGTGGCACTACACATTTAAATAGTGCTGTGATGAAATGCAAATACAAGTTCTGGACTAGAAATGAAATGGAAGTAAGATATTTAGCCTGAACCTTATAATTCTCTTATCTTGCGATGTTAATGATGTTAATAATCATTCCTGCAATATTAGTCCCATGAGGTGACATGTCTTCCTGTTCACCAGTATCTGCTGAATCCTTTCTAGGTTCAACTACTGAAACTAGACTAGGGGTCATCTTTTTGATATTAGAATTCTGCAATTTATTAGGTAGGTAAAGCTGGCTTTTCCTTTTGGTGGGTAAGATAGTTTATGGGTAACTTTGTGGTCTCCTCCAAATTGAAGATATCTTATTTTTCCATCTCCTCTTTGTGGGTGAATGCAGCTCCTCTTACTGGTCACTAAGAGTTCCTTGCCCAGCGTCAGGATCTGGCAGTAGAACTTCATGTTATTTCTGCTGGGGTTACCTCCCTCCCCCAGGCAGCCCTCCTGGACTGGATCTAACACTCAGACCATTTCTTTTTTCTACAGGCAGTCCTGCCAACAGGAACCAAGCACTCTGCCACATAGGTTTCAGCACAGCTACCACTCAGCAACTCTACAATGCCTTGTCAGACCTCCCAGGCAGCTGTAGTCTCTAATCTTCTTTATTTCTCAAGTTGGACTTAAAGTCTAACCCTGGTTTTCTTCAGGCTCTCAGATTAGTCCCAGTAGAGCCCTTACCTATGCTAGGAGAGGTAAAGACAGCCCTCATGCCTTTGTTCTGAGGGTTGGGATAGGATAACATTCCATGAATACCAACAGCTTCCTGCAAACCCTGTTCTCATCTCCAAACTGTTACATTAGCTCAAGATGGGTTATCAGCTGTGGCTCATAAAATCAGCTTGTGACTGTTAGCTTTTCATGTCTTCATTTAATGGACTCACGTCTTATTTTGAAATGTGGGGGTAGAAGATGCTTTCTCAGCTTCAGCTGAAACAGAGACAGAATGCCTATCTTAACTTCTTATTACAGTTACCACATATCTATTAACCAACACTCAGGCTAAGAAAGCTTGGAGCCACCACAAAAGTGCTGACAGAAGGGAGATATTCCTTCATTTCAGATTCAATTCTAGTTTAAAATATTTCATTTGTTGATTTTGTTTTTATATTTACTTTATATACATTCACTGAAGGCTTCTTGAATCTACCATTCTTTGCTAAGCTTTGGGGATACCAAGACAAAAAGAAAATGGTTGCACTCTTTTCAGACATAAAATGGTATGAATTTATGAAACAATACAGGAGTGATAAGTTCTGAGGTCAAAGGAAGGCAACTCCTCTCCAAGTTTGAATTTGTCTTACAAGAAGTTCTAACACCCATGTGAATTTAGTCCTGATGACTTTTTACTCAAATTAAAAAAAAAAAAAAATCAGGTTTAGATATTTGTGAATGGCACCTCATTGCTTTTGGGAATAACCAAGAGAAAAATGAAGTTTGGATTAGAAAAAAGAGGGAAAAGTAAAGCAGAAACACTGGGCTGAAATTAGGTGTTTTGTTTCAAACAACAAATTAGTTTTGTTTCAAAAAACAAAGAAAAAGCTGCTACTTTGTACCAACATGATACAAAACAAAAGATGTAGAAAAAAAAGGGGCAAAGTAGATGAATCTACTGTCACAATAAAGAGCAGACATTTGACTGGAATAAACCAAATAAAAAATAAAAATAATGTTTTTATTTTGTCATGAATAGGCATAAATCAGGTAGGCGTGGACTGTACGCAGGCACCCAAGAGCCTTCTGTGCTAATAGTTCTTATTCTATAGGTGAGGAATTTGCTTTCATACAAATCCCTTTAATTAAATCTATTCATCTCGCCTCTTTCTCTCTCTGGGCCTTATTATAAGTGCATGTATAGATTTTTCATAGAGACTGAGTCTTATATTCAGAACTGGCTATATAATTTAGAGTACCCAGTATAAAATGAAAATATGAGGACTCTTGTTAAAAAAAAAAATGATCAAGAACTGAAGACAGTAATAACACTCAACTGAGCATGGAGCCCTTGTGGGGCCGACAGATTGTCTACTCATCTCGTTAGCCCTGCTGTGCTACCTGGTAAGATCTCCCAAATTAATTTCCCAAAGCAAAGTTTCTTTAAAATGATGCTTCAATGCCTAAAAATATTTTATAAGGAAATTTCTATAATCCTATTCCAGCCTGATGGAGTCTCAGTTATTGGTCAGCAAATCATAACTTTCAAGTCATAGCATAACCCTAAAGTACCAAAGATTGTGAATTTATGTATAGTCTCATCTTCTTGGCATTTAAAATTTACTTAGTTTAAGTTATTTCTTGTGTCTGTAGGGGTTTTAATGGAGCTTAAGATCAATATTCTAAGTATATAAAATTTGATCAAAACCACCTGGGTGTTTCAAAATAATCTCCATGTGAAGAAAAGGATATCAACAATCTAAATCCTGGATTGGGGAACAGATGGTAAGGAAGTACTACATCCTTTTCTTTCGATTAAAACAAGAAGTGTTTAGATAGGCAAAAGTTTTATTCTTCAGAAGTAGGGCACATTTTGCAGCAAGGGTCATTTGGAGAGTCTGAAGAAGACTCTAGCCACGATACTGGCTAATTCAATATTATTCCTTCTTTGGACACTACTGTGGCTTCCTTCTACTGTTTACATTTTTCCTCTCATCCAGTCCATTCTCCATAAAAAGAGCAAAGTGATTTTTGAAAAATGTAAATGGGACTATCTCAATCCCTCCACAGACTTATCTCACTGTGAGCAGGTTCTAAGTCACTCACCATAACCTGCATGACCCAGACTGTTTCCCTTCACTGGTCTCAACTCTATGTGCCTCTTTACTGTTCTGTTCACATTTTTCTTTGTGGTCCTAGGAATTGAAGTAGTCTCAAAACTTTGTACTAGAATTGAAATTCATGCACCCTAAAAATTTATATCATCTGGGTTCTTTGTTATCTAGGTCTAAACTCAGAAATGTCATCTCCCCCCATCACCCTATTTTATTTATGATTTTGTCAGGTTATTCATCATTGATGTATTTTCTTGTGAATTATCTGTGACCCCTTTTCCCTCTATTAATGATGCAAGAGTTAGAAGCTTGCCTACTTCCTTCACTGATGGATTCCCAGTGCTCAGGGCAGGGTTTTTGATGAGATAGCAATTTTGTCACACACTCATGTATTTCATTCTGCATTAACCGAGACGGAAGCATTATATGCATTCTGATTAAAAATAACAATTTCCCTGCAGAGAGTTTTCAACATACAGGAAAGAGAATGACATGTTAAATATGGCAATTCTATGTATAGTATATGCTGAATTTCTCCTTAATGATTTTACCTATTTCATCTCTGATAATTCCTTTGGAGCTCATTTAAGGAGTCTACAAATGATGTCTATTTGTACAACAAAAACCCATACAGCACTAGCAAGCAACAAAACATCATCAGTCACTTATTATCCCCAGGTCATTGCTTTTGTCAGTAAGCAAATGAATGCTTGGTGACTACATATTTAGCATTCACTTCTCAAATCATAAGCAACAGAAATACTGCTTTATTATTCAGACAATGATTTGAAACAGCAAGTCACTAGTGAGACAATGACAAGCAAGTCCGAGTTTCAGAAGAATAATTTTTTCTATCATATATGGTATGTAACTTCAAAATATTGCTGAAGTCGGAAACAAAATATTGCTTTATTTCACCATATACACTGACTAGTTATATTTCTGTTTTTACTTTCTCCTCCAACATGAAATATAAAATAAGATCCTAGCAGTTATTAAAAAAAATTCTAGGACAAAGAAGGAAAACTGAAATGTGTTCATAATTCTTGTCATGCACTCAGCTGATGAAGGGCAATAGCAATTTTGGAGGAGTGGTAGTTCTATGGTATGTTTTCGTCTCTCCATAACAGTAGAAGCAAAGTATCATATAAGTTTTTTGGGGAAAAGCCTCTATATATACAAAGAAAAATCTATCTTGTTATTTTTACTGAAAATACACAGAATAAGAAAGAAAAACTATGCTACACAAAGGTTTTGGTTACAAGGAGAAGTGATTAAAATGAATATATTTTAAATTAAAAATGCACATTTTTTCTGAATTAGGATGAGCGTCACTGACTGGTCTAACATAAATACTAATGTTTTTCTTAAAAATAAATATTACCTCAAAACAAAGGTGGTAATTAACAAGGAGTTATTCTGGTAATCACTTTCTGGGAAAATTTAGAGGTTTCACAGAAACCAGGATAACATATATATTTTAAAGATCTCTTTGTTCTTCGTGTAAAGAGGTAAAACCTGCATCAGTTCTTTCCTTATATATAAGGTGTTAAGATGAACTAACAGCACATGAAGTTGTCTTCGATTCCAAACATTTAAAAAATATTTTCTAAGTGTTCTACTGCATAGTTCTAAAAATGCAAATAAAATAAAAAAATAAAAAATTAAATTAAATGCAGCATGTGATTCACACACATAAAGCTTATGACATGAGCAGAACAAAGAATGGAAATGTAATCATGATTTAAAATAACAGCCTTACATTAAAGTCTAACTTAAATAAATTACATTTCTATGGCCCATGTTATGACTTAAAGGATCGATTTTGGATTTCATGCAAAAGTTTGATTGAAGCTAAAATATGTGGGCTGCAAACTCTTGTGAAATTTGCAGAAAGAATATTTCTTTCCATATATTTTTATATCTGAATTACTCTTTTGAGTGATTTCTTTACAAAACAGAGTACATTGGAATTTATGTTTTGTTTTGGTCAGATTTTTTTGCTGCTGTGACTGAAGGATCCAACCAACACAATTATAGAGATGGAAAGGTTATTAAAGGGCTCAAGGTTTCAGAGGTTTTAGTCCATAATAGGCCAGCTACATTCTTCGGGGCTCCAGGTGAGGCAGGAACAACATGGTGGAAGAGTGTGGTGGAAGAAAGCAGCTCATAGGATGACTGGGAAGGAGAGAGAGAGAGAGAGAGAGAGAGAGAGAGAGAGAGAGAGAGAGAGAGAGAGAAAGACTCCATTTTCCAAATCTATATATATTCCAAAATATATACCCCAGAGCCATGCCCCCAATGAGCCACTTCCTCCACTCACACCCCATCTGCCCCCAGTCACCACCCAGTTACCCACTTAATCCCATGGGGAGGTGGGTTAATTCACTGATTAAGTTAAGACTACAACCCAATCATTTGTCCTCCAAACCTTCTTGCATTGTGTCACACGTGAGCTTTTGGGGGACACCACATCTAAACCATAACATGTTTAAAGATACCTTCCAAGTGTGGATTTATTATGTTGGTAGTAAACCTCATAAACACATGAGAAAAATTTTTAATCTTAATTAATGTAGATACTTGATGTTCACACAATCCCACTGTTTTCTTAAAAATCACATTTTACAATAATGTCACAGAATGGAATTTATAGCAAACAATATGTGTGAACCTCAAAGAGTCTTCAGTAGAGCATTTAGTGGCTATTAATTCAGGATAATTATCATCAAATTTCTAGCATGAATTATAATGAGAAGCCAAAAGTCAAACACTCAAAATCAGAGTGAACCAGGATATTTGAATCTAGTTTAAACTACACAAATTAATCTTTAAATGAATTTTCCAGGGCAATATGTATAGAAAGATGGGGGTAGATAAGGATACAAAGTGGGAAGAAATTTAAATGACCATGTCGTAAAAGGTGCAGCATTCTTTACAATGGACAGCTGGCCTCATTCTCCAACACTTGATGAAAACACACACACACACACACACACACACACACACACTCTGCTTCAGCAGAAGCCCCCTTTCCTGTAGGAGAGGGGCTTATCATCTATTAGCACATTATAACATAAATGAAAGAAACATTAGGGTCACTAAGTACAAGTGGAATTTTAAATTTTAGATTCAATCTTCATCAAATATACATTCATGGTGGCATAGTGGCTAAGGGAATATTTTCAAGAGCATCAAGTAGCAAAACCTTCACCAAATGAGATAGGTTTTTAAAATTAGACTCTACTAGTCCAACTTTTACTCTGACTGCTTTCTTATCAATACCTTTTCTTTATTTTGAGATTAAAAGTAAGGCAGACAGAGAAAATTATACAAAAATGTCAACTGAATGTGTGTAAAATTTTCTAATAGATGAAAAAGAATTACCTGTCAGTTCCACAAAGAAATGATTAATACCAATGATTCATATTGCTCCATTAGCTGAGTCCCAATGTGAATTTAGAAAGATTATAGGTGTCAGGCTTTTCTAAGTCAATATGTCAATTGAGTCAGTGGTAAAGTATCCAGTGAGTATATTTTACAATCATCAAAGGTATTTATGAAATCTTCCTCTACAAAGCCTGCACTAAGTGTTGAACTAATGCAATTAACACAGATGTTGGCTCCAGTAAACATGAAGTTCACTCCAATTGCTGAAACGTGTCAGAAATGTCATTTTTTCTCTAAATTAAAGTAAACCTAACCCTGAGCATTCTGTGGCAGGAAATTCAATCTCAGGTACTTGTGTGGCTACAATAGTATTATTAGTACCTGTACATTTAACATGTACAAAAAGCTGATATTGATGTATCACTTTATAGTTTAAAAACCTGGGTACCTCATCATATCATAGTTAATAATTAGGTCATCTACTAGATCTTATTATTTTTTGAATTAATAAATAACACATAAATCACTCTATCTCAACTAAAATTATTTTGATTAAATGAGTTTCAATATAATGGCTTCCTTTGAAATCCTCACCAAACTACTGGCAGGGACCAGGCACAGAGACGATGAAACACTTCAGCAACAATATCCTCTTAGCTCAGACTGAATTCTTCCTGTTTTAGGAAAATTCTTTTTCCACTAGCTGTTCTCAAAGAATTCTTCTCTCTTATATCATACCCCAAAATATAATTTCTTCAGCAAGTTTAGGATTCCATCAAAGATAGAAAGAGAACACTTCTAGGAAAGTCTTCATTTTTCCATTGCACAATTTCCTATGTCCAAATAATCAGGGAACTTGATAGTTGATTAGACATAAGGAGACCTCTTAGGGAGTAAAGTTTAAGATAAACCTTTAAGGGGCTGGGGATATGGCTCAAGCAGTAGCGTGCTCGCCTGGCATGCGTGCGGCCCGGGTTCCATCCTCACCACCACATACAAAGATGTTGTGTCCGCCGAAAAACCAAAAAATAAATATTAAAAAATTCTCTCTCTTTCTCTCTCTCTCAAAAAAAAAAAAAAAAAAAAAGATAAACCCTTAAACAATCACTCTGCCACGTTCCATCTCCATGGACTGCCCTCCTCCCCTTCTGTCATTACGTTGAAAGCAATGCTTTCCTTCTTCCAAGACCAATGCAAATTCTATGGCTTCTTCCCTGAAATGTCCAATAATGTCACTACCTGACTTCAAGAACTTTTATTATACTGGACCATAATACTAAATTGAACTATTTTATTATATACTTATAACCTGAGGTTGATAATTGTCAAAATGTTCTCAAGATTTTATAAACAACATATGAATCACATCTATCTGTATATATTACCAAAACCTATAATCATCCAGTCATTTACTGGGTCATGAGCAATACCAAGTACTGGGGTGCATGTATCAGAGGCTCTCAGCTCCAACTCACTGCTGTGAAGACCTGAATGTATCAGGTGCTGTTCTTGGTACAGAGAAGACAGTGATGATCAAGGTGGAAAAGAGTATGCTCTTACAAAACTTAAATATACTGCAGGATAGAAATACTAGATATATAATAAAGAAAGGTCAAAAAGAGCAGGGCGCAGTGGTGCACGCCTGTAATCCCAGCAACTCAGGAGGCTGAGGCAGGAGGATCTTCAGTTCAAAGCCAGCCTCAGCAAAAGCAAGGTGCTAAGCAATTCAGTGAGACCCTATCTCTAAACAAAATACAAAATAGGGCTGGGGATGTGGCTCAGTGGTTAATTCAATTCCCAGTACCAAAAATAAATAAATAAATAAATAAATAAATAAATAAATAAATAAATAAGTGCCAAAGAGCTTTTCAAAGAAAATTAAAAGGGAGAAAGGAATACCAGAGAGCATATCAAACTTTAATGTGCACAAGAATCACCTGGTCCAAGGACCAGCAGCTTTGGTGTCACCTGCTATTGACAAATGACACCAAGGCAGATGTCAGAAGTGCAGAGTTAGAAATGAAGATTCTCTGGTCCCATCCTAGATCAACTAAACCAAACTTAAGAGCTTAATGTGGTCATTCATTTGTACATTAATGTTCAAAAGCACTGTTACAGGTGACTACATGGTTGCAGAGTGCAGGTGATAGATCTTCATTCAATTATTCACAGTGAGTGTTCATCAGCTGATTATATGGAGTCATGGGTTGATAAGTCAAGATACTGATGAAAGCTGGGGAAAATTAGAGCTTACAAGCCAAAGTCTTTAGGCTTTCGACAAACTTGGATCATTTCTAGAGCTATTCTTTATACTATCCATCCACAGTGTGGTGAAAGGTTTTCAAACTTAAATGTTTGAAGTGTGGAAAAGCCATTGATTTCAGTGAGAACATGAATAATATAATCAATTTTAAGTTCTTCACTAAATGCTACCAACAACTCCCCCTCCCCAGAAAAAAATCTCAACTCCTAATATTGCAAAGGCCCAATAATTCAGAATCCTCAGATTTTACAGGGCATCAATTTAAGGTATTTGGGTATTGGAATGCTAAGCTATTCTTTCTTCCCAGCTCCAATTCTTTTTTCTTCAATCTCCTTTCTTATAAAGACTGTAAACATCAGTGTAGAAATGACCTTGTTGTTCAGTAAGCCGACCCTGAGCACCTTGAAGGAATAAGCTTAGGTCAAAATAATACTGACATCTCAGGAAGGAAGAGAAACAAATTACCATGTACAAAGTCCCCAAAGAGAATGTAATACTTTATTACAATTGAGAAATTCAGTGTGGCCTGACCTTTTTCAGATTTATTTAACCTAAGAATTGCCCTGGAAGTTAATTAACAATGCTGATTCCTAGACTCCATTCCCAGAACTTCTGATTTCCTGGGAGTGAGGGCATTTTAAACAGATATCCTAAAGGGTCTGCTTCAGGTATTCTACAGACCAAGATTTCGGATATGGTGCTAAAGAAGAGAGCATAACATGAGCAGAAGGGGGCAAGCAAGAGGAGATAGAAGGAAACCATTCAAAGGAATACCAGCAGAACCTGGAGCCTGCCTGCAGGGGACACAGGAGGACCGATGTGACAGATGTGCATTTGAACCTGAAGGAGGCAGCATGCCTACTCTGGGTGTGAGCACCACAGTTCACAGTTCTGCAGGCTGCAGTGGCTGTTCTCTAAATGGTAATATAATGACCACGTTGCTTAGCCCAAGAGGTCCCACACACCACATCTGGGCAGTAGCATTAGAGAAACAATTTATAGTGCACTTTAGAAAGATTTATTTTTAGTAATAGTTCAATGTAATAGTCACTGAACCCAAAGGTACACTCCAGATACCTCTGTTTGTATAACTATAGGTTTCCAGAATGCACCAAAATTTATGGTGCAATGAGGGGGAAAAATATTAACATCAGTTCACATGCAAAGGCTCTTGTTTCTATCTATCCCTTAGCACTTCAGAAACCTAGATTGTCCAGTTGAGGATTCTGGGCTGGTGATTGTTTTTAAAGTATCAACAACACGATTTCATAAACATTAATAGTGATGTATACTATATAGTACTAGAGAGTAAACTGGCCTAAAAGCTTGAGGTCTGAGGCATTACTTCCTTTTTCCAAAGATTTGACTAGTCTTTATGTGGCCTACGTATCTGTAGGTAGCAACTTAAAACATTCTAAAGGATCTGAAAGACAGTGTTGTCCTGCTGTCTCCAGAGCCCTAAGCGAGGAAGGGTAAACATGAGGCATTCCTTTTACACACAGCATTGTGCAGATGACCTGCAGGTGCCTCAACAAGCCACAGGACAGGTGCTTCCAGGTTTTAAGGGCAACTGTAATTGGTATGTTGAACACATCAAAGACCAAAGTCTGTTTCCTTCTCTTTTTGCTTCAGATTCTCTGAGGGTGTCAGACACAAAGCAATACTTTATTTGCAGTCTTAGCTTTCTCTTTTAAAGTTTCCTCTGAGGACCTTCAGAGCTAACTCTAAAGGAAGAGATGGGTTTTAGTGAGGCAAAATTCATGAGTTAGTAGCCCACAGCACTTGCTAAATATCTGATGCATTAAAGACTCAGAAGAGAGCTGGACAAATAAGCCCCTGAACCATTCGCAAACTGTCCCATGGAACCCCAGAGTGCCTGAGGAATTTCAAAATTTCAAGGAAAACACATTGACAGCAGATGGATACCATATAAATGTCTACCTTTTAATTGTTTTGACCTAATTACTTAGTAAGCAGTTACTTATTTTAGCATATGGGACCCATAAAAAAATTCTGATATAAAGATAAACCCAGAAAGTTGGAAAACTTTTTGGTGTCAAACAGAATATAACCAGACAGCATTTTGGGAGACCATTTTTGGCTCTTTTTCATTTGCTTTTCCATTGTTAAATGCAAAATGGACAAAATAAAAGTGACTATAGATACCTTATATAAAAGGTATAAGTGTGTGCATCATCTCAATCAATCCCCACATATTTGTTACTCTTTACCTCATTTTGCAAACATGGACTGGGGTGCCAGAGGTTGGTTCACTTGATGGAGGTCACACACATGCTCTGAGCAGCCAGTGTCACCTCAGAGTTGGCTCTGCCAACCACCACACTGCTGCTCCTCATTGTGTGGGAGCGTGTAAAAGTGTGGCATGCAATTCAGCCAGTGCTTGCACTTTTCACAGACTTGAAAATGGAAAATTTCACACCACCCAATAGTTTCATACTTCTAAAATGGCACAGATTTCATTTTATTGGGCTCAGAAAGAAAAGATAAGTTACCACATTAATTTTGTGTATTGGTTAAGAGACTTCTATTTCAGACTAGTTTAAAATGTGGGGAAAAGGTGTCTAAAAGACAAAGAAAAGCAGTGTACTAACATTGGTGTAAACTAAAATATCAACTAAGAAATTAGGGGAAAACACCAGGAAAGATAGCAAAGAAAATTGGGAACAGGAAGAAATTGGCGGGGGCGGGGCGGGAATGAAGGCCAGTTATCTAAGCAAGACTGGCTTTGGGAAAACTCCCCAGAGTGTAGGTAAATGAGAGGAAGTCTGCTGATCTTGAATTTTAGAATCAGTGGTAATCAGGATGTTCACATATTAAGCACAGCATCAAGGATGCAGATCTGAAAATAGCAGAGGGAT
Source organism: Callospermophilus lateralis (assembly GCF_048772815.1). NCBI lineage: Eukaryota > Metazoa > Chordata > Mammalia > Rodentia > Sciuridae > Callospermophilus > Callospermophilus lateralis. The sequence goes on along the minus strand of NC_135320.1, from coordinate 61,357,143 downwards.
ATGAATGATAACCAGGATTGGGAAACAGCAGTCAGTACAAAGGCAAGAGAACACCCCTGAAAAGCAAAGGAACCGGACCATCATTTGTTCACTAATAAAGTCCCATAAGTTCATATTCCTTAGGTTGGCACACAAGGCCTCCACAATGCCATGGGACATTAGCTCCCCCCACTTTCAGGTCAAACATGACAAATCCAACTTATCCATCTCCTACGTCATCCTCAAGTTGAGATGGCAGCATGTAAGCCTTCCTCTCAGCCAGGCACGCTGCCCCAGGGTAATGCCCACTCACATTTCCATCTTTAGTCCTTCTCATCATCCCTCAAAGCTCATGCTACAGTGCACACTTTGCAAACACTGTATCTTCCTACCTTCACAGATATGCTTTCTTTAATCTCTGCACCTCAGGATTTTGCATCTCCCTGAAGACACTGACAATATTCTTGTGCTCTGCTTCATCAGAGTTTTTTGAATATTCTAAGTCAGGAAATGCACTATTTTTCAAAAACAAATACAGTATATCAAGGCAAAGTTTGTCACTGGTTAGTGGTGAAGGAGAGGGCTAGTGAAAGGGATAATGCATTCCTTTTATGCATCTCTGGTCTAAAGCATGATGTTTTGCAAATAATACCATTCAAAAAGTATTTGTTGTATTTAATAAAAACAAGGTATTTATAGAGAAGTCACATACCCCAACTTGCCTGGGACAGTCTAGCTTTAATAATGCCCTTATTCTAAGTGTTTTGGTTTGGACAAAAATTGATTACATAGCTATGGGAAAAAGGTTATGTGACAGGTGAGAAAAATGCATTGTGAGAAAGGGTAAATTATTACTTTAAAAGTCACAGAGCCTAAGAAGGCTAAGAATTCCTTGGTAACAAAGAACATTAAACCCAAATCAACCACAGGCAATAATTTTTCATAAAATCAAATATCCCAAGTACAGAAGACAGTTTGATGAGACACTTTTTTATCATTTATAATTAGAACTGTTTTTGAAACTGTTCTTTACAATCACATGGACAACTCTCCTGACATACCTAAATGAAGCTTTGTGTTGCCTGCATGAGCACTGATTTATTTAATATCACAAACATATTAAAGACTATCCCCAAAGAGTCAAAATCAAGCAGTCAATAAGTATATGTGTAGTGGCTAATCAAATAAGATTCAAAATGTGTCAGACCTACGATATAAAGTGTCCACATTTTTGGCACACACCCACAATGCATTTTTCTCACCTGTCACATAACCTTTTCCCATAGCTATGTAATCAATTTTTATCCAAACCAAAACATTTAGAATAAGGGCATTAGTAAAGCTAGACTTTCCCAGGCAAATAGTTCTTAAAGGAACCTTGTCTCTGATTACTCAGGATTGCCCCAGTGATGCTCTGCACTGGGCTGTGGTATCTCAGGGCTCATCCGACTTTGTAGTATTACCAACATTGCAGGTGCCCGGATTCATGTTCAGGGAAGGCCTCACACAGTATTTGGGATGTTTAGCCAATGTTTCCTAATCCTTGACTTTAAGAAATTTGAGTCTAAAAATGTATATGGATAGAAAAATATTTTTATATAATTATAATAACATGATAGAATAACAATCTGGACATTTCAATAAGAAACTTGTCTATAGGAATTTAACTGCAGCTCTATACTGGAAATCTATGCTTTTTCTTCCTAGATGATAGAAAGGTTAGTTGAAAAATCTCATGTTATGCACATAAACTGGAATATAAATAAAAAGCAAAAAAAATTGAAGTCTCAAAAACTCTTAATATAAACAACATAGACATTTTCCACAGTTTTAGGCAACATAACTTATACATTGTGCTACATATATAATTGAAATGCTGCAAAAATAAAAAGAACAATAGCAATATTTAAAATGCACAAATCTATTAGTATTTTCCTTAAATTCATTTTGTTTGAATAAACAAGTTTAGAGAAGATAGGTAAGCTTTGTGAATTTTTAACACGATCATGTTCCCTAATATGTCTTCCTTCTTTACATATTTGGCTCAGAAACCCAGAAGGCAACATCTGAAAGAATATATGCATGCACAATTTGCTAGAAGAAAATCAATTTGAAACCTGAACTGCAACTTCAGTGATATTGGCCTAATATGAAAATAGAAAGAATTAGAGATTGCAAAATAATATATTTTACCATTTTTAAAAAATTGACAAATAAAATTGCATGTTTATCATGCAATTAAAATTGCATAATTCCATGTACAACAAGATGCTTTGAAATACATGTATGTTATGCAATGGCTAAGCTAATGAAACATGCACTGTCTCACAATCTTTTTGTGGTGAAACACTTTTAGCATTTTTAAGAAAACAAACATTGCTACTAACTATAGTCATTATTATTAACTCTAGTCAGCATGTTGTACAGTAGATCTCTTGAACTCATTCCTCCTAATGGAGACTTTATATCTTTAACCAGCATTTCAATCCCCCTTTTCCTCCCACTCTCTGCCTCTGGTAACTCTCATTTTGCACTCTACCCCCATGACATCAATATTTTTAGATTCCACAGATAAGTTTTGATAATGCAGGATCTATCTTTCCATCTGGCTTATTTCACATAACATAATATCACTCAAGCTCATCCATGTTCCAAATGACAGGACTTCATTCCATGTTTAAAGCTGAATAGTATTCCTTCATTCATATATTTCATATTCTGTTTATCAATTTATCTGTTAATAAACACAGGTTGATTCCATATCTTGGCTATTGTGAATACTGCCACAATAAACATGGGAGCTCAGATATTTTTTCAACATACTGATTTTAATTCTTTTGAATATATGCTTAATAGTGGGATTGATGGATCTTGTGGTAGTTCTATTTTTAATTGCCTGAGGAAACTTCATACTGTTTTCCACATTGACTGGATTAATTTACAGTCTCACAAAGGACACACAAGTATTTCCTTTTTTATATATCCTTTCTGATGCTTATCTTTCATCTTTTAAAATAATTACTATCCTAACAAGTGTAAGGTGATATCTCATAGTAGTTTTAATTTGCATTTCCCTGTGGAGTGATGATGTTGAACATTTGTTCAAATATCATTTAGATATCTTTTTTAAAGAAGTCTATTCAGGCCACTTGCCCATTTTAAATTGGGTTTTATTTTCTTAATATTGAGTTGTTTAAGTTCTTTATATATTGGATATTAACCCCTTATCATGTATATTTTGCAAATATTTTCCCATTCCATAGATGTCTGTTCTCTCTTCTGATTGTTTTCTTGACTGTGAAGAAGCTGTTTTAAATCTGATTTAACTCAATTTGTCTATTTTGTCTCGTTGTCTGGACACTGTGGAGTGATATATTAAAAGAAAGAAAGAAAAAAAATCTCTTTGCTCATACCAATGTCATGGATATCTTCCCCTTGGTTTTTTTGTTTGTTCATTTTTTTGAGGTTTACAGTTTGGGTCTTAACATTTAAATTTTTAATTCATTTTCAGTTTATTTTGCACATGAATATCCACTTTCCCCAGAACCACTTGTTCAAGATAGTGTCTTTTCCCTAATGTGTATTATTACCATCTTTGTTAAAAATGATCATAAATGTATGGATTTATTTCTGGATTTATTTATTTGTTGTTCCTTTGGTCTACGTGGTTTTGTTTTATTCTTTGCCTGTGTTTTTTAGTACCATTAACTATAGTTTTGTGGATTTAGGTAGTGTAATGCCTAAAATTTTGTTCTTTTGCTCAAGATTGCTTTGGCTAATTCAATTTCTTTTGTGGTACCATATGAATTTTAGGATATCTTTATTTCTTTAAAAAAATGTCATTTTTGACAGTAGAATGTATTGGACATAATTTTTGTATGTTCATATAAATGTATTCATATGTGAATCATGATCAGTGTAACTCCACATCATGTACAACCACAAGAATGGGAAGTTATACTCCATGTATGTATAATATGTCAAAATGCATGCTACTCTCATGTATAACTAAGAACAAATTAAAAAAAGTTAGAAATGTCATTGGAATTTTGATAAAAATTTCACCGAATAGATTGTTTTGGGCAGTAAGGACATTTGAAAATATTAATTCTCCCAATCCATGAAAATGGATTGTTTTCATTTATTTGTGTCTTCTTCAATTTATTTCAACATTTTATAGTTTCTAGTATAGAGATTTTCCACCTCCTTAACTAAATTTATTCCTGAATGTTTTATTTTTTTAACTATTATAAATATAATTCTATTGATATATTTTTTAGATAATACAACTGTGTTAATTGATTTTTGTACTATGCGACTTTACGGAATTCATTTATTCTAATACCTTCTTGGTGTAGTCCTTAGGGTTTTCTTTACATAAGATTCATGTCATCTACAAACAAAGACAATTTATCTTTTTCCTTTCTGATTTGAATGCTTTTTATTACTCCTCTTGTCTATTTGCTCTGCATAGGATTTCCAGTACAATGTTAAATAAAAGTGAAAAAATTGAACATCCTTGTCTTGTTCCCGATCATAGAGGAAAAGCTTCAACTTTTCACCACTGAATATAAGAGGTTTGGGCTTGGCTATGAACTTATCATATATGAATTTAATTGGTGATAAAGAACATTGCTTGTATGCCTAATTTGTTGATAATTTTTAATGAGTAAATAATGTTGAATTTTGTTCAATGACTTTCTTTACATCTATTTAGATGACCACGTGGATTTTGTGTTTCAATCTGATAGTATGGTATATCCCATTTATTGATTTGCAATTATTGAACTATATTTGCATTTCTGGAATAAATTCCATTTAATCATGGTAAGTGATCCTTTTAATCTGCTGTTGAATTTGGTTTGCTGTTGTTATGTTAAGGATTTCTGTATCTAAATGCAGTAGGGATATTAGCTTAGAGTTTTCTTGTGGCATCCTTGTCTGGCTTTGGTATCGTTTCACAGACTTTGTTTAGGGACGTTTTAGGTTCACATCAAATTGAATAGAAGGTACACATATTTCCTTCTACCTTCTACACTATTTAATTTCCCACTACATTGGCACATTTATTAAAATTGACTAATTTACTGATATATTGACATAATCTCCAAAGTCTAAGTTTTGATTAAGATTCAATCTGGGTGTTGTACATTCTGTGGGTTTGGACAAATTTAAAATGACATATACTAATGTTTATACTACATAGAGAGTAGATTTATTGCCCTAAAAAGCCTCTGTACTCCTCCCATTCATCCTTTTCTTAACACTTTTACTGTCTCCATGATTTTGCCTTTTCCAGAATGTCATATTGTGGAATTATACAATTTTTAGCCTTTACAGATTAGCTTCTAACACTTAGTGATATGCTTTTAAGTTTCCCTCATCTTTTGTCAAGATTTGATAGCCTATTTCTGTTCAGGAATAAATAATATTCTATTGTTTTGGTATTCAATGGTTTATTTATACATTCATGTACTGAAGGAAATCTTGACTGCTTCCATGTTTGGGCAGTTATGAACAAAGCTGCAAAAAAACATCAATGTGAAGGTTTATGGGTACGCATAAAATTTCAACATATTTGGGTAAATACCAACAACTACTAATGGATGATATGGTTAGAGTATATTTAGGGTCTGGGGTTGTGGCTCAGTGTAGAGCACTTGCCTAGCATGCATGAGGCACTGAGTTTGATCCTGGCACCACATAAAAACAAAACAAATAAAATCAAAGTATTTTTTTAAAGAGTATATTTAATTTTGTAAGAAACCACCAAATAGTTTTCCAAAGTGCAATCACATAAGCAGTGAACAAGACTTCCTCTTGCTCCACATCTTGGTTCAAAATTGTCAGGTTCTAGATTTTGGCCATTCTAATAAGAATGACCTAGAATATTTCCTAAGTTTTCAAAGCACTTAAAAAATGTTTGGTTTATTTTACCTTCATGTTAATTTAAGGTTCATTAATTTAATTTGATTAATTTATATTTCCATGATAACATAGGATATAAACTATCTTCTCATCTGCTTATTTACATCCATTTATCCTCTTTGATGTTAAGGTCTTTGCCCATGTTTTAATTGGGTTGTTTGTTTTCTTATTGTTGAGTTTTAAGAGTACTTTGCAATCATTTATTAGATGTATCTTCTGCAAATATTCTTGCACAATCTGTGGCTCATCTTTTAATTCTCTTGATCATTTCTCACATAGAACAACAACAACAAAATAATTTTAATGAAGTCCAGTTTATCAGGTCTTTCTTTCACAGATCATGTCCTTGTTTTATCTAAAAATCCACCATGATGCCAAAAGTCATCTAGAGTTCATGGTCATATATTTTTAACAAACAGAATTAGAGACTAACAAACAAATCAAATTCCCCAGGTCTAAATCCTTTGGAATAAAATATAAATTCAAACATTTTATTTGAAAACAGGATAGAGTAGATCAATTTTAAGTGAAAAGGTTTTTGGTAAGGGTGTGGGGAGAAGGCTTGTTAGCTTCCCAGACAGATTGGACCCCTTCAGCTTATAATGACTGCCATTTTGCAGAATCTGGTCCTCAGACTTGTGGGCTTGGAAATATAATTGTTGACATGAAAGAAAGTCTGCAGGTAACTAAATTTCCAAGAGAAAACAGTAAAATCACAATATCAAGCCATTGATTCCCACTATAAAGTGTTTCTAAGAACACAAGATATTTTACTGAACTAAGTACAAATGAATAATTTGTGACTAAATTATAATCAGAAGCTTCTCATTGAAGATGGAGTTAATTGATGATTTTCAATAAAATCGTGTTTTGGTGGTCATATCACAACCATGCCCATTCTAAATGGGGATGGAGCTGCCCTTCAAGATGCTCTCTTACTGATTTTTTTCCCTTTCCATTGCCATCTACTTTCTATTCATTTATATGATTTTTTCCTTTTGAACAGAAATGCCAATCTCGCCAAGTTAAATCCTGTCCTGTGAATCATTCTCAGTTGACTACTCTGATACATAATTGCTTTGCAATTTGCATACTGGAAAGCACTCTCATTTCCTTGTTTCCTTCTCCCTAACGACTGAAGATAGTTGTTCCTGCCTTGTTTTCTTATAAGAGTCAGAAGACCAAGGGACCGAGGATTTTACTTAACAGTTTTCAAATCAGTTTTTTTTAGCTTCATATTAATTTAAGGCCCAAACAACTAAATACTAAGAAAACTGTATCTGGCAAAATTGGTCTACTCATTACTCTAAGAATTGATCTAAATGCCTTCACATCATGACCTCTGTTAAGCCATGCTCATTTAAAAGAGCCTTTGAAGCCAGGAACAGAAGACCAATAGTGAAATACAATCAAAATGAGTGAACAAAATATATTCCACAAATAATAAGAGAGATGAGGGAGACAATTTTAAATTCACCTTTTTGCTATTAAGTCTATGGATATTTGATACTTATCCAACTATAATAATGATATTGTGTTAATCTAATTATAAGAAATTAATATTAAATAATTATGTACCATGTGTCAGGCACTGTGCAGGACACTGTGCAACCAATCTTAGAAATAGATATTCTCATCCCATTTTCATAATGATGAAATATTTACTAAGGGATTTTGTGTAACTTCTTCAATGTTGCTGAACCCACAGGGGCTGCTAATCTGTGTCCACCTTTTTCTGCCTAATGACAGTGCCTAATGACACTTCATGTTTTTTTCTTCATTTCAAATCCTATCCACTATGAAATAAGTCAGTGATATATATTTTACTGGAGCCACCAAATCAGTTCATTGGAAATCCATTTGATATGGCCTAGAAAGCTTTGTTTATATTGTGAGAAACATCAGTATTAAAAGATTTCTGTATGATTATTAAGCCCTCCATAGCCTCTATTGTTGGATGCCTTTTAATACATGTTTCTTAGTTTCCTTGGTTAATGCTTCCATTTAGAATGGAGTTGGAAGAACCATGTGCAATAGCTTCTATATATGGTCTTCCAAGACTCATTCAATTCCAGTCTTTAATATTAAGGGTTTTCTGTGTCACAAATGGCCCAATTGTTTAAATCACTTACCTGTCATACAACAAGCACAATATAAATTTTTCAAAGAATAATGTCATCCACTCCATCATTCTTATTTAGCTCTAGACATGGGTGGTTGTTATTTTCATTTACTTGGTCACCCTTCCTAACAGTGTTGGAGATTATTACATCAGATTCAGAGATACCAATTTATTCTACTCAGTGGCATACAGCCAGGAAGCTTTCAAACAATTACTGTCACCTGAATTTATTTGAGAAGTACTCAATCAATCTCATTGTTGGCTTCATATGATACTGTCTTCATCTAAAGAGTTTTTCACATATATTAAATAATTTGATCCAAACAACCATGATGCTATAGATGAGGTGGGTATTTTTTATTTCTATGACAATCAAAGGATCAGAAAGCTTAAATGACTATGAATTCACACAGGTAGTTATTGGAACAGGGAACATATGAAGTCATACCTATTCTCCAATGTTTTACTATGTCTGTTAATCAGCTTTGTATTAATAGTTACAAAATATCTGAAATAATCAACTTATAAAGAGGAAGGGTTTATTTTGGCACACAGTTTCAAAGGTTTCACTCCATGGTTATTTGGTCCCACAGCCTTTGGACATGTGACAAAATGGCAGCACATCATGGCATGAGCACATGGTGGAGCAGAGCCTCTTTCTTCATGGACACCAGAAAGCAAAAAGAGAGAGAAGAAGGGACTGAAGTCCCAACATCCCCTGCAAGGGTACTCTTCCAGGGATCCCACCTCCCCACTACTGGGACCCACCTCTCAAAGGTCTACCACCTCCTCACAGTGCTGAGGGCTGGCAACCAAGCCTTTAACATATGGGCCTCTGGGGGACATTAATTCAAATCACAGCACTATGCTGTCACCAGTGTTTACTGAGGGTTTACTAAGTGTACAACACACACCTTCCAAACACTAACTCACCAAACAAGACAAACACATGTGAAGGAAAGAAGCAATGCTATCACTCAAATGATCTATGATGGAATATTTCTATAGTTTATTATTATCACTATTTCCTAACATATATAGCCTAAGGATTAATGAAGAAAATAATCAAATCTTTGGGAACTGTGTGAGAATGACGCATTCAGGAAATGTGAGGCACTGCTACTACAGTTGTTAAAAATACAAGGAAGCCAAGCAGTGGCAAAATGCTTGTAATATACTGACTATCACAACTCCTACAGCTCCCACTAATGTAACTAGCCAACTTCACAACTGAAAACACTGCACTGAAAACATGCCAAAATAATTTACATTCCCAGTAAACTTTCTTTAGTTTGCTTTTTGAATCAAGTTAAAATTTCTAATTGTTTAGTGAGTGAACTCTAAAGCCCAAATCTTTATATCCCAAAGAACCACTTCTGTTCAGTCTAGTGTGAATACTGATTAAATTTATAGCAATTGAATCACATAGTCAAATATTGGATCTTCAAGTAAAAGACTGGTCTATGTAAATTCTATGTCAGTTAGTTCACCATCTCTAAATAGCAAACACCAATATCCCAAAATACCTTCTTTATGTTTGTGCAGAGAAGGTGATGGTCAGGCAAGATGTGTAACAACACAACACAGTGGGCACTGAAATACGGGGCAAGGGCACAACAATGTCTTCTGGAATTAAGTGATGCAGTGGCCTTGTAAGCAATGTAGGTAAAAGTAATTGTTTCTTATTAGCAGTTGAGAAAATATGATATAAAAATCTGAAGTGATACTGACTATAGAGAGCAATAAAGACCCATTACATAGATGAAACATTGCATGGAGTGTGTCAAGGGAGTTAAATGAAAGATTTTGAGTTATGACTCCATTAGGATAGTAATAGGATGCCATACAAAATTATCAGCTGCATAAGGTTGGTACAAATTTCTGCAACAAAACAGGTACCATCCTAGAGAAATGGACAATATGTGACAGATGTCAACAAAATTATATTCAGGACAGGAATGAAGTGTTTAGGCCACAACAGCTAACTATTGCCATTGCATTATATTTTCTACGTTTATACACTATTAAGTTAGGAAGTTAGGATGCAGTTGTAAAAGTGAAAAGTCTATTGGAAAATCACACTTTTTGTTCTCTTCTGAGTAGGTGGGTATGGAATGTTACAGTATTCAAAGAAGACTGTCTGGAAATTGTACAAAAATATAGGATCAGAAGAGAACTATTGAAGGAAGTTATAATTATCTTATGTATTTAAAGTTAAATTTCTACCTTTAAACAAAGTATATATACACACTTATGCACACATTCTCCAACTTTTCTTAGAAATATATCCTAATTTTTAACCCTCACTTTTAGAAAAACTTATAATTCTTATTGCTAAGAGTTATATCAGGCTTATGCTAAAATAAACAGTAGGAGAAATTATACAACAGTTTTTTCCTATATTCAAATATGTCTTAGAATTACAGATTATGCTAATATTCAAGGGTTCTTGAAATTCAAGGGCTTTTCCACCAACTACTCACTCTAACTTTCCAAGCCCTCATTCTAAAATATTCTCTTTTCCTGGGTGTAACTAAATCCATTGTTTGTCTCTAAACAAACAAAAATTCATTTCTGGCTAATTAATGAACTGCATCATTTTTTGATCATCTCTTTTATGGGTGCTTCTGTCAAGCATGTATACAATTTGTAGGTGCTTATTATTCAGACATAAAAGAATCTGATCATGAGATTTTTTTCATTGCCCTTTTATTCCACTTTGCAATGTGAGATAAAATACAATCTTGCCAAACTTTGTTTGATGTGAGAAGGCCTGAAGTATATAGCACCAGAAAAAACAATATACTTGGACTCCAGAAAGTATGAATTTGAGGAGATTTGGCTACTCATCAGTTTATTTTCAAAAATATATTAAAGATGGTATGATTTGTGAATTATATTATGAACCAAAAAAGTTAAGGACCTGCTCAGTTACAGTCTTTGTAGAATTTTCAGTTTAAGAAGTTCATATGCTGAGAATAAACTTAGTTATTTACATAACGAAGTCACTTAAAGACATTACTACCATTAAAATTATTTGGTCAAGTTGAAGTTGGTGTCACCACTGATTTTAAGTCTAGGAGTAAATATTATGTCAACCATGGGTGGCCTTTCAAAATTACTTTCCTTTTACTCCTTTTTATTCTGACAGCTCTCTAATCCTCAGACAACTGAATAATATATAACAGACTCTTAAGAGTTAAAAATATGTTTCATCAATAATAATCACAGTAATAATCAATAATAATTATAGCTTACTTTTATTGAGATGCTCTAAGTTTCACCTCAACTTTATCATTTAATTTTTATAATAATTCTGAAGTAGATCAAAACAATTGTAATATTACCATCAACAAAAATAAAATTTCAAAAATAATGCCAACACTACTTTATGTTCTTATCTGTACTTACTCTGAAACTCACAGAAAAACTAGGAATTAGGTACTAGACAGATATTTTCCTCATTTTATGGAACAGGACATTGAGACATACAGAAGTTATGTATGAGGGTCTCTGATTGGGTTTTTCTTAACAACATTGAATAAGCCGAACTGAAAAGCTACTGGAAAGCACAACAAGGTTTAGACACAGATAGTTTGGTTTCAGGATCTGTGCTTGTTACCATTACACTACACTGCCTCTTCATTCTCTCAAGCAAATTCTGTGAAACAAGTCCTGGTTTATTATATCCACTTTACAAATGAGGAAACTGAAGTGCAGAGAATTTAAGTGATTTAAATAAGATCATGTAGCTCAGGAATTGGCAATACTTTTCAGTAAATGGCCAATGAGTTAGTATTTTCAGCTTTTCAGACCATGAAGTCTTTCTTACAACAACTCACCACTGCTTGTATAGCACAAAAAGCAGCCACAGATAACATATAAATAAATTATGGGGCTATGCTCCAATAAACCCTCATTTATGAACACAGAAATTTGAGTTTTATTTAATTTTCCTTATGTTGCAAAATATCATTCCTTTTTCCCAACTTAAAAAAAAATTGTAGTTGTAAATGGACAGCATGCCTTTATTTTACTTATTTTTCTGTGGTACTAAAGATTGAACCCAGGACCTCACACATGCCAGCTAGTGCTCTGACACTGAGCTCCAACCTCAGCCCCTTTTGAACTTTTTAACAGTGTATAGTCCATAGAATAAAGTTGGGACATCAGCTATGCTTTGTCTACTTAGCGATACTTGGTGATCATTGGAGCTGATATACTAGTTCCAGATAATCTCCAGAGTTTATATTCCTAACCACTGTGATTTAACGACACACTGCTCAGACTTGAACGTACGTAGGAACCTGACTGAAATGCACCTCTTTAGAGTACTATGAACACTCCTCGGCACTGAAATCTACACATCCAATTTTATGCTGCTGTCCACAAGGAAGTGCTGAAAAGCTCATAATTTCCAAGCATACTTTGAATAATAAAATTTACCCCATCATATGAGGGTGCCAATTCACTTGGTGAATAGGAAAGAAAAAACTAGATAACCCATATTTTGTTAGTTCCAAGGGAACACTTGACTGAAATTCACATGAAATATAATAGATATATATATTTCTTACTAGATTTATGATAGCCTAGTTCAACTAAGTAATCTAAATTTTGCTTTTGGACAGCTTTTCTGCCTGTCACTGACAGTTGAGGGGTCATATAAGTGGCAGAGAAAGGCACAGGCACAAAATGAATAGGGGCCTCTCATTGGGTTTTTCTTAACAACATTGAATAAGCAGAACTGAAACAGTTCTCTCTGATGAGAATCCTCATGTTAAATGCAGAGGAACAAACTGATTGGCAATTGTTTTAAGTTTGCAGTACACTTTTGTATTCTTCAAGTTTACCTCCCCAAAATTGGGAATAATAATTCTCTTTACAAATCGCTGCACTTTCCATTAGAAATTATATACTGTTAAATCCTACTTTATTAAAATGTCTTTTTCCTCTAGAAATTTTGGATACGTCACATGGCTTTTTTTTGTTTTTACGGCATTTCAGAAAAAAAAAAAAGAGAGACATATACTTTGTGTACAAAGAAAGCCTTTATGGTTATCTTGGGAGTTTATTATTTTACATAACAAAAGGTTACATTTAGTTTTCTTTTAAACCTACAATCTAGTACTCAGAACCCTAACATTTGTTTTATTTTTCTGAAGAAACCCTGAGATGTGTAATGAGAGCATTTGCTGCCTAAAGAAAACACTGTTGTTGTTTTTTTCCTAGACTTTTCAAGTGGTGTTTTCAAAGGCACTAGGAGAAAGGCTGAGGTTGTGTGATGACTACCATTAGGATGTGGTGACATTCTTTGACCTTTATTTAATCACCATCATCAAAAGGCATTTACCAGGTGTCCAGTTGTGGCAGCAGCTTATTTGTGCTGTGGCATTAAGTTCCATCCTGCCTGAGGCCTAGAAGAAAACTTGAGTGATCAACATGAACTTGCAACCAAGAACCTACTGAACCCACAAGGAGAAAGTTTCCTCTCTTTTTCCAAACAATAAAAACAAAATGTTATAACCTTCCTTGTCAAACATTTTGACTGAAAGACCCGACCAGAAAAACTGTAGAGAAGGAAAAGTTTATTTAGGGAAAAGTTTATTTATTTATTTATTTGTTTGTTTGTTTGTTTGTTTCAGAGGTCTCAATCCATAAGTGGCTGGCTCCATTCCTCAGGGCTCAGGGTGAGGCAGGACATCAGGGCAGAAGAGTGTGGCAAAGGGAAACAGATCACATGATGATCAGAAAGCAGAGAGAGAAAGACTCCACTCTCCAGATACAAAATATGTACCCCATTGCCATGTCCTCAAGGAACCACTTCCTCCAGCCCCACCCCACCTGCCTCCAGGTCACATCCAATTAATCCCATCAGGGAATCAATTCACTGGTTAGGTTAAAGCTATAGCCCAATCATTTCTCTGTAAACTTTCTTGCATTGTCTCACATATGAGCTTTTGGGAGATACCTCACATCCAAACCATAACAATGGGAAAATGCAATGGTTATCCAGGTTGGAAAGTCTGCAGTGTGTCTCCCTGGTTAGAAATAAATCCGGCCAAACCAAAAACTCAAGAGTATGAGGTTAAGAACTGTTGTAAAATATTAGGTATCTGTACCTGAGACCAAAAGAACATATGAAATGAGACTACTGACTTCTATGGAGGCAAATTCCTAAGAAAGACAACCATAGAACACTGATACTTAGATGAAGGGAAAATGTGGATATTAAATTTAGAATTTAAGAATATTAATTTTTTATTTTTTATTTATTTTTTATAGAATTGCTAAATTATTGCAATTTAATTGTTTAAGCCTTCTCCATGATCTGAGCACAGGATAGCAAGGTATTTGTTTGACTATAGATGCATCTTTTACACTTATAATTAATTTTTATTACATATTAGAGAGCATTTTACCATTTAAGGTGTGTATACCCTCCTTATCATAATTGCGTGACTTAGAGGAACAACCTTTCTCCTCTCTCACTGAAGCTACACCCAAATTCCATGGTTGGGCATGTGATCCAGGCCTAAGATCCTTAAATTATTTTCCTTTGGCCCCACCTATTGTTCAGGAATAAGCATGTTACAAATCATACTTGGGCAAATATATACATTGTTGTTTCTGGTAAAGGTATTCTTCTTTCTCATTGTTCTCAAAAATCCAAGAAGACCAAGACAAAATTTCTGCTTCCATTTTTCTAACACATGAGGACAGTGTCCACAAACAGGAGTAATTGGCAACACAAGGTAAGAAATAAGTCTTAATGTTCTTTAATCTCTGATCTAGTAGATCCTGAAATTTGGGCTTCCCAGCATACATGAGCCAATAAAGTCACTTTTTCTCCTTAAGTAATTATGACTATAGTTCATTTTAAAATTTGATACCAGGAGTCTTGATATCATGATTTAAAATTAAATGACACGCCAGGCGCGGTGGCAGAGGCCCATAATCTTAGCAGCTCAGGAGGGTGAGGCAGGAGGACAGAAAGTTCAGTGTCAGCCTCTGCAAAAAAACAAGGCTTAAGCAACTTAGTCAGACACTGTCTCTAAATAAAATACAAAATAGGGCTGGGGATGAGCTCAGTGGTCTAGTGCCCCTGAGTTCAATTCCTGGAACCAAAAAAAAAAAAAAAAATTAAATGACACAATATTCCCTTTTTAACACACTACTTGTTATGATTTTCATTTAAACTTTTATGTAATAGTTTTATAATGAAAAACTCCAGTCAATAGTGAGCTCTGTCCTGCCTGTGTAGGATTTGAGGTGAGGGATTATGTCATGTATATATTTATATTTCCCAAAGCACCTGACTGTATAATATTTTTGTTTGATTTACTGATTCACCTTTTTATTTGTGAGTAAGATACCCTCAGTAAATTTAAATTAGGAAAAAATACCAGCCCAATATTGCTCAAAACATGGTCTTTGAGATTATATATGTTGTCATATGGTATATTAATACTTTTTGAACACATGCACCATAGCTTATCATATTCCAATAAACAAGGAGTATTCATTTTGCATTTTCTGAAGGCAATTATGAAGAAACATTATGCAAAATAACTAGCCATTTCTCTTTAAAAGTAGCAAGGTCATGGAAATCAAGGAAAGATTGACAGTTTGGGGGACATTAAGAAGACATAACAAAACCTACTGTGGGATCTTGAATTGGATCTTGAACTAAAAAAGAAAAAAATAAATACAACGTTGTAAACTCTAAAGAAATTCTAATAAGGTCTTAGTTAATAGTATTCCACTGTGTTAGTTAGCTTTTCACCACCTGTGAACCAAATACCCAAGAAGAACTACTTAGATGAAAAATGCTTAATCTTGGTCTCACGGTTTCTGAGGTCTCAGTCCATGGTCAGCTGACTCCATAGCTCTGGGTCCAGAGTGAGGCAGAACATTATGGCAGAAGGGCATGACCAAGGAAAGCTGCTCAGCAAATGGCAGCCAGGAAGCAAAGAGAGATTGAGGAGCAAGGGACAAAAATAATCCCCGAAGTCAAGCCCCCAGTGACCTACTTCCTCTAGCCATGCCCTACTTGCCAACAGTCAACACCCAGTAATCCATTCAAATCATTAATTCATCAAGTGGATTAATTCACTGATTAGGTTAAAGCTCTCGTGATGTAGTGATGTAAACAACTCAGCTCTGAACATTCTGGCACCAACACAGGAGCTTTTGGGGACACCTGATATTTAAACCATAACATATATCTATGCCAATTACTGAGTTTCAATAATTGAATTACAATAATGTCCTATATTTACATTAGGGGAAGCTTGGAGAAGGTAATAATGGGATCACTGATGATTCTGTAACTTCTCTTTAAGTCTAAAATTGTTTCAAAACAAATGGTAAAATCAAGAGTATTATTCTCTTCAGACTTGATTGAATATATACCAATGATGTTGTTATTGACTCAAATATATTGAGAATGTTTCAGAATTGCCTTCAGATCAAACTTTCAAAATAATAAAGCAAT
Source organism: Callospermophilus lateralis (assembly GCF_048772815.1). Lineage (NCBI taxonomy): Eukaryota > Metazoa > Chordata > Mammalia > Rodentia > Sciuridae > Callospermophilus > Callospermophilus lateralis. The sequence goes on along the minus strand of NC_135320.1, from coordinate 61,340,617 downwards.
CTCTCATTATGTTATAGTTGGAATCTTTAGCATAGTATCCTGCCTTATGTACATGAAGGCATTGAAGAAAATTCAGTATTGGGAATAATCAAGGATGTGATCCATAGAAGCTGGGCTGTACCTTCACCCTCAGATCTACAGTTAAGGAGTGATCTAGTCTTATTATACTCAATATACCAAGAAAGAGAGATTAATATGAAAGTGTTTTAACTGTAAGTACAAGAGGGAGAATTGAAGAAAATAAAGTTATTTTACAAACACAGGGGTCAGAGTGCAGTAGTCTTGCCTGTCAGGTTGAAAGGTTTAGGCTGGATTGTGAAGGCAGAGGACTGCTACTCAAGGTTCTTGAGGAGAGTGAGGAAAAATTCTGTAATCAATTGTTGGATAAACCACTTTCTCAAGTCAATGATGACCCATTATTAAAATTAATAATTCTCCATTTGTATACTAGCTTTCATATCCTCTCACCTACTCAAGCCCAACACTCCAATAAATTACTTCCTCTTTCTTCCACTATTAATCTTTCCCTTTCAACTGAACTACTAACATTTGCATACAAAAACATACTGTTATCTCCCTCATAAGTATCTTGATCCTACTCTCTAGCCAGCTACTGTCCAATTTCTGAACCACCATTAGAGCAAACCATCTCAAATGAGTCAAGAAACATAGCCATTCATAATTATTATCTTCAATTTTCTTTCAAATTCTCAAATCTGTTCTGATCAATCTTCACTCCCATCATGCCACCAAAACTGCTCACATCAAAGTCACCAATGACCTCCTCAGTACTCTCACATTACTTGTCCCTGCTGCAGCAGATGACACAGTTATCACTGCCTCTTCCTTCGAACCTTCTTTCAGGTATCATTTAAGATAACACCCTCATCTGTCTTTCCACATACTTCATCCATCACTTCCTCACAGTCTCTTGTTATATCCTTCTCTTCATCCATCATTGTTGGATGTCCCAGGGCAGTCCTTGGTCTTTTCTCTTTTGTACCTACACTCACTGCCTCAGTAAAACCATGGCACTAAGTACCATTTATATGCTAACAACTTCCAAACATATCTCCAGATCAGACCTCTCCCAAAGCCTCCAAAACCTATTGTCATCTCCACTGGATACCAAACAGTCATCAGAAACTCAACATGTCCAGAATAAACTTCTTGCCTTCAAACTCTTCCACTCAAATCAAAGCCTTTCCCATCTCAGTTGATGGGGGGGGGGAGGAGGAGGAGGAGGAAGAGAAGGAGGAAGAGGAGGAAAAGGGGGGAGGGAAGGAGAAGGGGGAGGGGGAGTTGGGGAGGGGAAGGGGGAAGAAGAAAGAAGCATTCTTTCAGTTTTTCAGGCAAAAATACTTGCACTTATCCTTGATTCTTGTCTTGTAATCACACCCACATCCAATCTGCCACCCAAACTTAGCTATATATTCAAAATACAAGAATAACTGGAAGAATATTTTTTTATTCCATATTTCTGGTGGAGCATCCTCTGGTTTTAATACGCAATCATCATATAATGTATCCATTTTTGGTAGGATTCTATGACAACATGTTATATTTACAGGTCATATCCTTCTCTGTTCAATATCCTGCAATGGTTTCCCATTGTTTTGAAAGAACAGTCAAAGCTCTAAAAGACTTACACCAATCATGATATGCTTTCCCCAACTATATTGCTGCTCTGACGTTCTTTCCTACTTTTCTTCCTCCAACTCATTCTGCTGCCAATCCTGATTTCTTTGCTGTCATTCAAATGGGTCACATGTCCCTGTTTTGTTAGCTCTTCAGAGAGGTCTTCCTTGAACATCATAACCAAAGCAAATTCCATATTCTGTTCAGTTTTCTCCATAGCAACTGTCACTTTCTGATTTTACTTCCTATTTACATATTTATTTTCTGACCATACTCATTAAAATTGAAGTTATACTATAGGTAAGGACCTTATTGGCCTTGTTCACAGAAGTATCACCATGGCCAAGGATGAAGACTGGTGATGGAAGAGCATTTATCAAATGATCAGATAAAGAATGAAAAAAATCTATATCACTACTTCTCTTTCTATCTCATTCTCTAAATGATGGCCACCATGGGAACTAGGTTAGAAATGTATCCATCAATCTGTTTCTGTCACTCTCTAGCTCTGTACAAACTCTAACCTCATACTTCAACTTAATCTAACTTGGAATTACTCAGATTAATTACTGAATTAGTGTTTAAACACAAAGAAATAATTAGCAAAACATTTCCATTTTCCACTGGTAGCAGTATTATTTGTATGCCTGAAATTATGGGTTTAGTAACTGTCAACATTATCTCCAAAACAGATCAGATTCTTGAAGTTCAGAAATGTGAGAATCATATTGGGAAAGACAGTTCTCCATGGATCTCCGAACATCGATCAATGGAAACACCAAGAAGTTAAGGCCCCTATTGTTCTTTACCCGGCCACGTCTCAGTGTGTGTTCTTGTGAGTGAACTTGGTAGATGAAATAATGACACCTCCCTGGACAAAGGTTTGCTTTCTGCTTACTATAAAAGGACTGGAACTCAAAAGCTCAATGTTCATCTATAAGTGCAGGAATCATCTGGGTCCACACATGTCACCTGGGGAGACACAGACACCAGAGGCATGGACTTGGGCTGATGTTCAGGCTGCTTGATAGTCCATCAGTAAACAAGCACTTTGCTTTCATCCATGAAGCAGTAACAGGCTTAGTACTTGCAAAGAGGGTATGAACAACTTTCAGGTCCAATAAATGCCACTACTATATTTTTCAGCAAGTATTCATTTTTGGTCAAAATGGTCACAGAATTACAGCTTTTAGCAGGGAAAAAAACCTTCAAACTATCACTAAAAAAACCCCCTACAATTAATAAACATGTTGATTCTTGCTAACCAAAATAGAGCAAGGGGAGCAAGTAAAAAGTAGATTTAGCCACTGACCTGAACTTGAAAAGCTTTGGTCATTTCATCTCTTAACAATGGATTAAGTACTCTGGAAGGTGGTTTAGAAGTGGGAAAAGACAGGCTTTTTAGATAGACTTGGGCTCAAAACTTTATATTACCATTTACTAGAAGCAAGTTTTCTTTATGTAAAAATTAAGGAGGGTATTCTTTGGATTACAAGGTACTGGGGTACAGATGTGGCTTAAAACACCAAGCACCAGACCTGAAATACAGTAAGCAGTCATTAAATATCATTGGGTATAAAATGTACAAAATGAAATCTATCTGGCAACAACAGTGTATCTTAATATGTCAAACTGTATTCATATTCTGTCTATTCATTTAAGTGTGTATTCAGTATCCATTATCAGGATATGACCTATATAAAGAAAAATAATATTTATTGAGACCTTCCTATGACACAAATTTATGGTATGTGTTTTCAAATATAACTAAATTATATAAAGTACACTGAAAATTGACTCAGTGGCAAAGCTTGACCCTGTTGTCATAATTCTACTCTCTTCACATCTGTATTTTGTACAACATTACATTTCCTCTGGGGAGAAATCAATACATGTAAACTGAATTGGAAATACGTTAAATTCTTGTAAATGACATTTAGAAGGATGTAAATAATTAAATAAAGGCCACACATGTGTATAATCACATAATTTATAGATTTATTTTTTTACCTTCCAAAAATCAAGATGACCAAATTACACTATTATTGAATGTAAACTATTTGGATTAAAAAAAAACCCAGTTTTTGAAGGCAAAGTCCATTTCTTTGCTAACTCCCCTCTAAAATATGTCTCTAAGTAGAACAATTCCTGTTCCAAACTAATCATATTACTATTTCCTTCCTATTTCTACAATATTTTCTAAGCTTGTCCCATGAAGATTCAATGTCATGAAACAATGATTAATGTTCATTTTATTAAATTCAGCCAGCATGTGGAGTAAGAAGCTAAGCTTCTAAACTATGTTCAGCATATAAAATACAAAGATATTTTCTCAAGACATAAGATCCAGTTGAGGAGCAATTGCTCTAGTAATGAAAACAGATGTGTCAACTGTAAATATGTGGAATAGCAGAAGATTATGAAGGGTATAGAAGTGGGGCAGTGGAGATAAATCTTTCTGGACAATGACTTAGGCAAGGCTTTTAACAGAAGGTTCAGTCTCATCTATGAATGAGTAAATTTGAGAATTAAAATAGCTTACTATAAGGTCACATAGCTCAATCATGGAACTCTAGACAATAGAACCTAATTTCTAAATCATCTCTTGGATAAAATACTCAAATGGTATCTGCCATTATGTTCAAGTTGCTCATTCTTAATCTAGGAATATAGAAAAAACGATGCTAAAACATAATGATGCTCCTCAGATTATTAATAACAACTCTCATTCTCCAGGTGCTCAAGAAAAATCCACACCATCATCCTTGATCCTTCTCTCACATTCCATAACTGGACCCTCATCAGATCATTCAGATGTATTTTCCAAAAAGACCTACAATTTGACCACTTATCATCTCATCCTCCCATCACTACTAATTGTGGCCCAAGTCAAGATCATCTCTAACCTGGTCTTTTTTGTTTTGTTCCAATCTAATCTCAATCTAACAGTGAGGAAAAACCTGCTAAAATGTCAATCTGATCTCATCATTGTCCAGTACGCTCCTGTGGTTTACCCATTTCACTTGAACTTCATCCAAGTCTCCAGGATGACCTACAAGACTCCGAAGGGCCACAGAGACAGGCCTCCTACCTTCTGTCTTGGTGTTCTCATCTCCCCCTCACCCTCTGCCCTACCTGCCACACTAGTGACTCCATTTTTAAACCACACTGCCCTCTTCTTGTTCTTCAAGGGCACCAGGCATGCTCCAGGCTCATAACTTTGTACTTTCCGTTTCTTCCCTTTAGGATACACACCTCCCAGAAGATTCCAGCTAGCTTTCCTCATTTCTTCCAGTATTGATCTAAAATTTACATTTATAGTAAGGCTTTTTATGTCCAAATCATCTAAAAGCTCATGCCACCCAACATGTTATATCTTCCTCTTCTATTTAATTTTTCTCCTTAGCACAGAAAAAATGATCAAGTAGATTTTACTTAGGTGTCATGCTTATCTATCCACCCTCATCCATGAAGGCAGAAACTTTTATCTGTTTTCTTACCTTATCCATCATGCCTAATATATAATAGATATCTAATAAATGATCATTGAATGAATGAAAGAACGAATATAGATGTAGTAATGGCAAAGAACAGGCCCAGGCTCAGTCTTACAAAATAAAGCAAGCAACGACCATCCACAGTGATTGTGGAACCATGCCTGATATATACTAGGAGCTCAATAAACATTGGTCAAATTAAAGAATGAATAAAAAAAATAAGGAAGTTTCTTCCAGCAGGGTAAGAAGATTTCCATTCAACAACTGTGGAGTCAACACAACAACAAAAAAGAGTCTAGAGTCTCTCATATTTCTATTGTGCTAATGCCAGTGAATTTGGGGACAGCGCCTGTGGATAGCTGCATTAGGCTGACCTTTGTCATGTCAAAAGCTCCTTCACTCGAAGAAAATGTAGTGTAATAGAAGTCAGAAAATAGTTTCCTCTTTATATATTCTTCAATATTTGCATTTTTTTTAAATAAGCAAAACCCTATACAAAGGGCAGGGATCCTCCCCTCTTCTCCCAGATGCCCATACCTAAGGCATTTTGTGGGGGACGAGAGGCTTAGAAACAGAGAGAGAACTTAAGATTTTTTTCACTATAGCTTAAATCACTCTATCAACTGTGCTATCAGTTTTCTCATCACAGAATTAGAATGAAAATATGTACATCACAAGATGTCTTGAGGATCAGTGTAAAACTGGGCTTGGACATATTTTGTAAGACATAAAGTGTTATTATTACCAAGGAAACTTCTATGGGATATGGTAAAAAGATTCTGGGCTCAAGTTAATTAGCTACAACCAGTCAAAAAAAAATGAGAGTGTAATAGGGATTCTTAGAAATTAGTATGCTTAAACAAAATCAATACACAAATAAGAGAATAAAATGATAGGCAAATTCACTCAACTGTGAAGGCAAATAGAGGAGGTCCTGTAACACATTCTGCAATCAGAAGGACCTATAATTTCTGAATGCAATCAATTATGTATCCATGAAGAAATGGAGACTGTGAGCAAAAATGTACTCTGCTACCTAGATGAGTCAGGCTTAGAGCTCAGATTTTCTATTCCTAGTTTAAGACTCCATACTATAGCAAAATGAGCATTTACTGAGCTCTTCCTACCTGCCAGTGGTACCCTAACCACTTTAAATGAGCAGCAGCATGACGCTGCTGGTGCTTTTACAATGCCTACTTCACTACCAGGCCAGTTGAATCAAAGACAAGGGGAACAACTTACCAGGGTCACACATCCCAAAAGTGGCTGAGCTAGGATGAACCAAAGCAGAATGACAGCCTTTCAGTGCCCTCAAACTCCACACCACCTGTCTAAATACAGGTGACTGCCCAAAACTCTACTGGGCATTCTCATCATGCAAAATTAGTTCCTGGAATAGAATAATATTAGCACAATAATGCAGAACCTTCAAAGATCTCAGAGCAAAAACAGAGATATGGTATGTTTGTGGATTTAAAAATTCATCAAGGGAGATGGAGATGAGAAAAATGTGTCTAAGTGGGCCCATCATTTATAGGGGGTACATGATTATTGAAAGTATTGAGAAATGCTGTCTTCATTTGATACCTGACTTATCTCAGAAAATATGAATGTTTACTCCATGCAGTAAATTGAGAATGAGTTGAATAAGCCAAGCTCCTGTTAAGCCCTTTCCAGTACCCCTTAGGAACTCTTGAAGTTGGAGGTTCATGGGAGAAACTAAGTAAGGAGGGATGTGGCCCTATTAGGGTTGACACCCAGCCTCCATATTTTTTTTTTTTTGCAGGTTTTTTAGATAAGCTATTTTGTTTCTCTAAATTGAATGACATATGGGTTTAGGGAAACAGGTATTCATTCTTGAAGAGGAGGTCTACCACTTATTAGTATCGGTAAATCATTTTATACCCTCTGAACCACAGAAGTGTCATCTACAAAGTGGAAATGAAAAATGAGAGGAAAAGAATAAACAATGAAGAAGTATAAAAAGTAAGGTCCTGTTATTGAAAGGAAAGTAGGTGTCTGAACTGCTAAATAATTGCTGGAATGTGGAATTAATTTGAATGTACCTCTATATATTATCACATGGGATGGTCATTATTAGATCTCTTCAGCACATGGGAAAAAAGCAGTTCAGAAGGTTTAACACATCATCAAGGTCACAAAATTAGTAAGTGTCAGAACCAAGTGTTCTAACTCCTGAAGCAATGCTCTTTGTGGCAAATCTTTGGGTCTGTGGTACAGAATCAGTGTGGCAGAGTTTGTTGGCTTTCTAATATACGAACCATTTTTACAGCAACAAAATAAATGATGATGCTGAGAACTTGAGGAAATGCTCTCATTAAAATAACGTTTTTTGCTGACTGAGACTCATTCTTCATGGACTCTCTCTTATTAGACGTTCAAATAGTTCATGCAAAGTCTTGTACTACATTTGCTATTTACTCCTTGAGTGAAGCAACATTACTTTCCTTATGTTCACCACAGGAATTAAAGAGGACATGAATAGGTCAGGATTGAAATGGAAGTGGGAAAATAACACCTTCAATACAGAAATAGTAATTAAAAAGAACACAATATCTCATTTACACTTTAGTATGTTGCTTAAAGCATAATAATCCGGTAAACCCTGTGACCTTTAAAGTTTAATAAAGACTACTGTAGGAGTGTGAATATATGAATTTGGGAAATCTAAAACTTCTTTTCTCTTAATTTATTTGAATTCTACTAAATTATTTATGGAAATAGAAATTTCTGGAACATATTATTATCCTTTTAATTAACTGCTTTAATTCAAGACACTTCAGACCTATAGACCAACCAACAATCAAACACCAGTCTATGGGCTCACCCATGATATTATTTATATGCATGAGCTCATACATTGTTACTACTAATTAAAAAATAAATATAAAGGGAAATAAGTCCATCGGTAAACCAAGTTCCTTTAAAGTGAGTCAGTGCCCTTTTCTCTAAACACAAGCCTCAAAAATAAAAGTTCAGCCAATATCTTTATGTGTTTTAATTTGGATGTTCCTTATAGATGTTAATGAATAACTGTGTTATTAGTCAGGTCTGATTCACACTCATTAATGAGTAACTTCCTTTGGTGCAATAGAAATACCTATTCCTTATATTTTTTGCAACATTTTCATGCATTATCTATTTGACCTGCATAACATTCTGTGAGGAGCAAATAGGCATTATTGTCAATTTACCAAAAAAAGAAATGGAGAATCAACAAGAATCCTTTATTTTTAGGTTTAAAATAAGTTTCAAGGCCATTTATTTGAGCTACATACTGAAAGTCTGACTCCCCTCCAAAATTCCCATTTTATATTTAAATACATTTGGAGAAAGGGAACTCACAGTCCAAGATTCTCACCATGGACATATGTGAATTTGAGTAAATGTTTCCTCATGATGAGCTGAAATCCATTCACTTAATCTCAAACCACTGGCCCTTATTTACCTTTAATGCATTACGGGACAAATTAACTACTCTTGGACAAACAGATTCTCAACACATGTGCTGTGCTCTTACGTCCCCTTAGGATTCTTTCCTTCAAGCTAAATATTCTAATGATTATTCAATTCTTCCTCATGTCTTAAGTATATATATTAATTTAATATATACCTGCACATTAATTTACAATATCACTTTATGCATAATATATAATATAAAATGTCATTCACTCTTATTTACATATGTAAAACTCTATGAAACATTTTTATATTATTCTACATGATTTTGGCTCATCTTCCAATCACCTATTTTAGACCACTGTACATAGCTGATACATCAGAGTAAAGGGAAGAATTCTGCCTTACAGCCTTTTCCTGAAATAGAAAAATGGAGAATGTAGCCTGAATTGAAATATCCTAGCAGAGTGCATACTTATTAATTTGCCCTTATAAAATGATAATAATTATGTAATTTTTTTCACTAGTCATGGTACTGATTTTGCACAGGCATGAGACACAGGTATCAGCCACTTTTACAGACTGGGTTCAAGCCCCTCATCCACCATTAGAGCTGCTTCTGAAAGCAGGGCAGTGGGCAGTCCTCTCACTGTACTTGGAAGGAATGTTTTCAGAATGCTAGGGATGCCAGGGAATGGCACTGTAGTAATGGAACCCAGGCCTTTGTGTCTCATTAGAATCCACTGCATTGTCTTCTATGCAGTCTCTAGATAACTGGAAGTAGAACACCGGGTATTGGGAATCATGTTTTTCCTCACATGAAAAGTGGACTAAGGCATTTAATACTTCACTTGGAAACGGATTGTGAGGATTTTTGAAGGACTAGGCAGCCTTAGGTAGTGTAATCAAAGTCTTTGCAGATATTTCTAGGTATAAAGAGATTCTCAGTGACCCATTCCTTGGGTCAAAAGTATATTGAAGATGAATGGCAACAGGCAAACTGTCATCCATAAGTCTAAAACCATCTCTTCCTTATCAACCATTACATCTCTTGCACCTTTTTTTTTTTTTTTTTTTTTTGCGGGGTGGGTGGTACCAGGGATTGAACTCAGAGGCATTAGACCACTGAGCCACATCACCAGCCCTAGTTTGTATTTTATTTAGAGACAGGGTCTCTCTGAGTTGCTCATGACCTCACTTTTGCTGAGGCTGGCTTTGAACCCTAGATCCTCCTGCCTCAGCCTCCAGAGCTGCTGAGATTATAGGCGTGCACCACCACACCCCACTCTTGCACCTATTGTTGTGCCTCTGCAAAGCAGGCACTCCATACGCACTGTCTCAAAAGAAGTGGATTAAAAAAATAAGTATATGACTACGTGGGTTGACAGTCAACAGTCAACTGTACAGCCAGAGGAAAACGGACACCTGTGAATGCACCACCTCCCCTCCATTAGAGCATGTGCTGACTAGTGACACTTGGTGAATAAAGAGGGTTTACCATGACATTCACTATATCACAAGGAATAACTTTTATGAAATTAGCAAAGTAAGACGTATATTCAGTGGCAACTAATGCAGTAGGAAATATCTGGCATGTACAAGTAAGGCTAGGTCACGCCAGATGTATTCAGCTAAATGAGCAACAGATATGCTGCACATGGCCTTTTCAAGTGAAAGGATGCTGTATAAGAAATAATCATAGAGCTGCCCGACATATTGTTACATTGTTTAATCCAGGATGGATGTTCCAGAGGCAAAACGAGATGCAAAGAAAAACTTTAGATGGAATCATTGTGTAGAGGAAAAATAGTTCATCATAATAAGATTCAATTTGTTTCTTTCCTTCAAATTACATTAATGCTATTAAATAATTTCCAACATAATTATATTATCAATGAGAATGAAACCAGATGGTGATTCTAGATATAATCAAATTCAATCATTTGAATTTTCTCAACTTTCAATTTTTATTGCATAAAAAGTCCAGTGCCTTTTCAGTAAATAATGCTTATTCTAATTCTGCTGAATAAACTAGAATCCCCGAAAATCCTTAATGAAAATCTGTTCAGAAAACTGTCACACTATGGTATAGTCTTATGACTCAGTGAATAGTTTGCATTGTCAGAGGAAGTAGGCATGGAAGGGAAGGAGGATATCTGTGTTCTATTTCGAGCTCTCTCCATCCTCTGGGTGACCTATGATGACTCACATCCCTCTTTCTGAGTTCTTGCAGTGACTCAGAACCTTTTTAAGAAGTTTTCTGTTTAATGCTGTATCAGATCATTTCCTCTGGAAAGTGTCCAATACCAAATCATCTTTTAAAATTCTTGCTTCTATCTGTATTCAAAGAAAAAGTGATTAACTCCTCATGTGTATAGCCTGAAGTGAAACATTATTAAATTTACAGAATTTAATAGTGAAAAACTAGTGATGGAAATAATAGAGAAAATACTTTGCAAAGTTTTTTAATTATGTTGAACAACACTGAATTTTCTAGCCCAGAAGAAAAAACCTTATTCGATTTGGGAAATTCGTCTGGGTCTGCCAGGAAAACACTAAATATATTATCTGTGCTATCAAGTTCAGTGGATCACAATCTAAAAACTCATCCTCAAACTGTTCAGTCTACAAGAATTGTCCTGATTCTAGGGATTTATCAAAAGGTGTGTGCTTTCAGAAGACTGCATCTCTGTCCAGCATTCCATATGACCGACACAGGTTAGACTAGTCAATATTTCCAGGAACACTGCTCCAGAGGTCATTACCTGTTCCTTTGTCAATATCTCTCTGAGAATTACAATAGCATCAATAAATAGACTGACTGAGTCATTCTGACAGACTCTTGATTTTGAAACTTGTTAATGAAATTAGAGGACACATTTTAAGAACTTGCATTTGACCTTGGCTAATTTTTTTTTTTATTAAAAGAAAATATTTTAATGAGACTTCAAACTTGCATCTAAAAGTTCTAAAATTGCTTTTAGCTTTATCTTTTTCAGGTTCCGATCTCTGGGTTGTTTTCAGTGTAAAAACTGTGAAGATGCAAATTGTTTCTATTTTCGATATCTTTTGTATTGCTGTGACGAAAATACCTAACAAGAACAACTCAGAGGAAGGAACGTTTTATTTGGGGCTCACGGTTTCAGAAGTCTCAGCCCATTGATGGCCACCTCCATGTCTCTGGGCCCAAGTTGAGGCAGCGCATCATAGGGGAAGGGTTCAGTGGAGGATAACTGCTCAGCTCATGGCAGGATCAGGAAGCAGAGAGAGGGAAGGGGGAAGGGCCACAGGGAAGATGCACCCCTTCCAGGGCACACCCCCAGTGACCCTCCTCATCCAATCGTTCCCCATCTGCCTACAGTTACCACTCAGTCAGTCCATTCGTTATGGTTTGGATGTGAGATGTCCCCCAAAAGCTCACTTGTGAGACAATGCAAGAAGGTTCAGAGAAGAAATAATTGGGGTACAAGAGCCATAACCCAATCAATGGGTTAATCACCTGATGGGATTGAGTGGTAACTGAAGGCAGGTTGGGTCTGGCTGGAGGAAGTAAGACATTGGGGGCATGCCTTTGAGGTATATATTTGACATCTGGTGAGTGGAGGCTTCCCCCTCCCCTTGTTTTCTGATCATCATGTGAATTGCTTGTCCCCACCCTTACTCTTCTGCCATGATATTCTACCTCACCTCAAACCCCAAGGAATGGGACTAAGACCTCCGAATCCATAAGCATCAAATAAATTTTTCCTCCTCTACAGTTGTTCTGGTTGGGTCCTTTCATCACAGTGGTGAAAAAACTGACTAAAACACCATTCAAATTAGGATGAATGATTAGGTCATAGCTCTCATAATCTAATCATTCCACCTCTGAATATTCTTGCATCAACAGGAACTTTTGTGAGACACCTCACATCTAAACCATAATAATAATTTTATCAAATACACTGAATAATTCGACAATAAGTACACAAATATTAGGTTAGTAGTTTGTTTGTTTTGTAAAACTGTGGCCTTGACCAATGTAGAATTTAAATTTTCAGACTAAACTGAAATCTTATATTAGGTGATACTTGACCACAGGCACTACTTCCTATAAAAGACCTAGTATCAATAGTCTACCTAGGACAACTTGAAAACAATGTTCTTACTCTGTACCATTCTATTGCCAACTGGAGGGAGGAAATGTATCCGACTATATTTATTCAAGTTTTATTGAATAATAGATGTGTTCAAGAAGCAAAGGTACAGAGAAAAGTACTAATATAATGTTGATTCTTAATTCTTGAACATTCAATTATGGGAAAATATGTGATAACTGTTCAAATGAGTATATACAAAATACTTAGAGAGTACTAAAGAGGAAGAGAGCAAGTCAGGAAGGCTTGAAGATGGCATTTAATCAAGTCATGAAGGACTAGTGTCAGTCTGAAACTAAAGGAGCATAAAAATAATGTGGGTGAGGATGTGCAGAATGGGGAACCCTCATGCACTGTTGGTGGGGATGTCAATTAGTACAGCCATTATGGAAAACAGTATGAAGTTCCCTCAAAAACTATAAATAGAACAACCATGTGATCCAGCAATTTCACTGCTGGAAACATAGTCAAAGGAACTGAAATTATAGGTAGAAAAGACAACTGTACTCTCCTGTTTATGAGGCAATATTCACAATAACCTAGATATGGACTCAATCTAGCTGTCTATCACTGGATGAATGGAAAGAAGAGTATAGAATATATACAATGGAATACTATTCAGTCTTTAAAAAGAAAGAAATCTTGTCATTTGTGACAACACGGATGAGTTGGAGGCCATTATGTTAAGTGAAATATGCCAGACACAAAAGGAAAAATACTGCATGCTCTCCATCACATGTGGAACCTGAACAAGACAATCTCCTGGAAGTAGAGAGTAGAACAGAGGTTACCAGAGACTGGAAGGAGTGGGGATGAGGGAGGATAGAAGATGATGGATAATGAGTTCAGAAAAGCAGCTGGATAGTAGTATCTTTTGAAGGTAACAACAAATGAATTCCATATTGCAAAACACCAGTAGGGAGGATTTTGAATGTTCCTTGTGGAATGAAATGACGAATGTTTGAGGGGATGGATCTGCCGACTACCCTGATCTGATCATTACGTGTTTTATGTGTATTGAAATATCACAATGTACCTCATATATGTGTGCAATTACTATGTGTATATTAAAAGTTTTTTAAAAAGTATTAAAAAGACAAATGTATGCCTTGCAAAGATTAAAAAGAATCTGTCTCAAGAAATAAAAATGTCAGAGATTGGAGTAAGTGCGTGTGGGGATATTGGGGGCAGGTTAATAACATCAAGTGTTCCTGGACAAAATGCATTAGTACATTTCATCAGTTCTGAACTCTTCCTTTCTTCCTTTCAAAACATTAACACCTCTGTGATCAGGATGTAGTTGGGGCAGTTTTGATAATGTAACCAACTATGGGTGCACATCAACACTTGCGAGGTAGGTGTCAGTAGCTTGGAAAAAGGATTCTTTCAAGAAGTGCTTCATCTCTAATACTCTGATGAAAAAGAACAATATCATGTTGAAAACAACTATTAATGATTCTGATTTGGAAAGATATTCAGAAAAGTCTGACTTTTTAATTGAAGTTTTTTAAGAATTACTTAACCAATTTATTTTAACTACATTTCCCCTTTTTTATGCACAAGAGTGATATATGATAAAAAAATTTTCTTGAAGAAGTTTAAACAAGGTCTTTCAAAAAGTAAGAAAAATTTTTAAAGGATAAAGAACTGTTGTGACATTAGTTAATTGGCAATTTTTTTTGTTCTTTTAAAAAATTGTGGTACTGTGTAAGAGCCAGTGCAAGCCTTTACACATGCTAGAGCACTCTGCACTGATAAACACCCGCAACCCTTTTTCAAACTTAATTTTGAGACAGGGTCTTGCTATATGGCCAAGGCTGGTCACAAACTTGAGATCTTGCCTCAGCTTCCTGAGTAGGTGGAATTACAAGTCTGCACCACCACACTTGGCTAGACTTTCTTTCCTTAGGAGTGCATAAAACAATGATGTGTACTGTCATTATTGCCATCTTAGATTTGATGCAACATGTTATTCACAACATGTACACTGATCACCTAGGCACTGTGCTAGATTCTGGAGGCATAATGGCATTGTCCGGATCTGACAGCCTCCCATCTTGAACAATGACTGAAAAGCCGAGAATATGTACAGTCATTATAATAAGACACCCTGGCAGAAGTTTAAGGAAAGAAATGATGTTGTTAGGTATGTTTGAAGGAATTTCACTCTTGCAGTGACATATAGAATGGAAAGCTGAAAAGGGAACTGGTGGTAGGGGCCATATTTAAGAATATCTTGCAATAGTATGGCTGAGATATATGAGGACCTGAATTAGATAAGGCATGGCCACAGGAAGAGAAAAAGAGGATTTAATCAATATGCTTATAGAATAACTGCTCAGAGCTCATCAAAGAAATCCAGCAGAGAAATTCAACTACCTTCAAATTCATAGAATTACCCTATAGCATTTGACATCTATGCAATCATCAAACATATTGTTCAGTCTCAAAATGGTCCACACAGTTTTTTAGCCTTAATTTACCCAACACTGATGGCAAGGGACCATGCTCAGCCCTGGAATATAAAGAAGAATTGAGTGTTCTCAGGTGAGGAGAAGGACAGATGAATGGGTCATGCAATTATGCGCTAAACAGAGGGCAAAGGCAAGCCCCTAGTGAGCTCAAAGTGCACAGCACTACCTGGAGATGGAAATGGTTGATCAGGGACAGTCACATCTGACCAGGCAATTGAGGAAGCAGCACAAAGAAGCCACAGTGCAAACAGTGCAAGAAAGGATATTCTAGGCAGTGACAAGCCTGTGCAAAAACTCAGAGCTGCAACAGAGCAGAGTCCATTTGGGGCAGTTCTCTATATATTGTTCAGTGCAAGATGTTCAGTGCAGGATGCCTCTCAGCAGTGAGAGGAGGTAGGCAACCTGAAAGGCATTATATCAAATTAAATAGTTTCAATTAAATCTAGAATACTACTGGCTCTCTAAAGGATTGTCTACCTTTCAGTTATTGTTATTTTAATAGGCCTTCAAAATGTCTTATCTCTCTAAATTGGATTGCATGTAAAAATAACCTAAAAAGAGTTCTTGATGTTTCCAAATGAACAATAAAAAGCAGAGGAAGAGTTTTCTCATATGAGAACAGTTAAAATATGCAATTAATTTAGAATATTCTCTTAAGGCAAAATGCTAGAAGCAGGAAATTGGTGACTAATTTAGGAACCAATACACACACACACACACACACACATATTTTATATGGATCAAATGGCATACATATACATATATATCAAATTCATATATCCTACAAATAACACGTAACATCTCAAATGGCTAATTTAATATTAGCATTTTGTGTGCTATCATTTTATAGAACAGGTAGTTCTGAATATGAGTTCAAATTTACAAGGACTTTGCAGATTTAAGAAAATACAAAAAATAAAACAAAAATTCAACTATCATGCTTCTCTTTTGTAGATTTGTGGGTTTAAGCATTCATCTTGTGGCATCTTTAAACTACCATTGAAGAAGAATGACTCTGGGGGCCTGAGTCTATAATTACACACTTGAGCTTGCTAGACAGAAAGCCAGTGCAGGTCAAGTCAGGATCCAGACCACAGTCCCTGTATCCTCCACATAGCACATCTGTTGGGCTCTGGGCCCTAAACAGAGTGCATAGGGGCTATGTAGTCAAGCATGCTCCCTTTCCCAAGGTCATCTCATGTCCTCAGGTGTTTCTGACTTCTGAATGTTGGAGCAGGTGGCAGCCTTCATGATGTGACAACATATTTATTATTTACACAAATAACTCTTGAGTCTCACCCACTGACCTGAAAAACTGCAGAACAGTAACCGTGTTTTGTTCACTTTTGAGTTTCTTATAACAAAAAGATGAGGGACTTGCAAAAAAACATTAAATTACAGATATGGATGGAATATTTAAAATTTTATTATTCAACTCAAAAGATATATTTCTAGAAAACAAAATATTATACTATATGCAGGCATGTAATGTCTCTGTTTCAATACTATTAAAAATCATTAATGATTCCATTAACATGATTCAACTCATCAAAAGTAATATTTGAAAAGGAAAAAAAAAGCTTTGCTATCTTGAATTTAAAATAATTATTATAGCCAGGTGCAGTGGCTCATGCCTATAATCCCAGAGGCTCAGGAGGCTGAATAAGGAGAATGGTGAGTTAAAAGACAGCCCCAGCAAAAGTAAGGTGCTAAGCAACTCAGTGAGATCCTGTCTTTAAATAAAATACAAAATAGGGCTGGGGATGTAGTTTAGTGTAGTTTAGTGGTCAAGTGTCCCTGAGTTCAATCATCCCCAGTACAAAAAAAAAAAAAAACTATTATATAAATTTCCATGAAATTGACCTTGTTTTGAAATGACTGTGTATATAAAATTTCTTAAAATGTCAAAGCCTTAAGAACAAATATTTAACTCTGTTCTGATTGAGGCATGTTTAAATAATGATTAGTATGTATTTTGCATATACTTTTGCTTCTAAGTGAATAAAATTCATCTTTTAAGGAAAAATATATTTTAGAACCAGTATGTACATGTAAGATTTCTCATCTCAATGACAATAAACCAAGCTATTTGAAAATACAATGCTTTCATATCTAGCCTTTGATTGCAGACAATCTAAAATAAAACTTTCAGTACATCATCATCAAAACTCTTTATTCTCAGGTGATTTCATTCTTTCTATTACCTCCAGAGCATATTGTTTTTTCCTAAACTCTGAGTGAATAAGCACGATGCAAAATTTATTTCAGGCATCGGGATTTTGAATAGAATCAGGCTCAATACCTCTAGCTTTAGTGGGTTCAGCAGGTTCACAAGGAGGTTACATTCTTCCTGGGTTCCCAATTTGTGGTGGGGACAGTACCAAATATCCCTGTTTTCTGCTTTATAGATTCTTCCAAATTATCAAATTGGCTTTAATTCTAGAAGCAGGAAAATTCAGGGAAACTACTGGATGACTGGATGAGCTGCTCATTATAAGAAATGAGAAAATGAAGGAATTAGTTTTCTGAGACATGGAGGAGGAATACTAGTTGTTGTTGAAGATTTGCTTTATGTTAAAGCTAAAACAAACAATTTCTTCCACTACTCTATAAAAGGGAAATAGGAAAGTATTTAAGAATAATTCTCCTATGTTCAAGAGACACCAAGGTGGTTAAAGGGTATCTGCTCCTGCTCTGTTGTACAGGAAATAAGGGCCAGCAGTTCAGGAGATGTGGGATTGGCTGTATGTCATACCATTGAACTTTTGCTATGTCAGCCATGGAAAGCACATTTTTTTGGGGGGAGCGGGAGTGTACCAGGGACTGAACTCATGTGACCACTGAGCCACATCCCCAGACTTATTTTTTATTTTATTTAGAGACAGGATCTCACTTAGTTGCTTAGTGCCTCGCTTTTGCTGAGGCTGTCTCTGAACTTGAGATCCTCCTGTCTCAGTCTCCCAGTTCACTGGGATTACAAGCATGTGCCACTGTGCCTAACAGGAAGCACATTCTTACGGAGAATATCCTGGGCAAAATGTTCATTTCAGAGTTGCTTCACCCATTTTTATTACTTCTCATTTTGATTACTTGTGTTTTTTCCTTTCCAAAATATAGAACTTCAATGATTTAGTAAACTTTTTTCCTATCAACAAAAATTTAACATTGCATAGATATTTAAACTTTCACATATTCTAAATCCTTCTGATGAGCCCCAAAAATTTAAACTGAGGAAAGTACATAGAGACAAACATGAAGAAATCAATTACATTTTTGAGGCAATGAGGGGCAATTTAAGAAATGGGCACTTGGGATGTATCCAGGCATAATTTTGATCAAGTGATCGCTGAAATATTGCAGGGTCGTGAGGAATGACTCCATAATCACACCTTAGCTTTGATGGAGAGCACCGGGCTCATTTTGTTCTTTTGGTCAGGTGTCTATTTCAAACACTTAGGCAATTGATTATCCACTTATCTGGGTTTCTATCATAACATGAATAAATTATAGTTCACTGATCACATGAAATATGCACCAATGTGAGCGAGTTATAACTACACTGGTCCAAGGTAAGCATTTGGACATGTAATGTGGTGAAATATCAAGTTTAGAGCAATGTTCATACTGTATTTTCATCAGTGAGCATACGTGTTCCTGTTCTAGCATAATGAAAAATGTGCAAGATACTCTCAATACTGTCAAAGGGAGACTGAAGACAGGGCATGTGCCTTCTTGCCTTCGCCAAGTTCTTCCATATACATTTTCATTGGCATCAATAAATTCATATTTTGTAATTTGAACATATAATGAAGAAAAATATAATGAGAATTATTAAAATTAATCTTGAATTGAATTTAGTTTTTCAAAAACTCTTTTACCAAGCTTCTATGGACTCTACCACCACCATTTATCACCTGTGTGAAGCTGAGTAACTTAGTCTTTTTGTACCTCAGTGTCTTAATGATACCAAAAAAAAAAAAAAAAAAAAAAAAACATTGCAGAGGTGGTTCTGATAACTGTGTCAATAAATACAGGTAAAGCACAAAAACCAGCTTGTATTAAACAATAAAAGCTTTTAGCATAAGGGTGGCTGTATCTGTGCCTATTTGTGAAAGAAATAATTTAGTAAGCTTTGTGAGTCACTTCATAGGTTTTATGACTAAAGCATTTTCTTTAGAGCCACCTGCTTTTGCGTCAGAGCTTTGGGTGGTTTAAATATTGATGAAAGGAAGGCAAGAAGAACTGTAAGTTTTACTTATTAAACAGAATCAAAAGTGAGCAAAAGGGTAACATCAGACCAAGCAAGTTAGCACTTAACACGGCAATTTCAATTCTTAAAATATCTGTATAATTCAGGTAAAATATATATTTTTTAAAATTGAATTTCCAGATTACCACAATTTTCTGGCTTCCAAGATGCAAATTCATGGTCAACTATAAATGCTAAGACAGGTAGCAGAGTGCTAATTAAGTAATCTGGTTAAGTATTCGAGTTTCAAAAATTATGTTTTCCTCTACCTTCTCCCCATAAAAGCCATATCAGAAAAGAAAAATAGCTTTAATTATGTTAGGTTATATGGTTATTTTGAAATTTAACTGGTGGTAAAAAAAAAACAAAACATCAATGATGTTTACATCTTATTGAAACAAAGAAAAAAAATTCAACCTTAAAGTCAAAAGGAAGAGCATTAGTAAAGAGAGTTTGCTTCCCAGGGTAGGAGAGGCAAGATTCTGTACCTCAGCTGTGTCTGATGTTCTGAAAGATCACAGGGCCATTTACTGCTGCCAATGAGGCATATGTCTGTGATGACTGAGAAAATCAGGAATGTCCCATAAATATTCTCTGTTGCTAGACATGTTCCATTGTGAGTTTAAAATGGTAAGCACTTCTAAATACATTATTCTCAGAATACAGACAACACTTTTCATAACTGGTTTTTCAAGTAATTATTTTTAAATAATTTCAAATAATATATGCTAAATACAACATTTTAAAATAGGAGTGTTTAACATGCATTTAATTGAGAATACAAATTATGATTCTCTCCATCCTATTCAAAATATTTAAAGCACACAAAATCATATATTCATAAATGATAGGTAGTACTGAGGTGGATATTAGGAAGAATACCATTTAAGAGTTATGAAGAACTATGGTTTTGAAGGAAATGACATGTAATGAATATGGGAAAGCAAATATGTCGGAAGGGGTTTTCCTTTCTTTAATAACTATGCCTTTGGCAGTATGCCATGTTCATGGTCCCATTTTGCTAGGAATTAAATGGCAGCAGAAATCTCTATCTGTTTAGCCCTTATAAACATATAGATAAGATTTCCCACTTGCACAAAAATCAGATATCTATTTCATAATGGAACCAGGAAACGTTTTTTTCCTAACAGAGGAAGTAACAACAGACAGAGGCTGGTAGATCCCACCTACCCTGGGCTGGTTTTGTCCTTTGTCATTTCTGTGCAGCAAGCAGGAAACCTTAGCTGTGAGGGAGCCCAGTGGGATCTGATGAGCCTTCTGTTACCTGAGCATCTGGCACTCAATGTCTCTCAAGCTCCACCTACCACCTGACCAGGAGCCCTGCTGTTGGGGGTGGAGCTGATATTCCCTGAAACAACCAATGCTAAGGGAGACCCCAAACCACACTGCAAGTGGCTCTCCCCACTCCCAAATAATAATATTCCATGTACTATGTACGGCCAAGTGGAGTATTAAATCCAATTGCTCCTCAGATATATATATATATATATATATATATATATATATATATATATGAAATGTACCTCTAAAAGTGTCTTTTTTTTTCTTTTATGCTGTAAAGAAAACACAGAAGCAATTTAGATAGAGTGCCCATATCAGACTTCTCAACTCCCCAAACCGCAATACTGATAGGGTACATGGACGATGGATTTTGTTGTTGTTGAAGCAGGCCAAGCCTGCTTTACAAGCAATGGGGACTTTATTTCTCCCAGGATGGGAATGGTAGTGAAAAGAAGCATTAACAAGACCAGGGCCCTAGTATCTTTTCAAATTGTTTGCAGAGAGAAGCAAGCACAGCCCTTTCTTACTAGGCTAGGAAATAGAGGTTGGCTTTGTGACAAAGTGCTTAAGAGGCTTATTTAGGCATGACATTCACCCAAGAAGGGTGAACTCTGAATTATTATAAACCTAACCTACAATGTCAAGATGAAAAGTACAATGAGGCCTAACTTCTGAGTTCTCAGAGGCCACGCTAACATTGGTATTTTCACAGTACCAGGGGAATTCATCCAGCATATGGACACAAGTAGTCTGGTGCCCACTGATCCGAACCACTTGTTTCCAATTGGGTCAAGTGTCAGGACAGTCCCACCACCAGATGGCGCCTCTTCTAGCTAAAGACCATTCCCATGCCTAAATAAGCCTCTTAAGCACATTGTCACCAGTCCCTGACATTCTACTAGAAATAAAATAGGCAAGACGAGTGTGTTTGCCTTCTCTCCACACTGCAAGGCTTCTGAATAACAGGAACTCAGGTGAGACTATCAGGACCAGGCCTCCTTTAGTAGTTCCCATTGGTACCCTCCAATAAATGGCTCCACTGGTAGAACCCATTGACAAAGGATTTAGAAAAAGAATTCCCCCTGGATTCCTAATGCTTCTTGCCCATGGTCATATCTAAAGAAATATCATTTTTTCATTTTCAAAGAGGTATGTGATTTGGTTTGTAGTTGCTATCTCTTTGCATATAGGCAGTTAGAAATGAGATTGAAGAGACTGTTTGGCAGTTGAAATTTTTTTAACAAGAAAATCTAAGTTTATCTTCGGTCTTTAAAAATATTTTAAAATATAAGGTATTACCAAAGGTCACATCTAAAGTACTTTGTATTTGTTCTTAAATACAGTGATTTGTATTAAATTGTACTAGTGCTAACATCTGTGAGGTATGTATATATGATTTTGGAGGGTGTGTTTATATATACACAAATTTCTATAAGAATTTTGGAAGAAATCTTTTTTAGATGATATTGTTTCAAAAACTCAACCAAGGAATGAAATTTTAAAGACACTTATAAATCCAGACTCAGCTATAAAATTAAAAATGGTTAATAATCATATTGGAGATATGTGATATATTTAGCCTGAAAATATTAATTGGTGAAAAAATGTCCTCTGATTGCTGGGCACAGTGGTGTATGCCTGTAATCCCAGCGGCTCAGAAGGCTGAGGCAGGAGGATCATGAATTCAAAGCCAGCTTCAGCAAAAGTGAGGCACTAAGCAACTCATTTATACTCCATCTCTAAATCAAATACAGAATAGATCTAGGGATGTGGCTGTGGCTCAGTGGTCAAGTGTCTCTGAGTTCAATCCCCAGTTCAAAAAAAAAAAAAAATCCTGATCATCTTGAAACATGCCCTCTTGAAAAGGAGAAAAGAGTAGAAACTAGATAGTAATCTCTTCATCACTATCTTAGTACTTTTAGATGCATGCCTAGATCTTCAATAAAATATAATAAATGCTAATGAATTTGAAGTTCTTCTGTCACCTAGAGGTAGAAAGAAGTGGAAGTCTCTTTACTCCTAACTACATACTATAAATTTTACCTAAAATATGTTTTATACCATAGGAGTTTTCCTGCTACTGACATCAGTAGCACTTTCTGTGTGTAGAGGAAAAGCATCACATTTTCTTTAGAGATTGCACTAATTGTCCTGTGACATTTATTAGCACTAAGGATAAATTGTTCAGTGGCCCATCTGGCATGCTTGAGCACAGTGGCCCAGGAAACACTGCACTCCTTTCTTCAAAGAGAGCTTCTGGGGGTAGGGGGGGGAAGGGGAGGATGATAAGTGTGTGATGATAAAGAAACAAACCATGAGACGTTAGTAATTTAGATAACATACCAGAGTTTATGAATCTGCTGTCCACTTAGAAAAGTACCAATATAGCCTCACTGATGAGGAATAACCCCATCAATTCCAGCTATGACAAATAGCAGACATTTCTCCATTTTATTGAAGATGAAATAAAAGATCAATTAAATACAATTTTGTTCATGCCTTCAAATATTATCAGCCACAGTAACACCTCATTTAACTACAACTTCATCTATGTAGAACACAGTCAATGATTTAAAACTTCACACATTCTCTAATATTTTATCCACAGGAAAGCTCTATGTGCATAACCCAATTAAAATTATGTCTGAAATGTTACTTTCATTATTAGGCTAATAAACATAGCTCCCTGGCTACCTGTTTTTCATATAGTCAACAATTTATTGAACACCTACTAAGTTGTGGCTCTTTGTTAGGTACTGAGGATTTAACAGCCAGGGAAACAAGGGGGTGGGGGTTATATTTTGTTGCCTCTCAACCTATTGAGATTGAGAGACTAAACCCACAGATACTTGATGGCAAGTAATAAGGTAACTGAGTTGAGGTGGGCAGTAACTATTAAAGGCTAGCATATGCACAATCTTAACTACATAAGAAGAATCTAGAAGAAATGAATTTAGAAAGTACCATGGGTTAGAATGTCTTTATTTAAAAGCCTGTATCAGAAAAGTAAATTTAACTAAATGAAACAAAAAAAAAACTATAAAAACTAACTTTTCTTTTGTTTGTCATTCAGGCTAAGCAGAATACAATAGGAGGGGTGATTTAAACAACAAACTTTTGGTTTCTGGATGCAGGTTTTGGTGGGGGCCTTCTTCCTGGTTTGCAGAAGGACAGCTTCTCACTGTCTACTTACATGGCAGAGAGAAAAAGCTCTGGCCCCTTGAACCGCTTGTAAAGACACAAATCCGCATGCTGGGGGTCCACCCTCATAATCTAATCTAACTGCAGTTACCTCCCAAAGACACCTCCAAATACCATCACTCTTGGGATCAAGGTTTCAACACATTCGTTTGGGGTAGAAACAAAAATTCAGTCTAAAGTAATAAAAGAAAAACAAAATTTAAATACAATTTTTAAAAGTAAATATTTTCTGAATATTAATGATAGCAGAAACAACAACACACTTATCATATTTCATTATTTTTCTCCAGGCAGGCAGGATTCTAGGCACCTTTCATGAATAATCCCATTTAATCACTGCAGCAATGGGAATGAGCCTCTTATTGAACCCAGTTCATACACAGGTAGGGACTTAGGTACAGAAAAGTTAAGTAACTGTCCCAAAGGAGCTTGGTTACTAAATTTAGGAGCACCACAGAAATGCTCATCTAATGACACACCTATCAGACAAGTTACTTGGTCCTACAACAATATATCATATCTGTTTCTTAAATAACTGCTTTCATTTATCATATCCTAACTGTGGGCTGGCACTGTTAAGAACTTAATAAATATCATTTGATTTAATACTAAAAACGAATCTGTGAGAACATCAGTACTTTAATCCCCATTTTACAAAATATAAAACTGAATCTCAGAACAATTAAACAATTTTTCCAGCTACAAAGCAGCAAATCTAGGTTTAGAGTCCAAGTTTAATTTGGTGATTCCAAAGACCTTACCCCTTATTTCTGTTCCATCTTATTTTCTACTGAACGGTATGATAACATACCATTGATGTGCTAACATTGTAGAACCCTGAGCAATATTGGGCCAATGGCACTTCTTCAAGGATATGGCACAGTATACAAATGACCATTTGTTTTGGAATCCGACAGTCTCAAATTTGAATTCCAAGATTTGCTCTCTATGGACCCAGGACAAGTTACTTAATCTCAATCAACCTCCCTTGAAATTATATAATAAAAACTACTTCATATGCATCCTAAAAAAGAATGAGTGCTCAATAAGCATTAGTTCTCTCAACCAATGTCCCTCACTACATTTTAAAATTTGTATCCAGGTTTTAGAAATAAAGGAATCCAGCCTTTACTCCCAACTTGGAGTTGAGCACCAGGGGACAAATGGGACTCATAAAACTTCCTCAGTTCTTAGTCTTTTCAAGAGAATTAGTACTGTCCAATAGCCGTATAACATAAGCCATATATGTGATTTTAAATGTCTTAGAAGTCACATTAAAATATAGCTACTTTCAATTATTTTAACCCAGTATATCCAAAATATCATTTCAACAAGCAGGCAATATAATTATCACTAGTGAGATATTGTGCTTCAATGTATGAAAATAGGATCATTTTTCTGGCTTGTAATGGATTTCCTAATCTCCTTCTTTTCTTATTTGGATTACTCTGGACTTGTATATAATTCACCACCTACAAGGTCCTTGGGCCCCTACCTTGCTTGTACATTTATCTCTACACTGATATTTGTGTTTACAATTAGATTCATCCATACTGCAAAGTTTATGTGAACAGTCCATGGAGATCCGAGTTGCTCATTAGAAGCTGAATGCTGGAAGCACTGGTGGGTCCTATTTACACAGTGCACGGTGTATATGCTGCACTGCCTACTCACTTACGGCTCCCTTGGTCCACATTTCTCCCTCTAGAAACAAGCCCCTGAGTGCTGTGCTGTGCATCACAGCCAAGGCTACCAACAAAGTGTCATGCCCTTACTAGTCAGGCAACATGTTTCAGGGGATGACAGCAAATTGCCAGAGGAGACATCTTACAGCGTTCTCTGTTATCCACCACAGTCTCTTGGCACAGACTTTTAATTTATTTTGTCTGAGTGAATGGATTTTGCTTTACTGGCTAACTTGAAAACACTCTTGCACTGAGAGTAAAAATAGCCATTAATGAGATCACATGAAAGTCATTGGAGATCATCTCAGAAACTGGGAACTCATTTGTCATCCCTCATTCACAGGGAGCAATCATCAGAACGGGGTCGTAACCCTGGCTTCCTGACTCTAATCATCTGCTCTTCCCCTGAGTTTACATTATTTCATTTTGCTTACATTCTTCATTTCTCTCAAAGGGAGAGTACTGTTCTGTAAGTCTGTGGTCAACAATAATGACATAAAGGTTGTTGAATTGATGAGAAAAACTATATAGGTGGGAGAGAAAGGAAATTGTGCAACTTCAAAATAAAAGGGGGAAAAATTTCTATTCTACGCTCAATGACTTTATTTTGGTGATGTCAAGAGGTGCATTTTATTTCATGAAAAAAAAATATGCTATAAGATACACACATTTACTTACCTAAAGTTTAGTTTTTAGCTTCTATAAATAATGCTTCCTGTATGTTGACAGATATGCTATTTTAATTAAATGATAAATTACAAGTATAATGATGTTTTTAAACGTCATTTCTTTAACAAAGTGGCTTTTTTTTTTTTTCCACAGAAAAATGAGGCTAGTGCACCTGGAGAGCCCAGATCAAGGGGAGAGTGAGCAGGGACTGCAGTCAGTAGAGCGACCCCACACGGCCTGGTTCTGGGCAAAGACTTTGGGTCTTACTGAAGGGATGAGGGAGGCCACTGAAGGGTTAGAAGGAGTAAAGTTACATGACTTGGTGTGTGTGTGTGTGTGTGTGTGTGTGTGTGTGTGTGTGTGTTTCAGGATCAATCTGACTGCTGAGTGGAGGAGAGATGGAGTATGCTCAGTGACACTGTGAGAGAGTATGCAGAGAAGAGTCAGGAAGAGGTCTCAGTGGTCCCTGATAAAAGATGAGAGTGGTTGGATTAAGGAAGTAGCAAGAGGAGGTGAAACAGGTTGGAATTATCATGTACTGTATTTTGAATTCATAGCCAAGCAGATCTATTGTTTGTGAATAAAAGTATACACGGGGCAGAAGAAAGGGGGAGTGAAAACATAGAGGCACTTTCAACTCTGTCTTTAATATTTAATTTCTTTAGGAGAAAAAATCTTCTGATATGAATATGGTAGAATGTTAATTTTGGTTATTTCTTTGTTATGGATAGACTTCACCTCTCAAGGGGAGGAGAGGCAAATAATTGAATTTACCCCAGTAATTAACTATGTAGACGTTCACTTATCTATTGTGTAGGATAGAACAATGTCTACCTCAGAGAATTGTAATGATGGCAAATAATGTATAGAAAGTGTTGAGTGCATAGTAATACCTCAACAATAGATCTGTTTCTTCAAACTTCTAGGGAACTAATAAGGAGACTTCAGAGCCATTTTCTCCTTAACAGGGGACAGACAGACATGACTGATTGGAACATGAGGTTGAGGGAATAATTCTATGAATGGGACCCTCAGGGTTGACCCCGCCACAGGCTTTCTTTTCGTAAAAGCAATTTATCTGCAGCCTTGCCTGCCTTAAGTGGACAGGGTATGTTTCATTACTCAGCAAACTGCCTGTTATCTGCAGGAGAAATGCAGACCCAACATTCCAATAAAAAGAATACAAGTCATCCTGAAGGAGGGGCTTTTGTGACCTTTACACAGAGAAGGTTCCATAACTCAGTGAGATAAGGAAAATTCCCCCTAACCATAAAATCCGTAAGAACAGGTTCCAATTAGAGTTGTCATGTCAGTGGGACCTTGGAAGTCTGATGTCATACTGCTGTCAATCAGAAGTCAAGAAATGAACATGGGTAGGACTCTCTAGAAACTTCCCTGGGACCCCCAATAAAATGGGAGGAAAGGAGGAGTATGCTATCCTTTTACTCTCTGAGTACCCTTGAGAGTATCCCTTTCCCCTTTCCCATCCCTTCTAATAAACTCATGTCTGTTACTCTGAGAAGAATGTCTGAAATCTTTCTGACTTTATCTCAAGACTTGAGGTTTAAAAGGGGGGCCTTCATACTGCCTCATTCTCTTAGAAGGCCCTATCCTTGTAATATCCTGGGATAAAGAATATCTAGGGAATCCTAAAAATCAACTGGGACTGGAGAGTGTGGTACTCATAAGAAGACTATTATTCTTGCCATGCTAGGTTAAGGCCTTCCATGATCCTTAACCACAACCAAGTAGAGACTGCAGCTTTGTTCTTGATTCTCCATAACTATGTGCTAAACAGACCTCTTTTCTTTATAAAGTACAAGGCCTGAGGTATGTTGTTATATAGCAACACAAAATAGACTAATATAATTATCCAGTTGTTAGTTTTCTTTGAATGCAATACTCTGTACTCTCCATCAATATACTATACAACAATGTCCTCATCGTATATACTATAGTACTAAACAGTATTGAAGTCCTAGTCTACAATAATCTACAATTTATCACCTAGATCTCTGAAAAAAAAAGATATTGATAACTCCAGGTTCGGGTTGTAAAATTCATAGCATAATTAGTTAGGTGTGTTCTTTGACAAAAACTATGGACTAGTACACTCCTCATTCATTCCAAACTCCTCCTCCTCTTGCTTTTTGCTGTAATAGGAGTTGATGAGAAAACTCCCAGACTCTCTTGAAGGCAGGGGTGGCCACTTGACAGGTTCTGACCAGTGAGAGTTTGACAGAAGCCTTGAGAGTAACACAGAAGAGTCTCCTAAAGAAAGGCTACCATTTACCCAACCTCTTTCTTCCTGTGGAGAATGCAAATGAGTTGCAATCATAGCAGCTTCCTGTGACCCAAAGATGAAAGAAAAGCATTATGGATGCTGAGGAAGAACAGTAACATGCTTAGACACCTAACTGTCCCTTACTTCCTAGTTGTAGATCTCTTCTTACATTAGGAAAAAAAAAAAAAAAAACTCAGTATTTGTTTAAGGCATGTTTATGTTTATAGCTCTGCTGCCCAGTATAGTAGCCACTAGCCACCTATGACTATCAAATTTTAAATGAATCAAAATTACATAAAATAAAAAATTCAGTTCCTCAGTATTGGACAGCATAGTGACAGAACACTTGTATCATCACAGAAATTTCTAATTAGAGAGCAATGAAGAAAATTTTCTCTGAAGGTAAATATACTGTGAATGTTATAGATGTTAGTATTTTCATCACAATAAGCCAATATAAAAGATAGATTTCAGCCCATGTCCCCCAACTAAGACTAGATGCCCCCAGGCATCAGAGGCTTTATTGCATGTTGAAATTTCATACCACTGATTGATCACTAGCCTTTTATGTGAGAGAATTCTCACACTTTCTTTGAGGATTAATGTGTCTGAACACATTCCCAAATAAGCCAGTACTCTCCACGGAGACCATGGCAGAATTAATAAAATTAATATTTCAATGCCAATATTTCAGGAAGAGACAAAAGCCAAACACAGTCATGTCACAATGTCAGCACCTGCCAAGTTTAAGCAATGGACTTCAAAATACGGTGATTTCTCTGGTGAAGGTTCTCAGCCCTTTCAGAAAAGACGAGTCTCCTTTATTTTCTTAAAACTCAATCATGATTTGAACATTACACAATGTATACAAGTATTGAAATGCCATAAGCACATACAATTTCAGGTGTCAATTAAAAAAAAAAATCAATCCAGAATGAGAGCTACAACTAAGACACACATCACCATGGCTTTGAACCTTTGTCCTGCAGTTTCTGATTGGACTTCAGTGAGTACAGCCATGAAACATAGTGAATGTTGGAAGTACATGGCAGGATTTAAATCAGTGGGATAAGGCAATTCCTACCTTAGCAATAGCAAAAGAGAGGGAAATGGTGAAAGTTTTGCAAAAATATTTTTAACCCATTTCCTGAAGTATTCATTCTTAATTTCAAACTTACTCATTTACTTGGAAGTTACAAAACAGTGATTGTTATAACAGTATGCCATACTTATTTAGAATTTACTCTGAGCCAGGCAACCTCGAAAGAAAGGCCCATGTACATCCACTTGATCCTCACAAATGAACATCACCCCAATTTTATAGAGAAAGAGGTTGAGGCACAAAGAGTTGTAATACTTGCACAAAGTCATACCACTTTACAATCTGTTTCTAGGGTGTTTACTCTTAATCACTGTACTTTCAAACTGATAATGTTTCCACAGAAATAAATGACTCAGTGAACCAAGGAAGAGAATATCACTTTCATCCCTGTGCTAAGATACTCCTGAAAAAAACAAATCTAAGAACACACTTCCTCCATCACTATCAGACAGAGAACAGCAAGTATGAACACAATTATTTTGGTGATCTTTCAATCAACCCTTTTAAAAGACCTCCTCCAATAAGACATACAAAGGTGGCAAAAGAGGGTAAACAGTGTAGAAATTAGAGGACTTTAGAGGCTGAGGAGCAATTTCAAAATAATGGTGAATAATAACCAATACCTTTTTTTCATATTTATTTCTTAGTTTTCGGCGGACACAACATCTTTGTTTGTATGTGGTGCTGAGGATCGAACCCGGGCCGCACACATGCCAGGCGAGCGCACTACCACTTGAGCCACATCCCCAGCCCCATCAATATTACCTTTTTATTTTCATAAATGTTCTATGTTCTTTTTTAAAATTTTTTAAAATAGTTTTTTCCTTAAAAATAAATGATTATTCTACGTAAAACCTGTTTGAAAAGGAGATGAAGGGGTTTCCCTTTTTCCTGATATTTTGTCTAATAAATCTGATATTTGGGATTATTTTTCTCTGGATAGAGGTTCCAGGGAGTAGAGGATAGGATTCGTCACTCAGAGAACAGGGAGTAAACCTAGGAGATGAATGGTTTTCATTTTTTCCCTCTTCTTCTGTAGTTAAAAATGCTGCCCACAGGTGAAAATCCATACTAAGCCAAGTTTCCTCTACTATTAAGATCTAGTTTTTCTTACCAAAGTTTAAATAATAGTAGCGATCCACTGAGTAACAACTGTCAGGTATACTAACTCAACACAACAGAGGCTTTAAAAAGCAAAGTCCATGTAGAAGTATTTTGAGGCTAATTTTTCTGCCAGAATTCATCAAATTTATTTTCTCATTTTCTTCTAGAGAATACCCTAGCTAAAATTCCAGAAATACAGAAATAGCTTCTTAAATAAATCCCCATCATTTAATTTGAGTCACATTTCTAAGAACTCCCCAGATTATTGTCAAAGGACAGATGATGACTGTGTCTTAAAATGAGTTTGCATCTGCGGATACCCACTGCACACAATTTGAAGTGATATATGCACAGTTTTTTTTCTTTTTAATATTTATTTTTTTAGTGTAGGTGGACGCAACACAACACCTTTATTTTTATGTGGTGCTGAGGATGGAACCCAGGTCCCGCTGGTGATAGGCGGGCACTCTACCACTGAGCCACAATCCCCAATATATATGCCCAGTTTTTAAAGGGTTTAATGGTGAGAAGAGCTGTAGTCCCTCTTGAGGTGTTTTTCTTTGATAATTTTTACTTAAGTATACGCCAATTTTATCATTTGTATCACTCATAGTAAAAACACACACCCTCGTGAGGGCCAGACAGCCCAATGACTCCTTATAGGAGCAAATAACAATGAGAAGGTGGGTAGTGAAAGCACAAGCAGGCTGAGACTCAGTGAGCAGGTGGCTCTGGGATGATTGCTATTGAGCTCAGGAAGTCCGAAGTTTCTGGAATACATGGGAAATGTTGGATAATAGTGCTAAGCAGCTCCCAGCCAATACCAAAGACATTTTGATCTCCTCCTTTGTAGGCATCATTCAGATCAGTGACCTCTTAAAAAAGGATGCTATCATATTAAATATTCATGTGACAGTAGGTGAAGAGCCTTGTAACAGTTAAGAGCAGAGGCTTGGGTGTCAGGGAGAAAAGGAATCGCATTATGACCACAAATGATTGTGATCTTAGGCAAGCTACCTCTTAAGTCTCTCTTCTTTGAATCTGCAAAACTAATAAAAAATAGTTTTTGAGTTGTGAGCACTAAATGAATGCTCTAAAATAATTCTAAAATTACAAGTAAATAGGATATGTTTATTTCTGACATAAGAAACAGATTCATCATGTCAGAAAATAAAAATAAATACTAGAACATAAATTCTATATATTAACAAAGATGTATGACTTACAATTATTCATGACAAATTTTACAATGTGTTATGTCTTCAAAGGAAAATAATTTAAAACTGCCACTTTGCTTCTGCTTGAATTTCATAGATATTGAATTCCTCTCATAACACCTAATATATATAGATACATTATTTCTTCCCCCTTATATTGTTCTACCATATTAATACATGTTCATATTTAAAGATAGTTATTTTCTTCCCCTCCACACAAAAGTGTTTTCCTTCTATTGTGTGCTACTAAAGTCAGTATCAATCCTTCAAGAAAGAATGCTGAGGGGCTGGGGATGTGGCTCAAGCGGTAGTGTGCTCGCCTGCATGCGTGCGGCCTGGGTTCGATCCTCAGCACCACATACAAACAAAGATGTTGTGTCCACCGAAAACTAAAAAAAAAATAAATATTAAAAAATTTCTCTCTCTCTCTCTCTCTCTCTCTCTCTTTTAAAAAAAAGGCTGAAATAATGTATATTTATTTATGCAAGGCTGAGTTGCATTCTTTTTGAAAAAAAGTTTATCTTAAAGCCAAACTTGCATATTGAATTCCATAGTAGTTTGAGATATCTAATTCCACAAAAGAAAATAAATCTAACATTTCATACAATTGTAGTTTACAAAAAAAAAAAAATCATTTAATTGTTCCCCAGAAGGAAATAAGAACCAGAGGGAGACTTGAATCTGTCCTCTAACAATTCAGCAATCCAGAGGGACAACAAAGCTAAGGCATTTGGGAGCCCCAGTCTTCTCTGAAGGGGACCTTCTGCAGCTCCCAGAAGGCCCAGGACATGATGCAGGAGAACAAGTCTGCTCACAGGCTCCATGCCATTGCAGCCAGCAAGCCTCTGGCCATTAATGAGCTCATCATCTGTTTAGCTTTTGAGCCAACAGGCTATTGACTGGATCCAGACTCTAGGGACTGGGATGTTCTTTCCAGATCTGCTGAGGGACTCAGCATGTGACCTTGAACAAGTCAACACACCATTTGGTGCTTCAAAGGCCTCAACCTACACACATGGAGGATAAGAAGTAGTTGCAAGGCACCTGCCTCACCACTGCTAGGAGACAGAGTGTGGACATCCTCTACAGTCACTGTGTGTTCAGAGGAAGCAAGATGCTTGGTTGGGTAAATGAATTTTCTCATCCTCAGCATGCACACAGTCCTAATCTTCTACCATCTGATTTAATGTCGTTTTTTTTTTAAACTTTCTTTTCACGACATTCTAAAAGTTTGTGAATGAGATGAACCTTTGTCAAAAGTTGAAATCAAAGAGAAATTCCTTTATTATAGCTGGTCACATGATACCAAGGAGTCTGCTGTGCCCTCAAAACCCTCAGCCTGCCTTCATCCCTGGTCATATCAGGGAGTGGTAAACCTGCCGGCACCACTGCTATTCCTTGCCCCTGGGGGATACTGTGCTTCCCTTTCATCCCCTGTATTGTGGCAAAACCTTTGCAAATCAACATTTTTAAAAAATTCCTTAAATTGCCTATTTCAAATGTTTCATATATTTCTGATTGAGACCCTAACTGGTCCATACATACCTTACAGGTCTAAAGGCACAATAATAATAATACTGTCACAATATGGTCAAAGTTGTAAATCCTAATGATATTTTTTTTCTTACATCACAAAATCTGGCTGACTAGGAAATTTAAAATATTTTAATTTTTATAGTCAGCATAGATAGTAAATTCAGAACAGAAATTTTGATAAACATATTGGACTCTAAGACACATTTTGAAATTTATTTACACTATCAGGATAGGTTTTATGATTGTGCATGAAATGAATCAATTTCTTCAGGCTTGCAGTCTGAAGTGACAAATAATTAGTTCCAGAAAATTAAGATTTCATATAACATATTGTACTAAACCTTACTTTATTTATCTGGGTGATAAATCCAGAATTTTGAGAACTGCGCATTCTCTCTTATTTGCACATGTATTTTATTTGTATAATCCTATTATATTTGAATTATAGTGGAGTTCCTAAAGCTAACACTAATGGAATATTTAATATCTGTCAACCTACATGGTAAGCAGTTTATATAAATAATTGTAGAATCCTCCAACAGTTTTATGACATAGTTTTATCATTATTACATAAAAATTGGCAGATCAGAACACAGGTGTAAGAAACTAAAAAATCATTGGGCTCACAGAAATCTACTTGGTGTGTAATACTCATGTCTTTCTACAGAACCCTTCCTTCTATGTATCAATTTTGTTTCTTTGTAATGTTATTTAACATTCTAAGTTAAGAGAAAGTTTCCTGCGTCAAGGTCCTTTCCAAGTATCACCACCTACAAAAGACCAAGTCACTCAATGAAGTAAAATCTTCAAAAGGTGATATTTTGGGTTCAAATCTGGAGATAAGAAATGACCAAATAAATAGCACTTTGGTCCAAATATTACTTAAAAAATATTTGACCAGAAGAACTAGCTTTCAAAGGAGTGCTGGCTAGACTCAAGCATTCCTACCAGTCCAAATGTTCTGTATGCTTCATTGGGTCTTTCCCTCAAACATAAGACCAAACACTCCATTACAAACACCAATAATACAGGATGTTCTTATATTTGCCATGCACTAGAATAATCACTTTGTGTGTATTGTCACATTGAAAATTCATAACTTTAAAATAGATACAATTATTGTCCTTCATCTATAAATGACTCCTAATTCCACAAGTCTTCTTCTAAATATGCCTATAAAGTCCAAAATGACAAAAAGTCCATTTTCAACCAAATTTTTATTCTTTCAAAGAAACAACAATGGATAGCCACAATAATTGATCCTTTTATCAAGAATTTAAGACCCTCTTAATTTTAAATTGTAGCTACCTTTGACTTTGTGTGTGTCTTAAAAAAAAAAAAATACATGTAGGATCTGCATCTGACTCTACCATTACTCACCTGGGTCATACTAAATTATCTGACCCCATCATTTTCTCTAAACTCTGACCCACCTATATACTGCTTTAATTCTCTCTTGCTTTCTCATCTTTATTGCCTTTTCTAAATGTATTACAACTCATATAAAAGGTCACCTCCCTCCTCTATTTAGCCATTCTCTAACAGCAAGGCAGCCTCTAACCTGTACCGACACCACTCACATATAGACTGTATTGTAATTATCCAACCCTTTGTCTGTAAGCTTTTAAAAAGAAAGGGGCTATGTTCTGTTTACCTGTAACAATATTTAGGAGAGCTTCAAAACATTTTGAGTGAATGAAAGCCCAACCAAGAAAGTTCAAGGAAAAGAAAACTTCAACTCCATGGAATAATGGTTTGAAAGTACACTACAAGCCAAGTTGCCATGTATAAGCATGTCTTGTGAGAGTTGCATAGTCTAAGTGAGGAGAAGAGGAAAAGGCTTAGCATAATATAATAGGTTCAAGATGAACCTACATGAGTTAAAAATAATATTGGAATGCAGACAATGGAGCAAATATATCTATATTTCTACCTCTGTGGAAGTAGTAAGGGTGAGATTACAAATAATCTTTATAATGAATTTGAAATGATTTGTTTCATAAGAGAATTATGTAATTTTTTTTTTTTGCTTGCAGGAGCTGTTGTTCCCAAGAAGGAAGTAATAAGATAAAGACACATATATCCATATTCTCTTTCACTCTCACTTTTGCTCTCTTAAACTTGTGTGCATGCATGCACACAGGCACGTGCACATGTGCACACATGCGTGCACACACACGGTTCCTTAAAATTACCAA
The DNA here is from genome assembly GCF_048772815.1 of Callospermophilus lateralis. Classification (NCBI taxonomy): domain Eukaryota; kingdom Metazoa; phylum Chordata; class Mammalia; order Rodentia; family Sciuridae; genus Callospermophilus; species Callospermophilus lateralis. Next base: position 61,304,905 of record NC_135320.1, on the reverse strand, counting down.
AGTATACAGGAGCTTAATAGATATTTATGTAGTCAACTCTCTCAATTAAAAAAAAAATGTGCTGGTGACTAAGGAACTGAAATTTGAGTGTTGTCTTGTAGTCAACATCAGCTGTTAAATCAAACTGAAGATAACATAATGATGTCTTCCCTTTGGCAAAGCACATTAATACCAATAAAAGATGGCAAAACATTATTACAAGTAATAGGACAGATGGCAATAGATTTTAGGCCTACAGAAAAGCCACAAAAATACAATGAATATTTACAAAGAAGAGAGGTTTTGAAAATGGGGAAAGCAAATTATGGCACTGCTAAGACATTTTAACAATGTGTCGCTGTGGAGTCAAATAAGAAAAGTTGGCTCTGAAGAGACATGTCACCTGTCACTTCAGATATCTGTTTACATTTTTAGGAGTTTCTATCCCACTGTAAAGGATAACTGGGAATAAATCCAGGCCGGCACCCTCACAGTAATTGGTTTGCTAATTCTGCAGCACAGCCTTCTCTTCTGCTCAGCAGTTAGCCTAAGGTTGTAAACTGCACTATTTATTAAGTCTTATTAAGACTGCTGTCAGCTGTAATCATATTGCTCCTCCGCTCAAAACCCTCAGTGGCTCCCTGCTGTCTTCCTAATTAAGTCTATACTCCTAATCTTAACATTCAAAAGTCCTTTACAATATGTTGATAACCTTCCTTTTCAGTTTGTATTCTCACACTTTTTCAAAGGCTGTTCTGTTTTGGTGGAACCAAACTTCTACTTGTTTTTCAAACCTTCTTCTGATTTCTATTCTTCACATATGTGGTCCTCTATGGGATGCTCTTTCTGAATCCCATTCATCTTAACATGAGCAGAGCCCCCGAGGACATGCTTCCCCCAACTAGGTTGCACCTCCTACAACTTCCCCTTTCTCCCGATAATTCATTAAAAATTATTCCCTCAATGGTCTAATCTGTTGATGAGGTCAAAGCCTCATGATCCAGTCATTCATGGAATGGTCCACCTCTGGATTACAGACCAAGCCTTGAATACATGAGTCTTTGGGTAGCATTCCAGATCAAAACCATAACAGCATCCATATGATGATATTCTATTTTGAGCCACATTCTATATTACCTTAACCAAAAGTTGGGTTTTTAAATCAGAAGCTTTTGATCATATCTTTGCTATACTTCTTAACACCCGAAACCCCATTGGGCTCAGCAGTCATCTGTGGGAAACATATTGGGTTTAACTCAATGTTCTAAGAGGCCCCTCCTTTCTCAAGGGTCAGGGCTGCTTTTGACATAAGTTTCCAGGTTCATTTTGACTAATCAATTGATTTGTTGATTGATAAATCAAATCTTCTTCCTAAGGATGACTCTCTAATAGCTAACTAATATCTACCCCTATTCCATATAAAAATGATATGGAATAATAATTTGGTTTGATTTGAAAAGCAAATCATAGGGTCCTTAGTTTCCAAGATAAATCAACCTCACTTAATTCCCTCCTTTGACAAATCTTTCAACTGATAAATGAAATATCAAACCTAGCAAAATGCTTATAGAGATATTAAAACTATTATTTAATATGCAGAAAAAAAATGCTGTGTATCTACTCTTTTCCTTCTAAAAAATGAATGAGGAGAAGTGGAAAGGAATTCCAAAAATTTTTCATTCTCTAAACCTTAGATTGTTATTGAAGTAATAAGAAATTATATATTTATTCTCAGTTCCAGGATTGAAATTTTGCTGGTAGTTTTGAAACATTTGTGTGTGTGTGTGTGTGTGTGTGTGTGTGTGTGTGTGTGTGTTGTCCCCTGTAGACAGTTTAAAAAATTAATTCCATTAAATCAAAGAAGAAAGTCTTCATTTTGCTATATAGTACCAAGAGAACTTGCCATAGATAGACTCTCCAAGGTAAAACATTTGCAAGATGACTCTCAAAGGAGGGTGTGTGTGGGGGGAATGAAAGCCAAAAAATACATCAATTAATTCACTAAACTCATTTTAAAGACCATATGTTGTTATTTTATGTATTCCTTCCAAGAAAAGAAAGCCAATCTAATTCTTTTCCTATCACTAAGCCAAAGGCTATAAGCAAGCCTTTCACAGAGTGCAATCATTTCTTCCCACTCCATAATGCTAGTGGGCGAATCACACATACTCTGAATCTTTCTCTAAGAGTTGTGAGTTAATTTCCATGGATGTCATTGCTCTGAGCTTTACATAAAGTTTCTCTCAGTATTTCATTCTGTGTTCATTGCTTTCACAATGTCATTGGTTTTTATATACTGAATTCATTTAAAAGTCTGGAATTTCTTGTACAAGATAAAACTTGATTTAATTTTTTGAAAGAAACAGTTTCCTCAGTTTTAATTAATCCTTCCATACAGTGTCATCATTTCTCAAGAATTAGATAGTTACGGTCAAGTAAAATTATCTGTACCAAAAATATATTTTCATTGTGTTTAACAGTAAAATGATCTTGTATTTGACCAAAAGCCAATGATGCTGTTAATTTCTCTGCCTTTTCAAAATTAACTACCTGCAATGATTTTGGAAAAGGGAATAATCATCAAGTAAAGTGATATGTGATCATTTTCCCCTCTACATATAGATACAGTGGGCATTGTTGTATGCCTAAGGAGTATCACACATTGGACAGGGAATATCAGGAGGGTCACCATCTGGGAGAGGTAATAGATCTATTATTAAATGAATATAATTCAGGCAATGGAAGCTTTCCTTCAGTTTGTCTTTGTTAAAATTTCTCTGGATAGGCAGGTGCCCTTCCTGTCCTGCATCCCTCTGGCCCCCAAACACTTCACCATGGATAAATGGTCTTTTCCTACTTTTGAGACAATAATGTGATTATTCTTTTGTGACTGCTCTTTCCCTCAGCTATATCCTACCAACACTTGTGGACATCTTGCTCAGAGACCAGAAAAAAAAATTGAAAACTTTGAAAAAAATGTGTAAAACAAAATTTCTGATTTAAAGTACCCATCAGAGGAGAGAGAAGCACTCAGTACTGAAATTGCTAGCAGTGAGATAATAGTTTGCTAATGAGAGCCCAATATTTTCACTTTGGCAGATGGAAGATAAAGGAATGGAAGTGTCCCCTACCTACTACCTCTTCTTGAAACAGTGAGTGAAGTCCTTACAAAATGGGGGCCCAGCATAAGAACGATGAGGATGATGAGAAAGAGGAGACATCTCACCAACAAAATGGATGTGAGAGCATAAGTCATATCTAAATACTCCTGAATATAATTTGGGTTTTAAAAATCAGCAGTGAAAAAATATTTGAATTGATCTGTAATTCTTGATGTCCTTGAAATTTCCATCTCATTTCTTATTTAAAAGAACTAAGTCTATCCCAGACAGAACCTTCTCTGGTTTTGGCACATCTAAACAATGATGTAATTCAAGGTTTCTAGTGATCAACACTCTTGATATTTTGGGATGGAAAATTCTTTGTTGAGGGGGCTGGGGGGTTCCTGTGCATTGCAAGATGTTCAGCAGTATTGCTGGCTTCTTCTCCCAGATACCATTAGCAACCTGAAATCATGACAACTAAAAATATTTCCAGGCATTGCTGTATGTCCCATGGGAAGTAAAATCACTCCTTGGTTCAGAATCACAGCTGGAACTGATGGGCAGCACAAAGTATGGTATAGGGTTATGATCAACAGCACCTGGATACAACCAGAAGCCTTCCAAACAATGTGATACTTGAGCAGAGATTTCAATGCTGAGCAAGAATTATCCAGAAGGCTAAAATAAATCCTTTCCCCATGAGAAAATTTCACTGGAGACCTCAAAATTTAGCCCATTCAAGGTCAATACTGGAATGTCTGAGTCAATCATTAGTTATTGAAATTATGCAGGTAAAGTTGTTCTGTTATGTTCTCTTTCTACCACAACACATTCAGGACAATTGGCACTTCTGAAAGATGGTATAATATAACAACAGTTTAGTTCAGTCACTAACTAGCTATGTAATCTGGGGGAAGTTGCCTAATTTGGAGGACTTGCTATGCCCATATCCATAAAATGAAGGCATTCAATAAGTACATGACCTCCAATGCCCCTTCGGATTATGGAATTATTTGATAAATCTTTCTCTCTTCTTATAGTAGTCTCTTTGGCTCATTAAAATGGACCCCCTTCATGTTATATTGATTTGCAATGAGCCCTAATCAAATAGCAGTTCTAATAATTGGGAACTGAAAGCTGATTATAAATGCATCCTCAGTTTTCACGCCCCTCTAGGGAAAATTATTCAGATTCAAAGGAAAAATTGCTTACCCTTTAGACAAATCCCAGTATTATTGCACTGACAGTGAATTAAATTGCTCAGGATTGCATCAATTTTATAAAGTTACAACCTTGTCATATGCTAGCCTGTCATAGATATACACATGTCATACATTAATACACTTCAAAAATTCTGAAATATTTCCACAAAAAAGAGAGAAAATCTAGTTCTATCAATACTTGTGGTACTTTTTAAAAACAGACTTCAATTTTTTAGAGAACTTTTAGGTTAACAGACACTAGAGACAGAACAGGCACTGCAGAGTGCCCAAATAGTTCCTGCTCTCATACACATACAGCCTCCCCGACTACCAACATCCCGCAGCTGAAGGAACACACGTTATGATTACTGAACTACACTGACATGCCATTATCCCCCAAGTCCATAGTTTGTATCAGGGTTCTCTTTGATATACATTTTTGGTCTGGAAAAGTGTTAATGATGTGCATTCACCATCATAGTATCACCCATTCATCTACTGAGGGACATCGTGGTTGGTTACAAGTTTTGTCAGTTATGAAAAAAGTTGCTACAAATAGCAGTGTGCAGGCCTTTGTGTAGATTATAGAAACTTCAAAAAATGTAGTTATATTTATTTATGAATTAATAAAACAAGAATGAGTATGACGTATTTCTTCATTCAAAAATAAGTCTATAAAGTAAGCTAATTTACATGTTTCTGAATAAATGCAGCAGATAGGTTAGAGATCTAGGAGTTAACAGCCATTGTCTTGGTGAATGAGTACAGAATATTCCCCAGGTCCTCACACAAATGGGAAAGCAGCGAAACAAGCTGCCCCATGACAAGATGGGATCAGTGTAAGACACAGAGGAGGATCCTAAGTGTGTTCTTCTAGTCATACAGACTCCAGGTGCTTACAAGTTTCTTAGGAGAAACAGGAGATTGGTTTCAGAATACTATAAATGTTTCTTCAAGTTCACTGTACGTGAGTATGTAGGGCAGAGTTCTTTAATAAAAGGTTGATTGGCCCCTTGTTCTATTAAGGAACTCTTCTGGTGTATCAGTTACCTATTGCTACATAACAAACCACTCTGAAATTTAGAGACTATAGCAAGAATCACGTATTTAACTCATTATTCTGTGGATAAACAATTTAGGTTTGACTCATCTGGGATGATATTTCTGTCTCAACTGAACCTCCTCATCATTTGCTGTCAGCTGCAATTTGTCTTTGCTGATCATTGCTATGCACCTTCCCATCACTGTGACCAAGGCTGAAACAACTGAACTCACATAAAATAAATAAATAAAATAAAGATATTGTGTCCATATACAAATATTTTTTAAAAGACTTCTGAGAAGCTATCACATACATTTTAGTGGAGATATAAAGAAAAAGCCCATAATGTTTCTGATTAAAAGACATAGCAGTACACTTGGGAATAGAGAGCATGCACATTTTAATAATGTAATATACACAAAGAACTTCAATTTGAATGAGCATTAATATATGGTATCATGTTTTGATACAGAATAAAAAGCAATCAAAACAAAATGTTGATAATCAAGAATCGATTCGGGGGGGGGGGAGTGAGTTCTGAAAGGACAAAACACAGGTTATTTGTATGATAAACCAAAAAAAATTAATAGGTATTGACAAAAATAGAACAGAGTTAACACAAAGTACTCCTTGGCTGTGTATAACTGCCTGGTGATGAATTTCTTTGATTAACCAGAAATAAGGAGACTTAAAAGAAGGGATAATGTGTTGAGATTTTTGACAGAATTCTATTTTATCACAGAGGCAGCAAAGCAAAGGGGTTTAAAGCTTGCAATCTAGAGCGAGACTACCTGAGTTCAAACCTGTCTACCATTAATTAGCTGTGTGACTTCCAGAAACTTGGTCTACTGGTTTGTAACCCAGTTCCTCACCAGGAAAAAGAGCTAGCAGCAGCACCTGCCTATACTAGGTTGTGCAATGTTGACTTGGTTAGGTGAGAATTACATTTCCCAGAATCCTCTTCCCTGTATGGTTTTGGATTATTTTGGTCACAACAACGATTTCTAATCCCAGACTAAATATATTAAACTTTAGAGAAGCTTCCTTTGGGATAGAGAGATTCTATCTCAAATAGTGTTCATTGAATATTTACAGGATGTCACTGGAGCACTCATTTTTTTTTTGTATTGAGCTTTAAAATGATTTATTGGCAGATTACAAGGTCCAAGATGAGCTATAGCCACACAGTTTTATTTCAACTGTTCCCAGCCACGTAAATAGCTGGAAGCTAAATAAAACAATGATGATGAAATGCTAGAATTGCTATCCTCACAACTGTATTGCTGAATACAACAGAAATGATATAGAGTATTTTATATTCACAAGTTCTTTTCACTATCTTTATTCATCTAATCTTGACCAGAATAAAAGGAAGTACATACTGAGCACAGTGCTGCACACCTGTAATCCCAGTAGCTCTGGAGGCTGAGGCAGGAGAACCACAAGTTCAAAGCCAGTCTCAGCAATTCATCAAGGCCCTAAACAATTTATAGAAACTCTATCTCAAAATAAAATGGGCTGGGGATGTGGTTCAGTGGTTAAGCAAGGGTCCCTGGGTTAATCCCTGGGATCAAAACAAAAACACAAACAGCAACAACAACAACAAAACATTGAAGGGCATTTGGACAAATATGGAAATACTAGCTCCATGTCAGGGGTGGGAAACTTAGTCAGATTATTTAGTAGGTTCAATAACTAATTGGTAGTTCTTTCCACTTAAACTTCACATTCTAGTATTTTCAAGTGATCTTTGGGGCACCAACATCATTATGGTAGGTTCAAATTAATGAAGACCATAGAGACAAAGTAAAAAATAAAAAACAAAAAGTATTGCAATTTGGATAAGACTAGTAGAGGGGAGTAAGATTAAACTAAAATTTTTTAAGCAAATGAGAAAAAAAACATTACCAGATGTGCATGTGAAAAAAAAAAATAGTTTTAGAGAACAGCAAGAACCATTGAAGCAGCAAGGAAAAGAATAGCAGAGAGAGGTTTATACTTGCAGATGTCTGTAGTACCTCAAGGGTGTGCTCTGACCACGCAGCCTGACAAGGAATAGCAAGGTAGAGCAGAGGTAGGTGATACCTGAACAGATTCTGCTTCTCAAGACCAAAAGAACATGCTGCCCAGTAAGGAACAGGAAATCTCACAGAACGTGAAATTACAGAAGGCATCTGGAACAACTAAGTTCACAGATAGTCATTTAGCCTACCTTGTTTGAACTCAACACACACTGAGACAAAAGAAGTTAATTATCTGTTCACCTATCAGTAATCAAAAATTGAAAGGGCTGTCATCACTTCTCATTCCCCACTCCTTGCCCGAGGCAGCACACACTCCTGTTGGCCACTCCTACCTCCTCCCTGGTTGAATATGGCTTGCTACTCAGTCTTGCTGCACAGGAGAATCCTTTGGAGAAATTCTTTAAAAACTCTTGATGACCCAGCTACATTCTGTACTAACTAAATCTGAATCTGGGGAATGATAATGATGCACCTGTATTTTTTTTCAGGTTTCCCAGGTAACTTCAATGTGCAGCCAAGTTTTAGAATAATCTAAAGCCACACAAATGCAGTTACTGCCAGAATGGACCGCAACTCAGCCAGATGCTGTGTATTTCACTTAAGTGAACAGAACTGGCAGAATAGATTTTACTTGGAAATAGGATATTTACAGAGGTAACCAAGTGAAAATGAAGTCATAGGGTACACCCTGATTCAATATGACTGGTTCCTTATAAAAAGATGAGATTTAAATGTGGGCATGCATACAGAAAGAACATCATGCGGAGATAGAGGCAGAGACAGGGTGATTTATCTGCAAGCCACAGAATGCCACCTATGGCCAGAAAACCATAAAGGCTTGGAACAGATTCTCCGTCAGCTTTTAGAAGAATCCAACCCTGAAACATCTCAATATTGAACTCCTCATCTCTAGAATGTAAGACAAAAAATTTCTGTTTAAGTAATCCAGTTTGTGATACATTGTTACAGCAGCCCTAGGAAATCAATACAAGGCTCAACTAGACATCTATCTTATAAAGCCAAGTTAAATACATTAAAAAATTCTCTTAACTGAATCATGCTTGACTATTCAAAAGTAACTATGGATTGAGGTGGGGGTTAAGTTGAGGAAAAATATACTTATTAACTAGACTCTTTTGTTTAAGGGTATAGACATTTTGTAGATCTAAATTCCTATACATAAACTAACAAATACTTTGCTATTTCACCCCAATTCCCAAGATTAATTGTCCTGCACTAAACTAAAAAAAAAAAACCCTCATAGTAAAGATTTATGAAAAACCTCTTCAGATAAATATGATTAGAATTTCATACCTTAAGTGAACTTAAAAAAAAATAAGTTAATTGCATTTTAAAATTGAGAAGGCACGAAAGGGTACTGAGTAAGTCAACCTCTTCCCATACAGGTACCATTCAGTTCTCCTTCAAGATTCAAATGTGACCTTATCTCCCCATCCCTGCCCTGTACCTTCAATGGAGGACCTGTTGGGGACTAGTTACTATGTTTAAGCCCTAAGAGATTGTTTGGCTTTTAAAATTTAAATACACAGCATTCATTTAAGGTAAGAAATGTACATGCACCTACCAAAATTCAAACAGAATAATAATGTGCAAGATGTCAAAGCAAACCTTCCTTCCATTCTTTTTCTTAGCCGCTCTTCTTCCTTCTCTTGAGGCAGTCATCATCATCACATTCTTGGACACACTTTCCCAAATGCTCAATGGAATATTAAAAATTTACATGCACTTATTTTAAAGCAAATGGTAGCATATTATTCATGCTGGTTTGCAAATTGCTGAGGGTTTTCTCTCCCCTTTGTTCTAAATCAGTACACATATAGATCTTTCATTTATTTTTTAAGCAAATTTTTATTTTGAAATGATTTTTTCCTTTAAAGAACAGCTGCAAAGATAGTATAGAAATTTTCTGAGTACCCTTTATTGAGTTTCCACTAATGTTAACATCTTACATACCCATGGTAGATTTTTTTTAAACTAAGTATTATTACCACTAAGTATGAACTATACTTTTGCACTAGTTTTTCTGTCTTCCTTTTACTCTTCAGGATCCAACCAGCATACTATATTGTATTTAGCTATCATGCTTCCTCAGTGTCCTCTGGCTTATGACAGTGCCTCAGTTTTCCTTTATTTTCAACCCTCAACAACTGCAAGAATACTTATCCAGTATTTTATAGAATGGCCACAATTTTGGTTTTATAATATTTTTCTCAAGATTAGACTAGGGTTAGGGGTTAAGGGAAGATTACCACAGAGATGAGTTGCCCTTCTCCTCACACAGTTATCAGGGGTGCACCAGAACTATGTGACAAACACTAGTGACAACAACTTTGATAACAAGAATAAGGTGGCATCAGTCAGTTTTTCCCACTGTAAAGTTAACCTTTTTTTCCTTCTCAAACACTATTCTTTGGAAATGAGACACTGAATCTAAGCCATTCTCAAGCCGAGAGAAATAAGCTCCATCCTGTGGATAGGGTTATGCCTATATTGTATAGATTTGTTTTCCCCTGTTTATAGCCTATTTATAGTTATTTATTGATTTATTTGTTCATGTTAGTAGGACCCTATTGATATTTATTTTTTAAACTAATATTGATATTTATTTTTTACACTTTGGGTTGTAATGAATACTGTTTTTATATTTGGTTGCTCAAATTGTTCCAGTTTGGGTCTGTCTGCCTCTGAGACATGACCAATTCTTTTTTTATTATTTTTTTAAGCATTTCACTAAATTTGGACACTAGAAGATGTTCCAGGATCACCTTGCATTTTTACCTTGTATTTTTATTGTCCCAGCCCTAGAATAAGCCATTAGAATAAGCATTCTCCAAAGAATGCTGGTTCCTTTTGTTGGAGAATGGTATTCAAAAAACAAGATCTGGGCATACAGTCTATTTTTAATTCTTAGTGTGTCTTTGCTGCTAGGCCCTCTCTGTAGACAGAACTAGGAAATAGATGCTCATATACGTATCAATATATACACACATCATTATTTCTGTATTGCCAATCTAAGTATGTGCTTACTGATGGCTTCAACACCACAGGATTTGTTCTAGACTGCCTTCTTTGCTTATTTGTAACAGTGATCTGACAGTGATAAACCTGGCTCCCATTACTGAAAATACATATTTAAAGTACACATACACCTGCAATGTAGTTTCAAAAATACTTATTTGTTCTGAGAAACAAATCTTCTGGCAGGAATGTAGGCTAGAAAATAGTGCTTATGCACACAGTTCTTTTTGTTTCCAGATTTTTCAGTTTCCATCCAAATCAACGTTTTCTCAAGTCATTTAGGTCCATTCCTTTCTCCCCACTACTTTTAGTGAGGTTGTGTCATACATTTGTAAAGTGTAATTTATTTGTCAGTCTGCATTCCTGGGTCCCCTGACATACAAGTTGATCTTTTCAAAAATTTATTTGCCTGCATTAAAGTTCACTTTGATGTGCAATTCTATAGACTTTGATAAGTGCATAGAGTCATTTTTCTGCTACTGCAGCAGCATATCAAACATTTCCACGAACTAAGAATTCCATTATGCAGCTCCTTTTGGCCAACCACTATCTTACTCCAAAACCCTGTTCTCCATCGTCAAAGAAACAGAATCATAAAATATGTAACGTTTTGGGTCTACTCTCTTTCACATAAGAAAATATATGTAAGATTCTTGTGTGGTTTTGCCCTTAACAGTTCCTTTCTTTTTATTGCTTAGTAGAAAACAATCCTGTGACTGACATCAGCTTGTCCATTTACCAGTTGAACAAGTTGTTCCCAGGTTTTAGTAATTATAAATCAAGCTGTTATAAATACCCTCACATAGGATTTGGGGTCAGTATTGATTTTAATTTCTCTGGGGCTAAAGATAAAGTTGCTAGATCATATGGCAAGGGTATGATTCATTTTGCATTATGCGTTTATCATTTTTTTTACAATTTTAAAAGTAGAGGTATAGGATATCTATTAAACATATCCTTTCAAAATGCCTTTTAATTTTAACACTTTTGTCTTTCAAAAAGAGCAGCATGTCATGATTTGTACATGGCTGTGTGTCAACAGTTGAAAATATATTACCTACCTCCTACTCTTGTAGTAAATTGTTGTGGCTTACAATGCCTTGTGGTTAGTCATTCTATCACTGAACAGTAAATCTGTAGAACAATTGTGGTCTACTCTTTCATGTAGGGATTCCATTTTTAAAATGACTTTATATTTCCCTAGAATGCCTGCTCTACTATTTTCTTAAAATATATGTTAAAGTGAAATAGCTAAAATTACCTAGAGAATGTGAAAGTATTATATTTTCCTCAACTAATAATTTACTGTTTCTGATATTATGTGGGACTACAAAATCCTAATGGTAACTGCCCATCATATAGCTCTACATTTTTGTATAATTTCATACTAAAAATTTATATAAAGATCATCATAGAATTGTATGTATTATGTATATAAAACTTATTATTCATGTTATGTTTCCAAAATTCTTTCATTTTAAGCTATGCTATCAGGTGTTTCTTAGTACAAATCTGAAATATAACTATTTAAATCCAACCTGCATTATAATTTGAATACTCATGCACATCTTGAAGAACAACAAAGGGAGTATAAAGAATTCATATTATTATTTTGATAGAATTTAATTGTTTGGAGGGTTTTGAGGATTTATATGCAATATCATTTTCCTATCTACTATTATGGCAATGAAAGGACTTTTTTATAGATGGTTACAAATACATAAGGTTGATTTGTACTTTCATTCATTGTAAAAATGAATAGTTGGAAAAATTCAAAGCTTTGGTATGAATTGGTGGCTAGATTATGATTCTTATTTAAGAATATTTTGGGATTATCTAAATATGGATATACTATAGCAAACTAAATAATTAGTAACTATCTGCATTAGTCAACTTTTCATTGCTATGACAAAAATACCTGACAAGAACAACTTATAAGAGAAAAATTATATGAGGCTCATGAATTCAGAAGTCTCAATCCATTGTTGGCTGATTCTATCGCTGTGGGCCTGACATGAAGTAGAACATCATGATGGAAAGGTATAGTGGAAGAAAGCTCCTCATCTCCTGGCAGACAGGAAACAGAGATATCAAGGCACCAGGGACAAAATATAAAAATCCCAAAGACATGCCCCTCATGACTTTCCACCTCCAAACATGGTAAACTTGCCTACAGTTACCACCAGTAATCCATTTAATCTATTAATCTATCAGGGAATTAATCCTCTGATTATGTGTGAGCTCTCATAATCTAATAATTTCACCTGTGAACATTGTTGCATTTTCTATTACATGAGCTTCCTGGGGACACTTCATATCAAAACCATAACTTTATATCATGTAGCTTATGATAAGTAAATATAGTGAATTTATTTATATTTAATACATACTTTTGAAGAACAGATAAGCTAATATCCACCCATATGGTTTCTCTTAGTTTATCACTGTCATGCATTTGTGAGATCAATTAGCATTAAACATAGAATTGTAACAAGGAAAATATTTGTTATCATCAGCTTGTTATGTAAGGGGACAGGAAAAGAAATTGTATGGAAGTTCTGACTCAGAAAGGCAAACAACCTCCAAGTTAAGTAGATGGGAGAGGGGTGAACACAGTCTTGGGTCCTCCAGATCCCCTCTGCAGGGAACAATGTGGCTCTCACAGGACCTGAGTAAATTGTTGTCAAGCTCTGTATAGAAACACCATATTGGCTTATATTCAGTGTTCTTTGGGTTGTCCCATCTATTGGGTCAGTAACCTCTATCCTTGCAGAAACAGTATGCCTCTATTTACCCTTCCTGGGGATTTACTCCCCACATGTCTTCACTTTGCCAGTATTGCCATCTAACAATAGTTGAAACAGTATGCCTCTATTTACCCTTCCTGGGGATTTACTCCCCACATGTCTTCACTTTGCCAGTATTGCCATCTAACAATAGTTGGTTTAGGATTAAGTCTATATTATGGTGAAAATATAGACAACTTGTCTTTGAAGTTTCTTAATTAAAGAATATGAAAGCCCCTTCTGTTGTGGATGAAGATTGATTTATAACATCATTACTGCACATCACAAGCTGTATATTTTACATATTTGGCACTACCTTATTATTTATCTTGCCCTTCAATGTGAACTTTCACTAAACTCTTAAGTTCTAGTCATATTTCCTCATATCTCTACCTTTAATGACCCTGCTTATACTCTAACTCACCGAAAAACTCCTCTCTTCACCAACTCAGCTCAATGTTACCTTCTTCAAATGCCTGCTTGACCTCCTTACTGAGATGTGTTAAAGATACTTCAAACTGAATATTTTCAAAACTGAGTTCATGAATCCTTTCCCTCAAACTCAATCTTCTTTCACTGTTCTCCAGCTGATTGATTGGAACCATACTCTCGTCCTTTAGACTAAGCAACCATGTAGGTAGGGCAAGGATTTCCCATGTTCGAGAAGCTCTTCATGCACTAGGGAAAAGCTACTGTCGGTCATCCATCACCAGAACAAGGCAGCCACTGATTATTCAAAATGCCTGAGATCTCACATGGAAACCTCTCCCTGAGAGCCCACTGGCATCAATGAGCAAGAAGTACACACAAGTTAGTTCTTATTGCCCTGGTTTTCTTTAATATCTTGAGTAGCTCTGATTCTCATATGTCATGCTTAGGGCAAGAAACTATTCACTGAGACTGGGAGTATTTCAGGGCATTATGTAGCCGCCCTACTTCTGCTCAGTGCAAGGAATGGAGTGCAGGTGCCACTACTATTAATGTTTCAATGGCTCTTTCTGGATTATAGATTTGTAGATGCCTTTTGTCTTCATTAAAATGTTCTATATATTAAGTTTGTCTCTTTTGTAAATGTACTTCTTTATCCATAACAAAAAGTGTTTGGGCCAGGCGCAATGGTGCACACCTATGATCCCAGGAGCTTGGGAGGCTTAGGCAGGAGGATCACAAGTTCAAATTCAGTCCCAACAACTTAGCAAGGCCCTAAGCAACTTAGTGAGACTCTGTCTCAAAAAATAAATAAATAAATAAATAAAAATGGGCTGGAGATGTGGCAAGGTGGTTAAGCACCCCTGGGTACATTCCCTGGTACAAAAATAAATAAATAAATAAATTTTTTAAAAAATTGGAAAAGCACCAAAAAGAAGAAAAACTTTAAAAACCACAGAGTTTTTAAAGTATGTAGTCTATGCTTTGTTAAAAAAAATCTCACCTTGAAACCTTCAACAGAATATACATGCATACTTCTACTTTATAGGAAATCAATCTACAGTTAAAAAAAAAACCACAAATATTTGTTGTGGTATATGAAAAGCTATGGGGACACAGAAATAAAATCTCATTTTAAATAGAGTAGATGTTTTTATTTATTACCCCTCAGTATTCATTATTCAAAGTATACTTTAAAATATATTATTCAAAATATAACTCAAGTCAAGGGGTGCATGTCCTGTTCATGGAATATTGACTTCTTTTTAATGAAGATGGTTCAGTAGTTATTTATAGTACCATATGTATAGCTCTAGCTATATAAATTCTTGGCAATGGTCACAAAATTTCACTTTGTATATTGACCTTGGCAGAATCAGATTTAGAACAAAATGTCAAATGATATTTTTATAAATATAGTCTCTACATCTTTTAAAAACTTTTAATTATGGAAAACATCAAATATATAGATGAATGATATAATGAACATACATGATTAAACAATTATCGACTCATCACATATCTTCAATAACTATAAGCTCAGGTTTTATTTTGGTTTATTTATACCTCTATTCACTTTCCCCAATTATTTTGGAGCAATCAAAAATATTCTCCATAGATTATCAGTTCTGTAGCTGTGACTCTACTTTTTTTTTGCAAATATGGAAAATCAGCGTTATTAAATTAAAGGTAGTGTTTTGCTCAGGCTTGTCATTCATCTCTTATGGAGTTTACAATTGAAAAAAAAAGAATAGAAATATAAAAGATATGAAGTCTGAGATTGGCAGAGATGCTGATTTACCCAACAACAAGAATGTATGGGTGTTTCATAGTATTAAACTTTCAAAATCACCAACATTTATCTTTAGTGTTAAACATTTTCACAGCAATTGTCCCAAAATGTATTTATTCTTTCTTGCTTTATTGTGATAGTAGAAGTGCTTGATTTCATTTTGTGTTGAAAATTTAACCTTTTCATAATGTCCCAGTGCCACCATGATCAACATTAATTATTTTGTTAGGATACAGAAATGCCCTCAGGAGCATTTGAGGTTTGAGAAGATGTTTTCCACATGGAAGCTCTGGACTGCTATGAAGTCTTATTTCCTAGTAAAAAGATATGAGAATGAACAAGTCTCGACTGAACAATCATTTCACAGTCACTGGACTCAGACTCTCAAGGTCATTGAATAACCCCCAATAGTTGTATAGGAATTTATGAAGTTCATTCTTAGACACCTGAGCCTTGAGGCTATATCCCAGGGAGAAACTCTTCTACCATAGGAGAGAACAAATGGATCTTGCTGGGCAAAGTGGACATCTTCTCCACCCAAAAGATGTTATCTTATCAGTCTTGCAGCAATTGTTCAACTTATAGATCTTAAACCCCCACAAAACCTTGAGGTAACAGATGGCATAACAGCAGTACAAGGCCAAGGGCAAGGGCTGCAGGGCTTTGGAGAACTGACTCAAATGTACAGTACTGGACCACACTCTTTCAGTACTTGCTAAAAGTTACTCAAGTATTGTATTTATGTTTGGACTTTTAAATAATTTTTCCTGAGATTGGATAAAATCTTCATCCACTCTTTAAAGTGAAACTTGCGGTTTTTAACTTCTTGATGAACTCACTATATTTTGTATTGTCACCTCCTCCTCCCCCTTGCAATTCAGTGTTTCTAATTTGCTATGGCCTATGAAGCCAGAATCTAAATTTCTAGTATTGGATCTACAATAAAAGTAGTATTTGCCTGAGTGATCAACCCTAGGAAAGCACATGAGATTTGGATGATAGAGATTGCTATGCCTATTTTAGGATATAAGAGAATTTCAACCTTTATTTCTGGTCCTTAATGTATTATAAGTTGAGCAATGTTGCAAAATTAATTGCCTCGTGATAAATAAGATGTTAACATAAATGGATTTAGAGCTCCTTAAATCACCTGCTTAGTACTGATCTGATGCATACTCCTTGAAGTTTGGATCCTAATGAACATCTTCTAATGAGCAATTTCATTACTTGGAAAATTGAGTGTGCTTGTATGACTTTTCTATAGAACATTCCCTTCAGTAATTCACTTGAAATTAAATTCTAGGACAGATACAGTCCCAGGCTTAAAGTGCTTCTCTTTTATAATTCTTAAAAATTTCCATGAAGTAAAAGACAAAACATAAAAGTGATTTCAGGCTCTGCTTTTGACCTTTAGGGTGTTCTATTACAAGCTAAGGATTGCAATGCCTTTCATGTGTCATTTTTATAAAGATTTATGAGTAAAATAAAAGCAGAAGTAAAAATTAGATTAATAACCCCAGAGAAAAATCCAACAGTCTCAAAGAACAACTCTTTTCTAGACCCTTGAGAACAGTCACATGGGGCAAGTGCTAGTGCAGACTGGAAAACGCAGTTATTTCCAGCTAGACTGACAGAGTTGCTAAGGGATTCCCAGCAGCTCTGGGGTATTCGAGGCCAGTTATTTCAATTGCAGACTTCCACCAATGATCAACTAGCAAGAATGAGTGACCTGTGAGTAGCTGCATCCCCTATATTTGCTGTCTCCTAACACCAAAATGGTATTTGAAATTATTCTTCAAGAATAGCTAATCTCCAAATTTGTCAGTTTTATGTTCCCTCATTCTTATCTGTATCTTCGAGGCATGACACTGATGACCTTTCCCAGTTTTTCAAAGTTCCTCCTTGTACCCAGCTGCAGTAACAATGCCTGAACTTGGACTTGCAACCCTTTCCTATTTTCTGTCACTTTTATTTCATGCTTTATATTACTCTTTGCTGGATTTCTGATGTGGCTCCATAACTAGTCTTTCTTCTGTTTTTCTACCTCCAATCATCCAACTTTCCAATTTCATGCCAATATTTAAAAGTTTGTTTTTAAGTCTGCTCAGAAATCAACACATGAGGGGCTGAAGTAGTGGCTCATTGATAGAGCACTTGCCTAGCATCTGTGAGGCACTGGGTTCGATTCTTGGCACCGCATGTAAATGAATAAAATGAAGGTCCAATGAGAACAAATCAACCCAAGGTATCAGACTATCTTAGCTTTTTCTAAGCTCCTGTCTTCAACCGGCTCTCCTGTTTTTCTGTACTTTCTTTCACTCCAGCTAAACTTGCAGACTCACTGTCTTAAAAGCATCCTGCCCTTCTCATTGATTATTCCCCTCCAGAGACACCTCCTACATTCTCCTCTTCCTTCAAGGTCTAGGACAATTTCCATCTCCCCTTTGACTTACAGAGTAAGAAAGAGCTAATAAGAAAAATAAAAGCAAGAGAGAGTTGAGAGAAATCCCCATTCTAATATTGCTTCAGAAGGGATGGTATTAATGTAAGATGCAATGTTAGATTGGGCCCTCCTTAATTGTTTAGATTTTATTATTCTTCCAATGGGTGCCTATTATTTTTTATGACAGGTATATTATGTCCCAGAAATGCAACACTTTTTATGACCTGACTAACTCATAGATAGAAGAGATGATTTCTATAGAAAAACTGGCCTAAGCAAATACATAAAAGATCTCTTCTCTGCTCATTTTGGTCCTCTGTCTCAAAAATCAGAGAATTTTAAACTTTAAATGTGCCTTTTAGGCCAACTTTCTCATACAGAAAGGACATTTAGAGTCAAAGAGACCTCTGAACTAATATCTATTTTTAAGTTCGAAGGCCCCTGCTTCAACTAAGGATCACAATTGCAGAGAATAAATCTTGCTTAAATAGAAAGAATTTTTTATAAGATAGTAAGTAGTTATAGAGCCTCCCAGCCACATCACAAGAACGTTCTAGAAGAAATCTTGCTGCTGCTGCCACCCACTGTTCAGCAGCTGTGAAGCCAAAGACCAGCTTTGGCTTCTGTTGCCATCCCTCACCTACTTCCCCACACTCCAAGTCTTAGGTGACTGAGTCTTTTGGCAGAGGCTAGATCACAAGTGGAAGTCTAGAAGCAAAGAAGTCTTGAGAAGATTCTTTTTGAGTTTCCAGACTGGGTAGGAAAGAAAGATCACCTAGAATGGGAGTGAGTGGGGGTCAGGTGAGCCAACCTGTAGTATTTGCCTCACACACTCAACACCATGAACAGTCTTGCTTCTCCCCTGGATAACAAACCAGAAAATGAAAAGCCATTTAGAGACCAGATTACATGTGGAAGCCCTGAAGACTTCTCTGGTCTGAGGCACATCTCAGACACTCTCTACCTGTGTGAACTTGCACTGATTCCGTGCATTTATTTTAACTTTAAAGAAGAAATACTTATAATTTTAACTCCCCAGATAAGTGTGAGGATTAAGTACACTAAAATACAAGCTACTAGAACACTGTTCCTCATATACTGAAGGTCAATAAATGTTAGTTATGCTGCTATGATATGGCACTATATAATATAATTTATATTAGAGGAAATTGTAGCTTTTTAAATATTCATGTAAGCTGAAATAAGATTGGTATATGGCTTTACCAAAAGACAGATTATATGAACTACAACAAATGGAATATATGATATTTGCAAAGTATCAATGAGAATTTTCTCTCTAGGCCTTTTTCTAGTTTGCTTTTGTACTGTCACTATTAAAGAATCAAAAGAAAAACTTGTCATTAATCTGTCTCAAAGCAGGTAACAGTCACAGTATGTATAACTGCCATCCTGGGGACAACAATCAATACTTCTGGATACCTTTCTTCTTTGAAGGATTTGCACAGTCCTGCACCAGGAAGTGTACTTTGAATTCTGAACAAAACCCTCTATTTCCATCTCTTAAAAAAAAAAAAAAAAATTACAGAGTCCAGCCTGGAACCATTTTGTTATAGGAAATAACAAAATGTTCTTTAATATTGTTTTGAATCAAGAATTTAAGGACAGTAAAAAGTAACAGCAGCGACAAAAGCTTTTGACAACTCTTACTGTCTAGACAACTGGAAATCTCCATCTCCATAATAAAAGGAACACAGGAACAGACCAAAGAAAAGAGCCACCCTGGTTTGGGAATGTACCTTAAACAGTTCCTCCTGCTGTTTTGTTTTTCTCTTTTTGCATCTCCGCTCCTTAGAAAATTCTTTGACAAAGCATTGTGTCTACCACATTTAACACCATGGCTAGTTCTACATCCTTATTCTCTGTGAAATTACTGTTCCTCCTAGCACAAAGAGTTGTGGACCTATGAGGTGCTGTCAAGTACCAGTAGCTGTATATCTGTGATGTAGCGCAAATTGTCATTTAGGCCACAGGTTTTCACTCTTCTGTGTGATCTCAGGGGAGTGCAGTAAACTCTGATTCTATTTTATTATCTGAGTAAGCAGTCCTACACTGGGTGTAGAACACTGAATGACGTAATGTAATGCACATTTGTAATCTCAAGGATGTCATCATCCTCACAGACTCCCATTGTTCTTAGAATTAACTACCACTTTTTAATTAAAAAGTAATGCTCTGTTTTTATTTATTTTTTATAGGCAGGTCTATTTTGCCTGTTTCCTCTATAATGCACCTCCATTCTCTCCACGTGTTTTAACTCTTACACAGGCAGATGGAGTCATCTCCCTGGCCCATATTCTGGCTCTTCACTAGTACTCATGCCACCTACTATAACAGGTGTGGGAGTTCATCACACTTCAGGTGTACATGCAATTAAAGAGAAAATAAAGTCCTTAGGACTCTTCCTGAGAAGCTGCTATTATGCTGAGTCTCTCATTCTATAGTTCTATGGGGGATGGGTATCATGTATGTGTGTGTATATACATATGACACTAATGATAAACATATATTCATATTTGTATTGTTGTCATATGAATAAAAATGTGAATGTAAGTACACACACACACACACACATATATATTTGTGTGTGTGTGTGTGTGTGTGTGTGTGTGTGTGTTTATCCTAGGTGGGACATGATGAAAGAATTCTATTTAGGACAGCTTTAACTTGGTCTGTGTAATTTAAGCGTTCCAGCCCTTTAGTTAAGTAGGAAAAACTAAATAAAGCTAAATCTTCCAGTATGGTATTGAAAATCATATTATGTATCTGTCTCTCTCACTGGACTGTGTGTTGAGAAGCTCGACTTTTGGTCACAGTCATCTGTTAATCTTATACCCAAAAGTGTGCACTCAGTACTGCTGAAATTCTAACCTCTATATAGGAAAGTAATGG
Organism: Callospermophilus lateralis; assembly: GCF_048772815.1. NCBI lineage: Eukaryota > Metazoa > Chordata > Mammalia > Rodentia > Sciuridae > Callospermophilus > Callospermophilus lateralis. Next base: position 61,284,155 of record NC_135320.1, on the reverse strand, counting down.
TTTGCTACCTTTATTTTACCCAAACATGAGCAAGATAATCTTAAAAGATTTGCTATTATTGCATAATTTTTTAATGCACTGTTTCAAATAATGCAACGACAAGGACCACATCTGATTTATAAGCAATGCTTCATTTTAGTGTAAACTTGTAGCTGCTGAGAAGATGCAACACATGTTATTAATAATATATTTTTTAAACTAACACAGCATGGTCTATTAAAGGTGCTGAAAATAAATTTAGATATACAGAAACCAATGATATTAGCTATGTAAAAGAGAAATTTTAAAACACCTTTCATGCTACAACCTAATTAAAATATTGATCAGTAGTGTTCTTACCTCATTACACAAACAACTCAAGGGACAACAACTGCTTTTGTGATCATTTGTTATTAACAATGGGAAAACATGATTTCCATTAAAAAAGACACATTGAAATGGAATGAACAAGCTCTCCCAAAGATGTGCTTATCAATCTTGCCCTTCTCATATTCTTCAACTCTCCCTCTTCCCCACTCTTTCAGGCGTCTGGGGTGAGGGAGGGGATTAAAGGAGCAATAAAGTTTTTCCTTCCATATAAGCCTAGTACTATTCCCTCCAGAATTACCAGATACCAAAAAAAAAAAAAAAAAAAATGCAGCTAAGAGTCAAGAATTTGGATGTTAGCTATCAAAGTTTCAGACCATTTTCTTCCACATTCTTGGGCAACTTATTCAACCTGTATTGGTTTTCTCATACATAAAGCTGTTAATACACAACTTCCATGTATAAAAACTTATTGGGATTATATTACAGAACATCTAGCACAGTGCCTAATTAGAGCACATCTGCAGTTCCCCAGTCCCTCTCTCTACCCCCACCCAAGTACAATGAACAACCAAAAATAGACCTGAATAGGAAAATTTGGAATAAATAAAAATATACTAAAGAGTTAGGACATTCTGGCAAACCTGGGCTTGGGGTGAGAGAGCAGTGAGCGTAACTATGGCTCATGCTGAGAAAGGGGCCAAGACCAGGGTCCTGGCAAGCGTACAGATGCTGTTTGGGGGAACTGGGACTGGACAGCTCTGCAGCAATGTCACAGTTATATATGAAGGAAACCAAGGATAGGAAGGAAACATTACCAAAATTTCTGCTTTAAAAGGCTTATATTCAATTAAAGATAAAAGCAACGAGATATAAGACTTTATAGTTCATTATACCTTTCCTAAATCTGGTGCTGGAATTAAATGTAGATGGAACAAAACCAATGATGCTAACTCTGTAAAACACATGAAAGTTTTTAAAAGAGAAATTTAGAAACAGGCTTCATGCTACAACCTAATTAAAATACTGATCAACAGTGTCATTTGTTCATCCTGGGAACTTGGATAGTAAACAAAAAAAGTTCAACTCCAAACAGACATGAAAATTCCAACAAACAAAGCCAGAAGGGACTTATATCTCATTCCAATCTTATTATAGTGGCAAAACAGTGTCCAGTAAAAAGGGACTTGACCATGTACACAGCTACACAGTTACATGTAGAGCCAGGAATTATAGCTGAATCTTCTGATTTCTGAGGAGTTAAAAGTCTGATTTCCATACATTTATTGAAATCAACAGGAAAACTTCACACAGGGCCAATAGAAACAAAGAGAAAATCATTACAATTTAGAAATGTTTAATTATTTATTATTATATGAAAGATGGTAGCCATTCCCCACATCTACAGGCCATCCAGATTTGTGGCATGGGTAGAGGCATACATATTGAAATATCTAAAATACTGAATTGTAGGTGACATTAGGTGAGTTTTTGAATTGAAACCTAGCCTCAAACTGTAGAAATAACTGTAAAAGAAAGCAAAACTTTAATAACAGAGTATTCTACAATGAAGAACTCTTCATGAACTAATCAGCCCTGATGATCTGATGGAAACTTCACATACATGCACCCCATGATGGGGTCTGATGATGATTACAAACCTTATTCAGATCAACAGTCTGGTGCGAACAGTGTAAACAGAACCTATTTGTTTGGTCATTTATCTGAGAAAGTTTGAGGAACATCAAGAGGTGGCCTAACACCCATTATCAAACTGCTTCCTGAGTTTGATGCTCTGTCCCTGCTTACCTGGTTGAGATTTTCCTCTCATCTTCTTTTTTGTGTTCAGTTGACTGGTCTCTCACCACAGACTTGCTTTCCATTGTATCAAACATGCTCACATTTTTCCAATCTAACAACCTCCTACTCCTCAACCCCAATTCCAGTTCATTACCAGCTTCCTCTCTTACTCACCATACTCCTATTTAATGGAGGCAAGTCTCCTCTGTCCCCACTTCCACCTCTCTTCCTCACTTTCACTCATTAGAATAAACTATGCATTCCAGAGAAACACTGTCTTTTGTCACCAATGAACAGATAGGATATGTGGCTTAAAGCCTTAATAACCTCTATTTAGTTTTTATCCTATTTGTATTCTCTTTGAATCCATTTCTTATGGAAATAATTCCCTACAAAATTTTGCTTACTGGCTCACTCCTCCATAAACTTCAGGAAAAAATCTCCCAATTTAATGTCCTCCATATATGATAAGCAAGTTTGGTGTTGAATTATCATAACAGTGATCCTGTGTTTCACTGAAAAGAAAATTAATAATTTTTATATCTCATTAATCTTTCAATTTATAGGATCATATTTGATACATTTTTACATTGGACATTTCTTAATGAATTAATCAAATAATTAATTTCTTAATGAAATAGTCCCTGATGACTTGATAGAAACTTCACATAAATATATTATAAAATGAGGTTTGATGAACATTAGAAACCTCATCGAGAACAATAGTTCTATGTGAACACTAAAGATAGAACCCTAGTTCTTATAAAAAAGTTACAGTGAAATCATATATATGATGAGAACCTGTACCTATCATATGTAAAGCATTTTATAATTTGATAATTAAAAGAAAAGCAATCCAATTGAAATATGGAAAAAGGATCTGAATAGCATTTCTTCAAATTCTTTGCCACAAAGCACATGAAAAGTTGTTCAACATCATTAATCATTAGAGAAATACAAACCTAAACCACTATTCAGTCCCACTAGGATTAATTTAACAAAAATGCACTGATATTATGTCAATCAAAAATAATATTATTTTTAAAAAATGAAATAATAACAAGTGTTGGCAAGGATACGGAGAAATTGGAGCACCCACATACTCCAGTTGAAAAGGGAAAATGGTGCACCACTTTGAAAAACAGTCTGGGAATTCCTTAAAATTTAGATAAGCACAGAGTTATCCTGTCAGCTAACAATTCCAATTGTAAGCATACACCCAAGAGAAAAAAAAAATTGTAGATGAATGTTTACAGGAACTTTATTCATACTATCCAAAATGTGGAAGTCACCTAAATGTCAATCAACTGATCAACAAATAGATAAAATATGGTATCTCCATTTATTTGGAAAGAAAAGAATGAAGTACTGGCACATGCTACAGCATGAGTAAAACTTAAAGCTTTATGCTAAGAGAAAGAAGTCAGGAAGAAAAACACCACATATTATATGATGTTATTCACATGAAATGTCCAGAAGAGGCAAATTTACATAGACTGAAAGTTGACTTGATGGTTGCCCAGGACAGCGGGTAGGGAAGGGAAGGAAAATGGGGCAGGAGTAAAAATATGGGGAGTGAATTCTAAAGGGTGAAGGATTTCCTTTTGAGATGATGAATATGTTCTAAAATTAACCATGGTCATGGATGCAAATCTTTGAATATGTTAAAACCTATTCAATTGCAGATTTTAAATAGGTGAATTCCATGGCATGTGACTCCTATCTCAATAGAGGCCTTTTTTAATACACAAGATCCAGAGTGGGCAGGAATGAGCTCCAGCAGTCTATACTCCTCGTGAGTTCTTCAAACCTCAAGAAACCAGCCTTATTGTTTTTAACTTGTTTACCAAAGAAATTGGTCCAATGTTTATATCATTTAGATGATACAAGCAACAGAAAGAAAATGTGATATTATATGCTGACAATGTTCTCTTCCTGTCAAAAAACAACTTAAAAAAAAATCTGAAACTGTTAGTTAATATTTTCTGAAAGATCTTCTGCATATCAATTATGCCCAGTCATTATTTTTGGCAGTCACGCTAGAAATCCAGACTCAAGAGAGATAATTTTATACCATCTGCTCTCAAACTTGAGCATGCATCAGAATCACCTGGAGGACTTGACAGAATACAGATTGCTGGATCCCATCACAGAATTTCTGATGCAGAGGATTGGGGTGGAGCCTTTAACAAGTACCCAGGGGATGTTAATTCTGCTAGCATGGGGACTACATTTTTTTTTTTAAGAGCCCCTCGTGGTTCCATACTAATCTATTTAGTTTTATTATGGCCATACTTAACACTAACTTATCCTGATTGTTCAAAGGTAATTATAATAAAAAGTCAAACCTGTTACATGATTCACATGGTACATCAGAACTGCTATATTAGAAGAATTGCTTGATTGGGAGAAAAATACTATATAACATAAAATCAGTGATGGAGCCAACACTTGAATTTGAAATATATGGTAAGATTCAGGATGTGGTAGCAAGAACAAAATCAAAAAGTCACAAAGAAAGTCAGACATCTGTGAATCACATCGATGCCAGAGGAATAGATGAAAGATCAATGAAGTCTTGCCTCTGGGTGGGGTAGCAGTGCAATGAGGTGACAGTCGCTAGGTCAAAGGTGCTTCCTGATTGGCTTCCAGTTCCTAAACCACAGTCTTGGCCCTATGACAATTACTAGATTTCTGTTGACAGTATATAAGGTTTAAGTAATTTATTGAACTAGATCAGGGATCCCATTGACCACTGATTTATAAAACCATAAATTTAAAACCCATTTGGGGGCTCACCACTTCAGTTTTTATCCATTAAAGAGGGCAATCATTTATCATCACCTTATCTAATAAAAGGACTATTTTAACACCAAAAAGTCAGGAAGGGTATTATTTCAGACTAAAGAAAGAAAATTAGTAATTTTGGCCCAGTATGATCTTTATTTTTCTCATTTTGTAACAAGAAGTTTTGTAACTGACTGTCCCTTGTCTATAATCCCAGATTGTGTAACTAATGTTCTACGTGACCTAATGGCTTCATTCTCGAACATGTTCTACAATTTTAGGTAAATGCCTATAAATGTCAGGCAATAATTTATGAGGATATGAGACAGAAGGGCAAGAAGGGGACAGAAAAAGAAGAACATTGGTATGAGGAAATTTCCCTAAAGAGTAGAGAGGTTAACATTAAGTTATTGAGGATGAATTTATTGAATTTTCAATCCTCCTGCCTCAGAATTCCCAGTAGCTGGGATTACATACTTTTCCTTTATCTGTATATTAATGAGTTTTTTCTTATTTTCAGGATAAGATCATAGTATTTTAAATGTAGCTTTCAAAAATTTCATAATTCTGTATATCTTTTATGTATTGTTTAAAATTTTAACTGTGATCAAAACCAGAAAATACAACTTGCTGTCTCAAAAAACAAACAAAAAACCCAGTAGAGGTTAAAAATCAAAAGGACAAAAAAATAGGACTAAGTATGCTTTATTAAGTTTCTACCTCATTTCAAAAGAGCCACAACTTTAAATCACAACTGGAAATATATCCACAAAATTCCTCTGTGACAATGACCAATGTCTGCATACAATAGACAGAACAGTCTTTGTTCTTCTTTAAACCAAATTCTTCAACCCATACTCTTCACACACTCTGTTCTAATGCCTATCTGGGAATCAGACTTGGGCCTCTGGTGAAGGTCCAGTCATTTGTTGAGCACTGGGCTGTAGATTATGTAGAACAACTGTATCCCAGTCCTGGAAGTTAGATGTCTAGCAGGTATTTGAATTGGAAGGTAAGTTTCAAATATCTTCTCCTACACATGTTGGTAACAGTTATCACATGATACTTGATTTCAATCGATAGTATTTATAACTTGTCAAATATAATAAGCATTCCATATGTCTGTTTTATTTTTCCAAATGTTTAAACTCTGAATTGAAAAAAAATGGAGGAATATCAAGCAAATTCTCTTCTAGAAAATTTCTTTCTCTTAAACATTCCATGAGAACCTACAAGTAATAAAAATGAATGTTTTCTCAATGTAAGCAAATTAATAGATACATCGTAAATCATTTCATAGCATCATCTTTACAATTCCTTTAAATATCCAACTAGTTTTCCATGAAAACACTAAGGGGAATATTATGAGTTGAAAAAGATCATTGAAATTTCAATGAGTCTGATTCTATGCAAATTCTGAATCTGAATGCAATTTTAAGATACTATAAAAACCTTAGGGGAAATGTCTAAATGAAAATGCATCCAGGGACATTACTTAGTTCGAATTTCAATTTCTTCTGTCACCGTCTTGAAAGTATTTTGTATTAGAAATCTAAAACCAAAGAGCAATTAACCTAATCCACTTTATTTTATTTATTTTTTGTCAAACATCCTAGTAGAACCAAGGTTTTTTGTTTTTTCCTTTTTCCTTTTTTTTTTTTTTTAACAGCAGGAGTCTAACAGGCTAATCCATAAAGCTAAACAACCATCTGGAATAATACTATCTCTCCTACAGGAGATTTATCAGTCAGAAAACATGGTGATGTCTCAGAACCTCAGCTTTTCACAATAGAAATTGTGGGCCTGGTGCACCTGGCCCTTTGGGAAATCATCTGTCAGTGGAGATTATTCCATCTCTATGGTTGCTGCCGCTCAGCAGCTCTGACTACTGAGCACTGAAGTTGTTAAAATCATGCACCATTTTACGTAAACAAATCTAGATCAAAGGAAAATATTCACTTGAATTCAGCGTCATACTTGAAATTAATAATTTCAACTCGATAAATATAATGCAAGTGAACTTGTTAGAGAGGATGTGAGAGTATTTAACTTTCCAAATTCTGTGGAATTAAAATACATTCAAAGAGTCAAGCCTAGTTATTATGAAAAAGAGATATTTCTTAATGCTTGGAAAAAACATTATCGAGTTAAATAATATTGAGAAATTAACTAATTTTGACTATAATAAAAAATGATTCTTTACAAATTACTAATGAGAACATTTTAATGTCATCTACTGATGAAATCATAATTATTAAAGAAAGGAAAAATGCATAAATGATAAATATAGCTATAAAGCAGTAACAGGAAAGAGATAATTATAATTCTGTGGAGATTCTTCCTACATATCAAAGGGAAAAATATCCACAGGAAGAAGGATGGATTAGCCATAAGTCCTTATATAGGTAGAGACTTACACATGTCTAATAAAAGAAAACTTCAACAGGTTAGATATTTGATAGGATCATTTTACTCCATTCTAGGCAATCAAATTATGTTTAATTTCTCTCAATACAATGAATCAACCAAGCCACACTGTCAAATGAAGGTGGCAGATATGCATGAATGATTTCTTTTTTAATCTGAAACATATACCACTGATGTTAATACTTAGGAGCCAGTTTGAAATAATTATCAGTGTACCAGGAGCTTCAGATTTTTTATTTTATTGTTTAAATAAAGACACACAAAAAAAATGGGGGAAGGGTAGAGATCAACATCATATATCTAACTTCCATCTGTAACTAGTACCATAAAAAAACATTTACCACAAAATATAGAAAGGTTATAATCTTAAAATAAACATGATTTTTTTTTCTAAGAAATGACACCTAGTAATTTTATAGAAACATTCTCTCAATAACATATGTTGGCATTTGGAAGAACATCTGGTTCCTCACTACAACTGCACACACATTAAACAACTGGTGTATAGTAGAGAATTCATTGCTTAATGCTATTTTGTGTTTATATATTGAGATTAGTCTTAGCATTATAAGCCTAAAATGCAAGTTGGGCAGTGACAATATAGTCTCAATTTGCACAATTTACAAAAACATTCATTTGTCTACTTTAAAAATCCTTAGTGCAAGATGAAATGTCTTTATAGATTAAATCTCTTTTATATTAAGCCTGTAATTATTTAGATATATTGTTAACTTTTCTAAATGAATAATAATGTGAAATAGGCTGTATTCATGAAAAGGGTTTTTCATTATCTCATTATTTTTCTCTCATTATAACATCTAATTAATTATATGTCCAGTGTATATAATATGAATTGCCTCACTTCCATAAACTTTTAAGGTCACGGAGAGATCCTTCTGAATTTGGAAATCAGATCACATCAAGACTGCTCTCAACATTCAGTTCTTCCCATTATTGTATTTACATTTTATATGAGATTTCACCTGTAACCCAGTGCCCATCACATATAGAGTATAATCCAGTCTTTCTCTCAGGCTGCATGGTTCCCTGCTACCCTTTAAGCTCAGTTCCAGGTATCTCCCCATTGTTGGCTGCTTTCCATCTGCTGGCTTCCATGATGGGTCCTCTGACTCTTCATGTTTCAGTGTCAGAGCTCTGCACTTCAGTTTCTCTTCCTGAATGGCTTTCCTCTAACAGCTGTGTGACTCATTCCTTTTCTGTTTCAATGTCACCACCTCTGAAAAGCCTTTCTTACCAATCCCCACACTCCATCCTTTCACTCTGATTGATTATTCTTCAGGATGTATGTTGTTGTCACAATAGTGTCTATTCAACTATTTATAGCTATCGTCAGCACTGGAATTTAAGCTTCATGAGAATAGGAATTTGTGTTGAACATTCTAACTACAACATCAAAAACTGTAAATTACACACACTTGAAAATACGTGTTAAATGAAGAAATGGATAAATAAAAAATATTTAAAAATTTTCTAATTTGCACAAAATAATATAGTGTCCATCTATAGACAATTAAACTACCCTAGTTTGTCTACTTGTTCTTGTGTTATTTAAAAATTTCCATTCATTCACAAACTAAATAATTCTGAAGACTTATAACAACTTACTCTTAGAAGTGAAACATAAAACCAAGTATCAATGGGGTGAACTATTTTAAAGAACATCTAAGTTTGTTAGAGAATGGTTTTTAATTATTATTATTTAGCTAGAAGAGTTTTAAAATCAATCTGAAATAACCTCACAATGTTAAAAACAAACAGAAAATAAACAAAATCCAATAAATAAACAAGAATGAGAGTATAAACTAGGAAAATGCAATAGTTGATATTTTATACACCGATCGCAACTGATATTAAAAACTTGGAAGTTGATTTTATTTGATAATGCTGAAAATAGTACATATTAAGCTATACAACTATTTTAATAACTAACAAGTTTCATAGATCTTTCACTGATTTTTATATTGATCATTAAAAGTCAAAGGGGGCAGACATTTAGCAACTCTTATCTTCAGGGTTGGGACAGACTGGTTTTACGTTAAAGCTTCTACATTCTAAGAAAATATTGGTGGGATTATTCACTGTAGTTCTTTCACATTGTAGTAAATTATGATTCTTCCAAGATGATGAGAAAACTTCTTTCAAAGTGTATCTTTATATTCTTTGACCTCAATGATATTCAAAAGGAAGATGATACACAGGAGCCACTGTCAATTCTTCAAAAGTACATGATTTAATGTTTGTTTTTTCCCCAGTGCTAGTGAGGGAGATATAGAAAGGCTTAGCAGAAAAGCTTAGCAGCCAGGGCAAAATGGCAAATGCAGAACAAAGGAGCATGGATGGATGGGTCTTCTGATGATGTCAATTTCCTGCTTAATGAAAGCAGGGGACCCAATCAAACACACACTTCCATCAATCTCTCTCTTTCTTTTCCTTCTTCTTGCTTGCTATATCTATGCCCTGTTCTTCAATTCTTTGCTGAACAGAGGCAACAAACCCAGCACCCCTAGACACTACCTGTGAGTCAGTGGTGATCACTTAACTACTTCTAGTGACAAAAACGGCAAGTTTGAGAAGGAGGGGTAGGCAAGGTCACAGGTGCAGGCTTTGGCCACAAAGGAGAACAGACCTAACTAGTTACTAGAGGGATTAAACCTGTAGCCTTAGCCTCATTAACTCCCCAAGGGGGGAAAAAACATCCAAGTCAAAGGCCAATACCAAAACTTACCAGACTACACCCCTCAAAGAAGTGTTTTATATCTAGTTGGCATTGTTACTTAAGAACAAAAATAAAATACTCTGTTTTACTAATTATTTGATTTTTCAAGGAGAAATAATTTGAGGTGGATACAAGGAGGAAAATATTCAGGAGGTTTCCTGTAAATGTTTAATTTTCAAAAGACTATTGTATTTATTAATTAATTTGTTTGTTTGTTTGTTTATTTATTTAATGTGGTGCTGAGGATCAAACTCAGTGCCTCACCCCTGAGCCACAACCCCAGTCCTCAAAAGACTATTTTAAAAGGCATATTGCTCAAAGCTAAAAATAGCTGAGAATTCTAAAATTATAATGTATTTACTAAGAAGTGTCAATCTCAAACTCAAATAGCATTGATCATTTTGATAATGAAAGGGTTTCAATGTAAAAAGCCATCTTAGGAACAGAAAACAATGAAAATTTGCACAATTTTGTACAATGATTTTAAGACAAAGTTGTACTTTACCTTAAAGTTTCATGTAATTTGGGAGACCCATTTTCATTCCTCTTGAGCTTCTGTTTTGTCTATTTTATTCTTTCTTATTTTCTTCTAGGATATTTACACCTAATTTATTCTCCCCTAAACTTAACTTACTTTACTCCCTTTCTCTTCATTTACCAACTGACCATTATAATTATAATTACTCTTAACATGAGGATTCTTTGATTTTAGTCTCTCAAATCCACTCTCTACCTTAATTTAATAGTCATTCATTCAATATGATTCAATTCAATTATATTTCCAACTAAGCTTCTATCACACAGAAATCTCTTATTTTCAATTAGAAATACTGTTTCATATTTATGTATAACCTTTCTTTTTTTTTATTCTTCCACAATTATAGACTGTTGATGATTCTGATCTTTTATCTTTTAATGCAAAACTGGGGCTAAAATCTTCTTTCAACCACATTTCCTCTCTAGAATTCTGATTCCTCCCCAAATAGGGACAATTAAAGTTTCTACTTCCTCAGCCACTGCAAATATACTACTATTGCTCCTGAGAGCTTACAATTTAAGAGCTTAAGTAGGACAATCAGTTTGCAAATTCTGATTGCTCTTTCTCTCCTCCCCAGAATAAACTGGTTCCTTCAGTCTCTCCAGAATTTTCTTTTCCTGAATTCAGGTACCAAAGATGATTGTGGAATGATTCATTTCTTCATTTATTAATTAAATCACTTAGATATAAATAAATGTGAATAATCTAACAAAGCAGTTTCTACAATTCTAATTTTGGATTTTTCTCAATCCTGGGATTCTACAATTATGAATAACATTTATTTACGATTTTGAATAAACAAAAGAATTCAATTTAGTTTGTATCCTCTTTTTGAGGGGTATTGACCTTGCTAACATCCATAATAACATTTTAAACAATATGCCTATTCAATGAAGATCATTCACCATTTGTAAATTTAGTCAATACATTGATAGCTTACACAATCCAGAGTTATTTATATTTCCAGTGTCTAGACATGCATAACAGATTGTTGGGTGACTTTTAACATATTCTTTTAGTGAACTGCAAATAAATATTTCTTAGACAACTATCAGCATATTGCTTAATGTTTAAAGGAATTAAATATAGTGAAAGTGTTAGTACATAGTATGGGTCTTTTTCTAAAGTACAAAATGGAGATTAATTTATAAGATACATTCTCAAAAATGTATCATTTTCTCCGAGGCACTGATGTCTGAAATACAGGTAGCTACGAAAAAATGGGGTCCCTCTAAACCCTCTGAATGGCATAGTACCTATGTCCTAGCAATATTTTAATTTTGTTCCCTCACAACAAAAGCATTTATAATAGTATAAATGAACATTAGAAGATGGGCGAGATAAATGACACCACTATCATGTAATGTGAAGTCATTTGCTCCTAATGATGTCACTCTATACTCTTCCATCAAAGCAATGGTGACTGACACTACTCAATAAAAACAGAAGATTGCAAAATATCACATATGATGTTAGTCCATTTTTGCAAAAAATATGTCAAAACATTAGAAAACCATATACCTCTGTGTTTTTACAATGGTTTTCTGTCAATGGTAGGATTCAGGTTATTTTAAATGTCTGCTTTATAATATTCTATAGTGTTTGCCTCTTTGCAATTCCCATTTTTCCTTATATTTAGGAGTAAATGTGAGAGACACATTTTTACTTCTGAAAAATAAGCCATTTCATTCCAGGTGGAGAAAACAAATATACTTTTTGTTTCCAAAAACATTTTTCTGAGCACTTTTCAATCCTCTGGCTAACATATGAGCCCCATTAGGAGTAGTCATTACATGAAATAAACCTTGCACCACAGCTTAGCACAGTGTATTATACGCTATAGATGCTCAATGGATTTGGACCGGCTACTTAGCTTTTTACTTTTTTCAGTGACTTCTTTCTCTCATTCTTGGCTCTAGTTGAATTACTTCCATCTCCAACAAATGCCAGACAGTCTTTAAGATACTTTGAGACAGAAATGTTTGTGTGCGGGTATTAAAGTGCAAAACAATTTGAGGTCAAACAACTGTTATTTGGCAAAAACAAATAAGCCATTACTAGGATCTCTCTCCAAATACCGGTCAACATGTGTAAGTGGATGTTGAGAGTGTTGCAGGTCCTGTGGGAACAGAAAGCACTTGACTTAGTAGTGGAGAGTTACTATGAGATGGGCAACTGAATAGATATTGAAGTTGCACTATGGCAAAGTGCTCATACCTCTTTGCTATGCTTCCTTTGTATCAAGATGAAAATCTAACAATTTCTAGAACATAAAGCAACACGTGGAACTAAGTCTTATATTTTATAAGTCATACTAAGTCTTTCACTTTTTAGTTTAGAGAACTCACTTTATATAATTTTGTAACATCCACTAAGTTTCTGGTAAAATCAACCTCCTTAGCCTCTCTACTCCAGGAATTAGAGAACTCATCACCTGTTTCCCCACTGCCCAAGCCCAATACTATCTAGTGCCCACTAGTGTTCCCAGGTCCAGATACTACCTTCCAAGAGAAGCCACAGAACATCCATATTGGAGGAAATTCAGACATTCTGTTTGGAAATGGGAACTAGGACACAGAGCAAGGATATTTCTATGTGGGAAGTAAATTTAGTAGTGAGGGGCACTGATTTGAGCCAGGTTGCCTTCATTCCTTTACAAACCTTCTACATAGTATCTTCATCATATCAAGCAGGTTACTTGGTTTTCTATGCCTTGCTTTTATTATTATGTAAATAACAATACTACATTCTTCTCAAGGAAATTGCTATCAGGGTTATGTGGGTTAATATTTATAAAATGTCTAGAAGATTGCCTGATATATGGTAAAGGCTATGTAATGATAATATTTGCTTAGTTTACAGGTTACAAAAGTCATACATTTAAAAATATACATATGCATATATTTTATATAAATGTTATAAAAGCATGAAAAGGGGGGATTGATGATTATTGGGAAGGAAGTTCTTTGAAGCTCCCCTTGCCATTATATCATTTCCTTTTTCATTTTACAGTTACAATATCCTTTTTCAGTTCTTTGTGGCTTCTTATATCCCTTGTCAATTATCTCTGCTACTGGAGATAATTCTTTCTCTCAAATCATAGCCTGGGACCTAGCACCTGTTTGTGTATGTCTATAATAGATCCTGCACATTTTTGTTTCTATCTCAACCAGAATCAACACAACCATTATCTTCCCCTGGTAATTACTTACTAAACAGGATAATACATGGAATATCTATCTGTTTATATCTCCATGTAACTTTTATAATAAATTCCTACAACTCTCCTTTTCTGACTGAGACTGGTTTCCTAGAAACTTGGAAGTATTCTGGATTGTATGTTTTGAGATTATTCATAAAAAGGTAAATTATTTTACATATTTCTTCAAGTGTCATACATATAACTACTGGAGCAACAAGTTTTTTTAATATATAAAAAGATAATTTTCCTATGTTGGGAATTTTTAAGCCAGAAGAATTTAAAATTCAATTGGCTGTATACATGAATAGTTGTATACATGAATGTAAGAATTTAAACCATATTTTCTAAATCCCTAGGTTACATATTGGGATGATACTTAGCATACCATATATCCACACCCATTATGTCTCAGAATTAAATTAAAATCCACACACGGAATTGGTTGGAAACTATATACAATGTCATGGTGAGAAGACCAAAATGTCCACAGATGGAAGTATGTTTTGATTAAAGGTAGCTATGTACTACATAAACAAGAAAGCCAAGCAGAGGGGAGTCTTAAAAAAATAGAATTTAGAAGGATCACAGAGATAATTGCTGACAGGTTGACAATAACTTCAGACATGCTTTACTGATAGGTGTGCCCCATCTGGGTTCCTCTGAACAATTTGTGGGAAGCACAGTACTCTCCTTGCTGTGATTATATGATCTTCATCCACCAAACTGCTGGTTAAATCCCCACACAGTTTTCCAGAACAGTTAGAGAATGGACTAGTCAGGACAAATCAAGCATCCCTGTGCTTAAGGTATATATCTCACTTTAAATGAATACTCTGTGGACACAATTTCAACGCAATTTATTTTCCAATATCAGTCAATATTTTCATGTTTTAGTTTCTGGATTTTCAAAACTGAGCCAGATTATAAGTTATAATAATTTCATTCAATTAACGTAACTTTATGAATTATTCCCATAGAGAATTGATGGGCTAATGAGAATCTCTATTCAAATATTTATAAGATAAGGCTTCTCAAAATGTAGACTAGAAAAATGTTAGGATATAGGAAAGAGTTATAAAGGTTAAAGTGGAAAAATGAAGGTTAATGATTCCTAAATTAAGTGTAAGTGACACAAAACAGTGTTTTGCATATTAGATTTATTTTCTGTTCTCCTGTACCAGCACAGGGGCAGCTGAAGGGCAGAGAGGGGGAAGGGAGTGCCAAACCCTACAGCATGGTGGGCCGCACTGGTAGAACAACAGACCTCCCAGCATAGCCATGGATACTATTGAGGGAAACATCCAAGCACTGTTTCTGTAACATTGAAACCTGAGATATGGAAAGAATTCTTACAAATTTCAAACATACACACTCTACAAGATACCCACATCACTTCATTTAGAACAGTAACTTGTATTTACCATTGATTTACCTGCTTTGCATTTTTAATTCACTCATTTCTACAGCATGCATTTACAGAACATCTACTAATTCTAGAAGCAGTGCTAGGCAATTGGTCAGGAAACAGGACATGGAAGCTGAGGGAAACTGTGGAAGTCTCTGTGCTTTGAAAGGCTCTAAATCAAACCACACAACATAAAGCAGTTACTAATAGAGGTACACAAGGACGGTGATGTCAACTCATCCTAACTAAAAACCTGGCCATAGTGCACCCTACCTTGAGATGTGACAATCCTCTGGGGAATTTGTTTGTTTGTTTGTTCAGGGTTTGTTGTTTTGTACTGGACGATTAACGATTTATTTTTAGTTAGATAAGCAATTGTACAGGGGTGATTAACCACTGAGCCACATCCCCAGTCCGTTTTTTTTGTACTTTATTTAGAGACAGGGTCTCACTAAGTTGCTTGGGGCCTCACTCAATTGCTAAAACTAGCTTTGAACTTGTGATGCTCCTGCTTCAGGCTTCTGAGTGGATGGGATCACAGGCAGGCGAAACCACACCCAGCCAACCCTCTGTTTTAATCTCCTCTTCTTCTTTCTACTCTTCCCCTTCTTCCCCTTCTTTGCCTTTCCCCCTTTCCTTTCTCCTTTCATTTTATTTATTTGGCATACCATCCGCTTTTTGAGGAATCACCTCCCATGCATGTTTGCCAGGCGTATAACACCGTCAAATAAATGGATTTGAAATTGCTTAAAAGTTCTACAAAAATAAAATTTTTTAAAAAATTAATAATTTTATTTTAATAACATAAAAATTATGCAGTAATAATCACAATTTAAATACCTTTTTTCATTTTTATAGACTATATTTTAACTCTCTTGATTCTTTTATTTATTTATTTGTTTGTTTGTTTATTTATTTATTTTTAACTGAGTTCAGCACCCAAGCCTGAGGAAGCAGAGAAACATTCTAGGGAGTCCATAACAATTAGGTCCTTTAGAAATACTATTCTAAATTTAAACAAATAATTATATGCTTTTCCCCAAAGAAAATTGGTTATCTAACTAAAAATAAATTTATGGAGTTAGGTTGAATCAGGAAACAACTCTCTAATCTGATTCTATCCATATTCTAGCACAAAATGAAATGGACTCTTAAGGAAATGGAAAAGATTAACAGATTTCTCTTATATTCATGTATTGAATACTGTGAATTTATATAGATATAACTGATTCAGCTGTTTATATAAAAACCAAAGTTCAATAAAATGTCTTTAAATTCATCCCTGCTAGTGTTGCTCTTCATTGCCATAGAAAAACTGATGATTTTCCAGAAAAGTATCTTTATATTTCTTTTTTAAAATTACAAACAGCTTTTAAACATGAACTAAAAGTCAAAGTATATTGAGCATGCCAGCTCTTTAGAGAGATGTATCTATAATGGAATTTTCTCTCCCATATTTGAGTTCTATTCAGTTTAACTTGGGTAGATTTGTTGAAATGTGAAATCTAAAGAAAAAGGTACTGATGAGCAAATATTAATGCTACTCTGACAGACATATTTGAAACGTGCTAGTTCTACATCAAAAAATATGCCATGGCTAGAGAACACCAAGGGATATTGTATTCCTTCCCCCTTCCCCCGCATTGGTTAAGATGGAAGAAAGGTTCTGGATGTCACTGGGATTCCACAAGAGGTCTAAACCTTTTCCAGATCCCCCAGTCATTGCACTGACACTATCAAACTTTTAATTTTAGGTTGTTCTCCTCAGCCTGAAATAAGACAGAAATCTCTAGAAACCAGCATTTGACCTTCTCTTTCTTCCCAAGTTCAAACTGTACAACTCTCTCACAAAATGTTGCTTGTGATAGACATTTATTAGCACTTAGGTTTAGAAAGTAATTCACTCACCATGATAGGTTAGATACAGACATTGCAGCAATTTGCAGAGGAGTCGCCTCTTGATTTCAGAATAGGAAATCAGTAGGTCCACGTCAGAAGACCACTGGCAACTTTTGCTTTGCTACTGAAGGGATGCACAAACCTCCTACTCACAGTTTGAGAGGACCTAAAAAGGAAAGGAAGACCGTGATGTCTCCTGTATCTGTTTTATATGATTTCTTCAGATTTATTTCAGCCAGTTGATATAAGGCACATGAAATCAAACATAAACCAAAGATAAAATTAAAACAGCCATATGATGAGATGAATGCCTTACCTTTAAAACCAAATGAACGGTTATTAAAATGTTCATTCCTTGAAGAAGAGAATACAGGGAAAAAGTAACATGTGTGTTTGGAGACAACAATTTTTTTTTCTCCATAAGATTATGCTCTCTAAATACTTTTATATATATTATATATTTGTGATAAATTACATATTTGTGATAAAAGTATCAGAACAAGGATTCCAATTAATCCATAGAATATACTAAAAAATAAATCCTTAGCATGAGTTAGGATCACATCTTAGACTTTAACAACAACAAAAAAATCATTAGCTACAAATAAATCTAAGTGAATAGGAATTTATATTCAGTAGCACAGAGAAGGAAAGCCAGAGTGTACTCACATAACTCTTATTTCCATACACATTTACTGAGCATCTACTGTATACAGAGTCCTATAGATTTCAACCAATTTTTCTTAAGGTGTAAAGAATTCAGTATTATAGTAGCATTTAAATGAGCTCTTGTCCTTCAATTAATGAAACATTTACAGAGCATGTACTATGTGTACTAATGCTATCACAGGTACAGCTTGAACATAAAGATCCATGAAAAATGAAAAGGATAATGGCCCCGCTCTCAAAGAATGAGTCATGTAAATATTTTAACAAAATAGAGAAAGTGCTCTCAAAAAGGCACAGAACAGGCATATGGGAGAATAGAAGAGGGGCTTCCATGCAGTCATAGGGAATTGGGAAGAATCTCTCAAGGAGGAATGCCCCAAATCGCTACTAATAAAGCTTTGTTACAAGTTTCAAAAATAATCCCAAATCAAAATGGCTTAGAAAAAGGTACTTTATTTATCTCTATACAAATAAATCTCAAGTTCAAGGAGGATACAACCACTCTAAGAACACGAAGGATGTGGCTCCTTCTTTCTTGTCATTTCCCCATTCTCAACATGTGCTTCTTCATCGTCTCAGAGGCTGCTGAGCCCCAGAGAATATATCTGCATTCCAGCCAGCAAATAAAGAGGAAGAAAAAAAAAAAAAAAAGAAGGACATGTCCTAAAATTTACACATGACATTGCTGCTCACATTTTACTGGGCAGAGCTTACTCACTTGTCCATCTTCCTCAAAGGAAGCTATTATTTTAGGCATCTATATGCCCAACTACAACTAAGGGGTGACAAACAGTGAAGAAGGTGGAGAGTAGAAACTTGGAGAAAACCAGCAGTATCTGCCACCATGTTTGAAACTCAATGACCTTAACCTGCAAAAGGTTATGATTTTGTGTCTACTGCGAACAGGTAGACAAAGGACAGAGGGGAGGTAGAATAAGCCCACTATTTGTTGAAAATTTTACATATTTGATTTATTAATTTTAAATATCAAACTTCAGCTTACTTCAATCATAAGTCCACAAAATATTTATTGTGTCCTCCTATTTACCATGCTCAAACTGAGTGCTGATACAAAGATTAATAGAATACAGTATTTACACATTAAAATTCATGGTCTAAACATAGAAGCATTATTTTAAAATGAAATACTCTATGAAAATTGTTGTGTGCATGTTTAAATGCATGCACATTTAAGCTCTAATTCTAACAGATTCTAGTTTTGCCAGACCCTTACTACCAGAGTGATTTTGAGAGGCAGTGGGATAAGCAGCATGAAAGCCCCTGTCCTAAATCATCTGCTTCCATTCCAAAAGAGCCTTTCAGTTCTACCCTTTCTTTCGTTGGCTAACTGTTAAAGCTTATAGAATCACATACTGCGAACACAGAAACTCCAAATTCTATCACCAAAATAGTTCTGTTCAGTCTTTCACATTCTGTATTGCCATATTTTTATCTAAGAAAAATATGTATGGAATATTATCTGATGCAACTCATTCTCCTGGATATACTTATTTCTAACTTTAGAGAACTCAGTATCTGATTGTCATTATTTTAATATCTAATCCAATTTCTTTTACTGAATTAAACTTTGGAGTTTTCCCAAGAGTTTGCATCTAGACGAATCATTAAAGAAAATAATAAATAACCAAAACAAAGTCTATGAAATCAGCTATTAGGTTTGTTGCAATATCCACCAAGAGAAAAAATGTTTCCTACATGAGCATAAAATTCCAATATGAGAAAAAGATTTTGTTAGATTTCAATACTTAGAAAAATGTTATTCTGAATTTCTCATTTACTTTTATTCTAGGGTTTTAATGAAATATTCTATTCTTCTTTCCTTACTTTAACTTATGAACAACTCTGAAACAAATTTGTGACATTTCTTTAAAAACTATGCAAGACCTCTGCATAGACCTCCCACTGTTTAAAAACTTTTCCTCCTTTTCTTGTCAACTTTAATTTTTAACCAGTTGTTTTGATAAATAGATGCACATATGCATGCAAAAATATACTGTTTGTATAAATATATATAAAATCCACTCTAAGTCTTTTTTGGAATGAGAGAGTATAAAATTGAAGGCCGCACTTGAAGATTTGTTTGCTTCTACAGAATGTACAAATAACACAGAAAGAAACTGAATCCCAGAATCTTTTTTGTGATGTTCTTCACAGTAAACCTTGGGTGCCTGTTACATTTATATTTTTATGATGTGATGTTTTTCAAAGCCCTCAGTAGTGGGCTTGTTATTCCTTTAAATGACATTTAAATGATTCATTATAATTTTTTCAAAGAAAATATCTTTAGGATCTTCAGGCAAATTTAAATTTTCTGTTCATTTTGGTGATTCATAATCCTTATACAAATCTCTGACATGAGTTTCCACACTTGAGTATGAATTTATAGCTTTCAGCCAAAATTCTAACACTCTTATGAACCACCATCTGCCCCTTTGCCACAAGAGAAAAGCAGCTTATTTTCAGATTGGAGGAAACTTTTCAAAATACATGGAATGAGTTGACTTCCCCCTGAATCCTCAGCCAGCACTGTAAATTAGAATTGAAACAATTGTACTCTTTAGGTCACTATTTTACCACAAAGTTAAAGAAAATAGTATGCAAATTTAATGCAAGACTCCTCTCCATTTAGTATATGCATTAAAAATTGTGAATAGCCTTGAACACAACAAAAGATTACAGGGATGACACTTCATCAAAATAGTTATTTTAATCATTTTATTCAGGAATAAGACTTTAGGCTTCAAATCCAGTGAAAATAATACTGTATTAAGTTCATGTAGTTGTAATTACTTTGCATTTGGTAACACAATGTCTAAAATAACTTTGGTAAAGTGATTTTATTTCAGCAAAAGAAGCATTTTCATAATCCAGTCCCATAAAGGAGTTTGTATCATTAAAAATCTTAAAATTCCATGAATATTGTTTTAAATAACCTATTACATAATAAACAGGTTTTGCATATCCTATATTTAAGATAATAAACCTATAAAAATTTACTTGGAATAAAAATCAAAATTATGGCATTTGCAGGTAAATGGATGGAATTGGAGAATACCATGGTAAGGGAAGTAAGCCAATCCCCAAAAAACAAAACAGAGGCAGAATGTTCTCTCTGATAAGTGGATGCTGATCCATAAAGGGGGCAGGGGCCAGTGCATGGGGAAAATGGAGGAACTTAGGGCAAAGGGGAGGAAGAGGAGGGAGGATGCTTGGGGGCAGGAGAGATGGTGGAATGAGATGTACATCATTACCCTAGGCACATGTATGACTGCCCATATGGTGTGACATTACATCATGTACAACCATAGAAATGTAAAGTTGTGCTACAATTGTGTACAATGAATCAAATGCATTATGCTGTCATATATGCCTAATTAAGATAAATAAATATTTTTTTTAAAAAATAAAAATGTCCAAAGATTTTGACCATAGCAACATAAATACTAAATATATATATTCATATATATATATATATATATATATATATATACTTTGCTTAGAGAAAAGATAGTTTGGATTCATAGGGTATACAAAAACATGACAGGGCTGGGGTTCTGGCTCATCAGTAGAGTCTAGCACGTGTGAGATGCTGGGTAAGATCCATAGCATCAATAAAAATAAATAAAATAAAGGCATTGTGTCCAACTAAAAAAATTTTTTAAAAAATACATGACAGCATAATTTAAAATCGGGTTAGATCAATGTTCCACTGGATTTGTTTTAGCTGATATATTATGCCACTGATGAGGAAATACATATTCAAACTCCATCCAGAGCACCACAAGAGATGATGGGCATAATGTGAGCAATACAATGTATTAGGTACGGAAAGAATACTTTTATGATAAAGGTTCAAAATATTATATGTTAGCAAAACAAATTATCAAGCAAATATTACAACATTTTTTAATTTTATAGGGTAGATGCTTTTTATTATCATATTAAATGAAAAGGCTTTTCCTTGCTTCCTGGTTCCTCCATGAACTCACCCTATGGATCAATATTCCTTAACCTAAACTCCCTGTTCAGGTTCAACTTTTTTTGGTTATCATGTTCTTTCCTAAGCCCAGCCTACACTATCAAGTTCAGATTCTTTTCAGGGACTCAATGTTTTCTTTCACCTCTCATCTTACTTATTCAAATTTTTCAAGGATCAAAGCAAATTCCAGGGCATGTAGCCTTCAGTCATGTAGCAGGTGGCCTTTCTGTGATCCACCCTTTGTACATGCATCTCCTTCCTTCTCCTCTGCTTGGCTGGCTTCTGGACACAGATAGCCTTTCTCCCAAACTTTCCAAATACCCCATCAAGCACAGTCTCCCAAGTTCTTTGGTAACAACTTTTTCACAATTCATGAAAACCATTAGAAAGGCTGGTCTAATTCCTTCATGCTGGTCTATATTCCCTCTAGATTATAAATTCCTTGAGGACAGACAGCAGATCTTAAGAAACTTGCAAACCTAGGGCGTAGCACCATGCCTGAGCCAAAAAAGGTGTTCAATAAACATTGATAAAATATGAATAAACTTCTGTACTTCTGAGGAATTTCTGGCATCAAGACCCAATCCATTATCATTTCTTTAATCTTACTACGTGGCAGGTGATATCAATTTTTTTCATTCATTAAAAAAAATCCTACAAATTCTACTAATGAAATGCAAAATTACATAGAATGATAAACTAAAAGAAAAGGTCTCTTTTCGTTTTTAACTATAAAAATACTATTTCCTTAATTTTTGCCATATTTAAAGTTTTGATGCTTCTAAAACATGTCTACTTTTAAGCTAATTTTTATATTTGCTTGAAAATTTTATATTAGTTATGAAAGCTCTGGAGCAGAAGTCCATTCCCCAAATTTGTCTGCCTTTCAATTTTATCCAGAATATAGTCTAGTGGTATGATGTGTAAATTCATATTTCACAGTTTATATATGCAATGTGGGGGTCAATCCTGACATCCTAGCTATTACTGCAATGATCACATAAAATTTTGAGCAGGAAGGATATGGAAATACATCTCTCTAGAACAATTGAGTGATGAGGATCAGCATGGTGTCACCCAAATAAAGATTCAAATACCTTCCAAGCTGTTCTTAGACCCTACTGATACCTACCCTAAAATATGGTCTTGGCACAGGTTGAGAAAGCCCACACACTGCAACTTCAGATCAGCACAGATGGTAACCTTGGAGACAAGCTAATGCAAAGCTTTATGTGTCCTCTCACTGCAGTGCAGCTGTCATTTCACTTGTACTAAAGTCATTTCATGGGAGGTATTAGAATTCAATTGAGCATGTCAGTAATTGGTCTAAAGCATTTATCATAGAGACCTGGTTATGTTTATGATTATCCTAAACATGCACTTCAGAAAATATCTTCCATGTTCAAATTACAGGAAGTATTTATCTTAGCCAAAGAAATAAGCAGGAATAGCCTTATACTCATTTTTAAATAAATATCATTGCAAATAAATACTACCCTAATACTGAAGTTTGGGATTATTTTCTTCAGAATAGTTAAATCCACTCCATTATCATTACAATTTTCTGAGACATTTCGACTTATTCTTGCATGAACTACAAAGACAATTTCCCTACCTAGGCATGGATCTCATCTCCTCCTAAACTTTCATGTAATCATAAGCTTCTCTTTTGCCTATATCTTTCATGCCTGCCTCCTACTGTATCTTTCCCCTTTGTATCTTTGGTTCTTTACAACCTCTGTTTGCTATGACTTCAATCTATTCCTTTTTTTCCCACTTCTCCTCCCTGACAAACTCCACAAAAGATTAAATCCATTGCTTTCTCCTTCTCAGCGTCCAATTCTGCCCTCTAATTTCTGACTCACTATTCTCATCACCAGTCAACTGGTCAATATCTAACCACCAAGGCCAGAGCTGTCCGTCAGACTGCATTCTGCCCATTTGTCTTGGAGCTCTCCCTCATTCCCAGGATATTGAAACACCCAGACTCTCCCAGCTCTCCCAGCTCTTCATTGATCCGTCACCATTTTCCTATATTTGGCTACACTTCTAAGTTCCTCTAATGAAACTTTCTCAGTAGATGATTCTCAAATTTTTATCTTTGGATTTGATCTTTTTTTCCCCTTTCAAAGTAATTATTTCTAATTAAATATTCAACAGTTACCAGATTTTGTTTTTGTTTTGTTTTCTGTGTAATCATATGTCTTAAAGCCACTGCTCCTTTCTATTTCTATCGCTCAATTTCTCGTCCTTACCTATCTTTTGTCTTAATGAGCTTTTATACTCCACATTTTTAAAAATGTTTGAACCATGTATAAAAATCATAAGAACAGGCCAACTTCCTAGTTGAAAGAATAGTTTTTCATTAAAAAATAAATTTAAAAGTTCTTGGTGATTTAAAATCCTTAACACTGGATGGGGAACACAGCGTTGTCTGATGAATGCTTGAACTTCCCGAGCACTGTGCTCTATGCTGCACAGCTGCTTGTTGCTGGCTGGAAATGATTGCACAAGCCTGCAAACTTTTATCTAATCCTCCAAACCACATTAAAAATTAATTTTATCAAGGCAAAGCACTTATACATGCAAATTTCTTATTTAGAAAACCTCTAAACACTCCCTATCTAAATATCACACATGGGATCCTCTTCAATATGGCCTGTCCTCTATTTTCTGGCTTGTGTTCACCCATGTTAGATTATTTCTATTCAGTGAATCCATCCCCACCATGCAGAGAAAGCCTAGCACACAGCACTCTGTACTTTGGAGCCAGTCAAAAACGAAGTTGAATTCTCAGTTCAAAACTCACATTTTTCAGGTGTCTGTTATTACATTATTACATGCAAGGTAGCACTAAATAAATTTTAAGCATTTAAAAAAATATGATCCATCTAAACTGCCTAATGTTTTTAGAACTTACAAATTGTGATGAGTCACAAAAGGTTCAATCCCATGTGCATCACCCAGCTAAAATGACTGCCAAAAATCAGTTTAATTAAAAACAGAAAGAAACAAAGCAGCAGATTGGAATTTTTTAAAAAAATAAATGTTTCAAGTTAAAAAATACTTAGGCATGTTAAATGAATCTTTCTGTGTTCTCAGAACATAAGTATTTTAGTGTTCAGAATTAACTTGGGAGAAGAGAGGGAAATCATCCTGTGAACACACTGCGTTTAGGAATATAATTCTGTATATAAATAGCTGCGTTTTGAATTTTGTTTTTCCCAAACACTGCTTCAGTGTCCTTCACAGCACAGCCTGGGTTGCCTTGTCAATCTTCTTCCTGAACTTCCTCCACCCCTTCTCCTCCCCAAGCCCTGGCAACACGTGCTGGTTTCTCTTTGAATAAATTAAACACTTCCCATGTCCATATGTTTCAGAATAAACAGATTGATCATTATGTTCCCACTTCCAGAAATGTCCTCTTCCTTCTTGATCAGAAAAACTATCAGTCTTGCAAAGTCCAGCTCAAATATCATTAAGCACCACGATTTAAAGCTCTGAATAATTAAATTCGCTTCATGTAACATACAATTCTACTGCAGTACTTATCAGATTTCCCTCATGTTATGGTTTTCCTGTTTGTGAAAGGTGAACACTGTGCGTTAATAGCACTTTGATTTTATTTAACTATGTAAGAAATATTTATCTACTTAAGAAATATGGAATTCTAAGTTTCCGGCTATGGGGTTGGAAGAATATCCTTTTGTTATAACAAAAGAACAGATAAGAGAAGATATGGCAATATTTATATAAAGTATGATTATTTTTAGATCTTTTAGAAGATGTGCCAAAACAAAAGAAATTCAATAGTTATTGAATCATTTATTTGATCTGGGTCCTACTAGTTTCTCAAGAGCAATAATTATACCTTTGCTTTTTTATTCCACTTGCTATCCTTTCTAGTATTGTTTATTATCAAGAATAAACAACAACAAAAAAGAACAACTTGATCCGCTAAATTGGTTTTAGTTGAATTGCTACATTATCAAGTTCATGCAAATTACTGATTTTTCTTCTGTTTGACAATGAAGACATCTAAATGAAAGACACAGACTCCAACAACAGAAGAAAAACAGTCTTCCAAGAGACAAAATATTAGAGGATAAGAGCTTACTTAATGATAACAACTAGTCAGCCCAGGCTCAGACAATACCTACTTCTTTAGGGAATATTGCAATCCAGGAGTGAGGCATTGTTCACAGACAGAAATTTCAAGAACAATATTTGCACACCACTCTGCTTAGGCAAATGCTTTCTTCTTTAGGGTATTATTTGAAAATACCCAACATGATCAAAATCAATTCACTTCTCTTAAGAAGGCTCTTTCACTGAGCCTGGAGAGGAACTGACTTTTCTCTAACCGTCTTTGGCTTTCATTCTGCCAGATATGCTTGATTAAAATGAAAAACTAAGGAGCTGCCACCTTTTGAAGCTAAACAGAAAGTGCCTCCAACATCAGAGAGCTCCACTGATGTTTCAGCAAGCCAGCGTTGGCGAAGGTACCCAGCTCCTCCTTGAAGAGATGATGTCGCCTCTGGCAAAAAGAACTGGGAATAGTTCATACATTCATGCTGAAGTGAAAAAAGAAAGAATTTTCTTAGCTTGTCATTCAAACTGGGTTTCTTCACAGCAACTTTTCATTGGCCCTTGATTTTTTAATAAAATATGCCCAAATCCCAGTCCCAATATTTTATGTTCTAAAACTTCATACTCCTAATAAATGCACTGTCACAAACTATGACCCCTTGAATACTGACTGAATGCTTTTTTTTTTAGGAAAGCTCTGTGATTCAAGAACCCCATGCCAGGCTATCCACTCTTCCACGTTTCTTAAGGACCCTGCCATTTTCAGAGTAACACAAGTACACAGGTTCTAGTTCAACATCCCCTTACAATTTAACACTTCAACATTATATCAGCCTGTCTTTGGGTGCTTAACGTCCCTGGCTATTTGTTCTTATCTTCTGATGGGTTGACATTCATTTATAGAAGGTCAACATTCATCAAGAAATTGGTAGTTAAAATCCATTTATTAAGTTTGTCAGTAGTTTTTTGTTTTGTTTTGTTTTTTAATTTACTGGGAAAAACTTCTGCAACCTCATTATCAAGAAGCTCCTTCATCTGTGAACTTCAAATGATGGTCTCTTTAATAGTGTTTAAACCTTCTGTAGCATCCCAAACTTGAAGCTGAAACTCAGCTCCTTTACCAAATGGTCAAACTCTTTCATCTCCTTCTTCAGATCTTCAAAGATGTTTGGGGCTTTCAGTACTATGTGCATGGATTCAAATATTCTCTGTCCACTGATTGAGATTCTTCTTTAGGTTATGAGCATACCATTAATCATAGTATAACATTGTTTTAAATTTTCTCAGACCTAGAAAAAAAATCCTAAGCATTGTGAATAGGGGACAGGTCTTTTATGTGTCTATCTTTCTCAACAGACTTTAGTCACCAGTGCTTCTTTTTATGAATGAAACTTTTTGGTCCTTGTGCTCACCAACTTTCTTCACAGGTGTTTATGCTCCTTAGAAGACACTGCTGGAATCCTATAAGCAGACATTCTACATCCTCCTACATGGACTCACCTATAATTTAAACATTTCATTCTTGTACACATAACATTATTGCAAAATGTTATAGCAAATATTTGTGTTTCAAGAGTTCAGATAGTGACAGTTATTCATATTGCAAGAAATATGTGTGTTTAATGGTCTACTCTGTAGATTTTTAGAGTAAGAGATTACCCAAATTATCTCTCCTAGCTCTAACCAATGTCCCTTTTATACTTTCTGCACATTTCTTATATTACTTATTCATTTATCTAATGTTCATTGAGCACCTGTTATGTGTCAGGAATTGTGTTAGGGACATAAGAATTAATCAAGTGTGCTCCCTGCTATCAAGGATCTAGCAGCATAGTAGAATTATAAAAACATAAATATAGGAATATAGTAATGTGTTATAGAAACTTTGACAAATGTTCTTATAAGTAGCGTTGAGGCACAAAATGAGAAGTAGCTGTTTCCTCACATGAAGGGTGATTTCAGGAAAATGTTTATTCAAAATATGACACTTGAGCCAGGTATGGTGGCACATGCCTATCATCCCAGTGACTCAGGAGGCTGAGGCAGGAGGATCACAAGTTTGAGGCCAGCCCCAGCAACTTAGTGAGACAGTCTCAAAACGAAAAATACAGCTCATTTCCCCTTCCCTGTCCCCACCCCCCTTGAGCTACCCACCTCCTGATAACCAGAGATCTTGAGTCACTTGTGACATCAACTTGCACTTTGAAAGTTGCCTGCTGCTGTGAGAAGCAGGGTCTGCAAGCAATCTCCAGCAACCTCCTATTCTTTGGAAATGGAACACCAACCACTTTATACCACATAGGTTAGCTTCTGAACTATCAGTCAGCTGCCTTACAAACATTCTTGGGAATTTACTAGGTAAGAAAATAGAGGAAAGCCCAAAGTTGTACTTTGTAATTCTGATATTGGTCATTTCCTGAATCTAATTAGATTTGAATCTCCATTTGGGAATCCATTTTTCCTAACTCTCGTCTGGTCCAAATGCAGGCCAACATTGACAATTTACCAGCAATGTTGACTGGCTCAGGAGCAGACACATGGCCCAATCACACTCAAATAATTATGACTCTCCTGATGGGAAATTTGGAGTTCCTTATTTTCTTTCTTGCTGTATGTTAAAGTTAAGAAACGACATAGCTGCCATGGCAGCCAGCATCTTGCTGTCACATTGACTCTGAGACCGGAGCCAACACAATAGAAAGCAAAACTGAAATATATCTAGGCATCAATTCCCACTGACATTTTTCAACCCAAATCCATTCCCTGAAATCCTCAGTCACCGTTGGTTCCACATTGCTTAAGCAATATGCAGGGGGTGAAGGTGGGGGTAGTATCTTCTGTTATTTTCAAAGAGAAGACTATTATATGACAATAAAATTATGCCAGCAGCCGTGAAGAGCCTTGGCAAGACTTTAAGAAAAAAATCTTTATCTGACTTAAATGTTTAAAATAACATTCTAGCAGCACTGATGAGAGCTGTTGTGGAGTCTAACAGAAGCAGGAAGACAAATAACAATCTATGAAAGGGAATGATATGGAGCTAAAAGAAGGTACCCAGTGTGAAGATGGAGTGATGGAGGAACAGAGACAGAAAGATATTCAGCAATGGACTGGGGTTGCAGAGTGAACAAAAACAAGGAATCTACTGTACTTCCAGGTTTTTCACTTTGCTGGGTTGGTAGGTGTTGAGGTCATTGCTTTGGTTGAGAAATATACAAGGTAGAGTAACATTTCCTAGGGAAAAAAATGAATTAAGCATTCAACGTGTTGAGTTTCAGGTGCCTGTGACAAAACAAAGTGGGTGTATTAAGAGGGCAAGGGCCCATTCCAATCTGAAACTCAAGTTGATAGTTTGGCCTGGAGCCTCACTTTTGGAAGAGATTAAGGAAATAATTCAATGCAATGGGCATTGATGAGTTAGCCAAATTACTGGGTAGAAGAGGGCTGTGTCCAGAATCATGGAAGCTTCCATAATTAGAGGCAAAGGAAGATGATACAGTAGGGGAGTAGAGAAAGAAAATGATCAGGGAAATGGAAATAAACCAGGAGGAACTGCATCATGGAGTCATATAGGAGCTTTCCAGAAAGCAAAAGCTCAACAGCACTGAGCTCTTGGGAGCATTTCCTCCTTATTATAGCATTTCTCAGAGAGGCAAGAGATGTCTGCTTTTGGAGATTTGATGTAAAGTGAGCAAACTTACAGGTTTAAAGTAGGCTGCTGTTTCCAAGAGCTCAATTTTAGGAGAAGGTGAGGGACCACAGCAGTGGTTTGCCTTAAATGCATAGCAGTCACGGTGGGGGAGAGGAAGGGGTATCTGATGGGCAGCATTGGTTCATTTCCTATATGTCAATCAGCCCCCTGCAGTGGGGTCATTTCAATTAACTAGGTGACATTAGTGAAAGCAAAGTTGGAAGGGATGCTCACAAGTGGCTTTGGGGCGCTGAATTGGTGCAGTTAAATGCAGCACACGGATGACCATGGAAAAACCTGGAAGCAGGGGAGAGGGGGAGAAGAAAGGGCCAGCAGGAAATGGAAACACAGAAATATATAAAAACTACAGAAGAAGCAAGAAAATCCTTAGAGATAAGAAATCATATCAAAGACACAGATGAATGAGCCTGGTTCACTAAGTGGAGAGAACATTTTTTTTCTGAGGCTTGGGCAAAGGAGGGGTTCTTGAATGAAGACAAGAAAAAGCTATTGGTACAGAAATGGGAAATTGTGGTATTTATAAGTAGCTAACTTATGGTCTTCAGCTGCTTTGAGAACTAGGAGAGAGAGTTTGTTTAGTGGTCAGATGGATGGAAGGACAGGGCTTTCAGAGGATACAGAGCTCATATGAGTAAATGAAAAAAATACTAAACATACACATCTGAGGGCAGCAGAGGGCACACACACACTCCAAGGCTTCTCTTTTCCCCACTAGATTGAATTTCCTCTAGAGAAGTGACAGGATTTTATTTATCTCTGTTCCCCTGACATATATTCTAGCACACTTAGTTGCCTGTTAACCTTATTTGTTAGCAGATATGTAAACAGGGAGATGACTTGATTGAATAAGTGAGGAAATAAATATGTGAGTATTTCTAAAAGGATGTTCTATTTTAAATGTCTTCTTTCTCATTCTCATTTAAGGTTCATTAGTGTCAATTTATGTGACATACTTGGGGCATCTGTGTTGTTGCAGACAGATTCGGCCACATACTTATAAAACAGTGGCCTTACTCCCAAGAGATCGATTTAAGTAACAGCAGTGACTATGAAGGAGATTGTTATATACAGAAGTGATGTAGTAAAAACATTGGAATGTCCTCCTTCCCCCTTCTTTATGTCAGATTTTTTGCTTCTGTGACTAACAGATCTGACAAGAACAATTAGAAAAGGAAAAGTTCAGTTTGGGTCTCATGGTTTCAGAGGCCAGTTCCATTCCACAGGGCTCAAGGTGAGCCAGAATATCACAGTGGGAGGGCCTGGTGGAGAAAAGCAGCTGAGAACATAGGATTAGGAAGCAAAGAATGAGACTCCATAGGACAAGGACAAAATATATACCCTAAAGACAAGCCCCCAGGAACCCACCCCCTCCAGCCACACCCTACCTGTCTACAGTTACCAGTCAGTTAATCCCTATCAGGGGATTAACGCACTGATCAGGTAAAACACTCATAACCTTATCATTTCATCTCTAAATTTCTCCAATTGAGGGACATCTCACATCTAAACCATAACATTCCTTTTAAAATTAAATATGTAAAATAGAACTTTTAGTAACAGTAACTGAAATCTTTTCAATGTCTAAGCTTAGGTTTATCATTGAATATCTTCATACACTGTGCTTATATTGGCTGATTTGAGTTTGCCTAACATAGCCTTGAGATTACAGTAAGATTTTATAACTGCTTTGCAAATATCAGTAAATGCTAAATAATACAGAGGCTTTAAGAGAAAAAGCATGACTCTAACATTATATTAGGTTGTAGTAGGTAATATAAACATAAGTCTTTATTTCCTTTTGGGTTACCTGGTGGGTTTATATTCTTCATTCATTCACTCATTCATTCAACACATCTTCAAATGCTTAGCATATGAGCAGCATTGTTTCACGTGCCAGGAACATAGAAGGGAATAGGGAGAAAGCTGTTGCCACTACCTGATTTATGTCCTAGTGAAGGAAAAAGAACTCAGAATAATCAAAGGATATATAAAATCAAGAAATTATGAATGCTGTGAATAAAAATAAAAGTGAAGCAAGGGACTGGGGTTATGGGAGCTGATATTTAAGATATGGTAACAGGAAAGGATCATCTCTGGAAGTGATCCTTAAGTAAATACTATAAAAGGGAAAAATATAAACTTTCCTAAAGCATTTATGGATTTTGAAGGATTTTTAAAAGTTGTATCAAAAATAAAAGTAGGTTGTTCAACAGCTTAGACTTCTAAAGCATACTACTAAATAAACCTTTGATTTCTCAAGTGAAACAACAAAGATAATTTAAGTGCTTCCTGGTGACTTGGGGTGGCAGGTCATTATTACGATCTATTTAAATCAGCTTTCCTTTTTTTCCCCCCTCTGACAGCTGCTCAAATCATAACCTGCCAGTCGACAGCTGCTAACCACCAAGGCATGAAAATTAGGGCTTCGGTTAAAAGGATTCAGAGCAAACAGTTAAATTTTTTGAAAAATGATTTTAAGGTATGTCTACAGAAGAGCCTTTGGCTATAGTTTAATAAGCATCTTTCATCAGCTAAGAAACTTGTGTTTTGTAAACTGACTTTAGGTAAAGAAATATATAAGTACAAAAGATATGATTTACATATCAGATCACAAGATCTAACATTGATATGCATTTATATATGCCACTTGATTTATATTTATGTATAATATGTATAGTGCTTACTGTATTTCAGACTTTGTTATAAGCAATTTGTTTCCTATATTCCTTCAAAATCTAAGTTCTTTGTTTTGTTTTTGTTTTTTCTGTAAAACAGGAAAAGTAGTAGTATTTCCTTAGGGTTTTGCTAATAAATTTATTATATACTAAATATTACACTAAACAGAGAAAGAAGTGTGTTTTTTATCAGAAGGAAGAAAGAATATTACATATAGGCCCTGAGGCAGAAATGAACTTTAGTCCCAGGTACTGCAAGAGGCCAACAGGATCCACTGACCATGTACATCAAATTAGCAGTATAAACTACTCTCCAGAATAGTTATTGCTTGTTTTATCTGTGCTTTTGTTAAATTTATCAATAACTATAATTGAATACATTCAAAGAATGAATAGCTCCCAAAGAACAATATTTCAAATTAGTTTCTTAATGTAGAAGCAGAAAAATATAACTTTATTGTTAAAGGGAAACATGAAATATGAAATACAAATCTCCCTTCATGACTTAGAGAAGGAACCTTTAGAATAAAGTAGAATGGAATGATTTTTATTCATTTAAGTAATGTGGATAAATAAATTCCATCCTTGGATGCAAGCAACTTGAAGGGAGAGAATAATCACAGCCCTACATACTCATTATACTGAGACCAGATACTAAGTGTCAAAGAGAAAGATAAACAATGTGAAAACAGGCAAACAGATACCTATCCCCCCAAAAAGGAAACCTTTCTAAAGATATCAAGAACTAAAAATCATGTTTTAAAGAATAAGGGGTTATTGTTAATAAGGGGTTAATCATAAAGGTGTATGAAAGCTCATGCATTATACTTATAAATTATTTCAGGTATTTATACCTGAACTTGCAATGAATGCTCTGAGATTTCCACTGAAGAGCTCAGAAGAGCTCACTTATTATTTTTAAGTGATTAAAATAATATTTCTTCTGATGATGCTTCAAGTCAGACAATATAGAATTGTTTATAATTCAACATAAGCAAAAGATGATTGAAATTTAATAATTTAATAATTCTATTATTAAATAGAAATTTAATAATTCTAATCCTTTTATCTATTTTCCTTCATACCTTCAGCGAAAATATTTAACTTCAAGAATATTTATGTTTGAGCCAGACATGGTGGCACACACCTGTAATCCCAGTGGCTCAGGAAGCTGAGGCAGGAGAAACACAAGTTTGAAGAAAGCCTCAGCAAAAGCAAGGCACTAAGCAACTCAGTGACAACCTGTCTCTAAATAAAAGTACAAAATAGGGCTTGGGATATGGCTTAGTGGTTGAGTCCCCTGAGTTCAATCCTTGGTACCCACCCCCACCCCCACCCCCCACCCCCCAAAAAAACATTTGTTTGAAACTCTAAGACATTTGAGACTTTATACAATAAACTCTGACCGTGTTTGACCAATTTTTAAAGCCAGATCAGTAGATGTGAGAGGTTGCTCTATAATGACTTCTTCTGAGTACTTTGCAGAGTTGATGGAACAATAAACTTCAACTAGCTCATCCAGTTTGTTGCATCATGAATGAAATAGTTCTTCATATTTCAATCACTTCCTGGCTTTTCTTCCCTCCATCTATATTTATTAGTTTATGTTAGTTTCACATTTTATATAACCTCATGTCTAGTTTTCTTATTTTAGTCAGTGAGGAGAACATATCTAGCCTGTAAAGTTATTTCCTTATAATAATAATTTCTTCCACACTGTTTTGATTCATTAAATAATATGCCTTAGAGAACTTGTGGCCTTAGAAATACATGATTAAAATCTCATCTGGAAACAACAAAAATATTCATGAGTTATATTTGTACTTCTATGTTGATTATAAAACTAAATATTTTAAGTCATGCTTTACAGTTCAGAGATATTTCCCAATTAGAAAATTAAGCATAGATACCTGATATTAAATTTATACTTATAAAATATAAATACAGCTGTACTTACTAATGATTTATAATATTCTATCATCGTGATATAGTTATTTGCCTAGCAATGTCTGAATAAGTCTCATGGTCTAATCACTCTTGGTGATGGCACAAGCAACTGGTTTATGTCCACATTTCCAAGCATCAAAGAGTTTTTACGGTTCTGTGTTTACTATATGAAGTACCAAGAAATAATGGCTTTTCTCCCAAATTTATCTACAAATTCAATTAAATTTCTGTAAAACTTTTAACTTTCTTTTGCATTTTTTTAGAGAAATGGAAAAGCTTATCCTTAAATATATATGGAAATACAAGGAAGTCCACATGGCAAACTCCTTGCCCAACAGCACTCCTTGTCCAACTGCAGCAATTGATGGCTTATGCACAAAGGTACAGTAACAAAAGCAGTGTGGTACTGACATAAGGAGAAATATAAAGATCAATGAAATATAATTGAGAGTCTAGAAGCAAACTCAGACATTAGAGGTCAACTGATTTTCAAGAAGTGTGCCAGGAATAGTCTTTTCAACAAATAGTACTGAAACAACTGAATATCCACATACAAAAAAATAATTTGGAAGCCTACCTCACATGTACAAAAACCAACTTAGGACAGATCACAAATTTTAATGTAAAAGCTAAAATCATAAAAAATGTTAGAAGAAAAATATATGTGTAAATTTCTATCAACTTAGACAAGTTTGTTGTAGATTCAACACCTAAAATACAAGCTACCAAGGGAAGAAAACTGGAGATCTTCAAAACTAAAAATGTTGTGCATTAGAAAGATACTTAAAAGTAATAAAAACCTAACAAATGGGGGGGAATATTTCCAAATAATATTGTCAGATTATCATGTATCTGATAATGGTCTAGTACTCACAATATATAAAGAACTCTTACAATTCAGTAACAAAAGGTGAATAACTCAATTAAAATTTGAACAATCCCCAAATGAAAATATTGGCTAGAATGTTAAGAAATTGAAACAATCATACACTGCTGATGAGAAGTAAAATGGTATAGCTGCTAAGGAAAACATTTTGGTAGCACCTCAAAAAATTTAAACCATATGACCCAATGTTCCACTCCTAGGCCTCTGCAAAAGAGTATCAAAAACAAAAATTAAACAAAAAGAATACAAAAACTTAATCATGAATGTCTAAGACTGAATTTTTATAGACAAAAAGTAGAAACAATTTAGTTCATCAACTGATAAATGAATAAGCAAAATGTAGTGTGTACATACAGTAGAATATTATTCAGTCATTGATACATAGTACTGTATGGATTTGGAAATTCATAATGAAGTCACATGATAAGAATGTGACAATTCAGCCGAACTTTCAAAAGGCTAAGCAAAAAAGTCAATCAAAAGAGAATATTATACGATCTCATTTATTCAAAATATCCAGAATAGGCAAATCTGTAGAGAGAGAACAGATTATGGTGGCCAGCAGTTGGGCAAGGGAGGCATGAAAAATGATTTTGGGGGATGATGGTAGAAATCTTCTGGAATTAGATAGCAGTGATGGTGTTGTTGTTTTTCAAATGTACAAAAAAAAATCAATAAATTAAAAGCGTGCATGTTAAGTGTGCTATATCCCAATTAAAAATTATTTGGTGTGTTTCCAAAGGAAATATAAAATCTACAGACACACATGGTAGGTTTCAGGCTCAATTATAAGATACAAGCCTCCAAAACCCAATTTTATCTTTTTTAGTTTTTCATACAATCAGCCTTTGTATGGTTGCCTGCAGTTTCCTTCCAATAAAAACCTTGGGCATTGATAAAAATGTAAGGAACAATAACTTCAGAAGGAACAATAACGTACAATAATCAATAACTTGGCAATAAGCATCACAAGTACCTTAGTTGTATATGACAAGATCTTGAGTGCCAGCTTTTCTTCTATAATATTTAAGGAACTATATATCCAGCTGGAAAATTCCACATACAAGAGAAAATATGGCAAAGATGGATTCCTAACACAAAGAGCCCAGTTCTGATTTTTATGCTGTTAATTTATCATGTTAGCCTAATATTTTTCCTGATCATCTCTCATATTTGCTTCCCATTTTCTTATCATGTGACTTCATTATGAATTTTCAAATCCAAAAACAATTATATAACAAACAAGAATCTAGTGCATGTGGGGTGGGGAAGAAGGATAGATACACATACACATATACTGTGTTCTTTCTAAAATGTAAAGATAACAAAAAATAAAAGCATTTCCCTAAAGACATTCTTCGTAATTCTTCTCAATACCAATAACAAAGCCATCATTTATTAAGTTATATCTGTATTATAAAACTAACACACAATCAACTTTAAATAATTTTGATTCATTTCAAACACACTTCTGAGACACAGAAATTGCAACAAGTCTGCAACAAAATTAAATGTGTCTGTATTGCAATGACAAATTAATCGATGGAAACAATAATTTTAATTGCTAAAACATTTGAAGTAATTTTCAAACATTTCATTTTAATCAACTGGAAAATATCTAATTGTATTTACATCAAGTAAATTTTAAATGTTTTGTTGATACTAGACAATTAGAATACATTACTGCTTTTTTGTCACTGGATAAGATGGTTGTTGATTTGGGAACAGAAGATAAAGGGGACTTAAATAATTATAAAGTAGGGCAAATAGTATTGGCACAGCAGTTCATACACAAACAAGTCACAAGCAGGTCTTCAACAAAATGGTTATTCGTGGTATTGAAGAGATTCTGGGCAACTCACCAACACTACATCACTGCACTAGGCAAAGAGTTTAACTCTAAAATCTACAAGGTTTTACAATGAACTTTAGCTCCAGTTAGCACTTTATACTTTTCCCCTTCTAACTAACTTGCTTGAAACAATCTGGTCACCACAAGAATGGCTAGTGGGAATCAGAGAAAATGCAGCCCTCCTAGGGAAATAATTATCAACATCAGGGCAGAAAGAATCATGGTCTCTTCTCTGGGATAGTTAGGAATGAGGCTGTGTACTCCTGGATGGACAGTGGGTCAATTCACTGCCTTATGCTGCCTGAAAATGATACGAAAATGAATAAGGAAAGGTGAGAGAGATGAATAGTCATTCCAAAACCCAGCCCATCATTTCAAATGTAAATTGCTCACTTAGGATTCCCATCCCTTTTCCAGTAAGCCGATTTAAACTAGGTTTCTGTTCCTTGCTGCTGAAAGTCCTGTAGATCAGTGCAAGAACAACATTATTTTCTTTCCCTTGAAACATAAAATAATTGTTATTTTTTTTTAAAAAAAGGCACATTGCATTTTGAAGTAAATTTGTATTTCTATTATCAATAGATTACCCTGAATTATGAGCTGGTACTTACAATTCCTTTGGGACTAGGTAATCAACTATTAGACCTGGTACATGGTCTAATAATATTCTTTGTAGAAGATAACTTTATAAAGAAAGCGAATGACAAAATAGACTAAAAAGGATTTGTCAAAAGTACAAAAACAGTAGGAATCTGAAGTTTAAAACAAGTAGAGAGCTACATTTAGAAGGCACATTTCAATGCAGATAATGGAAAACTTGAGTGACTATATTTCATGAATTATGCATTGTGTCAGAATCTCATTTGGTAAGCATTCTGACCTCTGCCATTCCAGTGCTGGTGTCTACTGTACTCCCAATTAATCAGAAAATAAATTAGCATGGAAGATAATAGATAAAGCTAGAATTAAAGATGGAAGGTTGAAAACTCTTATAGTAATTTAACATTTAAGGGCATGAAATTAGTTTTGAAATTAAAATGAAATCAAAGAGCAGGAGTGAGAAGTAACCTCTTCCTGGTTCAAACTATAATTTTTGAGAGGATATGAAATTGCTCGCTACATTTTGATTCTCTACAAAGTAGTTCATTTGCTTTTGAACTACTTTGTGGAGAACAAAAACACAGAAAGAAATGAGTTGATCAATGTAGATCCTATATCTGAAGCACCTTAAAAGAATCACAGGGCGAGATACAGGGGAAAACTTTTACAGGTTACATTTAATTATGGAAATTATAGGCAAAAAGTTTCACCATAGATGGAAAATTTAAATGATTATATATGTGTGAATTCTACCAAAAATAAAATAAGCTAATGATTTTTTCTCCAAGTACTAAATATGTATTATGAAATGTATTTATAAAATGTATCAGTTTCTAATACAGAAAGTTTTTAGCAGATAAATTAATAAAAGGTGGAATCTCCTATAAAGTCTTACAAAATTCTCATGATGCCCCATACTTTTGCCCGCCATCTTTCTTTGTTCCATATCACTTTCCTCTGCTCACTCTGCTCCATCCAAACTGCCCTCTTATGCTCCTCCATTGTCCCAGGTCCTCCAACATCCTGGACTTTGCACTGGTCATTCCTTTCTCGTGGAATGCTCTCTGTCCATGTTATGGTTTGGATATGAGGTGTCCCCCGCTAAACTCCTATGTTAATGCAGGAATGTTTGGAGGTGAAATCATTGGATTGTGAGAGCTGTAACCTAGTCAGTCTGTCCTAGTTTGAGTGAACTGGGTGGTAACTATAGATAGGTAACCCATGGGTGAAAGTGGTGGGTCACATGGGATGGGCCCTAAAAGGGTTCCTCTTCCCTGCAGTTCCTCCCTCTTTCTCTTTTTATTCCCCCCCCTTCTCTCTCTCTCTCCTTCCTGTTCACCAGGAGCAGAGATGCCCTTCTGCCATGATGTTCTCCCTCAATTGGGCCCAGATAATGGACTAACCCTCTGAAACCAGGAGCCAAAATGAACTTTCCCTTCTCTAAGTTGTTTTGGTTAGAGTGGTAAAGCTGAAACAGTCCATACTCACATGACTTCTGCCCTCCCCTTCTAGATTGTATTCATATGCCATTTTCTCTAGAAGGTATACCTTGGCTATGGTATTCAAAGTTGCCCCACAGCACTCTTAGTTCCCCTTGCCCATCTCTACCCCCCCTTTTTTTATCACCGTTTAACAAATCATGAAATTTATTTTTATACTGTTTTTGGTTATTTTCTATATCCTCCTCCTCCTCCTTAATCTTTGACTTTATTTATTCTGTATCCCCTTAACCACAAGAATAGGAAGAGATCTATATCTGTTGTATTCACTGATGTATCCCAACCCTTAGAGAAGTACATTATAAATACATAATAGATGTATGGTAGGTGAAAAACGAAACACTGAATGTGAAAATGTTGAATGAAAGTAAATGCCATCCACAGCCCACTAGTTTGTAACTTTCCTTCTAATCACCAAACTGTAATTTAAACAGTAAAACTGATAATTGTTCAAAAGAGGAAAACATTCACAACTATTAGAATTTGGGCCTAAACCATAAATCTGGGTCAGAGGATAACAGAAGCACATACTAGTACACATTGGTTTGGAGCAATCTGAAGAGGAGAAAAAAGGAGACAGAAGAGCAGGGAGAGTAGGAGGAAGGAGGGGTAAAGAAGTGGGAGGAGGGAGGAAGGAGGGAGAGGAGAAACCCTGCTATGTTGTCAAAATTCAGAGGTAACTTCCCCAACATAAAGACCTGAAGGAAGACTCCAGGACTCATACTTTCAGTGATATGAATGACTGAACTAAAGTAGACTCCCCAATTTCTGCTACAAATATCCAGCAATGATGTATAAATAAAACAATAAATTATTTAAAATTAAAATCCCCAGATGCTAAAAAACCATATTAAAAAAAAAAGAATAGTAACCTCAGGAGCTACAGCTGCACGGGCTGGAGCTGGAGCATATAAGCACAGGGTCTAGTAACAGGCAGAGTGCTCTTTTAATTAGTAAGACTTTCCACTTGGAAATATTCATTGGATTAGTGAGGGATGGAAAGTGATGTGAGCAGAGAAATTACACTTTTGACAGATGTCATTGGCAATGGCACATCCCCACCAAATTTTATAATTATCAGCAATTCACAGTCAAAACATTCATTCAAACCCGTTATAATCCCAAAGATGGCAGAACAACTGACTGTAGATATATTTTCTATCCCAGCATCTAAAAGATCAGTCAATTGATCATGACTGATGGCTATGCATACATCTCTTTTCTTATTTTATTTTACAAGTGACAAAAGTGAATTACACACAGATAACATCAGCCAAGTGTATTCCTGCACAGCTCCTCATACACAAATGCTTTCACCTTTAAAGGAAATTTCATCATCTAGCAAATTTAATGAAAATGGAATTATTCTTTGTATAAAGAGCAAATAAAATCAAAATAATCTTTGCATGTAGAAATATAAATGTATAATATATGCTAAGGTTTTATTTTAATGGACATCTTTCTAGAACATTCAGATCCACATAAAAAATATAAACCAAGGAAATATGTGTGATTGGAAAATTCAGGGTTGATTGAAGAGTCATTTAAATTAATGACAGTGGTAATTGACAACACACATAGAATATTCCCAGTGAGTGCTTTCCTGTTGTATCTCTTACGATCTTCACAGCAATCCTGTGTCATAGATACAACTGGTCTAGCCATTGTACAATTCAGAAAACTAGGCACAAAAAATTAATAGATAAAGGTGAATTGTCAGCCCTCTGACTCTTAACCATTATACCATGTTACCTCCAATATGTTGCATAACCTGTGTAAGAAACATGTACAAAGAGAGAAAGACGGCAGACCAAAGGCATTCAGCACTTACTGATTGCTCCATGAGATTGAACAAAGCAACATGAGATTGAACAGATGTATGACTGTTCAATGTTATTCAAACAACAGGTGTATGACTGCAGGATAAGGTTGTGGGGACGGCAAGGAAAAGCTTTGGAATACAACTCTTGAGTCAGTGACTGGGTGAAACTCAAGAAATACAGTTGTTTAGAATAATAAGAGAAATAGAGTGCACCAGCACCAAATGTGCAGGGACTCCTTATGGGAAGGGAAACACCCCTTCAGTTGGCTGAAAAAGAGAGTCCCTGCATTCCCTAGGAAGGCATGTATGTAGATAGAAGATCTGAGTTCTACATAGTAAGGTTCCCTACACTCCCCAGGAGATTCAGAGAGTGCCCTAAAAGGAGAGCATAAGAATAGTCCCATTGTCTGAGCCTCAGAAAACCTGCATTTTAAAAATACCCCTAAGTATAAAAACAAAACA
The DNA here is from genome assembly GCF_048772815.1 of Callospermophilus lateralis. Taxonomy (NCBI): domain Eukaryota; kingdom Metazoa; phylum Chordata; class Mammalia; order Rodentia; family Sciuridae; genus Callospermophilus; species Callospermophilus lateralis. The sequence continues at coordinate 61,242,841 of NC_135320.1, read as the reverse complement.
AAAAACAACAACAACAACAACAACAACAACAAAAAACCCTCTCATTGTCTGGGAGATTGGAAAACCACATTTTTGTATATCTCTAAGTACCCATAGCTACTTCCTTTCCCAGGCTCTGTGGGCATCCACCATGAGAGTCAGTTTGGGTCCAGGAAGGTGACAGTGACAGAAATCCACTGAGTGCGCTAGGCAGTGGGCAGTATGGTCTGTTGGATGGAGGGAAGCAGAGGGTGCTTCCACTTAAAATCGGCAATTTGAACCTTGTGATAAGAAGGAAGGCCAGCTTCCTCCATGGATTCTTGAGAGGACTGGAAAAATGGTTAGTGCTCACACCGTCCCAGAGCTGACCCCGGTGCCTCAGTTAACTCCCACAAACTCAAAGGCATTCAGAAGATATGCCACTGCAGCTTGGACACTGCCACAACCCTAAGGACCCTTGCTGAGGGTCGCAGGACAAAGGGAACTCAAGGCAGAGCAGTCCACAGGCTCAGTAGGCCAAAAGGCTAGCAGGTGGCTTCTGCAGCCCAGTCCCTGGGTATGAATAACAGAGACCTGGGGAGTGGATCTTGCCCTGCCAAGGACATCACTGCCTTAGCACTCCCCAGTGGAGGAGGAGAGGTGCAGCTCAGCCTGCACACTGCACTCACCTGCATGGCCCTTTGGGCTGCAGCTGAGAAGCGGCAGAGTGGATACAGCTGTGTCCCACAACTCCCACCTGAACCTGGTGAACTTCAAAAGTAGGCGTTCCTGAAAGAAGTGTTTCCATTTTAAATACCTCAGCAAGAAGGAAATCTTAGCCTTTGGTTTGTTTTTGCTTATGTTTCCATTGTGTTCCATGTTATTTTAACTTTCCCCATTATTTGTCAAACATACATCAAATGTTTTATATTTTTCAAAATACTTTAATTGGATCTGTTTCTCTTTTCTTTTTTCTCATTTTTATTCTTTTTTTTTCTTTCTTCCTCTTCCCATTTCTTCTTTTATCCCTCTTCCCTCCCCCTTTTTGTTTATATTTTAGTATGAATTTAAATTTCATTAATGGCTCATTTTTAACCTATTCCATATTTTAACTCTTTCTTCTCTTTGGTTAGTGGAGTCATGGAGATCATTTTAACTAGTTTTTATTACACGTTGATATGTGGTTTAGGTTGTTGCTGTAACTGGTAGTTATTCAGTCCTCTCGAAGCAGTGCTGGGGAATGAACCCAGCACTTTGAACAATTTGAGAGAGTTCTTCGACACTGAGATATACACCCAGCCCAGGGCACATCATAAAGAGAAAGTTGCTCATTAAAAATTCTCTTACATAATAGTGGAGGATAGATCCATCCAACAGATGCATAGATGCCAACATGGAAATGAAAAAACAAGACAACAAAATACCTCCTAAAGTTTGTAATTTCCCAATAACTGTATCCACAGGTATCATAGTGGATAAAATACCAAAGAATTTTTTTAAAAATGATTGCTAAAATGATCAGTGAATTAAAAGAAGATGTAAATAAACAGGTGAATAAATTAAGGAAGATAATACAGGATGTGAGTGATCATTTCAATAAAGACATATAGGGGTACCAGTTAATCTAAAATAGGAAGAGAATATCATGGTACTCAAAGACAACCCAGGTTGTAGTGTGTACATCAACTATGATTCTAAAGCTTGCTTTCCTTTTTTGGACAAAACCTTCTTTTTAAACACAATATTCTATTGAAACTCAATATGCCATACAAAAAAAAAAGCAATGCTGTTCTTGTCAAAGATGGGGTGGGAGGAGGGCTAGAATTCTGACATAATGGTTTTCCGCCCTTTGTTCTTTCTTCTGCATTATACACTGGTCTTTCATAGAATAATGTTTTCTTATTGCTGAGGTTTTATTTAATTGAAAAATGAATACATGTAAAGAGGTACATAAAGGTCTTTAAACAGATTTGTTTTCCAATAAGTGAGGTCCTTCTCAACAAGACATTAATATCAAGTTTTCCCAACTTCAAACACAACATTTATTTGGTAGTTCCCAATTAAAGAGGAGATTGTTTTTTAAGTCTAACATAAATCACCGTTCTAGAAAATGGCCTCTTATGAGGGGAGATAAAAATAGTTCATAATATTAATTAAAATGTACTTTGGGGTAAAATCTGGGTTCTGTGCCTTTGGTTAGTGGGGAAGCCTAACTTTCTCTATCTTCTTACTCTATTGCTTGCGGATCACCCAGCACCTTTTTGAACAGTCTTAACACCATTAAAAATTTGGTAAAATGTTTGTTCTTTGCACTGAGTAACATCCAGGGTTGCTTGGGCTTTCTATGCTCCCCGCGCTCACTCCATCCCCAACATCAACATCTACCTCCAAGTTCTGCCTCTTACCTCTCCCTGCTGCACGGTGGACCACACGTTATTGCCAGTTTCAGGCCCGCTGTCAGAGGACTCACCTCACTATAAAGACTCCATTTTTTAAACTGTGCCCCCCCCTAAAAAAAGTGCTCCCCCAAAATCAAATCATGTAATCCATTATACTTTTTTCACTGAAACATAAACAGAAAAATCAAAATATTTAATATGGATGAAGTACTCTTAAGGCCAGTTGTCCTACAAACGAATGAAATTTTCCATAAAGGTCTCTTTGGTAAGTTGTTATTTCAAAGCCATTTTACCTAAAAACTATTGCTTTCAACATATTATTTGTGAAGATAAAATGGATCCTACCTTTGAAAAAAAAAATTCAGCTGTCACACGAAATACTATAGACTTGTAATACTGTTATGCATATTAACAGCACTTTCAGCCATCAGAACAGCAAGTAATAACTGTTGTCAAGAATGAGAAAGAAAGACACAGGAGAATGAAAATTTCAGAGTCAGAATAATTTCATACTTACCACCAAAAAATGATTAGTGGAGAGGATTGTGTATTCAGTAAATTCTTAGCTGATAAAATACGACCGTCTTTCTCTAAAACCTAAATGGAAAGGCATGATCAATAAGCAAGGCAATGGCATTATGGACCCAGGGGATACACAATGTTTCTATAACTTCTTACTCCTTCCCTCATAAGAAAAGGGCTTTTGCTGTCTTATTTTTCTGGGCTAACCAGAGGCAAAAGATCGAAGCAAATCCTTGGAGAAAATTCTGATCTTTGAGAAGGAGATTCTGAGACAGGAACAGGCAGTGACAAAGAAGAAAATGCCTGTGAGGACAGCAGTGGAAAGAAAGTGGGATAGGATTAGGTGAGTCCTGGAGCATTTTGAGAAGAGATTTGAGTACCAGGGCACAACTGGAGAGGGAGGATTTCAAGAAGTCCTGCTAGATGAGGTGTGGTGTGACGGCATCATTACATGTTATTAGTTGTTACAACTGATCCTCAACAGGCAGCCTGAGAGCCCAATTCCTGACAAAGAAGGGGTCAGTCTCAGAATGTAAATTTCACTCAGCTGCTCCGCCTACTCCAGACCACAGAAGTCTCCTCCTCTCCTTGAGTTTAAAAATGAAGAACCATGACTCTAGACAAGACCCCAATGATCAACTTTAAGAAGGACAAAAAATTGTTGATCTGCAGCTCTTCTTCCTCACAAAGATGTGTTGATTTTTAACTTGGGCTACCCAGCCAATTCCCAGAAATGCCCACAGTATAAAAAATAAAGGATCGCCTTTATTCCTGCTGCCGGAGACTACTGAGGAACCCATTTATCTTCCGAGTTATTCTCTTAAATATTCCCCCAGAATGCTGCCTAAGGGGAAACGGCTGCAGCTGCTGCTTAATGCAATTTTTGTCAGAAAGATAAGTTTCCTCATTGAAAGGGTAAATGGAAGAAGAAAAGGCTTCTGCAAACTGTCATATTTCACAAGAAAAAGGCCTTTTAAAATTCCCTTGGAGTTTGATTTTGTCTTACAGACGGAAAGAGCTTTAATTGCTCTCCTTCAGGATGGGTACGATCCGCTTTGTTTCTTTAGTCCCAACCAAGACAAAAAGTGTAATTCTCTGAAAGGCCACTCCTTTTCTGTTAAATCGCTTTCCTTCTGAATATCAAGTTGGCTGGTAACTGGTCTGAAAATGGGGGGAGGGTGAGGGGGGTGCTGGCTGCCATAGTGGAATGCGATTTTCTTTAGTTAAAGAAAAGCCACTGTTCAGCCTGTGGCTCCTTGGCAGAGGGAGGCTAGCTGGCCCTGTTATCCTCTTCTCTAGGGAGGGCTCCATTTCAACATCATCGTCTGCACAGAAGCCTTTTGGATAGAGACCAACCCGAAATGACTTCTGCGGAAGATCTTAGGGAAATAAGAGCCTGCAAAGCAGTTTCAAGAAAACGGCATGATACAGCTCCGTTAGTTGCTTTCATAAGGAATCCTTACGAAGCCCACAGGTTAGAATTTTAAGGCTTTAAGCAAAACACCGGAGGAATGCAAATTATTTTAGGAATATACAAAGCTACTAGAAATATCAACCAGTCAAATCGTCTGCCCAGTTAAGCAGTAAGATGAATATATTCATGCAAAAGGGAAATTTTGAATGTTTTCTCCTTTATTGATTTATTTATGGCTACTGAAAATTGATCCCAAAGGTTTTGTTTTTTTTTTTTTACTCTGAGTTACATCCCCAGTCCTTTTAACTTCTTCATTTGAGAAAGGGTCTCACTAAGTTACTGAGACGGGCCTGGAACTGATGATCCTACTGATGCAGCTTCTCTAGTTGCAGGGATGACAGTCTCTGCACCCCACCTCCAGTTTCTCCCTTATTTATTTATTTATTTTTATTTATTTATTTATTTTTTTTAAAGAGAGAGTGGGAGAGAGGGGGAGAGAGAGAAAAAATTTTAATATTTATTTTCTTTTAGTTTTCGGTGGACACAACATCTTTCTTTGTATGTGGTGCTGAGGATCGAACCTGGGCCGCACGCATGCCAGGCAAGCGCGCTATCCCTTGAGCCACATCCCCAGCCCCCCTTATTTATTTTTGACAACTTAGGATAGATCTAGGATTTGATTTATTTATCTGCCTCCTTTACCACACAAGTCTCTCATGACCAAAAGATAAATAATGTTTTATACCTGTTCTCCAAAAGACTCAGAGACTAACAGGAAAGCAAGTATCTTATAATAGTGGAATATAGGCCAAACTGCTGATGAGACCGAAGGACTGAGGAACACACAGTGGGGAGAAAGTAATTTGGTCAGCACTCAGAAGAAAGAAAAATGCAAGAAGCCTCCACCTCAGGAGAAATTCAAGCTGACCCTTGAGAATAACAGGAATTGCTAGACAAGGAGGAAATGAGAGGGACATTTCAAAGCAAGATCTGAGGACTCAGAGAGTCTGTTATGCATGTAAAGAGAGACAAGGGAGCACAGAAACAGGGTGAAAGGGTGGGGGAGCAGCCATGGATACCACACAAAGAATTAAAACTTTCTGAGAAAATTAAAGACTTCTGAGCAAAAAAGAATTTGAAACAATCTTATTGGCCACAAAGATTATCATGACTTTGCCTTTTGGATAAATTAAAGTTGAAGCAAAGGATACTTCAGTAAACATAAGACAAGCATGGAATTTTAAAAGCACATTTTCTTATACTTAGATTTTAATTAATCAGCTCAAGGGAGAGAACAGGGGAAAAATTACAACCAATTATTTTAGGCTTTTCATTTTGTGTCTGTTTACAAGGCCACAGGTATTTTTTTTTTTTTTTAGTTGTATCTAGACACAATAACTTTATTTTATTTGTTTATTTTTATGTGGTGCTGAGGATTGAATCCAGAACCTCACACATGTGAGGCAGGCGCTCTACCACTGAGCCACAACCCCAGCCCCACAGGTATTGTTTTTAATGAACAAATTTGATTTCATCACATTCAAGGTGGAATTTCTGTTTGAGATGCCCATGTATAAGCATTATATATACTTACTATACACATAAAACTTATGGAAGGACTAGAGTGTGATAATGTAAGCATTATTAATTGGTTATTTGGAATATATTAATTTTTTTTCTTTTCACACTTATATTACTCTTTGCCTAACAGGTTTATTTTCTTTGTTAGTTTCTCCTTTTATGGGTGGAAGGAAGACAGAAATTTTGATGTATTTTATTGTGACTGAATGCAAAAAGAAAGTCTTTACTATGTTTTAATTTTTAGAACAATATAATCTTTTTAGTACCTTTTAAATGTTTCTTTCTTTTTTTTAAGGGGAGTTAATTAGAAAAGATGAAAGAGAACTAGAGTCTCCTGCAGGAAGATATTCTGAGGCATCCTGCCTTGTCAGTGAGATTCTACAGCTGCTCAGAACAGGGGGTATCTGGAAGTACTGTGCTGTATCATGGGAAAGGAACTCTCATTTTTCTTGACTGCCTTGCTCCAATGGCATCCTAGCTCAAAAGACCTACCTAGGCTTAATGGCACACGCCTGTAATCCAGCGGCTTGGGAGGTTGAGGCAGGAGGATCCTGAGTTCAAAGCCAGTCTCTGCAATAGTGAGGCACTAAGCAACTCAGTGAGACCCTGTCTCTAAATAAAATATAAATAGGGCTGGGGATGTGGCTCAGTGGTGAGCGCCCCTGAGTTCAATCCTCAGAACCAAAAAAAAAAAAAAAAGAAAGAAAGATAGAAAAGTCCTTGGCATGAGCCAAGGGAAAATTCACACTAATGTTCCAACTTGTGGAAAATTAATTGATAGGATCAATATTTAAATTCATATCTTAAACTCAAAATGTCCTCTTGGTCACAAACTTGCAGTCAGAAATGGTACTGTCTCACTGGGCCCAATGGCGCAGGCCTGTGAATCCCAGCCATTCAGGAGGCTGAGGCAAGAGAATCTTAAATTTGATGTCAGCCTGGGCAACTTGGTGAAACCCTACCTCAAAATATTATTAAAAGGGCTGAGAGAAAGTAAAGAGAAAGAGGAAATGTTTTCTCTTATATGCAGAAGATAAGCCAAAATAAGAAGGAAAGAAGTGGGCAGGGTGAGGGGGGAATCCCATAGAAATAGAAGAGAGATCTACAAGTAGAGAAAGAGGATTGAGAGGGAAGGAGGAGGAAAGAGAAAAGGGGAATGGTGGAATGAAATTGATCACACCCTTCTGTGTGTGTGTGTATGTGTGTACACACACACCACAGTGACTTTCACTTTTATGTATATCTATAAAGCAATAATTAAAAAGAACTATAAAAAATACAAAGAAGAGTACAGTAGCAGAAAAGGAATAGGGTGATGGAGGAAAGACAGGAAAAGGGAAGTACTGGGGATTGTATGGGAGCAAATTATATCCCAAGCTTATATAATTATGTCCAAAGGAACCCCAATATGATATATAACTATAATGCACCAATTAAAGAATGAAAAGGAAAAAAAAAAAAGGTTGGGGATGTAGCTCCGTGGTAGCAGCACTCCTAGGTTCGATCCCAGGGGAGAAACAAAAACTGTCATTTGAATGAGAAAACAAATACACATCAAGTTATTGGTCTTTCTTTATCTAATATTTTATTTAAGTTTTGAAGGGTTAAATTCAACACTGTGTCTTCACAAGGATCCAAATAAGATGAAGAAAGAATATGATTTAATATCATAGGTTCATTTATCTCTCTTTATTAAAAAAAATCACTGCAAGTAAATGGTTATAACCACTCAACAACCAAGAGAGGTCAGAAGAAGGCAGATAAATGCAAAATATAATAAGGCGAATTGGCTAAAGAGCTGCACATGTCTTCAGTGTAGATTCTTTTCAATAAAGATCAATTGCAGCCTTCAAAGCAAAATATATGCCATTATTTTTCAGAGAGTCTACCCTGGGAGACTACATTGCTGGGCTATTTTTATTAGCTTGAGTTTGTCTATACCTAACAGAGAGATTTAAAAAAGGAGCTTTGAATCATACATTTTATAAATGTATCTTTATGTAATCTAAGTAATAGATAGTTGTGCATTAGGAGATAGTCTTCCAAAATGAGTGTCCATATTTCTCCAATTGTTGGATTTTTCTATACACACTCTGTTACCAGTGTTGAGCCACATCAGTGATATAAATGTATTTCTTTATATTTAAAAAAAATTATAAAATTACACAAACCATCCTAGCCCAACTGCCTCTTAAAGTGGTTTAACTCACAGATTATCTGTTCTAAAGACCCTGGAGAAATTGGCTTCATAATTCTTTAGTTCATGTTGAAGTTCAAATACAATATACACACCAAAAATTTTGTTTGATTTTTAAATCGACTCTCCATGCATCTTGTTTACAGTTAGGCTCATCTGGATTTAATCTCTGTGAAATAAGGGCTAGAGTTAAGTGTAAGTACAGATGACATTCTCTGACATATGGAACAGAGGCCACTCTCTAGCTTTCTTTCAATTAAATCGAGAAAATGACAGCTCCTATGTGAAAGACTTCAACATTTCATTATTCTTTCTTTTTTATTCTTTTTAGGTATACATGGAAGTAGAGTATACTTTGATATATTATACATACATGGAGTATAACTTATTCTAATTAGGATCCCATTCTTGCAGTTATATGTAATGTGGAGTTTCACTGGTCATGTATTCATATATGAACATAGGAAAGTTACATTCAATTCATTCCACTGTGTTTCCAATTTCCATCCCCCCGCCCCGTCCCTAAATTTCCCTTTATCTAATCCAGTGAACTTCATTGGCCCCCTTTTTTGTGTATTATTATCCACTTCTCAGAACATTTGGCCTTTGGTTTTTGGGGATTGTCTTATTTCACTTAGCATGATAATCTCTAGTTCCATCCATTTACCAGCAAATGCAATAATTTTGTTCTTCTTTATGGATGAGTAATATTCCACTGTATATATAAACCACATTTTCTTTATCTATTTATCTGTTGAAGGGCCTCTAGGCAAGTTCCATAGCACAACTATTGTGAATGGGGCTGCCATAAATATTGATGTGCCTGTGTCACTGTAGTATGTTGATTTTATGTCCTTTGAGTGTATGCCAAGGAGGGATAACTAAGTCAAATGGTGGTTCAATTTCAGGTTTACTGAGGAATCTTCATACTGCTTTCCAGATTGGTTGCAGCAATTAGCAATCCCACCAGCAATGTATGAGTGAATTTTTTCCCTCAGATCTTTGCCAGTATTTATTGTTACTCGTATTCCTGATAATTGACATTTTGACTGGAGTAAGATAAAACTTAGAGTAGTTTTGATTTGCATTTCTCTAATTGCTAGAGATGTTGAACATGTTTTCATATATTTGGAAATGGGCAAAGAAACTGAATAGGCAACTTCACAGAAGAAGATTTCAACATTTTTCTTTCTTACATTACCCATTAATTTTTTATGTCCTTGATTACAAGGTACCATTTATTATGCCTCAATAGTGAATTAATAACAGTCTGAACATTTCTGAGATAGTAAATTATTAGAAATATGAGTCTTAGAATTAGAAAAAGAATTTTTAAGGCATTTTTTATTCTGGACTTTCAAATCTTCAACTAAAACTTACGAGAACATTGTCCAGTTGTAGATGGTCCCTTGTATTTTATCTTCATGTTTAAAATATATAGCAAATAAGTTATTTTTAATGATAAAAAATTCAAATATTTTTAAAGTAGGAAAAGGAGCAGAAAAAAAAATGATGTTGTCTAATTGCCATATGCTATGTGCTTTCTAAAAGTTCTTTCATTTAATATTTATAGCAATCTTGTGACATACATGCTACCTTGCCCAATTTAAATGAAATTAGAAAATAGCATGGGGGGAAAAAGAAAGAAAGAAAACTTGACCAAAATAGGATTTCTAGAAAATGGCAGGAATGTGGCAATTCAAAGACTCCAGGAGCCTTTCCATTTCAGTGCCCCTTGAAGAAATGTCAACTTGAAGACAACAACAATAAAAATACTTCTGACAAAATACACTTAAAATATACTTTTGTTTTTTGGTTTGGAATATACCAATTTTTTTACTAGCACATTTAAGTTATACAGAGTGGGTTTTTTGGTGACATATTCAAAATATACTTTCATATGTTTTTCAGATTTGCTTAGAAATATATCTTTTAAGTCATTTCAATCTAATTATTTAGGGCTATTTGCTCTTTGAGCTCTAACACTCAAGCCAATGTCATTCTAGCAATAAAATTGTGTCTATATTGTTATGTTATAATTAATACTATCATCTTTAAAATTCAGGTAAGTTCCACAATTATTTTCACACAAATTAGAATGTGATTTCTCTGATGAGATGTAAAAATAGATTTTTAGCATTTTATCTTTATCTTTGCAAGGAGGTAGTTGGGAACTTATGTGCAGACAGACTGTGCTGGGTTTGAGTCTCTTCTACACTACCAGCTATGGGACACTGGACAAGTTTTACTGAGCCTTTTTAAGCCACAGTGTTATCATCTTTTACCAGTGAATGTTCATAAAGCTTTTAGCCACTACCTGGCATAGAGTAAACCCAAATGATTCATTCCATAAAATGTTTAAATGTTACTGAGGCACAGAGCCTATAAAAGGGAATTCAAATTCTCAGTGCATTCAACTTCAGCTTAGGGAATGGGCAATTGTGCCCAGTCTTATATACAGAAGTAATTATGCCTAATTTTAGACTCAGTCATATTATATTCAACTCCATCACTAATTAACATATCAAATATTGCCTTCCCTATAGAATTAGAAAGGTCCTGGTGAAAACTTCCTGGTGATCCATAATACCCACCTTTTAGAGGTCATTCTTTGATCAAGAATATCAAGAACCAAGGTGAACTTCATTTTGCAATGAATGAGAGTACATAAGAAGGTGTTTTTTAGGATGTGTTCCATAGACACTGACATCATCACCTACTCCTAGAGAAAAAAGGGCTCCCTGAAACTGTGAATTTGTATAAAATATTCATTTTTAGTGAAGCACATTGATCATGTGCTCTGTGATGACCCACAGTGATAAAGTCTGTTTAACTTCATTTACAGATTCACAACTTCCCAAATTTGTACAATGAAAGAATATTTTTTTTCGTCTATTAAAACTAGTTCTATGGGAAATAGTTTAGGATTCAGTGCTCCTCTTTTGCATCTCCACTGGAAGGATGATTTTTAAAAAGCACTGTTCATTAATCTATAATGAAAATAATGGTATTATTGCTCTCCTCTTCAGTTTTCAGAAAAAAATTCTTCTACAGAGGCATGAAGGTATATGATAAAATTTCAACTGATCCAGTATTAAGGGCTACAGGATGAGAACAGCATATGGCAGTGAGTCTTACACTTCCTACCTACATTGACTGTTTTAGCTCCATAAAAAACTTCATGATACATATATACATATTTTTTTGGCCATGGATTCCTGCCACAAAACTAATGTATCTCTAGGCTATGATATGGTTGGAAAAATTCATGTTGTTCTAGCAAGAGGGAAAAAATACTTATGCTGGATTGGAGAGATCTTCCTTATTACAAAATAGCATCATGTACCAATTGATAACTAGGCTTATTAAAAGGAAAAAGAAAAACCCTTCCACAGCAAAACATGGTGTCAGCTGCCTGGTCATCAAATTAGGAAAATCTCATTAAATTCAAAACACCCAAATGAAAATCAAACGACCATGGAAAATAGTGTGCCTGATTTGCATGTTTCTAAAATCTACTGCAAAACAGAATATGCTGTACCCTAATTATATTGGTTTCCAGTGGATTTAAAATTAAAATTACAACTTTCTCAAAAAGAAAGAAAGTAAGCACTAAGAGAATTTGAAAGGTTCCAAGATCAACCCTGAGTTCCACAACATGATATACAGAAACCTCAAAAACAGTTATGATTATAGCAACTATTTCTCATCATGAGAGAGGCTAGGATTCTATCACCATGGGATGATAGTTCACATAGCACTATGGCTTCTTGACTATTAGGATTAAAAAAGCAGAAATGCTATTGAAGAAAAAATCAAGATCCTGTCCATCATCTCTAAATTTCACACTGCTGAGTGGTCACTGATGGTCTTTATAATCATGTTTCCAATAGCCACTTTTCTAAGTAACAAATTGCCTCCAAAGTATATTCTGTGCTGGTTGCAGTTCAGGGGGAGGGTCCTTCCAAACAGAAGTCCCTATTCTTGTATCATCTGATTACTCAAATGAGACACAAGACACATATGTAACATAAGGGCCTATTATTAACACATGAAGAGGCTATTTTAAGTTGAACCCATGAAAGGAGTCCTCCTTAGCTGACAACTGATTTCATAATATATAGTGAATGATACAGGTTGATGGATTAATTTGAATTTTATAAATAGCTTTTAAGAAACTTTTTTTTAATTTAGAATTTTCATTAGTCACAAAATAAAATTTAATTCTTCTGAATGCACCAACCCGAGCTATGCAAGCTGGATATGAGAATGACCTAGTAAGTGAGGAAAGGTGAATGAGTACACTCTATGGCAGCCAACTTCCAGTAGGACCTTTGGTGACTTTTTCGTCTGGAAGTTCACACCCCTGTGCTTCCTCTCCAGCAAAGAATTAAGCTAATCAATCTTTGTGACTAATAGGATTACAAGGAAATAAAGGCTGTGGCATCTGAAGATAGGTCATGGTGACACTGTGGCTTCTGTTATCTTTTCTTGGCTTGCTCACTCTGGTGGAGGACAGCCATCAGGACACAAGAACACTCAAACATGGAGAGGCCCAGATGGGAAAGAAATAAGGCCTCTTGCCAACAACTAGCACCATGTGAATAAAATATCCTGAAATCCAGCTCAAGTCAAGCCTTCACATAACTGCAGGTTTGTCTGGCAAATGGACTCAACCTGAGGAACTCTGATCAGGAAGCATCCTGCTAAGCAGCTTCTAAAGCCTTGGCCCATGGAAATTGTGTGAGATAATGTCTTAATTTTGGGGGATGCTATGATAAAATACCACAAACTGGGTAGCTTACAAAACAAGTTTATTTGTCAGTTCTGCAAGCTGGGCGTTAAAGTCAAGGCACTAAGAGATTCTGTCTGGTGAGGGTCCAGTCTCTTGTTCAAAGAAAGGTGTGTTCACATGTGGGGGACAAGACATTTCCCTAAAGCTTCTTCTATAAGGGATTAATTCCATTCATGAGGGAGGGCAGAGCCCTCATGATTTAAAGCACCTTCCAAATTCCAAACTTCCTAATACCATCACTTTAGGGGTTAGGATTCCAAAGACATAGTATTTGTGAGAGATACAAACATTCTGATCATAGTAGATATTAAATATTTATTGTATTTTAAGATGTAAAGTTGTAGGATAATTTGTTTCAAAACAATAAATAACTAATATCCCAATATCTCCAATTCACATTTGTTCCTAACTCTTGACTTCTAGTAGAATGTCTTTTTTTTTTTTGCTGTTATTTTTCAAATAAGGTAAAAGACTCTAACAGTGGACACTGATTGAGTACACATTTTCAAATAACTTATATCTTTCTTGAATGTCAAGAGCTCACTGTAAGACTAGTTATAAGTAGTACACAAGTCCCATAAAGGCAGGGACTTTAATCTGTTTTCTTATACTGTATCCCCAATGCCAAGAACAGTGCCTAGATCATATTAAGTGCTAAATAGACACCAGATTAATGAATGTGTGCAAGGTTGTGAGGGAAATTCCCAGATAACTTGCATTGCACACACACTTTGCTTTGGAATATTCTGTTACAGGAAAAAGTCTTAGAAATAGAGAATATTGCTATACTTGGCAGATATTTTCTCCACTACACCCAATGGTCTTCTATGCTTACTCCCTATTTCTCACTACAAATGATCCTCTTCTGAAACTGAAGTTGGCACTGGATTAGGTTGGGCTGTTTATCATAGTTTGTTCAGAGTAGAATTGGTAACATTATAATTATTAACTACTGCAGAAGAAGCAAAAGGGAATTGAGCAGAAAATGTATACTCAAGATAGATTTAGTTCAAAATATGAAAAACATGAAACTCAATCTTTAAAATCTTAAAATCTTTAAGACTCCCAAGCTAAACAAGAGAGTTTTTTCTCCCTTCACTTTGTACAAGTGATTTTAAAAAATGTGTTTTTTAAAAAAGGCATGAACCCACAAGAATAATGAGAGTAGGAAAGGAGACAAGGGCATGGAGATGAGGCATAGGGGAAGAGACAGGGTATAACTTTCGAAGGCTGGAGAGAACAACAGGGGCCCTGATGTGGCAGGGCTGAGAAAGCCGACAACTCAATGCCAAGAAAGGTAAGGGAGGAGCAAGAGGAAATTCACTTGATAGGAATCAGAAAGGGAGTGATAGGAGGTACACTTACACTCTTGAGGGCAGCGGAATGTGGGACACTAAGTATGGTAGGTTGATAATCCAAGGAGCACACAGGTCCCTGGATCTAGTCCTCTGCTCTCAGCAGACAGATGATTGCACCTCCTGCACTCAGGCAAGAAAAGAGCACTTTGGTCTGCTAAAAAAGTAAGCTAAGGTATAAGAGATCCCAGAAAGAAGTAGGAGATAGGGTATCATAAAGAAAATGGGGGAAAATTGAATATGCACTAAATGCCCTTGTATGGAATAGTAACCACCTTTTGCTATTATGATAGCTTCTCATGACCGTGACAAATGCCTGAGGAAAACAACTTAAAGGAGGAAATATTTATTTCGACTTACAATGTCAGAGGTTTTAGTCCATAGTCAGTTGGCACCATTGCTTCAGGCCTGAAATGATGCAATGGTGGAACAAAGGGGCAGCAGGAAGCTGCTCAGCTAATGACCAAGGGGACAGAGAGAGGAAGGGGCCAGGAATCAGATATAGTCCCCCGGAGCATGCTCCTAGAGGACACACTCCCCCTGCTAGGTTTTACCTCCTACAATCTCTACCATTTCCCAACAGTCTATTCAGGTTAAGAATCGATCAATGGATTAACCCACTGATGTAAATAGCACTTTCATGATCCAATTACAACCCCAAATCCCCATCTCCGAACTTTGCTACAAGGGACCAAGGCTTCAACACATGAGCCTCTGAGGGACATTCCAGTTCTAAATCATAAAAGTCACACCACACTCCAAGTATCTTAGTTATAAGAATACTAGTGGCCTAGTAGGAAAGTGTTCAGATATTTCTCTTTGAACAAATTGACAAACACAAGATAAAAATGCTTACATTTTACATATAAACTAAATATGCCACATAAAGTGAATAAATCAATGATAGTACAATAAATTTGACTCCTCAACAAGTTCTACCCGTGAATATGAGGTATCCAATTAGCCTTCTTCACAAATATGAATGGACAACCAAGACAGAGACCAGGGAAGCAAAAAAAAAAAAAGGAAAATGCAGAGAGAGGAAACATCTTTAAAATACTGTAATTGATAAAATAAGACACACAAAACCCAAAAAAGATCAGGATATCATTTTTTAAAAATGATTATGAAAATATAAAATAAGAACAGAAATACTATACTCAATAAAGTATAAAGGAGCTGGAAGATAAATTTGGGAAAATCTCATTCACAAAGTAAAATAAAGAGAAAAAGGAGAATTAAAAGCAAAGAAGACCCACCAAGATGATCCAATATCCATTTTTGTAGCATCTACAGAAATGTAAAACAAAAAAATCAAGAGAATCTTCAAAAGCAAAACAAAACAAAAATGTACAGAAAATATACTAATAAATAAATGAGTCTTCAGACACAAAGAATCCACTAAGTATTTCATACAATGAATACAAAAATAGCCAAACCTAAGGCAAATTATAAAAATTTCAAACACCAAGGATAAAGTGAAATTTCTGTAAGTTTCCATCATAGAAAAAAAATAGGTAGAATAAAATATATCTCAACAAAAACTGAGTTTTAAAAGAAAATGGAGAAATACTTTCAAATTTTGAGGAGGGGGGAACTATTTCTAAGTGATATTTCTTTTTTATTAATGCATTTTAATTATATAGGATAATGGTTTCATACATTTGTACATGCATGTTGTGATAATTTCTATCCTCATAATCCCCCTTATCTTCCCCTCTCCCTCAGTCCTACTCCTCTTTTCTAATACTTGTCCCTTCTACTTTCTAATACTTTCTTTCTTCCACTTTGGTGTCATTTTTTTTTTCTATATATATTCTGCATATTAAAGAAAACATAAAATATTTGTCTTTCTGAGTCTTCTTTCACTTAATATGTTGATCTCCAGTTCCATCCATCTTCCTGCAAATGAAATAATTTCTTTTTTCTTTATGGCTGAATAGTACACAGTTGTGTACATACACCACATTTTCTCTATCCATTCATCTGCTGACAAGCACACAGGCTGATTCCATGTCTTCACTACTGTGAATTGTGCTGCAATAAACACAGACAATGCAGATAACTCTGCAGTATGCTGACATTAATTCCTTTAGGTCTATACCTAAGGATGGTATAGCTGGATCATATAATATTTCCACTGGTTATGTTTTTGAGAACCTTCCTTACTGATTTCCACAGTGGTTATGTGAATTCATGGTCCCATCAAAAGTGTGTGCATGTTCTTTTTTCCCCTGCATCCTCAACATTCTCGAGCACTTGTTGTTTTTGAATTCTTAATGACAGCCATTCTGACTGACATGAGATGACGTCTGACCCATAGTTTTGATTTTCATTTTCCTAATGACTAGAGATGTAGAACACATTTCCCTATAATTATTAGCCATTTGTATGTCTTTTGTTTTTCTTTTCATTTTTCCATTTATTATTGATTGGGCCTAACCTATATTTCCATGCACAAACCATCAGTCAAAGGTGAGATTAGAATCAGGACGTATCAGGCCATGTAATATCTCAAAAAATGGGCCTTCGATTACTCAAGCTCTCCATAAATTAAAATAAGAGGATGTGACTGACTAACTTGGAGAGGAAACAAGAAAGACAAACACTTGATCTCCTGGGGGAAGTTGGGGGACTCTGAGAGAGAAGCAAGGGAATGTTCAGGATGACAGAGAGAGGGAGCTCTGCATGACAATTGTTCAGCAGTTACCAGAACAACTCATCAGATCAGAACCAGAGGACAGACTGCTCTGACAGCAGGGGTATCTCTAATAAAATGAAAATAAGAGCAAAAACATGATAAAACTTGATTTTAATGAAGTTACAAAGACATTTACTAATAGCTTAAAAATCACTTATTAAAGGGCCATTTCGGTGGACAGAAAGAGTGTACCAATTATTAACTCAGAGGAAAACAAATGACTGTTACAGAAAAGAAATGTAGTCATAAAATCAACTGCAAATAACATTGTCATTGCCATAATATGAACACTAAAATTTTATTAACTGAACATTGATATAACTAACTGAAAGGATGGAAGTTGAGAGGAAATAAGTAATAAAAATTATTCCCATCTTTCATAGTAGGAATGTAGAGTACGATTAGTTAAGATTTGAATGTAGGATCATGAAAGATATTTTTTCCTGATTGTAATACAAATGATTTTATTTTTCTGAAAATGTTTTGCACAATATAAATTTAAACTTAACTAATAGTCAGGAAAGTCATAAATAGATCACGTCATAAATATTATTTGGAATGAGAAATCGGCTAAGTAGTTCAATAAATATGCAGATTTTTGAAAAGTACACTTATTCTAAGTTCTTTTTAAAATTTAGTTCCAGAGGTTACACATCATTTGTTTTGCAATTAAGTATATTGACTTTCTCTGATGACAGGAAGTTTTAAGAAAAATATATTACCAGAAAATTACAGATTGCATAAACATTTACATTTATCTAAAGTATAAAGTAGTTTTATTTACAAATAATATATTTTTTATAATATAAACAGAAATTGCATATTAGTAAGTGCTTCAAATAAGTCTTGGAAGAGACCACATCTTAAACATATACTGACATTGCACAGAGTTCTAAAGCTTTTAAGGGTGTATCAAACTAAGAAATAGTTCTGTTTTGCCAACAATTGATAAATAATAAGAGTACTAAGTAGCTAAACAGTGTGTTTTGTTTTCCTATGTCAATATATACATCTAGCTAACTTCCATTTTTTCAATAGCTCTTTAGTACTACATAGTAGTTTATGCAAGATACTGTAAAATGCATTGTAGTTTTTTGTTTGTTTGTTTGTTTGGTCTTTTTTAAAATAGTTTTTTGGCATTAGTCAACAGAACCATGTAAAACCTTCTGGATGTGCAAATAAGATTCACCACGTCAACCTCCTGATTCTCAAGCCTTCCAGCCTCAATCAGAACTGAATCACCGGCTTTCTTGGACCTACAGACTGTAGGCAGCAGTCTTGCTCAGGCTCCATAATTATGTGAGCCTATCTCTTAAAATAAATTTCTTTCTTTATATCTACGTAAATCCTATCACTTTGTTTCTCTGGAAAACCTAACAATGGCTATCACTCATTTTCAAAAAGATGAATATATGATAGTCATTGCCTTTACTCCATTCTCAAAAATATTATTTTAAGAATGTGTACCCATTGACCTGCCATCTTGAAAATTGTTGACAGAACAGGAAGAGATTTAGAAGTCAACACTTAACATCATTTCTTAAATTCATGTCACTACTTTAACAAGTCACACAATCATTCATTTAAAATATGTCTCTGAGAATCAAGTACAGCCTCAGACCACAGTGCTAGCTGGTGAGGCTGCAATCTGAAAAACAACAAAAACATACATATGGTTCCTACCCTTATGAAGCTTACTCTTCTATCACAATATACATAGTGATGAAAACAGAAATCAAAAAGATGACAAAAAACATCCTGAATCAAGTAAACATGATACTTGAGAATTTCAAGCAACAAATGTTTTACAAAGTGTTTGGAAATGAAGCAACAGTATCGGAGCAAAACCAGAATGAAACAGAGTAATACACATTCTCGAAACCAGAAAATTATGAGTGACTGAGGTGCATTAGAAAGGCAAAAATCTGGTTAAAGGAACTGGAGAGGTAGGTGGGCTCCAGACTATAAAGGATAGTGGTTTTTCAATTTTATGGTAAGGGTAATGGTAAAATCATATATTTGCAATGTTTATTTTTGTCAAAGTAGTATGTGTATTTTGTAATATAATAAATTGATGGACGAGCTTATGCTGAAAAGCAATGGTTGATTGTGTCCACAGTTCCTTCTATAATATCCAAGCAGTAATCCCTTTTGCCCATTTCTTATTTTATATCACTCAATGGTGCCCAATTCTGAGCTGAATTTCACAACTAGAAAGCCTGAACTATAAAACATACTCAATAAAATATTTCATGAAGAAGAAATGAAAAAATAGAAGTGAAAACCAACAAAGGGAGAAACTACACTAGAAGAATAGTCAATCAAACAAGAAAGTAATTCAAATTAAAAACAAAAAATAAATCAAAATGATAGGGAATAAAAATTATTTCTCAATAGTAACATTGAATGTATAAGGACTAAATTCATCAATCAAAAACATAGACTGGCTTAATTCCTAGGTCCTTGATCCATTTTGAGTTGAGTTTTGTGCATGGTGAGAGATAGGGGTTTAATTTCATTTTGTTGTATATGGATTTCCAGATTTCCCAGCACCATTTGTTGAAGAGGCTATCTTTTCTCTAATGCATGTTTTTGGCACCTTTGTCTAATATAAGATAACTGTAGTTTTATGGGTTAGTCTCTGTATCCTCTAATCTGTACCACTTTTCTACCAGTCTGTTTTGGTGCCAATACCATGCTGTTTTTTCATTAATATTGCTCTGTAGTATAGTTTAAGGTGTGTTATAGTGATGCTACCTGCTTCATTCTTCCTGCTAAGGGTTGCTTTAACTATTCTGGGTCTTTTATTTTTCCAGATGAATTTCATGATTGTATTTTCTATTTATATGAGGAATGCCATTGGGATTTTGATCAGAACTGCATTGAATCTTTATAGTGCTTTTGGTAGTATGGGGCCAAGGACCTGAACAGACACTTCTCAGAAGAGTATATACAATCAATCAACAAATAGATGAAAAAATGTTCAGCATCTCTAGCAATTAAAGAAATGCAAATAAAAACTACTCTAAGATATCATCTCACTCCAGTCAGAATGGCAACTATTATGAAGACAAACAACAATAAGAGTTGGTGAGGATGACTCGGGAAGGTACATTCATACATTGCTGTTGGGACTGCAAATTGGTGCAGCCAGTATGGAAAGCAGTATGGCGATTCCTTGAAAAACTGGGAATGGAACCACCATTTGACCCAGCTATCCCTCTCCTAGGTCTATATCCAAAAGACTTAAAAACAGGATACTACAGGGACACAGTCACATCAATGTTTACAGCAGCATAATTCACAATACCTAAACAGGGGAACCTACATAGATGACCTTCAGTAGATGAATGGATTAAAAAATGTGGCATATATACACAATGGAATATTACTCATCAATAAAGAGAATAAAATTATGGCATTTGCAGGTAAATAGATAGCATTGGAGAAGATAATGCTAAGTGAAGTTAGCCAATCTCCCCCCAGAATATGCCAAATGTTTTCTCTGATAAAAGGTGACTTACTCATAGTGTGTGTGTGTGGGGGGGGGCGTGGAAGGAATAGATGAACTCTAGATAGGGCAGAGGGATGGGAGGGGAAGGGAGGGGGCGGGGGTTAGCAAGGATGATGGAATGCGATGACATCATTATCCAAAGTACATGTATGAAGACACAAATTGGTGTGAACATACTTTTCATACAACCAGAGATATGAAATGTGCTCTATATGTATAATAATAATTGTAATGCATTCCGCTGTCATTTATTTTTAAAAATTCAATAAAATTTTTAAAAAAATATATAGACAGGCATATTGGGTTAAAAAACAAGACCCAACAATATGCTATCTCCAAGAGACTCACTTCATAGGCAAAGACATCTACAGACTAAAGGTAAAAGGATGAGAAAAAAATATACATATCATGCACATGGATCTGGTAAATAAGCAAAGATTTCTATCCTCATATCAGATAAAGTGGATTTCAAAGTTATTCAGAAGTGACAAAGAAGGTCATTTCATACTGCTTAAGGGAATTATACATAAACAAGACATAGCAATCATAAATATTTATGCCCCAAACAACGGAGCATCTATGTACATCAAACCCTTCTCAATTTCAACAATCAAATAGACCACAACATAATAATACTGGGTACTTTAACATACCTTTCTCATCACTGGATAGATCCTCCAAACAAAAACTAAACAAAAGAGCTATAGAACTAAAAAATACAATTAATGGTTTAGACAACATGTGAATAATATTTCATCCATCAATGACTGAATACACTTTCCTCTCAGCAGCACATGGATCCTTCTCTAAAATATACCATATCTTGGGCCACAAAGCAACGCTTAGCAAATATAAAATAAAATAGAGATAATACCTTGCATTCTATCAGATCACAATGAAATAAAATTAGAAATCAACAATAAAATAAAACTAGAAGCTACTCTAATATCTAGAGACTAAATAATATGCTATTGAATTATCAATGGATAGCAGAAGTATTGAAAGTTTTAACCAGAAAAATTAGATAAGAGAAACAAAAGAAAGATGAATTATCCCTGCTTTCAGATGAAATGATACTTATGTATAGGAATTCCTGAAGACTCCACCAAAAGACACTAGAACTAATTAAAAAAAACTCAGTAATGTTGCAGGTTATAAAAAAAAAAGTCAATGGAAAAAATCAGTTAGCACTTTTATACACAAATAATGAGATTGCTGAGAATGAAATTATGAAAGCAATTCTATCAATAATAGCTACAATATTAATAACTAGAATAAATTCAATATAGAATAAACTTAATTGATTAGTTGAAATACTTCTACAATGAAAATTACCAAGAACTGGTAAAAATAAAAATTGAAGAAGACATCAACAAATGGGAAAAAACTCCCATATCTTTGGATTGGAAAAATTAATGTCCAAATTTTCATACTACCCAAAGCAATTCAAGAACTCAATGCAATACCCATCAAAATAACAATGACATTGTTTATAGGACTATTTAAAAAAGCACTCCTAAAAGTGATATGGAAGTACAAAAAGAAATCCCAAAACATCAAAAGAACAAAGCTGGAGACACCACAATGACTGATTTCAAGAATTTCTACAGACCAATGGTGACCAGATAACTCTGGTGTGGGCACAAAAATGAACACACAGACCAACAGAATAGAATGGAGATCCCAATAACAAACTTGCACATCTATAGCCAGCTTAATCTTAACAAGGCACTATGAACATATATTGGAGAAAAGACAGCCTGTTTAGTGAATGCTGGGAAAACTAGACATTCATGTGCAGAAAATTCAAACTTGACCCTATGTATCACACTATATAAAAATCAACTCAAAATGGATCAAATACTAAACTATAAGATATGCAAAGTTTCATTTACAGATATTATAATTTAGTAATTGATCCATTTTGAGTTAATTTTTGGAAGAAAACATATGGGAAACACTTCAAAACATTAGTATAGGCAATGATTTTTGGCACATGATCCCCAAACATGGGAAACAAAAGAAAAAAGAGACAAATGATATTTTTTATGAAAATAAAAAGCTTTTGAACAGCAAAGAAAACAGTCAAGTGAAGAGACAACCTTCAAAGAATGGAAGAAAATGTTTGCAAAATATTCAGCGAAATAATATCCATAGTCTATAAAGAACTTAAAAACTTTATAACAAAAAAGAAGTAATCCAATTGAAAAATGAGCAAATAATCTGAATAGACATGTCTCAAAAGAAGAAATACAAAAGGTCAACAAAATATAAAAAATGCTCAATATTATTAGCTACGAGGGAAATACAAGTCAAAACTATAATCAGATATCACCACACCAGAGTTAGAATGGTTCTTATTAAAAAAAAAAAAACACAAATAATGAATGTTGGCAAGGATGTGAAGAAAAAGGCACTCTAATATAGTGTTAGAGGAAATGAAAATGAGTACAATCTTTATGGAGAACAGCATGGAATTTCCTCTAAAAACTAAAAGGAGACCTACCATATGATACAGCTGTCCTACTCCTGAATATCCATGCAAAGGAAATGAAATAAGCATACCAAGGGGGATAACAGCATATCCATGATTACTATGGTCTATTATTTAGCCATAAAGAATGAAATATTGTCATTGGTGATATTATGGATGGAGCCAGAAGATACTGTATTAAGTGAAATAAGCTGGACATAAGAAATAGTCCCCATATAGTCCCTCTCACATGCACAGGTTTAAAATAAACAACAACAACAAAAAAACTCAACCTGGACTTAGAATAGTGATTATAAGAGGTAGGAAATGTGTTGACAGGGCTGATAAAGGCAGGTTGGACTTGATCAGTGCATGCTGTATGTATATATTAAAATATTGTACTGAAATCCATTAAAATGTACAATCAAAATATTAATCAAAAATAAAATTTTAAAATGTTGACTTATCAATGACTCATGCATTTCATTCCTTTTCCCAGTCACTGGTGATCATATAATTATTAGAAACTGAATATAGTATCAGTATCCCCTTGTGCTGCTACGTAAGATGAAGCCACAATGCTTCTCTGTATAATAGTATCAATAGCTCTTCAAAATCTAAAGATTCAGATTCATACTACATTTTAATAGCAACAAAAACAACAAAACAACTCTGAAATTATTGGGTGAAATGCACAAAATAATCTAAAACTAAGAAATAATCCCGACATTTGCTTTCTAAATATCCAAGTCCATTGGGTAGTCTCCTATCCCTTCCTGAGCTATGTAAGAAGGACAAAGAATCCTATTTTCACTCCAAAACATTACCTGTGGCTCTGAGTTGTAAACAGTGAATGGAACCCTCTCTATTCCAGATACAAATTATGAAATAAAAGGAAGAGATAACTAATGTAGTTCTACAAACGTTGATGAAACAAACGTGTAGAACAGTCAATGAATCTTAGACATATATGCTACTATAAGTATTGCTATTGTGCCTGGAGAAATCAAGCATCCTATCACATGTGCAACAGGAATAGGAGAAAATAACAGATAGATGTTTGAGGGATATTTAAAGTTATATATGAATATAGTAAATTATCATCCATCCACACAACTAAACAAGTTATTAAGTATTCTAATAATCATTAAATAGCTAATGTTTTTCAGATCAAAGATAATTTTTAATGTAGTGAAACAACTATTAGCAAAGTCATGATGAAAATAGATCTCCTAAGCTAATTTAAATTTATTTAATTGGAGTATTTGCCTTAACCAAAGCATTAACATATAAAAGAACATATTTGCTAAACATGACTCTCTAAAGTAAAATTTAAACATGTGTACATTGACTCATGTGAGATCTTAAGCTGAAAATACATAACTTAGCAATTATCATTTTATAAATTATATTTTGAAGATTAAGGGAAATGTTAAGAGAACACAAATTTTGCTACTAAAAGAAGTAAAAAATATCATAGACCAAAAAGATTAAAATATAATTAATTAATGATCTAAATATAATTCATTAATGGGGTGAGTACATGGGAAAAGGATGTACTTGTACCATCTTCAACTTCAGTGAATGTAATTTTTTGTACAATAATTTTATCTGGACCTAATTAATAATTTATTTTCCTCATTTGGAAGAAAAAAGCACAAAAATCTCTGAATTTAATTGTTGTTATTTCCTTTGTAAAATATTAAACAACTTAAAACGATATGTAGCAAAAGAAAGGTAATTCTGATATAAATAATTTTACTTTTATCTCAAAGAAAATAATTTTAAACTGCACATGTGGGCTTCTATCTACATATTAACTGAACTACAATTTATTGTGAATTATATCGTGGTCATTCCCATAATCAATCCAATTGATAGTGAAATTGAAACTATCTCCAGGCAAAGGTATAACTACAAAGATATTTTGCCCAAAATAATGAGTATTTAAAATCTGAGATGTCCAGTATGGCAGCCACCAGACACACACACACACACACACACACACACACACACAAAGAGGCTAGCCCAATGGAGGAGTTGAATTTTGCAATTAAATTGAGATATGTTGTTAAGTGTAAAGTATACATGGGGTTTTGAAAACTTAGTATAAATACTGTTCAATATTTCAGTAATGCTTTTTTTGTATTTCTTACAAATTGACATGATAAGAATTTTTAACACTGGCTAAATAAAATATATTGTTAAAAATAATTTCACCTATGTCTTTTTATATTTTTAATGCCATCACTAGAAAATTTCAAACTACCTATGTGACGCAGATTATATTTCTACTAGACAGTTCTGATTTAGATCCTTTAAAAAAAATAGCATCTATTACAGTCATGGATTCATTTGACTTTAAATTAAAATGCATAATGATTATGCCCAACATTTTTTGAGACTAAGTGGATGTTCTGACAGTTTATTTACTAGGTATAATTCTAAGCTTATATTTTAGACAGCAGAAAAGATTAAATTCAAAACACTTATCCAAGAGAATGTGTCTTAAAGCAAAAGACACAGAATATAAAAATGGGATGGAACAAATCCAGCTAATATATGCAATATTTAGGAATGTGAGGTGATGAGTCAAGATTGTGATTTAGTGGGGAAGTTCAGTTATTACTTAAAGATTAGAGGAGATTAAATCATGGTACAGTAACAAACTAAATTAGAGAGGATTTGATTAAAAACAACCTAAATTTAATCAGGATTTCAGATTGTAGTCAGAAAGACTTGATTGAATCAATTCCCCTGCAAAAGTATTTAAAAGTAATGTGCACTGATACATTGAAATAATTTCATTTATATGAAATACACAGATATTTTAAAGTAGTGATTTTTACTCTTAGTAGGTTAATTTTTAAATACTTTGCATAACTAAAAATAGACAAGTAAATAATGGTATTTTTGTTTGGGGGGTTACTTGATAAACTGATAATAAATATTTCAATTTTGGATGATGAATCACATATTCATGTAAACTTTCCTGTGTATTTAAAAGAAAGTCACATTAATTTAAAAATATTTAGTTAAAATTTTAATTAAAATAAGTTTATGTATCACATATATTATATATATATATATACATTAAAAAATGCTTCACTGAATAGAAATTTGTGTTTTTAACCACACACATAAATAATATGCCAAGAGTGATTTTAAATCCTGACTTTCTTTAATCTATTTAGTAGGTTTATTTGAATGATAAGACAAAGGCAAGTACAGAAATCACCAATTTCCTGGTAGACTAAGCATCCAATAATGTTTATCTTTTTCTCTATAATGTGAAATGTATAAATTTTAAAAACTGAAGATAAATTTACCCACTTCAACATAGAAAACTTAAAATTTAATTTTTTTTAGTTGTTGTTGGACACAATACCTTTATTTTATTTATTTATTTTTATGTGGTGCTAAGGATCAAACCCAGCATCTTGCACTTGCTAGGTGAGCACTTACTGCTGAGCCACAACCTTAGCCCCAGTCTCAATGTTTCCTTAAGGCATAGTTCACCCTTCAGTATGAAATTTATTGTAAAAGTATTATGAGAAAAAAATGCTAAATTAAAATACATATTTGGATATTTTAAAATATTTTTAGTTGTAGATGGACACAATATCTTTATTTATTTTTGTGTGATGCTGAGGATCAAACCCAATGCCTCACATGTGGCTAGGCAAGCACTCCACTTCTGAGCTACAACCCCAGCCCCAGGAAGTTTTTTTGAATGAAGAATAATTTGAAAACCTGAGACAAAAACTGAAAATAAAATACAGAAAACCAGCAGATGGCCATGAACTGTTCATAAATTATGATACCAGCACTCCCAGGTAACTTCATTCTTCTCCTTTCTTATCTCTATTAACAATCATTTAACTAATTGATTTTTGTTTTTATCTACTCTGATTTAGCGACTTTTTTTTTAAGGAAAAGAAGGCCAAGACTACATTTTATTTCTTATCCCTAAATGAAGTATTTTTGCTTAAAATATAAAGCTTAATATATAAGCTATCTGGAATAACTAAGGTAGTTTGAGTCCCTTAGAATAAGGTTCAAGATTCCTATAGGTTCTATCATATAACTCTCAGAATATCTTTATAAATCTTCAAACTTTCTGAAAACCCTTTCAACAGATAACAGAAATTGAAGTTCAAAGAGGTTATTACTTACCTCAAAGGAGACAGCTACCATATTTCTTAGATGCTAAGATAGACTTATTCACTTCATTGCACTCTTGAAATCAGGATACTATTTGCATCAGTGGTGTCCATATTTGATGAAATGTGACAATGTCAGCATCACGGCAGGAATTGAGACCCAGGTTTGTTCACTCCAAACCCTCTTGCTCCTTTTCCTGATTGCAGTGCAATAGTTAGATGGGCCTTAATCTAGAGTCAGACTTTCACTGATAGCCAATGCCTTTTAATTTCAAAGCCCTAATAATTTTTTTACATTAATTGAATACTGAAATCAATCAGTTTAAATATAAAAATAAATTATTAATAAATTTTTATAGATACTGTACATGTGTAACATGATGCCACTTCATCCCTTGATTGAATTAAATGACTCAAGTCATGAAATCAATATGTAAATATAGCTGAAATAAAAAATGATTTCAAAATTTATAAATTGATTCCTCAAATCCTTGGGCTCCTGGTAATGTGTTCACTGTTCTTATTTTGGGGCAATTTATGCCCAAATACTCTATTGAAAGTCAATAATCCTGAGTTATAGTCCTAACTGTTCGATGACTTAGGATTTATCACTTTACATTTTTAGACATAAAGTTGTCACATTTTACAACATATGGGCTTGACTCACTATGAAATATCCCAGATCTAAATTCAAACTCATCTAACCCAGACATGAAGAAGAAAACTAGAGGTAGAAGAAAGCAATGAGACCATCCAACATATTTCTACAGAAATACCCAGGAAGGCAGTGGAGGAAGAGAATGTTCCCGGTTAATGGAAGGCAAAGCATTGATACATAGTGTTCCCAACCCTAATTCAATTGAACCTCTTCAAAAAGATAGTGCTGAAGAGTTGCTTTCCCAATATCCACACCACTGAAATTGTACAGCACAGTCCCTATGCCACAGATGAGTCATTGCATACCTTGGGTCGAATATTTGTAGAACATCATAAAAACAATGATTCATGGTGCATTTCATGTTGCAAATGACTCAGCATGTTCAACTAACTCATGTTTCTGTGCTCATCAATTGTGGGATTTATGTTATAACAGGAACATGTTGTATGTTAAGCAGAAATATAGAAATCAACACAAGACAGTGATTCACAGGAGGAAAAACTTTAGGTCACTCACAGAAACTAGCCCATTGTATCCAAATGGAATAAGCCACCAAAAAGGGGTTCCAGTATAAATCTATGGAAAGGAACCACAGAGCTCTGTGTGAAACTCAGATGAAAAGGCAAGTTAAAGAACAGGTCAGCCTCCACAGGTCAGGGGATCCCCAGAGGTTCAAGAAAGTTGGTCTTTCTGCACAGATGCAATGAATTTTATCAAATAACTTAACAATTTTCTTAATCCACAAATCCAGTATTATCCCTAATTATGCTCTTCCCAAGTAATATACTCCAACTATAAAGAATTACTTCTGAAAAACACTTTCTATATTTTTTCCAGTGTCTCTACTCTTTTAATGTAAATTGCTAGCCTAGAAAGCTTTTGCCCCACTTTTCCTAACCTTCTGACAAAATCTTATTTCTCTTTCAAGAGTCAGGTCAAATCTCATCTAATAGTGCCATATAACTACACTGCATTTTGTAAAATCTCCAATAAGGCTGTCACTTCCACAAAACTGTGATCTAGTTTCATTTCCCCTATACTGATTAATATATAAAAAATATGTGGATATTTTAAAAAATAAAATTACCCCTGTTCCCTCCAGACATTAAGTATTTGTTTGTGAGATCAGGTATGGTCAAGTACGTGGCTAGGTGCCTTGCAATAGAGTATTTCCAACTCATTATTTGTGACTGAAGATATTTGGAATAAACTTTATAATACTTAAAGGATGACTCAATATTTTTCATAAAAAAGAGAAATACATAATATTAGAGTAAATGAGGCTAAAGCCACAAAACAAGGTTCTGTTTTTATCACTATCATCTTCAACCACCTGGAAAAAACACTTAGGAGTAAATGAATCAGTTCCCCTGGGTACAATTACATTCTGAAAACTGCAATGCATTTAACACCCACCAATATTCTCCCCAATGGATGCAACTGAAATATTATATATCACTTTAATCTGCTACTATACTGTAGTAACTTGATTATCATTCAAAAAGATTGTCTGCAAGAAGATTATATATACTTGTTCCATGCTGATATTGGCTCCTTTTGTCCAATGACACATGTAAAGAATTGATATATGTGGGAAGAGGCTCTTAAACCTATTTGAGATATTTCATGTTGTTTTTTCTGTTATGAGATAAGTAATATTCCAGATATAGGCTAAACAGTCAACATGGGTACAAAGAAATGAGGTAGTGGAGACTGAAGCTAACTTGCAATGAACTGGTAGTATAAAAGATAAACAAATTTCTGTGGTCTTAATCACTGAGATTTAGGGGTTTAGTGCAAACACACACCATAATCTGGCTTATTCCAAACTCTTCTGATGATATATGATATATGAAAATAGAAAATCAGTGTCATTATATATAAATACATACATGCACGCACACAACATCCACATATATACACATACATACATCTCTCTTGTGTTCTGTTTATCAGTGCCACTTGGGGGAAAGAAAGGAAGAGTGTGTTAATCTAGACATATTAGTAAATAGTCTATCCTCGTATCAACAAACAAAACTGCTTTTTTTCTGTTGTTGTTTATCAGAACATCTTGCATAAGTGATTTGATATTCCAGATCAAATAAGCATTGTGTATATTCCATCTTTAACTATTTCCAGCTATTAATATCCATCTTTGCATCATTTTCTATTGTACTCTACTCTTCAATTCTATTCTTTTCCACTCACCTTTATGAAACACCACAGAAAACACAGGTATTACAGAGACAGAGACCTGTACCCATCATGATTGATTTATATTGTAAGGACTTATTTTCCCCCAATCCTACTTGGCATACATCAATAAGCAGCAGCAAATCTGATAGAGAAGGCAGGGAAACAAATCATACTTATTATAAGAAATGATTTTGTTGTGTACCAACCAAATATATTGCATTATTTCTTTGCAAGGTTTTTATGTGGTCCATTCCCAGATCACTACCTCCCACAGTGATAAACTTTCTGTATGTGTCAGGGAAATAGCTTTCTGACAATTTTGTTTTCTTTGTTAAACCTTTAGTCTATATTCATTAATACAGAAAATATTAACTAACACATAAAATATTCACTATGTTTTATTTATTTTCTTCATCCTCTAGATTTCTCCTACTCCTTTCCCAAGGCATTGTTAGGCACAGATTTGTGCACATGTGAAAAAACAACCTCAATCCATATTTTCACTGACTCACATGATTAATAAAAAACAAGAACCTATGGAAACAGCTACCATAGTGCCCAAGAAACAGAAGGTATTTAATAAGGGGTAGCATAGTCCTCCCTAAGAAAACCATCCAATCCAAAAGAATCATATATCAAACCAAAGACAAAATAAAATAAAATGCAAATGTCAGAATCCATTTCTCAAACATCTTTCCAATTGTGGGCTCAAAGGACTTTGACAGTAAAGGAATGAATGACACCAACATCAGCCACACAAATTACTGTATGCAGGTTACTGTATAATGTGGTGGAATCAACCTCAGGAGGTTTTCAGGAGGGAAATAAATGAATGCATATGAAGTACAGTTTCAGACCTAAGTGCCTCCCAACTCCAGTGATGATTTCGAGTACAGCCATCATCCCAGGTCTGAGATCTGTTATCATCACAGATCAAAATGAATCCATAAAAATTATAGGCCAAAAATTCAGGAAGACTTGGATAAGGAATTAATGACTGAACCTGAGATTATTCTTGTACTAGTGTCATCTTCTTCTCTTAAACCTGCCTCAGCTTTTGTATTCACTGCTTGCCAAGGACAAAATGTTGACCAGAGAATATATTTAGCCCATCATGTCCATTGGCATCACTACTCATCAGCACAACACAGGTCATCAGCAGAGTTTACTCAATCACAGAAAGCTGTGGGAGAACCAGAGTTCTATTTGAGACTGGCTTTGCAGGACTCACCTATTTGATGACAGGAACTGAGAAGGGTGACAGGTAAGGTAGTAAATTTTTCTTTGCCTCAGTTACTTATCTGTAAAGTGAACTAATAAAAACATTTTCTTTCCAGAATTGTTGGAAGGGATAAAGGCAAAAATATCAGCAAACCACTTAGTCAGGGTCTCACCTTTTTTTTAGTTCTCCATAAATATTAGTGATGACATCATCACTATTACCATCCTTTTTATCTAGAAGAGCCAGGGGCAATTGCTGAGTCCTTTTAATGTATGCCTTTTAATGTATGCTTTTAGGAACAACAATAGGAAGGATATCTTCAGGGAACTCACTTGTAGCTAGGTTAAAGTTGAGAAGAGTCATTGATTGCTTCAAGGCAAAAATAAAAATGAAAGGAGAGGAGGTTGGGTAAGATACAAATTGATGAGAAACCCTGAGACTCTGTAAGAACTGATGACTGGAACAACCAGCAGGAGATTTTGAGCCAGACTAGCTTTGAAAATTGCTGCCATGATTGGAATCTTGCCTGGTGATTGGTACGCTTGTGGGAACAACAATTCCAAGAACTGATAAAAACAACCACCTCTAGGAACAGCAGACAAGATAGCTCAGGCTAGAAGACTCAGCCTCAGAGAACTCCACTTAGGAAGCATGGCACATTCTTAGGAGACACAGGCTCTGTTTGCAGTCTCCTTTAACAGGTGGAGGTTCGTGAACAAGATAAGTGATACTTCATTTTACTCCTCCTGAAGGACAAGATACATTGCTTTGTATCTGATACATTGCTCCACAGTGCCTAGCACTTGAGTGGCACCAGGTACTCTTTTCATGTGGTAAATGCTCAAAAATCTTTTGGATGAAGACATTGAAGGATCCTTTAGCTCTAAGTACTGTGTTCTGATTTAGTAAGAAAACTAGGATTTTTGGATGGCAACTGGTCAGCTTGTAAAAGGTAATCAAATTTTCAGATTTTCAAGGGATTTTGCTAAATATCACGTCTGAACTCCTGCTCATGCTCAAGAAGTAAGAGAAATCACTAAATCCCGCCGCCTCAAAAGAAATTATAACAGTTACATAATGAACAATGCTCTATTCAATGAGGTTATTATACATAAAGTAGTTCCTTTAATTCTAAAGTGTTATCACTAGGTTTCTTTCATTTCATAGATATGGATGAGATGTCTAAAATGTAATAATTGTTTAACATTACAAACTCTTTTTGTATATATGAAGCTGATGTTGATGTCATTTTGTCTCAAATTTTGGTTAGTTCAATGAATTCTTTGCTTTGGTAGTTATGTAAGACTTGAATGTAAACATTATGCCTGGTAGTGTGCACAATTATCTTTTGTTATTTGAAATTATGATGATACCACTTAGCTTAGAGATTTAATTGAATACCTATGATGTTAGAGACAATATATTGAATATCAGAATTATAAGACAGAGTTCCAGTTGCTTACAGTTTGGGGAGGAGACAGGTAAAAGTAAGTCTTGACTACAATAATGCTATGATAAAAATAAAACAGAGTGTTATGAAAATGCATAAGAGACAGAATAACTAGAAGATCTGGGTGGCTTCCGAAAGCTGGTGCATAAGTTAAGTTTTGAAGAACAACTAAGGGGTAGCTATGTTGCCTTGTGACTCAAATTCAAAAACATGGAGTATTTGGTTATTTGGGGCAAAAATAAATAAAGTTTTCATAGGCTTATTCTTATAGTTGCCTACTTATCAAAAAACAAAGTCATACAAATCCTGTGGCAATTTAGAAATCATAATATTAAGAAGGTGTTGCTCCACAGTAATTTATCTGCTTGTGGTTCCAAATAGTGATGGCAACCACAGCCTACCTGCACAGCTACAGCAACAGTTCTCCAAGAATGTGCCATGCCTGTGGTAAACCTGAGAACTTGGATGACTTCATCTAACCAATGCTTCAAAGTGAGATCTGCAGAGAAGTCTGCTCTAGAAATGCCTTCAGCCCATGAAAAAGTAAGGAGCCCATGCTAGAATGCAAATCCATGCAGGTCTTGCTTCCTTTGTTGAAAAAAAAAATTACATTTCGGCAAAAGCTCCTTGTCAAAGACCAGGTAGCAAAGTTTCAGATAAGTATTTTGCATAATATTGAATTAAATGCAGATTGCTAAAATATGACAGTTCTTTTCTGTTCACACTCAATACTGAATACAACAGTAATTCCCCATATTGACTACCATACTTTGTGTACCACCTACAAAACACATCCTAAAACCAGCGACAGTCATGTTACAAACTATTCCAATTTCTTGACCCCTACAACATCCCACTAAAGAGTCTTTTTGACTTCTGACTTTGCCATGCTTCCTTGGCAGCCAGGGTGAAGTGTCCACAGGTAATCTCTGGATTTAACATTCTTCAGTGATTTAGACATTCTCTAAAGACTACCTGCTCCTCCTTACCTGGTCCTTTACCTGGTCCCTTACCCCTTACTGGTTCCTTCTTATATTCCCATCCTCTACAGGTTGGTCTATCCTCAAGTCAACCTTCGTATTCCTTCTCTTTCCTATCTTTCCTCATGACAGCACATATGTCATGCTCTATCACATTATTAGAACATATTATCATTAATATTTTTATTTAAGTATGTGTTTCATTGCTGATTGTCTCTATAAACTAGAATGCAAAGTCTACAGAGGCAAGGATTTCAAGAGATTTATTCATCTTCTTTCAATGTCTGGCAACAACTGAGCAATCAGTATGCTTGCTGAATGAGAGAATGAATAGATGCGGTGGGAATTTCTGAAATGTATTACACAAAAGATATACAGTTTATCATACAGTTACCTGAAGCGTATTATGCAAAAATGTGTATTTGGGTTTGGGTGAATAGGTGTCTATATTAGTTCTGGTCAGATGCTCATTCAGGCCATGAGAGAGGAAATATCTGGACTTTTCCTCTATTGTCATCACTCAGATATCATGGCTCTGAAGTTCATGCTGTATTGTATTGCACTGGGACAGTCCACTCCCTGCATGTGGACCTGAGCTGTAAACAGCAGAGAATACTCAGGCTTTATGTCAGCAATTTACCAAACACAGTGTTCATAAATTTAGAATCCACACTTGGATTTCCATATGCCTAATTCTCTGTTTTCTTATTTTCACAAAATTGAAGGTGGTTCCCACATTGTCTAATGCATGACACCTGTCACTACTAAATTTTTATTGCCTGGGTACTCTATATGTTTGCATGGCCCATCTGTACCTAACCTGCATTCTGCATGGCTGTAGAAATGTTAACCAGATGCACTTCATATTTCATTCCTTGGGGGAGAAGGACTTTGGTAGAAGACTGAAATATGAATGCACAGAAAATGCACTGTGTGGAAGCAGAGATTCCAGCCACCTCCAGTGTGAAGCTAAGCATTTTATGCAAAAATGTGTATTTTCACAGGAATGTGTATTCAGACCCCATCAACTGGAGTCTTTACACTGGAGTTAGTTACACATGTTTTAGAAACAACTGATAACAGACCAAACACTAGGAGGCAAACCTCAAATTTAAGCATGAATGATAATTTTGCTCACTCAGCAATTTCCTATGGATACAAAGGTCAGAACTGTTTGTTTGTTTGTTTGTTTGTGTCACCAGGTCAGCGGTTTGGTAAACCCTCAGTTCATGAAACACTGCATTTTCAGGATGCTCAGCTGACTTCCCTTAGGGCAGCATTTTTCTCTTTTGAAAATGGAATGGCATGCCCATTAAACTACCAGGGAAGGATAAACCAATTTTTCCTATTCTATCAGCACAGAGCTAATAAATACCATAGTATATTCCATGATACATTGTGGAAAATTGGGATTTATTGTATTTCCCTCCCTAAATGGGAGGAGCTGACCAAGATATTTCAAAATGTACTAGAGACTATTCAGACCAAACCTTGGGAGACAATGTTTTCTGGTCACTGAATTACAGTATGCAGCTCGGTTCACCTTATAGTTGAATATCCAAGTCCAATTTTAGCTAGTGGGTTTATTTTACAACCATTCTTAGAAGAAACCATTGTCCATCAGACAAGGATCCATGAAAGATTAAGTCAAAATAAAACCATGGATATCCCTAGCCTGCTTCTAGCCATAAACTATCCTAATTTATACAGGTTTCATGTTTTCAGAAAGAAGTCATGGAAAATAAGCTACTAGCAAAAATTTGTACCAGAAATTTCATCACAGTAAACTTTCCCTACTCCTTATTTTGCTTTCTGAGGTTTCACTGATTCATACACCATCATTATCTACAAGTATTAAATGGAAAATTCCAGAAATAAACAGACCATCTGCATATAACTTTTATTACAGCATACTGTCATATTCTTATATTTTATTATTACTTATTGTTGTTAATCTCTTATGATGCCTAATTTATAAATTAAACTTTATCACAGTATATCACATGAATCAGAAGGTACATGATATATAGGATTCAGTAATATCTCACAGGACACTTGAAATATTCACTTTTATTGCCATACTGTGTATCTTTTCTTCCCTCTCTAAAAGGAAATGTCTACAAGAAACTGATACTTAGGATACCAAATGGAATGGAGCTGTAGCAGAATTTCACATCCATAATGATTGGCTCATATTTGTAGCTATTTAGTGTCCAAATGAAAAATAAATGATTTTTATTGCTGAGTAACTAGAAATAGAGGATCAACAAGATAATTTGTCTTTTATTATTTTACTGCTTGTCCCTCTAATCTTATTATTCACATTAGAGACCATTACTAGGATTGTAATATCTTATTTGTTGAACAATAGGCCCTAGAATATCTCGTGCTAAAAGCAAATACATAACAAATAAATGTATCCATGGATTTCAAATAGCCAGGATGTAACTAGGATGCTGCCAGATTCCATTTATATTTGTTTCTGTAATACATAGCAACACTAAGTGTCTCTTTTCTATGTGTAAAAAAATATAGGATTCTACTTCTTCAGATTCAGGTAGTTTTTGTCAAAACACCCAATGCTATTTAAAGGAAATCACAATAGGAAAAATTACCACATTCCTTGGTCCCTCTTACAAACTCTTTCTGACACAGAGCAAGAAAAGTTACACATCTTTCACACCTTTACTAGATGGTATCTTCAGACCTCTCTCTTTTCCTGCTGTTACACCAATACAGGGACAATTTGTTTTTAGGCAGCACTCATGCTTTAATTCTTTTATTGAAAGAAACAAAATCTCAACTCAAATTAACTTAAATAGAAGTGAAAAATAATGGGTCCCTGCAGCTGAAACATTCAGAAATCATATTGGCTTCAAGCATGGTGGGACCCCAGGGCTGGCATGTGCTTTCTTTCATCTTGTTTTGGTCTTCTTGGGCCAGCTTCACTTGCAAGTAGGTTCTTCCATTCGATAACAAAGATGGCCATTCAACTCTGGACATACAAGTGGCAGCTTTGCCCTGTGGGAAGTGTATGTTTTGGGTATCTGTCAAGAAACCAGGGAGTGCTCTCATCCCTTTACCCGCTAAGTCTTGAACCTACTATTCTTGAACCTGAACATGGCTACAGGTGAGAGTATTTGGCCTGGCAAGGTCATATGTGCACCCTTGAGGAACAGCAGCAAAGGGGGCAGGTTAAACCCATGATAATCACAGGACTGAAAATGTTGATTATGGGATGGGGCAGTCCACAAAGGACTGTCACATAGATGAAAGACACAAATTCATAGAGATAGCTTATCAAGGAAAGATCTGCTGGGAAGCAGGCCCTTTGATACTGTGGTAGATCTATTTGTAAAGATGCTAACACAGAGAGAAAGAAACTCTGTAACTTCTCTAGTCATTCCTCTGAATACCCTTGTTTGAGGGATCTTTCAAAATCCCTCACTGTGTGAAATCAATTGGCACCCTCATATGTCTTCTCTCTACCAGGCAACAAGTAACATTTCAGAAATTGTACATATGGGGACTCACAGATCTGGGTTTGACAGCATTCAAAGGTACAGCATTTGCTTATGTCCAATGCCCTAGAATATCCAATAATAAAGAATAATTCTCTATGAAAATAATACAATGAGATGGTAACCAGTTAATACCCACTGGTAATTAATATATGTTGTAGACAAAATTTTGCTCTTTCAAAAATAAATACATGAAGTGAAGGGCATCTAGGTTGGTTCCATAATTTAGCTATTGTGAATTGTGCTGTTATAAACATTGATGTGGCTGTGTCCCTGTAGTATGCTGTTTTTAAGTCCTTTGGATATAGACCAAGGAGAGGGATAGCTGGGTCAAATGGTAGTTCCATTCCCAATTTTCCAAGAAATCCCCATACTGCTTTCCATATTGGCTACATTAATTTGCAGTCCCACCAGCAGTGTATGAGTGTACCTTTTCCTCCACATCCTCGCCAACATTTATTGTTGTTTGGATGCATAATAGCTGCCATTCTGACTAGAGTACGATGAAATCTTAGAGTGGTTTTAACTTGCATTTCTCTAATTGCTAGTGATGATGAACATTTTTTCATGCATTTGTTGATCATCTTCTGAGAAGTGTCTCTTCAGGTCCTTGGCCCATTTATTAATTGGGTTATATGTTTTTTTGGTTGTTTTTTTTTTTTTTTTTTGGTGTTTAGCTTTTTGAGTTCTTTATATACCCTAGAGATTAGTGCTCTATCTGATGTATAAGGGGTAAGATTTGCTCTCAAGAAGTAGGCTCTCTATTCACCTCACAGATTGTTTCTTTTGCTGAGAAGAAACTTTTTAGTTTGAGTCGATCCCATTTATTGCTTCTTGATTTTAATTCTTGCACCACAGGAGTCTTATTAAGAAAGTTGGGGCCTAATCCCCCATGATGAAGGTTAGGGCCTACTTGTTCTTCTATTAGACCAGGGTCTATGGTTGTATTCCTAAGTCCTTGATCCATTTGAGTTAAGTTTTGCACATGGTGAGAGATAGGGGTTTAATTTCATTTTGTTGCATATGGATTTCCAGTTTTCCCAGCACCTTTTGTTGAAGAGGCTCTTTTTTCCAATGCATGTTCTTGGCACCTTTGTTTAATATAATTGTAGTTTCGTGGGTTAGTCTCTGTGTCTTCCATTCTGTACCATTGGTCTAACAGTCTGTTTTGGTGCCAATACCATGCTGTTTTTGTTACTAATAGATGAATGGATTGAAAAAAAAATGTGGCATATATACACAATGGAATATTACTCAACAATAAAAGAGAATAAAATCATGCATTTGTAGGTAAATGTATGGAGTTAGAGAAGATAATGCTAAGTGAAGGTAGCCATTCCCAAAAAACCAAATGCCGAATGTTTTCTTTGATATAAGGAGGCTGATTCATAGTGGGATAGGGAGTGGGAGCATGGGAGGAATAGATGAACTCTAAATAGGACAGACGGGTTGAAGGGGAAGGGGGCATAGGGTTATTAATGATGGTGGAATATGATGATCATTATCCAAAGTACAAGTATGAAGACATGAATTGGTGTGAATATACTATGTATACAACCAGAGATATGAAAAATTGTGCTCTATATGTGTAATAAGAATTGTAATGCATTCTGCTGTAATATATAAATTTTAAAAAATGTTAAAGTGGTAAAAGAAATCATTGGTACATGGTCTAAGCATAGAGACACATGCATAAAATTACCATCATAAACAAGATTAAAAATTAAACATGACGTGAAAATAGTATATTTTTACTCAAATGATCTAAAGAACACAAGGCCTTTTGACCCTGAGTACTGGCTGAGGGGACCCAAATACGGATTAGTGTTAATGTGACAACCAAATAGGAAATTTAAAATTTTTCTATAAATTCAAATGTACCTGAGACTTTCTTTGCAAGTCATTTCAATGCCATTATAGTAGTAATACCTCTAGCCTTTTATAATGAAGTATAAATAAACTATGGCAACTAAAACAGGGAACAGGTATCTTAGTAATTTTAACAGCCATTTTTAAAAAGACTGAATTTAATGTTAACGGTTTTTGTATAATGAAAATTTTACAAAGAAGACAACAATGGCTAGCGGTTTAGGATTCCTTTGGTTCAGAGCCTCAAAGAAACAAGTAATTTAATCCTAGCACTGGAAACCAAAAGCTTGCCACCCAGAAGCGCAGGAATATTTATAATGATGTATATGTTTTGGATTCATGTGTCATGTTCACCCTTTAAAGAGAAAACCTTTTTCTCTTTTAAGCTGTTAGGTTTCCTGTGTTCTCTTAATGACATATATTCTCTAGTAAAGTAAATATTATCACTTCTGTGTCAATAAAGGAGAGTTGATCATGTTACCCCTTGCTTTAAAGATTAAAATCCTTAGCTTCACAAGAAAATTCTGGATTCTCTGATGCTTGTTGACCTCCACTTCCATTGCTTCTTTCCTCATTCTTGTCCCAGCCACTTGAATCATTTTTCATTTCCTCACATTTGCCAACCTATTTTCTCTGCCTGGAGCAATGTTCTGATCCCACAACCCCAAGCATCATTCAATCTAGAAACCTCTCCTTTCTTGGCATAGGATTCTTCTGCAGCCCAGCCTTCAAGCCCGATGGCCTTCAAGTCCCACATGCATGACCTTCAGAACACTCTTCAACCAGTATAACTAACATCCTTTCCAGACAACGCAAATTATGCTACCAGCTACACAAGGTTAGGGCCATGACTGCTTTGTACCTTACATCGCCAGCTAAGTGCCCTGCACAAACTTGGATTCCAAATATTTGTTAGAAGAATGTTCTGTGCATTTGAGGAGATGCTGGTCAAAGGTTAAACCTTCCACTCCCTGCAACAAAAAAAGAAAGAAAGAAAAAATTCTCCTAGCAGCTTAAGACTGAGTTTCCCAGTAAGTACATTTCTGCCAAAATGTATTTTGATTTGGCAGATTTCACTATAATCTGTATTCCTGGAATAAATCAGGAAAGCCACAATAAAGAGCATTTTAGTAACTTCAGGAAATTCCTAGATGATTGTGATGTTTTATAGGCCAGACCTAGGGCAATGATAGAAATAAAATTAAAAAAAAAAAACAAAAAAAAAAAAACTAAATCTTACCTCCCAAAGAAGCAAAAATCTCTGTTAGGAATTAAAAACTGAAATGAGCTATCCTAAAATATTTAGAAGTGTACCTTTAAAATTATATGTATCCAATTATAAAATAGAACCCATTCTGCAGGGGTCCAGGTAGAACCCTAGAGACCACTACCACTACTGGCAGATGATACGCTCCAAACTGAAGAGCCCTTCCAACAAGTTTAATAGATGATAAAAGTAGAACAGAGATCTTGGCAAGGGAGATGTGCTCATTAAAATCAAACACGACCTGCCAGGGATCTAAACCAAAAATGGCAGTAAAAGATCCCTGATCTATGAGACCTGAAGTTCAATATCAGCCCTCCTGATATTCAGAGATACATTAGACTTCTGTCAGAGCTGCCTATCCCCACACCAAGGATTTCAGAGGTCCTGGGTCATCAATATGGCATGGACAAAAACTCAGGCCCCTGACAGACAAGGTTACAATTGCTCATACAAAGGTCTTTACTTCTGAGGTTGTGTTGGTCCCACTGTAGGAGAATCTTCTTAGAGAACTCAAGGGCAATGCATGACCAGTGTTCTGAGTGAGTGGCATGAAACCTGCAAGAAGCAATGTTTCCTATGGAATAACACAGCTGGTATCAGGCACAACAAGCACAGGTGTTGTCACTCAGAACATAAACAACAGATCTGGCTTTCTCGACCAAGCCATTTGCACTGAATGGAACTTTCCACTAGCAGTCAAAGAAAGAGCTTAGATTCTTTACCTTTCTGATGCTATGAATCCCCCTGAGTCTGGCAAGGCCTATGACCTCTTCTGAGAATGAGATGCACAGGATTTCAATGGAAATTAAGTATCAAATTTTAAAAGGATAAATTTGTGACACAGTATATGTGTCTCTTCACTGATACTAGAAATAAAAAGATCTAACAGCAAGGTCTAATATTAACCATATTTTCAAAGTTGCAATGACCATAAATGATTTTTAGAAATATCTGCAAACAACTATAATGGGATATTATTTTGACTTCTATTGATTATAGTATGACTACATGGTAGGAGTCAATACTACTATGGTTTGTGAACCAAACATGAAATAGTGAAAAAAAGAATGCTAAATTCCAGTCAATGGTCAGTGAACAATTAAAAGATCATTATCTCTGTCCAACTTCATTGCTATATCAACCACATGTTAAAAACTTTTGTCTTAAAAGAATCTTAGTTGAATTTTAAAGATCCTTTGATTTTGAAAAATCTACAATCAACTTGA
This sequence comes from Callospermophilus lateralis, assembly GCF_048772815.1. Classification (NCBI taxonomy): domain Eukaryota; kingdom Metazoa; phylum Chordata; class Mammalia; order Rodentia; family Sciuridae; genus Callospermophilus; species Callospermophilus lateralis. The sequence goes on along the minus strand of NC_135320.1, from coordinate 61,201,380 downwards.
AATAAGTTCAGATTAGGGGAAAAGCTGCATATGTATTTACAGAGTCCTTTAAATTTAAAAATATATAATAGCTTAAAATGAGTAGTATTGTGTATCATAATAATTTAAAAAACCTCAGCACATATTATTTTTTCTTTACTAAGAAAAGTATGAGTCCTGGCTTTATAGTCTACCATCACAATCAGCCCCTTTAAACCACTTCTGCTTTCTACATATCTGTCATGATCTACTTCTGAACCTATACATTTTCCAAAAGTGCCATTTTTTTATGAAACTTTCATGGGTCCTGGCCCATTGGTTACCTTCGGTGATCATTGGCATAGCAGTGAGATCAGCAACCTTCCCTGTATTCTTTTTATTGCCAAGTAAAAATCTACTCTATGGAACACTACTACAACTTGTTTATCTATTCCTCAGCTGATGGACATCTAGTTTATTTCCAATTTGGGACTGTTATAACACAGCTATAAACATTTTTGTTCTCTGGGTACAACCTTATTTTTAGGCCCTCTGATCCTGGGCACTGTGTTGGCTTTTCCTCAATTTTTCTGCCCCTCTTTCATCAAGTGACACCATATTAAGTTCTAAATCTGCTGTTGATCTCTATTTTATATCAGTGCAGATACCTGGGTCCCAAAGTTCCTCCCCTTCCCCCAGAAATAGAATCTATTTCTGGGGGAAGGGGAGGAACTTAATAAAAGAATCTCACAGTGTGGGTGGGATTTTGTGCCTGTTTCCAAGAGAAAAATCTTAATATGTATTTACAGAGGAACTAAGTTTCTTCTGTAAAGTAGAACTAAGGTTCCTCTGAGAAAAGAAGAACATAGATCTTGGCAAGGGAGATGTGTTTATTAAAATCAAACACAACCTGCCAGGGAACTAAACCAAAAATGGGAGTAAAAGATCCCTGATCTATGAGATCTGAAGTTCAACATCAGCCCTCCTGATACTCACAGATACATTAGATTGAACCCACCAAACTGACCTCTGTCAGAGCTGCCTATCCCTATACCAAGGATTTTAGAGGTCCAGGGCCACCAATATGGGATGGACAAAAACCCAGGCCCCTGACAGACAAGGTTGCAATCACTCACACAGAGGTCTTTACTTCTGAGGCAATGTTAGCCCCAAGGAAATAATGTGGAGAGCTTTTCCTGGTGGACTTCCTTGATCCATCCCATAGCCATTTCTGGTAAATACTGAACAAAAGTCTACGAGTGAAAACCTGTGAGTGCAGATTCCTCTTGTTTCTAAGTTATCCAGTAATTCTAAATCATCCTGTTGACTTTCAAAAAGATTTTTTAAAAATGAACCACTATCCTCTTATTTACTTTTTACAAATTTTTGATTTTTTAAAAAAATGTTAAAATACACATAACACAAAATCTACCATCTGAACCAATTCAGTGGCAATAAGTACCTTTAAACTGTCATGTCCCCCATCACCAGCATCCATCTCCAAAACTCTTTTCATTTCGCAAAGCTGAACCTCTGTTTCCACTGAACAATGCGTCCCTATTTGCCCATCCTCTACCTCTGGCAACCATCATTCTACTTTCTGTCTCTGTGAATCTGAGTCAGACACAGGGGAGGAAGCATTGATGACTGTGGCAGAGATTGGCATGATATATGCATAAACCAAGGTATGCCAACGATTATTGCAATATAGAAGCTGGGAGGAAGGCACAAGACAGATACTGCCAACAGAAATCTCTCTTCAAAGAGAGAATGACCCTTCCAATACTTTTACTTTGGAATTCTGACCTCCAGAACAACAAAAGAAGAATTTTCTGTTATTTTAAGCCACCTCATTTTTAGTAATTTGTTAGGGCAGCCTTAGAAAATTAATATGGTATTTTTGTCTTCCATATAGACATTGTCTAGATAATATTCTCAGGTTGGTTTGTTTTCCTTTTTTCCAGCAACGCATCACTGATGTTTCTACATTCTGAATCTATGCAGGAGACACTGGTATAATGTGACTTTTCAGTATTTTCTATTCCTCTTCTTTTGATGGCACCAGATTATAGATTATACCTTAGAACTCTCAGTCAACATGTCCTTTTCTCTTCCCCCAATTCCTTTTCTCCTTCTCCCTCTCCATCTCCTCCTTCTCCTTGCTCATCTCCCTCCCCACTTGATCCTCTCTGAATTATCAGTCTTGAGGACAGTGACACAATGGTGAAAAACAGCTAAAGCTCAGATTAAATCCATCTCTGCAGTGGGATCCTATCCTTTCCAAGATCTTGTTCCTCAACGTTTCCTTCAATTCCATGAATTTCTCCATAATCATCTAATGAATTCTTTTCTATGGAAATTAACCCAAATCAGTTTCTGTCAGTGTTTGATAAATCACAACACTGAATTTTGTTCTGTTCTGTTTTAGTGTTTAGTACTTTTAGTAAATTGCTATGAAGTCTTACCTTCCTTTCCTCCCTCCCAAAAGCAATGTAAATGATCAGCTCCAAGCTTCTCTACATACAGCTGTCTAAAGTGGATCTATTGTTATTTTAGCAAATCTATGTTTTGTTCCAAGAAGAAACTAATAGAAAAACTAAAAGAAATTAATGCATGGTTTCCTACTGAACTACTAAACCCCTTTCTATTCACATTCTCATTAAGGATAGCAAAAATAATTTATGAACTGCAATACCAAAGAAAAATTTCCCCATTATATTTAATGACAAACACGATGTGTGCCTAGTAGTAAAACACAGAACTCTTAATGTATAACATAATGAGTAGCTGTACCTGTAAGGCTATGCTAAAATGATCTTTTTATAGATCTTTTTTAAAAAATTACAGAATATTCCATCATAACAGAATAGTTTTTCTTTTCCTCTTGGCTATTAGTTTCGTATTTCAGATAAGTAAACTCTAGATCTTAATCATTCTCATGGCTTCATGCTTTCTCAGCTGTAACTTGTCAATAGGATTACTGCTTTGAAATTTAGAAACATGCTGGTATAGGTAAAAATCTCACTTTAATGATACTTTAGTTATATAAAAGATCACCTTTTACTCTCTTGGCCTTCATAAAAACTGGTAGATTCCAAATTGACCAAACAAGTGATGAATGCCTTGCTGATTTCTGTAGTTTTCACTTTTTTACCTTCGTTGTTAAAATATCTTTCCTTTTCATGTTGGAAACTTCTATGGGAAAATCAGTTGCTATGCTGACATACTCTAAGTAGATCACATTATACAGTAGCATAAAAGTTACCTTTAAAATGCAAAAATATGCAACTTTATTTTCCCATTTTGAAACATTTTAAAATAAGGAAGTTACACTTATTTATGTTACTAAGCCATTTGGAAGAATGAAAACAGAAGAAAATATTTTTTACTCAAAGTCATTTATCATAGCTGTTAACATTCTTCTGCTAAATGTGTGATGTGTGCTTGTGACATCCTGTCACTGCCATCTAGGCAAAGAGTTAAAAGTAGATGAGAGAAAAATCTTTGTCCATTAATATACTAATTCAAAATGTAAGACCACATTTTATCTTAAAAATGAATGCATTTGAGAGACATCTTTTACAGCAATCCCACTGGGGAATGTAGAATTTTTTTTTTTAATATACTAAGTTCCAACAAATTAACCTTTCTTGAACATTTTGTTAGCTTCCTATGCTTGTAGACACTAAGAATTGTTTGTTGCATATATCATATTAGTCTTATTATCAATTGCAATAAGGTACATAGATACAAGACCAAAGGTTCAGCAGTTACCCAGAACCCAAGAGATAAATTATTGGACATTAGAAAACAATTTACATAACTACTGTTTCTACTGACTAAAAGAAAATAGTGATTCTATGACTAAGTACTTCATGAAAGAAGGTGTATTGATTTGTTCCTTTTATGAGCAAAACACAATCCATGTATCCACCAAGCCCATCTAATGTTGTCTATTGAAGGAAGTGAGCTAATATGCACTTGCTTAATTTAATCTCAAAAATTGTGATCAATCACTAGAAGGATATATTCATTAAGATATAGGAAGAATTCTCTAGACTTTAAACATGACTTGGATGAAATGAAACCACAATTCTAACATTTTCCTTTGGGATCTAACAGCAATGCAAGTGCTGTGGTGTTTCCTTATTCTTTACCTGGTTAGCATAGGATCCACCTTCTCCAACAGCAATCCCCACACCAGAAATTTATCTGAAAAAACACACCTCCCCAAAAAATGTATTTCATTTTTTTGGTACTGTGACTGGTGGGGGCTTTTACTTGATCAGAGCCATTGAAATGTAAAGGAATGCTGCTGGGATTCCTAGGAAGGTGAACTTTCTCTTTCCTCCCCAAGAGGTGCAGGAAGCAGCTCTCCTCTTTACTGGATTTGAACCTGGGAACAGGAGACCTGTTAGTCTCCAGCAGCCACCTCACAATCTGAGGAGGTGCGGGCTAGGAGGGGAGCCCCACCTTAGGCAAGGGCAGCTGAGAAAGTTCAAGGGGAAAACAAGGAACATATGGTTTGGCATATGCTTTGGCCCATGAACCAGATCCTATCTTGAGTCAGACAGGGGCCCTTCCTGAACTCAACTACAGTCATGACATCTCTTTTTATTTTCCCTCAAGCCACCTGACGTCAGGTTTTCTGTTTGGCAGTACAAGAATCTGAACTGAGCATAAAAGACCACTTGCAAGGGTATATGACCAATGTACAAAGATGAAAAAAGGGACCAAGAAGCCTGCGACAGTCTTCACTTGCTAATCTCACTTAATCATTACAAGAATCACATATTATATAATCTGCTAGGTCAGAAAAGGTGGAAAGTTGAGCATATTGTTCAAGTTCTAATAGCTAGAAGCTAAAGAATGGAGGTTTGAATTCAAACAAAACTGATGCTAAAGGGAATATGCCTAAATTGCTATCTGTTCCAGTTTGTAATTTCATATCTTTCATTATTATAGTTGATTATATATTGGTCACCATAAATTACAAATAAGACAATATGTCTAATATACTTTGCAACTAAAAAAATCTCTAACAAATGAAAGGTTTTTATATTTTTATTGAATCTACAACTCTCCAAACACACACACACACACACACACACACGCACACACACACACACACACACACACATATACACACAGGCAGCAACAACAACAAAAAGGTATTAACTTTTTATCAGACCTGTCAACTAGAACCAATCTTTAATTTTCTGATCATAAAAGAATACAAAAACAAAATCCTAATTAAATGGCATTATCCAGAGTGGCATTTTTGTTTTGTTTCTAAACATCTTTGAATAAAGCCCTACTTAGTTCATCCCAATTAGGAAAAACATTAAAAGGTACTTGATCATTTAGGTGAACACTTGAGTTGAAGGCTTATAGAAATTCAATTAGGGACCCATAATTTTCTTTTCTTTTTCTTTCTTTTTTTTTTCTATAGAAGATCTGGAATATAACAACTGAAGAGAGGTTCTTAAGCTGAATGTGAATTCTTAAAAGAATAAAAGAAACATGGATGTAACCAAGGAAATAAGTGCATTCTTAATGTGGAGAAGGTTTGGATGGAGACTTTAAAAAAAAAAAAAAAAGAAGAAGAAGAAGAAGAAGAAGAAGAAGACTCAGCTGACTTGAATGTAGAACAGCTACTCCAGACCTCAGGAGGTCAGGGCATAATCCTGAATCCTAAACCCTCATCTGTCAAAAGATGACATCTGTCTACCTCCCAAATCTCTTGCAAACTTAGGATCCAACCCTGTAATTCCTTTCCATCATACTTATCTCACTAACGGCTGTCTGCCTCTGTGTCCCCTCTGCTCCTCTTTCCCATACAGTAACCATTAAAATCCCAGCACCAACATATAAAAGCACTACTACCACCACCATGATTTACTAAGCATCTCTGCTTTAAAAAACATTTTCCTGATCCTATAACCAACCACACACACACAAAAATATATATATACATATCTCCATTTAAAAAAATTTTTTTAGTTGTTGATAGAACTTTATTTTTATTTATTTATATGTGGTACTGAGAATTGAACCTAATGCCTCACACATGCTAGGCAAGTGCTCTACCACTGAGCTGTAATCTCAGCCCTACATATTTCCATTTTAAGGATAAGGAAATCAAAGCTCTATTAAATTGCAAACTGATCTAAAGTCACAAAACTACTCACAAGGAGTGCCAATCAGACTCAACTGTTTTATCCCCTCATTTCCTCAACGCCTTGTGAGGACAATGGTGGTTAGTATTTTGGTTAATCAGTTAGTTTTTCCCCAAAATATTCATTGGCTTTCAAGCTTGGCCCCAACACTGCTGTTCAACAAAGTTGTTAAAGTCAGGCTTCATAATCCAGAAGGCTGAGATCCACATTGTGGTCAGTTGGGCCCCAGACCAAGATCAAGCAACATGCATGCCCTGTACAAACAGGCTGCTGTCTGCACAAATAACTGTGCTTTCAATGACAAACAGTACATCTCTTTTACCTTTTTTAGAAGGACAGGAGAGAAATATATAAATTGCAAAATTAGAAGAGTCTGTATCAGTCATCTTAGCCTAGGATTCAGATTCCAAACAATGTGACCTGAGGAATATTCCAGAGATTGAAGAAACACATGTAATGAAGCCTGAAAGCCTTGGGAGAAGTTCCAGGCTACTTGCTTCTTGCACTTATTAACAAAGTAAAATGCTTTACAAGCAAGGTTGCCTTCTTGCTCAGGCTTAACAATAAGCTAAAATGAAAATTAATAATGGAAACTTTTTTTGTCTTTGCTATACCATAAATTTCAAAATTTTTCTCTGTGTGTGTATTGCTATAGTTGATCTTGTTCCTGAACTCAGCTAGGGCAACTGACAGTGTTTGAAAATATTCCCCCCTCTCATACTACCCTTTTCCAGCTGGGAGAAAAATTAACATGCTAGAGTGAGAAGCAAATTTATATAGGCAAAAGGAGCTGCCATATTATTTCATTCTCTGTCCTTGATCCTGAATAAGAATACTCTGATATGCTTAGACTCTGATGATAATTTAAAGTGTAGTTATTATATACTACCTAAAATAGAAAAAAAAAGTTTATTTCTAAATCATTATAGTAGTCTCCTTAAAATAATGAAATGAAATGCTCAATTTTGGAAAGCATCTTCAAAGCTTTTTCTGTGAACCTCAGTAGGACAGAACCAATTTGGAATTCTGCTTCACTCCAACCACCAATGCCAGGCATAACCACTACCTCCTACTCTATGGCTATTAGAAGTATAAAAAGGCACACATCCATTCAACAAGCACCTGCAGAAGGAAACTATGTCCCCTTGCACAGATATCAAACAAAAGTAGGAACTCTTTCCTAAATAAAGGAGAAGATAGACAAGATCTGAATCCTTCCATTTCCAATCTCTCACTCCCTCCTTCTCTAGTCTACAAAGAAATCCATGTAACTCCTTCCCTTAAAGGTTTCTTCTGCCTTCTGCATTTTATCAATTATGTTTTGAGGTCTTTTCAAGAATCAGGATATATGTTCAAAACTACTCCAAATTCAATGAAAATGATCATTCATTTTTGTGTTTCCTTTTACAAATAGACTTTGGAGACATATATAAAATATATTAACTTCATATATTAAATAAATGAACTTGGTTTTGCAGAGTGGTCACAATGCACCAGGGTAGCTGGGCATTGCAAATGTAAAGATATTCTAGTGCCTTGAATAGAAACTGCTACTGTTGGCTTCACAAATGCTTACTGAATTTACAAATATGATTATCATTAGTTCATATCCCATTTCTTGAATTTTCATCAAATCCAATGACAGGTTCCCTCAGTCAATACCAGTGTTGTTCACACTGAAGTTCTGTTTTCCTCAGCTGTTTCACTATTCCTTTGGGAAAGAGAGGAAGCTTTTCTAAAAGCAAGATTATGCAATTGAACATAAATTTGAACAAAGCAACCCAGTAAAGATACAAGAGGGGAAACCAACATTGCCTTTGTGAGAAATAAGGTTTCTCCCTACTGCTTTTTTCAGAGGGAGACACAAACCTCTGCTCCACCTAGAAGCAAGAAAGAGCTGTTTGTGTTTGTACACAAGGAGAAAGGGAAAGGCTGCTTTGTGCCACAGAGACTCAGCAGGAGTGTGAAGCCTCTGCTTTGCAGGAGTCCCTGAGGGATATTAATGGCCAAAAGTGCAGGGTATGGTTATTAGAATAAGAAAGGAAGTAAGCAGACTTAATGAAAATCCCTTCAGAATGAATCTGAAACAAACCTACAAACAGTACATAAGGGTGAAAGTCTGGGACAGGGAGAAGGGGAATAAACCCTGACCAGATCTCTTCTCCTAGTCTTTCTGTGATAATGACAAAGCTTTTTACCTCTTAAGTGCTGAGTTTCGGCATGCAAGCAACATTAGAACAGTTCCCAGATCTTCTTACATTTATGCCCATGAGCCATTGTTGCTTGTCTAGGCTGTGTATTGTGCTACAGAATGGAAAGACTTGTTTCTCAGTACATGTCATGCTGTTGATTTAATATGGAAACTAAATACGTGAAAATTATATGGGATTCTTACCTTTCTGTGTAAATATCTACAAACACTAAGGTTTCATTTTGGAATATTTCATGGGGCTTCTAATAAATATTTACCTACCTTTATTCTTCCATTCTGTTCAATCCCTTACCAAATAAAGAATATACTAGCTGTCATTTTAACCAAAGTAATTTTTAATTTTAAAGTTTAAATTGTCTATTTAAAAAAAGCAATTACCGAATGTGTTCAGTGAACAAAATTACAACAGAGCAGTTTTAATTTGTTTTTATCAAAAAGTGTTTGCTCAGTTCACAAACACATGCATATAATCTGCCTTTTAGAACTTCATGGTAGGGCATTTTTTAAAACCAAAAAATGTTATGCTGGAAAGAAACCTGTTTAATTTTAAGTATTTTTGAACATGGGACTCTTTTGTGATGAAATTCTCTTAGTATTAACTACTCTTAATTTTCAGGATGGACTGCCAACTGGAATATTCAGAAGCATCCTTAAAGGGTTACTTTAAATTGCAAGCATGGCCTGTTGAAAGCCATGGTTTCTTAACATCAGCCTTATTGACAACTGGGGGTGGGTAATTGGGAAGGACTGTCCAGTTCATGCAGAATGTTAGCAGTACCCATGGCCTAGCCCAGTGTAACCCCACCCACAAAGTCATAACAACAAAAAATATCTCCAGATATAACCAATGTCTTTGTGCTGAGAACCACTGGTCTATATGCGTATCACTAAGATCCATCCCTGAGGTGAGAGAAAGCAATTTTTCTTTTTCTACTTTGACTGACATTTCTCTCTCTTATTCTGCCTCATCTAGCCATTATGCCACTTTTTTTTTTAATGCCTTTTCCTTAGGGCAGCAAAGATTCTACTATTTTCTAAAGCTTACCTGTGCTTAAGAACAATCCTACAGAAAAACTGTCAAGTTAGGCTTCTACTTAAGAATCAGGAACTAGCCCAGGGGTTACAATCCTTTGTATTTCAAAAGCAGGAGGTAGAGAATGAAGGATTTTTCCATTCCACATTAAATTTAGCATTGTATAAGTAAAATCTGCTATTCAACAGATTCACAAGGTCTCAGACATCTAATCTTTGCCTTAACAATTTAATCAATGCATCCAACCTTCCCTTCTCCTTGATCCTCAAACACAACAATATAGACAGACATGTAATGTTATTTTTTATTTGAACAGCATTCTAGGGAGAAGAGAAGTAATGGCCAAAATAGTCATTTGTTTTACCTTCATGTGTTCTATAATAATCAACAACAACAACACAAAAATCATAGTAATAGAAGCAGATGACAGCAAGAGACTTTTTATTCAAATGTTCTACCTTACAGACATTTTTCAAAGGGTGTATTTCAACAGTCTGTAATCAGTGGGCCAGCCTCTGTCACGTGGAATAAAAGGACATGCCCTGAACTATTGAAAGTGTGATGTCTTCTGTGTCCCTTCATTGTTCAGGCATCACAGTTCAAGCCCATCCTACTGCCCTCAATAGTCTTTCCAGAAATTCTCACTTCCCTTCGTTTGAGTCTTGCTCCTATAGTTTGATGCCCCAAAGATTTCTGATGGTATATACTGAGTATCAGATACTGCCCTCTTAGACAACAGATGGTTGGCACAATTCACATTCCCCCTTCTTTGGATCCACAGATGATATGGGTTTTCAGCATCACCTTCATCTTTATTTCCTCATCTCGTAAAGCCTCTGGTAAATGTGGCTCACACGACAAAACACAGAGAGATGGATGGAGTCTGAGAACCCATGGTCACAGTGACAACTCCCTTCCATTTCAGTTTCTGATCCTGTATGCTGCAGAAGCTTGCTTCTTTCCATTGGTGGGTGAAATGTTTGCTTGTCAAAGTGTTTCTGCATAAGGATATTTTGCACTTGTCTATTTTACTAATCTGGTCTTTTTAAGTTATATGTACGTGTAATGAACTTGGAGGAGGCCCTGCTGCAGAGAACCCCTAACTGATGGTCATTGCCCCATTTCTCCACCCCTCAGGCCATTTGGAGACACCCACTTCCCGGGTCCTCTAGCAACGTCACCACGTCACCTGCAGGCGCACAGAGGGAACCGCGGACCCGGGGAGTGACGCCTCAGGGAAGGACCGGTGGGTTCCGAAGCAACTTTGACGGCTGGGACTTCTAGGATTCCCTCCCACAGAGTCTGTAGTGTTAGTAGTTCAGAACTGCCGCATCCTTGGAGTGCCCTATCAGTGAAGAGGGCCATCAGATTTGGGATGTAAGGGGGTTCGGGAAGAGGTTAGAGAGGAACATCATTGGATGAGCAAAGAATGTGACCCTGGGGGAAGGAGGCAGAAGAGACGTAGGGAAGCACGTTTCTTTTAATCCCCTCCCCGTGCCTCCCGTGGAGTCCTGGATCTCCTTGTCACGGAGACAGACTGCAGCAACATACGCGACCCCAGGCGGGCAACACGTACATTCACACCACACGCGCGCACGCACACGCACATTCACACCACACCGAGAGTTGCACGCTGCAGACTTCTGCTTGACTTCCCTGCCCAAAACACCGCACCTTCAGGGGAGACTACAGATTCTATGGCCTAGAACAAACACCACTCCCCCTCCGTGAAACACATTCAGACTCACACTGCACGGAAGGTGCTGGGGTCCACCTAAGCAAAGCCTCTGAAACGCTCCTTAAATGACTGCCGTTTCTACAGCCTGATCTCTGACCAAATTTACACTCTGTCCTCCAAGGAGCCACTGTGCGCCCAAGCCAGGTAAGAGATGAAGGAGGACCCTGGACTGCAAGTGAACCTCAAAGAACTGCTCCTAGATCACTATTCAAGGAAATGCATGGTAGCCTCTGGCCCTTTCCTGAGCCTTTGGGTTCCATCAGCAGCCCGGTTCTTCTGCCCGATCCCTGCACAGCTCTGCTCCTCCCCTTCACCCAAATCCCTCAGCGATTTTCCAGCCGGCCCTTCCAGGCCACTTTAACATCCAGCTGGTGGTTCTCTACACGTACCCTCGTGCACTCCATCCGTAGGATTGATTCAAGGTTGCCTCTCTCCATCATAATAGCTCCCTTACCTTGTTTCGATCCCCCAAATAATTCGAGTCCACCCGCCCATCCGAAGCCCACTATCCCCTGCACCGGTGTCCGCTGCTGCTGTCAAATCCGCTTTCCGCGCGCCCCACTTTCCATCAATCTTCCCTCCAGCCACCCTGGTTACGGATACACTCACCCTCTACTTCGCCCCCAGCACTGCGCTCTCAACCTACCCGTGGTAGACACCCCACTTTTTCTCTGTAGCAGTCCCTAGCCATGTTCCTGCACCCCACACCTAGCCTCCTTATCCCGCACCAGCCCACTTCTGGTTCCTTTTCCCAAGTCCACCCCTTGGCTCCCGCCAGAGTCAGCTCTACCCTCCAGCTTTGCCCGTCGCCCTTTCTCGAGCATCCCAGTGGCAAGCCGTTTAAAAACTGGCCAAGCGGCTCAGAGAGGCACTGAGCAAAAGGGTAGAAGCCGGCCGGCTCTCCAGAGTCTCCAGCCGCGCCTCCCACTTGCCAGGCTGGCTTCCTAGGGCGCCAAACCCTTGCCCCACCGCCCAGCAGCCTCACAAACTTACTTGCGGGTCGCCAGGAGGGGGCTGCGGTGAGCGGCTGCCGGGCCCGCGGCGGCGAGTGCGCCCCTCTCGGCGGGGCCGGGCGGCGCGGCACTGGCGCTGCGCTCCTGCGGTCGCGCGGTGAATGGGCTCAGCCTGACGCAGCTGGGCTCTGCCCCCGTCGCCGCCGGGGCCTCCGAGCGCTTCCAGACATGCTCAGTTTCTAGACCAGCCCGCGTGGACGCTACCAAGAGGCAGTAGAGGTGGGGGAGACGGAAAGGAGCGATGGAGCGGCTGCCGCGAGCTGGAGGCTACCACGCGGAAGACGGAGAAAGAGGGGGGCGACGCACTGCTAAAAATAGCTCCTGCGGAAGGAAGCCACCCGGCTGACAGCTCACCCCGGTGCGGCGCACGTCTTCTCTGCCTAGGGCTCGGGCTTCTGCGCTCGCCTCGCCGGCGGGGACGGAGCTCGCACCCTGCTGGGTTCCTGCCCACACTGGAACCGCCCCGGGGAGAAAAGGGAGTCTCCCCATTAAGCACTTGCGGGGTTCGCCCGAACCAAATTCTAGGTGGCCGGATTTCAGGACCCCAGCCTGCGGGGTAGACTTCATTTCAGGGTTTCCCCCAAAGACCTGGAAGAAAGTAGGGTTGAAGTGATGGAAAAGCTTCTCCGTTATAGACTTGTGGAAGAAAAAATAAAAGTTTTTCGAAGCTTGGTTTGGTTGGAAGGAAAAAGGAGGAGAGGCACAGGGAAACCAACCTGACACTGGGGACCTTGGGCTGGCGTGAGTCAGGCTGAAAGGCGTTATGGAAAAAGCTTCAAAAATTCAGAATTCTTAAGGTGTTTGCGACACCTCATTCCGCAGAATTTTACATAATTGGTTGACATCCTCCCTGTCCTTGGAGATGTTTTTGTCCCTGTTCCCTGAGTTGTAATTGACATCCCCCTCCCCCCCATTCTGCCAGGGCTCCAGCCCTTTCTGGCCAGACTTTACATTGTAGATTCTGACAGCTGAGCTAGAACCTGGGTTTTCTGTAACCCTAAGAAATATATGTCCGGATGCGCTCCTGCTTTTCTGAGCATCCACCAAACACTTTCAACCTAAAGGCTTCTCAGAATCTACTGACCTGAAAATTGGCTATTTCCTACTATTAATTTTCACTGTAGTCTATTTTAATTCCTACTCATTGTATTTTTTAAATTGCCTTCTTTAAAGTGGGAGTTGTGAATGTTCCCTGGGTCAAATTCCAGTCTTAGGTCTTTCACCCTTTACAACCACCCCGTGAGAAAAATTATTATTTCCTTTTGACCTGGAAAGGCATTGAAGTTTACACAGTCATCTATTGCCTAAAATAATATTGTATTGAACTCTGGGCCTCCCAAATTAGAAAATTCTGGTTAACACATATTCTGCCCCCATGAATCAACAGTTTTACCTGCGCTAAGACTCAGGAAATTTAGTAACTATTCTCATTGCAATGAATAATTAATAAAAACTGATTATGAATTTTGTTCTCTATTATACCCCTCAACTTCTTTATAAGCATCCACGGCTTAGATTTTGTGTGTTCTTTTGAAAGTGACTGTTTTCATTCACTCAGTTTACTAAAAGTCTTCTAAGAGGAGTGTATGGACTGGGAATGCAGTTCACAAATACATCCCAGTCCAGACTGATGAAGATACATTCTTTGGCTATTTTTGAGAATTAGTGAAGTTTTGCTAATGCAAGGAAAGTAATATGTGTTTTTTCAAAGAACCATATTTGTATGGATCTATTTGGTCAAGATGTCTTTTCTTCTACATTGTCTCCTTCCATCCCTACTTAAAATTTATTGTCATGTCCAGTCCGAAATAGACTATAAATTAACTATCAATGAAAGTTTTTTTTTTTTTTTTTTTTTTTTTTTTTACTGAGGCTACAGGTGTCATCTCCATCATTTTATGAAGACACTATTTTCCTAATTTTTCATGAGAGATTCATTGGGAAAGTCAAAATGGAATTTCCATAGAGTATCCATACAACTTGTTCATTACTTTCTGACAGCAGTGAAAGAAGATAAAAAGTAAACTTTATGTTCATTTCTAGTTTCATTCTCTCTTTCTCAGTAATTAACCTTAAGATGTGCTCCTCTGAATATCTTATGCTACTGCATGCACATTATATATAGTCACCAGATATGACACATTTTTAAAGATTTTTCACTTTGCTACCTTAGTGCAAAATTAGTGCATAGTTACAAAACATATTGCATTTAAAACTCAATGTCAAGTGACCGAAACTCAACTGTGTAACTAAGGCAAAGAAAATGTATCTATAGGTTTATGTAAGTCACAGGTGCAAAAGTTGGAAGGGCTGATCCCAGCTCCACAATGTCAGGAAGAATACAATTCTCTCCCACTTGCTCTCAGCGTTATTTTCTGTATTGGCTTCATTCTCAGAGTATGACCACAATGCAGTTCCAGGCCTACAAAGATGACAAAGTTTGCATTCAAAGGCCTTTTGCTCTGGTGAGCAGATCAGTCTGTGAAGAACTCTGATTAGCTGTTCAGACTCACACATTATCTTGTACATCCTCCTAAGAAAGATTTTCCAAAGGAAAACATCCAGTTAGCAGAAGGAGGAATAGGGGATGCTTGCAAGATAGAAATAATAGATAAGTACTACATTCACAGAGTGGCCTTTTTCCACATGGACAAAAAAAGACAGCAAGCCTGCTAGAATAGCTGTTGGTTTGAGTTATTCATAAGTGAGCAAAAGAAAAATAACACTTTGAAGGGATTTTTCCCCTCTTTTTAGGCACAGATGCTTTGATTTGCCTGCCTAAGGGTGACATCCCCTCTTCGTAGTCTTTTGATCTTTCTTTCAGGGGCCCTGTTACGTTCGAGGTGGTGCCACTCATTAAAGCTATCTAATGAGCCACATAGACAGCTGAGGCTTCCAGTTCACAATCTGTACAGGAAAAGGATATTTTCCATACTATTAAAGCCTATTCTTTTTTTTTTTTTTTTTTTTGGTTTAAATACTGAACATTATATAAACTGATTATAAAAAGTGGGCTTTTTTCCTTCCAATTCCAAACCTGAGCAGATGGGGAAATGCTCCTCTCCTTTCAGCTACTGTGCTGTTTCAACTGGATCATTGTTGGAATTAATTGAAAAATTGGCTATCTTTACTTTTCTGTTATTCTTGAGTCCCATGTAATTTACTTCCTACACCCTTTAATATTTGTTCATGAATAAATGAAGGCAATCCATGAATCACTTCATTTAAAATGCATTCCGTAGTTACATTAAAACCATAACATCCACAATTGTTTCTTTGACCTTCTTCCTTGGTGGCTTCCTGCACATTGTCTTATAGAAAGTCTTCCCTCAGCTCCTGTCACATCACACCTCCTTAGCACACATCTCTGATTATTTCTCTTTTTTTTCTAGTTCTTTTCTTTCATTTTGTCCCTCTAGCTCTTTGCCTCTCTTTTACTCCACTCTCCCTTTTATGTTAGTTAGCAATATAATTATATTCTTTTCCCTGATGGACTGCAAATTCTTGGAGAATTTGGCCCTATGAAAATTTGTATTTGTGTATATTTTGATCTCCAGGATTTAATAGACACTAATGAAAGCATTCATGAATTATTATAGAGTAATATTTAGATATTAATATATAGATATGAAACAAGAGGACTTCTGGAGTAAACACATTATTTGTTACTAAAATTATTTAATTTTGAATTCCTTAAGTATGGCCTATCCAACATTGCCAAATATTTATGCACAGAGTCTAAGCATACTCTGTTAGATGGAGGCACGCTTTTTAGGCACTGGACACTGGTCTACCTTTCTGTTGCATCTTTCATACCATATTTGCTTTTAGAATATCATAATCAGTTTGTGAAATTTTTCATAAATGAGTTAAGACAAAAGGAAACATCAAGACAGCTTCAGTAACAATCTGTTAAAAGTTCTCCTGTTCTTGATAGTTATTTCTTCATCATGAAAAAATTGAATATGAAGAATTAAATGGGAGTGATTCAAAATCACTTATGCCAAAATTATTCTTTCATTTTATGACTATAGATAAGTGTCACAACAGATTATCTCATGATATATAATAAAGATATAAATGTTCATATCACCCCCACCCCCGGGTGTACTTTAAGGCTAAAACCGCTCCAGGTAATAGTCATGGGGCATTAAGTATGCTCATAGAATTTGTGAATCAAAGTTACTTCTTGACTAAAAGACTTAGCTTTGAGTCCTTTCCTCAGGGAAGAAGAATGTGCATAATCATGTAGTTCAAATATCAGGCTGCTCTTTTCTTGCCTCTAAATCTAATGCAAACATGCCTTAGTTATTGAGCAAGCAACAAGGACTTGATGAAGCTGCAGCTAGCTCTTTTTCCTCCTCTTTGAATCCAATGCTACAATAACAAATATTTCTTATGTACAGTCTCAAATTCTCAAGGATTGTCAAGAAATTCATCACCATTAATTTATTTTCCCGATGCTGGTGAATATAACAGATTCAACTACAAATCTGCACAAATGGATAATAACATTGAACATTGCTTTCTATGTGTCTGTATCTGGCTATTTGGTAGATTCTCCCTTTGCATTCTGCTTCTTTCTCATTGAGCATCCCAAGGATGCATTTAGCATATTTTTTGGTTATATGTGTAGAACTCTAATAAGGTGGTTTAGATGAAAAGGGAGATTTTCTGGCACTATCATAGTATAAAGTCCAACTTCCAAGAGGCATGAGTCTTCTCTGAGCATCAGGAAGTAGAAATGCTGAAGTGATTCCATCCATTTCTCATCAACATCTGTCCCTGTGTCAGCTTTACTTTTCTATCTTGTAAACAGGCTTCCTCCATGACCTGCATAGTGACCTAGGATTCCTCCATTAATTAAGGCCTCTATTGGTTTTGGATTAAAGGTTCCCAGACTTTGATCCCCAATTCAGCTAAAAATAAAATTAAAGTTTCCCAGAGAACTTAGTGGAACCTTCCCAAAAAATAAATTATGGAAAATAAACAATAAAACTTTTCACTGGAATTCTGGCATACACTCCCTTAACTTAGTGATGCAGGTCAAGGTCACCAGTGATGTCATATGGACATCATTTGCGATAGCTTGCTATGATATGAATGAGAAGGGCACCCTATCTCTGTAGAACCTTTTTTAAAATCTAGAACTCCAATCAAACCAGGAGGAAAATTTCAAACAAATCCAAATTGAGAGATGTTCTACCAAATACTTGACCAGTCCTCCTCAAAACCACACATGTGCGCGCACACACACACACACACACACACACACACACACAGAACATCTATATTCACATATATACACACATCTATTGTATATATGTATGCATTTAAATAAACAGATAAAACATACTTACATGTGTGTATATATGTATATTTATCTATTAATTTATTCATTTTAATTTATACATATTTGTGTATTTATATATTTACATATGTTTATGTATGCTCATGTGTACATATATATTTTTCTATTTATTTAAACACAGGGAAAGACTATTCCAGGGAAAAAACACAATCCAACCAGCTTATGTTAGATGCTCATCCAACACTCATTACCTGTGAACTTCCGAAGGGTCATTTAGCAGAAAAAAAAAAAAAAAAATTACTCCTGAGGTTCACACTTGTTACTCCAGCCATTCCCAGAAAATGAGTGCAGTAGGAAATGGTGGAAGAAAGGTGGAAGAAGCCAGTGGTGAGCCAGACAGGACTTTTATTGGTGAATAACCCAGAGGAAAAACTGATAATCAAGAGACTGAGGGTTATATTTTATCAATTCTAAGGTAAAATAGCACATATTTTAACCTTAATGGAATCAGGATGCATCTAATAAGTTTTAGTGACTTGTTGATGGTGTTTTAAATTGATAAAATATGGAAATTTGCTTATAGTAAAGGATGGAGACCCAGGATTCCAACCCAAGCTCTTAACCACTCTGATATCTAAACTCAAAAGGACAAAATGAGCACTTTGATTGCCATTTTTCTCAGGCGTCCTTTAATAGTTAACACAGTATCATATAAAACCAGTGCTAATTATGTCAGCCCGAACTACAAGGACAAAAGTAGAATTCAAACTGTGTCAAATCTGACCTAAGAAGTTTTTTTTTTTTTTGGGGGGGGGTTGTTTTTTTAATTTGGATAAAGTTATTCATATACTATACACAGTTAGACACATCAAATAATGGTCTGGGAAATTAGGATGGTCAAGGACCAAGAAAGGGTTAGACTATTTTACATATAATTTACCAGATAGATTATAAGAGGCCATTTTGGATATCACATTTTGACATTTTACTTCAAGTAAATAAAAAAGCAAGATTCATTTTTAATTAATTGTGTGTGTGTGTGTGTGTGTGTGTGTGTGTTCCTGGAAATTGAACTCAGGGGCACTCTATCACTCAGCTCATTGCCAGCCCTTTTTATTTTTATTTTTCCCAGGCTGGCTTCGAACTTGTGGTCCTACTGCTCCAGCCTCCTGAATAGCAGAGATTCCAGGTGTGTGACACCATGCCTGGCTTAAAATAACTTCTTAATCATGTGCTTCATTAGTTTAATGAAGTACTTATAAAATCAGGCAACATGGGCATTTATGTTTCATTCCAGTAAGAGTCAACAACAGCATGCTGTTAGAAAAATAAGGAATAAGGCAGAGGTTCTTTCAATTCTATTTTTAAATCCATAATCTCTACTATACAGCTGTTACTAGTCAGTACCCTAGTGATATTGTATTTTTCAAAAGGTAGACTGCTTTCATGGATCTTGTGCTTCAGCATGAAAAACAGGCATTTTATAGTGTAATTACAAATGAGGTAAGAATTTAAACACTGAAAGTGTTTTGGGAGCACACAGTCAAGGAATTTAATCTCATTTGGATGAACAAAAATGACCTAAGGAAAGGGAGCTTTAAATGGGACTAGAGAAACAAGTCCAGAGCTTTATAAGTACTTGCTCTGTTCCAGGCATTGTTTGGTGCTTTAGCCAGCCAGCCAGATACTGTTTCAGATGGCCATCACATTCAGGCTTCTCCCTGAAGATTTTACTGTAGCAGAAGTTGAAAGGGTAAAACACCACCTTTCCCAAACATCTTTGTAACTGGGTTCCCAGCTATAATTTAGGTTTCACCAATTAGAAGCAATTCTCTGAGGTGTGAAACTGAGTATACAGAGAAAACCACAATGAACTTGAGGTTTGTCAGTATAACTACAGGTGGGACAGTTCCATATATAGAGCCTATGTGAAACTCCACAGACCTAGTGACAGAGGTAACCATTCTCCTGTCATATTTGTGAGGTTGCTCTGAAAGTTGTTCTTGGAAGCTTAGTATATAACCTGCTCCTCTAACTCTTCTACTGACTTTTGTGAGCATTGATTCTATGGAGAAAAAAAATCTTCACCATAAGAAAATAGTAATGGCTTTTATTTGCTGCTAAGTCATGGCTTACATAGTGCTAAAAGTGGTTGCAGGTTATATGAAAGGGAATCTTGGATATTTTATTTGACCTAATTGGGTTGGAAGGAAGTGAGAGACATGATAAGTCCACAATAGTCACTACAGAAGAATTACCTGCATTGTAACCTGGATTAACTCAAACTATCACCCATGGGTTACTAATATGAAGTGCACAGTAAAAATGTGACATCTGTAGTCCAAAGGCTATGACCATTAACACTGTGTGATGGGAATGGTTTCTACAATTTAATGTTATGAAGGATCCTTAGGGTGGAAGAGTCCAGGTAGCAAATTACCACCCGAATAAAGGTGGGTATGATAATTATAATATATTAGTGCAAAAATGGATTTCAGAAAGGTGACCCACAGAAATCCTTGGAAGTGGCCAAAAGACAATAAGGTCCTTGGGACTTGAATACCTGGGTACCACACCAGGGTCTTCCTTAATCCACACAGACAAGAGAACAGAACTGACTCCTCATCTAAATTTTAGACCTAAGGTAGGTCACTAGAGTCTGGGTGTTATCTCAGATGAGACCTGTATTGTAAGGAGATACTTGATTCTTTCTCCTTGTTATCCCCCAAAGAACCTGTGGTTAGTTACTAGGATGTCTGTACCTTCTAAAAAGGCAGCACCCAGACTTTTCTGGGGATTGTTGCATTCTAATTCTGACCCAGTATGCTACTATGGCCCAATGACAGATTAAATATAGAAATTGTGTGCTGAGTCAGAGTTAGGGGGCTCAGTGGATCATCAAACACATTTTGTGCTTAATTCCTCACTCCCTGAGTGAAGTATTAGAATAGATGATAGTCTCAGCAACTGTTACTACCTCCCTGTTGTTACCATGAATGCAATGTCAAGACAGAAATATATTCCCCCAACCCAAAATAAAACAATAAAACCCCCAAAACAAAACCCAAGATCCCTTTTGACCTCAACCTCTCTAGCAATGTAGTAAGCCAAATCAATATCACATACCCAAGGGAATCCCAGAGAAAAGTCCCAACAAATACTTGAAAGGTATAAGGTATATAAGGTAGTGATTGTGATCACATCCCTCATTAACTCACCTTTTTAATTCATGTACAAGTTGCATGAATCCTGGAGAAGACAGAAGATTCTCAAAACTTTCAATTGCAGTTGGTTTTAAATGTGGCCTCATTACTGGAACAATTCAGTATAACCTCTCACACCCAATATAAAGCTGTTTATTTTCTAGATGTGTTTTCTGTTGTATCATAAACACAGAGTTTCTGGAGGTGTTTGATTTCACCTTTACTTGATAGAGAAGCAATATGATTCATGGTCTTGTCTCAGGCCAAGACCAACTTTCATATTCTGTTGCATAGTATTCAATCCCACAGCTCCTGGATTATATCACCATCCCTAGGTTTTACTCTGTACAACTGCACTGATGACATCATGCAACTAGGACCTTGATGGGTTAGGGAAGTATACCAGGTGCCATGGTAAGAAACAGATGGGCCAGGTGGATCAATTGAGATGAAGATTTATGTTTTTTTTCAATTATTTACTTAATATTGTTCCTCTCAGCTAGAATATTTGGTTCATGAGAGCATTGGTTGTGTCTGTCATCTTTACTCCCATATTTCCTATACAGTCTTGGCACCTAGAATAAACATGTGTTCAATGGATAGGTATGTTCTTTATTGTAACCCTTTTCCAAAGAACAGTGAAAGTTTTATAACAGTTATCCACTGTAGATAGAGATTAATTTTTCAATGCTAACAATCATAATTCAGAAAAGTTTAGAATTGTGCTAAAAGAAGATTCAGTGTGAAATCATTTGGAAGAACTATGGGTTGCTCAGTGACTTGTGTTTGAAAGAATTTCCATTTATGAAAAAAAGAATAGTTACTTACTTTGAGAGATGCTAGGAAGATATTGGTCACATAGGACAATTATAGTGTTCTGTTATGACTCTGATGTTTGCTTTTAGCATTCAGTATTGAGCAAACAGTTCATGAAACATCAAAATGATGCATATTTAATAAGACAAGAGGTCAAGGAAACAAAAGAAAGGAGTGAACAGAAATGAGACATCACTAAGACATTATTTCATATCAGATTTTGTTAAAAGAAGTTATTAATGGGAAGAAATATGTAAATTTTTTTGCCTATCCAAATAACAGTTGGTGAAGACTCTTTTTAAGTAAAAATGAAATTGCAGTTTTTCAAAAGCTTCTAAGGACAGACATCAGAATAAGCAGAAACTCTTTCAACTAACAACTAAGTTATGCCAACAGGGAAAAGTCTACGCAAGAAACCAGGGATGTGTCATCCACATGCTGCATTTTGCTAGTGCAGGGCAGATGACTGTGTTTTGCAGACTCACCTCCCATCATCTGTCTCCATTCAGATGAGACGCCACTTCCCTGACACCCCATCCATCCCCACCACTCAGAGTTGGGCTGGAGACTCTCCCTAAGTGTTCTCATACTATGGTGCTGTACTCATTCTTCTGTAACACCTAACGGGTGCAGCTGCCTTTTTTCTTATCTGTTGACCAAATCGAGGTGAGGGATATATCTTGTAACAGATAATATTCCAACACTTCCACAGTACTTGGACACATAGAATCCACCAGTAAACTTAAAAGATGACACAAAAGGTGACATTTAGCACCCTACTAACAGAGCATTGTCCTGAATTTGGGAGAGAAGGGCCTGATTATTCCTGATGACATTCTTTAATTTCATTTTCTAAGAAAGAGAATTTTAAGAAAACTTGTTCTTTCAGATAATGGAAAAAATGAAAAACGAATAAACCAGAATGCAAGCAGTGGTAATTTCTGTACAGTGGCATTAGATTTATTGTTTACTTTTTGTATTTTTCCAAAAATATGAAAGGTAGATCGCATTGTAAAATATATATTTCCCCCTTTGATGTAATGAAAGTTTGAAAACACTTGAAACATAAAGTTGCTGTTTTTTTTTTAACTCCACAAATGTGTCTGTGCAAGAGACATCACTTTTTGAATCAATATAATGTCAAAACCTTCCAGAGAATGTAGCCGTAGGTGTTCCTGTGGCTCTACTTACAAGAGACATAAAGAGCTTGAATGTCATAGGAATGGCATAACCTACAGAGACTTGACCTTTCATGCAACCACAATGGCTACCACAGAAAGATCTGGGTTCATGAAGGCCTCAGATCTCTCACTACCTTGCCCTGAACATACAGGAAGCTTGGACACTTTCTTGAAGTCCTGCTATTCACAGATCCTGCTATCCAAAGAACCTACGCATCTCCTCTGCTCCCTAGACTAGAGCCAGTAGAGACTACCTCTCCCCTAGCTTCCCTCAAAGTAACCTTTCCTTATGGGCTAACCCCTTTTTAGTTATGTCTTCCATGAATGAAGGAAAGAAAGAAAGATGGAGGAAGGAAGGGATACAGAGAAGGAAAGAAAATAAAGAAAAAAACAGAAAGAGACTTTCTTTGGTTGTTTTTTTTTTTTTTTTTCCAAATCTCCATTTTGTTCTTTACAATGTGTACACAGCCAAGGATTTTTGGCAGTCAATGCAGCGAAAAGCTTTCAGTTAGGTGCTGGAGTTGAAAGGAAGTCACAACCCAGCTGGGAAGAGAGGCCTCCCATATGGAAAGTAACCAGTCAGAAAGAGCCAGTGTGAAGATGTCAAGGATGAATTGGTAGTGCTGGTTTTATTGCCATCTCTTGCCAATGTCTTTAAATGGTTTTTGCATCTTTTTACTTTCTCTCTCTCTCTCTCTCTCTCTCTCTCTCTCTCTCTCTCTCTCTCTCTGTCTCTGTGTATGTGTGTGTCTTTCTTTTCATTTGTCCTAAATCAGCATCCTCAACCCTTTCTCCCAAATGGAAGCAGACAGATTTCTTTCTTCCTACACAATTTACTCAGTCAGTATGTCAGAAGTGTTTTTGTTTTTCTCACAAAGCAAATTAGAAATTTGAAATGTCAGGTAGACAGATGTGTTAAAAGTTCTTGTCAGGTAGAGGAAAAGAAATGATTCAACAACTATATATATACAGGAAGCACAAAAGAATTCAGTCCTCTTAGGTTTGGGAAAGTATAAATCTCATAAATTACAGTTTGAATTATTTCAACAAAATATGTGCCTTTAAAAAGGTTTCTCAAAAAATGCCACCTTGTTTATAGTAAAGTGATATGAAAACACAGTTGACTGGCTCCTTCATTTTATCTCCTGAGTTGTGAGTTTATTAGATTTTGAATGAACATTTCTTTCTTCCCTAAAGATGCCTGCCTAATGAAGGAAATGTTCTAATCATTTTCATAAGTGAGCTGGTTTTTCTAATATAGCATAAGCTTGTTTCTCTTTCCTAGTCACCTCAGTGCCTATCTATTCAACTGATAGGAGAGAGAGAACGGAAGAAAAAGGGCAAGTAAATAAATAAATATTGACCATACTCTTAATACTGGGAAACTGGAATGAGGCACAGAGGAAGCCATTTGAGCCTTTATTCCTCACCCAACATACCCTCAACCTCACCCTTTCTTATACCTCTTTGATCAGTTTGCAGCCGATATCCATTCTTAAAATTTCCTATTTGGGGGATCTCAAGAAACACATGAATCACATTTACTACATGCATATTGTATTCTGCATTACTATTCTGAGTCGAAAGTTAGGAAAAAGAAGATTTCTTCTTGGACATCACTGTTCTAGTGTCAAAAAAACTTCAGTTTTGATTCCATTCCTTAGTTCTCTTTTTATTTATCTTTTTTAAGAGAGAGAGAGAAGAGAGAGAGAGAGAGAGGGAATTCTTTTTTTAATATTTATTTTTCAGTTTTCGGCAGACATAACATCTTTATTTTTTATTTTTATGTGGTGCTGAGGATCGAACCCAGCGCCCCGTGCATGCCAGGCGAGCGTGTTACCGCTTGAGCCACATCCCCAGTCCTTAGTTCTCTTTTTAGATAAATGATGCTTTGGAAATGACAGCAGCCCTGTGTTTTTGTTTCCTCCTTACCCAAAGGAGGAAAGCAACAGGGCCTACCTCTTAGGATTATTGTAAGAGAGATGATAAATTCTCCAATCAAGTACAAAGTCAGAAACATAGAAAGAAAATACATCTGTGGAATTTAAAATACTTCCTTGAATGTAAAGAAAGCTAAAAACTAGTGTATAATTATATTTAGAGAGGTTTTTCAGTTTGTTTAGATTTTCTTCTCTTTGGATACACATATATATCAAATGCCACTAAGCAGTACCTGGAGACTTCAGGGAGAGTCTTTTAAAAATAGCACAGTTCTAAGAAAGGCTCTTTATCTTAGCTTCTAACATTTATTGTTTTTTAAAAAAATTTGTTTTATTGCAGCTAAGAACATTTAATGTGAGATCTATTCTCTTGATCAATTTTTAAGGCTGTAATTGATGCTGTTAACTATATGCTTCTGCTGTTTATTTAATATGACTTCTGCTCATAACTATTTTGGTGTTCACCAATTTAATTACAAATTGCCACCTGCCCTTTGCAGGTTGTCCCCTGACTTTGCCATGTGCTTGCCCAGGGCAATTGGCTTTTTTTCTTCTTGCCTTTTGAAATCTCTCTGGCAGAGTTCAAGATTATGCTGTCCAAAGGAGCATAGGGAAGAATTTAAGAGTTATTTTAGAGCCAGAGCAAATGGAATAGGTCTTAGTAAGATACTAATATTAAAATTTAGTTGTTTAAAACTCAATATTATTTTTATCCTTGGATTTATGTAGCTCTCTCCCCAAAATGAAAGAAAGACTCTGAAAACTTCAACAGTTAGAAAAAATGAAAGATAAACCTTAGTTAAAATTTTAAAAAGAGAAGGAGGCTTACAGTGTTCCCTAAGAATTTTCAGCTAAGTACATTTGTATATTTATTTGTTTGTTTAGTTATTTATTTTACTAATTTCAGGTAGCATAAAAAGTGCTTCTGGAATTCTAAATGTACAAGGTACTGTGTAATAAAGAATAATAATGCTATAAAAAAAGTACATGAAAAGTGATGTGTTAGTGAAATAAAGATTCAGGAGTTTTTAAAGGAAAAAAGATTGTTTGTAGCTAAAAAAATATGTAGAAGGTAATATCCTATTCTTTCATCATTCATTGGTATTTTGTTGTGAAAAAAAATCAGCAGAGGTTAAAAAAAATAAGGGAATGTCAAAAGATAAATACAAGAAAATATATTTAAGGACGTAAAAAACATTTACTTCTGAAGTGTAGCAGTGGAAAGGTGAATTAAGTTGTGGCAAGAGTGAGACACTCAACTCAAGACTAAGGAAGGAGATGAATTGAGCCATAGTATGAAATGCCCAGAGGAATGTTAGTTTTGAGCATAACTGGAACTAAGTGCTCAAATAATGTCACAGAACCTTTAGGTTCACTTCAGCCTGATGACTCCTTTCTTCTGGTTTGGCCTTATATTCAGAGAAGCTGCTCACACTGGGACCATACTGGCTGCCACTGGATCTAGGTTCCATATTGCTGAGTAATCAAATGGAGTAGAAGTAGTTCCTGGAGCAGACTTGTTTGTTTTCTTTGGCAAAGTTTGGGTTCTGTACTCATTCCTTAGCCAGTTACTCTAGGTCAATATTGCTTGATTGAGGACATTTGCCTTATGTGCAGATCCTTAGGACCTAAGAATGGAATAAGTCCCAGAGTGCCATGCCTTCTGAGTGGGGAGCAGTGATTTACATGAAAAACCAGGGCATTGTCACTGGCAGAAGAATAACTAAGCCTGGGCAGCAAGTACACCAAATATTCCATTATCAAGGATCAACTCCAGGCTGACTGTCTCCTTGGTTGCTGCCATCATCTGGCAGGCACTGTGCTATTCCTTCTTTAACACTCTGGTTCAAGTACCTTCTTTAAAAAGCAAACAAGTCTATTGGATCCCTTTAGCACAGCTGAGAAAGAATGGATCTTTATGAAACACCAAGAAACGGAAGGAACTAAACACAAAGTAATATTGGCTATTACAATATCAAGATTTCTTTTAAGAAAAAGAGTTATAGTGGGAAATACTGGTTACCAACACCCCTGCCCACCTCCACCACCACTAATGCACATGATTTTTGTTCCAATATCTTCAGCTCTTCCATAGTGCCCATGCACTTCAAAGGAAGCTGAGTGCTACTTCAGCTTCAGAAAAGCTGATAGGAATGTCCTCACCCTAGAGCATGAGACCTCATTCAGAGAAATAATATGTGGGGAAAGTTTTCTGGAAGGAATTTTTCCTTGTTAAGAATAAACCTCCAGAGGAAACAGTTTCTTATTTGATGATGTTTTATAAACATTAAAACTTGAATCTCACTGTCACTTTTCTACCAGAAGAAAAACCTGCTCCTCCTCCTTTATTTTTATCTCCTTCTTTTTCTCTTTATTGAACCACAGACCTATGGGAGAGACATTTCTAAACTTCATCACTTTGGGTGGAAAGAGATAGGTTAGTGTAGCTTGAGTGACACCTCCAAAAGAGCAAGTGCCAACAAGTACACAATGGTACAGAAATGCATAGACTGCACTTCCTTCCTACATTGTCCGGTTATTTGATGCCCATCTGGAGCTCAATCAATTTGATCTGGTCTTGTTGTTTCATGAACAATTAGCTGTGAGCTGTTTCATTTACAAAGATTTTTAAATGCCATTGGTTTAACCACTTATCAAGAACACGTTGATTCCTACATGTTTTTCTCCCTTCAACTAGATTAATTTGTCCAATTACACAAATTTAAATAAAATAATTGTTGACCTTTTAATAGATGCATTCAGGATAGGCATTCTTTAAAGTCATAGTCTTAAAATGAATGCCATACTTCTCCTGGCTTGCTCTGTTGTCAGCAAAATGTCACTTTCTGCTTCTATTCATTCGTGCTGAACTTGACTGACATCACAGAAGAGGAGAGTGGAACAGAATGTGAAAGATCGGGTCAAAATTCATTTTGCTTTAAAATGATGAAGTATCAGAACAGGTTGGAATTCTTGTTTGTTCTTTCTACTCAGATAATGATGGCTGTGATATATTTTCACAGTAGTGTGAAAATTTGTCAAAAACTTGATAAGAATAAATAGGATCTAGCAAAGTTGACAACTGGCAAGGAGGTGCCCCTCTGCACTATGGATCTCTCTGCACTTGTAAAAATCACACGGTATGAAACCCTTTATGTCTATGTGGAAACCTACATGGGGCACCCATTGAACCATAAAATAGCTTAATGCTGAGAATGCAGTTTTTAATAAGGAATTTTTAAAAACCACTTTGCTAGAATAACTTTGAATTCTTTCACATTTTGTATTCTTTTCCAAGAATTTCTTTGTTTTTGTCTTCTCTGTTATCCCTGAGAACTGCTTTAGTTATTTTTATCAGTTCTTATTAATTATACGGAATAGTGGATTTCATTGTGGCATATTTATACATGTATATAACCTATTCTGACTGTTTCCAACCCCATTCCCCTCTCCACATCCTACTGATTTCATTGCTCTTCACTAATACTCTCTCTTCTACATCCATGTAATTTTTAAAAAATTTCATGTATGAGAGAAAACTAACAATACTTGTCTTTTTGTATCTGGCTCTAATCATCCCAAATACACACTTTGTTTCTTAATGTATGCCTTAGCTTCTCTTAAAGGACAACACTACCAGATAGTTGCTCTTTCTGGGAATTTTATTCTACATTTTATTCACTTATCTATTAATACATACACATGTATGCATGTTAATGACAATTTTACAAGGATGTGTTTTGTGAATTCAAAAATAGTAATTTTGGTCAATTTGTTGAGCATAATTTTCTCTTTCTCCTCTAGGCTGAAACTACATGAACTGTAGAACAGGTACTTCAAATCTTTTGATCTTACTATGTTAGAAAAAAAAACTTTTAAAGTGGGGTGCAGTGTTTTAATTTCCATCCTCAAATACCAAGACTAAAAGAATTATCAATTTAGTAAGTGTTGTTTACACAAGAAATAAATCAATTATCCTTCTTATAGTTGATTTTTGAAGATCTACTCTAACAAAGAAGTAGGGCCTACATTGTTAACCTACTTTTTACTCTTGCCTTCCCAAGCTTATTGAAATATGATTGACAAGTATAAATTGTATACTTTTATGGTGTGCAATGTGATGTTTTGATACATATGTGCATTATAAAATTATTACAATCAAGGTATTTCACAAATCCATCACTTCACAGAGTCACTACTTTTCTCTGTGATGTGAAGACTTAAGATCTACTGTCTTAGCAAATTTCAAGCACATAGTATGATATAATTATCTATAATCACCATGCTGTATATTAGGTCTTCAGAAAACATTCATTTGAAAAATGAAAACACACCATTTAGCCAATTTCTCCCCATTTCCCTCATTTTTCCAGCCATGGTAACCGCACTTCTACTCCTTGATTTCCGTGAGATCCACTTTTTTAGATTCCATACATAGTTGGGATCATGTGGTATTTGCCTTCCTGTACCTGTATTACTTCATGAAGCATAATGTCCTTCAGGTTCGTTCTTATTGTTGCGAATGACAGAAATTCCTACATTTTGAAGGCTGGAAAATATTCCATCATGTGCATAGACAACACATTTTCTTCACCTAATCTTCTTTCAGTGGACACTTAGGTTGTTTTCATATCCTGATTACTGTGAATTATGCAATGAACATGAGAGTGCAGAATCATGCAATGAACATCAGAGTCAACATGTCTTCAACATGCTGAAATGTCTTTTGGATACATACTATGTTCCCATGTCATATGGTAGTTCCATTTTTAATTTCTTAAGAAACCTCCATACTATTTTCCAAAATGGCTGTGCCACTTTATATCCCATCAATAGCAAAAGTATCTTCACTTTTTTACAAATCCTCACCAATACTCGTTATGTGTTGACTCTGCTGGTAGTCATGCCAACAATGTGAGGTGATATTCCACTGTGGCTTTGATTTGCATTTTCCTGATGATCAGTGATGCTGAAAATTTTTTCATGTACTCATTGGCCTTTTGTGTATTTTTTTGGCAAAATATCTATTCAGATATTTTGTTTAAAAATCCTTCCTACTCTCTAAATTTTTTTAAATAAATAGAAATTAAATTTTTAAAAGCTTCATGTCAATTGATGGCATATGGAACAGAAGAAAACTTCAATCTACAATATTCCAAAAAGCTTTAATCTATAATATTACAATATCTGGTGAGTCCTTCCTTTGATCTATGGCAATCTGAGAAGGAGAGATCCTTATCTGCCCACCGGATAATCAAACACACTATGTTCCTTGCAGTTCCTGGGATCTTACTGTAGGCATCTCTTTCTGGAATATAGATGCCCAGAGGCTCTTCTATCTGATAGAGTGTCCTCTTACTACACTGTTTAGTACCTTGGAAAACTGGGACTACTGAACATGCAAGAAGTTTCACCAGAGGTGAGATGAAAAGGCACAACTTCTTTTTCTCCAGAGGTCTATTTCAATTTCTAAATTTAGGCTTTGTTTTCTTCCATTTATATTTCTTTCCTTTCTCATAATTCATGCCCTCTATTGTGTAGTTTCTTTCTTCTATTCTCCTTCTAGAGTAGGATAGTGGAAAGAGTAGTCTAGGGTCAAGTAAATCTCTGTTTGAATATGAATAACAATTCTTATTAGCTGTCTGGTCTTAACACTTCTTCTCAAGATCACATCAAGTGTTTTGAACATGAGGGGTGCTGTACACTGGAATGAGATGGACATAATTACCCTAAGTACATGTATGAAGACACAAATGGTGTGACTCTACTTTGTGTTCAACCAGAGATGTGAAAAATTGTGCTCTATATGTGTAATATGAATTGAATCGCATTCTGCTGTCATACATAACAAATTAAAATAAATAAATAAATACCTACATAAATAAATAGATCACATCAAATAGTCACTGAGATAGATCACATCGAATGTCACTGAGATAGATCATATTCAGGACTAATTTAAAATGTTAGCATTTTAAAAGAATAAAAATATACACTATTCTCAGACAACAACAGAATTAAACTAAAATTCAATAATTCAACTAGAATTCAATTCAATGGTTAAATTCAATTTAACCTTTCTAAATAATACAAGATTGTCAATGAAGAAATCTCAAGAGAAGCTTATTTTTTTATCAAATTGAAAATGAAAATATAAAGCTGTGGAATACAATGAAAGCAATATTTATATGGATATTTATAATTCTAAATGCATATTTTAGAAAAAAGAAAGATCTAAAATCAATAATCTAAGCTTCTACCTTAGAAAATTAGAAAAAGGAGAGCAAATTAAGTTCCAAGTAAGCTGAAAAAAAAAACTAGATAAGATAAATTAAATCAGAAAACAATAAATTGTAAGAAATAATTGAGAAAATTAAAAAATATGAAACCCGGTTTTTTGAAAAGATCAGCAAAATCAATAAATATTGACCAAGGCTAATGAACAAAGAGAGATAGAAACATAAATTACTAATGTAATAAGTGAAAGCAGAGATATCATTACAGATCCCATGAACATTTTTTCTCCTATTCTTTTTTAAATGTAACTAATTTAATTTTATTTTTTTTACAGAAAGGGAGCACAACTTTTCATTTTTCTAGTTATGCATGATGTAGAGTCACACCATTCATGCAATCATACCCATACATAGAGGTAGTAATGTCCAACTCATCCCACCATCTTCCCCCCCCAAACACACCCACCTCTCTCCTCTCTCCCCTCTGCTCAATCTAAAGTTCCCTTATCCCCACATCCCCACCCATTATGGGTCAGCATCACTTATCAGAGAAAACACCTTGCCTTTGGTTTTTTGGGATTGGCTTTTTTTGCTTAGCATGATATTCTCCAATTCAATCCATTTACCCATAAATGCCTAAATGCCATAATTTCATTCTTCTTTAAGGCTGAGTAATATTCTATTATGTATATATACTACAGTTTCTTTATCCATTCATCTATTGAAGGGCATCTAAGCTATTTCCACAATTTAGCTATTGTGAATTGAACTGCTATCAACATTGAGATGGCTACATCACTGTAGCATACTGATTTAAAGTCCTTTGGGTATAGACCAGGGAGTGGGATAGCTGGGTCAAATGGTGGTTCCATTCCAAGTTTACTAAGGAATCTCTATACTGCTTTCCAAAGTGTTTGCACTATTTTGCAATCCCACCAGCAACGAATCAATGTGCATTTTCCCTACACCCATGGACATTGAAAGTGCAATACAGGTGTATATATGAACTCTATAGCAAATAGATCAACAGAACAGAATAGAAAGACAAGAAATAGACCCAAATAAGGGTTATCAACTGATCTTTTGCCAAAGCAGTGAAGGAAATATCACATGAAAAGACACAGAGAAAACATGGATAGGGCTGGGGATGTGGCTCAAGTGGTAGCGCGCTCGCCTGGCATGCGTGCGGTCCGGGTTCGATTCTCAGCACCATGTACAAAAAAACAAAGATGTTGTGTCCGCCGATAACTAAAAAATAAATATTAAAAAATTCTCTCTCTCTCTCTCTCTCTCTCTCTCTCTCTCTCTCTCTCTCTCCTCTCTCACTCTCTCTTTAAAAAAAACATGGATAATAATAAGTGAAAGAAGCAAATCTGAAAAGGCTAAATACTAAATTCCATGATTTCAATCATATGGAATTCTGGAAAAGCTTAAATTGTGGAGATAGCAAAACCCTCAGTGGTTCCCAGCCATTATAGAGTTCCCAACTACTCTATAACATTTTAATGGTGAATAAATAGCATATGTTTACCAAAACTGGAAGAATGTACAACACCAAGAATTAACCCTTTAAAGATAATGTTGCGCCAAAATGGGTTCATCAGTTGTAATAACTACCATTCTGGGGCAAGATTTTGATAATGGAGGGGAGGGGCTATGCAGATGAAGATGCAAGGAGTATATAGGGAATCCCTGTATCTTTCATTCAACTTTTCTGTGATCCTAAAGTTTGTCTAAAAATAAAGTCTGTTTAAAAAAATTAACTCAGAGGGCTACTCAGTGGTAGAGTGCTTGCCCAGCATGCAAAAGGCCCTGGGTTCAACCCCCAGTGCACCCCCCTCACACAAATCACCTTAGTTTTTGAACAGAAGAAATATAAGAGCACCATTAAGGATGTTAGGTTATATCGTATAAGATAAATATCAATTAAAACTCTGACACAAGGTTTCTTTGAAAATTCTCTTTCACTGATCCACTGTGCAAGCTCCATGAACATTTCTGCAATTATTTCCTACTATTAATAAATGTAACAGGGTCAAACCATCTACTGGTTATTGCATCCGACCTTTCAATTCAATAAAACAATGAGGAATTAATTTGCTTAGCAAGTACTTACATGCAATCCATGGGCTCTGCACTGCACAGAGGATGGAGAAAAGAAATTTGAGAAACAGACTCTGTTCTCTAGAAGCATTAAATCTATTTGGGAAGATAAGAAATGAAACAGCAAAGTATCATTTCACAGTTATATATAATTAATTGCAGAAATGAGTGCTATAATAAGTGCTGTGGAATTTAAAAAGGAAAAAACCTGGAGATCTTAGTGCAGGCATGTTTAGAGAAGCCCTCGGAAATGAGTTAACCATCTGCAAAGGGAGACTTGTGTAAATGTTCCCTTAAGACTATTTGCCTTCTTTTAAGCTTGATGTTTTGAAGTATTGTATGTTTGATATTCTGGATATTGTCTTCAATTTCCTCTGTGACAAAATCAAAGGATTGCTTCTTAAAAGTAAGATAACTTGTAATTCTAAGAGTAAAATAGTCACTATGTTAACTATTGAAGAAGGTATTATTTTAAGGGGTTTCAGTTATAAGAATAATACAAAATAATACAAGACGCTATTAGAATTAGGTACGTAACACTTTTTATAATATGAATTTTTTGATAACTTTACTTTAAGATGAAGTCACCTGAGATATAGTTTAGAAAGTACCAGCATTACTTTGATTTTTGTTTAATTTTTATATATTTATCAATTAATCTCAATGAATACAAAGTGCCTTTCACAAATTTGAGATGGTACCTTCTCTCTAGAGCTATGGTGGAGTGAGGAAAGCAGGAGTATCAAAACAAATGTTTACTAGATAAACAGTTACAATTATCTCATATTTTAATGAGATATAATGGAGAACAAGAATGAGTGCTGTGTGCGAGGGAATAACAAGAGGGAACATATTTAGGCCAGGGAAGGAGTTGGAAAAGGCTTTTCAGGAAAAGTGACTGGTCCATAAGGACCTGTAGGATGAGTAAGAGTGGCCAGTCAAGAGCAAGGGGGAAAGAATTTCTGGCTCTGAGATAATCATGTGTGAAAGCTTCAAAGTTAGGAAAAGCCCATAATTATGGTGGAAGACATTTTAAAAGGACACTTTGTTAAAATCGAAAGAGCAAGAAGGGAGTGGCAGAAATGAGATGGATGAGAGTCCAGGAGATCATGGCACAAGTTTGGATTTTTATCCAAGTAAAAGAGAAAGCCATTGAAAATTAAAAGTTATCTTTACATAGCAATTATGATATAGTAGCACATAAAAATATAGCAATGGACATTTCTTAGCAAATGCTAATAAATGAGGAATCATTTTTATATCATTATCAACATGAAAATGAGTTAAATATGAGATTTCAATTCTAGGAGGCATTTCTTGGAATATCATATTGCTTCCCTGAATCTCTCGATTGTATATACTAAATGCCAGAAGACAAATGGTTAAATTTTACCTTAAGGGGAAATACAGAGATCTTGTCATTTTGAATCTCAATGCAATTAAGGTGCCAGGATTCTTGGCAAATCAAGAGATGCATTTTTTTTTTTTAAATTGTGGGA
Source organism: Callospermophilus lateralis (assembly GCF_048772815.1). Lineage (NCBI taxonomy): Eukaryota > Metazoa > Chordata > Mammalia > Rodentia > Sciuridae > Callospermophilus > Callospermophilus lateralis. The sequence continues at coordinate 61,166,958 of NC_135320.1, read as the reverse complement.
GACCAACCTTACACACTCCCCAGCTGGGTGCTGAGGCGCTCAGTCACAGAAATGTGGTCTGTGTCTCGTGCATGGGTGTGTCTTGCTACAGCCCCATGGGTGAAGCTACACTCACCTGTTCCTTTATAATATAATCCTTTGCCCTGTTTAGGATAGAATCTTCCATTCAAGTGCCTTGTGTGTGTCCCCTTCTCTTACTGTGCCCTTGGGTGTGGCCTACCCAGGTGTCAGTCAACCTGCTGACAGTGGACTTCATGAAGATACTCAGCCCCCTGAAACCTGACCCCTTGCTTCATTTGAATAGCTTCCCTTAATAAAAGGGGTCAGCGTGTGCTCTCGCTCTCTCTCTTTCTGTGGACCCTTAAGGTCAGAGGAGCCATCACAGCGACCCCAAAGAAAAAGGTAATTGTGTCTCTTGTGTGATTATTTTGCGCAGCCCAGTCAGCCCAGTTTAACTGGAGTGACCCCTGAGCCTTTTAGTTGCTTTGAAGTCTCAATGCAATTAAGGTGCCAGGATTCCTTGGCAAATCAAGAGATGCATTTTTTAAAATAGTTACTTCATTACTTAAAATACGTTGGGGGCACAATTTCTTAGAATTCAATAAAGTGAATACTGTCATTCTTGATGACATATATTTAATAAACACATACTGTGATAAACATACAAGCAGCAAATTAATATGACAAGCATCCCCAGAGAAGATTAAAGATTCAAGTTAAAATTGTACATAAAAAGAGAGAAAAATGTATACCCCGTAAGAATTCAGACAGGATGATACCAAAATGAATGGAAATAGTCTGAAAATATTCTCTCTAGGGACAATTAAGCTTGAGCTTAGAAGTGAGGAGAAGGTAGTCCTTTGAAATAATACCTTTCAAATGCTACAAATGTATACAATGCTATTTCACTATAAGATAATTAAATATTGGTACTAAATTCATTATTCATTGAAATAAGATTCTCCTTCCTACACTTCTCATGGGTGAGAAAATCTACAATTAGGGAAATTCACCTAGAGCTGGTTAATTAACTCAGTAAAAATTCCACACTTTAATTAGAAGCAGGAGTTCACAGGAGAAGATCTATTTTGAATCTGATTTTAACATTAATAAAGGTGGAGTCTCCCAAAATGACTTTTTAAAAAGGGGAACAGCAGTGACAACATATTACCAAATTTTGGTGGTAAGTTTATATCCACAACATCATTTAACAGGTTTGATTTGGCTTCAGTTCTGCACAACTATTGTTAAATTCAACAGAAGTTTTCTTTTAATCTCCTGTATAGGAAACTTGTAACTTTATATCATCTCAAAATTTAATTTTTAATTTTTAACTTACATCTCCAGTTTATGTCATATAATTTCAATTTCCTTTTTCCAAGATTACTTTTTCATGTTTCAAAGAAAATCTTTTCTAGGACCTGGTGACCAAAGTGACATCTCCTTTCTTCATCCCATGCAGGATTGCTCATGCCAATCTGGGAAGAAAGTATTGTCCACTAAAGAAAGTATTAGATGGACCATGTAGAACATTTGAATGGTTTTGATAATTAGAACTGGAGTTGATGAGTCAATCCATTATCACCCAATTAAAAAAATTAATAGAGTATTTTTAGAGCTATTTTAGTCTTACAAAAAAATTGAGCAAAAACTAGAGTTTTCATATAGCCTAACGTCTCTTACGTTCTCTCCGCCCCCACCTACTTTCCCCTTGTTAACATCTTGCATTAGTGTGATATATTTGTAATAATTAATGAATCAATATTGTTATAATATTACTAACTAAATATCACAGAAATTTACATTGACTCTTTGTGTTATGCCTTCTATGAGTTTTGACAAGTGTATGAGAGCATGTATCCACCATCACAGTTTAATAAACACTAATTTTAATTCCCTAAACATTCCCTGTGTTCCACCTTCTTTCCTTTAAGTTCCTGACAGCCACTGACTATTCTTTTGTCTCTATAGCATTGACATTTTCAGAATGTCTTATAGTTGGAATTATACAGTATGTATCCTTTCTAGATTGGCTTCTTTTACTAAGCAATACCCTCTTAAATTTCTTATTACTGAATAATATTCCGTTGTAGAGATGTACCACGTTGGTTTACTTACTGAAAATCATCTTGCTTGCTTCCAACCAAGTTTTGAAAGCTCTATAAAATTCATGTGCAGGTTTTTGAATGGACATGTTTTCAACATGTTTATAAACACAAAGGAGAGTAATTGTGGATCCGCAGAAGAGTATAGTTGGTTTTGAAATAAACTGACAATTGTCTTGCAGACTAGCTGTACTATTTTGTATTCTTACCAGAAAAGAATGAGTGCTTCTCTTGCTCCAACTCCTAGCCAGTATTTGGTTTTGGATTTAACCATTTGAATCAGTGTGTAGTAGTATCTCATTGTTAATTTAAATTTTTCTGATGACATATGATGCTAATAATCTTTTCATATATGCCATCTTTGTGTCTTTTTCGCTGAAATGTCTGTTTAGATCTTTAGCTCATTTTTAATTGAGATGTTTTTCTTCTTATCAAGTTTTAGTAGTTCTTTCTTAGTGTCATTTTAAAGATATGTATGGTTTTGATGTTATTAATATGTATCCTTTTACCTTTTTTCATTTCTCCCCTCCCCCCCTCCCGCTTATAGGTAGTCATCTGTCTTCTTATTTCTTTTAAATATAATGGTTCAATAAATATATTCAGTGCTCTTTCCCCTTAGGATAAATCTTACATGAAAAATACTAGGTCAAATTATGCAAACATTTTTACGACTCTTGATATATCTTTCCCAACTTAATTTATGAAAACATTGTTCCAGATGATTACACAAGAATAAATGAGTTGTAGGCTCAGTTCCCAGTCACTTTTTTAATAATAGGAACTAGACTTATAAGATATGTGGAAAAATTATTTTTTGGTAATGACCATGGAAGTGAGGTCATGTCTTCAATATCTTCATTAGAATCAGAACTCTTCTATCTCAATGTCTGGAGTAATAAAGCATTCAAAATACTTGCTGAATAAATGTATAAATAAATTAATACATTGCAAAATTTGTGCTAGTTTTGATATTATCTCAATGCATTATAAATTTGAAGTATTAATGCTTATCAAAGGGAATGGGTGATTCACCAGACTCAACACTGGTGAAGCAAATGGATTCAAGTCTCCAGCAATTACTTCTGAGGCTATTTATATCACATGTGGCAGTCCACTGTTGAGAGAAATAGAAAAGGACATCTGAAATGAAGTCCTTTAAGAAAAAGCCAACAGCAAGCAAGTTCAAGGATAGGTGTGTTTTGGCATGTCACCTGTGGGACTTGGGGGTTTGGTTATCCTGACTGCTGGGAGTGCAACTCTGTGTTTTTATGACTCTGATTTCTCCCGAGTGCCTAGGAAAAGTTCACTGGCTTAAGCATGGACCTGTGAACAATGAAAGTCCCTTTTAAGAAACTTAAGAAGACAAAATAGATACATGTAAATACTGTCAGGGCATTCTGAAAGATAGAAAGACTTAAAGATCCTATATTTTGCTTTATTTCACTTGTTATAAGTTACATAAATTATTTCCAAGAAAAACCTGGATTAGGCCTTTCTGAAACATACTTGATTGATGGTAGTTTACCAATTCCATTTATCAATAAAGAAGGTAAAGTCACAAGACAAATAGATCAAGCCTCTCAGTCAGCTCATTAGACAGGAATGGTCAAGAGAGCATGGCATATTTCACATCTCAATTTTTTCCTATCGATGGTGAACAGATGGGAGCTATGCTATTTAAAGAATAGTAGATCCTGGCATTTGGCCATTTTCCAAAGCAAAATGAAAGAAGGAGCAGTATTCATCTGGCTCAGTAACAGAAGACAACTAAAAATAGGCAACCATCCCAATCACAGCAAGGCTGCAAGTTGCTGGGCAAAGGGGCTTTTTCTTCAGCTGATCAGGTTCCTCTATTTACAAGTTTTAAGTAGCTATTAATTTGTCTAATATATTTATTTCACTGTGGTACTCTTTTAATGTCCACTGCTAAGACCCCTTCATTTTATATTAACTGAAGATACAGATTACGATGATTTACAAACTGAAGTAGGTCTGAGTTTTCTCAGCCCATTGAGTCCAAGTGTGACATTCTTAGCTCTTAGAAGTTTTTTCCAAATGCTAGTACTTCATTCTGGAAAGAACCATTTTCTATTAGTTATAAAAATTACACTATTGATTAGGAGCTCTATAACCTTAAAGGTATGGTCCCCTGAGAGATATTGATATGACATTAGATGCTTTAATAAGTTGCCACTCATTTCTGGAGTAATTACTAAAGTTTCTGTCTTTCCCATCAACAAAGGACAAATTGAATATATAATATCAATTTCTTGTGGCAAAGCCTACATCTACATTGGCTGCAATGACCATGATTTTAAACTCTTAACCAGAGGAATAAAATTAATCAGAGGACTAGTGAACATATAGGCATAATGTTGGTAAGTAGGACAATTTATTGACCGAAAGCAAAAAGATAAACTGGCATTCCTGACTTTCACAAGTAGCTATTACACTATTTTTAGCAGATCTTACTTCTTCATACATATTTGAGATGGTAAAATTCCATCTTAAAGCGAAATAAACAAACTATGGAAACATGAAACAATGGAAGAGACTCACAATAAAACTTCGAATCAAATAAGCCAGACACAAAAGAACACAAATTGTGTATTATACAATTTATAAAGTTCAAAGTTAGGTAAAAGTAATCTATACTACTAGAAATCAGATTATCTTTGCAGAGTAAGGAGACACTAGAAATGGGGAGGATCATGAAGAGTCCTTCTGTCATGGTAGTCACATTTTATTTCTTAATCTAAGTAGTGGTTACATAAATAATGTGTTCCACTCATAATGATTCATCAAAATATATACTTATGAATAGTGAAATTTTCTGCAGATATGCTACTTTCTAATAGAATTGGAACAATCATAATCCACAACTAAAAGCACAATCTTGGACAGTGATCTTATTAACCATGTAGCTATTATCGTTTCTTCTTTATATATGAACTTGTGAATTATGTATGATGACCTAGTTTGAAGCATTGCTTTGTACTTCTGCAAGTCCATTAAATTGTTTTATTCTTTTGCTAGCTATTTCTAACCAATTAACAACCTATGTCTCTTGAAAATGAGCATAGTCTGACCTATAATTAAATGCAGACTGACTTACTTGCATTGCTCATTGATTTCTATAACAAGATTGTCCTTAAAACTAAGCTGACTGATTCTTATAGGTTTGAGTCACTGGCAGCATTTATTTCAATTTGACTTAGTTCCTTATTCCATGGAATTTTTAAAGGTTGGATGGCTAAAGTGAAATCCAGGTAAATTTTATGCCCAAATATGATTTATGTCCTGTGTATTCTCAGGGTCCGATCCTTAAAATTTCTCTGCTCTTTCCCAGTTTTTTAAAAAATTGGATTATTTTTCTCAATTGAAATTTTTAAACATAAAATTTATTTTGAGTTATCCACCACTTAGATTACCTGCAAATGCTTACTGAATATTCTGCTGGTTAATGCAAACATTTAACTTATGGCTGGGCGTTTTTAGGCGATGTCCAGTATATCCTAGAATTCTGTCCTCATACTGGGAACCCAGGTTGATCTAGATTCTATAGTCACCAATTACCATTAACTTTTGTTTTTCTCCATAGATATTCTTACTCATCATCTCATCCCCATCATAAACCTCAATTTCTACCTATGCTTGCTGTACCAGAGTGTTATTAGATGTAATTAATATTAAAATCAGTAGTTGATCTTTGGTATGTAAACAGTTTTCTTAGTTTGTCCAGAAGTCCTCTTGAGTAGTTTACAGACATATTTTAATGAAGAATGCTTCAAAGAAAATCCATGATCCTAAACAGTTTTAGAGACAATAGGAAAAAGAAATATTTTTCTCATTATTACCTAATAATTCAGTGGCATAAATTATATTTTTCTTGGACTCTCAAGCATTATTTCTGTTTGTAAAATTACTTTGTAATGTGCCTTCTATATGGACAAAGGAAATTTTATTGATAGTTGTGGTGAATCATAATGTTATAAATCCCTGATCTGATTTCCCATATTTATTGATTCTTTTTCCTAATTTTGGCTTATTTTTCCATGAATCATATTATTGTAGATAAGTAAATTTCACTCTTACTTCCTCTCCTTTGGTTTCAACAGAGAAATGTTCTCATTTTCATTATAGTACCTTCATGTAGTTATTGCAAAAATATACTTAAGTAGGAGGATGGTCTAATTTATAGATCAAGTTTATTTCCTTCTATTCCTTTTTCCCTTTCCTTTGGACTAACCTACTAATAGGAGAGTAACCAGGGAGATGGCATCCTAAATACAGACTGGATGGGATTAGTCCCAACCAGACAGGTTCTCCTAATAGACTCAAACCTGCTAAGGTCCAGAATGGCAAGAAAATGGATATGAAAAATCCATTCTATATCCTACTATATACATTACTTGGAGATGAGAGCAAGATACAGTCTCATTTTGTATATATTCATATTATGAGCCCACTCATAGACAATACTAGTTGTGAGGTAGTTATTTGGGATCCTCTATATTTGAACAACATTCTGCACAAGGCTGCAAATGATCTATGGTCCCTTTCTAGATTAACTAAATTAAATAAGTGGTCCCATAACCTGGATAAAAATCATAAATTTATTGTTTTATTTGGATGGTATAATATGTCCCAGCAATGGACATAAAAATATCATTATTCATATGAAAAGATATTCGACCTTACTCATAATAAGAGAAATGCCAATTATAACTAACCTGATATCCTATTTTTCTCATATACAAGACTCACAATATCAAAACATGTAATAGCATTATGTAAATTATGAAGAGAATATAAATTGTTACAACTTTTATATGGGGTGTGCTCTGGCAATAGTTATTAAAATCATAAGGACATTTACACTATGACCTTCCATTTCTCTTTCATAGAGTTCATTGTATGGATGTAGTTCTACCATGTAAAAACTATTCATTGAAGAATATTCACTGAATCACTATAGTTGTAATAGAAAGACTGAAAGCAACTTAAATGTCAGTCAGTATGAGAGAAATTAAGTATAGGATGGTACATTCAATGGAACAATTTGCAGTCATTTAAAAATAACCAAAAAGCTTTTATTGTACTGAATTGGAATGAATTTTGAGATACATATGTTATTAAAGCAAGGTGCCGAACAGTTGGTGTAGCATAAGACTGTTTATGCAAAAAAGAGGCAAGAATAATGAATAGTTGCTCATATAACTATAAGGCATCTCCAGTGGCATAGCAAAAATTGATAATGCCAGTGGCCATGAAATAAAGTAAATGGGTGGCTGGGGGACAGGGGCAGAGGAGAGGGTTTTCATTATACATTCTTTTGTTTTTTTAGAATTTTTAAAGTAGTGAATAAATTATCAAAATTAAATATAGTTAGAAAAATTCATTTTCCTGGTCAGTGATATTATTCAGTTAGAATTTAAAAATGTCATCCTAATATTAGAAACAAGACCAGACCCACGACATCTGTAGTTAGCACAAGCTCATTTAGCTTCCAATTTCTACAATGAATTTGTAGGATCTATTCATCTTCATATTAGACAAGTTGGTGGTTTAAAGGGCAAGTCAGTTGGATGGATTACCCAGTTTCTCATACTCTCAAATACCAGTTGTGATTTCCATCACTCCTCCTGGGTCCTGGTACAGTTTCCTATTTGGGATATTAGTGGGGTGGGGAGTATTGGAAGTTTCTTTCTCGTGTCTTTTTACCATTTTATTTGGTGTTTATATGACACTTGCAAGCCAAAGCTTTCTGCAATGCATGCTCTGGGAGAGGTGAAGCCACTCTAGGGGATATCTTTAGTCTTCTGAATTAATTGTGTGTGTGTGTGTGTGTGTGTGTGTGTGTGTGTATCACAATTCTGTAAACTAATTCTTGCTTCTTCAGTATTTTTTCCTGTTGCAGTTGATCCAAGAAATACATCTTATTACCTTATAATAAGGGAATTTGTGCTCCCTCTGAACTTGTATCTTTTTAAAAAATTTGTAAGAGTTTTTTAAGAATTTTTTTAAAAAATTGTTCTAATTAGTTATACATGACAGTAGAATGCATTTTGATACATTGTACACAAAGGGAGCACAATTTCTCATTCCTCTGGCTGAACATGGTGCAGAGCCATACAGATCAAGTAATCATACAAGTATACAGGGTAATAATGTCCATCTCATTTCACCATTCTACACATTTCCACATCCCCTTCTCTCCCCTCTGCCCAATCTAAAGTTACTTCATTCTTCATACCTCACGTCATTGTGGATCAGCCTCTGCTTATCAGAGAAAATGTTCTTTTCTTTTTTGTTTTTTGGGGGTTTGGCTTATTTTGCTTAGCATGATATTCTCCAGCTTCATCCATTTACCTACAAATTCCATAATTTCATTCATTGAGGCTAAGAAATATTTCATTGTGTATATATATTACATTTTCTTTATCCATTCATCAGTTAAAGAGCATCTAGGTTGGATCAATAATTTAGCTATTGTGAATTGAGCTGCTATAAACATTGATGTGGCTGTGCCAAAGTAGTATGCTGATTTTAAGCCCTTTGGGTATAAACAGAGGAGGGGGAGCCCTGGATCAAATGGTGGTTCCATTGCAAGTTTTCTGAGGAATCTCCATACTGATTTCCATAATGGTTGCACCAATTTGCAGTCCTACCGGCAATGTATGAATGTTCCCTTTTCCCCACATTCTCGCCAACACTTATTGTTGCTTATATTCTTGATAATTGCTTTCTGACTGGAGTGAAATGAAAGCTTAGAGTAGTTTTAACTTGCATTTCTTTAATTATTGAGATGTTGAAGATTTTTTCATGTTTGTTGATGATTGTATTTCTTCTTCTGTAAAGTGTCTAATCTCCAAGATATACAAAGAACTCAAAAAACTTAACGTCAATTAAACAAATAACCCAATCAATAAATGGGCTAAGGAACTGAACAGGCATTTCACAAAAGAAGAAATACAATCGATGAACTTGTATCTTAAAGCCTCTGAAATGATCATATTTATATATTTTTCTCCAAAACACCTAGATTAGCATAGGGATAGTTTATCTTTCCAGAAAAACTTGATGATGATGTTATATGGTGAGAGGGGGGAAAAAAACTGGACTATTTATCCTTCACTTTAGACTGACTAGGCCAAAGAGAATAAGTTCATATTAGTTTTCCTTAACATTCCCCTTAAAATTGAAAGTAAATACTAGTTGTCAATTATTAAACCATGTTTCTTTTTGCAAGTTATACACACAGTGAAGTCTAGAAGAATATCCAGTGTGTAACTTTAATTCAGGTGTGTGAGAAACACACTTGAAACATACACCTGTTGCACCAGAGTTGTGTGGCTTCACTGAAGTGAAGAAAGGATATTGTGGAGTGTGGAAACGGCTACTGTATTGTGTCTACTATTCTCAGACTACCAGATGACCTGGGTCCTTTGGAAGAGGTACAGGACACCTCACAAGGCTGTTTCTCCTGTGACTCCCAGAGAACATCTCTTTAGATTCTTGTCCCTGCTCTTTAACTGATAATACATGTTTATTTTTCTTCATTCAGGGCGGAGATCTTGGGACCTTATTAGTGTATCATCTGTGTAATCAAAGTTTCAACCTAGACCTCTAGAACATCCCCTAGGATGCTAAAGTCCTCTGCCTTGGAAGAAATTGCTAAATGCTGATTTTTGCTCTGCTTTTAATGGATACTATGAATAGAGGAGAGGAGAAAAAAATCACTCTGCTCTACTAGGATTGTAGCAGAAAAAACAAACCAACTTTTAGCTCTAGCTTAAAATCATGCTTGACAGGTACAGTGGCACAAGCCTGTAAGTCTATCTACTCAGAAGCCTAAGGCAGGGAAGATTGCAAGTTCAAGACCAGCCTGGTCAATTTAGCAAGACCCTGTCTCAAAATAAAATAAAAAGGCCTGGGGCTATAGCTCAGTTATAGAGCATTTGCATACCATTTATGAGGTCCTGGGTTCCATCCCCAGGATAAAACATGCACACATACACGTACATAAATATATACATAAAAGCTTGCTTGTTTATTTAATGTGAAATTAACCAGACCATTTTTAGCTTTGGTGCCCTTTGAGTTCTATTTCTGTTTTGTTCAAGAAAATCATCTATCATCTTTATCAGTTTTTCCTCAACTCAGCTCTTTACTTAATATGAATAATTAAAACTATGCAACTAAACACATCAGAAAGCTCTACAGTCAAGCTAATTTATTTTAATTAAATTTTGATTCACAAGATTCAAACTGGTCCCACTTGGCAAAAATATGCAGCCAAATTCAGAAGATGTGAGCCTGGAGAAGGTCAGTCAGCATTTCTAAGTACCAGCTGAGGCTTAAGATCATTAAAATGACCTTAGGGAAAGTAAATAGTAATTATGAGATGGATATAGATATTAATGTATATTTCAATGTTTTGTCTGGTGGGACTACAGACTCCTCTGAGATTCTCTGTTTGCAGATATTGACAATTCTGGACAAACTATCTACAACATACAAATTAAGGTTAAGATAAAACTGGGCATCATGAACTCAAGAGCAAGAATGGATTGTTTGAATCGTGCAGATCCAATAAATCTCTATACTGCTTTCCATATCGGCTAATCAATTTGCAGTGACACCAGCAGTGTATGAGTGTACCTTTTCCCCTACATCCTCACCAACACTTATTGTTGTTTTTCTTCATAATAGCTGCCATTCTGATTGGAGTGAGATGAAATCTTAGTCTAATTTTGATTTCCGTTTCTCTAATTGCTAGCGATGATGAACATTTTTTCATATATTTGTTGATTGATTGTATATCATCTTCTGAGAAGTGTCTATTCAGTTCCTTGGCCCATTTATTGATTGGGTTGTTTGTTTTTTTGATGCTTAGCTTTTTGAGTTCTTTATTTACTCTAGAGGTAGTACTCTATCTGATATGTGAGGGGTAAAGATTTGCTCCCAAGATGTAGGTTCTCTATTCACCTCACAGATTATTTCTTTTGCTGAAAAGAAACATTTTAGTTTGAGTCCATCCCATTTATTGTCTCTTGATTTTAATTCTTGCACCAAAGGAGTCTTATTAAGGAAGTTGCCTTGGTCTATACCCAAAGGACTTAAAAACAGCAGACTACAGGGACACAGCCACATCAATGTTTATAGCAGCACAGTTCACAAAAGCTAAACTGTAGAACCAACCTAGATGTCCTTCAACAGATGAATGGATAAAAAAGTGACATATATACACAATGGAATATTACTCAGCAATAAAAGAGAATAAAAATCATGGCATTTACAGGTAAATGGATGGAGTCAGAATAGATAATGGTAAGTGAAGTTAGCCAATCCCAAAAACTAAATGCAGAATATTTTCTCTGATATAAGGAGGCTGATTCATAGTGGGGTAGGGAGGGGGAGCATGGGAGGAATAGACAAACTCTAGATAGGGAAGAGGGGTAGGAAGGGAAGGGAGGGGACATGGGTTAGAAATTATGGAGGAATGTGATGGACATTATTATCCAAGTACATGTATAAAGACACAAATTGTTGTGAATATACTTTGTATACAACCAAAGATATGAAAAATTGTGCTCTATATGTATAATAAGAACTGGAATGCATTCCACTGTCATGTATAAATAAAAGATTCTTTATTCTATAGTTATAATTCAATGTTAAAGAACCAAGTTTGTAGTGGTTGTATATTCAGCAGAATCAGTTGCAGATACTAGAGCCCATTTTATTATAGTATCATGTCCTAGATTTTCCATCTCCATTGCATTGCAAATCCTTATGGTGAGATTAGCCAATCAGACACCAATTCTTTAATGCTCTTAGGCACTGTCCACTAGATTAAAGTAGTTCATGATTATTTTGGGCTATCCAAAATTGTCCATAATGAGTAAATCTTCCTCAGCTATGGAGACTCAGCTAGTCACTGAGTTTGCATTTTTTCAAACGAGCTGTCTCTACCTTCATTAAGCAGAATTTCTTTTTGATTGGGCCCCAACTTTAGTAGGTCATTAGAGAAGGACACAAATCAGATGTTAAAATGTTTCCTTTCCTATGGACTAATTAGGGTTCCTAGTTTACAGAGGTATCAAAACTACTACTATTTGTGAATGAAAGTTGAGTAAATATGTAGTGAGGAATAGCTTTCAATTATGCTTGTTAGGTATGGCTTCCAGACTTGCTCCTGGATCATAAACCTGTTCTGTTCTTTTCTTTTCTTTCGTTCTTTCTTTCTTTCTTTCTTCTTTCTTTCTTTCTTTTGCTTGTTTAGGTCATTTTAGTTACTGTACCTTTCATCCAGTATAGGTAAATTGAGAGGGCAATTTTTTACAGATGGATTTAGTGATAATCGGTAAAATAAATCAAATAAATAATGAATTATGTTTAATGTTAATTCTAAATGTTCTGCACTAAAACATACCTTAAAAGATTTTGACAAAATAGAAGTGATTGTCTTTACTGAAATTTGATGTGTTAAAGGAGTTGCTTGACAGTTACATGAAATAAAAAATAGCTAGCACAGGCTAGGTCAGTGTGTGCTCTGATTTGAGGAAGACACAGTGGATTTCATCTTTCCAAGACTGTGACTTTCTTCAGGATAATGAACTTGATCTATGTACTTCATTTCATCCCAAGGACCACATTATACTTCTGTGGATACTAGATAATATTGCCTTTGTTGGTTCTTTTTTCCATAAAAATTATTTAAAGTTATACTTTTCAACTGATATAAAGACAGATGTTATATTATGCTATATAAATTTGTTAATATTAGATATTAAGACATTTTTTTTCCAATCAAACATTCACTTTTTTTCTTCTGATTTAAATACAACTCAAACATTTTTGTGAATTCCTGAAGGCAACACATGCCCTAGGCACTTTCTTAATCTCTATGGATGTCTCTGCCTGGTTCATCCTACTGTCATATGGGAAAGAAGACAAGTCAGAGTCTCAGAACTAGAAGGATTTTTAAAGTGGAATTTCAGTGTTTTCTTTGGTACTTGGAAAAATAAACATTATATTAAAATAAAAACTATTTTGTGCAATTCAAGGATGGACTATCTTTAGAGATCTTAAGTTTGAATTAAAAAGTCCAGAGCTTTTCAAAGAACTAGCTGTAAATGGGCATATGTAAATTAAACATCACCAATATTTTTAAAGTAAATTTTGTATTAAAGTATGACATAGGTGCAACAAAACACCCATATCAAAATGAGCAGCTCAATGCATGATCACAAAGTGAATGTCTTCAAGTAATTATATCTGAAAATACTACTAAGATTCAATACAGAAAATACAAAATATGCACACTAGAATTAGAAAACATGATGCCATATATACTTTGATTATAAAACTAAATATTTTAGGCATTCCATTTTTTATGTTTTCAAGTTAGGTTTATAACAGGTACCTCTTACCTTGTCACTGAGCACAACTCCACCCTAATCCTTGAAGCCAGGCCTGGCCCTCACTTTTTCCTGACCTGCACCTCATCTCTGACCTTGCTTCCTTTTATCAGTGATACCCCTACTCCTGATATTTACCCTGCCATTCCTACCTTGAGAAATGTGTGTCAGGCAGCTTACTAGCTGCTAGGATATAGCAGTGAACAAGTCTAAGCCATCTTGGAGCATCAAAGTCAATACAAGAAACACAGAAAGGTATTTCGTGAATCATTAATAAGTTCAATTGTGACAAATGCTAAAAAGTACAGTGTGCCATTATGAATAATAGGGAGACCTAACATAACCCTGGTGGTAGTTTATTCTTTCCCTTCTTACTTGATTAAAGATGATAAATATTGAATATGATACTTTGTATAAGAATCATAAGGAGATTCATTTTAAATAATTAATGAGATTATTATAAACCTTTATGGTATCTGTCATTAGTGCTAAAATGTTTGTATTTTTATACTTTAGAATTGTCAGCATCAAAACAAAAGGATTTAATGTGCCCGGTATCTAAATGCCCTTCTGTATGTGTTTCTTCACACCACACACACACACACACACACACATACACTCACTCCACCCAAAGCAGATCCCCAAATTAGAGCAACTCTCAGATATCTATAATTCCTTCTCTTTACTTTTAGTATAAACATGAGATTAAAAAAATTCTGGCCACTTCATAGTTTCATAACAAAAGGAATCAAAGGGAAGCAATCATATTACTCCCTCATTAATTTCATTAGCCATTATTTTTGAACCTCTAACAGGAGTTGGTTCTTGCAAGTGCACATTTGCATTTCCTGTGTGTCTCATTTCTGAGCTCTGCCTGCATGTCAGCTGCTCAGTAAGCAGGTGAGGCAGCCCAGCTTTAATATGGCTACATTTCATGAGTACAGTCAGCTCCTTGCTCTCAGAGACAAATGCATTTTCAATTTTTAAACATCTTTTTCTCATTAGACTCAGCTAAAAGGAGATACAGTTTCTCACAAACTTGTCCTGTTTTACTTTTATCAGAGTTCTCATTAGGAATCTTTCCTATGACTTTGTATTTGGTGCTATCATTGAATTAAATAATCCTACCGGGTCAGAAACACTCCTAGCCAATGTGGACAGAGTGAGGACAGAAACACAGTATAGACCCACTCAGCTGCCAGCTCATTCCTTAGCCAGCCCTGTTGCTCCACCCTTGGAGCTGATGGCTGCCATTTTTGATGCCCTTCGTCACTCCATGAGTCTTTTTTCCTCACAGTGTTCTGTTTATTCCTTTCTGTTTAAAGTCAGAGTTCTTGAGGACACTTGGTCTCCTGTTCAATTTCAACAGGTTTGACCTTTGCTATAATTAAATCAAGCACACAGAAATGAAGCATCCTGATTCTACCATTATTTGAGATAGTTGTAGTAGGAAATGCGAACGTAAGTCCTGAAAATTCCAAGTTTTAGTACAGTTATACCTATTTTGCTCCCCACTTCCAGACAGACATTAAATTGAGTTTTCTTGAGTTTGAGAATATTTTGAAATATCTTTTTTCCTGTCATAAAGCCCAGTGCCTGACACCTAGCAGGGTCTCTGTCAACGTTTGTGGAATGAATGGATTTGTTTCCTTTATTCTCTCCACGTACTCATTAGACCAGCATGATGTCCTCTTCAGAACCAGGTTGTCCTCGTTTTGAAATTTTAACCTGGGCAGTGATTCAACCTCTGACAAGGTCTCCCTGGCTCTAGTTTCCATAGTCTTCCAGGGGACTCTTCTCATGCTCAGGGTCTCCCTGGCAAAATCTCATATTTTAGGTGTTTGCATTTTCATTAACAGTTCAACAATTTTATCTTTGGGTTAATTTAAAATTCCAGCTTGCTACCATCTGGTCTCATGGACTTAACTACATTTAGTTGGTTCATAACTTCCAGAATATCCTGGATATTTTCCAGTGTTTGCTCAAGTATATCCAACCTGCATGATTCAAAAAGCAATTTTGGAGTGAGAAAAATTGTAATAACTTCCTCCCTAAAAGTGTTGACAAATAATTTATTTTACTCTCTCTATTGTCTGTTCTTTTATTTTAATATTCCCTGTACATTATAGGAAAAAAAAAAAAAAAACCAGAGTCTTTTTCTGCTTTTACATGGAGTCCCTGCAATACGGGGCTTTTTGGCTTAATTTCACAGTTATGCTATACCTGCTACATTTTAATGTGCTACAGTTATTTTTACTTTGCTTATATTTTTTAAGAAAATAAAATGAAATATTTCTAGGCTAAAATTGCCAGGGTTCTAAAATTTAAATATATAATCATGTAGAGAACATATTTAATCTCTAGATTTTAATTAGCTATCTTGAAGGACTTTGTAGAATCCTTGTAAGTAATGTAGTTTTATAGAGTTTCACTAAAATTTTCCAAAATTTTTCCTATGCTAATATATCTCCCCTATTGATAAGCATTAAAGATAGAGACTATAACAATAATCAGAAATGTTTGAGGCATGTAAAAAAGAAAACCAAAACTGTATTGAAATCAACATAAGACTAAATATGTTTTTGTGAGGAATGAATAAATAGTGTAAATACCTGGATTCTTTACAGAGGAGTAAAACAAATTTAATATTATCCTAAGTGAAGTGTTAATGGTAGTTTTCTATGGTCCATGTGTTTTGAGATTTTTCCTATTTTCTGAAATTTTGTTTTTATTAAAAATGCTTATCAATAGAGGAAATACATTAATTTTGCATAATGGATTTTATCATTGTGATAGATAATTACATTGTTGAAGAGTTTGAACATGATTTAAACAAATATCCCTCATTGCCTTGAACACATCAAGTATAAAGTAATTACCAGGTTGTGTCAGCCTTGTGGAAGGTGTTTGAAGTCAGACATGGGGCTCTGCAATTGACATTGCAGTAACTGAACCGTTCACTTGAGGAACTAATGTAATCTTGGGCCTCAAGTAAAACATATAAAAATAAAAAGAATCAGCCTTTGTTGTTATCACACACGTAGACTGTTCTTCCTTCTGAATGGCAGTACATTTGTTTTTTAATCTCAGAAGACATTCAAACAGTAGCTTTACGAAATGGCAACTAGTTTAAAACAAAACTAAATGGCCAAAGTAGGAACATGAAAGACAATTTAAAATATTTATGTGGTGTCATGTGAAACCAATTTATCCAATGTAACTATAGGGAAAAAAAAAAAAAAACCCGCCTAGGGTCAATAATTAGAATTTAAGAAACTTCCAGCTTCAGTTCCATATAGAAAGTGCATTAGATTATTTCAACCACATGATAATCTATCCTTGCAAAGAGGTAAACTCCCTGTCACTAGAGCTGTTGAAGCAGATGCTGTATAAAAGTCAGAATGTCAGAAATCCCATTGGGTTGGAAGTTAAAATAAGTTCTTATTTTCCCCTCCAGATCAGTAATGGCATTACTCTGATGGCTCCATTTTTCTTCTTGCTTCTCCAACTAGGGAAGCAAGTGCTGCTCTCAACTTCAAAATTCATTCAGAGAAAGTTTCTGCACTTCTTTGCCATGAAAGAACCAGTAACAGAGGTGGGAGTGAGCTTGTGCTCCCTGAACTCTAATCCACAGAAGAGCTATTAAGGAACACACCGTGCCCACCTGAACCTGTGACAATGCTGCTGGTTGTCTCAGTTCCTTATTGGTAGATGCAAACTTCAGCTGGAGGACCGTTTTTTATAATCAGTATTGCTAAGGGTGCTGAGGCAGATGCTTTTGGTTGACTGACTTCCCTATATTTTCTACCCTGTCCTGATACTGACTGCCTTCTGGGTTGTCATGACATAGAAGCTGAGTCCAGGATTAACATTCCTAGGGAAGTCTTTGGTCTCCTGGTAGAGTCCTTGCTGCTTCCTGCTTCCTCAGGACTTAATCATGAAACATAATGATGGGGCCGCAGCAGTTAATGCACAGAACATAAATCCCAGGGAACTGTAAGGGCCGTGGCACCTATAACTGCCTGACCAGCACTCAGCCTCCATTTGCTTTATTCATACCTGTTCAGATTTTTCTGTTGCCAGCAGCTAAGTGCCTTCCTGATGAAGATATGATCCTTCTAGATTCTCCCCTTCCCTTGGGAATGTACCATTTCTAGTCATAAGATTGCTTAAGCATCCTAATTCATAAAGCAACCCTCACTGTAACAGAGGTCTGAGGATTACTCGTGGACTCATAGCACCTTGGAGTTTAAAGGGTTCTTTAGAGTTTATTAAATTCTTAAAATTCTTATTATAACAGGAGTTGCTTTCTTAAAAATCCCTTTTTAAAAATAAATGTTGTCATAGTTCATTTGGGCTACTGTTTTGAAAACTGATAAACTAGACAGCTTTGAAACAATAGAAATCTGTTTCTCAGACTTCTGGAGGAAAGTTGAAAGCCCAAGCAAGTTGAAGCTCAAGGTGCTGGAAGATTCAGTAAGGATCCTATTTTGGATCATAGATGGCATCTTTTGGTGATCTTTTCCCAAGATGAAAAGGATGAGTGGTCTCTGGGCTTCTTTTATAAGGGCACTAATCCTACTCATGTGGACTATGTCCTTAGGACCAAATTATCTTCCAAAGGCCCCACCTCCTGATACTTGCCAATATGTAGGTTGGATTTTAGCATATGAATTTTGGGAGCAAATATTCAGACCATAGCCAATGGCCTTTCATTCACATAGCAGTTTATGAAGTACTTACTATATTCCTATTAGATTTGAATGTCTTCATTAAAGAATCCCAGTACCTATCAAGGTAATCATTGAGTATCTCTGATTGATAGAAATATTTTCTTTATGAGCTGAAACATTTTGATTTTATAATGGGTATCATTATAAAATTCTATTTTGGTCTATAGAATATGGAATATCTGAAATAATTATTAATGTAATTTATGGGAATACAACATCCACATGATGTTTGAAGTAGAGGAGAACAGTTTACAGAAGCTATTGACACTGCTTCTAACTGTGTGGATTGTGTATATAATCAAGTGATCTGAACTTGTTATTCTCTATTACCCCCAACCCCCATTGTCAGTGTTGAGCTTTTAGGGCACATTACATAGGCTTCCTGGCCTTCTGTCACCAGATGATTTTAGTTAATGGGAAGTATCTGCAGGACACTGTAGGATGGGATCAGAGGGAGGAGAGAGATTGGGGTATGTTCCCTGAGTAGATGTCCTTATTCCCTGGGGGCCTACCCCTGGTTGCATTCCTCTGCAGTTTCAACTCCTTTATAGTGTCTCTTCTTTCTGTAAATGTTCATACGTCTTTAGTAATATCAATCTTTCCTCTTTCCCTTTGGTGGTGTCTCCCCAAGGTTGCATATTCTCTTTGATATTATTATATGTTTTTTAGATGTACTTCATCAACCCTTGTAGATTCTCTTTTAGGAAATAGGTTCCTCTTTCTACCTTCAAAAATTGTCCTTTTAGAGTATGTTATCTGTTTCTTTTCAGGTCCTCAATTTTTGCATTATTAAATCTTTCTGAGCCTCAGTTTACTCAAATGCACAAAAATACTAACAGCTACATCAAAGAATTCCTGCAAAGGATTAAATGAAATTGAATCTGTAATGCAGCCCAGCATCCAGCTCATAGTAAGTGTTCCATGAATATAAGACTGAGTAAATATTGCAGATGAAAACACAATCACCAGAGTAAAGAGTTCATCAAGGGTGTTCTTCTCATTTTTACTTATTGCAGGAATTATTTTTTTTTAAATATAAAAATAGCCTAGCACATGGGAGTAGAGAGAACAAGCAATAATATCAACGTCTCTGTGTATAACAGGGAGTACTGGTACTTTTAATATTCTCACTGTCCCCTACCAAGCCTATCTGTCTTTTTCTCTCTGGGTGTCTGCTCATTCAAGGATAAATAATAGGCAGAGCTTCACAAGCCAAAATCAGTGACACCTTTACTTATTTTATGACCAGTATAATGACCTGTCTACAGATAATTTAAAGTCCTGCATATCACTACTATTGACTATATATATTTACCTTTTCTTGATAAATGAAAGACTGAATAAAATACTTATTTGTAGGTCCACATTTTAACCTGAAGGAAACCTTTATGCACATTCTTCCTAATGCATAAATTCCTCCTTTAGAAGAAATTCTTGTCTGCATTACCTTATAGATTGCCTTTCACATAGTAGGCACTCAATAAATGTTTGTTGACCAAATGATATATGTATAGATTGCCTTTCACATAGTAGGCACTCAATAAATGTTTGTTGACCAAATGATATATGTAATACGTTAGCAGGGACTAGTGGTTCTATTTGATATTCAGGGTAAGATGCAGATGGCTCAGCAGATGGCACGTAAGGGCAAGCAATGCCTTCCCAGGGAGCCTGAAATTATTCACAGAAAGTCATTACGTCACCACTGTGACCAGCTTGAGCACTCCTATGAATCTGACCAGACACATTAGCGAGTGATAGAATGACTAATAAGGGAGAGTTCAACATCCTGCCCCCTGCTGCAAAAAGAATGCAGGAATGTAGGAGAAATAATGGCCTGAGGACACCAGTGTGGGTCAATGAGAGACATATCTTAAGGTGAACCACCATCAAGGTCAAGCACACACAAAAAAATGATGTAACATTTTTTCCTTTTTCTTCCTGAGATCTTTTTGGAGTATATGTTGAACATGCTATAAAGTAGGAACAGCATGAAAGGGTAATTATGAACAATTTAAAGTTATGATTGAAAAATACCAGTAAGCACATTCAAGGTCTATTGAGAATTTCTTCATTAAGATCAAATGGTTTTGTTATTGAAAAGACATGCAGCAACTTAGGCCAGGTAGGTTTTTAATGCCTCTTGATGGATTTGCCATGGGACAGAGGGAATGCTTTTGCAATTTCTAACCCCCAAACCTTACTGATATTACAAGACAAGTTCAGTATCAAACGCCTCAGAGTTCATGGCCTATTTCCCTGTGTTGAGCCTCTGTCAACTGCTGTCTCACTGCCCTAAATGCTGTCCTCTCTTCTTTATCTAACTGAATCCTGAATTAAGGCCAGGATAACTACCCTCCTACAGATTCTCCTAAGAAAATACAGTTGCACAATAAACTTTGTCAGCAGCTTGAATAAATAATACTATCTGAAAACTCACATAGAGCTCGTTAAAATTATTTTGAAATAGTCTAGTCAAACAAGTTCCTCTAGTCTTCTATTTTTCCCAACAGTCATGTGTTTTAGTCAGTTTTTTTCTTTCTGCTGCAACCAAAAGAACTGACAAGTTAATCATGTGTTGACGAGAACAATTAGAGGAGAAGAAAAAGTTTATTTGGGGGCTCACTGTTTCAGAGGTCTCAGTACGTAGATGACCAACTCCATTGCTCTAGGCCCAAAGTGGGGCAGAACATCCTGGTGGAAGTGTGGGGTGGAGGAAATCAGCTGGAATCCTGGCATCCATGAAGCAGAGAGTGAGAGAAAGAGTTTTCTCACTATAACAAAATACAAACCCTTAAGGCAAACCTCCAATGACCCATTTCCTCTTGCCACACCTGATCTGCTTTCAGTTTCCACTTAGTTCTCTGATCGGGTTAAGGCTTTCATTATCCAATCATTTCACCCCTAAACCTTCTTGCATTGTCTCACACATGAGCTTTTGGGGGGACATCTAATATCTAAACCATAACATCATGGTAGTACTACAGGTTTTCAAGAGGTTCTCTGGCTCAGCCTTACTCTTCCCGGTTCCCTCTATGAAGCAGACACCTTCCAGGAGATGAGTTGATATTACCCACGAATATGAAATGAAGGACTCATATACCTAGCTGCTAGAGTTCTGGTGAACAGCCTTCAGCTGTCAATTTACTTTGGAGATGGACTAAGGTGAGGAGAGCTTCCTGACTAAGCTGGATGGTGAGCCAGTTTCTTTCCTCAACTGGGGACAGCTATGAAGGGGTTATTCTAACTTCAAGACTTCCCATAGAGTTAGTTGAGGCTTTGGCTGAGTCTTCACTAATGCACTCATCTACTTTTTTTTTTTTCCTGACTAATCTGCTTTTTTCCTTCCCCATCCATTCTACAGGTATTGACTCAAAGATCACACCCTAATATCGCTCCTGTCTGCTAAGCTATGTCCAAAATCTGATTTAGCGAGTGCAATCTGTAAGAGTTGGTGGTGATAGTGGACCCAGGGATGGGACTTGGAGCTGGATCATACACCTGTCTGTCAGGCAATGAGGCCCCTATAGCTTTGGGTAGGTAACACTGTCAGCTACCTGCACAAAATATCAGTATGATTGGTATGATTTTTCACCTGTAGATAACAGAGATGTTATAAAGGTAGAAGTGAGTGGTTGAACTAGCTAGTGTGATATATCAGGAGTCTGAGAAATACGTGCCAGTAACTAGGACTGATTTCTAACATAACTTCAACTAGGAACATGGCAGGCATGATAAGGAAGGAAAGGTATTATGTGTCCAAATTGCTGGAGGTCCAACTAACATGCACCCTGAGGAGAGTTGGGAGAGTATAATTGGCCCTGGATTTTTGGAAGCACTTGATCAGGTTGGGTAAGATTATGTTAGGTAAAGAAAAGTTTCTTTATCTGAGATCACTCTCCTAATATGTACAGTTTAACACTCTGGCAAGAACATGGGGGAAATGATGAGCATAAGTTATTAATCATGTGTTGCAATTTTAGCAGAGTTATGGGACCAGCTCAGAATAAAGAGGTTAAATGTACAAGGTGACTGTGCATGCAGAATCAAAAAAGACATCTAATTATGAAAAGCAGTCCAATAAGAAGACTAGTAATGCCACCAGCAGACATGAATGCTGCAGCTGTCACCCACATTGTCATAGGGACTGGCCACTGGATGATGTCACAGTGATACTGTCAGTCCTGTCTTTGGGAATCAGTGTTGCTGTTGCTTTTCCAAAAGAAATAATTCTCCAGTGCTCCTGTTTCTTTATGTCATTAGCTTTGGAAATCAAATCCTTGGAAGATGCACTTGATTGATTGAGCCTGAATCACATGTCTGCACAGTAGCTCTCTCAGGAAACTAATTAACTGGGCATTTTGGCTTTTTTAGTGGAACATATACTCTGCTTCCTACCAAAACTATGGTCAGAAAAAGAACTTTCCAAATACAAAAAAAGAGGTTCCTATGTTATACAAGAAAGAAAAGACATTGTTCTATATATAAGATCTCTCCACTCTTTTGATCCTTAGGCCAGTTTCCCCACCATATTGAGGTATGTGTCAATCTTCTTCAGGAATTCAGTTGTTTTACAGAATGTGAGATGAGACATTTGGTAATCTTGAACATGTTATCCTGCAAGCGGAACTTGCTCTAAAGAATAACATGCTCTAAAGAATAACAAAGCTGAAAAAGTAATGAATTGAATTTTTTTCTTCAGATAGAGAAATTTGTACAAGGTGAATTCTAAGTTAAAGAAGACATTTATTTTGACATTAAGAGTTATTTAAGTTTCAGTAACTAAAGTCCACAATCAGCTCTACAGAGTTAGAATTTGGCACTGTATTGTATAAATGAAAATGAGCTGTAAGAAGACTTGTGTCAGAGCTATTAGAAATGAAGTTAACAAATTCAGATTAATAAAACTGAGTGAATATTTTGAAGATATTAGATTCTGAACTTAAGGTCTTCCATAAAAGAGTGAGTCATAATGAATAAAAAAATAATTTTATATTTTCTGAGACAACTTCAAATGAGATATTTAAATATAATTTGGCCTTCAGCCTCCTTTTCACACATGGATCATATTAAATATGGAGAAGAGAGAAAGATAGGGCAAGTTTAAGAAATTTCTTTTGCACATGGCTCATGGCATTCATAGATAAAGGGAAATTGCCACAGATTTACCTAAAGACTTTGTCTTACTTAGTTCACCATTCCATGTCAGCAAAGGCTGTAGTAAGGGAAATTTCCCACATAGGCATATGAGTTAAGAGGTGGGTGTCGGGCAAGTCTGGAAAGGTCCAGGTGCCCTTTAGTCTTATGGTGGGCCTGAAAGGTAAATTCTAATACCTATAAAGAACTGTGCAGGAGTACCATTGATGGGCCAAACTCACCAAGACACCCATCAGTGGTATGTTTTCCAGTTCATCTATCATCTATTCCTATAAGATCCTCTCTTTTTCTCTTTTATCTGTCACCCTTCCTTCCTTCCATTCTCCTCCTCCTCCTCCTCCTCCTCCAACTCCCCCTTCTTCTTCTTCTTAATAGAGAAATTCAGTTACACATAGAAAGACAGTAATATAATGAACCTTTAAGGACTCATTTCCCATCTCCCATAATTATCAATTTGTGGCTTCCTCCCCCCTGCCATATTATTTGGAAGCAGATACCCACACATATAATTGGATCTGCAAACATTTTATTCAATATTTCTGAATGTCAATAACTCTTTAAAAAATTAACAAAATAAATACAACTAACAGTATTTTAAAGATCCCCCCTTCACCTTGGTCTTCTTTCTCCTCTCTTACAACTTATTTGCTGAAGAAACCAGGTCGTTTGTCCCATTGTGCTTCCCACAGTTAGGAACTGTGAAGTTTTTTGAGAACAAAAAATGGTAATGTATGAAGTGTGATCATTCACAACTCTCCTGGTTCATCAGAGAAATTTGACTTTGCCATATCACATTTTGGAATTTTGTGCCACAGAATCCAAGCAGTAACAGCAACAGGCTTGGGAAAAGACAGGATAAAAAACTTTGCCTTAATTGACAAGATATACTTAGCCTGATGCAAGGAAGAAAGAATGAAGGAGAAGGAGGAAGAGAGAGGAGGATTGGAAAGGGTTTAGACTGTGATTGTGAGCTGCTGCAGGCTGGAGCTAAAGTCGGTTCAAAGAGTGTTTTAGGGAATAGCTGACTTTTCTATGGATAGTGTTAAAACAGAGACATTTATCTCTGACTTTTTGCTGTGAACTACTAATAGAAATATACTAATCTCATTTGGGGAAGCCAAGGAAATACCCAAATTACTTCACTTGTGATATTGTAAAATTAGACAACTATTTTTTACATGTGACATTGAAGAAGAATTGGACCATGTGGGGTTCCAGTGATCTCCTTTTTATCTCTTTTTCAGGATTTTTCATCTTGAAAAAAGCTCCATAGTGATGTTCTTTTCATCCACTCTTGTATCCGTGGTGGCTTGAAGTTGATGTTTGACATCTGCAGGTCCTTTCTCTTTTCTTAGGCTGCAGGTTTTCCCTGGATATGTTCACCTACTCCCAGTCATTAAGTTATTTACATACTGATGGCTTTCACCTTGGTATATTCAGCCAAATTTCTCTTCCATAATCAATCCCTGAAACAAAATACTAACTGAATGTTCCATAGGCTTCTTACGTTTCTTGACTCATAGATTCTGCCACTAGGTACCTTGAAAAATAATGGATGTATGTGTCATGGTTCTTCTTAAGCTCTTACTTCATCATTTTATCTTTTAAAAAAGAAAAAAAGGAGATAGAGAAAAAAAATGGTGATAAATTTTTGTTTTCTAAATTCCTACATTCTTGCTACGTATTTTTGTGTTCTTTAAAAAAAGAAAAAAAAAATCTTGTTTTCGTTCCACCAGAGTTGGCTTTAGTAAGAAATTGGGGTCATGCCAAATAAATAAAGAAAAATACTTAAAAGGTAAAATGGAATGATGAAGCAATCCTGATTTTATCAAGATGATAGGCCGGGCTGGTGTTGACCTTGAAAGCTTTTATTAAGATTTTAAAGTTACAGAAACTGGGGACACAAGAGGAAGAAATCAGTGGTTCATCAGTAATACACATGAAAATGTCTTAACATGAGAATTCAAGTGGGCAAAAATGAATTCAGAAAGGAGATTTGGATTGCAGAATTAGCGTTCAAGAATCAGTCTACTTTCTCATCTGATAAAATCTTTAAAATATACTGTAAAGGTCAGCACAGTGTTATTTCTAAATATAGAACATTCCTACAGTTTAGTTTCTCAATAAAGATGATTTGAAAATAAATAATGCCTGAATTATGATTTATGTGAAATATTTTATAGGTATGGATTACTTGTAATTATGATGTAAATAACAATAAAATGATTCATGTTGCTAAATAATAAGGACTAAGAAAAAAGTGAGTGTTGATTATGAGGTCCTCAAAGGCACACAGAATATTCAAAATTAATGGGTGAAATGCATCTATTCCCAAGCTCCTTCTAGAAAGGTAAATCTTGAAAAGTTTCATAAACTAGCAGCACAGAGCAATGGTGGTAATTCAAAAAAAGGAAATTCATCTTTAATAGTTGGATCAAGGGAGTCTTCATTAGTAAGGCATCACTTAGTCT
Source organism: Callospermophilus lateralis (assembly GCF_048772815.1). Classification (NCBI taxonomy): domain Eukaryota; kingdom Metazoa; phylum Chordata; class Mammalia; order Rodentia; family Sciuridae; genus Callospermophilus; species Callospermophilus lateralis. The sequence goes on along the minus strand of NC_135320.1, from coordinate 61,141,066 downwards.
GGGTCTTGAAGGTGGGTTGAGCAGGCAGAGTTAGGTGCCCAGCAATTATAGTTGAACCCATTTGCTAGGCACATACAGAAGTGATCATTGAAATTTGGGAAATGAAAGCAAATAAGGCTGATTCTATTTAGAGAACTTGGAGAAAAGGAAGAAGAAGAGGAACAAGAAAAGAATCAAGCTGTGATTAAATATCACAGATAAACAAGGAATACACAAACTGGGAAAATGACTTTTAAAAAATTCATCTTCTCCAGAGGAAAAAAGATGAATTCATAGTAAGATCCCTACAATTGGGATGTACATAGTCATGGTAATTGATAATGCCACTCTAACAATAATTACAGCTAGAGTCATGGAATTTTGATCTTTTTTTTGTTCTTAATACCTTCAAAGATGCAGAAAGAATAATTTTTGTTTATTAAATTTATTTGTTTTGAAAATGTTTACTAAAATATTTAGGATCTTCAACAAAACTATCCAAAAATTACAGGTGCACCTTTACACAGAGCTCTCAGCTTAATTAGAGGTAAGCAGGATCACTAGAAAAACTATGGAGGGGAAATTAATAAAACTAAGACTAGAAGCAAGAATGATTGCACATTCAAATCTGCCAATGGAGATACCTTAGCTATCTATTGCTGCATAATAATCAACTCAAAACTTAATGCCACAACCATTTTATTTTTTTCTTTTGATTTTATGGGTTGTCTGAGTTCAGTGGGGTAGCTGTATGGTTTGGGTAAGTGTCCCCGAAGGGATCATGTGTTAAAGGCTTGGTCCATTGTCTAGGGTGCATCTGGGAAGTGGTGAAACCTTTCAGAGGTAAGACCTAGTGGGAGGTCTTCTGGTCACTGAGGGCATGCCCTTGAAGGGGATTTGGGAATCTAGCTACTCTTCTTCCTCTATTTTTGCTTCCTGGCCACCATCAGGTGATCAGCTTGCCTCACCACATACTCCCTGCCATATCTTGCCTTGACACAGATTGAAAAGCAACAGGGTCAACTGCCCATGAACTGAAACCTCACTGACTGCCTAATTGATTTACTTATTTTGAACCAAAATAAACCTTTCCTTTTTTTATGTTGATTATCTCAAGTCACTTATTATAGTAATGGAAAGCTGACTAATACAATGGTTCTGAGTTCCACATGAAATGGAATGCAATCATGTGTGGTGGAGTCTATTAAAATGCAATGTCCTAGATTTCTTACCCATGTGGTTGGAAGTCAATGCTGGCTCTCAGATGATTGGTTACCTGGGGCTGTCTCTGAAGTACTTACATATATCTAGCTTTCCATGTATCTTGATCTTCTAGTGTGGTAGCTGATATTGAGATGAAGTGATTCAAGACAGCCTATCAAGTAAGGAGGCAGAATCCTTCCTCTTCTTAATGGGTTGGAACTGTTATTGGGTCACTGTCACTATGTTATTTACACCACACTATTTTTAAACGGTTCCTGGGTCAGCTAAATTCAAACAGAGAGGAAATAAGTTCATTTCTCAATGGGATGAATAACAAAAACATTGCAGTCCATCTTAATCCACTATGGATAGGGATAAAGAGAGAGAACTAAATTCTCAGAAACAAAAACTATAGTATGAATAAGTAAATCAATTAGGCAGTCAGAGAAAGCTAAGCAGAAAATTGTTTTGCTATGAAGTTTTTTTTTATTGTTTATATATACCAAGAATGAAGAATGCCTTGAAATATTCAGAAATTCATGGAAAATTACCTTAGGTAAATATCATGTGATAAACAAAATTTGGTTAAAAAAGCAAAGCCAATCCTACCTAGAAAGATCCTTTCATTGGAAGCAAAATATTTAGCAGAAAAATTAATAAAAATCAGGTTCCCCCACTACTAGAAGGAGCAAATTCCCAAAACAAAAATCTGGGAGAGAAAACATATTAGTTTCTTCCAGTAAACTGGAGCTTGAATCTATTTAGAAATTGTCATCAAAATGACAATTGACTTGATGTGATTCTTATGTATATTTAATTTCTTACTGTGGGTTAATATTTCTGCATGGAAGCAAAGCATTTCTACCTACGGCAAAAGCAAGGAAGAAAGCTATTCAAATGAAATTAAACCATGAATAGAATATTCCATGTGGGAGCAGAAATAATGAATCATTAATTATGTCACCTTTTACCATTTGTGTTTCATCATTAAAATTATTTCAAAGATCAAAAGTCAGGTAGGATGTGAATTTTTTTTTAAATGAGAAGGTCTAAAATACTTCCTCATTAACATTTTTAAATTCTGAAAATATCTTCTCCAGTATAGACCTAAATTCAGACTTAGAACAAGAGATTGCTGAAGCTTTCAAATTCCAGACTTTAATGTGAATTCAAGCAGTGCATCAGTTGAGCAGGCTATCACACTTATTTAATAAGACAAGCATTGAAACACGTCTATATGTGAATCTACTGCACCTTGTCCTGGGCTTGTCCTAGGTGCACATTGATGGGTGGATAAGAGTGACATGTTTGCTATAGACAATGGAATTCCAAAAACGATATGGATAATGACACAAAAATTCATATTTTAAAGAAATGGGTCAAGTGTAATTTTAAAAGAAATTATTCACCAGAGCTAGAAAGTCATGTGTCAGTATGCTTTCTCTCATACGTGGAAGCCAGAGGGGAACAAAGGAGAATGTCATGAGACCATTAGAGTAGAGGAAAGGGATGAGATGTTGGGAGGAGGAGAGGGCAAAGAGAGGCATTGAGGAGTGAAATTAATCAAATTATGTTATACACTTTTACAAATATGCCACAATGAAACCTTCTATTTTGTGTAATTAATAGGCATCAACAAAAAACACAATAAAAAATAAATTGTGCAATAAACCTTCATGTTTTGAGAATCGTCGGAGTTTTTTTTTTGTTGTTTTTTTTTTTTTTTTGCAGAGATATTGTTCTCTGAAGGCTGCCTAAGAATATTTTTCAAAAAGTTGTCATTTTTGTTGCTTTTGGAATTCTATGACTACTTGTACCCAATCCTCTTTAGTGTGTGTCAATGCCCATTTCCAGTTACCTAAGTACATTGGTGCTGCTTCCTGTCCTACTGACTGTATTCAGTCCATCTCGAACTTACAGAGCTTTATGTTCCTTTTCAATCATCCATCTACCTTCAGGTCAAACCCCTAGTTGTCTGGTGCAGTGAATAATAAAATATAAATGCCAAGAGAATCTTCAATTGCTCTGACTGAACAACTTCTGATATTCCTGTGCTCAGATTTCGAATGCAACTCACTATTTTGCATTTCCACCTGGGTCCTATATACCTACCATTTTAAAAACTGAGCTGACTTCTCCACCACATGTGCATTTCCCTCTGTGATTCATATAACCATTTGACTCTTATTCATCAGGTACTGCAGTCTATGGGCTGTGCTAGCTTTTAATCAGATCCCATTATAACGGATTCTTTTCTTGTCAGCCTCCCTGACTGCCATATGAAATAAACATCAGTGATTTTTCAGGTTCCAGCACAGATTAGGAGAACTCTAATGTTAATCATTTTAGGGAAAGAACATGAATGCCCTCCTTAGAGGACCTATATATACCTCCCAAGGCTCTTCATATTTATCATCTTTTTAATTTCCCTCTTTTCACTTTCTCTAAGCATTGCCATTTGCAGTTATCCTCAATTTTTCTGTCCAGCATCCAGAAACCTTCCCCAGATTATCTGTTTCTGTAAGGTTAGCAATTACACTGATTGCCGAGTTGTTTCTAATTTTAGCAGTATCATCTTCTTATAGGCCAGAACATAGAAAAAAGAAAAAAAAAGACCATTTAACTATCATGTCTCAAGTAGGATTATATCTCAAACAGGGATTCATAAAATATATCTGTGAAAATGACTTTTAAAAATATATCTTTGAAGAGTCTAGTATTGTAGGCATAAAGATGAACACGCAGTCATCATATGACAGGAAAAAGGACGGAAAGAATATAACTGCCTTGAAAATATAATTCTCACCTGGTAAACCAGAAAAATTACATGAAATTTTAGAATCAATTAATGTATTGTCCCTAATTTCATGACCTAGATAAAAGTAATATGTTCAAGTTTTTACTTACAGAGAAATAAAGCATAGGGATATATTTACAAGTGAAATTAAAAGAATATTCTTTTCTCTGGTTTGCCAGTACTTAGATTTACTTGTTATGATTGAAGAATCCTTTCTGTTAGGTCTGTGTTTGAGGATGTAGCAATTAAATCAAGAGGGAACCAAAGCTGCTTTTGATTAATTGGCAAGTTGCACATGGAAGGATCTTCCATCCAGATCATTCACTCTGGGACAGAATGAATTTTCTTTTAGTATTATGCTGTAGGAAAATTTTAAATCTAATTTAAACTTTTTATTTTATCAGACTTAAAAGAAAAATAAAAAAGGAAGTGAGAGCTTATGCAACTGAATTGTTCAAACTGACCCAGAAGAGATATGTGACAGATTTAAGCCAAGCTCGTAAGCATCCTGAGGACACAGAACATGTCTGTTTTATTCATAATCCTATCTTTAGTGCTTGCCATACAGTATGCCATAAGGTAAATATGCAATACCTACTTGTTGGGAGAATGACACAATAAAAAGCAGGTTATTTCAACCTGCAAAGTTAATAATCCATGAAGTTTGCTCAGCCTCAAATATGCCATTCATCATTGCTACTTATTTCTTCTTATAAAGTTGTTTATTAGCAAAATTTGTTCTAAAGCAAGTGTGGCCAGGGCAGATTCTATTCAGATTCTATTTGAGTCTATCCCATAACATTCAACTAAGGTGATAAAACAATCTCTCCCCACAGGAAAAAGAGGAAACTAGCCTGTCTCCAACTGAGAATCCATAGTGGGTGGCAAGTGGGTAATGGGGAAGAAAGAGTCCAACGGAAGTGAGTCAGAAAGCGTTTTGCTTGATAATGGGTTTAAGAAGATCACACATATACAACCCTGCAAACTCATGCTAGCACACCTAAAAATCCAGTAATGACAATTGAGACCACTTCCTCATTTCCCCCTAATTCTGAGCCACTACCACTGTACCATTTTATTTAAACCCTCCTGTGTGAAGAGTATAGAATGTTCAGAAGGAAATAGTAGATTAAAGGCCATCAGCACAGACATTAGGTGGTTATTTGGATCCCTGGCTTTTGGTTGGGGGTTTAGGGTCAAAAACCATGAAAGTGTCTGTGATTGTCAGAGAAGAAAGGAAATTGAAATTCCAGCTTACTAAGCCAGGGTAAGCTTTTCTTGACCCCAGAAGGGGGTGAAGTACTGAAAAACTACTGGAGACATAATGAAGTTAATGTACTCGAACAAACTGTGAACCACTAAAATTATAAGTAGGTTAAAGTTTTCACATAAACTTTGGGCACTTTTAGAACATTATCCATTTTTGGTAACACCCTCAACAGAACATATTCACAGGAAGAAGCTGAAGTGTTACCCTTAGCATAATATTCAGTTAGGAGCAAATAAAAAATGTGGCAGATTGATGACCAGTACTGCTTTTTCCAGTCTCTTCTTATTCTTCTAATTTATAGTCAAGATTTATAACTAGAGACCTTAAAAACTCAAAACTTTGTTATTTCTGTTAAGCATGAATTTCTAAGACAAAATTTAAAACTAGAATCTTATCACAAAAGGCTTTGAAAGACAAAATTAGAATATTCCAAAGAAACTTTTATAGATGTATTATAAAACATAATGATTATGAGAAGATGAATTAATTCAAAACCATAATGGATTATTGTATAAGATACACAATAATAGAAACTGGATTATAGATCCTTACTAATCCTGACATAAAAATAAGCTCAGGCACATAAACAATGCCTCAATTGAAGAGCAGGAAACCCAATAGAAAACCAGCTTTTTCATTTTATTTTATTAAAAATTTGGATCTTCACAGTAAATCTTTTGGACAGGCATTATATCTTTGAAATGGCTTCATGCAGAGCTAATATAAAAAACTGCTAATAGATGCTGATTATTGATGACATTGATGGTGGTGGTGGGGAGATTACTGATCTGGTCAGATGCCCATGCAAGTAGTGAGAACTGTATTAGAAAGTCAAGATAATTTAAAACCAAGCCCCAACATTTTTCTCCCATAGTTTTCAGACTATTATTATCCAGCAATTTAAGTGACTTGAATGATGTGGCCCATCTACTCATTTTCTACTCCTCTTGGCAGGTCTAGGTCAGGATTTACTGATGTAGGTGAGGGCAAAAGTTTTCATACTAACAGCATAGAGTGAAGTAGTGAGGTAGAGATGTATCTGCTCTTTCCCTTTGAACTATGAACCGTTAACAGTGACCTCCATTTTTCCCATGGGTTGGCTTTTCCCCAAATAAGATTTTGAGACTATTTCTTTGTGTTTTGTGATTTAAGAATTTTTAGTTCATTATGTCAGTGGATGAGAATCACATCAGTCTCTAGCTGTGGCTGCTTTGACATTATCTCCAGTTCTCAACCCTGAGTTCTCATCATATCCTTATGAATAAGGCCCACTTGCCCTGTAGTTTCAGAGATGCTAGAATATATCCAAGAAAATATCTGGGCTTAAGACTGAGTGAAGATCCAGGAAGATGTGCTTGTGGTCTAAGTTGGGAGTTCATTTTAAGATTTTTAAAGAATAAGATGGAATAAGGTGGAAATCCAGGTGGTAGAGCCAGACCTAAGGTCTGTCTGAGCAGAATCACCACTCCTGAGTATTCTGAGCACTGACCAGGATCTTATATAAACCCTCCTATGTAAGGAATACAGAATTGGGATATGAAATGAACTAAGTATCTCAGTTACAATGAGAGAAAAGTAGCTGGTAGCCAGCTAAATAAGTACCAGTATACTTAAAACCAATGAATATTTGTAATTTCTTCTTTGAGCTGGAAAGTGCTAAAAACTGACTGAAAAAGATATTGTTATTCCACACCCAGAATGCATAAGCCAATGAAACATCAGTAAATGATTGAACATGAAGTGAACTCAACTTGTCATTTTTTTAAAAAGTTTGCTTAGAAAATAGGCATAACCTTCAGTGCCAGTATTGGAGGGTACAGTTATTAAGAGACCACTTCAGCTGTGATTTCCACTCTAGATTGTTTATGTGCACACATGCATGCATCTATGTTTTCCCTTGATGGATTTTTTTTTATGTGACAAAGGATTTTGTTTAGAAAAATACTGAAAATGGGAAATTCATTTAAAATTTGGGTCTGTTTGGTCCTAGATCCCTGTAATTCTGCCTGTCAAATTCTACATGCCTCATTTCTCTATTGCTTTCTTTGGAGGTCATTCTTTTCTTTTTTGTATTTCACATATGATGTTTTGGTAAAATAAAGTACCCCAAAATGGGTTGACTGTCAATGTTAGGCAATCAAAGTATTTGTGCTCAAATGCATTTAGAAAATTCTGGGCAAGATAAAATTGAATAATATTCTTTACTGTAGGATTTTGGAGAGCTTCAAAAATTCCAATAGCTGTTATTAATACCTGAGCAGAATTAGATTGATGGATCTATGTTTGAAAAAAGAACCTTCCACTGTTCTTTTCACCCACAAGAAGCTTGGGGAACAATTCTGTCTTGAAGTACAATTCTGTGAAACCAAGAGGAAAAGTTTAATAGGACTTTTTTATTTTTTTAAGTTGATTCCTTCTTGCTACTCTAAAATTCAAGAGGAAATATTCTTGTAAAATGCATATTACCAGAATGAGCCATGGGTTGAGGCCTTTAAAGTGTTAACATTGCAGTCCCTGTTCCTGTGTCTGGCCCTGATTCCTTTGCTTTGGGGCATGAATTTTCCTTGCCTAAAATAGCTAAGGTTGCTGTAATCAGTGAAGCACAATCATGGTTCTGAAAGGCTCATTTTTAGACACAATTTGTATCATAGATCTGACAGCTATATGCTAAAACCTACTAGAGACATTTTTATAAAAAACATCCCTAGGCAAGGTTGTATTACTGGATATTTGACATGTTTATTTTAGGCAAAGATACATAAAGTACTATATAAAAACTAATAATAGCAAAGAGGTTAAATAATTATATGAACTATAAATTACCATTAATCAGGCTTTGTGACAAGGAAAGAAGTACCTTTGAAAGACAAGCATCATGTAGAAGTGACCAAATATCTGGGGGAATAGAATTCATAATCAAAGTTTTCATATTATTTTATTATGCTATCCTTGATTTGGTTGCTTTGAAAATGTTTATTTTTTAAAAAATCAATGATAATAGTAATCACAATTTAATATAGTTTTACACATTACAAGATGCAGTCATATCATTTACTTCCAAAAACTCTGTGAGGCTTGTGTAATTATTAATCCCCTTTTAGAGATGAAGAGGATAAATAAATTACCCAGTCATAAGTGACCATTAGTGTTTTAGAACCAAATATAGAACTACTTTGGATAATGCCAAATCTCAAATTCCAAGTGCCATCCTTTGTGACATTCAAATAGCCAGATCACATAATGTATATATTTAATGTATATGACTATGTACTTAAAGATTTGAGTCTACATCTAAAAAAAATACCTGAGCAAAGTATCCAGGGGTATGATTGGCCATCATATTTCACTTAGCTCAGTGGTAAATCTTTTTAAAGATCATGGTTATTTTAAATTCCTTATTATTTCCCTTTATTTATCTACCTTTTTCCATTTCTCTGCACCAGAGGAAAGAGTGAACATTCCCTATGAGAAACAATCCCTCTAAGTTAATTACAAAATCTGCTGGACAATTTTGTGAAATATCAGTGCCACATACTGGGTTGTCCAACATCCCTGAGAACACAGGGATAACCTACAAATATCAGAAAATCCCCAGATATACCAAGTGTCATTCACCTGGATAACTAAAACATTTTGCTATATATCTGGTTTCTGGTTGTTTCTACCCTCCTTTAAAAAGATCACACATGTATAAACCTGCAAGCTCAGGCTAGCACACCCCAAAATCCAGTAGTGAATATTGAGACTGCTACCTCATTTCCCCTAATTCTAAGCCATGACTGCCTGTTCTAGGGTTTCCTATTTTTTGACCTCTGCTTGGTTCTCGAAGCAAGCAGAGGTAAAAAAAAAAAGCCTACTTCATGGCCCATTAGGATATGATACTTGACTTAGCCTGGCATTCTTTCTTTAATATGATTTTTTTTTTGGTGGGGAGGGGGTACCAGGTATTGAGCTCAGGGGTACTCAACCACTGAGCCACATCCCCAGCCCTCTTTTGTATTTTATTTAAAGACAGGGTCTCACGGAGTTGCTTAGGGCTTCACTTTGGCTGAGGCTGGCTTTGAACTTGGGAGCCTCCTGTTTCAGCTTCCCCGCTGCTGGAATTACAGGCATGCCCCACCTTGCCTTGCTAATATAATCTTTATTTTCTCCCTGCAGCACGGTTTCTGCCTACCAACTCCCCAGCAGCTGCAGCTTTACTGCATTTATCTTTTATTCCCAATCTCCTCCTTCTGGCCTCCATAACATGGAAGGGGGCTCATATAGGAAATATGGACAGAAAATTAGGTAAATATTTAAAATTGAGCTGCAAAAATACTACTTTAACTTGAGCAACTGGAAGCTTTATTAATATAACCATGCATTTGTTCAAAAAGGAAAAAATAAAACCCTCAGTCCTTAAATATTTATTATGCTATGTTCCCCGTTGAATGATAGAGATACAGTGATGAATAAGTCAGATGCACTACCATCCTCTCAGAAACATCCATTTAACTTGCCTTTAGTCAATCCTAGGGGTCATGAAGAGTATCAAAATGTAAAGGAGATAATGAAAGAGAAATCAAAGACTACATTATTTGCTTAAGATCGATTAAAAAACAATAATCTTGAAATGCTCTGCTATTTCATGAAGATCATAAAGAGCAAAAACATATTGGTCAAGATGTGTGTGTGGGAGAGAGAGAAATCATATGCTAATATACACAAATTGGATCACTACAGTTCACCTGTGTCATAAGGCTAGATATAAGATGTATTTGGTAGCTTTCCAAACCAATGACAATGGCTGGGTTTTCTTCTTTGCCACACATTCCTTTCCAACATTTGTTTGCAGTCCCCATGGGAGTAATGAGGCAGATGGTGGAATTATTTCTTCCCATTCTGACCAAAAATCGTATCACTTGCATTTCCTCTTCTCTTAGTCCCTTAAGACAGTAATATGAGACAATACTCTTCTTTTCAGAAAATCTCTCCTTCTGTTAATGATAATACACTGTAGAAATTGTTAAATCATAAATATAAAATTTTCTTAGAAATATTTTAAATAGACTCATCTCTACCACTTGGATCTACTAATCACATTACTTACTCAGCTATATATAATTTCCTGCCTGCTGTAAAGGTCTTCTCAATTCCCCATACAGCCTCCCAGAGAAAATGACACATCGGACTCTTCCTAAGATTTACTGATTAGCTCCCACTAGGTTTGTTCAGATTCTTTTTACACCAAAAGCCTATGTGCAGCAGTTTATTTCCATGGTTATCTTTAAGTGAAATTTCACAAATTTAAAAAATATTTCTAATAAACAAAGGTACTGATGGAAAAGCTTGGGTATGGAGGAATTAAGATCAACCTAAAAATCACAAAGCTGGACAGAGAGATAGGTGGGAACTGAATTTCCATATCCCCTTTCTGGATTTGGTGTTTGACAGAATATGAGAAGCATGGTAAGCAAAAAAAACAAAAAACAAAAAACAAAAAACAGCACTAGACTTAGATTCAGGGACTCTGAGCTTAAATTCCAGCTCTGCTAGTTAATAACTGTGTGGCCTTTGTAAGTTATATGATCTTTCTGGGCTCTAGTTTCATTACCTGTTTGCTGAAATAACCATACTTAGAGAGTTGGTAGGAGGATTAATGAGTTAGCATATATATGTGCCCACTGACTGTTAATTGATATTTGTAGATTTCCAATGAAGAGTTTCACTTAGAGAAAATGACACAATCTGCCTCCTTTATGTATCTGACGTTGGGATAAGTGATTATTGATGTAAAGAGGACTTGAGATTTTAACACGAGACAGATATGTGCATCCAAGAAAAGTAATATTCCAGCCAGAGTTCCATGGTGTGAATAAGAGGAAAATGTCTGCTAAGAAACTGTCATAATATAGGAAAAATAGTCTGGATAGTGCACCCAGGAAATGAAGATAATAAACTGAGCCATGTAATCATATCCTCAAATGAGAAGAAAAAGATAAATTAGAAAATTCACAAAACTCTAGAGAAAGGATACTTTGTTTTTGTCTTTACTTTTTTTTTTTCACAAGGAAAAGAAATGGAAATTGAACCATTAAAGTGGAACTGAGGATAGGGAGTGCACCCCCAAAGGAGAGGATTCAAAAGGAAAAATCCTTTGGCAACACTATCAGAACAAGCCATGCTATCAGAACAGAGTACTCTCCAAAGGGCTGCACTGTCCACCTTGGAAACCTGTGGTGAGCTGCCGGTCTGTAGGGGCTCTTGCTGTTACAGTGTTACAAGGCACTTGCCTTTCAGGAAGGGGTTTTTATGTTGAGATTTGACTGACTGTATTGTTGTGAAAATGTGGAAAGTAGGAACAGAAAACTGGTCCAGAAATAGATAGAGTAAGATTCCAAATCTCAGAGTGGACAGTAATTGGAAATAATTGAGTCACTTCATTTGTAGTCTAATCATTCAGCAAAACTTTGTTTTTTCAAGATTGAGTTAGGAAAAGCATCTAATTTTATTTATTGTTGAACCAAGTGACTCACATCATGCTTGAATTGTTGACACTTGCAATGTGAAAGTACTAGTTCTAATAGGCCTAGTAATTGGCTGGCAGGGGAATGTTGAGAGTCCTGCAGAAGGAACAGAAAACGATGAGACACTGAATACCAATGAGCCACAAGAAACTGTCATAACTGCCACATGTCACTGGACTCGTTTATACTATGTTATACTATGTTACATTTGATGCTTTAACATGAAAATACAGAGAATTAGGAAAGTCTGATGTACTGTAAATATTTAATAGAATTATGTTAAGGCTTTATTTTTCCCTTTCATGCCAAACTCAGAATATGAAGAGTTAGAAAAACAACAACAACATTTCTATTCCCTGAAATAAGTTTTATTTTAAGCAAGCATTTACAGTCTTACAGTGTGACCAACAATTTATATAATCTCTTGTGAGTCACCAAGGAAAGCTGGCATGGTTGACCTAAATGCTTTTGATGTGCAACAGAGGAGACGAGGCAAGTGATGGAAATGGGCCTCGAATGTCACTCTAATGTTTACCAGTTTGGGAGAAGTCTCTCTTGGGTCTCTTTGCAAGACTCAACACCATGTTGGTCACAGAAATTACTATTAATTAAGATCAGTCTTGAATCTCATTTTTCTGTTTTCCTCATTTTGATAGTACATTTCTTAAGAGCATAAAGCAATGATGTGATGAAAATATAAACAGAGATAGAAGACAAGGAATCCACCTATTTAAGATGAAAAAAGAGTTTTGGTGGTTTTCTTGGGGGTTTGTCATTTTAGTTTATTTTGTCTCTGTACCGATGTCTTTTGGCTCAAGGGAATGTCAATGTTTTCAAGAATCCTTAATCTGATCCTTTGCAGGAACTTGGGTATTGCCTGTCAAAAACCCTGAGATATGATTTTAAAACCATGATGAATTTTCAAAAAAGTTACAAACATTGTAAACGTTTCTCATAAATAATGTAAACAATTCTGAAGTGCCCACATTAACAAGTAAAAATCTTGCTCTATCATCTCATCCCTTGTCATTAGGGTAGTCTGCAATTTTAAGGAAGATTTCTCAGTGTTAATTCCATCATATGTAGTAGCTTTGCTGTTGTTTTTACAAAACCTAGCAAAGGATCATACTATCTATCTGCACACTCTTTTCTGAACAGGAGAAGCCTTTGAAATTGTTCTTTGTTGGAATGGAACGAGCCATTTTGTTCTTATTAATTACTATAAAATATTCTGTAACAAACGATAGTTAATGAAATCTTTTCTTTTGATGGGCATTTATACTGACTCTAATTTTTTGTCTTTCTTTTGCTGAAATAAACTTTTGATGTTTTTCTCTATTAGTAATACTATTGTACAAATATTTCTGTAAGATAGATTCTTTAACGTGAAATTATGGGACACAAGGACTGAGTATTTTATATTTGAATGTAGTTCTCTGAAAAGTCAAGTCTCTGAATACAAGTATTTTATACTTCCATGTTTTTTAATCCTCCTTCTATTCCTATTAAATACTTTATGATAGAATCACAGAGTTCAAGTTTGGTGGAAATTCATTTCCACTCATCTGGTGCTTGGTTAATACCACCAACCCATAAGTTTGATCACTTGTGTTTTAGCATGATAGAGGACTTAAGATTGTCTAAGGCAGCTTGTTCTAGTTTCCAGTGATATTTCATTTCATGAAAGATTTTTCCAAAGAACCAAAGCTCTTTCCCTGTTGTTTCCAGCCATTATAGCTCATGAGCTTTCAAATGTAAAATTGAAGTTGGAGGTGGTCCTCCCTTTGCCACCAATTTTTTGTAGGTGTGCTTGTCCTAATGCTGATTTGCATATGTATAAATTAAGTCAAAGTAATTACTAAATGAAAACCTTGCCCACATCTTGTGGGATACTTGAAACATTTCCTATAGCAGGTATATTTTCTTCTTGAGCAAGCAGTGGTTTTGCACTAGGTCTACTTGTATGCCACATTATCATTCCTATTGTTTCACCTAGAGATTTTACAGTTTCATAGCATGCTATTTCGTGAAATCAAGAGAATAAACAGAGGCATTCACAGAAGGTCACATATTTTCTTCTAAAAATATCAGTTACAGTTAATTAGATCTGTTTATTGGTGAGTAGATAAAAGTTAACTAGACTGGATATGTTAAAGGAGATTTAAAGTGACAAATTTCAGAAATGAATTCTCAAGTTGGAAGCTACACCCACTGGGGGATAGGGAAACACATTTCTTTTTCTTAATATTTTATTTTGGCATTTTAACCTCTGCAGTTATGTTTTCTTATTCCAAATATTTAAGCTAAGGGAGATATTTTTATCTGAGTTCTTGGTAATGCTTTTTCTCTCATTTCTCAAATAGAAATTTTATTATTTAAGAAAAGCGCATTTCAGTCTCTATTCTTTTGTCCTCTCAAGTCTTTTAAGCAGAAGAGTCTGAAACCATGAAGGGAGGTCTTCTTTTCACTTGGGAATGGACTGGGGATTGAGAGTGGCAGCTTGATCTCTCTTTCTCTCTCTCTCTTTTTTTCTTTCACTCTGAGTCAGTACATTAATTATGGTGAGTCTGGTCTAAAGCTCATCAACCAGGTGCAGGGCACTCAGTGTGACAATTACAAGTGTGCTTGTGTTCCCTTTTCTTTTGTTTACTTGTGCCATATTCCAAGTCATTTTAATTATGGGTGAAACTGTTTCAGAATTTTATCTGTTTTATTTCAACTTTTATAGTTATATGAAGGTAAGAAGATAATTTGGAAAGCAAGGTCCTGGAAATGTTCTAAGGAATTCAAAACTTTTAGGTTTCTATCTGTGTTTGGATGAATCTATAGAAAAGCTAGCTAACTGAACAAAAAGGTGACAAAGTTATGAAGATATTATAAAGAAACTTATAAAGGATATTTTAGGTTATCTCCTTAAAAAGTAATAATGAAATGTATTTCTACTGAAAAATATTTTTAAACACATATTAACAAAGTGCAAATATTCATATTAAAAGGAAGTGTTATTCAAGACCATCACTCTTAGAAACATTTTCAAAAATTACAATTTGGAAAAAAGAAACTTATGATTCTCAAACATTGTATGCAGTGGTCAATACCATGATTGTATCAGAAAATCTCAATTACAAACAATACAAAATATGGTTACAGACAGTTTGAGGGTAGAGGGATAAAGTAAAAAGTAAATATCTAAGCACAGTCAATGCAAGACAGTAAACAATGGAAAGATATACTTATCATACTTAATAGAAGTAGCTTCTGCTATGGTTTGGATGTGGATGTGAGGTGTCCCCCAAAAGCTCATGTGTGAGACAATGTAAGAAGGTTCAGAGGAAAAATGATTGGGTTGTGAGAATCTTAACCCAATCAGTGGATTAATCCTCTCAGGGGATTAACTGAGTGGTAACTGAAGGCAGGTGGGGTGTGACTGGAGGAAGTGAGCATTAGGGACATGGCTTTGGGGAATTTTGCATCTGTCATACAGAGTCTCTCTCTGCTGTCTGATCATCCTGTGAGCTGCTTAACTCTGCCTCACTCTTCTGCGGTGATGTTCAGTATCCAGAGGAATGGAGGCTTCTGTTTATGAACCGAAACCTCTGAAACTCTGTGCCCCTGAATAAACTTCCTTTTCTACAATTGTTCTGGTCATGCCTTTTAGTCACAACAGTGAAAAAGCTGACTAATACAGCTTCTAACCCAGGATTCTATATCCAGTGAGAATACTTCTCAAAACCTCAGGGAAAATAATTGTTTTTAGACAAACTAAAACAGGTAATTTATCATCAGGACCTCAGTTGGAACAAAGCAAAACTTACAATTAAAATAAATCATATCCTAAAGAGAAATTTCCAACCAGGAGGATAATTTCATATAGAAAAATTGAATTCAGAAAGGATACATTTGTGTATGAGTTAACTGTTCATCATTGTGACCAAAATACCCAACAACGACAACTAAAAGGAGGAAGTTTATTTTGGCTTATAGTTTTAGAGGTTCTGTCCATGTTCAGCTGGGTCCATTGCTCTGGGCCACAGATGAGGCAGAACATCATGGTGGAAGGCCTTGTGGAGGAAAGCTGCTCAGTTCATGGGCAGCCAGGAGGGTTAGGGCACACAAGGATCCAGGGACAGCTATGGTCCAAGGCCATGATCCCAGTAACCTACTTCCTTCAGCCACACCCCAACTACCTAAGAGTTACCACCTAAGAGTCCATTAAAGTTATTCATCCATCAAATGAATTAATCCACTTGATGAGGTTACAATTCTCATAATCTAATGATTTCAACTCTGAACATTTCTGCATTGTCTAACATGAGATTTTAAGATAACTAAACCATAAGAGTGTACAAATATATACATATATAAATCAATATAGACTGCACAGAACAATAATTGGATTTTTTGTAGAGTTAATGTACAACAAAACATGTAACATCCACAATCAGATTTGGATATTTTAAAGTCACTCTCTCAACAACTTAGAGAAGAGCTAGACAGAAGATCAGTGATCTTAATGATGTTGAACCAAACAACACTATCAACCACATGGGTCTAATTGATATTTATCCAACACTAAACACAAAAACTTCAAACAATTCGTTTGAAAGAGGACAAATGGCACATTTACCAAATTAGATCATGTACTAATCTATCAAACAATTCACAGTGAATTTTCAAAAATTGCTATTTTTTCCATGAGGGAAGGTAATTAGACACCAGTAGCAATAAAATAACTAGGAAATCACAAAATATTTGGAAATTAAATAATTTACTCAAAGTTCATTGTAAAAGAAGAATTCACAAAAGTAACTGGAATACTCTTTGAACTGAATGATAATGAAAATAGAGCATATCAATGCTTGCAGGATGAGGTCAAAGCAGTACTTAGAGGAGCATCTATATACTTCAGTGCTTATATTAGAAAAGAAGAAAGAGCTAAGATGAATGATTTCAGTTTCTACCTTAAGAATCTGGAAAAAAAAAAGAGAAGAGTATATGTAAACAACTACAAGGAAATAAAGATAAAAACAAATAGTCAGTGAACAGCAACAGTTGACTTTGAAAAGAGCAACAAAATTGATTAATTCCTATCTAGACTGATCAAGAATAAGTGCATGAACTCAGAAATGCAAACGTGGTTTAATATTAGAACATCTATTGATTCAATTTGTGTTATTAACAGAGTAAAAAAGAAAAAAAACAAGCTTATCTCAATACATGCAGAAAAAGTGACAAAATCTAATTTCCATTTCTAATATTTATTCATGATAGAAAGTCTGAAGAACTAACAATAGAAATAAACATCATGAAGCTGATAATGAAAATCAGCAAAAAATCTACTACTAATATAATAATAGTGAAATAAGGAACTTTCCCCCTCTAATATGCAGAACAAGGAAAGAATGCCCACTCATTATTTTTACTCAAAGATATACTATTTATTGTGCACAAGTATTTTATGTACAGTGCTGGTCATACAGTAAGCACAGAGTACATGTCAGGTGTTCTTATTGTTTTTATAGTACCTATTGGGTCTTGCCATGTACATTTGTCAAAAGGGATCATTTCGCTTTCTTTCTTGGTCATGCCCTTCCTGATTAAATGACAGTTGCAGAGGGAAGCAATCATGCCACCAAAAGTACACCTCATGTCCTAACCAACAACCACCTTTCAGATGAAGACGGGGGCAAAAGTTTATGCTTAGATTATCACAGAAGCCTATTGCCACTGAAGGAAATGAGATTGCATGTGAGTAGTGATTGTTACATTTGATTGTTTTCATTTATACAGGGAAAAATGTTTCCTAAGTATTATGTTAATTTTGTCTGCATTTTGCTGGAGTGGCTAAGACTATTTATTTCACAAAAGAAGAAAATGTTACAGCTCTCCAAAGTACTAGAAGCATAAGACTTTTTTATGTTGTTATGGCATCCTTAAGCCAAACTGTGTTTATCTACCTGCCTACATCAAATCTGCTGCAACCTGACAATTATAATACAATACCTGCCTGCACTTCTACTTTAGAAGTGACATTGCCTCATTAAACAATGGTGAGGGGCTGCCACATGTCATGAGAAGATGAGACAGATGTTAGATCCAACTGTTTAGTTGTTTTGGACATCCTGTATTTACCAGGTCTATTATTTACTTTTAAAAATATGAGAATTTTAAAAAGTGTTTCTTTTCATAATTTTGCGTAGGAGGTACCTGTGAACAAAGAGTATTTCCAGGTAAAAATTGTGTTATGGAACACATAGCAAGAGCAATGTGTTTTGTCTTCATTCTTCTCCTTACATCCCAGATGATAGAAGAGATGTATTTCTGGTATTGAGGTGGCTTGATACATGCATTCTGCCTCAAAAACATTTTGCTATTGGTCTATCCCAAATTTGAGGAGCAATCTATAAATAGGTTAAGAGCCTTTGGGCATTTGTTTCCAACCCTGGGTTTCTCTGTTTTCATTACACATGTCTCAAGCTAATGTCCTCAAATTTTCTAATAAGAACTCTAATAAGATCAGTTTTCTCCAGAAATAAATACACAGAACTAGAAGAGGGAGAGTCCCAGGTAGGCTTGTTCTCTTTTCTGCTTTGTGTCTGTTTTCATCCTCAGGTCCCTTTTGCAAATTTAGCCTCTACTGTCATACACTGCATGCAGAGGAAGAGATCTCTGATAATGAACATGACTTAATTTACCTCCTAATTTACTCCTGTCTATTCCGATGGACTCAACAGCAACAAAGAAAAAAAGTAGTAAAGTGGAAAAAGAAAAAAAATTGTTTTCTCCCTGAAATGAAGTTTATTCTTTACCCACCCCTACAAGCAAATCTAGGAACTAAATCAAAATTTCAGTCCTGGGAGAGATCTTAGGCAATGTTTACCTCTTAAGTCTTGTACTGAATTTAAAAAAAATTTAGAAATTTTTATAAATGCCACCAAAGTTTTGTTTCGATTTAGAGGTAAATGAGTAAGTAAAAAAAATTGATTGGTTGGATTTAGAGTGGAAAGAGGGCAAAGTAATTTCTTATGGGTTTAAAAGAACATGGTAAACAAGTTAGAATTGGATAATGAGGAGGAGGCAGAGGAGAAAATAAGATAATTTTGTCCAGAAATAAATTGGTTTAGATTCACACAATTTTTTACATAATAAATTTTAGGTTATAAACTATCTAGATGAAAATACCTAAGGAAAGCTGAGATTGAAAGAATAGACCATGAATGGTAACAATAATTTGTATTTGAGAATCACAGCATTTTGTTGACTGAAAACTGCTTACATAATACATGGCATAATCTTCTCAGTTTATAGATTTTGAAGAGCTCAAATTATATGCCTCAAATTGCAAAGCAATTTGATATAAGAATTCACATTATTTTTAAAAAGTAAAATGCATTCAGAGACATGTAAAAAAGTGTGGACCCCTTACAGAGAATTGGGGGGGCAATTTATAAATAGGTTATGTATGCAGAAAAACAAGCAACCAATATGGTAGATTGGTGATTAGGAAATTGGGAAGGATGCTGTAAATTTTTTCCTAAAACTGTATCATCCAATATTTTGAAGTCCTTTTCAGTGGCTCTTTTGTTTGCAATTGAGTTGTCTAGAAAATATCAATGTTCTATTAATTGAGAATTTCTGGAAAGTAAGTTTTAAAAGAACAGATAATGCTTTTGTTCATTTTGTTCACTATGTGTCCCAAGCACATAATAGTTCTTCAATAAGTATTCATTGAATAAATAAATTAGAATCTTCCCTACACTCTGACTTTTTAAAATATTGTAACTGGTTCTTTTCATTCTTTGTACCTCAGTTTGAATAGCTTCTATTTGTCTTGATATAAATATATATGATGTATTTGGAACCTATTAAATCATAAACAACCTATTTCTGATTATACAAAATCTTTCTCTAGAAATTGTAATGACTTCCAAAATGAAGAATAATACTCATACCATAAAGATCAAATTTCAAGTCATAAGAACTTTGCACTTTTTAGAGCAATAAGTTATGCAAACATGTATTCTTGTGACTCACATATTTAATTTTAATGGCATTGGCATTCTGAAAATTTGGAATCATTGTTATGTTTTAATGTAATATCTATTCTGTCAGATTTGTTAAGTTTTAGGATGTGGAATCATAAGCATATATAGTTAAATAATACAGAAACTCAGAAGGGCCAAAAAATGTTCATTTCTATATAATTCAATTTTGTTTCTCATCTTCTTAGTACCCTTTTTATTTTTGTATTTTTTTCTCTTCTAAACAATGTTTATCCTTTTATTGAAAATAAGAATGTTGAGCACTTACTATATACAAGGCTGTGCTCTAAATACATTCCATGTATTAACTTACATAATACTCAGAGCAACCTTATGAAATCATTACTATTATTGTCACTATATATATCCTTACATAATAGGAAATTAAAGCACAAAGGAATTAAAGTAGCTTACTTGATAATACAACTAGTAAATGAAGTAGCTGAGATTTAAACCCAAGAAACCCATCTCTGAAGACTATATTCTGAGCTGCTACCTTATAGTGTACAATCACAGAATAATTACTTATTCAGTTGAAAGATATTTCCCATATATCCCTTCCCACTTGGAGTTTATCTTACTTGGGGTCTGTTAACTATTATTAGTCTGTGGGTTTATATATTTTTGTCAAACTTGACAGACTTGGGACCATTATTTTTGCCCAAATTTCTTATTCTTTCTCATCTGAGACTCCAATTATGGAGTCTTTTAGAGCTTGTTATTATTCCATGAATCACTAGGTTTCAGTTCCCTTTCTTTTCCATTCTTCTCCTTCTTTGTACCACAGTCTGAGTAGTTTCTATTTGTCTTAAAGTTCACTGATTCATTCTTCTCTAATGTCTGTTCTATTCTTAATTCCCTTCAGTAATTTTTTTAAAGCTCAGATATCATGTTTCTTTGTCCTAAAACTTCCATATGATTTTTGTAGCTGCATTTATCTACTCCGATTCTCCATGCATGCACTTGTTATATCTTTATTTTATTTTAAATTTTAAAACATATTTAGAATAACTGTGCTATTGACTTCACCTGTTAACTCCAACATTTTTGTTATCTCATGGTCTGGTAGAAAAGGAAGAATGAATAGCTTCAGTCAAAGCAGAGACTTGGTGTCCTTGTGTTCAGGGAGTGGTCTGATAGAAAGGATTAATAATCCACTTACACAGTGGATTTATATATAGCCATTAAAATCAATGGCCTACATCTAAACACATCAACACAGATGAATTTTTGTAGCATATTGTTAATGAAAAAGGAAGTCATTGAGGACTTTTCACACTGTTGAACTATTTTTTTAAAAGTTGGAAAACAGGCAACATCAAACAGTATATTGTTTAAATATATATGTATGCAATAAACAATATGAGAAATATTCAGGTAGTACTTATCCTATTCTGAATAGGATAGTTGGTGAAGAAGAAAATAGGTAGATGTTAAATTATAGGTGATGTTTTAGTATTGGTTTGGCTACTGGTTTATGGATATTTACATATTATAAAATATAAAGTTAAATATACAAATAAATAAATAAAATAAGAAAAAGAAGATTCATCACACTAATGATAATGGCATACTATGAATAAAAGAGTTTTAAGGGATTTTTTATGTTAGGCAACTCTGTCTTCCTAAGATACATACCAAAAAAAATAATCAAAAGAAAACTAAGAAACAGATAGCAGGTAATATTGGTAAAAGAGAGCAGATACCTCCTTTTTTTTTAATACCCTTTCCTCACTTTGGAACTCACTGCTATCTCATTTGCAAGTATTAACCATCAAATTCTAACTTTATTTGAATTATTGGATCCATTACTTCTAAAACACACAGTACCCCAATGAGATAGTCAGTCTAGTCTTCTAAAGGGTGTTCCACTTATAAGCTATCTAAATCATGGATCCATTAGAAAAATGAAAACCCCAGGCCCTTTAATTACTTGATACATATGAAATCTCCAGCTTTCCTGGCGATTCTGCAGAATTGGGCAGCCTCTACTTGCCTGTCTCCATTTTTATCTTCTGTGCTACCAACAGAATTATCATTCTCTGCCTCATTCCCATGCATGCACATACCAGGGATGGCTGCAGTTGATGATGCTGGGCTGCTTCATTGGCCTCTCTTAACTATATTATTTCTGTCCTCATGTCTGAATTTCTCAATTCCCTTATAAGCCTAGATCCACACCCAGGTCAGGAGCTAGGCTGCTTGTTCACTTCCTTAGCACTCTGTGGCTCCAGAGTGCAAATTTTATTCTGTATCTCCAAGCTTGAGGCTAAAGTACAGCCATTGTTTGAATTCTAACTCCATCCTATCATGTGTCTCCAACGGGAAGATCTTTCAACCTTGCTCTCCACAGTTAACTCATTCTTTTAGGTTCAATGCAGATATTCTCTGGGGAGCCATTTCAGGCTGGTATGCCCTACTTCCTTACCCTTCCAGCACTGATAACTCTAGCAAGCAATTTCTTTGCTCTATTTTTTTTTAAAGACACAATACTTCTAATATGTGAGCATTCTCAAATTACAATCCTTGTGTTTTTGCAACTCAAGTTGGGTTCCATGTTTGTTTTTTTTTTTTTTCTGAATAATTATGATAACAGAAAAATAGGCAAGACAAGAAAGGCTACAGAAAAATATCTGTTCCTGGGTTTGCTTTATTTGAGCAAAACGCCAGTAACTGATTAAAAATAAGTACAACCCAATGCAAAGCAAAACAAAACAACAACAACAACAAAACCAACTGGAATTCCACTTGGGTAAACTGGGGGAAAGCTTTTAAAGTTTTAACAAATAATAGGCTTTAAAATATTTTCAGACAAGGGGTAATTTTAGAGGACAAGAGAAGAACATATTCTTTGTGGAGTGCTTCTGTAGAATATAAATTGAATTTCTGATAATGTTTTCCAAGAAGAATCTATAAAGACTGGAATTACTTTTCAATTACTGTCAACTGTTTGACTTTTTTGTCCTTGTTGTTACTGCACAGTAGTCCTACTTTTTTGTCTTTTGTGTTTAAAATTGTGGCCCTAATGCTCAATTTAAACCTTATAAGGGGAGGAAGTAAATACTACAACATCTAGGTTGTGCCTGGATGTGTGTGTCCTCAATAATATTACTTAAGCATACAAATTTGTGTTGTTTTATATTCTACACAGGAGTATAAATTCTGTTTTGAGTGTAGTGCAGAGTTAGTGAAGGGTTTTTTACTTTCAAATAACTGGATTGGATTTCTTTTAGAAATGGTAGAGCAATATAGAGGATTATCTGGATTTGGGAATAGAGATGAAGGAGTGAAACAGCTTGTGAGACTGTAACAATGGACAATTGGAGAATTTATATATGCTTGAATTAGAGTTCATCAGAACGAAAATAAATGGATGAATGAATACAAGAGTC
Organism: Callospermophilus lateralis; assembly: GCF_048772815.1. Classification (NCBI taxonomy): domain Eukaryota; kingdom Metazoa; phylum Chordata; class Mammalia; order Rodentia; family Sciuridae; genus Callospermophilus; species Callospermophilus lateralis. Next base: position 61,117,877 of record NC_135320.1, on the reverse strand, counting down.
ATTGTGTTAGGGCTGTTAGGACTGATCTCAGTTTATAGGCATCTTTTGAACCTTATTCCTGATCTTTGCATCTACCATAGCAACTGAGAGAATTCCTTGTACTTCTTTAAAGTGATGTCAATATTTACAAGGACTGGGAATAGGGTATGAGTTACAGGGATAGACATAACAAGTGAATTAAGAATCTTAGAAATTAACATGATCGAGTGGTCATAACTGTGGCCAAAAACACTGAATGAAGAAAGATGGGATTAAGATATAATATATTTCTGCCTGAAAGACTCTGTTTTTTTTTCGTGCTAAGCACAAGTTTGTAAGATATACACAATGTATCTAATTTGAAAGAGATTTCATAGCTCAAAATATTTTATTTGCGAATTCTTTGCATAGAACTGATAATGAGAATGATGAATTATACTTCCGGACGGGCTGTCATATAGATCACTGTGAGATACACAATGCTGAGGAATAAACTTTGAGCTACACATACCTTAATGTTGGACAGAGAGAAACATGCTTTAAAAGCAGAATGAGAAGAAATCGGAGAAGAAGGAAGAGACTTAGGCCACTGTGGCTTGAAAGAATAACAGAGGAAAGAATTCTAAAGAGGATATGACCTGTGAGGAGGGATCTGTAGAGGTCAGTGTAAACTGGAGAAAAGATTGACTTGAGGAAAGGCTGGGACTCAATGGCAACTGGAGACGTCGGTAGTCTAGTGTAGCACAACATTAGCAAAGCTTAATAAAGCAGTTTCATTAGAAGTGAGGACAGTGCCCAGATTGGCTGGAATCAGATTAGAGAATGAACCATAAAATGGAGGCAATAAATGATGTTCTTTTGAGAAGTTTGCAGTAAAAAGAAGTTAGCCACCTGCAGGAAGGAAGAAGGTTTAAAAATTAGGTTGGAAACCCTTTGCAGCTTGGGAGAAGGGAGGAGTGGAAAGGGAGGGTTTGAATAAGAAAATGGAGTAAAATGGTGCAGCAAGAAGAAACCAGGGAAGAATTAATATTCAGATAGGAGAAGGGTTGTGTCAGCATCCAAATCCTTAAGAATAGCAGTTGAAGCACAGGAAACAGAAGTAAAAGGATTCATAGCGGACATTTTAAGTTATCCCTGGAAAGCAGGCATTCTGATTACCTGTCAGAAGAAGCATTCTGGTGCTGGGTTTAGGGTTTCATGGTGAGTAGACATAAATTCATATTATTATCTCCATTTGTATATTTCTAGAGCACATTTTGACAGATTTCTGAGATCCTTTGAAGCTCTTTGGAGAGCACATATTTTATAAAGACAAAATATTGCACTTAATTTACTTCACCCTCAACATGGATTTATGGCTCTTTGCTCACCTTGGAAACTTGGGAGCCATTTGCTGTGAATCTGTATATTATGAAATATCCATTACAATAAGATTTTTCTCTCCAAGTGGTAATTAGCCTTCCATCAGCTGATTTTCTGCCTATGACATATTACAATGAGTTTTCTGTGGCAGTCCTGGGTAAGTGAGTATTCAAGCAGATCAGGAGCAGCTCCAGGCCAGACTGCCAGCAAACTGTTTCCTCCCAAAATGTCAATGCATTTAGTGATCAAACCTCATCATACATCACTTTAAAAGGACAATTCTCTGTAGATCAGATCAAAGTCAGATAATATTATTCCAGACAAATAGCTTAGATTAAAATTGCCATTATATCCTGGGAGTATTATATATCGAAATGAAACATTTACTTATTTATGATGATGAATAACCCCCGCTAAGGATATCTTTAAAAGAAAGGCTGTGCCATCACCCTTAAAACATGTTGATACTTCTAACTCCACATAGCAAAGAGATTCCAGAGTCGTCTAGCATTTGAATTACAGCTATAGGCACCAATAATATACTTACTGGTCAACATCTGAAGGAGTTCTGATCTATGTGGTTAAAGTAGTTAGAATTTGCTTCAGGTGAGTGACTAAACAACAAACAATAACAATGGTGTAAAGAGGACAGAAGTATATTCCCTTTCATTTGTAAGTCTAGAGTTATGCACCTGTGATGGTATGGCAGTACTGCTCTGTGAAGACCTCAGGGACCCAGGCTCTGTCCATCTTAATTGGGTTTTGTCCTTATAATTCAATATGGCAGACTTATATTCCAGACAGCATGATGGAAGGATGTATAAAGAAGAAATCTGGCAAGAGACACATTTGGAAGAGCCCCCCAAATTTGCCACCCATGACTTTTGCCATAATTTACACATTTGGCTAAGAATTTTGTGACATGGCCATGCATTGCTATAAAGAAGGATGAGAAAAATGGTCTTTTCCTAGGTGCTTATCTACTAATATAAAAATCAAGGTTATGTTACCAAGTTTAACTAGGGATTTGCCATATTGGCATCTCTTTTTTTAACTTCCCTGGAAAGGACTATTCATAGGCATGATTAGTAAAAAGTTCATCTGCTAGATTATAGAAAAAGAGTAAGGAAGTTTCTTTGGCCAGGAAACAAAAGAAAACTATCTCTGTGCTTCAAAGCATCATTGAGAGTTCTACACCACTCCTCTATAAATACAAATGTATTAACACCATCTTGGGGGCCTTCCTCACTTTTACCCTGATATGTGAGATCTGAAGATCTCAACTATGACCATCAATGCTTTGAGAGGACAACCACAGTTGTCTACATTCCATTGGGTGGAGGTTGAGTTGCTGAGAGAAGCTGAATGCTAGCTATGGAGTGATAACCATGTGCACATAATTGTTATGTTGAAAATACATGGTCTACATGTTAATAACTTAGTATACCAATCTAGAGAAGTCAAGATGATTTGCTTAGTAGTTAACTTGTAGTTAGGAACAAAAAGTATTAGATCTCAGAAATTATTATTATTATTATTATTATTATATTTCTAGCATCTTCTACCCTTAAAATTTATTGAAAAAAATTGACTCAGAGTTGATAAGAATTAAACCAAGGTTTAATAATTGGATTCTATCTGTGACACATGGAAATATCTTGGTAGGGAAAGAGGTGATGGTATTTACAATATTTCATCAGCAGGTTGTTTAAGTACCCCTTAGTAATTAGTCCCCTGCCATACTTACGGTGATGAGTCAGCCAATATTCACTATTTTTTTTTTTTTGTAAAAGACATTGCAATTAAAGGAAACATAAGAAGTCCTGAAACCCTATTATTTAGCGTTGTTCTTTCATCATTATAGTTCTTGGTCTTTAATACTGGCTTTGTCCCTGACAAATAGAAATTGAAGAGCTGCTGGGTTTTATCTCTTTGCAATGGGGCAGAGAGGGGTTTCAAAATCCATAGTACTTGTCTTGGCATTGATTATATTTTTGATCCTGCTTGGTAGCTTGCCTCACCATGCTGACAGACACTTCTTGTCTTTGGTGCTGAACAATAGTAAGATGATCAATAGTTTAGCTTAAAGCATCTCTTTCTGCCTTCCCCTCCTGTCCTCTCCTCTCTTCCACCCCTCCCTTTTGTTTAAACTCACTTCTTTCTCTCTTTTCTTTCTTTTTCCCCTTCCCTTCCTTCCCTTTTTTGTTTTCTTTCCTTTTTTTTTCTCCTGTCTATTCTCAACGTCAAATAAAGGGAGGGCATTCACCCAGTGGTGAATCAGACTTTTCAGCATAAAGATAAATATGAATTTAACTCCATAGCATTTTTATTTTATTTCAAAGAAAAAGCCAGCCCTATACAATGACAGAAGAGGCAATGGTTTACTAACTTTTGATGGTGTATTATTATATCAGAAAAAAATGTTGAACTCTCATCTCCAATATAAGTATATTTACAAGTATATTGATGATATACTAGCACTAAAATATTAAAAAATTAGATATTTAAAAGATTTGTAGTTAGTAGAGACCAAACTATAAGAATTAATGAGGAGCAGAACATCAGATCATCTATGAACTGAAGAAGTTGGAGAAATGGGTGTGATCATAAGATGAGGGCATGAACTTTGCAAAAGGAACCAGAAGTTCCCTTACCATAACTGGAGTTCAATGCAAGAATTCACTAGAAGGAGCAAAGCACAACAAATCCAAGTCTTTGAAGCAGATTCAAGATTTAGAGACACGCCAAGGGGGAATCCTGGTAAAGGAGGGTTATTATGATATCTTCAAGTAATGAATGAGTTCTAACTATATCAAACTAACACAGTACATTATGTCTGTGGGTGATGATGGAGTATGTGGGTTGAGAGCACTTCTGCAAAATGGACAGAATAATTTTGGAATGTCACTTACTTTAATATCAGTGAGAAATTATTTTTAACTTCTCTGAGCTTCAGTTTTATCTGTGGAATGGGTAAAATTGTACTCATGTTTAAGATGGTGTGTATTCCAAATTATATAATGTATAAAACATGCCTAGAATGGAACATGACACAAAGTCAGTGAATTTATTAGAATTATTTTAGAAGTAAGTAATGAAAACCCCAAATAACAGAGGCTCAATGAGATAGAAATGAGTTTTTTCTCTCACATAAATGTAGGCAAGCTTTCAGTAGGTATGGCAGCTCCAAAATCACCAAGATTCCAAGCTCCTGCTCCTTATTGCTCTACCAAGCTTACCATGCCTTCCAGCTTGTGGATCAAGATATATACCTTAGATATAGCCTTCACTTTATTTGCCCAAACTTAATCACATGGTTAAATTACTCACAAGTTGGGCTGGCAAATGTTAACTCATATCCACAGACCCCAAGCTAAATTTTGGGTTTCATGTTACTATATAAGAAAGAGAATGGCAGGGTATGGTAGTACACTCTGTAACCCCAGTGACTTTGGAAGTTGAGTCAGGAGATTATAAGTTTGAGGTTAGCCTTGGCAACTTAGTGAGAACTGGTCTCAAAATAAAGTACAAAATTCAGGATGGAGATATGTAGAGCACTCTGGATTAAATCTCTAGTGCCAAAATTAAATAAATAAGAAGAAGGGAATGGATATTGGGAGAGAGTCTCTGAAAGAGACTGGTACCAGCAGAAATACTTTAGAAGCTATAGTACTTAATATAGGACTTAATAAGACACTAACTTACTAATTGGTACCAGCAGAAATACTTTAGAAGTTATAGTACTTAATATAGGACTTAGTAAGACACTAACTTGTGGAAGTAGAAGAATTAGATGAAAACTCTAGAAGGAACTGGTATCTTGAAGAGCCACACCTGGAGAGGTTCAGGTCTTATACTTCAGACTTTTATTAGAAGAAGTCAGGAATTTAAGATTGATTTTTACAGGTAAAGACACCTACTTATTCACTAGCCCTGTTTCTTCTTATTCAACTCACTGTATTTTCAAAATTTCCTTGCAATTAAGGATGGCCATTATATGGCATTCTTCCTGATGAAATGTGTCTACAAAGATCATGTCCCTAATAGACCTGGCACATAAGAAACTATCCATGTGTGAGCTTTTGGGTTGTTTTTTCTTCTGGGGTAACCTGGAAGTCACTTGTACAAGATGGCAGAGGCAGGAAAAGGAAGGAAGGAGCTGATCTTATCCTCACATCATGGGGAATATAGAATTCAGAAGAGTTTGTTTTAGAGAGGAAAAAAACCTTTCTCACTAAAACCTCCTAATGCTTTGCATTGTGCTCATTCCCAGTAAGGGACTTCAGAATCCTACACAGTGAACTAGGCTTGTGTGATAATTACTTATGTAACTCCCTTCTTCTCTCACTCTTCTAATTCATTCTTCTCTCATCACACTGACTTGCTGTCTGCTTCTGAGATGTGATAAACTCAATCCTATTTAAGAATCCTTTTACTTATTCCTTCATGGCTAAAAATTGATTTTCTTTAGGTTTTGGTTATAGGATTCTGTTGGGAGCAGTGACTGAATTATGGGTCTTGAACTGTCCTGTGACAGAGGTGATTCTCCTCCTGGGAATTCTTGATGCGAAGGCATGGATTTGAGACTATGCAGCTGCTCTGGTGATGCCCTGTTCAAAAGGGGGCTAGGTGCCAGCCACAGCATCATCAATTTATAACCTTGGGTTCAAACACCAACTCCTCAGGGGTAGGAAGTTAGGGGCACAAGCTGATAATCATAATTGGGCTGCTCATACTCATGACCTTGGTTCTGCTTACTTTGAAGAAACTGTCTTACAATAAACCCTTTTGATATTTAAACCTATATAATAAATGTGCTGAGCTTCTTGTGTGTCACTAACTCCTGACCAGGATTGTAGTCAACCATGGAGGCCCAACTTTTTCTCTATTTGTGTGTCTGTTTGTCTTTTCTTCATACCCTTACTTCCCAGTCTGGGAACCTGATTTAACAGTCATGCAGGTTACAACAGGATTCTTCCCTAAAATTGGTTTCCTCTTATAGCCATTTATATTTCCTCTTACAGCTATTTCTTGCCTGCTACTTTTTAAACTTTCTATAAATTACATTACTAATATCTATCTATCTATTCATCCATTCTTCCATGTATGTGACATCCTTAAATTAAAATATGACATCCATAGTGACAATGACATTGTTTATTATGTATTTGTTATTAACAGAAAACTTTGTTGTTTGTTATTTTGTATTCTAGCACTAGAGTAGAGATTTGTAAGTTCTAACTATTTGTAGAAAAACCTAGAAAGTAATTTTTTTGGCCTAGTTTTAAAACTGAAACAGAATTTCTAAAGTATCAAATTTAGAAGAAGTTTCTTCTGCACTGTGGGATTTAGGAATTCATCTTATTGCAAAGGACTGGGGAGCATAGATTCATTTATGTTCTGTGTGCCATTAAGTGCTTGATAAATAGCCTAGATATGATTTAAATAGAGTACACAGCACATAACGTATATAGACACAGCATACAATAGGCACATGGATGTAGTATGCATTGATTGTGAATTGATGAAAGATAAAGAACTTTTTTATATTAGATCTTCATCTAGATGGTTAATTCTTCTACATTGTTATATCTTGTAAGATGCTTGACTTTTTAATTGAAACATACATATTAATCATCACGGAATTTTTGAAACTGCAGATTCTGACTCAGCAATTGCCTGAGATTTGGTATTTCTCAAAAGTTCCCAAGTTATGCCTATGATGCTGGCAGTACTCAACATTTTATGATTAAAGAGATACCATTGTTTTGGTTTCCAAATATGACTATACATCAGAACCACTTGGGAGTCTTAAAATATGTGTACCTGGACTATACATCCAGATATTTAGTTTAATTAGTACGAGGTCTGGTCTGGACATTGGGGTTTGTAAAAATCTTCCCATGGTGTGAGTGCTGCTAGCACTATAGACAGACCATGGTGGGTATGAGGAGACAGGATAGTTGCAAGAGAAGCTTATCATAAAAGATTCTTTTCTTTGATGTATGTGGAAAGTTACTGGTAAAAAATAGTCCAGAACATATTGTCATTTTTCACCTTCGGATGTATCTGTTAGGAGCAAGAATAGTTATCCTCTGTCAAGGCAACAGTGCCACCTGATCTTGGGATCTGTCCTTGTTCCTTACTGGCAAAGCAGTTAATATTCTCAAGTTCCCTGAGTTAAAATAACAGGGAAAAATCCCCCAGTGAGATTTTTTCATTATCTTTTAAAAAGCATAGTCATATGTTGCTCATCTAATTCTAACTATATGGCTTCCTAGGGCTGTTTGGTTTGATGGGGAAACTGAACTTAGATTGCTTCTAGATAAAAGGTAGGCATGTCCTTTTCTAAGGGGTAAATTTGCTGTCTGAACAGGAAGTGGTAGCTCATCTCTGATAAGCTCAAGGGAAGTCAGTGAGTCACTAAGATGAGTAAAGCTCTAGATGGATCTGATAAGAAAAAGAAAATCCTTTCCTATCCATTCGTATGCGTAAAGTTTAGGAAGTATCTGATTTGGAACCATATTTTTAGGCATAAGTGCAATACAAAGAAAGATATAGGAAAATGGACAGAGTTCTGGCTATAACTGAAAAAATTCATTGAGGATTAATGGCAAAACATTTATTAATTCTGTAAATATTTTGCTTTACTATATTTACATTTCTACTGTGAATTTAAGACTGTTTCAAAATTAAAAGGAAAAAGAATTTTAAAAAGACTAAAAAGAAAGAGAGAGGCAACCCTGGAATTTTAAGGCAGAAAATCATCACACATGCTGGAAAGTTTCACAGAACACACATTTAATTGCATAATAAAATATGTATAGTTCTCAGATAGCAACATGGGCTCAATAATCTTCCAGATATTGCTGTTTTCCCCAAATATAGAATCTCACCAAGTTTACTTTTAACAAACTGCCTGGAGTGGCTGACTATTCTATAAACATTGAAAGAGAGCTTTATTTAATTTGTTTCAGGTACTGTTCAAGGTCTTGGATATACAGTACTGAGTAAAACAGACATGTTCCTGGACCACAGTGAACATTAAATGGAAAAGACAAGATTTGAAGAATATTTGGGAGAGGTGTTCTGTAAAATGGTGACCAAAAAGACTATCTTTCTATCTCTTTGTTCCAATAACCCAAATCAGGTCATTTGACTCTAAGGATACAACTGGCTTCAAAGTCCTATAAGCAGATATGTACAACTATACAAGTCATCATATAAATGTTGGAGAGAGTGATTTCTGATGAAGCTTGAATCATTAGCTGCCACAGTCTGGCTGGGCACAAAAATCACGAGCCACTCAAACAGGAACAAATTTTATATTTGAAACTCCCGCCAATGCCCTGTAAGCTCCCAGGAAATATGCCAACCCACACACGCGGTGTTCTCCTGGACCCCACCAGGAAATCCCTCTTCCGGAATTCCCTCCTACCGCACTTCCCCAACCAATGAGAACTCTCCAGGAGTCCCTTAGCAGGCCGAGGTGGACAGCAGGGGTCTAATATCCATATGAATGCAGATATTAACATAATCATATCACCTCAATGGCTTGCTGGCATCACCTTTCAACCAAAAATGCCATGCATCATACTACTTGGCTATGGCTCTTAGCAATTAGCCTGAAGATCAAGTTTAAGAAATATTCTAGGGGCTGGGGTTGTGGCTCAGTGGCAGAGCGCTTGCCTAGCATGTGTGAGGCACTGGGTTCGATCCTCAGCACCACATATAAATAAATAAATAATAAAAAAGGTCCATCAACCACTAAAAAAAAAAAAAAAAAAAAAAAGAGAGAGAGAGAGAAATATTCCAAAGGGCAGAGGGACACATAAAGGGAGTATATAAGATGGAAAACATAAGAGAGTTAGTGGATAAATGTAGGAAAATTGAAAAGCAAGAAATAAAGATTGTAAGAGGAGGATGTGACAGATATAAGAAAGGTAATTTTTAGATTTATTTTTTCCACTGAAGAAGATACAAGTTGCCAATTGAAAAGGATTAATTAAGGATGTTTTCTCATCCATCCTTTCTGCACATACCTAGGCAGATTCTGGCAAAACTTCCAAGTTTGCAAGTATCATTTAGAAGAACAAGCAGTCTACAGAGGGATAGAAAACATCTAATTTACAACAGAACTGAAACACCAAGAAATCATATCTACAGATTACTTGGAGAACAGAGCTATCATACAAAGATTCATACTCAGCTAATCTACCATGAGTTTACTGGGCGAAAGATTTGAAGGGCCTACAATATTCTTAAATGTTAAAACTCACTGTCATAAAATATATCTTTCAGGAATTAATTTATAATGTTATGCATTTATAATTTGTTAGAAGCTTGGTAAATTTACACTCAAAAGTAAGTTATACATAAAAGTTAAATTTTTACTTACAGGTATGAAAAATTGCATAAAATAACTATATATATATATATATATATATATATATATATATATATATATATATATCCTGATATACAAATTTACAAGTATAACGTGTATATATCATAGCTAAAAATAAAGGCTTTGTAACCATATAAACATAATATTGATGTAGCATAGACAAACTATGTAACAAAAGAGAAAATCCAGAAATAGATTTATTAAATATCCAAAGTTGTCACATTGCCAAAAGTAATTTCAATTCAGTGGGAAAGAGATGCACACATCCCATGGGTGGTGGAAATAGGGTTCCCCTGGGTGGAATGGGCTGGCTGAGAAATAAAAGCTAGGGAAAATAGAACCATGACAAAGACCACAGGACACATAAAGTAGTTTCAAAAGAGGGGGCAGGACAGACAAGCTGATCAGACAGATGGAGCTTCCAGACTCTGGCCTAAATGGAGCCCACACCTGATTTATTTATATCAGGAAATATCAAAGGTCTTCCATAAAATGTTCTTCATAAAAAAAGGTTAAAGGTGGGTTGTCCAGTTCCCAATGGGTTACACCCATCTCCAGAGCTATTATGAGGGATCTTCCTAGCAGAGTGGAGATAAAGGTCATGTACATTGGGCAATCTATTGCTGTGGAAGAGCCACTGCAGGAGGAGAGCCTCCTATTGCTAGAAAGTATAAAGGGAAAATGAAATTCTATATATTTTTGTAAAATGACCAGATTTTATAGCTTCTTAAGGACTCAATATGACCACATCCATAATAAGATAAAGTACATGGATTCTTAAAAGTAATGTCTAAATCCTTAGAAACCATGTCCTAGAAATAAAAGCACCAGCATATAACACATAAATCTGTGAGGATTTTTATGTCAGTGTTGGGAATTTTAAGTAAAATCTGGCAACCAAGTTAACGTCCAATGATTAATAAATGATTGAGTACGTTAGAATTTGTCCATTTTATGGAATGCCATGTGGCCATTTAAAAAATGAATACAAGTTGACTTGGAGGCTTGCCTGTGGGATTTCTGAGGGACAATACAAGGTGCAACAGGGTGTGTAAAATGAGAGCAAATTAAGCATTCCTAAAGCAAAATAATGCCACATATATATGAAAAACAAACCATCGTGATGAGTGTTGAGAAAAATTTCGCATCACTGAAAAGGCACATCTCCCTGAGGAAATGACGTGAAAAACATAACAAAAAATATACAAAATTTGCTATGTAAAGAGAGAGAAGAACACTGTTCTAGACAGACCAAAGTTTGCATACTGGAAAAGAGCTTGAATTGGGCCCAAAGCAGAATTGTAAGAATTCAGAATGGGAATTTTGTGAAGGAAAGGCAGCTTTAGCCAAGATGAGATCTAAAGGGTAGATAGACAGGTGAGTGTTCAGACTTTTTATGGATCTTGGTTTTATGCCAAGAGCATTGAAGAACCTGTGAAGGATTTAAGTAGAGGAGAAAACACAAGTCCGTTAGTGTTTTAGGAAGACTACTCTTTTTTAAGAATATTTCTAGTAGGTAGAATTTGGATTGTGGGAGGCAAAAGTGATTGTGGATTGTTTGGTTTTAAAGACATGAAGACTTGTCCATTCAGAGGTGAAATGCACTAGGATAAAGTCAGTGATTTTGGAAAGAAGAAAAACCAAGTTTGAAATATGATTTGTGCCTCAGTGAAAAAAAAATTAAAGGCATACTATATTACAGTGTCATTAAAATTGATATTATTGGGGGACTGGGAATATAACTCAATGATCTAATGTAAATGTTGTCATAGCTCTTTAATATATTGTTTGTATTTTGAAAACATTAAAATTATATCAACATAATGGCAAAAAAATAATGAAGGTAAAATGTTAAAGGAAATGTTGTGCATTATGATCCTTATTATATAAAGAAAAAATATGTATATATGTATTTATGAACCAGAAGAGTAATCATGTTTGATCTTTCATTATAATTTCTTGTGGTTTCCAAGTTTTCTCTAGGAACTACAAATTATTCTATTAATCAAAGGTTTTTTTAAGTAAATAGAAACATAAAAGATACTTTGTCATAGAATATTTCTGAGGTCCATTCAGATGACTATGTAAACAAACTCAATTTATCCTTTTTATTTAAAAATTTATTCATCAATATTCAGATTATAAGTTATCATCTTAAATACCATTTTCTTTAAACATTTCTACATGTAAGTGGAGTTAAATCATCAACAATAAATGTAGAGTTTAGTTAACCTCAGTGTTCAAGAAGTATTTCTTATTTTCAGTTTGCTTAACTACATTTCTGGAAATAACTATTGAATCCAACATATTGTTAAATGTTTAGATTTAGAATGCCACAAAACATTCAGTTTGAGAAAGTCCAAAAGCAATGAAACATCAACAATAATGAGAATTTAATAAATCACAACTCTGAAACCTTATAAATAATAAACTTTTATTCTTACCATATAAGTAAAAAAGATTAAGCCGTTCTATATTCATACCACAAAATGTTCTATCTCAAATACAAGAGCAGCTCAGTTTCATTTGGATTTCCAAAGCTTAGAAATAGCTTTGTTTTGATTATAGGAATAATATATTGGGAAATATATATTTTCACATGGGAAATAGGAAGTAATTATTTATTTACTTATAAATATATGAAAAAATGTGTTTATAATACACATAATGCATACATATTAAGATATTATATATTAAATTTTTTCTAACCTCTAAATCTTCTAAAACTTCAATATGTGTTAAGATATATGTAAATATATCCATGAAAGTTTAAAAAAGATTATCTTTTATCTACACAAGTAGAATAAAAGTTTATATTAAGGTATACATCAAGCTGGGTGTGGAAGCACACGCCTTTAATCCCAGCAACTGAGGAGTCTGAGGCAGGAGGATTGCAAGTTTGAAGTCAGCCTCAGCAACTTAGCAAGACCTTATCTCAATTAAAAAAAAAAAAAGAGCTGGGGATGTAATTTAGTGGTAAAGCATCCATGTGTTCAATCTCTAGTACCAAAAATAAATAAATAAATAAATAATAAAACAAAAAAAACCTCAAAAAATATATATCAGCATTTTGTTTTCATATGTTTGTATCTTTCACCTGTCTCTGAATTATTACATGGAGTTGATTGTCATGGTGAAAGCATGAGTTATATAAAACAAAACAAAAAATTATTAGAGGACCTAGGAGAGTATCCCATGTTATATATTCATGTATATGTGTAAGACTATACCCAAGTATATTTGTTATATAAATATTTTAAAACATAAGTATTTATAATTCTTACACATTTAAACATCTATACCTAGAACTAAATAATCATAAAACAGTACTTGAGCACAGGTGCTGAAGAATTTCTTAAGTAATTAGCTAAAACTTTGTTTTCCTGCAAATACTTTAATTTCATTCTTTTTGTAAATTCCCCAAATAATTAGATGACCTTAATGGTTTGGTGAAGGATCATTTGATTATGTTAATTTATCATAATCAAATGATCCTTCACCAAACCCTTAAGGTATTCAGTAAATGCCAGTGGGATAAAGTTAGGCTTAAAGTAGAATTATGAAAGCAAATTTTTCACTTGTTTTATATCAAATTTTAATTTCACATCTGAAACTCATGACTGAAATATTTGAAATTAAATTTACATTATGCTGTCTTGAAACATATTGAGAAATGTAGCATATGATATGATTTTTTAAATTTCAGCATATCCAGATTTAATATGGCTCACATTCATTCTACAATATTACATAAGCCCTTTATGATCTAAAATACCAGGGTGAATTCTATGTATTTTAATTTCTTTGATGTAGCCATACATATAGAACCATAAAACACAGAATGAAATGAAAAAACAGTAGCAAAGATTTTGGAAAGTTATCTGGAAATTATATCTGGCCCAGAAGAATGTCAAAGATTTAGATTTTACTTAGACACTTACTTTCATACCAGCCAGCAATCTAAAGACTAAAAAGAATTCTAAAAAATTCTGCTTTTTCTTATTTTAGTTGGTAATATAAAACAATTTCATTGGAGGAATTTGGAGTAAAGTTTGGAAGCTGGTATGGTCATAAATTCTAGAAGTTTTTTTTTTTGAACCCACTTAGAATCATTGACTACTCCTATCATTTCTCAGATGATTATGTTAGAGTTGACTTAGTTTTATTTGTGTAGCAAACCAATAGTAGAGGTAGAATTTGAACCAAAGTTTTCATCCTCTATATTTTGGTTTACATTCTTTTGCAGAATCAATTTGTACCATTCATAGAAAGGCCTATTCATGTAGATTAGGTATTCTCTAATGTACCCCACTATTTGTGGTGACATGATGACATGATTTTAGTTGGTATACAAATACTGTTTATTTTAACAAATATTTATTTTAATATGTGTTAGATCTAAATTATTGAGTCAAAAATAACTGAAAGACTAATAAAAATTGTTTCATTAAATTTTTTAGTTAAATTCTTTTTTTTGGCCAAGGGAATGTCTTTTTAAAAAAATAAATGACTCCCTCTTTATTGTGTAAACTGATGGCTTCCTCTCCTTGTCTTTATCACCTTTGGTTCAGAGTCCTAATTTTTTCTTTTTGACAAACACAAAAACCTTATCATTCTTTTACTGCTTTTAGTATTTGTCCCTTTCAATTATACTCTACAATATAGACTATATATCTTTATACAATTCTGATAACTGTCATATCTGACTGAAAAACATTTTGTAATGTATTTTTTGCATTCAGAATAAAGTCATGAATACTCAGTGTGATCCCTCTCCAACAGTTTCACCTTTTGCTTTCCTAGTGCCCTTCTGTTCTTGTCCCATATACGTTGAGAAAGTTTCTGTTTCCTTAAGGGGCTCATTTCTAGATCTTCACCTATAGGTTGATGTATTTCAAGGCTTAGCTCGTTCATATAATCTTTCCCTCATTTAACAAACATTTATTGGGTGCTGCTTGTATATCCTGTATTGTGCTAGCAAAGTGTAAAATGGACATGTTTCCTTCTCTTGGGAGATTTGCATTTCAATGGAGAGACCCTAAATAAGTTAAACAGTAATTATATTGTTAAAGTGTCATTACTTTCCTCAAAAATAAAAAGAAACTCAGAAGCTATAAGAGAATAAAAGGTACTTATGTATAAGGGACCAAAGAAAGTCTGCAGAGCTGGCATTTAAGATGAGATCTGAGACCTAAAGAATACCAGCACCATTTCCTATTACTGCTCTAATAAAGCTTCCACAAACCAAGTGCTTAACACAACACAAATGCATTAAGTTACAGTTCTGGAGTCTGGAAGTCCAAAATGGGTCTTCTGAAGCTAAAATCAAGGTGTGGCAGGGCAGCATTCCTTAAAGAAGATCTAAGGAAGCATCTCTTCCTGGCCATTTCTGTACTCCAGAGCCTGCCCTCCTTCCGTGCTTTGTGACATGCTTTCTTTCAAAGCAGTAATCTCTTTCTGGGCCTTCACATCTCCTCTTTCTCTTGCCTCCTTCTTTCCCTTATAAGCACCCTCGTGATGATGTCCAACTTTTCAGGATAATTTAGGATAACCCCTTGTCTCAAGATTCTTAATTTAATCCTATTTGTAAAGTTCTTTTTGCTATGTGAGGCAATAAATTCACAAGTCCCAGGGATCAGAACATGGATATTTTGGGGCAATGGGAAAGTCATCTGTCAACCACTAGATCCAACCACCAATGACCAGCACAGCTTCCCCCGTAGCATTCCCTAGCTGGGTGACACGTACCCTGTATCCGCTCATGGTTCTGAGAGTCCTGCCATTGGACTGCATCATACAGTAGTGTGTGGTAATTAAAAAAACAAAACAAAACAAACAAACAACAACAACAAAATGCCTTCTCTTTCTCTAAAAACTGAAAGGGCAAGGTCATGCTCAAGTGATATTCAGATTCTCAGGAGCACATGGTACCAGCACATAGTAGATATCTTATTATTACTAGTTAAAAATCCACTGTATCTAGTTTACCTGAGAATATGGTGAGTGTTGTTACCTAATTGCTGACAAAAAAGATCAAATATCGGTAAGTGAGTTCTACTGTGTGTGTTACTAATAATTATCATTATCATACATTATTAAAATTTATCAGAACTTTTCCCCTTGTTTTTAAAACAGTGGCTAAATGTGTGAGTTCCAGCCTGCCTATGACTGGAACATGATCTCACTAGCTGTTATGTTAAGCACAATTAAAAAAAACAAAAACTAAACCACATTTTTTTCCATGTTACTGAGATTCGAATCCAGGGATTCATGCAGCCTAAGCAAGTGCTCCGCCACTGAGCTATATCCCAGCCATTTTTAATTTTATTTGGAGACAATATCTCACTAAGTTGTCCAGACTTGGCCTTGAACTTGGGATTCTCTTTACTAAGCCTTCTGAATTGCTGGTATCACTGGTGTGCACCACTGTGCCATGCTTATATATTCTAATAATAGAATCAGTTCATTAATATATTTGAAGATTTAAAAAAAAATAGACTCTGAGCAGACCTTTTATATTTGGTATTTTAAAACATTAAAATTAATTGTCAACTAATATTTTTTTGGGGGGTGCTGGGGATTGAACATAGAATCTCAAGCAGGCTATGTAAGTGCTCCACCACAGAACTACATCCCCAGCCCTTTATTAAAATTTCATTTTGAGAAGGTCTCTGAGGTTCCTCTCAAACTTGTGATCCTCTTGCTTCAGTCTCCTGAATAGGAGAATTACAGGTGTGGAGTACCACACCTGGTTCACCTTTTGATGTCTAATTTCTTCAAATGCAAAGTAGGACTGATAGCAGCAGGCATGTGGGGAAGATTATTATTACATTAATAATGTAAAACTCTTGGAATTTCTCCAAGAATTGCTAACAGTTATTATTACTATTAACAAATATTTATTATGGTTATGGCTTAGATTCTTCTGAAACTTCAACTTTATAGTTAATCATGATTTCATGTAGTGAAGAAAAAAAATCAACACCTTAATAATATCCTCTTCACTATAGATTTTAAAAACTTTAAGAACTAAATAATACACTTTGAAGTCTGAGGACAGGAGTTTGGTTTTAATAGTGACAATTTTTATTTGTGAAATGAGATTTATCATATATTTATATGTATATATACATATATATATGGAGAGAGAGATGTGAAAATGTGTGTGTGTGTATATAGAGATATAGATATTCAAGTTGCAAGTGATCTGTTGCAAAACATTGACATTTCCAGAGATGAATAGCTTGGCTCTTTGAAAATGTCATCTAGCCTTTCTAGCCTTGGATAATTTGATTGAAACTAATCCCAGTGATAAATACATAGGTTTTTTTCAGGGATACAGTTGGATTTGGGTGGAGGGCCATTACCTCAGCCACAGATGATGAATCTTTCATTGCAGACTGCCTTTCAAAGGTTAGGACACTACTTCATTTTGCTTCTTATCCCCAAGTGAGTGCTTCTCAGCTCTCTCTTTTAATTGGTGGTATTATACTTTTCCTATTTGTAGATAAATTACATTTTACTATGGATGTTTTCCAAGATTTGTGATTAGGCTCTATGGTTTATGATGTGCTTTCAGTTTTCTGTCAGGTTTTATATCTTATGATCTTCAGAATTTCAACAGATGGTGACTCTTTCTGGAGGTTAGATGAGCAATTAAAATGCTGTCTGGTTGCTTTGTGTCAGTACATATGCTGTTCACATTTCATGCTAAATGTGAACAAACCACACAGTCTTCTTTTGCCTTACTTTCCTCTTTGGGAATTTAGGACTAGAAATATCCATTCTTCCTGACTGCTGTGAGGAATGAGTCAGAGGAAAGATGTGACATCCTCCTCAGTTAATATCCACCAAAGCTAGGCGAAATCATACATCCTCAAACCAGCTTCTAAATGTAGTCTTACCAAAAAGTATCCTCAATAGTGGTTCACATTACACACTCAAATAATCTTATAAATGCAAGTTGCAAATTAACCTTCAAAAAATTAATTACCCAGAAATACTTCTATGCATTTCTTAAAGAAAAATATGTCCAGTATGGACATTACCTTCTACTTTATTAATGTCTGATGTATATTTTCAACTTTGTTAATTGTAAGAGTAGACACATATATAGCAGTCATTCTAGCTTTACTACCTGGGAGTCTATTAAAAATTAAATGAAGTAGTGAATTGTACTGGCTTCATAAAGGATTTTCATTAAATTCAAGTAGCCATTATTACACATCACATCTGCAATAGAAAAAAGTTTTATACTTAGCATGAAGGGTTAATCTGGAGAATAAAAAAAAAACAAATAATGCAATATTTGTCCAGAGGAACTTATAATAAATTTAGACAGACATGTCTATATTGTCAGTACCTAGAGTACACTCAATAAATATTTATTTAAAAATTGTTAAATGTCATAGAAGAGTAAAGAACTGCTACTGGAACACAGAGTGGGGATTCATTTTGAGTGGGTGTCTTAAGGAAGACCTGACAGAAAGGGCAATACTTAAGGTTGACTTTGAGCAAAGTAGATTTGGCTCTTAAGAAGAATTGGAATGGCACATTCTGGGTTATTAATTTGATACATTCAGGTACTTAAGAGAATTTTGATGTGACTGAAGATTGTGATATATAGACCACAGGATGGTGGGATATGGGCTAGACACTCAGATTTACAGGATGAACATGCTAAAGACTTTGACTGTAGGTAATGGCAAAAGACTAACTTTTGAAAATTAGCCAGTGGTGTTCTAGTAAACTCCTTTTCTTAAAAAAATTCCTGACTTGCAATATTTTCCAA
The DNA here is from genome assembly GCF_048772815.1 of Callospermophilus lateralis. NCBI lineage: Eukaryota > Metazoa > Chordata > Mammalia > Rodentia > Sciuridae > Callospermophilus > Callospermophilus lateralis. The sequence continues at coordinate 61,099,338 of NC_135320.1, read as the reverse complement.
ATTTCACAGTGTAAATCCTCCTGCTATGACTCATTTCAAGCCACAACCTGACATCACTGAACTGGTAACTGGGAAGAGAAACACACATGCAATCCTTGCCAACCTCTATGAGCTCGCCCCAGGATACCACTGCTAGGGCTTGGCATGCACAGATATTTGTTTTTGAATGTTTTTCTTGGCATCTGGTTAATGACTACATTGGAGACAGGAGTTAGAGAAACAGGGGATATATTAAACTGTAATTCAGGTGAAAAATAAATGGGATAGAAAACTGAGACTGACTTAGAAGATCAGGATTTTGAGTCTTGGGGTCTAAAAATGTACGCCAGAATATTTGGAACTCCTGGAAACTATATGCCCTTTTTTTTTGTATGAGAGCCCTTAGGGAGTGAGTTTTTATTGAATTTTTTCAATAGATCTCTGACCCCCATTTTTAACATTTAAGAGCTATAATTTTTAAGTAGGACAGATGGCCAAAGTTGACTAGCAGTCAAACGTGTTGTGCACTAAGATCCAGCCACCTAAAAATGTAGAGTTGCAGATGATTTGGAGATTTGTAACTTGGGTATTGGGAGAGACTATATGCCAATTTTCTGAGATTGGGAATAAAAAACAGAGGCAAAATCAGACAAGTAAATATTTTCCTAAGTAAACGTGATATTCACGGGAGTTCTGAAAGAAAATGTCTTGAGACACACTGGAGCACAGGAGGTGAAATACTAGGAAATTTAGTGCTAACATCAAGTTTATTCCTAAATATTTGAACTCAGATTCAGTAACACAGTATGTTTTGTTATTAGAAGATAATTTTGATTCTATGTCCAGGCTAACTCAAAGACTCTTTTGATGAAGAAGTCTAGGAGAAGAGAAAGAAAAAGACAAAGAAGAAGACTCAATTCTATTCTAAGTTTGTTGTTTTCATGAAATAAAGGACAGCAAGTATCAGAGTTCAAGGAAAGTGCAATATAGTGGAAAGAACAGAGGCTAATAAGTCAGAGGACTTTTATATTAGATTAACTTTATGACCTTCAACAAGCAACTTCAGCTCTCTCTCTCCACTTATTTCTACAATGGAAATACTAAAACCTACTTTTCAAAACCATTGTAGGAGTGGAGAAAAGGTCTATAAAGAATCTGGCAATAATTGTTCAAATAAACTATTAGTATTAAAATGAGATAATTCTTTGGCATTTATTGTAACAGAATTGGATATAACATGGATATAAAATGATTTAAATAGTTTTCATAGGATTTGTAATAAATTACTAGAAACTGTTGGCTTAAAAAGCAGAAATGAATTAGCATACAGTTCTGGAAGTCAGAGTCTGAAATTAAGGTGTGTATATGCTAAGACTCCATTGTTTTCCTCTTGCCGCCTCTGGTGGCTATCATATCCTGATGTTCCTTGGCTTACAGCCATATCGCTTTATCCTCTGTTTGCTTTACTTCTTGTGTGTGTGTGTGTGTGTGTGTGTGTGTGAGAGAGAGAGAGAGAGAGAGAGAGAGAGAGAGAGAGAGAAAGTTCATAACGCAGAAAAATCCGTAATATTTTAATTTTAAAATTCTTAACTTATCACATCTGCACAGACTCTTTTTCTAAATAAGGTTAACATTCACTTTTTTGACATGTAAGGTGATATTCACTGGTTCTGGGGATTATGAAATAAAAATACATATATATATATATATAATACCATTTTTTCATAGTATCACAGAGCTTGCCATGAATTTAATGTAAATAGAAGTTTGTTGAGAATAAATTCTTGTTTTCAAACCCTGCTGAAAGTAAAACACATTATGTGAGTAAAGAAATAGAGAGAACAAAAGATGAAATTAATTTAGAGAAAAGAGATTCTTCCTCTACTTTGGTCTCACCTTAAGTTTCCATGAATGCATTTTACATTTTCATATTTTTGAGTACTTGTCCAGCACATGTCTGCAGAAGTTCTTACCTAGGGTTAAGTGAGATACATATGAGAACATTAGAATACAATGGAATAAGTAGAAAAATGCAGTAGAGGCCTTTAAAGAGAGAGTCTTCAACATCAAGCCTGCCTATATGCCAGGATTGGGAAAACTAGGTAACTCACAAAGGAATTCTTTCCTTAATCCACATGGTAGAAGAACTGGCTCTCAACTGTGATTGACAGCAGTTCTGTAGAATCTGTGTGATGTTATTATTCCCAATTCTGTCTAGGTTATTTGTGTCTTTCCTGTTTTCTGAACATCTGATACATCTAAATAGAGATTTTTTTATGTTCAATTTTATTTGTAACCAATATAAGATTTCAATGATTTTCTCTATTTTTTTGTTTTCTATTTTCTAGATCTTGTCCTGACCCTTATGTCTGTCTGTTTCTGTTCTCTTTAGCTTAAATTTCTCCTCCTTCCCTCCTTTTCTTTCTCCTCCTCTATGTTTCTTAAAGTGGAAGCTGAGATTATTAATTTGAGACCTTATTCTTTTTCAAGACAGACATTCAGTTCTACTGTTTTTTCCTATTTACTACTATATCAGCATCCCACAAGTTTTGTAAAGTATTTTCATTTTTATCCAGTTCAAAACACTTTGCAATTATCCTTCAGATTTCTTCCTTAATACTGGAATTATTTTGAAAGATATTCAAAATATTTGGGGATTATTTTTCAGGAGTTCTTCTGTTAGTGATTGCTTTTGTTGTAGTTAGAGAAAAGAGTTTGTATGTCTTGAATATTTTGAATTTTTGATAGTTGTTTAGTAGCCCAGAATACAGTTCATTTGGGTAAAAATTACATGTACTCATAAAAACTGTGCATTCTATTGTTATTGTGTTGAGAGTTATAAAGTTCCATTAGTTGAGTATACTCAAATCCTAGGTATTAGTATAACTTTATTCATAGTTTTTTTACTTTTATAAATTTAATTTCTATGTCTATAATTTCTACAATATTGACATTTGCTCTTTCAGTTACTATGTACAGTGACATATAGCTCCCTCTGGTGACTAAGTTACATCTTTTATATTTCCTAGAGTACTTGTTTCTGAATCTTTAGAGAAATTTATTTAGTAAAAAATATGTGCTTCTGGGATTACTTGTTCTTTTAAAATATTTTCCAAGGTGATGAATTTAGCTAAAGTATAAGAAATAATAAAAGCTTTGTTATATACATACATGCATACATATACATATTGTTTGAAAAACATTTTGATCATCACAGAGGTCTAACTATATTATTTTCTATTCTTTTTTTAATTCATTTGTTACATAGAATTTTTGTATATAAACTGAAATATGGGTCCCTTTGTCCCATATTTAGGCAAATTAATCAATCATAACTTCTATATCCACATAGATAATATAAATTCTTCATTTCCCCAATCAATCAATTATTCTACATATATTAATTGAATACCTATTGTGTGCCGAGTTCAATTGTGTGTCTAAAATTCATGTTGTGCTCCTACTCCCCAGTTCCTTAGAATGTGACCTTATTTGGGGATAGGCTCTATTTTAGTCAGCTTCTTTGCTGCTGTGACCCTAACGAGAACAACTATAGAGGAGGAAAGTTTTATAGGGGTTCATGGTTTCAGAAATCTCAGTCCATAAGTGGCTGGCTATATTCCTCAGGGCTCAAGGTGAGGAAGGTTATCATGGAGGAATACTGTGGAAAAGGGAAGCAGCTCACATGATGATTAGACAGCAAGAGAGAGCTCTCCCCTTGCCAGAGCCACACCCTCGGTCCCACACCCCCAATTCCCATCTCTTCCTATCACAATTTATCACTCCAGTTACCATTCAGTTAATCCCTATAAGGTAATACATTCACTGATTGGGTTAATACTCTTACAACTCAGTCATTTCTCCTCTGAATCTTCTTGCATTGTCTCACATGTGAGCTTTTGGGGGACACTTCACATCAAAACCATAACAGGCTCTTTACCAAATTAAAATGAGGTCAATAGTTTGGGCCATTATCCAGTACTATTGTTCCTTATTTTCAAGAAATTTTAAGACAGAACAGGTAGAATAGCATATGAACATAAAGATGGCCATCAAAAAGCCTAGGAGAAAGGCTTGTTCTAGATCTTTTTTTCACAGTCCTTGCATTTCAAAGTTACATAAGCAAAACCTTCTTGCAGGCATATCTGAATGAAATTTCTGATTAATTTTTCTAGGTCAGAGTTAATTTTGCCTCTTAGATTTTATTGTGTGATCAGGAACTTGTACTTCATTTTATAAAATGTAATATACCCAGAATTGCTAAATGAGTTTTAATTACTAACGATGGGAAATCTAAAAATGCTTGTTATAGTTTTTATGGAAGCTCTGTTTAAAGAAACCCAAGCTTTTTACTTTACTAAAGCTGTGTGCTCAGAGTCAGGTTTATTGTTAGAAAGAGAGCCTTATACTCTTCATAGAGAATAGCAGAAATTTGGGTAGAGATGACCAAGTTATAGCAAAGACCCTATATTCTTTGTAACTGGAGTCATTATCAGGTACTGAAAAGACAGTCTGACTAAATGCTTCTAAAAATAGAAGCTATCATTTAAAGGAACAGAGCCATGTTAAAGGTCATAGGCAGAATATTACAGATTGGTTTTGCTCCTGAAACAGATCTAGCAATAACCTGTTTTGGAATTATATTCTTTAAACTACTATTGAATTTCCTACCTATTTTTTTCTTAATTTCTTATGCAAATATGTCTTAACTAAACACTGGTTTCTAATGTTCCATGTTTTTAATTTTGTGTCCTGCATTTTAAACAGATGGGATTTCTTCGAGTTATTTTTAGGTAGAGAATGGAAGAGACCAGGGGAATTGAAATGATTCCTATACTGGAAGTGTATTTCAAGTTGCTTTGATTCTCTCAGGTGCTTCAGAGAGAGTTATAAATTCTTCTTCATGGCTGGCTCTCTTGCATCCTACTGATGGATCAATATTCATAGCTAGTTCTCATGTGGTCCTACTCACAGATCAATAAGCCCTTCTCTCAGGCATACTAACCTCTTGGCATAATCAGCTTTCTCATTCAAACATGCCATCTGTGTTCCACCAGGGACATCCTCTCACAAAACTGCCAATAGTGGCAAAGTTTATTTGAATTCCTGGTGCTCATAATCATCAAGTAGTCTGAAGTTCTTTTTTGGTAAATACAACCTCTTCTATTTGGAAAAACCACTTCCTGTTACAGTAAGTCTAGGTTTACATTACATTCTCCATGCTGGGAAAATAATGTCTCATGATAGTTCTCTTAGGTGTCTGATTATTTTACAATGTTTTCTATGTTCCCCCAAACAGCCTTCTTTTTTGACAGCACACTTTTTCACCTAAATCTACCACCATGGAACTGAAGGAAATTGGATAGAAATCTCCATGGGAGCCATTCTTTAATCAGGCCTACAGGTTGCAGCTCCGGGATATGAAATGTTCATTTTCTGCCCAGAGATTAAGAATGATCCGCTCAGAGGCAAAGTGCAGGGAAGCATCCCAATTACCTGTAAAAACATACTAAATCATCAGAGGTTTGTTTCCTCCTTTAATCTCTGAAAACAGCAAAACAAAGAGTAAAGCTCAAATAAGAGGATAGTACCATCACTTGGCCTAGGTATCACTGAGAACAGAGTGGATGCTACTGACAATAAAAAGTTCCAGTGCGCCCACAGGTTATAAAATACGGATTCCCCTAGGCTTTCTTGGCTTTGTTATTGTGTTTATTTCTGTATTTAACAAGGAACAAGCTACTGAAATGCTGTAGGGAAAATCTTTTTCCTGTTTGTAATTTTAAATCTCCCCAAATTTCACAAACACATTTAAAAGATAGTATTGAACTGGGGCTGGGGCTGGGGCTGGGGCTCAGAGGCAGAGCACTCGCGTGGCATGCGTGAGGCACTGGGTTCGATCCTCAGCACCACATAAAATAAAATAAAGTTATTAAAAAATTAGTATTGATTGAAAGAAGGTGAAATTAACCTCTTTAGATAGTCCCCAAAGAAAGAGGAAAGATTAACCAATTTGATGGGATTCTTGTTTGGTTCTTCATAGTGAAAATGATCTTTTGGCTTTGAAAGTTTTTGCTCCATTGGTACAAGGACAATGTCTTCATATCTCATTTTAGACAGCTAATGTTTCCTTTGGCAATCAAATGTTCTATCAGCTCTGGTGTCTGGGCTACACTCAGTTTTGAAAATTCCATAGTAGGAGTCTACAAAAACTTTCATTCATATTTCTTCCTAAACATTCTCAACTTTCAAGATATGAAAAAAGCAAATCAGTGGATTGGTTTATTGCTTCACTTTTAGGCTACCATTTGATCAAAAACTATTTGTTAATGCATCTAAAATACTGAATAAGTGCATATTATGTCCAGTGATGTATTAGGTATTGATGCAGAAGAGGAAAAACATGAATAGAAATATGGCAAAAATTTCTCTTAGAACTCATATTTGCTATTTAAAATATCTGGAATTTTTTAAAAAGGTATGTATAAATCAAATTTTCTAAATAAAATTTTTTAAAATATAAAAACAAATATGTTTCCCCCTTATAGATATGCACATATTTGCATATTTATTTTTAAAATATATACACATATAATATTATTGGACAGTGGATGAGTTGTACCTTCATATCTAATTCTCTCTTTTTACACAGTCCTGTATATACATCCCAAATTAGAATGCATCCTGGACTTTAAACTTTTCTTGTAGAAGAATGCATTAAGCATTGTAAGTGCTAAAGAGCATATACGCATAACCAATTCAATGGGCATGGTCCAGTGAAGGAGTTGCTTTGGGGAGAAAGTCCTCTGCTAGGACTTTCTTTTATATATATATATATATGTCTTTTCCTAGAAAAGCATAAAGAATTTCAGCATAGAAACAATTTTATATTCCATTGAGATCCAAGCTATATTCATATTCCAAATCCCTAATGAACATTCCCATTAGAGTCACAGTACATAGATGTTAATTTCCATCCCCAGAATCTTAAGTCTTTATTGCTGTAGTTAGATCTATACATTCATGTTGCAAGACACTGAAATATGGTAACCAAATTTTCATGGTTTTAGCTTGGATAACAGAAGAAAAAATAAAGATGTGTTCTTCTTTTGTGTTTGGCAAAAGAAGAATTTCTTCCAAGTGGGTTATTAAACATCAAGGAAGAGTGCCAATGCTGAGGGTTGGTATGTGCCATTATCATCGCAATGTCTACATGGTGCCTCAGTCATTTGTAGACATATTGTATTCACACAAGATAATGTGCCACTAGGCAGTGGGTGTCTATGTCTTATTTAGCTTCGTGTTCCCATTTCATAACATATTGTTCAACAAATCTTTGGAGAATAAATTTGGGAGTCCTCAGCTTAGCTCTGAAGCTTCCTCTCCATGAGTAATTTGACCTCAGTTATTGAAAGGGTCATGATTATAAAAGAAAGTGGGCTTTGTTTCCTTCCTCAATGCTCCCATAACTGCATCTCATTATAGTTATTTATTCTTGTGTCTTTTACAATATAAAGGGATATCTTGCAAATCTGGGACTAATTCTTGCTTTTCTGTTTTCTTTTAAAGACTGTCAAATGCTTGCCAATGGCTGTTACATGTTTGTGAATGAGTAAATGAATAAATGAAGATGCTACATTGGGGCCAGCTGGAGGTCCTGTGAGGTTCTCATTTCATGTGTCTCTACAGATGACATGTGTTCATTTTAAGAATATTAATGTTTATTTGGAAAACTGTCCAGTAATTCCTAGGTATTAGTTTATCAAACAATAATGGATACTACAATTTGGGAGTTCCATGTAGTCAGTCTCTGGTGAAGTTATGAAAGAAATTAAATTCTCAATTCCCCAATTAAATTGATACATTATTAAAGGCACACAGAGAATGAAGTGGTGAGGATATTTGCTTTTAGTTCTTTCAGCCAATATAAATTAAAAGAAAATCCAAAGAAGAACGAAAATTTTGTTCTATGGGTGAAAAATTGTCATGTTACTATTTTGTCTGGTATACATGCCTTTTTGTATTTAGAAAGACATAAAAGGGACAGTAATCTTGCTTAGCAGCAAGATAGCATTTCCTATCATTCTTGTTATTTTATATTAAATGAACATTGGTGGGTTAATTTAAAAAATGGCAGCTTCTACTGCAGAATTATTCCACACGTACTCTTTATTCAGAGTTGGACAAGTCACGTATGTTCTCAGATTCTCAATTAACTCTTCTGCAGAATAGTTTAGGGGAATGAATGAAGATTAGAGATAATAAATGTATTTAGAACAATATATGGTACATATTTGATGCTTGATAACTAATAGATATTTCATCATCATCTAAACATATGTCATTGGTATGAATACCAACTTAAAGTTTGAAACAGATCTTAGACTCAGTGCTACCAGTAATCCCTGTGATTAAAAATAAGAAGTATTATATTCTCGAATCTTCCTGCTTGTCAATTTATTGATCTATCAAGTCATCAGCTGAAGTTGAATCAAATCCCAGGGAGACACACACAGTTACATATGCGCTCAGTCTCACTGGGCTCCTTGAAAACTTGTGTCCTATAATTCCATCCTAGAGACCAAGAAAACCACAGTTTTTAATGAGCTTGCCAATCACATCACATTTTCTGAATTGTAAGCTTACTTTTACATTGTCCAAATTGAGATGCTCTGATTATATGATTGTTCAGAATATTATGGCTCATTAGTAATCAGAGAAATAAAAATTTAAAATAATATTTTTAGTCAACAGCATAGTAAAAATCGTGATGGATCATTTTGACAGTTTTTTAAAACTACTTTATTAGTTTGAAAATTGGTGTCTTAATATATTTTTATAACATTAAAATTCAATATAACATTTTTAGGAAGAAATTTTATCAAAAGTCTTACAACACTTCCTATTTAGTATGAACAAATGCAATATGTGAAATGTATTCTTCAGGAAAAAAAAGCAAATGATATCTGAGAAGTTCATTGAACTTTTTCTAAGGAGAAAAAGTGAAATAATAGTCCTAACAGCTGAGGCAGATATATCGCTTACCCTGTGGCAGGCACAGCTGTATTTTTAGATAGAGTTCTCAAGTAATGCTCGGAAATGTCTTTTATTCTCCCAGATAAGGAAAATGAGTTGCAACGTGCATTAGTAACTTGCCACTGAGCACCAAATATCAAAATAAGAATTTTGTACTCCATATCAGTATATTACTTAGTCTCTTAAGAAGAGGCAACAATTTAACAGATAGCAAGAAGAAAATGGTTATATGATTTCAACTAATAGAATATTACATGATCATTAAAATGTATTATTATGGAAAACATGAAGCAGTTTGGATTTTAAAACTTAATATTAAACCAAAAAATAATGTAATATGGTCAACCCACTATGGTAGCCATAGTAAAAATGGCTCTCATGAGAGTCATAGTTCATATCAGTGTGCTGGCCAGCCATATATGCATAAGTAGCTAGAGACGTTAATTAAGAAAGAGAATAAAAAGAGCTAATCACCCACTAATTCATGGTCAAGAAGACAGCAGTTCACACAGTCCCAGGGACTGTGCCAACATATTCATCTGATGCTGCTCAAACAACATCTGAATCATAGCAAAGAATGCCTTACTTCAGAAATATGAAATGGAGATGGAAGGAGAGCCACAGACAGAAGGAAGAATTTTCCTGGTTTAGCTAGCAAAGTGAGGGAGATAGGAATGGGATCCTCACTCCTAGACGGATGGATATTTGAAGGCAATATCTAGCCTTCTGGCTCAGAGGGAGAACAGAGCTCCCTCTGGTGTTAAAGACTTGGAAGCACAGTGAATCTTACACATCCAAAGCTTCCAGTAAAGGTGAGCAGTTGTTGATGGTATTGGGGATACCATCAAGACCAGAGAAAAAGTTGGGTCTGCCTTTGATTTGGGTCATTTCCAGTAGTTGTGAGCTACTATAGTAATCAAACACCAAGAGCTACAAAATTATTGACTACAGGGCAGTAAGATGCTCTAAATCCTCCAGAATAGGACCTTGGGAGCCCCTAGGAGCTTTGGGGCTTTGCTCCTATAGACTCAGGGGAGGGCCCACAAAGGGCCTGAGTTGGGAGCACAGATGTTGGGATAGAGCTTGACCTGCCCAGGGCTTGATAACATTAAAGTGAAATACAGAAACTAAGGCATTTGATTAAAAAGGTGAAACACTTATAGATATTTTTATTTTATAAATTTTTTTAAGGTCATAATATTTCTTTTGTAAGTTTTAAAAATATGGTAATTTATGGAGGCTGTACATAGTGAAGGTTTTCTTTTACCATGTCCTCTAGCTGTCTGTTTAGGTTCTCATAAGTGTATGATTTAGATGATCATTTCTCTTATTTGTCTTTCTCTCATATATGGACACATGCTAATGGCTACACAACTGGATTCATTTCTTCCCAGCAGATAGTCATTCATACTAGCTACAGAATATAAATTCTCTTAGTGAACCAAGATAAGGTTGCTTCTTCTTAGAGAAACTTGACAAGTCCATTTTCCAAGATAGCAGCAACATCCTTGATCTTAAAAGCCATTTGTTTCAAAGTTAACAAATATTGAGAAGCAGTTAATTATTTTCCTTTTTCTTGTATTTCGTGGGACTCATTAACCTGTAATTGATATTCTTTCTGGAGTATTTCTATGGCAGAGAAATTATGTGACATCCCACCAAACTATGACCCTAGTGGCAAATGATAGCTGCTCTTCCCACCCATCAATGACAAAAATCAAATGAGTTAGGAGAATTTATGTAAATATATAAACTTCTCTTCCCACCCTCTCTCCCTTCTTCCTTTCTTTCATAGACAATTTTGAAGACGTTAACTGATTGACATCAGATAAATTTTTGGTGTGTTAGGTTTAATATTTTAATTATATAAACTCAGCAAATATTTTATTCAGTTAAATTGGAAGAATTTTTAAAATTCTTATTCTAACCATGCATTGAAAACAAGATATGAGATAAAGTGACAGAAACATCATATCCATTTTGGTTTCATTTGGTGACAATAAGCAAACTAGTATTTGGTTTCTGGTTTTTGGACTTTTTAAAAAAAATAATGTTGGTATATACTGGTATATATTGTGTATACATAATTTTTTAAAAAGTTTTGACTACAACTCATAGATTTACATTTTAACAGTGCACAAATTTTATTGTGAAATCCTCATGCAATTGACACTGGATCTTCTTGGGGGTTAAAACATTCAAGTGCTACTGGAAAAGTACACCAGGGCCCTGACTCTCTAGATTAATATTCATCAACCTGGACCAATTGGCCAGATGTCATATTTATTAAATCACTAACATTATCTAAGAATCTTTAATTTTTCTGTAAGTAGCAAATCTGAAATACAAGTCATATTGTATATCAAATTGAAGTTTTCTAAGAGATTTGCAAGAGAAAATAAACCTGACCATTGAGTTTTGTAGTGTCAAACTGAAATAATAAAGCACAAGTAATCTGTCCTATACTGATGCTAGGCCAGCCTGATGCTAATGAAATTCTTTTATAGGGCCTTAATCTGTTGCATTTCCTGTGAGTCAGCCAAGCCTCCCACTCTCTGTTGAAAAGTGTTGTGGACCATTTGAAATAGTTTGCCATGTGCACCATTTATACTTTGATGACATCAAAGATAATTATATTTAGTCACTAAAGTGCAAGCATTTGTCCATGGAACCAGCCACACCACCCGCTTCCACCAAAATAAGACACCACTTTCTACCAAGTTGTTAACTTTTACTAAACATTCCTCTTGACCAGGCAATTTTCTAAACACTTTTCATCTATTAACTCATTGAGTCCTCTTAGTAACCTTAGTAAATATTATTACATCCATTTTTTTTTCAGATGAACAAATGAGACACAGAATATTGAATAACTTATTTAGGTTACCCAGAGAAACTGGGTTTTTAAGTCAGGGTATCTGGCACCATATCTCTGTTCTCTCCTGCCCCAGCCATCACCTCCTTGTATTGGCCATATTTTCTGTACTTCAGCCAATCTGTACAGCCTTGCAGACCTACAAATCTATTCTCTCAGTTCTCAGTCAGATCACCTTGCTACGTACTGCTATTGTCCCTGATGCCTTCTGTACAGTTGTCTGATCTCCCTATGAGGAATATAGCCCTACTTGCTTTTTAAGCCAAGATATAAATAGGTCTTTGAAGAAATTCTGTATTTGGGAGAGTGTTTCGGAGAATATTACACAGGGACAATTAGTTCTCTTGCCTTAGTGTCAGTCTGATCAATTTGCACTGGTGACTGAGAAGAAAAATGATCAAGAGAAAAATTATAAAAAAGAAAGGCAGGAACAGAGGTATCCTGCTGTGCTAAGCAATAACTCCTCAGTTGTTTAATAATGGGAAGGTAAGAATACTCCCCAGAGTACCTAGGGAGCTAAAGAATCTTGGGACAGGCTCTGTTATCAGTGAGTATGACATTATTTAAATATTTATAAAACCAGTAGGGTTGATTATATTTGTATAATCAGTATTTCCTAAAGATTCTCATTTGGTAGGATGTTGTATTAGTGGTCTGAATAGCATTCTAAAACCCCTCAATTCTCTTCTTATGCCTCTCCTTTTACTTCTTCATCACAAATGGACCACGAATCTGTTTAATAATAACCCATTTGTATTCTTGTCTAAGAAATGGAGGAATCTGTAGTTCTTCCCTGTCGAGCTTTACAGAGTAGAATACATCAAACTCAATTTGAGTCAATATGTACAGGTAACAGGTTTATAATACATTTCCAGTTCTGTGTTCTCTGGTATCATATTTTAACCTCTTTTACAATTATAATTCCTGTTTGGTTTCTGTGCTGAATATATACGGCATTATCTTTCTGTTGATGACATATCTAACATCCTCTGGAAGGTTAAGAAGTGGAAATTCATATTTTGGAGAATGGATAATTCAGGTGTCCATACTGAGTACTAGCTAACAGAGTGGGTCTCAGCTAGGTTCAATTTGTCTCCAGGGTCTCACGCTTTCACCTACTTCATTACTTCTTGCTTTTGGATATCCAGGTGCTCTGGCATGAACCACATGAGTTCCTCTCGTAGATGACTAAAGCCCCTATTACCTTCCAGCTTTCTTTTGATATGTCCCTCTGTTGATTTCTTCACCCTCATTCATTCTTTAACTCAGTCAAAATGGTTTCTGTCTTCCCCAGTTCTCTTGTCAGTGACTTCTACATTGTCTAGTTTAATCGGTTCCTCTCTTCCGGTTTTACTCAGCCCTTCAGCAGCATCTGCCATAGTGTCTCTTAAAATGAAGTGTTCCCGGGGCTGTCCTAATATGACACTCTTCAAATTTTGTTTCTATTGACTAGCAGCTCAAGCTCAGTCCCCTTGCTTGCATTTCCTCCTCTTCTGACCTTTAAAGGTCTTCAGGAATATAACTAATTTTCTCTCACTTAAACTTCCTCTTTGACTGATTATCTCATGAAAACTCCAAATTTATGTTAGACAGAACTGTGTGTAGCTGAAGTCTTTATAATTAAAAATCAGGTAAGTTTTGGGCAATTTTTTGATTCAGTCAAATATTTCCAGTTCAGACTTCTTCTCTGGCCTCTGTACCTGTTTGCTTGATATCTCCGTTGGCTAATAGGCAGAGCAACATTAGACGTGTTCCAAAAGAAAGTTTTACATTTTTTCATCTTGATCAGTTCTATGTATTCTTGATGCTATTAAATGCTACCACCTAAGAGTCATCCTGACTTTATGCATTTTCCTAATCTCCAAAATGCAATCCCTCACCTCGTCCTCTAGTCTTTTCCCTTCATCCACAAATACTTATGTTGGGTTTCTGAGTCCACCGTAAGATACTGCATAGTCCAGGTAATAGCTTTTCCTGACTGAACACTGCAATAACTCCCTGTTTGCTCTGCTTCCATTCTGTTCTTGTCCTCCCTACTAAACAATCTCCAATAGCAACCAGAGTGATCACTTTAAAGTATATATCAGACTCTTACTAAAGGAATATTCAAACAGACAAACGAAAATGATAGAAATGAAAATACCTCTTTAAAGACTTTCCATAGCATCTGGACTAATTTAGTACCCTTAGCATGCCCTTAGCATGGTTCTTTTTTGTTGTTGTTGTTGTTGTTGTTGATGAACCTTTATTTAATTATATCTGTGCTGAGAATCTAACCCAGTGCCTGACACATGCTAGGCAAGCGCTCTGCCAATGAGCTACAACCCCAAACCCTTAGCATGGTTCTTTCCAGGGGTTGCATGTAGGTCACATTGAGTTCACTGCCTGCTTTTGTAAATAGTTTATTGACACACAGCCATGATCATTCACGTATGTATTGAGCATGGCTGCTTTTGCACTACGATGGCAGATTGAGTAGATGTGACAATGACCATTTAACTTACAAAGCCTACCATTTTTACTATCTAAACCTTTACAGAAAATGTTTGCTGATCCTTGGTTTATATGGCTTTGTACAATATAGATTCTATCCAGCTCTGAAGTCATCTCTAGCCATCTTCCCCTTAACGCATTTACATCTCTTCTCAAGAAATGGCCTTCTTTATTGTCATGATGAATTTCTTTGCAGTTTTTCTTCCCCCTATGGGGAATGCTTTTCTCCTGGATCTTTGGTTGGCTGGAAATTTCTCACCTAGCTCTCATCTCTTTTGGAGAAAGGTGTGCTGTGACTTCCTTTCTAAGTTGCCCCTAATTGCACACTATCTCACTGTACTTACTTTTAATATCCTTCAGAGGAATTATCATAGTCAGAAATTATCTTTAGGCTTTTGCTAATCTTTTCTCTTTCTAGAAAAAAGAAATACCATGAAATTAGGATACTGTATATCATATTCATTGCTCAATTAATACAGTGTTGTGTATTCTACATATATTCACTAAATACATGGATTAATGGATGAATGTGGTCATTGTTGTTGGCTTCCCAGATGAGTTTCTACCATGGTATTTCCCCGTAAGAGTGCCTTCAGCTAAAACTGGTGCTACTATTGCAGATTCCTTGGTTTCAGGACACCAAAGCAGTATTTTGTTCTCTATATACCTCTAGGTAAAGGAAACTATTCTATTCCAAGTAAAATTAAGAACACTGTCAGTCATTCTCTTCATTTTAGTATTCTAATTTTCCATGTAGGTCTTGGAGCAAAGATGTTAATGTGATAACACTTTTCATCAAATATATCTTTGATTTTCTATTCATAGGTCCCAGCCCCAACAAGGCTTAGTTATCAGCCAGTAATGGTCAGGGATAGGGAAAAATCTGGAAGATCAATACATGCTGCATTCAGAATCAACTTTCCTCCAGATATTAAAGTTTTGTCCCTGTTCTAGGGTTGTCCCTCTGAGTCTGTTTCCCTTAGGATGAGTTTCAATCAGGAGAATCCTTAAGTATTCTGGTATTTAGTATTCTCATAGGTCTACCTCTAGCAACACATTACCTTCCTTTAGCAAAAAGTTAACCTCTCTGTTGCATTGTGATCTTATCCAAATGCTGAAAATATAATGATAAACCTGATGAATGTAGAACTTATAATCTACTGGTTAAAGTCTTGGCTCTGGCATGCCTGAATATTTTTGACCCATGGTTTCATTATTTGTAACTTAGGATATTTTCATCTAATTGAAAGTGTATTATAAGGGTTAAATGATATGTATGTAAAACACCTACTATAAAAATATTACAAAAAGCAGATACTCAGGATATTATAGGTATTAATTATTTACTATGTGGTTTGCAAGTTGGAAATAAATACAATGAAATACTAATTCCAATATTTTTTACAAATCAAAATTCTCTTTCAGCTTACACTTGAATAATGATATATTTAGAAACATAAAACTTCTAACATTCAAATGGTGTAGCTTTTATCTAAATATTATTATAGGCATAACGTAGATTTATTAAGTAGAATTATATTGTTATTCAGTAGCATTTAAAATTAACATTCCTAATTATTCTTCACCACTATCCAACATCTAGTTGAGTGACAAGAAAACAGATGAGCAGAATCTGAGAGATGGTGCTTTGAACACCTTTGAAATAAGGAGGACAGAGCCCTTGCATTCAGGTGTTTGAGGTTCTGGGTAATTTTGTCTCTGAAGGCTGCACACTGGCAGAAGTTGTGCATTCTCAGCAGTTTCTTTTCAGTGGTGGGACTGACCATGCAGTTACAGCTGCTGTTTCATCCTTTGCCAATATCCAACAGAGCAAAACTTTATTGAAGTAACACTTCACTTCTACCAACTTGCTTACATTTCTTTTTGCAGAGTATTGGGGAGCCTGACTGATCGGCTTCTACAACACCAAATATCTCTCAGCATTACAGACACATTCTACACTCATCTGCTTACTTAATAGCTTTCCATTCTAGACAGCTTGAAAGTAAATATTGCCAGCCTTATTTATAGGTGGAGAAATTGAACCTCAGGGAATTAATTTATAGTGGGTCATGCAGAAAGTAATCAGGCAATGGGACTACAACATTAAAACGATGGCTGTCTGACTTGTATCTTTCCCCTAGATTATACTATCTGCCTGATGAGTGACTCAGCAATTTATTGCTTCTTTTTTCTGTAATTACTATAATCTATTTTATTCCTCATCATATATATATCCAGATGGGGACCAGCAGATATTAATTCCACCATTAATGATCTAAAGGGTGTGGGGATAGTAGTTTCTATCTTATTTCTGTTCAATTTGCCAGTCTAGTTCTTATAGAAGGATATGGATCCTAGAGAATGATGGTAATATAGACCACTGCATGCTCAAATTAGTAGTATCTCTGTTCAAAGCTCCTGTGCTGGATGTAGTCTCCTTATTAGAACAGATTTAGAAAGCCTCGCATTCCCAAGACATGCAGTATTGATTTGGTGAATGTATTCTTTTGTATTCTGGTCAGCTAAGATCAGAAGCAGTTTGCATTCATGTGACTGGCACAAACATATTCATTTATGCTCTCGTTGCAGGGCTATGGTGACTCTCCTTCCCTGTGTCATAATGCAGTCTGAGAAATTAGGACTGTCTGAATCTATCAGAACATTACATCAATCCATTATGTCGATGACATCATGCTGACTGGACAAGAGGAACCAGAGGTGGCCAGCGTGCTGGAAGTCTTAGTGAGACATCTGCATTCCTGATGAGAGAAGATAAAACTGGAGATTCAGGGACCTGCCATTTCAGGAATGTTTTTAAGGGCCCAGAGTTCAGGGGTATATTATAACATTCCCTCCAAAATGAAAGACAAATCAATGCCTGTCAAATAAAGAAAGAAACACTTTGGGTTTGAGGGTTTGAGATAATACTTTCCCTATCTAGGAATACTGTATGTACCAGCCCAAAGAAGGCTGCTGGCTTTGAATGGAGCCAGGAGCAGGAAAGGGCTCCAAGGTAGGTCCAGGAAGGAGTGTGTAGACTGCCCATTTCATAGGCCATGCTGAGGTAGGACAGCAGGAATAAAAAACAGGTACACAGGAGACAGAAAGGAAGGACAAAGAAAAAAAAAATTTTTTTTCAGAAGTTCTGCATGCTTTTACAGGCCGGTCACTCCCTAAACCAGTCTCTTTCTCAGGTCAGTTTGTCTAATTCTTGGGAAATCTACAAATCTTAAGGCTAACTGTAAATCCATTCACTTATACCTTGTGTCCTGCTTGCTAATTAGTGCCCCCCACCCATAAACAGATTAATTAAACAGAGATAAGATATTTTGAGAAACTTAAAATTTAGGGGACTTTGCAGCATTATCTATTGATCAGACAATGAAGACCAAGTCATCATAAGGATCCTGAGACTGACCAGATCACCATAAACTATTTTGAGATCACCAGACTAATATCATTCCCACATAACTTTCCATACCCACCCCTCACCAAGTTTCCTTTAAAAGAAGAGCTGGAAAGACCCCACAATGCATCTCTTACTGTCAAGATGACCTACATTCTCCCTTGAATGTATTCTTTGCTTTACCCCTAAAGATGTCTCTCTGTTGAGACTGTCCACATTCTCCCTTGAACGTGCCCGTGCCCCTACTTTCCTAAATAAACTACTATCTGTTTCTGACTGACATGTTCTGAAACTCTTTTGTATCACATAAACCAAGCACCGGCCAATTTTGAGTCAAGTTCCGCCTTCTCTCCTTGGATCCTTCTCCAGAGAAGGATCTTTTCCCATGACAGTACAACATGGCAGACTATGAGGCTATGAGGCTTAAGGATTCTGTGATGAAAAAAATAGCAGGTAGAGTTTGGCAAGTCCCAGTGGGAGAATTATAGAACACAGGTCAGAGTTGTAGATGGATGCCTGACTGCCCTGTGACTACATCACCAGCTTCCTTGGCAGCTGTGTGTAAATGTGACTAACTTTTGGCTAATGGGACATAAGTGTAAACAACATGCCCTACTCTTGTTTGTGTCCCTAAAAAGGAATTTGTGTTTTCTTCACACATTTTTCTCCTTCTTACCAGGTGACATTTCAGCTTGACTAACTTCCAGACAATGCTTTCAGAGTATAGGCTCAGACTTTCCTCAGAGTACAAACTAGGTTATAAGATGTTAAATCATACTAGATTTGAGCTTCAGAAACCCTCATAGAGTCCTGAGTAAGGAACCCAAACTGATCTTAGTACATAAAAAAAACTGAGAGTCTAAATTTGGAATTTGCTTTCGTAACTAACCAATGAGTCTCAATGAATCACGTAGCTGAACTGCCAACTCTCTGTCTCTGTACCTCATTTTTGTTTTCTGTATGTCATTTCCCTTTTTCTATCCATAAATGTTGTTCAACCATGTGGTAGACTTGGAATTGTTCTGAACCTATTCTCATTCTGGGGCACTGCCCAACTTACAAATCATTCTTTGTACAATTAAATTCTGTTATGTATAATTTGCCTAAGCTGTTATTTTAATAAGAGAAGAGTAATAGGTTTATATCTATATTTTTTAAATATGAATCTGATCTTGGGTATCTGGATTATAGCAGGGAGACTATCTTAACTTCTGCCATTGAGGCCATATGCTGCTGGGGGTGGGTTTCAGGAGAGTAATAACTTCTCCCTATGAGAACTTGTAGTGAATTCTCTAGATAAGAGTTCATTTGCATAACCAGTTTGATTGGTTAAAAGGCTTCTTGTTTGTATTGGGTCTGAATTTAGTCCCAGGTTTGGGACTGAAACAAGCAAAATATCTACCCAGGTATGTATACAGTGTTCCTACCCTGGTGCTTTTTAGTAGGGCTTAAAGGTATCACTGATGAGGATCAGGGGCCATAGGGCAATTTTGGATTTTATACCCTAAGATGTGAAAGCTAAGATTGAAAGAATCTCTCATGATGAGATGGCTATTTCTCTGGAGCAAACAAACAGCAAGCACCTAGCACAAATTCCCATTAGCACTCCACTTATGTCTACGTTGTGCTTTTATTAGTTATGCATCCATATCTTCTATGTATAAGGAATGTTTTTAAATTTTTTAAAAATCCTCAGCTCTCCTTATGAGTAGCACCTTAAAGTTAAATCAGCTGGAATTAAATCATTCATGAACTAATTCACATGCAGTAAAAAAATCCAAAATAACTGTTCTAGTATTTGGCAAATTATTATTTCAGAAATGAGCATATTTGAATAATTAATATAAGTAATTAACATGCTTTAACATGCTTGTCTAAACATTTTTTTTAATTAAGATTTTTGGAGCAAATCAGTTTTAATGACTATTACCTCACTTCCTCAGGTTATCCTCAGGCTTCATGGATAACATCTACTATCCTCAGATTCCAAAGAGGGCCACAATGGGAACCCACATTTTCAAGAAGAAAGCTCATCTAACTGCTGCAAACTCCCACCTGCTCATTCATCCCCTTGTCTTTATAATTCAAATGCTTTGAATTCAAATGCCCCTGGGAAAATTAAAGTCCAAATTTGCAGCATTTACTTGTCCTTCCTTTAAAAGTCATTTTAAAATAAGAAAATGTAGCGTACAGAGTGGTCCTTTGATTTTCTCTTCCAGTATTTTTGGAGATGAGTACAAAAGAATTAATTTTAGATCCCATAGCACTGCTTGAGAGGGGAGCATCTGGACCAACAGGAAGAGATCATGAGAGGAGATCCAGAGATTTGGACAAGGAAGGAGAGAAAGAGAGACATCCATTGTTGTCTAACAAAAAGCAAACAAACAAACAAACAACAACAACAACAAAAAAAAAACCAACTCTGGATTGGATGCAGGAGATCTTAATTTTTAAACTGGATGCAGGAGAGCTTGATTTATAACTAAAGTGATCATAACTATTCAGGTGAAGTAGGTCCAAGACAGATCCACCTAGTGCAAAGTTTATACAGATCTAGGAAACTTCTGGGGAAAAGCTGTTGAAATTATGAATACAAAATTAGGTAAGGAGGTCTGGAAGGAAAGTATGATGCTTAAAGTCTATTAGCTTCATGATAAACCCTTTATGTAGGTAGATATCAAAATTTCAATTATCAAATGACAGAACTGAGATTCAAAAATAAGACACGGCTTCCAGCTAGTACTTTGGTGGGGATAAGTATACCATGAAGCTGAAATCTCTGTTTTTTATTGTATAATGGAACCACCCTATATGGCCTCAGGCTTTGGATGCTTGAGCAAATTACCTGTTCTTTCCTCATTTATTAAATGGTGTCAGCAATAGTTCTGACAGCACACCTATGGTGACTATTAGAGAGTTTCATTAATAGTGCAATAGGAGTTAACAATTATTTATTCCAACCAGTCACTAAATTAAGAAGAGCTCCATTCCATATTTCTGAACATATTCTTCCTCCATTTCTTTAATACATATATTTTTAGTTGCAGATGGACACAATACTTTTATTTTATTTACTTATTTTTATGTGGTGCTGAGGTTTGAACCCAGTGCCTCACAGGTGCTAGGCAAGCGCCCTACCACTTCGCTACAACCCCAGCCCCTCTTCCTCCACCCTTAGAACTTGTTTCTTATAATTTCTAACCAAAATGGTTCTCAGAAACCCACTGATAATAGGTCTCACATAACTAATTTTGTAGAACATACCATTCTTTTTGTTGCTTTAGTCAAGTTTTTATTTGGAAAGACATGCTATGAACTTCCATTTAACCAATTTTTCTTGACTATTGGTCAAGTAACTCAAAGTTTTGTTGATTGGTGGTGATGAGGATGAGGGTAAAAATGCAAAGAGTTAGAAAGGACACAGGTGCCTAGGGCAACAGAAGCACAACCCTTCACTTTGTACAGTCTGGCGAAAGCTTCATGACAGTGAGCTCAGACTAAAGAAAGTTTCTCCAGCAATCCATGAGCCGCCAACTCAAGGGTAGAGCAAGAGCAGAGGCATGGACATGCTAGAGTCCTAATTCCCTTTTCTACAGAATCCTTCACCCCCTCTCTCTGAAGTTCCCCAACTGGTAGCAGCAAAATCAGGCACTATTGGGCTGGAATTGTGGCTCAGCAGTAGAGCGCTCACTTAGCACGGGCGGACCCGGGTTCGATTCTCAGCACCACATTAAAAAATAAATAAAGGCATTGTTAAAAAAAATTTAAAAAAATATCAGGCACTATTTACAAATATGCTTTGGAGTGAGAGAGTAGAGCAGAACTTGCCTTTTTTTTTTAAATTGGCATTTTGGGTTTACATTTGTCCTGCAGAAAACAGGATGTTTGCTGAGCAATGTAACTTGTCGACTTAAGCCAGGCAGGGCTGCAGATATATTTCTTTTTTTTATAAAAAAAAGCATGTGGGAGTCAGCACACTGGGCTCAGTTTATAGAATTATTCCTTTAACCTCATGTTCCCACTTCTGTGAGTTCCCTATAACTTATAAGAGGGGAAATTTGGACACAGTTATATAATCAGAGAAAATGATATGAAGACGCAGTGAGATGCCACTCAGAAGCTAAGGAGAGAGCCCTGAAATCAACACTTTCCTCACCATCTCCCAGGTAACCAACCCTGCCTGAACCCTGATTTCTGAAAATTCTCGTCTCCAGAACTGTGATAACATATTTCTGTTGTTTAAGCCACACATCTGTGGTACTTTGTTATAACAGCCCTAACCTGAAAAATAGAGATGATTTCTCGTGATGATTTTTTCTTTCTGGTGTTCTAAAATGCAAGTCAATGGAACTGTCATTTTCATTTCTCCTTTCCTTCTACTATTTTCCACATGTAAGCAATTCAGGTGGGATACGTTTCTCAATATACAGGTCCACCACCTTTCTCCCCTATTGTCATCTATCATTTGTTGACCCAGTATACATCTTTTCCTTTGGAAGATCATGTTGTCTGAGACTGCTCCCTCTTTTCAGCTGTGAATCTTCATGTTCCTTGCTGAGGAAGTTCTAAGACAGCTCCTTTATCTAGGCATTTAGCCCCACCTAAGTAGCTGCAGACTGAAAGAGAAAACTCCTGACAAGTCTGACTGGGGGTAATGTGAAATAAGTATGAGTGTCTCAAAGTCTTCTTTTTCTCATTTATAAACTGAAATCATCATGGCTGACTGTGGTGAGGATGAAGCTAAGAAAAGCGTGTAAACACCTATCCAGCACCACACACTGCATGCACTAAAGAGGCCTTGACTGCTGCTCTGGTAACCAGTGCTATCTCCAGGGAAGTCTGGGAGGACGGTTGCCTTTTCCCTAGTAAAATACTTTCCAGAACAAGTTCAGCCGACATGCAAATTCCACCATCTGAAAATAATGATCAAAATGTTAATATGTTGGTAAGGTCCTCTCCTTACCAGGAACACCTCTTTTCCATTCTTGTTGTATCCATTCTTGTTGTGCTGATTCAAAGGAAACATGTTTCATTCTTATACATTTCTGGTTTTCCAAATAATCTTAAATGGTTAAAAAAAAGTTAAGACATACTTATGCTGTGATAGAAACTGCAATGTACTTCTCTAAACAATTTTTTAATAAGTAATTTCAAACAGTATGTTCAAAATAAGAATGCCATCAGGGAAGTGTTGATGCAGATGGAATGTTTTTAGAGCTCAAAGCAATTAGGGGCTCTTGGCAAGAAGAAAGAAACTTTGAAGATATAGAATTCAATTCTTTGCCCATGATAATTTAATGTTGTGTCTTTAATAAGCTCCCTTATTAATACTTATTATTTTCTGCTGTACTAAAACTTGGGAGAAATGCATATAAATGAAGCTCTTATATTCTAAGTGCATGAATGTTTTAGTCAGCTTTTTTGCTTCTGTGACCAAAAGACCTGACAAGAACAATTAGAGAAGAAAAGTTTATTTGGCAATCATGGTTTCAGAGATCTCAGTCCTTAGATGGCCAATAATAACCAGGCCCAAGGTAAGGCTGACATCATGGCAGAGGAAACCAGCTCAGGACATGACAATTAGGAAGCAGAGAGAGAGACTGTCTGCTCACCAGGGACAAAAGTATAAACCCTCAGTGACCTACCTCCTTCAGCCATAATCTACTCTCCAGCAGTTACCAACCAATTAGTCCCTATCAGTGGATTAATGAACTAATTAGATTCATACTCTCATAGCCCAATAGTTTCACCTCTAAACTTTCTTGCATTGTCTCACACATGAGCTTTTGGGGGACACATCTTATCCAAACTATAACAATGCATTTAAAATACCGATTAAGTCAGTGTCCTATTGTATAATGTTTTCTTTAATACAATAGAGACAAAATATCAGCTAATTTTAAGAATAACTCTGAGTGCTAGAATTGATATATTTCATATAGAAAGATGACATACCTAAAAATGAAATAGTTTATTGGCTCAGAAAAGAGCTTTGGAACTGCTTACAGATTAGTATTATTGATTAGGTCTCTGATGATTGATCGACTGGTGTGAGGACCTTTGGTTAAATGTTAATACAGTCCCTATCAACAGAGAGTAACATTTTGTTTAATTGAAAAGTGAGAACTAAATGAATGTTTTATTAATAGAAATCATAAGACATAGGGATTAAAAGCATAAAAATCTCAATTATCATTATTGACTAAATCTCTACTAAAAATTTTGTCCCAGAAACTATAAATCAAATCCAAGAAAAAGTACCAGAACATTCAATCTTTCTTTGCTAATTCATTCAACATTATCTGAGAATTACCAGTTATATACCAAACCTTAGATTAGTTACTACATATCCAAAATGTTAAAAGATATAAGCTTGACAGTCCTTCAGGGAATTAAAAAATTAATGAGGGAAACAAACGGTAAATGAGTAAACAAAAAATTAAAAACTGTGTCCTGTATTTTGAAAGAAATAAAGAGAAATAAGTAGGGAAGAGGGGTGGGAGGGAAAGGGAAGGAGAAGGGGAATTGCATGGATGGTGGAAGGAGACCCTCATCGTTATACAAAATGAATGTATGAAATGTGAATTTGGTGTCAACATATCTTGTATAAAGAGATATGATAAACTGTGGCATAAAGGTGTATTAAGATTGTAAGGCAAATAATAATAATAATAAAATAAATAAATGAGCGTGGTAAAACTTAGGGTGGTAGTATTTTCAGAGGACGTGAGAGTTATACTGAGGCCTGAATGAAAGCCCAGGAGCCTGTCACAGGGAAAAAGATTAGGAGGAGTCATCTAGCACCAGAACTACACATGCAGTGACTTCCAGGTATTCAAGAGTTTGAGAAATAAGGGGAATATCAGAGTGGCTCAAGGTTGGTGAATGGAGAAAAACATGAATCTAAATGACTTTGTACAGATAGGAGTCAGGCTATCTGCATAACACAATAGGAGTCCCATTTCAAGAAATTTGCAGTGGATACATTAGATTTGTGGAAAGAAGCAATTCTATCATTAGTTTAGAAGTTGCACATTCAGTTATTTCTTCCAGATACTATTTTTTTTTCTGAAGTCTTGAAACAAATCAGGAAGTAATATATGGAAGGAGGAAGGATTAGAGGGAAAGGAGCATGGTGGTGAAGAACTATACAGAATAGAGAAAAAGAGGACATAACAGTGTGTGTATGGGATTTTGGAAAGACGAGGGGCATGGCTTTCAATATAAAATTTATTTTTAATTTGAGTATTATCCTTTCTAAAGATTAGTTCAATAATTTGTTCAATAATTTTAAATGATCATTTGATATATGCCTAAGTTTTACAAGATTTAATTTAACTGCATTGGTAACACAATAATGGAAACTGACTAAAGAATGGGGGAAAGTGAACATTCTATAGAATCAGACAGGGGGTTTATTTGGGAGAGTATATATCATTATCCATTTGAAAAATATTGTGTGTTGATCATATGAAATCATGGCAAGATTCTGAACACACGGGGTACACAGAGTTGAGTCTCACCTGCAGCCTTCCTTCAAAAGGCTCACATCCAGTGGATGTCAGACTTTGCAAGAGAGTCAAAACCTCATATGGTTTGGAATATACAGGATACTTGCTATACAAGAGTTGTACCTTTATTCATTTTTACCACACTAAAATGTTTTGATAGCCAATCCTATGCTTATTATCAGCAAACATCATACATGTCTGCGTTAGCATATTATTCCTTCAGGAAATTTTTGACAAAGTAAATGAGACTCATATGTTATGGGTGCCTATTTTTTTCTCAGATAATACACTGGATGTGATTCTACTTCATTTTTATTCATTATAAATAAATAATCCACTGGGGGCAGTGGTGCACACCTGTAATCCCAACGGCTCAGGAGGCTGAGGCAGGAGGATGGTGAGTTCAAAGCCAGCCTCAGCAAAAGTGAGTCACTAAACAACGCAGTGAGACCTTGTCTCTAAATAAAATAAAAAAAATTGGGTTGGGGCTCAGCAGTCAAGTGCCGCCTTAGTTCAACCCCAGTACCAAATAAAAATAAGAAAACTAAGGTTCATAAGGTACATGTATTTTGTACAAGTCAAGTAGATATCAAATAGGAGAGATTCAAGGTGAATATTCTACTGTTTGTTCCTCTCCTATTCCTGGCTATTTGTGGATCCGTGCTTACAAAATAAAGGAAAATGTGACATGTTTTGATGTGAACTTTAGAATAATACACTTGATGGTGGATTTAGAAGTACAGAAGTAGAAAGATATCCAAAATACACAGTCAAGTGCAAAAAATGCACAGTGAAGCTCAAAACCTTCACTTATAAAACAATGAACCTTAAACCAAATACCACCACACAGTAGGAACCCATAAAGAAGGGGCTCAAACATCATACACAAAACCAGTAGCCATGATTGCCTCTGAGAAGGCAGTGGAATTAAGAGGGAGCAAAGGAAACTTTTGTCCAATGCACTGTATGGTTTAATTATTTTTACAAAAATGAATCCATAGGCTACTTAAATGAATTTAAATGAAACAAATCAGTAAACATATACATTTTGTCTCAGTTATAATAACTGTGTGCTAAGGAGAGCAGAGACACTTCCTACCATCCTGGGCAGAGGCCTACTTTCTCTGGAGGTTCCCTGGATAAAGAGATTAGCTTTCAAATAACAGATCTGATGGCAATAGAACAATTCATGCCACCAGGGCTGCCCATATTGTTCCTTGTAGGTAAACCCAGGCTGAAGAGTCTTGTCTGTCACACAGTCCTTGGAGAGCATCAGGCCACCTGGGAGGTCAGTCACCACACAGCATACTTTGGGATGGGGATTCTTGCCTCCCGACCTTGTGGTTACACTTTCAGCATGGTCATGGCATCAAAAGGCCTTTGTTTACCCCACAAGCACAGACTCTTACCTTTCCCAGTGTTTGCCAAGCACTCCTTCTGTCAGTTTTTTGATGTTTTTATACACCTCTTGAGACATCTGGTGTGCTGTTTCCATGGATACTCTTTCTCAAGAGTTGTTTGGCAACTGTACAACCTGCATGACTCAGAGAGTTTTCAGATCATCAACAGAACAGGCCCTTTCTGTGATGAGGCTCTGACTGCCAGGGCACTGGGAGTATCATATATTCTGAGTGCAATACTTATATCCACATTACTGTTTCCCCTTCAAAGATTTTCCCAAAACATATTGGATCAGAAAACTTATGCATGGATATAGGTGAACCCGGACGCTAAAAGAAAAGCCCAGACCCAGAGTCATTGCGCATGTCCAGGGGCTGGACCATGAGCTAGAGCTCACAGTTCCTGACTGCCCCTGGGATGCCGGTTCCATCTATATTGTGGCACCCATAACAGGAGTGATTCATTCTCTCTCTCTCTCTCTCTCTCTCTCTCTCTCTCTCTCTCTTTAACCTTGATTCATCAATCATCTCACCATCACATGGACTAAACCTACAATAATGGAGTATTACTTAAGATTTAATGAGGAAAGCGTGAAAAGAATTCTGTTTTTAAAATCATACCACAGAAATTCCATTCAATTAGGAGCCTTTCTTGTTTTTTTTGAAATCCTCCTCCATTTGAGCCTGCATATCCACTCCACCTGCCTCTTTTCTGCTCTACACAATTTCTCAAATAAACAAAATAAAATTATTATTATTATTATTATTATTTTCTCTGGAAATTCTTCTCTATCCAACAACTGTCATCTTCAATTCAGGGGAAATTCGTTGAACTCCCAGGCTGACATTAGTATTCAGAAACCTGCCCCATTTAAGCATGTTCCTTGAAAGTCTCTTTTATTTTCATACTTTCACTCCAGTTATATAGGGTTGACACAACAGTTTGGCAGGACTAAAAGAGAATTTCCACATATAGATGAAGACATTGAGATCCATTAGATAGACCCAGCAACTCACCATGGACATTTGAAGCAGAGGTTTGACTTTAGGCCAGCTTTATATCATCGAATGCTTTTGTATTTCTACCCAAGTGAACATTATTGATCCAAATTTCCATTGCCTAAATTCTGCTATTCTAAATTAAATAAAGCTATATTTGTCTCAAAGGAAGTTGGGACCCACAATAATTGTGAATTACTTTTAATTTGAGGATGTGCATAAAAATTCTTTCCTATGAATATTTTTGGTAGAATTGATTAAGAGAACAGAGAAATCCTATGAGTATTTTAGTCTTCCCGTGGGCAAGTTTATAAGAATGTTTTGATAACTATTTTAATTGAGCCTAAAACCCACAAAGAGAGATCCTGAATTTGGAAATTGACTTTTTTTCCCCACTCTCAAGTCAGTAGGATTAATGGTTCTACAGTCAACAAGATAGAAAGATAAGACACTGAGTTGCCTCCTCTGTACTGGCCTTGGGTGCTGCCCTTTTCTGATTAAAGGGTGATAGTGGCCTAGGTGGCTTAAGTTCCTTGAACAGTGATGTTGTCCAATCTCCTCTCAGAGGATATTGTAAGTCTAAATGGTTTGGATAAGAGGTAGTATAGAATGATGAAAGATTCTTCAATGGAGACTCAGAAATCTGGCTCTAGATCCTTGTCTTCTGATCTTGAGAGTCAGATAGGAGGCAAATGGAGATGGTACCAATGGAACCATTTTGCTGAGAAGACAGTGAATCTCATTGACAGCTGCATCTTCTGGGTACTATGTTACAGACTTTATTGGTGCTTCATCAGAGCTATCTAAGTAGTAGATATGATATCAAGGCCATAAATGATCCTAACTCCTGTTTACCAGAAGGTATCTTGATTACCTCATTTAATTCTCACAATAAACTTGCAAAATGGATATCACTGCCCCATTTCAGAGAAGCAACTGAGACAAAAGAACTTTCCCAAGATCACAGTTACTAGTGATAGAAATGGAAGTAGCATTCTAATCTTCCAAATTTCATAACCAGAGATGTTGAACAACATACTATGATATCTCTCCCTAATAGATCCTAGACTGCTTTAATCCTTTTATACCTTTACAGAGTAAAACTGTCATTTGACAACTTGTATTAGTCTATTGGCAAGGAAGCAGATGTGTGTGTATGGCAGGGGGAGGTGATTCCCAGGGATAAATATTATCCTTGAGATTTGCATGGAGATACTAAAAAGAAAACATGGGTATCATCCATCATCTTTGAATTTAAGACACTCATTATGATGTTGTACAAACTAACACAGTAAACCAGGAATAGTCTGGGTTTTTCTACCTTCCCATTTACCTACAATGTCTGAACAATATATACACACCTAGGTAGAAACCATTAAGTAAAGAAGAAAAAAGAAAAGAAGTTAAATAACAAAACAGCTAAAAGCTTAGTCTCTGCATTGCCAGTAAAGACATCTACAAAAACCTTTTAGAAAATGCTGATTTCTTTTTCTTTTTCTTTTTTGGTGTGTGTTTCTGTTTGTGTGTGCATGCACATGCACATTTCATATATATATATATATATATATATATATATATATATATATATATATATATATATATGCAAGTCCATTATCAAATGTATTTGGAAAACTTGCATACCATAGCTGTCACTTTGAAATATACAACAAAACTCTAGTAATGTTAACAACAAAAACAAAAACAAAAAAAAACCAAACAAACAAATGCACTTAATTTAGTTCAGGTTGTTTCAAATTCATGTGAGCATAGAATTCAACCTTATTCCTTTAGCCCACATGGATATCCTGTAAAGCACCTCTCCTAAAGGAGAGCAGGCTGTGTATGTGTCCACTACCTGTCCAGACCATTCTCACTGTAAGACCTTCTGCACTGACTTAGTTTGCTTTTAGATCTATTCATTTGTTTTAATATTTATAATTACCATTTCTTGTCAGTTGTCTCCCAACCACCATTTAGCCACTTGATAAATGCTTACACTCACACACATTTTATAAAGCATCTTAGGTGACTGTGAGCAACAGGAGAAGAGAGCAATGCTCTGGGTATCAGTAGACCAGGAGGCTGGGCCTGATGTAATGTATAACTTTGGAAAGGCAAAGTTATACATTATGGCATCATGGCATGGAGGAGGTAAAAGCAATATCTTCTCCTCCTCAAGTCCTGTATAATTCTATAAGACTGTCTTCCTCAATGTTCCAGGACAACAACTTGATACATCTAATAGTTTCGTAATTTAGTAATGGAGTTCCCTCAGGCGTTGGGGTATTTGTAGATTACATCAACAGGAAGATCAAAGGATATTAAAAGGATAACTACCAGTTACCCTCACAAATAGATCTAAAGAAACACTTGCAATTTCCTGAAGAGATGAAAGGACTGCAAAAGCAAAGGATGTTTCTAGTCAGTTTCACAGTGAAATACAATGAATGAGAATTTAATGGCAGATAATACCTCTGCTATAATAATGCTAGCTGCTTTAACAAATAAATCCTAAAGTGTCAGTAGCTCACAGAATAGAAGGTGTTTTTTTTTTCTTTTCTTTTCCATGTAACAATTCAATGTAGGTAGCTTCTATTCAGATGGTGATTCAAGAGCCAAAGGTGTTTCTATCTTCTAGTTTGGGGTTCATTGCATCTAGTCCCAGGAAGGGAATGGATACCTAGTGTAATAGGGCAAGGATCTGAAAGCAGAGCTAAGGCAGTTGTAAAGGATCTCTCTTCACCAGTTCTTGCAGTCATGTCAGAAAGATTTCAGTCATGAACTATGAGAAGCAGTCATGGGATTATTAAAAGTATAGTAAAAAGAGGAAAAGGGCATACACTCAAGGGAGGGTGCACCCGTCTTCCCCTCCAGTTTTATTGGGGGTTCCAAGGAAGTTTCCAGAGATTCCTGCCCAGGACTACCTCTTTACCTTTGATAGCAGGATGACATCAGACATTCAAGTCTCTACTGACATGACAACTCTAAGTCACTTTGGCTCGTGCTAACCAGTTCTATTTAGAACCTTTTCTTACAGATTTTAGGGTCAGAGGTGTTATCCTTATGTCCTCAAGTCCTGGGATCTGGTCTGCATAAGGGTCACAAAAATCTCCCCTTTAGGGTTACTCATTTTTTTATGGGCATTTTGGGTCTGCATTTCTCCTGCAGATAACAGGTTGTTTACTGAGGAATGTAAACAACTTAAGCCAGGCATGGCTGCAGGTAAATTGCTTTTTAAAAGAAAGCATGTGGGGTCAGCACAGTTGGCCCAGTTTATACAATTAGTCCCTTAACTTCATGCTCCTACTGGTCATACCTGTTTGTTCCCTTTCACCTCCTATTTAACTTCATGGGTCCAAAAGCAAACCAATTTTGTTTTCATGGTTTCACTGGATGCAAGAGTTTAGAAAATGGAGTCCCTGGCTAGGCAGCCCCTTCCAGCAATATCCCTGCACCTCAAAGTATGAAGCACATATTTTGGTGGACAGCAAGCTGTTTTTGCATATACAGTAATAGCAGTAGCCATTCGATTCCTATTGCCATTATCACAAGTTACTGCAACCATTATTAATGGCTTAAAATCACACATTTTTCTTATCTTATGTTCTGGAAGCTAAAGTCTAAAATGAATCTCGCTGAGCTACATTCAAGATGTTATGCAGGCATGTGTTTCTTTTTGGTACCTCTAGGGAAGAAGTTATTTTCTTTCCATTTCCAGCATCTAATGTCTACCTGAATTCCTTAGTTTATGAAAAATCAGGGCTCCTTCACTTCCATTTTTTTTTCCTGGTCATCTTTCTCCTGCCTACTTCTTCTACCTAGGAGAACCCTTGTTCCTAAACTGGGCCAACCTTTATAATCCAGGATGGTCCTCTTGCCTGCAGGTCAGCTCATTTAGCATCTTAATTCCAACCTTAATTTTCTTAATTGCAACCTAATTTCCCTTTGCCTTACAACCAATATTCATAGGTACTGAGATTCAGGATGTGGACATTTTGAGGGAACATTATTCTTCCTGCCACGTGGTAACCAAAAGCTTCGTCTCAGTAACATTGAATATCTATGGGTACAAGAGCCATTGCTAGCATAACACTCTTCATCTTTACAATAGTTCAACTAGATAAATATTTTTGTAAATATTGGTGATTTTACAAGTGAGAAAATCCAGGAGAGAGATGTTCAACAGGTTTGTATTTAAAAGTCACAATGACTGGAGAAAATGAAATTTAAATCCAGCACTGTTTGATTCTAAAACTTCCACTCTGGCCCAGAACTTTTATCTCTTTCCCAGCAGAGCTTTGTTAATTTTCTGCAGATGTTTTTACTTCTCTTCTTTTTGACAAGAATTAGGCAATATGATTCTCTTCTATTAAAACACTTTTACATGTTTCAATGGTTAAAAAGAAATCAAAAGAAGAGTAATAATTTATGAAAAGTGAAAATTCTGTGAAATTCAAATGTCAGTGAGTGTAATTAAAATTTTGTTGAAATACCTTTTCCTCCAGAGGCAAGTAACTGAAGAAATTCTGCTGGGATCCTCTCAGGTTCAAAGAAGAGCCTCAGGGGAGATAGCCAATAAGACAAGGCCACTTCTTAGAGCAGAGCACAGTTCTGTTTGGAAGCCTAGTGAAGCCCAGGCCCAGAAAGTGTCCATCACCAGGGTTGGATAAGACAAGATGGCTCTGCTTTTGTTTTGTTAGGGACAGTAAGTACACTGAGAATCAAAGAGAATTCGGGGGGGGGGAACTTAACACATGATCAAGTTCAGCCTTATATCTCACAGATAATAAAACAGAGGCCCCAAGGAAACTTGTTACTGGTCCCAGGAGGCACAGGGTTACTGAATTGTTTTCACATTTTTTTTTTAAATGATTGAAACAATTTAACTCATCTGCTCTGGATCATAATCAAGCAGTTGGAATCTATTTTTTCCTCAAAACAAAGGTGGTGACCTTTACTCTGTTCTGTGCTGCTGCATAGGCTGTATCCTGCTGACAGGGCATGATCTGAGAAACCCTGGCAGTCCTTTCTCATCGGCTTCTTGCAATGGTGCCAGAAAGATTCAGGCGTGAACTAAGCGTAGCAACGAGTTTATTGAAGGAATAGAAAAGGCAAGGAAGACCTATAGAAGGGAGAGTCATTCTCTCAGAGAGAAGGATGATGTACTGCTCTCCAGTTTTATTGGGGATCCCAGGGAAGTTTCCCAAGAATCCAGCCCAAGTGTACCTCTTCACTTTTGATTGACAGCAGGATGACATCAGACATTCAGGTCTCTACTGACATGAAAATTCTAGGTCACTTTGGCCCATGTTGACTGGTTCTATTTGGAACCTTTTCTTACAAATTTTAGAGTCAGAGGAATTATCCTTATGTCCCAAGTTTTGGGATCTGGTCTGTGTAAGGATCACAAAAACAGCCCCCTTCAGGGTGACTTCTATTCTTTTTATGGGCATTTTGGGTCTGCATTTCTACTGCAGATAACAGGTTGTCTGCTGAGGTATGTAACATATCCATGCCTGACTTAAGCTGGGCATGGCTTCAGGTAAATTAATTTTTAAAAGAAAGCATGTGGGGGTCAGCACAGTGAGTCCAGTTATAGAATTATTCCATTAACCTCAAATTCCCAGTGCTCATATCCATGATCCCTATCACCTTGAATTCTATAATAAAAAATGTTAAAATTATAGTTTTCATTGTTTCCAACTGTGAATCTGAAAAAACAAACAAACAAACAAACCAGTTAACTAAATAAAAAACTCTGATCCCAGATCCTATGGTACAGTTTATGTAGAACTCTCTGCTTCCCCTCCCCAATTCCCACATGGGACACAGGGGGTGGTAGCATACTCCCCAATGGCTCAAGTGAAGGAGGGTTCTTCAGAACTGAAAATTGAAACTGAAGTGCTTTGCCAATTGACTCCCAATCGATTATTCCAAGTGTTTGTGCTCAGCAAATGTGATTTCTCCCAGGGACTCTGAAGAGTAGTGCTTAATTATTCATCATGAAATTTAATTTCAGGGCTTGTAATCATGTAACTATTTAAGATGGGATTTGTCACTGAAACACATTGAGAGGGAATGGAGAATTATTTAACTTCTACTCATCTCACTTCAAGAACAGCTTAAAATTGGATGCATTTCGTGATTTCACCACCACGACAATCACATAAGGGCCACATAAGCTAACCTCCTACATGTTTTCTGCTAATTTGGTTGATTTAGGTCATTTTGTATCATGAATTGGAAAGGATATTACAGATTAAGGGAGATAGATACAAGTTTTTTCTTTCCTCCCAAAGGTCTAGCTCCACAGAAACACAATTAACTTACCCTAAGCCATTTCTTGAGAAGCTTAGAAAAATATTAGCTCACAAATTAAGTCTAAGGTAATGAGTGGAGAAAGACATTAATGGTTTTCTTAAAGGTAAGGATGCAGTAGTTCAAATTAGTTTTAATGGTAATTAAAAAGAGGCAAAAAATGTCTTTAAACTTTCAAATATTCCTGAAAAATATCATCACCAAAACGCAACCTTGAGTTTGGATAGAAATGGCATCCTATATAGTTGTCTCTTAATGCACTACCTGGACAGCAATGACCAGATAGAAAATCATCCAACATGGAATTAATGGAAAGGAAGTTCAGTGAAACTGAACCAGTGGCATTTTATATCACACTGTCAGGATTCCCTAGAAATTATGAAACAATCGATAGCTTAAAAAAAAATTCTGACAATTTTCTATTGAGCTGCTGCAAAAGTTGTTGTAAAATCTAAACCAGAGAAGTTATTATGTGCCATTGTCTAGGGTGTTATCATTCAAATAATGACATAACTTTTGTTAAAAAAATAAGCATAAACACTTTATCCTATTGGATAGTCTTCAATCCATATTCCACACAGCAGTAAAGATGAGTTTAAAGTACAAATCAATTTACATTTCAGTAAAATAAGATTCACAATTTTTATACAGCAATGATGCCCTATGTGACTTGAAATCCTGACAACCTGTCCAGCCTTGTCTCAGGCTACTCTGTCCTCGCCTTACTGGCTTCCCTTTATTGCTTCAAGGCTACCATATTTTCCTTTTGTCCCTATCTTAAAGTTTTTTTTTCATATCCCATTGTGAAAACCTGAAAAGTCCTGTTGCTTTCTCATCAGATGGCTGGCTGGGATTGCTCAAGAGAGCTTATTTAAGTTACACTCTCTCCAATTTTCTCCATCACTGCATCTTTTTTATGTCATAGCCTTTAAAACAATGTATTGTCATGTGTTAGATAATGTGGGCAATATCTTTTATCTCAACTGGATTGCAATATCCATCAACGTGGTGGCATTGAATTTTATTTGCTCATGTTCACCCAGTACCTAATAAGGAAGAGGTTGGAAATGAAAATTTAAAGAAACAAATGAGTCCAGTTAGCTTTTCCCACCTCTATGCCACTCCTTAACACATGTTTGTGATGTTTGTGGATAATTGGCCCAAATTTCTGTCTTTAGAAAATAGTACTAAAACTAGTAATCATTTTCAGGGTGATATAGTAAAAGCCAACATGATTAAGTATTTTCTACCAAGCTTTTTTTTTTTAACTCAAGTTCATAGGTATTTCACTTAATGCTAGAACTTAAGAGACAGATGTAATTTTAAGACACAATTTCTAACAGCACAAATTTATTATTTTTTGGATATATATATATATATATATATATATATATATATATATATATAATCAAATACACATTCAAAATAATTAAATGAGGTAGTGAAATAGAAGAAAACAACTGTCAAAGGATTCCCAATGACTGAGGTAGACAGGATATCAATTTTGTTAAGGGCAGGAGGAACGAGTTTAAGAAAGGATCTTTTAAATGGAGGTAAATATGAGGAATGACAAAAAGAAAAAAAATCATGTACCATATAACAAAAAGCAGCACAATCATTATAGATCAGAAAATATCTGTCAGGAGATTGTTTAGGTCTGATCAAGTGGATGGTGTAGCCTTGTGGAGGAACATTAGTGACAGACTCAGTTGTGTCATGGAAGTTTTCATTCAACAAGTTATTACAGAAGGCAAGAATGATAGTACAATAGAAGAATCATCCATCAGGAAATATTGGAAGACAACAATTTTTTTCCATAATAAGACAAATACAGAGGTTACTGAAACAATGAATAAAGATGTCAATGCAAATGAAGAAGGTGGAATCAAATGTATATTGGAAATTATCAGTAATTCCTTTCAGGAAGAAGAGGGTGCATCGTGCTGGAATGGATTAACTAGAAAAGTTAAGAGTCTTGAAAATTGAAGTTGTAATTGTTCTAGACCAAAAGAACAAGCTTAAATAATAATAATAATAATAATAATAATAATAATAATAAATTTAAAGGAAAGTTGATTTAATTTTAACAACAATGGCACCTTGACAACTTTTGACAGGCATCCCTCATGCATTTGTTACTGAGGATTTTGTGATCTAGAATGAATCACATTGAAAGTAAAAGCAATGCGTTGAAATTTGGATTAAAACTTCCTTGACCCAGAATGCTTTAAGATTTGTCTTATGGAACGGGCTTTAAGATGTTTAGCCTGTGTATAATGGAAGCTTTCTTCAATTTACATTTTTCTCAGAAATTATCTCATACCTCTTTGATTTATATCAAATTCTCAAAGTCTTTAGTATAAATTAAAGCTAAGCACATAAGTCCTTTGAATGGAGACAAGCTATAATAGAACATAGTGTTTGTTGGAAAAATAAGAGCAGGATTCTTTGAAACACCTCTCCACACCCAGATTGTCTGGTTTTGTAAATTTTGATTGTGTTTCAATCTTAACATATGTGTAAGTTATTTGCAGAAAAGTCATCTTCATGAAAAATTGCTCTTGAGGCTTAGAAATAAAGTCTGCTGCATCACCTGAAAGCATCTTTGAAAGTCACAGAAAAATAGAAGAAGAAGAAATAGCCCAGATGGTGGTTTGTGCTCTGTTCAGCAAAAAATCTTTTATTACACAGGCATTATAGACATAGAGAGGTCTGCTTTATATAAGATACCACAATCTCAATGCATGCTCATATACTCCTTTCAAAAGTAATATCTTATTATCTCTTTTATATCCTTTGGAACATCATATTTCTCCCATCTTATAAAGGCAATTTCATTCATTTGGAAACATTTAGAAAGAAAACAGAAAAAGAAAAGTAATTGCTTGTTATCCCATCACCTAACTTACTTATTTACATACTGGGTCTGTATATAAATTTATAAATTGCTATCACTCTGCCTATTTTATTTTGTGACTCCACTTTTCCACTTAATATATAATAAACATTTACCATGTATATATAAGTCTCAAATATTTTTAGTGGCTGCTCACCATATCTTGTATAGTAGAACCATACTTTATTTTACCAATCACCTATTGTCAGAGAGTTACAAGCTTTGTGATATATATATATATATATATATATATATATATATATATATATATATATATATTATAACTAATGGTGAAATTAATATCCTTGTGCAAAAAGTATGTGAAATATAGGTATTTCTCTTTCATTAAGTTGAATTTCTAGGGTTGGAATGATCCTGGAAAAGAGTAGTTACATTTTATTGACATTTAGTATATTTTGCCTAATTATCTTTTTACTATCCATATAACCATAGCTTCATTTCAGGTCAATGTCTTTTCTATAGTCACTCATTTGTGACTGTATGTCATGGTGCTGGATTTTTGATCTGCTTTGTAATTTTGTTCTTCGAGCTAGTCTTCAGTGAAAATGATATTCTTTTTGAGGTCCTGCACACATTCTGGGTGTGAATGCATCCTGCAGCTCAGTCTCCTGGTTGCTGGGGAGCCAGTGGGATTATGGTGCTACCTGCTACTGAAGAGACTTCAAAGGCCAGCTCATCTAGGAGCTGAGGGTCATATTTAAGAGTTAGGCAGGCACTGAAGAATTAGTCTATGAATAAAACTCTCCAGTCATAGTCTTTCCCCCTCACATTCCAGAGATACTTCTTCATTGTTTTTCCATCCCTTTGTTTTGTAGTATATTTTTAAGCATTTGGTTAATTTATATATACTCCCCGAGGGAGGATTAAATTTACTAAGTGCTTATAATCTGTCTTTTTCTGACTAAACACAATTCTCAGATATTCAAAGGCTTTGGTGAAATTTGTAGGCCTCATGCATTACATGAGACTGAAAATATATAGAAATATTGATTTTCCTTCTTGGCTAATGAACACACTGTTGGTATCATCCAGTAAACTGGGAAATCTATTCCTTTATCTGGAGAATGCTTCTTTCTTAGGTATGTATTCAGAGAACAGAATTTTACCTCCCCTCCTACATTAAGAGTCTGCAAATAGGGAACTGAGGTCTTGGCTCAGTGGTAGATCACTTGCCTAGCATGTGAGAGGCACAGGGTTTGATTCTCAGCACCACATATGAATAAATAATAAAAACTAAAAAAAAAAAAAAAGAAGGATTTAAAAAAGAGTCTGCAAATGCTGGAAAAATATTAATATGGAAAATGGAGGTGAATACAATTAGTAATGAACAGGAATAAGGCAGAGACAGGGAGGCCACTTGTAACCTTTATCATTTGATATAGGTTCTCGGCTGTTCTATCTGTTGAGAATGCCAAGAGCTAGCCAAAGACCTCACATGTTAAAGCACAAATTTCATTAGCAGAATCCTGCTAGGAAAATGGCATTTAAGTTAGAATTTGTACTCATTAGGGTCTACTTTTCTCCAAATTCAAGTTTGCAAGGAAAAAGAAATTAATCCCAGGGTGTGAAAGAGTTTCACAGATATAATTGTTTCAAAAAACCATTCCTAATAACCCCTCTGAAAAATCATGGATATCAGATTTTACTTGGTCGAAGGTAAAGAAGGAGACATGCCCTCCTACAAAGGGTCATCTGTTGATATAAGTTCCTGGAATTTGTGTGATTCTCGAGAACAGATAAATAATTCTAATTTTATTTTTATAATGTCATTAGGGTTATATATTATCATATTGTTGCACATATAGCTTGTCTTGTTTTTTTAACAAAAAATTTTCACAATATTCATGTAGACAAGGAAAAGAAATTCAGTCTGGATCATTACATATTTTCGTTGAATTCACAGCTAATTATAATGCATTTTATGTACAATAATTAGTGGCTCAATATCATTGTACCTTAATTCATTTAACAAATACATATTTATAATAAGCCTTGTTATGTGAAAGCTACTACACTAGGGCTTATTTTATAATAATCAAAAAATCAGTCACAAATACCCAGGGGCACATAGCTTTTGTTACCTTGGATTCTTTTCTGACAGCAAAGACTGCTTGCTTATTGGTTGTTTAAGGTGAAAAGAGGTCCTAGGAAATTAGAGGGATGACAAAGAAAAGCAAAATAGAGAGAGAAAGACAATTTAAGCACTACTGTCATATATGAATAGAAAGAACCATTAATAAAAAAAATCTGCTGGAACAAGGCACCCTATCCCTTTCAGCAGCTGAATTGCTCTGGAGGAATCTGCTCACATTCCCTGTAGTGTGAGCAGCACATCCTTGAAAAGAGAATTAAAATAATGACCAGAGACAGCCACAGGAGATTTTCTTTGAGCTCGTTTGGTCATTAGATCAACCTAAACTTCAGTTATGTCAGCAGTGGAAAATGGTGTCCTACTAAGATATATAGACTGTCAGATTAAAACAATAGATCCATTAAAGGTGCCTTTGCCAATTCCACACACAAAAAAGGCAATTCAAGAATGCATCATTGTACTGGTTGCTGTGGATGCTCTGAGTGTAGTATAAAATCATGTTAGAATAGTCTAACCTTGACAATGGAGTAAGTAATTCTATCCACTAGATTCCATCTCCCATTGGCCAAAGACTAGGTTTAGAGTGCATGGATGCCTTACACTTCCAGGTACACCATACACAGCTTGGTTGAACAAGCATTTTCAATTTGCCATGTGGAACAACTAATAAAGACCAGGATGGCAGGCAGGCATGGTGGTGTATGCCTGTAATCCCAGTGACTTGGGAGGCTAAGTAGGAGGATCACAAATTCAAAGCCAGCCTACACAACTTAGCCAGAACTTGTCTCAAAATCAAACATAAAGAAAGGTAGGGATCTGGCTCAACAGTTAAGCGCCCCTGAGTTCATTCCCTGGCAGATAGAAAGAAAGACAGACAGACCAGGACAGAAAGTAAAAGATAGGCAAGATACTACAAGATCCCAAGATACTACAAGAATATACTTGAATGCAATTGGTTGACATGGCAATAGCTGGGGGACAGGGAATTGACCAAAGAGGATGCATGAGAACCTTCTTAGCCAACTCCTTACATTGTTTGAATAGACTTGACATAGATCCAGAAAATACTTACTTGGCTGCAATTTCTACAAGAGAAATTTCATTGAGAGGTTCTAACTATCTCCCGGGATTGCTGTAACTAAGTCCTTACTAGAAGTTAAATGACTTAAAATAACAGAATTAATTTTTTCAGATTTCTGGAGACTAGAAGTCTGAAAACCAAGGTGTTTACAGAGCCATATTCCCTCCAAGCCCTCTAAAGGAGGATCCTTCCGTGCTTTTTATAGTTTTTGATATACCCTCAGGTGTTCCTTGCCTTGTGACAACATAACTCTAGTCTCTGTCCCCATCTTTACATGACTGTATTCCATCTGTGTCTTTCTTCAAATGGCATTTTCTTCTTTATGTGTCTCTGTGTCTAAATTTTTCTCTTCTTTCAAAGATATCAATCATATTGTAACAAAGGTCCATCTTATTTCCTCATGACCTCATTTTAGCTAATTACATCTGAAGTACCCGATTTCTAAGTTAGATCATATTCTGTGGTTCTAGGGGTTAAGACTTCAACATACATCAGGGATAAGGGTAGTGGGATTCAGTCCATAAGAGATCAATGGAAAAATCTAGAGGTCAACACTCCTTAAATTTGTCCTGATGCTATAATTGGCATTTGTCATTTCTTTTCTCCACCACTAATTCTAGTTTTTCTTCTTACTCAGCCAACATATGAATGGATCTAAGTTACCTGACTGGTGAACAAGACTTAAATAACTAAAGGGAGCTAGAGTTCTTAGTTGCTTTGCAT
The DNA here is from genome assembly GCF_048772815.1 of Callospermophilus lateralis. NCBI lineage: Eukaryota > Metazoa > Chordata > Mammalia > Rodentia > Sciuridae > Callospermophilus > Callospermophilus lateralis. Next base: position 61,058,505 of record NC_135320.1, on the reverse strand, counting down.
TTGTTGGTATAGTTACTTATTTTCAGTTATGACTGGAGAAGAAGGCAATATAAGATGCCCCAGTAAATCTTATGATTCAGACAGAGGTTCAGATGTCTTTTCCTACTCACTCTTATTGTATATTAGAAACCCTAGCTCCTCACAATTTCTATAGGCAATTACATTCCCCAGGATGGTAGTTTTTCCTAATCTACTGCTCTACTGACACAAGAAAAACAGGCAAGTCTTGTGAAACTTTTACTGACTAATCTGGTAGAACCATTCCGCATATACTGGCTTTCTACCTCCTCCCAAGATATCAAATAAAGCAGAGTCTAAAGTGCAGTAAGTAATAGCTACATTTTTTAGTCTTTCTTTTTTTTATTTTTATGTGGTGCTGAGGCTCAAACCCAGTGCCTCACACACATGTAAGGCAAGCTCTCTACCACTGAGCTACAGCCCCAGCCCCACCACAATTTTTTAATATTCTGAATTTGTTTTTATATTCTGCATTTGTTTCACTGGGGGTTATGATGATAGGTTCAATTCTACTTTCACTTTTACCTCCCAGGTTAGTGAATTTTAGCTATTGGAAATAAGGCATTTTATCTTAGCCATTGGTTGAATGTAGGTGCCATATTCAGAAGATGGAACCCAACACTTCATGGTATTATCACTCAGCTGATATTTTAACCTTTATTATTAGGTATGTAAGCATTCTGTCTGACTAGCAACTTTAAGGTCATGTTATATAATGCAGGACTAGTGAAAAACATGATCATGTAACTCATTATCCCACCTTTTTACTCTTAAATGGAATCTGTTCTGAGGTGATATCATGTAGGAGTCCATGTGAACAAATCACAGATTAGGTAAGTCTTTGCTCTGGTAGAGGGCAGGTAATGCAAATTCACAACTGGAATACATGTAATTTTCTTTAAGGGACAAATGTTCTCTACTTCAGGATTGGAGAATAAGGGGCCTGTGAAGAGAGGCTGATTGCCCTCTCCAGAGGGCAGGCTCAGCTCCTAGGAGATGTGTGCAGGATTTTCCCGAGTATTCAGGAGAATCTGTAGCTAGATAAGCCTAATGTGACCCTTACATAGCTTTCATTCCTGCCACTGTGTTCATATCTCCATTACGCAAGAACTAGGAGGTTGAGAAGGTTGAGGAGGGAGTTTGGCTGATATCCACAGGTTGAGTGTCCTCCGCTCTTGATTGTTGAGTGCTTTCTATGAAAAGCATGTTCTCTGGAAGGTGACGGGGGATACAATGAACCTCCACACCTCCACTACTCCAAAATGTCCATAAACTTGCCTCAACACCAAGTTTCCCTTTTTGGTATCTTCTCGTCTTTCCACTCTCAGGCTTCTGCCTATGCAGACGAATCAAATAGATATTTCTCATTTCATATATCCTTACCTCAGATTATATCTCCCTCCAACTAAGATAAATAATGAAGATGCTGGCATCTCTGCTCATGGGGTAGAGATTCCTTTACCATCCATCTTCAGGAACGCGCCGATTGGGCTGAAGAGAGATGGCATTCCATTTAATACTTGTGCTAACATGTTTTGCCAACTCATTCTGAGGACCCAGCTCAGTTTTTTCCTGCTGTTAGCTAATTGTAAGAAGCCACCATGAAGCCATAGTCTCCAACTGAAGTGCCAATACCATTTGGGGTCTTTTGTTCCTTTTCTCTAACCACACAGACCATGGGGAATTTGAAAATGATTTAAAGAGCCTGTGCAGTGGCTCATGCCTGTAAATCCCAACAACTTGGGAAAGATAAGTGGGTCCGAAGTTCAATGTCAGTTTAGCAACTTAGTGAGGCCCTAAACAACTTAGTGAGACTCTGTCTCAAAACTAAAAATATAAAAATGGCTGGAGATAAAACTCAGTAGTGAATTGCCCCTGAGTTAAGTCCCTTGTACCCATCCCCTTAAAAACAAAAGATTGAAAGAGATAACATTAATTAGATGGGCAAAATGATAATTATAGTGCTAAGTACCAAAATCCTAACTCATGAGCTGGTCAGGAAATGCAAAAGAATCTACATTTCTGCAAAATACTGAGTATTGGGCAGATAGAATAAAAATAGGAGATTCAAAATTAGAGGAGGCTTTAATGTAGACAAGAGAAAAACTGTGGATTCACATGTAAACACACTGAGATGGAGGTATTGAGGTGATGGAGGTATTATTCAACCACAAACCTATCATCAACATGCCCAGCATTGTTGAATGTATCTAAAATGGATTGTTTATTTTTTATGGTGAATCCACTAGGTTGAGACTTTTGTACCTATTTTGTGACTAAAGATTTTGAACCTCAGAGAATCAGTATTTTCTTCAGAGTATTAGGTATTAATGTCTGAGATACTCTTTGAAATTAATCAATAAAATCAAATCAACCACGTAAAACAAAATAAAAAAGAAAAGAAATTAAGCAATTAAATAATTCCCAACATGTTTTCTTTTCTTGTTTCTTTTTGTCTTTCTTTCCTTGTTTTTCTCTTTCTCCTTCTATCAACATATCATTGTCTTGAATTAAGCTCTCATGATAGACAGAAAATGCCTGCTTATAGACCATGGTTCATGAATATTTGGGAAAGAAGATCCTCCCTGATTCCTTCTTGACATCAAAGTTTGATTTTAGAATTGCTTCCTTAGGAAAACTTTTTGAACATTGTTATTGTATATTTAGAATTTTTCCACCTGTGAAATTTTAAAATATGAAATTTACCTCAGTTACAAGCTCCCATGAATGATTTAATTTCATATTACAAAAGCTATATTTGATCCTACCTGTTTTCAAGAAAAAAATAGTAAAAGTCAAATATGCTATAATTTGTCATAGTCCCACATGAACAGTTTTTAATTAAGCATAATTAAAGTCAGCTTCTGTCTTATTTTATATTCCCATCCCATATGTTATATGTCCCTCATTCCTATTAAAAAGATATAATTTTAATAAAAATGGATTTTTATTCCTTTCTTATACTGCGATGATTTTTATAGTTTTTAAATCCATTATTATTAGGTTCAGACACTGATAATTATTAAGCTCTCCATATGTCAGTCATTGGAGATCTAAAGGTAAGATAAAGAAAATGACAATTCCTAACCTTGTCTAGCCTGGAATAGGAGGACTCAGAATAATATTGGTAGGACTTGATCCAGAATGACTCTGGATTTGAGCAAAGAAATTGGGGTTATTTCTGCTGTGAATTCAGAATGAAGAATGAGTTTGTGTTAGTGTGCTTAGTGGAATCCGCTGAGATTACCTAGGTATTCACAGGCTCATTCTAGTCTATGAAGCCCTCTTCTAAATCAGCCTCAAATTCTGCTAGCATCTGATAAGGAGAGGAAAGATGGTTTTAAAAGAAAATAGTTTTCATTTATACCTACATTTTTCTTCTTGTTGTTTTTCAACTCTATGTTTTAAATACTTTTAGGCATAGTGTCTTAATCTTTGTGCTGCAATGGGGGTACCTTGATGATGGCTTTTGACCCTAGAGTAGCTTAAGTTTCTGGCCTCCCTACCTCTGCTACATAGAGTCTTCTCTAATGCCCTCCATAGCAAAATACTACAATTTTCTGCATATGCCTTAGGAAATGCACATCTGCACATGTCCATAGAAATGCACATCTACACATTCCCATGTGCATAGAAATAACTACTTTAAAGAGTTATATAGTAATGAGGAGAAATACCAGCTCTGATAGTCCACCTTTTTTTAAAAAAAACTTAGTAAATTTTATTTTAAAATAACTTGTTTTTAATATCAGTGGCTGTTTCATTTTGCTGCATATTAAATTCAACTGGGAAATTTTAAAGCTCCCAAATGGTCAGGCTATTCGCCAAACCCTAAGTTCATCACAACTTCTGAAGTTGGTTGAGAGTGGCTTTTTTTTTTTTTTTTTTTTTTTTTTGAGGGAGGTTTTAGTAAAACAGTGTCACATGCAGAGTTCTTTGACACAGCTATTCCCATTTCTACTATTCTTTTAGAGCAAATCATTTATTAAATGTATAAATTATGGGCATTAAATATGATTCTATTTTTGTAGGTTAATACTTTGCCACATAAAAAGATTCGCAAAAAATAAGCTCTGACTTAATCTGCCAAAGTAACATTCAATCAGCCAGAGTAGAAGATACAAAAGCCTGACATAGTCACTTAAATCTGATTAAATTTTGTTTATTTATGTGACAGTTGAACAAATGTGAGATTATTTTTCTTTATTAAGTAACATTTATTTCTATGAACTATGAGTCTTGTGCTTTTAATCACGAAGGGGAGATAAGTTGGTTTGGATGACAGGACTCATATGAGCTTGTGCTGTGGCCACTTTGCTGCTTTCCTCTGGGAGTCCTGATACCACAAGGCAAGGAACCTGGATGAGGACAGATTTGTTTAAGAGAGCTGATCATCTTTTTTCCTAGTACGTGAACATATGAACAGGACACATGGTTAAAAAAAAAAAAAAGTAAACAAATAAAACCTAACTGAGCAATTATCTGGGAAGCCTGAACTGTGAGAAACAAATTTGAGAAAGGAAGCCTGAAATTCTAGCTTCTTTAGTATAAACTGATTTGCTAAGATATTTAACTCTTTTCCTTATAGCATCATTTAACTATTATATTCACACTGAAGAATCTGTGGCAGTTATTTCCATCACTGAAGGAAGATACTTGGCTTTGGTCAAGCATTCTTGATTCCTACAAATTGGCTTTTATGGGATCATTAACCACCTGAAATTATACTATAACATTCTGAGTTAAAATCCCTGGAGAATTTACTAAGGGTAAGAATTTACTGTTTTTCATTAGATTCACATAGAGTTATCCAACTCAAAGGATGCCTATTTAGTTTATCCAAAATTTATTCTAATTGACATAACCCCAGATTATCATTTAGATTTAAGCCCCCCTCCAGGACTGAATTTGAATGTAAATGTATTTTACTCATTTCCACATTTAATAATATTTTAGGGTAATGAACATATTGTACTCACAGGGAACAAAATTAATAAAGATTGGCTTTGGCCCATTTTTTTGACTTAACTTTGTCAGTATATATTGAATCTGAGAGTAAAGTGAGTAATAAGTTCCCAGAACCTCCATTTGTGGCCTCCTCCAAAAGACAAATAGTGTTGTCACATAAACATAAAAGGAAGACCGACCCCCCCCCCCCAACTACTCATGAACCCACTAATGCAGAGCAAAAATAATAGGGTTGGAGATTAGAAGATGAAAAACCACAAACGCCCCTATGCCATCCATTTCCGCTGTTCTGACTTGCTCTTTTTACTTCTTTTTGTTGGCTACAGCTGTGTTCTTTCAACAGCTGAGCAATTGTGTAGTGCTGTTAATTTTAATTTAACCTGTGAATCATGGTGATTACAACATCTATAACCTCAGCATGCTAATTATGTCCCATTGGTATGAGTTCTAAGAGTACCGAGAAGCCTTAGGTGCCCATCTGATAGCCATGTTTTGTGAGCCCTTAGCTTCATCTGGCAATGATGACAGTGCTTTGGAATTAATCTGCTAGTATCAGTTCTATACAATGTCCCTGTCATTTAAGGCTTTACAGCAAAATCTACTGAACTGGAGAAAATACATCTTAATACATTGCTTTATTGCTCTTTTTGAGGGACAAGAACCAATGTGCTCAAGAAAGACTATCTGCAACATGCATGTGGAGGCTCATTTATTTAAAGATGTGTAATTCATCACTGTCAAAGTTCCTGGGGGCCAGAGAGCAATATTGCCAATGTCTCCTGTGCATTTTGAGCTCTTCCAAGTGTTCAGGAGAAGGCTAAATCTCATTGTGACTTAATATAAAAGTAGTAAATATATTTATTTGTTTAAATTTTTCTGAAATTGATTTTTTTGTTAAAAAAGAGATTTTTGTATAAAGTTGAGCTATGTGGATTATAAATTGTGCTTATGTAGAGGTGTCTTATGTTTAATAGGTTTTATTTATTTATTTATTTTTACACTGCGCCTTCCTATCCTCCACTGGCGTTGAACTTACACAAAGGAATCAAGATTTGTTATTGACTTACTCAGTATTTAAATCAACAACACATGCTTCCATTTGAAAACATTCTAAGAATAAAAACAACAAATCACTCTTTGATATGGAATTATTTGTCACGGAGTTTGTACATATTATCAATAATATTTCCCCCTCCACCATCACATCAGCAACACTTTAAGTCATCATGGCTAATCTGATTTCTAGGAAACAACCATATGAAAAATTAGCCTTAGGACTTACAATAAACTTACTTCACTCTAACTTCAAATAATACTCTATAATTGACTTAAATACATATATATATATACACACATATATATGTATATATATATGTATTATACATATATCATTATATACTTATATATTATATAATAATACTTATATAATATATATACTGCGTATGTATTACAGCATATATTATATATATTTACACTATATTTGCATAAGAACCTTCCATGAGTCTAGTCTCAGTTTCTTTCTTGTATCTTACACATACTACTGTTATTGTACATGTCATTTTACATATTATATGCCCACAATGTGTTGCCATTGTTTTTCTTTTAGAACATGGATTGGCAAGCTAAAGCCCATGGATAAAGAAGAGTCTGCAGTCTATTTTTCTGAATAAAGATTTATTGGAGCCCATTCCATTCACTTTTCTACATATCATTAATTCTGCTTTTGTAGTCCAAAAGCATCGGGGACCATATGGCCTACAAAACCTAAAATATTTACTATCTGGCTCTTCTAAAAGTTTGCTGATCCTATTTCAGACACTCATGTAATTTTAGAGTCAGTTAAAATTAGTGAAAAATTCTTATATTTATCTTTTATTAAAACTATTTTTAGACATCTTTAGTTATGTATGTATGTAGCTATACCTGTTTTTCTTTGGCATCTTATTGTAGATAATTCTGTCTTTTTTTTCCTCTCATTTTTTAAAATTATTCATTACAGTTGTACATACTTATGGGATTTGTTGTTATATATTTGTACATGCACAGCATGTACGATATGACAATGTAATTTGGCCAATATCACTTCCCAGGACTTCCCCCCTCCATCTCATCTCCCATCTCTTCCTTCCTTTCCTCTACTAATCTCCCTTTGATTTTCATGAGTTCTGCCCCCATCTTTCTTTCTTTTTTTCCTCTCTGGCTTCTGCGTGTGAGAGAAAACACAGGACCCTTAGCCTTCTGAGTTTGACTTATTTCACTTAACATAATGGGCTCTAGTTCCATCCATTTTCCCACTAATGACATAATTTTATTATTCTTTATGGCTGAATAAAAATGCATTGTGTATATATACCACATTTTCTTCATCAATTTATCTGTTGATGTACACCTAGACTGTTTCCATAGTTTGGCTATTATGAACTGTGCTGTTATACACATGGGTATGCATATATCACTGCATATTATGACTTTTAACTCTTCAGGATAAATACTGAGGATTGGTATAGCTGGGTCATTGGGAAGTTCTGGACCTAGCCTTTTGAGGAACCTCCATACTGATTTCTATAGTCATTGTACTAATGTACAATCCTACCAATAGTATAAAGTGTTACTTTTCCTTCACATTCTCCCCAGCATTTATTATTATTTATATTCTAGGGGTGACTGTCATTCTGACTAGTGTGAGATGAAATCTTAGTGTAATTTTGATTTGCATTTCTCTAATTGCTAAAGATGTTGAGCATTTCTTCATATATTTGTTGGCCATTTGTATTTTTTCTTTTGAGAGGTATCTATTTAGCTCATTTTCCCCTTTGTTAATTGGTTTATTTGATTTTTATTTGTTTAAAGTTCTTTTGAACTCTATATATTCTAGATATTAATCCTGTCAGAAGAGTACCTAGCAAACTTTTTCTCTTATTCTGTAAGTTTTCTCTTTATATTTGTAGTTGTTTCCTTTGTTGTGAAGAAGCTTTTTAATTTGATACTCTCCCAGTTATTAATTCCTGCTTCATTTCCTGAGCTTTAGGGGTCCTATTGAGAAAGTCATTGCCTGTGCCTAAAAGCTGGAATGTTGAACCTATGTTTTTTTCTAGGTATTGCATAGTTTCTGGTCTAATTCTGAGGTCTTTGGTTCATTTTGAGTTCATTTTTGTACAGGGTAATAGATAAGGATCTATTTTCATTCTTCTACACATGGAAAACCCATTTTCCTGGCATAATTTTTTATAAAGGTTATCTTTTCTCCAGCAAAAGTTTTTAGTATCTTTGTCAAGGACCTGATAATTGTAACTGTGTGGGTTTATCTCTGTGTCTTCTATTCTGTACCATTGGTCTATGTGTTTGTTTTTGTTTTCATGCCAGTATTATGCAGTTTTTGTTAGTAGAGCTCTGTACTATAATTTGAACTCAGATATTGTGATGCTTCCAGCATTGTTTTTTTTTTTTTGTTTGTTTGTTTGTTTAAAATGGCTTTGACTATTCTGCATCTCTTATTCTTCCAAATGAATTTTAGGACTATGTTTTTCTGATTCTGTGAAGAATGACATTGGTATTTTGATGGGGACATTGAATGTAGGGTAAATCCCTAGAAATAGACACATCTCTTTTTCTTCTAGACCATTAGTGTGAAGAATTTGAGTAAATACATTTAGGACTTGAACTGGGTGGAGTTTTATAGTTTCTATGGCCTTTTAGTGCGCATCAGCTTCCAGTTCCTCTGGTGTTATCTTAGATTAGGATGGGTGGAGGTGGTGAAGGTCTCTTCTCAATGCATTTGCTTCATTTTTAGCTTGTGGTCTCCCCATTGTCTGCAATTCAGAGGGATTATTTTTACATTTTTCCCCCTCCATCACGGTAGACTGTTGTTGTTTGTCTCCTGGAGTTTGCTTGCAAGATACAAAATAAAGTAAGTTTATTTTGTCCTTTTCCTGTCCTAATCCTAGGTAAGCCCCTTGACCCCTGAGTCTTGGTGTGAAGATGTTTTCAAAAGTGATTCCACCCTTTACCAAACAGTAGAAGACTTATAACCATCTGGACCTGGAGTGATTTTCTTCTTCTTCCCTAGGATGCAATTGTTTTTCTTTTTTATCCCTCAGGTTGGCACCATCTGAGGAAGGAGATTTTCCTGGGTTTCCTGTTCTATCCCCAATTTTAAATGAGCTTCCAGTGCAGTTCCATGGAGTCAGTGTGGACTTCCATAGTATCTGAGGCTCCAGAAGTTTCAATGCTCTCATTTTTTAGCAATTCAGCTTTTAGCAATTTTTGGAAATTTTAGCTGAATGCTTTCTATTCACTTGCAGAGTCTGTGGTCCTTTGTAAATGCTGTTGTTGAGGACAGAATAGTGTTCTCTACAGTCTCAATATCTAGGCAGAAACAGAAATTTGATCCTTATAAAATTTACCCGATCTTCAAATCTGGCTGATTTGAAGAGGCATATTTCTCTTCTACTTTGGAAATATTCCTCCATTGTTGTTTCATAATTTCTCTCTCTTCACTTTTCCATTACTCTAGAAGTTCTGTTAGATAACATTTGAACTTGAATTTTCTTGTCTCATTATTTTTCTAACATATTACATCTCCTTGAAGTTTTGTTCTACATTCTTAGACATTTTTTATTTTTTTTTCCTTTAAATGTTTCTTTTGAAACTTATCTGGCAATATGCTTTTAAAAGTCCAGGAGCTTTTCCTTGGTTTCTTTTTCGTAATGTCCTATCCTTTCTTTTTTATGATGCATAACCTTTTCAAATCTCTATGAGAATACAAACACTGTTTCTTAAGGTTAGGTATTCTCTCTTGGTTAACAAACAATAACTGTTATTCTATTTGTTTTACCTTTCTCTTTCATTCCGAAGACTTTCTTGAAATAATTGGTGAGGATTGGCAGTTTATATTTAGGAAAAGGGATAAGGATGCTGATTGGGGTCCCTGTATATGGGAAGTTTCTTTCTTGTCAACTTTACTTCAGGGGCAAGAGGCTAGATTTAGCCATTCAGTCTGGACTTTACCAAAACCAGAAAGCAAGTGGCTCTGACTATGGGATGCTAATACTGAATGGCTTCCCTTATTCCCCCCAAGCAATTTTTCCAGTTTATTTAAAAAACAGACAAAAACTAAAAACAAAACCCTTTTGCCAATATTTCCAGAAGTGGAGATAACCTATGCCTACACTGATTTGAGTTATAAGAGAAATCATCTGAAACATTTTAAAAGCAGATATTCTTTTATTAAATATTCATAAAATATTTAAATATTTTTATTAAATACTTAAATATTTTTATTAACATGGTAAAAATGGGAGTTCATAACCCACTTGAATCAAAATGTATGAAATATGATATGTTAAGAGCATTGTAATGTTTTGAACAACCAATAAAAATACTCTTTTAGTTTTCTTCTAGGGTTATTGTTTATTGGTTGTGCTACTTTACAACTTTGTGTAAAAAGAAGTTAACTTGTAGATTTTTGTTTATTACAGATGCAAATAAATTCTGTCTGGTAGGACAGATGATCCTAAAGCTTATAGTTTATGACCTGAATAGATATTAACCAGATTTGTATCTAACCTTGCATTCTTACCATCCATATTTTTTTGTTTGTTTGATAAATTGCCTCTCTCTGAATTTACTGATTCCCCCATTTATTGTGTTAAGTATCTTTGACATGTGTTCATTTTATATTCATTTGAGAATCATGCTCTTACTTTTTGGAATAATATACTTCGTTTGTTAAGGGTTAATCTGCCACAGATCATCTGGAAAAACATTTATGAATTGATAAAATAAGATCTATTGATCTGCAATAGGGAGTGCACTCCAGAGTAATTGTGCCAGGCATGAGGGAGGAAGAAGTGTCTCTATAAAGTTGGAGTTTTCAGTGAAGGATTCTGAGGGAGAGGGAAGGGGAGGGGAAGTAGCAGCTCTGGGTTGGTTGCTCTTTCTAAAACTGAATTAGAAGAATTGGGACCAATAGGTACTCAGTGCCATGATAGAGTGAAGAACGCTTGGCAATTTGGTATCCCCAGGAATAAATGAAAATTTTCAAAACAGGTCTGGGGCACCTTTGGTGAGGAAGAAGGAGTCACTCAAACAAGGCACCATTCTAATGTTTTATAATTGCTGTATGATCTTGGGGGAAAAATATTTTCTGTTAACTTTATAGCTGGCTTAATCTGTTTTTGTCTTCAGAGCCTAAAAAATAATAATGTGCTATTTTTCTTCTTCAGATCAAGGTGATTCTTACTCTCTTAGTCTGGTTTTCTGGTCTTTTGGTAATCTATTCCATTTCTAAAATTATAGTGGGGTTCAGATAACTTTCTCTGTATAGAGCCAAGTAGCAAACATTTAAGATTTTGCCAGATGGACTCAGTCTGATCTACATCCTTCTGTCATTACACCACGAAAGAAACCAAAGAAAATATATAAATAAATATGTATAACTGAGTTCTAATAAATCTTTATTTTACAAAAAATAATCATTGGACTGAATTTGGCCCATATTTACCAACCCCAGTTTAGAGTTTGTCTGGATTTCTACCAAGATGATAGACTTCTTTTTTCACCACAGCCTTTCTAAGCTGGGATTTCCTTTATTGATTCATCCCTCAATGCCTCTACTTGATTTCCATATTCCTATTTGTGAGTGGCCCTTCTTTATTTCATCTAATTGTTTTACTGTTTGAGTTTTCGTTGTTATCTTTTTAGAGGTGTCTCATGGGTAGGGTGACAAATCCTCGTGCTCAATTTTTACTCTGGAATGGAGGCAGTATAAAACACGCTGATAAAGACAATGAAAAGCAATGTACCTGCCTAGATGACCACTTTGTCACCTATTATTATTTTGTAACATTCCAAATTTGCATATTGCTGGACTATTAAATAATTTAGGCATAGTACCTTATCTAAAAGAGCTTCATAGGCAAAAATGCTAGGAACAAACTGGAGACAGGTTATTAGGATAAATAAATCAAACCATAACATTAATGAGTGTGTGTGTGTGTGTGTATGTGTGTGTGTGTGTGTGTGTGCGTGTGTGTATATATACATATATATATTTTAACTCATACTGGTAAATGTCAAAGGGAGACAATATTCTACAAAAAGAGACCTGATTCAGATAAACTAACTTATACTATTTTTTTTCTAGTACTGGGAATTGAATTCAGGGCCTCACAAGTGCTAGACAAGTGCTCTACCATGAGCTACACCCCTGACCCACTAACTAGCTTATTACAGATACAGAAAACAAGCTAAGGTTAAATATTTAATAGACTCACAACTATATCCCCTTTGCCTTTTATAAAGATTCAGATAAATACTAAATAGAGATCAATGTATGCATTTCAGAAATTATAGTCCATTAAATTTGTAAAGTATAGAACCTTCTGTCAAATATAGCTTGAAGCATGTACTTGGGATCTGAGGCCAAGAGGAGGACACATTACTACTTACTGCAAGTACACTCTCTGACATCTATGGGAGGCTCTGAGTTTTCAAAGCAGACTCCAAATATATTTATTTAGCCAGATGCACAGAATTTCAGCCTTCAGAGTAAATCCAGTCATCATCAGCGTATATCATAAAAGAGGGTGCATTGGGTGTACAGGCTTTCCTTCTGAAGGTGCATTTACCATGTAGAAGACAAATGGAGAGAAACCTGGGTTCACCATGCCCATTCAGTCAATAGGCAGTGCAAGAGAGGGGGAACATCTACTTCCAAGACACAGTAATGTCACATACTGCTAAAATTAAGAATTTTAAATTATTAAACCATCCCCTGTTAGATTGATTTTTTTAAACTTTGGAGTAAGAGATAGAAAAACAAGAATTCCAATGATTCTCTTTATTATTCTCTGGATGGTGAAGAGAAGTGGGGATCTCATTGTTTGCGATTCAAGAAGGGGAGAATAAGAAGAAAAGCCACCTGTCACAAAAATGTCATTAAAGAAATTCAGATTATGCCATTGTGTAAATGCAACTAGCATTCTATGTACCACTTATATGATAACATATAGTCATACCAAAATTGTTTTTTCTGTTTGTTTGTTTACCTGAAAACGTGGATATTTTCACAAAGGCAAAGAAATCTGAGGATTATAAATAATAAATTCCTGAGGGGGTTAGCCTAGCCATAAACCAGTTAACAGTGTGCATATCTTAGTGGTATAAATTTTAAAGTTCATTCATTGTAGAACTAGCAAATGACATCCAAAGTCACGTATGCAGAACTTTTAAAATATCTTCCTCAATAGCACCTCACCAAATAGTAATTAGGTTTGAACTCCAGCAGCCTGCAGCTGAGGCTGTCATCTGGTGAAGGATGCTTATGCATCCCAGCATGACTCACAAAAGGTAAAAAGTAAAGTGAATCATCTTGGCTCTTTGTCCTTGTTTTGAAAAGATAAGGAAGAAGCATCCACTTGAAGTAAAATTGAAAATGAAGCATCCAGTGTTCTATGACAGAAGCAGCATTTTTAAGAGCCTAGCATTGTGAATGTAGCTGAGATCTAAAATCTGAAAGTCCAGACTTTACTGAGAACCAACTGACCTCTTTATTGCATGTTTTTCTCATTGATTTGGTTTTGTGTCACACAACAGCTCCTTTATAGATATGTTACATACATTCACCAAGTTTCTTTTTAGAACCTGGTGTTTTCAAAGCAAATGGAGGGTAAAATAATTGAACTCTTTCTTTTTATCCGCTCTATAATTAATGATGTAGAGTAAGAACCAAACATGCAAAGCATTTCATTTACCCTTTTTGGAAATATAGCTTATTCTTTTTGTCCATGACAAGTTGACACAAAGTCACTATCTAACATATATAATGGCCCTACCATTATTGTACTCCATTTGGATGCTCTCAAGAGGTGATGAGAGTTTGTGCAATTTTATAAACAGGTATGTTCTGAGACAGTTTTTAAAAATTTACAGTAAAATCATGATTTTCATACAAGTGCAAAGTAAATATATGTCAAATATTTTATCTAACACATTAATTAATGAGGGAATCAGTAAAAAGTGCTAAAAACTGATTCAAAAGAAACCCAGAAAAGTAAGATGGGAAGTTCATGGTATTCAGTTCACCATTTTTCTGTCTTTCTTCCATTTCATGCCAAGACAAGAGTAAACTCAGATTTCAGTTCCACAAAACCACTAAACTGAATATTATGCAAATGTCTAATAGAGTCATACACATTTCATCTTCTCTATATTTACACAGGAGATCCACTCAAAGTTAGCTAGAGTAATTGCTTATAAATACTGATGAATTTCTTTGAAGCAGAAAGCTGCTTCTTCTCAATGACTTATTATTATTATTATTATTATTATTATTATTATTATTATTATTTTATACATTCAGGCATCAAGAGCTAACTGTTCTTGTGGACTGGTCAATTGTGTGACACCTGGCCCTTATTTTTCACTTCTATTGCTCACACCTCAATCCAACTCTTTAGACAACAAATCATGGGGAATCTGAGTTAAGGTACCAGTGGGTCTACCTTCCTTGAATCTCTCTTCACTCTGAAGTGCACTGTACTGCTATATTAGAAACACTATTTTCATGTTACTATCCTACCCAAATATTTTCCCACTTCCCAGTCTTTATAGATTCATATGTAAGGGCAGCTGGTTATTGGAAAAGCAAATACAAGATAGATGAACTACCTTAAGTCCCCCCCCTTTTTTTTTAACAAACCAGTGGGTAACTAAGCAAAGAGAGCAATTAAACTTGATTTATTATGAGTAAAATACAGAAAGATTCATGGGTTTGTGAAATAGGAATTCTTCCCCAAATATCATTTAGAGGCTATCAGATTGTTATTCTTTCCTTTTTAGGGATAGCTGTGACATTTAAAAGAGAAGTCCAAGTTCACGGAAGTGCTGACATTCTTCATCTTTACTGTGACAGTGTGGCACAGCTTGATTCAGAAGAGCTTACTGGAGCTTTGGTACATGACTAATTAGCCAGTGACTCTGCTCAATTGATCAACCATTCTGAGCTGTATTTTGATAAAATGGAAATACAACTGATAGCAGTCCTATCTACCTCCCAGAGTAATTATAAGGTTCAATTGAGATTCTACACATTAAAACAATTACTAATTCACAATCTATGATCAAATGCAAACAGTAATAAGCACAGTAGTACTGGCCTTTCCATACCCCTTCAATATAACTTATTCCTTATTGGGAAAAGTTACCAGATATCGAGGTTTACAGAAGTTGCTAGGAAGTATACTACCTATGTCAAAGACTCTTCTGCCATTTTCTTCCTAGGGCAAACACATGGTTTATAAAATTTTCCCAACTTTTGTTTTTGTTTATCTGAGAATAAAAATTACATCAGTGCAAAGACTTCCAAATCATAGCATATATCCAGAGGATGAAGTTTGAAGTGTTACCTTGGCTTCTTACAATTATGTGAAAATTTATATTACATTTTGCATATTTGAATTTCATTCATAAGAAATCCATATGAATTTCACTTATAAGAAAATTTCAACAAAGAAAATTGAAAATGAAAGAAACATATTTAATATAAGAGGATTTTTTTAAAAAAATATTAATTTATAAGAAGAGAATTTTAAAAAAACATATTAATTTAAGTCCTAAGGTTTGGAAACATATCAAAACAAATCACAATCAATGACTATGACTATTCAAAAGGCAACATCTCATATCGTCCACTCTATTTAATCTAAGTGGATACTACTCATCAGTCATAGTTTTCATTTGCATTGGGCTGGGTTAAACCTTGTGGAAATGCTTTAGAGAGTTAAGAATGAGCTCATTATTTATTGTATTTGTTTGAGGGTCTCATCAACCAGATTTTGACACAAGGCTTTGAATACAAGAAGTTTATTTTGGAAAGGAATGCAGGAAGCAATTTGCAGGAGTATGGAGGTAAGAGAAGAAATTGAGGACCACTAATAGAGTGCTTGGGCAACATAGGTAAAATCCCACTCACAACCCTCTGAGAGACTGTATGAAACATACTTAAGTTTTCCACTGAGAATAAAGAAGCTGGAGTTTTAATCTGCTAATCACTGACCTTCTTGGTTAAAGATTTCCACAGGTTAACACTTAAGAGCTTTCAATCTGTCCTGCAAAAGTACTAGGTACTCCTGATGCTTAGAGAATATACTTAGGCACAAATACTCAGGAACCCATTGGCCTGTCAGGGGACTGTCTGCAGGAGACACTGCATTAGCAACACTAAACTGATGAAATTTGTCATTATGCTTACATTATGGGTACTCCAACAAGGCAGACAGACTAATGTGTTCCTTTTCATAGTTGAATTCCTTTCAAGAGTTGTATTTGTCATGTACAGACTATGCGTCAAATATTGAACAAGGTAGTAAGAATGTAATAAATAATAAAGCACAATATGTGCCCTTAGAATAAATAATAAAACACATTTTGTGCTCCAGGGGGATTATTTGCGCATCAGAAGATGTACAAAAACTGTATTAGTCAGCTTTTCATCGCTCTAATGAAATATCAGCAATAGGCTACTTATGAAGAAAAGGAAGTTTATTTAGTCCACAGTTTTAGAGGCTAAAAGCCCAAATAGCATAGTTTAGGCTTGGCGAGGGCCACCTCTTAGCTGTATCCCTTCCTGGTGCGTGGCAGAGAGCAATGTTGGCAGGAACAAAGTGATTACAACTCAAACCAGAGCAGAGAGAGCAAGTGTGGAGTGAGTTTGGGATTTTATAACCCAGGAGTCCCCTGATAACTACCTTCCAAGGGCATATCCTCAGTGACCTAAGGACCTCCCACTAGCACAAACCCCTAAAGGTTTCACCACCTCCCAATAGCACCACCCTGGGGACCAAATCTATAAGAAGTGGGCTTATAAGGGACAGTTGACAACCAAGTCATAGCAACAATATTCCAACAAAAAGCCTGTTTGTATTTGAGACAGAGTGAATGTCAACCAAAGAAGAGGGGCTATGGGCCATTTGTTGGTTATTAAAGAAAGAAAGAAGGTAGCTGCTGGCTCTCTAACAGTTGATTGTATGAAATGAAGCCATCAGTGAACATGATTGTCCTCAGAGGAAGAAGAACTTGAACTTCCCCAGAAATTAGAGGGAAGGAAGAGAGCAGGGCCAGTAACACATATTAGCAAAGAGGGAAAAGGAGCTCTACCGCTGTGTCCTGCAGACTATCTTGTAAAGGATGTTTTCATTGCAAAACTCAGGAGAGATTGAGACAGTTTCCCATGTTCGTGAATTAGTCAGCACACAGGTACAGGCTGAACATCCATGTGCTAGCTATTAAGATAGGTTCTGGATATGCTGCTTCAGAGCCCTAATGGCTTTGTGAGGGTAGGTTACAGAAATAGAAGCCTAAAGAAATTCTCAAACTCTCCTTCATGGTCTAGCTGGGATTAGTGAATGGAGTCATTTTAGAAAGGGAATATTAAGTTTAGTTTTTGAAAAGTAGAATGTCAAACACAAATTAAGTATTCTAAAATATGTCACAATTAGTATTTTTGAAAGGAAGGATTAGAATCGTTTTGGGTCACCTGGTATAACTCCCACAGAGAGGCTGCCAAGTTTAAGAAAATGAGATCTTCATAAAGCACCACAGGAACAAGGAGGTGAGGCTGAGGGTTGAAGGAAAAACACTAGCAAAATTATTCTAATTTAAATAGGGGTGGGGGGCAGTGAATAGGGGTGAGGGTAAGGAAAAGTAAGGCTTGAATATGATCCGCAGAAGAATATGCTGTGTCAGATTTTCACTTTAGTTTTGGCTTAACATAGGTTTAATGCTAGGACTTTATACCAGTAAATATGGCAGCTGGTTGAAGAGAGAGAACTTGAAGATCAGATCTATTTATGTTTAAGAAGACTGAAGCCTTGGATTGTTAATTTAGGCTTCTGTGATTAAAAAGTCTCTGTGTGTGTATACACACACACACACACACACATATATACTGAAAAATATATGTACTATATATTATATACATATGAATTAACAACTACATATATAATATATAAATTACATATAATTAATAATATGTATAATATGCATATATTATGCATAATATATGGATATATACACAATATATTTCATATATTTACACTGAAAAAATATACATAATCATATTGAAAAGTATATACATAAATTTATTTATAAGTAAACACTGGAATTGTCATAATGAGTTCTTAGCTTCTGGAGATAATTGTTCCTTTTTTTTGATATGATATGATTTGCAGCCTGAATAAAAGATCCCGCTGGGAGCTGAGGTGAGCAGAAATGAGAAAACTGTTGGATCTTGTACAGTAGATCAGAAATACACCTTTAAATTTCCAAAAGGGCAAAAACAGCTAGAGGAGATGTCTCAGCCAGGAAAGCCCCAAGTAACAGTTGACATGAACTTTAGCCATTGTTACAAAGACACCAAATGCCATGACAAGACCTGCCAATATTAAGTGATAATAAGGTCCTATAAGTGTGATTTATACTTGGCTGCAAAAGTGCATAGCACAGTGTTTTTCTGTCCCTGGCTGCATCTCAGAATTCAACAGTCTGGGATGAGCCAAAGGTGTCAGAGATTTCAAAAATCTCTGCATATGACTTTAAAGTGTTGTCATGTTTGGAAAATGTGGCATAATGAAACACTGTGTAGTAGTATGGATGAATACATTTTAAATATTTGGAAAGGAAAAATTGTTATTTGCCACAGCTTCCATTATTCCATTCCTTACCATAAAGTGTGCACATTTTCTATTTGTGGATGAGGTAAAAGTGCAAAGGAACAGTAACAATAAATAAATAAATAAAAGGCTTGTGAAGAAGTACAATGTTTCAAAATTTCTACTGTGTTGTCCTTCAAAAAGAATATACAGGTAGAACTCTCACTGTGGAGCTTATTTCAAGCAAGTAAACCTGTGTAAATGCGCCTATGTACATATATGTATATGCATGTATAATACATGCTTGTCAAGTTCTAGATGTTTCGATGAACTAATTTCAACTTGAGGATGTAGACCTAAAGCAATAGTGGCCTGAAGATATGCTGATTTTATTTCCTACTTCTATTTCTTCATGTCATTCAAACAGTGGAAAAGTGCAGGAGATACTCTTGAATTGAAGACTCCATTCATCCATTAGTTCCCACATCTGCTGAAAGGATCCCTCTAAGAGGTACGCAAAGTTTCAAGAGTTCACAGATTTGAAAAGGTAAGCAATGGGAAATGAGGGATCTAATATAGATGCTTTGTTCCTTCTTCTCCTTTCTCTTATCCTAGTTCCTGTTCAAGTAACACTGCATTAGGTATGATATCAATCTAGTTAGTCATGTTTCATTCCCCAAGGGTGACTTCAGGTACTCCAAGGGACATTTTCTTAAGAAAAGGTCAGGTCCTGCATGTAGTTGAGGATGAAGAGAAAGAGGGATTAAGGAGGATGATAAAAATCACAACAATGAGTACAGATTTTTATTTGTTTTGCTATATTGTCATATTCCCTCAAAGGAATGCATTAAATTTTCATCATTCTCTTCATCTATTTTTAGATTAGAGTATATATATATACATATATATATATATATATGTATATATATATATAATTTCTCATGATTATATTTTGTCAAGTGGACATTTTATATTGCTTAGAATTATATTTGATTATAACTTGTTTTGGGTGGTATTGAGTCATCATTTTAGATCTATCATATCTTCATTTTCTGTTGACGTGAAACTCAGGATCATTCTATTCTGGAAGTGACTAAATCAAGTTAGTTTAGTCTTTGTGAGAAGTTGATTATTGAAGTTCTAGAACTTTTGCCTTTTAGATCACTGCAAAAATAGATTTCTAGGTCACCATTATGGTAAGCCTCAAATGCCCATGTGCAAGTGTTCTGTAAGATATTAATTTTCTTTTCCAATTTCCATTATTGCCAGTATCTACCACATATTGGGATTTCTCCACTTGTGTAGTCCACTTGCTTAAATTTTTACTGATGGACCTAAGATACACCATTATGATGATACATAAAAATTACTGTGATTATGAAACTGACTGTTAGATTTTACATTTTATTTTCTCTTAATTTTCAGTATTTTTTCAGTTCTTAAAGTTCTGATTTCAAAAACTTTCCCTGATTGCTTTAGAAAATTTTTTATTCTTCTCAAAAATATTTTATTCCCTCTGGATTTCAAATTGGAGCTTGCAATAAATAGAACAGATATATTTAATAATTAGAGAATTTTTAATAAAAATAAACTAAATATGGTCTACTTTAATCAAGGGTAGTTTAACTCATAAATAATAGAAAATATCATGTTCTTCTAATTTAGGGTTCATGTTCTCTCATAATAGCTCGGAATGTGACGTCAGGAGAGATCATGATCTTTCCGCATACTGAGGTTTGCTTTAGGTACCTTTAGAGATAGCAAGCTAGCACAGTGATTGGATATAAGATACTGCCTTATTCCATGTTCTATTATTTTTTCTCTGTGATTTTGATGTACAGATCAACTAGATCTCCATATATTTTTTAATTTTTTAGTTTTATTTTTTAGTTGTTGATAGACCTTTATTTATATGTGGTGCTGAGAATCGAACCCAGGGCCTCACACATGCCAGGCAAGTGCGCTACCATTGAGCCACAGACCCAGCCCCAGTCTCCATATTTTTAACCTTTAAAATAAAGGAAACAGTGCCCACCTTGCAAGTTTGTTCTATGGACTGAAATCGTGTCTGGCCTATAGAGTGAACTCAGGTTGAAGACCCACATGCCATGAGCTCTTTATAGTTTAATTTACTCTTTTTTAGTATTGAGCTCTTCTATGCTTCTTTCACACTTGGTTTATCATAGAAAATTCCAACATTTTTGGTTGGAAATAGCTCTTCTGGAATAACTTTTCATTTTCCCTCTGCACCAATGGTCAACTCTTCCAAAAACATTGAATTCTGTTTTTATAAATTTTTTTTCTAGAAAATCATTTTATCCCACATACTTATGGCTTAGAGTAATATGGCTTGGAGCTGTTTTCCTTTAGTGGTAATGTATTTTAAAAGAAGCCATGTTTTTTAATGAACTCTTTCCATGTATAAAAGTATTTCTTTGCAGTAGTGAGCCCTTGAAATGCAATGCTAATACTGTACTATAAAGTAGTAAACCATTTTTCAAGTCCAGCAAATTTTGAAGGTAAAAAAATTACTTTAATTTTTTTTACCATCTGGATTATGAATGATGTTCCCAAATATATAAGGATAATGGCTTCTAAATAAATAGTTTGAAGTAATTCTTCAGTACCTGCATATGATTAAATTAGATGTACATCTCATTCACAGAAATATTCATCTGTTGTCATAATAACTAACCAAGCACATTATAGATGGTAAACACACTGCAATAATTGCTGATTGACCTTTTGATCTGCATGTAAATTATTGAATGAATGGACAGTTTTAGGTCAGTAGTATAACCTAAATTATTTTCAGTGTGTCTTGATTATAGTTTAATGTGAGCCACTTCCACTTATGGAAAAACATGAAATATATTAAAACAACACAGGGAGGGTGTTAGCTAAAGAGTTACTCAGGGGAATGTGATGAGAGTATCTGATTGCTCATTCTTGGGTCTCTGAGTGGTAACTTTATTTGGGTTATCATCTTGGTAATGATTCCAGTTAAAAATGTATATGCACATCAGGAAAGTCCAGAGAAGCATCTTACCCTTAGATGAATTATATATCTTGTGAGATGCAGCAAAAGATGATTTTCCCCAAATAACAATGCTTTTATAGACTTTCTTCAGTACAGTTATGTTCAATCATAAAAGCAGTACTATGTTCAAATTGCTTTCTTAACATGAATTATGTGTATAGAAATTGGCTGATTGCATTAACCCTATGCCGAAATTGGCTGATTGCATTAACCCTATGCCTAATGTGATTACAAGGTGAATATTCAAACCCAGTTGAGATGGCTGCTGACAATGACAATACTTTTATCTTGAGAGTAGAAAAAGCAACATTTTTACTATTTCATGTTAGAGTTGCTTCCCAAGACTTTGAATGTTTCATCATAATCTTAAGAGTAAGCTTTGATTAATTAGCAGTTTATATCACCTATGACCATTTCCTTCTTTGCTAAACATGATTTATCAAGGTTTTTTTTTTTTTTTTAAACTGGGGTAGAGGGGCCATGCCTTCCTCATACAAACTTGGCTATTTTTTACACTATGAATAAAATTATACTGACCTGAATCTGGACCTATTGGACCTGATAAAAATAATGATAGTTGTAATAGAAGCAACGACCTTATTTTTGGCATTCTTTTTTTTTAATCTTATAGATCCATACAGTTAATTCAGAATTCTGCTTGTTACATTTGATTTATAAATGGATATGTATATATATTTCTGTGAACTCTGCCCAATGTTTCCAAAGAAACTGAATAAAATGGAGGATATTTTTAGATCTCATATGCAAATTAGGAAATCAAGTTACAAAGAAGTTAAAATAACTTGCCTGATTCCACTCATTCTCACTCTTCAGGTCATCTTCAGAATGACCCAGACAGAGAGGAACAGAGCTGGAATTCGTAAGTCCCTATGTAAGGAAAACCAGAAGAGGATGCTTTGGATAGAGTAATTGTGACAAAAGCTGTTTGGATGTTGGACAAGACAAGACCAAAACTGCCTATTGGAATTGTTAACATGCATTATACTATTTGGGATCAAGCTGAGAGCAGTTCTGGAGAACTGGTCAGGGGAAACTGGATTGCAATAGGTTGAAGATGAACTGAAGGTTGAGAAGGCAGCAATATCAAGTATACATGCATTTCAAAAGTGTGACTATGAAAGTGTACAGGCCTTAAAATAAGGGCCACCAAAGGGGTCCAACACAGGGAAGACTTCATGCACAGCCTTTTGGCAGTTAACAAAGATGTTATGTATTATAGGTACTTAGATTGAGAAAAAAAATAGTAGCACACAAAAATATAATGTGAAGCAAAGAAAATATTCTGTTTTTACTTCTCAAAAGTAGGTGCACCATGGAGAAACAAGTCAATGAAATAGGTTCTGGGGTTTAAGTTTAGCAAGGACATTAGACAATTGAGCAAGGCGAGTATTCTCTTTAGTTTTCAATTTTACAATAAAAATTAAGACTAGGAACTTTCCTGGTATAGGGTGTTGCAAAAAAAAATATGGATGAAACCATAATGGGAGGTGAATTTAGAGATGAAAACTATTAGAGCATATTTAGTCTCCAAAACAGAAAGACAGGTTGATTATGCAGGGGAGGAAGGACTAAGAGATGAAAAAAATGTCTTTGAGAAGTAAGGAAGAGATAATTCCAAGATACAGGCAAGTTAAAGGAGCTATCAGGCTCTAAAAATATTTTTAATCTATAAAATTTAAGAGTTGGATTATATTTTTCTTTGAAGTTCCCCATAGTCTACATATCTATGCTTACAATTGTCTTCTTAAAACTTGCTACAAAATTTTTAAAGACTTCTTTCTTTTGTTCTTAGGTACTTTTCATGCCATACTTAAAAGCTTAGAAAGTCTTTTTGGCTTTATAGTTGTCATAAAATTTAGAATTTTGAGGGTGATTTTCCTTTTAAATATTTTTCTACCCCTCTCTTTTGTCTCCTTCCTGAACTCTAATTACACATATATTAGGCTTCTTAGAGCTATTCTTCAGCTCACTAGTGTTGTTTTAATTTTTAAAATTATTTTTACTCAATCTTTTATTTTTGATATTTTTTATTGCCTTGTCTTCTAGAACATTAATTTTTTCCTATAATGTCCATTCTTTCATTAATAATAACCAATGTGTTTTTTTTTCTTCCAGGAAATTGTAGTTTTAGTTTAAGTTCTGTTTACTTTCAATGTTTCTCATGAGTTTTAGTCAGCTTTTTTATTGCTGTGATTAAAAGACTCAACCAGAACAATCATAGAGGAGGAAAAGTTTATTTAGGGGCTCATGGTTTCAGAGGTCTTATTCCATAGACAGTCAGCTCCATTCCTTGGACCTCCAGGTGAGACAGAACATCATGGCAGAAGAGTGTGGTGGAGGGAAGCAGCTCACATTATGATCAGAAATCAGAGAGAGTTCAGCTTGCCAAATACAAATATACACCCCAAAGCCATGTCCCCAATGCCCCACCTCCTTCAATTACCACTGCTTCAATTACCAGCCACACCCTACCTGCCTTCAATTACACTCAATTAATCCAACCAGGTGATTAATTCACTGATTGGGTTAAGGCTCTCACAGCATAGTCATTTCTCCTCTAAACCTTCTTGCATTGTCTCATATATGAGCTTTTGGGAGACAACTCAAATCCAAAGCACAACAATATGACTACACCTAGCATTTTTAACATATGGAATACAGTTTTCTGACTATTTAAAAATTCTTATCTGTTAGTTCTAACATCTTCCTCAGTTCAGGATAATTTTAAAAATTCTTTTTCCTTATTGTGTATTATGTTTTCCTACATATTTACATGGCTGGAACTCTTTTGCTGGATGCCAGAAGTTATAGATTTTACCTTGTTAGGTGCTCAGTATGCTTATATTCTAATAAATATGTACAAGCATTTTGAAATTCTGTTAACTTACTTGGAATCAGTCTATTTCTTTTCTCTTTTTTGGGATATAGGAACGTATTTTTCTCTGTGGTCCTCTGTGAGCACCACATATTGTTACTTCTAGTTTATTCACATGAATATTTTCCATGTGAATCTTCTAAGATCTTATAATTTAGATAATTTCCTCTCTTTTTTGCTGTAATAATTTTTATTCATTATTTTAAAATATACATGACAGGGCTGGGGTTGTGGCTCAGCGGAAGAGCACTCACCTAACGTGTGAGGCCCTGGGTTCAATTCTCAGCACTACATAAAAATAAATAAATAAAATAAAGGCATTGTGTCCAACTACAACTAAAAAACAAATATTTAAAAAATACATGGCAGTAGAATATATTATATTATACATAAATGGAGTATAACTTATTCTAATAAATATCTCATTCTAGAGGTTGTACATGATTCAGAGTTCCACTTGTCGTGTATTCATATCGGAACATAGAAAAGTTGTGTCCAAATCATTCTACTGTTTCTTTCTTCTCATCCCCTTTCCCAACCCTTCCTTTCCCTTTGTCTAATCCAATGAACTTCTATTCTTCTCTCCTGCCCTTATTTGTGTTAGCATCCACACATCAAAGAGAACATTTCCTTTGGTTTTGGGGGTTTGGCTTATTTCACTTAGCATGACAGTCTCTAGATCCATCCATTTACTGGCAAAAGTCATAAAATCATTCTCTTTGTGGCTGAGTAGTATTCCATCATGTGTATATACCATATTTTCATTATTCATTCATTTCATTTACCTCTAAGTATTTTTTTATTATTTCATTCATATGTTGGGGGCATCTAGGTTGGTTCCATAGGTTAACTATTTTGAATTGAGCTGCAATACATATTGATGTGGCTGCATCACTATTTGCAGTCCCACCAGCAATGTATGAATGTATTTTTTCCTCCGTATCCTCGCCAAAATTTATTGTTACTTGTAGTCTTGATTATTATCATTCTGACTGGAGTGAGCTGGAATCTCAGTGTAGTTTTAACTTTCATTTCTCTAATTGCTAAACATTTTGAACATTTTTTAATATATTTGTTGACTGATCACATTTCTTCTGTGAAGTGTCTGTTCAGTTCCTTTACCATTTGTTGTTTGGGTTATTTGTTTTGGGTGGTAAGTTCTTTGAGTTTTTTATATATCCTGAGATTATTGCTCTATCTGAGGTACAGATTTTCTCCCATTCTATAGTCTCTTTTTTCACATTCTTGATTGTTTCCTTTGCTGTGAAGAACCTTTTTAGTTTGATACCATCCCATTTATTGATCTTTGATTTTACTTCTTGTGATTTAGGAGTCTTGTTGAGGGATTCAGTTCCTAAGCCAACATGATGGAGAGTTGGACCTATATTTTCTTCTAGTAGGGCCTACATTTTCACTAGGACAAAACAAACAAACAAACAACAACAACAACAACAAAAAAAACAAGTGCCTAGGTCCTTGATCTTCTTTGAGTTGAGTTTTGTACAGTGTAAGAGGGGTTAAATTTCATTCTGCTACATATAGGTTTCTAGTTTTCCCAGCACCATTTGTTAAAGAGATTCTTTCCTCAATGTATGTTTGTGGCACCTTTGTCTAGTATGAGGTAATTGTATTTATGTGGATTTTTCTTTTGTCTTCTATTCTATTCCATTGGTCTTCATGTCTGTTTTGGTGCCAATACCATGCTGTTTTTGATATTATAGCTCTGTAGTATAATTTAAGGTCTGGTATTGTGATACCTCCTGCTTGACTTTTCTTGCTCAGGATTGCTTTGGCTATTCTGGGCCACTTTTTTTTCCAAATGAATTTCATGACTGCTTTTTCTATTTCTGTGAAGAACATCAGTGGAATAATTTTAATAGGAATTGCCTTAAATCTGTGCAACAGTTTTGGTAGTATGGCCATTTTGACAATATTAATTCTACCTGTCCAAGAACAAGGGAGATCTTTCCATCTTCTAAGATATTCTTCAATTTCTTTCTTTAGTATTCTGTAGTTTGCATTATACAGGTCTTTCACCTCTTTTGTCAGTTTGATTCTCAAGTATTTGTTGTTGTTGAGGCTATTGTAAATGGGATAGTTTTCCTAAGTTCTCTTTCAGCTGATTTATCATTTGTGCATAGAAATGCAATTGATTTATGGGTGTTGATTTTATATTCTGTTAGATTGCAGAATTCATTTTGGAGTTCTATAAATTTTCTGATGGAGTTTTTGGGTCTTCTAAATATAGAATTATGTCATCAGCAAATAGGGATAGTTTGAGTTCTTTTCCTATTTATGTCCCCTTTAATTTCTTTCTTTTGCCTAATTTAGCTCTGGCTAGAGTTTTCAGGACTATGTTGAATAGAAGTGGTAAAAGAGGGCATCCCTCTTTTGTTCCAGTTTTTTGAGGGAATTCTTTCAGTTTTCCTCCATTTTTAATGATGTTGTCCTTGGTTTTAACATATATAGCTTTTAAAATGTTGAGGTATGTTCCTAGTTTTTATAGTGTTTTGAAAATGAATGGATGCCATATTTTGTCAAATGCCTTTTCTGCATCCATTGAGAGAATCACATGATTCTTGTCTTCAGGTCTATTGATCTGGTTAATTACATTTATTAATTTCTGTATGTTGAACTAACCTTGCATCCCTGGGATGAATCACACATGATCATGGTGCACTATCTTTTTCATATGGTTTTATATGTGTGCCAGTATTTTATTAAGAATTTTTGTGTCTATGTTCATCAGGGATATCGGTCTGAGATTTATTCCTTGATGTGTCTTTGTCTGGTTTGGGCATCAGGGTAATACTAGCTTCAAAGAATGAGTTTAGAAGGGTTTCCTCCTTTTCTACTTTATTGAATAATTTGAGGAGGATTAGTGCTAGTCCTTCTATAAAGGTTTGGTAGAACTTGGCTTAGAATCCATCTGGTCTTGGGTTTTTAGGCTTTTGGTGGTATCTTCAATTTCATTGCTTGAAATCCATCTGTTTAAATTGTATGTGTCTTCCTGATTCAATTTGTGTAAGTTATATATCTTTAGAAATTTGTCAATCTTTAAGATATTATATTTAATTGGACTACATATTTTCAAACTTGTTTCTGATTATCCTCTGTATTTCAGTAGTGTCCATGGTGATAACCCTTTCATCACAGATTTTATTAATTAGAGTTTTTTCCCTCTTTCTCCTGGTTAACTTGGCTAAGAGTTTATCGAGTTTATATATGTTTTCAAAGAATCAACTTTTTGTTTTGTGGTTTTTTTTGAAATTTTTGTTTCAATTTCATTGATTTCAGCTCTGATTTTAATTATTTCCTGTCTCCTATTGCTTTTGGTATTGATTTGGTCTTCTTTTTCTAGGGCTTTGAGATGTAATGTTATTTATTGGGTGACTTTCAATCCTTTTAGTTAATGAGCTCAATACAGTGAACTTTCCTCTTAGAACTGCCTTCATCGTGTCCTTTAGATTTTGATATTTTGTGTTGCTATTCTCATTTACCTCTAAGTATTTTTTATTATTTCATTCATGATTTCATATTGATAATTCAATAGTGCATCAGTTAGTCTCCAGGTGTCAGAGTAGTTTCTATTTTTTTAATTTATTGTTTATTTCTAATTTCTTTCTATTACGATCTGATAGAATGCAAGGTATTATCTCTATTTTTTGTATTTGCTAAGAATTATTTTGTAGTTTATGATATAGTATATTTTAGAGAAGGATCCATGTGCTGCCAAGAAGAAAATGTATTCAGTCATTGATGGATAAAATATTCTCTAGTCAGTTAAATCTAAATTATTAATTATATATATTTTTAGTTCTATAGTTTCTCTATTTAGTTTTAATTTGGAGGATCTATCCAGTGATGAGGAAGGTGTGTTAAAATCACCCAGTGTTATTGTATTGTGGTCTGATTCTTAAAATTGAGAAGGGTTTGTTTGATGTACACAGATGTTTCATTGCTCCATTGTTTAGGGGCATAATTAATTATGCTCCAAATTTATGCCCCCATTTTTTTGATGAACAATTCCCTTCAGAAGTATGAAATGAACTTATTTGTTCCTTCTGATTAATTTGTCTTGAAGTTCACTTTATCTGATATGAGATAGAAACCTCTGCTTGTTTACAAGATCCATGTAAATGATAATTGTCTCATATGGAAGAAACAGTCAACATTCTACTGATCACAAAAGAAAGAACTTCTGTAGATTTTCAGTTTTGACTCTAAACAACTGTTTCTTTTCTGCGACTGTTTCATGAATTCTAGGAACATGGTCTCTTCTCTTGGGATTCCGATTTTACCTCCTTAGACAGAATTGTCCCCTTGAGTCCCCAGAATTCCCTTTTCTGTGTCATTGACTGAAAACTCAAGGCAGTATGTTGGGCAATAGTAGGGCTTGGCTCATTTGTTTCCCACTATTCAAGATGACTGTCTTCCATTTTCAGATGTCCAGTGTCTTGGAAAACATTACTGCTTATATTTTTGTCTGTTCTTTTATTGCATTCAATGGAAGTCTAGATCTATTCCTGCCCCAAATGCTTACTTTTGGTTGTGGATTTCTTTCCTAACCCATTCATCTGAAGAATTAATGTGAGATACTTTTTTTAGATTACACTTCTTCCAGTTTAAATATCACTTGGCCCAGTTATCTGCTAAGTTATTTCAAACTAAAACTCGATTCGTTAAATGTTTGTCAGTAAAATTCCATCATGTATGCAAGAAGAAAGTATTTCATTTTTCTAAAATATGTGCTTTTTGCCATCACCTTTATACATCCAGAATGAGATATAATTATAAGAGAGTATGAATGAAGCACATAGAAAAGAACAAAACGATGACAGAATATTTAGATAGATGCTTACGGTAACGTGTACTATTATAATAATCTATAACTATGAAAATTCAGAATTCAAATAGAGTTTTTTGGTAAAAAAAGTAACTGCATACCTATCTATCACTGTCAAAAAGTCAAACTATAGAAGAACTAAAAACCACAGATCACTGGAAAAAGTAAATGTATCCACAGAGTACTAATTATTTTATGCCTGTTTGTATCTTTCCTTAAAGATGAAGACTGAAGATGATTTATATGCATTAACTTACTATACAATTTAAATGTCAGAATATCTATTATATGCTTTATTCTGAAAAACATGAATGCCATCTGTTAAAAATTTTAATGGATATTTTAGACATTTTTAATAGCAGCTTTATGTTAAATACTGAAGGTCTAATGTATGCTTTCATTTTAGAAACAAATATCAAATGTCAGAAACTTTAATGAATATAGTAGACTTTGTTTATAGAGCCTGTATGTTAAATATTGAAAATTTTTCCTTAATGGCAATCTTAAAATTGGAATTTTTCCCCCAGATATTTTAGGTAGTTAGAAACAGAAGGCTATAGATAAAGTGACACATTAAAACAAAGTTTAGGAATCATTCTTTGTGGAAATTCAGATAAATCTGTATTTTTTTCCTTCTTTGGTATCACTGATATAAAAAAATGAAAATGAAGAGCAGAGGGAGAGGGAGCTGTTTAGCATAACAACTGGAGGACATCACCTCTAATATTTTATCATGTCAAACGTGTGTAACAAAAATGTTGTGTATTCCAAAAATTTAAAAAGTGCAGGGATGACTCTCACTTTTCTATTTCTTTTCTTAAGCCTTTCCCCTGTCAATAATTACTCTAACAGCTCTGTCCACATGCAGTAAATTTTTCTTTCTCAGTCACACAGTGTTCATGTCTTCCTCATACCTTTTAATGTGCAACCCATTAACAACTCAGGCTATCATGATGTTTAAAGACAGTACAATAGCAACTACATTGGAAAGTTTCATTTTCAACATACAACTGAAAAGAAAAAATACAAAATATTTCTTAATGCACCAAGAAGCAATGAGGCTCTGGATAGAAAATTCTGTTCGAGGATGCCATTCAATGTACACATTTTAAACTCTTTTTCCAGTGATCAGTTGAAATGATGTCAATTTCATGTTTGAGATTGTTTCTATTGAAAGAATTATAATTTCAAAATTATTACATTTGTACTTCTGAGCAGGTATCCTGCTTAATCACCATCTTCCACAGAGACAAGGGAAGACCCACTGTATTAACTCCCGAGTCTGCCATTTTTTTTTTTTTTTTTTTTTTTTTGGCAAAAATCTGTTTTCTCTATTAACTTGGGGTAAATCCCTGTGAAAGATGGAAGCAAATGAGAAATTTTCCAAACAAGTGAATAAGCTTCTAATACCTGAAAAGAAGGAAAACCTGGATTTCTACTTTCAGTTTGACTGTAGAAAGATATGAAATATCTTATACTTTTTACTCCCAGTGAAAAATTAAATTGCTGCATATACAAATCTAGATAATTAGATCAGCACAGAGATGCAGTTATTCATGCATGTGTACATATACATATTTTATTTAAAGAGTTTAAGCACAAAGGTATTTAAACCCTAACAGCACTGAACTCAGATGAGTGCTTCTGTAGTGAACAAGTGGATAAGGAGAGTAAATGTTTATACCTGACCTATTGGTCAGCTGGGGGTTGGCAACTGGGAGCATAAGGCAGTTAAAAAGTGTTCTGTAGGATGAAAAATTTTGTTTAGATAACGTGAAAACAACCAAAGTTGTGGCCAACACATGGAGCTAGTGTTTCAGGTGGTCTGCATTCAAAGATAATACTCTCTGTCAAGTAATTAATTTACACAGAAATATTGCAGAGAAATCAGAGACTAGAGAAAGCGTTCTAAAAATGAAAGAACTGTTTGGTGTCATAGAATCACTACTTAAAAACCTGGAGATCTCAAGGTATTTTGTTTTACTTTCTCACTGGGATTAAGTCTTTCTCAGACATTGTCCCTCCAGCACACACTGCTATCTTTCTATCTCAAAGTAGCAAAACCTCTTAGCCTTGTAGCCCCTTAATCTTGAAATCTCACCATATATTGAATGGAAATCTAACAATCTGTCAAACACATGGTCTCAAAAAATCTTAAGATCTTAACTTTCTCAAGTTCAAGGTCTCAGTTTTAAGGTTTGGTCATATCGTACATAATGTTTAGTTCCAGGGCACACCTGAAGGAAAAGCCTGAATTCACTTTCAAGGTATTTTGGAAACCATTGCAACAAAATTCTCATATAGTTCAATTTACAATATAATCAAAACTATCAGCCTCTTATCAGCATAAAAATCAGGGATTGAGCTGAAAAATTAAGTGTGTTAAACATCTGGTGCTTAAAGTTCAAGCACAGCAGGAAGATCAGTGAACATTTTCCAAATGAGTAGAACTCAAAATCATAGTATAGAAACAGAACAAAGGAATGATGAACGTGGGTTAGTCAAAGATTTCTTAAACAGGGTATAAAAAGTCATGATCATAGAGGAAAAATAGGTTAGGCTTCAGAGTACACTGTTAAGAAATGAGAAGTTAACACATAAAATGAAGGGAAATATTTGCAAAATGTTTATCTGACAAGTGACTCACTCTAAATATAGATAGCAAATACATAAAAAATCCAATAAAAATTGACAAACAATCATTTTACATAAAGAAACTTCATATTTAAGTAGATATATGAATGAACAATAAGCATATCCAAACATACTCAAGATTAGTTGTCAGCAAAATCAAATTAAATAATAATGTGATACTATTTCATACATGCTTTGTGTGTAGTCTGAATGCCCCAAGGGTTTTGTCTATCATCCCAGATGTGGACCATGCATAGAAGCTTGAAGTATATAATTTACACTTATGTAATTTATAATAAGATTATATAATAAGAATATAATTGTATTATAATATAATGTGGTATACTAATGGTATATATGAAACCTAGATTATGACCTCCAACTAATTTTAATGCATGTATGTCAATATGGATGAAATATTTATACGATTGACAACTTGGGACTTAATGCATTAAAGTCTTGGTCCCTAGAATGACACTGTTAGAATGTAGAAGGTCCTTACATTATTAGAGGCTTGAGATAGTTTGTGTGCTATGTTTTGAGTTATTGAGAGATGATTGTCATAAAAGGAGCAAGTCTGCTCCCCTATTTGAAACATGACTACTTCCTCTCAAATGTACTCCTGTCATTGCTCTCTGCCACCATGTGATGTAGCCAAGAGCTGAGCTGATGCCATCAACATGTCCTTGAATCTCTGAAACTGTAAGCCTCCCCGCCCAAAACAAAAACAAAAACAAAAACAAAAAAAACAGTCTTACTTCCTAAGTAGCAAGTATTGTCTCAGGTATTTCACTATAGTAACAAAACTCTCTAATACAAATCACATTTAAAACTTGAAAGTACCAAGTTCTGACAAGTCTACAGAGCAAATGGAAGTCTCATACACTGCTTATGGGAATTAAATAGTCCAACCCTAAAGTTGAACACATGCCTACCCCAGGACCCCAGCATTTCCACACTTGGGTATTTACCCAAAGAAGTAAAAATACGTGCCTACAAAGATATTTATCAATGTTTATAACAACTTTATTAATTTTATAAACAGTTAATGACTCAAATGTTCATCAGGGTCTGAGTTGGTGAGTAAATGTGGAATATTCATGTAATTCATTCATGAAATGCCCCTTGGCAATAGAAACAAAGAGACATCCAATTCATACAGCAACATGAATGAAACTCAAATATTATATGGAGGGAAGTAAGTCAGACACAAAAAACATGCATACAATCATCTTGCAATTATTTGAAATTGTAAAAGTTCTAACTAAATGTTCATAAAAGTAAAACCAGTGGGTAAACATCATTGATGATGGAAATATCTCCTATCTTGGTTCAAATGGGAGGTATATGATGCATGTAGTTATCAACTGTCACATAAAATACGCACATTGTATCATATGTAAAAGCACATTCAGTAAAGTTTATTAAACAAAAAGAAACCAGTTTACACAATCAGAACAAGTGTGAAAAATCCTATAAAGGTGTTTATAATGTCTACTTTTAATGAAATAACTGCCATTTATTAATGTTCAGTAATGGTAAAGGACTGGGATAAGCATTATATATACATGATCCCTTTCAAAACATCACAGTGAAACCATAAGTTTATGTTAGACTGAAATACATGTATACAACAGTTTTTATTCAATCAGATGAAAAATATCATAGAATTTTCTCCCATGAAATACTCCGTTCAGATATGGACTGTGTCCATATTTATAGCTATGTAACCCTATGTCCATGAGTTTACATCCTGAAACATTTATTTTGCCCACTCTATTGGCGTCAGCAGCAACAGTCCTCCATATATTCCCCTTCCTTGGACATCCTATGACTTCGGCCTCTACAGCTGATCAGCACTTCTACCTGACTGTGCTGCCAAGGTCTCTTCTAACTGGACCATAAAGATAAATCAAAGGTTGTCATCTGTGAGAAGAGCTGTCAGCACATGATGAAATCTTGCTTTGTCTTCTCCTTGTACAGCAAAGTGGCTAAGAATTGCATCTTATCAGTTTTGTGTCCTCGATTTCCGTCTTTCAACACACTCTTCTGGAAGCAGAAAGAAATATGTGTCCTTCTAGTCCTGCAAAAGTCCAAAACGACTCCATTTGTTCCTCAGCCTAAGGTATCTTTAAACATTTGAATTTTAGATTACATGTGGATCCTTGACAAGTTTATCAAATGCTGCAGTCTCTCTTCTTGGACTGCAGGGAATGTCATAGTTGAAAGTGTCTTTCTATTATGAATGTCCTATAAAAAATAGTAGGACTTGCCTTTCTTTTCACATATATTACATAAGCAAAATTGGAGACATCAAACCTATTGATAAGCAATTAAGCAATTGCTTGACTATTTAAAAAATAATCTGTCTTTAATTTCATTTATCAGACCATAAGCTTATTCTGACCCCACCCTCCACCATTTTCTATATTGATATATATTTATTTCCAGTTGTCTTTATAATAAGAAGTGGGTTATAAATTATTCTGATTGGTGAAAAAAAAGATTGAAAGTCACTTATTATAAAATGTGCTTTAAAGATGTTATGGCATGTTCTCTAATGTACAAAATAAAACATATAATTTGATTACATTCCATTGTTAAAATAAAATATAACAAACAACATAGCCACAAAAATGGAACTAAAATAAGCTGTAAATTTACAAACAATAAAATAGAAAATCTCTCACTTGATTAAGGCAAGTTTAAATGCTCAATGTAAATGAATTTTATCAAAGCAATTTAAAAATAAACCAAATTTGACTTTTGTATTAGGATGTTACAAACATTATTTTAATAGCATTTTAATATTTAGAGCTGTACACTGGAATATAATTTTTATTATTTTTTTTTTAATTTTGAGATGGGTGTTGCTAAGATATCCAGTTTGTCCTCATCTTTGTGATCCTCCTGCCTCCGCTTCCCAAGTAACTGGAATTATAGGAGAGTTCCACCATGCCTAACTTGGAATATGATTATATTCAAAGAATCTGTTACAAAGCTATGCCTGTTTGTTCATCTTCCTGAAAAATGTAATTCATGGGCATGATTTTTTTATTCCCACCATATCCTCCACCTAGCAAGAAAAATTCTCTCTCACAGAGAAGATCTCAACTTATATTTCATTTCTATCTCCAAAATAAGAAAGACCTACTAAGCCTTGCTCTTGCAATATAATGGTGTAAGATGAACAGTGATTCAGATTTATGACATCCTTTTTTTATTATGTGAATCAAGAATGGGGTCTCTAATTTTATAAACAGCCATTTATTCGTCCTTTTAAAATATATCCCTAAGAAAGTCAAAACTATGGCTCATTACATTTCCAGAGATAGGAGGTAAGTGACCTCAGTTTCAGTGTCTTTTTTTTTTTCAGTGTCCCACCTGATATTCTCAGCGTATGATTTCCACAAAATTTCTTTATACATTTTATCATGGATTTCTTGTGACACAAATATAAAAATATATGGTGTATATGTCGGAGCTGTTCCTAGGAGACACTGATATTGTCTACCTAATACCCACTTAGCTCCTTTCTTGCTAACACAAATCCAGTGGTGTTCAGAGGACCATGCACCCTGAGAACAGAGTTAATCTGTCATCTTCAACTGCAGTGTTAATAGTGGCATGTGTTACATTTTCAGAAGATAAAATGCTGGATCTGACTTTCTTCATGAATAATAAAACCAAGTCTTTCATGCCAGAAATGTGGATATAATAGGCACACGAATTGTGACCAGGAGGAGAAAAGATCCACATTAAAGCAGCAGATTAAGATGGTGGAAAGTACAGAAAATTTTGAGGGTCAATATGAGCAGATGTGCATTTCCTTATTTCATGTTAAGCAAGAAAAGCTAAACCACATTCGATTAAACTACTGTTTCTGTGATTCTGCTACATTTATGCACACAATCATGCTACAGTGTTGGTATTACCTAGTTTGGAAAACCACTGCTCATCATCAAAATTTGCCAGACCAAAGTCTACCTTGAGCTTCAGTCCCACCTAATTTATGAGTCAAAAGCAAATAGAACAGTAACTATACTAGGCATTTCAGCATGACCACTCTGAAGTTCTTATAGTAAATCTTGCTTCCAAAATATCAGGACTTTGCATCTGAGCAATTAAAAAAAACTTTTAAAATTTGTTTTAATTAGCTATACATGACAGTAGAATGCATTTATGCACTTTGATATATCATACATAGATGGTATATAATTTCTCATTTTTCTGAGAGTGTACACGTTGTAGAATCATATTTGTCATGCAGTCACACATATACATAAATTAATGTCTATTTCATTCTACTATCTTTCCTATCCCCACATCCCCTCCCCTCCCCCTCTTCACTTCACTCTACCTAATCTAAGGTAATGATATTCTTCTCTAGTGCCCCCCACCTTATTGTGAATTAGCATCAGCATATTAGAGAAAACATTGGCCTTTGGCTTTTGGGATTGGCTTATTTTGCTTAGCATGATATGATCCAACTTCACCCATTTACTGGCAAATGCCATAATTTCACTCTTCTTGAAAGCTGAGCAATATTCCATTGAGAGTTATATCACATTTTCTTTATCCATTCATCTATTGAAGGACATCTAGGTTGGTCCCATAGTTTAGCAGTTGTGAATTGAGCTGCTATAAACATTGATGTGGCTGCCTTGCTGTAGTATGCTGATTTGAAGCCCTTTAGGTATAAACCAAGGAGTTGGATAGCTGGGTCAAATGGTGATGCCACTTTAAGTTTTCTGAAGAATCTCCATACTGTTTTCCATAGTGGTTGCACCAATTTGCAGTCCCACCAGCAATGTATGAGTGTATCTTTTTTCCCAAATCCTTATCAACATTTAATGTTGCCTGTATTCTTGATGATTGCCATCCTGACAGGAATGAGATGAAATCTTAGTGCAGTTTTTATTTGCATTTCTTTAATTGCTAGAGAAACCAGACAAAGACACAACAAGGAAGGAAGACTTCATACCAATATCCCTGATGAACATAGATGCAAAAATTCTCAATTGAATTATGGCAAATCACATAAAAAACATATTAAAAAGCTAGTGTAACATGATCAATTGGGGTTCATCCCAGGAATGCAGGGTTGGTTCAACATATGGAATTCAATAAACGTATTTCATCATATTAATAGACTTAAAAACAAGAATCATATGATCATCTCAATAGATGCAGAAAAAGCATTTAACAAAATACAGCACACCTTCATGTTCAAAACACAAGAGAAAACTAGGGATAGTAGGAACATACCTCAACATTGTAAAAGTTATAAATGATAAACCCAGGACCAGCATCATTTTAAATGGAGAAAAATTGAAAGCATTCCCTCTAAAAATTGGAACAAGACAAGGGTGTCCTCTTTCACCACTTCTATTCAACATCATCCTTGATACTCTAGCCAGAGCAATTAGACAAAAGAAATAAATTAAAGGGATATAAATAGGTAAAGAAGAACTCAAACTATCACTATTTGCTGATGACATGATTCTCTATTTGGAAGATCCAAAAAATTCTACCAGAAAACTTCTAGAACTAATAAATGAATTTAGCAAAGTAGCAGGATATAAAATCAACACCCATAAATCAAACATATTCCTCTACATCAGCAATAAATCCACTTAAAGAGAAATTAGGAAAACTACTCCATTTACAATAGCCTCAAATAAAATAAAATACCTGGGAATCAATCTAACAAAAGAAGTAAAAGACATCTACAATGAAAACTACAGAACACCAAAGAAAAGAGATTGAAGAAAACCCCAGAAGATGGAAAGATCTCCCATTCTCCTGGATACACAGAATTAATATTGTCAGAATGTCCATACTAACTCAAGTGTTATACAGATTTAATGCAATTCCTATCAAAATCCCAATGACATTCTTTATAGAAATAGAAAAAGCAATCGTAAAATTTATTTGGAAAAATAAGAGACTCAAAATAGCTAAAGCAATCCTTAGCAAGAAAAGTGAAGCAGTAGACATCACATTGCCAGAACTTAAACTATAGTAATAAAAAGAGCATGGTATTGGCACCAAAATAGACTTGTAGACCAATGGTATAGAACAGAGGACTCAGAGACAAACCCACATAAATACAGTTATGTCATACTAGACAAAGGTATCAAAAACATTCACTGGAGAAAAGATAGACTATTCAACAAATGATGTTGGCAATACTGGAAATCCACATGTAGCAAAATAAAATTAAATGTTTATCAATCACCCTGCACAAAAAATCAACTAAAAGTGGATCAAAGACTTAGGCACTAGGACAGAGACCCTGCACTTAATAGAAGAAAACATAGGCACTCGAGGATTTTTATGTCCAGAAATTATATTGACTTAGCTTGAGAATTTGTTCTCTCTCTCTCTCTCTCTCTCTCTCTCTCTCTCTGTCTCTCCCCCCCCCCACCCCCGCAACATTGTAGTTTCCTCCATCACTGTAGGGTTGCTTTAGCCTCAACCTATTTGAATACAGACTTGATATTAGGACTGATACAGCCTCATTCTTGTCAGCGTTCTCCTAAATGAATGGATTATTCCAGCTAACAAAATAGGAAGATAAGAGGATACTCTTCCACCCATGACAAGAGTTGGGCTGTGAATGATCAGATGGTTGTATTTTCTATTTTCTTAGAACTGCTTGCAATTATACCACAGTTATAACCTGGTCTATCCTCAGATGTTTTAAAAATTTACAATCCCTGAAAAAGAAAAGCTTGCTTCATTGATTTAACACTGTTTTGAGACATGCAAGTGTTTTATTTTAGGTCAAATTTTGCAACTGTTTGTTGCTTTAATATAAGATGGTGTGAGCTGCTGAGATTCCATTGTACTTCATGGCCCAAATGTCTCTTATTAAGGTGCGTGAAGCAGATAGTACCCATGAATTATAATGCAATTTAATGCCAGATTCTCCTTGGAAAATAAAAGTTTCAACTAGACATAGGTGAAATTAGAAAATCCACCAGGACTAGTAATATTAAAGTCTTGACGTGAAAATAGCATAAAATGACAGTTTTTTCATAACTTTTGGACAATAAAAACTTTGAAACTTTCAAGAATTAATGAGACATTGAACTCTAGGGGCAGAGGCTTATTCCTTTTTATCTAAAAGATTTTTTTTTTTAAATTTCAGACCAGAAAGATTCCCCAAACACTAAGAGAAGCTGTAGTGCTCTGTTGAGGTCTGGGGCCTCTCTGCTTACCAATGTCAAATGAGAAAGAAGGTGTGAAGCTCTAAACTTTTAACTGTTCCCATTATTGTTGTAAAGATTTCAACACAGATTAGTAGCTGCTTTGTCATTTGGGGAAAGCAACATGAATATTAATGGCACAAGTGTATGCACATATACATTTATACATGTGTACAATTTCTGTGAAATTAATTAATGATATTTACATTTTAAAATATAGATTCTCAGTGAAATAAGGACCATACACTCAAAGACATTTTGAAGAATTATCTGGAATATCTGAGTTAAGATAGCCAATAGATTAATTTTTCTTCCACTAAATAAACTGACCCCAAAACAAGCTCCAAAACAAGGACATTTTGTAACTTAAGACTACCATAAAGGTGAGGAATGTGATTTATAGTCTTGCCCTAAATTAGTACAGAAAAGAAAGTGCAATGTTCACACACCACTACAGCTTTGTACCCATTTTCAACTTCATGATGTCACTCGTTAACTGGTCCTCAAAAAAAAAAATGACAGATTTCATCTATTTTGAAGCTCAGAGTCAGAGCATTCTATGATATATAAAATTTTATCAGATAATATGAATGTTCCCTCTCTTCCACATTATTTCTTACTTTAATGTTTAGTAGAAGGTGCTACCTAATCCCTTTTCCTAACACATCTATTTTCAATGTGGTTTTTAACCTGTTGTTTATCTTAAAAATTGTTCTCAATTGGATGTTTTAAAATTTTAAACTATGTAATTTTGTGAAGGCAATTTAAATTCAGACTCTCCTTGGCAGTACGTGGAAAAACAAATACATGTACAGCTATAATAATTCCATTGAATTGTAAAAATTGAAATAATTTGATATTATTGTGAATATTAAAATAATATCTAAAATATCACACAATTAGTTTTCCTACTTAAAATGAATTGTTGTTTCCTTGTATATTATTTACAAACAGGTTGAAAAGTTGGATTCTCACATTGAATCAACCATTTAAACAACACTATTTAAATAATAACAAGAGCAGTGTGAAATTATAGGGAAAAAAATATAACATAATTCTCTATAATTGACCCCATTTGAGCAGCATTTGAAATTTAATTTTGAAATACAAGTGACAAAACTAAACACAATTTGTGATGATAAATTCATATGAGAAATAATTGCTTCTGTGGTACAGAAAAATTTATAGAATCATTTTGCATAATAAAAAAGATTTATTCAGAAAGCATTTAATTTAGGGAAATTGGAGTTATTGTTGATATCATTTGGTTATAACTAAGAAGAAATAAAAGGTGATTTAAAGGTTTTGGAACATGATATGTTTTGAACCTGCACATTTGTGTTGCAATCAGTGACAAGGCAGCAGCAGTCTCCCAGTTATTGTGTAGCTAGGCCATGTATTAGAACATGACTAGGTAAATACTGTACCACTTTACCACACTTATACTGGGATTTCCCTCTATACTCTCTTCTCCCTTCATGATACATCTTCAAATTCTTCAATTTCAGCAAACTTCATTTAACTATGTCTAAACATGGAATCATATATAAACACACACACACACCCAACATAGATATAAAATAACCACACACACACACACACACACACACACACACCAAAAAAAAAACCCTCAAGTAAATATTGTGTATACAAAAAAGATTATTTAAAACACATTATAAAATTAAGAAATGAAGGCAGAGGAAATATGGATAGTGGAATCATAATTATTCATTTTCCACAAATAGAGTCAGAAACCAGGTAATATATTTAATTGAATCTAAAAATCATTAGTTTTAAAGTGAACAATTTTCATAACACCAAGAAAAAAAATGCTTCCAATTATCCTAGATTTTGTATGACACATTATTTGTTAGAACTTGTATCCTTGCCTCCTGATTTCAGCAATATTAAAATGTGAATAAAGGTTTATTTTAGAATCTATGAAATCTGTGCTGAATAATTTTTTTGTCTATTCTTTATTTTGGGTGATATTCTTATTTTAAGGTATTCATTTTTAAGATTAATATATTAGGTTTATATTGAAGCTTTTCCTCTAAATAACTGAAATGGTAAATGAAAGTGTTAATATAATACAAAAGTTTCCTTTTTAAATCAGTTACTTCTAAAGCCTGAAGGGTGTTTGGCACTCCATTTATAAGGAAAAGTTCTCCATATAAATGAAAGACTTCATGGATTTGATACAAATGAGTTTTTGTTATTCAGTGTCTGGAACCTTCCGGGCTCAGGCATGTGAGTTAATAATTAATGTGGAATTGGAACATATTTGTCTATTTTTTGTTTCTTTTAGACTAATATTTAAAGTACAAATCTCTATTTTTAGACTAATTTCTTCCTCCAATTTAGAGTCCTTCAACAAATGTTCTATTCAGTCTTAAAAAAAAATGCATCTACCTTGTTCCAATTAATGGAATTCTTAAGCAGTTAAATATTCTTTTCAAGTCCCTAAGGTTTTGTTGTTATCTATTATTACACAATTAAATGATGCAATCCAATATCTCACTAGGCTACAGATACAGGTTTTAGCTTAATTATTCCTTTTCTAATAAATGCTAAATATTGGTTTTAATATTTTAAGGGATAAAATGATCAGAGCTGATATGAGGTTTCCTGTAGGTCTCATTGATATAATAGTAAGACAACATTGAACTTATTGACAACTTTGAGGTATGAGACTAGTTTTTAAATTTTATTACTGATATCAGTTTATTAATGTTTCTGTCCCAGGTTTGTAATATTTTCATTTAGATTAAAAAAGTGAAAATCCAATTCTGATTACTGAAAAACTAGAAGTTACTCTGCATGTTGTCTTTAAAACTTAAAATTTAAACATATTTTTAAATGTTTTAAAGAAGCAAAAGCAAATTATTCCATACTTGTATGATTATGTCAAAATGAAACCCAATACTATGTATAACTATAGTGAACAACTAATACATAAACTTAAAAAACATATTTTAGAAATTTGAACTATCTGATAAATTGAATCTGTCTCTGGCTGCTATACACAGCTAATTGTACAACAAACTGCCTGCCCTTAGCTCATGACATGGTGTTATAATGGGACAGTAGCTTGATTGACACCGCTGCTAACTGAGGTGTACAGTGTAAAGAATATACAACCAGCAACTCTTCTTAGTCTTCAGTACCTTGCTTGATGGATGTTCCATGACAAGAGAGCAACATATGTAAGTTATATTGTAATAGCTGCCATAGAAATTATTTACTTGAATCAAGATATAATGTAATACTCTTTTATAATAGAGACCTCCATTTAAATATTAATTTTTGAAATTATTTTGAAAATTAATAATCACTATTACTATTACTATATGCTGTATTATTCGGGGTCACATTTTGTTCGCTATGCCTCAATTTCTTCATCTAAAGAGACAGTATTACATCAATCATACCCTTTTTTAAGGGTTTTTGTATCATAAAGATCAGGTATTGGAAGGTATTTTGCACTCCTTCCATGCAGGGTACAACACAATTATATTACACAAAATAAGGAACAGGTTTTTTTTCCCCCAATATTAATGAACCATGTCTCCAAGGAATTCCATTCATCTGACTATTTCTTGTTTATGGTTCATTGTCACCTGGTGACAATTCTATCTTTTGGCTTAAGTAGAGGTGAAAGTAATTATGGATTTTGTGACTAGTTGAGATTTCAAAACTATCAGCAGAGATTACAGAAATCTCCTGGTTCTAACTATATACACCATCCATACTGAGGGTATTGAGGATGGATTATAGTAAGAATGGGGACTCAATGTGTACTTCATCTGCTTCTTTGGTTTTCTACCCTTTCTTGTTCTTTGTCTTGGACCCACCCCGACTCCAGGATACAGATACAGGTTTTAGGCACAGTTCCATGACTATTATTTTTCTCTTCACATGTACTGAATTTTATATTTGCAGACATTAGCTCATAGATGAAAACGACACTAGGAAATGTTCCTTCCTCTAACTATTCCTCAAAATTTAGAATTTCCTGTAATTGGTGAAGGATGGATAAAATATTCTACACTAGGTTAGTACCTCATTGTATATAAGAAATTCTTAATGAGTTGAAAGTAAGACCATCTAATCCCTTAAACTTCTTCAAACAT
This sequence comes from Callospermophilus lateralis, assembly GCF_048772815.1. Classification (NCBI taxonomy): domain Eukaryota; kingdom Metazoa; phylum Chordata; class Mammalia; order Rodentia; family Sciuridae; genus Callospermophilus; species Callospermophilus lateralis. The sequence continues at coordinate 61,015,107 of NC_135320.1, read as the reverse complement.
ATTGTATTGGTGGAAGCTAACTGTACCCACAAATGCAAAACTGTCTTTAAAACATTAATGTTTCTTGCTGGATATAGTGTTGCACATCTCTAATCCCAGTGGCTCAGGAGGCTGAGGCAGGAGGATTGAAATTTCAAAGCCAGCCTCAGCAATTTAGGGAGACCCTAAGCAACTTAGCAACCCCATCTCAAAAAAAAAAAAAAACACAAACAAACAAACAAAAAACCAACAACAACAACAAAAAAAAAAACATTAAAAGGGCTGGGGATGTGTCTCAGTGATCAAGTGCCCCTGGGTTCAATCCCTGGTATAAAAGAAAAAAAAGTTTCCTGTTGACAAAACAATACTGGATAAATTAACTGACTAATGTTGTCCTTTACTTTCATAGTGACATGAACTCTCAAAATGATGACTTCCTGATGTTTGCTTTCATTCTAGTCAGCCAGAAAGGAAAGAGAACTTGGAGGAGGCTTACATCACTGATTTTCAAGGGACTACCATTTTCATTCACATTTTTTTTTTTTTTTTTTTGGCCAACACTTCATTTTTGGTTTTGCTTAACAGCAAAGAATACTGGGAAATTTAACCCTGAGAGCATCTACTTGGTAGCAACAACTCGGCCAAGCTAATGGGAAACAGGTGTCCAGTGGACAGCTCCACGTCTCTGGCATACCTACATATCAAGAGGGCATTTAGTGTGAGGGACTTATGTAGTGTTTTACAAATTTACAAATTGATTGTTAATATTTAAATATTTGTGTATTTCATTTTAAAGACTTTCCTAATTCAGTCTTCTCTTGAAAAATCAGAAGTTCTGGCAAAACTGGGGTTTTTCACTGGGCAAAAATCGGTTGGAGCTGAGCAGCAGCTGCCTGTGTGCTTTACAAAAACCCTAAAAGAGGGTGTGACTGATAAAATACTGTCTCTTTAGATGAAGAAATTGAGGCACAGAGAACAAAATGTGACTTTGAATAATACAGCATATAGTAATATTGATTGTTAATTTTTAAAATAAATTAAAAATTAATATTTAAAATTAATTTAAATTAATCTAAATTAATATTTAAAATATTTAAAAATTAATATTTAACTCACCAATTAGAGTTATCAGAGATCCCTAGAGAGAGCATCTGGCTAACCTCACTTCCCAAATCCATGGCCACTGAATTTGTCCCCAGGAGCGATTAGAAGATGAAAACCTTCATTTCAGAAAACTGAATTTGGGGGACATTTGGAGAAAGGAAAGTTGACATTTCTGTGCCAATTGCTCCAAATATATAATTCAGAGCATGTGTAGAGAAATGTAATAGGTAAAGAATGTCCACTTTAAAATAAGTGTGAAGAAAAATACATTAACATTTAGAAGGAGAGAAAGGGAAGGGAAAGAGGAGAGAAATGGGGTGTCAGGGATGGACAGAAATTTTTTAAAATGGCAAGTAAGAATGAAATTCAGTTTTCAAGGTAAACAGACATGAGGATTGAAATAAAACAAAGGTTTTTGGAGAATCTAATGAGTAGAAGATTTTTTATTCTATTTTGTACATTTAGCAAGTTTTGTTTAGCAGGAGATAACAATAAAGTGGTTTCATGGTATGGATATGAGGTGTCCTCCCCAAATTCCTGTATTAATGCAGGAGATAAATGATTAGGTTATGGGAGGTGTTATACAATCAGTCCATCCTAGTTTGAATGGACTAACTGGGTGGTAACAGTAGGGAGGTGGGCCACTGGGGGCATGCCCTGGAAAGATTCATCTTCCCTGAGGCCTTTTCCCTCTTTGTCTGCTCCCTGGCCACCAGGAGTGAAGCAGTACTCCTACACCATGCCCTTCCTCCATGATGTTCTGCCTCATGTTGGGCTTAGAATAATGGAACTATTTCACTATGAACTAAACGTCTGAAACTGTGAGCCAAAATGAATTTGTCCTCCATTAAGCTGTTCTTGTTGGGTGTTTTGTTCACAGTGATAGAAAGTTGATTAACACAAATGATGATTATGATATTAGTAATACAGAATGACAACAAAGATTTGTAGATAATTTCCTCTTTCCTAAAAATGTGCTAAATGATTTCTACAGATTGGTTCATTTACTCTTACTCAAAGATCACGGCTTAAAATCCACAATAGTAGTCACTGGTTGCCAACAAGATATCAGGCACAATATGCAAAGATGGACAGTGAGTTACCAGAGATCTCTTCTCTAGGAAGGAAGCTTAAAATAAATACTTTTGATAAATTCTTGATTGGATATCCTATTAGACAAGTGAGCAGATGCACCAAAATGTGTAAATTCTGAAGTTTGCTTCCTAATTTATGACACAATGTTACTATATTGTCAACTGACGTTCAAACTGTTGTGTTGCGTTGAATATATAATTTATGTTTTTTTAAATTTTTTAATGCCTTCAAAATTCTGGCAGTGATGGAGGAGAACACAGATTCTAATGCAGAAAATCAACCCAGATGTAATCCATGGTTGAAGATTATTTTCAAAGACAATATTCTTTAAATGAAAGATCAGAAACATGATACTTCTTCCTATTCATCTTTTCCTTCCACAAGTTATTTTCCTGCATAATGGACATAATTTGCTTTTTTAAATCAGTGTGAACTATCTAGAGATGATAAGGTACATGCATCATTACTGTGAAAGCATGCATTTAGATTTACTAATGGGAAACAAGAGAGGAACTTTATAGAAATCCAAAAAAGCAGAGTTTTGTTCTTCTCTGAGGAAGTAAGCTCCATTTTTATCCTAACTGATTTTTGGAATATAATTACCTCCAGTAACTTAAAAAAAAAAACAACCCTGAGATTAGCCTGAAATAGTTTTCTTGTCAAATAATAAGTAAGATACTAGACTGGTCAATATCTTCTTCAGTGACTAGTTTATCTAGACACAAAAGAATAAGAGAAATGTTAAGATAATTTCAGCAACAATAAATTAATGTTATTAAAGTCTTAGAAAGCATTTTTAACTAGAGAATCTTGAGCAATTACATATCAGATAAGCCAACAGATTCATCAAACTGTTCTTAGCTTGATGGCGGACAGTTTCAAGGTTAAGTAAGGGTTCTTCTTGCCTTGTTGCATCTGAAAACTATTAAATTATTTCCTTATTTACCTCAAAATTTTCCAAGAATTTTTTCTTTTTTTCTAAGAATTTTAATTGAATTTAGTACATAAGGCACTGGGTTATCATCTGTAGAAAACATTTATATTTTAAATATTTAAAGGATTCTTTAATATGTGGAAGCTGAACTATGTTCATCCTGGAAACTTAAAAAAAATAATAAAGCTGAAATGAGGCATCATACAAAAATAAAAACCTTAAACTAGCTTATTTTTCACAATAAAACTTCTTTGATTTCTGTTCAAAATTTTACACTTTCATAATAATTTTGTGATGGATAATCCTAAGCCTTATGGTTACCACACAGAAATTGTTATTTTAAAAATGCAATACTTCATTTATGCAAATACTTGAACTTCTTTAGTTCTTTATTATGAAACAAGACCTATGCTCATTCTCCCCCTTTTTTTCCTTACTCAATCTACCATCTTGTTTTGATTGCTTCTCCAGTCCATAGCAAGCATTCATCATGTATTCCTCATGCACTTAGAAGATTACTCCACTCTTCTTCAAAGTCCAGCTATGGGCAGGCCAGGGGGGACGTGGGGATCTTCCTTGGATTCACTGCTCCTAAAGGTTCAGCAGTGGATCCTAGAGACTGGCTGTTTTTTCAGCTGAGGATCACTGAGAAGTAAAAATGTGAAATAAAGGAGAATGGGAAGCCACATAAGCTGCCAACCCCTTCTTGGGAACCAACCTCTCCTTGTGAAAGCATTAGGATGGAAGGCACAGAGTGACTATGGCTGCTCATGGCCCTTCAGGATTCCCTCAAATCTTAGCACCTGAATAACAGAAAAAACACAAACAGGGCTGGAGCTGTGACTCAGTGGTAGCACACTTGCCTGGCATGTATGAGGCACTGGGTTCGATTCTCAGCACCACATATTAATTAAAAAAAAATAAAGGTCTATCAACAACTAAAAAAATATTTTAAAAAATAACACAATCATTCACATCCAGACTTCAGCTAAAATCTAATAGGAATATTGAAAGGGACACCAGGTAAGTAAAGAAGCTAATCTGTATCAATTTTCAATATTCAAAAACAAATGACAGATCCATTTAGAAATAGTTAAATTTTAAAATAAAGGGAAAATAAGACCTCTATGCAGTAAGTATGGAGCATAAAGAAAAGCAAGCATAGCACAGTATCCTCCATATGCTTGATAAAAAGCATCCAAAGACCCTACCACTTCCCCCAGATAACAGGAGATAGATTGGATAACGTCATCTTTTTAAAGGAAATTAAATGAAATACCAATTCCATGAAATAGGAGATAAGATGACAAGGAAATAGGCTGGAATGAAAGGGAAGTTAGCATGAAATAAATTAAGGAGAAAAATGACATTGATGATCTTAAAACTGCCTTGGAAGCAGGAAAGAGAAGTAATAATGTAAAGGCCACTGAATGGAGGACAGATTTGAGAATATCATTCCATTCAAAGAATGTGATTGCAGAGATGATAGTTGAAATTACAGAAAATGATGGAAATCCATCACTGAGATAATAGTAAAGATGAATATGAAAAAGGAACAGATGTGACTGACAAAATTTCAAAGATAGAATAAGCCATGCCTGAATTGAATGAGTACTTAAAACTATAGATTAATAGGTTGTCATATAAAGAAAAAAATGTAGTAAAGACCAATCAACATTCAGAAACACATTAGTGAATTATTGCACTCTAACAGTCAGGAAAGAATGCTTTAAATATCGAGACAGTGAAAGAAGGTCACCTACAAGTGAAAAAAAATTAGCTTCAAATTGTCAACAAAACCACCTTTATATATAGAATGTGTATGTACTAGCAGTTTATACAGTCCTGACGATGCAAAGACATGAGAAAATGTCAATTATATGAAGATTCAGAAATATATAATCCACGTATCTTTCCTGATGAATCTACTAAATAATTTAGAATAATAAAAAATTAAATGTAAATGTCATGAAAATCCTTCTTTGTATATATTTGAACACAGAATTATACCTTAATGGTTATAATTACAAATTATATAGAGAATAGTACATATTATTTGTTAAGGTGAAATGTTGCATGTGATAACAATATTATGGAGACCAAAACCCTAGTGTGCCGGGTGCAAAGCTTCCAGAAGGAAAAGATGAAAATTGGCAAGGTTCAGTAATCTAATTTCCTCATACTTTGTTAGAAGAGATCCATTAGATACTGTGGCAAGGTAGAAAGCACACATATTGACCAAATTATACTTTCAAAGATGTTATTTAAAGTTATGATTATATACTTTCTAAAATATAAAATTGGAAAGGAATTGGGGATTTGTTCAGGGGTAGAGTTGGTTGTAATCCCTAGCACTACAAAATAAATAGAAATTTTTAAAAAATGTTCAGGAGGAAATAATAAGAAATGATAATGAAAATATTACTAAATCACAATACTAAACAAGTTGTCTAATAACAACTATTTTAGTAAGAAAAAAGGATGAAGTTGATTGGTTCAGGTAGGGGAAACTGAACCATATGAAATGTACCCTCATCTGCTTTAAAAATGAATTAAAAAAGAAAATAAAACACAGAAGGAAGTTAAATTTGAGGCATGCACACATACACCCACAAACCAGGCAAATGTGAGCAAAAGCAAAATAAGGCACACAATGTCCATGTCAAAGAAACTTACATATGATAACTTTATATGGATGGGGGTTAAACTCATAATGGAGATAAGGATGTAATGAATCTCTGTATTTCTAGGAAGATTGTATAAAATGCATAGAACAAAACCCTTCAGAAATATGAGAGAAAACAAGAAATACAATAATGGTGGATTACTTCTATGTAGCTTTCTCAATCTTTAACAGACCAAGTAGACAAAACATAAGCAAGGATTTTGAAAATTGTCCTTTATATATCATAAATAAATATATTATGTGGAATACACTTTCTTTTCCATCATTATTTTGTGAACTGATGCTTTATAAGTCAATACATCTAGCTCAGGAAATTCTCCAAACTAGAAATTATATAGACCATATGCTTTAACTACAATGCTATATAACTGTAAATAGATAACAGAGTAGCAAAAAAAGAAAACAAACAAAAAAACCTTACAATTCATTTTTTTAAAAAATCTCTCAGAGGTCCAGTATTTCTGGCTTAGTAATGTAAGCTATCAAAGAGCCATCCTACCATCAATGACAACAAATATAAATTCTAGGAAAAATTCCAAAAATATAAGTAACAACAAACAATATGTAATGATTGTGAAGAGCAAACCAAAGCAGGTAGATGTGGGAGGTGGAGTCTAAGCTTGGAGAAGTGTCAGGTTCAGAAGTGATTTTTCTCATTTATTTGCAACTTTGCCTTGAATGTGGTTTCTGGTGCAGGAGGCTAACATTCAGCTGGAAAGACAACAACTCTCTGCTAGAGAACAAGGGACAGGAGCAAACAACGCCAAACTCCAGATTGGTAGGCAGAATTCTGGGGAGGAAAATCAGGAGGAATAAGTTCCCTAATTCCGGGTACAAACACTGTTCTTCAGGTGATCCCATCTGTGCAGAGACAGAGTAAATATTTAAAGTGAGACTGTTAGACCAGGACACAAGAAAAGACCACTGACTTCAATTAAAATCAAATTAAAGCAAGCTTATTATTTTGACCGGCCTGGCTGCCTCTCCCACCAAAAACCACAGAAACAAGACAGCCCTGCGTCTTTCTTGCAGCCCAGCTTTATAGCCCAGAAAGTTACACAAAGTGGGTTACAGATAACAAAACTTTGACAAGCTTAACACAAAGGCTAGTTTACATTTTTGCTGGTCCAGACATCAGAATTTATGAAGGTCATTAGAGCCTCAGAGAGGGTCGTTATCTGGCCAGGGAAGGCCAAGATTGATGAGGTGTCACTGAAGTTTCAGAGAGGGCTGCTATCTGGTCAGAGAGCCAGGCATGGGTGAGTTCAAGGCTCGGGCAGGCATTCCAAGCAAGTTCAGAATTTGCAGTAATTTATACTAAAGCTGAAATTATCTTTTCATGGCTTTGTGGTGAAATGGCTCCTAATTTTAACAAAAAATCAGGTTGGGTCTATCAAGACCAGATAGTAAGGATGCACAATGAACAGGACACCCAAGTTGCTAAGATTCAGAAACAGATAACTAGGCTGCAGAGATTGCAGCAATGTGACTTGGTAAAGAAGTGGAAACAGGAAGTATGTGACAGAACAGAGTCTAAGATAATTGCTAGGATTTGATTTGTGTGATCAGGTAGACAGTGGTGTGGATGTGACAGAGATTTCCCTGGGGAAGGGTGACGTTTGAGATGCCTGAGATGGTCAAGTGGTGATCTCCAGCTGTTGAAAATATACAGTAGATTTCAGAGACATCAAGTACAAGGTATAATGAAATCTATGAGAAAACAGAAATTTCCTGAGAGGAGTGACTTAGGTTAGAGAGCATCTTCTTGTAGGACATACAGTATTGCTAGAGTGTTCATTCATACATCTTGGATTTACTCATTCATTCAAGCTCTTATGCCCCTTGAATTCTAAACACTGTACTAGGCACTAAACATGCAATTGGAAGCTCTAACCCAAATGTATTTTACTCTCCCAAATAAATTTTGGGAATGTTTAGTTAACACACAAGTTTCTCTGAGGCAGAATGGCAGCTGTTCCTGTATTCATTTTTTATTGCTTCATGACAAATTTGTACCTACTTAGTGGCTGAAAATGATGCTATAGCCTTTATTGTCTCCGTCTTTATGGATCAGAAACGTGAACACATCATACCCCTCATCCTGTACTCAGATTCTCACAAGGCAACAATCCAGGGCTGAACAAGGCTACATTCTCAGGCAGAAGGTTGACTGGACAAGAGTCCACTCCCAAGATAACTTGAGTTATTGGCAGATATTATTTCCTTGTGGTCCTGAGGCCCTGGCTTCTCACTGGCTTTCTGTGGTGCTGCTCTGAGCATCTAGAAGGTAACAGCAGTTCCTCCAGGCTGCTTGTCCTTCTTGCCACTTGATTTTTCCAACATGGCTGCTTAATTGGGCAAGTGGACAAAGAATCTATAAAGGGTCTACTGGCAAAGGAGCCCGGTCTTACATAATGTAAGGAATCATGGAAGTAACATGCTATCACTTTTGTCACCCTCGAGGCAAGTCACAGGTCCCACTTTCACTCAGTGAAAGGACACTCAAAGCCATGAATACCAGAACAAAGCTCATGGGGGAGGGTCACCTCAGGGTCTGTGGAGTACAGTTCTTTTAGATGATATTGTGTGCATCCTTGGAGAAAACACAGAGCATACATTATGTCCCACATTCTGGACTGAAAACACGGGTGCTCCCAAAAGCATGTGCTGAGAAATGCTAGCCCAGGAGAAAGCAAGACATACACATGAATATGGTTGACTTCCTGTTCATTTTTATCTGCATTTCCATTTTCCTTGCTGTTCCTCTCTATACAAGCAAATCTTACAATATGACTTTATTAAAACTCAAATCCTACTAAGTCAAATATCACTGGAAAATTTTGTTTTTACAGCTGCTCAGTGGAATCACTGCTTCTTAGCAGTATAGCTGAGCTTCCTCCAGCTTTTTAAATGTTATTATTCACTAAGAATCCCAGTTTCATTGACTCCTGTGGCTACTTTGTCACACTTCTGTGGAGACCATTTCACTGTGAATATCTGAGTCTTTGTATTCCAAGAGGTCTCATTTTTCCTTGAGACTCTGCTCACAGCTTTCCTCTAGAGCTAGACAGACATACTAGACCAGTTGGGGAAAGAGGGTCTATTCTGCTCTCTGGGCTTTGCCAGGAACAGTGGTCCTAGTTTTTTCTTCTTCTTCTTTAGCAAGTTAATTCTGATCAATAGACATTAACAGCCTCTGCTCAACCTGTCCTATCTGCTCCACATTTTTTTAAGGGCTCAGCTAATTTCCCTATTATACTCTTCCACCACTTTTGACAATTTTGACATTTCAAAGGAGGATACTTCTTCTGTGGAGTCTTCCATATTATGCCATAATGGAGACCAACCAAGGAAGAGGTGGGAGGAATGTAACATGTAGGAGAACAGAGTGGAAGTGTTACCAGTGTCTCTGGCCAGATTTAATCACCAAACTGCATTGGAAATAAGAGAAAAAAACTATGTAAAAAGAAAAATAAATTTATTTTCAGTTTGGCCAAACAGATGTCAGCTAATCTGCCTTGCTAAAACTCATGGAAGCATTCAGATTAAGTAGAGGAAGAACAAAAACAGGGATCCCAGAGGTATTAGGCTGCATGAGGCTGCAAATCTGGTTTGGGGGTTTTATTGACATCCCCCTGGCTCCAGGGCCAGGCTCTGGAGGACAGTTTCCAATCAGTTTCTGTTGTTAGCATGAGATGATCCTAGGAGGCTGAGATGGTGAAATAAAATACAGGTAAGAAGGAAATGTCCGGCTCTTTGAATTTTTCAGTTTTGAAGGAGCAGCTGTTCCATTGGGAAGGTGGCTATTGCAGGTGTACTGGGAATGAAGTCACTACATAGTGGCACTGATGAGAGACTGGAGTGGGTATTGAGAGTGGCATGGAAGAAACCCAGTAAACCTCTCCTTTCTCATTCGAGAAGGTTAGAATTTGGTTCTTTTCAAATTATGTTCCTTGGAGTCCTTAGGTTCAGAAAAAATTGTTGGTTTTCTTCAAGGGACAGTTTAGAGATTGATTTGGGCCACTCCATCCTCACAGCCAGAGAAGCACAAGAAAACGTATGACTTGAATGTTGTTAGATAATGTGCAAGCAAACATTGCAATGGACATAAACAAGCAAGGATGCCTTTATTCAGGCTATTTCAGTAGAAGAGAGTCTGAATTGTACTTCACTGTAAGAAAAGCCGAAGGGTTTTCAAGTTCTGGGGTGAGCAAGTGGAAAAGTACTAGAGAACAATCATGCCCCTCCCACCACCCAGTACCAGGGAGATTGGTCAATTCAGTGAGTTGAGCACATCGGGTTATTTCTGAATTCCAGGATGCTTTTCTCTATGATTAGGCATCTGTGTTTGCTAATTGGTGCTCATGGAAATTAGGCTTCCACCCTCCCATAGAGACTGGGGGACAGGGGTGTTCTTTCATGTTTACATTTCAAAGAGAAACTTCCCAGGTATGTGAGAAAGATATTAGATTATAAAACTGGCAAGAGTCTTTTAAAAAGATTTATATCTCAAAGGGGCAAAGAAAGATTATAATGACAAGTTTTCTAAAATAAATGCTGTAAGAAAAGAGAGGTCAGGACTTGGAGTCAAGAAGGCTTCCTGAAGTTGAGCCAAGTGGCAGGACATGTTAAAGTGTTATAGTGGCTAAGGCCTGCAGTCAATAAAGGATCCTGATCCAAATAAGAGGAACTATTCCTTACCTGCTTTTACAGAAGAGAGTCAAAATATAAAGCAGTACATCTGAATATTTTAGCAGAGCTCTTCTAAACCACAATAAAGTACACAGTTAATTTAGGTGGTATCTAGAGGCTTCACTCTGTAAATTTAAACCCAGAATTTCCACGTTCCAGTAAGGGAGAGAAAAACTGCTGAGTGGGGGAAACTTCCTGAGAGACTTATTATTCTAGCAGTCGATTCATAAGATAAAGAGAGAGATGTGAGAGCAAATCAGATTCTGTGTTCATTAATAACTGCTCATTAGCAAACTTGTATTAATCTGGTCAATTGTATTAGTAGTGACTCTTCTTCCTTTAGGGAGCAATGAGAGAAGGGTGAAGGAAGAATAAGGAAGAAAATTTAAGTTTGCAACACAGAGCCCACGATTTTGTTTCATAAATTATTTCTACAGCTTACAAACAAAACTTTAAAAACCTGAGATTGAAAGACCTCTAAAACCCCTTTCAGGAAAGGCACATCATTCTCTACATATCTGCATCTTTATCTGGCTATCTATATCTCCTTTTATTGTGTTTGAATTCTATTCTGTTTAATATTGCTTAAAAGAAACTGCTTATAGTCTGGGCTTCATATTTTACAAGAGTTTTCTGATTTTGTAGTTTGACTGCTCTGAAGATTAGGGAAACATAGCAAACTGTTTTGGGCCTTGAGAATTACATGGATGTACAACTACTGGTGCTATTAAGAAACTGCATTGAAATTGTGAATTAATACTTCTCTCCAATAGATACTTTTCTTCTATCCTAATTTTTCCCATTGAAATACTTAGTCAAGTCATAACTGAATACAGCTGAGCATCTGGGGATAGTTTCTCAGATCCATAGCAGCTGGATGAGATGTAGTTATAAACATGTTGGAGTGTGAATTATCAACTTGATGTTTGTAATATTTATGGCAAAAGACTTTGGTTGAGACAAAACTGGATACAGATATTTCAATAATAATCAACTCTCGAATAATTTTCTGGGTAAATTTAGCATACTTTTACATAAAGGTTTTGAAATGGCCTTTGAATTTGGTTAGAAAAGATTGAAGCACTGTTTTACAGCATTAGGATAAGTGTTATTTTTTATCCTAAAAGTTACTTAGGATAAAAGTCACGAATTTTAAATGTTTGAGGGACTTCCACATAGTTTTTCATAACATCTGTACTAATCTTTATTCCCAAAAGCCATGTGCAAAAACAAGCTAAAGATAGTTTTTCAAGGATTTTAAACCATATTATTTGGACTTCCTTCCTTCCTTTATTCTTTCCTTCTTTCCTCCCTTCCTTCCCATTTGTTCCTTCTTCTATCTTCCCCTTTCTTTGACTATCTCTTGAGCAATTTAACATAGTAGACTTGCCCTAATTTATTATATTGAACTAAAAGCAGAATGCTATCCAGGGCCCACTATTTTTTTCATTACTTCATTTAGGATTTATTTATAGCTTCCATCTTTTTCCCTCAAGAATATAATAAATTGCTATTAATTTTGGTCACCATGTTGTATAATAGCTATCTTGAATTTAGTTCTCTTTAACTGAAATTTTGAGTCACTTGATAATAATCAAGTTCCCCCAACCCCAGTCTCTAGTAACTGCCATTCTACTCTCTGCTTCTATGAGTTCGAGATTTTTAGATTCCATGTGTAAGTGAAATCATGCAGCACTTGTCTTTCTACATCTGGTTTATTTCGCCTAGCATAATGTCCTCCAGGTGCATCCATTTAGGTGCAAATGACAGGATTTTCTTCTTTAATAGGCTGAATAAAATTTCATTGTGCCTATATCCCACATTTTTCTTTATCCAATGTTCCCTTAAATTGATGGACACTTGTACTGATTCCATATTTTGGCTACTGTGACTGGTGCTGCTATAAACATGGTAGTAGAGTTATTTCTTTGACAAACTGGTTTCTGTGTGTGTGTGTGTGTGTGTGTGTGTGTGTGTGTGTTAGCGATATTGGTGAATCATTATTTTTAAATGTTTGAAGGACTTCCATGTAGTTTTCCATAGTGTCTGTACTAATCTTCACTTCCCAAAACAGTGTGCAAAGATCTGTGAGTGCTCCTTGATGCCTGGAGCCATGGGGGCTAACCAGGAGGCTAGAGCTATGAGGGCAGCTTGTGGTCTGAAGCCATCAAAGTCATGCTGGAGATGAAACTATAGGAGAGGCCTAAAGCCTGAATATGTGCACTGGATCTGGCAATAGGGTCAATGTGATGTTTGGGGTTGCTGGAGATGATATGGCAGTAGGGTACTCTCAAAGGCAGAGTGTGGTAGGTAAGCTTAGAGTCTGGAGTGTGGAGTCTGGTGCCTGGGTAGGTCTGGTGGCTCAGTCCATGGATACCAGCTAAGTGCTTGGGGTGATGAAGGCCTCCCCAGGCCTGCGTTTTGCTGGGCAAGCCTAGTGTTAGGGTCCAAGGCAAAGTCCTGGGCTCATTTCCCTCTCCTTCTCCAGAGTAGAGGTTGTACCTTTTCTGGCTCTTTGTCTGGCTCTTTGTCTGGAGGATGACATGGGTATGATGGCTAATTAAGTCAAATTTATCATTGTTAATAAAGCACTATCACCAGTCACCTATTTATAATATAAAATGTCTACACCATTTTGACCTGAATTACCTAAATTCAGATATAACTGATATATACAATTTTTGATCATGATTGGAAATTACACAACATTCAAGATTTTCTAGTTGACATAAAAGTCATTGTACATTAATGGTCAAATTCATAATTTTTGTTCATATCATAACTTACTATTTTTCTGACAAGAGAATTTCCTAAAGTGAACGTATGACTGCATCTTGACCCATGAAATGATTGAGAGACCCTACAAAAGCTTGAGACAAAACTGACTCAGTGGAGGAGTTTCAAGATGGTGGACTAGAGAAGGTTGCTTTCCTGGATGCTACATGGCGTAGAATCAAGAAATAGACAAACAGCTTCTTAGCAAGGTGGGTGAATGAGAAAAAAGTGAGGGGAATTTAATACTGGACACTCAAAGCAGATCGAGGACTCAGGAGGTTAGATTTAATAAAATAAGAAAGAAATACTCAGCACCAGAGCTCTTGCTGTGGCCAGAGTTACCATGCAGAGCAATCCCTCCACAAGCAAAGTGGTGGGATAAGTAAATTAAAGGAACCCATATTTTTAAGAGGACTAAGGTGTATCTGGGTACACAGGGATTAGAGATCAAAGACACTGCCAGAGTAAACTGAAAGGTGCAAAGCACAATATCCTTATATGGAAACAAAACTGCATCTCTCCCGGCATCGTGTGATGAACAGAAAAAGGAACCATTTTGCAGCCAAGGTGCAGGGCCTAACAGCTGAGGAAGTCAGCAGCTGAGGGAGCAGATTCTTAGCAAACCCAAGTTTGGCCCAAAATACAGGCCTGGCAAACCCACACCCCATAACAGAGTGTGCCTAATTGACCAGGAGAAAATCAAACATGGAGAGAGGTTTACACAGAGACAACTGGTTATAGAAACTCACCTGCCTCTCCTGTTGCCCTTCCAATCTGGCTTCTTGCAGGACTAACTAGGAAAGAAGCACCTGGCTGGGGTTTTGAAAGGGCAGGGGTGGAAGATATTGAGTTTGGAGACTGAATCTAAGACCAGAAAATGTGTGGTCCATGGGTGATGGAGAGGACTAAGAATTGGCTCTTCCACAACATGAGGGGAACCAAGAGAGATCCCTGGGGTGCAGTCTTTCTGCAAGGACCAGAAAATGCTGGGCTCTGGGGGAGTGCTGATTTAAAATCTCAAACAACATGAAAAAGCAAGGGAACAAATCTTCCCAAACAAATCAAGATATTTCAATAACAGAATCCATCAACACCACAGTGGAAGAAATGTCAGAGAAGGAATTTAGAATGTACACAGTTAAACTGATTTGCAAGGTAAAGGATGATGTAAGGAGTAAAATCAGAGAAAACACAGGAAGTGAAAGATCACTTCAATAAAGAGATAGATATTCAGAAAAAATCAAACAGAAATCCTCAAAATGAAAGAATCAGTAAACCAAATTAAAAATTCAATGGAAAGCATCACCAACAGACTAGACCACTTGGAATGCGGAGTTTCAGTCAATGAAGACAAACTACAGAATCTTAAAATAAAGTTAGTCATGGAGAAAGCATGTTAAGAAACCATGAACAGAACTTCCAAGACATATGGGATAACCTCAAAGACCAAATTTAAGATTTATTGGCATAGATGAAGGCTTGGAGATACATACCAAAGGAATGCTCAGTGGTTTTCAAAGAAATAAAATTTCCCAAACCTAAAGAATGAAATGGAAAATCAAATACAGGAAGCTTACAGGAACCCAAATATACAAAATATAATAGACCCACACCAAGGAACATTATTATGAAAATGCCTAACATATAGAATAAGAATAGAATTTTAAAGACTGCCAGATAAAAATATAACATTTAGAGGAAGACAATACATATCTTAGTTGATTTCCCAACCTAGACCCCTAAAAGCTAGGAGGTCTTAAAATAATATATACCAAGCTCTGAAAGAAAATGGATGCCAACCAAGAATACTATGACCAACAAAATAAGTTTCAGAATTGACAATGAAAAAAAAACATCTATGATAAATAAAAACTGAAAAAAAAATTCATGTCTAGAAAGACTGCACTACAAAACATATTCAATAAAATATTTCATGAAGAAGAAATTAAAAATAACACTGAAAACCAGCAAAGGGATGAACTATGCTAGAAAAAATCAAAGGAGAAACTAATTCCATTAAAACCCAGAAACAAATCAAAATAACAGAGAATAAAAGTTATTTCTCAACAATAATATTAAATGTAATCAATCAAAAGACACAGGCAAGCCAGGCACGGTGGCGCATAACTGTAATCCCAGCAGCTTGGGAGGCTGAGGCAGGAGGATTATGAGTTCAAAGCCAGCCTCAGCAAAAGTGAGGCACTAAGCAACTCAGTGAGACCCTGTCTCTTTGTAAAATACAAAACAGGGCTGGATATGTGACTCAGTGGCCAAGTGCCCCTGAGTTCAATCCCTGGCACCCCCCCCCACACACACACACACAAAAGATACAGGCAGATTGAATTTAAAAAACATCAAGAGGACCTATCAAAATACTGTCTCTAAGAGATTCATCTCATTGGCAAAGACACTAACAGACTGAAGGTTAAAATGATGTGAAAAAAAAAAATATCATTCACATGGATGATGTAAAAAAAACAGAGGTTTCCATCCTGATATGAGATAAAGTGGATTTCAAGCCAAACTTACTTAGAAGGGACAAAGAAGGACATTTCATATGGTTTAAGGGTAATATATATCAACAAGACATAACAATCATAAATATTTATGCCCCAAACAATGGAGCATCTATGTACATCAAGCAAACCCTTCTCAATTTCAAGAATCAGACTTAAATACAAAAATAATACTGGGTGACTTTAACATGACTATCTCACCACTCAATAAATCCTCAAAAAAAAAAAAACTAAATAAAGAAGGTACAGAACTAAAAAAATATAATTAATAATTTAGACTTAACAGATATATATCAAGTATTTCATCCATCAGTGATTAAATACACTTTCTTCTAAACAGTACACAGATCCTTCTCTAAAATAGACCATACTATAAGCCACAAAGCAACTCAAATACAAAAAATAGAAATAATACCTTGCATTCTATCAGATAATAATGGAATGAAATTAGAAATCGACAATAAAATAAAAATAGAAGCTACTCTAATACCTGGAGACTAAATAATACACTACTGAATGGCTAATGCAGAAGAAATCCCAGAGATGAAATAAAAAAATACTTTGAAATAAATGAGCATAGTAACACAATACATCAAAATCTCTGGGACACTATGAAGGCAGTGCTAATAGGAAAGTTCATTGCATTGAGCTTATTCATCAAAAGAATAGAAAGTCAATAAATAAAGAACCTAACATTACTTCTGAAAAACCTAGAAAGAAAGAAAAAAACAAACCACACAAAAGACAGTAGAAGACTGGGAATGATTAAAATCAGAGATGAGATGAAATTGAAAGGAAAAAAATCCAAAAAAATCAATGAAACAAAGTTGGTTCTTTGAATAAATAAATGGATAAACCCTTAGCTAAGCTAATGAAAAGAAAGAGAAAAATTTGAAAATTTGTGTTGAAAAAGGCAATATCAAAATGGACACCACTGAAATATAGAGGACAATCACATATTATTTTGAAAATTTATACTCTAATAAAATGGGGAATCTTGAAGACATTGACAAATTACATATGACCTATTGATTGAATTGGGAAATCAGAAAATTTAAACAGATCAAATTCAAGCAAAGAAATTAAAGATGCCATCAAAAGCCAAGGAAGAAAAGCCAAGGCCCAGATGGATTCTCAGCTGAGTTCTATCAGACCTTCAAAAAAGAACTAACACCAATCCTCCTTAAATTATTCCAAGAAAGAAAAAAAGAAGGAACCTTTCCAAAATCATTCTATGAAGCTATTATCACCCTGGTATCAAAACCAGACAAAGACCATCAAGGAAAGAAAACTTTACATCAGTATCCATGATGAACATAGATACACAAATTCTTAATAAAATAGTGGCAAATGGGATACAAAAACACATTAGAAAGATAGTGAACCATGATCATGTAGGGTTCATCCTAGGGATATAAGGTTGTTTAACATATGGAAATCAATAACATAATTCATCACATTAACAGACTTAAGATTCACATGATTATCCCAATACATATAGAAAAAGCATTTGACAAGATATAGCACCTTTTCATGGTCAAAACTCTAGAAAACTAGGGATAATAGAAATTACTTCAACATTGTAAAAGCTAAATATGCTAAACCCAAGCCCAAGATCATTCTAAATAGTGAAAAGTTGAAAGGATTCCCTCTAAAAACTGGAAAAAGATGGGGATGCCCTCTTTCACCAATGCTATTCAACATAGCTTGGAAACTCTAGCCAGAACAATTAGATAGAAAAAGGAAATTAAAGGAAATAAAAGGAAAAGGACTCAATTTATCCCTATTTGCTGAAGACATGATTCTATATTTAGAAGACCCAAAAAAACTTCACTAGAAAACTTCTAGAACTCATAGAATTCTGTAAAGTGGCAGGCTGTAAAATTACCATTCATAAACCAATTGCATTCCTATACATCAGTGATAAATAAGTCACTGGGAATCAATTTAACAAAAGAGGAGAAAGACCTCTACAATGAAAACTACAGAATATTAAAGAAAAATATTGAAGCAGACCATAGAAGATGGAAAGACCTACCATGTTCTTGGATAGGAAGAATTATTAGTGTCAAAATGGTCATACTTCCCAAAGTGCTACACAGATTTACTGAAATTCCTATTAAAATATCAATAACATTCTTCATATAAATAGAAAGAGCAGTCTTGAAATTCATTTTGAAAAATAAAAGGTCCAGAATAGACAAAGGAATCCTCAGTGAGAAAAGTAAAACAGAAATAACCACAATACCAGACCTTAAATTATACTACATAGCTATAATTACAAACATGGCATGGTATTGGCACCAAAACAGACGTGAAGAACAATGGAACAGAAGACACAGAGACAAACCCATGTAAATGCAGTTGTCACACTAGTCAAAGGTGCCATAAACACACACTGAGAAAAGATAATCTCTTTAAAAAATGGTGCTTGGAAAATTGGAAATCCATATGTAGCAATGTGAAATTAAACCCATATCTCTCATCCTGCACAAAACTCGACTTAAAGTATATCAGGGATCTAGGTATTAGACAGAGACCCTATGCCTACTAGAAAAAAAGTAGGCCCAAATCATGACAGTTTATGAACCAAATTCCTCAAAAAGAGCCCTAAACTGTAAGAAGTACAATCAAGAATCAAGAAATGGAATGGTATCAAACTAACAATCTTCTTCACAGCAAAGAAACAACCAAAAACATGAACAGAGAGTCTACAGAATGAGAGAAAATCTTTACTACCTTCACCTCAGATAGAGCATTAATCTCCAAGATATATGAAAAACTCAAGTAACTTAACACCAAAAGGACGAATAATCCAATCAATAAATGGACAACAGAACTGAATAGGCACTTCACACAAGAATAAATATAAATTGTCAACAAATATATGAAAAAATGTTCAACATCTCTAGAAATTAGAGAAACACAAATAAAAAATACACTAAGATTTCATTTAATTCCAGTCAGAATGGCAATTATCAAAAATAATTAACAGTAAATATTGGCAAAATGTGGGGGGAAAAGATATACTCATACATTACTGGTACTGGAAATTGGTACAACTGTTCTTGAAAGCAGAATAAAGAATCCTTGGAAAACTTGGAATGGAATCACCATTTGACCCAGCTATCCCATTCCTTGGCATATAACTGAAGGACTTAAAATCAGTATACTATAGTACTACAGTAACTTGGCCACATCAAGGTTTATAACAGCTCAATTCACAATAACTAAGCTCTGGAACCTACTTAAGTGCTTTTCAACCTATGAATGGATAAAGAAAATGTAATGTTTATACATAATGGAATATTTCTCAGACATAAAGAAGAATGAAATGATAGCATTTGCATGTAAATGGATGGAACTGGAGACTATCATGTTAAGTAAAATAAGCCAATCCCAAAATACTAAAGGCTGAATGTTCTCTCTGAAACTTGGATGCTAACAAAAATTAAGGGTCAAGGAGAATAAAAGTACTTTGGATTAGACAAAGAGAAATGAACAGAAGGGAGGGAGGATGGGAATAGGAAAAACAGTAGAATGAATCAGACATTATTTTCCTATATTTATATAAGAATACATGACCAGTATAACTCCACAACAAGAACCAAAAGTTATACTCCATGTATGTAAAATATGTCAAAATACATTTTACTGTCATGTATAAGTAAATGGAATAAATTTTTTAAAAAATCAATTAAAAAAAAAAAGAATTTACTTACTTGAATATCAGTCAAGGAGCTCTTTAGGAATCCTGGGCTGCTTCTCAGCTCTTAATAGGGTTTTTTATTTGTTTGTTTTGTTTCTTGTTTTTATTTGTGTGTGTGTGTGTGTGTGTGTGTGTGTGTTGTGTGTGTGTGTTTCTTCACAATTTAGCTTCATTCTTTTTTTTTTAAAGAAAGAGTGAGAGAGAATGAGAAAGAGGGAGAGAGAGAGAGAATTTCAATATTTATTTTTTAGTATTTGGCAGACACAACATCTTTGTCTGTATGTGGTGCTGAGGATCGAATTTGGGCCGCACGTATGCCAGGCGAGCGCGCTACCGCTTGAGCCACATCCCCAGCCTACAATTTAGCTTCATTCTGTAAAGCAATTCCCTAGAATATTATGAATGACCACATTTAATATAAGCATAAAAATATCTAAAATCAAAGGGAAAATAAAAGTTTATTATTCTGTTTCTAAAGTATAGCTTAACCCAACTTATTATTTCTCCCTAATAATGCTACTACACTACCTTTGCGTTTTATAATAATCAGGCTTTCCCCAATACATTAATTCATGTGACATTTATTTAAACTTTTTTTTTCATTTTGCAACCCTCTTTCATACCAACACATAACCCAATGCAAATACTAATATGTGACCTCTTTGAGAGTACTAATGGACATTAAAAACTAAAGAGGAATGAGTCCAAAAGGAAATAAATTAAAGACTTCAACCAGAAATCAACAACATTATAATGCAACAAGAGAGCTAGACAGTATGTGAGATGGCTAGTATGTTCTCAGTCTTTCCTGATTTTTATGGAATTGGTACTGAATCAGGAGTAGGAGTACTGCCCTAATTCATGACTGTCTTTTGGTTATAGCTGGAATAGACACCTGACCCTAATGAGGCTCATACCATTCTCTTTCTGAAAAACTGGGGTTTCTGGGATGATATGTTCACATACATGTACTTTACACTTGAGTCATGTCCATGTCTCAAGGCTTAGGCATAAAGCATTAATTCCCACTCTGCAACCTGCCCTTGGAGTAATCTATTATGGGAATTATGATAATTGCTATCCATTTTCTAACACTCTTTTGAACACTAGTATGTTAGGGACTCTGCTAAGTGATTACTGAGGACAGGGCCACTGGATCCATTCAATAATCCTCAAAGGTTGGTGCACACTGTCTCAGCATTGTGCACGTGAGGAAATCTGTTTGGTGCATTAAATAAATGATTGCACTCTCCGCAACTATGGAATATGACTGATTTGCATATTCTCCCTAAGAAAATGCTTACTAAATGACTTCTAAGAGGCAGAGATTTTAAGAGAATGAAAGATACACATGTGTAGGGTTGAAAATACCTTAGAAGACCTCGGATTTCTGTCTAAGCCACCCAATTATAAGAGGTTTTCAGGTAGCTATTTAGGAAAAACATCAATTTTACTCATCTAAAACTTTGATTTCTTTACATTTTGTCTGCAATCTAAAAAAATAACAATAACAACAACAAGAAGTCAATTTTCTTTTGTATACTCCTAAACTCAGCCAAAGCAATTTTCCCTAATCTTAAACCTCAATTCGGAATCAAAAGAAACATAAATGAATCTGAGGGGAAAGTTTACACAAATGTTGGGAAATTGAACATTTGGATGTGTATAGCAATACCCTACAGGGAGGATTGAAGCACTGGAAATGACAGCAGCCAGTCTCAATCCGGAAAATAGCAGAATAACAGAAAGTACTCTCTTGTAAGATGCAATAAAAATGAGTCCGTATGCTAACTATAGTGGGAATAGCTTCTGCGAGTTATTTAAAGACACATACAATTAGTTCCAAAGTTAATGTATCTCTGAAGTCCAACAAGAAGTTAAAATTAAAGTTTAGAGCTGCTTCCTTATCATACTGGGACTTGACTGCAAAGAAGAAAAGGGGTCCAATAAGCTTCAGAGTTTGGTCACTGACATAGTTAGCTGTTGGAAACAAATTACTTCTGATGCATGCAAGTATGTCAAATGATTGATCTCTAGTTACTGGATAATTTTCACAGCTCTTTAGAGTATCAATCCAGCTTCAGCAGTGGTTTCTAGTGCTCGAAATATTTAGACATGAATATTATAGTCTTTCCTGAAAAGGATTAGAAAGTAATAGCAGAAGAAAATGAATGGTCTTCAGGCATTCTCTCTTTCAGCAATGGACAAATTATAAGAGCTCTGACAACCCAAGGGTTGCAGAAGCGGCAAGGTTTATGCATGTGTGTCTTCCTGGCTTGGTGTGTACATTCAATGGAGTCTGACACAACACCTGGCATCTGATTCAGATACTCTATGATGAGAAGCTAAGTATAATTCCGTTATACTCAACTTTTATAAAATTAAACTTTAGCATAGTCACAATTTGTCTATTCAATGGTCAAATGGTCTTATCCCAAAGAACAAATCATAGTACAGGTATTATTATCCCCAATTGGCATGTATAAAATAAGATTAATAGCTTATCAATGGCAACAAAATAAATGTTTCATCTCAAGGTTACAACTTGATATTCTGAATTATTAAAAATTGATTCAAATGTTAAATATTTCACATTAATTATCTCTCTTTGCTCAATCTTGTCTACATAGTTGCTTTGAAATATACATTTTTTTAACAGAACAGCATCCAAAAGAAATTGTTGGAATAAAGAATCAGGAAACAAGGAAATGAAAGAAAGGAAAAGTTATAAGAAGGAAAAATAAAACCACAGAAGGCAATGAAAACATAGGTATAAATTTCAGGGTTAATAAAGTTCAAAATAAATAAATAAATAACTTTGTTTAAAGAACCAGTAAATGATTGACAACTAAAATGGCTTCATATCAACATCACCCCTCATATTTTGTCACATTATACTTGACATTAAGTTTATTGATTTTCTATTAAAAATTAAGCAAAGGTATACAGATGAAAGAAGTGGATGTGGTGCCACATGCTTGTAATCCCAGTTAGGCAGGAAGCTGAGGTAGGATGATCACAAGTTCAAGGGCAGCTTCAAGAACTTAGCAAGACCATGCCTGTCCCAAAATAAAATTAAAAGGTCTGAAAACATACATCAGTGGTAGAATGCTTGCCTAGCCTGTGAAAGGTCCTGGTTTTAATCCTTCATACCGATAAAAAGAAAGAAAGACAGGGATGGAGGAAGGGAAGAAGGAAGGAAGGAAGGAAGGAAGGAGGGAACGAAAGAAGGAAAGAAGGAAAATAAATGGAAGATTTCTTAATGCAGACAAAAAGTCTCTCAATATTACATTAACTAAAGAAGTTCAAAACAATGACAAAGCATTTTAGTTAATAGAAAAAGCAAGTAAACAACCTGGTCATGATCCAGCCATATATCAAATCACCCAAGGGGGAGATACAAAGGAAGAAACAGTTTCTTTTCTCTGTACACTCTAGGATTAAGTTATGGAAGACTGCAAATGAATTTCTAGCGCAGTGGTTCTCAGCAGGGTGGAATATTGAGGCTCAGGGTAAAATAATACCATTCCCCTGTCAACTGAAATGTTGGGAAAATCATTAGGGGCATGCTAGTTGTCTCAACAACTAGAGCTACCTGAATTTAGAGCCCAAAGGCCAGGAGTCCCTATATGTGCAGCATTCCTGTGCAACAAAGAAGCACCTTATTCCAACTTCCAGAGCACTCTCATTAAGAGACATTGGACGGGTGACAGTTATCTGTACCAGGTAGAAACAAGTCTGTTCAGTGGCTCAAACCTAGGGTGATAGCACTGTTCTGACAATGAGTTTGGCATGTTTTCTTTACCTCTGTCAACCCAGAACCTAACAATCCAGTGCATGTACTTATGTGGTGCTTAGTAGAAGTTTGCTAATAATTTTGTGTACATAATAATAATAATTAAATAAAATGCAAAAGTTTTAAAATGATGAAGAGAGAAAGCATTGCTCCATGTTCAAGCTGGGCCTCAGAGTATTATGATTTTTGAGTGGGGTTACTAAGGAACAAAAATTTGATCATATCAGTTTATTTACAAATGGAGAAAACTTGCAAGGCCAAACCATAAGAATCAAACTAATGAATCTCAAAGTACCAGTAATTCTCCTTCTGTCTTTGGGTGAACTCCAGATGATTACATGAGAAGCAGCATTGCCAGTGAGGATGGCTAGGTTGTATACAACACAATTCAGAAAGACTCTATTCACACAGACAATATTTTTTTAGGATTGAGCAGACCAGCCATATACAGCAACTCTAAAACATTGGTGAGCAGTGAAAGATTTTATAGGAAAAATTACCATCAAGTTATGAGATTCCATTTGCCATTCATCACTATATGCAAATATTGTAGAGTCAGTAGCAATCTCTAGACGTCTCCCTTTTCCTAGACAGTAAAATTCTAATAACAATATTCTTTTCTTAGAAGAATCACAAGTAATCACTTGTAAGAATCACATGTACTTTGGTGTACTTGCTAGGAAATAGTCTAAGAACATTATGTGTTGTATTGAATTTTTATCTTCAAAACAATCTGAAGTCACAAAGATATTTATTGATATATTCATCTTAAGAGGAAGTTATAATAGTACATAAATTATGATTCAGTTGGAATGCTTAGACTAGGGTTGAAACATGGTTAAGTTTTAAAACATGGGAACTGTGACTGCAGAGAGCCAATATCAACATTTCCCATTATCAACTCTGTCTTGAAAGGTGATTTTAAAAAATAATCTCATAAATAGGTTTTTTTTTCCAAATTCATGGAAAATTCCTTGTTTGGAGTTTATAGATCTCTATAGACAAAATTAAAATCTGGTGAGTTATTTAATTAAAAGGAGGCTTGCTTTTCACCTTTGACCCTGGCAATAACACCAAACAGGAAGGGAGGTTTCTAATTCAAAATGACATATCCCTTGGCTGGGAGGGGTTAAAAAAAATCTCTGCTTATTGATTAATTCTAAACAGGAAGTGAAGGATCTTAGACCTAAAGGGAGCACTTCTTGCTTCTCCTGTCCCTAGACACTAACATGCCTCCAGGTGTTAGGAAAGAACTGAATTCTTGGTAATTGTGATTTTCACTGAATTTTCTTTTCCCATGGTGACTACACTGTTATTCACAAACATCTCAGTTTTTATAATGAGAAGGCTAAGAACATAAGCAAAAAGCAACAAAAATGCAAGTATTAAGGTGACAAATGACATTTATTCAGACACAAATTTATTACTAAAAATAATCAATGGATGGTTCCCAGAATTATTACTCAAACATAGAAAATGGTACAGAAATTTTGAGTAGTGTAAGGCATTTTCTGGGAATGTTAGAAAGTTCTCTTTTTAAAAGAAAAACAAAACAAAACAAAAAAGCCAGTTCTACTGACTAGACCAGGGAGATAGATTTTTAAATTCATTAGAGTTGTTTGCCTTAGGGAAGCTTCTATGTTCAAATCGAATTGGATGTCAAGCAGGACTCCTGGGGGAATGCAATTAAAATTATAGGGGCAAGGAGCACACCTACATAGAAAAGACCTCGGTATATATATTTTTGGAGAGCTTGGTGGGGGAGCTCAGCCTTACCTTGGATACAAATTTAAATCATTACGAGGTTTACCGTCTCTGCAATAAATGTGAAACTGTTTATTAAGCTTCTGTATTTATTGCAATGGCAATGAAAAGCATACAACTTGACAATTAAGTCACAACATTATGTTTGTCACTCACTTTGTGCCTAGCATCATGGTAGAGAATTGGAATGAAGCAGTTTTGACCTGAAAAACTGGAAGGAGGAGGCATGACCACAGGAGGTTGCTCTTTAACCCTGTGCCCCTTGCTTCCACGGAGTTGACCAAATATGAGCACCTGATCTAAATCAAGCCCAAGGTACATCTCATCTCTGGATGTAAATGACAGACCCAGGATTGAGTTCTGGACCCATGCTGAACCTATGAGGTCCTTCTGCAGAAGGAAATGTTGTGCGAGCAAAGACAGTCAATGTCTCTTAGGAGTCTGAATCTATGGTATAGGAAACCTGAGAGTAAACAGGAGTTGCGCTGATCCAAAATATTTATGTACTTGAGATGGAAAGCTACCTGACAGGGAGGGCATAGTTTTCAAGGTATTCTATTCCCATGGTTTTATAATTTCTGGAGACTATTAGGGTAGAGGATTGGGGGAAAGCATGACTTTCTAAATGTGATCATGATTTTCTAAGTGTGGTTGAGGCCCAAGCAAGGCCTTGTCCCACTACCACATTCCTCTTCAGACCCTCATCTCACTCAGATATGACTGTTTCCCATTGTCTTGCTCCAACGGCTATGAATTCTAAAGGATGCACATTTTCACGTATCAGCAGACCTTATATTTATCCTACTTTGTAATGGAATCTCTTTCCCTCCAAACTTACAGGGCATGTGTATAAAGGCAGCTTCTGTGTACAAATCAAATTAGAGGGCAAGCTGTGGTCCTGGAGGAATGCAATTAAACTCACATGTCAGGCAGCTATCTGTAGGATTTGCCAAGCTGAGTATGAATGATTTTGATGAGGTTGATTGTGGATGATGGGCACAGGAACCTAGAAACCTACACCATCTGATATAAATTCTCCTTCTCTCATTTAGAAATTCTCTGTCCAGCCCCAAATAACTACCAATGCTAGTTCAGTTAACAGATACTGAAAACCTGAGGTTAGGAAAAACAGTGTCCTATACTAAGGTACTCTACCTCCCAAATAAGGTGCAGCTCCCCAGAGTGCCAGGGACTAGGAGATTGGGCAGAGGATGATCTTCCATCTAAAATTACATTGAGCATCAAGAAGTATCATGGAAAGGAAATTTGACTAAGAGTATAAAGAGCTATGTTCCAATTTGTACAAACTACTTAATAGTCAGCCAATCAGTTTGCTAATACTTAAAGTTGGACAATCAAATCACCTATATCATCTTTCTGTAGCTGTGTGAAGATTTATAATGACAATGGAAGTAAGAGCAAAATAATAGAATCCAAGAGACATAAGTAATCTCATTTTCAATAGTCAGAAAGCTTCACAATGGTGAAAGAATTATAATGAAGCCAGTGAGCAGAGGCAGAGATGAAGGGCTCATTCAATTATGTGATAAATATATATTGAGTGATGATGATTATGAGGGACTCCCTAGTGGCGTTCAGTACCTGAATCCAGTGACTCCTGAGGTCCATCTGCCTTACTGCCTTTCATAAACTTGGTCATTTCTTTACATTTTCTAGCATCATTTCAAAAATTTCTTTTTTTACTCAAATGAAACTCTTTAGTCAGAGGTAAAGGTTGATCAATAGAGTAGACTAAGGAGGTGAAGGAGGAGGAAGGAGAGACAGGAAAAGGAAAGAAGACTGGAATGAATCTGACTGAGCTTTCATATGCACATACATGAATATACCACAGTGAATCCCAATATCAAGTATATCCACAAGACACTAATTTAAAAAAAAAAATTGTAGATAAGTTGCAGAAAAATCAGTAGAAAAGAGTGAGGGCAACAGCAGGGGTGGGGGGGATGTACTAGGGACTGGATTAGAGCAAATCATATTCCATGCTTCTGAAAGTATGTCAAAATGTATCCTAATATTACATGTAACTAAAAAAATCAGTGGAAAAAAAAAAAGAACAAAAATATCTAAATTAGGTAGAGAAGAGATGAAGAGAGAAGAGAAAAGAGAAAGTCCTGTTTGGAAAGTATAATTTCTGAAGAGACCATTAGAGTTGAGGAAGGGGAATAGGGGAAGGGAGGAGAGGGAAGGAAGGGAGGTTTAGGGGAGTGAAATTGATCAACTTGTGTTTTAATTTATGAACGCATATGCCTCTATGGGAACCACCATCTATATAATTAATGTAGACTAAAAAACAAAACAAAATGACATGTGACCTTAGTTGAGTTAAAAAGAAGAAGAGGAGGAGGAGGAGGAAGAGGAGGAGGAGAAGGAGGAAAGTATAATTCAGGACAGACATTGCTAAGGAGCACAGGATGGAGTAGGATACCATCTGAGAGGAGGAAACCATGAAACTCAGACTGACTCCTG
Source organism: Callospermophilus lateralis (assembly GCF_048772815.1). NCBI lineage: Eukaryota > Metazoa > Chordata > Mammalia > Rodentia > Sciuridae > Callospermophilus > Callospermophilus lateralis. The sequence continues at coordinate 60,987,570 of NC_135320.1, read as the reverse complement.
ATATCTTACAGACCAGTGTTTGTCAAAGATGTTTATCAATGGAAGAAATGTCCAAGTGAAATGTAATAACAACTGCTAATGTAATAATAAAATGATTACAGGTGATGTCTCTTTAATATTCTTAATAAGTTTATAGTTTTACCATTTTATTTTATCATTTTACCATTTTTATGTAGTTAATCAACAAAGACAATGAGCCTGTTTGGATGAGTACACATTTGATATGGAGAATTATGCATAATAGTTTTAGGCATGTCAGCCTTGGGATTCATGAAAATTGAAATATTTTCAGTCATCTCTCATAATGTTGTTTGTAAATTATAGACCATGACCAGGTTTTTTTCATTTAAAGGTTCATTATTGGATATGGAATTAAAATAAACATCTCACATTAACTAGCTTATGCACAGTATACAACATTACTTGAGTTTCAAAGAATATACTAAAGTTTATAATAAAATTTATTCAATTTGCTTAAAATTCACAAATAAAGTGTATGAATATATACTATAAAAATTTGATCCAGAAATTGCCAATTGATTCCTTTAGAACATAGTAAAAATTTCAGCCAGTTCATGTTCACATTTTGTAAAAATATTCATGAATGCTCTGATTCTGGCTGATTACTATTGATTGAGCAATTGGAATAAAATCATTTGTCCTCATATGACTCTCAACTGCACCGTGATTAGTTTGAGCTTCCCTAAGAAGTCTTTGCACCATGATTATAATATGACTAGGTCGAGCTCTCAGTGGAGAGAAAAACTACTAATTTGGAGTAATTGTCAAGGATATCTGTTAAGTTCTCTCTGCAAAGTGTCTCATTCTAGTTTTCTCTCTCCTTCCCTCCCTCGTTTCTTTCCTCCCTGTTTTCCTTTCTCCTTTTCCTCCCTCCCTCCACCCCTGCTTTCCTTCCTTCCTTTCTCTCACTCTTTTTCTCTTCCATCTTTAACCTTATTTTCACCTCTCAATAATGGTCTTTTCCACTTAGATTAAATTCCAAATGGATATTAAAAACCCTGTTCATGAAAATAGAAGTACTTACCTTGTGTGTTCATTAGTGAAAATCTGATAGAACATTTGATATGTGTACAATTTGAATTACATATTAAATATTTCGGCACTAATGACAGAGAACTATTTAAATTAACTAAAATTAAACAAAATTAAAAGTCAGTTGTTCAGTTGCTCTAACCACATTTCAAGTGCTTAATAGTCACATGGTTAGGCTCTAGTGTCAGACTACACAGAGAAAGATTCCATTGTTATAGAAAGCACTTTTGGACAGCACTGCTCTAGAGAATACTGAAGTATGAACCTCCATTCCTGCGCTTTAAAAACTGCTTTGTTTGGTTAGGAGAATAAAAATAACATATATGGAGCAATTAGGTCAATAATGCAGATAAGCGGAGAGTTACATGTTAAAGCAGATTAGAGCTGACTTTAGAAAACATATCCCAACTTCATAGGCAATAAAAAACAGTTAAAGTAGGAAATCAAACAAAGAAAGAAAGAAAACGTAAAAAAAAAGTCCAGAGTTTAGCACAAGAAAGATGACTCTGCTATCTGAAGGGCTTACATGGCAAAGCTGAAAAGAATTAGAAAGAGAGATTAATTGGATTTTGCCTCCTCTCCTCAAGCACAAATTCTATTGGGGGGAAGGGAGAAAAGCTCTTTGCAAATGAAGGGACAGTTAGGAAAATGTTCCTTCACCTCTTTATGGGGTTAAAGTCTATTTACTTTCTTTAAGAATTAACCTTTGCCCTGTGGATGAAGGCCTATGTTGCATCTAATTTAATGAGTCTCTGGAAACCTAAAAGATTATAAAGTATTTCTACTATAAGGTCTTGGAAAGATACTAAACTTGAATGGTCCACATTTTCCCTGGAATTTTCAGCAAAACTTGAAGAGTGTAGGCTACCAACAATTGTCCTCCTGGTCATTCCAAGGCATTATTTTAGATGAAATTACTTAAACATAGGAAAACATATTTGTTGGGGCACTTGGGTGGAGTGCAGTGGATAAAGGCTCAAAATACATGAAGCACGAGGACTAGCTGGGCTTGAGACTTGTTTATTCTTTAATATTATGTTGTACTAAATAGCCCAAGTGGTAATTTTTACCATATTTTTCTGGTCTGAGTGAAACCACTTTATCCAATGAATAAAAGTCAAACATAATTATAAATAAATTTGCTTATAAATTTAAAATAAATACACACGAGTGCCTCATGTCCTGAAGTTAATTAGACCTTGAATGATTTCCTGAGACAACCTTAGTACCTGGAGATTCCAATTCTTTGCCCTTGGAATAATTTTAGCCTCTAAACAGCTTGCTGAGTTATTGCTAGGCTGCCAAGTTAAGGTTCAGTGGGATTGTTAATGGAGAGTATAATTTGGTGCATTTTAAAAATAATTATTATTGTCCCAGAAAAATTATATTTGTGTCAATTGATGCATACAGGTGAACATATATTTAATAATGCAAACAAAGTTTTCAACTTGTTAGAGGCAGATTTCATTTGTCCTCTTCTTCAAAAGCAACTCTACTTTTCCTATAACCTATGCCATAGTATGATATTGTGAACTAACAACAAAAGCTTAGTGACTTCCTTATTCTAAACTGCTTTTTTCAGGGGGAGGAGGTACAGGAGATTGAACTCAGAGGTATTATACCACTCAACTACATTCTAGCCCTTTCAATATTTTTTTTTTAAGAAAGTGTCTTGCTGAGTTGCTGAGAGTCTTGCTAAATTGCTGAGGCTGGCCTCAAACTTGTAATCCTCTTATCTCAGCATCCTGAGTCACTTGGACTACAGGTGTGTGATACATTGCCTGACTTAACCACTTTTCATTAACCCTTCAACATCTTCATTGTTTTTTGTAATTTCAAAATTATTTTATCTACTTTATATTCCTAGATTTTCCCAGTGCAAGCATGAGAGATAATTCATTGAAACAGAAAGAGTATGGACTTTGAAATTACACAGGATTGGGTTGGAATCAACTTGGGAAATTATATGTTGCCTTCTTCAATTTATTTAACCACTCTAAGACCAATAGTAACACACAACGATTTGTAGAACTACAAAGACCAAATGAGACAGAATATATTAAAATACCTGACACACAGTAGAAACTACATTTATATATTCTTTCTATTTCACAGGTAACTCAGAGAATTAAGTTTATTTGTTGATGTCATATAGTAATGGCCAGTTCAAATTTTCTTTTTCTTCTTGATAATTATTTTTGGATTTGTGTTAATTGTAAAATCAATGCCATATATTTTTATGTTAAATTATGCAGTGTGGTAGTTAAGCATTGTGTATAAACATGCTGAGATAGATATCCATTCAATGATTGGCAATAATTATTAAAAGAAGACCAAAATCTCTGTGAACATTCATTCATTTACCATCCTGTCCTTGGAGGATGCTTAGACTCTTTGGGCTTTAAAGTAGGTGTGTGGTGTTGCTGGCCTATTGATACCAGCTACCACCCCACAGGACTCTGAATTCACTTCTGGGTTCATTCTTCCTCAATTGATGGTCAAAAACATTCTTGATACTAGTTGAAAGAAGGAAGACATCTGGCATTTAAGATGAGATTCATGTATTAATTTTCAGAAAAGATACAAAATCTCCAAATACGATTAAATAAAATAAGCTTGGCATGTCTAAATCCAAACTCATTAAATCTTTCTCAAAATCTACTCATTCTATTGACTTTCCTGTTTCAAGTGCACACTCAGGGATCATGGCCACTCATAATGTTGATTAAAGAAGTCACCTCCTTAGTTTAGAAAAGGTCTCATATTTTAGAAATGCTCAAACTTGGGAAGAAGTGCACAAAGTGGGACGGGAGAGACGGGATCCTGGTGCAATTGTTCAGATGCACAGAATGAGCACAGCTTGTCGGTTCAGTGAGAGATGGGCATCTCCTCATCACTTCGCATTTGCTAATTTTTCTTCTGCTTTGGGAAGATATTGATGTTACCAGAACTGGAAGCCCTGTGCTAATCTCCCTCTCCTCCTCAATTTCACCTCTTAATTCAGTTATTCGTAAAGTCAGATGTCTACCACCACTCCAGAGTCCCAGGCTTGATACCATCCTTTCTATTGCCAGATACACTGTACTGGCTCATGTCCTTGTTACTGAAATAGCCTCACAGCAGCTCATCCTTGTCTGCTGCCACCGGCAACTAAGTCATTCAGGGTCACTCCAGGTGAATTTGGGTTGGCATGAAATAACCTCACAGAGACAGAGAAGATACCTTTTTCTTGGGATTCTTCAGTAATGGCTTCTCTGTTCCAGCTCCTACAAGGGAAGCAGGCAAAAAAGAGAAGGAGGATGTTCTGAAGTCCCTTTTTATTGAGGAGAAGACACTCAAGAAAGTTCCACCCCACTGAGGGGGGGTCAGGTTTCAGGGAGTTGAGTCTAGCTTCCTGATGTCTTATGGTCAGATTGACTGACATCTTGGAAGGCCACACCCATCTCAGGTGCTGTGTAGGATCAAAAGGCAGAAGGAGCAAATAAGACAGCCATGCACAGCCCAGACAGAGCAGCAAGGTCAGTCCTGTCTGCTTGTGTGCTCAAAATGCTCACAGCTCACACACACAGCCCAAGGCTGGCCCATGACACTTGTCTCCTGCAAATCTAGTGCTAATGATCAGGCATATGATCTTCAAATAGATCAGAGCCTATCATTTCCCCACACCATGTCGTTCTTCCCTATTACAGATGGAATGGAGTATGATGTCTTTCCCCTTAAACTCTCCATCTTGTCTCAGCATTCTGCTCTGCTTTCTGTCCCAAGGGTCTCAGACTTTATGCTTTAGCCAATATTGGTTCTCTCCCAGTGCATCTCTTTACAGTCTCTATTTCTTTCTTCCAGTTCCATATGTAGAAACACTGTTTGTCTTTCAAGAAACATCTTAAACATCAACTCTTCCCATCATACTTTCCATGATTGCCCAGGTTGCATGAGGTTTCTTCCTCATTTGAATCTCCACATCCCTCCCACATGCACCTGCTTTCTTGCATTTTACTATAGCTATGAAGTTATACAGCTCTATAAATTTTATATAGCCTGTATTTCCTATTGCTAACTAACACCTTGCACATAACAGAAGCTCCATACATATTTGTTGTAATGGAAATAGGAGATATCCTGCTAGCTCAAAGAAAACATAACTGGATTTTCTTGCTTCTTTATCTTTAAGCTGCTGTTCCTTGAGTTTCTCTTAGCATGGTGTATACATCTGTAGAAGACTCTCTGATATCCTTGATTCACTACCTACCTATGATCTATAATATATAATAGGATGTTCTTTTTCATAACTCTACATTGCCTTATGTTAGCAGCATAAATACTGCCAAATAAAAAGCATAAAGCCAAATAACATTCAGTTTATCACACAGGAAGTTGTTTTTTTTTTTTTTTTTTTTTGCAGTGACTAAAAGACCTGACAAGAATAATTTGAGAGGAGGAAAAATTTATTTGAGGACTCACGATTTCAGAGTTCTCAGTTCATAGACAGCAGACTTCATTCCTTGGGGTTCAAGGTGAGGCTGAATATCATGGAGGAAGCGCTCTACCACTGAGCTACAGACTCAGCCCAGCTGGAAGGAAGCAGCTCACATGATGACCAGAAAGCTGAGAGAGACTCCACTCATCAGATACAAAATATATGCCCTAAATCCACACCCCCAAAGTCCCACCTCCTCCAGCCACTTCCTTCAGTTTTCACTCAATTAACCCTATTATGGAATTAATTCACTGATTGGATTAAGGCTCTCATAACCCAATCATTTCTCATCTAAACCTTCTTGCATTGTCTCAAACATAAGCTTGTGTGGGATGTCTCACATCCACTCTATAACAGAAGTGATATGATTAATGTACACTGAGACTTCCAGTGAGCCAAAATATTCATTAATTTACCTATCATACCTGATAAATTATTATCTAAAAAATGAGACTAATTTCACTGGTGTTATTCACATATCTTTCTCAGTTTTTATGTGAAAGTGCTTTTAAACAGTAAAATGCAAACATAAGGTAGAATTACAGAGTCTTTTTCAAGAGAGAAAAGATATTTGACTTGACAGGATTGGGGATAACAATCACAGTCTTTAAGGAGAAGAAATTTCCTGTTTAATGTAGTATAACAATACATTATCTTGACCTTGTTTTCAAGATCCTCTACAGATCTCTAACATCACCATACTTGGGCATAAACCGTATAGAACATTACCATTCATAAACTCAAGGAGAATGCTATTTGAGAACCTACAGTGGTTTAGGTATTGTCCCAGGACATTATCAATACACATTTTCTTTCAGTTCGTACCCCAGAAATCAGGAATCATTAACCCTATTTATGGATGATGTGAGTGAAGCTTAGTAAAGATATATCCAATGCCCCAAATCAGATTACTAGTATGTCAAACAACTAATATGATTTAACTCAGATTTTTGTTTCATCCCAAAGCTAAATCAGTATACAACTTCCCACACACAAATTTCAAGGACCATGAAAATGATGCTCCAGCAACATAGAAGGGACATCATTCTCAGCATACATGGGTTGTTTCTCATGTTCACTTTGTTGCAAAGGTTGCTCCCTCATTGTGAACTGCTGGTTCCCTTCTTCTCCCAATGTCACACAAGCCAGTCCTAATTGATCCAATCTTTGCTGTCCTTTCCTTCTCAATTCAGATCATTTCACTCCTGCAACCCTTCAGGCCAGTCTGGTTAAATTGAGCCCCCAACATTCTGTCTCTGTCCCTGTGCACACATCCGTCATAGCAGTTGCCATAGGGGATGCCTATTGGGTCTTTGTGTTCTGGTCCCCTCCGCTAGACCATGAACATTGTAAGTATATTTCCTGGTTGAATTATCAATAGGAAAAAGAATAAAAACAACATCAGAATTCAAATGTTAATGATATTGAAAGATTTCTTCTTTCTGTTGTGATACCCCAAATCTACACTTCTGATTTGTATTGGTATTATAGGAATCTTTTTAATCTTGATTTTATCAAATTACTCATAAATTGTAATCATTGAACTCTGCTATTAAAGCTGAAAAGGTATAAGTTGATAATAGCTATGCATTTTAATTTTAACATTAATTGGCTCTTTATTTTGCTACATAATAGAGTCCCATGTGTTCATAGAACAGACTTTTGCCAAACACAAGAAAAATAGTTCAGTTCCAAACAGAGACATTAAAATATAGCCTCTGGTTAGCAGGAAATTAGGTTCTACACGTACTTTGCATCAGAGAAAAGAACTCAGATTAGACCTGCTGACTTGCACAAGAGATTAGATGACAATTTGGATGAGATGAATTTTTGTGCTGCTTCCTAAATTTAGAAATTCTTTGTTTCTAGCAGCTAGCAACAAAATAAAAAAACTGGTGAATTCTTGTGTCTTTATATACATGATGTATAATATATGTACTTATAATGCTTAAAATATGACTTAAACAAAACAAATTTAAGTTTATTTTTGGAAAGTATTGAGATAACTTCATGAATATACACACACATGAACTACAAACCCTAAAAAACACAGGAAGGAAACTTCCTGTTTTTTTCATTGTATCTGCATCTCATCTTCCATGAACATCTATTTAAGACTTTATAATCCTATGAAACTTTTCTTGAGAAGTCTAATTCATGTTACTTCCTCTTTAGTCCCAGGAATTTATTCCTTACACAATTAGCTTCTTATCACATGATACCCTCTTCTCTAATGTCACTTACTATTCATTTCTGTATATGAGGCTCAGTCACTAATTCTTTTATGTATAATTTCTCACTTCTATTACAAGGCTATTAAAATATTTTGAATGATAATCATGCCACATTTTTGGCAACCCAAAATAATTTTTAGGGTGTGGGAATTATTAATTGGCAAAGAATGAGGCATGGCCTTTATAACATAGTTTATATTCTAGTAAAAAAATAATATAATACTACATACAGATACAATGCTAACTTTTGCCTACTTGGATCATATGTGGATGAAAAAGATTCCTTTGAAGTCTCCATCAAAATTTCTGTAGATGATTTAAGTGTGTTTCCTATGCAAGGTTTTAAAATACATGTAAAATGTATCAAACCATTAATTTACCATTAAATTAATGTACCATTAGTTTAGAAGTATTTGTAATAAAATTATAAAATATGAAAAGGGCTTTTCTTCTAACATGTTCTGCTCTGTGTTCCATAATTCTTTAAAATTGATGCTTTAAAATAGTTTTATGAGATTCATTTTAAGGGCAATCCAATATTTTTAAAGTCTGAAATAGGTTCTTCTCAAATGGAAATCTTTCTCACTCCAAACACATTACAAAAACAGGCTTTTCATATCCTTTACCTGATGTTCAAAACTCCATTTACCTTGAACTTAAATATTTCCCCAGAAGTATAATGTCCAGTGCTGATCATTGCCACTCATCTTTTACTCAAGATAACAGTAGGTGTGTGGTCAGGGAAGACATGTGTCAGAAGGTGTCATTTGTGCCTAGATTAAAATTATGACAGCCAGCCATATGGAGATCTTTGAAAAGATTAACCCAGAGAGAAACAACAACAAAGACAAAGTCCAGAGGTACGTAAAAATATAACATGTGCATAGAACTAGAAATCCAGTCACAGTGCTGTAGCTTACTAAACCATCAGAGGCATAAGGAAGCAGGGGTGGGCATCCAAGGAACAAACAAACTAGGCTTCCCATGGTGTCCTTGTCCTCAGCCTCATGAATTTAGTCCATGGTAGATGATGCTCAGTTCTTTTGCAAGTTCAGGAGCACGAGAGAATGTACTCTATCCTGTGATCAATACTCTTTGATACAAAATTTAAAATAGCCTGGCACTAATAGTGGAGCAGAATTGCTCATCTCATTACACTTACAAGACATATTCAATTATTCTTTTCTCCCTGGATCAATTTATTCTGTCAGTCTAAAAACTGAAATGAATTGATATGTCAAAATCCATGCTATAAATCTTCTTGTTCCCAATAATGTTGCCTATATGTTGTTTATATTTATTATTTTTAATCAGGCTTTGATTGCAATAAATCCTACCACTCTGAGTGAGGAATAGCATGAGTTAGCAAGTGTTTTTCCAGGGTGCATTTTTTTAAGTAAATTTGTAGCTGGCTATATTAAGTTGTACTTTTTTTTACCTCTAGATAAACTTTTGCAATGGTTGCAGCAAAGCAAGAGTCTAATTTAATATTTTTATTTCTAAAAAGAAAATCAATTCCTTTAGCCCAATATATGACAGAATGTCATTTTGATTAGTGTCCTGTTAGCTACAATCAGGCTATTTAATTTCAGTAAAAGATGGCCAGAATATATCTTCAGGCAGGAAATTTGACAGAACTTGTAATGCTGTCATAGCAAAAGTAGCATTATTTTAAGGGGATTCTATTAGCCCCTGACAACAACTTCATTCTTGGTGGCCTTCCAAGGAAGGCTGCTGGGAAACTGGGTGGACATGCAATAAAATTTAGGGAAATGGATACCAAAAAAAAAAAATGCATCAGAAGATCTTGTTTGGATGACAGATTTTATCTCCTAACTATGAAAATGGGAATTGAGTATTATATCAGCCTCAATTTGCTGATCTTGAAAAAGGAGTTAACAATGATACTTCAAATTTCAATGACCATAAGAAACTATTTTGCATAATTCTGTGCAAAACAAATTTGAAAATAAGCATAATTATACAATTTTGCAGAAAAATTTGAATTTACCAAAAGAAAAAAAAAAGAAAACCTCTTGAATAATTTAAACACTGATTCCAATGAAAGATCAATTTATCAAAAAATATTCCACCAAAATCACAAGGCTCAGATGACTTCAGAGAGAAATTTTATCAAACCTTCAAAAGCAAATAAATTGAAATGTTATTTATAGTAAGACAGAGAAACTTCCAAAATATTTTTGCAAAGTCAATAACATTAATTCCAAATGTGGAAGTCAAATTTCAAAGTGAACTACAGAGCAATATTACCTATACCAATCTCTGAAATAAATTTTAAGTTATAATATAAGAAAGCAGAATGTAGCAGAACATTGATAGTATAATATATCTTGAAAGGCTGAGATTTAGTTTAAGAATGCAAGGATGGCTCAATATTAAGTAGTCTATTAAATTCATCATATTATAAGTGATAAAAGAAATATCTTGATTATCCATTATAAAGTTATTTGACAAAGTGTGATAAATATTTATAAGATAAATTAAGTGAAAAAATTTAGTTTAGACTGTGATGAAGACTGTGATCATTTGTATAAAAACAGGAGAGGGAAAAACAATGTTTGCACTTATATATTCTTAAGGAAATTATGAAAGGATTTATACGAGACATTTTTGTAGTTTTATATTACCTCTTCAAGAAACAAATAAGTAAACATAATGACTGAAAAAGAATAATACTCTTACCATACCTTTGAAGAACAAAATACATAAAATATAAGTTTTGTAACCTGCAAAATTTTGTGCAGATAAAAAAAATGAAATCTAATAGTTGATTGTCTTTGTGTTTCAGTGCCATGCTTATGTTTTACATATACATTCTTTTTCTCCTCATAACAATCTTATGAAGTTAGTTTCACTATTCCCATTTTCAAATGAGACTCAAGCTCCCAAATGTCAAATAATTGCTAGGATTATGCAAAGAATAAATAGCATAGTTGATTCAACTCAGATTTTCTTCTGAGCTGTGGCTCTTAATCATTCTGCTTTGTTAGTTTTATTCACATGCACATGATATGACACAATTGGATGCCAAATGGCTACTTTGAGTCACTTAAGTTCCATGAATCCACAGGAAGAAATCTATATTCTATTCTGGGCTTTTTTCTTTCTTTCTTCTTTTTTTAAGCATCATCACACAATGAAAGAGTTTTATCTGTTATTCTTGAGTTAAGATTGTAAATACTTCCCACTCTTCTATTCAAGAGGTAAGTTAGGGTATCCAGGGAGAAGCCTTCCAAGGACCCTGTCTTGGTACTGCAGTCTCTGGATTGCCTGAAATAGCAGGTAAGGGACAGAGCTGCCATTACTCCTGTAGACAGGATGGTCAATTCCTTAATGATCCCCATGTTCACTTCCTCACCTAGCTCAGTGTCTTTGTTCAGGTACTACCTCCTCAGTGGAGACCTTTCCCTAATGCAGCATATATTTAAAAGTTGGAAATGCAGTCCACTTCTGGCCATCATTTCCAATTCTCTATTCCTTATTTATTTTCCCCTTACCACTTACAATTTATTATGTGTATTTTATATAATTTTATATGTTATGTATCACTTTTTTTTTAGCAAGACTTTGTGTCTATTTTGTTAACCACTGTTTTCCCAGTACTAGACATTGCTGGGCACATAGTAGTTATACAATAAACATTTAGTAGTGAATGAATTCATGTCACTCTTGTAGCAATAATTTTTTCATTAGCATTGTTATACTATGTTCCAATCTGGGAATGTTCCACACTGCTTTTCCATATTACTCCTCACTGGTATTCAATATTCCCAGGAGTAGAAGTAATCAGCTGTGAAACACATGCATTTTTAACCACCTTCCCCCAGATAATGTTAAATTAGTTTCTCAAGAAGTTGTACCAAATTATATTTCTATACACATTGTTAAGAGTTATCACCGATCTACATTCTTCAATCACAATTTGTAGGTTCAAACTTCTGAAAATGTCTAGCAATCTGATATAGGTAAAATGATAATTCATTGGACTTCAGTGTGTATTTTTCTGAATATTATAGAGTTTCAGCATATGAGCATATGGGCATTATTGTATCTTTTCTGTTCTGTGGCACACTATTTGTCCATTTGAATATGTTGTCTCTTTCTTGCTCTCGCATAGGAGTTTTTATGTATATTCACATTATAATTTTTTTTTTAGTTTTAGGTCCTGCTAATATTATTTTTGCATTTCTGCTTGTCATTGCACTGTCATTGTGTCTTTTAATGAACAGAATTTCTCAGTTTCAATGTAATTTACTTTATTAATATTTATTTAACATTTGGAGTCAGTTTTAAGGGTTTTTTTTCACAACATCACATGTATATTCTACAGAAAATTTATTTTTAAAAATTTTATGCCTGACCTTTAGTCTTGACTCCATCTGGAATAAAAATGGATGTTCTGAGGTAGGGATCCTATTGACATTTTCCCATCTGTCTAAACATCATTTATTGAATATTTGGTCAATTCCTTACAGATCTACAATATAACTTCCAAGATGTACTGTTTTCATTTATTTTGGGGGCTCATACTATTACATGATCTGTCAGTCTCTTATAACCATGCTGCTATAACTTAATTATAGGCTAATACTAATTATTATAAGAGTTATTACTATCTGGTATTATATGTCCTTATTATTTATCCTGGCTAAATTTGACCATTTTACTTATAAATTTGGAATCATTTTGTCAAATCTTATATAAATTTTATTAATTTAATTTGGGTATAAGTGACATCTTTCCAACACTGAGTTGGTTTTAATTTGATTACATTTAATTACTTCATTATCTGGTTTTCCTTAACATCATATAATGAAGTCTTATAAATTTTCCTTATAAAGTTCTGTTAGATTTATGTGACTTTAACAAAATATTTGAGATTATCAACTTGAAAGAAGGAAAGATTTATCTTGGCTCAGGCTTCAGAGGTTTATATCCATGGATGATTTCGTTCTATTGCCTTTGGGTCTGTAGCATGACAGACCATCATGGGGGGAGCTTGTGATGAAGGAAAGTTGCTTACCTTACACTGGCCAGACGAAAAAGAGAGACACTGGAAGGGGCCAGAGTCTGGATACCAACTTCAAGTGCATTCCCTCATTAAAGTAAGTTCCTTCTACTAGGCCTTACCTCTTAAAGCTTTCACGACCTCCTAACAGCACCACAGGCTGGTGACCAAGACTTCAGCCTTTAGCCTATGGGTCTTTGGGGCATTTAAGATCCAAATCACAATAGGTCTTGTGCACCTAGTATAGCATGTTCTTGGCTACCATATTTATTTTGATCACCATTCCATGAAGATATCCTTCTCTTCCTAAAATACTAAATTCATTCTTTTAATCTACTGATATAATTTAATTGCCTCTGTGGTGAATTTAATTAATAAAATGAGTAAAATTATATTAAGTTTGAGATGTAAAACCTGCATATATAAAATAAATCATACTTGATCTCAGTAGAATGTGCTTTTAAATGCACTATTGAGTTTGATTAGCCATGATTATTATTTAAAATATTGTCCCAGGTTTATAAAACCAGATAATGAAGTAATTAAATGTCCCAGTTGTAATTTTCCATTTTGTATACCAATCTTTAAAGACTTTTGTATAGTTTGCTTATGGTATAGAGTATATCATGACCTGCATGATATTTATTTATTTTTCCTGAACTATGGCTATGAGTCAGATTAGAAATATTAAAGGTATAAAAAATTTTAAGAAATAAAGACAAGACATGGAAATAAGTGAAAAGCAGGGGCACAGTGGGATGATCAGCTCTAACGGAGACTAAAACTAACAACAAAGTGGAGCCCATGCTTTATTTAAATGGGTGAAAACACCAATGGGATTCAGAGTGCAGGACTTCCTGAGGAAAACAGGAAGAAGATGGCAAAGATAACTTGGTTGGGACTTAGCAGGTTAAGTTTACCTCCTCTACTTCTGGGCTGCTGCATTTGAACCTAGGGCTGGCTGAGCTAATGGGCAGGGTGTCAGTATAATCTGAGCAATCTCAAATCGGTGGAATTTCACAGAGAGTCCTCAGAAGAGCAACCACTCTGCCTGGAGATGGCCCAAACAAACCCATAATTCATTCAGGGCCCCCTACAAGAGTGCTCTATGATATCTGCTACATATATTTAAGGTGTAATGTTCAAATCAGGATAATTGGCATTTTTATCACCTCATGTACATATCATTTCTTATGTTGTGAATATTCAAGATTCTTTCTATATTAAGATAATACTGAACATGTAAAATGGGAATATTTCTTATATGTTCTTTAAAAAAATTATACAAGATAGGAATATTTTTGTTCTTTAAACATTTTATAGAAGTTGCTGCTAAGAATTGGGTCTCTTATATTTATGGGAAGATATAAAAATAAGTATTCAACCACATTAATTTTTATTGTTCAACTTCATAACCAGAATCATTTGTTTTCTGTTTTCCTCCAATGAAATTTTTAAAGGATTCTTTTTTCTTCTCTTAAGGCTTAAATTTAGTGAAATTCATTTGATTTTTAAAACAGTTCCATTATCTTTCTAGTCTAAGCTCTAATATTATGTGTTGGGTCCCTCTCTTTTTCCTTCAGCAATATTTCCAGGAGTTTTTAAACTCTAATGTCTTGTGAAAGACTCAATTCTAGTCTTATAACTACTGTCTGGGTTTTTTTTTATTTTTATTTTTGTTTCTCTTCTATTTCATTAATTCTAGAACTCAAATTATTCCCTTTGTGTTAGTTTTTCATCACTGTGACCAACATACCTGACAAAAACAACTTAGAGGAAGAAAAATTTATTTTGGGCTCATAGTTTCAGAGGTTTTGGCCCATGGTCAGTGACTTCCATCACTGTGGATCTTGGGTAAGGTACAACATTATGGCTAAAGAGTAGCATGGCATGCTGGGAAGCAGAGGAAGAAAGGGAAGACGAAGCCTTCCAGGGAACAACCTCAGTGACCCACCTCCTCTAGCCATGCCCCAGCTGTCTACAGTCACCAGTCAGTCAGCCCATTCAAACTAGGATGGACTGATTAGATTTACAGCTCTCATAATCCTATCATTTGACCTTTAAAGATTCCTGCATTAACACAGGAATTCTGGGGGGACATTTTATATCCAAACCATAAAACTTGTTTCTCAAGTTTTTGAAACGTCATCTCATTGTTTCCTTCCTGACCTTTTAAGTTGATGGTTAATGAACACATGCCCAGTACTTCTTTTGTAAATTGTGATCTTCAGTTGTAAGCATTTCTCTTGCCATGACTTGACACAGGATTTAGTATGTATTATTTTAATTTTGATCCAGTTCTTCTCATTTTTAATTTGCACTAATTTCTTGGACCAATGATTTAATTGGAGCAATGTTTTTAACCTTACAGACATGTGGAATTTTCAATTATATTTTTTGTGGTTAATTTCAGACTTAATTGCATTGTAGCAAGAGAGTGTGGTCTGTAAGTTACTGATACTTTGAGATGTGTTGCTGATTATTCCATTACTTAGCACATTTTCAGTGCTTTAATGATCCATGGACTTGAAGACAACATATATTATTACTCAGCTTTGGATACACTTTTTCTAAACTCATTAGAACAAGCTTACTAATTGTGCACTTCAAATCTGCAATATCCTTCCTGATTTCTTTTTCTGCTTCACCTATCAGTTGCTCAGAGAAGTTTCCCACTATTATGAAGATCTATCAGTGTACTTGAGTGTTCAGACATGTTTGCTTACACATTTTGAATCTCTCTCTCTCTCTCTCTCTCTCTCTCTGATTCTGGAAAGCTCTAAGTCACTCACTCTTCAAATATTGATTCTGCAACATAATTCTTTTTCTTGCCTCTGAAACTATATTACATCTTATTATATCTTCTCTTATTTTCCATCTGTGTGTCTCACCATCCAGCCTCATAAATACTTCCAATACTTCCCTTGAAGGGAATCTTTAAGCTCAGTAATTCTTTGTACATTTGGATTAATCTGTGAAGTAATTCATCCAATGAGTCTGTGATAGCAATTGTTACTCTTTTTTTTTTCAGATTATTAAAACTATCTGGATATTTTTGATAGTCTCTTGTTTATATATCATACTTTCAAAGTCTGATTTTTTAAAAAAGATGTATTTACTCTCCTCATGGTTTGTTTAGTTGACATACCTATAGTTTTAATGTGATACATTGTATTTTTAAAATTGTGAGGTTGATACAATTTTATTGTTTGGGATACTGTCATTATATGTTAGTTTATTTTCATTTAGTGTTTACACTTGGGTTTAGAATGCCCTCACCCTGAAAGAATTGGCATTTACTTTTGTACATCACCTAGGATCAACTTTAAAGTACCAACTTATGAAGACTTTCAAAGAAGGAACCTGAGTTTTAATTTCTCTTCTACATAAAATCTAAACCAAATAAGTAGTTCTGCTGTCTTGTTTTGTGCTTTCCCTCTGTTTTCCCTGGAAGCATCCTGGTTTATACAAGGGTTCTTATCTCAATTCCTGAGCTACAAGTACAGAATTTGGTCTTGCCTCCCTTTGGAGGAAAGTCTACTTGAGTCCAAGTTTGGACAACAGGAATGAGCATGTGCCACCAGGGGAACCAGTGAATCAGTAATCCTTTTCTATGTGAATTGAACTTTTGGAATCACTCTTAGTTTCTGCCAACTCAGTGATACATTTGAAAACATTTTTGATACATCTGATACAGAAAGTTTAGTTTGTCATACAAAAAAAAAAAAAATGCCATGTAGATACAACTGTTTAAGCGCAAATGGACATGTACAACCAAATCAATGTATTTGCTAACTCTTTCCTTCTTTCATGAATGATTGATTTAGAGACCTCTATGTGCCAAATACTGGACACATAAACCATCTGGAGACTCTTAAAAAGTTTAAATACTGTGGAAGGAGTGAAATAGAAAATAATAGCAGTTCAGTGTGAGGAATAAAGGAAGCTCTAGTGTGATCCATCTCCTGGGCCTGGGCCTCAGTGGAGTTCTGGTAGACCAGATTTGGCAACCCACCCATATCAGAAATAAGAGAAAAGGACATAAAAAGGAAAAATGAATTTAATCACAGGGCCAAAATTGGGAAGATAGCTCATCACTTTCACCATCCTCCAGGACTATTATAATTTCTGGAGACAAAAGCCAGACAATATGCATAGATTCATCCAAACTGTGCCAGCCAGGGATGTTACAATTTCAATCTTTTAGCCTTTGCTGGCACCTGCCCAGACTTTAGGGACAGTCTCTCAGTTTCCATTCACAGTATGAGAAAACTGGGACTGAGAAATATAGGTTAGCAGGAATTGAAACTTAAAAAAAAAAAAAAAAAAAAAGCAAAACAAACCACAATAAAGCAACTTGGGGATTTGAATTCCTAAGGGACCCTGGCATACCAGGAATGCCTAAGAAGGGCATTGAGAGCTTGAGAGTTAGCTGGCTAAGGTTTCTCAGAGAAGGGGATAACTAACATGATTTGAACAATGTATTTCCTTTAAAACTTTTCCCCATATTTTTTAGCTTCCCTTTGCTACCATCCTCTTTTCACTTCTGGAGGATCCCAATTTGAAATCTTTTGTGTGGAAATTTTCCTATAAAATAATAGAAAAAGAAAGAAAATTAGAGAGAGATTAGGCATTACTCTTGAATTTAATAGCCTTTGATTTCATCTGTCCTTTTTTCTGAGAAGTCCACTTCTGTGAGTATCTAAGGACACTGCTGCCCTCTGGTGGTAATTCGGCAGACACAATCATGCCAATCTCTGGTGGTAATTCAACAATGATTTTTAAGTATGCAAAAATGTTTGTATGAATTCAAAATTCATAACCCAATTATCTTTCTGAATCTGGGTACTAGGAAAGTACAAACACTTTTTCATATAAAAGGAAAATTGCTTAAATTTAATGTAATTATTTTTTAGAATCCTCATAGATCTCAAAGAGAAAATTAGCATTTGGGAATGTTTAATGGTGGATTACAAAGAGAAATATCCAAGAACAGAAGAATTTTTAAGGTTATTCAGACCTCCATTCTTTCAATTTATCTTATTTTCTAAAAGTCTCCTGTTTGAAGGTTAAAAGAGGAAGGGTAAAATAAGTTATTTTACTTTTAATACATATTATGAATAATACTACATTATGTATTTCGGCATTTGGTGCTGAGGCTAAATAACAGTGTCAGTATGAAGGGGGGAATTTAATAAATTAATTTTTGATGTATTTCAGTTTGGAAGCAGGATGATATTATAAGGAGCTAAATAATACTGTGGAAAGGCCACAGGTCTCACATCACATAAGATGAAACCCTACCTTTGACACTGGGTGACATTGGAAAAGATACTTGAACGTTTTCTGAATGACACTCAAAAGGTCAGCACTGGGAAGTACATGCAAAAGAGTCGGACACAGCATGGACTCGTGAAGGGCCAGCTAATATAGAATTATGGCCTGAACATGGTAGGTATAAGCTTCTCACACACATCTCGAGGAAAGACCATTTGAAGTACACATTGAGTGGATTCAGTTTGGGGGTTTGAAATCTCTGTGATAAAAGAGTTGATGGACCAGCTCAACATTTTCCTAGTTTCTCCCCACATTTGACTCTCTTCTGCTGATATGGTCTCTATGTTCATAAAATGCTAGCTGACTCCGTAACATAATACCTCCCCAGCTTTTGAACATTAACAGAAATATATTTGAAGAGACCACAAGTCTAACCACAAAAGCATTTTGAATAAAGTGGAAATCAAAAGAGGGAAAGAGCCCGTGCTGACAAATGTATTTCTAAGCTCTGATGAGCAAGTGTGTTTGGTCTGTTTGGGAACCATCCACAAATGAAGGGGACACCATAGAAATAGAAAGGGAAAAAAAATCCTCAAGCTGAGTTGGATTTTATGCCATCTAGAGAGAACACTTCTTAAAATAAATTTCACCTTGGATATTATAATTATGCATTTCAGTGAGCATTATAATTATTCGAACCAGAATATTTGGACCTAGTAAAAAGGATTAACATTCACATACGCTTTTATTAAAAAGTTATCTATCATCTACCTTTGATAATAGGTTCTTAGGAAAAATGCAGATTTACATAATTCTTCATTGGGTAAATACTTATTTTCCCATCTCTTTGTATATTGCCATAGATTTGCAATATGCTACATTTACATTTTTTCATTTGTTGCATCAATTATGAAATAGAAAGTAAGAGATAATGGGATTTGTTAGCTAATTTGTGCTCTTTCAGCTTTCTCTGAGTTGTTGTCCCAAAGCATATAAATATTACTGCAGAGCCCTGCGTAAATTGCAGTTGTATTGATATCCTTTTCCACAAGGAGAATTGTGAACAACAACAACAACAACAACAAAAAGAACTCTCAATGCCTTCTGACCACTGTCTCACACATGGAATAAACTCAGAAAATATTATACCAACATAAAAATGAATGAATGGAAGAATGGATAAGTCAGAAGGTTTCAATGTGTAATTTAAGAATCTGGGGTACTTTTCTGAAAGTATTATTTCTGTCGATCAGAAACCATTAAAAATTAAGTATTGTCAGAAAAGGGGAGTATTTCATTATGATGAATTATAAAATAAATGGAGCTTAGCACTTGGAACTATTTAAAATGTGACTACTGCTCAAACTGGGGGACACTAGTCTCAAAACCAGTGATTTTATTGTGCTGTTGTGCAATGAGGCACCCAGGTCTAATCAAGCAGGCAGGACCTGATCAGATGTGAAGTGCTTTGCAACTTGTTTTTAGGTTTGATTTTTGTTTTCTCCTTCACTCTCAGGCTGGAAGCACTTCTTTTCTGTTGCATCAAGATATCAATCCCTACAAGTTTTCCTCTCCTTTCATTGCTGATTTCCTTTTACATTTTTAAGTTCGTAACCAGATCATTTACTACATTAGATTCCCTTGAAAAATGCCACAGGCAGTCCCATGAATGAGATGTTCATGCTGGCTTTTGACGGCTTTTAGTGATGCCCAAAGTCTTTGCTCATTTTTTTGAGCAGCTGGCCTTGGATCTAGTGCTCTAGATCCTTGGATTTGCCAGGCCTGCTAGGATAATTTAGTTAATGCTATAGTCTTATTGTGCAGCTGCTGATAACAAGCAAGCAAACTTTAATCTTCTTTCTCTCTCTCTCTGGCCAGATCTCTCTTTAAACAAATAATAATTCCTCTCTTCTAAACTTATCCAAATTAGATCTATGTGATCCTTCACAAAAAGTTCCCAGTCCACCAACTTCTCTAACATGTTGTTTAAATGTGACTTTGAATCTTCTGAGTTAATACATAGTTCTCTACAAAACCCTATTTATGAAAAAAAGACACAAATCAATGTAGTATTAGTTCTGGGAATTATTAACACTTGGAACCACTTGGAAGAATGTGTTTCCTTATCATTATTTTATATATGAGGACATTGGATGTCAGAGAAACCAAGTATTTTGCAAATAGTTAGGAAGCAATAAAGTCAGGACGTTTCAGTTTATCCTCAGAGACTATACGTTTTCCTCATGTTCCACATGGTCTCTATATTTGAATGTGAAATTTACACCTGCATTCACATGTAACTACATGTTTTTCTTAGTCTACTTTCTGCAGCTATAACAGAATGCCTGAGACTGGGTAATTTATAAAAAGCAGAGATTTCTTTGGCTTATGATTCTGGAGGCTGGGAAGTCCAAGAAAACAGTACTGCCAACTGGTAAGCTTCTGTGCTGCACCATCAGAAGGTCAAGAGAGGGCAAAAGAGGGCCAAACTTGTTTTATAACTAACCTACTGCTGAGATAATGACATATATACTTGTGAGGACCTACTCACCTTCTTCAACCTTCACCTCCCAACATAGCTGTCCTGGGGTTTCTAGCACCTGAACTTCAGGGGACAAATTCAGACCATAGCAGTATTGTTACCTCCAGTGGCAGAAATTTCTGACTGAGTCACATATTTTCTATTTTAAAAAGTTTTTCTTTTTTCTTTCTTTTTTTTTTTTTATGTGTCCCTCAGGGTGAGGACTTCTTTGAGAAAAAAAAAAAGTTCTTGAAGGAATTGTGTAGACTATAAAGCCCAGTAGTGCTTTTTATTTATTATTAGTGTATGATTTTGCCTAAAAGTATCTCAACAGATGGGCATAAATTAAAAATTATAAAATAGGAGCAGCCCAGGTGACATCTAAGCAGATCTCATTTAAGGGTGACGACCCTATCTAAGTTGTGAATGAGGCTCAAGCTGAACTGGCATTTCCATAAGCTGAAGAATGATGAAGATTGAATAGTCAGTTCTACAACATTTGAGAGAATGAGACACTGGCTCTGGGCCTGTGCTTTCTGTGAGATCCATATCCTAAACAATTATCAGGATGAACAAGAAACAGGACTAAGGATGTCCTTTTCCTTAGCCTGAAGTGACTGAAACTCAGAAAGTGCTAACATTATTTCTTAAAAGATTTTGGCATTTCCCTGACAATGTTATTGTGCCTCTCAGGACAGGTGAAGACTAAAAAGCAGGATGCTGTTGCAATAGCAACATCTGCTGGCTCTCTGGTAGAGTTACACAAACTAGTTCCCAGATTCCCCCGCTCCCCAACTCCTCCCAAGGAACTATTTTCTTTAAATGAATTGGTGGATTTTTATTTACATGCTATGTAAGCTAAAGAAGGTGCTCTGATTTTGAAGATATGAGATGTATACATTGTGAGAATCAGTGGGATACCGAAAAAATTAAAGGAATGATTATTGGTTCAGAACAGACTCACAAATTTTTCTTACAGGGACAAAAAGTAAACCAATAAAGTTTAGGATCAAAGATCAACAGGGAGATAAAAAATGAATGACTATGTAAAAATTGAAACTTTGTAGTTAAAATAATTTATGGGATATACATAAAACTTCTAATAATCAGAATAAACATACAGTGCTACTCTGGTTACCTGCCACCTTTACCTGAAGCTTCCAGGAATCCACTCACTCATTCAACAAATATGCATTGAGCTGTGTGCCACTCTGTGCCAAGATTTATTCCATGCACCAGAAATTCTACAGTGAAAGAAACAAGTCCTTACCCTAAAGGATCTTACCTGCTGGGTAGAGATGGGTGGCAGTGTCAGCAGGGGAAAGAAAAGCAAATAAGTAAACACCTATCAGTGCCTCTGTCATTCCCTTCCTGTCAAGTGACAGAAAGATGAATAAAGACAAGGAGCTAGATTAATTGGGAGGGATATTGATTTGCCTAGATAATTAGGAAATCTCTCTCTAACGAGGGGCCTCTGAGCAGAGATGTGAAATAGAGGGATAAGAGTGAATCATGCGGTAGGGGTGAGTGTTCCAGGCTAGGAAATAATAAGAACAAAGACACTGAAGTGAACTGAATGAAAGAAGGAGTGTCAGGGGTGGGAGAGGACTGACTGGAGGTGCAGACTCCCTGGGGTTTTCAGTTCTGGGTCAGAAATGGATCTGTACTCTGGGAGAGAATGGAATCCATCAAAAGCTTTGAGATGAGGAAGGAATGCAATGAGAAGGGAAGCTGTTGGCCACAGAGCAGAGCAGTTGTTGGCTATGGGGATACATTCAGCCTCCTTGTCGGTGAGCGGAAGAACATCTCACACTTCTATCCTCCCAGCTGTTGTGGTCCTGTCACTGGCATCGCATCCCGACCATTCATCCCAAATGATCTCCCTCTTGTGAAACTTGGTTGAAAGACTAATGGGCATAATTTTCAGTTGATATGTTATGATTCATGTATAGATTTTAATAAAGTTAACTTGGATCCATCCTTGACTCTGAATTGTAATGCACATTACTATCTCAGTAGGACCCGTCTGATCTCTCTGCTTTTCATAGGAACATACACTGAATGTTTTCATGCTTCCAAGGTATAGTTATGGCTTGGTATAAGGTGTCCCCCCTCCCCAAAGCTCCTGTGCTAATGGAGGAATGCTCAGAGGTTAGATAATTAGATATGGAGCTGTATGTAACCTAATCAGCCATCTTAGTTTGAATGGACTGATGGTAGGCAGGCAGGGGCATGACTGGAGGATGTGGGTCACTGGGGGCATGTCCATGGAAAGATTTGTCTTCTCTGCTGCCCTTTTCCTTTTCTCCATCTGTTCCCTGGTATCTATGAGGTGAGATGCATGCCTCTGTCATACCCTTCTGCCATGATGGTCTGCCTCACCTTGGGCTCAGAACAATGGAGTCAACCCACCAGAGACTACATCTCTGACAGCATAAGCCAAAATAAACTTTGGCTCCTCTAAGTTGTTCTTGTTAAGTATTTTGGTCACAGTGTCACAAAACTGACTAGCATACCTATGAAAACAAAGAACAATACAGCATGGACCAAGGCAGGGTGTGAACTAGTACAACATGTAGAAATGTGGAAGTTACAGCATCAACAGGGAATGGAAGAAATAGTTTAGGTTGTACCAGTCTTTCCCATTAACTCCATGCATATGAATGGCTTTCAGGCATTTTATGCTCCATTTAACTAAAACTGACCTCATGAGACTTCCCCGTATCCAAACCTGCTCTTCCTGTGTAATCTCTATTTCAGTAAATGATGCCATCCCTTACCCAGTGCATAGGATATGGAGCTGTATGTAACCTAATCAGTCATCTTAGTTTGAATGGACTGATTGAAGTCATTCTGACATCTCTTATTTTTTTATTATTTATTATTTTTATTATTTTTTTGTTATTTATTATTCTCTTATTTTTACTCTACACTAAAAATCAATTGCAAAGTGTTATTAATTATTCTATAAATTATTTTATCTACTTTGATCCAGATCCTTTTCCATCACCAAGGTACAAACCACCACTATTACTCATCTGAACCACTACGATTGATGCATGCTTGGTTACTTTTTTGTCCTCTCAACCTACGTTCCACCCATTAAGGGGTAAAGTTCTAGCCTTTAGGAAGGAAGTAAATGAAGTACTAGGCATAGAAGAAATAATTATTAGCAAATATTAAACAAATGTAGAACCTCCTGCATCCAATCTTGAGTCTTGCATGGATAACAAAATCTTGAATTTTGCATGTTAATTGCTTTTTTAATAAAAGAACAATAATATAAAAACTTTTAAATTGTAATATGAAAAATACCATTAACTTTGGAATCATTTTAATAACAACTGCTAAAAGAGAAAATCCACTATTAAACTGCATATTTAGGTTTTGATTAGCTGAGGAGTCTATTGCTTTAATAATCACAGGAGTTCTTCTACCTTGATGGGGGTGCTGAAGCATGTAGGACTCACTGGGAAATAAGAAAATTAAGTGCCATATGTTGCAAATACACTGTAGGACCAGCTGTTTCCTCCTATCTTTTATCTCCACTAACATGGATGTGTCTGCTTTTACTATCCCTTGTTAAATATAAACTAGATAATGTGATGAGATAAAACATCCTATTGCTCTTGGTGTTATTTTCAACTGACTTAATCCTTAAATTTGGCATTTTTAAAATTTCCCCACCAGATTTCCACGTGGAAGTAAAATTACCATGACTTTAAAGAAAACTAGAAAGCAAGACTTGAAAGTCATTATTATTCTATGGTCCCATGTTGGGGTTTACATGATCCTCATTTTCTTTCTCTGAAATACAGTGTTTGATACAAAAAATAAATAAATAAATAAATAAATAAAAATTTATTGCAGTAGAACCTAAATAGGAACTCACCACAAAGAAATAACTAAAGTGTGTCAAAATTTGGGGGTTGCATGTAAAGCAAGAGTTAATAGGAAATTTAGAAATTTACATGCTTATATTGGAAGAGAAGAAATAAATTCAATGACTTAAGGTTCCATTTCACAAAGCCAGAGAAAAGAGAGCAAAATAAATAGGAGGAAGTAATAAATATATGGAAGAAATTAAAACACTAAAAATAAAATCAGACAATAAAGAGAATTAACTGTTTCCAGAAAAAGATGAACAAGATTCACAAAACCCTAGCTATCCTTGAGCTCAAAAGAAGGAATATAAATCAGTTCAGAAAAGAAAAAAAACTTATTGCCACAGACCCTACAAATATGGAAAGAAGACTATGAGCCATTTTAGTCCAGCAAACTTGACATTTTAGATGAAATGGAAAATTTTTTCTTCAACATTGATTTTGCTATTATTGCTGTATTAACAAAGAAAAAAACTCATCCCCAAAGCTCAGTGGCATAAAACAATTGTTTCATCTTCTTTGTGAAATTTTCCAGGTCAGGGCTTCAGACAGAGCACAATAGGGATGGTTTTTCTCTGTTCCGTGATGTCTGGAGCCTCAGCAGGGTAGATTGAAAAACTAGGAACTCAAAAGTCGGAGCCTAGAATTATCTGCAAGTGTCTTTACTGGTACCTGACAGGTGAGTTCTCTGATTAGTCCCTCAAGTTAACTGAGCACCTATATGGGCATCTCCTCTGCGTGGTCTGTGCTTCCTCAGAGAACAGCAGCTTAGAAGCATCAGGGTTTCATATATGGACGCTCAGGCCTGCTAAGGTCAGTGTCCTACACGGAGACAGAAACTGTGACACTTTTTCTGGTCCAGGCTCAAAGGTGTACACCATCACTTCTACTGTGTTCTACTATGTTTGTTAACAGCCAATTCACTTTGAATTTGGTCTTTGTCCTAAGGCCTGTTGTTACTTTGAAAACACTTTGCTGTTAGAAATAAGCAAAACCCCGGGAACTCTTCTGAACACTGTACATTTCTTCCAAAATGTACTTAAAAAGTCTGCCCCTTTCATTGTTATAGGTGGTGTTACCACAACCAGCAGTTTTGCAACCTTTCTAGCACTTTACAACAAAGACCTTCTTCCCTCCTACTCCCAATAACACTTCTCCTGTTCTTCCAGGTGTCATTAACTCCCTCCCCAAGTGTCTTCAGTTTTCTCTGATAGTGCTCTCGAGGCCCTTCAAGCCCCCGTCCTGGCCAGCTTCAAAGCCATGTTTTTGTCATGGCAGCTCCTAACTTTCAGTTCCAAGTTTGGCTATGACTTATTACTCCATAACCATTCCAAGGCTTACGGTTCTAGTTGTTTCATTTATTGAAAACTGGGACAGGGATTCACACACAAAAAAGATAGAAGAATGACTCTTCTTTGTTCCATGATGTCTAAGGCCTCAGCTGGGAAGACCAAAAACTTCAGAATTCTTAATGACTGAGTCCTGGAATCATCTGGAGGGATATTTATTCATTTATCCCATGGTTGCTATGGAAGGTTGGCTGGGTGACACTGGTGCTGTCAGGAAGAGCATCTGCACATGGATCACAGAATAGATGTTATCTTGATAATGAAGGCCACTGCCAAACTGGACTCCAAAGTGATCGTGCCATTTTATGCTACCTCCAACAATGAACAAAGATAATTCCACTTTCTCATCCACATTTGATGTCAATCTTTATTTTAGTTTACATTCCAGTGGGTACAAAATATTAAAACACTGATTTTGATTCACATGTCCCTGATGACTGATGATGCTGGGCAACATCTTATATGCTTATTTGGAATCCTATGTCTTCATTTGTGAGGTGCTGATTCAAGTCTGACCCTTTTCAAAAACTGGATTGTCTTTATTATTGAACTGTAGGAGATACAATTATGTTAGCCTACAAATTGCCAATATTTTTTCCTGATATTTTATTTTAATCTCCTTCCATTTGCTTGTCCTATATCTCTTCTTTATGTTATCTTTTTAGAAGAGTCATAGAACCATTTAGCTCCTGTTATTATTGAAAAATACTCCCTCATAATTTTGTTACTCTATTCCTTAATGAAATTCCAATTCTATAGTACATTATTAATCTGCTTTTTACTGATAATTCTTCCCCTTTGATTTTTGTTGACAAATGCCTTTTTTCAATAGTTACATATTGTTTCTATGCTAGTTTCTAACTAGATTTTCCCTAATCTTTATTGGGAGTACTTGTCTAATTGCTGTTGAGGTATCTGTGGGAAGGAATAGGAGGGAATTAGTTGCTAAATTTGGAGCAAAGATGAGATTTTTTTTAAATAAAATATTATCATATTATTGTTTTCAACCTTAGAGTAATGTTTCAATTTTGTTGTCATGGAAACTATTGGTTTTCAAATGAAGGCCAGGATTAAATTCCTTTGTCTTTCTCTATGAAAATAGAACAGTTCTTCCTCTCCCTTCCCCTTCCTTAACTCCATTTCACTTTGGGCCATCTTCTTGGGGCAGACATTTAGGCCATCTGAAGCAATAAAGGCATATCCTTGTGGTTTTTTCCCTTCACTTCAAATTTCCCCATAGGTCTGATATGTGGACTTTGGGTGGCAGGGAACTCCTTTGTTTTTTTTTTTTTTTTTTTTCTGTAACCTTTTCAAACCTGCAGATACATCACTTCAATTTAAGTATTAACGTATGAGTTTTTTTCAGATTTATGACACATATTCTATCGTCACCAAGCACTGGGGAGGTCAAGGTTAACTGTCAGTGCCCAACTCTGTATTGTCCAAATGTACCACCTGTCATAGATGTTCTTTACACTTTGTATTTTGGAGTCACAGAAAGAAAAGAGGAGTTCCTATACCATTTTTAGAAAAAAAAAAAAACTGGTAATTCTGTGATTAAAAGACTCTATTACTACATTGATCATGCTATGAAAACTTGTGGAATTTTGTGTGAAAACTTGGAAATTTAGTGTGTTTTCAGAATATGTCATCATTTTTGAAAAATCTTTCTATCTGTTACATAATTGTCAGAATTTTTAGTTACACTAAAAGATGTCCAGCATGGTCTCTTGGTTTTCATACACTGTGGACAATACGGACTCTGAGATCAACAAAGCAAGAGGACATAGCAGAATATGGAGTTGCAGACAGCTCACTTTGTTCTATGAGCAACACCTAACACTGCTACCAGGCCCTCCACATGTGGCCATGCTGATTGTGCCTTGCAATACAAAGGGACATGATTCACAGTCTTGTCCACATGAGGTCTACTCCCTGGAGTCATACACTATGTGACTATTCATTTATGTGCCACAGTGCCCTGCTCCCATCATATCCCTGCAGTTGGGCATCTTGAAAAACAGCTAAACTTCTCAATTCATCTAAATATGCTGTTCTATGTGTCATCTCTAACACCATATACACATAATTTAGTTTGGGGCAATACAACTTGGATTATTCCTACAAAAACAATATTTGCATATTTTTAGAAGTCTGGAACACATAGGTACAATGTACAATTACATATAAACATCTATCATATAAAGATATCATATTGATTCATAAAGACTGGACTGCCACTAATATTGATGCAATTGCCAGTTGTGGGCTGTTCCTAAAGCCTTTAAGTTGTAACTCCAAGTTTTAATCTCAACAGATCCTGTAATCCCTACTTCCCCAAGTCTTATAGGCATTGTTGGGTGCATGGTATCTATGCATTGAGGTACCAGAGTTAATGTTGATCAATAGGAAATTGAAGAAGATAATTTATTGGCAACTTGCTAGCAATAGTGAGAGCAGAGGGAGATGTCTACAAATGTTTTCTTTGTCACAATGCATATAGACATACTTAATCTTACTTGATCTTAATTATTTGATGAAAAAGTTATCATTCCATTTTTTATATGTGAAAACTATACACAATGAGTTATTTACACAAATTGCTAAGTAATAAGTGGCTGACCAAGGATTTTTTTTTTCCAATTTCTCTAATTCTAAACCTTGTGGTCCTCCTATGGTACCAGAAATTCTCTAAAATAGTTTGTTCTTTGTAAAATGCTTGACTAGATATTTATACATGTTGTGATAGTTCTGATTTTTACAAGAAGATAATTTAATCAAATTGAGATAGTCACAATGTGTAAATTACCTGCCACTCTAAAAATATCATCTAAATTGCCATTAAGTCCTTGAAAGAATAAGAAAAATATAGATTATTTCAGATATAACTCAAAAGAAATATCAGAAACAATTACATAGGAAGTAATTATTCCCATTACCAAATATTTATTCCTGTATAGAAAGACTCCCTGTGGAACCCTTAAATAATACTCATTAAGTGAACTTTAATCTAATTTATTGAAATTAAATGTCTACAAAATTCAGTAGAAATATAAGTTATCGCAGAGTGAAAAAAAAAAAGAACAGGAAACAACGGAGAGATAGCTATTCGGACTATACCTCTTTTGTAATGTGGAATAAGTGTGACTTTATTATATAATTCTTTCGTTATAAAGTATTTTAAAAGGCAATTTGTTGTTAGTTTTTAAGAAAACTGAGATTTAATTAATTTAAATAAATGTTTATTAGGTGCGACCATATTCACAGCACCCTGTAGGAGCTGGAGACGTGCATAATAACCCATGGCCCTTGGTCTTCGGTGAAAACAGCCCACAGACACCTGTATAGCAAACGCTGCCCTAGAACCACAATAGGTACCAGAGGAACGGGAGCAGAAGAGTTTACTCCAGACTTAAGTTTTGAGGGACACATAGATCTAAGTGAATATAAAGTCTCTTGAGTCTTAAAGGATGACCAAAACCCACATTTCAGTTTAAAGATATTGCTACTTTTATTTAACCATTTTTAAGGTCTTGTTTGATAAGCTCAATTTTGTACATATGAGTTCTTAGTGATGATCATATGTAACAATGTGTGGATTTATGATCAATGGAGCATGCATTAAGATCCAATAAATAGCTCCCATATTCTCCACTAAAAAAAAATAGAGAAATACAACAGAGTAAAGACGAGTCCTAGCTAGTATTGGTACTACAGATAGAGGTAAGTGTAGAGGGTGGTGGATTGATGTGTGTTCTAAATGCACTCTTGTAGCAAACCCAGATAGAAAAAATTTACTCACCAGTCACAGCAGCCCTGGCCTTCTCACCAGCCTTTGCCTCCCTCCCTAGGGCACAGAAGGGAGAAGTGGCCAAGAGTGATTTGTGTAGTCAGCAAAGCTAGAGAGGAAGGCTGCATCCCAGCTAAGCAAAGGAGGTTAGCCTCCCCAGATTTACTGTGCAAGTAAGTTACTTCGCCTCTCCAGGGGAAGGGGAAGGAAAAAAGAGAGTGGGACCAGAGTGTTGAGAGAACACTCTCTGCCTCATGGAAGTAGCAGCGTGGAACATGTGGTCCATCTTTAGTATCTCACAAGATGATTCTGATTACTGGGGAAGACACAGATGTTTATATTTTGATTATAGTTTTTTTCTTTTACAAATTCCACATCCTTATACATTTTTTGAGAATGGTCTATTTTTCTAAAAGTCTTCAATTTTCTCTTATATCCTTATAAAAGCTAAATGAACAGAATGATAATAGATAAAAGTACAAGAGTTGTAGTCATTAATAACCTGTTTTATTTACATACATAACTTCTGAACTCCTCACTTACCTTTCAGTATTTGTAGGGGATGGGGGGAGGGTTGGTGGTGCCACCCAGAGGTGCTTAACCACTGAGCCACATCCCCAACCCTTTTATGTTTTTTGGTTTTTTTTTTAATTTTATTTTGAGACATGGCCTTGCTAAGTTGCAGAGGCTGGCTTTTAACTTGCCGTCCTCCTGCTTCTGTCTCCCAAGCCTCTGGGATTAGAGATGTGTGCCACAGTGTCTGGCTAGTTTTTAAAATTTTTTATGGGCACATATTATTATACAGAATAGAGGGCTTCTTTGTAGCATATTTTATGCATAATATAACAATTTAGCCAATGCTATTCCCATATAACTCACCTTGCCCACTCCTCCCCACTCTTCCTGCTCTCCTTCTTCTACCCTAATGGTTTTCCTTCTCCATTTGTGGCATTCCCTTTTTTTCTTTCAGTTAAAATAGTCTGCTACCCTTACACAGCAGGGGTTGCTCGAGTATACAGTAGTGAGGGTTTTTATTCGTTGATCATTATACTTAAAACCAAAAGGCAAAAAAGAGAATGAAAATACTTGAGATGGGAAAAAAAAACGGTGAAAGAAAAATTGGCATGGTGGAATTCTAGAAAAAAAAAATAATAATTGGCATTTTCCCCTGAATTAGCAGAAGGTTGCTTAGTTATGCAAGATCTAATGAGGCCAGGGCAGTGGTCATGCACCTCGATTTCCAGTGGACAATTTAGTCAACAGACATAAAGAAACATCTTCAAAGCCTGAGGCATTTATATATTACTATGCTGTTCATCTATATCAACTGCCAGTTTTGGTTCCTTTGGACAAACTATCTCTACATTGGTTTGGATCTTCACTGTCTGGATGTAAGATTCAAACTTTAAGAATTGTCTAGTTTGCTCTTGAAACTATCCACACTACAGTCTAATATTTGGGTGCTAATGTGCAATAATTAAATGAGCTTACAATTTTAAACTTGTCTGTCTGTGAGCTCAATTGACTGTACTACAACAAAGCAGAAAATGCAGAAGACAGGATATGCAAGTTATTTCATTGCTTGATGTGATTATCACAATATAGACACTAAAACCCCTCAATGCAATTTTGGTTTATTTTGGATTCTATTTATGAATTTCTTAAAAGTAAATCTTTCCTTTCTGAAAGGGCACAGGTATACTTCTCTTCAGAGTGAAAGCTCAAAAGCAACTGAAGTTATCACTTTTAACAAGGAAAACATACATCATGTTATTTTCCACCAGAGGGTATATTTTTGGAGTTAAAAACAGTGGTCCCTTTGTGGTGCATTATGGCTATTCTGAAGGTTTTCAAGTCAAGGTTCTTCTTGAAGATTTTCCTACTCTGTGAATTATTATCATTTTCTTCTGTGGCTTGCCAATATGGGAGGCATTCTGGCAGGAGAAATAACCTTGCTGGCCTTGAAAATGTGAAGTTGTAATTAGTGGAGAACGGTGACAACTCGTGCCACCTGGAAAATGTTTAAAATTCCTTCCTAATGAGATGACTGCTACTTCCCTGCAATCACCCTTCCAGGGTTCCCAATCACCCCACGCTATTTTTAGATTCATTTGAATTGGCTAATTATGAGGGTTTGCATGAATTATGCCTAGTAATTCTGTTGTCCAAGGGGCCCTGCCATGTCAGAATTATTATCTTGGGATTCTATAATAGCTGAGCAAGCAAAGGCTAGAAATGGTTGAAGTGACACCCCACACTACACAAAATTATTGGAAAGATATGTCTAATCTTAAAATTGGGTCTTGATTAGTAGTGTTCTACTAGAAGAAGGAAATGAGGGGGGAGTGGGTTGTGTCACAAGCAAACACCTGACACAGAATGTGTTCTGCCAACCTCAGATTTCCTGAGATCCTTTTTTAATGGAGGGAATAAATACCTAACCAACAACATATTGAAGGAAATGGGATAGATTTGAACGAATATTGCTAGTAATCCTGACATTAAGAGTAAGGTGAAGATGATTAAAAATGTTAAAGCCAATTAAAAGGATTTTTAAATTACCCTGGAAACACTAAAATAGCATGACAGAAATATATCTTGGTAAGAAATGACAAAAACCACCTGGAACAATTCAACTTGTCCTGGAGAATGAAGCATTTTCTGGAGAGTACCTTGCACTTTTAAATGAGTCAAAGTATTGTTTTGGAAGGACAGCATCCCAAAATTCTCTGAAAACTTAAGATCAGCCTCCTCGTCTCTTCTTTGTGAACTCTGAGCAATGCTAGAGACCAAGAGAAACCCTAAAATAGAATAGGAAGTTTTGACTTTTCAAGGTTGAATTCCATAGGCTAATGAGCTCAAGCTTAACAATCCTGGACTAAATTGTTATAGGGATGATTTGTGAGGCATATTTCTATAAGAGGCATATTTGAGGGGCTTCAATGTAGCATTCCTAATAGTCACCCAAAGTAGAAGGTGCTAACCCAGGAGGCACTAACTTTTCCATGATTGGATATACTCCTTCTAAGCTACATAGTCACATGACACGATATAAAAGGACAGTCATTAAACTTTACCACAATAAAAGCAATCCCCTTGATACTTTGTTCTTATAACATTCAGGATCCGGTCAAGAGGATTAAGTCACACCACTTATTTTAACAGAAAAAAATTTAATTTTTTAAAAAAGTGTCAATTAGGAATAAAATTCTGGCCAGGCATGGGGCATACCTGTAAACCCAGCTAGTTAGGAGGCTGAGGCAAGAGGGTTGCCAGTTGGAGTTCAGCCTGGGCAAACTAGCAAGACTCTGTCTCTAAAAAATAAAAAGAAGCCAGGTGCAGTGGCACACACTGTGGTCCCAGCAAATCAGGAGGCTGAGGCAGGAGGACTGAGGCCAGTCTTAGCAGCTTAGTGAGATCTTGTCTCAAAATTAAAAAAATAAATAAATAAAAAATAAAAAGGGCTGGAAATGTGGCTCAGTGGTAGAATGCCCCTTAGGTCAATCCCTAGTCCTGCAGAAACTAAAACCAAAAGAAAAAATAAATTCTGAGCTAGTTCTGAATCCTGAATTCTGAATTCATTTGCTAGAGCTTCCATAACATTGTACCATAAAATCTATTGTCTCACAATAAATGACTAGTAGTTCTGGAAGCTAAGAGTCCCAGACCAAGATGTCAGTAATGTTTCTTCCTTTTGAGTTCTGAGAGTGAGATCACTTTCATGTCCCTCTCCCAGCTCCTAGTGGTTGGTTTGCTGCAATCTGCAATCTCCTCAGCAGGTAGATATATCACCCTGATCTCTGATTTCATCTTCACCTGGCCTGTCTGCACACCTGTCTCTGTATCCACATTTCTACTTTTTATAAGAATAGAATCATATTGGATTAGGACCAATTCTAATGACCTCGTCTCAACTAGATTATCTTTGAAGATCCTATTTACAAATTAGATTAACATTCACAGGTTCATCGGAGTAAGGCTTCATATAATAGGGGGACACAATTCAAATTATAATGCTCAGTAACCTAATAAGCAAAACATTTTCAGCGGTAGAAGAGCTACCATCTCTAGAGCTGGAAGAACAAAGGGAAGGGGTTGAACTTACCAGAACTCAGAATCTTGGAAAAGGGGCCCAAGGAGCCCAAACTCACCCACCTGAGGATCACATGTCCTGATATCTCTGGGCAGCTAGGGCAGGATGAGGCTGCTTCTGAAAACCTTGGCAGCACTGTGAACATTGAGAAAACTGCAAACTGTATTCAGCTGCTACTAAAAGAAAGAATTGTTCCTGCCAGAGTGAATAAGTGTCACAGGGCCACTGCTCCTAAGAGCTGCATGCTGAGTTCTCCTTTTTCTTTTAGCTAGCACCCACTATGAGCAGAGCCCAGCAGGGTCAGCTGGCCAAGCAGAGAAGGGGCCTATGGAGTCCTGGCTCTAACATCACAAAGCAAAGTAGGAAAAGGTGGGTTTGCAGCTGATTGACAGTAAATTAATTATTGGAACACTTTTTAATTGTATTGAGACAGAATCAGCAAATGATCCACTGACAAATGGGGAAAATTTTCAAAGCCTGTGGTCCTCCAAACAAAGGACCCCAAATTGTCACAAACTTTTTAGATCTATGGAGTTACTGGTGTATAAGTGTTTGCCTTAATTTCCTTATCTATAAAATAGGTATGATAACAATAAGGACATCATGAGATAGTCATGATAAAAAAGGAAATCATTTAGGACAATGTCTGCTGTCAAAGAGTAGGTGACACAGACTGAGCGTGACTCAGTAAATGTTGGCTATTATTTATTATTCATTGCTAAATTAAATACTCAAAAATTCAATTATTAACAACATATTTCAGGGCCTATCTCACCCTATATAGGGAATTAATGAAACAAGAAAATATTCAGGTGTTTGCTTACTACCATTATAGCACCTACAAATAAGTGTGGACTTACTTAATATTTTCATAAACTAAAATCAATTATCTCAGCCTTCTGTTAACACTTAGCATTTCATGGCTGATGATTGCTTCCAGAGCTTTACAGAATTTTGAGAAAGTAGTTTCTGACTGAAAAGGCCAGGATGGCAAACAGGTTTCATTGTGACTATTACTAATAGGTAGCATGGCTCCTTGGAATGCAGGGCTGAAATATGTGGTGCAGAGTCCAGGATCAATCAGCAATCATTGTCAAACGCTCGGGAGGGTGCCTTGGTGGCTCTCTGTTTCTCCCTTGGTTTTATTAACATAGGAATCCTGAGTTTGGCTTCCAGGATCAAAACTAAATTCAAATTCTTGTTCTCTTTTCAAAGCTGAAGATGGAAATAAAGAATAAATACCTCAAATGGTTATTTTGAGGATTAAATGGAAAATTCCTACCATGTTGTTTTAGTCAACTTTTTCATCTCAGTGACCATAAGACCCAACAAGAACAATGTAGAGGAGGAAAAGTTTAGTTGGGACTCATGGTTTCAGATTTTTCAGTCCATAGATGGCCGCCGACTCTCCACTAAAACGCCATGGCAGAAGGGTGTAGATGGGGAAAGCTGCTCAGTACCAGGGACAAAATATAAACCCCAGAGGCCTGCCCTAATGACCTACTTCCCCCAATCATACTCTACCTGCCTACAGTTATTATACAATTAGTGGAGTAAGTTACTAATTATGGCACAGCTCTCATAATCTAACCATAGTACCTCTAAACGTTCTTTCATTGTCTCATACATGAGCTTCTGGGGACACCACATACCCTACTCATAACACTATTCTATGGAACTCAGTAGGTGTAAGTTCTTTTCTCTCTATGTAGTTTGACAACAATGCATAATGACCTTATAACTGTATTCAGACTTGCCATATTTCATAATATTGTTATGATTTGATCAGCTATGCAAAAGTGATCATTGTGAAATACAGTTTATTTTTTAAATTTTTAATATAGTTAAAACTATTCATGTATAGTAGGCTACATAGAGTCATTTCATTTATCCCCCCAAATTTAAATGGAACTATTTTGGGTGAATGAGTGCATTGGGATGAAGTTTGGCCTCTCTACCTGTACAATTACTTCAGCATCTACAGAAAACACAGATTAAATGTGATGCATTGATTCCTCCACCTTTTGTTGAATTAGGGAAGAAATGTTTTCGGTTGCCCAAGAAACAAAAGAAACAGTTTCATGGATAAAAATAAGTAGCTTTCACAGGCTGAGACTGTGTTAGAAAAGGCTATTTTGTTCTCTAGTGAAAACGTCAGTGTCCCTGGTCATTTTGCCAAAGAGCTCCATGCAGTTCTGTCAAGTAGCTGCTTCAGATGATGCATTTCCCTCCCCTGGGTTTTTCTAATATATTTTCTCAAAGACCTCCCTCCCAGAAAGTAAGTTCAATTCATATTTTTAAGAAAGAATCTGGTGAATATATGAATATATTTTGGATACAATTCTCGGATCTTCAGTTTTCTGTTTTCTACTTCATTGTTTAAAAAGGCAGCACCACCTGGTGGCTGAATACAATCATTGGAATGTTATTGCCTCCTAAAAATGGAAAAAATATAGATTCAGCAGCAGAAAAACATCCAATTATTTTTTACATTAAACTGAGATTAATCATTGCAAGTTTATGCTTTTTGGTTTCCTTATTTTAATTATGTCTAGTTTTAAAATACACAAACTCATAAACCATAAGAATTTTTATCCTTTGCCAAGTGTACTCCTTTTCTTTAATATCCTTTAATTTTTATTGAGAAGGTCACTCACATATAATTTTAATATTGTGATCTTTAAAAATGAAATTTAAAGAACTTTTGAGAAATTCCTTTTTGTGAGGCAGTTTAATTCACTCACTAAAGTTATCTTACTGCACCTTTCTTCTCAAGTAGTCTCATTTGTAAGGAACTATAGTCCAGGCACTTACTTTAAAAATAAATTTACTCATAAAAACACCATCAGAATTAATAATAGCTATTTGGAGAAAGACATGTAATTGTTACACTGTAATTATGATTTTTAGACCCAATAGTGAGCTTCAAATGAGGCATTTGATTCAAAATTGCAATGCTGCTGCCCTCTTGTGGTGGAAAAGCAGAGTTCCCTCTGGAAACAACAGCTTCCAAAGAAATAATAATTTGATACATGACAGAGAAAGCCAAGTAAGAGCAATAGAATGTTAGCGATTAACTTCTTTTAATTTCTTATTTGGTGAACACTTAGCAATAAAAACCCCTTATTCCATAACTTTTAGAATCCTTCACCAGTTCCATGAAATATTCTTTTGCAAATGCAAAGCCTAACACCTTTCAACTAAAACCAGTATGATTAGTTTATTTCCCAGTGTCCTAATGTTCAGTGAAGAATAAACTGCTGTCAGCTATTCGAATACAAAGAAGAAGAAAAAAATTCTTCTTCACTGTGCTTCTGGTTTAGCCTGGGATGTGTTCAGGAGACTTTTCCAAGGTGCAGAACATGCATTTACCTTGCTGAAACACTTTGGCCCTTGCAATTGTGACACTGAATGGAAAACAAGCTTTAGAGACACATTCCAAATGGAGGAGCCAAGCTTTTCCTGGGCACATTGGCTCTGCTGCTCTGCTGCTAGAAATGAATGGCGCTTTTCAGATTTCTCCATATGAACAGAACTAATTCTCTAAGAGCTGCTCTGGCTCTGTGTTTACATCTCTCACCTTGAATTGTGAGTGTTATCGTGGATTAAAGGAAAACAAGAAGGAAACAAAGGGATGATTCTGTCTTTGCATTAAATTCCAGGCACTGTAGGACGGGAGTTTAATTCACCAGCTCTGTCTGAGATTTCCTGTGGCCACCTCTTCTGTATAGCACTCCACGTGCACTTGCATTAACAAAATGGGATTTGGTTATTGTTGAGGTGAAAGAAATAAAGCAACCAAATATATCCTGCTTTCATTTAATTAGCTCCAGAGAAAGTAAGCAGAGACAACAGCAAAAATGGTGGTTGGTTTAGGGGTTTGGGCCACCACTTTGACTCCTAGCCTGGCATTTCTGTGTCTTCCCTCACCTTGAGGTGTACTGTTGTCTCCTTGTGGATCAGCAGCTTTTAGCAGGGGGCTTTACCCAAGTGGTTTTCTTGGAGAGGTGGACATTTCCTTTCTCTCCTTTTTATTTTTTCCTGAACAGATGTCCGCGGTTTATCTACAATGCCTGCATGAGGAAGCCAGAGTAGAAGCAGAGATGGGTTAGAGCAACTTGGCATGTTCAGGATCTTCTTACAAGACCCCACAGACCATGCCTTTATCTTTCACTTGAAAATGGTATCTGCAAGGGCAGGGAGTTCTGAGTTCTGCCTCAGACCTAGACTTCAGGGATCCCTAGACATCCCAGAATTCTCCCAAGGACCTTTCAAGAAGGGCTCTTGTAGACCTCATGTGAGAGGAAGTGAGACTCAGACACTGTTCAGCCTGTCTTCTTCTGGGAGTCTTCCTCTGCCACACTCCCGTGTTATGTAGGCCAAGCTAAGGCCACACCTGTCAGTCAGGTAAGGGCTCTTCAGAAACTCACCTCTTCTCCATTCCTACAACCCCTGTTCTAGGGATGGGCTAAGAGATTTTTAAACGGCATGAAAGATTAAAAATTTAACATTGGAACAGAGTATACTTTAAAGTTTTTGAAATACATTTAGTCTTAAAGAAGTGCTACCAAAATAGTACAAAAGTTTCCATAAAAATTTCATCCTCCCCCAAAATAAATAAAACACACAAACTTTTACCCAGCTTGCCCTCATGTTAACATATTTTGTAACTGCAGTACAATTACACTAAGAGATTTACATTTGTAAAATATTACTACCTGAACTAAAATACTTATACCTCAATGGTAGCATGCAGTCCAATGCCACCGGTTATTCCACTTTTGTTGTGATGGTTGTTCCAGGATTCGATGCATATGGAGTTTAGTTTTCAATCATCCTTGGTCTCCTCTAATCAGTTTCTGTTCCTTATTTCTTTCTCCTCTTTCATGACCATCATATTTTGAATTAGTCCTAGCCAGTTACTTTGTGGAAGATCTCTGTTTGAATTTGCACATATTTTCTTGTGATTAGATTGGGAACATGTAAGAACACCACAGAACTGAAGTCTGCTTTTTCACTGGCAAATATCAAGGGGTATATGATATGGATGTCTTCTTATTGGTGATGATTATAATTTGGTTAAGGCACTGCTTATGGGGTTTGCTAACTATAAATGCTATTGTTCACTTGATAATTAATAAATATATTGGGGTAGACCCCTAGATGTTGTGTAAATATCCCACTTCTTTCTTTAAAATTTTGCCCACTAATTTTGGTGTCTTGACTACAGCAATTATGAGGATGACATAGTAATGGTGACATTCCATTTCCTATGTTTCTTCTGTGTTTATTAACTTGTATTCTTTTGTAAGGTAGAACAATCTATTCTTATTTATTTATTTATTTATTTATTCAGTTATTTATTTATGTGCACTGCAACTGGCAAGGCTGAAGAAGCAAAGATGCCAAAGCCCTTTGGAGAGAACAACTTGCTACCATGTCTCTCAGATGCCAGAAGTAGAGCTACAAGACTCATTTGCCCAGCTGGGTTTGGGGTTTGGGTTTTGATTTGGCCCCACCATTTCTTTCCATGCCCCTATTCCT
Organism: Callospermophilus lateralis; assembly: GCF_048772815.1. NCBI lineage: Eukaryota > Metazoa > Chordata > Mammalia > Rodentia > Sciuridae > Callospermophilus > Callospermophilus lateralis. The sequence continues at coordinate 60,948,319 of NC_135320.1, read as the reverse complement.
TCCTTCTGGATTGTGAATGTTTATTCTCTGCATGTGTGTGTGTGTGTGTGTGTGTGTGTGTGTGTGTGTGTATCTTGCTTTTGATCTTTTGATTGTTACAGGGGCTCACAGCCAAGGTTTGCCTTGAATCTCTGTGAGACTTTGGACTTTGACTTTGGGGCAAAGCTGGAACTTTAAGACTATGGGACTCTTAATAATAAACAAAGTGCTCTTGCATTGTGAGATGGACATGAGCTTTTGGGGGTCAGGGGAAAAATGTTATGTTCCTGCTATGAGATGGCCCCCAGTAGTTACTGTGCTAATGTGAGAACATACAGAGGTGAAATCATTGGATTGTGACCTAATCAGTCCATCCTAGTTTAGATAGAATGACTTGTTTTAACTAAGGCAGGTGAATCAGGCTAGGGATGGGTCACTAGAGCATGTCCTAGGAGAGTTCATTTGCCCTGTGTCCTCTTCTCTGTCTGCATCCTAACCTCTCCATGAGCTGAACAGCTTTCTTCCACTGTGCCCTTCCACCATGATGCTCCACCTCACCTGGGCCCCTAAAGAATGAAACCAGTTGAACATGGACTGAAACTTGTAAACTATGAACCAAGATAAACTCCCCCCATTAAGTTGCTTTTGTCAGGTATTTGGTCAAAATGACAAAAATCTGCTTAACACATGTGGTAAGTATGTATTTCACCTCATAGGGAAAAAAATGTCTATTATATTCTATACTGTTGTATCATTTTGTTCATCTATGAACAATATATGCAGGTTGCAGTTGCTCAGCATCAGTGCTTAATATTTATTTCTTTATCTTTTGCAAGAATGTGATTTTAAAGTATATTTCTCTAATTATGATTTATATTTCCCTAATGATATTGTGTAACTTCTCATATACCTATTTGTCCTCTGGGTATCTTCTTTGATGAAGTGTATCTGTTCTCATGTTCTGTTCATTTGTCAATTGGGTTGTTTTCTTATTGCTGAGTTTTAAGTGGCATTTTTCTACCTATTTATTTATATATTTTGGTCTAAGGATTGAACCTAGTGTCACTACACCACTAAAATACATCTATAGCCCTATCTATCTATCTATCTATCTATCTATCTATCTATCTATCTATCTATCTATTTTGGTCAGAGAATTGAACCCAGGGGCACTATACCACTGAGCGAGCTATCTATCTATCTATTTATTTATTTTGGTCAGAGGATTGAACCCAGTGGCACTAAACCACTGACCTACACCCATAGCCCTATCTATCTATCTATCTATCTATCTATCTATCTATCTATCTATTTGAGATAAGATCTCACTAAATTTCTTAGAGCCCTGCTAAGTTGCTGAGGGTGTCCTTGAAATTATGATCTTCCTGTCTAAGCATTCTGAACTGCTGGAATGATAGTTAAGTGTTTTTTTACATATTCCACATAGAAGTGCTGTGTTAGGAATGTTTTTTCAAATACTTCTTTCAGTATTTGACTTGTTTTTCTATTCTCTTAAAAATGAATTTTATATAATAAATATTTTTAATATTAATGAGGTCCAATTTATCATTTTTTCTCTTATAGATCACTTTCTGGTTTTATATTTAAAACTCTTTGCCTATTCAAAGTCATAAATATGGTCTTTTTTAAATAAAGTTTTGCAGTTTGGGGTTTATTTGACTATATGGTACAAGGTTTGTCTCAAATTTTTTTCATAATTGGATATATGTGTCCAATTATTTAGCACTATTTGTTTAAAGGCTACTGTTTGCCAATTGATTGCCTTTGAACCACTATCAAAAATCAATTGCATCAATATAAATAGTTGTGGTCATATTGTTTGAATTTTACAGAGAGAGCTTTTAAGATTTTATGTTGTTTATAGTTTTGCTTAGCTGATACTCTCATTTTAGTAACTAATACATAAATGTAAAGTAATTCCATCTTTTTATACAATCTTTGAATTTTTTTAATTACACTTATCTGGTACAATCTTTATCACAAAAAGGAATTCATGTGTGAGCTAAATTTATTTTTGAAAATCATTTTGCTTCTCAATCTCTTAATAAAAATATCCTGTGTCCCTCAAATTCAACAGAAAAAAAAAACTATTGGTATACATGTGCTTTGTGCATCAATGGTCTTCCAACCTGGCTTGGAGCCATGAATGAGGGTGAGCCTGGATTCAGGCAGTAAAACATATGTGCACTCCTCATCATGTTTTTCTTTGTGGTTGCCTCCACTGAAGCACTATTTCATGTTTTGGTAAAAGAAGTCAGTTTAATCCAATGAGGAATGAAGTTTTAGAAACTAGAGTCTTTCATGGTCTACCTTTTCTCTGTTAACTATTAAAAATGTCCATTTGTATGTTAACCATTGTAACATTATCCATATGATGTTCAGCTGTAAAATTTCTGACAGCCACCATCTCATGCTGTCAATTCTGGGCCCAGTCACACTTACTGGGCTCCACTGTTGTTCTGGCTGGATGTCACTGTACCTTCCTGGAAGGACCAGCTCTTCTTCAGGCTATCATTATAAAAGATGGACACCACCACTCTCACCTTCTAATGACAATTGCTAAAGTGTGACATTGGGTACATCCCTGAAACTGAGCTCCCAAGGGGTAAAGTTGCAAGAGTGTGTGAGGCAAGGGAATAGAATCCTTTGTCCCTTCTTCCTCATAATTTTTATGAATCTCACTAGGCAAAGTGTATGCACGTGTGTTGTGCACAGACTTCAAGTGTACAATTTTAGTTTGCTCTTCTGATTTCTTCTTTCCATGGAGTGCAGCCTCTTCCAGAAGCTTCTATTTCCCTTACAAAGAGGACTTTGGTTACCTATGAATTTTCTAGACAACCTCAGACATGTCTTAATTCCAGTTTAGCTCAAAATTGAACTCTCTAAAAATGTAGTTTTAGATAGAGATTACCTCCTGATCAATGCTTTTCTATATGCAAATGAGGCTGGTTTTATAAAAAAAAAAGATTCATTTTTAAAGTATAAAGGAGATGGGAAGACTGTAGACTGTAAAGAAGAATGATTTAAGGCAATCGGCTGTTTCCCCCTGACACTCACATGATGATGAATGTATATCATGATGTCTCCTTTGCTTCTCTAGTGACTTACCCCTGCCTGGTATGGGATTCAAAAGGCCCATGAGGACTTGCTGCCTGGCTTACACGGTAAGTTAGGTACATACTTTATAACTCAGTGATATTTCTCATGCCACAGCTCAAGGGCTTAGAGATCAAAGAGTAAACCTCCTTCACTTGATACCAGCTCTACATCGGTTTAAGTTGCTTTTAAATTTCTTACTTCTCCCATTGTCACAGGACTGCAAATCCTCCCAAGGGGCCAGGTGCAGGGCAAGCTGACCTAAGCTATACCCTGAGCTAGTCTGCAAAGCTGCACGCTGAGGTCACCCTTCACCCTGGCTTCCCACACAATCATTCCGAGTTCTCCCAGAGAGCTAAAGGAACAGCTATAGTTAGATTTTTCATTTAAAATTTGGCACTGCCTGAAGTCATTCCCATTCCTTCCAAGGACTGTTGCCATTATATTAAAAAGAGTAAATTTGCTGCTGCATTACTTACTGCCCAGAAAATCCAGCTGAAAACTGCTACTGCCAAATCTGCAGTTTCAATGCAAGGCCAGAGCCTTTAAATAGCTCCAGCTAGTGAGGATTTTCTGCTCTCTAGAAAAAAAAAAATTATTTTTTTTAATATAAAGCTTCAGTTTGAAGGATTGGACATGGACCATTAGAAACAGAAAATGGTTGTCTCTGTCTCTCTCAATTTCTGACTGCCCCATTTTCATAATTCTTAAAGGTGAAGTCTCCTAAGATTAGTGGTGTTGGACATCTTTGATCAGAGTGAGGAAGTTTTTCTTTAGTTACATTTTGCTGCAGTTCCTCAATTCCTTCTTTAGACTCTCTTTCTCCACACCTAAAATGTTTATGTTTACAGATTCCCAAGCACATAAAAAAAAACATGTTTTAAAAACTAGTGGAAAGAGAGTAGTAAAAAAAATAAGAGTTTTCTCTCAGGTTTTCATATTGAATCATGAATCATGACCTCCTGAAATTTAATTTGATTTCCTTTACTTATTTCATTGCTCTGGTGACAAAAAAGCAGGGAGATGAAGAATTGGCTTGTTTGCTTTGGGCTTGGCTTGTTTTGTTTGCATTCATCTAGCTCCACATTATCTTGGACTAAAACTTTTCCAAGTGTTGGACATGGAATGGTGAAATGTTGCAAGAGTAAGAAGAAATTGAGAAGAGATATCTTCGTATTAATAAAAGTAATTTTTTTTTGGTGTGGAAAGAAGTTTAAGATTTTGTAGTTAGGAGGGCATTAACATCCTCATAAAATATATTTAGAGAATCAAGTCTGATGCTTGATTGTCTAATTTGCTCCCAATTTGGGAGGTACAGAGACATCTTAACTCTCTACTACATTGGCAGGATGCTCCTAGATGCCCAAGGGTCAGGATACAGGGGGTTCCCTGAGAGAGACACAGATTTGATAGAAACCATACTCTGAACACTGAATGTTGACCTCTTCCTGGACGAGGGATATGTAGTATGGTACACTATCCTGATGCCCGGAAGTGGCAGCAAGTTCAGCTCTCCCTCAGCCACAAGGAGGGGAACAACCCATATCTACAGTGGGCTGAGTTGCTAAGCTAGGATATTTGGGAGGGGTCTCTGTTAAAATGTTAAGGGAAACTCTAGCCTTCCTGAAATTCCTTCCATCCAGCAGTTTTCGTTTAATTTCTAGTGGCCATATGGAAGATATTTAACCCCACAAAAGATTATTTGGAAATCATGTTCATTTCTCCCTGACTATAGTGTGGCATCTTAGATAAATATCCTGTATCTCAATTGGCCTTGTACTATGACTTGGGAATCCATTCCTACCGTTATGCTGTGGCTCTCCCTGTTTTTTGGTGTACTCTACCTATGGAGTTTTTAAGATGACTTTTTTTGTGTGTGTGTATGTGGTGCTTGGGATTGAAGCAGGGCCTTGTGCATGTGAGGTAAGTACTTTACCATCTGAGCTATAATCCCAGCCCTTTTAGATGACTGTTGCAGGCAGGTAGAGAAGCAGTATACCTGGTTATTTATTGCCCATGTCCATGGCCTTTAGACAATGAGTCACAGTTAGGGAAGTTCTCTTCCCTACCTGCTGGGGACAACATTGAGGTGAAGTTTTCAGTCAAAAGTTTCCTACTTCAACTAGATAGAGGTAGAACTTAAATCACTTCCTTCCATCCCCAGTTCTGCTTCTTTATAATCTTCCTCATCAATTTTTTCTTTGAACACTTCCTCAAAAGAACACTTTCACGTAGGTCCTCATTTCAGAGTCTGCTTCTTGGTAACTCGACTTAAGACAGAGTATCTTCTTCTTAAAGAGTAGCAATCAAAAGAAACGTTACTTCCTGCATGGTCTAATCAGTATACAGAAAAATAAAATTTACTGTTGGTTTATTCTAGGCATTGCCTTCCCACTAGCCTAAATTTGAATTCTACATTTTTTAGACAACCATATCACACCAATGATTACTATCACTGCCAATCAAACCCCTAATATGTTTTTCTCTATAGGTCATTAAAATTAACACCCCCAGTAGGTCTGAAATAATAGAGAATTCAGTACTTATATGTGATTTTAATAATAATGGAGTTGGCTAATGTGAAAAGCTGCAATTATAAAGGTCATAGTCAGATATCCAGTTCTAAACATATTGTAGACTCAATATCTCAGAAGCTCTTTAAAAACAAGACTCTTGTATGACACTTATATATTCTATATAAAATATTTTATCCAGAATATTTTTTTTTATTTTATATATTTTTCAAGAGGTAATATATTCACATGATCTAACAATGAAAGCACCAAAGAATTTATAGTAAAGCCACCTCCCCTGACTGATGTGTAGTTACCCTATCTCATTTCACAGACATAAAAAAGGTATAAGTGAATCATGTTTGTATTTTTTGAACTACACTATGCCTATAAAGAAAAAAAACATGCATCATATGTACATATATATCTATGTATACATATGCAATATATAATATAAAGCTATAAATTGTTTTTTTCACATGAAGTATTTTAAACAACATTGAATTATATACCTCAAAATAGAGAGAGTATTTATTTTGCACTACAAAAAGTGAAAAAAGACAATGGATATGTTAATTACCCTGAGTTTATCACTACCTGATGTATATGTGAATCAAAACCTCACATTTTTATCTCAAATATGTAAAATATTATGTGTTAATAAAAAATAAAAATACCTGAAAATTCCATTGTGTATATATGCCACGTTTTTTTAAATTCACTCATCAACTGAGCAGCATATAGTTTGGCTCCACAGTTTAGCTATTGTGAATTGTGCTGCTATATACATTGATGTGGCTGTGTCCCTGTAATATACTATTTTTAGGTCCTTTGGATATAGTCCGAGAAGAGGATAGCCGGGTCAAATGGTGGTTCTATTCCTAGATTTCCAGGGAATCAGCATTCTACTTTCCATATTGGCTGCACCAATTTGCAGTCCCACCAGCAATGTATGAGTGTGCCTTTTTCTCCACATCCTAGCCAACACTTACTGTTGTTTGTTTGCATAATAGGGACCATTCTTACTGGAGTGAGATGATATCTTACAGTAGTTTTGATTTGCATTTCTCTAATTTCTAGAGATGATGAGCATTTTTTTAATATATTTGTTGATTGATTGTATATCCTCTTCTGAGAAGTGTAAGGTAAATGGATGGCATTGGAGAAGATAATGCTAAGTGAAGTTAGCCAATCCCCCCAAAACAAATGTCAAATGTTTTCTCTGATATAAGGAGGCTGATTCATAGTGGGGTAGAGAGGGGGAGCATGGGAGGAATAGATGAATTCTAGATAGGGAAGAGGGGTGGGAGGGAAAGGGAAGAGGCAGGGGATTAGCAAGGATGGTGGAATGTGATAGACATCATTATCTAAAGTCCATGTATGAAGACACGAATTGGATGTCAACATACTTTATATACAAACAGAGATATGAAAAATTATGGTATATATGTGTAATAACAATTGTAATGCATTCTGCTGTCATTTTATTTAAATCAATAAAAATAAATAAATTAATAAAAATAAAACATAGTTTTACAGACAGTTACTTTTTTAAGTGAAGTAAAAATACTTACAATTTTTTAAAAACTATACTGTTAGACTATAAAAGAAGTTATTTAACTGGCCCCCAAATGGTTGCCATTTAAGTTGTTTCAAATATTTTCTATTATAAAATTTGATGTAACAAATGTTCTCTGTACATATGTCATTTTACATATATACAGCCAGGGTCCTGAAATGAGAAAAAATAGAGAAAGCAATTTTGTGATGAAATTCTGACTACCATGGAAGGGAAATCTCGATAGTCACCTAGGGATTTAAATTTTAACCTTAATCAGATAATGAAGAAAGAGACCTCCTTTGATGAAGGGTCACACAGTCAGCAAAAGGGCGGTCTGGAAACAATTCAGTAATCAACACGAAGACAAGGTGGTTATCCTGTGTGGGATTAGACAGTGAGAGGCAAATTAAATGATTTCCATGTTGAGGTTTGAATTTATACTATCTGGAAAGTCCAGTTACTCCGAAACATTAAACAGTTTCCTATAGACTCTTGCTTCTGGCCATGAAGAAATAACTTATAAGAAACCAGACTTTTATCAAAAATCAGTATAAAACTGTCCAAAAAATGCAAAATAACTATTTACAGATGCTAGAAAACAGGCCGTGCAGGTCTTACACTCAGGTGAGGTTGGCACCAGTATCACATAATTCTCTCTGGTGGCACCTCCAGACAGCTGTAACAGGTCAGGGAGCTCAAACAGAGGTTAGAAGATAGGATGAGACTATGGAGGTAGTGAGAGAGTGTGAAGCAGGATGATCAAAGAGAAGGGACCCTTGCAGAAAAATAGCTGACCAAACCTGGGTAAATGTTCCCTTGAGTTTCAGTCTAAAATATGAACTGTGCATACATAGGAAAGGATTCCAATATGCCAGCCAAAAGTATAAGGAAAGAAGTAAGTAATGAGAGCTTGATAAACCTCAATGAACACCCTAAGAATTTAGTGAAGCAGTTATTCCCCACCAATTCACAGAGCTTCTCAAGTTGGTCTGATATGTTTTCTAAAAACAGACATGATCAATGAGAGTTTCATGCGTGTATGACCTGTCATATTCCAAAGTATATATATTTAATCATAATTATTTTCAGTTGTCAGACAACCAAAGTATTGGTGATCTGCTTCCTTTTATAGCTTTTTCTCTGAATTTTCTGATAATACACAGTAAGCCATGACCACTGGGCATAAGAGTAACAGAATTTTACTTATTTTTTTTATACAACTTCAAGTGAAATGAGATACCCCAAATCAAAAACTCTGTGCAGCGTAAATGGCATCAGCTACTGCCAATTTCTTTTTCATTCACTTTCAATTGTGCCAAAGCCTATTGCTATCATCAGACAAGTACTTAAAATGGGAATCAATAGTAGCAGATAAATAAAGCATATGAAGAAACCATTGGGAAACACTTCCAAAGAAATTCATATACTTTTCAAGGAAGGTATTTTCAATATATATGATATTTTCAGTCTGTAGTTTCAATATCAAGGTTTTTCCTTTAATGATGTGTAAATTACTTTGTAAACATGTTAACATTTTCATTGCAGTCCTGAAGTCAGCTTTAGGAGAACCATGTACCCATACAGCAGGCATCCCTATGTAAACAAGAAAAGCTTAATGTTATTTACATGTGAATATAAGTTGTATGGTATCACATGGAATCTTCAATCATAGGAAGTAGCTGGATCTTTATGCAAAACTTGGAAATGATATGAATGTCTTTTATAGTGATAAAAGATAAAAGAAAAAGAAAAAGAGGAAATAACTTGCTATATTGTTTGTAGTCTCCTGATAATCCTAACCACCCTCATTGTTTAATGTTTATATTTAAGTATCTATTGCAGCTCTGACCTAGGCACCCTCAACACCCCAACTTCTGGCAATAAATATATAGTTTCCCTAATCAGATGTCTTTGAATCAAAATAAGCAAACACATAATAGCATATAATGCTAAAGATTGAATTAGGTATAATTAACCTTCTTACTTATTTTCCACCACTCTAATCAAAACAATTTTTTTTTTTTTTTTTTTGCTGGCAATTAACATGAGTCCTTGTACTTTCTAAAGCTTTGAAGAAATCAAACCTGCTAAATGATCAATTCTCACATTGCTCAATGAGCTAAATATGAAGATGACTTAGGTATGAAACTTATTAGAAAATTTTTTAAATTACTGTTTGACTGTTTATGGGTACATATCTAGACCCTTAGTTTTTAGGAGATTAGCTCTCACAATTGTTGAGGCAGCAAGTTGGAAGTCCACAGGGCAAGTCAGCAGGTTAGAAAAATCAGGCAGTCTTAAGGCAGTTTTTTTTCCTCCGTTTGTAGATTTGTAGAACCAGAAAACAAGTTATTTGCTTTCAAATTACAAGGGTAAGACAGAATAGGAGAGGCTAAACATTCCTATTCCATTAGATAACGTTTCATATGTCTTCAGGGTGACCTTAGGCTTTTTCAATTATGTGTCTCAAAATTCTTCCCAACTCTACCCATTCCCCTTTTGCATTTTTAAGTATTTATAACCCTGTACCCCATTTTGTAGTACTAAAATCTATATTAGTTTTCTAACTCTCTCAAAAATGTACCAGACCTAAGTAAAGATAGAGATGGGAGTGATGTTTCTATGAGCTGAGGAACAGCAAGGATCACCAGGAGCAGGCAGAAGCGAGCAACAAGCAGAAGGCAAGAACAGTCTTCCTGAAGGCATTTGGAAGAGGGGTGTGGTCCTGCTGACACCTTGCTTTCCAACGAGGGGCCTACAGAACTGTGAAAGAAAACAGTTTTGCTGTTAAGCCACTGATTTCAGTATTTTGTTAAAGAAACCACAGATAGTTACAGAACTAAAACCCTATTAAGCCTAGCTTTTAAAATTTTTATTGTCTTCTATATTAAATATGCTGCATTCTTCAGCAACTTCTCTTTGTGTTGAACTTTAGAAAGGCATTAAGTTCATGAATGTATCGGTTGCTCTTTCTCTTTCCATTTGCTAATTGCCAGTGGACAGTCATACACTCTTAGCTTGGTATTTGCACCAATTCCTCTCCTCTTATTCTATATACTATATCTTCCTAATAGGGAAATCCTTCATATGTTCTCCTACTGGTTCACCCAGACCAAAGACAGACACAGTTCCCATGCAGATCAATTTCATCAGTATGAGCTCTACCATGATGTAAGTCTGTATGATTGCAAATATCCAAATTGATTTATTCATTTAACGTTTATTTTGTGCTTACTCTGTTCCGTATACTATACTAATCATTACATAGATGACTTAAAAATGTTTAATCAGTGCACTCCTTGGTAACACTCTGATGATGATCTCACCTTTCTCTCACAGTATTGTCCACCAGTCCTCTCACAGGTGGCAGCTGTGCCGATGACTCCCTGATGCTAGTTTCCTTCTCTTACTAGCCCATGTTACTAAGACCTCATGTGTGCCATAGTTCAATTACTGCATTGAAACACAACCTCTGTACCACCTGTCTGACTTTAGGCAATTTGATTTGATTTCTCTGTACTGCATTTGTAACAGCTTCAGAAGGGCTATGATAAAAGACCACACCTCTCCCAGTGGTAATGAAGACAGACATAATATCCTATTTTGAGAAAACACAACATGAACTACAGTTAATTATCATTACTGCTGCTCCTAAGGGCCATGTTATCTATTGGGGAGGGATATTGAGAAATTACTTCCAGGTCTATCAAAAATATGTATACCTGTAACCAGCTTGAGTGGTATCTTTCCTGCCAAACTGACTCCTGTCTAACTTTTATATTTATTTAGGAAGTTACAAATACAGGTTAAATTGGTCAGACCCAGTGTTTCTGGAGTTAGATGATTGAGAGCAGGGGTACGCTAAGGCAAATAAAGGCAAAGTCCTCTTGAGAACAAAAGAGAGATCATGTCCCACCTCTAGATAAGGAAGCCTTTACTAGTTGCTCATTCTGGCTTCAAATACCTCCCTTGTTTCTTCCCATTTTGCTGGGAGCCATCAGCCAAGTAGGTATGACAATTTCCTTGCCAGCGTACCCCCATGTTTCTTTAGTGGAAGGACTCCTGGAAATAGGACATTTTGCAGCGACATTGCATGTAAGGTGACCTTGCTCAAGGACCAGGGCGGATCCCTGTTAAGGGTGTTCCCGGTTTAGGATAATCCGAGTTTAGGGCGTTCCCCATTTAGAATAGGGCATATCCTGCTTCCTGAGTTCCCCTTGAGTTCTCATGGGATTCAGAATATATTTGGGAGACAGAAGCCCAGTGGGTGTGGATTTGGGCAGAGAACGTGGATTTCCCCACAACGTGTTTGTAGAAGGCCGGTGTGAGATCAGGAATAAAGAATTGCTGTTTGAATCTACAAAGCTGTGAGTGGCTCGTGATTTGTGCCCAGCCAGACTGCCGCACCATTTATTGATCAAGAACATCTCTGGATCTGGCCTCTGTTTTTGCCTGGAAACAGCTGAGAAATAATCAGCATTCAACTTGGTTTTATTGGTGGGGATCACTGACTAGGACTGGAGGTGTCTCAAGATAACTTGGCTGGTTAGAGGGGCCTTTATAATCTCACTTGTCATTGATAACCTCACCCTTTAACCCAAATTTATTGTACTAAGGCAATAAGACAAAATCAGATGTTGGTTTGGATCCCTTCTGTACAACTTGGTAGCTATGAGTCTTTCTGTTTGTTCATTTTATGTTAAATTACCTAATCTCTCTGAGTTCCACCTTCTTCATGTATAAATTAAGAAATTAAGGGTTAGATGAAGTAATCAGATGAAGAGATAGGACATGGTAGGTTCACAAAGCAATAATGAGGGTAATGCATTCCACTATTGTCATGTATATTAAATAAATAAATAAGTAAATAAATAAATAAATAGATAGCAGCTCTCTTATCTTTAGGCTTCAACACTCATCATGTTTATTTACCAAGGCATTTTCAAATAAAGCCAAGCATGTGGAATGTGGGAGAAAAAAAAAAGCCATTGAATATTGAGCAGAAAATAAAGTATGAGGACAGGTGTTTGCTATTCTTGAGCTGCCTAGCATCTACTTATCCATGATGTTGATCTCAGACTTCCTTCCTGCACCTTCCCTTTCCAATCAGTCCTTTCTTCAACTCCCCTTTCTTTTTTTTCTTCTTTTTCTTAGTACAACTTCCTTTTGTTTTCCAAACATACCTTACACAGCATATAGAAAAAGCAATTGTTTACTTTTCCAGTCAAAAAGGACACTATGAAGCTGTATAGAGAAGTCTGTAAAGCATGGATTTGAATTCAATTTCTTCTAAGTACTAGTTCTGTGACCTTGAACATGTTACTTATCTCTCCGAACTTTAGTTTCCTCACTTAAAAATGGCTATAATTTTATATGCTCAAACTGGGTTTTGAAAGGAAGAAATATATTGCTCACAAAGTACCTGAAACATGTTCTGCTTTGAAACTGATAGCCAAAATATCTGACTATTACTGAAATTACTATCAATACTATAGAGATATAAATTATTTTAACTGAGAGTTTCTAAGGCAAAATATTCATGATATTCTTCTTGTAGAATAATAAATAGATGAGGGAAAAACTAATGATATTTTGAAAATAAGTGGAGGAACTTATCATAATAGGTATTAAATATATATTTATAGCTGATTTAAAAAAGGGTATTCACTGATGATTCAATAGATATATCAACTTAATAGACTATGCTAAAGCAAACTTTATTATAGATATGAGAACTTACTCTGTAGTAAAGGAAGAGTTATAGAGTAATTAGAAGGGAATAAATTGTTTAATAAATAATACTAGGAATTTTAGCTAAATATTAATAAACAGATCATTAAATTCCATGCTGAAAAATACAAAACTAGAATAAAAGATTGGAGAGGTTAAGAAACTTTCTCAAGATTTCTGAATTAATGAAAAGTATAGTGGAAATTAAATCCATACATTCTAACCACTGCAACATGTAACATGAAACTACATAGAAAGAATGTTATCAATAAAAACTATTAAATATACATATAATATATACATATAAAGATGTATACATATACACATATATATATACATATATATATATATATGTATATATACACACACACACACGTATATGCACTTGTATGTATTTAAATGAAAATTTTGTAAAGTAAAATGCTATGGCAATGGACAATAATATGGTAATGAATAATAATAATTTTCCATGGTGGTTAAAATTATATTTTTGTCTGTATAATTTTCTGCATTTTCTTTAAAAGACCTTTGTTACCTTTGTAATTTAAGAATCCTTTAAAAAGTATTTGTTCCTTTTTTTAAAAAGTATTTGAAAATATTTGCTTCTTTATACATATATGCTTATGTTTTCTTGGTATTTGTGGTCTTCAAAGTTCAGTGAGGAATTCTGCATTAATTCATGGTAATGCTTCTTGCTAGATAATTAGCTGGTAAGGAGGAAATCACTCTTGCTTGCTTGACTCTCATTGTCTCTTCCTTCTTACATTTTCCCTTTCTGTTAAGTAAAATGGACACAAGGGCATGTTTAATACTAATTTTGCTACCTCCTTTATTTTTTTCTACTTAAAATCGGGAAATACTATTATTTTGAAGATATTATGACTTAACAAAAAACTGAATATTCTTAGTTTCCAAACTAGGAGACTTAAGACTGGTGTGATTTCAAGATCATTTCACGTACTATATAACTTGAAAGTAATGCCTTACATGCTGTCCATGACTTAATGTTCAATCATGGTTAATCCAATAACTTAGCTTAGAAATAGACCTGAGGAAACTTCTGGTTCCTGCCATGATAGTGAGCCAGTATAGTCTACTGGGTCAAAATTAAACCTAAAAATTTATAGGAGCCAGAGAGAGCTAATAAATCATGAAAAGCTTCAGGCCAGATTGAAATCTATCTTCAACTCAAGTTTATAGTGTGTGTGTGTGTGTGTGTGTGTGTGTGTGAGAGAGAGAGAGAGAGAGAGAGAGAGAGAGAGAGAGAGGGCAAGCTTTCTATTTGCTTATGTTGTTTGTACCTGAAACCCATGGCAGCTGGAGAAAGCCCAGACAGGTCTCGATTCAAGAAAACTTTGTCCTGGCAAATCATTAGGAGAATCAATGTCCTGAGAGAGAACTCAGACTCTTCCAGCAAATGCAAACATGAGAAACTTTCTACCCAACTACAGTTTGTATGGACTCAGACTCCCTACCAGTGTTCAACAGGTCTGTTTCCTGGTTTGCATGGAAATATCATTAACTTCATTCTCTGCTATTGGTTTACACACAGTGCCTAGCAGTTAATCAAATATCAAGGAACATGAAAAGAAGCAAGACAATTCAATCTATTTCTTATAAAATATGGGAAAATAAAGCAGGGTAGAGAAAGAGGAGCTATCCTACCAGATAAAGATATAATAACTCTCAATACTTTAGTAGGTCAAAGGCTATAAAGACAAAAACAGTGTGTTATGTTGAACTAAGAAGAGACATATTGGCAAGTGAACAGAATTATTGGAGAATCTTTTATAGGTTGGTACAATTTCTCTATCCAGGTAGATGAATATTACATGGTATGTCAAGACAAAATCAATTTATAAACAGTAACATGTCAACAAAACAGCCCACAGAGAAACTTAATGCCTTTCATTGTTCCTAAATCACACTCTGTGATCCACTGTTTGACCTGGAATATGTTATGTCGAAATAAAGGGCAGGCAAACCAAAGTCACTGTTAACTAGTCTTTGAATAATTAACAGAGCTGACAGTTTAGATCTCAATAAATAGTCTCTAGTACTTTTATGTTAAATGCTAATTACAGCGTCAGACCTCACTGGTTAATTGAATTGGTAGTCAGAAAATTTAACATTTATTTTATATTGACCACATGCTGTGTTTGTAGAATGAGAATCTGCTCTCTGGGGATGGTTATACTAAACTAGCACTATGTTTCCTTAGTAGAGATGCATAGGGATCATCATATAAACACGACAGTACCCTGGTGAAGCTTGAGAACTGTGCAATTAACCATGGCCTCTTTGTGGTAGTTATTGTGCTGCAATTAAAGCTGTGTTTGCCATTATTGTCTTTGGATCAAATGATGGAAAGCACATACATTTCTTCAGTGGGTGTTTTAGTCAGCTTTTTTTTCATTGTGCAATTAGCCAAAAATCCTGACGAGCGATGTAGAGGAGAAAACGGTTATTTGGGGCTCACCACTGCTCTGGGTGAAGGAAAGCAGCTCAGGACATAGCAACCAGTAAGCAGAGAGACAGTGCAACTCCACCAAATACCAAAACCAAAGGCACACCCCCAGAGACCTGCCTCCTCCAACAACACTCCATCTGCCTACAGTTACCGCCCAGTTAATCCATTCCAGTGGATCAATGCACTGATCAGTTTAAAACTCTCATAATCTGATCATTTCACCTACAAACTGTCTTGCATTGTCTCACACCTGAGTTTTTGGGAAACACCTCATTTGTAAACCATAATAGTGGGATTGGGAGACTTCAGAAGAACTTTGTGGATTAATTTTGCACATACAGTTCTTTTTCTAAAATAGACAATGTTTATATCCTTAATATATACTTTCCTGAGAATATCAAAATCCTCTTAGGACAGAGAGGGTACCATGGATTTCTGCACAGGTTGTGATAGGATTTTGATTTTGCAATTATGGTCCATTTTTCAAATATCTTATTTGCTTAGAATACCTGCAGATATGATTAACGTAGTATCTAATGTTTAAAATTTTTGTATATTTTAAGAATTATACATGTCACCTTCCTAAGAACCAGATGAGACAGGAACAATAATTATTCTCTTCTGTAAAATGAAGAAACAGAGGCACAGAAAGATATATAAGTTGTAGCTCTATTATTAGAATCCAAGCTAATTCCTTTGTTCATGCTCTTCACCTACATGTAAAAAGAGCACAAAGGATTTTCTAGAAAAGGACTGATGTGTAAAACTCCCTATCTGGGAAAATATATGGTGTGTTCTAGGACCTAAATGTAGACTGACATGTGGCTAAGGTGTGGTATAAACAAGGGCAACATGAAGAAACAGGAGAAATTGGGAAAGAAGCTGAGGTACAATGATCCAGGACCTTGAAGATTAGAATAAGGAATGTGAATGTTCTCAGAAAAATAGGAAGCCACCAATTCTCAACTTTGGAACATGACTTTTGCTGCTATAAACATTGACGTGATTGTGTCCCTGTAGTATTCTGTTTTTAAATCCTTTGGTTATAGACCCAGGAATGGGATAGCTAGGTCAAATGGTGGTTCCATTATCAGTTTTCCAAGGATTCTCCATACTGCTTTCCATATTGGTTGTCCCAATTTTCAGTCCCACCAGCAATGTATGTTTGAGAGTGCTATGTAGAAAATGGGTCGACTGCTTCTTTTTATAAATACACTTTTACAGAACCTCAGTCACATCCATTTTTTTTATATGTTTTATATGGCTGCTTTCATGCCATAGTGGCAGAGTTGAGTAGTGGCATCAGGGACAGCATGGTTCAGAAAAGGCTTGGTTCCTTGGTTCTTTGTTGGAAAAGTTTACTGACCATGGGTTGGAGAATGAAGTTAGGTAAAACTACTAAAGAAGCTCTTTCAGTTGTCTGGAGCAGAGATATAGAAGAATGGCTGTGGAGGTGAAGAGAGGACTGGTTTAGATGTACTTTGAAGAATAATCATCAAAGGTGGTTCTTGAGATTTAGTTAAAGATTAATAGGGAGTATTCTAGAAATGTAGGTGCTTGGCTACTACAAATTGATGTGATTAAACCGTTGGAGGGGAGGCAGTGTTGACAGAAGGATCACGTCACCTGCATTTCTAACCAGCTCCCCAGCAAAGGGTTCTTGGAGCCCATCTGGAGAGCCCTTGAGAGCCAATTGTTTAGATGGGGTTTAAGGAGGCAGGCAAGGGTTGAAAGATGTGTGGGCTCAAGAGGCTTCCAGGCTTGAGGAATTAGATGCATAGCAATGACATCTCATACAATGAGTAAAGCAGGAGAAGGAAAAGATTTCAAGGAGAAAATAAATCAAGACTTCAGTCCGGAACATCTAGAGTTTCATGGGAGACATTTTAGTGAAGATGAGATAGATAAATGAGAAGGATCACAGGGATGAGGTTAGGGTCAGAGATATAAAGACCAGTGGGTGGTATTTTAAAACGATCAGAATGAAAAAAACCATCTAAGAGTTCATGCAGAGAAAGAATGTAAATTTCAAAAGGTTCCTTCAGGAATTCTGTCCTTTAGGAGGTGGCATGTGGGAGAAAGATCAAGCAAATAAAGACAGAAATTAACATCCAGAGACAGGGAAGGGAACATTATCATCATTTAAACAGCCAGCATCCTTTCTTTAAAGGAGATTATTGGAGAATCTTTTTAGATCATTTTCTAGTCTCCAAATCATTCTTCATATTGCATCTAGAGAGATGTATCAAAAAGAAAACATGATCCAGGTGTTCCTTCACTTCAAATAATATTTCAATCAACAACCTTCATGGTTTGACTCTGAGAATGAAGTGTATTTGCATTACTGGACTGACAAAGCTTCAATTTTATATTGTGAGAGAAGGGAAAATGAGTTGTTGTAAAGTGAGTAGGACAAATATTAGGGGGATTGGATAGGGATTGAGGGAACCAGAGTATACAACCAGATTCTTCAGAAACTTGGAAGGCTATTCGTCTCACCCTGATGCCACAGAGGAATTTTATTACTGGATTAATTATCTTTTTACACTCCAGCCTCCAAAGCCCAAAGCAAACTTGAAATTCATAGAAAAGTTATATTTGGTTTTCCCCCATTTTTATAAAATAAAATAAACAAATACAACTCTATTTATTCTTTGAGTTTCATTTTTTTTGCATCCTTCCAGATTACATTAGGGATCTTTACAATGTTCTCTCTCACCCCTATCAACCCTGTTATCATTCTGCAATATAAATTGCTTCACTAATTGTTTACCTTCTCCATAGACTAAGAGTTAGGTGAGGAATTGGGCCTTTTCAACTGTGCCCTTCTAGAGCTGGCACATAGTGGCCACCTAATGCATGTGTGCTGAGTGAGTACCCAAGACGCCTGAAGCATATTATTATCTTTTATCTTTGAGTAGGATCCTTTGGGGAGGAATCTTTTGAAATTGGTATTTACTGAGTTTTCTTGCATTAGATCCAACTGTTTGGCAGCATTTTAGAATCACATCTGTAATTAAATTTGTAGCAAAATATGTATCTGTTTTATGGAAGAAATGTGCAAAAGACTGTATGCTGAACCAGTGCTGTGGATTGTGGGTAAATGAAGCCATTCTTCCATCAGTTCATGCCAATCACCTGGAATCCTCTTCTCTTCCTGTATGGCAGGCTTACCAGCAGTACTCCAGACCTCCTAAGTAAAATATAAGCACTGCCTGGGCATAAAAAAAAAGCTAAAAAAAAATAAACATGTGCTTTCAGGGTTAAAACTGATATATTACTAGAAAATGCAAGATACATTATTTTAAAGTAGGTGCTTTCATGATCTACACATCAAGTACATTTTGGGGTGACCTCTAGGATGGCTTTTGTATGTAGAAAAGTCAACTCATGGTTTTACTTTGTTATAAAATGCTTATTTCATTACACTTACAAATACAAGAATCTGCTCTTTTAAAAAGCTTTTGTTTGAGTTACATTTCTCATAATTCTATTTAAAATTATAGCCAATTCTACCAAATACCTAATTGCCTTTGGAAAATATTTGGTTTCATTTACAATTTCATTAAATTTATTCTAAGTACTTTGGTTGTCTGAATTAACAAATAAACTATTTCTAAGAACTTAAACAACTTTTATATATCTGATAATTTGAACATACATGATGAAAATTAAATTCTGTTAAGTGCTTCAGAACCCTAAGTCAAAATATACATCAATGTGGAATATCTATAGCTAGCTTATTATTCCAATATGCCAAAACCTCTACAATATTGCTAATACACAAAATCACAAATATACATGAATTATTTAACAAAAATGTATAAATGTTATAAATTTGATTGTGTCAAATGTTTATACATTTCTAAATATTTCCATTATAAAGGATGTAGAAAACAGAAAACTATTATAAAATTATTCCCATATTAGGAGGACTATCACCCTGTATAATTTTGAAGTTGCTTTATCAGAATGTTTGAAGCTATCATTTTAAAGACAAAAAAGTGTAGACTAAAAGACTGACAGGATTCTGGAAAATCCACTGAACTCTGTGTCATGGATGACAGAACTTCAAGATGGAAGTGGGCTAAGAGGATACATCCAATTCTCTACCCTCATAGCAGTCTGTTGGACTATGCATTTCTCTCTGTTTGTTAGGCCATGGAAATGCCTTTTAAATTTAATTCTACAGTTTCTGAGTGTGGTGCTAGGGATCAAACCCAGATTCGTACATGGTTGGCAAGCACTCTACTACTGAGCTACATCCCCAGACCACTAATTGTAAGATTTTTAAAGCTTAATTAAGACTTCCCCCCCCATATTTTTAGAATACCATAGCTCTGAAAATGTTTGTGAAATATATAATTGAATCCTTATTTATTAAGTCACAACTACTGATGTCATTTTTTAAAAAAATTATTTATTTTATTCATTTTAGTTATTGATGGACATCTATTTTTTATTTATATGTGGTGCTGACAATCGAACCCAGTGCCTCACACATTCGAGGAAAGCACTCTACCACTGAGTTACAACCCTAGCCCCAATGTCTTTCTTTTGGCTGTATTCTTCCAGTGGATGTTTTTCATTGATTTAAGGGAAATGTAGCATTCTCTGCTCATATATTCATGCATATAGAAAAAAGAAGTCATATAACTTTAATTACTTATGACCTCTGCAATAGAGGAAGGATGGAAGAGGGTCTATGTATAGTTTTCAAAATGGCAGTGCCACCTTCCCAATTTCTTTTTAACTAACCCCTGACATAAACTTCCAACATATAACCTTTTCTCAATATGATATAGAAGAGTTAGTGCTTAGAATGGAAGTATATAGTTCTCTGTGTGTTCTAGCCATTTTAGGCTAGAACAAATAAAAGAACATATAGAAGACATCCTCTGTGTGGATCTGGAGGAGGCTGTCCTATAGTTCTTGCAAACCCAGAGAGATTTCTTAGGTATGATTAATGCTATATCTGCATATATGGTCATTTTCCTTTGGGAGATTATTTCATTTCTATTTAAACTAACTTTGTTATTGAATAGAAGTTCAAGGAAAACCTTCCAGTTCAGGTGACTGAAATATGATACACTCCTCTTTGAGACTATCTCAGAAAAATACTAAGGAGCTTTGAGGACAAAGCCTGAACTGGGTTTTAAATAGAAAATATTAATCCAAATAGCAAAAGGATTGTTTTGTTTCTGAGATTTGCTAATATCAGAATACCTCAGAGAGGTGATAAGATCTTTGATCTTGTGAGAATCTTCAAAAATGAAGTTTTTCCCCAAGTCATTGACCTTGTTCTCAACTTATTGCCAGGCAAAGTAGTTTCAGATGACTTCAAGTTAGATCACGTGGGCCAGCAGATGATTAAGGCGTTCCCAACACCCTTTAACTAGAATCCAGTGAAAATATAGTAAAATACAAAATATCACAACCAAAAATGAAGTCTGCTAGATTACTGATATCAGAAATCTAAAGGGGGTAAATGGAGATGGATTAAGGGAAAGACAAAAAGATGGCAACCGGACTCTGGCCTTTTTATGTCCAGCATTGTCATTGGCAGGTTCAGTAACCAGGAACTCTGGAAAAAATACATTCCAGGATTCTGGTACAGATGGATCCCATCATATGAGAAACAGCAAGATTTAATGGATGAAATTTTTTCCTAGTTAGAATAGGGTTAAATTAAAAAAAAATTGGCAAGAAGTTGTGAATTCAGTTATAAGGTTGAAACTGTACATATGTATTAACCTCCCCCAATATACTGTACCTCTATCTACTAAAAAGTACTTCTCAAATTTCAAGGGTACATAAAAAGGAAAGGAAATGAAAGGCAGTATATAGAAGTACTTGGGTAAGCTACACATGAAAAAGAAGAATCTCTAAGAATAGCCATTTTTATGATCCTGATAGTTAGAGAAGTAGGAATTAAATTTTAAATTAATGATAATCATAAACAATGCCCTGACCAGGGAAAGACAAATACCTTTTCCATTGATAAAGATATATCAACTCAGATCATGTAAGAAAAAGATTATTCAACAATATACTTTATATGTATCTAATCCAAAATGGCCCGGGAAGAGTATCAATAAAAGGAATAAGTGATTATTCATCTATCTAGCAGAGAAAGGAAAACAAGGATTCTACATTTTAGACAGAATATTAATCTAAATTAGCCCCCCTCATATACCATAAACTGTACCTGCTAAAAACTTGATAAGTCTGGAAATACATTAAATTGATCTTTGCTCTGACAAAGGGTACAATTTTAAATGATTTTATAATACTTATGATCCTTTTTATTTTAATAATATTGTCTTGGAACCCATAAAGAAACAATTGGATTAAAATGTGCAGGAAACTTAACAGAAAAGTATCATAATGGAACATATAATTTCAAGCTGTTCATATGGAATAAGGAAGAATGACTATATAAGGAACTACAAATAATGTAATTAGTATAATTTTATAAATTAATAAATAATATAATTGACTTTCTGTAGGCATTGTTTCTTTCTAAAAAAAAAAGTAAGTGTAAGGTTTACTTAAGGGCTCCAACCAAGATACACAATATTAGCTCATTTTGTGTAAATCCAATAGATGAAAATTGAACTTCAAAAAGTATCTCCACTGATACTTAATAAAAACTACATTTTCATGTGTGCCATGTGATGTTTCAGTATGTGGATACATTGTGTAATGTTCAAATTTGTAAACCTATCTATTTTCTCAATGTTCATCATTTTTTATACAATCTAACAATATAATTGGTCCAATATCATTCTCCAGTATTTCCCCTTTCCCTTCCCTCCGCCCAATCTCAGTCCCTTTCCTCTACTCTACCATTTCCCACTGTTTTCATGAGCGTCTCCCAACACAATTTTCTTTTCCTTTTTTTCTCTAACTTTCAAAAAGGAGAGAAAACATGTGACCCTTGACCTTCTGAGTTTGGCTTACTTAGCTTAACATAATATTCTCAAGTTCCATTCATTTTCCTGCAAATGACATAATTTCTTCCCTATGATTGAATAAAACTTCATGTGCATGTATACCACATTTTCTTTATTCATTTGTCCATTGACAGACACGTAGAGTGGTTCCATAATTTGGCTACTGTGAATTGTGCTGTTCTGAATATGGGTGTGGATGTTATCATTATAGTATGCTGACTTTAATTATTTAGGATAAATACTGGGTTATATGGTGGTTCCACTCTAGTTTTTTAAAGAAACTCCATACTGATTTCCACCATGGTTGTACTAATTTACAATTCCTCAAATGGTGTAAAAGTGTTCCTTTTCCCCTACACTCTCCCCAGCATTTTTTATTGTTTGTATAACTGGTGGAAGATAAAATCTCAGTGTAGTTTGACTTGCATTTTCCTAATTGCTAAAGATGTTGAACATTTTTCATTCATTGTTGACCATTTAAGTTTCTTGTTTTGAGAAGTATCTATTTAGTTCATTTTAAAAATGAACCATTTGAACCATTCATTAATTGGGCTTTTTGATGTGTGTGTGTGTGTGTGTGTGTGTGTGTGTGTTTGAGTTCTTTATATATTATGAATATTAATCCTCTGTCAGAAGAATACCTAACAAAGTTTTACTCCCATTCTGTAAGTTTTGTCTCCACATTCTTGTTTTCTTTGCTATGCAGATGCTTTTAAATTTGATGCTATCCACTTATAGAATTTTGGTTTTATTTCTTGTACTTTAGGAGTCTTGATAAAGAAATCAGTGTCTGTGCCAATGTTGAACTTACATTGTCTTCATTTTGAGTTGATTTCTGTGCAGGATGAGAGATAAGGATCTAGTCCCTTTCTTCTACATATGGGTAGGCAGACTTTCCAGCACCATTTGTAAAAAGGCTATCTTTTCTCTAATGTATGTTTGTGGCACCTTTGTCAAGGATCAAATGACATTATCTGTGTGGATTTGTGTCTGTATCATCTATTCTGTACCACTGGTCTGAGTGTCTGTTTTCATTCCAGTAACATGCTGTTTTTGTTACTTTAGTTCTATAGTATACTTTGAAGGTCAGGTATTGTGATGCCTCTGGCCATGATCTTTTGGCTTAGAATTGCTTTGGATATTCAAGGTTTTTGTTTTACCAAATGCATTTTAAATCAGTTTTTTTCTAGTTCTGTAAAAAATATCATTGATAGTTTGATAGGGATTTCATTAAACATGTATATTGATTTTGGTAGTATGCCATTTTAACAAGATTAATTCTTCCTATTGCTGAATGTGGAAGGTCTTTACAGACTTCTGTCTTCTTCAAGCCATTTTTTCAATGTTCTAGAATGTACATTGTAGAATCTTTCACCTTCTTGATTAGATTTATTCTTTTGAGGATTTTGTGAATACAATCATTTTCTGATGCTTTTCTTTTAAAAGTCACTTTTACATTTTTTTTAGTTATACATGGGCACAATATCTTTATTTTGTTTATTTATTTTTATGTGGTACTGAGAATTGAACCCAGTGCCTCACATGTGCGAGGCAAACGCTCTGCCACTGAGCAACAACCTCAGCCCCAGTTCCTGATTTCCTTAGCAGCAGATTTATTGTTGGTGTATAGGAAAAATATTTATTCTTTCTTTTTGATGAAAACATTCAAAATCCTTCCTCCTTCTTCCTCTTCCTCTTCCTCTTCTTCTTCTCCTTCTTCACCTCTTTCTCCTCTTCCTCCTCCTCCTCCTTCTTTTTTTTAAGCTGAGGAACATACCCCAAAGTCTAGATACACATTAGGCAAGAGCTCTGTCACTGAGCTATACTCCCAGCCCTAGCTTTTCATTTCCTTAAATATGTAGATATATAGTACCTAGAAAACGAAAACATCTTTCTCCTAAATATATCTTAGTACCCAATAATCAATATTTTCCCAATCTTCCCTCTTTCCTATTCTCCCCAATCTTTACTAATCATCATTCTTCTCTCAACCTTTATGAGATCAACATTTTTATATTCCACATGAGTGAGATTATGTAATACTTGTTCTGTGCCTGAATTATTTCACTTAACAAAGTAACATCCAGTTTAATCTATGTTGTTCAAAGTGACAGGATTTTATTCATTAATAATAGAAGAGTATTGTATTGGGTGTTTGTGTGTAACACGTTTTCTTTATGCATTCATCATTTGACAGATACTGAGGTTTTTTCCATTTGATGGTTAACAGATACTGTGGTTTTTCCATTTCATGGTTATTATGAATAGCTGCCACAAATATGGTGGTGCAGATGTCTCCTCAACATATTGAATTTATTTCCTATAGATATGTGCTTAGCAGTGGGATACCTGAATCATACATATAATTTTGAGGGAACCCTCCTTACTCTTTCCCACAATGGCTGTACTAATTTACATTTCCACCAATAGTGTGGAAAGGTTGGTACTTTTCCCATTGTCACCAACTCTTGTTCTTGTTTTCCCCCACACTCCTTTTTTGGTACTGGATTGAACCTAGGAGTGCTTTACCATTAAGCTACAACCTTTTTTAAAAATTTTTATTTTGAGACAGAATCTTGCTAAATTGTTGGGGCTAAGCCTTGACTTGTTATCCTTCTGCTTCTGCCTCCGGAGTATCTGGGCTTACCATGCAACAACTCACCTAGAATTTTATCTTTTTATAATAGACATTTTAATTGGAATAAGGTGATATTACATATATGGATTCAATTTACATTTCCCTAATTAGTGACATTGCACATTTTTTTCATTTACCTGTTTGTCTATTTTTTTTCCTTTGGAAAAATGTCTATTCAATTCTTTCATCCTCTTTTTAATTGGTTTGCATTTTTACTATTGAGCTTGGTAAGTGTCTTGTATATTTTAGATATTAAATCCTTATCAGATATGTGGCATTGATTTTTTCTATTCTGTGAAAAATGTCATTAGAAAAAATTAGATATTTTTCAATTTCTTTTTGTCTTCAATTTCTTCTGTCAGTGTATTATGGTGTTAAGTGTACAGGTCTTTCACATCCTTGGATAAATTTATTCATAAGTATTTTATGTCCTGGTGCTATTGGAAATAGAATCACTTTCTTTGTTTCTTTTTAAGATAGATTGTTATTGACATAAATAAATATAATTGATTTTTGTGTTGATTTTCAAACATACAACTTTACTGAATTTGTTCATTAGTTCAAACAGATTGTTTTAAAAAATGTTTATGGTTTTCAATATATTAACTGATATCATTTGAGAACAGATATAATTTTACTTCTTTCTTTCTCATTTGGATGCCAATTCTTTTTCTTATCTAGTTGGGCTTGCTAGTCCTTCCAGTATTATACCGAATAGAAGTGGCAAGAGTGAGCATTATTGCACTTTACCAAATCTTATAGGAAAAGCTTTTAAGTTTTTATCCACATTTTAGACAGTAGTGGCGTGCTTTTCAAATAAGGCCTTTATTGTGTTGAGGAAGTTACCATATATAACTATTTTCTTGAAAGTTTTTGTCATAAATGGATGTTGACCCTTTATCAAATGATTTTCTCCATCTACTGAGATGATCAGGTATTTTTGATTTTTCATTCTGTTAATTTTCTGTATCACATTGGTTGATTCATGTCTAATAAACTAAACTTGTAAACCAGGGATAAGTCTACCATTATCATGGTATATAATCTTTTTAGCATGTTGTCAAATTTGCCTTCTTATGTATTTTATTGAGTCTATTTGCATGTGTGTTCATCAAAGATAGTCTCCTGTAATTTTTTCTTGCAATGTGTTCATCTGACGTGGGCGTCAGGGTAATTCGGGGTTCTAAAAAAGGTTCACAAGTATCTCCTTTATTTTTTGAAAGCATCTAAAAAGATTTGGCATCACCTATTCTTTGAATGTTTGAATTTTGACAAAATTAAATTCTGAAGCTATCTGCTCCTAAATTTTTCCTTGTTGGGAGGTTTTTTATTGCCACTTCAACCCCCTTATTTTGTTACCAGTCTGTCCATGCTCTCTGCTGCTTCTTGATGTTAGCTTAGCAGTTTGTACGTTTCTAGGAATTTGTCCATTTTTTCTAAGTTATCCAGTGTGTTAGGATATAATTGTTTATAATAGTTTCATGATTCTTTTTTATAGAAGATATAAAAATCATGTTCCTTTTTATAACCTTTTACATCTATTATAATTTCTCCTCATTTGAGTCTTCTCAAATTTTCCTTAGCCTTGACACAGGTTTGTCTATTTTTTTATTTTATTTTAAAAATTCAATTCAAATTTTGTTGATTTTTCTGTAGTTTTTCTATTTTTCATTGGATATTTTTCTGTTCTGACATTTAATATATTTTTCTTTTTTTTTTTAACTAAGTTTACCCTTAGAGTGCTCTTCTAAGCGTGTTTCGCTAGGTTGTCAAGATGTTTCTTCTTTTTAATACAATTTTCATGTATAAACTTTCAGTACTAAGTTTTTTTTTCTTTTTTTAATTTGTTTTAATTAGTTACACATGACAGTACAACGATCTTGACATATTTTCAGCACTAACTTTGCTGTAGTTCATAAGTTATTGTAAGTTGTGTTTTTGTTCTTACTTATCTCTAAAATATCAAGAGCTCTATTTTTAACACTCCCTTCACATTATATATCCTAATTTACATATATTTGCATAATTTATATATTAGCATAATTAATTTATAGTTTTTAAAATAGTTTTTTCTTTTCCATTTTATAGTAGAATTAAAGGCAGTTTATTCACTACTTCTATAGTAATGTATGATTTTTGCCCTTGTCCATAAGTTTACTTTTACCAATGAATTTCAAACTTAGGCTCTCACAGAAAGTCAGCAGGAAAAAAACCACATACTTGTAAGTTTGTGAATGTTTTCTTTGTCCTTATCATTTGCGTTTTGAAGTTTGGTTTAGCTATTCATTTGGTTCTAAAGAGTTCCTGGAAAACTTGTTTATGGTGATTTTTAAAACTAAAGCTAATCTTATTAACTTGACATTTGCTAGTGTTGTATCTATCTTTTCTCCTAGATTGTGAGCCCTTCGTAGTAGTTCCAGTACTTAATCTATTTTTTAGCACATAATAGATCATCAATATGTGTTTATCAAATGAACAAATAATTATCATCACACTTATTGAATAAAGAAGAGGAAGGACAATATTTACTTGGATAATGACAAGTTTTCTAAGATTTATTAGGTACACAGCTTCAGACTTCTAGTTAAAAAATAAATTGCAGAATGCAGCACCATGTTATAGACTCAAATCAGGAGGAATTTGCATTCTGTGATTCAGAATGGCTTTAGGAGTCTTAGAAGCTCAGTATAAAATCCTATTCTATTCTACTATATTCTAGTTTGGTGACAGTAATAACTAACATTTACTCTTTAATATAAATTACCTCATTTAAGTCATGAAAACAACCCCTGGAAATGTAAAAGATGAAATTGCAAGAGGTAAAAACTTTCTTCCAAATTGCAAGTGTCCCACCTGTTCATAGAATTTTAGAGCCAAGTTGGCTGTTACAATCTTAAGAAAGTCATTTCTCTTTTTAACTGTATTTGTTACTCCACAAGATAAGGAAACCGAGACGTCTCCCTTTTGTGGTTGTCACGAAGATTCAACAAGACTTTGCTTGTAAACTGCTCACATTTATGAAGAGTTGCATCTTGACTATTCTGAGGATAATAGTAAATAAAGATTTCTCTACTTCATCTTGGCCGTCTATATTTTTGAGTTATGGAATGCAAACTTGACCAACTTAAGGTTCTCTATGTTGATTTCACTGAGGGCATGGCAGCTCCTTACAACTTTTTTCCACTGTCTAAATTTGAAAGACTGTACGGTGTTACAGTTAAATCAAAGTATATTCCAGTGGAAAACATTTCAAGGAGATGTCAGGGAGCATATAGAGACCATGGACAATATCTGAAAATAGACTATGGACAATAAATATCCATGCCACAATAAATCTAAGTATCCTAGGAATCAAACCTTAAATGCTCTGCTGCAAGAGAGAACCAAGACCAAACCTATTTTAAGAAAGATATACTCTTAAGTTCTAGGGATATCACGTATGAGCTTAATCTCAGTAGTAGTAGTAGTAATATTAATAGCTAAGATTTAATGAAATCTTAGCATAGTCCAGACAACGTGCTTTACACAGAGTATCTTATAAAACCCCTTTGCCAAGATATTGTAAATGTCATCAATATTACAGAATTACAGATAAGAATGTGAGGCTTAGAGAGGTGTGTGTGTGCGCCACTGACTAGAGCAGAAGATGTCTGAGTAGTAGAAAACTTGAAAATGTTCAGCATCAATATCTGAAAATAGAAAATAAATATTAATGACAATCTTACAGGATCCAAGAAAGAAACACTACCCATTCCCACATCTAGAAAAGCTACAAATTTCATACTTTTTATTATCCAAGAAAAAATATTTCAAAACCAAATTTTCTCTCACTTGCAGCAATCCTCATTTTGCTTCTTTAGACCTAATGACTTATGATTTCACAGTTTCAATGGATACTTTTAATGACAAGCTTTCTTTCTCAACATCAATGGAACTCTAGTCAGATTCATTCAAGGCTTTTTCCATAGACCACCTGCTGGATCCAAAGTATATAGCTACTTTGATTCACTGGGATACAAAAGTCATTGCTGTTAATCCTTTTAATGAGAGTTTGAAAAATCTATTAAAATCAATTTTTTTCTCAGCAAGATATAACTTGATTCCTTTTTCTTTTCTTTGCATTTTTTTTTTACTTTCCACAACAGTTCATCTTTGTATAGGAATAGTTTATTAGATAGACATTGAAAAAGGCTTGATTTTTTTGCCACAACCCACAAAAATTAGTACAATAAAATATACCATGAAATGTGGCTTCTTACTCCAACTTTTTAGTATTATGTTTAGTTTTCATCAATCAAATAGCTTTGGATAGAAACTGGAATAAAATAACTCTCCCTTGTTGCCAAACTACTTTATTTTTTGGGAAAAAGTCATTAAATCATCTAAGACTCACTTATTAAATAACTTATCACCATATAAACATCTACTGAAGTTCTCTCTCCCCATGTACATTCACACATACACATATATGTATTTACACACTTGACCATAAAGAAAATAAATTTACATTCAAACAGCTAACCTGTCAAACTGATATGTAGTGGTTTGGAACAAAAATTTGCAGTAGAGGGCTGGGGATGTGGCTCAAGCGGTAGTGCACTTGCCTGGTATGCGTGCGGCCCGGGTTCGATCCTCCGCACCACATACCAATGAAGATGTTGTGTCCACCGAAAACTAAAAAAATAAATAAATATTTTTAAAAATTCTCTCTATATATATCTTTAAAAAAATGTGCAGTAGACTGTTGAGTTAAAAAGAACCATGTTTTATGCTAGAATCTGACTGAATATAATAGCATCTTTAAGGATAGATATACTAGTTATATAAATGGATTGGTTAACAATAAGAGACAGAGAAAAGGGAAAATTGCTGGGGTGAACAATGACAATGCTTACCCTTAGTAGAATCCAAAAGAAGATGCCCAGAAAAACAATGGTCTTGTAGACCAGAGTTAACCAAAGGTAACAGGGCTTTGAGTTGCTACTTGTATGGGACATGATAAAAAGCATTTGGGAAATTATGGATTTGACAATAAAAGTTGACTCAAATAAATAATGTGCTTATTGATTTACATCTATCACAAGTTCCTTATGTTATCTTGAGCTCATAACAAATCATGGATGAGCAAAAGCCCCCAAACCATATTTTATATTGTTTTAGACCTTATGAGGTAATACTAAATCTTTTAATTAATGACAACAGTGTACCCGCTATTTACCCAGGTCATAGTAATTTTTCTAGGATGTTCAGTTCTTTTCTACTTTGTCCAGATGTAAGATTCTCCCTTTAAATTCACAGAATGTATTCTCTCTCCACTCCTGCACCTTCACCTTGAAATCCTATTGTTCTCAGGCAGTAGTTTGTAGGTAGTCTCAGTTTAACAACTTGGTACTGGACACCTTCCTGTATATCTTGATCCTCCTAAAGAAAGTTCCTTCCTTCCCTTTGACATTTAGGTCTCCATTCCCATCATTGATTTCTCTTCAATCAAAAAATATCTTGTTTCATCATCATTTTTCTTTTTTATTCAGTCTTTGGGAAGAAAAACCTATCTCTGAAAATGTGCCTTTAATCTGTTACTCACTTAGGCTAATGACACCTTTAAAGTTTCATTTCTATTGCTCTAGGGGCTGAAGGAGGGGGAAGTGGCTCTATGGAGACCCTCAAGTCAGCATAGAGAAGAAGGGGGAAAATCATAGAAAATATGTAGTGCAGTAATATATGATGCAGGCTTGCTACATTTTCAAGATCTGCAATATGATTGCTAGTTTAAGGTAGTTAACCGATGACTAAATAAATTAATGTGACAGGGCTTACTCTTTCCAGAGGAGGAAAGCTAAGTGGGAGATAAGTACTTCATTTGATTGTCTATTAAACTTATGCACGTTTATTAGGTGTCTATTATGTTTCAGGCATTGTGTTAAAAGTGGTTAGTAAAAATGACAAGCAGATCAGCACGGGAGTTTTGACCTGCTCCATTTCCGACCTGGGCCGGTTCACCCCTCCTTAGGCAACCTGGTGGCCCCCAGCTCCCGGGAGGTCACCATATTGATGCCGAACTTAGTGCGGACACCGGATCGGCATAGCCACACTACAGCCCAGAACTCCTGGGCTCAAGCGATCCTCCTGCCTCAGCCTCCCGAGTAGCTGGGACTACAGGCACGTGCCACCGCGCCCGCTGAAATGAATTACAGTAGAGGGGGTAGAGAGAGAAGAGGGGAGGGGATGGGGGAGGGGGGATAGTAGAGGATAGGAAAGGCAGCAGAATACAACAGACACCAGAATGGCAATATGTAAATCAATGGTTGTGCAACTGATGTGACTCTGCAATCTGTATATGGGGTAAAAATGGGAGCTCATATCCCACTTGAATCAAAGTGTGAAATATGATATATCAAGAACTATGTAATGTTTTGAACAACCTACAATAAAAATTAATTTTAAAAAAAATGACAAGCAGAACAGCCAGACAATTTTCAGAACTCAATGTAAAATGAAAATGTTGGAATCTTTATTGGAAATTGATTAAAATTTTTAGTAGAGTGATAGCAGAGCATTAAACCAAATGCAGAACCCTGCTATAGGTAGGACTCTGCGCTACCACACAGTTTGTATGTCCAAATATCCAGTCCTGATAGCTAACAAGAAAAAAACTGTTCTTCTCATGAAGAAGATTGTTAAACAACTTAAAATGTGACACATGCAATGACATAGGATATCAGGAGAACTCACTTTGGTTTAGAAGATTGGATAAGATTTCCCAGAAGTAACATTCAAACTGAGATATACAGAATGTTGTTCATGTCAATAGAATAGCAATGGGTTTGGGTAACCAAATATGTTTCATTTATATATTGGACAGCATAATGCAAAAAAGTAAGAGGATGAGAGAGGAGGAAGATTTTATTGTTAGTTTAAAAGGTAAGGTCTTCACCACTGAAGAAGTTTAAGTAGGGATGTCTTAATCTAAAGTCTTCCTTTAAAAGTAATTTAGATTACAGAGTATGGGGAGAATGCATTGGTGAGTTCAAGGGTGACATTAAATTGATGTGCTGAAATAAAATGGGATGTTATTGTAAATAGCCCAAGGCAACTTGTTCCAGGCTGATGGCCATTGAAAGGGAAAAAATGTACAGTTTGTGAGATGTTTAAGATACAAAATTAAAAAGACTATGGGAAAAAGGGAGAAAGGAAATATCTAATCTGCATTATTGAACTTATTTGCTGCAATGAACTTCGGGATTACAATTTCATCTTCATTCCCTAACCCTATTGACATTGAACTTACCCTCTTTCAAGAGATACACTGGCAGAATGATTTTGTATCCTGTTCATGAGCATAACACCCAACCTATACATTCTTGGTGAATGTTTTTCAGTGAAAGATTTAATGAACCCCAAAATATTTTCTTTCTCTTGCTGTTCACTTTCAGAAAGCTTGTGAGAAAAGTATTTGTTTAGGACAAAATTATTTGTTCAGAAAAACATTACCTATTGGCATGTGTAAAGTCTAATGTTTGAAACTACCAACCACACACAGCCAAAGGCAAATGATCTTTCACTTTAGCTAAGAAGAGGCATCATATCAAGTGCTAGTAATACAAAGGCTAATGATAATAATTATCATAAAACATCTTGCATTTCTAGAATGCCTTGCTGTTTCCAAGTTTGACATCTCTGATCATAAGGCTACATGACAACTCTCTTCAAAGAGTTGGGAGTGCAGATGAGTCTTACACACAGATGAAGATGATGCAAGGCTGATCTGCCAAGTGCCACAATAGTATGACTTCGTGTCAAGGAGCAGAGAGCCTTATCCTGATATTAAGATCTGGAATCAAGTCTCTTGTGTTTGAACAACCTTGGTGTGTAGGGAGATTGTGATGGACTTAAAATACAAAGCCACAATATTTTGTATTGATTATCCCTGTAAACTTGATGTTATTACATATTTTATGCTGTGGAAATTAGAGTTTCTACATAGGTTAAGCGAATCTTCAAAGATCCCACAGCTAATGAGTAATGTAACTGAAATTTGAGCCCAAGGTATCTTGCTAACACATTACCCATTTGAAAAAGTATCCAACAATTTTAGGGAAGTATCTTAGTGTTCAAAAGGAACACATTCTGGTAATTTCCCAAGAGGGATATTAAGACTCAGAGAAGTAGGGAAGACCCTATAGGAGTATTAGGCATGCTTCTCTTATGATGAGAGGAAACACTATACTCCCAAGTAATCAAAAGAAGAGTCCTTAAGAGTCCTACTTTTTTCATTAGTGAATGACAATACACAAAATATGTCAAAATGTCCCAATTTTGGTGGTGAATATTATGGTCAGGCTTGAGGCAAACTTTAGACACTAAACCCTGTCTATATGGATAAGGATGCTAATAATTTTTTTTTAAATTTGAGAGTTCAACACTTTATATCTTAAAGTAGTCACCTTATCAGTCAATCTATGTATCTCTCTCTGGCATGCTAAGGAGAAGAATGTCTGCTCATCTAAACAACAGAGACCCTTCTCCAGAGCTGTTGCCTATTATCTTTTAGATTTACTGCTATCTGTGGTTGAAACTGATATTTTAAAATGCAAATGATGCTTAATGAATCTAATCAAAGAAGGTATTATTTCAATGTGCAATAAAGCTATTAGAGAAGTGGGATAAAATTATAGTCAGTCTGTCAGAAATAGTAGTTTAGCAATATTATTTCCATTACTAGGTGTTTATATAATGTGTGAGCTAAATTTTCAATTTGCTGTTTTGGTATTTTAGTAGACCACTTTTTAAATTTTCTATTTCTATCTAGGAAACCATGTTACAAGCTTATCTTGCTGAATTTTGATGAAGGTATTTCTAGGAATAAGTTGCCTATTTTAAATAGTGTCTTAAAGATCGTTTATTAAAGAAGCAAGAAAATTGTATGACAGCTGGTACAGGACAGGAAAAGAGTGACTCTAAAAGGTCACCACATTGTTTTCTTTCTCATTCTTAGAAGTTACCATAGAAGAGAATGATTCCATGATTCATTTCAATGGATGTTTGTTGATATTAGTTGCATCTTTTGCAAGCCTGACCTGATTTTTTATGGTCAATTTAAAATCCAGGTGATCTGCTAGAAGGCAGCTTTTATGTTAGATTGTTTTTAATACCTGTTGGTAATAGGCCCGTGCTTACCAATGACCCCTACACCAATTTTAAAGGAAGTTGAATATTTTCCTTCTGCTTCAAGAATAGTCCATCTCTCAACGGAATGTTTTCAGCAGGTAATGAGCCAAATCCGTTATTCTTATCAGAGATGCATCATATCTCTCATGAAGCTGTTGGAAGCTTCTTCAAAATGGATTTGAACTCTACTGTTCCCTGTCCCCTTTAAGCTCAGCAGTTTGTCTTTTGAAGGGCACCTGGTTTTCCTGGACAAAGTTTTTTTTCCCTTAACTTCTTAAAATACTGTAAAGAAGAAAACATTTCTTTGTGTCTTTGCTTGGTTAAAAAGTTCTGAGGTACATTTAACCCCTTGCAGAAATAGTACTTTATCAGGATCATTCCTTTCAACTGAACTAGACTTGGTATGGTGGGAGTGTTTCTAATTCAGCTTCATGTCTCATTTTGAGTAGGAAACCAAATCCAAATACTCTAAGCATATTTGTTTCTTATATTGACTAGTGTGTTAGCAAAAATGATCATAAATGGGTGACAAGGAGTTATAATCAGCTTCTCAGTTTTCCACTTAAACTGTTTTATAATAGTAAGAATAATAAGAAAATGTGTTATCTTCTATATTAGCATTTTATTTTCTGCTATATAGCAGATATACTTTTTAAAGTTCAAGAATTTATAACAACTAAATGGGCTTGGGCTAACCTTTTTTGATGATTTGGGAATATATCAAAAACCCAGAAGTTACTTAATATTTTAATCATATGTACTTTTATTTATAAATATAATATCAATATTTATATGTATATATAAACCAATATATTTATAATCATGGACATAGAGGTCTCATCTTCCTGGGGATAAAGTCTGAATAGTGAGGAAGGATGTTGATATACTTAATTAATTCTCTCTCCAATTTGCTTCTCCTTGAGTGGAGTGCCTGTGAAATTCCATCAAACAACATAAAGGGAACTTTAGTGAGTTGGGGATCTAATTATATGCTAAACTTAGTTTTTAGGCTGATGCTGGGTTTTTAGTGTAGGTGTTATTTATTGATAACAGAATAGTGAGTACCTTACCACATGATGGAACTGTGTAGCTGGCTGCAGCATCAAAATCATTCCAGTGTTGGGACAGGAGTAAGGAAATTCATTGGCTTTGTGATTCAAGATAATAGAATGGCTTTACTTTGTCAGGGGTTAATCAAACCCAAACTTCTATGTATTAGTCAGGTTTCAATGTCTATAAAAAAATACCTCATGTCATCAATTAAGAGAAAAGATTTATTCTGGCTCAGTTTTGGAGCTTTGAATTCATGATCAGTTGGCTTCATTGCTTTGTGCCTGTGCTGAGGTAGTACACCATGGAGTATGCCCATGGCAGAGCAAAACCATTCACTTCATGACTGGGAAACAAAAGAGAGTGGGGAAGGAAGACAGATTTGAATGGGCTATCTTTCTAGTTGTTCATGGTTGCCAAACCATGAACAAATTCACTTTTTAAATTTATTAACATCTATCTCTTCTGTTAACTAAATTCCTGATACAGGTATTGACCAAATACAGTCTGTAGGGGCCCTCACAATCAAGCCTGTGGTGGTCAAATGTCCCAGTAACAGAACTGTTGTTTTGGGTGGGTTGGCACCTGCAGCTGCAAAACTAATTTTGTTTTGAGATCCTCCTTTTCATTTTGATCCAGCATTAACTGCCCTTACCATTCTTTGTTGAAGCAGATAGATTAAACTTTGAAATCTGCAGAGCCTGGTATGTTCTACCAACAGGCTTTCTTTTTATTTTCTTGTCATTTGGAACTCTTCTGAGCCATTTGGGGGTCTTCTAAGCCAATTTCAGGCTTTGGCCACTTGATTGGCAGGAAAGTTTGGGTTTTTGCCTATGATTTTAGCAATTTGCTGGGCAGGTACTTAAGGTGTATAGGAAAAGCCAGGATGTTTGGAGATCTGTGTTGTGATTGTGTGAGAATGGGAGGTCCTAATTCTATCTTGGAATTTCTAGGGAAAATTCTGAATGGCAACTGAAAGAGCACTCTGGTTTTATGTAACTATAAGTTCTATCTATTAGCATAGCTGCTGGCTTAATAGAGGCTAAAGAAATTTGATGGCTGAATTCAAATCTTGAATTTGAAGTCAGATTTAGAATTCTAAGTTTTATTAGAAATTTATTTACATGAGGGTTTCTAGACTCTGATGGGATAAATACTCCTTCCAGCTCACTCTGGATAGCCTAGGTGACTTGGGTCTTTATGAAAGGTCTGGTGACCAGCCCATCATATCAAGCAATCTCATAGAAAGCCATTTCTGAAGAACACATCCCATTGCTGGAAGGACTCTAACAATTTGTCCAGGTGTTATCTAGGAGTTCTGGGACACCAAGATGGCAGAGGCAAGGTACAACAAAAATACCATGGCGGGGGGTGGGGGGGATGAGTCATCATGTCCTTTCTTCTTATAAGTCCCATTACCATGTCAACTCCCACTACTGAAAATTTATCATCCATGATGACTCCTGTCTCAGTTTGGGTATTCCAAAATAACCCATGAAGGTAATGTGTACAGTATTCTAATTAAGTTTTCTAAAGTAACCAATGGGGGGTGATATTGGACAGTATTCTTATCAGGTAGCATAAGGTAACCAATGGGAGTAAATGGGGTAAGTTTTTCAATCAAGTCTGAGTAGGGAAGAGAATGCCTCATTCCTCAACATATAAGACAAGAATTTCCAGGGGCTGGGGATGTGGCTCAAGCGGTAGCGCGCTCACCTGGCATGCGTGTGGCCCGGGTTCGACCCTCAGCACCACATACAAACAAAGATGTTGTATCCGATGAAAACTAAAAAATAAATATTAAAACACACTCTCTCTCTCTCTCTTAAAAAAAAAAAAAATTTCCAAACATCGGGGCCTTGAGTCTCTGTCTTGCACAGTGCACTCTACTCTATCTTACAGAATGATACTTTACCTTCACCTTCAATAAATCTGTACTTTGCCTGTTGATTCTGTGTGTCTAGCTCAATTCTTTGTTTGGGACACCAAGATTCTGGACCCCAACAGGACACCCCAATATCTACACAGGGAGTGTACTTAAGGAGTGATCACACTCTACCTTGAGCTCCTCTTCACCCTTGGTGTTTGGTAATGTCTGAACCCCTAAGGAAATATCTAATCTATGGTAACTCTCTGGAAAGGAAACCCTATAAAGAACGCATTGACTCACTCAAAACACCCAAAATATTTCTTATGAGCACCATTAGGATAATCTTTTGCCTGCAGTTGCAAGGTTAATATGTAAAGGCTTTGCCTCTCTGCTTTACATTTTGTTTTGTTTCTGCTATCTTTCCTAAAATTAATCAGATATTCAAGGTTGACTGGAGATTGGTTATTTCAACTAATCCTATATAGAATGTAGAAATCCAAGAGATGACTCACAGACTGATATGGGGAA
Organism: Callospermophilus lateralis; assembly: GCF_048772815.1. Classification (NCBI taxonomy): domain Eukaryota; kingdom Metazoa; phylum Chordata; class Mammalia; order Rodentia; family Sciuridae; genus Callospermophilus; species Callospermophilus lateralis. The sequence continues at coordinate 60,910,739 of NC_135320.1, read as the reverse complement.
GGTGTCTGCCCTAAAACTGAGGGAGTTGAGAAAGCAGCCTTCTTCCCTGGCTCTTGCAAATGCCAGAAAGATTTCAGTCATGTCACTCATAGTAACAGACATGAGTTTATTAGAGCGCATAGGAAAAGGGGAAAGGGGACCTTCCTGAGGGAAAGAGTGCATCCTCTCAGAGAGGAGAAAGAAATTCAGTTGTATTGGGGGTCCCAGGGAAGCATCCATAAAATCTCATCTAGGTCCACCTTGACTTTTGTCTAACAGCATAAGAATTGTATGACCAGTTCCTTAAAGAGAAGATGGTGTAAGTGCTTAGAGCTGGGAGATTTTAAGGAAATTGAATGCCCCTATTATTGTCTCAATTTCCTGTCCCCTTAATCAGTTTGTTAGTGTTTGAATAATCTTCAACAAGCTTTCTTTGTAAAGGTCATAATGTTTTGGTTGCCGAGGTTTTTGTGTGTTGTTATAGTTTTGGAGATAAGGGAGGGTCCAAGTGGCCTAGTAGTATATGTCATGATCTTGAAACAATTTCTTTTCTTAGGGGATGCAATTATGTCTGGGGAGGTTTTAAGAGGCTCCCTGTCATATGAGGCTTCCTGTGGTTTTCAGTTGCCCTTCATAGTCCTTTTCCTGTGCACCTATTCATGACCGATATAGCTACCTAAAAAGGCTACTTAGGAAAACATTTTTTTTTTAAATAAGCTGCTGCTATGTATAAAATGTGGCTCAAGGATTGATTAAGATTTGCAAAATAATTCTTAAAATTTAATCACAGAAACAGGTGATTTTAACTTATTTCAATTGGTCATAAGTATAAATTTGACTTAAATATCTGTTTATAAGCCTGTGGAATTTATATCACCTTGTTGCTGTGTCTTGTGACTCCAATTTTAACACAAGTAGATCTCTCAAAAAGGGTTAATTGAAATTTGTTGAGATGGTAAAATAGAGATGCCTTAAGAACTGTTAACATACGTTTTGCCTGGGTTGCTAGCCAGTCAGGATTGTATTTGTCTCTACTTATGTTTAAGATTAAATGTCCATTGCTTTTCATGTGCAGCAACTTCTGGGGTGTTTCTGTATCAAAGAAATAAAATGTTGAGTATGTTTGTCTGATACCTTGTATTTTTAGATAATCCAGAGATAACTTAAAAACAAGTAATTGGATAAACAATTAAAATGATAATATTTATTTACGTATAATAGAGATCAAACATCTGAGCCATTCATAAGTAACTTAAAGTACGAAAACACTTATCACTAAACATAAATTCAAATACTCTTGATTTCTTAAAATCTATAAAAAGACAATGCATTTGGGTCTTTAGATATGGTTTCATAATTTTTTTGATATATAAAAATAGTTTAAGATGGCTTTTTTCCTGGTTTTAATTTAAAAAGCAAGATTAGTAAGAATTAACATTCTAATTAACATTTGTCCTGGAGTATACCTATTTTCTGATATGATTAAAATTATCTGAGGAATGAACTTTGACATAACATGCTTTCCACGCACTACTGCAAGCTTTTCTGCATTGAAGGGGTCATTCCTAACTGAGGTTCTCCTTCAGAGCCTTAGTCTTCTAAACAGTGGCCCAAGGGATTTTGTTGCTTAGGTCAGAAAGTGGCATATTCAGAGAAAAAGAAAAGGAGCTGATAGATTTTTCACAGTATTAATTTTTCTTCCATGAAATTTTGTTGTCTCTGACAGTTGCTGCCATACTTTTATGCTACATATCACAAAATGCTGTCTGTTTAGCAGATTACATAATTATTTTAATTTTAATATGAAGCACATTATGATGAACCATCAAGAGATATCTGACCCTTTAATATGTTAAAGACAACTATTCTAGAGTGACAATAGATATTTAGAATTAAAAGCTTGATTAAATTATGTTTCAACTAATATAGACCGGTAATTGGGGGAATGAGTTTTTAAAAATAAATTTTTAAATTCATTTATTTAAAAATTAAATAAAATTTAATGTTATAATTTTGAAATACCCTATAATTAATCATTTGTATAAGGGCAACTCCAACTCACTCAATTTTTTTTGGAAAATTAGTCACCAGTTTGGGGGAACATCTTCTTGTTTTTCTGTAAAGACTTATTAATAAATATTATTTTAAGTAGAGTTAATAGCTGTGGCTTATCCAGCCTATTAGTAATGTGTTTATTTATGTGATCTGATATGAATAGACTAGAGGTCTTCTTCTCTGTAATATGTGGGCTACTACTCTTTGTCTATCTAGTCCTTGCTTAGATTAGATTCTTTAAAATGTAGTTTTTAAAATCATTTTTGTTTCTTTTAGAAAAAATCCTTGCAAGATATAAAAACAAAGACCTTGGGCTTTTCACATCCCAAATATGTTGTGCTTTTAATAAATGCTTACAGTGCTTGTATGTATATCAGACATACATATTTTGTATGGAATATAGATATAAATGTGTAAAATTGGTCCAATATTTGGGCAGATCTATAAATGTGATTATACATTAAGTATAGACATGGTCTAAGTCCTAAAAAAATTCATAGTCAAGTGTTGTTTAAAATATACTATCTGAATTCTTAAACTAAACAAATTTAATTTGATTTGGTGATACTTTTTTATCCCAAGCGTAGAATAGGCCAAGAGCAATGACACATGATTTTAGAAATTACTAATTACATAATATGTGGTGCCTGATTTCGAAGATGACATAATTTCATAATAGTCTGATAATTACAACATAAACTAAGGGAATTTATAACTATTAAACCAACATTACAGAATATACTTAAGGGAATTCTATACCCAGAATAAGAAAAGAGATAAACACAATCATGAGAACACAGGGAAGAATAATTCTCACTAGAATAGTAAATAAATGAAAATTAGAAAAATATCAGACATTATTAGTGCAGAAACCACCAAACCTATAAGAATAATAAAAGAGAAAGCAATGGATTTAAAATATTCAAAACAAATGACAGGAGGAAGGGCAAAAACCCTTCAATAACAACACCGAATCCTTTAATGTAAATGATCTTAATTCTCCATTTGAAAATTTCTGATGGGCTGATTGGGTCAAACAAACAAAACTCAGCAATATGGTGCCTAAAAGAAACTCACCTCATTAGCAAAGACACAGACTGAAAGTGAAAGAATGGAAAATGATATCTCAAGCAAATGGAATCTGAAAGCAAGCAAGAATAGTTATACACATATCTGACAAAATAGACATTCAGACAAAATCAGAAGAGGCAAAAAGGTAACTACATAGTGATAAATTGAACAATATATAATATAACAAGACAATTTAACAAATATAAGTGGACATGCACCAAACATTGAAGTACCTAATTTTGTAAAAACTAAACACCACTGGACATAAAAGGAGAGATAAAAGTCAAGAGTGACATTAATATCCCATTTTCTTTAACAGGTATGTCATTCACACGCACACCAAAAAATCAACAAAGAAGCATCAGAGTTCAATTAAAGCATAGATCAAATGAACTTATCAAAAAATCTATGAAATAATCCATCCAACAGCTAGAGAATACATATTTTTCAAAAATTGATTATGTGTTAGGCAATAAAGCAAGTCTTAATAAATTCAAAAACATGAAATAACTTCAGTACATAATAAAGTGAAACTAGAAACCAATAGCAAGAGAAACACATGAAGATTGAACAATCTCCTTTTGAAGAACCAGTGGTTAACTGAAAAGAATTGACAGGGTGGATTCTAATATTCTTTGAATCAAATGACATGTAAATACAACTTGCTAGACAGAATATATGGGATACAACAAAAGCAGTACTAAAAGGAAATTTTGTAACTATGAATGCTTACATAAAAATATAGACAGAACTCAAGCAAATTACCTAATGACACATTTCAATATCTCAGGAAAACAAGAACAATTGAAACCCCAAATTAGTGGAGGAAAGAAATAATAAAGATCAAGGCAGAAATAAATGAAGTATAGACTAAAAGGGCAATACAAAGGATCAATGAATCAAATAGTTGCTTTCTAGAAAAGGTACACAAAATCAGCAAACCCTTAGCTAAACTCACCAAAAGAAAGAGAGAAAAGACCCAATTAACTAAAATTAGAGGTGAAAAGGGGGATATTAAAGCAGATACCACTGAAATTCATAGGATAATTAAGAGATATTTTGAAAAAGTATGTACCAATAAACTAGAAAATCTCAAAGAAATTCACAACTTTCTGGACACCTGAACTACTAGAATTGAACAAAGAAAATACAGAAAAACTAAATAGATCAATAACAAAAAATGAAATTCAAGTAGTCATAAAAAGTCTCCTGACAAAGAAAAGGGCTGGACCAGATGAATTCACTGCTTTATTTTTCCAAGCCTTTAAAAGAGAACTAATATCAATGATTTTCAGCCTTTTTCATAAAATAGAAAGAAAAGGAATCCCTCCAAACTCATTTTACAAAGCCAGTATTAGTCTTTTACCAAAACTTGACAAGGAAACAGCAAAAAAGAATGAATGAATAAATAAATAAAGAACTACAGACCAATAACCTTGATAAACATGGATGAAAAATTTCTCCATAACATACTGCAAATTGAACTCAATATGACATTAAAATATTATACACATGACCGAGTCAATTTTATTCCATAGATATAAGAATGATTCAACATATAAAAATCAATAAATACAACACAGCACAGAAAATAAATCAAGGATAAAAAAATCACGTGATCATATCAATACATGCAGAAAAAAGACTATACTAAAATTCAACATCCTTTAATGATGAAAGTCCTTAATAAATTAGATACAGCAGGAACATCTCAACATAATAAGAGCTATATATGATAAAACAATAGCAAATGTCCTATTGAATTGGAAAAACTGAAAACATTTACTCCAAAATCTGGAACAAGACAGGGTGTCTATTCTCACCACTGTATTTCAGTTTAATGCTTGTAATGTCAGCCAGAAAAACCAGGCAAGAGAAAGAAAGAAATGATCCATATAGAAAAGGAGAAAGTCAAACTTTCCATGTTTGCAAATAGTGTGATTGTATACTTAGAAAACCAGAATACTCTTATCATTGATAAATTCATGGAAGTGTCAGGATATGAAATCAATATGTAAATATCTTCCCTATACAGCAACAATGAACTTGTGAGAGCAAGAAACCAGAAAAGCAATCTATTCCCAATAACCTCAAAAAACAAAAACAAAAATTCAAAAAAAGATAAAAGAAAAAAGTATAAATCTAACCAAGGAGTCAAAGGACCGTTAACAGAAAACATTTAAAAATACTGAAAAAAAATTAAAGAAGACATTTGAAAACAAAAAGACCACTCATGCTTATGGATTGGGAGAATTAATTTTGTTAAAATAGCCATATTGTTGAATCTATAAACTCAATATAATTTCCTTGAAAATACCAATGACATTCTTCATAAACTGGAAAAAATACTAAAATTTATACAGAAGCACAAAATACCCTAGATAGAGGAATTAATTCTGAGTGGAAAGAGCAATATTACAGGGATCATAATGTCTGATTTGAAAATATACAACAGAGCCACGGAATAAACACAGAAGCATGGTAATGGTGTAAAAACAGACATAGATCAATGGAATAGAACAGAGGAACTGGACAGCCTTTTCAATGTGTAGTGACTAGGAAAACTGGATATACACATGTAGAAGTTGGAAGTAGAGTCGTCATAGCTCTTACCTGGTACAAAGATCAATGCAAAAATCAAAGTTCTTAAGGTAAGACCAGAAACTGTGAAACTGCTGAAAAAAACATAAGATATTGACCCAAGCAATGATTTCCTGATTTCCAATAAATCAAGAAACAAAAGCAAGACCTGACAGCAATTACATCAAATTAAAAAGCTTCTGTACAGCAAAGGAAACAATTGACGAAGTGAAGATACAACGCACAGGAAGGGATAAAATTTTTGCTAGCTGTTCAGCTGGCAGAGGATTAATATATAGAATTAATATAGAGAACTCAAAAAACTTAACAAAACACTAAGTAATACAATAAGAAAATGGACAAATGATATAAACAGACACTTCTCAAAAGAAGAACAACAAATGGTCAATAAGTATATTAAAAATGCTCAGTATCTTCACCCATTAGGGAAATACAAATCAAAACTACATAGAGATTTTATCTGAACCCAATCTGGATGGCTTTTATCAAAGACAAAAATTAACGAACGCTGATGAGGATGTGAAAAAATAAGAAACTTTGTACACTTTTGGTGGGAATGTAAATTAGGACAGCCACTATGGAAACCAGTATGGAGTTTCCTCAAAATCTAAAAGTAGAACTACCATGTGATTCACTCCTGGATACTCATCTGAAGGAAATGAAGCCAGCATAAAAAAGAAACACCTGCAAACGCACATTAACTGCTACACCATTTATGAGAGTCAAGACATTAAATCAGCCCAAGTGCCATCAACAGATTTGAGTGGATAAAGAAAATATGTTACATACACACAATGGAGAATTATCTATCCATAAAGAAAAAAATGAAATTGTGTCATTTGTAGAAAAATGGACAGAACTAGAGGATGTTATGTTAAGTTTAATTGTCTAGACATGGAAAGATAAGGTTCATATATTTTCTCTCGTATGTGGAAACTAGAAAACAAATAAACAAAGAAAAGTTGTCCTGAAAGTAGAAGATGAACTATTAAGGAATGGAAAGGGGATTCAGGGTAAGAGAGAGAGAGAGGGAGGGCGAGAAAGGTAGAAGGAAGGGTGGATATGATCAAAACATGATATATGCCTGTATGGAAATGTCAAGGTGAAACCCATGAATCTGTACAATTCATATATGTTCATAAGTGTAGTGTTTAAAAAAGACAGCCGGGGACGGGTGCCTGGAGTCCCAGAATACTGTCATATTCTCAGTGACAAAAGAACTCCTACTGAACCCCAACTCTGGAAATTTCCACCAACTCCCAATATTGCACCCTGTAACCCAATCCATGAACACATTGGACCTTGGGAGATATTCAGGGTCTAAACTACAGCGTGTTTTTTGTTATATGAGATCAGCAGAAACACTGAATTGGTTTCTTCTCTTAGCAAGAACGAAGTAAAGGGGCAATTATGCATGTACATATCTGATGGCCATTTTTGTCTCAGAACCACCAAAGCCCAAGGCATTTCAGGTAGAATTTTTTTTTCTGCTTCCTTCTTGGAAAAAGTTTTGGAGACATCCTCAAAACCTAATGGGTCTTAATACATATGATTTTCTAGAAATTAATGTCATTTTATTTATTACTTATTATAGAAACCTTGAAGTCATTCATTTATTCTCTTCTCAAAATTATCTTGGGCTGATAAACATGACTTAGGTTAATTAAATAAATGTTCTCCTTAAAAAAAATTACTTGAACTTAACAACAACAGAATTCTATTGAGAAGATTTTCCTGGTAGCTAGACTGAACTTAAAGTATGTTTTAACCACCTAAAGCATATAATATGGACCACTAGGACGCAATGACAGGTAAAGAGTATATTTCTAAATATGATTCTTTCCTCTCCCCACCTTATTTCAACTACAAGACCCACTCATAGTTATTAGTTCTTATTATTAGATCTTATGCCATTAAAATAGTTGGAAAATCTGGGGTTTCTTACTAGATCAAATACTGTCAGGTATCTCACAACCCATTTCTATGATGTAGCTGTCAGTGGATGGATTGCATGGTTTCTTAACTCTCCAAGTGCCTGCAAAAGATTGTGTGATTATCCATAAGTGCAATTTTCTAGAGAAACTAATCAGTTTATTGAAAAACTCTATTATACAAAAGTAGTTATGAATCACAGACACAATAGAAAACATTGATATCATATCACAAAAGCAGTTGCAACAGTATGGAAAAAATCAGATGCATTAACTAAAAAATCAAGCTAGAAAACTAAATCTTGAGAGCATTTTTACAGAATATATTAATGGATGATAAATTTTAATTAATATGCTGAATTACTATCAATTTGTAAATATTGCTTTTTGAATCAGAGTGCCCTAGTCTTGCCCAGCACTGCAGAGATCCACCAGTTCAAGGTGTCCCCAACTCAGGAGTCCAGGGTAATCAGTAACTGGGCTCTCACTCTTCAGACGGTGCTGACCACTCATTTGTTGAACGTCTCTAATTGCTACAAAGATTCTCCTTGTGTAACACTGCACTTCCATATCTGTTCCCTACGAAATTGTGACAAGAACAGAAGTTATCCTTCACATGGAATTGCCCCCAATTTCCCAAAGTTCACATTTTCTTAGCTGTGACATTTGTTAGTGAAATGAAAGTTTAGACTGCGTATCTGGCAACCATCTGTGATTAGCTAATTGAATTGTTCCAAGGCACTTGATTCTACCTTCAGAAGGATTTTCAGCTTGAATGACCATGTCTCCCTTCAAGCTAGTCTTGACCTATGGTTGCTCCTATTAATTTTGAAGGTAAAATACATGAGTAATTTATCCACCCAATTTGACAGTTACTCCTTTAGTTTAAACTATCTCATTAAAAGTACACTCTAAAAGTCACATTTTTTTAGTTATAGAAATACAGTTTATTGTTGATTTTTGTAGAATTAAAATTATAAAAAAATTAATTTTTTTCCTTCTTGATAGACCTTTATTTTATTCATTTATTTATATGTGGTGCTGAAAATCGGACCTAGTGTCTCACACATGCTAGGCCAGTGCTCTACCACTAAGCCACAATCCTAGTCCAAAACTATAAAAAATTTAAGATCAAAACTCCCAGAAAGAGAGAGATTATTTAACTAAAGTTAATAATGTTCTTTACAAATCTTTTTCTTTTTGGAGACAAATTGCACAACTTTTAGCTCCACCTGTGAAACAACAAAGCTAAGTGTTAAAAAGTTAACAAAGTTATTGTTTGTTTTGTTTAATGAATTAATAGTTTTTGTCTCTCTATTTACAGGATAGTTTTTCTCATTTAGTCCAGATACAGATTAAACTTTCTATTCATCTTACTAGGACATCCTACCCTGCTTCCTCCAGCTCCCCTTAGTGGATTTTCTAAAGTCCACCTGTTCTCTCTTTGACCCCACCTGTTGTCCATGCCTGAAGGAGAATTCCCTTTGGCTATGGGAAACACATTGCCTTCTTTCCTTTTCTTTGTTCTTGTGATAGCCTTTTAGTCAGTTAAAACAGTGTTTTTCAAACTGTAGGATGTGATCCATAAATGGGTCGTGAAATCAATTTAGTGGGTCACAACTAGCATTTTATAAACCAACTACAATGACCTAGAATAGAAGTAGAAAGAAGAGGAGAATAGAATATACCAAAGTGCATCTAACAGTAAGGGTAATAATTATATTGTGAGACATTGGTTTTTCAGTTGTGAGATGGAGAGAGACTGTGTATGTTCTCCGGGTAAACTTTTATATTTCTTGCCACTGGTTATGGTAAAAAAAAATTCAAACTGGTGAGTTAAAATTCTGGGTCTAGGATAGCATCTCCCCTACATTCCACATATGGGGTTTAAACTCCTTAGATATCTTAATAGCTTATATCAGAAGCTCTTGAATGTTTATAGAAAGATCTCTTTTCAAGTATGTTAAAAATTTTGTCCCTTTATCCAGATAAATGCACCAGAGCACATGGTCAAAAATATTATTCTGCATATGTGCTTATGGATGCCGACCTTATAATTTTTTTAAAAATGATTGGGAATTTTTCCAAATTCTTAAACATTTCATTTCATCTCATGCCTCCCATTTTAATTTATGCATTCACATAGCTATCTGTTTAATATGATTTTCTGTCTCTGCCTCCTATGTCTTCCCTTCCTCTCATTTTCTTAACCACACCTTTGCTACTGGAGCTTAAGAAAATTTTTAGATACAAATCATCTGGCCAGACCTTATTTAATATTCTTAAAATCCTGTCTCTCAGGAGTTGCTGGCATATCTAAAGAGAGGAGCTGGAAATGGCACTCCTACTCATTTGCCTTTCTTTTCTTTGAAAAAATTTAGGTATGTGTCTCTTTAGAATGAAATCTGATGAATAATGAACAGCCCTACATGTGTGCCCAGATGTGTTCTATAAATGTGGTCCTTATAAAAAGGAACTTCCTCCTTCTTAGAAACCAGTCATCCAATAATGTAGACATACATTATTGCTGAACTGACATGCTAAAATTCCCTGGCGTTTGACAAAATGAAAACAGGTTGCACTTGCTCTTCAAATGCTAGCAATGGTTAAAAGCTGCACTTTCATGCAAACATAAATTACAAATGGAATTATGATAACTGATTACCCCCCAAAATGCACACGAATCATTTGTAATCCTGCCCTGGAGTGCTGTATAGTTGGCTCATTGCATATGCTTGCAGCGTTTGTCAGGTTATTCAATCACTGCTACTTCCCATGGCAAAGTGTACAGGGGTGTTTAGAAAAGCCGTATGTCTCTATTCCCCTAAATCTACTATTAGGGTGTAGAATCGTCACTGCAGAGCACTGCTGCTTCACAATAGGTATAATCCTGAGTGTGTATCTTCGTTTTATTCATCTTCAATTTCTGTTTGACAGAATTTCATGCTGCTGGAAGATGTTACATTGACAGTCGAGAGATAATTTTCGTTTTTAATCCAGAGAACAAGAGCCACTTGGGAAGTGACTATAAATGTCCTCTGGGTGTCCCAGAGATATGCCTCATCCCTGCGCTGGAAGGAACACACCTCTGGGAAGAAAACAACTTTGATCAGTAATTCTCTTTGGAAAACATTAAGAGAAATAGATTTCAGAGATTCTCCCATGAGTCATGGGGTCTGAGATAAGTCAACCCTTCCATTTCTGCATCGGCTTTCAAGTGGCAGCCACTCTGTCATTATTCACAGTCCTTAGTGAGGAATGGAAAGAGATCACTGGTCCTAAATGAGCCTCTTTTATTTCAAGGTAGCGTGCAAAATAAGGCCTTCTTATAACAAAAGTGTTGTCACTCTCGAATTCTCCGCATTGTGTCTGCTGGCTGAGACTGGCCAGTGCTGCCTGCTAGGTACTGGATGAACTGATTGAGGTCTTGGTCGTTAGAACTATAGTGTTCTCCTGTAGCCAACCCTCCTGACCTTCCTGGTCTGCTTAAGGACAGCAGCTTTATCCTAAAATTCAGAAATTTCCCAACTTCAGCTCCCCCCACCAGAACGTTTGGGAACTATTTCACTGAAAGTACAAGAGACCATTCCATTCTTTTCCTGACCATTAGGAAACGGCTTCCTTTCTCTGTGAGGCAGATCACTGTCTTCTCTCTGTAATGAATTACTGGTCTGTTATGGTGTGTTTGTGTGTACATATGTACACACACATATACATATATGCACAGGTGTATCAGATACACGTATACTCAGTAAAAATACAAATAATGCATATGTATGCCATAAATGCTAAATATATGCATATATACAAATATGAAACTGAACTAATTTATGTCTTTTATGGGCCAGGGTTCATTTCATGTTTATCATGAACATGAATTTTATGTACACATATGTATGTGTGTGTATGAAATTTGTTATATAAAGCAAGTATATATTAAATGCCTCTATTTATACACATAAATATTATTATATATAAAATATAAACATACATAAATATATATATATGTACCTAACCCCTCAAATGACAAGCAGATGAACTCAATGACTTCAACAAGTACTTGAACTCTGCGCAATCACCACTCCTATTTCAACTAGCAGGCTTTTCTCACTGGTGGCTTGGGATTCTCACATGATCTCGGTGATCTTTGGTTAGCTCCTTGACTCACATGGTCCCTGAACAACATTAGTTTATCACACTGATTGTGAGATAATGTGGACACTCACCACAGGTTCATTTAGAGCTGATCCCTTTTCCTTGCTCTGAGAATAACATTGCTTACCTCTTTCAATTCTTTCTTTCTTTCTTTCTTTTTAAGAATTATATATATATATATATATATATATATATATATATATATAGAGAGAGAGAGAGAGAGAGAGAGAGAGAATTTTTTAATATTTATTTTTTAGTTTTCGGCGGACACAACAAGGATCGAACCCAGGCCGCATGCATGCCAGGTGGCTTGAGCCACATCCCCAGCCCCTCTTTCAGTTCTTTCAATGGGTGGCATTCTCTTCAGTTGCCAGCTCATATGTTTTTTCTCTTTCTGAAACACTCTAACCTACCTTTTTTGTCTATCAAAAATCTACCATACTTCCATTCTGAAGGGAGGGCTTCTACGCGTTCTATAGTTGAAATTATTGTTTATGTACTAGCTCTTCCCTTGGAATCTCCAGCCCCAGGTTACAATGTACTTAAGATTTATTAGTTGAATAAATGTATTGCCCAATAAGAGAACAAAATAAAAATGAAACACAAATAACAGACTGATGGCATAAGATAGCTGTATCATGGAAGAGAGATTAGCTAGTGAGGTCAGAAAGCATAGACTTAAATGTAGGAAGTTGCTTAGTGCCAAAATACAGTCAAGCTTGGACTCCAGATCTCTGTTTCCCCAGGAGAGACCCCAAGTTGTCAATTCATTACATCTCACCCTAAATGTCCTTTTCCCAAGTCCTCTCCTCACAGCAACCACAGAAGAGGAGGAATTAGTGACAGAAGGTGCCAATGGGAGGTAGGAAAGGAAGTGAAATTCACCAAGCCCAGTGTCACTCTGGGTACTTCTACTAGGATTCTCTACAGACCAGTAACTGAAATACTTCCTCAAGTTATGGTCTTCTCCTCTGGCTCCAAGTGGCCTATAATTAGAGGGAGTGAAATGAAGTAGTTATCAGATGGGCTTTGGAATCCCACATGCTGAATTTGAATACTAGTTTAGTCCTGGATTAGCTGTGTATTTGAGTATTTTTCTTTTTTAACCTATTGCTCATGATAAAAGGAGAACAGAACATTACTTTCCTCACAAGTTGATGAAGTATTAAATTACTCTGTGTTACATTCAAGTTTCTTTCTTTAAAAATGTCCTTAAAAACATTTTATACACAGAGAAGATCATTATGAAGTTACTTTGGATTTAAGATTACTTAGAAATGTAGATTTCCTTAAGGTTTTATGCTTAATTTATGAGTCTTAGTATCCTGTTTATAACTTTAACAGGTTTACTTTTCACTTTTTTAATGTTATTGTATTTTTTTATACCTTTTCTTTATTTATTTATTTTTATGTGGTGCTAGGATTGAACCCAGGGCCTCACACATGCTGGGCAAGTGCTCTACCACTGAGCTACAACTGCAGCCCCTTACTCTTCACTTTTAAGGAATATTTAAATATTGGTCTCATTTACAACTTACATAAAACTTCAGAAACTAGTATATTTCATGAACAAACACAATATATTTGTATCTTTTTAAAGTTTTTCAGTTTCACATTGACATAGATTTCTAAAAATGTATACAAGTTTGGTAATTTCAACAAATTCATGTAATAAAATATAAGCCTTAATTTCTCTTAATGGTTTTGGCATTGTTTACAAGTATGGAACAAATTCAATTTAAAATTAGAAATTTCAATTTGATTCAAATATATAATTGAGATCACAATTGCATTTTTGATGTAATAATTCTAAATCATTTTGAGACAGCTCTTATTGAATTGCCACGGCTGGACTCAAACCTGTGATCCTCCTGCCTCAGCCTCCAGGGTAACTGAGAATTCAGCTGTATGTTCAACTGCACCTGGCTGGATAGTGATTCTTTAAACACATTGCCTTGTGTTTCTGGGCACATAGTGGTCTATTTTGCTTTCACCTTTTCACTTAAGCATAGATATATGAGATGATTCTATCAATGGAATATGGTGAGGTGGGATACAAGCTGCCTCTAGGCCTGGCCTCATTAAAACCTGCCTTCAAGTCCTCATCTTTGTTTCTGGCTGTTAGCAGGATGTCTCTGTTTAGGAAATTTAAAGACCTTGTGTTAATAATGGAAGAAGCTCTGCCACCCTGGACACCTGAATGGTCTTTTCTGCCTATTGAACGTTTTGGGGGTAAGAAATAAAATTTTATGTCTTAAATAATTGGAATTTCTTTCCTTATCTATTATAATAACTACCATTATTGAAATAATAGAGTGATAAATAATGTCTTTTTTAAAAATAAGGATTGTTTAAAAATGAACATCTAGAATAAAATTTTCTATTTTAGAATAAGTCAAGTCCAAGAAATTTCCAGACCTTGTCTTTTAGAATGTCTGATGCATTTACGTCATAAAAGTGGTGGTAGGGAAGTGTTTTCATAAGTGGCTAATGACTTAATTATTTAAAGTTCTCTTTTGTTAGCATACAAGCAAAGTTGTTTATCTTTTACATCATTTTATTTAAAGTATCCTGAATAGCGACTAGCGTATTTAAATGATCAATAAATACACACAAGTCAAGAAGTACATCAGCAAGGTGAAGATTTAAAAATGAGCCCACTTGTTTAAAGTCTTGGTAAACACATTAAAGCATTTGGACTTAATCCTGAGGGCAATGAGGGAGCCGATGAAAGATTTAAAAAGAAAGTGACAGTAATTCTATTTTTTTCTTTGGAAAAATCACTAGAGTGGAAATGAATGTTTCAATGTGAAAGATTTAAAATAGAAGCTAAGAATATGAGTTTGGAGGCTCTTATAATCATCTAAGTAAGAGATGATTGTGGGCCTGGGGATGTGGCCCAAACGTTAGCTCGCTCACCTGGCATTCGAGGGGCACTGGTTCCATCCTCAGCACCACATAAAAATAAAGAGATGATTGTGGTGTTACCTTGAACTAGGCAAGACTTCATTGATCTCATGAATGGAGATAAGAAAATGCATCTAAGATATATCTAGAAAGATGAATTGACAGTATTAGGTGATGATCTATTAGAAGTGTGGGGTGGGGAGCCTTGGATCACTCCTACAATGGGGTCAGGGCAATCAAATGGATGGGATTGATATCACTAAAATTGGGAGCCTGAGAAAAGGAAAACTTGAGGAACATTGCATTCATAATAATGAATTATGCTTTTTCTGAGCTCCAGGTTTTGCCCATGCTAATTTCTTTACTTGGAATGTTCTAAAATGATCCCATGTCTACTTCCCTTCTATCACCTTTCCCCTTTGCTATGCCCTTTGTCCTTTGTTTTCTTTACCAGAATAAATTTTATTCATCTCTTCTACCTCAAGTTAGACCCTATTTCCTGGGTGAAACCTTCCTGGATCCTAACCCTGGATATGGTGCCTTCTATGTGCTTCCAGTCCACTGTGCACAAGTGTAGCACTTATCATAATGTATTCATTCACCTGTTTACTTTTCCTTCCATACTTCTCTAACAAAGCCAACTGAGGCCAGGGCTGTCTCTCAACATTTGGTCCCCAGTATCTATCATCATGCAACAGTACTAAAAACTCAAAGATAAAAATGTAATCATGATTGAAGAGATGAATCAATGAATGAGTGAAACATGAATAATTTTATAGAGCTCAAAACTGAAACCCACTAATAACATTGACTTTTATGCTGTTTCTGTTTGAGGTTTGTGGCATGCAGTTAGCCCAGATGGCCACAAGATTGCAATGCTCTCTATGTATTTATTCTGTTCCTCCTCAGCTCTCACTGGGCCTCCCCTCTTCCACCCCACCTCCCACCAGGAATGGTCATAAATCACAGAATGATTCCACTATTCCCTTAAGCATCTGTCTCTGATCACAGTGTGAGTCCACCAGTCTTGTAATAGACTCCACAAGTGTTTTCCTTGGGTGAAAATAAAACTCATCAAAATTAATACTAAATGAAAATGGGAAGGTTCACAGGGAGGCAGCTGTTGCATATGAGACGTGAACGTAGCATGGCAAATAATGTGTTCTGAAGTTCTGCTTTATTCTCCAAACTACCAAAGAATAAAAAGAAGGTGAAAGGGACACTTCCTGTTCCCACTTTGTCATAGATAGTGAATTTAATTTGCAAATTGATATAAACTGACCTCTTATGTACCAGGGACAAAGCCTCCTAACTGAAACAGGTGTAGAAATGAAGAACTACAGGCCTGAATGGGACAGAGGAGGCTGTGGAGTTCAGTAGGAAGGGGTTGTGCAATAAAGCATTCTAGACTCTGGAGTAAAATCAGGAAAGACACAAGACACCTTCATAGAGAAACCATGTGACTGCAATGTGGCCCAGGATTGTACCACTCTAATTGCATGTACATGCCTGCAGCGTGGACATTACCGGGGAATTTTATGGAAATTCAGTTTCTCAAGCCCCTCCCCTCCCCTGAATCATATTGAATGCATATTTTGGAAATATTTATTAAGATATAAATTAGTTCTTGTCAAAAACACAATAGTTCTTTGATTAATCAATAAGCAAAATGTGGAGGCTCCTTGTCGAAGTCTTTACATCAGTTGAAAAAGATGTATCTGTTGCTTTTGTGCAAGAAAAGATGGGGAATAGTTGGAGGAGTTAAATTGCCACATCGGTCAGAGGTGATAGGACACCAAAGCAAAAGGGTGGGCTTTGACTCCAATTTGGCCATCTACACACGTAGCAGAAGGGAGGAGCCTGAGTATCCACATTTGGCTTGTCTGTGAGTGTTCAGGTGTGAATCCTCCAGCTCCTGTCTTTGTCTTGAATTTTCTCTATATTCCTCTTAAATTTTTGTTTATCATCTTCATTCTTAGTTCATCTGAATCATCTTTTTCTGATCTCAATTTCTTACTTTAAACTCTTTGTGTTATTGAGTGTGTTTGTTTTACTTATTGTATTTTTATAAACTTTTATTTTTCTATTATTAATTTTAAAAGACTCTTTTGTCATTGTATAGCTTTAAATAAATATAAAAACATTGCATTTTACTTGAATAATTATTTTCTTGAGTGTGACTGAACCCCAATACGGGAAAAACTTTCTGAACTCAGCGAATCTGATACAGAAAATACCATCGGAAGCCAAGTTACATCATATGTAGGAAATAGAATGAATGATTAAAAAAAGCATTGCCAAGTTAAAAGCTCTGACATCCTTCTTTAATAGGAAGATAAAAACTGTTCACAATTGTATGGCAAATGAGGCAACTAAGGTTCTTGAAAACAGTTTATTTTCTTTCATTCCTGTTTACTCTATTAATATACTGACCAAACCCTTCTTTCTAGATAGTGCCAAAGCAAACTTTTGCCTTGCTTGTGTCTAAATTTCATGATTCTCTGAATTAATGAGGTTTACTAAGTTCCAAATAGATATACTGCCTGGTGCAAAGTTGTCATCAGACTCAATTATGACCCACAACTGAGTCCTGAGTTGATCAGATGAGGTATGTTGGTTTAGATGCTTTATTCTCTAAGAGATATCATTGATGTGTGTTAATAACATTCAGGTCTTGATCAACTTCTAAGAGATTCACCATTTGAGGAACAAATTCATTTCTGCTATACTGCTACACATTTGTAGGACCTAGGTGAGGGTCATAACCTCTTTCTTTTGACTATTATTCTCTACCTCCATGTGGGTCCAGGTATTTTCATACATCATTTCAGGAGACTGCAAATTGTTCCCAGAGATATGGGGTTTCAATCCGTAGCACCTGTAAATGTTGCCAGATAAGGGGAAAAACGTCTTTGTCAATGTGATTAATGATCATCAATGAGGTGATTATCTCAGATTGTACCTGTAGGCCCTAAATGCAATCTTAAGTGTCTTTTTAAGACAGAGATAGGGTGAGATTATAGGCAGAATAACAGGAGGCAATGCAACCACAGGATAAGGTAGAGTGATGTAGTCCGAGGACAAGGAACGCCAACAGCCACCAAAAGCAATAAGAGGTAAGGAAGACATAATCCAGCAGAGACTCTAGAGGGAGGTATCATTATTAATGTCACACTCCTGGCCTCCAGATCAGTGAAAGGCTACATTTCTGATTTATTTATTTATTAATTTTTTAGTTGTTGACGGACCCTTATTTTATTTATTTTTATGTGGTACTGAGTGCGTCATGCATGCTAGGCATGCGCTCTACCACTGAGCTCCAACCCCAGGCTTACATTTCTATTTTAAATAACTAAGTATCTGGTAATTTGTCAGAGCAGTCATGAAGAAGTAACATGTTCCCTTCTCCCTGCCTCCAGAGAATGTATGAATTAGACTTCTGTAGATCAGAGTGAATTTGAATTTCTGCTCTTGGGAGTTGTTCTGTTCTATCTTAGAAGGCTACATACAAATGAAGAAGAGATGTTGTGCTAAGAAAGCATAACAACATTCAAGCTGTGTTCTCAAATCTAGTCTAGGCTAGTTGATTATCTATTCCAGCGCATCTCAAGCTTTAGTGTCTAGACTCCTTTGCCAGATGTCATCTGGTTAGCTTGTGCCATTAAGAGACATTGTGGGATATTAAAAGAAAGAGGAAGAATAAAGTTCTCTTTTGCTGGATTGAATGGTATTTATGATGACAACTGTGGCTATGTGAACTATTGCAGAATCCTGTGCAAGAATCCCAATCCCAGGAGCAAAAGCATGTGCCATCCCATTGCCAGCAGTCTCAGGAGAACAGCTTCCCTGTGCTCTGACTTTATTAGCAGTACTGATGGTAGTTTGGACTCCTGGGATTTATGACAAACAGCAGGAAATGCCTCCTGGCTTTCTGCAGAGCTATAGTACAATGAAGGCCACAGTGTAGGGGCCTCAGCAACAGGATGATGATTCTATCCAGAAACTACATTTTTTTTTCTATTTTTTCTCCAGTTATTAGGGTGGTAATGGTTTCCTGAGATTCCCAGTCCCTTTCAATTCTCCCTGGATTTCTAAAACTTTTGTAATCATTTCCCAACCTAAAATCCCTGTTTGAAATATCTATACCAGATACAGAATTCCTGTAATAGACTTTTATATGTGTATGTGGTTTTATTTTCCCAATAGTGGTGAAAAAAATGGACATCTCTTCCCATATTCAAAAGCAATGGCTTGAAAATTATCTGGTAGATTATTCCTTTCATTGAAAGAGTTAATTGGATCAGAATTGGTTGACTCTCAACCAACCATTATTTATTCCTTCATTTTTCGTTCACTCAAATATTCCTACAACAACTCTTTCCTCTTTGAATTATTCATTAATCCATTCACAACCACTCATTTTGTGTTCCCTTAACTTTCAGGAATGATGGCAGGGAATAGCAATGGAAAGATTGAAATAAAAAGTATCCTGGATCTGTACCAATAACTAGTTACTTAATTTGTGAATTATTTTACTCTTGGATATTCAGTAATTCTTAATTTAGTATGCAACTTTATGAAAATCTAGCAAAAAACAAATGGTTGGTGTTAGCTAAAACAATTAGATTTGGGGATATTTCAAACCAATGAATAACATTGAATTCAATTATATGCATAGGGGAGTATAAAATAATTTCTTAGTTTTAAATGTCAATAATTTTAAATTGATACTTTTCAAAATGAACCTTATAAATATTTAGTGTTGGAGGATAATGCTTAAATATTTGGGGAATTGCTGCCTGTTTCAAGTGTCTGTGAATGAGCAATATCCTTCACTTGTGCATTTCTTTTGATATGTGATAAGGTGTCCCAAGCTGAGATTCTTATTTTGATGTTTTGATAATTAGAAACCTGGATAATTAGAAAAACATCTTTTAAAACAACTTTAAGCAACTTAGGATTTTAAGAATAAAGACTGAATTTGTTTTGTGACAAGACTATCTTTAATTATGGAAAAACCAACACGTTCACTCATTTGACTACTTATTAACATGACAAAACATAAGTGACAAAAACAAAGACATTTTTCTGAATGAAATTTTTTGAGAGATGATACTCCAAAAATCTCAGTAAGTTCATAAATGAAGAGAAAATGTTGCATATAAAATAGTAGGTCTTGATTTTTTGTTTGTTTTTTGTTTCAAAAATTTCCATTAGGGAAATGTTTGTAAGCATGGATTTAAATTGCCCTTTCCTATATTTCTACTTTTATTTTGTTGGCCCACATTGCATATGTTCTTCTTTAAGCAGTCTTGCAGAGGAAATGAAAAGAGTCCCTAAACTGTAAAACTCACTGTGTACAAGTATTGGACTGACTCTTGATGCCTCAGTTTTTATGTAGACAGACACTCACCTGGATGTACTGACATCTTTTGGGGTCTTCTGTGGCTACAATTATATGCTGGGAGTTCCTTAAAGGGACCAAATGTCCAATGTGAAGTGAGGTTTCTGGAGAGAGACCTGAGTCTAGAAAGAGGGAAAAGTGCTTCTCTCTGGACTCAGGTGTAAAACTGCTTAGGGTTTAGAGAAGTGTGGATCCACTCATGAAGTAGACATGATGAAGCTGGATCAGGTGACCCTCCTGTAAGAAAACTTGATGTTAGCTCTAGGCTGGTGATGCCATTGAGAGGTATTCTTTCCACCACTTCTCCCTTCCATCATTCCTGAATGTCAAGAACATACTGTTAGAGTGTGGCATGTCTGATATCTATGCTTGCGTAGTAAAGGAAAAGCAGTGTCTTTTTTCTGGAAGCTAGAATGGGAAGTTTGGGAGCAGTGGTCATAACTAGGAGAAATGGTGATGATCCCCCAGAGCAGCAGTCTTATTGGGGATGTCACACCAGGAAAATCTCAAAAGCTTCTCAGTCCAAATTCTGGCATTTAAGTCTATAGGGGGCTTATGTCATTGAAATGTTTCCATTTAGAAAAGATTGTCTTTCTTTTAAGTCACAAATCAGACCCCAACACATTAAAGTGACATCAAGATGATCAGCTGCTTCAGTATTGACCTTCTGATTTAATGGAGGAAGGAGCACAATGTGGCATATGACCAATAACATGCCCCAGGTCTCTCTTACTTGTGAACTTTGTGACTTCAGGTACTTAAAATCACTCAGGTAAACCAGGAAGTGAAAGGATTCAACTCTATTAATATATTTTCAATAGTGTTCATAGATTCTGCAATGATTTGATTTTCAATTTTCATATCAATATTAAAACATATGTTGAGCTATTTTATGTTGAAGTCAGATGATTGGATCAACTGAGAAGGGGGAAGGATGGTAAAAGGTGATGGTTTATATTAGTTCTTCAGATTGTTTTGTGGTGTTTAAATCCTTGACAGAATAATAAAATCTATTTAGTCAGAATATGTTTTGTGGTTTGGTCTGGACTTCTAGTGTGTGTGTGTGTGTGTGTGTGTGTGTGTGTGTGTGTGTATGAGAGAGAGAGGGAGAGAGGGAGAGAGAGAGAGAGAGAGAGAGAGAGAGAGAGAGAGAGAGAGAGAGAGAGAGAGAGAGAGAGAGAGAGAGAGAGAGAGAGAAAGAGTCAGTTTATGTGTATATGTAACAACCCTAGGTATTCTAGGTTGTCATCCTTTACTTACAATTGAGGACCACTGAATTAAACAGAGGGAAAGGGAAGTTGTATCCTGTGGTCAACACCAAGAGTAATTAATCTGGTGGCAGTATTTATAATTGGTCTTCAATTGTTGCTATTTAGTATGTGACATGTGAGTCCTCAATAATTCCCCTTGGTACTTATGGTTAAAAAAGGATGCCAAACTTCTCCAACAATCTGGAATTTTATTCCATCCATATACATGCATAGTAACAACATTTGTTGAGAAATTATTTCTATCAGAAGTAGAACATTATCTTTGTGATCACCAGGTGCAGTATTGCTACTCTTATATTTAAATAGATCTTATATATGAATTAAATTCATACTTGCAGCATTGAGTTTAGGGTTTTGATTTAGACTGTGCCTTTCAAAAGATAAAACTGATTAATACTACCTCATTACAATACTGCTTCCAGTAATTTTGTTCATTCTTTATAAAGTATTGCATTTAACAGCAAAGGTTTAAAAATTGAGACAGAGCTGCATCAGCGAAAGAAAATACAAGTACTATACAAGAAAAAAATTGCCATCTTCATTTAACATACATGTTTAAGATTAAGAAAATGGACAGAAACATACGGCTACATACAAATGCAAAGCCTAGTGACTAAGAGACTGTATCTGCTAAAATATAAAGTGCAAACGGAGCCTGATTATCCAAGAATTGAAATCTTAAGGCGAACTTATAGCATGTGTATTTAGAACATCTTTGCAAGTTATATTTTAGCATATACATATATCTGCAACAGCATATAAGAAAAAATCAAGATACACAAGTGCTTTTGAAGCTATTTCTAAAATGCTTTTCTGTATTGTTTGTGACTATTTTCTTTAAAAGCTACTATACAGTGCAAACCATATGTGCTACACAATAACTATACAATAACATTACAAATGACTTTAATATAAAGTTTTTAAATAAAAAATAACATAACCACAGCTATGAATACTGCTGGTAAAATAAATTAAATTTTTTTTTGAAAATGGCACCAATAATACACTTTACTAATGGACTGTAATGAAATTACATCTTAAGTCTTCAACTCAGCCATAATGAATTATCTCCTGATTGCCCAGATGTAATTCAAACAGCTTTTTTTTTTTCTATTTTTTTTTTTTTTCTGGACTGGTTAGAACAACATACTAAACACTGGTACCAAAGGTGACTGATGTTAATTTATTTAGTTAGTTCATTTGACATGTTCCGCTGCATGTGATGAACAATAAAACTTCTTGTGAGTTATAAAGTTTGAAAGGTTGTTGAACTGGATATCACAGAGCCGGCAATATTTCCCACTGGTTGGGGCCTGTGTGGAGCCATTTACCCCTTTTGCTATACTAGACAACTGTTCCTCTGCTGAGGGAATTCCTGGCGAGACATTCTCATTCGCAGCTAATGGGTTCTCAGAGATCCACGTGGGAGATTTGTGGCCATCTTCATGCGGAGGATTCTGGGAAATGTTCTCTTGCTGTGGGTTGGCCGCAGGCCTCTCATCTGGTTTCAGTCCACCATTCACTATGACCATGCCTCTGTTTTTGGGCAACAGTGGCAGAGAATCTTTCTTCGGCACTGAGCATCCATTTGAGGAAGCCTGGCCTTTGGGAGATTCATTTTCTGCGTTTGTGCTCTGCTCTATGTCAGTGTTATGGATGACAAGAGAACCAGAAATATAATCGCTGGGCTTTATGCCATAATAGGGAGAAAGCTGGTCGGCTCCTTTTGCCTTCTTTATTGCTCCAGGGTAAAGGCATTGTGGAAGAAACAAATGTTTGTTTTCTTCTTTTGTAGCAATGAGCTGAGCAGCCTCACTAAAGACTTTGAGGCCTTGCAGGGTTGCTAAATGGGATGAAAATAAGTTTCCATTGGGGGAAGGCTGCTTCAGATTCCCATTTTTCTCACATTTTATTATGCTTCTCTCATAACTGACATCAGGGCTGTTCCGTTCACTTTCTGGATTCGGAAACACTTTGCCATCCAGTTGGCCCAGGTCATTACGCTGATGTGCGGTGACTGGACAGAAATTCTGCTTGTGGGCCAGGTAGTTTTCCACCTTATTGAAGCTGATCTTGCACACAGTGCATTCGTGATAGTCGAGCAGCCTTTTGGGAGACGTGGTTGTCCGCTCAGACTGGGGTAAACACTTTTTGCTCAGATCTATGGGCACATCCATCTCCAGGCAGGAAACACTGGAATGAGTAGTGTCACATTTGGAAACTGGAACACATTTGTTGATCGTCAGAGAAGTTTCCAAGTGCTTTGAGACGATTCCTGGAAAAATATCACATCTTGGGTGGTAGCACTCTCCTAGTCCTTCTGTGGGTTCTTGAGTGGAGGTACAAGGATTGCTGAGGTTGGCTACGTCGAGGAATCGTTGTTGGACCAGCGGAGGCCTCTGTTCCTGCTCAGGTAGGCACATCTCATACATCTTTCTGCGCTTGCGAGTACGCATGGTTCTCTGCATGGCAGGCACTTTGTTGGAAGCAGACCTCTTTAGTGGAGGGTCGTGACGTGTAGCACAGTAATACTGTTTATGGACCATGTATGTTTCGTGCCGGCTGAAGGTAATGTTGCAAGCTTCACAGGTAGTCTTATTTGGGTCACTTTCCCCGTCCACCAAAGGGACACTGGCATTTTTCACATCAACAGGTTTTCCATTAATTTTGTCATCACTACCATTGGAGGTGGAGAGCTTCTTGGCTTGAGTGGGAAAGTCCTTGTCATGGCCCTTCCCATTTGGCCCAATTAAATCTAAAACCGTGGAAGAATTGATGCAGGATGTTTGAAGAAGTGGGTTCTCAGGATCAGCAGAATGAGTAGTTGGGTTGAGAAGGTTTATAGAGGTTTGGCCAGTATTGGGACTCACAGCTTCAGGCATCTTTTCTGAAACACCAGGAAACTCTGGGGACTTGGCCATCTGCTGCCAGCGGCTGCTGCAATAATGTTTTTTGTGCACTAGATAATTATCCAAATTATTGAATGTTATGTTGCACTCAAAACAAGTAGCCCCCTTGGGCATCAAGGGACTGTAAATTACAGGAGGGTAGCTGCTACTTCCATGCCTCAGTCGCCGATGTACCAACTCAGACATCTTGGCTAAGATCTCTGAAGCTTGAGGGACCATTGTGATATCCTGGGGGAAAGCAAACTGAGATAGGAAAGGGCCCACAGGGAATGAAGGCCCGATATTAGGCTGAACTGGAGATGAGGCGAGTCTCGGGCTAGAGGGCTCAGACTTGATTTTTGTGTATGAAAAGCTTTGTTTGTTTGTTGCAGGCTGTATTTCTGGTCTCTGGTTAGTGAGAAAGAGCTGAGTCTTTTTTTCACACTTGTCCAGCTCAGTGTCAGAGCTCGCATCTTTAGTCTGCATGGCCTTTTGGCTCTGCGGGAGTTCTCTGGTCAACAAGTCTGTGGCTGGCTGTAAGCTGTCTTCAGTTGCAGTTGGAGAGTGCTCCATGTCACTTTCTCTGGGAAGTTTTCCACTAGGGACATGGAGCTCCTGGTGCTGCAATAACTCCCTCTGAGTCTGGAAGCCGAAATGGCAGTGATTACATCGGAAGGCAGCTTGAGTGAGATGGGAGAACAGGTGTTGGTGAAAGTTGATCACGGAATCAGCAGTGTAGCTGCAGACGGTGCATTTTAGACTAGCACCAGGGGGCAGGAATTCTTCCATTTTCACTCCTGGAGAGACACATAAAATAAAATCACTGAGAACCACACATGTTGGTCTCATAAACACAGGAATCTTGCTAATGACTAGTGTCTTCAACACAACAGAAATTGAAATCTGTCCGAATTGTGTTTGTGATATTAACTTTTTTTATTATATTAATATTGTGATATTAATAGAGAGTAATAGCACTTGATAGTTTCCAAAGCACTTCCATAAGTATTATGGGATAGAAATGGGATAAGTGTCACTATCCCTATTCCATGAGTCAGGTAATAAACTCAAGCTATGGGAACTGATTATGGTCATCAAACTATGAAGTGATGGAGCCGTTCCTTAGCCTTGGGTTCCATAATTACTAATCCAATAACCTTCTTGTTATTATAGTCTACATTAGGACGCAGGGAGTATACATTAGGTTGCTATTGAAAACTCTTGTGTAAGTAACATACTACATTAGATATACTCTCCATTCAAAAGAATTAAAATAGGAACCACTTGGTAAAGTACTTAATTACTTACTAATTTATCTTTGCTATAAATACAAAATCTTGTTCACTGGTTTTGCTGAACATGATTAGCTCTATCCAGGGCTAATATTTGGCTGAAGGGCAACAGTACACTAATGTGGTCATTTTGGACTGGCATCTATGCTGATTGATCACTGCCTTTTTCTTGAGTCAGTTATTAAATATTTTGAATATCACCACGGACTGTGGTTGGTAGCTTCCATTTGGCTTCATTTGATTAAACTGGACTTGACTCATCCTCTCTGCACTCTAAACTGAGAATTGACTTTTATATTAATAAGCTGAATGTATGGCAACGGTATCCAGCCTTACAGTGATATAAGGGTACTTACTATCCTTTACTCCTTAATTAATCCCAAACTCATTTTTCAATTTAGCTGAAAAGATCCTCTATTGCTATTCTTTCTGTTTTTTGCATGACTACTCACCAGTGGAAAACAACCACCCTGTTTCTGCCAACCCTGTGTGAAAACAATTCATTGGTAAGGAGAGGGAAAAGGTAATGGAAGTACTTTTGTAGGTGCAGAGATAAAGGTTTACACTGCGTCAGAACATTGGAAGTAGGAGCCAGTTTTTAAAAGAATTGTCATCATTTCAGTATTTAAACTATTTAACCTAAGTGAAAATAGATTACTCAGAAGTATCCTACAAATTTGTATAAAGTGTTGAAGAACTGTGATTCCCAAAATCTAGTATGTTCCATCCAGAAATGTACCTGAAAATATTTAAAGAAAATATGACTCTTTAAGTTTCATTAATTTGAAGTTTTGGTAAAATTTGAGAATTAGGATGTTATGAGATTAAACTAATAATAGTTGGCATATAATTCTAAAATAAATGAGCATAGCTGCCACTTTGCTGTTAAGATATAGCTTTAAAAAACTTATTTTTCTTAAGGAATTTAGAAACAGCACCAAAAGAATCTTTATGTCATAAAAATAAACTAAGCTCTAACAATGCACACTTTGGAAGTCAAGAACATTTTACAGATCCATATTTCAAATTTAATTTCCTTGAATGTGATTTTATTTGTATCTATTCAAATAACAGCTTTATTTCAATGCAGCACTTATTTTAAGGTACTTACCATTTCTTCCCTACCATATGGGAAACACTATAGTTAGTTTACAAAGACACTTGAAGCTATAGGTGTTAATGACAATATACAAAGGGTATTGAGACCTTCTTTTGAAAATGATGTTGTTTTGCCTCAACTGAACAAGCAGAATGATTTGTCCTGCAGTCTGAGCACTGTAGGTGTTAGAAAAGAAATCAGACTCAAATCCTCAAGTATCCATGAGTATCCATGGCATAAGATAATACTGGATGGCCCAGCAAAAGAGATCATACAAATGAATAGACAGATTGATAGAGAGGTAGATAGATTAAAAATGAGGTGAGATGTATGTATGTATAGAAAGAATAGAATATACTAGAGCAACCACTGAAATAAAAGTGCCCCTTACCACTGTGTGAATTCAGGTGCATTTCCAGAGCTCGGGCATTTGAAAAGCTCTTGGTGCACTGTGGGAAGGGACACAGGCTGGAAATCTGATGAGCACTGTCTTCATTTTCTTCTGATACTGGAGCAGCTTCTCTTTGCCTCCCACTACAATAGTACATCAAATGGGCTTGCAGATTCCGCTCACTCCGGTACCAGATTCCACAGGACTTGCAAGGGAATATATCTTCTGCAGGCAAAAACGTAGAGACACATTAGCTACTGTCCATTTGGGGACAAACAAGAGTAAAGCAGCATTTAGTCTGATCTTTCATGGAAGTCTGTTCTCAGGTTCTGAATTAGATAATCAGATGGTGAGGAGTACCATCTTGGATGTTGTTCTGTAGTCTGGGACAAGGCTTTAGAAAATAGTACTGTAATTTTTATTTGTTCTTTTTAGTTATACATGATGGTCTACCACCATGAATACCTATTTTGGTATATTTATACAAACATGCAATATGTATCATTCTAAGTAGGATCCCAATCATGTTATTGTATTGGAAACTCCATATAGAAATCATTTGACAGCATTAGAATGGGGTCTTAATTAGAATAAGTATTTCCCATGCTTTCATAATTTTACCCAAATGGATTCTACTTCATGTATAAATAAAAAGAACCAATAAAAATAAAGTTAAAAAATAAAACACTACTGTAGGAGATTCCATTTTTTTAAAGCACAAAATATTAATATTAAGTTGTATTTATGGTTTGGAAAATATTCATTTATTAATAGTGATGCAAATTGGTTTATTTGATTGGTTTAAAGGTAAACATCTGATGACTAGACCAAACATTGATCCAATGCCAAGCCCTGACATCACATGTTCATTCAATAATTACAGAGTGCCTATGATGTTCCAGAGTCTATGTTGGGCTGGGTACAAAAGAAAAGACTGAACAGCTTTCATTAAGGAGCTTACAGTCCCCTGGGATGGATAAACAAGTGGTGACACAGTTACATTACAGTCTGATGACTATTCCAGTGGAGGTATCTTATGGTGCTCTGGTGCTCGGGGGCATGGAAAGAGATGCTTGTTAGGTTGTTGTGGGTGAGGACTGGATGTGGGAGGAGAAAAGAGAATGACTTAGAGGGAAGATGATGATATGCCTATGCTGAGGTGTGAAGGACGAAATGAAGCTACTCAGAGAGAAACTTTGGGATGATCCTGATCCAGGGAACAGCCCAGAAAAAGTCTGGATGAAGGCTGAGATGCTATTGAGGCAAAAGGCATTCTCAGGGGACTGGAAAGGAGAAACTGTACAAAGCAGTGAAAGACTTTAAGAGACCTTGCAGACTCTCTGAGGTTTAGATTTTATCCAATGAGTGTGGAGATTCACTGAATAATTTTTAAGTAAGAGACTGACAGACAGAATGAGAATTATAGAAACATAGCAACGGAGTCTAGTTTTGAAGGTTGTAAATTTGGAAGGAAGACTTTGGACCTGTAGGAGGCAATAATCTAAAGTGCAGTAATCTAAAGTGAGAGATGACAGAATTTGAGTTGCAGTGCACCATCCTTTCATTTGTGTCAAGTCATTCTGTGATATGTAATATTCCTGCCTTCACTTATGGAAGGTTTCTCTTTTTATTTTTTAACCCTCATAATAGGTGAAGAACCTAGGATTGAGTGGTTGTCTTTGATCACATACGTGGTTCACGTGGGATGGGAATCTAGGCCTAAATACTCTTCCATAATGCCTCATGGCAAAAGAGGCAAGTACAGAATAAAGTTTCAAAAAAAATCTCAAATTTTATACTATCACTATTTGTTATTTAGCCCACCTCTCCTCAGTTAATTACATTTGTACCATTGAGGAAGGGGCAGTTTAGTACAGGATCATTTAAGCAGGATGAGTTTAAATGATTAATTTAAAAACGAAACACACAATACTCTGCAGCCATCACAGTGGCACAGGCTTGTAATCCCAGCCATCTGCGAGGCTGAGGCAGGAGGATCTGGAATTCAAAGCCAGTCTCAGCAAAAGCAATGTGCTAAACAGATCCGCGAGACTCTCTCTGAAAATAAAATACAAAATAGGGCTGGGGAAGTGGCTCAGTGGTCAAGTGCCCCTGAGTTTAATCCCTGGTACAAAAAAAAAAAAATGCTATGCTTCTATGCTGAATTATTTGAGATTGATAGTTATCAAGCTACCAAGAGCAAACATGGTAGACTCTCAAAGATAATTAAAATTAATGTTCTAAGAAATATTACATATATTGGCATTTCCCAATAACATAAGGTTATGTAAAGTCCCTTGTAATAAAATCCTTTTGCCTCAAATTCACATTAGGCAAATGTTGTTTTAAGTTCTGCATTATTAGAACCAAAGTAAAGATCCAGTAAAACAAACAAACAAACAAAAAACTACATTTACATTAAGGAAATTAAATAATATTAGCTTAGGTGGGAAGTACTTAATCTATTAATTGGATACATAGCAATTTCAGAATAATCTGAGCATTTATTTACTCTAAAGAAATGCTTTAGATTAAATTCTTTATTTAATCTAAAGAATGCTGTCAAAGAAAGAAAAATAATTATCACTGAAGTCCTCATCTCTCCAGCCTCAAGATGTCATTACCATCTCTAGGTTTCTGTTCTATATCAGCCTCAGGAAATTTCAAGGATATTTTTGATTAAATGTATTTTTTTAGCTTGCCTATTTTAGTATTCATTCTCTTTTTCAAATGTGAATGCTACTTATATTTTCTCACACAGCTTGACAGAAAGAGATTTATCTTGAACAAAGATCGTAGGACTCCTAGATCACTGGTTTTCTATCATATAACATGCCACTTTGGCTGGGAGTAGTGGCACATGCCTACAATCCCAGCTACATAGGAGCCTCAGACAGGAGGATCACAAGTTCAAGGCCAGCTTAGGCAACTTGGGGAGATCATATTAAAATAAAATTTAAAAATAGACTGGGAAAGCTCAGAGAGAAAATGCTTCTGGGTTCAATCTCCAGTACTGGGGGCAGGGGGCGGAAAGAAAAAGTACCACTTTGTGTATTCAAGGAATACAAACTAAATTCAACATTCATTTTAACAACAGAAGATCACAAAGGTAAATTTGCCAGAGCATAATTTCAAATTCCCATATAAAATATTCAAAATTTACATATATTTTTCTTTATTTCCTTTAAAAAAATTATCCAAGCTATATTTCCTTTCCATTCATGTATAAAATTCAGATTTGGTGGGTGTTTTGCATTTTTTGGTTTTTGTTTTTAACTCTGTGTCTCCTAAAGAATACTACAATCATTCAACCAGGGAAACATCACTGAAAACTGCGGGGTTTCTCATAGCTAAATAGCCCTGAATATTATTCAGCCAGTTTAGAATGTCAGTTTATCTATGTGTGTGACATTTAGGAATCCAACATCCAACCTGAAATTGTTGAATTTAAGTGTTCTTTCTGTATTCCTATAGGTAGAAATCTCACACAATCGTGTGTGTGCGCGTGCATGCACACACACAGAACACACACACACACACACACACACACACACACACACAGATACAATAAAGCCACAATAGTGGGGAAAAATGTCTGTCCCCGGGTTGCCTGTCATCAGACATTTTTCCCCCGATAAAAAACCCTCACCTCCCCAAAGCTGGGCTGTAGCACTCAGCACTTACTGTTGACAATAGCTGTAGGCAAAATAGAAGCCATGGCTGCTTGCTGAGGAAGCAGCTGAATTGAGTCCAGCAGGCGTGCAGGGTACATCCCTTCTGTGAGAGTCATCTGACTGGCAGCTTGTAGTCTTGAGTCAAAATCCACCACAAAGGCAATTAGCTCTTCACCCTCAGAGATGGCCTTCGTCGTTGTGCACCAAAGCTGACCCCCTATTAAGAAGAAAAAAGGAAGAGGAAGACATGGGACTCTCCAGCCTGCTGTGGGCTGGGGTGATGTCAAGAGCACCTTCTCGTGTGGTGCACATCTGTTTCTACTGGGTAGGGTGTTTGGTCAAGACCACAGCTGTGCTCCCCAGCCCACCTCCGTGGAGAACTGGATTCCTTGAATTGTTTAGTGACTGGGAGTAGGAGAGACTAAAATATAGGTGTCATCTGTTGAGTTTTGTCAACTGTCTGCCTTCTGGGTCTTACCTGACCATGAAACTTGAAATATTATATTGGTATAGTGCCTAAAAAACAGCATGGTAGGGACCCATCTGCAGAAATTGATTTCTGAAGAGCACTGAAAGTACTATTTTTATATCTCAGGGAAGAAGTTCTATCTTTACTTTTCCAACTCTCTCTCCTTCTCCTACCATCCATCTTTCTCTCTATGTTATATATTTTTCTATCAATATTATATCAATAAGAGATGCCTGAAACTATAGAACAAGTGAATCTGAAATCTAGGAAATTAAAATGAAATTCTAAAGAGTATGACTGCCATTTTTTGTTTTGTTTTTTACTTTGCCTGAGTGATCTTATAGAATATTCTTTATAATGTAGCTTCTTTATCTCCATTTACCCTGATTGGACTTCCTGAAAAAAAGATATGCCAAAGATCCTTTTCAAAAAGGCTTATTTAAATAAAGATTTGTTTAAATGAAAAGAACCCTGTCTTCAAACACTAAGATATACTCTGGCTCTGCATTTCAAATGATCATGTGTGGTGCATTAAAAAGAAAAATTAACTATGCAAGTACATCTTCTAATGTATTGGAATGCGATAGTGGATGCTCATTTATTTAACATGTTTAGACAGGCAAAGCACTTATATTTTGTTATCTACACTCTCAGGCCTAGATATGTATCCTATACGGTTATGTCTGGAATAATGTGGCATACTTGATATGTTATAAAGCTTTTTTCCCCCTTTGTGTATATATTTGAAGGCTGTATATTGTACTCATTAAGCAAAAAAAAAAAAATTGTACCCATTTTGATAAGTCATATTGCTCTGTTTGTCTTTCAGCATAACTGTCTTTTCAACTGCACTTCATTTTTTTTTCCACCCTCTAAGATCATGCTTGTTAAACAATTTGTGGTAAAAATCTAGTGGGGAAGATAATGGCAGCATATGACATGGCAGAGTTGCACAGGAGAGCCAGGGTGGTGCTTTAGAGAAACTAAAGCCATTGATTAAGCTGGATGGTAAGGATGGAAAAATAAGCAAATAAGACACTATCAGTAACAGTGTGTGTTTGTGAAAAATAATTTAAAAACTAGGATGATAGTCCTTAAATCTGTGAGACAATTTCAAAGTAAAACACAAACAAAACTGAAATACTAGAAAACAACTTTTTCTTTTTCCCAATTTGAAACTAATGTGTCAGAGAGAATACAGGTTTACCACAGTTACATAAAACAGAAGCATTTGGCACTGATTTATTTAACTCCAAGCATTAGAAGTTAAACTGTCTCCCTGTGGAATCAGATGAGAATCGAAGCGTGAGGGTGGTATTTCCATTTTCCCCCAGACATCTTCTGCTTTTAGATGCTATGCCTTCTCTGATGTGCACACAGATCCAAACTACTTACAGCTGCAGGCAAGGGAATCATTTGCACCTAATCTTTCCTCTGGGAAATGGAAGCTAAAGTTTATTAAGAGAATCTGTATAATAAGGAGGTGGGGAGGGCAAAGCAAAGAACCACCATTCGGATTGACTTTATAGCATGGCCTTTCAGAGTCACTAGATTTCAATGATGAAATCCACATTCTTGGTAAATCAAGTTTTGGGTCCCTTTCATAAAAATCATGACCAGTTTGGCTAAGTACCCAGGAGAAGTAGGGATTTTAGAAAGGCACCCACTCCACTTGGAGGTAATCTTTATCACCATAGTCAATTATGTAGCAGCACAATAGAACATTTATGCTTAAATTTTGAACCAAAGAAATAAATAAAATGAGATTGAAAATATTAAGTGCAAAGAAAGGCAAACAAAAATGATTTTTCCTACATCATTAAACAACCTGGCAATTGTAATACATTTCTGAGTTCTCAGATGTTCCAAATAATGTTTCATATTTTATCATCTTTACCACTTTATCTCTAATTTTATGATTATTTGGAACATATCATTTAAAAAAACAGAATTGGACTAACAATGTACCAGGTAAGCTTGATGAGGAAGTCAGTTGTTCTAGGGTTTAATCTTTTAAATCATTCATTCATCAGCGATTCAAGGAAATGAACTCTCTGCTGTGTACCAGGCTGGTCTCTGTGGCTTCCCACACAGCTACTCAATGAGAACACACACACACAAACAGATAAATTACTCCACCACGTTCATGAGGTCGCGCTCTAATGCTAAAGAAAATGTGAGGAGAATGAGTAATTGACACTTCTTGGGGGAATCTGATGAGACATCCAAAGCTAACTTTTTATTAGCTCTGGAAGAATAAATAATATGTGTAGTTAGGAACCAGCAGGTGCTTCATTATTGGCCATGAAGTGAGTATGTATGTAAGAACAGAACTATGGAGAAGCCTGACTGTTTCTGGTCATGAACCTTGAACTTAGAGTCTGAGGAGAAAGGGATGGGTTAGGGGTCTGGGGTGCTGAAGGCAGCCGGTTCTGTACCACAAGAGTGGAAAGTAATATGTGGATTGCTGATTGATTTTTATCACACTGATAGCTTGAAGTTGGCCATGGTGAGGGTTGTAGCATTTGTCATGGGAACCGGCAATTGGTACAAATCAGAGTTTCCTCTCACAAAAAGCTTAGAGTAGGATGAGAGGGCTTTGAATGCAAGAGAAGAACAGTTGCATGGGCTCAAGATGGAGAGACAATATACATTTATTTGAACGAATAAGCACATGCTCAATCTGAATTTATTTTCCCCTCACAGTAGAGAGAGAGGAAACTGTATGGGTAGGAAAAGTTACATGGTAGTCATTTGGAGACTACTGTACTATTTTCAATTGTGAGAATTGTAAATTGTGAGAGAGGAAAGAGCCAGGTTCAAGAGTGTGATTTCCTGAAAAGATCAAGAGAAAGGAAGCTCTTGACAAAACACCAAGGTTTTTGTCCTTGGAAACAAGCTGTTGGTGATGCTATTAACAAGGAACTAAGCTGGTATATGAATAATCGGTGTTACAGAAACAACAATGACACACTGTGGTATTCATTAGGAGCACTGTCTTTGGATCTGATAGGAGAGGTGGTTTAAGTACATCATCCCTTTTAATTGTGTTAATTATTCTCTGAGATATATGATGTTTGCCTCACATTAGAATAGAGAAAACAGAAGGTTGGAAGAATTAAATAACTCCCAAAGCTGCATAGGCAGTCCACGGCAGAACCCTAACTTTGACTTTTGTCCTTACAAATCCAAGGTCCATGTGCACATGGAAATATTGAATTCTGTTTAGAAAGTTTGAGAAACCTAAGAGGCTTCTGGGTTAATGTATTTAGAAGGCAGTTGGAGCTTCAAGAAGACATATAGGTTGATGAAAAAAATTTTTGAAAGTCATCCACACATTCTAAATGACTGTGAATGCTTTTCACACCGATGTGTCATAAACCAAGAAGAAGTGAAACTGGGGTATATTGATATTTAGTGTGCAAGCAGGGGGAAAAGTTCATTAAAAGATACAAGAGCATATTTTTAGAAAGATTAGATGAGATCCAAGCAAATGACACTGCAAGAAATCAAGGGTTGGCTCTTTGAAATGGTTTAGTTGAGCTTTTCAGTTGATACATTTAGAATATGTAACTTGAAGGAGCATTATAGGGTGAGATAGCCTAAGTATTATAATTTCAATGACTGATTCAAATAAAGTCACTGAAGTGTGATTGCTGACCTCATTTGCAAAAAGTATGGGCAAGGAAGCCAGATTGCTTGGTGCAAATTCTGGCCCTGTCACTTGTTAACTGATTTGGAAATTGTTGCCAACTAAATCTACCTATCAGTTTTCTCATTCTTGAAAACAGGGATAATGATAAAAAATGTTCACCCTATAGTATTATTAAAGGGTTTAGTGAGTGAATAATGTGAAAGCTGAAGAACAGCACCCACATGTAAGTGTTTTATATTTGTTAAGTATTATCCTTTTGGTTTGGTTCTGGTTGGAGCTACCATCCTCATTTCCAACTTCCTTGCTAAATCCAAGATGAAAGAAATCTCACCAGAAAAGACAAATTGATGAATTCAATGAGCAAATGAATCCATGCTTCACTGGAAGCATCTAACTCACTTCAGAAAAGAAGATCAAGGGTGCATCCACTAGATATTAGAAATAGAAATAGTTTAATAGAAATAGAAAATAGAAATACAATTTCAAATAGAACTAGTTTCTAGCAACATGTATGAGTTTGAGGAGGAAAGCTTACTCTACTTTTTTAGAGCTGGGGTAAAGCTGCCAACTCTGATTCACAATCGTGTGGAATGCAGTATTCATCTTGATTAAGAAGCAATCAGAGGGCATAAAAATGCTGTCTGTTGACATTTAGTTATTTTGGTATCATATACCAATTGACCTCATGTTCAATGGAAACAAATTATAAGGCATTACATTACACCATTATCAAAAAACAGAAAATAACAAGTGTTAGTGGAGATGTAGAGGAATAGGAATAATTGTGCCCTATTGAAGGGAATATAAAATTGTATAGCATGGTGATTTATTAAATAATAAAAATATAATTATTATGATTCAGCCAATTTTAGTCCTAGGTTTATACCTAAAAGAATCAAAAGAGATATTTGAACACAACAGGTTTATATCATATTAGCATTTTTCACAATAGCTAAATATGAAATCAGTTCCAGGATCCATTTATAGGCAACTACATAGGAAAATGTGGTATATACATACATTGGTCCATTATTCAGACTTCAAAAGGAGGTAATCTGATACATGCAATGATGCAGACGAACATTAAGGACATTACATCAAGTTAAATAAGCTTATAACATAAGAATGAATTGTACAATTCCACTTACTTGAGGCATGTAGGATATTGCAAATGATAGAGAGAGAATAGTGATGGTTGCCAGGGTCCAGAGGGAGGAGAGAAAGAGGAGTTAGTGTTTAATGGGACTATAGTTTCAGTTGGAAAGTTCTTAAGGCGGATGGTGGTGATGGTTTCACAACTATAGTCATGTCAATGTTACTAAAAATGGTTAAGATAAGAAACTTTATGTGTATTTGCCACAATTTACCAAACTTCAGTACTATTTTTTCCCTAAAGAATATCTTCGGTGAACCTAGAATATTTGCATAATTTTTAGCTAAAGTTAAGAATATGAATATAACTTTTATAAGGTGTTTCTGATATGATTTGAAGAAAAACAAAACGAAGGTCTTATCCTTTCCTGTTTTTCCAAGTCTATTGGTCTGTTTTGTATTTTCTAATGAAATATTGAGGCAGCCTACTTAAAAAGAAAAAAGAGGTTTATTTAGCTCATAGTTTTGGAATCTGGAAATCCAAACAGCTTTGTGCCATGTGTGCAAGGTCTCCATGATAAACGGTAGGACATGTATGGAAAGAAGAAGTCAAAGCTCCATACAGGAAGCCAAGGAGAGACTGGGATACCAAAATCCCTTTTAAGGTCACAATCCTAACTTTTAGATCTACCTCTTAAATGTCCCACCACTTCAAATACCAACAACCTAAGGACCAAGCTTCTGATACACAAATCTTTAGGGGGACAAAGAACATTCAAATCATAGCACCAATCAAGGCTGCTTTAACAAACCACTGCTCAGAAGTCATGTATCCAGTGCAATGAAACTGTGGCTAAGGTGTAGTTTGACCACATTGTGGTGTATTTACTCTTTTCATTTGAATTAATTTTAGGTAGTTTTATCAATCTGAAAATTTTTTCAATAATTTAGTTTCTACTTATTTTGTTGATTCAAATTTCTGCTTGTGACATGTTCCTGTCAATTTTCCAGAAAGAATTTAAATGGATGTTTTCTGTGACTTTCATAGGCAGAAGTATGTGTAATATCACCAGATTTAAAGACAAAATTTTCAACATTCTAATCTGCTTTAATGACATATTAATATGAAAAAATAGAATTATGTGAAGATACTGGGTGTACATATGGCAATATAATATTTGCTTAATTGACAAAAAATCTTACTGCTTTAATGCAACACCATTCAAGAGTAGATGATTGTGTTTTAAGGAATTAGATGCTAATAATGAAGCAAAGATGGCACCCTGAAATCACTGACCTTTTATTTGATTTTGATGCAAAGGTGAATTAGAGAGAGGACTTGACGGGTTGGTAAGAAAGGATAGTTTCTTGATTATTAGGTTACTATGTAATATTGGAAAACTGATTTACCATAGCAAATGGCATCCATAAACTAGAGAAACCCTCTAAATCATCATCATCCAGTTTTGAGCAGACTTTTAGGCTCCCCTAACCAATATGCTACTAATAATAATAATCACATATTTATTAAGTGGATTCTGTGAACTATACACTAGCACTCTGTTAAGGGCTTTGCATACATTTTCTTACTGACTTTTCCCCAGAGCAATGAAGTGACTTGTATTTTATTCCCATTCTCATGTGGGATCATGAGGTTGGAAATGTACATAGAGAAAACTGGAAAAAAGTGAAGGAAATGCTCATGAGGGGATTTGAACACAGTTTGGCTCTAGATTCTGTAGGAAAAACCAGTGCTCTCTATGCCATAGCGCCATCTGGTGTTCACTACCTAATTCCACAGCAGCTATTTGAATGATCAGAGTTGGAATAATGAGCAATTACTTGGAAATAATGAATAGGGTTTGTTTTTAAAACTGCATTGGGCAGAGTCAATAGTGATAATATAGAGTTATTAAATACATAGCTATAATCCAGAGAATAATATTTATACTATCTGTGATGTGGACGTGACTCCAGGTTATCTTCTAATGTGACTCATGCCTCATTAAAATAGCTAACACTTTAGAAAACACTATGTCCCAGGCACTGTTCTCAGCACTTCACATATATGAAACTCATTTACTAAACTTTAGCCCTCAGTTAATATTAGTAATGTTAATGCAGCATTTTCCAAATTCCCTATTTAAATGATAAATTGGGACACTAAAAGGGTCAAGATTCTACATAATCATGGAGCACTGATGGGCAATGTGAGAGCACTGTAGATTCCTCTGGAGAGATTTGAATCAACAAATTTCAGGGCCCAATCTCTCATCAATAAAATTGATCTCTGAGAGTAAAGTGTGGGTTCAATATTTTCTAGAAGCTCCCCAGGATGCTAAATATACTTCCAGAGTTTAGAATAACTGGCATGGGGGAAATGTGTGCAGTTTGTGTGGCCTGGAATGAGTGAAACTGTAGGAAAAATAAAGTCTCTTGATGATCAAGGGTCTCACACAGTGATCAGATAATTCGGTAAAGAAGATGTCCACTCTGAAACTCAGAGGAGGACAACTGAAGAGAGCTTTGAATATTCCCTTTCCTCTAACATTTGAAGAATATGGAAATAACAAGGGAGAGGTTGAAGAAAGGTGGGTAAACAAAGAACTCTTAGTGTCCTGGAAGTTGAAGAAGCCTATTAGGAACTGAGTACAGTTCAGAATTTCATTTGGTTTCATCGTGTTAATATTTCAGTATTATTTTGAAGGAATGTGACTTCTTATTCGGAATGACCAACGATATTGCAGCTTCTCCCCCCCGCAAAAAACAAACAAACAAACAAACAAACAACAACAACAACAAAAAAACTGTGGAAATATCATTGTGCAAACCAGAGGGGGAAAAAACACATTCCTACTGCCTGGACATGACATCTTTATCCAGTGACATCAAGCACTGAAGCAGCCATCTGATACCTTCCTTGTTTCCACCAAATGGGGAGGTTATTTTAAGCTTCTGACATTGTCTGCTTCTTATGCTGCAAACATAGTAGCTCTGTGAAGTCTTCATGCCCACATCCCACTCCCTTCACAAATAAAGGACAAATACATTCAAAGTTCAATAAAAGGAATAACTACCAAGACCTTGACATTCTTGAAAAACCATGTACTTGCTGTTCTAAGTAATGTTTATGATCAAGGTTCTTGTACAAACAGATATGGTTCTTAACAGGAAGCTTATAAATTTTTCTCATAATTGCTGTCAAAACTGCAGTGAAGTGTACTACAAGTTTGGATAATAAAGAAAAAAGTCACAGTTCAAACTCGATTATATTTTGGAAATTCATGCTCCTCTTACTAGAAGCAGTGGCCTTAAATATCTCCTCATCCTGCCAAATTTTTCACTTGCACTTTTTATTATTTATGAAATCAGTGTCTGCACAATGTCATGCAGACCTCTGCTGATAAACTCTAATTAAGATTAAGACAGGCCTTTTGGAAAGGATCCCATCATTAGCAAACATGATAAACACAAAAATACTCCCTACTTGTCAACCAGGAGCAATTCAGTAACCTAACAGTATTATCTGTTGCTAGGTTACAGAGCTGACAAAGCTTCAATTATATTGTTCGACCATACCTATAGAGTTCTGTATAAGCAAAATGTATCCAGAATAAAAGCATTTAACTTCGTCCATGCTATCTGCAATTCACGGCTTCTTACAATGGTAAAAATCAGGTTAATAATTACATAGCACGCTGAAAAATCTTTTCCATGTGTTATGTCTATACATGTTTCTTTCTAATTTATCTGTGTGATTGATAGACGTTTGCTTTGTAAAAATAAGGAAATGCAAGCAATGTGAAGCTGTAAACCTCTAGCACAACTACGTGGGCTCATCAAGATAGGGACCTATGCTTAGCATAAAAATATATAGCAAATTGAACCAATTAAATCACAGATTTTGCATTATTCTGCCTCAATATACAGAAGGATAAGGAGCCTCAAGCAAACAGATAGGGATACCAATGTGAAACTTTATTTTAAGCTAAAAAACAAAACAAAACAAACCCATACACTCTCACCTAACAATACAAAAGGAAATAGATGATAATAATTTATTCTAA
The DNA here is from genome assembly GCF_048772815.1 of Callospermophilus lateralis. Lineage (NCBI taxonomy): Eukaryota > Metazoa > Chordata > Mammalia > Rodentia > Sciuridae > Callospermophilus > Callospermophilus lateralis. The sequence continues at coordinate 60,870,738 of NC_135320.1, read as the reverse complement.
TGGTTTTCCTAAGGATATTTAAAGTTGAAGTTAGTAACTTTTATTCTATAGATTAGGTCATAAAGTCTCACTATCTTTTTCAGGCTGGGAAGCCCAGGAGAAAAATAAATAAGTGCAACAGCCTCCAAAATACAGACATTTGACTGGAAAAAAAAAAAAAAGAAAGAAAGAAACAAAGGGGGGTGGGGAAGCCATGCATGTGAAAAAAGACAGTCTCTGTGAATCAGACCTTGAGGTTATTTTTTCCTGGGTACTTTTGGTGGTTTTTAATAGACATTTGGAGTAAAAGTAATTATGTATAACTGAACAGCAGTCTTAAAGATCTCTGGCATTAAAAAACATGTGCTATATAATAAGTTGCTGTAGCATTTTGATTTCTAAGCTGTAGAGTAATAGTTTTACATTAATCGAAAAGGTCTATTTCACACATAATGCAAAAGTGTGGTCAATTGATGACCAGAACTTAGTTAATAAAGATTACATGTTGATCTATGGAGTAAAACATGGTACCTACTAGACACATTCATGTAAAATTAAAGCCATTTTCTGGGAGAATAAATGAGTCATTTCTCATACACATACATACACACACACACACACACACACACACACACACACATTCTGTGTCTAGAGGCAGAGAAAAGGGGAATAATTATTTGTTTTGTCATTAACTTATTTCACCTTTACTGAATAATTAGTAAATCGCAGGATTCCTTCTTCTGAAATTTAATTTTTTCATAAGTGGGAAGCAATTGGTCAGAATAAGTCCCTAAAAGCTAAACAATTACCCCATTTCAACATGGCATGTGTTATTGCCTAGATCTCCGGGGTTAGACATGAACACAGGACATATATCTATACGTAGCCACATTGCTTAATACAAATTTTATAATGAATTCAAATCCAATACTGTTGAAATTCTTGACAGTGGAGTAGTGCAAGGAATAGAACTTATAAATTATGGGTGCCCCTTCTTTGAAAACCGCTTTGGAGGTTTCTTTGTGCCTTGGCAAATACAGTAGGAATATGTGGTATTGTGTGGATCCTCCTGCACAGCACCTGATAAAAGAATAAAGAGCTGTGACATATTCTTAAAACAATAGAGGAATTAAAGGGAAACAATGGGCCAGCTGCTTCATTAATACAATCAAAAGAGAGCCCAGCAGAGAGGAGTCCAGATAATTAAGCACTACTCTTTTACCCTCCTTTCTATAATAAAATTGCTTAAAAATGTATTAACTACTTAGTTGTTAGATCTGTGCACTTGTTTATTTACTGTTGATTAATGCCTTTTTCTCTGTATGCAGCGACATGCCAACTCAGAGTTTACAATAGTTTTTGAATAAAACAGAGTAAGAATAATTGATAAAGATCTGCACAATATGCAGCAATAAATCAAAAGCATTTTAGAAAAGGTCTTTCCTGTTTTAAAATAATCTTTAACATTTTTCATTTGTACTATATAGGCAATGTAGGACATTTTGGGGGCCTTCAACTTTCCCATGTTGAAATCCCAACATATTTCTCTGGAATATCCTAGCAGTTACTGGAAGAAGGGAAAATCAAACTCAAAACCAGCAACTCTGCATTTTCCTTTGGTATTTGGGCCAAAGGACAGAACCAACTTTGTAAAAATTATTATTTTCTGATGAAGAGGGATGGACAAATGTCAGAACTACTTGTCAAATACATAATTTATCTTCCATTCACTTGATTATAAAACAAAAACAAAAACCCACAACTCTATGCTATTTTATGTTTAAAAATTTATAATTTACTATATCTGGTGTTTCATTCTTAATTCTTCTCTAGGCAGCTTCCATCCCCTGTCAATAGAACATTTAATTGCTTAAGAACTGGAAAAGTGGGGACTGGATACTGTGTGCTGAATGTTGAAACTGGATCAAAAATTGTGCTCTGGTTTTCTCCCAAATGTTTTTAAGTAAGCTCATGTCAACCCAACTTTAAAATTACAAACTTTGCTAACTCCTGTGGTCAGTTTAAATTCCGTTTCTTCTATTCTGATGGTGTAGGGTCTTAGTTGAGAAAGACAGCAATAGAACTGAAAGCAGGAAAATAAATGAACAGAGATACTTAACCATGTTTCTGAGACTATGATACTGCTTTTACAAGTTTCACATAACCTCGAAGTGTATCTGCTGAAGTCATGTTTCTGAAGATCTTTCTCTACTATGTCAATAGTTTACAAGATATGGAATATCTAATTCTGTCTATGAAAACTGCCTTCTGACTTTAGGAGTTTATTCCCTATTAACTCAGTAGTATTTTCTTGAATGCTAGGAAATAAACACATCAGCGGAGAGTAGGTATGAAAAAAAATGACTATTTTTAGTAGTTGTTATATATAGTTATTTCTTTAAATATTTTGGGTTTGACTAAGTCCACAGAACTTGCTTTGTTGGGTGAAAAGTAAATGAACATGAATGGCTCATTGTTTATGAATGATTATGAGAATCCTTTCAAACACTTCAAGTTATAAGCTGTGTTCTCACCACAATACCACAAAACAACAACAACAAAAACCTAGTAAATATTGGCAGTGCTATTTTGCAGCTCCCTCTTTCAGTACTTGGAAAATGAACTGAATTAAGCATTCTGTGAATTAACTGTCATTTCAAATATTATATTCTTTATTACGGTAGCAGAAATTCAAGGGATAATATTGGTGTGAACATGCTCAGAAACAAAGAAATACAAGCAACTGCTTAACCTAAAGGAACTAGTTCTGAGACACAGAGGAGGTCCTGTTGTCCCATTATATAGAAAAGAAAATCAAAGGCATCCTGTAAAGCCACTAAACCCTGTTCAGTAAACCCTGTTCTCTCAGAGAGTGTTCTGGGGCTCAAAGTTGTAATGGATCCCCCTAGATCCTTTCAACTCCTGGCTTGTATGGTCTCCACAGTACTTATTTACTTTTTTCCTGTAACAAATGTTTCCTATTGAGATAATTTCCTTTCCCTTTTAAGAAGCATATGAAGTCTCTTCCAGAAAAGTAAACAGTGTCATTGTGGTTAGATCCAGATTTCTGCTACACTGTATGGGCAGAAACTTTTACACAATAAATCAAAAGGCATTCCAAACTTTCTGGAAAACCTGAACTAATATGTTGGAAAGTATGCAATTTGGGTATCCAAACTCAGGTATAGTCAAATAGATGATATCATAGGGTTTCAACAGGAAAAAGTTCTGCTCCTGGAGTCTTTTCAGCATTCCTGGGGTTCGTACCTCTGGATTGTGCTGTGTCATTCCTTTGCAGGAACTTTTACTAGTGCACCAAAGTAGCTCATCTGACTATCTGGCTGTCTGACCATCATGATTTGAAATGACCAGCTAAGAGGTGACATTGTACCCTAAAGGCGAGCTGTCAAAAATTCGCCTGCTGCTGATAAACTGATTACAAAGCTGCTTAAGACTCTGCTTGTAAACAAAAGCATTTATCAACTAATAATTTGCAATAAACTGATGTAACTCCCAGCTGAGCCCCTAACTGTAATTGTCTTTACCATCTGCCTATTAAAATACCATTCTTCATCAGCAATCAGGAGCAGAAGGGAGAAAATCTCCACCAAAGTACACAACTTGCAAGCTTATGAATAATCTGAGTGCATTCTGCACTTTCATTATGACTCCTGGGTTGGGTATGCTTAATTTTCATTCTTGCCTAGCCTGGGAATGCTCAGAAATTAGGTGGAGGGGAAAAGAAGAGGGGGGAGGGGGGAAATGAAACATTGTGCCTGCTCCTCTGCAGAGGAATAAATTATACAAGTTCATCATAGGAGGCTCTTTTTTAATTTCTTTCTTTCCTCTTTCCACTTCTCAGTACAAAAATCCATTGCAGGATCCTGATGAAAACCCCCCAAGCACCAGGCTGGAAATGAACCTCTCTATTCCTTTGTCAGCTTGTCTATTTTCATTAGACTTCTTTGTTTTGCTTTAATTTTTTTTTTTTTTTTAATTCTGAGAGGTTCATTCAACTTCTCCAGGGAAGTGTAGACTCCAAAGCAAGGGTGCTGAGGCCTGGCAGGCCCCTGCAGAGCTGGGTAGATCTGAGCAGCAGAAGTGCCAACGAACTGGCAGGCCCCAGAGTTCGCAGTCTTCAGTCTGCCACTGCAGAGCGATGCCTTTGGTTTCTAGTTCCCCCAAGTGCTCTGAGGTGCTCTGCCTCATGTCTGTAGGTTTCAACATCAGTCATTGCAAGTGGTCAGGAATTCTCCCTTTGTTGGAAGAAATCCTGGCCCTTCGATGCTGACCAGATGCATCCACAGAAGAACAAAACTAGGAAAAGAGGTTAAATTGATATGCATTGTCTTTTTCTGGAAACCTCTGAATAGCCAACATATGCCTTCATACAGTTTATTAAGTTTTAAATACATTTATCCAAATTGTCTCTTCACAAGATGTGTTATTCATTCAAAAATAAAACTGAACAACACAGTATTAAACATACTGCCTGAGACTCAAATTTTAAAGCTATATGTATATTGTATATATATTGTATATATATATACAATATATATATTCTTTTGCTGCCCAGCAGATCTTCCCTCTTTCACGTTATTCCTTTTTTCATAGACACTCTCTAAGTGTCTCTTCCATAAGAGCTCAGTAATTTTACTAAAGGAGACGATAGGCTGATTATGTATTACAGGGAACAATGGCCAAGTCCTGTAATTAGGGTTCAAATTCGGGGAATGACAATTTGTGTCAGGTTTTCTTATTACAACATATAATTTTAAATTAATGTTTGTGTTTTTATTTCATTTTTATAAGAGCTTTCCTGCAGGTAATTATTTTTCTTTACAATCTACTGTTAAATATAACAGAACTAATAATTGCTTTCCATAGGAGATTGAAAATGGCAGGCATGCACCTGTTTCTTATTGTGCCTGCTCTGGAGAAGAAAGTTAATGGGGAGCAATGGGTCTAATTTTCTGCATGGGTTATGGAGGTCCTGAAATGCAGGCAAAATTGCATGTGACTATGTTCCTTGAATTTCAAAGACATCAAATATTAGAACAAAATTTTGACATAGATTTTAAATAACACAAAACCATCAAAAACACAGAGTGAAGGGTATTTCTTTTCAGAAGCATTTTGATTTTTTTTTTACCCTACATTTAGAGACTTTAATATTCTTTGGTTATGAAGATTTTTTTAAGGGACTAAAGATGTGGAACACAACCCAGCATTCAGTGCATTGACTTAGAAGGTATTTTATGAAAATTAACAAAGAACTATAACACAATTTAACTTATCATTTATGTGTAAAGATGACTAAGATTCAACTTCCATGTGTTTTAACTGCTTCCAAACATACACAAAGAAATAATGATGTGGTGTTTTGATTATTTGTTATTTTATTTAAGAATTATTGGCACTAAATGTATATTTTCATGTCATAATGTTTAAAAATTCAGAAATTTTCAATAATGATTACTTCTTTATCTAAAAATCTCATGATGATCTACTCTAAAATATGGAAATTCAATCCAGTATTTGAAAACCAAATTTTATGATTATTATGTAGTTTATAATAAAATATTTGTGTGAGATAAGGAATACTTATAGTACATGAATACCCTCTGATTTTCTTCATGAGCTTTCTCTCTGTGTCTCTCTTGTGCCCCTCCCCTCTCTTTCTCTCTCTCTCTCCACACACACATACACACACACACACACACACACACACACACACACACACTACCAAATTTCTATTTGGGGAAGAAAATAGTTTTGAAAGTCGACCAGCAGATGGCGCTCAGTGCATTCCATGAGGCCTGTGGGAAGACAAGAACTATGGCTTTATTTATTTAATTCTATTCTACCTTACATGTGAAGTTGCTACATCAAGCTTTATAATCCCCAAAGATTTATGTTAATTGACTAAACAACTTTGTGGTAATTTACAGACTATCCTCTAATGCTCATCTAAATGGCCCTTCATTCAACTCATGTGCCTGTGTCAAGATAACAAAGCATAAAGATGTAACTTTTCCCCCCTGAAACAGGAAAAGAACAGAGGCCTGGGTTCCTGAAGTATAATGTAAACTCATCAAGTGAATAGAGCTACATTTTCTGCTTAAAATAAGACAATCTTGGCTCTGTAGCGTCTTGCTTTATTATATGAAGCATGGATTTATCATCTGCATCATAGATATTTTAAAGCTCTCTCATCATAAACTCTTTGAGCAGATATATGCTGATTACTGAGACACACAGACTAACCCTGAATTTTAAGGAAAAAATAATGTGAATTTGCTAAGGAGGAAAAAAAACAATAAGTTTGAATGATAAAGATTATTATATATGTAATTTTAATGTAACACTCTTCAAAACCTATCTGAAGAGGATTTCCTGTTTTTAGTCCCCTTTTCCCAACTGCTTTCTTCTCCTTTAACTACAAGAATGCTCTACTCTAAACTTTAAAAATCCATTATTTTAAAATCATCATTAGATGTCTCTATATAGCCATATTTCATTCCCTTCAGTGATAATTAAACAGAATATGGAATTATATCTGTGCATCTATAAGTCCCTCCACACTTACCTCTACCCCATTTCACTATCATTTTGTCATGGACTCCAGGCTTTTGTTTTGGGGGGGGAACTGGGGGTTGAACCTAGGGGTGCTTAACCAGAATTTTTATTAAAAAAAGTTATTTAGGGACAGAGTCTCTCTAAGTGTCTTAGGGCCTCACTAAGTTGCTGAGGCTGGCTTTGAACTGGAGATCCTCCTACTTCATCCTCCTGAGCCACGAGGAATACAGGTTTGTGCCACAGCACCCCATGAATGAAGAAGGGCTTTTTCCCATTAGATTTTAATTTGACCTTGAATATGTCAAAGATGCTCATAGTCTCAGTAGGATGTCAACCTTTGTGATACATTAACTGGAAATCCCTGAACAAAGTTCCAGTTGTGAACCTGCTCAACAGTTGTCTTAACCTTTATAGTTTCAGTTGTTGAATTTCCAGGCAAAGACAGTGAGTAGAAAGTGGTCCTAAAAAACCCCATTGGGATTATGCATTCATAAGCATCATGCTAAATCCTACCGTCATTAGAAAGCCTGCTTAAAGCATATATTTTTAGAATATGTGCAATGTAGTTACCATATAGTCTTATTACCATTTAAGAACATTAGCTTCTCTTACAAATTATATTAGCATTAGAAGAAGAGGGAAATTAAAAACAAGTACTCAGTCAACATAATAGCACATTATATAATTTCACTGAAATAAGGCTCCAAGTCGTCCTAAGTCCACAAAGAGAAAGGGAGTTCTGCCTCATGCTTTGAAAACCAACTTTCAAGGTCGGCCCTTCACAGCCCAGTGAGGAAGGGCAGTCTGGAAGGCGGGGTGGCCCTCTGCCAAGGCAGAGGGATGATCTTAAGGGAATGAACTGCAAAACCTCAAATTTTTGCTCATGTGATGAACAAACCAGAGCCAAACTATTTTTCTAAGACTTGTACGGCCTTCTGTTCCATTTTATTGTGCAGTTTGCAATGATGAATGTTACGATGTATTAATTTGCACAAAAGGGTCAATGCTACATTTTAAGAGCATACCAATTGTTTCCATAACACCAACAATGAAATATGTGTTCTTTATCCTAAAATAGGTATAAATGTCATCAAACTAGTGTCTTTAGGCTATAGAAAAATGTGCTGTTATCATTCCCTTGAAGAAAAAAAAAATGTTTCACAGATAAGTCTCAGGAGAAATTGGGTAAAACAGATTCGTGTTTTATATCACATTTTATCAGTCACTTTTAGGTCTGAGTCTTAAATGAAAAGAGAGAGAGAGAGAGAGAGAGAGAGAGAGAGAGAGAGAGAGAGAGAGAGGGAGAGACACCAAGAAGGAGAGTGAGGAACCTCTTTAAAAGAGATCCTTCTCAAGCAGAGCATAGCAGGTCAGGCACAAAAATCCAGGGATGAGCAGGAGTGAGCGAAGAATTTGACACTCAGGAGCACAGTTTATCAAGAAGTTCATCAGAAAAACTGACTTGCCTCATGTTATGACAGTTATGTCAACATATTTCTCTTTGTTTACCAAGGCCCAGATAGAAAATCCACTTCACACTGGAGCATGAGCCCCACCAGGAGGGCAGGAGGAACAAAGCTGGAAAAGGGATCTAGAAATGGATGCTTCAAGGAAAGGCCAGGAGATGGGCATTGCTTTGGGCCTTTTCGAGCTGGGTGGGATTCTCCTAAGTATCTTCCTCACTGTGTGCATGTGGGTTGGTTATGTTTGCTCCTGCCTTGTTGGCTTGATGTTTGTTTTGGCAAGGAAATGCCTAGAATACTTCATTATGATTACATTTTGGTCATGCATTTCCATATGGAGTCCTGAGCTATTATTGAAGAGAACTTACCACTTCAGTCACCAAAATGTGTCCTGAAAGTTGTGGTTATCAATGGAAAGCATGGCTGAAGTTACAGGTTGGTGCATCCCTTAGTGATCTCTTGTTTACTCACAATAATCGAGAGATCCTTAGTCATAACCTATCAGTTGAACAAACTTTAGAAACAGAGTAGAAATACATTGTTGAGCAAAAATCCACTTGGCTTTAGATTGTGCTCTTTTCAACTATTTTCCTTTAGACCAAAGCCCCCCCCCCCACCTTTTTTTTAATAACCTTCATTCATTTGACCACATACGCTCTGAGTGATACAGTGGTGCACCATACCTGAGGCTCAGCTCTCCAGTTGTCACACAGGGTGTTGTTTGGAGCAGACAAACCCTCAACTCTGAGGAAAACTGCCCCAGAGCACTCGGGAGGCAAACACGGCTATTGGCACCCAGGAGATGCTGGGAGAAGTCCATTAGCATTCTGCAAAACCTGGTATAATTCTTCCTAATATTTTCATGACTCACTCCTTCATTTCTAAATGTACTCCATGTAGGATAGTTAAAAGATCAAACTGCTGCCTCTTCTACTTGTAACCAGATACAAATTAAAATATAAATAAAAAGAGAAAAAGAAAATGAAGGTAGAATTTTTAGGCGGGAGAGAATCAACCCTTCTTTCAGTAAACTTTGGATAAAAGTAATGAAGGCACAACTGATTATCTGTCAGTACATAACTATTAAAATGGAAATGAAATAAGGAGTTATGTCCTAGAGGTAATGACATTTTCTTCCATGTACATAGCAGCCCTGAACACCAGGATGATCTAGTTGAAGTATTCAGTAAAGCCAAAAAATTAGGGAGTAGAAGATCGCTGAAGAAGAAACTGAAAAAGTCAAGACAGGATATAATTAAGGCTTGAAAAGGATTTCAACAGAGGTAGGGTCAGGCTAAGGACAAATTGTGGTAATGTTTTATAAGCACTGATAAGAGGGAAAACAGGCAAAGGAGATATAGCATAAAAATAAAAGTTCACGAACAAGGCTCATTACAGGATTGTAGTCTTTAAGGATCTACAAACTTCTGACATAAATAAAATCACAACAAAGTCAGAAACATGGATCCCCTTCTTAAAACATCTCCTTGCCCCCCAAGCTCCCCAAAATAACAAAATAAAAGTAAATAAAACAGGAGAGGAGAGAGGAAATCAAGGAGGGGACAGAAAGACAAAACTTTTGCTCTAGAGAGAAACACTTATTTGAATCTTTGAAGAATTCCATAGTAGGAAGTTATACTAGGGTCAGGAAATGGACCAGAAAAGTTAAGTAGGGATCTGTGGGGATCAAAGAGAGAATCAAAACCAATGAGTGGCTGAAATCAACTCAGGAAAGATCCTGATTTTTATCTTGAGTAGCTTGGGTGGCTAAATCTAGCTCAACAGGCATGCAAGAGGAATCCTCAAAAAAAAAAAAAAAAAAAAAAGTATTATGTGCCTCATAAATGACCATGTTTCCTTTATACTTGAATCTGTTTTTCAGAGACTATGGTATAAAACAAAGGAAACCCCATAGAAGCCATGAAAATCCTGGTAGGTGGCAAACTAAACATGCAAGAAAAACTTCAGCTTTTCTCTTTCATCCTTCCAAATAAGACAAGGCTTCTTTAAAATCCCTAGGCATGTTTTTATCTTACTCTATTGAATGTTGTGTATAAGATTGTAAATATTTATCAATGGTAGGAACCATCAAGGGCTTTAGGAACTGTTAAGACCTCCAAGGAATTAGGTGACATGCCAAAGGTCATAAAGTCAGTGTGTGTGTGTGTGTGTGTGTGTGTGTGTGTGTGCACATGCACGTGTGTATGTGGTGGAAGTCACTCAGTTTCTGGTGTGGAACCATTGTTGAATAGATTTGTAGTTAATTACTTCCATTGTGTAATCCGGTTTAACATGTTCAGTGCTTTCTATAATATCTCATTTTTTTTTTCTCCCCAAAACTTCATGAGGTTGGTGGTGTGATTCATTGAAATAAAGCTTAGAGAGATGAACCATCTAAATGTGCAGAGATCTTAAAATTGTGGAAACAGAACCCAAACCTGCCCTCTCTGAAGCTCTTGGCTCTGTCCCGTCCCACTTAACAGATACATAGTCACTTCTGCAGCTTAACAGACAGAAAGCTCTCATAATTGTAACACTTTGACAAAGGATCCTTTTCCATTTCAGAGGGAGTCTGGATGATACTGTGTCATTCAGATGTGCACCATGGATATCCTACCACTTTTCAATCTGTACATTTGCAGGTGACCATGCTACTACAATCAAGAGGAACAAGGTTGCCCCAGTGAATAAATAAGTTAAAACAAATGCTTTTGTGGTTATAGTGATGTTTATGCATATTCCAGCTTAAAATAGCGGGAAACTAATGGACAGGAGTCTAATCTATCCCCTGATAAAGTGACTGGTAGGCATTCATTACCTATTATTTGTCAGCCAGTTTTTTAAACCAATTAATTGTATGATACAGGAGGTGTGGGTATTCACATAAAATATTGTTCAAATGTTTTCTGTAGCTTTAGTCACAAAACTTCTCTAGTAGTGGCAAAAAATACTTAAGGAAAAACATCACGCTGCCTACTTTTGAAAAGCATTTATTCATAAATAGTTTAAAATTTTATTCTGATTTTAAATATATGTTGCTACTTTCCCAGGGCCTAGTTTTATTAATGTTATTGTAACTAGGAGGTCATTTTACTTTTTGGGTAATACATGTGGATTTAACTTTGCAGTTTCCATAAATAATAATGGAAGCATAATTTATAAATCTGAATAACCATACAATGAATGTCACCTCTAAGGGGAGGAGAAAGAGAAGGAGAGAATATCTGCAAGTTCCCTTGTTAAGATTTAAGTTTTCTGTGGCTGAGGCAGTGGCTCAGTGGTAGAACGCTTGTCTCACATGTGTGAAACCCTGGGTTCAATCCTCAGTACCACATAAATAAAATAAAAAGGCATTTTGTCCACCTACAACTAAAAAAATGGGAAAAAAGATAAGTTTTCTTTCAGTATTTGACACATGAAATGTTTGTTAAAAGGTAAATAAGGTTTTTTTTTTTTAATAGATTGGAACTCTTGATGATTTTGGGAATTAAATCACTTAATAAAAAAAGCAAGTAAAGCTTAGCTGTAGCAAGTTTAAGATATCAAAAAACATTTGTACAGTTAGCTTCACTTAGTCTCTCATCTGGCAGCCAAAAAAAATTTTTTTATATTCCCTGATTGTCTATTTTTCCCCAGTGAAAGTTATTACATTCTTCTACCCATTTTTTAATCAAAATCATTTCCAACTTATTTCAGTCTGTCACAATAATATTTTCATACGAGGAGTGTTGTAACCTAATTCCTTCATTTGAATAATACATTCGTTTTTAATTACTGCAACTTGATCTCAGATTATTCAAATAACTGTTTCATTTTTTATGCTTACCCTGACCCCAGTGTATTTATAGGCTTTTATCCTTACCTGATACCAGTGTAATGTAATTATAGATTGTATTTTAATCATCTACTATATTCTAGTGAGTTTGTTTAAATCGCTCCAATCCTGAGCCTTTTATTTCCATGCCTTTTAAAATTCTACAATGGCATTCTCTTGCATAAAAGCAATATTTTTTTTTTAGTTTACAACAATGAATGAATATTTTGCATGCATTGCTGGCTACAGTTCTCATTTAATAATTTTAAAGTCACCATACAGGATGGTATGTAAAATCAAATCCTGTTTTGTAAAGCACATCATTTGAAATCTTTACACCTGTTTGTTTTCCAGATTGCAGTTCTCCCCTCCCCAACTGTTTTAAAACCACAGATATACATTGTGCTCATGATCACTGTATCTATGCCTGGCATCATTCAAATCTCTATAAAGAGTTACCCTGTTGTAACAACACAGGCCAAACAAATTTCATGGTGGTGAAATATGCTTGTCTGATATGAATTATTTTTACCCATATTTTTACTATCAATCATTTTGCAATTGCTTGACTATTTCCCAAGTTATAACCCCTATCAGGAAAAGAAAATATTTCCAAACTCCTTTCGGCTAGTATCTGAGCTTTTGGAAGCAGGAATTTGGCCTGAGAAAATGGCTTACAGTATTGCCAATCTATAAGGATCTAGCTAATTCATCTTTAATCAGACATACAGGTCTGGGAAGTGGATTTTCTTGAATAAGTCTGATTATTAAATTCCCTATTGTCCTCACTCCCTATACCCAATCAATTCCTGAAGTCCTGCCAAGTGTACTTCCAAAGTATCTTTCAAACCTCCTCCCCTTCTTCACCTCCAGTGAGGCTGTTGAGGTTCAAACCCCATCTGTTCCACCTTGATACGCTTAATCCCCTTAGCTCCTGTCTTGTATTTTTCCAATTTGTCTCCCACACCTCTGCAAGAATGCATGGCCAGAACTGAAGACTGACCTTGTTCCCTCTTAAGTGAGATCTTTGAATGGCCCCCTGTTGTCCACAGGAGGAAACTCAAGCTACTTATTATGACCTCCCAGAAGTAAAGCTTCATCCTGGCCATGACTTTTGATTACGAGGAATCTAGCTGATCTACACAGATACCACATAATTGTATGTACAAGCCAAAATGTTGGGAGGGAACGCAAATGAGTGAGAGGTTATAAAGCTTTTGTGTTCTGACATTAATAGTTAACAAAAAACAGGACTTGCCATAAATCAGTACTGGTTATGACTACAGACCAAACCTTCCAAGGTTTCATCTGTGGATTGGACTTCCTCTTTCTCCCTCCATGTTCTACACTTTATCTTTAATCCCTTCCTTTGCTCAAAGTAGATAAAGCTATGAAGATAAATGCCTTAAAGATAAATACAGCATTTAAACCACATAGTAGAGTATAATTTTTAAACCACTGACTGTTTTCACATCCAGTTCAACCAGTGAGATTTTGGCTAAGTTTTTAACCATTGTTGAGTAAATTGCTTGAGGCTCTTTGAAAATTAATTCACAGAAATGCCAGTGACGAATTGTTGAAGTGCAAATAAGGGGACAAAAATGATTGCCAAAAATATCAGAAACAAGAGGCCATTCGGCCTGTCCCCGTTTTTCCTATTGTGAGATCTGTCTGCTGAATAAAGAGCAATTAACTTACTTAACTGGTTAGTTGTTAGAAACAACCCAGAGAACCTTGAAAATATGTTACCAGTACAAAATGCCTTAGAATGCTAAATGAAATAATGGCATGAAATAGGGTTTGGGGGACAAACTGCTTGATAACTCTCAAAAATGAATTATGCTGCCTTTTCTAACCTCTGTAGAGAAACACATGGCTTCCTTCGGGATTTCTCTACCGTTTGGTGCAACATTCACTTTGGCTATAATAATACAAGCTTCATTAGAGAAGTAAAATGCAATTGTCTCCATGAGATCAAAGGACAATCTATTAAATACAGCAACTGGAACTTGAGAATGAAATAATGTGAAAAGTTAGAATTTTACGGTGAATCAAAATGTAAATCGTACTGGCATACTGTGGCTAAATGCAGAACTGAAGATTAGCTTTATTAAGGGGAAATTGACAGTGGCTTGAATGATGTTGGAAAATATGAAAAGATACATGAATTCTAAACAACCTGCCTATGTACTAGATTAAATGAATCATCAGTGCTATTTTAATATATTTAAAACCACTGCTGGTTAACTGAGATTATGAAGATATATGAAACTTCCCTTCCACCAAAAAATTAGGTAATGTTGTTTTCATAATAAAGTCCATATTCAATCATTCAAAGATTTTTGAAAAGATGGTTTATATTAAAATAAAAGCAAAACAAAGCCTGTTATCAACTGTGTTCAGTGGGGAAATAAAGTGACACATTGTGTACTAACCATTTGGTCCTGAAATCTGTAACAGTTTTGCTCTTAAACAGAGAACTCAGTACTAACTGTTTTAAATCAAAGGTTATTACGAATTCTGAAAGCCAAAGCCTAAAATTTGCCTGAAGGAAAAGGAGAGAGGTGGAGACAGGTAAATCAAACTTCTCTGCACACTAGGGGCTCTGAATTTGAATTCTTTTCAAATGCTTATTTTATATTTGGTGTTTTGGCTTCCAAATGGAAATGACAGATTTTAAAACACCTTATTGTAGGTTTCAGTGCATTACTTCACTTAAAGTCACTTACAAAATTCTATAAAATTACCCTGAAATCGTATCAAGTACAGCAATGTACCATGAAACTAAAAGAAAAAAATAATCATAAAAAAACACATTTCATTTTGCAAAGAGAATATAATAGATTCAAGGGTCTATGAATGAAGCAGTTACTCCCCTTCACGTTCTTGAATGTAATTCAACTTAGAACATTGTTTGAATCGTGGAAAACTGTGAGTTTTCTTTATCCTCAAAAAGAAAACAGTGAATTTTTGGAAACTATTAATTTAGTGAGTAATTGGAAAAAAGAAGACAGAAGTAAAAAAAAAAAGCAATAATCAAGCACACAGAAAATGAATATTTATAAACATTATAATGGAAATAGAAGGAAATTACCTGTGAAAACCCTGAATGCATTTAGAAAGCATTAATTCTGAAAATTAATTTTGGGGAAAATTTAATTTTGAGTAGTTTTTAAATGCACACACAATTTGTGTTCCTAAATCAAAATATTTTCACAAAAATCCAAATTTTCCTCATGATAAATCGTGTTTAATGTTAATCTGGCTTTATCATCTAATCCCTGCAGTTCTCAAGTTTGGCCCATGTTTCAAAAGGGAATGAATTGTACTTCTGTCTGTTTCCTTGTTCTGTTTCCATAATTATAGTTCTAGAGGATCAAACAGAGTCTGAAATACTCACCAATTAATCGTAAAAGGACTCAGAAGATAACAGGCTGGAATTTGGGTCAATAAAATATCCAACTCAAGTTGTAATATTGTTCTAATTCCAGACCCTGAAAGTAACCAGTTTATTATTTAGTTTTGTGGAAGGGGGCGATTTCTGCCTTAATAGAAGCTTTACTGCTATGCCAATCAGCTACCAGATAGGTTGGCTCCACTTGGTCTTACGACCATGGTGTGACCACTTTCTTTTAATTATGAAAAACAGCTCCCAAGCTCTGAGAAAATCCCCAAGTCTATCAGTAATTTCACTTCTTTTGCTAAGTTAGCAAAGATAATCATCATGTTACAGTACAAGCTGTTGGATTTTGAAAATCAGACAAATCTGGGTGAGGAACTCAGCTCTGAGTGATGTTGGGGCATTTGCTTAGTCCTTTGGAGACACAGTCTTTTCATGTGGAAAATGGGAATTATCCTGTCTACCTCAGATGATTGTTCTAGAAGATGCTTTTATAGGAAGAACAGCACAGAGACAAGCCTGGAATAGGGATGTTGGAAATGTTTTCTTTGCTCCTTTCTCATAATTATTTTACTTGGAATGGCAAAAACTATTCCCTGGAAGCTTCAACTAGGGCAGATTGTAAAATATCACCTGCTGTAGGTATTGTCCTGGAAGGCATTGGCCCTAGAAAGCACATTCTATTTGTTACTCTGTTGTTGGCCCTGGTTTCTTTTCCGGGAGTGATTTATATCATCGGTTTCAGACTATTATTCCCAAAGATTGGCCCTGTTTAGCTTTTGGACTTCTATTGTCTGCTGCATTTTTGAAATAAATATGCACTTTCTAATATTCTATGTTAGGAATCCACAAAATAGGTATTGGTTGAAAAACACCAGATCCTAGGGATTTACATGACCTTATAATTTCTGACTCTTAAATTATTAGAATTTTATTTTGTTTTCTTTTTGATCACAGATTGTGTTTTTAAAAGGTGAACAGAGCAAGTGAAGCTCTAATACAAGAAATAGTCATTAGGATAGATGTAGTACTTGTAATTTTCTATAGCATCTATTTCCTTTAAATAGGTATTTTATTACACATAATTCAAAAATTTTAAAGAAATTTTAATAGGAATTTTTAAAAATGTGGCTGAATACATAAACCAACATGACAAATATTAGCCATACTTACAAAGATTTTTAGTATTTTAACAATGTAGTGAGGATGAAAACACTAGCCTGGGGTTAAAGATCATATCATGTGTTATCAGTACTGTGCCACTGAGTCTAAATTTGTTTGGATCCAAAATCTAGTTATGTGTTTTATCTATAAAATTCTATAGTCATTATGAAAAAAAAATGTTTGTAATGTTGTGTGTGCATTTGTGTGTGCATGTTTGTTATGTGTGTGTAACATAGTTTGGGGCATTAATTTTAAAAATAAAAAACATAAATGTTCAAAAATATTTATATGAACAACACTCCTGGATGGAAACTCCATTTCTAATAGTCAAACTTGATGCACATACTGGTCCCTTGGCATGCCCAGCTCACAGCCATCTGTTATGTTGGCATTGTGCCCAATCACAAGGAGTTATGCCAGTTTAACATGATATAGGTGACACCAAAATGAAGGTTTTAGAGGATAGATAGTGGAGTGAGCTATGAACCCTCCTGTAATCAGGACCTTTGGTGGTTGTCTTTATTGGAGTAGAGGATTTTTGTTAACTCTATGGATCACGTATTAACAAAAACTCCACTTGGAAAAAAAAATACAGCGGGCTGTCATTTCTCAGAGTATTAAAATTTTTTACACAAGTAAGGGAAGTTAGTTAAATGCTTCAATGTACGACTTTGCACTATGTTAGAACTAATACATCAGTCCATACATTCTTGAGCAAGTCAAGAACATGAGGCAGTACAATTAATTTGCAAAGGGACTTTCCAAGAACTATGTGTTTGCATGTATAATCCATAGACTTTACAGTAAGGAGCAGCACTAAAGTCTCCACTATATATGACTTTGTTCAATGGGTTTCTTAAAGACTTTTCCTATGTAATATCCATTAATATCATTGAATTTATATGCTTTAAATACTATATTGATGCAGTGAGCTTTTCGATGGCTAGGGATCAATTAATAGAATTTATCTTTTTGATAGCATCATTATTCTATCATACTCCTAGCAACTTTTGACAAAAAGTTCTTATGTTAATATCCATAAAGTAGCATGCCTTTCATTGCCCTGCACTTTTCTTGGTTGGGAAGCAATATTAACATATTTGTCAAGTAAGTCAAAGACATAGATTTTTCTTTTTGATATGAAGCAATGCTTCACATCATCTTGAGACCAAAGAAGAATTAACAATACTGACAATGTTCACCCTAGTAATTATTCCTTGGAGAGTCATAGAATTTGTCTTGGCCCCTAAATACATGGTTTGTGTACTTAAATTAAAACAGTTTAGGGAGATGAAAACATTCAGAACACAGGCTGATACCCTATATTTTTGATTTCTTTAAGGACAGACCCTATCTAGTTAGATTTGGTAGTTCAAAAAGCAAGGTAGTGAGAGAGAATTTTCAAAAAATTATTCAGCTACTTATTCAATTTACATTCACAGAATACACACCATAGTCAACGAAATGTGAAGCATAAAGGTGATGAACACATAGACCAGCTCCTCAAGTGCTCACTCTGTACTCACGAAAGAGGAGTGGTGGGTTTGTCCCTTGCTTTCCTACAGCACTGACCTCTTAGGCCTCAAATCCCCCTGGACCTGTACACTGAGATGTCCGTGGACACTGGCAGATGAGATGTTCATGCTGCTCAAAGAAATATGTCCCAAAAGACTGAGATGCTATAATACAGTTTAGCACATTTTTGAAAGGTTGTCATGGTGACAAACTCATTGTATATTCTCTTATAATTTGTTGTTTTTAGCTTTAGTGCTTTGGATAATTGTTTATTCTCTCTGAGCCTCAGCTGATTTCTCTATAAGATGAAATGATGTATTATACTTCCCAGGGTTGCTGGGAGGATTATATAGCACATACAAAATGCCTAGCTCAGAGAAGGAGCTCAAAGATATTTGTCTGGTTGTACATCTAACTAGTGTGGTTCAGGCACGAATGATACATTCCATTATTTGCTTCTATTTTTAATTGATGTCTATCCTCTATTGGAATATATGATCTAAAATAGGATACAGTCTTTCAAAACTGAGTTTGCTCATTTCAAATACATTTTGTTATAATACTTTCCTTAAAGAAGTCCCAGTTATTTCCATAAAACAAAATGTGAAGCTACACCATGAAATAAAAATCATATATCACTGTCTTAATAAATATTCTATCATTTCCCTTTCACCAATTCCTGCATATCATTCTTGGACCCAAAGTCTTTAGAATGTAGGAAGCACATTTAAGTACATATTTCTTTTATTTTACATATAAATCACATTTAAGGTTTAACTAAATGTAGTAAGAGAGACTTCTGATATGTACATGATAATTGAGATGGTTTTAGGAGCAGAACTGCCTAAGAAAAGTCTCAGCACTAGTGAAATACTATGCAGCATTGCCTTCTTTAAGTTTTTCAAAAAACATGCATTGCATAAAGACCTACCCAAGCAAAACTGTGAAAGATGAAGTCCCTGCCTAACTCATCAACTACTTTCCCTTCCACTTGTTTCCTCTGCTTCAGGCACATTGACATTGCCTTTTCTGGTCTCCAAGCTCTTCCCTTTGCAGAGCCAATCCTCCCCACATGGCAGGGCTTTTTAATTTTTATTTATTTTTTTGTACCAGGGATTGAACCCAGAGGTACTGTACCACTGAGATACTTCTCCAGTCCTTTTTAGTTTTTATTTTGAGAAAGGGTCTGGCTATGTTGCTGAGGGTCTCATTAAATTACTGAGGCTGGCCTTGAACTTGTGATCCACTTGCCTTTGCCTCCCAAGTCACTGGATTACAGGTACGCACCAATATGGTCAACTGGATTCCATTGTTCAACACTCTAATTCTCCTAGACAAGACTTTGAATTTTCCCTTGATAATATCAACACATTGGCTGACTGTTAAATTCAGTTTCACCTTCCAGAGTAGTAGAAAAGCAAGTCCTGTTTGTTTTGTTCACAGCCAAATCGTCAGGGCCTACCAGAATGCCCAACATATGAAGGCAAACAAATATTTATCATATGAAGGCATATCATTATTCCTGGAAATGGTAATGAACACCAGGGAAGTATCCTCCTTACAAGACACCAATAAACCAAGTATGAAAGCAGAGGGTATCATGGTGAACAAAAAGAATTCACTCATGCATAAATGTATCCATCATTTTACCATGCATATGAGGATTACAGTTAAAGATATTAAGAAAGTCAAGTTCCTTGAGTTTAGGAGCTTATTATCCAGTTGGGTAATGAAAACACACACACACACACACACACACACACACACACACATTTTGATATCAAAAAATAACCCACCTGTCAAGCTGTATCATATGCTATCACTTGCTCAAGGAGTTTAGGGGAAAATCATTATGCCTATGGGAGTAAGAAGCCTTAGGAAAAAAAGATGGGATTTGAGTAAGCTCATGAAGAATGTATGAGGCTGATATTATTGAAAGGAGTACTGCCCTAGTAAAAGAACCGAGGCCTGCCAGCAATCTGTTTACCTTTGGTTACGAAGGCAAAGTCAAGAGAACAGGATTCTTTTCCAGCATAATTGCATGTGATACTGTGAATGTGAACAATTCATTTAATTTATCCAGGGGTCATTTTCTTCATCTTTAAAATTAAAAGACTGATACTTTGGATTCTTTTGGCTGACTCAAAGACCAACTTTGACAGATGGTATCAAGTGATAATGCCATGCCAATAAATTCTGTCACTATTAGACAACTTCAGGTGAGTCTTTAGAGCTTGCAAATGAAATGGTTTCCCAGGAGCCTAAGCTTACTCATTTTTATGTGTGAAATGAGTTACATAAAAGTAAAAATCCAGTAAATACCTTATAACCTTACTAAACTCCAACTTGCCCCTATCAAATGGCATATTAAAAATGTCTTTGGAAGGGAATGCCATGACCCAAATAAAGAGATGCCTGTTAACACAGGCCAGAGAGCCCTTTCCTGTCAGGCATGCATTTCCTATAATGGCTCTGGGTCCAGCTATGGATGTCTTCCTAAATGAATGACCCATTCATATCAGAACACACCAACTACCTGAGGCATGCTCTCTGCGTGAGCCTTCAGAGTTAATAGTGCCTGAGCTTCCTATAACAGCTCTCACTTGTATAGATCAGCATAACTCAGAAGTGAACATTGAATCTAGTCTTCTAAATGAACATTGAATCTAGTCTCCTAATTGATGATCCAATTAAGTATTTTGATCCATATATTACCCAAATTTCACAACCAAGCTCCTAAAATACAGAGTTTTTGTTGTTGTTAAAAATCAAAGGAACAATTGAAATATAAAGCCCTAAAACATAATGCCTTTTGAACTATCTACTATTGCTGTATTACTTTTGGTAATTATAAATATTTATTTTATTTAGAGACTTGGGTTCATCTATAGAAAACTTTACTATTGAATTTAGATTTTGTTATGATGCAGCTAAGGACAATAGACATAATTTAACTGAGTTATTATAAAAAAGGAAGTATTATTGTTTGTAGGGAGAGGGAGAAAGAGAAAGAAATAAAGAGCTTGCAAGCGCAAGTGTGTGTGTGTGTGGGTGTGTGTGTGTGACTTTTAGCTGCCAGGTAGTACTTTGCATAAGCAAGACTCCCAACTCCTCAATATTTTCCGCAGCTACAGTGGGCATCATGGTTTTGTGTCCCTTCACTGATGCCATGAAAAGCCAATGAAAGATGATGGTGACTATTTTCACTGAAGAATATGCTTCTTTTTTTTTATCATTTGCAGACACCAGAAAGTTTGTTGAAAGTATGTATTATTTCTAATTAATATTATTAGTATGCATTTGTCACATTTGAGGCAATTGTGTGTGTTTTTTTTTTTCTGTTACCCTGCCCTTATAAGTGTAAGGAAATTCCTGTACACTTCTGTATGCCTTCTATGGGATCAGCCTTCACTGTGGGCATTCATCTTTATAGTTTCATTGGGATCTGGTTACAAAAGTCCTGGGAGAGATAGTAGAACTCCATTGCTTGGGAATATGTGAACAAAGGGAAAGTAGGTGGGGCAAACAGGTCCCAAGCTGATCAGCAGTTTCATGAAGCTTTTTCTGCAGATATGATATAGCTTCAGAACACCAGGAGCCAAATGGAGGAGAATCAAAGGAAGTAAAAGTAGTGTGAAAAAATGAAGAGTCCATTGTATACTTTTGCTTTGAGATGGTCCTGCTCATCTGCCATCCACCAATCCCAGTTTATTGACAGGTGACTACAGAATTTGTGTAAGGATGTGTTCAATAATAGGGGCAGCTAGGTGCAGTGGTGCATGCCTGTAATCCCAGTGACTCTGGAGGCCTAGGCAGGAGAATCGCAAGTTCAAGGTCAGCCTCAACAATTTAGCTTGGCCCTGGGCAATGTAAGGAGACCCTGTCTCTAAATAAAATATAAAAAGGGCTGGGGATGTGGTGTAGTGGTTAAGCATTCCTGGGCTTAATTCTTGGCGCTTGTGCGTGTGTGCGCACACACACACACACACACACACACCGAATAGGGGCAATTTAATTAATTCAGAAAAGGACATCAATAGATTTGCTAACCATCATCACAAAAGTTGTCATTTCAGGTATTTGTAAATATATTTTGATTTATGGAATCATAAAATATGTTTCAAATATATTAACTATGGCCTTTGTCCTGGGTATGAAAGAAAAATTTTTAATATGTGCTTAGATTTTCATTTTTAATTACACAGGTGACTGCTTAAACATTCCCATTAACAGGGGAAATTAAAATGTTTATTTAATAAGTTGAAATTAATCAATGTTTTTATAATTTTATAAACAGACCAGGTCTTTAATAATATATCTTTTAAAGCAAAGAGCACACAATTTTGTCACCATGCCGTTATCTGTTTTCAACTTATAAGTCTAATATACAATGAGAGTAAGTGATAGGGCTGCTATAAATTTGCAGATAAAATGCCTTTAGACGTCGCTCTAACAAGACTTGCATGCTATTAGTATTCTCTCAGGGATCAATTTTAAAAGTTGTAACATAATAAAAAATGGTTGGACTATATTTCCCCACAGCTTTCATTTTATTATGTTGCATGAAATATGCCTTTATTGGCTATAGCATTACTGGAAGTAAAATATACTGGGTACTGAAAAATTCTGTCACTTTGTATTAGCTGTAAATTATCGACTAGTATAAACCCTAATTTCATTTGTCACATTCTGTTGCATTGCTGCTCTTCCCTGTTCCCATTCTGTCATTCTGGCAGGCCCGCGCTGCCCCAGGTATCACGGCATCGCCATCTGCACCCGACATCTGTCTCTCTATTGATCACACGGGTTTAGCACTTGATCAAACAGAGCACAACAGAATACATCTCTTTTTGCAATACTGCCAATGCCAACTGCTGCATGAAATCTACTACAAAAGCCTCCTTTACCTAGTTTAGAAACTGCATTTGGGTGGCTCGGCTTTGCTCTCAAACTCAGCCTTTTCCCCTTTCTGGCCTTACATTGTGCAAGAGTTATATTAAAATAAATTTAGTTTTCATATATTTGAGATTTAATCAGGTTAAATGTGACCCATGCTATTGGTGACGATAGAGGAGTAACCAGGGGGGTTAAGAGTGGATGATTTTTAGGCCTACCTATATCACTGTCATCATCCCTCCTTTAACAGACGGGGGACATTTTTCAGGATGCATGAAACCTTTGGCCAGCAGAGGTTTCTGCTTTTTGTCCAGCAGTTCTGGTGCTGTGTGACAGAGGCTTTGAAGTTACCCAAGCCAGGCAACAAATGGCAGTGTTTTAGCAATTTAGAGCCACCTACATTTCACCTTGTATGGGCAGCTCCCGAGAAGTCTATGGAAGCACTGACAGATTTTTGGTTAGCTGCAGGGAAAAAGAGCATCTTTTCAAAAGGGCTGTGGTGTTTTTACCTGTGTGGCTCTCACCCACCTAAGGTAGGGCCACATGCTCAGTCATGAAAATCAGTGCCAAGATGTTGCAATAAACAGCTAACACAATGGCAAGATAAAGCTACAGGGAGATATTCAGAGAGAATCAAAGCCAGAACAGCAGCATTTTTAGTTCCCAGAAACACAATAGTAGGATTAAGGTATGCAGTTATTTTTGTTCTCATATTTTCACACTTTGCATAGTGAGACAAATTGTTTCCAGGGAGCGTATCTTACACTCGTCGTGTAAACAAATAAATAAAAATGCCCTTAAATTTTTAAGACAGATAGCCATATCATGTTTAAAACCTATTCAATATCTTACTAGCCAGAGATTGCATACTTTATTTATTGCCTTACAAATTACCTTGGGGGAAGGGGACAGAGAAAAGGCTTCAACATTAAAAATGATCCAGTTTTTTCTTTTAATTTCAACTGAATCCTGGTGGTTATAAAATTAGAAACCCTTGTTTTGGAAAAAGACAGCATTAGTTACATCATAAGGCAAGTGGATTCTAGCAATGTATTATTCATAAGATGTTTTGTAGCCAAATACATTAGAGTATATAGTGGTACTAACAAATTAATATTTTAGAGCTAATTGAAATTGTTCTTCCTATAAAGATTAAGCCTCTTCTACCCAACACACTTCAGTCATTAAAATAACACTTTTAATGCCTTGTCTAAATGATGTCTGACATTAATACAAAGCTATATTAAAGCACTCGAATGACCAGTTCTTTTGTAATGTATTCTATATGATCACACACTGGGTCAGAGTGGGCAGTGTGCATGAAGTGGTATCAAGTGGGAGCTAATTAAAATATATTCTCTATAGAACTTTACAGAAAAAGAGGCCAGTCATCATCAGAAGGTATTCTGAAAAAGGCATTTCTGAAAGGCTTGCAGCATGCTCTCTTCTGCAAAAGGAGAATTTTTGACAGGAAGGTTTCAGGGTAGGTTCAAAACTTCAATTGGAAAATATTTTTTACCATGTCAATAAAATCTGTAGGAAGTTTTTCAAGTACTTTTTTCCCCTTAAATATCATTTTAATCAAGTTTCATTTTCCAAACAACAAAGGTTTTCACTCTTCTGCCACATTTGCGTTCAACTAAATACCTTCCTGAAAACAGTGTTAGCCTTCCCTGTCTCTACTGCAGGCGCTGCTGCAGCTGCTACAACTGTTGCCACAATAACACACACACACACACACACACACATACATACACACACATACGCACACACATACCACGTCCCCAGACCCTCACAAATGCAGGAGAGCAGACACACTGAGGGTGCTGTCTACGGCAGACTTGTTCGCCCACTACACTGTTCCTCCTAACAATAGCTACTTCAATCTTCAAGAGCCAGGGCCAGTCTTGCAACAGTCATATTTGGGCTTACAGATCATGTCCTAGTTTTGTTCTCTGTTATCCCTCGGACACATCTGTGTCAAAAAGGAAAAAAAAAGATCACATATTTCTTACCTTCATCTATAGAAAAAATTAGTCACTACCACTTTTCTATTACAATTCACATTTCTTTGACTCTTTTTGAGAAATTAGATCCAATTGAGCATGGCAGGTCATAGAACAAGAAATTCAGGCACAATATTCATCTCTAGAGATCAGGAGTCCTAGACAAAGACTTGGCTCCTGAAGTCTTTTATTCAGAGAATTTTCATTGATGTCACTTCGTCTCAACTTTTCATCTCTGCGTGGTTTATCAGAGTGTCAAAGCCTGGACCTACTACTTCTTGCTCTCTAAAATAAAGTGCACATTTATGAATGAATAATTCTCCTTCGGATGCTATGTATTTTCAAGACAGTGGACCTATGAAATTCTATAATACCAGTTGAATATAGAAATAGACACAGTTCAGGATTTGCTTTTAAGTTAGCTTCAAATTATTTTAAAATTTTAACCCTTTCTCAATAAAAATGAAACACCACATCTCTAATTGTAATATGCATCAATTCCAATTTAGCTATTGGACTCCAAGGAGATTTGGTTGATTTTAAACCAACAAACCCCACCCATCTTACTGGGAATAAAATCGGACTTCATGTATCCTTATTCTTATAGAACTGAAAGGGGGAATTCAAGTTGACATGGTAACTCCATTTATTATTATAATTAGATCCAGAGTAAAATATTAGACAGTGAATACTTTCACATAATATTTAGAAAATATGAATTTAAAAACTAAAAATAATAGTCTTAAATAGCACACTGCAAATGTTGACAATGGTACAAGAACCATACTAAATATAAATACTTGCCAAATTAGCAGTGCAAAATCCAAATGTCACTTAAAAATGACACATTTAACTAGGAGAAATTATTCGATATAAACAGGAATTAAAGTATTTTTATTTTCACAATTAGTGATAATTGTGTCAGTAATTTGCAGTAGGAAAAATGCACTGTTACTAATCATGAAGTACTGAATATATAGTTGATCAATAAAAAAATACCGATTTGCTTT
The DNA here is from genome assembly GCF_048772815.1 of Callospermophilus lateralis. Taxonomy (NCBI): domain Eukaryota; kingdom Metazoa; phylum Chordata; class Mammalia; order Rodentia; family Sciuridae; genus Callospermophilus; species Callospermophilus lateralis. The sequence goes on along the minus strand of NC_135320.1, from coordinate 60,844,912 downwards.
TTACCAATGTGCTTCCAAAATTTAAGATTGATGGATCCGATTGTCCATATCATTTTTTGGTTAAGTGTGTTTTGTAGTTACTGATTATTTAATAGATTTAGTTTCAATCAATCATTTATATTTTAGAAATTCAAGTTTCCTTTACCTAAACATACATTTTTTTTTCTCTTTTGTCAATACTTTCCAACATAATACCAATTCTAAAAGGAATTAGACGCCCAGAATGGTGGTGTCCACCTCTAATCCCAGTGACTCGGGGAGGCTGACGCAGGATGATCACAAGTTCAAAGCTAGCCTCAGCAATTTAGTGAGGCCCCATCTCAAAATAAAAAATAAATAAAAATGGATGGGGATGTGTCTCAGTCATTAAGTACCCCTGGGTTCAATCCCTGATACCCAAGTAAATAAAAATATAAATGGAATTAGATTGAACATGCAGCTGAAGATTATGCCTAAGAACAAATTCAAGTGTCACACTGCTGCTTGAGTAGTGAGACTTGTGTATACTTCCTCAGGGATTGTGCATAAGTGGGCTCTGTCTGAACAGTTTATGGTGGGTTTCTATGGTCTTTCAATGTCAAAGTGTTAAAAAATCATACTTGCATAAAACAACCAAAACCCATATTAGAATTTAAACCACCAATCTATGGAATCTGAAGTTTAAGTTCCCAGCACATCACTAGGTAACACGAATGTCACTTGTCATGATGGATAGTGCAGCTAATTTCAGGCATCCTGTAGTCCCTTTTCTTTGTTATTGCCATACCTACTTTGGGCGATCCTATCTTCTTTAGTTGGTCCTGCTCAGGCATTTTGAAGATGGTTCCAAGACCCTTGGAAACTATGTGCCTACTGAAATCCTATGTACTTGTTTTATGCACTCAAAAGAGAATCCTGAGCTTTTCAGTCCCATGCCCCACAAAAATCATATCATGAGAAAATTAGGCTCAAGTGGTTTGCAAAACTTGTACAAACTGTTTCAGTGTCCTAATGAAATTCTGAACTATCAACAATTCATACTTTAGATTTCTGTATATATTTAGCAAAAAAAGGTGTTCTACATTCAAATGTCTATAAAGAGAGGCAGAACAATATTTAGACAATTATATAGCAGGTTTATGATTGTAACCAGATGAATTGTGAAGGTAAAGGTTGGAAGCACATATGATGTGTGTCTTCTTGAAATCGTTCCTAAAGTTCATTGCATACAAGGTGGTTAATTATTAAAACAGAATAAGCACTGTTTGCTTATTCTACATGGTTATGTTAAATCATAAACTAAGCAGTATTTAAAATGTTCTCCCTTGACAAGGAAGGAGAAAATATGTATGTGGGCTTTAAAATATGCGTGTAGTCACCACAAACAACCAACTGTTTCCTGTTTATGACAAAGGAGTAAATAATCCATTGATCTGGCAGCAGGCACCTGCTTTGCCACCAACTCCATATCAGTAGTCCCTGAACCCTCATTATTTTTCCTCAATTAAAGTTCATAGTCTCGCAAAGTCTGTGCTGAGCAGATGTACAACTGTTCTTGACGATGGAACACAGAAGAATCACAAATTTAGAAAACTACTGCCATTTCATAAACCCCAGAATCACATCATTTGTTGTGGGTAAGAAACATTACAAACAATATGTCTCTTTTATAGGCTGCTAAGCCGGCACATTACAGAAAAGAATATTAAAGTTCAAAAACTGTCACATGAGCAGTACATTATGAATACAGTAATGCGTTTTTTTATGATTCAAATAATGGTTACTGAAATGAAAAAAAAATAAAATCTTCAGTGGGTTATAATGTGAAAATTGTGACTCAGAATTAGACAAAATTGGAAATATGAGCAAAACCTCACACAAAGTAATGATCTGGAGAGAACTACAAAATGCAATAACAAATGCATTTCAGAAATATAGATTCAACTAATGCTGGTTTTATTTTCATCTTTTGCATAATTCTGAATCCTAGGAGCACTGATCATTAAGGCAAACCATTTAAATAAAAATGCAGCAAGAACCCAGCTTCAAATATAACGAAGAGACACTCAGCTGAAGAACTTTTTTTTTTTTTTTTAATAATATACCTAAGGTCAAATACCACAGCATCATACATTTAAAAGCTCCATAAATATAGTCACTATCATTTGCAAACCTCCTTTTGTGTTTAAGAAAATGAGGAAGTGAAGTAAGCAGTCAGGGAGTTGTTCATTTCCATTTCAGTTTTAAAATGCTATCTCAGTAAGACATTGAAAAACATATTTTGCAGTAAATAAGATGAAGTTCCTCTTCTACATTTTCCAGTCCCCCTTTCCTCTGCATAATTCTGACTCCACAGTATGTGTTTCACAGACTGCAGCAGATTGTGAGTCTTGAGGTCAGAGTATACGCTTAAAGCATCAATGGATACACCTGTCATTTTAGTTTTCCTGGAACAATATGTTATTGTTTAATGCTGTAACATGGACTTGTTCCAATCTGACTTCAAGTTTTGCTGCTCCCACACAGGTAACTCTACCTACCCATTAGCAGTAGTAGTTTAATAGTATTTTAACTTTAGTCTTTGTCGTCATTATTTTTATTTAATTGAGACACATTTAATTGCTTCCTGACCATGCAGACTCTGCCATCCATTCTGGTTTTCTTGTGTCATAATAATGCAACTTATAAAAGTAGAAATAAATCAGGATTGTACTTTTCAGCATTAGTAAAAATGTTTAATAAAGACTGCTCAGTGTGATTAGTGGTATGGAATCATTAGAGTTTTTCTCCTGACATTAACTTACTATTTACACCTGGTTAACACAGGGAGTGCTTTGAAGGTATTAGCACATCTGATTGGAAGATCTACCCTCTATTCACTTAAAGGTCTATATACTGAACTGATAATTCAGTTATAGACCTTGATAAAAATACATTTGCCCTCAGACAAAGCGTGGTGTTAAAATATTCTGGTAGCAATTGAGCCAAATCTCTCTTTAGCTTTGTTCCAAGATAAGTCTGTTTTCATGAAAATCCTTTTGGTATATTTTTCCCCAAACTGGATGTCTTACATTAACATTTAAAATGTAATAGCTGCTTCTAAGATATAATTCACCAATTTCCCTCTTGGCAAAATTGGTTGTTCTTTGCCAATTTTGTTCTTCCAATCAAGTAAACTGCTTTACTCAAACTCATTTCAGCCTTAAATAAACAGTTCAAGGTGTATAAACCCATCATATGTCACCAAAACAGATATGCAAAGTATATGGAGTAAGATCCTAATCTCTCAAGTACTCTGATAAAATGATAAAAGAAATAATTTCTCAACATACAAATGAAAATTTTGAAAATTTCCTGAAAGTGATTATACTAACTAGTCTGATTTTATTTTCCCCTAATAATATTGATTTGAAAATGTAGAATACACTTTTATCTATTAATTAAATTATACAATTTTAAAGAGACTTTTAGTACATACAAACAACTGACTTAATAAGGCAATTTCATTACAGATAAAATATACATACAGTTAACAAAAACTACAACCTTAGAAGTAGCACGTTTTTTTTTGGCAGAGAAAAATATAGGTACATAATGGAGACAGAAAATTGATTGCAAACCACTCTGGAATTAGAGTTTTAGGTGATCATTTACCTAAACTCCTCTAGAGATTTCTAAATTTGGAATGTACAGATAAGTCAGACTACACGGGGATTTTTAGAGTTTTATAAAGTTTCACACATAGTAGGCATTTAGTGTATATTAACCTTAGTTTTCTCTAAGGTTAATGTCTCTGTAATGAAAAATCATTACCAAATAAAAATTTCTTGTTCTTTTTTTTTTTTTCCTGTCATTGTCCCTCCTTGCTGTGGTGTAGGAGAAATCCCCAAATACTCTAAATTCTGTATTTTTTGCTGAATTTCCCAATTTTTCTATCAGCAGCATTGTTTGCTTCCTGAGTACTCAAGACAATAGCATAGCATATTCCTGGAGAGTGAAATTCCTTCCTGTCTTCCTTCTTCACTCTCTCCCCTCTCCTCTCTTTCTTTCCATGCTTCTTTTTCCTTCTTTCCTTTCTCCTCCCTTCTATTCTCTCTCTTCCTCACCTTTCCTCCTTCTCTCTTATTCATTTCCATCTTTAAAAGCATCCTTTGCTAGAACCTAGCAGTCATTTGGTAAGGTGTAGAAAAGATGGCTCTCCAAGGGCTCCAGCTGCTCTGGAGCAGGAAAAACCAAACATGACAAGGATGTACCCTGAGAGTGTTCTGCACAGTGAGCAGGGGCTGGAGTTTCTGGAAAGAAAAGAATTGAAGGCAGATTGGAGCCCAGGGAGGAAAGTAAGGAGAATTTCATAGAAAACAATGATCTCTTTTTTCACTCAAATTTATGTCTGATAAAAGGGTGCTCTTTATTAGATTTAGTATTTTAAGAAATCTTTGTTCTCATAGCATGCCAGGGAGTTGTGTTTTTTGTTTGTTTGTTTGTTTTTTAAAATATCCTCTCATTTTCTTAAAATATTTTAGATACTAGTAGTTTTGAAGCCCATATATTACAGACATTCAGGCTAGATTCCTATTTATTTTTATGTTTAAAAAATTAGTAGACAACAGCATTTTTCATGTACTCTTTCCAAATACCCAAATATATTTCACCATTGTATACATCTCCACTTCTATAGAAAGTAACACTGTCTGAAAGTTTACCTTACTTCTTCCTAAAACAACCACTAAAACTAGTTTATATTGGAAAGGGAACCAAAGGAAAGGAGGTAACACAGACCATTACTGAAGCTCACCAGTGTCCAGCCATCATGATAAAAGCAGTGGGTCTCAGTCCAGCTGTGACTCACTTTTTCCAAGAGACTTAATGGCAAGAAAATATAGGTTCACCCCATTAAATACTATTTTCTTAGATGATGAAGTTTTTGGAATCATCGAAAATTGAGTTAATCTTTTTAGCTTATTCCTAGAGGCAAAATCTTCAGCTAAGTCAAGGCATCATGATTATATCAGTTTGAGTGCAAAGAGATCATGTGACAATTAATGCAGGGAAAATGGTGCTATCAGTTTAGTACTTCAAACCACTGAGAAGTTCAAACTTACCTTAAATGGCAAAAACCTCAATCATTTTTAGAGATATTTTAGTTGGAAACCCCTGTTCATTAGTGAACCAAAAAATGCACCACAAAAACAACAAAACACAAAAACCCACCAATTTTCAAAAGACCCTCAACATTTTACACCTGCTGAAAAATGAAAAACAAAACAAAACAAAACAAACCCAGCATGTATACTTCTTAGGATTCCTAATTTTAGATACAGAGCATATAAATATATAAATGATTCAGTTAGGCTTTAAAAATGCTTAAGAAGTCAAAATTGAATGTTGAAGAAAGCATTTGTATTCTAAACATCAGCCTAATATTTAATTAACAGACCTAATATGTATTCTCTTTCAGATTTAAAATTACTGTGCTTGGTCTAGAGCCTTCCTTTACTATGAACATGATTGTTTTAAATTATTTATTGCCCATTCTTAAAATTACTATAATTTTAGGAAAAAAATTAGATGAACAGATTAAGCATAAATAACTGACACAATTTTTTAAAATGACTAAGCCTTTCACCCCTTCCAAATTTTATCATTGGTGTTGTGTAGCCTCTATTCACAATCTCAACAGATCTATATTAAATAATAGGAAATAATGTTATATAAGGTTAATGAGATCATTATTCAAGCACAAAGATGTTGTTACTACATTATGGCCAACAATGGAATAAAGAAATAATTATGGTGGACTCATAAAAATATGGAAAAAAAAACATCATTCTCTTTCAAAGAGATATAAATGCCTATAAGCCCAATTCTATACATACATTGAAATACATTAAGCAAGTTGATTGTCACTTAAACTAGCCAACTACTAAAAGAGCTCAACCACAAAACCTTAAGCCATGCCATATATGTGTGAATGTATGAATTGGTTCCAGTTTGAAAATTCCATTTACTACTATGCAATATGAATGCATGTGAGAGGTCTAAGGATCCTTCAGAAGCACCTCCTTTCCAGCAGTGTTACCACACAGTATATTTAACAGAGACATTTACATGCTTTGCATTTTAAGTGCCTCGGAAATCCGAGCTCAGAGCCTGCACATTTCCGCTGCACCATCAGATGTAATGAGTTATGGTACTATCGGCATGTTGATAAGCTATAGCCCAAAGAAGAACAAGAAGGAAGTATAAAAAATATGGCCAGAGGATGGGATAAAATTATCAGCTAGTGTGTTTTCCTGTTTGGTTTTAATCTACATTTAATTAAATTCTTATCTTCTGTGTACTTATGGTTGCATTTGAATGGCGAGACTGCATTCATTATGAATGGTAAAACTTAACTCAGAGAACATTACATGTGGCTCCTTTAAAAAAGAGAAGAAGAAAAATGCTGTCTTTATTCTTTACACTCAGGTCTTATAAAAGGGGACCAAACTCTCTCTTAGGTCAAGTGCTGTCGCACTTAACCTTTGGGTTAACTGATTGGGAAATTTGGACTTAACTAAATTTTTAATCCTATTTTTTTTTTTATTTTTGCAATTTGGAAATGTTATTATCAAATTCTGAGCTTGAACAGAACTGGGAAGGGAAGCAGTGAAGTGCATTAAGGAAATGCCTTCTTCATTCTTAAAAATAGAAATGATAACAGGAAGTTTTTATTAGTACTGCAAAATGTGTGCATTAGTCTGCATCCTTAATTATTAAAACCATTACATTTCCTTGTCTTTATATGCTGAAATTAAAAAAAATGCCGTAATTGATGTTTAAAGCTATTTTTTTTCTGTGTCAAAGGCCCTTTGAGTTCATTCAAGCATTTATATATTTCAAAGAAAAATAAAATGTTTCGAACATAACATTATTTAATGTAGCTACTAGTTTTTTTCATAACACATTTAGTTCTATTCCAGAAATGGAAGGGCAACTTGCAACTGTCCTTTAGGGATAACATTTGGTACCTGCAATAACAAGCCCGGTTTCCTTGGCTCTACTTAAAGACTGTGTCAGTCTTAACAAAAGGAAACAGAGAAACTGAGTTTGAGCTGAGTTTGAACGTCTACTGCTAAAGAACTGAGGTTTGGGATAGGATTCATTATCCCCACTGATCAAAATTCACTGAAAAAACAAGAACAAATATAAAACTCCTCCCCTGGTTATATAACTTTTTTTTTCCCATATGTGTCTGCTAAAAGAATACACATAAGCAGTAATTTGTAACTCCCACCTGCATGCTAATATAACAAGGACATTTCACATAAGTATTTGCTATTATTCTGGTATTTTCTGCATCAGGGACTACTAACTGGAAAACATTTTGCAGTCCAATTGAAACACTCAAATTTAAATAGTTATAATTAAATAATGTAAGTTGCCGATGGCATATTTTGTCCAAATATCACCAGCATATAAATACATTGGGGATAGTCTTGTTCTACCATGACTCAGATTTGGTTGGAAAGGAGTTGCAAAATTCCTGACAAATGGGGTCAAAAAGTCTGCATCTGATAAAATAAAGACTCTCTAGCTTTGCTTGTAATGGCATGCAAAGACCTTCACACGGCAGTTCTAGAAGAGAAGAAGGATATTTTCAGGAAACAGTCCTTATTCATTCAAAGTTTTAGCATTGTTGTTTAGGTGGGTATTTATCCAGTTCAGTAGATGGAAGTGTTATTCTTCTGTGCATAACTGAACATAAAATCACAACTGAGGTGAATTTTTAAAAGTGGTGATAATTCTACAACATGGTGGTTTTTCAGAAAAACTTATTTTTAATTCTCAGAAGCTAAGCAAGCTAAAATATTCATAGTAAATGACAAATTCTGGCAAATAAAACATCTGATTCTGAAAAAAATTATGATAGCCATATTTTATTATAGCATATAATGCATAAGTTAAAGATAAGATTGGTGATTTGTTTGAATTATTTTTTCAAAAATATCCTTACATGTATTCTCTTAAGTACAGTGAGGACACTTTTTATTACAGTAAACACACATCTGAGATGATGCTGTGCACATACACCAATAAGATGCTGTGTGATTCCTGTATTTGAAGAATTGGAATTTTTACAATAATTCAGTTCAACAAATACTTTTGAAAAATGGGAAACTGACCTAATTTATTGTTAGAAATAACTGTTAGATATTGGGTGGATGATGGTGCTCTGCAGTCTCCGTATAGCAGTATAGTGTAGAAAGCCAATTCTGTAATGTCATTTGTTAAGAGTTATCCAGACGAGGGTATATTACAAATTAAGATGAATGAGATGTGACATTCATGTTGGATATGAAAGGAAGTGCTAGAGCTTACGAGATACATGATTCTGTGTATGAATGGGAAGTAACCTATGTGAAACCTATATTTCTCCCTTAAAATCATTGAAAGAATTGGGATTTACTATGCAGATTTGCCAAACAAAAGTAGTAAAAAATTCCCAAGTAAACTTGTGAGATCACAAGAGTATAATGATTAGTTTATAATGATATGATTCAGGCTGCCTCCAAGGTAATTCTCTGTCCTATTCCAGCTACTTGGACTTCTGTAAGTTATTCAAATGTACCACACATTCACTGCCACAGGCCTTTTGCATATGCTGTTCCCTTTAAACAGAAAATCTCATCCTATTCCCATGTGACTAATGCTTCCTTCAAATTCAATTCATGCAAGTATCACTTCTTAAAGAAACCTTTCTGTTTCTTCTCATCCAAAGATACACTTCATATCCACTATGGGTGTGTTTACCGGATTATGTTCCATTACCTGGTTATGTGCCATTAAAAAACTGGGTTCTTTCTCCTATGGTAGACCTCTTTGTGATTGTGCATTCATCAACACTTGTCTTTGTGAGTAGACTGTTGGCTCCATGAGAACATGAACTTATTCTGTTTTGGATGTCCTTTACATCCTCAGTGTCTAATCGGGGGCACGACACCAGTGGACTCAAAGCAAGCATAATTACACACAAGAGTCCTCCTGTCCATCCAAAGGTAGAGATGGGACCATGGTTCCCAGGGCTGGGAATATGATGGGCTTTGGGAATAAGTGCTGCTTATCTGACATAGGTGGAAGTGTTCAAGCATACTTTATGCATCAGGGCTTTCCCATAAGGGTGCTCATTTCCCACGGGAGCTATATAAGATAAAGAGCCAGGAGACGGAGGAATTCATTGTTCCTCATGTACTATATTATGGCTCTCTAGTTGTGCCAGAAAAACAAAACAAAACAAAACAGGGAGAAAGGTGGATGTTAGGATGTCATTTTCATGGTTTATCTATTTGCATGTCTGCATGAAATATATTTATAATGCTTTTAAGATTTGGGGTTCATTTGATTTGACTTGAACATGACATCACATATTCAAGGGCAAAAATGTCCACAAGCCCTTTGAGGACTAGTTCCAATATTTATCATTGTTAGTTTTCATAGCTGCCCTTCAGAAAAAAATACACTTTGAACTAGAGAACGATAAGAGAAATCTACGAACTTGTGAATCTTGGACTGATGAAAGAATGTGTGCCCTTGTGGATTGTGTGCATTAAATGCACATATTGAGAGAAGGCAGTATCATATGTCCCTTTCTCATTTTATGGCAGAAGGAAGAGTAACTTAAAGGAGGAGAATTTGCTATGAGCCTCTCTGCAGTGAGAGAGTGCAAAAGCACCGAAGATGAAGAAGGGTAGGCACGGAGGGCCTGGGCCTGGTTCCTTAAGAAGCAGTTCAGTGCTTGGCAAAGACAGTCCAGAGGGTCCCAGAGAACTGGGTGCTTCAGACAAGATACCCTGCCCTTCCCTGGATTCCAAGTCATTCTTAGAGAATTGAAGACACCAGCCCTTTCATATTCATGGCCAGCCCTATCCTAGTCCTCTCCTCACCAACACCCAGAACCTCACCATTGCCCTCCATGTTTAGAGACCACTCATCTTATTGTGAACCTTTTTTTCTGTATTTTTCTGTCATGCCCAGAAAACCGGGACTCCCATGACCTTCACCGCCCATAACGCTAAACAACTTGATATAGTTCTGAGAGAATTCCCCTTCCCCCTCTTCAAACATCCTCCCAAAGGAAGATATCAGCTAAATCATCCTGTTATGGTCTGGATGTGAAATGTCCCCTAAAAGCTCACCTGTGAGATAATGCAAGAAGGTTCAAAGGAGAAACGATTCGGTTTTGAGAATCTTAACCCAAACGTGAGTTAATCTCCTGATAGGGATTTACTGTGTGGTCACTGAAGTGGTGGCCTGTGGCTGGAGGAGATGGGAACTGGAGCATGGCTATGGGGTATCTATTTTGTCTCTGGGGAGTAGAGTTTCCTGATCACCACATACACCACTTCACTCTGCCAAGCTCTTCTGCCTTGTTGCTCCTGTCTCTTTGGGAGCCCTGAGGAATGGAGCCAGATGTCTAAGGATTGAGGCCTCTAAAACTGTCAACCCTCAAATAAACTTTTCCTCCTTTAAAATAGTTCTGGTCAAATCGTTTAGTCACAGCAGTGAAAAAGCTGACTAAAACACCTTCAAAACTCATTCTCTTTCATGAGTTCACTTTGCCTCCTTGCCTGTACCTTCTTCCATGGAACTGTGTGTATCACTTGACCTGAAGCGAGGAGAGTTTTCCTTATTCCTCCTTGCAGGGTCTTCTCCTTCTCTTACCCTACATGTTTTGAATCTCATATTTCCGTGCTATCACTACTCACAATGGTCATTTAGAGACTTCAAGGTCATTTACCATCCTTTCTTTCTTTGCTCTGGGACCCTCTCATGTACTGCTTCTGATTTAATTCTGAGTAAGTTTAAAATCCACAACAGCAAGATAGAGGACCATATGGTCACTCAGTTCATTCTTTTTCTCAATGAACTTGCTCTCTTCCTCACCTACAACCCACGTACTCCCTGGGGTTTGTTATTGTCAAAAATTATAACTCTTTCCTGTGTAACTTCATATCTGAGCAACCCATTCTTAAACCGCAGTTCCTAGTATTCTTTTTCATTTTTTTTCTAGAATTTTCAATACAATGTTCTTTAATTCAACTATGACCCAAAACCCAACATTTCTCCCTAACCTCCATCATTCCTCTCATCTCTTTATAGGCCTACCTTGCTACTTATCTACCTTAAACACTGTGGCCTTCATTGTTTTCTGTTTATTATTATATTTTTTGCAATTTTTCTCATTTCCTTCACTCCCTCTTTCTTCATTCAGTTAGGCTGGAAAACCCCAACCTGTTTCACTTCCAATTTCTACCTACACTATGCTGAGACCCAACAATAGACGAGCTGAAGGAAAACATATAACACTCCTCTATCATTTTAAATTCATGACTAATCACATTGAACAGGTCGGTATTGTTTCCCAGCAATCTCATTTTCCTAGTCCATTGGCTTTCCAGTTCCCCACTATTTTCTCTCAACTTTGCTTCCTCATTCATGAAGGAAATTGCAGTAATTAGAAGAGAATTTCGTTTCCACCTCTACATCAGCACTGCTATATGAACCCCTCTCCATACAGTCCACCCTCACACCTGTGATTGCAGACCTGCTGACCTTGCTTCTGTTTGAGAGTCCTCCACCAGGTGTTGGTGCTGCTCCCGCTTTTCTGCAAACATCAATTTTTCAGTCTCCACCAGATCATCCCCATCAGCATGACAATCTACCAGAATATCTTCATAAACCACAACCACAAAATAGAAAGCCCCCAGTTCTCCTTTATCTGCTTCCATTTAAACAAAACTAGCTAAACTAAGGATCTCTGCTGGGTTTCTTTCAGGTGGGTGCTCACTCCCCCATGGTATCAGTGTCACCAAAGATGTTGCTAAATCCAAGGGTCATTTCTTGGACCTTGTCAACTTGAATAGCATCAAAATTCAGCACAGTTTTTCCTTAGACTACTTCCACGCCTTGGCTTCCACTGGACACACTCTCTTCGTGTTCTCCTTCACTGCTGCCCCTTCAGTCCCCTAGCCCTGTCCTTCCTTTGGCTTCATATGTGGGACTCTTCTGCTTTATTCTGCCCAGTCCCCCCCAGGGCTGCCTCGCTCTTTATGGGAAATGCAACATTCTCTTGCCTCTTCCAGGGATGATCCTGCTTAAGGTAGAGATATAACTATATGGTTATTTCCTTTATCTCCTTTTGGTTTTCTCAAATATCCCCTTCTCAGGTAAGGACTTTCTTCACAATTCTATATTAGATTGCAAATCTCTCTCTCTCTCTCTCTCTCTCTCTCTCTCTCTCTCTCTCTCTCTCTTTTGCATCTGCCTTATTTTTCTCCATAACACTTTTTTTCCATTTACAAAATTTGCATTTTAAACACTCATTTATCATCTTCTTTCTCCTACTGGAATATAAACGCCTAAGAAAAGCAAGTTTGCTCCTGGATTTGGTGCCTAAGACAAAGTCTGGCACATAGTAAGTACATGGGACCTATTTACTGAATAAACAAAAACAGAGCAATATTTTCACATTTTACTATATGCCCTATATAAGGAAATTGTTTTCCATTTTCCAAGACTCTAAAATAATTACATTTATATATTAGTAAGCTAGAGTTCTCTGGTGTTTTAGAAATGTAAAACTGCACACCCATAATTAAAGCTAATTTTATTATTTTTACAACATTATTTGGTTTTAGGATGTATTTGTATGCTATGAAAATAATTTACTGTCATCTTTTTATTGCTTTGTTCTTCATATTACATTAGAATAAGCACTACTGGGCCAGCATTAACAAATACCTCTCATTTATATTGACTAATACTTTTTGTATCTCTCTTCTCTCTCCTCTGTTACTCTTTTCTTTAGAAGAGAATGAAGAGGGAGGACAATGTGTGTTTGTGAAATATATTATTTCTGATAGGATAGACCTATATGAGGCAAATGGATTTAAGTGCTGTATAATAGTTGCTATTTCTGAACTTAGCTTTGACTGTTTGTGAAGCTTGTAATGAAATTAAGAAGTGAATATAGATAGGATCCGGGTAGATTTCCTTATCTTCGGGATCAGTTATTTTGCCCTAAGTCTATTAGCCTGACTGACTCAGTACTAAGGAGCATTTTTTAAGCAATTTAAACATCAATACAAAAATTTCTGGGATTAGATGAGGATACAGGGGAAATAAAAAAAAGGTTATAAAGAAGTAAAAATTTAGAGAAAAACACAAATTCAACCCACAGAAAATTATGACATCTAGCATTTGTATCAGCAGAACTTTCACTTGTCTTTTTTTTTTTTTTTAAAGAGAGAGAGAGAGAGAATTTTTTATTTTTATTTTTATTTTTTAGTTTTCGGCGGACACAACATCTTTGTTTGTATGTGGTGCTGAGGATCGAACCTGGGCCGCATGCATGCCAGGCGAGCGTGCTACCGCTTGAGCCACATCCCTAGCCCCAGTCTTTTTTTTTTTTTTTTGTACCAACTTCTTACCTACCACTTTCTACCTCTGAAAAATTTCTAAGTGGACTTGAAAGAAGATCTTAAAAGCATATCTGCCACAAGCCCTGGGAAAACTATAGCTGTGGACTCTTTACTATTTATAAACAAGTAATCAAAGGTATCAACAATCAAGATGGCTGAACTCCTCTCACCAAAGAAGGAAAAATGTATCCAAACTGAATATTTCTATGAAAAAAAAATTACAGGAAATTCTAGTTGTATGGCCACAAATGCATCCTGTCTGCTGTGTATGTCTCCCAATAAGCATGAGTCTTGGTAAATGCAATCTCAGGAAATGGAAACAACCTAGATAAGTCACTGAACAATGGGAATAGCAGATGTGAAAACAGCAGTTCATGTCATTCAAGTATGATACGGGTTTGTATGTGATTGCTGAGAGACAATATTGACTCAATGAAAATGGTTAAACAAGTGGGGAAAAGATTACAACTGTGCTTCATTTACTTGCTATAATCTACAACTGAGTTGCCTGACCTGTGTTAGTTGCCATGTTAAAGGCTAAAACTTGTTACTTGTCCATTAGTAAAACTTTTGCTAAAATATAAAATATTTCCTTTTTACCCTACTTGAGCTGAGGCCAGAGAACAGAGAGTCACTGGAAACATACATAGATTTACAAAAGGTGTTCAAAGGATTAGGGAGGTAATTACCCTACCTAGAAGAGCAACTGATGTTTATCTGGTATTATTAAAATATTTGAGATCTTAAAACATGTACCACTCATTTTGATTTCCTTAGTGGGTTTTTTCTTCAGGCTGCACATTTCTCATTGTTGCCAGAGTGCTGGTGGCCAGTGGACTCTTCCTTTCCTAATTAGCGTGAGCTGAGACACCAACTAACCAGCCTGTATAGATTGGGCTCTAAATTAAGAAAAAACACTTGGGTTCTGAAGGAAGATCTGAGGAATTGTTCTAGCAGTGCAGTGTTAGGCTGAAACACATGACCATTTTTGTTTTCTAATTTAATTCTTGTTTAAACATTTATATATGCTTGTATTAAATGTATACCTAAGTTAATATCTAGATGCTTTTTGTTTTATCTTTTTCTTTATCTTACCCTCTAAAAGAAAAGATTAACATTTAGAAGTTATGCACAGGCTTTTCATCTCTGGGGAGAAGAAGGTGCAAGTTCCTTTAGTGGTCCTACATTTGGGGTTACCTGATGCCAGCTGCCTCTACCATTCCCAAGTTTTATCCTAACAAAATCATAATCATATACTGAGACACATGGGTAGGGAAGTAGGTGCTATGTCTGCACTGCGCCCCAAGATCAGTCCCTTGGATCTGTCCTCAGAAAAGTTTGGTGATGGTATTGGCATGGGAACTGGTGACGGACGGCCTAAGGATTATAGCGATCAATCTGACAGAACAGAACTTCCCAGACCAAGGTGGCACCTTTGCTTCTGCCCTGAACGTCAATGCCCTCAAAGAATCACCCAGAGACAGAAAGAAACAGAAAAACATTAAGTCTAATGAAATGGCACTGTCTATGAGATTATCAACACTGCCTGACAGATGCTGTGCTCATTGTTAGCCAGAGAACATTCTGGAAGGTTAAACAGATTCTGAGAACTGCTCAGTCAGCCATCTTTATGGCATCATCAATGACTTCATCAGTGGAATGGTTGAATGCCCACTTAGTTAAGTTCTAAGTAATAGGTTTAAGTAAAGGATCATTTGACAAGCAATAATAATTATAAATAAAATATACATATTTTCTGAGGAAATCTTCTCAAATTTTTCTCAAGAATATACAAAACCTCTTTCCCAGCACATCTAATAATGTGGAAATAAAGAAAGCAAAGGAGAGACTTCCACTGATCTACAAACACCTTGAAGCTACATGCACATTTTTAGCTGAAATATTCAAGAATTTCTTATGAAAAAGCTTTGAAATAATGACTAAATTCAGGTTATAAATGAATTGATGAGATAACCGTATCCATATCAATTTATTATTCAATATGAAGAGCAACTTGTATTAATTAAAACATTAGAGATCTTATGTCTGCAAAGACTGCATTACAGCATTTGAAGAAAGATCCCTCATATATGAAATTCAAAATCAAATATAAGGTAGTGAAGAAGTTGACTAATAAATTATAATATTCTTGTGTAATATTCTTTCATTTGTAGTCAATCACTGGCAAATCCTATAAATAACCCAAGCATCAATAAATCCTCAAGTGTTTATATATTTCTTACCCTGCTTCTAGGGTCTTGTGCAGCACTGATAATATGACTCATGGATTTGTCTGAATAATTACCAATATGTCTAGTGTTTTATTTTGCAGTGTGGAAGAAATGAAAGAAATTAATAAATGCCAACTGCTTGCCCTGTGTTCTAACTACTGAAAAAGTACTTGTTTACATTTTTGAAGGATGCCAAACTGACTCCTGATGAATGTAATATCCATTGGGATTCATGTTAATAGAGAAAATTAAACTACCTTGAAGTATACCAGAGACTCAGGTCAAAGCTATTTATTATATTAAGATGACTATGAAGCTGACAGATGTTTCTAAATGCCTAAACAGCAAAGGGTACTGAGAGTTTGCAGAGGGATCCTTTATTCTAGTTCATGATCCTTCCATGGTCTCCACTGGTATGATATCTTACTTTCACTTATACGTGAAAGTAAGATATGGCATCTAAGAAAAAAAAAAGATATATTGGCATCTGCACTATAATTGGATTTCTACTTTAGTTCAGTGTAATTCTATCCATGTTGGCATATTACAAATTCCACAAGATTAGAGTAAAAAATAATGTTTACAATAGGTAGATTGATATTTAAACATTTAAACAGTATCTGACAAAAAATGAATCAAAGTGACATCTCATCTTTTAGCACTTTGTCAATAACAACATGACTTTTGGTCACAAGTTGAGAAATTCTCTGGAATAATCGTCTTTCTAGGAGTTTGCAGAGATGTTACATTTTCAAAGAGGAGATAAGGAAGGTACCAGCTTGCTTTCCTTGGAGGTTCTCTTGAGAAGGTTTAGCACAGCTTGTGGCCTGTTGCTAGCCTAACTACTGGATAGACACATCCCAGGAAATACAATTTGGAGTTTTGGAATATATAGAACAGCAAAAATGCTTGCTTCCTGCCAACACAGCTTAAAATTCACATTTCTATCCATAATGAAGTTTGGATGACTTAAGAATGATTTAAAGTGTATGTTGATGATAAAATTATCACTGAATTACCTTAAATAGCTCTTGATCTTAAAAATTATTCTGAAACCTTGACCATGTGTATTAAAAAAAAAACCTCTATAATATTGTCTGTTAATTTAAAATCTTCTAGGAAAGGCATTATTTTACATACTCAGGGTGCCTTATGATCTGTCCTAAAAAGGAGCTTTAAAAGTTGTTATTATGTTGGATAGGAAGTGGTTTTTGAAATAAAATTATAAAAACTGAGCCCTTTTATAAATAAATTAAATCAGGTTTAGAAACCTGTAAAAAATCAAAAAGACAACTTAACCAACTATAAAAAAAATTCTAAAATACAATGTATCCTAGATTTCTTTTCCTTTAATCTTTATTTTTATTTATTTATTTTTAGGTGATGCTGAGGATCGAACCCAGTACCTCACACATGCCAACCAAGTGCTCTACCACTGTGCCACCACCCCAGACACTAGATTTCTTTTTAAATCAGCAGTGGATTAGTTGTTTATAAACAACTGTATGGGGCTGGAGGTATGACTCAGTTGGAGAGCCCTTGCTTAGGATGTACAAAGCTGTGGGTTCAGTCCTCATCACAAAGAC